>NC_141273.1:16107500-18570000 GCF_054856545.1 Hippocampus guttulatus
AGGGTGTCCCCCCCGCCTAATGCCCGAAGACTGCTGGGATAGGCTCCAGCACCCCCCGCGACCCTAGTGAGGATTAAGCGGTTCGGAAAATGGATGGAGAATAGAGTCGTCAGAAGAAAATACATCCATGAAATCATGTCAGAACAATAATAACAAAAATGTATGCACTCCAACCAGCACTGAATTGGTGCTTAGCCTTTATGTAAGTTTGTTTCCTCCTTAGCCTCATCAGTCAGGGACAATGCTGTCACATCTTCCCTCTGCCAATGACTGACAAACCACAGATGGCTAACAGACGCCCCACACAGGAAATGCTGATATTAAAAGCAGCGGAAGTTGAATCACGAACAGGAGGCCGCTCAGATGGCCACAAGAGAGAAAATGCTTTTGGTGGCGTCATGGACTGACAGGATGGTGGCACAACGACACTAGTCCCAAAGACAGTCTTAACATTTGGCACACTTACTTAGCTAGTTAGCCAGGTAGCAGATAGCTAGGCAGTTATGTAGTTAGGTAGCTAGGTAGCTAAGTAATTATCTAGTAAGGGAGGTAGCTATCGAGTTAGCTAGGTAGCTTTCGAGTTAGCAAAACTACAACACCCAATTTCAGTGAAAGTTGGAATATAATTGCTCGAGTGCTGTCCACCTTTATGTCGGGTATTGCAAAAAAAGTAGCTCGCCAACCAGCAGGCCACCACCCAAATGAAAAAATTTTTTGAACGACCTGAATTTTTCCCTTATTTATGTCTTTGTTTTTTTCTCTAAAGTCAGACTTTTACATCAAAATGTCTGAATTATATTTGGAAGATTTGTATTCCCAGCAATGTTCGTCCTTTTACGAAAAAGTAGAAAGTAGAAACGTGACGAGAAATCGGAAGATATTCCAAATGAAAACATCCATCCATCCATCCATTTTCCGAACCGCTTGATCCTCACTTGGGTCGCGGGGGGTGCTGGAGCCTATCCCAGCCGTCTTCGGGCAGTAGGCGGGGACACCCTGAATCAGTTGCCAGCCAATCGCAGGGCACACAGAGACGAACAACCATTCACGCCCACACTCACACCTAGGGACAATTTAGAGCGTCCAATCAGCCTGCCATGCATGTTTTTGGAATGTGGGAGGAAACCGGAGCACCCGGAGAAAACCCACGCAGGCCCGGGGAGAACATGCAAACTCCACACAGGGAGGCCGGAGCTGGAATTGAACCCGGTACCTCTGCACTGTGAAGCCGACGTGCCAACCGCTGGACTACCAGGCCGCCTCAAATGAAAACATGTCCTTTTTTTTTTGTTTGTTTTATTTTTGCGATCAATTCACAGAGAAAAAAGTCGGAATAAAACCCCCCCAAAAACATTACATTTCATGCAACAATGTAGTTAAGTCACCTGCTGCCACGTTCTCATCAGCGTCCACACTCCCGATTGCAGAAACAGCTGCCAACACAAATGCGGCACACCAGGATTTTTCTTCCTGATTTTAAGCGAAGGTGTGCGCTCCCTAACCGCGTTGCCGTTCCACTTCAGCTGTTAAACACAATGGTGGGCGCTGATAAGAAAAGGCCTCTCTCACTTGAGCCACTGGCTTCCATGCACTCACTTCAGGCAGGAAAGGGGAGGAAGATCCATCTACCGTTGCCATGGTGACCACCGAGCGAGAGCGCAATCGCTATTTAGGCCGCGCTAGTAAAAAAAAAAAAACGCACACACTGACAACTCCGCGGCCTTGTGTGTGTGTGTGTGCGTGTGTGTACATGTGTGTATTTGCTGAAGAGGGTCGCTAGCAAGAACCGAGAAGAACAGTGTTATCGATGGGATGAATGACTAATTATTTCATTTTCGACTCTGTTCTCATAAAGTTTAACCCTCGGGCCTTGTTCGATTTTTCTTCCCTCTCACCTTGTTGTTCACGGCCAAAATTGAAACAAACCAGGCAGCTGTTTAACTGCTGGCCGCCCGCCAAGTTCGAAGACGATCAAATACAAATTGATTGATGCATAATTAATTTTTTTTTTAATAGACATTTTTGACCGTGGCTTGTGTTTTAAGTAATCATAAAGGAGTCCTTCATCAATGGACAAACAAGCCAACCGTTATCGCAATCTTCTAAAAAGGTCAAAAGACAGAACATTTGAAATGCGCTAGCACCCCCCCCCCCCCCCCCCCCCCCCCGGGGAAGATGAACACAGATGTTAATCTTCACTGTAATCGACTTTGAGAGTGACTGATTGTGGCGTCTAAAAAGCTGATGCTTACGTTGCCACGGTTACAGCCCGAGCACAGGCCACGACGGGATAGATGCGCACACGTATTATTCACCACAAAACCGCCTGTATCGAAGGTCAATTCACGACTTTTTAAAGAATACACGCTCATTTGAACGCATTGCATCCGGTGATGCATATGTGGCGCTTGTGTAACCCTCCGCTATCTGCGCTGCAAGGAACGGAGAGAAAAAAAACTGTCTAGATCTGGAGTCACGTTGGCTTCTGCACCATGAGTTTGAAGCACGCGCTGAGGAGTTTCGACTGAAATAGTGCAATGGTGCTGTTTTGTCTGGCTCTATTCGTGGGTGCGTGGACGGTTGTCTGTTGGAACCAAACGTACACACACCTGCGCCGCTGAAAGAGAGCCAATGCAAAAGCCGTGTGGAACGGTTTGCCTTTACAAAAGGTTAGATTGGATACGACACAGTCCGAAAATCACATCAACTGTGTCTTGATACGTGATGCGATACGGTACAAAGTGAGAAGATATAAAATCGAATCTAATATGTTCAGATACAGTACAATATGACACGATACAACTGTTAAGGTACGATACACTACAATATAATCCGTTAAGACGGGGAAAGATGTAAGATAAAATATGTCAAAATACAGTATAATATCATGCGATATAAGAAGACAAGATATAAAAACATATATAAGATACAATTTGATAAGCCGTGTTGGAATATGATATTACTTATGACACAATGTGAAAAGATACAATGTCAGGTACCAATGTTACGATACCGTACAATATTGTTATAATGATAAGGTACGGGTATTAAAATATAATATACGATACGATAAGATCAAATACGACATAAGATGCTCCATTGCTGTCACAATAGTGTTTCTTTATGTCACGTTAGCGCCATTCATTCCACGGGCTCGTCTGGATGAGCGCACTGAGCTGCGCGAAGAGCCACACAATCTGCGGGGAGCTCTGCAGGTGACTGTGAATTATTAAGGCTTGCCCCCCAGTGCCCTTTATGAATCCCAACCATGAGACGTGTCCGTATATACTGATTGCGTTGAGATATATGACACAAATAATGCTAAGATTTCTAAACATGTTCAGAAAGGTATATTTCTGCAACAAAAAAGACAGGACAAAACGCTACAAGTTTCAAATCCTAAAATATGTTACATAAGAGGATAAAATAATTTGAGATAAGGTGCAATATGATATGACAACATGCGATATATTTTAGAATTCAGTAAGTGATGAAGATGCAATGCAAGAATATGTGATCGGATACAGTATGATAAAATATGCTAAAATATGATATATGAAGTTTAGATGAACTATGAGATGCTATAATACAACTCAATGAGAGTAAATTACACTGAGTTATATGTTAAGATACGTTACAATATAATGCGCTGATGATTTCCAGTATCTTTTACAGTAACAAGAGCATTAGACAAAAACAACAATGAAAAAGATTTATATATCATTGTACGAAAGCAAGAAAAACACACACACACACCATTTTTAGAACATACACCGGTATTTTTTGAAATTGACACCGTAAAATGAATAAATAAATAAAAACTTAAGCCAGATGGGTGAACAAGTAAGCAAAATATTTTTTTTTCTTGTTTTCTCAAAATATTTCTCAAAAGAATGACTTTCAATTGTGCTACATGGCTGACAATATTCAATCAATAAAAAAATAATGAATACTATTGATTGAGTACTTTAAAATAAACTTTGTGTATAAATGTGAAATCTCAACAGGTAAACAGAATATACAGTACTCTAGCAACTGGACTCTTCACTCTTATGTCGTAAGGGTGGCGTCACGAGACGTCATATTGTTGTAACCGCATTAGTAAGGCTTTTTTTCATGAATTGGTAGAAAAGGGTTGGGTCACCGCTGAATGTTGTTCAACATAGCAGAAAGTGAATGTATGAGAAGCTTAAGCGAAAAGAGAGGTGGCAAAGACGTCGGGGTGAGACCACCGCCACTCGCGCGCGCGTCCTCGACCCCCTGTTACCTCGAAGGCAAGGCGCGTGCCCGACGCAGCGCACATCCGTCGCGGAGTGTCCGCCAGGGGGCAGCCGCGTCCCAGCGTGAGGCTGCGCCGCTCCCGCTGCATCGCAGAGAGGAAAATACCACCAGATGGCGGTTTAGGATTGCTGCTCTTCTCTGCGAGGCAACCTTCCGCTCGCACGGGCCAATTTGCCAATATAAAATAAGGCCAAATAATAAAAAAGGGGATCGATTCGTCGCTGCGGGACGTGACGCCGCAGCCGGGGATGGTCGTTTAAGGTGAGTGCCCGGTGGTTTTTTTGTCGTGCTTTTTTTTTTTGTGAGGCGGGAAAAGGGGGTGGGGGAGGAAGACGGGCGTACAGATTCAAGATGGTGGACGCGCTGGAAAAAGGGAAGGCTGCCGCTTGGTTGTTGGAAGGGAGGGGGATGGGCGCTAGCGGCGGCTAACGGAGGCCACTGTAGCCGTTTCCTCCTCGTCAGTTACCCGAGCCTAGCCCGCGAGCTAACTAGCTTAGCCATCCAAAATCAAACATGTCGCCGGTGGAACTCGTCAAAGACGGATCCGCCTCCTCGCCGCCCTTGTCCACCTGTCGCTGGAGTTGTCAACAAATACAAGAAGCCACGCTTGTGTGACGTCTTCTGTTTGTGTGCGTTGCGACTCTGATTGTACCTCGCTAGGAACCTAACACAACTGGGTTCTTTTCGAGGTTCATCCACACTCGCACACCCTCTGACTCCCTTTGCTTGCTCGTGTGGGCTTTAGTTGGTTTTCTGTTCTGTGCGAGGTGTGCAAAGAGCCCGGAGATAACTTCAGTTGGGATTGGCGCCGTGTAAATAAACCTGACTGCAAATGTGACGTGCTGACGCCGTGCCTCTTGTCTCTGCTTTCTACCTGTGTGTCAACAATAACAGTCGCCTTACAAGTTTTACTTCCTCTTGTATCTCAAATCACGAATTAAGCCAGTAGTTCACCATTTGCTGCTCACGGCGGGTCTTTCTCTTCCCGCCGAGCAGGTTGGGAAATATGAGTCACATCAGCTGGGGGTGAGGGGTTTGGATTTTCACCAAGCAACCAACAAATTGTAATAAGGGGTCCTCATTCTGGTCTACATCCCCGGACTGACCTATGAGCAGCAACTAGTTTTGATAGTGGGGTCACACGTGTGCCATGATGATGACAACCGCTTTGTTTACAGTCAGCATGTGACTTGCAGAACCACCTAAAGGTTGACACATCAGACATGAGATGTTGAGTGGTGTTGTGAGAGTGTAATGGGATTTCCGTCCAAATGTTTTATACATTTTTCAGCAAATATAGGCCGATGGGTTTCTTTCCAGGCCGATGACGATTAGTAGTAGTGGAGGCAGATAAACGATAGTTGGAGGTCAAAGGGAAAATATTGGCATCCAAATTTTTAAAACCACAAATTGCAACATGTCGTTTAAATGCCTTTAGGGCATGTTTGTTCACAACTTTTAGGATTTGCAACATTGAAAGCGTTTTTTTTTTTCTTTCTCGTTTAATCTCGCGACCATGGTGAGGATAAGCGGCTCGGATAATGGATGGATCTTGATAGCATTTTGTTGGAAAATTCGAACAAAAAGTGCAAGGAGCTCCCAGGTTCATCGGTTTTCGAAAGTTAAATGAAAACTTGAACAAAGAAATGGCTCGCTAAAGTTTTTGACAGAAAATGAATTTTTCCAAAATTTCAGGATAACTCAAAAGTTAAACTTTAAATTGTCTTTGTTCCATTTCGTGCCATCAAATTTAAGAAAGAAAGAAAGGCTAAAACCGATGTGTGTTAAATTGCTGAATATTGGTGCCGATAATCAACCCGGCCGGCAATCGTTCCTTTTTAAAAAAAAAAAATTTAAATTATTTTTATTTTTGGGGTGTGTGTGATTCATGGGAACATGTGATGTATGCCCATTTCCCTTTGCGAATATTGTGCGGCGAGCACAGCGCACCATGCGATGACGTCATACGAGAGAGTCTCTCTGCCGCAAGACGCTCGGCTGACTGTCAGCAAAAGTGATCATGGACAGATTGCTGATCCAGCTTTTGCACTTTGGAAGAACTGTCAGCATAAATACCGAGCTGTCGTGAAAAGGAGATTCAGTCGCCCGTGTCCTTTTTCGTCTGTATGGGAACGCAGGTGCATTCCCGCGTTAATGTCACTTGTTTTAATCATTCCAGAAATATTCCAATTTCTTTTGCCCCACGCCCCCACACTGTACAGATGATAAGTTACAGTGCAGTATGATATGATACAATTTGATGTGATACATAATATGATATTCGATGATACTGTCGGACATAATTCCTTACATGAAGAAAGTTGCGATACTACAAAACATGCGCTATGCTGCATTGCAATAAGATTGTGATAGAGGACCGCAACCCATAATTATTTTAATAATTATGTAAATAATCTTAATTTTTTTTTAATTAATCAAGTCAGATGACACTATTTTTTTTTCAATTTCTATCCCTTAGTCGAAAAACAGGACATTATCAAGAGTGCACTTAAAAAAAAAATCTTGATGATCTAAAAATGAAATGCAGTTGGTTGTTATTCTGTATGAATCATTTTCCTCAAACATGCATTTTTTTTAATACAAATACCCAAATATTCGATAGCTGCATCTCTCGTCGACAAATTTTTGTGAACGACACAAACGAGTTTCACTGAAGAACGCCCCCATAAATACATCGGACCGGCTTCCCTGTGGCGATTAATGAATGGTAACGGTCGAGGTAGGACTTTGGAGGAGGAGTTGATGTGGGGTGGGGGCAGTTCTGCTGCATGTTAACAATACAAAAGTGCCCCCCAGTCATCCATCATGGGTTTGAAACTGTCTGCAACTGGGCACTGCTCCAAAATGGAAACTTCTCTCTGAATGTGAAATGATTGTTGGATCTGTGTTGGCCTGGTTGATATCTTGCTTTTGTGTGCTCACTGTCTGCTTGCGGATTTTTTTTTTTTTTGCTGCCTCTATTTAAAATGCCAGCGTGGTGATGCTGTCTCTTATTATGTCATTCCTGTTCCGTAGGCTTCAGGGAGGTGCGCTTGCCGCTTGCCAGCAATTAAGCAGCTCGTTTTTAATGTTATGCAGGCGCCAGAAAAAGTGTTTGGGCTGGCAAGGTGAAACACATCCTCACCAGAAGAACAATAGTACAGAAAGAGCATGTCCTAGATTTCCAGTTTTTGCAAATAGCGATGCTTGATCGTGGTACGTCTTGCAATTCCGATGAAAAATGGTTGCTTATGTTCAAAGAAAAATGTTCAAAAGCTCAAATATCAGAGTCATGACAGTAACAACTTGACGTATCTGCGTGCGTGTGTGTGGACTTGAACCACGCTTCGCAAGTCCAGCCTGTGATTCATTGTTGGCTATTTTGCAGCCAAGCGACCGTGATGACTCTGGATGTTAAAAGTGAGCGCCTTCAAGCACGTCTCCAGTCTGTGCTATATTTGCGTCGCTCTTACTTGAATATTGATGCGCTCACCTGTTGTCACTGCTTGCCGCCGCGTCCGGTGCAAAGGAAGCGGGGAACTTTTTGGTGCGAGGGGTCGTTACGATGGACTTGGCATTTCGGAGGTGGTGATATAACCTGGACGATGATGATTTGATGTCAAAAGGAATAAAATCGTGGGCGTTTCATCCCCCCCTCCTCCCCCAACTTGGCTCAATGTGACCAACAAACACAACAGACGGGTTCATGCTGATTGGTCGCATTGTAGTGCAAGCCTGTGTACGAATACTTTTGCTCCCCGATGTCCAATGGGATGCGGTCGATCAATGGGTTATCTCACATGCTCCTCATCGTAAATTGATTGGTATCTTGCCGTGGGCGGCATCTCTCAGCCGAGCTGTGAATCCACGACGGTCTGGTGTAAATTTCAACGCCGTCGGTCATCCCGTTTTTTTCAGGCGCCTCGGAGATTTGCATGCGTGCGCCGCCTCCTTACAGCGCCGTTTCCAATCAGCTGACATCTGTCAAAAGTAGCGCCGTGCAACCCGAACGAGCCGTGCATGATGGCGAGGCTCGATCTCTATCCTCGACGCTCTGCGAAGGTTGTCGGGAATGGCGTTTGGGTCTGACAGTCTGCGCCGAGATGAGAAAGGAAAACAGGACGGGACGAATTAGTCAAACGCGTTTCTCCCCTCTGGCAACTTTCATAAACGGACAAGGCAAAGTTGCTGCGTCAGAGCCTTGACAGATCGTTTCTCGATTTGGCTTTTATTTGCCTGTGAAGAACAGCCTAACCCAGTCAACCTGAATATTGATTTCACGCAGCAAAAGTTAATCTTGCACGATGGATTCCATATTTATTCACCTCTGCCTCTGAGTTGATGCTCTGATCTCAAGGAAAGATTTACTCTTGGTCAGATATGGAATTTGCGTTTGGTGGGTTCGTGTCAGCGACATCATCTGACGCAGAGGGTTAAACATCTTCACTCAAGGGAGTCTCCACAAGTCCTCATTAGCACCACAAAAACCCGTTTGATTTATTCACGCTGCTTGTTTTTCACAAAATGGCAAACAAAATAGCCACCCACAGTCATGATTCCCAAAGCCGTGAGACTGAACCGGCGTCATTTCAACCAGATTGTAACAAGTGAATGTGGAATAAATGTGCTGATGTTCTTTCTCTGTGTCGTTTGAAGGGGGACGCTCAGAGAACCTTTTCGGAAGACACCTGGGAACCTTTTTTTGGTTTTCTTAAATCTTGAAGGCATTGCATAACAGCACCCAAACCTTAACACGTTCTTCCTTGGCCCGTTTGTCAAACCTCAGCGCAGTCTTGTGGAAATCCCCCGGCCAACCGTCAAATAGAAGGTCAAAGCAAAGCTTTAACTCAAGACGTGCCCCCCCCCCCCCCCACCCCACCCGACAGCCATTGCCGTTTTATCACACAACCAGCCTGCACGGCACAATCGAATTGAGATCTTAAGCGGCGACGTCCTTTCGTTGCCAAAAGACGGCTCGCGAGGCCTGCTTCCTCCGGATTAGGACCGCGTCACACGGGAGATCAGCGGTTTGACACACGCCGCAAACACACAATCACACGGCCATCTGCTCTTGCCGCAAAGTACTGTACGCTCATTCTTTCGACTACACACACACACGCGCGCGCGCACACACACATTCTGGAGGAGGAGGGGTGAGGAAGGATGCTGTGTGAATCGCACAAAGTTACAAGATCTCGACTGAAAAATGGAATCCCTGCCCCCACCACCACCACACACACACACACACACACCACCTCGGTGAGTGTGAATTAAAGATAAATGCGTCATAAGGGGGGAAAGGACAATGCAATGTGCGACGAGGCTGCCTTCTTGCCCCCTTTCGACACGAAACGGACCCGTGCGGCGGCGTGACGGCGATGTCGCCCCCTTACCCCCGCCGCCTGTTAAAACCGGGCCCCTTCACGCAAATGACCGGGCGATTTTTTTGACAGCAGAGCAGTCCCTTGAGATATGAGTGATCCAACTTTTGAGTTATTTGAGACTCGGTCATTGCGTCACCTCGAAATGTCGTACAGTCGACCCTTGCATACTTGAGGTTCAGCACCCGTAGATTTGCATATTTTCCTTTTTGTTTGGAGGGGGGGGGGGGGGTGATGCATTCGAACTTTGAGTTCCAAACTCAATTTTTTTATGTGAGCCCGTGTATAACTTGAAACGTTCTTAAATCAAGGTGTTATTTCCCATTGAAATAAATGAAAATGCTGTTAATCCGTCCCCGTCGCAAAGTGAAGTTATATTTACCCTTTTTTAAAAATCATGAATATAATGCAATATAGAAACACGTGGAAAATACGTGTGATTATAAATCTTTGGGAAAGTTCTGACATCCCTGTCAACATGGGAGCGGCTTCCGTCTTCATTCAACGTGGCCACTTGTGTGGGGTCTGTGATTGGGTGAATGTTTTGTTGGTGAATAAAATGGATGAAAATTTCCGTAATTTCCCGTCCGGCCCAGCCCCTGTCCCCTGCGGATAGCGGAGGTCGACTATGTCATTGCTATCGTAAACCCAAGCACCCCTCATCTTTCCATTTTGCGACATTACATTCCACTTGCTTTGTGGTCACACGTAGCCTTACAGCTGCCTAATTTTTCACCGCCACCTGCAGGACTGGAGTAGCATTGCATCAGCCTCGGTTTTTCAAATCAAACGAGTCATGTTTAGGATTATTGTGGCTTTTTCTTTTTTGTGGTTTTTTTCTCAAACCCCACTGTAGTATAATTAACTGTCATAAGATTGAACATAAATGTGGATCTTTGTCGTCGTTACCATGGAGCCCCCCCCACACACACACACGCGCGCGATTCTGCTCTGTAGGCATTTCATTGTTGCACCTCTCAGAGCTACTCGATAGATGAATGGAATCCCACTGACTTTTATCGTGGCGTTAAGTCACATGATCCTCATGTGAGACGTGCTCGCACTCGCAGTTCGCCCTCGCTGTGTTGTTTTCTCCTCACTCCCGCTGATGGATTTTGCAGATCTGCGCTGCGTGTGAAGCAGCTGTCGCTCTGCTGCAGTCAGAAAGCAAATAAATGCGAGTGGCGGTGATTTCGCAGCAGCAAGCAACGCAGCGTGATTGATGCTATTATCGGGAAAACAAGCGGACAACACTTCAACCGGTCATTTGGCTCTTTCCTTTCATGACAATGGAATTTGTTTTAGATTTTTTAACCTGACAGTCCATTCTTTGTGTTAGTGCTGAAAAATGAATTAGTAGTCGCTTGGATTTCTATCGCGTCTGTCAGGTTACATAAGAACATTTAACCTGCACATGGGTAGGCCTGTCACGCAAAATTTTACTAGACGACACATTTCGTCACGATAAAGTTTTTTTTTTTTTTTTAATACGTTAAATTGCACCTCTACAAAATATTTTCGGCTGCGGCGCTTCCACCTCACGTCAAAAGTTTCCAACGCATCGCTTCTGCAACGTATAAATCGGCGCCGCGTGTTTTTGCGCGGTTGCCGTCCACCCCGCTCCTTTCTCACTCAAACGCAACGTGAAAGCGGCTCCGCTCATGTCGGTTTCTTGGCAAGCTTGTCACATTTGAGAAAAATTGTCGCCTGAAGGGGTCGGAAAAGTTGCTCATTTGGCAAGACCGAGAGTGATTTTTCTTTGGCGTGTTCGCTTCACGTTGTTCGCAGCAATGTGCGAGCTTTGAATTATGTCAGCCTCCCAAGCGTTTCTTGAAAAATCGCCCTGACAAATAAAATGGAATCGGTAGCTAGAATGAATTACTCGTCCAACCACAGACACGCGGCAGTTAACTTGTCGCCGCGATTGACTTTCAATGCACAAAATGAAATCTTCTGAGTGTTGTTGACTTAATCACGGCTGCGCGTCCCTTCTCAGTAACACCCCCCCCTCATTCTCATGTCCAGTTGCCCCGTAACTCTACTTTGTCCAAATATCATGACGACTCCTAAAGCAATCGTATCTCTGTACTCGTGACATGAAGGTGGCCACGTTTGGAGTTGTCACACTGAGCTTCTACGCGCCATGTTCACACATTTGCACTCTCTCCAAATGCATTTTAAACCTCGTTTGACACTGAGAAACCGCCGACCCGCTCGTTTTGCTGTCACGTGACCGCGCCGCCGGCCCGTCGAGGCCAACCGGGACTCGTGTTCGCCGCGTCTATTTAAATCCGTACGTCCGCCCGGCCGCCTTCCCCGCGGAGACGCCGCCGTCTGGTTTATCGCCGTGAAACAGCTGAGAACCATTTAGGGAAATTTACACCGCAATAATAACGCCTGTGACAGTCCGAGGTGGTGGTGGTGGGGGGATTACCTCATTTGAGGTCTCCATGGGCTAGGTTGCCACGGAAACCGACCTTGGAATAAGAGAAAACGCTGTGCGCCGGTGACACCGACTTGTAACGTTTGTCTCAACTTGCTATTTATTTGCTTTGTATGAAGAGAAGCGGCGCTTGTGCGCAGGTGTAAAAATGTGATCCTCTCGAAACGGGACGTGATGTGATTGATGGCAGTTTTTTTTCTTCCTTTTTTCGCTGTTGCTGTTCTCGATAAAAACTCCAGAAATTGACAAGAAAAGCCTCATGACATATTATAAAAACATCAACTGGTTGTCAATACTTTTTTTTTAACAAAGCAAGTGATGGCAACTTTTGAATACCCGCACCGAGCACATTTTGGTCTCACACCCCCAGACAGATTTTAGCAGGGATTATTGAAGTTGAGACATGATTTGCTTTCACGGGCCACATAAAATGACAAAGCCGGCTGGATCTGGCCCCTGGGCCTTGAGTTTGACACCTGTGTCGTAAAGGATATACCCGTTTCTCAGTGCCAGTACAGCGGTACCTCAACTTGCGAGATTAATTGGTTCTGGAATTTTCTTAACTCGAAATTTTTGTCAGTAGAGACGCGTTTCCCATATAAATAAATGCCCTAATCCTTTTCCAAGCCCCCCCCAAAATTCAGACCTGAATCTTTTATCAAGCACCAAAATTCCTCAAAATATGTAACAAATACATGTTACAATTCGATTATTGCACAGTAAATGGGAATTGTGCATCATGTAAAAAACAAAGAATAGAGTAAAGACTAAAAATGATGTTCATTTAACTTTTAACTGCGTCCTCATCGTTTTTTGCCCTCTTTAGTTCACGTTCGCTCTCAGAAGTGGTTTTTGGCTGGCGTTTTGTCAAGAACTGATCCAAGGACATTTGCTTTTGTCGGCTTTTAACAATCCTTCGAAAACATCAGCATAGTGAGCGATCGCCCCGACTGGTGCACTTTTTCTGGGTAATTAACATTTACGTAAAGCTATGTGAATGCCTCATGGCCCGAGGGACGAATGACCTAGACGCTGCATAAACACTTATCTATCTCTCTCCACACATCGACACATTCGGTAGAGGTCCCTCTTAGCCAATGGGATGCCACGAAGATGCTAGCTAATAGCCAATGGCGGACCACCTCTAAGTATGTTGCGTTCAGGAAACCCGGAGCACCGAGTCGCGGCCCATCCTGTATTTTTTTTTTAACCTTTCGTATCTTGAAATTTCTTTCGTAACAAGAGAGGCGATATTTTCCGAATGACGCGTTTCGTAACTTGAAAATTTCGTATGAAGAGACGTTCGTAAGTAGAGGTGCCGCCGTAGACCCAAATCTCCCCTTTTTCTTATTGCTTGCGATTGTTCTTCTCATTTCAATACAGACAAGCGACATGATGCAAAAATATCCCCTTTCTTTTTATTTGGAGGCAAATACTGTCATCAACCGCTCCAGTGACATTCATGAGCGGCGCATCCAGTCATGTTTTTTGGCCCGCTCTGTTGCTCGCAGCACCCCGGAGATAAAGGCCTGTTCTTCTCCGAAATACACTTGTTCCGGTTCGTTTAGGAGGATTGGCCAGTCGGGACCGCACACGAGGTGCGCCGCGTAACGATGTCGCCGTCACCGCTCATTACACCCGCGCTGCAAGAAGGAGAGATACAGACGCTCGTTCCTACCAACTGCTGTCAGGCTGCTGAATAAAAAATAGCAACAATAATATTTAATAATTGAATGATGTGGAAAACAACTGTAAATAGCACTGCGATTTATCCATTTTGTATTTATATTGCACTTAATTGGACGGTGTTTGTTTGTTTTTTCTTCTTCTTTCTGCCTACATTCTTGCTGCTGGAGGCTGTAAATTTCCCCAGTGTGGGACTAATAAAGGATATCTTATCTTATCTTATTAAAATCTTGGCTGTCTGCAAACACCGTTCTGACGGTTCAAAAAAAAAAATCCTCCAGTACTGAGTTGTTTGGATAAGACTTACCCGCCCCCACTTGTTCTGTCGCCTTCTGGCGCTAAGTCATTAACAGCTGCTGTGTTTGTTGAAGTGTGACTGACCCCGTAAATCTCCTTTTATGTAATAACGCGGCTTTACGCACTCTCCGAAAACACATTTGAAGCCGGTGTGACCTGGAAGCGACGATGTTCTCAGCAACGCACGCTTCCTCCGGTATTTCTTCTGTAAATGAGAACGTTTTTGGAGTGTGCGTTTAACTGCTGCGTCTCAGGTGGGCTGACCCAGTCCCTGACGAAATAGCCGTGTGCTGTCATTAGCGGTGCGATGGATCGGTACAAAATCTGTTTTCTTTTTTTTTGTGGAGTTCACATTGGGTACTCTAGAAATATGATTGAGTGAGATTTTGGGCTGCGAGACAAAGTGGCATCAGGACCAGAGTACCAATTTTGCAGGCTATCCATCCATCCAATTTCCGATCCGCTTTATCCTCACAAGGGTCGCGGGGTTGCTGGAGCCTATCCCAGCTGTCCTCGGGCAGGCGGGGGGACACCCAAAACCGCTTGCCAGCCAATCGCAGGGCACGCGTAGACGAACAGCCATTCACGCTCACGATCACGCCGAGGGACAATTTCGAGTGCATTTTTCGGCTAAAAGAGCCCATTTGAGTCAGCCTGGTTTGCCAAAAATTGATCGGTAGCCACTGCAACCGTGTCAGACCGTCGGCATCAAAGTTTGCCGAGCCTTTTTCGCCGACTAAAACTGCCTTAGAAAAGGAATCTGGGGCTCTTGTCAGCCTACAGTGGGGCACTCCGTTAGCGGCTAGCTACTAACACTGGCAACACGTGCTGTATTATATTATGTCAGCGTAATTATTATTATTATTATTTTTTTTTTTGAGCGATTAAACATGACTTCACGATGACGTTGCCGGCAGCAATTTGTGACGGCAATATTAAGTGGCTTTGATGACAGTGGGGAAGACAAGGCAAGTCGGCCGCTACGCTAACACGCGCTGCCGGGAACAACTACAAAATAAAAGCGCGGCGTGGAATTGGCGTCCATGTATTGTTTTTGATTTTGAAGTTGGCCTCTTGGCTTTGGCCGCGTGATTGTTCATGTGTAGTATGAGCACTTCTTGCCGAAGCTGGCTCGACTTGTCTTCCCAACGTTGCATGCGGGAGGTACTCAAACTACTCATCTTGCCCCTATTTGACCGAACTCTGCAGAATCATCGCCAGACACAACAGCAGTCGACATACATTTCCAAATGTGCAGCGGAGTCGAGAAGTCTATTTTTGAATGAAGCAGCGATCGAATCTCCCCTTTCCGCGCGCCCTCCCTTTTCTCAACTCGGTCCCTCCTGTCCCCCACTTCCCACCCAATCAAACCAGCTCTCTCGGCTGTCGGGCTTATGACCCTCACCGGTCGCCATGGCAACGAGGGCCTGCCTCCCGGAGAACGCGGCGTGCATGTTAAGTGCTTTTCTCGGAGGCTCGCCGTCTCATCTGTCGTGCCGTACATTCTCTCACATGCACGCAAATAAATTACAGCTCGCGATCAGGGCTGTCGCTGTCGGGTATTTTTAGAATTGATGAATTGGATTATAAAATTCAGCATTCAGACGTATTCCAAAATAATTTCCCCCCCCCTTTTTTCTACACGTTTTTCACGCAACCAAATGTGTCATTCTGTGAATGAAAGTGTCGCATGTTAGAAGAGCAATACGACGCAAGATATCAACTTGAATATGTCTGAAAAATATATATATATTGTCAATATTTTGTCCCTCGAAACGATGAAAAGGAAGCATTGGGGGTTGTTTTAAATTTGTCCACACGATACAATTTTTCTTTTAAAAAATATCCAGGATGGTGTCGGCCAACAGCAGCTCCTTGCGAGTGTTCTCATTTTGTATTTGCGTGTTTGACGGCTTGCTGGCTGTATTCTGTAAACGCCAGAAAGTGCAGCGGTGACGGTGGCTCTCCTTGCCTGCATGCAAGGACATTATGGTAAATGTTCCCTCATGCCCCCCTTTTTAATTTTTTTTTTTCCTTTTCCAGGGTGCTCTCATCTCTCAATTTTTTTTTTTCATCTGGCAACACAAAGCGAAAAATAATTGAGACCTTGTTTAATTTAAAATAGTACACATCGCAGGAATTCCAGGCTCCCAAGAGTGAATATTCTCGGATATTTTTTGGTGGTGCATCTTGAAAGCAAGCTGATTGTATTTGTTATGAATCCAAATCAAATATTTGCAACATGTGCTCAACATTTTTTTGTTTCAAATGATCGACAGTTGTGTGCGTGTGTGTGTGTGTGTGTGTGTGTGTGTGTGTGTGTGTGTGTGTGTGTGTGTGTGTGTGTGTGAGAGAAGAAGAGAATGTCCCCCAGGCATTTCCTATCCCTCCTTGAGTTCGTCGGCACAGAAAACAACAATTGATTTATCTAAAAAGAGTCTTGCGTGCAAATGAGCCCGCAATTGTCTGCGAGTCTGACGCTCGGCCCTGTCGGTTCGTCTGACTCATTTTTCATCACACTCGAGCACCATCGTCAGCCGGTGGTGTCGGCTGAATTTCGATGCATTCAGCTTGTGGCAAGGTTCACCTTTTAAACGGGAAGAAAATTGACATTCTCTGAAATGAGCGAGCAACGTTTTGTCATGAATAGGCATTCGATTGGTGGGAGGTCTTTATTTGTGCCAGCATGTTTTTAGAATCGTATCAAACAGCGTTATTGATATGCAACAATCCATCGAATAAAGACTTAGCCCTGCCTTGAATCGCGTTGGGGAGAAAAAAAACGTAATTGATATGTACTGTACATATATGGGATGGGTATCGAGCCAATTGCGGCCTTATTTCAAGATATTATTTGTCTCACAATGGAGAAATTCCCAATTTACCACAGCAAAATCATGAAAGGGAGAATGTAGAAGACAAAAAGTATATCAATAAATATAAATGGAAGCATATTCAAAATGGGTGATTGGGTGAGAGGCCAGGTTTTCAGGACCGTCTATTCAATAGCCTGACAGCAGTCAGGCTCCTTCATTGATTTCAGTTCATTCGATATGTAGAGCTAGTTGTTTGTGTTTTGTTTTGGACTGAAATTCTCCATTGCAGAGTGACTTTTTTCCCCTTTTGTCAGAATAAAACAAAAGGTGCTTCTTTCAAATGATCTGTCATTGATCCCAAAGACATTTTATGTGTCAAAAGCTTTGGTCCTCACCCAAGATCTAACTCACTTTTATGAACGGAGTTGTTACAGTAACAACCTGGTTTTGTTTTTTCTCTCATCATTCATTCGTAGCATCGACAAATCATACCAAAAAGATATATTAATAATAATAATACATTTTATTTATAAGCGCCTACTAGACTAAACTATCCCTCAAGCAGTCCTTAACCCCCCCCCCCCCCCCACCACCACCACCACCACCAGACAAAACAAGACCTCTCTTCCAGCGTTACATTGAGATTTGACCCAATTCATATTCGTAGAATGCCCCCCCCCCCACACACACACACACACACATACATTTTTTGGTCGGCAGCTGATGCGTTTGAGCTTCTCAAGCTCAGCACGGTGCGAGAGGCAGTATTCAAATACACACTCTCTTAGCCTGCCCCCTACTGTCGCCCAGACCTCCTTTCAAACACACGCGCATACGCTCACACACACACACACAAAAACACACACACACATACACACTCTGGGGGTAAAAAGTGCACCCCCGAAGTAATATAAGCAAGCGGGACGTCACTTGAAAGCCCCCCCAGGAGGTTTAATTTACATTGTGGAATTTTCACAACCAAGTTTGGACCAATTAAGCCCCTGATTGTGCAGTTGGGCAGCAGACCGGAGGTGAAGGACTTTGCGGATCATACTGCTTACAGTGGTTGTTGCCAGAAACTGCACCGGCTTTGTGCGCGGCCCTCATTAGCATAAAAGCAGGAAGACAATGAACGTGACCGTTGCTTTTCATGGCGTCGAGTCCGCGGTGGGATCGAAGTTGCAAACGTTTTTGAAAACTTTCCACCTATTCCAATATCACCATCCTTTTTTTTTCCTTTACAAAAGACCTTTTCTTGATGCGTGTCTTGCAAGACGATTTTCTTTTCATGTCGAGTTGATGTTGTCGAATATGTAGTGTAGTTTTTAAAGCCGGCAAACTCGTGTAAAAAAAAAAAAAAAGATCCTCTTGTTCCTTGGAATTATTTTACTCTGTAGTTCCCCACTTGGCCAGTTAGTGTCATCCTCTCGCCATTTTATGAGCCGATACAGTGAAAACTGAACTCTCCCCTCATTGCGGGGGTTTTTGCCCCACGGACCGGTTTAATGTCAGACAATATTTCCTGGGACCGGCCTGATAAATACAACGGCCGGAGAAATACAATAAAGTAATATGATATGACCTGCATGAAACCTGCGGTATTTTCTAAAAATAATATACCCGAATCATGACACGAGGAACTTCCTATCTGGTCGCTATGGTAACATTAAAACGTGCCTTCAAAATAAGATAAACCGCGAATAAAAACTGCATGAAAAATACGACTGACCCTCACTCACCTATTATGCAGAGTGGGCTTGGTGTGTGGGAATCTCCCGTTGAGATAAATCCGTATTTTAAATCGGACTCCTGATACTGTCTATTAAACGCATCCTTCTTTTTCTTGAAAGTCGTAGGCTCCTCTTCTGTCTCCTGGCTGGGCCTTTTCCCCTTTCCCAAAGAAACCTTCCAAAGACGTTTGTTTTTTTACTCATTTTGCTATCTCCTGGGTTTTTAGCGGTAACATATCACCTGATTGAGAAGCGCGCCTTCACCTGAGTCAAGAGTGACATACTGTAGACCAGGGGTGGCCAACCCATGGCTCGCGAGCCGCATGCGGCTCTTTGGCTGGGTCAATGCGGCTTCCGAGCTTTCACACGACGAGCGTCGAAAATGCCTCGGCGGCGGCGCTGCCATTCAAACAAGGGCGCTAAATACACAGAACTAACTACGTCAGTCTATCGTCAATCCTGTAACTTGATTGACCTACAGGGCAACTAATCAGATGACAACTGAATCATCAGATTGTGTGTGTGTGTAGATGGTTGCATGTGCGCAATCGGGTCGATGACGGGAGGTTCGTCGCTTCGAAAGTCGATCTTCGGTGAAATGTGTAGCAAGCTGACCCAAGTAGTAATTACTGCAGCTCGTGTGCGTGTGTGTGTGCGCGTGCATGTGCATGTGTGCGATGTGGCTCTTTGCAGCAACACAGTGGCTCAAAGTCTCTGACTGGTTGGCCACTCCTGCTGTAGACGGATGTAACAGAGAATATGGTAATTTTTCAAAATAAAACATCCTTCAGATTCCGAAATGAATAAAACTGAATGTAAGATATTTAATCTTTCTGTGCGGCCCGGGGTTCAGGGACCACTGTCCTAAAATGACAGTTCACTTCCAATTACTAATCATCATATGTTTGTTTGTTTTTTTTTAAACCTCTCTCCAGGAACAGAAAACAGTTAAGAGCCAGACTGCAGTCCGTCCTGGAGCCTTTCTACCCCCTCCCGCCCCATCCGACTCTCCCCCCCCCCACCCGAACCTCGTCGTGACTTTCAGACCTGAGACGCGCACAACATACGGACACCTCGCCGCCACCCCGAAGCCGCCAGGATGATCACCTCAGAGCTCTCCGTGCTCCAGTGAGTGACACTCTTCACAACCTCAACTTGTCTTCCAAAAAAAAAAAAAAAACCTGATGAGGAGCAAGTCAGCCTGACGGAAAATTTAAAGACGAGCCCAAGCCGTTGAAAGAGAAGAAGCTTGTGGCAAATTCTTCTTGTCATTTTTGATGTGATGAACAACATGAGAGGCACTCGCAGACTTTGTGGCTCAGTCCAACTTGGTGTTGAGCACACAAGAGGATTTGCTTTGCAAAAAAAAAAAAAAAATTGTCATTCTGCATTTTTTCCCCCCACTTAAGTCGCTTTGTGCAACCCAACAAAAGATGCATCAATTACTCCAAGCGAATGCAGTTTCTCATCCCGCCCACTGTCTGCAAAAATACTCGCCCTGTTTTTGAATAGCTTTGCTAATTTTGAAATGATTTAAATTGCGCGCTGTTAGAGACTCGTCCAATGAGTCGGGGGCCACGGATGCAGTGGGCCTCAGCATGAGCATGGCGGACATGGAGGACCCCGAGGTGAAGGGCAAGAAGAAGCGAGGGAGGCCTGGCAAACAAGCACAGGTAAGACAAAAAGAAGGAGTTGAACATCAGAACCACCCCGCCCCCAACTCATTGGTGCCTGTAACCGAACGTTCCCCTCTGTACAGACGGCCAATAAGAAGCCCCGCAAGACGCCGGCGGACAAGGCGGTGGGCGTGGCCAGGGGGCGAGGCAAAGCCAACGGCGTGGCCCAACACAACGGCGACAGCTCGGAGCCCATCACTCTGTTCGAAGTGGTCAAGCTGGGAAAGAGCGCCATGCAGGTGGGCCCGGCACGAGCATGCGAAATGTCCAATGCAAGTGGGTAGCTAACTTGGACCGTTTTGTTTGTGTATTTTATTTATTCATTTTCTCCGCGTGTGTTTAGTCGGTGGTGGACGAGTGGATCGAGTCGTACAAGCAGGACAGAGACTTGGCCCTGCTGGATCTCATCAACTTTTTTATCCAGTGCTCCGGGTGCAAAGGTACGACAGAAGAACGGCGCTGCAGCTCGGCGTCTGGGAAGTGAGAATTGCTGGTTTTGTGTTCATCGAAAGACACTTCTTCCGCCCTCGTCAGGCACGGTGAGGATCGAGATGTTCCGCAACATGCAGAACGCCGAGATCATTCGCAAGATGACGGAGGAGTTTGATGAGGTAAAGCGGTGAAGCCGCTGGAAGATAAAATCCCTCTCACACTGACAGTTTTTCTGTTGCTGCTCGGTATGAACGGAATACTGAGCCTTCGTATTTTGTACATCGCACCTTATGCAGCCAGTGACGTCATTCTCAATAAGATGACACATGTACAGTATCTTAACTGTTGTATCGGCGTGTATCGTATCTAAGCGTATCATATTGCTTGCTATCATTCTATACTTACCGTATTTTCACGACTGTAAGGCGCCATTAAAAGTCTTAAATTTTCTCCAAAATGGACAGGACGCCTTATGATGCAGAGCGTCTTGTGTATGCGCTGAGTTCCAAAACCTGACTGACAGCCGACACGCTGTTTATATAGAGAAAAGGCGGAAGTGACTGTGGACAGGCATGCGGCAAAGAAGTCGGCCAATCAGTGAAGGGTGCGCGTGTATTTATACATATATGGAGAGAGAGAGAGAGAGAGAGAGAGAGAGAGAGAGAGAGAGAGAGAGAGAGAGAGAGAGAAAAGGCAGACGTGAGTGACAGGCATGCGGGGAAGAAGTCCGCCAATGAGTGAAGGGTGGGCGTGTAAGTGGACGCTAAAGGGACGCTACAAGCAGGTACCAACACCTGTATAGAGTGTGGCTATGTGCATTGTTGCAAAACAACTTCGGTTTTGGTTTCTAAGAACCCCCGAAAATAAATTCTACAAAGAGACACGCCTACGAAGCTCAGTTCAAACTTCAAGCCATCGGTTATGCTTTTGGCATGCGTGCCCATCTCACAGCAGCGGTGAAAAACCAAGTCAAGCAAATGAACTCTGAGCTTGCCGTTATTCCCGGAGGCTTGACTAAATAACTCCAACCGCTGGACATCGGCATCAACCGGGCGTTCAAAGTAAAGTTGCGAACGGCATGGGAACAATGAATGATCGATGGCAAACTTTACAAAGAGTGAGAGGCAGCGCCGGGCGAGTTACGCCACAATTTGCGAATGGATTGTGGCTGCTTGGACGAACGCGTCTGCTTGCACTGTTGTTCGAGTTTTTGGCAAAGCCGGCATCATTTCTGTGGAGCCACATGGCAATGAGAGTGACTGACAACGAGAGGGAACACGGCGTTTTTGATGGATTACCGGTACTTGCACAATTGTTCAATTCTGATACAGAGGATGAGGACTTTGATGGATTTCTGGGTGATGATTGATCGAAAAACGTGAGTACATTGTACGATGGCTAAATAAAATACAACGGAACTCAGTTTTGCTTCCGTTGCCTTTTTAAAAACGTGTTTTTAGCTTGTATCTGTATGTCTTGGCATGCTACCGTATGCTTCAAGCTAACGTGTTTTTTAGCGTGCGCGCATGAATGCCGTATGTTTAAGCTGGCGTATGTTTTACCACTTTAAAATTGCGCCCAATAATACAGTGCGTTTTGTCTATGTGTAAAATACAGAAATAGCACCCATTAATGAGACTGCGCCCAACCATACGGTGCGCCGAATGGTCGTGAAAATACGGTACCTACGTTTTTCTTGTGGTGATCCCCCCCCCCCCCCCCCCCCCCGCCCCTCCCGCCTCTGTGGTCCACAGGACAGCGGCGACTACCCGCTCACCATGCCCGGGCCCATGTGGAAGAAGTTCCGCTACAACTTTTGCGAGTTCATCTGCGTGCTGATCCGCCAGTGCCAGTACAGCATCATCTATGACGAGTATATGATGGACACCGTCATCTCGCTCCTCACCGGGCTGTCCGACTCCCAGGTCCGAGCCTTCAGACACACGTCCACGCTGGCCGGTAAGAGTAAGGAGACTGACCGACCGTAAGTAGAGAGGCATGTCTCGTGGAAGTTTAAGACCATTGAGTACATGGAGTCGTTGCTCTTCGTAGAGGTTCGAGACCAAGGCCTACTGTGAAGAGCAAAAATGTGTGAAGAGCAGATTTTTGGTTCATTGCCTGAGATATACGCCGACTGTTTCAAACTCATCTTAAAACATTATCAATGAGAATAATTGACTCAGAAATTATTTGATGTAAAAAACAAAAAGCACCCTGCGGACTCCCCCGTGGTGAGCGTTAACGCTCTAACATCGTTTGTCACCCGTCTGTAGCGATGAAGCTCATGACGGCGCTGGTGAATGTGGCGCTCAACCTCAGCATCCACCAGGACAACACGCAGCGGCAGTACGAGGCGGAGAGGAACAAGATCGCCGGCAAGCGGGCCAACGAGAAGTTGGAGCTCCTGCTGCAGAAAAGGAAGGAGGTCTGTGCACAAAAAAAAAATTTAAAAAGGAAACTGGCACTCCATTCATTTTTTTAAAAGTAAAAAGTATCTCATGTGTTTATCTCTGCGCAGCTTCAAGAAAACCAGGACGAGATTGAGAACATGATGAACTCCATCTTCAAGGGCATCTTTGTCCATCGCTATAGGTGCAAATTCTCATGCCCCCCCCACCGTATGAAAGCCTTTGCGGGGTCATATCTAATGATTCCATGGTGTCTGTCTGTTATCTTTGTTTTCGATTTTCCATTATCGTTTTTCATGTTGTCCTTGTTTTTTGTTGTGGCCTGTTAATGGTAAAAATGGTTAACAAGAAAAATAGATTTCCTGCGCCTTGTGTCATTGTGTTATTGGAAAAAAAATAGAAATAGTTTGAACTAGAAAAAAATATTTGGAAAAAGAGAAAAATAATTTGACAAAGCAGCTTTTGAGGACTGAAAATAAAAATCGGGGCAAACAAGAAGAAGCAGCAAGAGTGCAACAAAATGTAGGGAGAAAAACATGATTTTAGGGGCTGGATGGATTTTAAAAAATTGGGGTCTCGCTGACGGCTCTTCTCACCTCCCAGGGATGCCATCGCCGAGATCAGAGCCATCTGCATTGAGGAGATTGGCGTGTGGATGAAGATGTACAGCGACGCCTTCCTCAACGACAGCTACCTGAAGTACGTCGGCTGGACGCTACACGACCGGGTGAGTTCGGCGCAAAACTCCGCCGCCTTTTGTATCCCTTCTGTTCCTTTGCTCACTTTGGTGCGATTTATCTCCCTCCACAGCAAGGCGAGGTGCGTCTCAAGTGCCTGAAAGCTCTGCAGAACCTGTACACCAACCGCGAATTGTTCCCCAAGCTGGAGCTCTTTACCAACCGCTTCAAGGTAACGACGCCACGACGAAGACACAAAATAGGAAGTGGAGTCAAAGCCTTTGGAGTGACACCCGTTGTTTTTGTCACAACAGGACCGGATTGTATCAATGACGCTGGATAAAGAGTACGACGTGGCTGTGGAGGCTATCCGACTCGTCACTCTCATCCTGCAGTAAGTAATCCAGAAGGAATGACGGCGTTTCCGACAAAATGGCGCATCTTTTGCCCACTGTGAAGTGACATTCAAACCAACAGTGTCACTGACACGTTTTCCCAAATAATCACCCTTGCCAAAGTATTTGCCTTGTACTTTTACATTGTATAAATAAAGTTTTCTGATATAATAATTAATAATAATTCTGATAAAATAATTTCACACCAGAAATTCAAGATCTATTTTCCGTAATATGATGGACATAAACTAGATTGGACTGGAAAATTGGTAAATCCAGCTTCTTTCATCTTAGGCAGCTGGCTAAAGTCAAGCCTCTCCTTTGTTTTCTTCTTTCTGCCTACATTCTTGCTGCTGGAGGCTGTAAATTTCCCCAGTGTGGGACAAATAAAGGATATCTTATCTTATCTTATCTTTCTCATGAGCACTTTGAAAGTCTTTCATGCCTTCGTCACATCCTGGCTGGATTACTATAATGCACTTGACTTTGGAGTCAGCCAATCCTCCATTAAGCGTCTCCAGTTGGTCCAGAATGCTGCTGCTCGCCTCATGACTGGTACTCGCATAACTCCCACTGCGGCATCCCTTCACTGGCTCCCGATACACTTTAGAGTTCTTTTTTTTTAGATCCTATTATTTGTTTTCAAATCTTTAAATAGCGTCGTCCCACCTTACCTCAGGTCACCGGACCAGAGACTATTGGAGGTACCGAGAACTAAGCGGAGGCTCAGAGGGGGATCGAGCCTTTTTTGTTGCTAGTTTTAACATTTTTGTGCTTTCTCCTGTTTTTGTTCGGAATTTATTGTTTTTGCTTTGCTCCCTGTACAGCACTTTGTATGCAGCGGTGGTTGTTTTAAAGTGCTCTGTAAATACAGTTGAGTTGAGTTGAATATTGCACTTTTGTCCTTACAGGGGCAGCGAGGATGCCCTGTCCAACGAGGACTGCGAAAATGTCTACCACTTGGTCTACTCCGCCCACAGGCCCGTGGCCGTGGCCGCCGGCGAGTTCTTGCACCGGAAGTGAGTCGGCGCCGACCTCACGCAATCACGGCGCGATTTCCTTTGATCCCGTCGTGGCTTATTTGCACCCCGTTGCCACCAGGTTGTTCAGTCGTCATGACCCGCAGGCGGAAGAGGCGCTGGCCAAGCGCCGAGGCCGCAGCAGCCCCAATGGGAATCTCATACGGATGCTGGTGCTCTTCTTCCTGGAGAGTGAGGTAACGTTGGAGCCACTTCGTTGTTCCCGACCCCAGTGTCGCCTTGTGTGTGCCGTGAGAGACTGGCAGGCGTGCCGCATGAAATCGCTTTTCACGTAGTTGGTCCCAAAACAATGTACGACGATTAATGTCTCAGCCGCTTGATCATTTGATGGCGGTGACTATTTTTATGTTTATTTTATTTAGAATGTGAGGAAATTTGGGATTTTGTTTTGTTCATTTCTCTCACTGCCTCAATGCTCATTGTTTTTTTTTTTTGGTGTTTGTATGCGTAGCTTCACGAGCATGCAGCCTACCTGGTGGACTCCTTGTGGGAAAGCTCTCAGGAGCTGTTAAAAGACTGGGAGTGTATGACCGAGCTGCTGCTGGAGGAGCCCGTGCAGGGGGAGGAGTGTAAGACAACCGGACAGGATTTAGTCATTCGAAAGCGGACCACTCTTTTGCTGAATATCCCCCCCCCCCCCCTAACCTCATCCGTCCATCCCCGCAGTGCTGTCGGACAGACAGGAGAGCGCGCTCATCGAGCTGACCGTGTGCACCATTCGACAGGCAGCAGAGGCCCATCCACCCGTGGGCAGAGGCACGGGCAAACGGGTGGGTCGCGGCACGAGGGAACGGCGGCGAACCGAGATGTTTTCATTTTGGACCCAACCACCTTAAGCGGGTTGCGCACATACCAACATTCTGGGGGGGGGGGGGACTCCCATGTGATCAAAAGTCCGCAAAGATGATCCTGTTGTGTGCGCTGCTTTTGAGCCTGCTCTTTGTCGTCGGCACCCGCCCTTACTGGGTCATGTTGTGTTTCTGTGCGCCCCCGTCCAGGTGCTGACGGCCAAGGAGAGGAAGACCCAAATAGATGACAAGAACAAACTGACGGAGCACTTCATCATGGCTCTGCCCATGCTGCTGTCCAAGGTGAGCCAAGCCTTTTTTTCGCTCAAAGCCGAGATGTGAACGGGTCGCGCGACTGACCCCCCTCCCGTTTTTTCCTGCCCGCAGTACCAGGCCGACTCTGAGAAAGTGGCCAACCTGCTGCAGATCCCGCAATTCTTCGACCTGGACGTGTACAGCGCCGGGCGCATGGAGAAGCACCTGGACGCGCTGCTCAAGCAGATCCGGCTCGTGGTGGAGAAGCACATCGAGGCGGACGTGCTGGAGGCGTGCAGTAAGACCTACAGCATCCTCTGCTCGGAGGAGTACACCATCATGAACCGCGTGGACATCGCCCGCTCGCAGCTCATCGACGAGATGACCGATCGCTTCGCTCACTCCGTGGAGGAGCTGCTGCAGGAGGTGAGACGGTGTCGCAAACCAAAACTGCAGGACCCGCCGAAGCGTGTCGACAGATGAACTTACATTACCAATGTTTTTTCTTCAAATGGTTTAATAAGGGTGGGCCCGCCGGGCGAGTGGTTAGCGCGTCGACTTCACAGTTTAGAGGTCGTGGGTTCGATCCCGGCTCCGGGCTTCCTTTGTGGAGTTTGCATGTTCTCCCTGGGCCTGCGTGGCTTTTTTCCGGGTACTCCGGTTCTCTCCCACATTCCAAAAACATGCACGGCAGGCTGATTGAACACACTAAGTTGTCCCAGGGTGCGAATGTGAGCGCGTATGGTTTTTCGTCTCTGTGTGCCCTTTAATTGGCTGGCAACCGGTTCAGGGTGTCCCCCGCCTACTGCCTGAAGATGGCTGGGATAGGCTCCAGCACCCCCCCCCCCCCCCCCACGACCCATGTGAGGATAAAGCGCATCGGAAAATGGATGGATGGATAGTTCCATAGGCACCACGTCACAATTAGTTTAGCAGGTGTGCCCATCGCACAACGAAAGTAAACACTCACTTAAAATAAGATATCCTTTATTTGGCCCACACTGGGGACATTTACAGTCTACAGCAGCAAAATTAGGGGGTAGAAAGAAGAAAAACAAATAGAAGCCTGCTTTCACCCCCCCCCCCCCCCCCCCAAAAAAAATTGTAGTAACTATAATTATTTACTTGCGGCACCTACGGAAGCATGCATGTGCTGTCTTGTGCATCAACATGTTTGTCGAATCACAGGCCGAGGAGGCTGACGACGACGACATCTACAACGTTTTGTCCACCCTCAAGCGACTCACGGCCTTCCACAAGTTAGACTCTCTCGTCACTTCCAGTCCGACGGTCGCTTCGCCCTCTTTGTAAAGTAACGCTCACTAACCCCCCCCCCGCAGCGCTCACGACCTGACGCGCTGGGATCTGTTTGGCAACTGCTACCGGCTGCTGAAGGCGGGCATCGAGCTGGGCTCCATGCCGGAGCAGATCGCCGTGCAGGCGCTGCAGTGCTCCCACTACTCCATCCTGTGGCAGCTGGTCAAGATCACAGAGGGGGCGCCCAGCAAGGTGCCTGCCACACACACGGCCCCACATGAGCAACTCACACACTCACTCGGATAGAAGCATCGACTGATATAAATCGACCGTGTCAAACAGCGGCTGCGACTTTGAACGTCTGCAAAGCTGTCAACCATATTGTGTACATGTATTTATATTGAAAGAAAATGTCCTTTACGTCTAGTTATCTTTTGTCCAAAGACACTATTTCCCTAAAGAAAACAATTTTAGCAAGTTAGGCTTCAAACCATGTCATCAAGTCATTGTTATGCTCATAGCATACAAAGGAAGGCCGCTAACCTGTTTTCTGGATTTGCTTACCTAACCTAAAGATGTCGTTTACACATCATGTAAAATCAGGATTAATCAGGATTAATACTTCACAAGGAACATGTTTGCAACGTGCGGTCAGTCAAATTTTCTTTTTTTTTTTTAATGATGCTACTTGTGTATGTCCATGCAGGATGACTTGCTGGCCCTGAGGAGGGTCGTGAAGTCTTTCCTTGCCGTGTGCCAGCAGTGCCTGTCCAACGTCAACACGCCCGTCAAAGAGCAGGTACACTTTCAGAGTGCGCTTCCTCGCCACCCTAGATTTGGCCTTTTCTCGGGGTTCCTAATCAGCCCGCGCAATCGATCCGTTCCGCTCAGGCCTTCATGCTCCTCTGCGACCTGCTGATGATCTTCAGCCACCAGCTGACGACCGGCAGCCGCGAGGGCCTCCAGCCGCTGGTCTTCAACCCCGACGGCACGCTGCAGAACGAGCTGCTCAACTTCGTCCTGGACCACGTCTTCATCGACCAGGACGACGAGAGCCAGAGCATGGGTGAGAGCGGGGTTTTGAGAGACACCGGAGCGCACAAAAGGCAAAAAAACCCCCACGTCCTCTCCATCGTGAATTCCATCGCCTCTCAGAAGGGGACGAGGAGGATGAGGCCAACAAGATCGAGGCCCTGCACAAGAGGAGGAACCTGCTGGCAGCTTTCTGCAAACTCATTATCTACGACATCGTCGACATGCCCGCCGCTGCCGACATCTTCAAACACTACATGAAGGTGACTGCTCATCTCTTCGCCTTTAAAAATACGATTCCCAGGTGTCTGATTAGGTTTGCAAATGCGTGGACATTTTCCGGTGAATTTCAGCAGACTTTTCGCTTCATTTCTGGGGGAAATTCATCCATTCGAGTTTCTCTTTCTCACTCTACCTTTTTTAGTATTATAACGACTACGGCGACATCATCAAGGAGACCCTGAGTAAAACGAGGCAGACGGACAAGATCCTCTGCGCCAAGACGCTCATTCTCAGTCTGCAGCAGGTCAGATATTCCGGACGGTGCCCATGTTTATATCCACACACACACACACGCATTATTGATTTGATGGTATGCACTTGTAGCTCTTCAACGAGCTGCTGCAGGACCAAGGCCCCAACCTGGACCGCACGTCATCACACGTGAGCGGCATCAAGGAGCTGGCCCGCCGCTTTGCCCTCACCTTTGGCCTGGATCAGATCAAAACCAGGGAGGCGGTGGCCACGCTGCACAAGTGAGCTCGCCGGCGCGTGAGCTCGCCGGCGCGTGAGCGAGCGGCTTCGGCTCGGCGGTCACGACCAAACGGCGCATGCGCTGCTCTCGCCTCAGAAAGTTTCGCGCTTTTCCCTCTTTTGCCGTCACTGGTACGCTTTTATGTGGCGCCAGAAAGAAGCCAAGGAAAAAGCACTTTTTTTTCGGTTTATGGAATTGTAAACTTTATTTTTATGGGGTTTTTTTTTTGTCCATCTTTTTTTATTTCTTACGTGCTCAAAATGAGCTAAAATAACCCCCCCCCGCCAAAAAATCCCCGCAACAAATCAAGTCGCACAATAAATAAAAGTATACAAGAGTCCTACAAACTAAAATCCAAACTCAAACTGCTCTGAAAACAGTTCCAATCCGCAATTCTTTCATTTTTGTCGCGCTATTGAGCTGGAGCCGGTCTGAGGTGACTTTTGCTTCTGTTTTGCCCTCTTGTCAGAGATGGAATCGAGTTTGCCTTCAAGTACCAGAATTCTCGAGGACCAGACTTTCCTCCCATTAACTTGGCCTTCCTGGAGGTTTTGAGCGAGTTTTCTTCCAAGCTGATCCGCCAAGACAAAAAGACAGTGTAAGTTAAAATCCCGATGGCTCCAAAAGAAATATTTGATCCGCGCTAGTATTCCTGCCCCCATCCTGAAATGCCGCGCATCCCGCCAGCCACTCGTACCTGGAGAAGTTCATGTCGGAGTCCATGTCGGAGCGGCGGGAGGACGTGTGGCTGCCGCTGATCTCGTACCGGAACAGCCTGCTGACGGGCGGCGACGAGGACCACATGTCAGTCACGTCGGGCTCCAGCAGCAAGACGGGCTCGGTCCGCAGCAAGAAGGGACGGCCGCCGCTCCACAAGAAACGCGTGGAGGGTACGGCGTTTAAGGCCTCAAAGAAATGTGATTTATTCTGGGATTTCCTCTCCGTCATCCACAAAATACTGCGAAAATAATTCAATTCATCTTGTCTGTATCTTAGCGGGAATTAACCCCCCCCTTATTTATTTATTTTTAAATAGTAGCCGCAAGCAATGCGCATCAGCAGGGACATGCTTTGCTACTTAAAAAAAAACAAAAAACCTCATCCTGGGAAATACTTTTGAATTAACGAGTGAGATCATTTGATTGACTCGCCTTGAGCTTGAGGTGAGGGCGTGCTGAGCAACGGCGTCGGGTGTACTCACGTCGACTTCCTCCTGACCTTGCAGAGGAGAGCAGCGTGGAGGGCTCGTGGCTGATGCGCAACGACACCTTGCAGACGCCCAGCACGCTGCAAACCCCTCAGCTCACCTCCACCGTCCTCCGGGAAAACAGGCCGGCGGAACACATGCCCGACCCCGACTCGGAACCCGGGTCGGAGAACGACTTTGTCCACAAGTGAGCGCCGCTGCCGCCGCCGCCGCCGCCGCCTTTCGGCTCATTTGAAGCACCCTTTTTGCGTGTCTGCTTCACTCCGCCGTGCCTTCAGCCCGCAGATGCAAATGTCGTGGCTCAGCCAGCAGAAGATGGAGGACGTGAGCCGGAAGGACCGGACGGCCATGAACTACATCAAGTCACGTAGCAATCAGGGCGTCCGGCAGACCGTGTAAGTTGGAAAAGTTGCCGCATGCGTTCTGTATACTGGAATACACACACACACACGCACACGCGCAAGATGCTCAATTTAGGCCCAGTTATCATACATCGCTGTGTACCTCGCTTTAGCTAATGGCATGATCGGTGAGGAAACATCACTCTCAACACGCCCCACATTGCAGGATAAATTCTATTTTACAGACATCTGATAATTCCGGCCTTTTATTGGACATGGATTCTCAAATAAAGCCCGATCATTCACTCATGAGCCGCCGATCGATTAAATGTGGACTAACACAACCGATAATCGCGCTATGCCTGGTTCGACGGCATATTTGTGGAGCGGGGTGGTCCCGTGGGCGTCAAATGACTGCGCTTGGCTTCAGGCGCGGGCTGATGGAGGATGACGCCGAGCCCATCTTCGAGGACGTGATGATGTCGTCGCGAGGCCAACTGGAGGACATGAACGAGGAGTTCGAAGACACCATGGTCATCGACCTGGTCGGTGACGACGCCGTCGGCTGGCCGCGCTTGTTTGAGCCGTTCAGTTCTTTGTCTTGATGAATGGTTGAGTAGGATTTTTGTGTGTGTGTGTTTTTTATTTTTTTTTAAACCCCGCCAGCCGCCATCGAGGAACAGACGCGAAAGAGCGGAACTAAGACCGGACTTCTTCGACTCGGCAGCCATGATCGAGGACGAGTCGGTAAGAAATTCCGACAGTAACCGTCACTCGGCACTCAAGTGCAACGGTTTGGTTTAATTCAGTGCACTCGCAAAACTAATTTGATGATTCAAATTCGTTAAACCCCTGCTGGTCTTTAACTGAAGAACTTTTTTTTTTTGAGGCTTCTATCAGGCAAGAAAATTTGATACCTTTCAACTTAATTCAAAATTGATGCCACGCAGCTCTCAATAAGTCCCATTTGTCAAAGAAAACCAATCACAAAAATCATAATTATTTACAAAGTCTCTATTTATTTTTTGCGCATCCAAAATTTAAGGCCTTCTTCTTCCCATCAAATATTTGCATGAACGTTTATTGTGAATTATTTGTTTGTGTGTCCTTGCAGGGGTTCAGCATGCCCATGTTCTGATGACAATGGTTTGGGGGGGGGGGGAGAAAAAAGGCGCTTTCTGATCAGGAAGTAAAAAGACAGCGGTGGTGGGGTGGATCCACGTGAGCTGTCAGTCACACTCCTTTGCGAAGAAGGTACAGTATTGTACAAGTACTTCACCGCTGGACACCTGGTCCACCTCTTCTTCCTCCCAGGACAGTTTGGAGAAAGTGTTGGCCGGGTGTTCCACTCTGTACCCCCCCCCCCCCCCAACCTCCCACCCCTCCTCTCTCTCTCTCTCGTGCCCTTCCCTTCCCTTGTGTTTGCACTTTGGTCCATCCGCATCAGTTCAAACCAAGAGTGGATGTCAACTCTACATGGTCTATATCTGTGCTCTTATCACTCCTCCCCGCCATCCCGTTCCGATCTCGGGAGTTACTCTGCACACAAATAGTTTTTTTGTAAAGTCAAAACAAAAACAAGAAAAAGACATTTCTAATTCTGTAGCTTTAGTACGAAAAGTTTTAAAATGAAGTGTTTGTTTGTACAGCGTTTCCTTCTCGAATGTGTATTCTTTTCATTTGTTGCCAAATGGTGGCCTACATACAAACATTCTCTTCCGGATCTTCCCCGTCTCACCTTTTTTTTTTTTTTAAACCCACCCGCCCCCCTTCCCTCACTGCTTCAGTATTTGCTGTTGCCCCCTCGCCGCTACAGACAGTGTTTGACTCGTGTCGGTGCATCACATATGTTGTTTGAATGTGTATTCAGGTTTTGCTTGTGTAAATATCACAGACTGTCCGCGGAGCCCTAACGTGCTCTCAAAAGCCTCCTTTTTTTTTTCTGTTGTTTTAAGTCGACCTTCAATCGTTTTTAAGAAAATAAAATGTGTACTCAATTTACAGTTGTCATCTTTTTGCACCCAAAAAGTAAAGAAAAACATGGTTTACCGTATTGTAGTTTTCTACTTTGATATTTCATCCCCCACCAGTGGCCCTACTGACCAATTAGACAAAAAAAGTCAGTTTTGTCAAAGTCCATTATTTATTGTATTACGATTAAAAAGGCACCATTTCTACTTGACCTAAATTCAAACATGAGGAGTGAAGCTGAAGGTGGATGGGGGGACGACGACAATCAAAATATTCCTCATATGAATGAAATTCATCAGTTAAATATGACAAGAATGTCACCCAAAAAATTGTCCAGATGCGATCCGGGATTGACCGGGATTTTTGCACTCCAGGCTTCCAGTGGAGTGGAGAGGAAGGGGGAAAACAAACGAGGCGATGTTTACAGAGGAATGTTGGCGTGCTTCTTCCAAGGGTTGACCTGCTTCTTGCTGGCCAGCACCTCCAAGTCTCGGCAAATCCTCTTACGCGTGGTGGACGGCTCGATGATGTCGTCCACGAAACCTGCAGTACCAGTATGAGTGAGATTGTGTTCCAGAGGAGTGTTAAAAATCTTTTTAGGAAATATTGCTAAATTTTAAGAATTTAAATAAAAAATAATTGTACAAATAATATGTTAAGTCCCCCAAAGTTAAGACTATAATGATGGACAAATACAACTCCCCCAAGTATTTATTTGATGGAAATATCGTCCAAAGAAAATCCAATAAATTTCAGATTCCAATTATTCACTTAGACTAATTTTTAGTCATTTTGATTATAGTAAAATTTATCACTCCCACAAAAATATTAATTTATTGCCATAACAAAATCTACTAAATAGATCTTTGAAGTATATTCAACAACAAAATCTAAATCTTGCTAAAACAAATGAAAAAAAAAAAGATTTATCATTAGAAAAATGTGGATAAAGCAATTTTATTACTGACCAATAACAGAAACCCCTCAGCTCTGAAAATATGCAATGTAAAAATACCCCAAATATGAAATTGATGCCCCATTCGAGATTTTATTTTTTTTTCTCAAAGGATAATTATATTAAATGTCTATGAAACTCCACACCTTTATCAAAAATATATATGCTGTTGACTTCTGCTAAAAAGGTCAGGTGGCAGTCAGGAGGTACCTCTGACTGCAGCAGGGAAAGGGTTGGCAAACTTGTCTACATATTCTGCTTCAGCCTCGGCCTGGTTCTCCTTCCCTCTGAAGATGATCTGAACGGCTCCCTAACACAAATTCACCGGGTATTAAAACAAAAAAAGTCTCCACACAAATGCTGGGCTTTTGAAGTCTAAAAAATGACACCCAGATAAATAATTTCAAAAATGTTTCTGTGATTAATATCAACTCTAACCTGGATGAATGAATTGGGAGAAAATTCGAGATTAAGCACAAAAAAAAAAATTAGGAAGAGAGAATTTGGTTGAAATAAAGTTCAGCTGTTCTCGTCGGGTGATGGAAGGCTTTGTACCTTTGCGCCCATGACGGCCACCTCAGCCGTAGGCCAAGCGTAGTTGACGTCTCCTCTCAGGTGTTTGGAGCTCATCACGTCGTACGCGCCACCATAAGCCTGCAATAGAGCAAATTTTAAATGCCAGGGGAAAAAAAAAAAAAGTCCTGCTAAACATTGCCTTACATTGTAAGCCCCCCCGCCCCATTTGAGTCTTTTCTCACAAATATGAACTTCATTAGCATTGTTCAAAAAGAATAATCATTGTTCCAAAAATGGTTAATCATAAGGTCACGCACCTTCCTGGTGATGACGGTGATCTTCGGCACGGTGGCCTCGGCAAAGGCGAACAGCAGCTTGGCTCCGTGGCGGATGATGCCGCCGTACTCCTGAGACGTGCCCGGCAGGAAGCCCGGCACGTCCACGAAGGTGACGATGGGAATGTTGAAGGCGTCGCAGAAACGTACGAAGCGAGCACCTTTCACCGATGAGTTGATGTCCAGGCAGCCTGACCGCCAAACCCACCAAAAATGTGACCGACGAGACACTACGCTGTATGAACGAGACGGGCGACAATTTTGACTCACCGGAAGCCACTTTGGGCTGGTTACCTACCATGCCCACCGTGCGCCCATTCATGCGAGCGAATCCCACCACAATGTTTTTGGCGTAGTCGGGCATGATCTCGAAGAATTCTCTCTCATCTACGATCTAGCAAAGGTGGCAAAAGAACTGTACTTAAGTAGAAGTATGGATACTTTTGTTAAAAAACTAAAGACGAAAGTGGGGTGTGCAAAAAAGTGCAAATACTTGTTTTGAATCCCATCACCGCCATGTACCGGTAGTTTCAGGCAGACTCGTTTTCTTTCCCCGTGATCCTCACACGTTGTTGTTTTGATCACTTACAGCGTGGACGATGTCCAACATGTCGTAGGCCTTCGTCGACTCAAACGGGACGATGGTGTCCAGCATCGGAACCAGGCGCTCGCTAAAGTAAGGCCAGACAAAAAAGAAAATTGGACATTTTCCACTTGGGGCAGTTGCGCAAGTGCAACAAGTCAGGGTTGGGGTTTTGCATGGAGGGGAGTGGCTAAGGGGTTTTTTTTGGGCTCACAAATTCTAGCTGGCCAGGTATTTACTTACTTATTTATTTTACATTTTCCTTCTGATGTAAAAAGTGCAAAGACGCGCCGAGCCGTTTTGTCTACCTGGAGTCGTGACACTCCCTAACAGGCGCAGCGTCCTGATTGCTGAGCGGCAGGAAGTTGAAGAAGTGGCGCAGGTGCAGCAGAGCTTCCACGTCATTCTCGAATGCCCGGTGTGCCACGCCTGGAGAAGGACCACAAACGACCCTCGCAATTTCCACAGAGGTTACGCAAAACTGGGACGACGGCGACGACAAATCTACTGACCGGATACGCTTGTGTGCGTCTTGGCTCCGCCCAACTCCTCCTGAGTGACGTCTTCATTCGTGACGGACTTGACCACGTCGGGACCCGTGATGAACAGGTACGACGTGTCCTTGCGTGCAGATGCGAGCGGTTAACGGTTTTACAAACACAAAAAGCGGAGCGACACATGTCGACAGATAATAACGAAGTATCCGTTTCCCATTTTCAATTGTAGCGGTTTTTACAAATACAAACAGGATTTGTGTGTCAAATGTTCATTTGCACGAGCACAAATTTACACTACAAAACAAAACATCCCAACAGGCAAAGCTGAATTATTTGAATTGAGTTGGATGAGGGGCCCAGGACAAGTAGCATGTTCTCTCTCCCTCACCTTGACCATGAAGGTGAAATCGGTCAGGGCGGGTGAGTAGACGGCACCGCCCGCACAGGGTCCCATGATGAGGGAGATCTGAGGGACCACCCCGGACGCCATTACATTCCTCTAGAGGGATTCACACACACATACATTGCACTTTATAATCCCGTGTGTCTCAAGTCACAATTGTGGTTGTGCTTACTGATTTTGAACCGATATAATGTGGTACATGGCTTTATAATTCGGTGAAATTTAATAATACGTTTTTATTTTCATTTTTTTACATTTCAATATCATTTTTAGCATTTAAAAAATGGGGGGGAGCATGTTTTTGGATACATTTTTAAAATAATTTTCCCCTCAAGAATATTTTTAATAAATTCAAATAACACACGGTGTATTTTGTTGAAATCAGGTGTGTCTTATAAATATAATGTTAAGAATTAGTTATGTTTTATTATTCATCAGACTTGTTTTCTGGGTGACTGTGTGGCGTGCACGTCACCAGGAATATGTCTGCGTATCCGGCCAGGGACTCCACGCCCTCTTGGATGCGAGCACCTCCGGAGTCATTGAGACCGATGACGGGCGCTCCCACCATCATGGCCTGGTCCATTATCTAAACGGCGACGAGCTCACATGTCACCGATGACAACACGTCCGCTCGAAATCCTCCTTGGCAAACGCTTACCTTGCAAATCTTCTGCGCGTGAGCTCCAGACAGACTGCCGCCAAATACAGTGAAATCCTGAACACCCAAATTACGATACGTTAAGGATTCGCAGTTTTGTTTTCGTTTTCAACACTTTTTTGGGGGTCAGGGGGTGCTGATAATGCAAAAGTCAATGGTTAAACAAGGATGGGGTTTTGGGGGTCTCCTGAAAAGTGACTATTCTATAGGTATGGAGATTCCGCCCACAAATAAATAATTTTGATCAAATTAGCATGAGAAAAAGTCGTGCCGGTAAAGTCCTTAAGAGCCCCACCTGACTGAAAACGTACACCAGGCGGCCGTTGATTCTGCCGCTTCCCGTCACCACGCTATCACCTGGGAACTGTCGGCACAAAACAAGAAGTGACATCACACACACTCAGGAAGAGGAAGCTGAAGGAAGATGACAACGACCATCACCTTGTTTTGATCCTGCTCCATGCCGAAGTCGGAGCAGCGATGCTCCACGAACATATCAGTCTCGCAGAAGGACTCGGCGTCCAGCAGGAGTTCAACTCGCTCTCGAGCTGTCAGCTTGCCCTACGCAAGTGTTATTAACTTTTAATTATATGTCATGGTTATCCCACTACATAAGTAATAACACCTCAAGTTTCTAGCTTTTTGTTTATTTTTTAAAATATTTGTTTTGGGTTTTTTTGTATTTGGAGAATCTTGTGACCAAAGAGGTAGAAAATTTCCCAAGTCACTACGTCGTTCCAACTCCACCAAGACTTATTAATTATCTTTTCACCCGTTTGTGTTGCGCGTCGATCCTCTTCTGACCTCCCCCGACCAGCGCCGCCTTACGTTTCTTCTCAATGCGCTCTCTCACGGACAGGTGGCTGACAGAGTAGCATCGGTTCGTCGCGAGTGTCGGTGCGCCATGTTTGACCGGCGCCAGACTCCTGAACGACAGCCGCAAGCCGTCGAGAAACCCGCGGCTTCCCCGAGCAACACAGTAAGCCGCCATCATTGCTGCGCGTGTCTCTCCTGTGACAGAAGGCAAGTCGAAACGAGCAGTCATACGAGCCAATGGCGAGCGAGGGGCGCTCTCCCTCAACCAATTGCACTGGAGGGGAGAAAAGGCGGGACTTAAGTAAAAGGGGTTCGGTCTATTCAAGACACCAATTTCACCCTGGCTTTACTCTTTCAGGTACATAGGTCTTTTTTTTGGACTCTTATAAGGCGCGCGTGTGTGTGTGTGTGTTTGTTTTGCATACATATTTGAATGCATTACAAGTATTCTATGTTGGATTTGTATTATACTTTCTGATGTGCTGAATTTCAAATCTTGGAGCGTAAAGACAGTTACTTCAGACTTGTACCTGATTCTTCAGCTTTGCAAATATTAAACCTTATCGGCCAAGGCGCTGGAGCGTACCGAGTACCAGACGTGCCTGGCTGCCATATTGGGAAGGACAACGTTCCTGTCAAAGGCAATGATTTAACATTGAAATTCAATTTAACTTTTCCCGTTGATTTTCATTATATTTACTATAGTGTTAATGCCCAAACGTGAACTCAAAAAGAAATGTGAAAGTTCTTGTAAATTTGCAAATGTACTGTAGGTTAAGACAATTTGACAATGTCTATTTCATTTACAGCTGAAGCAATATCCAAATTAATAAAATCAAATTTGCGTTCAATTTTAAACGCCTGCTCGCCTTTGTTACTGACTTTTATTATAACTGATGAAATTATAATAGCAGATTTTTACAGCAGTGCGCAAGAACATCGAAAGGGGACGTTGTGCCGAGACAGGAGCCCTTCTTTCCACTCACGCCCCCACCTAAAACGGTAACCACGGTAACTAACGAAGTCTCGCGTGAATTCGTTTAGCGTCGCGCGAGAAAAGCAATATCTATGGAGAGAGGGACTTGATGCGAGGAAGTGCAAATCAAATGATTGATGAAATTTCCGAAAGGCACAGCGAGCTTCATGTGTCCTTTCGCCGGCCGGCCGGCCGTTACGGTAGATCGCACGGAAGAAACCACCAACACCGCGGGATCAACTAACATCCAGACCCACCCTGTCTACAAGGCAGCCCGGAGGGAATTTGAACATTTCCGATAGCTCTATTTTTTGGGGGGGGAAGCTAACAATGCTAACTTTAGCTTTGTTTACATGTATCGCGCGCGTCGTAACTGGGAGCTAATCGCAAACCGAATCTGTTTAACCACCACGTATGACCCCGACGTTATTTTTTGAGCACAATTAAGCGACTTGTTTTGAAAATACTTTATTTATGGCCAGTCGAGTGACTTCTCGCGCGAGGCTAGAAGCCGCCGACACCACCGCCAGCGAGCTAGCTAGCTTGCTAAGCTAACAGGCTAGGATCCGCTAAACAATGCTACCCCTTTGAAGATGGCTATACAACTACAACGTTCGTCCCGACTGCGAGTAAGAATGTGAAGAATTATGACGTCGTGCGAACCAGCGTTTCCACCAAAGAGCGCTGATATTGATATATTTTAGATATACTACAAATGGCTTGCAGCTTACTGGCCACTCCGATACTGGACTGATAAAAGAAGCGTCAATAGCCCCTCTGCCTAGCTTGGATATAAACTCCTTCCACATCCACGCGCGGCGTACCCCAACTCCTCCCCCAGAGAGGCGGCGATGAACCCGGTCAACGCGGCCGCGCTGTACGTGTCCGCCAGCCGGGCCGTGCTGCAGTGCGACCCGCGGCAGCCGCACACCTTCTCGGACATGTACACGCTGCTGCCCTTCTTCCGACAATCGTTGGCATGTCTCGTCTGTGGTAAGCGCCTCTACGGGGAAAATCGTAATATTGCCGTGTTATTTATACCACTGGTGTGTGTGTGTGTGGCAGCGCTTGACACAATTTGTCGTCGCCCTGGCAACGAGGCCGAGCCCCTATCATGTCTTTCTCGCCCTCAGTTGCCAAAACATGACTCCGCTTTTCTTTACTATTCATGCTGTATTTAGCTAGCTAGCACTGCTCACTTAAAAAGGACATGCAGTTGCAAGAAAAAAAGGATGTGAAGTCTTAGGAATGATTTCTGCATGAATTGGTCCAAAAAATGTGTTCTGAACTTCATCTAAGTCACAGCAGTAGACAAACACAGTCTGCTTGAGCTAATACCACACAAACAGTATGTCTTAATGTATTCTTATTGAACACACCATGTAAACGCCACAAAAATTGTGGAGTTTGTAATGTTACCAATACTGCACAAAGAGTGTCTCTGGACTGCCTTTCACCTATCAAGTATTAAATTGATAGTGTGAAGATTCGAATCGTGGTTGCAGATTGCTGACTGGAAGGCAAGCTTGCTAAGGACAGATTGATACGGTTGGATTGTAGGATTCTAAATTAATAAATATATAATAAATATATACAACCCATTAATAATCAGCCGATATTCAACCATTTGAAGATAATGATAATCGGGTGGAGTTTTGCCGATTAAATTCTGACATATTGTGACAGTCTCATGGGATATTAACTCATTCAGTACCAGCCAATTCTGGACCAAGTCTGAAAAGACGTTTAAAAATGTCTTTGGGAGTGAATGAGTTAAATGTTCACTGTTGGGACTTACTCAGAATGAGATCCCTGCACCGTTTGCCCACTAGATAGAGCTCTGACTCCTTTGCCACTCATCAAGAGGGCAGCAGGTCCACCAAACAGCTTAAAATGTTTTGATAGCTGCAGTTTTACTTTGAACAAGCAATTTTTTTTTTCTCCTCCAGGCGAGCTCGTGCGGGATCCGGTGTCGGCGCCGCACCCCGGCTGTCCGCACCACGTGTGTCTGGGCTGCCGGGGCCAGAAGACGACAGCGGGGCGGGCGGCTTGCGGCCGCTGCCGGGACGCGGGCGGCTTCCGAGAGGACAAGCAGCTATCGCTGCTGGTGCGGCTCTACCGAAAGCTGTGCGTCTACGTGGCCCACTCGGCGCTGCTGCCGTGCGTCAGCGCCAACGCCGAGCTGATGGCGCTGCTGGAGGAGGCGCTGGTGGTACCGGCAGAGGACGCAGAGTCGCCGGACGCCCAGGATTCCTCTGCAAGTAGGGAGCTATTCTGGTTAACTAAAACGAATGAAATAACTCAAGCAAAAATGAAAACGTTTTTTTTAAAAAAATGAAAACCTATATAATCATCGCGAAAATGTCCACAGGTTTTGTTTAGGTAAGTATTAGCCATTTTAAATGTGTTTATTTTGGTATAAAATGATGGTCAAATGCTTATTTTAAAATTGTAGTTTTATTTTTTACCCATTATTTGATTGCTTTTTTTTTTTTAATCTTGAGCTTGACAAATACTCTATTAAAAATAAAACAATACAAAAACTAAGCTAAAACATAATGCTTGGTGGGGGATGGAAATAAGACCTGCTCTCAAAAGTAATTAAAACAAACTGAATTTAAAAAAATAAAGTCAAAATGAATTAAAAACGAATAATAAAAGAAAGAAATCAATATTATCACCCTGCTAGGAGCACCGGACGGCGAGTTGGTGAAAAGCGAGTCTGTGGACAAGGAGTTGCCGGATGGCGAGCCCGCCGAGGATGGCGACTTGGAGCCGGAAGCCATCGAGTCAACCGCCCCCACCAAGGAGCTGCGCCAACCCGCCGAGCTGTACCCAGAGCGCGGGTCGTGCAACCGAGCACTCCTGGAGAGCCTGGAGCCCTCCTCGCCCGAGCTGGAGGTGTGCGAGCTGATGGAGGAGACGCTAGCTCCACCCCCTGCTGAGGGACACTCCGCGTCCGACACGGCCACCCTGGAGCTGAGTCTCACCACTGGACCCTTCACCGCGGGAGCCTTTTCCCCCGGATCCTTCCCCAACGGAGCCTTCACCCCCCCGCCGGGCGGCAGGGAGTTGGAGGAGGGCGAGGTGCTTCTTCTCAGCGTCGAGGAGGTTCTCCAGACTCTGGACCCCCTCCAGCCGCCCACTGACGGCCCCCCGGACCGGCACTCTCACATGTACCTGCAGTTGGACGCCGCACACAACTACACGCAGCTCCACGCGGACAGGACTCACGTGGCGCTGAGCCCGGCGTTCCCCCATCCGCCTCTCGCCGTCCCCCCGCCCCCCTCGCCCTCCTCCTCACCGCCTTCGTCGTCGCGCCACAAACGCAAGCGCTCGCGATCGGAGAGCGACCGGGAGCAGGTGAAGCCGCTCCCCATCGCTTCCATCCTGCAGGGGCCCACGTCGCCGCGCGCGCAGCACGCCGCCGCCGCGCCACCCCACGCTTATTCATCTCTATACAACGGGGCGTCGCCCAAGCCCGCACGCCACCACCATCACCACCACCACCACCACCACAGCAAGGGCGCCCGCAAGCACGGCGAGCTGGGAGCCAAGAAGAAGGCTCGCTCGGGCGCCAAGTGCAGAGAGCGCGGCAAAGAGCAGCGCCTGCAACTGACCGGCTGCCTGGTGCCCCCCGCACCGCCGCGGCCCCCCTACAAGAAGCCCGTGGAGAAGAAAGGCTGCAAATGCGGACGCGCCACCCAGAACCCCTCGGTGCTCACCTGCAGGGGGCAGCGATGCCCCTGTTACTCCAACCGCAAGGTGAGAATAGGACCCAACCATTCATATTATCAAAATAGTTTTGTACTGTAGTTCATTCGTGATAATTACTCTGTTCAAAAATGTTTGTGGTGTTAACTGTCGGCAGGCGTGCCTGGACTGCATTTGCCGCGGCTGCCAGAACTCTTACATGGCCAACGGCGAGAAGAAGCTGGAGGCATTCGCCGTGCCCGAGAAGGCGCTGGAGCAGACGCGGCTCACGCTGGGCATCAACCTCACCAGCATCGCGGCGGCCGCCGCCCTCCGCAGCCCACCGGGCAGCGGACTTCGCGCCGGCACCCTGCTCAACGTGGCCACGGCCACCGGCGCGCCCGTGGCCACCGCCTTTCTGTCGGCCAGCACACCGCCGAGGGACCCCGCCTACGAGGACAGCCTGGAGCTGCTCATTGGCTGAACTCCCCGAAGAGGCAGGCCAGACTTTCTTTTTTTTTTTTTTATGGTTTCTTTCGGGTGCTCATCGAATGTTACGGCCGCACGCCACACCTGGTCCCCTGAATGGGGCGCACTATGGCAGCTGCTCTTCTTCTGTGGTGGAAAATGCGCAGTAGTCAGACTAGCGTGGCTGTGCCAAACCCTCCTGTATCGTGCCTGTGTGCGTGCGTGCGTGTGTGTGAGAGATCGACCCCCCAACACATAGACCACCTTCAAAGGCAATAGGGACCCCCCACCCCACCCATCCTACCGCCACACCATACCCCCATGGCTCCATTTTTTAAAATTTCTTCCGCTGTGCAAGCGACCATAACATGGAAGCACTTGTTGACTGACATTTAGCGTCGCTAGCACTGAGCGTGAGGCGGAGAAAAAAAAAAACTCCAGCGGTGCGTTCAAAGACAACGGCGGCGTTTCTCTTAAAAGCAAAGACACAAGTTGTCTTCACCTTTTCAGCCCTCCCCAAAAAGAGTATTTTTTCACACCAATTGATTTGGTGCTGTGTTGTGAGAATGACATGTCTGAGGGTGTGCGGGAGAGTATGCGCCTGTCTCTATGCTTGAGAGAGAGGCTGTATGCGTGCATGCATGAGAGAGAGAGTGCGTGTCCAAATGCATCGCCACTGTACGGGTCCAGCAAGTTAGGGACCAATCAAACATTTATTTTAAAACCAACAAAGAAAGTGCGTAAAAATGATCATCGGAGTGAATAAGACTCTTAGCGCGATATCGAGCCTTCTTTCAATTGGTAGCAGGCACGTTACGTCGTAACAACCATCAGCATATATAATGTAATCTTCCCATATGTGTGCATTGATGTGTCTTTTTGGGCATTACTTGAAGTCGGATTAGTTTTAGGTTGTTTGTTTTTTTTGTATCGCTAAAGGTGTTTGAGGATGAAAACGTTCACTGCCATAACAACATGGACACGATCAGCAAGACGTCAATTAAATGATAGTTTTTTACTTTTTCACTAGTGTCTGTGTGCGTCTCTGTGTGCAGCTCTTCATGCTTTTGACACTCTTTTTAGCGCAGTTTTCCAGGGAGAAAAATTGTGATCGACATGAAAAAAAAAGGAAAATTGGTCATCACTGTCAGTTTAATACAACCCTCCATCTCTGATGTGATCGTTTAAAAAAATCAATCCACTAAAGTTACCCATAATTGATTGTAATTTATTCATCATCAAAAAACTAAAGTGCTTCAACATGCTTCAGTGTTGCCTCAAATTTCAGCTTTCCAGTGTTGGCATCCATTTTATCTTGTGTTAGATTCTTTTGTTAGCTTGCAAAGCTACCTCCAAAATTAGATGTAAAAAGAAAATGCGATCACGTAATAGAAGTTTCCCGCTTACAATTGATGAAGGCCGTATGTTGTGACATTTAGTGTTGCCTTGGCCGAAGCTGACGCGTAAATAACATTTTTACTCGCAACCATTTTTTTTTGCAATCGCCCAAGTGACAGCTTGTATCCTGAAAAAACTCGGAGGTTGTGGCATGCGTAGATCAAGATACCACTGTTACATTTGCATGTATTAGCATTAGCTCGTGCCCTGCTTGCCATCATGCGATTGGACGCAGTGCAGCAGTTCCATTTTCCACCTGCGGGGGGAGTCCTTGCGACCGATTCGCTTATGAGCACATTTTTGGGCACAGCGTCTGTTGACTGCATATGTTAATGGCTCGTTTTCTGGCGGTGTGACTTGAGCAGTCAATCCCGGATGGAGGCTGTGGGTTCCCGAAGTCCAGAGTGTGAGTCTAGCCCACCAGGAAGGTCCCAAAGTAGGTGGCCCTGCCATCCGCCTCCACGGCGCTGGCGTTGCTGACGGTGACGAAGAGGCGGTCGTCGGGCTGCAAGAAGGCCGTGCCAGCCTGGTTGAGGGAGAACATTCCGGGCTCTCGGCCCCGCGGCCAGCAGGCGCTCCGCGAAGACTTCATGAGCAGGATGGGAACCGTGTAAGAGCTCATCTACGAAAACAACACTTTCTTGTTTTATCGCTATTTTCTAACTTTATTTCCCCCAAAACAAAAAAATTAAAAAAGATTCATCATCAAATGACATGTTGACTTTCTAAACAATTTGCGGGGGGGGGGAAAGGCGACATGGATCATGGTTCTGACCTTTTTATAAATATACTGGACGAGCTGCTCCTGATCGTGCTCGGGGTCGTGATCGGAGTCGTCCTCCTGGTCCCTGCTCCAAGTGGAGGAGAGCCTAAAGTACGTCTGCGCGTAGATGTAGTAGAGGCCGGCCCGAGGCACCAGCAGCTCTCCTCCTCTCAGCTCCACGTTGCGCAAGAAGGACTCCCCTTGGCTTCCTTCCCAGGCCGTGACGCGCTCGCCCAGGTAACCTCTGCGCCTCGTCGCGCCATCTGCACGGTGAGGACGTTTGAAAGCTAAAACTTTATTACTCGTTTCAAGAAAACAAGAAACTGTTTGTATCATAAATCTGATATTCTTGATTGGTTTTATATATAGTATAAATAAAATTGTTCCGCAAGGCACCTTGAAAAAAAGATCGCATATTAAATCACAACCGCACACTCGGGAACACTTTCAACGGATGAGAACTTTGCCAACCTTGCGGTGGTGAGGAAGACGAAGAAGTGGCAGCCACGTGGCCCGCCACGTCGGGACGGAAACGGAGGACGCTTGTCAGTTTATCTGGCAACCCAAACAGTCGCACTATTTTACTGAGGTGGAAACAAAGAAGAATGTTTGGAAACACCTGAGTCGTGCTTACTTGTCACGCTGGAATTGATCTTCTTCTCTAATCTCGCAGCCATTGCCTGGAAGGAACACCACAATCGATCTAAGAACGAAAGGCTAAAAATCCTTTAAAAAAAATCTCCAAAGTAAAATGATCTCCAATCGGAAACAGGTGTGGCAGGTAGATGGGCGCCATGGCCACCTGGGGTCAGTATCATACACCTTCGGATTTTCTCTCTAATAACTGCGCGAACCCTGTTTGTGACCGCTAACTTCAAAGTGGCCAAAACTTTATAAATTTCGGCTTCTCAACAGTAAAAATTCATCGACTCTTGTAATTCTCCATGAAAACAGGCTCGCGGAATGAAAATGAAACATTTGCAAACATCTGCTTTTCATGTGGAAAACAATGATCAACATTTTCCGACGTTTTAGAGATCAAACCAGTGACAGTGTTGATTTATGTTAGTGCATCTTTTGTATTGTCAATCTGTTTTGCAGTCAAGAAATGGAACTCAAAATATATATTTTTAAATCTGATTCACCAAATTAACGAACAAAATAATAAACAGATGAATCGGTTATTAGTTAATTGTGACTTGCCACCCTGATTGGCTGGGAAAATCTCAAACATCCATTGCCAAAATGGAACAGGAATCCATTTTGGGGCTTAAAAGTGAGGGGAAAAAAATACCCCGTCACCATCAGTTCCACCAATTGACATGAAACTGAGTGTACTGTTTGTTTATCATCAGGATGTACCCCCAAAAAATGTCGAAATGACTTATCGCCACAATTTAACAGGAACTTGACTAATGAACAGGGAATCGTTCCTTCGTGGTTCGTACCCCCCAGCCCCAATGAAGAATTCTTTTGAAACCTTCTCAATGTGGTTGTGGAGTTGTTGCACGACTTGCCAGCAGGGGTCACTCTTCATCTGGTTGGACGGGAAATCGAGATTGGCGTCGGTCAAGCACGCTGTGCTCCCTCCTGAGAAACTGCCCTGCATCTGTCGACATGAATGTAAACCTTCATCATCAAATCTCAGCGGTCGTTCAGCTCATCTCAAAAGGTGAAAACCACAAAGGAAACTTTCTCTGTTTAATGCTTAATTGATTGATTGATCTGTCTGTCTGTCTGTCCGTCCGTCCGTCCATCTATCTATCTATCTATCTATCTATCTATCTGTCCATTTAATTATTTAAGCTTGTTCATGGAGAAAGACGCCATGCGGTCGTCTGCATAGTCAGTTAAGTAGGTTTTAGCCAAGGGTCATTTGAGCTGAATTGGTTTCGGGGTAAAAGTGAAAATTGTGCGCGGGGTTCCCGAGCGGCTTCTTCTTTCCCAACATTCCAGATTCCAGACAGCAATTAAACCTTCTGACATTTTTGCACATGACCCGACCACTATTTGACCATTTCACAGACGTACAAACAACCACAAGACAAAGAAACCTTTGTGATAGTTGATGGACTTGATTGTAACAGACACCTGAGCCTTCCCGACATAAATTGATGTTATAGACGATTGGAAAATTAAGTAAAAATGTTCCACAACAAATTCCCAACACATCGACTTTTACGACTACTGCAAGTCACTCTGACTGTAAGCTGCAGTCATATTCATCTTTTTTTTGCAGAAGATAAAGAATATATGCCTCCGCGTATTGCTATCGTGTCTGTCTACATGTGTTGATGCACCATTTAGTGTATATGTGTGTGTGTGCGTATATATATCTATATATCTGTATATATATGTTATGTGTTGTGTTTATTATTTTACTTTATGTTAACTGTTTTGTTAAGCGCTTTGTTACAGCTGCCGCTGTTGTGAAAGCGCTATATAAATCAGCATGCATTGCATATATATCTCCTTGGGCCCACACGGGTTTTCTCCGGGTACTCCGGTTTCCTCCCACATTCCGAAAACATGCATGGCAGGCTGATTGAACATTTTAAATTGTCCCTAGGTGTGAGTGTGAGCGCAGATGGTTGTTTGTCTCTGCGTGTCCTGCGATTGGCTGGCAACCGGTTCAGGGTGTCCCCCACCTCGTCCCCGAAGACACCTGGGATAGACTCCAGCACGCCCCACTACCTTTTTGAGGATAAAGCGGTTCAGAAAATGGATGGATGACCGTAGATAATAGTAGATAATGAGAAACTTTGCAGCGGTGCGCAACGCCACGCAAAACAGCCAGCCCTATTTCCTCCTACTGTGGGCTTCAACGCGGCAAGTCTTTGCCAGCTGTCTGCTTTGTATGAAATGCTCACATTCCTGCTGGATGAGGTGCAAACTTTGACAGCGCTTTTAATTTGTTCCACACCGAGCAAACCCTTTAATGGTCCTACCAAGTGACTGAGTGTTCCGCAAGAGAAAAGTTGCCCTTACCGTGTGCAGGACCCTGTTGAAGAAGACCACGCTGAGCACCAGGGTGAGGGTCTGCACCACCACGGCGGCCAGCGCCAGCAGCCAGAAGCACTGCGGGGAACCCCAGGAAGCGCTCATGTCGATGTCTCACCACCAAGCGCCAAAGAGGAAAATGAGGAGGAGGGGAAAAGAGAGAAGAGCATAGACAAGGCGGAGGAGGAAGGGGAGTGTTGGGGGCTTGCCTGCCCTATTGTGAGTCAGGCCCACTTCATTGCCCTTTCTAAAAAGTGCACAAAAGCAAATCGTTCACACGTTGATCCTTTGAAAATGACACACTTTGTAATACACACACACACACCGGTTCTGAATTGAGTTATGGATCGTGAAGGGGGAAAAAAACCCTGTAAGTGGTCGTCTCCCAACCGTTGTGACCATGTCAAAGTGTCCTTTGGCAAGATACTGAACCCCCAGTCACTGACCGATGCCGGTTTTGCTGACGAATGATGAGGAAAAAAAATAAAAAATGGACTAAGCGATTGACCGAAGCGGGTTTTCATCCGTCGGTGTAATTGTCACTAACCTCTCAGTCCGAAAGTGGCAGACACCCGTTTCGCTGACGACTGACAGAAACACGTGCTTTTGTCTCACCCGTGTTTGTTGACAGGTCGTGAATACGGCGGCCTCGCTCCGGTGGACTCCATTGACACGATATGGAAATGCGTTGTGCTTCCTGTACAGTAGGTGGCAGTATGCACCAAAGAGCTGTTAACCACCAAGACATCAAGAGAAGAAGAAGAAAATGTTGGCCATTGCAGTATTATAATTCAATGTGAATTGTCAGTATATTTTCCAGAAATACTAAAAATAGCATGTCAATTAAAAAATGCACCTCTACTTGCTAACAAATACGATGCGATACAAGAAAAAAGTAATTAAATCATTTTTACTTAGAGCTTTTTCTTTACATTTGAAGTTCATCATCTTAATTGTCACTGTACGGTATTTACAACATACTAAAAATGACATTTTACTTTTGTCAGGCAACTAAATAAAATGATGCACTGTACAATAGTTGCAAAAATAGACATGAACAAGAATAGCAAAGTCGGGGAAAAAATTTAAATGCATAGGGTTGTTTTTGCTTGACTTGACTTAATTGATCATTTTAAACATTTTTTTTCACTGAGAAAGTATTTGTGAAAATATCCCCCAAAATGTACAAGTATTTATTTTTAGCCAGATCATGTGTTTTAAATTCAAAATTTTATGAAACATTTTCAAATAATTCACTTTCTTCTTTGCAAACATACTTCTCACCCCCACATTTGTAGTTTATTTGACCACTCAAGTAAATAAATAAATCCAAATAAATCATGAAAAAAAATAGAGTACTAATAAAATCTTATGCATTGTCAGTATGAGATTTTACGAACATTTTTTATGTTAAAAAAAATGTTAGCTGCAGACCTATAAAATGGTGTCACTTTTTTTTTTTACTGATCAGCAGAAGCTCAAACAATTAAAATGTCATTTTTTTTCCAGTGGAGTGACATTGTGAGTCTGTTATGTAATTATTGTCACGGTTTCCATACCAAACCCGAGGTGCTTCCAGTCCAGCGAGGGCAGTACATCAACAACCTTCATCATCATCATCATCATCATGAAAAACGGGCTTCCTCTTATTGTTGCAGCGATCTCCGACTTCTTGCCAAACGACCCTCTCCATTGTTTGGTGAGTCATCGTACGAGCCGACACAGACGATGCATACGAAAGGTTTGCATACCGCTGTTCAAATGTTTTGGTGTGTGAACAAATGAGAGCAAGAACAGCACGTTTCAAAACTTCTTCCACCATGATGTGACAGATATGTAAGCTGGACAACCCAATGGAAAAACGAATGACAGATTCAACTTAAATGATGTGTTAGCACAAGTGTGCACACCCTCATAACTGGGGTTGTGGCTGTCTTCAGAATGAACCAATTACATTGAAACTCGCGTTAAGTGTTAGTGAGTACACACCTGCCACCATTTTAAAGTTCAGCTGTTCTAGTATCCAAGTTGTTCATGTTTACTTCCGTCTTTGCAGAGTTCTTTTCCCTCATTTGCATCGATAATATTATCGGTCATATTAATGGTGGGGAAAGTTTTGAAATGATCTCGCTTGGTGTTCTCCTTTTTTCAATATCACAGAAGCATTTGAACAGGGGTGTGTAGACTTTTCATATCCGCTGTACGTGAAATTAGAGCCAGACGTAAGGGCCTCAACGTGACTGAGTGAGTCACTTCCGAGGTCTGTCGGGTGGGAAGGAGGTGATAAGCAAGTAACGTTTCCCCTCGGGCAGGGAAGTCGACACCCTGAGAGAGCCCCACAAACACACGCACACACATTTGTGGGAGCGAGTCAGGACGTGTCTTGCATCGTCGAAAACATCACAAAGAATGAAGAATATGAACCCCTTAAGAGAAGTGGCTAACATTCCGGATTCCTAATGATACGTGGCACCTGTGGGATGAGCAGTTTGTCAGTCAGCAGTGACGCAATTGACTGCAGTCAAGTCGGCGCCAAATTAAAGTCTTGTCACGTTCGTTTAATTCAACCATTTTTCTCGAAAAGAGTTTCATTGAATGTATTATTATTTGATCATTTTAATTAATTTAACTTATGAAACAATTATTTGATTAACTCGTGAATGACTCCCCAAAATGTTATTGAAGCACATTTACAAAAATGCGCATTTTACATCTGTCACACTTTGATATTTGGATACATAATTAAAAAAAAAGGCACACCAATTTTAATATTTATTGTTAGTAGGAGCAAATTTTTCATTTTTTATTGACATCCTGCTTTGCCAATTTTTCAGCAATGCAGGTGATTGTCCCTTTCAACCAATCGGTCGCTCCTCGCTACATTCTGACATCTTCTGGCTCACGCCCAAGAAGTCATCATCTTCACAAATCGGAGGGAAAGATTGGAAGAAGATTCCTTCTGTTGCCTCCCCTCCTCCTCGAGGCTCATTCTCTTCCCTGGGAAAGTCGTGGAACCTCCACTCTTTGCTTTGTCTGTAAGAATATTTCTTTCCCATTCACCCAGAAGGGCGTCCTTCAAATTTGAACAGTCATTTTTAAAAATGAAAAATATGAAGTACATAGCAAGTTTGACGTTTGCCAGTGTTGGGGAACTTAAACGATGGCGGTGGTCACAATTCTTCATCAGCATAAATTGAGGGCTACATAGGACCGCCCACTTCCTTAGACAAAAATGTCATTTTAAATGGGGACAAAATGCGGGTATATATATCCGTTAAAACAAAAACAAAAACAATGTACAGACCAGTACCGTCATGTATTTTAATGCTCAAAATGTATATACACAAGATGATCTCCACAACTACAAATGCTTTGAAAGAAACAAAACAACCACGTCTAGTACTGAATAATATGATTCACGTTTCCATTTATTTAATCGGGAAAGCCGTTAAAACACAAATTTCTGTAACTTTACAAGTTGTAGAGGAAACACTTTACATCGCAGGTTCCCGGTTCGTCGTCTCGTTGACTGGCCCAAAGTCAACTTTGAGGGGTGTCGGGGGAAAATGGGGGGGAGGGGGAGATTTGTCAGTGTGCGTGCGTGTTATTAATATAACAAAAAATTGTGTTTTTGTATAATGCTATCTAAGAATCCTTTCGGTTTTACGTTCACCCCAAAAAAAAACAGTATTAAAAATAAAATAAAAAAGTAGGTCACCTTTAACCTGCATCACAGGAAGTTGTTAGCGGCCAGCAGTCAGCTAGCGATCAGAGCTGTTGAGATGGATCACTATTTATTTATTTTTGTTCGTTTATTCTCATTCCAAGTGTGTTTGATCAGCAATGCACCGATGGCATTGTCAAAGAAAGGGAATTCGGAGCACCAGAAGGAGCATTTTCAAACCGCAGACGTGCATACGTTCTAGTTTGGGCACCTTAGACGCCCCAAAAGTGCGTCCCCACCTCCCCGGTGTCAAGTCTCCCACTAAGGTAGGCAGTGATTTCCTTTCTCCAAACTCGGTTTTGTCTTGCATCTCGTTTATTTTTTTCCGTGAGCGTGTGCGTGCAGGTGCGGTATATCGACGTCGATGGCGCGAGTGTAGCTGCTGAACAGGAGATCTTCGGTCAACTTTTGAGTGACAGCCATTGCTCTGTCTCGCTGTCAATCCATCCGTCCGACTGCTCCCCGACTCGACTTTTATTTGGATTCGCGTGAAGTCCCTACAAGTTGTCGCGTAGCCACTGGACGTAGGCCGCGAAGGCCCTCACCCCGACGTCAAACTTGAAGGGCCACGCGGTGAGGCTGAAGCAGGCGTGGAATCCGTCCGGGTAGTGCTCGGCCGTGACCGCCACACCGGCGTCACTCAAGCGGCGCGCGTACATCAAGCCGTCGTCTCTCAGCACGTCGTACTCGCAGGTCATGACGTAAGCCCGGGGGCACTTGGCCAGAACCTCGGGTTCGGCCAGGAGGGGCGCCGCGCGCACGTCCAGCAGACCGGGAATCTCATCCGGGATTCCTGTGCGGGTTCACAAGTCAAAAATTGCAATGTCAGTATACGTTGGAATTTAAGTGACACATCTTGACTGTATCACGTCTTTGTTTCTTGACGAGGAGCTTAGCCCGGGTTGTTAGCGGAAGTTTGCAAAAGTCACAAGATGTTTTTTTTTTGCTCTGCTGACACAAAATCGTCTATAAGCCATTTCACTTTCAGGCAAATGCTGATGAGGAATGTAAGACGTATGTCCGAATCATCATATGAATTGATGAGTTATTTAAAACTAATTAAAGTGTTTTGGGCGCATAGTTTGGTATATTTACAGTTAAAACTGGTGATTCTCATAGTGGTACTTGGGCTCCCTCTTGTGGTAGGCGCGCATATATATATATATATATATATATGTGTGTATATATATATATATATACTGTATATGTCAAAATTCAAGTACAACTTTATTGTCAAATGTGCCATACATACAGCACAGATGGAATTTCTTCCCTCTCACAACATACAAGATTATATATATATATATACACACACACACACAATATATGTGTGTGTGCGTGTTTTTCTGGAGAGTTAAATCAAGGTCCTGTATTTCTGTATCATGCTGCCCCCCCCCCCCAAGTGGCCAAGGCGCGCAAATTAGAAGGAGCAGCTGAATTGATGATCTGCGTCTCAAAGCACCATTGTATGTGTATTGAGATTTGAATGTATATAGGTTTGCATACTTTGCATTTTGCGGTGCTCCTCGTCACGTAATGGCAAGTAGTCCTTGCAGTACTTCGGTTGAAGGAGGGCGGTCCAGTCCGCGCGAGCCTTCGGCTCCGGCGCGACGTCGGAGCTGTGTCGGTTGGCGAGGAAGTGCGGTTTAAGGGAGAGGTCAGCGCCCAGGTACTGCAGCCAAAACTGGACCATGACCGGACGGTTGAGGACGACCATGTCCCGGTTCTGCTGATAGGAGGGCGTGTTGAAATCTAGAGCTTGAAGGGCCGGGTAGATCAAAGCCTGCACGCTGAATTTCACCCTCATGCTGTCATCCATGGCAATCTGAAAAAAAAAAATCAAAATGCTCTTTCCAGCGTGTCCTTGGTCTCCTCCCGGTGGAAAGTCCCTGGAACACCTCACCAGGGAGGCCACCAGGGGGCATTTTAATCAGATGCCCGAGCCACCTCATCTGGTTCCTCCTAATGCGGAGGAGCTATCATGTCAAACAAAAATGTCCTCCTGATCTTGTGAAATTCAGCCACTGTTTGAATTTCAAAGCCTCGGTGGAGGTCGTCGCCGTCAGTGCGCCTACTTGTTGAGCCAGCGCCGCCGCCAAGTTCCCCCCGGCGCTGTCCCCCGACACGGCCACGCGTTGCGGGTCCACGGCGTGCTCGGCCAGCACCTCCGAGGACAGGAAGTGCTTGGCGGCTGCGAGGCAGTCCAGGAATGGCGTCGGGAAGCAGCTCTCGGGATACAGACGATAACTTGGCAGGGGGTAAGAAGATGCAAAGTTTAAAAAAAGTAGAAAAAAAAGGCTGCAGGCGGGGTGTTGAAAGACTTACTCAACAGAAACCACCACCATGTCAAGATCTTGGGACATTTTGCGGCAGCCTTGATCGTACGCGCCGTCCTCTGGGGAACAACACGAAAACCGACATTTTGTTCATCAATTCCATAATGCAATTGCATCAAATACTAGAAGTCAATTTTTAAAGTTTTCTTCAAAAAATGCAAAACAAAATGGACTGAAAACAAACAAACATTTTGACATTTTCCTCCCATTTAAACATGCTATTTCTGGCTATTTCCTTTTTGTTCCATAACTTGATCTCTGTTAAATATGAAAGAAATTGAAAAACAACGAAAACAAAATTAATGCCGTTTTTTTCCCCTTCACTTTAAAAAAAAAAACATTCAAAGTCACAAAAAAAGTCAACATTTTAATGCAGTTCCGTGCCGCAAAAAGTCAATACAATTTCAATACATGATAAATCAAATGTTTCATTCAATATAAAAATCCTATTTCTGTCAACAAAAATAGTACAAAGATTTCAACACCCCCCCAAACTCCACAAATCATTTTCTCTGTAAAATCAAGAAAGTGCCCAGAAAGTACGAGGCGGACTCACTGGCACTGCCGTAGGCCCAGCCTCCTCCATGGATGTAGAGCAGCCCCCTCCTGAGGCGGCCCGCAGCTGACGTCAGGGGCCGGTAAACGCGAACGGGGACGCCGCCGAAAGCCGCGTCGCTGACCGCCAAGTTGCCTGCGCCGGGCTTGCCCGTCAACTTCCCCGCGATGCCCTCCAGACCCTTGGAACTCTCTCGCGCGGCCTTGACGTGGTGCCCCAAGCCCAGTCGCTCCATCGCATGCGCCTGAGGGGGCAGCAAAGAGAAAAAACAACCCCCAAATGATCTCACCGGATCTTGCCGGTGAGCGCGCGCCATCCAGCTGTCTCGTTTTTAGCCTCGCTCAGTGGGTTACTGCTCATCATCTCGCCGGCGAGTGTATGCGCAACAGCAGGCTGAAGCTTGTCGGTAAGCGCGTGTCTTAACACTGGGGTGGATTTCTCAGACGAGTGCGGGTGATCCGGCTGGTTCGGCCGTCTCTTTGTTCCACTCGTCATCTTGCTGGCAAGTGTGCGCGCAACAGCGAGCGCAGGCATGGTGGCAAGTGTGCCCATTTGGCCGTTTACGCTTCGTGTCACTCGGCGAGCTCAGCCACTCAGCAGTCAGGGTTTCCGTGACAACAGGCTGGATCTCACCGGTAAGGGTGAGCATTCAAAGTTTGGTCATTTACTCTTCTGCTTCACTTGGTTGTCTGGCTGTCGTCCGCTCACCAGCAAGTGTATGCCTAACAGCCGTCCGGATCTCTACACCACGTCTCTCCTTTTTCACACCACGGCTTGCCACTCTCGTCATCTCGATGGCAAGTGTGCGCGCCCCACCAACGTTTGGCTATCTCCATTTTGGCCTCATTTAGCAGGCCGGCTTTCCTCTTCTCGCCGGCAAGTGTACGCGTCACCAGCGAGTGTGCGCCTTCCGGACGTAATTTCGCCATGTTGTCTTTCACGTCAGCCTCTTATGATCTCACCGGCAAGTGTATGCCCAAAAGTGGGCTGAAGCTCGCCGGGGAGTGCGTGTGTAACAGTTATACCGGAACACTCCGTTCCGCTCTGCTCAGTGGGCTAGCTCTCTTGGCCACTTGCCAGCAAGTGTATGCGTAGCAGGAGTCTGAGGGCTATTTTGTGCCACCAAATTTTTATTGCAACGACATGTGCACTGCCCGTGGAAGTCTTCATTTCAGCGTGGACCGCCATGCTTCGCCTTGTTGTCTTTTCTGCAGGAAAGGCTTCCTGTGTGCCAGTATTGTAGCCTTTCACCTCCAAAGCATGTGGCGCAATGAGGAGCAAAGGTGAACATGAAGACATTTTCCTCCCTACTGACTTTTTAATGACGCAAACCAGGCGGACTTCTTCTTCTGAGTTTGTTTCTTCACTGTAACATGAAACCTGGCAAACTTCATTTAGTTGTTTGGGCAGATTGGGCGTGTGCCCTCACAGCTTAAACGGCGTTAATCAGAAAATACTTTGCAACTGCAAAAAAAACGTGTTGATCGCAATTGCTTGTCATGGATAAAAGATGAAATGTATATGCAGGACAATAACGGGGAGTCCAACGGTATCGCCATCGTCATTCGAAGCCCCTTGTCGCTCAGCACTCCCAATCACTAAGAAAATCATTTCAAGTAGCGTTTTGGGGATGTGAACCTTTGTTGACAGAAATGTGTGGAAGGCACACACACTTATCAGCGTGCTTGTATTTTCATGTGACCGTTTTATTATTTTTAGTCCAGAAGGATTTTCATCCAAATATTTACTGTAATCGTGACTTTACTGCCGCATTAGTTAGTGATGGACTTACTTGAAGTATTCAAAAATAGGAAGACACAATTTTGAACTCGATTAATGATCAAATTCAGAATAATTTTAATCCCCGAAGCGAAAAAATATATATGTACACATGACCTCACTCACCAGGCCGATTACAAATTTGAGGAGGTCGCCCAGCAGCCGAAGTTTCCACTGCTGCCGAATAGCGGCGGGCAGCGGTTTGCACAAGCAGTAGCGGAGAGGCACAGCCAGGCAGGCGACGATGACTGCCGTCAGCAGCCACATTTCGGCTCAGCTTCGCGGTGTTGCTGCCCCAGTGCAGGTGTGGAAGTGAAGCAAGACCAGGGACCAGCTGATATGGGCAAAAGGAAGGGAGCGTGGCGGCGGTGAATGTGACAGAAAAGGGAGGAGTGGCCAACCAAGTTTCAAGATTTTCGCGGTGAACATAAATAATGACTCAAAAAAAAAACTACAACAACTTGAAAACATGTCCAAATGAAATATAATAACAGCAAAAGGTTAGAAGTAAGCTGTATAGTACTCGTGCATGATTGTATTGTAGCTTGAAGCTCGTTTGACAACTTTCATTCTACTTTTTTTGGATTTTTTTTTTTTTAATACGCTGCTGATCTTTGAAGGACATCCCGGGTGAGGAAACATCCGGGACATTCAGTTATTTAATGAGTTGTAGTAAACTATTGTCGCCACAAGAGGGCGCAACACAACTGTTGATTGACGGATGAGTAGCTACTTCATGTGAATGATTTGTCATCACAAGAAAAACTGCAACTTTGGAGCAGTACTTTTACATATTTTTGAATTTTATCTATTCATTGAAACACGAAATTTGAACATATATACACACACACACACAACCTTTTCAAGGTAAGTTACAATGGTTTTTTTTTTATTTTTTATTTTTAGATTTTTGGTTGTTTTATTGCAGCTTTGGTTCCGTTAATATTTGGTTTTCATTGCAATTTGGGAAACATGATTTACAATACATTTAAGCATATTCACACTCAGTCCATTAGGTACGTCTAATTGTGTTGTGTTATTTTTGTTATTTTGACTTCAAAATGGCGCCGCGAGAGTGGCTGCCTTTCCAGCAGCTCCTATATTTTGTTGTTCTACTTCTTTCCCTTTCGTAACTTTGCTGCTGTGAATTGGGAATTTCTCCATTGCGAGACTAATAAAGGTTTTCTTATCTTAATCAAACAATATAAATGCACAAAGACAATTAAAAACAATCAGTAAACAATGTATATTATTGTGGTTGCAGTTTACAGTATTGTGGAATTGTGCTGCATCCAATGTGCAAGTCTTTGCGTCGTCCGGACTGGCTGATCAAATGTTTTCTTACAACGATGCCAGCAATAATCAGTGGTAATAAAGCGGGTGCCGCTCTTGCGCTCCCTTCCCACGGGTTCACTCCAGTTCTGTGTCCCTCGTGGTTTCCCCATGTGAGAACATAAACAGCGATGACGAGGACCTGACCCCTGCCACGGACGGATTTTCCAAAACAAGCTCCAACGAGACCGCCCGGCCGACCGTGTCAGAATTAACCTTTGGGGCTCCCTCGGAAGGTGCACTTGAAAAGTTAGATACGGAAGGCTGTAATAAAGTCGGCTAAAAAAGGAATCCAAAGTGAGGGCGGTTGGACTTTGCCTTTTGGCCGCGTAGCGATGTCAAACAGACGCCACTCTGGGTGCTAAGTTATATTTCATGACCTCCCTTTGGCCTACAGCAGCAGAACTTAAACTCCACTCATGACCTGTCTTTTGCAAGCCAAAAAAAAAAAACATCCTGCATATTCAGTGATTTCAGCCTTGGTCTCCTTCATGTTTATATTTGAATTTTATTCAAGTCTTCCCACAGAACATGAAGAAAATGCAGAGAGTAAAACTCGCCGCTTTATTCTTTGGTCGAAAGTGACATATGACAAATGAAAAGACATCTGCTTCCAATCGGGGCGCATGTGGGCCCAATCCAAAAACAGTTCATCAATTTTGTATCGATTGGATTTAAAAAAAATAAAATACAACTCAAAACGTTCCACGGGGTGTGAGTCATGAATGTGATCTCATTTAAAAAGAAAAACAAAAAAATAGTTATAAATGTGAAAAACAATTTGGCCTGTCCCAGCATGACGTGCAATTAGCCCCCTGCCCAATTTTATTTATTTATTTTTAAAAGGCATTTAAAGAAAATCTGCTTCCTTGTGGATTTCGAGTGGCATAGATCCGATTCAGCTGCTGGCAGAACACATGAAACAACCGACCTGCGAAAACCCACACAAGCATGCGAAGAACATACTGCTGTCACTCGAACGAGGCAGAGTAAATTCCGCCTCAATGATCCGTTGTATTGAGTTGTGAAGACTTCAGACGCAGCGCTAAGACAAATTCTCACCTAAGTTGTGGGGGGGGGGGGGGGGAGCCAGCCGTCTGGCCCGGGGGGGGGAGGTTCAGAGGTCGTCAGTCGGACAGGGTGCTAGGAGTGCGTGCCTCAGCCCTGACCTTTGACCTGGTGATGCACAGCAAGAGAGGGGGGGGGGGGGTGTGCACAAAAGTCATCACAAGGAAAAAGTTGGAGGTCACGGAGAAGACGCAACATATGACCTCACACTTCAGTGCAGCCCCCCCCCCCCATCTCCACTCCTGTGAGTTTTTCACTTTCCCAAATCGGATCCTGATATTTGGTAAACCCTCCCCACTCCGCATCCGTTTGGCGAGGCGTTCAAGCTGGACGTGGCCTCCCCCGTGGGTCCTCAGCTGCTGCGTAGTCACCACGACACGAGGCAGCTGTTTCAGCGACACTACTGTAAACTAACATGTGGCGGGTTACCTCCGGGGTGCACTCAAGAGTGTTTGGCATTTATCAGCACTTAAGATGGCGGTTTGGGGTTTCGCTGAAGAAATTTGTAGCTGGCGTCGGGGCGGGGGGTGATGTTTGAGCTGTAAAGGGGGAGTCAGGGAAAGAGGGTGTACACTCAAAGGCATCAGCACACAAATGTCGTCGTCATAACAATATATACAATGAAAGCACCAGATGGGTATTACTGGTAAGTTTCGAGGGTGGCTTGGATTCTATTTGTCAGACAAACGTTTGAGACCCGTGTGATGCTGTCGTGTGGTGCTCCACAAGGTTCAATTTTGGGGCCCCTGCTGTTTTGATTATATTTGCTGCCCTTGCGTTCCATCTTGAAAGCAAGCATGGTATTTCTTTCACTGCAACGCGTACGAGTCAGATTAATGTCCCGCTGAGCAAAAAGGACACTTTCTAATTAAGGTCAAATTTGTCCTCTTTCGAGGAAATCAATGCCTGCGGGGAAATGAATTTCTTGAATTGCAATAAAAACAGAAATTGCCCCCCTCAGTAAATGATCCCAAGTTTGCCTTCACCTACTCACCTTATGCGACGTGTGTGCGTGTGTGTGTGTGTGTGCGTGTGTGTGGGTGGGTGGGTGCATGTGTGGCGACCTGCCTGTCTGCTCTGTGCTACATGTGACGTCGTATTCATGGCGTGCGAGGCTTTCAATGGTGGAGCAGTGGTGTCCTCAAGGCAGGCTCATATGTGCTTTGTGTGGCTGAGAGGTGCCGAGCGATGCTCTCTGTTGCATTTTGTCAATGCGTGTGTCAGCACCCTCCATTTCAGCTCATTCTTCTCGTTCCCCTCATCCCTCTGGCACTTCTCCGGCCACCTTCCACCGGTGCCAAATGGCCTGAGCTCTTGAGGAAAAAATAAATAAATAAAAAGCACACTGTGTTTTTCGGGTGCTTGTGTCCTTTTGTCGACTTGCAGTGATAATAGCACTATGGCTTAAAAAAAAAAAAACGTCCATGTCTACCTGCTGAAAAACATACATGACAAATATATTCGGCGGTGCCAGTAAACTAATGATGAATATAAATGTTCCTGGCAGTGAATAAGTTAAATGTAACCAGATGCGAGTCCAAATTAGCTTGCTCAGGGAAAACGAGAGTAGCGTCAGATTACCTAAGTGAAAAAATCCAATATAAAACAGTTGAGTTCTTCACATGACCCAAATTACGAAAAAGAGGCTGAAGCCACTGCAATGGTAAATTGTTCATGCTGGTTCAAATTAGCTGACTAACACACAAGGATATCAGAGGATTAATTTGATACAAAACACCAGATATAAAACATGTGGTTGGATTACTCAGATAAGAAGCTAAACTCAATGAGAGTAAAGTAAAAAGCCTTTTGCTAAATAAACATGCTTGTCAAAACTAACAATACAAAACTAGCACAACTCAATTTAATGCAAAACCTTTTGGGATAACTAAAACTACAAAAAAACAAAACAAAACAAAACAAAAGCATAATACAATTTAATCTAGCCTCCTTTTTGCTACTTTGCATTAGCCAAATTACCAAAATGAAACACGCTTATCATTTGCTGAATTTAAAACATTCTCGATTAGCTTGCGCAGCTAGCACAGTTGCTAACCCAGTAGCCTACTGGCAAATCGTCTGTTTAATTTAATGCCAACTAGGTAATCGAAAACATTAAAAGTATTTTGCAGCTCAAAAAGCCCCAAATTATAGATTAGCCTAAGGCCACTGAAATGTTTACCATTTGCTAAATCAAAACAAAGCGAGCGCAGCGTCTGCTGCCTCACTCAGATATGCGTGAATATTTCCCATTTAGCTTTACGAGCAATTAAGTCCTCTGGTTTAAAAGCGGAGTGGCTGACTGACTGATGACGTCAAGCCATGCGGTTAACCCGAGCTGAGGTTTGCACCACAAACAGCTTGAGAGATGATCTCAGTCGCTGACAGACCGCTCCGTCTCGCATTGAAGATACCGTACGTATATCGGCTACGGGAGATATAAGGGGAGTTTGTTGTGGGAGCCTTTAACTTAAGTCCCTTGATCTCTGAGATGGATCTCATAAAGGGCAGCTCATTGCTGTGTCGCACAGATTTATTGCAGATGGAAACATGACGACTGTCCATGATGTGAGGACGCAATGTAGGGAACGTTGTATCCTCGAGTGTACAATGTGGTACATATACACTATAGGGATACAAGTATTGGGACAGAAGACGGTGTAGGACAATACAAGCAATATACTTGAAAATTAGTATTTTTGTCCTGGTGAAATTGCATTAATTTAATTTAATTTTTTTTAATGGTTTTGGAATATGTTTATTTTCCTACACAGGTTTTGGTGAAGGTTTACGTGATAGGTACCTCTCTCAGAGGTCTCAAATTCCGGTCCTCGAGGGCCGCTATCCTAAATGTTTGAGATGTTTCCTTCCTCCGACACACCTGATTCAAATGATCAGGCTCCAGCTTGCTGCTGAGCTTCCGGATGAGTTTGAATCAGGTGTGTTGGAGGAGGGAAAGATGTAAAACATGCAGGACTCTGGCTCTTGGGAACTGCAGTTTGAGACCTTTTGGACAAAACTGAAGAAATTACGAATCCCCCAAAAGTGAGCCGATTTAACCAGAACTTGCTGGCGGATGTTACGTTTGCAAGTAAAGACACGGGTCGGTTTTGATTTACATTTATTCGAGGTTTTGGAGAAAATTGGTTTTCTTCTACAAGGGGTTTGGTGGAGCTTTAACTTGTATCCGTGACTCAAGTTGGACCAGTGGACGGGCGCCATGTATTTCCACGTTTTGTACGGATACACATACCTGTCAACTTTTCGGAGCGCCAACCTGTATAAACTACCAAGAAAATCAGTATAAAGAGCAAAAAATCCTTATAACATACCAAAGCATTTTATGTCAAAATAACGGCACAGAAAAAAACCCACGAAATTTTCAATGATATTTATCGTTGATCTCCATAATACAATGTCTGGTTAATGTCTAATCATCATTCTACTTAGTGGCATTACTGTGTTCAGAGTTGTATTCCGGAAATGAAAGCATACGAGTAGACGAGCACCGTTCTGGGCAAAAACAAACGGAACTACCTGTCGGGGGGAAAAAAACAAAAAACGGAAATTTTCAGAATCCGTATGATTTGTGCGATACGGCCATATACGTAAGATTCGCCACAAAATCCGTATGAACTATGGCTAAACCGTATGAGTTGACAGGTATGGATACAGTTCAAAGAGTACATCGTAACTGTCTGTGAATGTATCGTAAACTTGAATACAAGACAAGAAACAAGCCCTTGACCTTACAAGCTGACCGGCCTGTCACTCTCCACGAGCACCCGCCCCCGGCGCGCTGCTCTCGGGAACTCCCCCTAAGTTCCCCCGGTTCTCCTCACTCTCACTCGGCTCAGTCGTCCCAAGAGCTGTCACACGCATCAACGCTGGCACTGAAACACGCTTGAAACAAGCCCACGCGTGTTTGCTCGACCACTCTGCTTCGGCTTTTGACGGTTCAGCGAGGCGCTGCCTGCCGCTCTGTTTGCGGGTCTGCGGCGGTCGTGACACGGCCAAGCAGGCGGCGGAAGGAGCGGCTCGCCGGTGGAGGTGAAGGACGAGGCGGGGAGACGAAGAAAGGGAAAAAGGTAAGCGGCGATTGTGTGTTTTGCCTTCCCTTCGCTCTTAAACTTTGCGACGTGCTTTTGTGCATTCCTTTCCTACATGACGTGACGGTGGTTCTGACATCCGGACTGTATTTTAACCCGACTCTGGCTCATGTTTCTGCCCGGGTAGCGAGCTTAGATTTCGGCGTGCGCGCGCTAGCTCCCCCGGACACTGTGCGGTTCTCCTGTCGCGTTCAGGTAACTTTGCACAATCGATCATGTTGTCGGTGTTCGTCGAAGAGAGTCCATCACATTCAAGTGACATGTCTGAATATATTCTCGGGCTAAATATCTTGTGTTGTGTTTGTTAAGTTGTCTCATAAAAGATGTGTTTGGATGCAAGTCATAGAAAACCCCACTCTTTTTCATGACACTTAAACGCCACACGGTTGTGATACTGTTTGAAACTGCAAATGTCCTCTACACTTGTGTTTCCTTCAAAAATTGTTTTTTAAATGATGTGTGTGTGTGTGTGCGCGTGCGGTGTTTGGTGTGTGTGTATGGCGATTTCTTGTCAGATCCCGTGAGGTGGGGGTCAGTCACTAGGTCTCCTCTCTGGAATTCTCCTAGAATAGATCACACACACACGAAATGACTGACATCTTCAGTCAGAGCGTGTGTCGGAAGTAAAACAAAACCGGCCTTTGGTGAATATCCTTCCTGGCGTTTTCATAGATTTGTCTGTCGAGATGATGGGAACCTCACATTTTGTGTGTGCAGTAACTCGAGCCAGGCAACATTGCAACTGTGTGAAGGCCACAAAGACCACTCAGGCTGTGTTGTGTTGGGAAGTGTGGGGTGTGTGTGGAAGTGTGTTTGGTCCAGCCTCCTCTTGGGAAGGGGGGGGGGGGTGTCACACATTTCACTTGAAACACTTTTAACACATAAAAGATCAAAGTATCAGTAAAGTGCTGCCGTGATGCATTTAAGGCTCATTAGTGGTGGGGAACAAGATGTAAACAAGCCTGTGGATTTGTGTACAGAGTCGCTGTCAACTTTTCCGCCAATCCGCTGGGGGTGAATGCGTACAACCCACACAGAGAGAGAGATATCTCCCTTTTACACAGAACCCAGCAATGTGGGATGTTGCTGCCACGATCGGAAAAAAAACCCCAACTCGGTACAGCGCGAGAAAATTTGAAAACATTTGAGCTTGAAGTCTCACAAATTCTCAGAAGAAATGTTTGCATGTGTGTCACTGTAAATGCCCATCCATCCATCCATTTTCCGATCCGCTTATCCTCACAAGGGTCGCGAGGGGTTCTGGAGCCTGTCCCAGCTGTCTTTGGGCACTATGCGGGGGGACACCTCGAACCGGTTGCCAGCCAATCGCACAGCACACAGAGACGAAGAGCCATCCACGCTCACCCTCACAATTTAGAGTGTTCAATCAGCCTGCCATGCATGTTTTTTTGGGCGGGGAGGTGTGGCAAGAAACCAGAATACCCAGAGAAAAGCCACGCAGGCTCAGGAAGAACATACAAACTCCACACAGGGAGGTCAGAGCGGGAATTGAACCCGGTACCTCTGCACTGTGAGGTCAACGTGCTTACCACTGGACCGCCGGCCCGCCCGACTTTAAATGTAATGAAAAAGATCAAGTTAGAGAGAGAGAGAGACAAACACATCACTGTTATTGACATGATTATGGTTTTACGCTTTTAATATGCGCGACGTGGAGGAGGTTGTGTAAATTAGGGTGGCTCGTCTGATCCATCTGTAGGCGGACCGGCGGCAGATTTTGGCCTTGCTTTGCCGATGCCCCCTTTCGAATCAGCTGATTAAGGCACTGATAACTACAACGATTATCAATATCTTGCCGTGCGAATGAACCGTCATCCTGTGCGTTTATTTACATGATGACATAACGGCTAACTTGTTGCGACTAATTTTGCGGCTCGCAGTTGTTATGCAACGCGGCCCATAATGGGAGAAATAATCGAGGCGGGGCGCTGTTTGAACTCGAATAGACGGCGCACCCTTACGATTAAACCGGGACCCCTCCCTTTTGTATTCTGAAACACATCCACATGGATGCTGAAATGAATGTGCATCGGCTATGTAAAAATAACAATTTATTCCTTTAAGCCTCTGGGGTTTTTTCTTTTTTTTTCTTCTTGTGTGTGTGTGTTTTGTAAACACAACGTGAATAGCGGCACTTTGTGCGTCCTCCTTGACTCCTCCTGTGAATTATGGAGCTCTCAGCAAGCTGTTAAATGGGTAACGCGCGCACACACACACACACACACACACACACACACACACACACACACACACAGATTGCATGTCTTGAGAGCGAATCTGTTGAGTTACTCATCAGTGTGTACCACAGGTCTACAATTGTGTCTAGCATCTTTATGCCACTTTCAGGGACGTAGTCATTCACATTTCCCAGCAGTGTGTGTGTGTGTGTGTCCATGTGCGTGTGGGTGGTCGTGTCATATTCCGTCTCTTGCTGCTGGCTGCTAAAAATGAAGATGTGAACAGGAAAGCCAGTGTCAAAGAGCGAAGCCTGTGTGTGTGTGTGTGTGTGTGTTGTTCTTTTCCAGGGCAGCGTTGCGCTTCTCTGGTGTAAAATTGGAGTGATAAACATACCCAGTGGAACACTCCAATTAGTTCCTGTTTTCACAGTTTTCCTCATCAGGGATCATGGAAATAATCCTTGTCGGAGTCTCATATCAGTTTCTGCTCTAGTTTAAAAAAGGAAAATTAAAAAAAAAAAAAAAAAAAAAATGGAAAAGCTGCAACCTATCCCAGCTGACACCCTGGACTGGTCAAGAGCCAATCACAGGGCACATAGAGAGAGAGACAAGTATTCGGCTCACGTTCATACGACACACCCGCCTCTTAAAGGCACATTTGCTACAACACCTCCAGTATTTTATAAACACTTGTGTTTGAAAAGTGCATTTTTGATAGATTTCAAACTTTTTTTGTTGTTGTACGAGGAGCACAGTGGTAAATCGCAAAAGGTAAATATTCACATTTCCGCTCATTTTCACTGTATTGCTCACCAAAGGGTGAAAGTGTAGACCAGAAGTTTGTCAGCAACTAAAAATGATCATAGATTCATTTCCGCACAAAAAGGCGCACCTAAAAGCCCTCCACACACACACACGTACGTACGTACACAGCATAGGATGTGTACCAAATTCCAAAGGACAAAGGGGTGATTCATACATGTGCGTTTGTTTGTGTGTAGAAGCTTGACTCCACGGTTCCTCCTTTTAAATCACCTTAAAACCGCCGTGAGATCCACCCTGGGAAAGAAGGGGGAAGGAAAGAATGAACGCATGAATGGGAAGAGGATGAGGTCAATAAATGAGACCGGCCCCCCCTCCCCAAATCACTCGCCGCTCCCCTCATTGACTGGCTTCATTGTGAATGTGGCTGGAGCGCGCCGATTGGCCGATGGCGTCTGAATGTCACCGCTTCTCGTCCGCTGCGCTCCGGAATGTGTTCGACCGCGTCTGCGTGATGAGTTGGTCGCTGTGTATCGCGCCGTTTGATTGTGTTCCGTCGTCCACACTGGCTCTCTTTGTGTACGCTCTGAACCCCGCATTCCTCCCGCTTGGGCCTCCACTTGCCAAGAAGGGAAAAAAAAAAAGAAAGAAAGAAAGAAATAGCAGTACCATTCACGGTCATGTTGGTGTGGTTTCTCCGTGGCCCCCACATTTTAAGACACAGCTGGCTAAAAATATTTTATTGCCGCTTTTTTTTTTTTCTTACACTCTCGTTTGCTTTCTCTACGCTCATTACTTCTCTCACGCATAAAAGCGTTTCCTTTGCCCGAAGACAAAGTCCGTTTTTTTTCCACTGACAACTAACACGATTGATGGAAAGTCCGTTGCTGTTCCACTCCAGGCCAGCGGGTGTCAGGTTATCTTTCAAATTGACGCGGACTCTCAAAGCAAATCAAGACGTATGCTTTTCTCTTGTCCGTCCTTACGTCCTTGGGATCTCGTGAAATGTCACGGGCTGCGACCCGGCTACGATTGACACTTTGAATGAATCAAAGAACGCAGGGAATACCTCCATCTTGTTCTCGGCAGCTAGCTCAAATGACGGAACGGCTAGCTTTGTTTTGAGGGTGGGGCTGGGTTGGCACCCTTTGCTCGAGGATTTCCGATGTTTCCGTTGAGACTTGGTCACTGTAAATAAGATGCATTTATATTTCGTTTTTTTACTTTCACGTATGATTTAAAAAAAAATATATATATATACAGTATATACTGTATTATTTTTTTTTGAGTGGAAACGACCAAGGTTGATGGATGCCCCCCCGGGCCTTGACCACATCCTGAGTTGTGCACCAGACGAGAGACCACTGGCTGCTTCTTACCGCTCGCTGCGGGTAGACCATTCGTCTCACTCTCCACCGCAGCACCAGAAAGATGGCAAGAAAAAAAAATGGAAATGAGAAGAGTGATATAACAGAGCAAGGAAAGACATCAGATCTGCAATCTGTAAGAATCCGTTTGACTGCACCAGTCCTCTCGGGAAGGGGAAACGGCCCATTCAGGCTTTTGCCGCTCTTTGTTATGCCAGTCGGCAACTGCGGGCAGTGCGAGCAAGCGAGATCCTTAAGTATATTAACATGTGTGTGTGTGTGTGTGTGGGGGGGGGGGTTGGCCAATGAGCCCAACCTCGCTTTTTTTTTGTTGCGTCGGATCCCTTTTTGAGAAGCTTTTATTGACAAGATAAAGATTGCTTTGACATGGCGTGGGCCTTAATTACTTTTGATTGCTTTGAAGTGGCTGAAGGCGGAAACGGGCCGGTGGTGAGATCGGAGCGAGGGCCTTTATCTCGCTCAGTAAACGCACGCGACTGCCATTCGGAGGACGCCAATGCGGCCACGAACACAAAAGACACTCAAGCGGGAGATTTAGTGCTCGAACGGCTCGGGAATACGACGATTATCCACGTGAGGAGACATGTTGACGCGCTGTTTTGACAAAAGTGGTTGGCGGTGGGGTTGTGTGTGTGTGTGGGGGGGGGGGGGGGCGCTCGTCCAGGTTTGGAAACCGTCCATTGAACGTCAAAATATGAGTATGCTAACAAATAACAGCGACAGCGCGCGGATAATGTGGGTTGTCCGTATTTTCCGTATTGACGTCGCAGTGCTTGCGAAGGCGGCGAATGTTGCAATCATCCACTTTTTGTTCCCTGACGAATGTTGGTCGAAAATCAAGGGGCCGCTTCTGTCACCAGCGACGTCATGAGCAACTTTTAGCGATGCTGAGAGGCATCGCGTGAATGTCGGTGAAAGGAAGATGGCGATGATTTGCAACGCCATTGCTACGATTCGCAATTGTTTGCCCCCGTTTGGGAAGCTTTGGGATCTTTCTTTGAATCTGTGGACCCCAACCCAATGTAAAAGTGCGCCAACCTTCCGTGCAAACACGTCTGCTGGCGAAACAACGGCTCCGCAAGGAGATTTTCAGAAATTCCTGGCGACAAGTAAAACTGCTTGCAGACGTGTTTGCAATCTTTTACAAACCCTGACCAAAGCCCAAAACTGGCTACGTTTGTAAGTCTTCGGGACATCCGTGTGTGTGTGCGCGCGCGCGCGCGCATTTTTGCATTTTGTTGGAATTTTATTCATTGCATCCTTGAGGTTACCATGGTTACAGACATTACCGCCCCCCCCCCACACCCGCGCCTCCTTCTTAGACGTACATGCGCCGACGTCGGATGAGAGCATCAGAGGAACTTGGAAGGCTGGTCTGTGAGTCATTTGGAGGCTGACGATATTTGGAGGGATATCAAAACACTTTCCGAAGGAGTTTAAACAGCGAGATTTAGATAAAGACGAGCTGACAAGCTTTTTTTTTGGGGGGGGGGGGATAGTCCTGACTTAAATGGAACACATAATGGCTCATTGAATTTTTTTAATGGGGAACACGGTGAGGTCGTGGTAAGCGCAAGTTTATGAAGCAAACTCGGGAAAACAGGTGAGCCGTCCGTGATGGTCGCAATGCGAGCCCGAAGGCACTTTGATGTCAAGTGAGCGCTTAAAAAGATGGATTAAAAACGGGTGGCTTTATGTACTTGCGTCGGAGAATATCGATTTGGGTTTTGACGAGTGAAGGAATGTTCTAATTTGACCTCCGTTTTAAATTATTTAAAAAAAAAAATCAGTTTGTTCGCTTTCAGGATTTTCTGCTGTAATCGGCTCGCAGCACCTCGATGGAAGTCATCGAATCAATACCGACGCTTTGAGCTCACTTGAACCTAATGATAACCGAAATAAAATCATCCTTTCGTCAATCCACAATTCATGTCCGACAAAGCTGTTGAGGTTTTCACTTCCTTTCATGTTGGTTCATTAAAGAACCAGCTGGCTGTTGAGGGTCCTGCAGGCATTTCGACATTTTCTCCCCCACTCCTTGCGTGACATTTGGAAAAGCTTTTTTTTTTTAACTACCTTGACATTTAAATGGAAACATTGTTCCCCCTCTTAACACCCATCCAGCTGTTTGTGAAAGCAACCGCAAGGACGTCTAATAACAGTTTGCCTCTTTCCGTCTTTCCTCTCCCCACATTCTCAACTTCACGCAAAACTGCGACGACAACCCGGACAGTTTGTTCCACAGAACAACGTGTGAAGTTAGCCTCCTCGCTAGCGCTTGAAACGACCGAGCCGCTGATAGATTTGAATACAGTGGTGCCTTGAGATACGAGTTGAATTCATTCATTCACTCATCATAAAAGACCGTATCTTGAAATTGATTTTAAAAATGCGTCAAAGACAGGAGTCAAAGGAATGGGGTTAAAAAAAAAAGGCATTGTTTCTAACTTGGATTTAATAGTATTTATACTTTGGGCAGGCAACTTATTCCGGATGCGTGCAGCAGAACAACTAAAGGCTGCTTCACCATGTTTGCTTTGAAATCTCGGGCTCCACTAATTAACCCGAGTCCGCGGGTAGCAAATCCACAAATGAACCAAAGAATGACAAGAATGCAAAATAATTGCTGGGAATACACATTTGTCCCACACGAGTTGGTTTTTGTGCTGCACTGATAATCACGTTTCAAAAACATATAGCTCGCCATCACGTCGGCCAGCTAAATTTCAGATCTTCTTCTGATGGTTCAGTTCAGTTTATAATTAATTGTTTTTGTTTTTTTTATTGTTTAAACAAAAGTTCATAGTTCCAAAAATAAGCTAGTTCATATTCCTGGCCCCAGAAGGAGCTCGTTCGCAAAGCAAAAATCCACCACGTTCAGTTCAGGGTCATCCAAAATATGAAAGCGTTCATCACCTTTTGTTCATTGATCTCATTCACGTACAACACTGTCGTTATTGTTTCTCCTCGTCTTTCCTACCCACACTTTTACAGTATTTTTTTTTCCACCTAGAACTCTGTCGTTTGATATCAGCTGTTTGTTTGAAGTGCCGCGCATCAATGACCTTTATTGTCGGGCCGCAGCTGTGGCCGCAGTGCCTGACGGCTCTTTGACTCAGATTTTCCTCTCTTGCTTTTCTTTTGGAATCTATGACTTTTATTAGGACCCGTTGATAGAAGAATTGGCTTTCTCAAAGCTTGGCATCGTTAAATACCCGGATATAAAGTTCTTGTTGAAAATGTGAGGCAAGATTTTGGTTTCTGGGAGTTATGAGCCGAACGGATTGTCAGCCCCGTTTTCGGAGCAAATCTGGGAGGACGAGTGTCTCTGAACACACCTCGCGCCACAGAATAAGCTCTCAAAATCATCTTTCAGAGATATCCTTGATCGCAACAGAGAGAATATGCTATCAGATCCTTAGATCCAGCTTAGTTATGGCGCATATGTACCCCTGGCTTTAGATATTGTCGGTCCCCGTATCCATCACACCAAATCCCACAGGATAATCTTTCAGGGACATTTCTCCTTGGCTGGCTTCGATGGCAAGAGAGGGAAAATACTCAAATTTGGCCAGATAGCCTCTAATCACTTTAATCCAGTACGAAAAAATTAGCGACTTCGGTGACGACAAATCGTATAAGACTGAAATTCTTAAAGGGAAAACCAATGTTGTATGCTGTATTGGAAGGACGGGATTTAGACTCAGCCGACCCTCATTGGAGCTGATATTGGGTTTTTGCTGTGGGGACGGCAAGTCGTCTGCTCCGCCAGTGGTCGACCGCTCGCGGCTGAGCTGAGCTGTGGGAAATGGAGCGCGGGGGTTGTTTCGGATGTCGTGGGCTCTGGTATTGGCGCGCGTCCATCCCCAAATGTACCACGTCGTCGTACTCGGGCTCCTTCCCGACAGCCACGTTTAAGAGTCAGGGGGGTCAAACTCAAATGGTGGGCCACATACGGCCTCGGTAGATGTCAAGTGGGAGACTGCTGTTGCCTTCTTCTCTGATCAAAACAATGTTGTCTTCTACTGGAATCGCAACAGTCTGTCTCCGAGCATATGCATTTTTTTTTCACTTCTAAATGATCCTGCGGGCCTGATCGAACCTCCTTGGGGGCCGGTTCTGGCCCGCGGGCCGTATGATTGACACCACTGCCTTAGGCTGTCTGACAATTTCGGAAGAGTTCACATATTTTTTTTTTTTAAAGGGCGAGATCTGAAAATAAAATGACAGCCGCCCGGTGATTTGTTGCAGCCTTTTTGATTGCGTCCTAATTAAAGGTTCGGCTTGGGAGCACAGAGAAAGAACAAACATCACTTGGCCTGTGTTGATGTGGCGTACGCGCTGTCATGACTCTGTCATTTCATCGTGGTTGCGTTGTGATTATGCAGTGATTTACTGGATACTTTGTAGCAACACAATTGAAACGTGTGTGACCCAGCCAGTTGTGGGACGTGGAATGGAGAATGCTGTTCTGGTTCTGGGCCGTTGTCTTCTTCTAATTTAGGGTCTGAACATCAGGCAAGTTGATCTGTGGCTGAGTGCGATAGAAAATTTTCGATTGGAATTATGTTTTTTATATAGTTGATAGAGAAATCTACGAACAAAATTGTATCATGTTTAAAGTTTCGGTTAATTTGGGCATGTCTAGACATACTCAGCGCAGAGGTGTCGGCCGTTTAGGCGGAGGGCCTTTCCTGAGTAATCACGTTAAAGCAAGGGGGGCGAAGGCTAAATTCAATCACAGAGTGGGAATAAACAAATTGGGAACAAAGAGTCGTTGAATACCAAAAGACAGTTTGGGAACAGCTGTCGCGCCCAGGTGGACATTAGTCATCAGCAAAGTCTGTGACTTGTGTATTCGGGTAAATCAGATCATTACCGGGGGGCGTGGGGCGCAAATCTCGGGGGCAGTGTCTTTCTTGTATTTTGCAATAAAAGTTCGAACCGGCGGAGAGGGAGGAGAGTGTGATCGCGGAGCAACTAACCGTCGTTCGCTCTCAGAGATCCGCTCCCGCCGATATTGAAGACAATTTTCCTGTGTGCCGAGTCATTTCTTTAACTTTGTCCGAGAAAATCTCTGACAATAGTATAAGTATAATAAAAGAAATTGTCACGCTCAATAATCTATTCATATTAAATACAAGTGGTCCAAGGATGGACCCTTGTGGAACCTCCGCATGTGGTCTTTGTTCCCTCAGACTCATGACTGCAAGTTCGGACGCAGTAAAATGTGAACCAGCGACTTTTACACTTCTGATACGATACAGATATTGCAGTCTAGAGTACTCTCCAATACAGCTGTCGATCACGATACGATACAAGCAGAAATGATAGACGCGTTGGACTAGACTCCATCGCTGCTGGGTAGAAGAGCAGGAGCGACGTCCGGAATGGACTGCTAGTATAGAATTACTAATATCGGTGATTCTGGATGCAGAGCGATTCTAATCCAATACCGGAATGTTTTATTTTTTTTTTGCTGATATCGGAACAATATCAATATCAGATCATGACACCCCCGTTCATTAGTAAAATGGAAATTGCGTGTTTTGTTTTTATCACCTGTGAAAGTAATTATCAACATATTGCCACCTCGCCCCTCATACCCTACCAGCCAGCCAGCAAGGCAAGTCCAGTGAAAGAGAAACCACCACAGTGAAGAAGGAGATCCAAGGTATCCATCATTTAGGCTGAATCAGGAAACTGAGGCTACCTTATCCCCTCTGGCGTCAGCTCGTATTTATAGGCCCCCAAAAAGTTGCCCCTCCCCCGTCCCCCATATCACCTCCTCCACTCAGGGCTTTAACATAAACCAATATACAGTACGTATATATATTAATCGCACAGTTAAAGGAGCTGCCAGACGAATGGTGTTATCACTCTGGGGGTTGATTTTCATCCCAGAATCTGGGCTGATGGATCGCAAATAGGAAGGGGGTGAAAGGAAAAAAAGTCAGAGAGGACGTTTGCTGACTTCTTTTATGTGGTCTCTTTGTCCGCAAGGCTGCGGTTGGATGCGCGAGACTGTGACGAGCTTTGCTCCGGGAATGTGAGTACAAGGTGTTTTTTGCGTTTCCCATTAACTGTCTGACTGTCTGAGCTCAATGGGCTTTGTCAATTCAACCCTTTTAATCAGTTGCGCTAAAACCTTCTCCCCGGAGTCCTAATCCTCAAATAAATGAACCACAAGTGCTTTCGAACCTTTCTCCCGAAAGAAGATGGAATCTTAGGATCGGGGCTGTTAAATAGTTGATGAATTTAATGGTGGCGGGCTTCTCTGACTCTCGACTTGAAAGAGGCAACAGTCACGCTGCCACCAAATCCATCAGGATCACAAATGTGTGCGTCTGAATGTGCGGTGTGCACACTGCTGAGGAGGAAACTTTGCGGTTCCTTTACATCGAAGCGCAAATGTTCCTTTTTTGATAAATGACCTCTGGCCGAACCAGGAAGTAGCTGTGATACTCGCTGATTCATCATAACATCTGAGGATAGACGGCTAGAAAAGACGAAAATGGATGCGTATGCTCATGCTAGCTTAACCCTTTTTTAAAGATCTGGACACTGCTATGCTGTGCTCCACAATCTCTACTTTGCTGCAGCGGTACCTCAGGCTCCTCTCATCTATAATTGGTCTCATGATGTCAAGAAGTTACTGCAGGAGACGTGCATTGTTGTTGTTTGTTAACGTTTCTTGTTCCGGCTGCTCCACAGTCTCCATTTTGTTGCAGTGCTCTATTTTCTCACTGCTATCAATCTTTTCTTGGGTAATTGTTTCAAAAGAAGTACCGGAGACACATGATCTCCTCCTATGTTAAAGTTTTTTCGCATGCCTCGTTCTGACTGATGCCTTCAATACGATGTGTTTTATTTCCCGCCTTTCTACTCCTCTACAGACTCCACTTTGCTGCGCCGCTCCGTTTTCTTGCTGCCCTTTATCTCCTCCTGCGTAAACTTGTTCCTCTTATGTCCAGAAGTTAAAACGGGACCTATTTTTGCTTCTATTGTTTTTGTTTGTTAGAATGTCTTATGTTGGTTGCGCCACAGTCTCCACTTTGCTGCACCGTTCCGTTTTTCCCCTGCCCTTAGTCTCCTCTCGGGTAAATGTAACTTGTCAGAAGTAAGTACAGGAGACCCTTAATCGCCATGTTGTTTGTCTTAATACAGCATAGTTTTGGCAAGTTCCCGCGGCACTTTCTGTTGCTCCACAGTCTCCACTTTGCTGGAGCGCTCCAGTTTCGTGCTGCCTTCTGTGTTCTCTTGGGTAAAACTGGTGTTGTAAAGGTAAATACAGGAGACCCTTGTTCTCCACCATATGTCGTTTGATAGCGTGTCTAGTCAGGATCGCTCCACAGTCTCCACTTTGCTGCAGTGATGTTTTCACTCACCCACCATCAGTCTCGTCTCGGATTAAAATGTGTCTCCCCAGAAGTAAGTACAGGAAGCCCTTGCTCTCCTCCGATGGTGTTAGCCTTTCCCTTCCTGGCTGATGTAGTCAAGGATGGACCCCCCCCCCCCCCCAAAAAAAAACAACCAAACAAAGACCTAATAGATTTTGCGTTTGTAGATAGCTGGGGTAAGTCACTTAAAGCAAGAATCTAATTTATTTTATTTAGGCATATACAAACCATTTGAGATGGATATATAAATAATATATGTAAATAATATTTTGTAAACCTAAGCTGATTTTTTTTCTTTTTTGTCGGCTCATGCATTTCAAAGCAAGAATCCAATTGATTTGAAAGGAGACGCCGCTCTGTTTAACGTAGCTGAGGTTCTATGAGTGGCTATGTTTGCGTGCCGGGAGGACTATTGACAAAGTTAAAGATAGTACTTCAAGGGAAGAGTCAGATTCATTTGGATGCACACGAGACCCTCTCAAGGTAGCCGAGACCATCACAAATAAAGGTGCCGTTATCGTACATGCTGCATTTCGTTGGCATGCTGTAGTTCGTTGTGAAGACTGCTTAAGTTGAGGCTAATGTTCCAAGTTTGATCCAAACTTTTGTGAGTGGGTGTTTTGTTGTGCTCCAGTCGCTCGTAGGCGTTGTTGCTCTTTGTGCACCATGGAATACTGTGTTCCAGGGCTGCGTTATATGGCCTTCAAATAAAAATCGTTTTTTTTCTCTTCACAAGAATCAATTTTTGTCTCTCTTCTGGCATTTGCCTTATTTCTCCTGATAACAATTAAGATGGGAAACGGGTTTTTTTTTGTTTTTTTCTTTACAGCAATTTTTTTTTCCAATCCCAGCATAAACTTGCATCAGTTTCCACGGATGTAATAGAAATAAATGGTTTCCCTTCGGCATGCATCGGTCGCGACGCCCTCGGAACTACTGAAGCCGCAGAAAAGTAACTATTAAAAAAAATTAATCCATAAAATCCACTAATCATCTCGTCCAACTATGTTCTGCTTGCATTCTCTACTGTGCACTCTCTGAAAAATACACTCTCAGGGAATCTCGCATATACACGCCGTCTCAAACACCCTCTCATTCACGCTGACACACACACACACACACACACACTCAGACGCATTCACGCGCACGAACACGAATGGCTTGTGTTCAGGCGGCAAAACATCCTCCATCATTACAGCGGCGACGCAGCAGGTCACAGCGGTTACTGCGCCTCAAACGGAGGCGGAATGCTAGCTTGTACGGTTGCTGCCCAACGGCCTCCCCAACTCCATTTTGTGTGTGTGTGTGTGTGTTTGAGGCCTTGTGAGTGAGTGGAATTCACGGAGAGAATGTGTGTCTGTGTGTGTGATTGCGAGTGCCAGTGGATGTGCGGTGAGTCATAGACGCGGCGACCATTGCCTTTGTTCTACTGTTCCACTATCCTTTTCCTCCAGGTGTCAAAAAAACATGCCAGAAGTGTGTGTGTGTGTGTGTGTGTGCGTGCGCAAATATATCGCACTCCTTTGGCCTGTTACTGCCCTCGCACGTACAGTACGTACTGTACCTTTGAGATCACCATGCTGAAAGCAGGCATGCCTGTCTAGTGTGTGTGTGTGTGTGATGACAGAAACGCGGGTCCTTGTGTGACACTATCGGTGGTCCCATAAGCCATCTTTAGTCGTCTCACGCCGTAAATCTTTGCCATTTGTGCGGACGCATTACAAACAGATGTGCGCAGCCTGCAGCCATACGCACTCTCCGTTTACGCTAACCGTGACTCAATCCGAAGATATTTCTAACGCGGGCTCATAGATCATCGAGAAACAGGGGTTCCCAACTCCGGCCCTCCAGGGCCCCTATACTGCATGTTTGAGATGTTTCCCGCCTCCAACACACTTGATTCAAACGACGCAGAGACGGGTCCAGAGCGTTATTGGCGCTGATGGAAGTTCACAGCTGAGTAGCAGCTAACGACAAACTCAACTCACGAACAGAAACTCAAGTTAAGATAAATGTTTGGGATATGTGCGTTTAACCAATTAGAGTATCTGTGTGTCACCGTGTCACAAACGTCAAAAAAATGGCAAATCGATGGAAAATAGTAATTGGCATTTATGAAGTTAGCAAAGTGGCGACATACGCGGTGTCGCACTTACGTTGGATTTTTCTTTTATGCCCAAAAAAGAAGAAATGTTCCTTTTGGTGCTAACAATGCTCATTTATTTGCTGCCATACAGGAGAGACAAAGTCACTTAAGAGGAGTTGTGGTGGGCCACTGTTTAGCCACATGAAGCTAACCCAACCGCAACGTGTGCGGCACGAGTTAGCTTAGCATTGCCCCAGCAGTGCGCTGGCGGTGAGGAAAACGGCGAGGATGGCTAACTGCTCAACATGGATGCACCATTATTTTCTTTGGACCAGTTTAGTATGTTAAGATAATGGCGCCGGCAGCTCTATGGTAAGACGTGCTTGAAGCCCATTTCATGCTTAGGCGGCCATCCTCAACACGTCGTTAGTCGGCGGAGTCCAAATTTATCATTCATAGGCCAAACTTACACTGCCCCGTCTTCCTCCATTTATACTGCCTTTGCTTTTTTTTTTCTTTTCCCGATGTTCCTTTCATGACACTAACCCGAACTGAACTTCAACAGATGGCAATTAGAGCAAGCACAAGTCAAGACTTTTTATGACCATTTTTGCGAGATCTTAAAACAGGCGCCCAAGATGAAACATGAGGATGAAAGCTTTTTTCTTTTTCTCTCCGAGTTACATACGAGTGAGCCTACAAATGATCAGAATATAGGGAAGAGACACTGCGCAGTCACACGCATGCAGTCACCCCCCCCCCCCCCCCCCCCCCACACACACACACAGAGTGCCACATCCTCTGTTACTGGGCTATTTTCTTCCCTGGTGTTTAGGGGTTATTCTCGGACTAGTGTTTGTGCATGTGACCCAAGTTGCTGCCCCCCTCGGCGAAACATCCGTCTGGCTTGTCATCTCAAGTTATGTGTCATATGCAATACATGCGCGTGTGCGTGTGCGCGTGTGCGTGCGCGTTCATCCCATAGCGAGCGGGCCATGTTGACACCTTCTGCTTCGTATCACACCGAAGCGTCTCCCCTCTTGTCCTTTGACAGCCCCTCAAGGGCATTCCTCATCTTTTTGTTCTCTCACTTAGATCAACACCTCTTTCTCTTCGGAAAACAATTTCAAGCGCATGGTAACAATGGATTCATGACCATTTTTGAGCTTCTTGGTGAGCGATAGAATACAATTTCTGTCGATTGGATCTCGAATCACAGGATGCGATACGATTCCAAGGTGGCTAAGATTTTAAAACGTAAGGATTCGGTTCGAGTCGGTTGCGATTCCGATTCCATTCGGCTCTGTTTGAGAGGGAATGCGTTTCCTGTGGACGTTTGACGTACTTGGCCATATGAAGGAACCTGTGCTGCAAGTGTGGCGTTTCCTTCAAAGAGACATTTTTCCAAATCTCCTCTAATCCTGACAAATCAAGTCAAGTGAATCAAGGTCGAATACACAAGTTTAGACGTCCCCCCCCTGTGGGATGTCATGAGATGACATCAGCGTTCCTGCCGAATTGTCCCGTGATGGCAGCATTGCTGTGTGATGATCCAATCGTACGTGGCCGAAAGGTTTGGCGCCGTCGAGGTGATGGAGCCCTTCGAGAGTCCCAAATTTAGATTCTGGGTGAGGGAGGATTTGGTTGGAAGGGCTTGGTGGTGGTGGTGGTGGTGGTGGGGGGGCGTCAGCGCGATCACGACGGCTCTCCTCGCCGTCTCCCCGTGACAACGTGCGGCGGCGACAAGGGGTTTGCGGTTAGAAACCCTAATCTGCTCCTCATATGACCCTCTGATGGACGGGAACAGCAGTCCATACAAACACACCAACACACACTCCGCTGTGTCTCACTTCACTGGTGCAGTCTAAACATGCGCTTATATGGATTCCAAATCATTTCTGCTACCGTAAACACATTGTGGACACGGGACAAGTCGTCGTCAGTACAGCCTGAAGAAAAGAAGAGGATTTTCTTTTTTTCCGTCAAATGCCGCGCCGACGCGGGCGTGCCGTTTTCACCGCGTGTCACTCTCGAGGCGACTTGTGGATGGCCTCGCGACTGACGGTGATTATGCCAGTCAATTGGATTTTGAGAAATACGTTTTAATTTCCATGACTTGATTGAAAAATGACATGATTTTCCAATGGACTTCAATGAATGACGATTCGGTTACTGGTTTGGTCTGTAACATGTCAGAAAATCGGCAACAATGTTGATAAATTGTTTTCCAGGGTCAAAGCATCCATTTTATTTTGATTCGACACAAAGTAAATCGGTCGACCTTCATGGCGGGCGACACAATTTATTGTTGAGAAGTCAAAATTCTGAACTTTCGTACGAATTACGAAAGGTCTCCAAATGATTAATTGATTATCAAAGGTAATTATCAATTGATTTGATAAACAAATATACATATATATCGCCGTTGTACCTATTATGGAAACATAAATTTAAAAAGAATATTTTAAAAAAAGTAACAAAAAAAACAACAAGCAACTCCCAGGAGCATACTAATCTTATGAGAATGTACTGTATACATTTCAGAGATTTCTTTTGAAATATTTGAGGAGAAAATCTATATCTATCATATATATATATATATATATATATATGATATATATATAGATTAAGAAGAAAATTAAGAAAAATAAGTATATTTGTCAGAAAAAAATTCTCACAAGAATTAAGGATAGCGGATGGATGATATGATGATGAAAATACATAAATAACCAACTCTCATCAAAACAAACTCCTCTTCTGTGTCTTTCACCAAAACTGTCTCAGTCCAGTGAGAGTTTACGCATATGTGGCTGTTTTGAAGCCTTACTCATTTCCATTCATGTTTTCATTGCTGCCTTTTTTTTTTTTCTTTTTGCACGCGCCGTTCGCGCTCCGTTGCATGCGCGCTTGTCGGTGCGCCTTATACGGCTTTTAAGGATAAAGAAAAGCCGTGAGTCACCCGCCCGTTCAAAGGCACAAAAACATCCTTTTCCTTACCCTCCACACTTCCCCAAAGGGTAAATTAGGTGCGTCTCTCCGAGCCGTCATCCGTCGGGGGCCTCTTGCTCATAATGAGGTGTGGAGCTATTCACACCGCCGTTCTCCAGAGACCTGTGTGTGCGTACTTCGGTAACAGGCGATACCACAGTGGCGCTGCGGATTTGTGCTGGAGGGACCGTCACTCAGGAGTGCTTACAACAAAGAGGAGAACTCGCTAAAAGGGCAAAGAAAAGGCAAAGTAGACTTTCATGCATTTCACTTTTTAACATTAACTGTCATTTAAGTGTAATAACATGTTTCCTGGGAGTCGAGCCTCGTCACTTTGTCACTTTAGTCGTATGGCACTAAGAAGCTGTGACAGACAGCTTTCAGACCCCCCACACTCCCCCGAAATCTTTTAATGTGTAATTTAACATGGGAAAAGTAGCACTTTATAACATTGTACTTTAGAAAAACATACAGAAAGGACAGAATTAAATAGAAGTCATTGAACAGATTTTGTCACACTGCACCAACTCCTGGTGGCAGTATAAGGAGAGAATGGGTGTTCAGTGACCCATTCTCCATGTCTTGTATATCCCACTCGACTTCTTGGCAGTCCTTGCCACTTTGCAGCAGCCAATCAAATTGCAGCAGGGCACGTCCAACTTGTGGGAATCATAGTTAACGCCTCGACTCCTCCCTGAGCTCATCTGTGCGGCACTAATATTAGTTGCTCTACACTGAGGATCAAGAGTATGTGATTGTGATTACTGTCGCGTTGTTACTGCACCACTTGTACTCACTCGGCGGCTTCAAGGGTAAAGGGACGGCAACATTGACGCTAATTAGATTTAGCATTGAGCTAGCGCCCGAAAGAGTCAAACGATGGCTTGAACAGTGGTACCTGTATTTATGAAATTAATTGGTTCTGGAAGAAATGTGTTAACTTGAACATTTTGGAAGTAGAGATGCGTTTTTCATGTAAATGCTCTAATCCGTTCCAAGCCCCCCAAAATTCTGACATAAATGTTTTCTGAAGCATAAAAATATAATAAATACATGTTACAATTGGATGATCGCACAATAAGTGAATCTCCAGCACCCCCCCCCCCCCCCCCCCCCCGCGACACTTGTAAGGACAAAGCGGAAATGAAAATGGTTGGATGGATGGACTATCTTAGGTAGTAAAAACTTCATTCTTCCAACATCATGATTGTGTGTTAGCTTAGCCTGTTTCTGTGCTTTAGCTTTGGATGCTGCAGTATTTTACTCCACAGTCTTTCACTTTGTTCTAGCATCAGTGGCGTGCCAAGTTATTTATTTCTAATTTTAGCAAGCTAATTTTCCGTAAAATCATTTGTGAAATTGTGATTCATTTACCTTATTGGCCTATTGGGCAATTACATCAGACCCCAATGAATTCTGCCTAGCGACAAGCGGCAGAGGCCAAGCTATTCCGGAAATCTACGCCACTGCATCTGCCAGATAGCTGATTGCCGTTTTATATTTTAAATATCTACTTTGTGTGATTTTTTGTTGTTGTTGTCTAATTTTCCTCCTTGATATCACAAAGTTGCTCTTTGTGTGTCTTGAACAGCAACAAGAGTCCCACCGCAGCTGTATGGGTTACGCACGTTGATTTATTATGCATGGGAATGTGCTGAGTCAGGGCAACTCTCGGGAAGAGGGGGAAACAAGAACGAGAGTAAGATAAATGTCATTTTGAAGTACGTCAGACCGAAAAGATGATTTTCTTTTACCCCACCGTTAAATCATTTTTAGACACAGAGGGTTTGTCTTCTCAGGCACATTTAACCGTAGCGTCTCTATATGCTATTAATCTACAGGACTTATTTTACTGCTCTGTGATGACTAGATCATGACTCATCGTCGCTTGTTGTTTTATTTGGTTGTTTAGCTAAAAGTTGGTTATCCATGACCTCAAAGCCAAGATTTTAAGGTCGGACCCTGACCTTTATGCCCCTGCTCTTGACTGTATGTCGTTATGTGCACAGTTTTTGTTTCTGTTTTCATTCAGCTACTAATTGAGACACTAACGGTGTGCTTTCTCTTCTGTTTTCTTCATTCCCTTAGCGCCGCCTCCCCTCCTTGCCTTTTCTTCCGCTGAATCCTCGGTGACATCGCCCCCCCCCCCCCCAGGTCAGAAAAGCACATCTCCTGCCCCGGGAGACGGGAGACTTGAGAAAACGAGAGTGACGGCAGACATCCAGACGCAACACAAACAGGGGGGCGAGAGAGCGAGAGCGAGAAAAGGGCAGCGGGCCATCTGTGCTCGGTCCCCTGCTATTCTGCAGCTGCGTCAGAGTCAGCAAGTACTTCTCAGCTGCCTTGGGAAGAGGAGATAAAGGATTTCTTCCAGCGTTTCATCGCACAAGGGACGAGCCAAGTCCTGAGCCATGCTGAAGCCTTGCCGGCAGCGGATGAGGCCCCTGGGGGCTACTTCTGTGGAGGGAAGGGTGATAGCCCAGTTGGATGTTCCCTTTGTCGCCGTCCTGCCTGGATGTCATTAGTGGATAACGAGCTGCCGCGAGAGAGGAAGTGGAGGAGCAGCCCGTGGAGCCAGCAGGAAGAACCTTGCAGCTGTTGTTAAGAGGCCCTGAGATCTTGTGTCTCTCCTTTGCAACGGGACTTTCTGAAGTATTCCGTGCGAAAGAATCTGTGACAACATCTGTGAAATTTTGACAAGACGTTTAATTTTTCCTGGAAGATGATACGACTATGATTTTCTTTTTTTTTTTTTCGGTATGATCTATGCCCTGACGGATTAGTTTGGTGACATTGGTCACCATGGCAGCAGCCTACCGTGTGGTGGTGAGCAGTGTGAGCTGCTACAACAGCGTGGTGGTGGACCGGCGCACCCACTCTCACGCTGTGCACTATTGTTCGGGCCCGTGTAGAGCGCTCTCCCAGGGGCTGGAATGTTCTGTGGCCCATCACGGCACCTGCTCCGAGCTGCTGGCCACACCGGACTCGCCCTACCCCGACCTGACCGGACACTCCAGGTGCATGACAACCCAACAGATTCCTCACCACGGTAAAACGAATGGCACCATTGACACGGGTTATAACTGCGCTGCTCTGGAGAGGGCAGGGAGCAATGGCAATTTGTTTATTGGGGAAGAGAGCAACATGTGGCGGGGAAAGAAGATCCCCACTGGCGGAGGGTCAACGGGGAACCTGAGCTGCGGTACCTACGGTAGCCTCAAAGACATCACCGAAGAGGCCATCAATCTGGCCAGCGGGAAGCTCAAAGAGTTTTCCTTCGACAAGCTTCGCCTCTCCTCCTCCAGCCATGTCACCTTCCGGAAAGGCCGCAAGGTCCGTCCTGACTCGTTCAGCCGTCGCTCCACTGATCTGGAGATTATCTACGGCCATTTTGGCTCCAACGTCTCCAGTAACGGCACGACCAGCAGCACCGGCGCTGCCCCCAACGATGAGAACGCGCCGCCGCTTTTTGAGACGAAACAGAAGGGCAGTTCCAGCTCCTCGTCGGTTGTTACGAAAGTAAATGGTTCAAGCGGCAGCGGGTCACTGGACCAAAGTATGAACACTCTGGCCTCCCTTTATCGCAACACTCTAGGGGACGAGAACCTGATTGCTCGTCTGCTGGAGAAAACTTGGGGAGAGGCAGCTGCCGGGGGTGCCGGAGGGGAGGACATCCGCGCCTGCCTCGACATCCTGCTCAAATGCTCAGAAGACCTGAAGAAATGCACCGACATCATCAAGCAGTGCATCCGACGCAAGGGTGGCGGAGGACCGCAGGACGGAGGGGCCAGTCCCGACAGCGTGTACCGGGCCTTGATGACCAGACTGAGCATGTATCTAAAGAGACTACCTCTGGAGCTGGAAGGGCTCGGAAACGGCGGGCAGGGTGGACAGGGCACGCCCGGGAGTGGACATGGCGATCTGATGGAACTGGTCAACAGTCTCCACTCGCTCCAACAAACGCCCTTTTCACCGATATTTGGCAGTGAGCAGCCTCCTCGTTATGAGGACGTGGTGCAGTCGCCTCCCAACCCAAAGATGACTCCTAATTCTGCGTCATCCACTCCTCACCTATCCGTGCAGAGCGCCCCATCCAAAGCCCTCACCAATGGACTACAGCATTTGCAACCTCCATCATCCGTCACGCATCACAATCTATCTCCCTCTCCTGTTACGAGTTCCCCTTCCAATCGGTCTCCGACAAACTCTCCGTCCCGTCTTCGAGTTTCCCCGACCCCTCCGTACAGCCACACCCCTCCAGGGTCCCCCATGGAGGCGCTGTACATTGAGGAGGAAGATGTAGACACGGGGAAGATGTCTGAACAGATCACTCAAAATACATCCCAGAACAAAGACGTATCAAGTAAATCTGTGCATATTTCTCAACCAAACTCTACCGGCATTGTCTACAACTCGACGAGACCTTCCCCCAACGCTCTCGCGCACAGGAACGATGACATTGACAAACTGCTCATGGATCTGGAGAATCTGTCTCAGAGTATGAGCAACCACAGAAATATTGAGCCTCCACTTCCGGTCAAGACCCGCAAGCGAGGTGCCAGCGGTCTGGGGATTGTGTCCAACGAAGCGCAAACTCACCCCAAAATGTCCCAGTTCCAAGTCACAACCCCCGCGAGCCACCTAGCCATGAACGGCACTGGTTCCAAAGGCCCTCAGGGAGAAAAACGCAACGCTGGAGCCGGCGAGGAGCAGGAAGACGGCGCGTTGCTGTTGCGAATCTTGGAGAGCATTGAGAGTTTTGCCCAGGAACTGGTGGACTCGGGGGCAGGGAGCGCTGGGAGCTCTGAGAGGAACAGCGGGAAGGAACGGGAGGTGATGAAACTCCTTCAAGGCACACTGGCCTCCACTGGTAGGCCTGACACCCCCGTTGTGAGTTCGACTGGACAAAATGCACCGGCAGCCTGTCCAACGGAAACCGTTCCGGCAGTAACTGTTCCGGCCATACCGCCAAAGCTCTCTGCCCGAACACCTTCGGCGACAGCAGCTCTCCCGCAAAAAACTGCAGCTGAAGAAGTATGCACGGTTACATCGGCGCTTCTGCCTCCACCCGAGGCTGCCTCCGCATCTCCCGCGACGCCGGAAGCGAAAGACGGCCTTTCCGAAGCCCCTCCGATCCATCCCAAAACCACCTCTGCAACCGTCAGCTTGCATTCCCTTGCGCATCCTGCCCAGCTGGGGAATGACGCTGCCCCCAAAGTGCCGCCCGCCAGGTCCAGTCCATCTGTGGTAGTGGGGAGAGATCTGGCTGTTACCATCAGGGACATTCGGGTTCTGAGAGACACGGGTTCTACCCTGCTCATCCAGCAGACTCCTGAAGTGATCAGGGTAGGCCCCATTCCTTTGTTTTCCTCGCTTGGTTTGCCATCTCTATCCGTTATAACTTACGGGGGAAAAGCCAGCTATATCTTCAAGGCAAAGTTAGATGTATTTTTTGAAAAAAAAAAAGGCATTATCTTATATCTTATAAAAGGTTATATATTTTTGGAGAAAAAGGCATCATCTTAAATTAAATTTTTGTATCATTTTTTGGGGGAAAAATATCTTACAAAAATAATTACATGCCCATAATTATAAATGATTTTCACTGAATGTGAGCCGCAATTGCATAGCACGGGCATGCAAATGTCTACGAATAGAATCTTTGCAACGGTGCCGCTGTTCTTCATTTGCCTGATAAACATGTCAAGTTGAAATAGCCTGCAGGGCTTGTTTTTTTTTTCTTTAGTTTTATTTGATTTTTTTTGTGATGGCTATGGCACAACAGGATCGTTGACTGTAATTGATAGTTTGTGATGAATGCCGGTCATAAACGGCCGTGCAGCCCGTCTGCGCTTTGGCTCACTCAACAGAATGAGTGTGAGGGAGGGGGGGAGGTGCCTTGGTTGCGGGGAATGAAGCCCTCCTATTTATTTGTTTAGTTTAAAAAAAAAACCTGGTCACCGCACTGTGCCGCCTCATGTCCTGTTGATTTGAAAAGCGCCTATTTTTGAGGTTGCCATGGATACCGAGAGCCAGAACTCAGCAATAACAGTACCTGAGCACGTCATTCGAGAAAACCGATTCCTTTCCCATTCTGATCATAAGCGAACCCGTTCCAGGACTCTCGGCTTGGGGATTTTACTTGTGAAACAATTGTAGAAATACTGGAAATGGGCTCTTAGAATTGTTTCTTGAACAAATACAATTGGAAAAGCTTGTTTCAATCCTAAAATATTGATTTAATAACTTCAACTATGTCATGTAAAATGGATATATTGATAATGTAAATCCTCAAGCCGATGCTACCTCACACTTTGGAATCGATTGTCCTTTGGCGTGACTGTGACTGAGCAAGGGACCAGTCCAGGGTGCGTCCCGTGTCCCTCGTTCGCCTCCAGTCAAGGAGTCAGCCTGCAATGAGCCAACACTTCATCGCCGCCATTGGCCCGCGCTCTACCAGTATTTTGGGCACGTTGAGTAACCCTTGTTGCCGTGTGGGGGATGGGGTGGGGGGTGACCCAATAGGACGCTCTTGATGGAGGGTGCGGCAGCTTCGCGGGCAGTTGTCTGTTGGCACCACCGATAGTGTTAACTGTGTGCTTAGCCCCCCCCCCCCCCTAGTGGGCGGATGCCGGGGGGGGCACCTAAATCTGTCACCCCCACCACCCCCCGCGTACTATGGCATCCCGCTAACAGACTCGCTGTCGCCTCAGTGTAAATGGACCTGCGCTTGTGTGAATGTGCAGGGGGGGGGGGGGGTTCCCAGTCCCCCCCCCCCTTTTGTTACCATGCATGTTGTCGTATACTATTCTCGTTAAAATTAAAAACACGCATTTGAGTTGTAGCTTTTCTGTGCTTATATTTTCTCCACTCTGGTTAGATCATTGCTTTTAGATATGAAAAATAGTTTTCCCGGCTCAGCCGAATAGAAGTGAAATTACTTGAGGAGGTCGTTGTGCATTCTTAAAGCAAGACAGACATTTTCTTTGCAATAATATGTCGTAAGTAACCCCATGAATGTAAACTAGAAACTATGATATAATTCTGCTTTGTATTTGGTTTGCGCCATTTCGTCGCGTACGTCAGCTGACGTCGCCGTGCCCTCGGGCTCGCATTGCAAACGTCACATCTCACCTGCTTTCCGGGTATCTTCTGGTCACATGACATTCGCAATCCGAACCCGAAGGCACTTTGATGTCCTTGTATCCGTGAAATTGAAGACAAACTTGAAATGATCTACCTGCAACGAGCTGAAAAAGCGGACCAGAAATGCGTCCGTCTTCTCGGCATTTTTGGAAGATTGTGGGGTGGGGGGGGTGATGAATGTTGCCTTCAATGTTGATGTTTGACATCGGTGCTTGTGACGCGTATTTTGAGCGACCTCCCCCAAAAAAATGTTCATCATCTTGAAATTTAGAATTACATAAAAAAATTGTGGTATAAAAACTCATTTAAATGAAAGTAATTTGTAGCATTTAAGCATCCAATTTCTCCTTAGTACCGCGATGCGATCAAGCAAAGCTGCGCTACTGGATGTCACAGCCAGATTTTAATGACGAGCATCCCTGACACCCAAGAGCAACTGTGGGAATTATATGAATATTCCTCTCGGCCCCGCTCGCGCATTAAAGTGTCTGTCGAGCCGCAAACAAAGCTCAGACGGAATGCTGTGTGCACTTAATAGGCCACTTTTTAACCGCACGGGACTAGAGCCTGCCGCGGTGTCGTGGTCCTCACTTAGCGCTGAGCTCCACCTGTCAAATGGCAGCCACACGCGACGTAAAATTCGAGGCGGGCTCGTCGGCCGGCCCATCTCGGCGGGAGATCGTAAGCGGAGTCGTCGAAATCCGTGTCGCTATGTGCCCGCGTTTCACATTCGTGCTTTATAGGAGGGAATCGAAGAAGAGGGCTTTTAACAGCGTAGTGGTTCACATAGCTGATTTAAGTGCGGCCCTGTTGGCTGTGACCCTGAATTGGATAAGCGTACTGGGAAATGGATGCACGGAGGGCATATATCCGGATTCAAGATCGGATATATAGTGGCGCCTGTGCGTTTCAATGCAGGCAAAGGTGATGTAAGATTAGCTCCAGTCTCAGCTGACAGTCTGATGGCTTCAATTCCAGCTTCGGCCTCCCTGTGTGGAGTTTGCATGTTCTCCCCGGGGCAGGCGTGGGTTTTCTCCGGGTGCTCCGGTTTCCTCCCACATTCCAAAAACATGCACGGCAGGCTGATTGAACACTCCAAATTGTCCCGAGGTGTGAATGTGAGCATGGATGGTTGTTCGTCTCTGTGTGCCCTGCGATTGGCTGGCAACCGGTTCAGGGTGTCCCCTGCCTACTGCCCGAAGACGGCTGGGATAGGCTCCAGCACCCCCCGCGCAACCATTTGTGAGGATAAAGCGGATAAGAAAATAGATGGATGGATATAAATGAATAATTATTTTATTTATTTGATTTGATATTAGTTTTAGACAGCCAACCACCAGGGGGCGAACGCATGGTTAAACCTTCATTAAGCTGCCAAAATAACAAGCAAAGGCACTTGCTTGTCATTTAGGGCAGCTTACTGTTTAGCTAACATCATGAATAATTATAAAACTTGTGATTAAAATATTGATCAAAATAATTGTGATTATCGTTTTGACCATAACTGCGTAAAAATGTTTGAATATCTGTTATTCGGCAAATGATATAAACTACAACTCCGTATCGCTAAATAGCAAAGTTGCACATGAAAATTTTTCAAATAAATACATTTGATAATACAATACATTCAAAACACACTTGATCATGCTGTGGCTAATCAATAATAAGAAATACCAAATACGTGTGAGTAATAGGACGCTGAAAGACATTTGACGATTTTCCAGCTTCTCTTTTTCCATCCTGTCCGTTTTATCCTGCCAGTCAACTGTTGACAGCTCCGAGAGAAGCCCTGCTGCGTTTTGGCACAAAGGATTTCTTGGGAAGGGGATGAAAGGGGAGCTTAGGAAAAGTATGCAGATGCGAAGGTAATAACTGTCTGTCAGAGAGAACACGAGGAGAGGATTTGCACAAAAACACTTTAAACACGCGGAGGGACAAGTTGAGGGTGGGGGGGGGGGGGGGCGAGGATATTAATGGGTGGGGTCGACGCAGATTCCGGGGGTGGGGGGGGGGGGGGCTTTCCAGCACTATACAGTTGTTGACTCTGCTTCGCTGGAGAATGACATCACTCCTCCTACAGGAAATAAGGTCACAGCAGGAATGCGTGCCAAGTGGGGGAAGACGCTTGTTTAGACTTCATGCGCAAGTAAAGGTCCAAGAAAAGTGCTTAGATCGGGAAAGCCCGTTTCAATCTATCTATATCCATCCATCCATTTTCCGAACCGCTTGATCCTCACTAGGGTCGCGGGGGGTGCTGGAGCCTATCCCAGCCGTCTCCGGGCAGTAGGCGGGGGACACCCTGAATCAGTTGCCAGCCAATCGCAGGGCACACAGAGACGAACAACCATCCACGCCCACACTCACACCTAGGGACAATTTAGAGCATCCAATCAGCCTGCCACGCATGTTTTTGGAATGTGGGAGGAAACCGGAGCACCCGGAGAAAACCCACGCAGGCCCGGGGAGAACATGCAAACTCCACACAGGGAGGCCGGAGCTGGAATCGAACCCGGTACCTCTGCACTGTGAAGCCGACGTGCTAACCACTGGACTACCGGGCCGCCCTCTATCTATATATAGATGTAAAAAAAAATAAAAAATACCCACAAGGACAAAGGAAACTTGACCTCCTGCCTCTTTTCCAATATGGGTCACGCTATCCAAAGTGGAGGTGAAGCACTTGGCAGCGAACGCTCCGCTCATATTGGGAGCCGTTAAGCCGCTGACATCATCGCCCGGACCGCCGCTCCCACTGCAGCCCGGGACGTCCTCCAAACGACTGTTCCCACTTTAGCGTCAAACTTTTTTTTTTTTCTTCTTCTTTAAAGCGAGTCACCTTTTCATCTGGAAGCTTTTAACTCGGCTGGAGGCTGTGTCACCATGGCAACCGGCAAAACATGTTTTGGAGCATCCGAGGTCGGGGGTGAGGCTCCACGGGACTCCCCCACTCCACAGTGATGGCAGGACGGTGGGACTCCCTCCGAAGAGCACGCAGGGAGGCTGTTTTGGGAAAGGGGTGGTGCTCAATAATATTTTACTATCCCCCCCACCCCCACAATGAAGAAGCACCACAGGCAAGGTTGTGGTTATACAGCCAAAATATTTGAGCTGATTTGCATTCGGCTGTCCTTTTTCCACCGTGTTACAGCCCGTCTCGCTTGTGACTCACTCGTCAATGAAATCGCAAGCCACATTCATGTATACTAAACACTAACATAAAAACAAGACTCAAAATTTTTTTAAAAAAAAAACAAGTTACAAATACCACAGGTGGCATGTGGGCCCCCTCTAGTGGTATGCCATAGGAGCACTGAATTAAATGTTCAAAGTGTCCACATGGTGGTTTCAACTTTTTTTTTTCCTAATCCAGTGCAGCACATTTACCAAGCACAGTTCTGTTGTATTTAACTTTGTGGTTGATTACAACAGAAATGTCATTAGCATTGAATAATTCCTCTTTCTTTTTTTTCAAACATTTCTTTAGCTACACGTTTAACTTGACTTTTGTGTCCAATATTTTTTAATTGAATCCTTATCCAAGTACTTTAAATTTTCCAGTCTTTAAGCACAGTGGCAATGTTCAAACTGTGTATATTAATTTTTTTGCAATGTATTTTAGTGTATTTTATAGTTGGTCATTACGGTGCTGCTTTTTAGGTGGTGCTGGATGAAAAATAAGAAAAGAAACAGAGAACCACTGTCATAAGCATCGCAGAACTGTTTCTTTTTTCAGTCAGAATTGTCATATTTAGTCATCAATCTTATTTTTCAAACAAGTGTAATAATATTCATCATTTGCATTCTTTGATGCACTTTTTTCATGTCCTTATTCTTTTGAAATTGAAATAGAAAACTTCAAACCATGGCCAGAGTTTGTCAGGGCCACCAGTAAGGTCCTCGGTCCCAAGGAAGGATCTGCTGCCCTCTAGTGTGGTTTTCAACGCTTATGAGTTTGGTCTTTTGCGCCATCGAGTGGAAGTTCATGAATAACCAACCACCAGTTAAAAAAACAACAACAAAAAAACAGGATTATTATTATTATTTTTTAAATCATGCGCTCCCTAAAATAATCCATCTAATATGTAGGCAGTTTGGGAAAATCTTCATGAAATCAGATAAAATACTTCAGGTGAAGTACATTCATTTCTTTTCCTGGCTTTAGGGTTAACTCACTTCCACTAAACCTTAAAATAGCAACTGAGAAAATGAAGCTTTACCCCCCCTGTGATGGCCAAGTGTGTGGTTGTTGATAGAAAGTCAGCTCAGTTTGGATTGTTTGGGCCATCCCAAGATGGAAAACAACCGATTGATGTTAATGTGATCCAATTTCAGACTTGTATATGTGCTGTACTTAAATAATATATATATATTTTTTTTTTTGGTGGGGAGGGGGTTGGACAATGTCTGCTTCCCAACAGATTTTTTTAAAATTTGTGTTTGGTGTAAAAATAACTCAGAGTAATCCATCCAAATATATCAAGGTGGTTAGTTCAACGAGCATGTGAAAAATCAAATGTTTGCCAGCAAGTAACATCCGCAGATGTTGTCGTCACATTGTCACCGTTCTCACATGTCCATAACTCGGATTCAAGCTTTTGAAGTCGGAAGCTCGGTCATGTGACTCAAACGATAGCTGCTCAGCTACATTTGGACTCTGCACGCGATTAGCTTCTTCCTTACGGCTAATATTTCGAGTTGACCTCAAAACAAAGCAGAGCTCCCAAGTTTAGGTTGCACTGCGTGAAAGAAACAATCCTCTAGATTTGGAATGATGGCCCAACCAGCAGTTTTGGTTGAACTTTGAGGGCTTATTAAAGCGTTCAAGTCGAGACTTTAATACAGGATGTGGAAAATCTTTGCCTTGGTGACTCGCAGGCAACAACCGCAACAAATCTCTCTGATGACTTTAGCATTTCCTGAGCGTGTTTCTGATCCATTTGCGCCAACGTCTGAAGAAACTATCAGTCTGTCCTCCATCTCCCCAATGGGCCGTCCAGCTTTGCTCTGTCTGGCTCTTTCGAAAGCCAAACATAACCTGTATGATGTCATTATAACTGCAAAGACAGAATCATTTTGACCTTGAATCACTTCTTCCTTTTTTTGTTTTTTTTTGCGCTTAATGTCATTGTCTTGAAATGGCATCTTTAAAAATTCACCAATAGTCAAAATAACCACACAAAAATTACGAAAAGTTAAGACTCGTTTTTTTCACGAGGTAGCGTTGATGATCTGTCTTGTATAATACGTGTTTGGAATTTGGCAGCAAAATCTCTGACATGTCCGTCTTTGAAGTAGCCCCAGAAATGACCAAAATGATGCCAAAATTGATGTTTTAACCAAAATGGCAGACTTGCTGTATGATTTTTTTTTTTTGTGGGTCTACTCATGCTAGCCCAGGCTACTAAATTTCATGTTGCTAAAACAAACTGGTCTGGGGCCAAAAACATTCTAAAGGATACAATCAATTGAAAATGACATTTCGGCACAAAGTGGTTGTCTCACTTTGAGCATGGGTTCTTGATGTCGTTTTTTTTTTTTTTGTGGGTCTACTCATGTCAGACAAACTTTTGCTCCTAAATTTCTTGTTGTTGAGAGAAACGGGCTTCGGGAGCTACAAAGTTCATATTGGTGCATGAAATGACCCTAAAGTGGACATTTGTACCAATATGGCAGACTTCCCGTGTGTTTCCAGGCATGCCTTCTAGGCTTTTTTGTGGGTTTCATCATGATAGGCACGGCATCTAAATTTCATGTTGCTAATTTCAAACTGGCTTTGGGGGCTGGTTTTCTAAGAACATAAAAACGGGTATTTAGAATCAAAATTCCTAACTTCCTGTGTCTTTTTGGGCATGTGTTCTTGAGACCTTTTTGTGAATCTGCTTTATGACTTAACATGACTACCAAATTTCATGTTGTTAAGTCAGTTTGTTTTATTTGTGAAAGAAACGGCAACTAAATTTCATTTTGGTATGGGAAGTCATTCTCAGGGTGAGAATTTCTAAGAACGTTCAAAGGCCGCTAGAGTTGTAGCAAAATAGCTGACTTGAGACAAACCTATGAAAAATGATTCTGGCAATGACCAATGCTGCAGATTTTTCTAAAGGTGGTCCAAAAAAGAAACTTTGTCATTGACTGAGCGTACCGTGCCTGCAATCTGCCTAGCACCCCAAGCCGAAATAAACATGCAATGGAGATGCGATGTGTATGCGGATCATTTTGCAAACAGCCGCTGGCAAGAGTTGCTCCTAGCAGGTGTTTGAGGAAGTCGCTTTGTACACGCTATTCTCCGCGAGACGTCGTTCCTGGGAAGTGGCGTGCACGCATTCACCGTCACAGTTGGCGCTGCGGGACAGCTGGAACCCCCCCAGGCCCCCTCTTCGAACCACTTATCTTCCCATCATGCCTTCATTGGACTGACTTGCCTGTTGCCGTAGCGCGGCGGGAAAAGGGGAAGCGCACTCCAAAAGGCACACCAGTTGTCTTTATTCCCCTCTCCTGGTTCACTTGTCCTTCTGTGACCCACGACCGGTTCACAAAACATGATTTCTGAATGGATTGTTTTCCCCCTTTGTTTATAGAAAACAACAATGACATTATTTATGACCCCCCGTTATAATAGCTATCGAGTTATCTCGCCGTCTTACTATCAAACTATCAACTGTGTATTTTTATGTACCTTTCCTAGTGGCTGCAACACCATAACAAAGACAACGGCGCTTTAAAACGGTCCCGATGTTAACGCTTAAACATGCAGCAGAGACCGCAGACCAAAATAAAGTCCGCGTATAGTAGGAGAAACACATAAAACGGGGTTGGTTTGTTGAAATAAGAAACTTACAGCCAGTTTTTTTTTTTTTAATGTAACAAGGCACCACAAAACAAATCTAAAGTGCGTGAAATTATATAACTCACCAGAACGCAAAATCGAGAGCCACTTGCCTCAACTTGTGCAGAGTGGGCTTAGAGCATTGGACACTGGACCTTTTTCCCGTTATCAAGAAACTTTCCAAATACCTCTACTTTTTTTTCCTTTTTTTTGGACTCTTTTTGCTAGCTTATGAGTTGACTAGTTTTATATTAGCGTTGCGCGAACGAGACAATAAGCATCTTGTTCTGTTTTAACCACTCCTACCGTCGAATGTACGGACGCTATCTCGTTTGGCTAAATGTGTAGCATTATTTTGTGTAATTTTCTCTCCATGTACTTATAATGTAATAGCCTGCTATTTTGCGACCTCGGAAAAGTGTACTCGGATCACCCAAGCACTTAACTCATTCAGTCCCAAAGACGTTTTTAAACGTCTTTTCAGACTTGGTCCAGAATTGGCTGGTACTGAATGAGTTAATTATAGTCTTTTGCGATAATGTTAGCCGCTTAGCAATTAGCATGGCTTCTCGTCTTTCTCTCTGTTAATGCTTGGGGAAAAAAATTGTTTGGTCGCAGATGGGGAAAAACCATGGGGGGGGAATCTGAATCGTGATTATATACTAGATAGTACAATGTGTATTTGGTTGACTGTTATAATTGGTAAAAGTGAATTCATAAAAAAATTATTCTATGAATTACAGTAATGTGTTGGGGCCTTGCCACATTGTATTGGTTAAAGAAAACACTGTTCGGCATATTTATTATAATGTCAGTAGAGTAACGTGCGCAGCAATCCCAACAGGCACGTTTTAATAACAAACGAGTCGACGTAACATCCTCTTTGCATGGCGCTCGTTTGTTGATCGTCACAAGATACAGTGATTAATGTTTCCTCTTCAGCACATCAGGAAAAGTGTGTTTGTGTGCGTGTCCTGGTGTGTGTGTGGAATCGGTATGCGACTTTGGCTCCAGTACAGAGTGGAGTTGATCCAAAGAATTCAGCAGGGGTGCACACAGCCGAGTTATGAACAGGATATGGAAAAGTCACTAGCACATATGAAGTATTAAAAAACAAATAATAATAATAATAATGCTAACAAACAAAGACTGAGTTTTTCGGGACAACAAAAGCTGGATAGAGTTATTGCTTTGTAATTGTAGGTGATAATTACGACCACTAGAGGGCGCCATATTCCCCACTGACACCATTTGAGGAAAACGCAAAGAAAAAAAGGGGGGAAAAAAGGTGTTTATTCCAGGAGCAGATTGCGAGAAGCTTTCTTCCCTTATGGAATGTGCAAACGGCTGCCTTGAAGACATTTGCAACAGTTTGGCCAAACAATGGCCACTTTATTAGGTACTCCTGCAAAATCTCGTGGCATCTAAGTTCAAGAAACAAAAAAAAAAAAGACGTGTCTTTACAAAAGTAATCATGGTCAGAGAGGTGTTCATTTTTACTCTGTTGGAAGTCTCGTGTCGACTCTATACAGTAAATATTCCCATCCCCGGAATTCTATGGAAAGGAATATCCTTCACCCGGATTAAAAACCTATGCATTAACATTTTGACTACGATATTACGTGTTATCGGAAGTTGCGTAAGCGGAAAATTCCACTACCCGTAACCCGGATGGAGGTGTAATGCCGCGGGAGCTTAAATACACGCAACGCCCACCCGATGCGACGGAAAAGACAACGCTGAAACAAGTTTTCACTTCGAGTTTTTCGATCATCAGATTCTAAACGACGACGTGCAAGTGAGTTTTTATTGCCGTGCGTTTTACTGTAATTGTGAATGATTTTAACTTTATTCACTTACGTCGTGTAGAACGCGGCACTAGCTTAAAAGCAGCACCCACTCGACTCGACCGAAGAAACGTGTTCGCTTCGCCGTTTTCATTCATCAGATTCGAAACGAAGACGTGTAAGCGATTTTTTATTGGCGTGCGTTTTACTGTAATTGCGAAAGATTTTAACTTTATTCACTTACGTCGTGTAGATCATCGCATCGAAACGTAGAAGAACTGTTAACGACTGGAGCGGAGCGAGTGAAATGCATCCGTTTGAGCGAGGCTGGACACAAAGTTAAAAAGATCCAGCAGACACTTGGAGTCGGAAAGACGCAAATTTACGAAACTTTAAAAAAAACAAGCCATCGATTCAATCCTGATGACAAGCCACCATCCAGCAAGGAAGCAATGCAAATGGCAACAAAAATCCTTCAGTTTGCACAAGAATGACCAGACATCGGTGATCAACGGGACAGTTACTTGCAACTAGCAAGAAAACTGTATGACACGCAGGCAAACATTGTCATAAACCAAAGAATGCATCCAACAAAACAATCCAAAATACATATTTTTTTCCCAAGACAGAAAAAAATAAACATTAAAATACTGTACGTATTTTACTGTTGTGATTTTTTTTGGATACACCTGTATTGCAGTTTTTGTTATATAAACAGTTTTTGGACAGTATATTTTTGTATTTTATTGATTGTGTTGTTACACGTGCATTTTGTCAACATACTTGCAGGTTCGTAAAGGACGTGTACCATGCTCATCTCCCAAATGAGGAATTTCTGTTATCAGGACAAATTGGACAGCGCAAACACGAGTCCGTACTAGAGAATATTTACTGTAGTCCACCTTAAAAAAGACATATATTGTTAAATAAGACATTCATCTCAATATAGATATGGTCTATATGCATTTAGAATTACTTTCTATCTATGACAGTTTTTGTAAATATTTCCAGTACAGTGTTGTATTTTCAAAAAATGTCTTTATAGTAAATCCATAAAAATGCTCATCATGATGAGTGAGGCGCCAGTCCAACACAGGGTATGTTAAAATTTCAGGACCAGGTGACAAACTTCCTGGAACTCTACCGAAGCGTCAATCGCTGATTCATCACGCCGTCCCAAAATTACCTCTTTGGAAATAGTTCCTCCTTGATTGCCCCGCCCACTCACAAGCAAGCGCCCTTTGCTGAATGTGGAGGGGGGGGGGGGGTGTAAAACGCCACCCCCGCCCCTTCTCCACCGGTAAACTGTGTAAATCCGTGTTGACCGACTCCGGTAAGGCTCATGTTTCTCAGTGCGCTTGGTTCCGAGCCCAGCTTGTGGAGCGGCAGGCTCTAGAGAGACTGCGTGAGCGGGGGGGACACCGTAGGGTTTGCTAGCCCCCGGATAGTGGATCATGCTCGGGTGGTCTTCTTGCGCAGGAACCTTGCATGCTGGATTACCATCACAGTGTCTGGAGGGGAAGGTTCTGGGCTACTTTCGAGATCTTTTTGTGGGATCTCGAACCGGACATTGGCAGGCGGGGGAGTTTTGGCGTGCGGAGACCCCCAAACATGATGATCAAGGAGACGTCGTTGCGCCGGGACCCCGACCTGAGGGGTGAATTGGCTTTTCTGGCGCGGGGCTGTGACTTTGTCTTGCCGTCACGCTTCAAGAAAAGACTCAAATCTTTTCAGCAACAGCAGCAGCAGCAGCAGCAGGTCAGTTTGTGCAAGCGGCGGCTATTGGCACGCCGCAAGGTTAGCAGCACGGAAAGCGCGAATCAATCAAATATGTTGTATTCGTATTGCTTTTCTCACATCGGACATGCCGGGAATGACAAACTATTCTGAGGCAGATACCAGCAGGGTATTAATAGACGCGAGGCGCAGAAATAGAGTGATAGAATGAATGCAGAGGATAAGTGGGGGCGGGGGGTGCGGGGGGGTCAGTGACAGCTGTCAGGCTCAATACAGGCACTGTGCAAAATGGCCACCGCATGCTAACAACTTCCTGTGTTGTTGTTTTGGGGTATGAAGCGGAGAAGTAAAGTTTCCACGGCTGGACAATTCATAAAAATGGAATTTGGATTTTCGATTTTACCAAAGTACCCCGAATGCACCTTGATACTTTGATTGTGTCCTCCTCTTGTGCATCCATTAAATTGCGTAATGACACCCCAGTTGGAGTTGACTACAACTAAACACGTGACGATAATCCTAACGATAAATGAATACATTTTCAATGATGTGATTTCAATGTCAAAACAAAATCAACCAATGTTCCCGGTTATTAGCGCCGGGGTCACCAACGTGGTGCCCGCGGCCACCAGGTAGCTCGCGTGTGTAGCCCGTGGGCCTGTTCTCAAAAATAGCTCACCATTGATGGGACATTGTGATTTTCTAATAATCTTGTAGCGATAACCATCGTTGCCATGACATCGTGTGGAATTGCGATTTCGATTTAAAAACAAAACAAAAATACAAATAAATTAAAAGTGCAATATCCACCTGTTTCCTAATGTTTTGTTCATGTAGCCTATCCACCTATATATAGCGTAAATATTCATATTTTTGGGGGCGTGACCAGAATAGTCGGTCTTTGTTCATTTAAAAAAAAAAAAATCCGTCATTGTGCTAATTGAAAGTTTATGTCTCAACCGTAGTAGTGTTATCGCTACTCCGTATCACGATTGGTACGGATGCGGGAGTGCATACTCGTTTTGGGATCGGTCTGTAAAAAAAGTGCTTTCAAACATCTCTAATAATCCGGGAATAGAAAGGAACCGTATCGTTCTGACGTATTACTGGATGTACTCGTACACGACGGCGGGAAAAAAAATAGGATACGAGAACAACGATTGCAATTTCTCACGACATCATCCTCCGCGTTTCACTTCAGGTCCAGTCCAAAGCGGAGAAGAAACCCGGCACGCCACCACCGGCGCCAGCTCAGGCGTCCGCCGTCTCTCACGCGCCCTCGCACCGCTCGCCCAGCCCACCCCCGGCAGCTCCGGTGATCATCATCCCGTCTCCGCCTCCTCCTCCTGCCATCAACATTCCCAGGTTCTACTACCCATGCGGGCTACCTGCCGCGGGCCAGCCAGCCAACCACGACGCGGCCATCGCCGCCATCGAAGCAGCCTTTGCTGAATTTGAGGAGGAGAAGGCCGATATTTACGAGATGAGCAAGGTCGCTAAGGTAACAGATTTGTGTGATTTAAAAAAAAAAAAAAAAAGGAGCCCAAGATGAATCAACAAATCATTTTTAATCAGTTACATTGCAAAACTGGGGGAAACGATTTTGTTGGACGGCGGTTTTCCCTGCAGGTGTGCGAGTGTCCGCTGTATTGGAAGGCGGCCATGTTCTACGGGGCCGGCGGCGAAAGAACGGGATTCGTCTCGGTTCACTCCTTTGTCGCCACCTGGAGGAAGTACGTTGCATTTGCCGTCGGTCTGGATTGATGTCCGAAAAATGTTAAAAACGCTTGGGCGCTCCTGCAGGTTGCTGCGCGGTTGCCACGACGACGCCTCGCGGTTTATTCACCTGCTCGCCAAACCCGGCTGTCAATACCTGGAGCAGGAGGACTTCATTCCTCTTCTGCAGGTCAATTGCTTTCTTCGGCGTTTCTTTGTTACATTTTCATTTCATACATTGGCATTTTCGACAAATTGTAATTGAGTGCATACGTTCTTATTTTTATTTTTTACATTTATATCTTAGTTACAATGCTTTACATTGTTGCAATATGACTTCATCAGATGTCATTTTCTTTTGTTTAAATTTGATACATTTTTTTCATATATTTAGATTTTTACAATTTAAAATTATTTTTTATATTTAATTTTATGGCTAACTTATGATTATTTTGGGGGCTTTTTTATATACATTTTATTGTATACATTTTAATTTATCATATGTACTATATTTGACCCGATCTTGACATTAAAACGTATTTTTGGGTAATTAATTTTGGTTGATTGTATGTTAAGGCCTACACTGCTCCGAAAGAATCTCTCTAATAGGTGTTTTGATGACATAATCAAATATGTGAAATCCATCTGTGTCCTCATTTAGTCCAGTAACAACAAAACTATTTGCCGTTTTGTTTTAGGACATCGTGGACACGCATCCCGGACTCACGTTTCTGAAGGATGCACCCGAGTTTCATTCCCGCTACATCACAACGGTAATTAAAAAAAAAAAACACTCTTTAGATTATATTTCAAAAACTGCAACATAACATCACGTGTGTGCGGTGTGCAAATGCAGCTTTGAAATCCATCATGGGAAATGATGGCCAGCACAGCCTTGTATGCAGCAACCCCCCCGCAATGTCCTCTGTGGCCCTTTCCATGCCCATGTTAGGAAACTTCCTTCCATGGAGTCCAGCTCACCGGTTTTATTTTGCTGTCCGTGACACATTAGCCGCATGCTACAAGAACCAGGAAGTGGCTCAGCGTCACAATGTTGAACTTGAACTTCCCTCGTGCAGTCAAGCGCACGCGCGTATTTTCAAATGGATTTACTATCGTGCACATTTTGTTTTTCTCAAAATCAAAAAATAATTTCAAATAAAGATAATTTTTAAAAAATGAAGATTTTTTTTTAACACAGGTACCCTGAAATAAAAAAGAAAAGAAAATAATTGACATGAATTAAAGTGTTTCTCGTACTCACGCATGGACATAATCGTCCTTGGCAACTGTCCCGGCAGGTCATCCAGCGGATCTTCTACGTGGTGAACCGCTCGTGGACAGGCCGCGTTTCCATGACGGAGCTGCGGCGCAGCAACTTCCTGCAGACGCTGGCGCTGCTGGAAGAGGAAGACGACATCAACCAGATCACCGACTACTTCTCCTACGAGCACTTCTACGTCATCTACTGCAAGTTCTGGGAGCTGGACAGCGACCACGACCTCTACATCGACCACAAGGACCTGGCCCGATACAACGACCACGGTGAGGGCGCCAGACAATTTGAACCGGAAAAATGGTGGCGCGTCAGAGCTTCTTTCTTGAAACGTTTGTTAGCTGCGCAACAGGAACATTTTAAGATGATGATGTCATGAGTAATCACGTGCAAAAATGTACATTATTCTCCCAAGGCTTTAGCTAATTTGATTTTTTTTCATGACTTTTCACCTTTTTATTCTATTTTTATAACCAGATTCTTTTACAAAAGAAAATATTTTGTTCTATTTTCCCCATTTTCCAATGGGGAAAATAGAACAAAATATGATTTTATTTTCCTGACTCTTGGGGGCAAAAATGAGCTTTATTTTCCAGAAAAAAAAATTCTCACTAATTAGATTTTCTACTTTTATCACGATGTAATATTTCTGACTTTTTGCACAATTTCTCGTAATGGATTCATGACTTTTTCTTTGACTCCTTTTTTTTTTTTTTAAACAAATTTAAGTTTCCCGATTTTTTTTTCTTTTAAAAAAACATTGATGATTTTGTGTGAATTTTTTTTCTGACTTTTGCTCAAATTTGACCTGACCTGTTACGTTTCTCCTTCTTGACCTGTCTTAACCATCATCCAATTGATTTAACCATCTCCGCCATGACTTCAGCCCAGCCAGACCCCAGACCTATATCCTATGTGATTATCTATGGCGAGGCCTAATAAGTCATGCATATCCAACTCAGCAGTAACAAAATGGCCGCCTTTGTTTACATGCGACATCTTCCCCTGTCCTCCCTTTAGCGTCCTCCAACAGAATCATAGAGAGGTTGTTCTCGGGCGCCGTGACACGGTAAGCTTAGCTCAACGCGCAAATGGACGCGAGTGAGCCCGATCGCAATCGTCCGTTTTAAACTGGCCGTGTGATTGGTCGCTAGGGGCAACGCCGTGCAGAGGGAAGGTCGCATGAGCTACGCTGAGTTTGTCTGGTTTCTCATCTCTGAAGAGGACAAGAAAAATCCCACGAGGTGAGAAATCAAACCCCAGTGCGGATGCAGCAAAGTCACCCGAAAGCTGTAATTTGCCCTCGCTGTTTTCCCCACCAGCATCGAGTACTGGTTCCGCTGCATGGACGTAGACGGCGACGGCGTCCTGTCCATGTTCGAGTTGGAGTACTTCTACGAAGAGCAGTGTGAGCGCATGGAGCGAATGGGCATCGAACCGCTGCCCTTCCAAGACTTGCTGTGCCAAATGCTCGACTTGGTCAAACCGGAGAGCCCGGGTAGATACCGGCAAAGGCGCATTTCCTCAGCCGCACCCGCTTCACGTGACACAACGGGGCATTTTTTTGTTTGTTTTTTTCCTCTCAGGCAAAATGACGCTGGGTGACCTGAAGCGATGTCGCTTGGCGCACATCTTCTTCGACACGTTCTTCAACCTGGAGAAATATTTGGACCACGAACAGCGAGACCCCTTTGCCGTGCACAAGGTGGGCACAAAGCACGGGACTCAAGTGTGCTGAAAATGTATCGGAAATTGGACACGAAATGACAAAAGCCTCCCCACGTGCCCGAGAAAAAGTACCGGTAGAAGCCTTTCAATGCTTTGACTGCACAGTGGCAGATAAGAAAACCTTTATTTGTCTCACAGTGGAGAAATTCCCAATTTACAGCAGCAAAATTATGAAAGGGAGAAAGTAGAAGACAAAAAGTATATAAATATAAATATTTGCCGGCATCATCATCCCACTGGAAATTTACAACTAACTGGGGGATGCAAACGTTAATGACAGTGTCATTCATGACTGCTAACATTTACATTTGTTTTAATTTTTGTCAATGATAAGTAGACCCCCAAAAAAAGTCTCAGGAAGTCAACCATTTTGGTTCTAAGTGCCCATCTTAGCTTGGTGGCACACTTTGGATGCTTTCAAAAATACAGAATCTTAACTTTGACTTGGCAACTTGAACTTCGTGTATCACGCCACGTCTATCACGAGTAGACCCACAAAAAAAATAGCCGTGTCCCACAAGACACAAGAAGTCAGCCATTTTAGTTCAAAGTGCCCATTTTGGCTTGGGGATGTTTGAAGCCCGTTTGACTCGGCAACACGAAAATTTGGATGAATGTCTATCAAGAGAAGACCCACAAAAAAGTCTGAAGAACCCATCCCTGAAACGGGAAGTCAGCCATTTTGGTTCGAAGTGTCACACTAGACGGATGGACGCGGCGATTCAATCCAGCTCAGTAGTTACGGGACTGTCAATTCTCTCTTCCTCATTTTATTCTCGTGATTACCGGTAATCATCCGATCACTCTATTCTCTTGTCAAAACTTGTGTGGCCCTTCTAGGACCTCGACAGTGATGGTCCCGAGCCGTCTGACTGGGATAAATATGCCTCGGAGGAATACGAGATACTGGTGGCGGAGGAGACTGCCAATGAGCAGATACACGAAGGGTACCAACAAGAATCTTCTTTTCCATTCATTCAAAACGTTTGCTCAGCTCGCTAACGCGCTCAAATGTGATTGCAGATCTTTTGAGGAGGACTATGACGTGGATGATCTCCAGGTTCCGGCTGAGATCGGGAATAAGATAGAAAAACTGGTCATCTCAGATCTGACAGCCTGAAAAAAGTGGATTGCCTTTTTCGAAATTGTTGGATGGATGCACAGTTGGAACGGACATCAAAAAGAATAAGGACATCCGTTTTATGATGAGGCACCCTTTTTTTTTTTTTGGTGAGGATAGACTCACGTTCACGCGTGGACGTGCATCTCACAACAAAGCGGATGAGTGAGAAATTGTTTGATAAGCTCTTAAAGGAACACAGCACACTAAAAATAGCTCCACAGAAGAGGATTTTCATTTTGGGGCAGGGGGTGTGGGGGGGCGGGGTTCATTTGTTGGATCAAACTTTTTGACTATCATGCGCAAAGACAATCACATCACATGGAAAAGAAACACAAACGCAGTTGACTCATTTTGAAATCAAAATTCCTGGAAGTTGGGCAAATTGCAATTTTTAAAAACTGTTTGAAAAAAAAGTTTGTAGCAGGGCTAGCTTTGAGATTTTTTTGGGGGGGGGGGGGGGATCCGTCACTTAAAAAGATAGCAAACCATCTCGTCACAAAAATTATATATTTTTGTTTTTTACATTTTCACCCACCCAAATTAAATCTTTAAAGTCTATACATCCTCTCTCTCTCACACAAGCCGCTTGGCTGTTTCCTAACCGAAAATGTCAAAAAAGAGCGCAAAACCCCCAAACAGGAGAATTTGTCAGCATCTACTTTCTATTGATAGAAACATAAAGTAAAACTTCTGCTATCTAGAAGAAGAGCATTTAAATGTTCTGCCTGTCACTATCTGTTGCTGACATTCGTTACTCAACAAAGATACATCATTCGTAGTAGATGAATCAGAATTTATGGACCAATTACGTGACATTGCAAAATGCTACTTAACATTTGGAAAAGCGCCTCCGTGTGGCCACTGCATGTTCTTACAAGCATCACCCCCCCCCCCCCCCCCAAAAAAAAGTCCGTCAAATCCTTTCAGGTTGACCAGGCAGGCTATTCTTAGAGCTATGTTATGTGCGTATCGAGTCACTTGCCATTCGTTGCTCAAAAAAAAAAGTGACGAGCTTGTCGAGCTCTCTGGGAGAGTTGCCTTCTATTTGCCACCCACTGCATTTCGCTACATTTATAATAACGCAAACGCACGTATAGGTCGTCTTGTTCTGTTCATGCGTCGCTATCTGATGATGTCATCAAGAATGAACCACTGCGCGTCTGGCAAACATCGGAGATGATACTGTGGTACCTCCTGACTGATTTTTTTTTGGCATGTAAAAAAATAGTCATAGTCAAATATGGCCATCAGGAAAGTTTTAATGGTACAGCAATGTTCGAGGAACATTTCAAGTGTCACTCGAGTGTAAAACGATGTTTTGTCAAACTTTGTTTTGTGATGTGAAAAGGATTTGGCTGTGAGACAGATTGCAGCTAGATAACATCTTGCAGCTAAAATTAGCATTTTAGCACAAGTTTCGACTATTTTTGCGAAGGGTTTTTGTATAAATGAATGTTTTTCTATTTTTTTGGCATGGTTTTTCGATTTTGGATTTTCGCTTTTTGTCCTCTAAAGCAAAAAATGTTTCAGGTCACGTAAAAAAAATGCAATGCTGAAAGTTTTTGCATGAATATTTTTGGGGGTTTGTTTTGGGAGATTTTTCTAAAATCAATTTATTTAAAAAAAAATAGTAGAACTTCCAAGAGTTTTCCTTGTAATTTTTACAACTCCTGTGCAACTTTAGACTTGCATTCGTTTGCATTTTTTTTCTTTAAATTTTTCCCTCGGTTTTTTTGCATGACTTTGGAAACATTTTTCAGTAGTGTATAACTAAATAAAAATGTTTCTATGGTTATGCGGTGTCTTTAGTGAGGTTTTGTTTTTTTTCTTTTGTAATTTTTCAATATTCCAGAATATTTCAGCAAAAAATGTTTTTTAAAAAAAATCACTTTTTCAAAGCTTCATAGATTTCCCGTGAAAATATTACAGATGTAAACACTCATTTTCAATAGTTTTTTTTCTCGAAAATTTGCCCAAAACATGCTTTTTTTTCTCAACATTTTTGCACGACCTTAGAGATCCATTTACAAATTCTGAGGTTCCTCTGTCCACATAAGCATTTTTTTCACCGAAGATGCGGTTTCTTTTATATATTTTTTGTTTTTGTTTGTTGCCAAAGAAATACATTTCAACATTTTAATTTTTTTTTAAAGCTCTTCTTTGCAACTACATTTTATGAGGTGCACCTGCATAGCCTTCATGGAGCTAACAGAAATATTAGACAGAGCTCTCGGTGTATTACGCAAACAGCTTTTAAAAAATATATATATTTAATATTGTGCAGGTGACCTGAAATCTGTGTCCAATGAGTATCAAGTACGTTAACTCTAGTTTCAATTTAACGTCCACAACTGTGTGTACATATGCCTTTTGTAACAGTTCCATTGCTCAACATGACACAATGCAGCTAATATAAAACAACAACAAAAAACTTGTTAGGTTGCAAAGAAAAAGGAATTGACGTGTGATTGATTTGTTTAGAGAGAGTGTGTGTGTCCCTTTTTGTAGCTACATAGCCACTGTAAATGTGCCTGGCTGTGTCTTTTATTGAGCTGTATCAATATTATTATTATAGTAATAATAAGAGTAACGAGAAGCCATTGTAAATGGTTGGTTTTTTTTTTTTTTTTGACATGCTTTTAATTGCAGTGCCACTGTGTGGCTCGGGTTCAATTGTGTTCAGTGTGTGCGTTTGTGTGTGTAACTGACAATCATTACGACTCCCAACACACAAACACACATTGTCTTGGGTGCCTGTCCATCCACAGTTGTGTAAAGCCATGCTGGGACTTTTATTCTGAAACTACGCTGAGAGGAAGTGAGCAGGTTTTTATTTTGGACGAGCTTCCTCTCTTCAGGTTTTGTGCAACAGGAATGTTTCTTGCCAACCTTTCTTTCTGCTCTATTCTGTTTCCCTGTTTATTTTCTGGCATCGGCTGTTTGGTCTGAAGCTTGAAACGTTCAAATAAAAGTGTTACCAAATGAAAGACTACTTTTCAAAATGTTGAATGAAAAGAAGCGGAGAAAAAAAGTAATGGCAGCAGAAGTTTTGTGAGATGTTTCTCGATTGCTGCAATTTGGGGGGGGGGCAGCAGAATTTAACGATTTTTTTGCGTGAAATCTTAGGTGTTATTTTGAAGATTTTTAAAATATTTCTGCACTGTTCTATTTTTCTTAAAACAAAGACCATCATTTTTAACACCCGAGAGATTTTTCTCCTTTATTTCCATAATTTCACATTGCTATGGATTTTTTTGATTGTTTTAAAATCGTATTTGTTGTTTTTTTTGGAAAAAAAACATCTGCTGACATTTTTTATATCTGTTTTTCATGACAAAATGGTTTACCATTTTTTAATTTTTGCCAAACTACAGATTGTTAAGTCAAGTTTTTGAAAATCTTTTTTTGTTTATTTTAAACTAATATTTGCGCAATATTGGTCAGTTCATTGGTTTTACTGAAATAAGGTCAACCAAACAAATTTAGATTTTGTGTGCGTGTGCGTGCGCGCGTGTGTGTGTGTTTGTTTGTGTGGGTGTGTGCGGTTGAGTCACCCCACACCAGCATCTCCGGCCATTGCTGTGGCAAAGTCGCCCAAGCACCAGGACAGGAAGTGGTAAGCGTGGCACATTGTTGCTTGTTCTCCCCACAGTCGTCGTCACATTTACCCACTTCCTGCTCTCACACAAACACACCCAGTGACAGGCCAGCCAAGGACATTCCGCCTTTGGGGTGGGGGTGGTTTGGGTGGCAAGGGGGCAGTTTGTTCTCTGTTATGGGTGACGCTGTTTAGAGGAATTCCGAGAGGAAATTTTGGGAGTGATTCATCTCAGATGAAGTGTCTTCAAGAGTAATTCATGAGAAATTAAGGGGAAAATGAAGAATAATGTGTGTGTGTGTGTATGTGTGTGTGTATAAAATGTTGTTTTTATTTATTTATGTATATATATTATCACTGTATAAATAGAGAGAGAGATAATGTACCCGTTTTCTGAGTTTTGGTCATGTGACATTCACAAGTTGAGCTGTGATTGGTCGTTACCTGAGCAACCGTGATGTCATTTTCAGTCGACATCTCGTGGCAAAATGGCTGCCCATCTAAGACGGAGAAAAAGGCAAACACGACCGAAATATCAACCTGAATGACATGTTTTGACTGTAGTGGCAACACATATAACTGCAAAGAACATTTTGACTTGACCTGCCCTTAAATGGCACTCCCCTTCGAATATTTTTCATGCGTTCCACTCTCGTTAGGTCAACGATGGTAAATGGTGACATCATCATCAATCAATGACATCATCTTTCCATGATCAGGAGCAACAGGTGAAGCTTGAAGGCTGGAAAAAGACTCAAGTGTGGCCGAGAGAGAGACAGATGGAAAGAGAGAGAGAGTGAGCGTTACATGCCCGCTCTTGCGTGACTCTTTTGAAGTAAAAAAATAAAAATTCCATCGTCTCCGTGCACGCGCACGCACAGTACGAGCCTTATCGTCCATCAGCCGGTGCTCCTGCATCCCGACCCCTGATAGACATACAGTGGAAAAACCGCGGCGACGACCTGGCTTTCTGCGGCCTGAAAAAAATTTGGGGAGGGGGGGTTAGGGCAGGGGTGGGGGGTTGAAACACCAAACATTTATTTATTTATCAGTGAATGCTATAACAGTCGTTCCAGTTTAACCCACAATCGTCAAAAACGATGAATTGATTTCTTTTTGAAACTACAAACAATTTAATTACTTTGGTCATTTTTTTCCCTCAAAACTGTGGTGCTGAGCCTGGCTTTCTGTGGGTTATAAAAAAATAATAATAAAAAAAAAAAAATCTCCACTCCGGGTCGTGTTCCATTTAGTTGAAAGCGGCACCGGTGATTACAGAGAGGCGAGCAGCTTTCAAGTTGAAAATGGGATGAGAATGAGAGCGAGAGAGAGACAGAGACAGAGAGAGGGAAAGCAGCTGGCTCGCTGTTAAACATCTGGCGCTTGTTGATGTTCAGAGCCAAGACCTGCCCCCCAACCACTACCCTTCCTACTCAGCACTCGATCTTATCTAACATCCGTGGTGGGAAGTAACCAAGTACAAATATCTTGTGACAGTACTTCAGATTTTTCACCTGTCTGACCAATTCTTAACTCCCCACTCCCTTTATTGGAGTTTTTTTTCCATCCCCCTCTGCCCCGCCCCCCAAAATTGCCCCCCACCCCAAAAACCCCCCCAAAGAAACACAAGTCATCTCAAGGCACCACTATACTTGTACTAAAGTACAGAGTAAGAGTACTTTTGCAAGCTCTGCCTTACACTGGCACTACGTCACGAGAGGGTGGGATGGGGATGGGGGGGCAATTTACAGTTGAAGATCATGACGGCCACTTTTGGGGCCCTTCCCTGACTCATCTGCTTCCATTTATCTGCCGTGTGTGTGTGTGTGTGTGTGTGTGTGTGTGTGTGAGGAGCAGCGATGGAAAAAGTCGTTAGACACGGGCGGACTTGTGGCTCATCCCCGGCAGATCCTGCAGACCCCCGGCCCCACTGACTACCAACAGCACAATGACAACCAACGAGAGGTAAGGTAATGTGCGATTTTGTCTGCCGATATTGGGCTCTAAATAAAGCTCTTATCCTCCATACCGGCTGATATCTCACATAATCGGTGTTTATGAGGTTCTGTTTGCCTTTGGATCTTGTTGGGACAAATCCGGTGCAGGAGGTTTTCTTCCAACAGGCTGGAGAGGCCGTTTACAATGGCGTCCCCAAACCTTTTCCATGGCAAATATAGTCATGAATGCAAACAGGTCTCGAAATTTTTTTGAATATTTGTACCCTCATTCATTTGCCATCAAATTTGCTGCTGCTGTTTACAATTATTTACATTTCTGGGTGTATGTTTTACATGTGGGGTGGCCCGGTGGTTGAGTGGTTAGCACGTCAACCTCACAGTGCTGAGGTACAGGGTTCGATTCCGGCTCCAGCCTTTCTGTGTGGAGTTTGCATGTTCTCCCCGTGCCTGCGTGGGTTTTCTCCGGGCACTCCGGTTGGCAGGTTGATTGAACACTCGAATGGTTGTTCGTCTCTTTGTGCCCTGCGATTGGCTGGGAACCGGTTCCGGGTCTTCCCTGCCGATTGCCTAATAAGTGGCACCACGAGCCGAGACTCGCAGCTCGTCTTTATCTTCGACTTAAAAGCTGTGCTGAACTCAAAGCCAAAGCGATGCAACACTGCCATTCACTGGCATTTGTTCACCAATGCAGTTATATAAAATGGACCGACCTACAAATCTCCCGCATATGTACAGTAATCGACCTCCACCTGCCAAATAGAGCAAGCTGAGCTCGCTGTTTTTCTGATGGAAACGTGCTAATGTAAATGTATTGTTTTTGTTCTGCTGTGTGTGTGTGTGTGTGTGTTCTTTCCAAGGCTGAACATGAGGCCTTCCTTGTTGGCGCTAACTGTACATGACCTTACGTTGAGGTTTTTCATATGTCAGCTGACAATGATCATTGCAGCGAGTGGAATTTCATTTCAAACTTCCTGACAACCCCCCCGGCCCCCTCCACCTCCACCAGTCTCCTTCGGCCGCCGAACCCCCCCGCCTCCTCGTGTAAGGGCCTCGGAGTTCCACCGGCGGCTATTTGCTTGGCGCAGCCGGCGGAATGTGCGCTCGTGTTTGCCAAAAGAGAAAAATCCTCAAGTGCAGGGCAATGAGTCTATTTGGCTGGAAAAGCCAGTCAGGGAAACGAGTTTGATCTCTTATCTCTCATCTCATCACGACATTAATTGATTATGAGTCTTGTGAGGAGCAAAATGTTGTTGTTTTTTTCAAGTGAATAGGATCATTGATGCGGTGGAGGAAAAAGGTTGGTGAACTCTCGAAATTGTCCCAAGGGGTGATTGTGAGCGCGGATTGTTGTTTGTCTCTGTGTGCCCTGGGATTGGCTGGCAACCGGTTCAGGGTGTCCCCCGCCTACTGCCTGAAGATGGCTGGGATAGGCTCCAGCACGCCCCGCGGCCCTTGTGAAGATAAAGCGGTTCAGAAAATGGATGACTGGATTGATTTACTCCGAAATATAATTTTTAGCAAAAAAAATAGCCGGATATAAATCGACGCCGGCGACAGCGCTGCCGAGCAAATTTGCCTTGCGCCTTTAGTGCGAGCAGTACGGTAAAAGGCGGGGCGGTCTCTGGCCTCCCATGTGCGTGGCGCGTTTGATTGACATGGCGGAGCCTCGCTAGCACCAGTCCGCGTCGCGCCGCGCCAGCAGACAGGCGAACAGGCAGTCAGGCGAGCTCCGGAGCCTGGGAATTAAAAAAAAAATCTATACACACACATATCGCCACCATCACCAAGACGAAACGAGAAAGGCAGCCCACGTCGCGGTCCCGTCTCCACGTTGTTTCATTCGCAGCGAGGTAAGTTTCAACTCTTTCGAAACAAAGGAGGCCATGTTGGAGAGGGAAACTTTTATAAAGTGCGTGCGAGCGTGTGTGTGCGTGTGTGTGTGAGTGAGTAAGTGAGTGATTGAGTGAGTGTGTGTTGGTCGCGCTGACGCCGGCAGTCTGAGCCACTTGGCCAGCAGCGTCCAAAAAGAGGGGAGCGGAAAAAAAAGGGGAAACTTTTCGTTCGGTGCGTTTAGGCGCCGCTGAAATGTGCGTCAAAAGTGGCGTTGGGGAACTTTTCTCCACAGTCCAAGTGTTGTTTTGCTGACTTTTGTTTGGATGGAGAGTGAGCAACGGGAGGACAAACTTCAGCCCCCACTGCTAAATCTCTGTATTCCTTTGCTTTCAAAAGTCAACAATCCGCGTCGAAGATGCTGACGAGGCGAACTAGCTCGTTTCGCTGCAATTGACTTCCCCCCCCCTCTCCCTTTTTTTTAAAATTTATTTTTTTTAACACACTCAAACTTGGCAAGTGTCTCGCAACTTGGCGTAAAATACTCCCGTATGGCTCCACAAATCAGTAACACAAGCCTCCCTTTTAATCTCTTCCAATTTATAAAGATATTATGGAGACTGTTTGTTGCTTTTGGGTCATTTTTGTACATTTTCTCCCCCCTGCACAATGAGGCGTTGAGGGGAGAAAAAAAAACGTCTCCACTCCAGCAGATCCTAGCATTCCTTCCAGCCAGCCTCCTTCTCTCTCTTTTTTTTTTTGCCTCCACCTCTCAGAAACGACTACGTGTCTGTTTGTGCACCAACACATCTATCAATCTGTCTAGCCACGTCTTTCTCATGCTTTCCTCATTTCCATACTTGGGGGGAGGGGGGGGGGGGAACACATCCCTCAAAAAGTTGGAATACAATGTAAAAATCGACATGTCTGTGTGGTTTGATTGTAAGTTTGGAATCTGGCTTATCTATCGATGGGTAACCCCCCCCCCCCCCCTCAGCTGCTCTTGCTAAATAGTGGACTCTGGATCCAGGGGGCAAGTTGGAGAAAAGAAATGTCAAGCACACGCACTATTTTGTCAGTGCAGAAAGAGAAGAAGAAGAGGAGAAATCTGATCCCAAATACATGACGTCAGATGACATTCCTTTGGTGCAAGGCTGATGTGGCTGGGTTTTTTTTTTTGGTTTTGCCCAATTTTCTTTGCTTTGGACTAAAATGGGGGACAGGGCAGGAGTGATGATGTAACAATGTGATAGTTTTTCTTGCCCACACGTGATTGTTTTTGCGACAGAAAATGGTTGTCGCAAAGCTTGTAAAAATAGATAAATAATTCAGTCAATACACAAAGTCAAAAGTTTCCTTACGACAGTCCAAACTTGTTATTCCGATTCATATTGCAAATGTCAAACCCAGAAAACTGGTGAGCGACATGCTTTTTTCCCCCCAACCTGAGTCATCAATTAATCCAAAAAAAAAAGATTGAAAGCATCATTGATTATTAATCGTGAGTGAGCAGCTCTAAAACTGAAAATGTCTAGCTAACCCATCTCTCTCTCATATATAAGTATATCCAGTATATATTAGGATCAATTATTCAGCCTTATTGTTGGGAATCTTTGTTTAGCCCCTGAAAGGGCTGTCCTGACTCATCTTTGTTTTATGCCTGTTGAACCAAATCACCACAGGTCATAAACATCAAAATCGCAGACTAATAAACAATTGTCTTTATCGCGCCTAATAAATCATCAAATCCAGGCCTATAAGACAGAGAGCCCTCAAGTGCCTTTGGTTGATGTTGTCTCAGCCGTATCAAAGCCGACTGAGAAAAATCACTTTGAGTCCAGTACATTACTCGGAATTCGGGGTCCACGTGCAAAACGGCTCTCTTCCGCTCCATCTCCGGTAGTTATGGAAACCACGCCTGGCGCTCATTTCCCACACACCGCTGACGTACGCCACGCAACAACGCGCCAATAGATTACAGGAACAAAAACGACTGTTTACCACACCGCCATCGTTGCACTTTGTTGCAGGGTCTTTAAAATAAGCATCATTACGCAAATGGCGAACATCAACAGCGCGGCACTTTCAAGCGCCCGCGGGCCACAACATGCAAATGAGAAATGAACGTTGCTTTCCTCCTGTGTTTACTTCTAAAGTAGACCTTTTTTTTTTTTTTTTTATGAGAGAGGAGATGAGGGCTGCTATGTTCTGGAGCGTGAGACACTGGGGCTAGCTAACGTAGTGAATAGGCTATGCTAATTGTAGCTCTGCTCACATCTATAGTAGAGAGACTGCGGAGCGCGTGTTTAAAAAATGACACCTGTTTTTGTTATCTGGTTCATATATCACGGATGGTTATCGAACGTGGAGCGAGCTCTGCCAAAAAAAAAAAAAAAAGATTTATTGTCGAAATGAAGCTCCTCAACTCATTTGATCAAGAAGTTCCTTGGCAGCTAGAAAAGCCTCATGGATGTTTTGTCCAAATGAAGTTTTTAGACTTCCACGAAGCATCAGACCAGTGTATCGGGGAGGGGATGCGTTCTCCCCAAAATTCAGCAGTTTAATTCGCAATTGCCCAAATCGCGAATTTACGCGGATTCACCGTTAGAGTTTTTGGTTGTTTTTTTGCTGGCATTTCTACGGTGTCAAGTATGTGCTTTTGCAAGCTCTCTCTCGTGGTATGTGGCGGGAACCCCCCCCCCCCCCCTCCCCCCAGAATTAATGTTCCGATGGTTTTTAACTTATTTTTCTAGAATCCAGAACAATATATTAAGTACAATACAGTTGTATTTAACTTGGCAACACAATTCAAATTTTAGAAGTGATTGTGAACATGAACCGAGCCACAATTTGTATTGAAGTACAATGTGCAATGCATATGAATTGAAGCAGGATTTAAGTACCAATGTTTCCCTTTTCTCATATTCAAGCACGGTGCGACAGTGGCTGAGTAACACAGACAATATTTTAGTTGTTGCTATTTGTTGAGCTAAGAGTTATTTAAATTTTTTTTGAAGAGGTGGTACCTGATTTAAAAAGTTTGAAACCCACAGACATCGACAGTCAACATATTAGGCACAGCCGCGATGGCCCGCACCTTCGCAGTGTCTTTTTTTCGACGCATGCCATGTGCGCTCAGTGTTGTGGCCACTTAAGTGTAATTAATGTCATCGCAGTAAACTTGGCCCTGGGGGCTATTACATTTGACTTCATGCCTGCGTTACCGTGATGTGCAGACCCCCCCCCCCCCCCATGTTTTCTTGATGTTAAGCCTCGGCGGCCTTTGCGTTTCAGCGCACCCAGAATGTAAACAAAGCATCCCGAACTGTCGAGCAGATGCCGGGTGCAGGAATGCTTGGATCTTCAGCTCGCTGGAACTTAATGAGTGAGATTTTCTCGTTCTGGTTTGCGGCGGCAATGGGAATGCGTACAGCTGCAGGATGTATGCGGCGTTGAAATAATGATAATCTCCCCATTTTATTTATTTTTTGGTTGCTGCTAAGAGCTCAGAAGCTTTTGTTCACGGCGGAGTCAGATTTCTGTTGGCCTTTTTCTTCCGTGCATAGGTCAGCGGGTTGAATAACACTTTATGTAAGTCGACGACCTTGTTTCCGTAACCATTGCAAGTTTGTTTTCCAGGTACGACTGGGTTATGGATTATTTTATTTATTTATTTATTTGGGTTTAACTGTTGGGCGGGGGGGGGTTTCATTGTTCAGCAAGTTAACATAAAATGAGCCATCAAATTGCATAGTTTCTCCTTCGACCAATCAGATGAAAGCAGTGTGTCTAGCTGCGGCTCCGAGTTACCCTTTCACGGCGGTTGGTACTCGGGGCCAGCCGATCTCTCGGTCGATATTGTTATCCGATTTCTCCAGAACTTGCCGATGAGCTGTTCATATGAATCAGGTGTGTTGGAGGAGAGAAACGTTTAAAAAATGTGCCCACCACCGCTGCAAAAGATCGGAGTTGCCCACCTCTGTCGTATAGGAAATGGATGGAGGGGAGCAAATGAGCCCGAATGGGATGCAAGCATGGTTGTCTGCATGCTTTTCTAAGGCTAAGCTAACGTTAATGCTAATTGAGTTTGTGACTTTCTACTTTTTGTCTGAAAATCCACAATACAAAACTTTGTCATCTTGTTTTAGATAATGTGGGGTGGGGGGGATGTAAACATTATGATACGTTATGGTTGTCTCCTCTTAAGCTCTTTTAAGGCTAAGCTAAAAAAAAAGAAGCATTTTGTCATTTGACAAAGTTTTTGCAGTTTCCTCTATTTATTGAAATTCAACAATTTATGTGTCAAGTCAGATAACGAAGAAGAGAGTCGACAAAATTTTGCTCTGTTCCATGCATTGTGGTTGTGTACGGTTCTGCTTTTCTCAGGCTATACTAACGATACATTTTGGCATTTGTCAAAAATGACATTTTGTCATTTGTCCCATTTTTTATTTTTAGGGGTAGGGGCTTTGTTTGACTTGCTTCTTTTTATCTGAAAGCCCAATAAGTGATATCTCTCATGTGGATGAACAAAAGCGTTGACAACATTCCAGACTTTTGGATGCATTGTGGTTGTCTCTTGGGATGCGTTTCTCAGGCTGTGCCAATGATACCGATTTACTGGACTTTCTTGTTTCAAATTTCAAAACCGACGACTCACATGTCATGTCGATGAAAGAAAACATAACTTTGCCCTGTGGTTGTCTACCGTTAGGCTATGATAATGAAAAGCATTTTATTGTGTCGCTTTCTTTTCACCCGAAAACCAACAACTCACATGCCGTGTTTTAACTAATGAAGAAAGTAGACAAAACGTGGCCGTTGTTACACATTTCTACTGGCTACACTGACAGCCTCTTATCATTTGTCAACATTTTGTGACTTATTTTTTATCTAAAAATAGCTTCAATGTGTCATGTTTTATCTCACGAAGAAGAAAGAAGAAACAACTATGCCCACTTGTTGCTTCCTGTTACGCTTTGCTAATGCTAACTGTAGCATTTTATCAGCGACATTACTCGATTTCACTTAGCCAGTCCAGAAATCATTATTTACTCTGAATATAGAAAATCTTTATCTATCTCTGCCAGCAACATATCGCGACCAGCGGAACAGTCAAACGATCTGAATTAATCCACCTGTTGAGTTTCGTACAGCAGAATAACAGCTAAACAGGCCCAGATTTTCACCAATGAGCAATTTGAGATGAGAACATCATTTATTTCAGCATCAAAACCCATCTATTTTTTTGGGGGGGGCCATAATTATTCAGTCAGTTTTGAAAGACTCTGGCGTTAACGTCTTCTTATTTCGCACAATGAAACACTGAACTTGTGCTCTTTCCCCTCTGGCATATACGCACACACACAGACACCCCCCCCCCCCCCCACAAAGAACTCTATACAAATGCGCTCTATAACATAACCTGACTGTGCTCCCCACACACACACACACAGAGCGTATATGTTATGCGGCCCTCATGGGGAGGTCTGGAAAAGTCTGCGCGGCCCCGTGTTTGTTTAAGCGCAAGGCTGCTAGCGGCCGCTAACTGGTGTCTATTGAGCTGCACATGAATGCCAACCTTGATTCCGAATAAGCACACAAGGTTTTGGCTGATAGAAGACGCCGGGGTCGCCGTGCCCTCGGAAACCTTTTGCCCATGCGGCGCATCGCAGAAATATCAACGCAACACTTTAGTTTTTGCACCCCGCTCCCTTTTTATTTTTATTTTTTAAATATAATAGCTAAAAGCTAAAAAAAAAAAAAAAAGAGCCCTGACTTTTTCCCACGTATGCAAAAGGCCTGCAAGTCGCGTTAACATCCCAGTCAGCTAGGTGTTGTGCAGGTGAAAATGGGGTCAGGGAGGGGTCGCGATGCCGAGCAGAGCTTTGTCTCGGTTGCTTGTGTGTTGTCAGGAAAGGACGATGGAGCAGCTCTCAGGTTACGTGGACAAGACAAAGCATCCCTTGCTTCTTGTGCCCCCCCCCCCCCCCCCTCCGCCATCCTCTTTAGCCGCCATCGGGTTTCATGCAACTGTTTGTCATTGAACTTGTACATGGACGCAAACGACGAGAGGCAGCCCGATATGGCCCTAAAATAACATCTTTTGCACAAGTCTCCCATTTGCGGCTATAATTGATTTCGCCCATTTGCTCATGGAAAAAAAGCAAATGACAATGCCAACATTCAAAACGGGCTTTGAAACATTTTTAGCAAGGTCCCCCCCCTCCCCCCAGCATGAATTTATATCAACTTCCAGAGGAATAATATAAATCAAAAAATGGAGAAAATAATAGAAATAAATTGGGGCTGTCAGTGGGATCAAAATTTTAATCGGCTGCTGCTTTTCAATTTTAAAACGTCCGATATCGGTGCGATTAAATCATACTTGTTCGTCTGATTTATACACCCATGAGATTACAATTTTTTCTCCTAATCCAACAATGTCAGTTTTTCATCATAAAATTATATTTAAAAAAATTGAACTTTATTTGTGGAACCGGTGCAGTTTTTTTTCTTCTACGCTGCGACTTTTTATCTTCTAAACAAGACAACAATTATTTGCCTTTTATTCTCCCAGTGCGAATTCGTGACACGTAGCTTGACATGCACATGACATTCAAGAGAATTTTGCTGTTTTTTTTTGTTGTTTTTTTTTGTGGCCGCTTTTGACTTGTGATTGTTTTGTAAGTGCAACTTGATTTTGTGAAACTTAACCAAAGACCTCGTCAGCGTTGCGAAACTGCAGGTGTCATTGTGGGAAAACTGTCGCGAGCTGGCTGGATAAAGAACAAGCGCCGTGTAGTACGTGTGTATGTGTGTGTGTGTGTGTGTGTTCTTGATAACCTCGCTGCTGCTTTCACTTTCCATTTCCCAGCATCCTCTTGTGCCGTGTTGAAGTATCCCAGCATCTCATGTTTGCTTGGCACCGAGCTGCAATGTTTGCCCTCCTCCTCCTTTCTCCTCCTCCTCCTCCTCCCTTCTTTCTTTTCGCTTCCATGATACCAGCCCACCTTCTCTCACACAAACTCCTCGCGCATTCCCCGAGCACCCGTCCCCCCACCCCTCCTCCACCCCACAGCACTCCCCCAAGTACCCCTCGATCATTTCCTGCATTGTTGACCACCGGTTCAGGAGGAGATAAAAAGCAGCCTTTCAACTTGCTCCCCTCGCCGCATTTGAACATGAAAGCGCAGATGAACGAGTTTATTTGCACTCGACGACTGAGCGCGGACGATAAAACCTCCCCACAAAGACTTTTTATGAAGTAAATGATGGGCGAAAACGAGATGCTGGTGACTTGAAAAGAATGTGGGAAAATGCACCATCAAGATGGAAATGTCACGTATCACCCCCGCATGCCCTCGCCCCATTTGAACAGCGGATACCAAAAGTCTACACACCCCTGTTCAGATGCTAGGTTATGGTGGTATGGGAAAAAAAAGTCAATTGAAATTTTTCTTTAAAAAAAAAAAATACAATAGTGTGGTTGCACAAGTGTGCACACCCTTGCTTTTTTGTTGTTGTTGTTGTTCCATTTGCCCAACGATTAATCAGCAGATATTAGCGCTTTTAAAATCGGCAAAAATCTGGAAATTGTCAAAAAAATTTGTCACCGATGGAAGTTTTTTAAAAAAAAAACACATTACATCATAAGACAGACTCCCTCAAAAGATGCCCCAAAAATTGGCCAACTTTTCACCAATTTTTCTCTTTTTTTTGTTGTCAATCAACACTAAATCGCAAAAAAAAAAAAAATCAATCAAAATGTTCTGCCTTTAATGCACATCTTTTTTTTTTTTTAGTCAGCATTAGGGGACCAAAAAATAAGTTATTCTATTCATTGTATATTTTATTTAATTACCTGATCATTTATGGGAATCGTGTTCTGCCAAATATCAGAATCGGCATTGGCCTCAAAAAATTTAAATGAAATTTGCATTTTTGACTGATATTAATCGTGATCCCATACAATAAGATTAAATCAGTAACTCGAAAAAAAACACGCACACAAGGTATTCCGAAGTGCCTGCGTAGCGGTAATCTTGCGAGTTGACCTCTGGAAAGTTACTCCAGACTTTTTTTTTTCTTTAAACTGCATCTTTGGAGTGTCAGCAGCCCGCCGCCATCTTCCCCCCGCTCTCTAACCGCTTATTTTTCCAGATTAGGCGGCGGGATGAGTGTTTATGCAACGTGCGTGCGGGCGTGCGGAGGAAGTCGCTGTTATTGAATGCAAAGCCACATGTTTTATTGCTTTCCCTTGTTACAACACCCAAGCTCCAGCCTCCCCCTCTCAGGCATGCATACTGGCGTGACCCCCCCCCACCCGCCCAATCCCCTGTCCTTGTTCACCCCCCCCCCCCGCCCCCGGCCCGCCCCTCCCATCGCCACATACCTGTCATTTTTTCCAAGTCTTCTCCTTGAGCCTCTTTTGGCCTTCAACAGGTCCTCTTTGACTTCCACTTAGGTTGCCGAGCACGACCACACGGGATCGAGTTACTTTGACTTTCTTGTCAAAACCGCTACTAGTCCAACTTTTTTTTTTCCTGAGAAAACACAAAGGAAAGTGTTTTTTCCCCCCATGTAGGTATTAAATATGAATTTGGCAAAAATATTTTGAAAAATTAAAAAGTTAGTTCGTGGTCGGAAGCTCAGAGGGACATCATGACGCGTCATTCGCCTCATTAGCATAATTGCCCCTGTGAGTGGCTCTCAATCTTTTTGTACCACCGAAAATAAATTAGCTCTCCGAGTAGCGGCATCATGAAAATACAGAAGGAGTTAAAAATAACAAAATTGGCCTTTAAATATTCAATTAAAACGCGTCGCACATAATGGGGAAATGAGGATTGTAGCTCAGTCCCACACTTCGAGAAACACTTTGAACCTTTTCAAGAAATAAAAACCAAACAATCGACAAACGTCAAGTTGTCTCGATTTAACTCTTGTGCATTAACCATCATGTGGATGATCAGGAATCGAAATCTCCCCCAAAGTTTCTGCTCTTAACTAGAACGAGATTATTATTTGATTCTATCTTTTGAAATCTGGAGTCCCGATTTAAAGATCGATGCCCGTCGCCCGTCCTCGCCCTCCCGCCGGACCCCCAACAGACAAATCACATGCACAGGCACACACACACAGACGGGCTCGGCGGAAATACACACCCACAACCCCGAATGACTGTGTGAAATCCTGAGGCTGATTGGGGAGGAGGAATGCAACCTTGTGACCCTCCACCCCATCTGTGGGGAGGAGAGGAAATAGATGAGGGGGGCACTAGTAGTGTATGTGTGTGTGTGTGCGTGCGTGCGTGTGTGTGTGTCAGATTTGACGCACTTTATGGACAAGAAAGATGTGCCAATATCCCCAAAAATTGTTGCCACTAATTCATTTCAACTCTTGGGGGTTAACACAGTTTTCCCAATGTGTGTATATACACACACACACACACACACACACGAAAATACTCTCATTCATAAACACAGCAGCAGTAGGAGGAGTTAGTCATAGACTGAGGCATGTAAAGGCACCATTCATGATTTGCTTGTGCTCTTGAAAGACGCGTGTGTTTATTAAAGGGACATTTGTCTTTGTGGGGACATTTTGGACGGTCGCGTTTACCGGTTTGGAGTGTGCGTGTGTGTGTGTGTGTGTGTGTGTGTGTGTGTGTGTGTGTGTGTGTGATTTTTGTCTTTCCGTGTTTGCGTGGACCGATCCTGGACAGATATTATTCAGGGGACATTTTGTCATTGTGTAGGCAGTTTGGCTGCGACACAAGAAAAATGCTTGTGTGCGTGTTTTTGCGTTTTTTTTTTTTTTTTTTGATTGGGAGTGTGGCACCATTCTTGACTTCCCATCTTATTTGGTGGCACTTTTTTTTTTAGGGGTGGTCCATGAAAGAAAAATGGTGTATAGGCACGCTTTAGTTTTGCTGTGGTAGTGCGGCGCCATCCTTGATTTCCTTAATGGGAAGAAAGCATTTTGACTGGTCCGCATGAGAAAAATTGCGGTTGAGTGTGTGTTTTTTTTTCTTGTCTTTGTGTAGTGTGGCATTGGAAGAAAAATGACCATGAAATGAAAAATGTGTGTGTTCTTGTCTTTTCCGGTTAATGTGGCTTTTTCGCTTATTCCAGTGTTTGTGATCTTGTCTTTCTTTTGGTAGTGCGGCACCATTACTGATTTCCCAAACAGTATCACCTCTGTCCTCTTTTCATTGAAATTCAAGAAATTTTATGCCATCCAGGTTTTGATTTCTTCCAGGCAGGATAAAAGTGGCCTTAACGAGAAAGCGTCTTTTTTGCTCAGTGGGACATAGATCTGACAATCATCTGCATAACAGTGGAAGGAAATACCATGTTTCCCTAAGATGGAACCCAACGGGAGCAGGTACAGTGAGACCAGCAGGGGCCCCAAAATTGAGCCCTGTGGAACACCACATGACAGAATTGAGTTGAGTTCCCTAAATGTATTGGAAGAATATATTGACTAGTCTACACCCCCTGCCAAAAAAAAAAAATAATAATTAAATACTGTGTGTACATAAGTGTTCTCATCCTTCCTAGTTAGTGAGGCACCACCCTTGACATCCCGCCGTACTGTTGGGTAGTTTATTTTATTTTTTTTTGTGGATGCGTTTTCTGCAAGATTACTGTGTGTGTGTGTATGCGTCCTCATTTTTCTGTGTTCGTGTGGCACCGCTTTTGATTCCCCAAATTTATGAGCATTTCAACCAGTTCGAGGGGTCTTTAAATGGAAGTGTGGTATCCGCAAAGAAAGATGGTGAGATTTTTGCTGGCCCCCCCCCCCCCCCCAAAAAATGTTTTAAGCGTCCGTTCTTTTTATCCCGTGTTAGTGCGGTACCGCCGGCGATTTCGCACCTTTTATCAGACTGAAACTGCCACCCTATGAGACCACATTGTATGCGGTTCTCAAGTAACTGTGACTCATCGTTGGCCACGCAACAAGCAAGCTTTTTCACGGCTCATAAAGCCGCGCGTGCGTGTTCTCGACTCGGCATCTTAATTAAGAAGCCGTGTCACGGAGTCGCGCCGAAATCATTAGCCACCGCCATTTCCGCCCGGCCGCTTTGCATAAACGACACGGAAAAGTCCGAGCGTCATGTCTGTCTTGTAGGCGAGGCGCGCGAGTACAGTGAACGGCGCCCTCGCCGCTGGAGCAGATCTGTTTCATTGGAACAATGACGTTAGTTTTGAGTGACAGGCGAGGAGGTCAGTGAGGCCAGACCGACTTGGCGCTGACGCCACGTCTCTAGTGGGAATGGAATTTTTTTTTTCTAACTTTTGGAGGTTAGGGCACTTCGCTTGTTTGCTGAAGGCAGAAATGCGCTTTGAGTTCGGTACGTCCGAGTGGCTCGCCGCAGCCGGCGATGAGAAACGGACACAGCATGAGGTACACCTGCGCAATGGCAGGAAACTGATACGTGCGGCCTTGTCACAGTAGCTCTGTCTAATTATTTTATTTATTTCAGTTTAAATATGTCACTTCTTCTTTTATGTATCACATTTAGTACTGGTTGAATTTGTGTTTAACCGCTTACTATAGTGGACGGCTTGTCAATTTATCAGGTTCCAGGGTGCGTGAAAGGGTCGAAATGATTTTGCCATCATTTGCTTGGTGTATTTATCACGACTTAAATTTCAACACGCTGAATTTTCGATCCATCCCTCGTGTCGGATGTCCCGCAGCTGTGAACAGTGGCAATCATCATCATCATCATCGAGGCCCGCATGTGCGTGCGCTCGTGTCCGCCTCGGCCCTGTCAATGCGGCGCCTCGCGTTGGTGGTTTCTGAGCGCAGGAGTCGGGCCAGCTGTGAGCGCTTGATATCGAGCGCCTGCCGTTCAAAAGCGCGAGGCGCAATCCAAATCATATGTTGCAAATATGCTGAGTGTGCACTCGTGCGCAAGCGCTCAGCTGGCAGGAGTTGCGTTCGCTGTCTGCCAACAAGCGTGGACACACTGTATTTTGTGTGTGTGTGTGTGTGTTTGTATTCTGTACGTGTGGTTGTGTGTTGGAGCCAACACATACCTTTGTGACTGCTGGATGTATCTTTGCGTGTGTGTGTGTGTGTGTGTGTGTGTGTGTGTGTGTGTATTGAGGAGGAAGTGGCTGTGTTTGTTTAAATGGCGCACGCTCACCCATGTGGGACAATTTACCGGGAATGAGAACTCACCAATGCCACTTTGAAGCCTGTAACCCCCCCCCCCCCCTCCCAAAAAACCCCCCATCCTGAATGGTTGGCGCTTTGCATTTTGATGGAGAACGGACTGGTATCGTGACGGGACGGGTTCAGGCTTCTACACACTAGTCCGACGTCGGCCGTCGTGAAGTCGGAGCCGTTGTCGGAGCGGCTGGGCGGTCCGGACGATTCAAAATATGGAATCAGGTTGGTCTATCGGGACGAATGATGGCCGATTGGCTTCCGTGCTGTCTTTCAGACTAACCTTTTCCAGCCCACTGATATGTTTTCTTGACGTCAGCCATTCGGATTTGCCGGCGGGATATGTAACGCAGCCACTTGTCCATCTGGCTCCTTCTCCTCAAGCAAATCTTGCCAAAACCTCAAATATTTCTTGAACATATTTTCTGTTATTGTGCAACTGAAGCTGTTTTCTTACACACTGATGATTAAGGCTTGGACTTAACATGTGTTTTCGACTCTTATTGGGTCAAGTAGACCCAGATTCTGAAGCGCCTGAACAGTTGCGCATGTCATGAACAACGTTGCGCTCTTGAAGCAATCATGTTCAGGTTGAACCAGGAAGTGGAACCAGGAAGTCGGTCTTCGCCTTCAAATGTCCTTTGTCAACCTCACGTTTATTTTTGAACTGCGCATCAGCCTGATTAGTTGCGCGTCTGATTGCCAAATAGTGCTCTTGTCGTCAACGGGGGCGTTCTGGATTTGAATGAGAACGAAAAAACAAAAAGAGGAAGATAATCTGGAAGCTGTGAAAGAAGATTTTGACGAGATGTGAGTCACGGTCATGTGCTCGTGGGAGATTCTCCACTTCCTTCTGCCTTGGAGCGCGTGCGACACCTGTCACACGTCGATGGACGAAGTACAACGTGACAGTCGTGATATTTCCAAATATGGACGCAAGTCGTGGTGGCGATGACAGGAAGCAAAGTGTGTGTGTGCGTTTGGAGGGGGTCGGGGTGGGGTCTTGGCTGATGTAACAGCTGGAAAGCCGACTTGTGATTGAATGAGTGTTGTGATTAGGTCACTTTGTCTTGTCGTGTTGGGACTCGGACTCCCCCACCCCCACCCGGACCCCCACCGGCTGACCCACGTTGCGTCTTTCCATTTGCTCCTCGACTCTCCTCTCCCAAGTCATCTTCCGTGCCTCCTTTTTCTTCTCTTGGTGCGCCACATGACTTTCTACGTGCTCTGTGCCCGCTTGGACTCCCCCCGCCGCCGCAACCCGCCCCCGCCGCCGCCTCCTCTTTCCTTACCTCGTCCTTTACTCTCCTTCAGAGCTCTCCTTCCAACTTCTCGTCTTGGCTGCTCCTCTTCACCCTTTGGGCTCTTTTATTTATTTATTTATTTTTTTATACATTTACTTTAAAGCTTGAGTTATTCCGTGACAAGAAGTTTCCACATTTTATTTTCTCGGACAGCAAATCAGTTTTCCTCATTGAAATGAATGGAAATGCCCATAATCCGCTCCGGCCGTCCAAAACACAATTTTTTTTGTTCACTGTTTTTGATCAAGTAAAACAGAAAAATATATATATTTTTTAATTCTAGTTTTTTAAAAATTTATTCTGGGAGAAATAGACTCATTTTGTCAAGTGTAATTACTGTACGGACTGTAGTTGTCATGAGTTGGTTGTGTGCCTTTAAGGGGCGTGGCCTAGTGAGTAACATCTGGAACTGACGTCCGTTTGCTTGCATGCGACATTCTGGGCACGTATTGTCGTCTCGAGCAGCGACTTGCAAATTTTTACATTTTGCATTTGTGTGCTTGACTGTTCAATCGTCGTCTGAAAGTGCATCAATGGCTGTGGCTCTCCTTGCCCACATGTGAGGGCATTACGGCATTTTCATTGCCGTATATATATATATATATATATATATATATATATATATACCTCCCCGCCCCCCCTCCAGCGGTTTAAACGCGCTTGTTCTGCACATGTGACCGTGGACAATAGCTCTGAATGTCTGTGTTTCCATATGCTTGTGCGCGTTACGTAACCGTCGTCTGTTCCTGAGACGGAGGCCGCCGCCGCTTCTTGTTCTTCTCCTTTGGAACTGCCGGCAGGCCGCTGAGGCCTCGCCAAGAAGCTTTTTCCCGGCAGCCGGTTTGGAGTCAGAGCGCCGTGTTTTGACAGGGAGGAGGAATGCGAGGGAGGCGGGGTCTTTCCAGGAAGTGCATGGCAACGGCCAGGGATCCAGAATTCTTTTGGCTGCGTTCGGTTCCCTTGGAAAAGACGGATTTTCGTTGGAAAATGATGGCTCTTTTTCCTGCTTGTAACGAGGTCCTGGGTTCGCACCCAGCGATGCAGAATTTTTGTTCAAAGGCAGAATTGTTTCTGATGCGGGTTGTTTTCAGAATTGATGGCAGTTCCCTTCATAGCAGGCCTGTGACAATCTGAATTACACAGCACGCTATTTCTTCCTTATTATGGCCCGTTTGCAATATCAAGAGTCCGATTAAATTTTTTTTTTGCTTTCATTTCACTTTTTTTGCCCCTAAAATCAGTTATTTTAATCACACTTGCTTTTTGGCATGAGCCTTCTCGAAAGATTACAACCAAAAAAAAAAAAGACTGAAGTCACTTGGTCATCCGTTGTGGTTGGCATTCCAAGAAAGCAGGCCTGATGAGAGCTCTACACACATGGCTTCTCATTTAAAGGAGGCGCAGAAGTGCTGAGGACATCGTTTTTTTTTTTGTTTTTTTTTAAGCGGGATGCGTCCCGACTCGTCGCCCGCCGCACTTTTCAGAATTCTTGGCATTTAAAAAAGGCAGCAGAGAGGCAGCAAATGAAAGAGTGAGGTAGGGAGCAGAGCTCCATGAAAGAGTCGTTCGTCCAGGGAAAGTATAATTGTGACTGAGACGCCCTCTAATCTGCAGCACAGCTTTGCGAGGGCCGTTCCGGAATGTTCCGCTCAGTTTTTCACGGACCAGTCAAGTGAAAAACTGGTGGTGGAGTTTTTTTTTAAATGTTTTATTTTTTATTTTTTTTAACCCCCTAATGGTTTGAATTGGCAGTCGTACATCCGCCATCAAAGTTATTATTATTATTTTTTGCATTATCACAGGTTTGTTTGTGTGCAGCTTTCACACTCGCTAACTCTCTGTCACTCTCTCTGTCTCTGTCGCTCCGCATCTCTGTCTCATACTCTCTCTGTCTGTCTGTCTGTCTGTCTGTCTGTCTGTCTTACTCTCTGTCTTCTGTCTATCGCTCTCTGTCACTCTCTCTGTTTGTGTCTTTGTCTCATCTGCATCGGTTTCTATATCTCTGTCACTCTCTCTCCCTCTGTCACTCTCTGTCACTCTGTCTGTCTGCCTCTCTTGCTCTCGCTCTCTCTATATCTATCGATCTTTATAATCCAAATACTTGATTATTCGATAGAATTTTCAGTAGGATGTCCCATCACCGAAATATTCCCTAGCTCTATACCATTTGTAATTAATGAATCAATTAATTTACTTTTTTGCAGTCAGTTTTTTTTCTGTAAGCATTGTTGGAGGATTTTGCTTTTCTTCTTCCTGTAAAAGTGAGTTTCCGCCTGATGGGCACATTTACATGCAGTCAAAGAGCGAGAAATGCTCGTTCGCGGCAGGATTGTGTGACGTGGCCCCCACGAATGAGGCACCCGCCCGGCCGAAGTGCATTGCAGTTTGCAAAAAAAAAAGCCACAAAAGTTTACCTTTTTTGTCTAAAAGCAAGCGACACCTTCAGTTTACAGTCCGCTTTTCTCTGAAAGTGCGAATTAGATAGCGCAGCTGAGCTTCCAAATTACAGTCATGACATTTTCCAGGGTGTCCACGGGGCTTTAAAAAAAGCCAAAGTCATCCTTAAAAAAAGACACGTAAACCCAAAATCTGCACTTCGCGGTCTTAAAATGCACCGTAAACAAACTTGTTTTCTTTTTGTTGGAATCGTGGCGCAGTCCCCAAGGTCACAAGCAAAGTCTATCTGGTCACCAAGCGTGAAATGTCTTTGACGCTCTGCATGACGAATATCGACAAATATCCCGGCTTTGAAATCATTATCTGAGTCATAATAGAGGCGCGATGGCGCATGTGGAAAATGTACTTGGTCATGCTGAAAGAAGATCCTTCTAAGGTGTGTGTGTGTGTGTGTGTGTGTGTGTGTGTGTGTGTGTGTGTGTGTGTGTGTGTGTGTGTGTGTGTGTGTGTGTGTGTGTGTGTGTTTTTTAAAAGAGATCCAGAAACTGGCACGCTGCACTCGCATCTGATTGGAACCTTTGTAGTTGCATGAAATGCAAGAATGATTAGTTCCTTGAAAATGAAACGTGGATCCGCTTTCTCGTTTTCGACTCTTGTTTTGGGGTTTGGGCGACTTGCGGAAACGCGGCATTCACAGCTCTGCCAAGGATGATGTGGGCTTGTTTGCATGCCACTTCCTGATCTGCCCCAAAGCCAATCCTGCTCTACTTGAGAGCGACTGTTTTGTTTTTGCTTCCGGTCTCAGTCCCAGGCTTCCCGGGAGTATCAGGAACTAAAAGTTCCTGGATGCGGCATGGTTTGACCTGATGATTGATACGAAAAATGAACTCGCTCATTTTTTTTTGTTTGCCGAAATTGGACTCCAGTCATTTCGGTTATAATCTCGGATTAAACAAATAACATTTCATTGCCTTTGCAAGCGCTGTATTGTTTGTCCTGGTTCCTTTTTTATCAGCGATTTTTGTTTATACCTTGTCGGTGCGCTTTTGTTCTTTAAATCAATATTTTTGTGTGGATTTTGTTTGCGTCGACGTCTGTGGGATTCGATAATGGACCGAGAACCAAGTTTTGCTGGTTTGTTGCATTGCTTTGAAAATCTGGCTTGAAGGGAATGTTTTGGTCCTGCTTCCAGTCTCAGTCCCAAATACTGAAAACCAAAGATTCATTGAATGTCATTTTCAAATGGGGCTTCAATTTCATTTATTGGTAATATTCGCGTGATTTGTGGATTTGCTTCGATAAATGTTCCTAATCTGACCCTTCTACAAGGGGTTTGCTACTTTCTCATGGTCTAGGGACCTTGAGAAAGTAGGGTCAAGTGTCTTGCGCTGAAAGCATCTGATTAGATAAATTCTGGCCCCAGGAAGTACCAAATAACTAAAATATCCCAAAACTTTGCTTCACCATTTTTTTTTTAACTGGAGTCTCTTGGCCTACTTTTGAGGGAATGTTTTGTTTGGGCTTCCCGTCTTATCTCACATCAATGAAACGTTTGGAATGAGAAGCCGAGACGCTTCATACGCGGTTTTGTCGAGGTGTCATGTCCATGCTTTGGACACCCCGAGGGGGGTGCCGAGAAACCTGTTGTAACACGGTTATGGAAATCTTTGCGTGATTGTGTGTTTGTTTGTCGTGAGCCGGTGTCAGTTTACATTCCGCTCCGCCCATCCTTCCCCTGCGGATGACGTGTCATTTCTGCCACCACCAGGTAGGATGACGGTGGCGCTCGATGAAATCACACTGGCTGCATATGTGCTATGTGGGAAACCTCCACAGCGTCCATCGTTTAGAAATCCTCCCTCTGTCTTGACTGAGTGTGTGTGTGTGTGTGTTCACTTCAGCATAACATTCCTTTCCACCCTTCCACCCCCCTTTGCCGTATCTCCGTGTCTCCCCCACCCCACCTCAGCTCAGCTAAGAAGGTACTCACACAATTTGTGAGAGAGAGAGAGAGAGAGAGAGAGAGAGAGAGAGAGAGAGAGAGAGAGATCCCCTTGTTCACTGAATACCTTTTTGTAAAAGGAGCCAGATTTGAATGGGAGTGGTGTTGGTGGCAGTTTCCCACCATATTTAGCAGCTCCGACCCCCTTTTTTATTCCTTTTTTTTTTTTAAAGCTAAACACACACACACATCCTTTACCAATCAAATGCCAGCAAAGATTAAAGTTGTCAGCCGATCGTACGTTTGTGTGTGAAAAGTGCAGATGAATATTCGCCAGGTCTGCTGCTTCGCTTTGCCTCTTTGACCTGTTGATTACCCGCTGAGACAAAAAAAAAAAAAAAGGAGTGGGCGTTTCGACAGTGTGTGCCTGAGTTGCGACTCCTTCCGGTAGGGTCAAATTGGTCACCAGGGGGCAGCGCAGGCAGTCATGGAGACACAAATGAAGAAGACTTTCACGACTACTGTGAGATGAGTATTGTTATACAACTGGACAACTTCTTGCTGCGTCCAAACACCCGTTGCAGGGTTGCGGCTATCGAATATTTTGGTATTCTGTTAGCCTTATTCGAAAAATCGTGGACTCGGAATACAGAGCAGAAAACAACCGATTGATTTTAATTTTTAGATAAGCGCCATTTTTCTTTCTTAAATATCAAACTGTGCATAGCAACAAACCATATTTTCTTGGCTGTCAACATTAGTTTGTGAGAGTTGAGCCTTTGGGGCGAAGTGAGTCGCGACTTTTGTGATTTAGCAATTTTTTTTTTTTTTAACTGGACATTGGAGTTCATCTGGTTTGGTTAAAAACTGATCAGTCGGAACTGAAACAGTATCAGGCTTTCGGCATCAAAGTGTGCAGAGTTTTTTTCACCTTTGAAACTGCCTTCGAAAAGATGACTCTTGCTAGCCGATATGAGGCATTTGATTAGCGGCTAGCTGCTAGCCACTAGCCGCTAACAGTAGTAAGGTGCGGTATTATGTCAGCATCATGAATTGTTTTTTTTTTTTGTGTCCTTAATTCACGATTGAACATGATTTCAGGATGACATGTTGATGCCGTCGGCAGTAGTTTTGCTCAAAGATATTCGAGAGAGCTATTCCTCAGCCCCTTTGATTTTTCATCGTGCCTTAGCATGACGCTCGCAGAATTCAAAGTTGTTTGGTTGTTTTAAAAGCACATCTAATTCTTCATGTTTAATGTTTACTTTCCAGTAAAGTTCAACTGGCAGTGGCATTAGACAGCTGGAAGCCTCCTTTTGTTTTTTTTGGGGGGGGGGGGTTGCTCCTCGTTGTGAATTGAGCCGAGATGGAGTTCACCGACCGGCGCATCCGTTTCTCAGCCACATCATTTGCGTTGGGCGAAAAACCCATCCGCACGCCTCTTGGAAGGCCACCCGAACGGCGGCAGACACAACAAAAATGAGATTAGAGCGAGTCACCACCTCGACCAGACAAAAGCTCACCTATTCATTTTGAGGCTAAGTTGGACTTAACCTGTTTCGTATTGGCTGTAAATGCTCTCAGAAGTGGCCAACAAAGCCCCTTACCCCACGGCGTGCACTTTTGCTTTTGAATATGCCAAGTGCACTCGCTGTGTTTGTGTCTCAAATATCTTATGTATTAATTGTGTGGATATCGGTCATTGCTGCCGTGCAGTATGCTCTCTACTTTTCAGGAAATTAAAAAAAAAGGTCTTCGAGTCATGAACGGTGCAATCAATAAAACGATGAGCTGACTTGGGGAGTGCAACTTCATCTTTGTGCGAGAGCGCTTCCTTCTTCCTTCTACAATTGCTGGCGGCTGTTCCCAGTCAATTTCCCCGCTGCTCTTCTTGTGCTCGGGAGTTGGGTTTTCTTCCAATGAGTGAAACAAAGCTGAACTTGAGGCCAGTTGAGTTCTGGACTTCTCGTTCGGTCTGCGGCGTCATTGCAATTTTGTCCAGATTTCTATTTATTTTTTTGTCACTTTCCTAAAGGAGCACATAGAAAATACACATCTGGAGCTATTTCTATGCAAAGCTAACTTTAGAATGAGGTTGTGTGTAACCTCTTTCTCCTCTTTCTTTTGCTGTCTTTGCTCTACTCTTTTTCCTGGAAGAATCGGGAGTGGTGTTACCATCTGTGTACGATGTGTCCTGGAAGCTGCATATGTGTGTGTCTGTGTGTGTGTGTGTGTCTGTTGGAGGCAGGATGGCCAGGCCGAGCTGGGAGCGGGGCTCGGCTGGAGAAAAAGACTTTGCGGTTGGAGCGCAACATGCGATTAGAACTGCTGAGGCAGAGCCATCATGGCAAGGGGCTGACGTCGCCGTGTGCGTGCATGCGTGGAGACGTATGGACGTGCGGCTCAGCGTGTTTATGGTTCAACAGTGCGAGCCGCAGCTGTGTGATCTTCTAACCCTCTTGAAGACCTCGTTGGTGCGAGAGGATGTCCGGCTAAAAGCGAAGACGTACTGTGACACGCATCTGCGTGCGTGCGTGTGGTCAGGTTCTAATACTATGGCTTGTTGCATGAACGGGTCGAAATATTAAAAACACCAATGCAATCTACAATCACAATTTTCTTTTCTTTTTTTTTGTTGTTGACACTCAATTACCCGGGAATAGCATTTATTTACTCAACTCCCAGTTGAAGTCTACTGTCAAAGTAAACATAAAGAGAACTCAAAGCGGGGGACACAACACTCACTTCAAACACAAAAGGTGGTGCAACTCATGCAGACAGAGAGCATCACAATACTCACGGGCATATATTCGTTATCTTTGGTGAAAAATGACCAATATTATTTGGGGTGCACCGATCAATCAGCCAGAAAATGGATTGGCGCCGATTTTCCTAATTTTGATCGGCTAATTTCACAAAATATTAAAGAATATTGTCCACCGATCTCATCTCCCTCTGCAGAGGTCTGAAAAAGTCAGCCGCCGCCAGATGCAAATCTTTGTTTTGTTTGGTATTGGACTGTTTGCGCTCTGTATGAATTACAAAAAGGCCACGCACGGCCATTGCGTGGGGGTTTGGTTCGCCATGAGGAAACCAAACGATGGCAACACATGGGCATGCGCTACATGTCAAAGGGAAATGCAACATGACATCATGTACATACACGCGCGCCTGACTCACGTCTCTCCCCTCTCTGTACTTTCCCAGGTAGGGCAGTTGAGTGAATTTCTCCATGAATGTACGTCACAATGATGATGACAGACCAGATTCCACTGGACTTGGCTCCGCCGCCTCTCCTGAATGGGGAGGTCCCGCTCATGCCGCACATGGTTAACGGTGACGCAGCGCAGCAGGTAAACACGCATGCACGCACACAGACACACACACACACACACACACGCAGAAACACACAAGTGCTCCTGGGTGGTGCCGCACTAAGACCGACTGACAAGAACTTACACGCGTTTATCTTGTGCGTACCAGCAAAAATACCCTGATATAGCATAAATGGTTCCACAACAAATTGGTATGCCCAAATGTGGTGCCAAACGAATATAGAAAGACAAGAATACACACACACACACACACACACACACACACTCATGCAAGCATTGTTCTGATGGGGACCAGCCCATAAAAACAATGTCCCATCAGTAAAGGTAGAATTTTTAAAAAAGTTGAGAATACACACACACAGAGTTCTAACTAAGATGTCCCCTCGATAAAGGGGAAGAAGCATCTATGGTGGGATCACACTAACCGAAAAAGACAAGACCATACACACTTGTAAGCACACATTTTTTTTTTCTTGTGTAGACCAGCCAACATGTACCTTCAAAAGGTTGGATCTTAAGGATGGGTCCACACTAAAGCAGAAAAACAAGAACAAACATACAGTCATTTTTCATGTGGAGAACAGCCAAAATGTCCCCACCGAAAAAAAGTCCCTTGTGAGTTTTAATAGTGGGGGCACACTAATATAGAAAAATGAGAAAAGTGACCCCCCCCCACACACACACATACACACACTTAAAGCTGACTGTCAAGGGTGGTGCAACATGGAATGACAAGAACAGACACACACATCAACACTCAGCACGGTCCCTTATTGCTTAGTCACATCCTGTTGGGACACTGACATGTCCAAACCGTTATAAAATCGAATCTAATTTTAGCTTCATTACTCAGCACTTAGGTGATGTTAAAGACAAAGACGTACTGCACACTTGAATAGTAGCAAGTCAAACAATAATAAAATAAAAAACAATCTTATTATTATTATTTTTTTTTTTTACTTTTGCTCAGCTGCTTTTTAACCCTGCTTCTGCTGCGTCTGGAGTAGGCAAATCGCTCCTGGACCACGCCGACTCTCTTTCCTTCCCCTGGTGTTGAAGGTGCTTGGCTTTGGAAAGGGTGTTTTTTTTTTGGGCAGCGGCACGAAGGCAGTTAGAGCGTTTCTTTTTATTTGTTGTTGTGTTTTTTTTAACTCCAAAGCCTCGCAGCCTAAATTTAGTGTGCAACCAGAGATGGAGACCAGTGATTATACACGTTTATCTACGCACGTGCGCTCGTGTGTGTGTGTGTGTGATTTTGAATTTTTGAAATAGAACAGTGATTTGAATTTTTTATTATTATTTATTTTTCAATTGGAATGATGTGCCTCAGATGCATTCTATGGAAGTCGATGCACGTCAAAATCAGCGGCAGGAGATATCACGTTATTTGGTGACAGTTTTTCGCATTGGCACAAGAACTTAAAGGTCGGCATCTGCGGTAAAGTAGCTCGGCCACTCCGCACGGGGCCTCCGCCCACACGGTCTGGCGGAGGGGGTTTTCTCAGCCCATGGCGAACGTGGGTCACCCTGTACTCGACGGTGGTTCCCATAGCAACAGCAGCCGCCGCTGCAGCAGCCGACAGGGCAGGAAGTGCGCGACTGTGCGCGCGTGAGCAAGAGGAGCGGCTCGGCGCGGCGATGGGCGAGCGCGCCGACTCCAAAGGCAGGATACGAGCGTCATTTTTTCGACCGCCGTGCACCTGTAGCTCATAAGCAGCGCCCCATACGGGGGGAGGGGGGTGTGCGTGCATGCATGCAAGCGCAATGGAGGGTCACCTGTTTCACGTCTGCAGCCACGTGTACACGCTCGACCATCTGCACGCCGACAATATGACGGTAGGGCGGGGGCGTTGTGAGGGGGGGGGCGGCCGCCGCGCTGTTCGCGGCCGCGTTATGTCACCGCCGACTGTCACTCGGCCTATTGGGCGACGTTCTTCTGCGCATCTAAACTTGTCCGTGTGTGTGTGTGTTTGGACGCAGGTTATCCTGGTACAGGTGAACCCGGGGGAGACGTTCACCATCCGGGCGGAGGACGGCTCGCTGCAATGCATCCAGGGTCAGTATTCCTTGCCGGTTGTCCCGTTGTCATAGCGATGTCCATACATGTGTGCGTGCATGTGTGTGTGTGTATGTGTGTGGTGCAATAGTTTGTCTTCGTTTTTCGAAAGCTGCAACAGCAGTAGTTTGTCTTCCCTTGATCAAAGGGCAACGTGGATAGTTAATTTTTCTTCCCTTCAGTAAAGTGCAAAATAGTTTTGGCGTCCCTCGAGGAACGAGCAGCGTCCTTTTCGTAAGCGGCGGCATCCATCCATCCATTGTCGGCCTTGCTTTTTAGGAAAATGCAACGTCAAGACTTTGCAATATCAATCCTTGGTCTTCATTTTTAGTTGCAGTTTGTAGTTACTAGTTGTCATGAGTAGAAATTGTGACCCCCACACCCCTCCCTCATTATTGTCGGTGCAATGATTATTATTTTTTTGGACAAAAACAAGGAAATTCAACTCTACGATCGTGAACAGTAGCAGATTTCTTCCACAGAAATGTTTTGGTGTCATCGGTCAGGCTTTTGCCAAAACAGAGGCAATCATGGATCAATACGTCAAGTCGAGTTGTGACCTGGCGAAACGTTTTGACTTTGAAGTGTCCACTCCTGCCACAACTTGGCAGAAATTCCACCCAACAAGTGTGGCGCGTCAACACAAGTCCGTCAGCCACAAAGCAGATCGCGACAAATGCCGCGGCTTTAACCCCCCCCCCCCCCCCCCCACACACACCCCCCGCTGCAACTTTTCATCTTTCAATTTGCGGTTTTAGCCAGAAGCCGCGTTCAACCTCAAAAACTTTCCCTAGCGTCTTGTGTCTGCTCTGCTCTCCGCTGGAGGACACCCTGAACGTAAGCCGAACACCGTCTACAGTGTCCATTCAGTGATGGAAACAGTAACCGCTTTCATTCGTGTGACGCACGTCAAAGTCTCGCTCGCTCTTCCTCTGCGCTGGGACGGCGAGGCGGGGGCGGGGGGGGGGAGTGGCCTGAATTGTAAGACGGGGGATTCCCCTTCATCTTGCATCACTGAGTCTCATATCGATGATGTCAGCAGAGCTTTGAAAGATCCCCGTTGTTCCGTCTATCTCGACTCCGGAACACACACCTGACACCCCCCCCCCCTCGTGCCCCCCCCCCCCCCCCATCACCCTCACGGTGTCACACACCCATGTGTGATATGCTAACTCATTAAAGCCCACTCCCCTTTTCTCCACCCGCCAGGTAATTGAATTCCCGCCCACCCCCACCCACCCTTAGGGCATCACCTCAGAAGGGGGAGGGGCCATAGTGAATGCCTGAAAGAAAAGAAAAAAAACCTCACTTCAGGGCATAAGGTAGAGATGGCGGCATGAAGGAATTTAAGGTGGGGTGGGGGGGTCGGGGGCTGTCTTCTATCAGGGTCCAGAGTGGGCCATTTTGCTCTTTCACACTGGGATCTAGTTTTGGAGGTATTCCATATTTTTTGGTTTAAAAAAAAAAGTGATAAAAATATGCAAATGAGTTATCACAGAGAGCCACACATGCAAATCGGCCTTCATGATGATGACCAAGCAGAAATTCTGAACGTTTTGTCATGCAAATCCCAAAACGCTACTTTTAGTCATGAAAATTTTTTTTCGTAAAGTGTCAAAGCACATTTATTTGAGAATAAACAACGAGCAATTTTTAGAACCCCCCCCCCCCCAAAAACTAAAGAATTACCAACTGCCAAAAAAATCCCCAAAAGTGCTGCCTCCTGTCTTCTGTTATTGCAAATTTTTATTGGCTACCATAACTTTACGTATTGCAGTTTTTACCTCACTATTTTGGCACATTTTCTTGCTATTTTTCTTCCTTCTCAGTCAGACCAGTCAACACAATTTTTTTGTTAGTTTTACAAAAACTGAGACCATGAAAATTAGACTGCTCGTCGCCGATAATCAGCAGAACGTTATTATTATTTTTTTTAATCCGACGTTCTGCATTTTAAGTGATATTCATTAAGTGTAACAAGTGTTTCGAAGGGTAGGAACCGGGCAGGGGGTGGTGGCGGTGTTGGGGGGGAGGGGCTGGTGTCGTAGCATAGCATCCATTCACAAAATCTTTCTTGTGCCCCTTTGCAAGCGTGAACACATCCTCAAGAGGCTGAATCCGTCCGTCTCCGAGTCAAAACTCAAATCCCTCACAGCGTCTTGAATATTTTACAAGCACACGTGAATTCGGAAAAGTTTGCCAGCGCCCTGCAGGTCATCTGATTTTATCATTTTTTTGTGGGGGTGGGGGGCAGGATCATAAAGTTCACATGAAAACCATTTTGAAGGCCAGCTTCCCGTTATTGGTAATGCGCTGCGTTTAACAAAGTGTGTGTGGTTGATGTTTCTCACTCTCTCTCTCTTTGTCCCTCTCTCGCTCGCTCTCACACAAGCTTCAACACATTTTTTTTTCTTGTCAGGTAGTTTCGCAGGACAGGCTCTCACTTGATTTTCATACGTCCTGTTGTGATGTAACGGCAATATTTTTAACACGACTATTAATAGAACAGCGGTAGCTAAAAGGCGTGTGTTTGCGCCTTTGCGGTGAATCATCCAACTGTGTGTGTGTGTGGGGGGGTGATGATATCATGGAAGTTCATCCAATCTGTGTGTGATTGACGCCCACCCAACAAATTGACACCGCAATGTGGTAGAATGCAGGGGGTTTTTTTTCAATTGCATGAGGCTGCAGTTTTGCAATAATAAAAGATTTCACGACAAATGACAAAAAAATTTCCGCTTGCTAGAATTGCGTCTCCAGGCCGGGCCTCCTTCAGTCTGCTAATTAGCATCAGCGCCCACTCCGATTCATCGGGTCTCTCCCCCAAATCCCCAGGTGCCCCCCCACCCCCCCAACCGAGACCATTCCCCAGAGCTTTCCCACACTCACATCAAAGGGCATCTCTGTGCAGGGTGTGTTCGAGCACCCCACTCTGGAATGCGCCTGCGCGCGCACGTGTGTGTGTTTTTACAAGGCCGTGTTGTTTTACTGTGTTGTTTGCTCTTTGTTCGACTTTTATGTGGGCTGATGAGCCCTGGGGGGCGCTGGCGGTGGCGGGGGTGGGTGTAGGGGGTGGGGAGGTGGATGGAGAGCAGGAAACGATGGCCACCGAGGCAGGATGTGACATCATCGGCATCATCATCATCATTTTTGGACAAAATGGATCAATTCAAATAATTTTGCTGATCTGTCTCACCGTGAGGACAATTAAAAAAAATTAATTAATCTAAATGGGTGAATTAAAAAAATTATTCCATTCTTTTTTTTATCACATATTCCAATTCAGGTTTTTTTAGTTGTTGTTTTTCTGTCTCTGCGGATGGCGGCGAGTTGTCTGTGTTTATATCAGATTGCGAAAGATTTATAAAAAATTTTTCATGAAAAATGCATCAAAAATTAACTAATTCAACTTCATCCAATGATTGTAATTGCAAAGGAAAGTGTTTTCTGCTTTTGGATCAATTGGGGTGGTGGGGGCTTCATTTTCATAATTAAAATGAATAAAAATACATGGCACAAATACTACATTCAGGCGAAGCGATGAAAAAAGGATTTGACACAAGATTTTAAGATATTTTTTAACAATGAAAAATCCCTTTACATTGTCAGTTTTTATGCCAAAACTTTTACTATGTCGACATTTTTTAGGGTTAAAAAAAAAGTACTGGTGAATATAAAATCAAGAGCGTAACTAGCATTCACGCGGTATTCAAGTGATCAAAATAGCTTTTATTTATTTTTTTTAAATGTTTGTACTTGTTTTCCTTGAACAGGGTTTTTGCCCATTACTCTTATTTGAATATTAAAAAAAAATCATTTTCAAAATTAATCAAATCACTACGATCAAGAAACACAAAAGTGGCTCAAAATGGACATTTTCTTGATTTTCGTCGTTAATGATAAAGTCTAACTTCACAATGTCACACTTGACATTGTCATCCTCTCAAGTGGCCGGAAGCAAACCCCCCCCCCCCCCCCCCCAAAAAAAACACAATTGGGACTTGTGCTTGTGCAATCTGTTTTCCTCCCTTCTGGTTTGCGGACTCACTTTTTCATATATTTAGTCGCCGTCTATTTTTGTCTCAGTGGGCTGGATGATGCTTGCTTTTGCTTCACTCCTTTTTTTTTTTTTTCTTTTTGTCCGAGTCTGCACTTCTACCCCTCGGTGGATTTGGATAGGACGTGTGGAAATCGCTGCGTGAGAGCGACATATTGTGCATGTTTAGATGGTGCTAAACACACATACGAGTGCGCTCGCGCACCTCGTACGGCCCTCCGGATTCCTTTCGCCGTCCGGCAGCATTGAGGAAATCCGCAGGGCATGTCCGTCATGGCGGGATGCACAAAAAAAAAACATTTGCAGACTAATGCCGTGAAAAGAACATGTCTGCCATTTTGCATTTTTTGGTTGAATGTGCAGTTTTTCAGGGATTTGACCCATTACCAGGGGTCAAGGAAATTGTCCCCGGGTGGCAGAAGTGAGTAAAATGGGCAGAGCGAGAGAAAGAGAGATGGATTTTTTAATTTATTAGATTTTATTTTTGGGTCGCCAATTCAGATTTTGAGCAGGAAAAAAATCCTGATAACCGGTTAATCCGCTTAATAAAAAAAAAAGAAAAAAAAAGAAATAAATTATTTTGGTCTGTCCACATATTTTGTCCAGAAGCACTGATGAAAAAATTGTGCCCCCCCACCCCACCCCACCCAGCATTGAAGTTGCCCATCGCTGCTGTAAATACTCGATGGGCCGGATGTCAAAATTTTTCCTCCCTACCTCGCCCCCGATTGTAAAAAGACGCCAAGTCGATTGTTGTTGCTTGCCCCGCCCTGCCCTCCCTTTTGAACCCGATGCCCTCGTCGGCTGCGCGGGGCATGAAGAGGCAACGTTGAGCCAGGCGGGTGGAGTGGGAAAAAAAATCCGAATGACAGAAGGAGGAAAGGTAAATAGGCAGAGGAAGAAAAAAAAAAGGGAGCGAATCACACCACGCGTGTCTGGTCGTGTCTGCCGCGTTGTGGGCGAGGCCGCTTCCTCTTCTAACGCCGCTGACCCCGAGCAACCCGCCCCCCACTCCCGCCGCCACCGCTGCCGCTGCCGCCGCCGCCGACTCACTTCGGACCGAGTCTCGCGCACTCGGGAAGTTTCCTGGCCCGCTTTCCGGGCGAGCGGGGCGGATGTTGGGGGGGGGGGGGGGCGATTATGCAGAGGAAGAGGAGAATGCTGCCTCTGTCTTCATGTGTGAGAAAAAAAAAAGGGCTTGCATTTTTCCAGAAGGAGAGAGAGAGAAGAAGAAGAAGGGGAATCTTTTCCAGGGATGAAATTCCTGCCTCGCTTGACGTTCAGGGTACAGCTGGGGGATGTTTGCCCTCCTCCTGCTTCTTTTTCTCTTCTTGCTCATCTTGTTTTCATTCCGCCTCAACAACACTTCAATAAAAGTCCACATACCCGCATTCTTTTTGAAGGGCCTCAAACTTCATGGGAATCTTGCTGCTTCCTTCCTCAATTGATTTGAGAACCAAAAATGATCAGAAAAGCGATAACTTATTGATTAGGATGTTCTTTTTTTTCCCCGTCTCTGCTTTTTTTTTTCTTTTTCCAAATGTCATTTTTAAAAGAGCCATTTGTTTTGTAAATATGCTTTCACGACTCCTGAGGTGCCCCCCCCCCCAAAAAAAAAAGTTTGGGAGGCTTTATAGTTCCCACATGCAATTGTTTACATCATGTGAGCTTTCACTTTGCCTGATTGGACTGACAGAAATATGTTTGTGGGGGCAGCCGGGGGGGGGGGTGGAATGAATTTTTTGTTGCTCCCTAGTCGCCCTCACAAATATCATCGAACACATCATCCATGCCGTGCATGCTGAATGGTAGATGACAGGCCGTTAGTGTGTGTGTGTTTGCGGAGGGTGTGGGGTGCTGGGGGTGGGGGGGTATTCTGGGAAAGTCCCTGCTCGAGTTGGACTTGGATCCACTCCATCGCGCTGAGGCTTTGGGACCTTCTCTGACAAAAAGACAAGGGGACAAATTGACGCGGTGAGAGCGGAGCGGGCTCTCGCCTTTGATCAAACTGGGAAAACCAGAGCCGTAAAGCGCCTGTCAAAGGCCGTGACTCATCCTGAAGGAATGGAGGGAGGGGGTTGGTGCTGGTAGGGTAGGGGGGTGGTGGTGGTGGTGGTGGTGGTGGGGGTTCCAAAAGCTGCTCTTTTTACTGGGTCAAGGTTTGAGGAGGAGAAGCAGGAAACGATTATTGGACTCCGCCGAGTGTGTTTACTCGCCGACAGCTGTTGCGCCTCCTCGCGAGACGCGCCCAACTGATTAGGGAATGGATATAATGAGTCATAGAGCGTCTGGATCGTGTACATTGGGCCGCGCGCGTGAGGGAAAAAAAGCGCGGCCGACGGGTTGAGAGCGACGGGCAAAGTGTGTCGTGCCCCCCCCCCCCCTGTCATTCGACAACGCATGACAAAAACGCATGACAAAAGGAACAACTTGTGTTGTCAATGTAACTTTGTTTTGAGAAAAGCTATTAGCTTCAGGCTAACCTATAATGCACAATGTTATAGACAGGCTAATGAAACTAGCATTTATGTTGCCATATTATAATCGGTGCAGTAGCTAACATAGACAATATAATAGTGCTCAAACATGGCATGAATTATTTATCCCCTGCAAAGAGCAATCCGTGACTAATGCTCTCATTCGGGAGCGTTCTCCGTGTTAGCTTGCCAAAATCAAAGTTGCCGTTGAACAAAGTTGGCATTTTTAAGCATTCTAGCAATGCAAAAAAAATATTTGTCATTTTACACTAAAAATCTTCGATGAAAAGACAGTTCAAGAATAATTAGAAAAAGTTGTGAAGCGAATAATCAGGGCAAATCCTCATTGTGTGTGTGTGTGTATACTCGTGTGCGTGTGTGTGTGTTGTTCCAGGTGTGTCGAGTGTGATTTGTCAGTGTAGACTACGCAAATGTCAGCGTCTCCCAGAATTCAAGTGTTTGCGTGTGTTTGTGTGTGTCAGCGTGACTCCTTAAAGAGTTTATACTCAAGTGTCCAGGTGTTGCGCCGCTTTTGTCTGCATTCTTTTTTTTTTTTCTTCGCAGACATGTTTGTCTTGGTGTATGAGCGCCTTCATGTGTAATTGTGTACACATCTGTGTGTGTGCAGCTGGGCTGCTGTGTGTGTATACGTGCGCGTTTTCTGAAAGAACAAAGCAGAGCGGCCGAGTCCCTCCAGACATGACGTTGCTCTGCTCTGGAGCAGAAGCAGCAGCAAGTAGGTCGGTCTGCAGAACCCCTTTTTTTTCCAATCCCCGGGGGGGTCAGCGAGTTGTCTCCCGTGGGCAGGGGAACATGCTGGCATTTTTTAAAAGGCGTTAACACAAATATCTTGACATGCTCATGAATTAGCCTTGTGCCGATTGATTGGATCACGTGATCGGAATTTGGGGTGCGTGGCAAATTTTCAGCTGATGGAGCGTTCGTTGTCATTGTCGGTTTCGGGAAATGTGTCCGTCCTTAGTGTTGCGCAAGAGTCGGTCTAGCGGTGTGCGTTCGGGTTAGTGTAGCGTTCCAAATATAGAAGAGGGGGGGGAAAACTGAAGGAAAGGAGGAAAAGCCGCACATTTGCCCAAGTTCTTCTCTTTTTACCAAATGTGGAAATGGGTTGCGCATCACCCGCATTATCCAAGAAGAAAATTGCGGCTCGGGAAAATGCTGAGTGGTCCGTGCGACATGAAAACATCTTCTCCATGATGTAACCCTCCGTCGTTCCTTTTTATGCGCCGGGGGCATCGGGTTCGCGCTGTTGCGACAGCAATGGAGCATCCGAGACGCTAACACCACAACGGTCGCTACGTCAGTCTTGTGCCTCACACCCCAGGCAGGTTTAATTCATGTTTACATGAGATGTGAGGTTTTTTTTTCTTTCTTTCTTAAAGGGCAACTCAAGGCCAAGAAAATAATAATACTCGTCTGAACTAGGGTTACAAGAGTTTTGGATTCTCAAACAACTGTTACGGAAATGTATATTCTGATGAATGTGTCGTATGCGGAATTTGAATTCTGCATCATCTCAGGGCGCTGCCATTTTGGTCTTATACCGCATAACATTGGGAGCGTCTACCACTCTATTTATTTTCTGCTGTTTCTGGCGATATGAGTATGCATTTGATTTTTTTGTTGTTGTTTTGATTTTTTAATTTCAGATTCTGTTTTTCCTTCCATTGTAATTAATTTTCTTTTTTTTATAAATGTGCTAATTTAAAACTATTTTATTTTAATTACAATTTTCATTTTCTAACATTTGTTTTTCTAAACACAATTTTTAATTTCTACTTTTATTTTTGAAATTTATATGCTTGAGTATTGAATAAGCAACAACAGGAGATCGTGTACGTCTCCGTAACTCTGCAATTACCGCACCTTACTGGTATAAAAAAAAAATCTGATTCATCGACAAAATAACAGATTCACCGATGATTGAAAATCAATCTGCTTTTAGACGATATAAATCTGAGAATAATTACTGTTGAGCAGCTGAAATAAGTCGAAACGATGACTCAATCATGAATATAGTTGTCAAGTAATTTGGTCATCCAGTAGCTGTCAATCGATGAATTTTGACATCTCTACCCTGAAGGCTTTGAGGATGCTCCCTTCCTATTGTCTGCTATGACGATAAGTGATGAAAGCGCCTCGGGCGCAGGAATGTGCTTGCACATACCTCCCGCGCGCACAAAATCTGCAGGTTATGATTGACATTCTCAAGCGAATCAGCGATTCGCTCAGATTCTATGCCGACTGCCAACTCGTCTTAATTTTAAAAAAAAATGTTCGTGCTTCTGTTGGCAGTTTGACACACACTCTTTTGCATTGTTGCCCGGGGCAGTGGCCTGCACAGGAAGTCCCCCGCTTCCTCCTTGGCTGCCCCCCCCCTTCCCGGCCCCTCCCAAGCTCACCGGATTGCGTCGCATGCTCGACCTGGGATGTGATGTGAATATGTTGAAGTTGTCTCACATATTTCCTGCTGAGGGTTTGGGGTTGAGTGTCATGTACGCCCCCCAAATTCTTCCAAAAAATGCTGAGAACCGTTCAATATTGGATTCAAACTAAACAAAAAAAAAGAAAAAGAAATACAATAGGTAAATAGGGGCTCCGAAACACGAGTATGGTCCACTGTAGCAGTGTGTGTTCTTGTTTTTCCTCTTAAGTGTGACACTACCCTTGACAAGGAAAGTATGTGTGTGAGTGTGTGTGTGTGTGTGTGTGTGTGTGTGTGTGTGTGTGTGTGTGTGTGTGTGTGTGTGTGTGTGTGTGTGTCTGTGTGTGGACTTGTCTGACCATTTTCATTTGGCATCACCCTTGACCCTTGAAGAAAAATACTACGATGTGTGTGTATTTGCAAGTGAGTGTGTGTGTGTGTTCATGTATATATGCTTTAGGTGGCACCTACTTGGACATTTCCCCTTTGTCATGTGGACAATTGTCTTGTCTCCTGACGTTTTGGCTTCTCCACACAAGACAAATACTCGTGTGTTTCTGTGCCTGCTTGTGCTCTTGTTTTTCTGCTTTAGAGTGTCACCAATCTTGTCATGAAAAAAAAATGTCCAGCTTTCATTTGTCAAACCTTTTAGCTGGTTCCTACTTGAAAAATACAATAATCAGAATAATCTTTATGTAGAACACACAAGGAACTTGTCTCCGGTAGTACAGGCTACATAAGTATTGCAATAACAAGCAACTATGATCAACAAAGACATAACATCGAAGTATCGTAATAGTACCATTGAGCAGTAGTAGGGCCCAACGACAGCTGCGCGACAATGTGCGTAGTCGTCGAGCAGAGATAAAATGATCAGTGGGGCAATCCAATACTATGACGGTCGATGCAGATAATCGTTACGCCATTTTTTTAAAATGACCAGTAGCGGGTAATTGAAGTAAAACTTCTGTTGTGCAATTATACCGTCATTTGAGTGCTTTAAAGTGTCTGGCGCTGTGGAATGTTGATCTACGACAATTTTTCAAGTATGTCGAGAGCTGGAGCGATACTGACCAGTGCGGTAACTGTTCTTGCAGTGTCACACTTGAGAGCCATTCTAGATTTGAGTGACTGTTTAGGGAGGTAATGGCGAGAGGGAAGAAGCTGCTTGGATGTCTGCTAGTTTTGGTGCACATGGTTCGGGAGCGCTTGCCTGAAGGGAGTAGCTGGAAGAGGTGGTGGGCAGGGTGTGGGGGGTCCTGTAGGCTTTTGCGCGCCCTTGTCTTGGTTCTTGTGGTGTGCAAGTCCTCAGCATCAATTTTTTATTTTATTTTTTTGCTGAAGTCCTATCTGTCCGTTTCAGCCAGATTTTGTCCTTTTTTGTGGCGGCCCCCCGAACCAAACTGCGATAGAGGAATACAGGATTGATTCGATGATTCCCGTGTAGATCTGTCTCAGCAGCTCCTGTGGCAGGCCGTGCTCCCTCAGCAGCCTCAGGAAGTACATCCTCTGCTGGGTCTTTTTCAGGATGGAGTTCATATTGGCCCCCCACTCCACTTCATGTCCTGAGAGACCGCGATTGCCAGGAACTTGTAGGTGACGACGGTTGACACGGGGCGGTTGAATAGTCTGAGGGGCAGTCGTGGCCAAAGATCTCTCCTGAAGATGTCCACGATCATCGCCACCGTCTTGGGCGTGTTTAGCTCCAGGTTGTGTTGGGTGCACCAGGGCGCCAGATGCTCCACTTGATGTATACCGCAGCCTACGAGTGTGTTCTTGGATATTTATTGGAGTGTGGCGCCATACATGACACCCCACCTTTTACTGAGGGGACATTTCTCTTCGCGGCGACATTTCGGCTGGTCTGTACAAGAGAAACAGCCGTGTGTGTGTGCGTGCGCAGAGGAAGCTATTGTGGGAGCGCCTTGGCTCTCGGGGCTCAGAGGACAGATAACATTACCCCGCTGACACTTACATAACTTCCAGGCACTGCCACGTCACAGCTGACACACACACACACACACACAGACAAATGCGCACCTACACACACACAAATACACACTCATAAATGCGTGCACACACCGTTAATTGGACTCGTCGTAGCACTTTTCTTGGGCGCAACGGCAAAAATGTCCCCACAAAGAAAAATATCTTTCAATTCAAGATGTGGTGTCGTTAGTACTTCCACCTAACAGAGAAAAACAAGAACACACGCACACAGACACACACGGCTAAATGAAATTAAAAGTGTTCATTGTAGAGTTACGACCCCAGAGAAAAAGGTGATATATCAAGCGTGATGACACATTAGCACAGAAAAGCAATAGCGCGCTCTCTCTTTCACACACACACACACAGGCACACACGTGCGCTTTCCCAGAAGGGTCTTCTCTCCACACCATCTGGTCGCCAAATGGGAAGTGCAAGAAAAAGGTGCATTTCTCTCTTATTGTCAAATGAATAGATGTCAAGTTTTCTGAGCGAGTGTTAATACAACGTTGCAGACCATGTGAGGGTCCTTCTGAGCTGCTGTGTGTGTTGCTGCCTTGGGGCCAGCTCGCAGCTGGCTTTGACAGCTGCATCATGGGAAACATCTGATGAAATGTTACATCACTTCCCCTCTGTGTGTGAGTGTGTGTGCATGTGCGTGTGTGTGTGTGTGTGTGTGTGTGTGTGTGTGTGTGTGTGTGTGTGTGTGTGAGTGAATGTATGGAAGAAAGACAGTTGGATGAGATTACAAACTTGTTTCTTCTGAGGCAGGAAAGTTGAATGTATGACATTGTGTGTGTGTGTGTGTGTATGCGTGTGCGAGAACACGTATGAAGACACAAGAGAAAATGATACATTTTCCGACCAGTTGGTTTTCAGTTTTACATCATCGACTTTTTTTTCTCTCCCTCAATTTGAACTGCAAAGCAGCAAACTGTATTTTCTTCTGTAGGAACATTAGTGAGATTTTGGGCTATGATATGAGGTGACATCAAGTTGTATATTTTCCTGCTAAAATAGCACACTTGAGTGAGCCTAGTTTGTTCAAATTGATCAGTAAGATCTGCAACTGTGTCAGACTGCCGGCATCAAAGTGTGCCGAGCCATTTTCGCCTATTGTTTGTTTGTTTGTTTGTTTGTTTGTTTGTTTATTGAACATAAAACATATATACAGTAATAATTTGACAGAAAATAAGGTAGATAAAAAAAGTAAAAAGAAAGAAATCAATCTTCATTCAACACAGTTATTATGTTCAAGGGAGTAGGAAGAAGTAAAAAACGTATCTAGTCCTACCCCGTTATGTGATTGTATCTAATAAATCATTTTTATATCAATCAGAAAAGAAAAAAGTAAGAAGAAAGAAGTCTCCATTAAGGCTCATACTTTACCCTTAACCGTGATATTTTTACAACTTTTGGTTTGTATCGGGATTATATACTTCCACACCCTGACACTCTTGTCAATTTTCTCTTAAATTCATAATGGATATTTATATACCTTTCTCTATTTATCAACTTAGTTATGATTTATCATTATATTTAATGTTTTGAATTTATCATTTTAACTGATTGATGTAGGTTGTTTGTACTATTTTTTTGAATTTGTTTTTTAACTCAGCAAGCGATTTACTCATTTTCAGGTCCGTTTCGAGATTATTCCACAGATTAACACCTTTGATAGATACACTTCTTTGCTTGATGTTTGTTCTTGTTTTGAGTTTTTTGAATAAGTTGGTACCTCTTAAATCATAGCTGCTTTCTCGAATTTCGAAAAACTTCTGAATGTTTTGGCAGAGCAGGTTATTGTGTGCTTTGTACATTAATTGGGCGATTTTAAAGTCAACCAGGTCATAAAATTTCATCGTATTTAATTTGATAAATAGTGGATTTGTGGGTTCCGTATATTTTGATCTATTAATAATTCGAATTGCTTTTTTTTGTAGGTTGAGAATAGGGAGTGTGTTTGTTTTGCAGGCATTTCCCCATATTTCCACACAGTAGGTCATATATGGTAATAATAATGAAGTGTACAATGTGTACAAAGATCTCTTATTTAGCACTTCCTTGGTTTTGTAGAGGATCCCTACGGTTTTGGCTATTTTTATTTTTACGTTATCGATATGTGGCTTCCAACATAGTTTTGAGTCTATTACTAATCCGAGAAACTTGGTTTCATACGCTCTTTCTATCTCAATTGAGTTTACCATAATTTTAGCTTGGTGTTTGATTGGTCTTGTGCCAAAAACAATTAACTTCGATTTTTTCAGGTTAAGTGACAATTTATTTCTGTCGAACCAGTTTTTTAATTTGTTTAATTCGTTTTCTACGGTTGTCAGGAGCTGTTTCAGATTTATTCCAGAACAGTAGAAAGTTGTATCATCAGCAAATAGGACACATTTAAATTGTTTTGAGACCTTGCAGATATCATTTATATATAAGATGAATAGTTTTGGACCAAGCACTGACCCCTGAGGAACTCCGTGAGTGATTTTTAGTTGATTCGTTTTTTTATTGTTGAGTTGCACGTACCGATATCTGTTTTCTAAATAACTTTTTATCCATTTATAAGCTACACCTCTAATGCCATATCTTTCTAGTTTTTTCAATAATATACTGTGATCTATTGTGTCAAAAGCTTTTTTTAGATCTAGGAAAACCCCAACAGTAAATTCTTTGTTGTCTATATTAGTGGCTATTGCTTCCGCAAACTCCATAACTGCCATTGAGGTGGTCCGCTTTTCCCTGAAGCCATATTGATTCTCACTTAACAGCGCATGCTTTTGTATAAAGCTATCAAGTCTGCGAGAAAATCGTTTTTCTAATATTTTTGAAAATTGTGGTAGTAGTGATATTGGTCTATAATTTGTAAACCGATGTCTTTCTCCACTTTTATAGATTGGAATAACTTTAGCAATTTTCATTTTTGATGGAAAGATACCAGCTTTGAATGACAGGTTGCATATGTGCGTGAAAGGTCGCACTACATATTCTATAATCTGCTTTATTATTGTCATGTCAATATTAAAGCAATCAGTTGACTTTTTATTTTTAAAAGTTTTTATAATATTTGATACTTCTTCTTGTTTTACAGCAGTAAGGAACATCGTGGAGGAGTTTTTTTCTACATATCTATCTATTTCAAACAAGTTTGTTGGATCAGGAATTTGTTTTGCTAGGTTACTGCCGATGTTGACAAAATACTCATTAAATTCAGTTGCTATTTCTGCAGTTTTTTCCAAAATAGTATTTTTGCCTTTGATAAAATACTCTGGATAATCCATTTTTTTAGGACTATTTCTGATTACTTGGTTAAGTATCTTCCATATTTCTTGTGTGTTACTTTTATTCTGCTCTAATAGTGCATGATAATGATCTCTTTTACTGGTTCTTATAATATTTACTAGTTTATTTTTATAGGTCTTATATTTTTTTTCTGCTTCTTCAGTTCTCAATTTTAAAAACAATTTATATAAATTGTTTTTCTTTTTACATGCGTTTTCTATGCCTTTCGTTATCCATGGCTTACTTGGGTCTTTATACTTTTTGGAGACTTTAGTTAATGGAAAATGTTTATCATATAAGGAGATTATGGTAGACTGAAATACTTCAAACGCTGTATTTGGGTCTTCGTTTGAATAGACCTCGGTCCAGTTTTGTTTTTCTAGGTCTTGCTTAAAGGCGTCGGTGGAGCGTTGGGTTCTTAGTCTTATTTCTGTTATGCGAGTTGTTGACTTAGCTTTTCTATCAAAATAATTATGAAAAACTGCAAAAACAGGTAGGTGGTCACTTATGTCATTAATGACATTTTAACTATTTAACTGCCTTTGAAAAGTTATCGGGGCTCTTGCCAGCCGACAATGGGCACTCGCTCAGCGGCTAGCTGCTAGCCACTAGCCGCTAATGCTGAGAACACGCACCGGGTTCCGCCCATGTCAGAGTAATTTGTTTTAAATTGCTTTTGAAGCGCCCATGTCCGTGTATTGCCGTTTTTTGGAAAGATTTTATTTTGAAGTTGGCCTTCTCACCGCGTCGGCGTCGTGTTAGCATGTGTAGCGTGAACAATTTGCTGCTGTGGCTGGTGAGATGAAAGACTGAATGGCTGAAGAACGGTTGGTTGGATGGGGGCGATGATTGCGTGATTGGTGGAAGATAGGTGGGCGTGTGGTTGCATTGATGGGTCGCTGACGGACATATTAGCGAGTGGATAGGTCCCATGATGGAAAGAAATCTGGTTGAATGGGTGGTTGAGACATGTCTCACTGGTGGAAGGATAGCTGTTTGGATGTGTTGCTGCTGGGAAAATGGCTAAATGGGAAGGGTGTTGGATGGGTCGCCGATTGACAAACGTGGATGGGTCGCGGATGGATCCTCTTAACGGGCCTTCCGACCGACATTCGAACTTTCGAACATTCGATACCTTGCCTGTGGAATTGTGCGGAATTCCATTCCGATTAGGCACCGGAAGTTGTGACATCATGTTAGCATCGGTCACATCGCGCCAGCCACTTCTGTGAGCCCGCGCCATTTGAACGTACACACACACACACACAAATCCGTACAATCAGTTAATTATGCGCAGCTTTCCGAAATGGCAGGCATGTGGTTTACAGCTGTGTGTGTACGTGAAGGACAGCTCACAAAGAGCGTCTTGTATTTTTCAGGGGGGGTGGGTTGTCGGGTCTGTTGGGTCCAGTCCAGGGGGCCATGGATGGGAATGCGTGTGTACGAGAACGTGAATGTGTCAAGAAATGCTGCTGTGTGCCAACCAAAGAGAGCAAGGCTATCGTCGGGAGAGGGGTTTTTTTTTGGGGTTGGGGGGGCACTGTATGTGAGCTTCTCCTGAATGTGGATTCTTTCACAACCGTCGCGGCGGCTCGCAAGTAGACGGGACTGAAGGAGCTCTGTCTGCGGGCTACCTGTGACCTTCTCACCACACTGACACACTTACTACATACACTCTACCCCTGTGTGTGTGTGTGTGTGTGTGTGTGTGTGTGTGTGTGTGTGTGTGTGTGTGTGTGTGTGTGTGTGTGTGTGTGTGTGTGTGTGTGTGTGTGTGTGTGTGTGTGTGTGTTCAACCTGACTGGAAGTGAGGCGAGGTAGGGAAGGAAAGAGGGAATCATTTGGGGATGAAAGAAAGGAAGAGAGGGAGGATGAAGTGAGTAATCTTGGAAGGATGTGACTAATGGCTGGAAGGGGAGGCAGGTAATTTCTGACTGGAGGAACCGTGACAGACGTTGAAAGTGCGCCGTGCTGAGTTAGTCAGGTGAAATCTACATTTCAAACAGCGGTGCAGAATTGTGGTCAACCTGCGACTCACATTTCCTCTTTCCCCAGGCCACTTTTATTTAAGAAAGCAATTAAGAAAATGTATATTGAGGCTGATCAATGAATCTAGGTCAAACTGAAATTTGAGTGTAGAGGAATGCAATTTTCAAATCACAAAGGCTCCATTTTGAGGAAAAAAAAGTTTTTTCTACATCTATGTTTATGTTGTTAATTTATTATAAAGTGGCTAAAGAAGACATTTGCATCAAAATGTTGTGCCGTATCGTGTATTGATTATGGAAATAGAAATTAATAACATGTGTAAATCAATAAACATGGGAAACTGACCTTGAAAAAAATTGCATGTTATATCACAATCACAATATTGAGAGGGGGGAAACATGATTTCATGATATTTTTTCTTCTAAATCATTCAGCCCAAATGTATCATATTTGACGACTCCTTTACTGTCTATGTTCAAAGTGCATTTGACGACACCTTATTGAGGAACTGTGGACGAAAAAAACAACGACATGCCCAAGATTTAATTGGAGTCAAATTGAATATCACCAGTGCGTAAAATATGGCCACAAAATTGCACTTATCTTGTCTTATCTGCTATGTTCTATGTGTGGAACTGAACTTGCAACGTGGTGGAGAAACTGGAATTTCTTTTTTGTACATTCCTGAAAAAAAATGTCGGTCAATTTCCTGAAAGTTTTTCTGGAAATTTATTTTTGGTAAATTTGTGGAAAGTTTTTGGTAATTTTGCAGAAGGCTCGGGGGCAAATTTGCGGAAAGCTTTCGGCAAATTTGCAGACATTTTCTATAAACTTGCGTCAAGGTTTTGGTGTATTCACATAAAGTTTTGGGGACATTTGCAGAAAGTTTTCGATGGAATGGTAAATGTCGGGAAAGTATTTGGTACATTTTCTGAAAGTTCCAGCTAAATTTCCAGAAGGCTTCGGCAAAAATTTCTCGGAATTTTGGAAAGACTCCAAAAAAATGCGGGATGGAATGGGAATCGTCAGACTTTATAGGAAGTCAATTAGCAAGTAATGGTAATTTGATGAAAAGGAATCCTCTTCAAGCGTAAGGAAAGATTTTAGTCCTATCACAGGCAGACATCCCTGTATGTAGGTGGCTCACTACCCTGAGTCCGTATTTTCTGATAAATTGGACCGTGCCGTAAACCGGCACTTGTGCAACATGGCCGCATATTCTTTCGATAGTGTGCGTCGTACCGTCGTAAACAGACGACTGCATGTCATTTCTTTCCTACCTGTCCAGGACACCTCCCACATTCATTGCTTTAATTAAAAAAAAAAAAAAAAACACCAAATTTGGGGTGTTTTCGGTGTCTGCGTTCCCGTTGTGATTTATTCCCTCCTCCGTTCCCGGCAGCTTCTTCAATGACTTTAGCAGCCCCGGACGCTCCATCTCGCAGAAGATGGAGGAGGAGATGGTCCGTGTATTCAGGCAAAGACGGAAAAGTCGACATAGTTCTAAATCTGTTCCTACTATTAAATCCTTGCGCTGTTTTTGTTGCTCACATGATTCTAAAACACAGGCAGCGCTTTAACTTTTTGGACATTGCAGACTCCACATGAATCTGTAAATCTACTTGGAAGTAATAAGGACATCATTGTGTGACATACAAATGGGCGATACAACAATACGATGAAAACTCTTTGTCGTGCCTCTTCTCTTTTATTGTGGCTGAAGTCATTTTCTCTTTAGGTGTTTTTTTGTTTTTTGTTTTTTTTTACATTTGTCTACGTGGTCCTGAAAAGATTCACTTTGGCTCGACATGCATTCGGTGACGCGCTTACGTCAGCTATGTGCAGGTAGTCGGCAAGTCGAGGCCAAATTGGTTCTACTTTAGCTAAAGCAGCTTGCTAGCAATGAGCGTCGGCTGGCTACTACGCCAGCAAAACGTGGCGGTTTCACGTCTAATTCAATAATCGTTAAAGTATTGTTCTCATGAAGGGGCTGCAGGGAGTAATTAACGGAGGGAAAGAAGAAGCTAACCGGCTAATGTTATCCGCAAAAGACCGGAATTAAGTGCTTGGGTGATCAAGTACACGTTTGGCTGGAACCGCGTTAAAGCGGATCGTCTCCAACTTTAAACCGCAAGGTAGCAGGCAATTCAACAAAGCAGAACGATTTCAGGTTTTCAGTAAAATAGAACATGTCAGTTGTGACTAACGAGTGTCAATCTTTGCTCAGTGAGTCAATGTTTGTCGTCTTTTGCAGGTCCTGCCGAGGTCCCCATGATGTCCCCCAACGGTTCCATCCCGCCCATCCATGTACCACCAGGATATATCTCACAGGTTTGTTTGCAGCGTTATACTCCAAAGTTTCCACTTGCCTCTTGTGGTCTCCTTTCATATATTGTCATGAATATATCGGGGGGTGTCTGTCTGGAGGAGGTGTGTGTGTGTGTGTGTGTGTGTGTGGGTGGGGGGGTTGTCACTGTCATCAATACGACTACAGTTTGGTATCATCCGCAAAAAGCTCAACACTAAGAATTTGCGGTATCAGTTCTCAATCACTGATGTCATTCAGAAAATGCTCAGGGCCAAACATGGACCCTTGAGGCACCCCATTCCAATGGCATGCTGGCTATGTTACTGTGGCAATACTCGCGTCGCACAACGTTTTCAGCGCGTCCTTCAAAAACGATTTGATATGAAGGAGTCTTTGGCTTAGCCCACGAATGGGCCTTCAAATGCCACCTCCAGGCAATGGCGAGCCGCCTTCTAATATGATAAGCCTCCGGCCGTTGTATAATAAACACAACGGAGGTTAGCCCCCCGTTTGCTTAGCGACGAGGAATGTACAGGATGTCTGATTACCAACAAACAAACGCCATTTATATAAGCATACTGTACCGGGAGGGTCAGTTAAGTACAGCGTGTGGTCTGCATTTCGGCCACTGATAGCCAGGTCATTGGCTTGGCTTGTGTGGGTGTGTGTGGGTGGGCCAAGTGTGAGCGGGAAACACTGTCACTCTTACATAAACAAGCCTGATAGGACACACACACACACACACACACGCGCGCACACAGGGTGTTATTGACAGATGATTTTTTTTTTTCACGGAAAAGGGTTGTCATGGTGTTTGTGTGTGTGTGTGTATATACCTTTCAACTATTTGTGTGTGGGGATTAGCAGTAAATATTGCATCAGGTCCCCATGTAGTCATGTTGGGACTTTGGCCTCTGTAAACACTGAGCCAGAGTAGGGGGTCGTGTGCGTGCGTGCTTGCGTGTGTGTGCTGGGGATGGGGGTGATTGCACAAAGAGGGGTTGGTCTTGTTGTTGTTATTTTTTTTTCCTCTCACCCATTTTACATTTTACTAGGGCCCGACCGATGAATCGGCTAATCGGCTGATATTTGAAACAGGATGGGGATAATACAAAGTATTATAAAACAGTAAAACCTTCTTCCTGTAATTTGTACCTTTATTGTAGTGTTAAAGTGACAAAAAAGGACAAAAAAAGTTGTTTTGTTCATGATATATTTTTTTCAAATGAATGGCTGATTAATCGGTGATCACAATTTAATTCTGCCAAATTTTTGTCTCGGCATCGGCTTCAAAAAATCCATATTGGTCGGGCCCGACACACGCCGTCGTATTCCTGTTTCAATGTGTTTGTTTGGGGGGGTTTCGGTGTGTGTATGCATGTGTGATGATATTGTTGTTGTGTTGTTGAGATGACTCGCAGGGGGTGTTTTGTTTTGCTCCGGGCCTGGAATGCAGGGGCTGTTGTAAGTGCCTCAATAGCTGCGATGTGTACGCATGAATGTGATTGTTCGGAACAACAACCATTCCAAAGTTTGGACACACGCAGCGGGGACTTGCACGGCAGGCGCGAGAAAACTCTATTTCAAAATCTATTCAAAACCAAACAACCCCTTCCGTTTTATTGCAGAGCGCTAACCGCGGCGATGATGTGGGACACGATTCCCGCGTCTTTACGACGTGACTTCATGTTCTGCCGACAGCCAGTTAGCTTAGCACAAATTCGGGAAAACGAACCAAACATACCATACAATGTTGTTGAAAAAGATTTGTTGTCTGATGTTTGAACGGCGTCGTCCTTGTTTTTCCACCGCAGGTCCTGGAAGATACCACCGGGGTCCGCCGGGTGGTGGTGACCCCCCAGTCTCCGGAGTGCTATCCCCCATCCTACTCCCCCGCGTTGTCGCCCACGCACCACCTGCCCCCCTACCTGGCCCACCCCCACTTCATCCCCAACTCCCACTCGTTCTACCCGCCCGTCAGCCCCGGCGAGCTGACCCACCACCAGTACTACCAGCACCACCTCCCCCCTATGTACGGCGACCCAGGTACCCACGTCCCGAGCCAGCACGCCGTATAAGAAACGTGCCTTTGCTAGTTTGCAAGCGCCGCTAACTCCCTCTTCCTCCTCTAGAAATCATGCCGGTGTTCGGCATTTCCAACTTTATCCGAGAGGAGACGTACGGGAAGCCGCAGCCCAAGAAGATCAAGGAACAGAGGCAACTGGAGCGACAGAACCGGCTCAACTCGCCGCCCTCCGGCCTTTATAAAGGCAGCCTGGGGCCGGCCCACAACGGTTACAGGTGACCGTGCGTTATTGGCTTTGGCATGATACTTACTTTGTATGACATTCCAACTTGATTGACACTTGAATGAGTTTTTATTACTTTTTGGAGCAGGCTTGTGAGTTGATCAAATGAATCTACGACTATTTTAGTAATAGATTCACCATTTCGCGCCATTGTTTTATCTAAATTGGTAATTCTCTGATTTCTGCAGTCTTCCATGAAAGTAGATTCTGATTGTTATATATATATATATATATATATATATATATATATATATATATATATATATATATATATATATAATATATATATAATATATATTTATATGTTGCATATGTTTTGAAATAGCAGCAAGTCCCACGCGCCATCGCTCGGGTCAGTGGGGTCAGGCGGCGGCAGTCCAGGTAGCAAGAAACCGGAGAGGCGGCTTCGTAGCAGTCCACGCAATGGTGAACCGGAGGCACACCCGCAAGGTAGGACAAAATCATTTGTTATTGGTTCGCGTGTTGTTTACAGACATTACAAATTAGCCTCTTTGGGAGGACACAAAATGTAATTCTCTTTGATTGATGTTTAATTTGTTGGTGACCTTAAGATTGGAGTGTCAAGAAACAGCTTGAAACCTCTTTTTCGGGGAATTGTTTTGAATTTACTGTTGTAAGCGGCTAACTGCTGCTTTTTGTGATGCGGGTTTGGAGTCCCCTGCCACCATCCAGCTCTCATTTGTGTGTGACCGACTTGTAACGTGACGGAGAAATAGCCTGAGTGACCCAACTCGAACGGCCCTTTGAATACATGAAACGAACTTTGTCTTTCAAGAATAGTTGAATGCATCCCTGTGTGTGTGTGTGTGGGGGGGGGGGGGTTGTATGGCTCGCCGCATAGCTGAGGCCGTCCTGGAGTGCTATCGCTTTACCCTCAGCCACAATAGGCGCCTTGTCGGTGGAGGGGTGGTGGGCCGATGGTGCTTGTGCATACCTGTGCAGTCTTGCTGGATGAAGGAAACTTTGTGTCATGGAGAGACGGCAGCTCTGTGTTATCACTTATATACACACACACACAGGTCATCGGATAAAACACACAAAGTATCTGTATGTCCTCGTGATAATGCCGGCAGCGGAGTTCTGGAGAAGTTGTCATTTTTGTAGTGACTAGCCAGAGTGGACTTCAGTCATACATAGTTGGATGAGAACCAATGTTGAAGTTCAAAGAAGCAGTCAGTCTGGTAGAAAGGAGGAAGAGTGGCCGTGACCCTAATTAGGGAAACCCCACAGCTGAGTGTCATCTTCACAATTGTGAACGCGCAAGTTGAATTTACAAAAAATATTACCAAGAGCCAAGGATGTCGTTGATAAAGAGGAGGGTGCCCAAGACAGAGCCCTGGGGTGACAGCAGAACAAACGCAGGGGGACAGTTCTGATTTGAATGAATCATTTGATCAAACTAGGTGTGGCCGGACAGGTAAGAACCAAACCATAGAAAGGCAGGCGTGTATTGGGTAACACATTTTGTTTGTTGTGTGCGACAATATGAGTGAGAGGCCAACAGCACACTAAAAACAGAGGCGTTGGTACACCGGAAGGACGGGCTTCGTTGACCGTACTGCCTAACAGTTGATTTCATGCGGTGGTAAAACAGGACAGGAGAAGCAATTTTTAATTTTATTTATTTAATTTATTTATTTATTTGGGTGACTGAAACATGCAGTGCTACTGAGTAGGTTTCTGTGTTTGTGTGGGTGTGTGGTTACAGGATACACACGCTTGCAAAAGTTTTCAGGCATCGGGAGGACCTCGTCACCTCCCTCCCAAAAAAGGGATGATTTGACCAAATGGAGTAAAATGGAGACATTATCTGCTCCTTAAGTCAACTGGCCCTTTAAATAGTAGCTTTCATTCAAACCTTCACGCTAGCATACAGCCGGTGTGTGAATCCAGATGAGGTTGTGTTAGTCTGCCAGCGAAGAAGACACACGCACACATATGCACACATGCGCAGGGGGCGGGGGGAGATTGACAGCTCAGCTTGCGAGTCGAGGGAACGCTCACACGTCGACGACGCAATGTCTTAGCGGGGTCCTCAGCTGTCTCGGCCCGGCCGGGTCCCAGGGACGTGGTGGGGATCGGGCACACACATGCACACACTCATCGAATACTGTGGAAGCGAACTTGCTGGAAAACAATCAGAGCACGGGGGAGTTCGAGTCGTTTCAAGGAAAGGGGAGCTGGGACATTAAAAAAAAAAGGAAAAAAAGTACATCTCTGAAGCTTGGAAAAACATGTACACACGCACGCACACACACATACACCCACGCAAACAGCCACCCGCTCCATTTTATCGTACGGCCCACCAAGCATTTGCATAATCGAGAGTCCTGTAATATTTGTCGCATTATTTATTATTCCTAAAATGGGTGAATTATAATGCATTGGGGAAAAAAATATTTGTTACAATAATTGGTTTACGTTCAATGAAATGTGAAGTATTTGTTAGAATTGACTTTTTATATAGAATTTCAACATTTTACGTCAATATTTAATTTGTCTTTTTTTTTAATTGCACATCATAAAATATCTGTAAACTTAACCTATTATGATTATATTGTATTATGAATATTAAATAAAATAAGCAATTAGCACAAACATTTTGCATATGCATTTAAAATATTTTTTATTTAATGTTTAATTTATATTTTGTCAATGGCCATCAAACGTGGCCTTGAAGGAGCATAAAAGTTGCCCCCAATGCTCCTGCCCACCCTGCCCGTGCGTGGCTGTTGCCTCGGTGCCAACATGGCAGCCTTGCGCTGCCCCCTGTTAAAAGCCAGCTCTGCGAAGGCCCCGCCCTCCTTGCCTCCCAGAAACGAGCCAAGCAGAAACAGATGTGGGCCCGCTCCCCCACTCCCCCGCCTCCCTGTCTTCGCTTCCGCACCGTCCGCCGCGGGTTCCTAGAACCTTCTGGCAGAAACCGTCGCCAAGTTACCGCGAGCGGAGACGAAAGCAGATGTTCCCCACTTCGCTTTGGTGAGTCGAACTGCACTGCTTGCAAAAATCACAATCGAGCCTTCTTGGTTTGGGTCGCTGATGCAGATTTTGAATTTATTCGACGCCCAAGAACACATCTTAACCAGGGTTGCCAAAATTGATGGCTCCAGAAGCTGATTGGTTCATTTTACGGCAAAGTGAACCTGGCGCAGTGAGGAAAAAGACGGAAAAAAGTTAATCTTCTATTTCCGTGATGTCATCTTCATTAGCCGCACTCACCTTTTGACCAAAGCATGACTCATGAACAACGAACCCTCCCTTGCCCGATGACCCCCACCTCCCCGATTCTTCCTCCTTCCTTGTTTGGATGTGCATCGCCATGGCGATAATCTCGCCCCCGGGTTGAGTTCTCCGTGCTTCCCACGGCTTCCAAATAGGGCGATGCGCAAGAGGGGGGCAGGAAAAAATGACACGGGCCAGATGAGAATTATGGAGGAAAAAAATGATGACATCATGTGCGAGGTCATCCGAGGATGGCTGTTCCTGCCAATCATCGTGCAAGTGAACCCTTCTGTGTCAAGTGTGCTGCAGCTGAGCTGTGTGCATGAGTGTGAGGAAATCCTGTTGCTTTTTTAGGGGGGTGGGGTCTTATGTCAAACCATTTTGTTTATTTCTCTCCTTCAAGATGACAAATAGGATCCACTTAAAAAAAAAAACCCACACACCTTAGCCATTGTAGGGGGGGTTACTTCAATACAGTTATACAGACACAAAGAAGAGTCACCACGAATCTGGTTCAATAAATTCCCATATTAGTCGGGATTTTTTTTTTTTTTGCAGAGGATCAAGAATATATGCTTGTCAATATTAAATAATCCGCCTGCATGATTCGTTCCGCCATTTGGGTTCGAATGCCCGTTGCATCAAGGGTTATTCCACAGCAATGCTAAATGTTAGCCTGTCAATGGTGTTTTCCATGAGATGTTAGCATGAAGCCAGCGGCAGCATTCCCAAGGCCACGTCTGATTGTTTTAAATGCACGCCATTTAATGCTCTTTGTTTTGTGTTTAGTGTGAGGGTAAACTTCGGCAACAAACGGCTTCAAGCGTCTTTTTAAAAACATTTTTATTTCCGAATTTATTTATTTTTCTATGAAGTGTTCAATAATGTTTTTGGTGAATATTTGTTGGTTGCTGCAATTCCTGGTAATGCTTCTGCTAATATTTATGTCACGTCTTTGCAAATATTACTTTTGTTTTTGGAATAAAATATACCGTATAATATGGTAGAATACAATTGTAGTATTATTAAGAACAATTGTAATACAAAAAAACCTTAAAAATAAAATAATTCCGTCAAAATGTAATGGTTAAAAATGGGAAAAACTAATCAGACAAGCAATCATATAAATACAAATAAAATACGAATAAAAAAATCTATCTAGATTATTTGTAATATTCAAAGAAAAAAAGATGACAGTAAAAATTTATTTTGACATTTCCGAGTTTTGGAATTATATGAAGTGAATTTTTTTTTTATACTTTTGTCATTGTTTTTTGAAAGTCTTGGAATTAAAGAAAAAGAATTGATGATGTATGTGCAAACCTTCACCATGACAACGAGCGTTGCATGTGTGTGTGTGTGTGTGTGCGTGCGTGCAGGCCAGCTGCCGAACACACGAATGCTCACCATGCAGGCAATGACATGTTTTTATTTTCCTGCTCACACCTCATTCCTCATCCCTTCTTCCTCTCAGCTGAGTGCTTTTGTTCGCCGTTGATTAGAGACTGCTAAAGATGACAATCTATTGCACTTCTTTCCACGTGGTGTGTTTCGTGTGTGTGCGCTCTGCTGCATTTTTCACATTTTTCTCCCCCTCCCCCTCCAGGCCTTAAAGGTCTTTTTCTGTCCCGTCGCAGACAGAACGCATGCCGGAGCCGCAGGCCGTCATTCTGCAGGAATGTGACCTCTTCTTCTTTTTTTTCTATTCACACACACACACAATTAAGAGTGTGCGAGGCCAGCCGCAGACAAGATGTCATTGTTATCAGCCATTCCTGCGTGATGGTGCGTCCAACTTCCAAGTGGAGTTTTTTTTTTTTTGTTGTTGGGGGGTTCCCCCCCCCCCCCCCCCCTTCCGTTTATTCTTTCCGGTCGAGTATATTTGCAGGAGTCAAGACGCAGGAAGTCGATCACATGCTGCTGCTGCACGAGATATTTATGGATGAAACAGTCATACTTTAAAAATGTCAGACAAGTGTAAAAAAAAAAGCATGCTCACATGAGCATGATGGGATGATAACCGTGAGCAAAAATATTGCGGTATCACAGTATTAAAATTACAACTCTAAAATTTCCTGTTTCTAAATACATGCGAAATAAAAAATTTGGTATGTCCTGATCTGATATATCAGCCGAAAACAAAACTGTATCTCGTTTACGGATCGGATTACTACACCCAAAATCTCCGATATGAGCACTCATATGCAAGTAGTCCATTCAAGTACTTCACTCCTTTACATGTCAAAGATGGAAATATTTTTGTCTCTGGCCAAAAAAGAACCAATTATGTAGTTTTGTACTTTTTTTGTGGTCTAAAAATGCCCGGTACTGTACAAAATTATTTGCAAATAAATAGTTTTGAAAAGGCTAGAAACTGGATGAAAAGTTTAGTAAATGATCAGGGTAAAAGTTTTTAATTTCACTCTTAACTTACTTTGTTGGTGCTTATAGGTGGAGGATAATAGCAACTCGTTTTTATTTTATTTCAAAAAAGCTTATTTGGTTAGCCTCCATGAACTATCGTAACCATGGTACATATCAAGAATAGCACTTTTGGAAGCATGTACACAACTAGCACCTGAGGCCATCGACATGAAAAGGTAGCTGCGGCGATGCTAAGCTAATGTCCATGCTCTCCATGACCCATGACGTGATGTTCGCCCCGACTAACATGGCTGCCATGTATGTCCTTGCAATTGTTAGTCTGTCTACAAATCTGTGGTTTTCGCCTGCTCTAGTCTACTCTAACTATCTCTGAGCAACAGCAACGCAACTCGGTAGAATGCGACCAGTCTCTGTTGATGACACCACAGTGCCCTCTATTGGCCCTTTGGGGAATTGTGGTCACCTCTAAAGGTTACAAACTGAAAACGGCGACTTTAGAAAGGACCTTTTTGAGTTGACTGCACATTGTTTTCTGTGCGTTCTATCCCGCATCCGTTCAATCGTGTTCCACTCCACTGATGCTTTAAAAAAATATATATAATAAAATCCGTTTTCACCGGAGCACGTGGAGTTGCCCAATTCCCGCCGCCCATGTCGTCCACATCCTGTCCTTTGATGCTATGTCGCTCTTTTCCGTCTCGTCTGGCCCACACTTCCCCCTGAGCTTTTTTATATATATTTTCTCCCCCTCTTCCCTAGTTCCCAAATCCTTCATCTTTTTCCCATTTTCCGACTGCCAACGTCTGTCCTCGCTTATCGTCTTACACTCAGACAGGATGTGAGGTCAGGGACACAAGAGGAAGTGTGGGCAGCACATAAACACGTGTGGGTGCGTGCGTGTGTGTGTGTGCGTGCATGCGCGCGCGCGCATGCTGCTCCTTGCGGTTATTCCCCACACGTAAGAGTTTAGCAGCTGGCCTCATCCACCACAAGTCGGGGCACTCAACAAGTTTGTGTTTTTCTTTCAACCACTGCGTCTTGATTGGAAGTTGAGCAGATCAAAGCAAGAGCCCTATTGATTGTTTTTAATCGATATGTTGCCGTGTTCGACTCAATATGGCCTCGAATTCCGTTTTATTCGATGCAACCTACCCTTTGGTCATTTTCCATATTTTTGGATTTCCTGTAATGCCATGAGATGCCAGAAGATGGCACCAAAGCTCTTGTGGAAGTATCTCAGCATGTAGGGGGCGGAGTTTACCTTCAGCGCAGGTCATTAGAGGAGAGCCTTTGCCTCATGTGTATCGTTTTTTCCCCCCTCTGCTTATTTGTAAGCATATAGTTGTAAAATGTGTGTGTGTGTGTGTGTGTGTGTGTGTGTGTGTGTGTGTGTGTGTGTGTGTGTGTGTGTGGAGAGTTCGCCAGGTCAAATGCATACAGTAGCTCTGCTGTAACTTCTTACTTAGAACGCACACACACACACAAAGCACACGAGGGGAGTTCAAGCTGAGGTTGTGCTTCCATGACATCACGGTTGCCATGACTCACACGTGTCGCCCCGGGCTCCTCCGCAAACAAACACACGCACGCACGTACATTGTGATTTACAGTCGGCTCAACTCCGATGGAGAAAGCAGGCGGAAAAACCTTCAACTTGGGGGAGCCCGTAGGGAGAGTGATGATGGGGGGGCAGGCGGCGGGCCGGGGCTCCCCCAGTGTGTTACGCATGCACGCACGCGTGTGCACACGTACTTCTGCAAATGCATCCTAATGCCTCCACCCCAATGCCAACAAGCTCCACGGATATAGTGTATAGATACTCAGCTCCTCTCTTGGCTTCTCAGTACAGCTGTAATATCAGTTATTCTTTGCAGAAGATAGAAAAATATATACCTGCAAGTATTATCTTTGGTCGGCACATGTATAAAGAACAAATACTTTAAAATACTTTCCTTTATAGGATCTAAAAATCTGAATTAACATTTGCAAATTGTTTAAAAAAAAGCACAAATATATGGTCGTAACTTTAAGATAAGAAGATAAGAAAACCTTTATTAGTCTCGCAATGCTTTGTCAACTTTATTGATGTTTTTCTCCTCCAGATCATGACTCGGAGACCAAACGTGTTCAAGACATGTTGTCTACAATCGACAAACCACAGGTTGGTGCGCACACCTTTTACCCTTTCCTTTGTATACACACACACACACACGCACACACACACACACACACCAGGTCCTTGTCTCATGCTTTTCATTGGTGGTCCATTTTTCCATGTTTCCGTTCTGTCTTGGTAGCTAACATGAATATCAGATGCTGGGGAAGGGATGCGGGGGGGGGGGGGGGGGCGACGACAGAGTTGGCTGCTTTTTAAAACCCCCTGAGGTTGCAAAAGAAACTGCAGCAGTACTGTAAAGGGCCACACGAGGGCAGCATCCGCTTTCCCAAAGTACAAGGGTGTGCAAGTTGAACTATACTGCAGCAGGAAAAATACCTCAAAGCCCCTTTGACATCTAAAGTGAAGCTAACACTGCATATATATTTTTTCACCTGTAAGAATTAAGACAAAAAAATACCCTATAGTTTTGTGTTCATGAAACCAATGAACTTCTACAGGGAATGCAAAGGTTTATTTCTGCATGTCCTCAAAAATGTTGAGCTCTGAAAAACAGACAAAAAAAAAAAAAGGAATTCTCTGATTCATTAAATTGAAGCCAAAATGGAATTTTCCACCTTCGGCAAATCAAAAATGCTGTCGTCTTCTATGGCCACACCGATGAATCAGCCGAGCGATTAAACAGCCGTTATTATCGCTTTATAAAATCTGATGAGTTTCTTTTTTTGTTTTAATCTTTGTACATATTACAACATAAGACAATGTTTTAAACACTCTATCCCCAAAAAGTCTGCCAATTTTTGTTGGTTTTTACTGTCATTGTTAAGTTTAACAAATCGGAAAGGGTGGGCTTTTGTAAAGCAGTCAAATGGTCTGCGTTGAATTCACAACTTCGTTTTTTCTTGGTAGGTGTCCAATCTGCAGGCCCGAGCTGTGCGTCTCTCTTGGGCGCCCCCTGCAGGCCTGACAAGCCGGCACAGCAACGGCATGCCCATGTCGTGCTCCTACGAGTTGTCCCTCTCGGATAAAGGGCGAGACGGGAAGTATCGCCTCATCTACAGGTAAACACCAAGAGAAGCAAAAATGCCGCCGTTTAAATAAATAAATATATATATAAATAGTTTTTTTATGTTTTTAATGAAAATAATGAAAGAACATATGAACAGTATTCTTTTTTTCAACATTTGATGATTTCAGTGGGAAAAGAAACTTCAGATTTTTGTTTTCAAAATGGGCACAATTGATTTGTTTCAAATGTATTTTGACTGAAAAGAAATTGACTTTTTTTTGTTTGTTTAAAATTAAATAAATATATTTGGTATTGTTCACGGGGAAGAATGGATTTGAACTTAATGTGACATTTTTCAGTGGACGAAAAGGCGAAATTTCTTTTTTTTTTTTTTTTTTGAATGGGACGGTGGGGGAAAGGCATGTGAATAAGATTTCGTCAGAAAATCGCAGCTGTTTAAACCACTTGCCATTTTTACTGGCAGTGCATTGAATTCTTTGTAGCAATTGATTGTGGGATTGTTATCTGTATTTTTTGTTCCTGTTCCAAAGTGGTGAAGAACTGGAGTATCATCTCAAAGATCTGAGGCCAGCGACCGACTACCACGTACGGTACGTGCTCTCCTCTCCTCATTTTTGAACCTCCAAATCTTGTCGCTCGCGCGGACCTTTGTGACCTTGGTGCACCCCCTTGCCGGCAGGGTATGCGCCACATACAACTCGGTGCGCGGCTCGTGCTCCGAGGCGTGCACGTTCACCACGCATTGCAGCGTCAGCGTTCCCGACGTCCCACTTGCCCCCAGGCTTTCCCACCGCACCAAAAGCACCCTCACTTTACAGTGGAAGGTACTTATGCCCGAACTCGTTCCACACTGTGAACCTCGCATGGCTGTCCAGTGACAAGCAACTGTCGCTAAACTTAGGCTCGTTTTTATGCAAAGACGAAATATTATTTTTTTATTTACTGAGATTCTCGACGAGCAGAGAGGGAGGGGTGAGCAGTTACGCCCGGTCGAGGAGGAGGGAGGAAGCAAGACGACTGGGCAAACGCGGATGCCTTTTTGTTCTGTTGAGGAATGTTTTAAAGAAGAAAAAAAAATGGTGCCACCGGGTACTAGTTAGCCCCCAAGGACAACACGGGTCCGTTCGAAAAATAGCTCACCGGTGATGGGTCACTGTGACTTACAAAAAAAGAATTCAAACAGAAGAAGAATGTTAACATTTATTGATGCTTCTTCTGTACCAAATATTCTATTTTTTGTTTTAAATTTTTTTTATTGCGTTCAATGGAAGAAAAATGCCGTTTTTATTTACCCTAAAAAAAAAGATCATTTCGGAGCTGTACATTTTATTTCACATGTATTTGAACTAAAGGTAATATGACAATAAATTTCTTTCATAAAAAAATATGAGCATGAAACGAGTTTGAACTAATTTTGAATTTTTTTTACCGAAACATTCATTTTAACGAAACTGCAAAGTTATTTTGACTAAACTTGATGTTGTTATAGGGGACTTGAACAAAAAAATAAAAATAAAAAATTGATGACATGGAATATCAGAACAAAAGGCTAGTAGACGATTTTGTAATTTTTATCCGAAAAAATGAATTTGTCTTCATCGGATGGCGGCCGGTCGGCTTTTCATTGGACAGTCGCTGCTGAGTCACATGACAAAACTTGAGCATGTTTCATCCATTTGTTGTGTGGCCACCATCAGCCGCCAGGCGACAACGGATCCAAAATCACAAACTACCTGCTTGAGTGGGACGAGGTGAGAAAAAACGGCTGTGAATTTTTTTTCCAAACGATGATCGTGAATTAATTGTGCGCCTGTTTGTACAGGGGAAGAAAAACAGCGTGTTCCGGGAATGTTACTTCGGGAGCCAGCGACACTGTAAGCTGACGCGGCTGTTCCCTGCCTGCGCTTACACCTTCAGGGTGGCGGCGCACAGCGACATCGGCACAAGGTAACCACGCCCCCCCCCCCCCCCCCCAAAAAAATTACATGCTGGTGGAATAAATATTTGAAAAGGTTTTTTTTTTTCACATTGTACCCCAATATTTGATTTGTACGCCTTTATAAGAGAAAAAAAATAATTGCAGAATTGGACATTTTGATCATGAATGGATTGACAATCAATCGACAGAGAGTGCATTTGTTTTATTGCAGTAAAACATTTCTCAGGTGTGGACCTCAGGTTTTGGTTTCCCCAGAAACATATTCATAGTAATACGACTTTTTTTTTTTCTTCGTTTTGCAGCGGCTTCAGCTCCGAGGCGGTGTTCTACACCATGGGCACGCTGCCCGCGTTGCCTCTGGCGCCGCGTCTGGTGAGGGCCGGCGTGTCCTGGGTCACCCTGGAGTGGGGGCGGCCCGAGGGCAGCCCCGGCGAGGAGCAGCTCAAATACACCCTGGAGATCCAGGAGGACAACAGCGTGAGTGGCTTGCTCTTTTGTTTTATCGCGGACACGCCTTCAAAAAGTGTTTGTGTGCTCACCGCGCCCCAAATGAACCTCTCCCAGGGAGCGGAGTTTCACCCGAAGTACACTGGAGAAAACTTGACCTGTACTGTACAAGGCCTGAAGAGGAGCACGCAGTATAAATTCAGGGTGAGTGGCTTTCACACGGAGACACTGCAAAAATTTGTCATAAGGCCGCACGGAATTTGTCAAACGCGACATGTTGGGCACTCCTCCGGGCTACTGCACTTGACAAGTGCTTTCAACTCAAAAGTAGGCGAGTTCGCATTTTTGAACGCGTTCTCAAATGTATGTCGAACGTATTTGCGAGTACGTTCGAATGTATTGATGAGTCCGTTTAGGTGTATTTGCCAATGCATTGCAAATTTGTTTGAAAATATGCTCAAAAGTGCTTTCAAATACGTTGAATTTGTCACTGCTTGACTTGACCTTTTGAGGGCAAAACTGAATTCGTTGAAACTTAGCCTGATGCTCGGAACCTAAAAACGCATTTATTTTAGCGACACTTCTCATTTTTATAGAGAAAATGCCTTTGTTTTTGCTGAATTTAATAATTTGATTTGTGGGAATGCATTTTGTTTTGTCATATTAATTATTGACTCAATTCGGCTTTTTTTTTTTGTCGATTCAATGAACTAAATTTTGTATTTTGACTCGGAAAAGGCAGAAACAAAATATTTTTACCGTTCAAGCGTATTCATTTTACAACAGCGTGCGTTGGAACGAGCTCCATTTGCGGTTTCGCAAGCGTTGTCGCTCATTTATTGTCAACGTGCATGTTGAAACTAAAAACCGAAATTGACGTTTTTCACCCCCCCCCCCCCCGCGCCTCATTTTTTGCGTACCTTGGCATTTGTTTTTGAAGTCCATGGGATATTTTCACTGGTTTGAACAAAATCTGTTCTGAACATAAAAACCTTTTTTGCGCATGCCAAAATGATATTTCTCGATCTGCAAATTTTCCGACACCTCACCTCAATCTCTACCGAGCCCAGCACATATAAAAGCACCATTTACTTCCTCATACATGGAAATTACATTCACGTGCGTCTCCTCTCTCACCTGACACATAACCTTTTCCTGTTTTGTTTTTTTTTTTTTTTTAATTTTTGTTTCTCCCTCCGCCACGCCCGGCCGCAGCTGATTGCGTCGAACGTGGAGGGCAAGAGCAGTCCCAGCGAGGTGCTGGTGTGCACCACCAATCCCGACAAGCCGGGCCCGCCGTCCACGCCGTGCGTCGTGGCCTCGACGCCTTACGCCCTCACCGTCACATGGGGTGAGGCCTTCTTGATTTCGAGATAGCGTGAAACTGCACCAAAAAAAAAAAAAAATGAAGCCACTGGACACAATATTAGGTACACCGGTCCACCGCCGATTTCTACCGCCGTCACTAAATGGCGTTTGTCATCCCATTTATCGTATTGACTATTCCATCGAGTCATCAGATAGATTTGCTAGTTTTTCTCTTTGACTTGTTTTGAATCCCAGCCCAACTGGAGATGGTTTCAAATTTGAACACCAGAACATCATTTCTTAACATTTTTTTGTCATTGTGCTACATTTTTATCTATTTATGTTTGATTTGGATCATATTTATAATTATAATTTTGAAATTATTCAGTAGTACTGCTTTGGGGTCCATTCCGACTGCACCATTTTTAAATCACCTAAAATGTTTAAATTGGGGGGGAAAAGCATTGAAAATAGCAATTATAAATTTTGAATAAAGCAAATAAAAATGAAAAATAAAATCGAAAAAATTTACAGTATTATTTTTAGAAGTGTTGTTGGGTTAGTAGTTTTACTATTTTTTACTCCAACAGTGGAAAGGTGAAAATGAAATACAGCCAATGTTTCAATAGCATTTTTAACTAACTAAAAGTGAGAACGACTCATTACAAAAAAACAAAAAAAAAACAATCATGCATTAAGACGCGCAGGCGTACGTAACGTGTCCGGACGTCTACACGCCCGACTTCATCTTAATCCCAGCAAATGTTAATTACGCGCCTGTCAATTCAAAGGAGAAGTATCTTGTTGTTGTCGAAATGCGAGACCAGGACGGCTCGCTGCTAAACGACGTTGTCCTTTGAGTCGTTTTTGTCTCTCTGCTCTCGTTCTTGACAGATCCCCCGCAGGACAACGGCGGCTCTGAAGCGCTCACGTATTTGTTGGAGATTAGCGAGGGATGCTCGGAAGGTACAAGTGTTCGCTTTTAGGAGCTCATGTTGTACTCTTTAGTCCTTGGTTGGATGCTATTCCCCAAAAGTCATGATAAGAACTTGACTGAACAAAGATGTTTCAGTTATGAAATCGTGTGTGTGTGTGTGTGTGTGTGTGTGTGTGTGTGTGTGTGCGTGTGTGTGCGTGTGTGTGTGTGTGTGTGTGCGTGCGTGCGTGCGTGTGTGTGCGCGTGCGCCCGTGTGTGCGCGTGCGCCCGTGTGTGCGTGCAGCCGATCAATGGGAGGTGGCGTACAGTGGGCCGGCCACAGAGTGCGTGTGCGAGCGCCTGGCCCCGGGCAGCATGTACCGCCTGCGCGTCTGCAGCATCACCACCGGGGGGCACAGTCAGGTACGCTCTTCTTTCTACTATTCTTGTTGTTATGGTGAAGATGAGCGCATCAGAAAATAGACGATAGTCATTCTCGCTTCGCTTTACGCGCCACATAAATCACATCCTCCCAGGAGTCATTTTATAATATCTGTGTTGCTGCACCGTTTGTGTTTAAATAGCCATCGTTTTTTTTTTTTCAGCTTTGAAAATACTGCGGCACCGATGTTACTTTTGTTAGCCTGTCTATAGGGTTTGGCATTATGTGTTAGCCTTACGATAGTGGACTGTAATTGGACCATTGAACTACTATGACAAATGATCATTTTTATTCATTTATTAATTTTTTTCCTCCTTTCCTGCTGAAGTGCACTGTTGGCGTTCCGGTGCGCACGTTAAGCGTTCCACCCGGGCCCTGCCAGCCGCCAAGGATTGTGGGTAAAGCCAAGCACAAGGAGGTTCAGTTAGAATGGGGTGAGTACACACACACACACACACACACACTGTTTAGAGGCTTGACTATTTGTGATTGATTGCTGCAGGGTGGCTTAATCACCCTATGGCTCCCTGTTAACGTTTTCCCGGCCCGCCCTAATGGACCCCTCGGTCAAAGCACGCTTGTTGCTTAATCGAGACTCCATTAAAAAAAAAAAAAAACAACTGTTCACATCCGGCTCGCTCGGGTCGGGAGCCCCCGCTGCGTCTCGGCAAGCGCTATTTTCCGAGATTTGAACGCTTGTGTAGATCTCCTTTTAGCTGGTTTTAATAAGACAGGCTGAGTTGGAGCAGATTGCCGCAATTAACCGTCTGTGGGTGATGGTTGACCTGCGGTGCACTTCTGCCCTCGTTTTAGCGGCCTCGGTGCTTTGACGTTGCGGGGTCGGCCAAGTCCTGCCAGTTTGAGGATAGTCAAGTCAGACCAAAGTCTGGGGGTGTGGCCTCAAGCAGGCAATTTGACACAACTGAGAGTCACCAAATGTTGACATTCAAGCACTTTCAAATCGTGAAAGCAAATCCGTCCTCAGTTTGTATGCGTTGAAACTAGTGTTTTTTTGTTCTTATTTTTGCATTTGAAACGATTATTGTTGGCAATGTTTTTTATAGATAATCGACACATATTTGTCACGCTTCCAGAAAGCTCTGAAGAAAATTGGAAAGGACAAAGAAATCCAATACACGAGAAATACAAAACGAGAATAAACAACCAAACTATTTATATGAAAAATATTTCGCCCAAAAATGTGGTGAGAAGCAATTCGTGGAAAAAATAGTCAAGAACATCTAGAACAAACAGACACTTAGAGACAAGAGTTGTGAGGAAAGCCGAACGATCTGACAGCCAATTGTCGGCGTGGCAGAACTTTTAAAGGCCGGCGGCCAACCGGGATGATTAGTGACAGGTGGGGCTCTGGAGGGAACGCCCTCCACTCCTGCCAGCCACTGAAGAACAAACAGGACAGAATCAGGACAGTATTAATATCAGGGCCATAGAATTTTAACTTTTTTCCCACAAAAGTACAGGACTTTTTGTTTTTCTCTTGCATGGACTTGTGGAGCCCCCCCCCCCCCCCCCCCACACTCCCCTGACCATGTTCGGGATAAGCGGTGTTGAAAATGAATGGGTAGATAAATATACAGCATACTACATCTGTCCTTTTGAATATATAGTCCCCCCCTGAGTTATTTTCTGAAAGTAGGAATTTTAAACATTGGCATATTTTCAGATCTTTAAAAATTTTTTTTAAAAATTCCTTCGTGTCATTATACAGAGTCCCCCGCTGCCAATGGTGCAAGCGAGGTGTACATGTTCAGCCTGGAGATGAGCGAGGGAGATGCCCAGCCGGCCGAAGTGTTCCACGGGGCGGAGATGCAGTGCACCGTGGGTAGTCTGCTGCCCGGCGCCACCTACAGTTTCCGGCTGAGGGCTGCCAATGAGGCTGGGGTGAGCAAAAAAATTGACCAAAAATCAAAAAAGGACCCGACCGATAAGGATTTATCGATTTATTTTTTGCTGATATTTGGCATAACTGATGAAGTGCCTAAATGCAGAATGAAAAAAATAAAGTTGTTGTTTTTTGGGGGTGGGGGGGGCCTTCACGATACAAAAATAAAGTTCTGGATTGATCAGTTGGGCTGATTTTTATTTATTTTTTCTTTCGTAGTTTGGCGAGTACTCCCAGCCAACGGTGGTCACGACTGCAGCGGGTCCTCCAGGCCAGTGTGGGCCGCCGCTCATCGCGCTTGCCAGCAACACCTGCGTGTCGCTCAACTGGGAGGTGAGAACCTTCATGGAAAAGGAGACGGAATAAGAATTTGTTTTAGTGGCCCAAACGGGAGGTTGGTGAAAATGATTTTGGTTGCCGTGGAAACGGCGCCCGGGAGAGCTTTGGGGATTCTGACTCGAGAAAGGTCGTTGATGTTGTTGTTGTCGTCTGTGACTCAACCGCGGCAATCAAGCTTGCTCATCGCCTTAATGGCAGCAATCCATCTGACATCACAATGCGGTTCCGTCTATTTATGGATGCGGCCGGCTGTGCGAAGTCAAATCATATTTTTTCCCCCCTTTGAACACTTCCGATTTGAGGTCACAGTTGTCATTTCGAAATAATAACGCTAACAAGCAAAGAATAATGGTTTGGGTTTTTTTTTTTTACTTCACATTTTTAGGAGGATATTTTTTTTGTCTCAATGCCATTAATTCTCTTATACCTCAAGTCACATTTTTCTGTTGTCTTAAAATGCAATGTGTGCGTCAGAGTCCCGAGGGCTCGGGCAGCGACATCTCGGAGTATCTTCTGGAGTGGGGCCGGGAAGACGAGCCCATGGAGTTGATCTACTGCGGCTCGGCCACGCAGTGCGAAGTGTCCGACCTCACGCCCGCCACCAGCTACTGCTGCAGGTTACAGGTGAGCCGGATTCCAATTGCAGTGACTTCTTTATTTCGTTTTGACTTTTTTTGGGGGGGGGGGGGGTTAATTAGGTTTGAGAGAAAGTTAGTTAATTTTTAGTTGTTTTTTTTTTTTTGCGGCAAAATGCGTCATTGTAGTTGATTTGAATATTTGTCAAGTGGAAGAGTAAAAAAAAAAAAAAGTAACTTCGTATTGTATAATAAATCCTTTCATGCCCCAAAAATGATCACGTGTAACTCCTGTGTGGAGTTTAGTCCGTTGAATTTTGCCTCCCCCCCCCACTCCTTCAGGCTGTCAATCAGGCGGGGTCGGGGCCTCACAGCGAGCAGGTCAGTTTCCAGACACCGGCGACCATTCCCGACGCCGTCTCCTCGCTCAGCCTCCTGGACCCGCCAGCCTCGTCGGAGTCGGGCCAGTCGCGCGCCACCTGCCTCTTCCTCAAGTGGGAGGAGCCAAACAGCAACGGGGCGGAAATCTCATCGTACATCATCTCTCTGGATGAGCGGACCATCACGGTGGAGCCGGCGACCAGTCACCTCGTCGGCGGTCTGCAGCCGAACAGCGAGTACAGGTACGGCGACTCGACAACTTTTTCTGATTCTGAATTATTTCGAGTTTTGATGTCTTGATGATTATCTGATTGGTTCATCAACAGGGAGGGGGGGTCGGGGATACACTTCCATCCTTTTTTGACTTTGTGGATTGTTTCTAGCCATGTTGTTTATTTCTATTGCCTCTGGTGGGAGTTGTCATGAATATCTTAAGGAGCTTTCATTGTACGCTGGCCGAGCATAATGTGAACTTTTTTGACTTTGTGGATCATTTCTAGTCATTTCTTTTGTTGTGTCAGTTCTCAAGAAGGACTGGTTCAAGGAATGTTCATTTTATGATCGGTATGTGGCCATGCCACGAACTAAATTATTCGTCTTTCTGTTCGCGGTTATACTTTTTTGGGGGGGGATAATGTAGGGCTCTGATATATTTTGCAATTGAAAAGCATAAATCGAGGAGGTTGGAATCATTTTTTTAAAATGATCATTGTGCAGTTGAGGACAGCCTGGAAATTTTTCTGAGAAAAATATTTGGGGCCTTTGAATGGATCGTGGAAAAAAAAACTGCAGTAAATAACTACTCACCACCTGAATCACAGTGTGCTGTTGTTACCTTCTGTAAATTATTCTGTTATTTACCTGTACCAGTGTGTGTGTGTGTGTGCTGTTTTCCTCCTCCGCTTGTTTTGTTCCCATGTCAGGCTGCTCTCTTGCGTAATGGCACAACGCTGCGCCACACGCGCCTCCCTTGGCGCGGAAAGCGTCTTCATATTTGCACCAGTTTGTGTTTAAAGTGGTTAAAGGTTTAGACATGATGTTTAAAGTCTTAATTATAATTATATATATATATATTTTTTTTTTAACAAAAAGAAAGAAAGAAAAAGACGCCAATGGTTCCAAATGACAAAGTAACAATCTTCGTTGTTGGCTCACTATTTGGCAGGCTCAAGTTGGCTCTTCCGCCACTATTCTGTTGAGTTGCTTTTTCCGCAGTCACACTTTGGCAAAAGGGAGATGATTCACATTTATTGATTATAATTACTCAAATCATTTTATTATTTTATATGATTGATGAATGTAATTAATAAATGGTAGAATATTGTTTAAAGATGATCACTATGTCTGTCCCATTTTCTTTATTTGTTCCAAATTCATGGCTTATATTTTTTTTATATAAACATCAAGCACCAGATACACATGACTGCCACCACCAGTTTCTTGAGTAAATAAATGAGATCGATAACTCCCTTCTCGTTTTTTAGGAGCCACCATTTCCTGATTGTGAAACATACTAAAAAATTAATACTTGATGAACAAAATAAAATATTTATACAACGTTTTGATCAATGTTATTTTTGAAAACAGTTTGTAAAAAAATAAGCTCCTGTTCGTGCACGTGTTGCTTCTCATGGCCAGATGCTGGTGTTGCGGCTGGGCCGCATGAATTTTAATCAAAGGTCAGTCATGTTAGCATCCAAATGCCACGTGCGCTCATGAAACAAGATGTCTGCACCCCCCCCCCCCCTCAAGCGAACTGCATTATCACACTGTGTTCTACGGTGCTGCATAGCTGAAAGTTTCTTGATTTTGTGGATTACTGCCCCGACGTTTGGTTTCTTTCTGTTGTGCTAGGTGGCGGTTTTCGTAAATTTAAATTGGCAGAGGAAGCAATTGAATCAATTAGCATGACCGAGAATGCAGTGGCCTTTTTTTTTTTTTTTTTTTTTTTTTTTTTTAATTCGATGATGAATTTGGGTATTACAAACAGTGGCAAGAAACCGGCCAACATATTAAATCGGTGGGCCGATGAATCGGTCCGCCGTTCAAAAGCTGAAGATCCGTATTTTTATAAGGCGAGGTCGCAGTTAACATGAAAAACTCTGACTGAAACGTGCCTTTCCTATGACTGTGGCGTTTTAGCGTTCAGATCCAGGCAGTCAACGCCATCGGCTGCGGCCCGTCCAGCCCGCCGTTGCTCGCGAGGACGCGGCCCCTGCCCCCGGCCTCGCCCCCCCTGGAGTGCGCCGCCGCCGGGCCGCAGAGCCTCAAGCTGAAGTGGGGCGAGAACGCCAGCAACCCTCGCTCCTCCCCGATGGCCGACGACGTTTACTACACGCTGCAGATGGAGGACAAAAACCACAGGTGGGTTCCCTGTACCTTATACCTTATACACGGATCGTATTCATGTACACCTATACGTACGGACCTACAAACATAATACACACTTATAGGGCAATGGTCACTTTTGTCATTAATATTTAAGATTTACTAAGACATTGAGAACAAATTTGTAAAGTCCTAGTTTTTTCGTCGTTTTAATTATAATGCGCTTCTTCATTAAAAAAAAAATTGAAACCTTTTTCAAAATATTTTGATGAAAACGCAAAGATTTTTTTTTCCAATTTTCATTTTTAGCCTGAGATGACCTTTTAATCGCATTGTTTTCTTTGGTCATGACCGATGACGACCCCCCCCCCCCCTCTCTCTCACGACCCCCCCCCTCTCTCTCACCACCACCACCACCATTCAAACTCATGAGATTGTACAGGTGTACCTAATAAAGTGACCAAGGGCCATGTAACCACTTTCCCTCCTCCACCTGCTGCTAATCAATCACACAAACGTCAATACTACACAGAAAGCGTACGAGCAGCTCATTAGAGACCCGCGAGTGTGCATGCGTGTGCGCGTATGCCTGTGTGTGTGTGCGTGTGTGTGTGCGCGCACGCGCATGGTGTAACCAGATGTACCATAGCGGAGTCACGTTGAAGCCCTGTGAGGCAGGAGATTAACGTGGCCGCAGATGAGCTCTTTTCTATTAACGCGACACTTAAAACGATCTTGGGCACATGACAGAGGATGATGCCCACCTCATTTCCTCTTTTGCTATTTTGTTTAGTTTTTTTTTTTTTTTTGCTTTTTTTCCTTTAGGGGTATGGTGTGTGTGTGAGACATACTCCGTATGTGTGTATATATACAGTATATATAGATATATACTGTATATACCTGTATATATATATATACCATATGTGTTTGTATATATATATTGTACCTGTGTTTTTAGAGATATCCGTGCTTATTTATCTACTTAGTTATCTATCCGTCCCTCTGACCACTTTGTCTTTCTGCCAAATCCTATTTTGTCATTCTCATCACGAGATAAAATTGACCTTGACAACGGCAAGCGTCAAGGGAGCCCGGAAAAAACGCGTTGGTGAAAGTAGCTCCAGACATATGGAACGGCCCAATGCAAATAGCGCAAATGTAATTTTTGTATTTGGTCGGCCGCGTTTAATCAGCTTCTTTCCGATTGCCTCTCAGCGCCTCATGCATTTTTTTATTCCTCTAATCGCATTTAAAGAAAATCGACTTCCCAGCCAGATCCAATACAAGAGCGGTGCGTCAGAAAAATAGCAATCATTTAGAATGACTGGAGAGTCTCAACACAAATCGTCGGCCGCCATTCAAATGGTACAGCCCACATTGAATATATCATCGCCTTGAATCCTAAATGTCCCGATGGTTGTGTTTGAAATGTTTTTTTTTTAATGATTTCAGATTACTCTCAAATCATTACAATATTGTTCATTATAAACTCCCTGCCTCGAATCGACAACTGATACGTTGTGGGCGTGCCTAATAAAGTGTCCAGTGAGTGAATTTGTTTTGTTTGTTCTGTCCTCACTTCACTTCAACCCTCATTAGCGGCCTTCAAAATCCAGCGACTTGTATTTTCTCATTTCCTTGGCGCTCCATGGCAACGTGACCTAGACTAAAAGCCTTCCGAGATAAACAACATTAAAATAAATAAATAAATAGACAGACTGAGATTGTGGCGAGCTGAACCCAATATTGTCGATCGGCGTAAAGAAGATAAATCAGACAAACGATAACATCAGGCTGCCGTGCTCCTGTGCCCTCTCCTCTGAGTTTTTGTCGCTTAGTTAGACAAAGTCAGATCAAGGCCTTGTTAAATGCCGACCCCCGATCGAGTTAAGTGTTAATGAAGCCACGCTCAGTGCCGTGATGATGATGGATTGTTCTCAGATGAAGCCGAGAGGCCGCAACTTCCAGGCTAATTTTTAACACCTGACTTCGTGCGAGGGTGTGGCGTTAATTTGAATGTTGAGTCCACCGCCAATATTCCAACAGGCATGTGCGGTGACGTGTATGACACACTTGAATAATGCTCAAATTATTTATTCAATGAAATACAGTCAAACCTTGGTTTTCGTCCATAATCCGTTCCAGAAGACTGTTAGAAAAACGAAACCACGCTCTTTAAAAAAAAAAAAAAGGTTTATTGAACACGTCTGCTCACAATGGAAAGCGACATGAGGAAGCGTCACTTCCTTGTGTAAGGAAAGCGAGAGCAGTCAAATGGTGCATTTAAGTGCGCTTAGTTTGTTCGAGAACCGAATTTCGGTCGTAATCCAAAGCATAAAAAAATCTGAGACGTTCGAAAACCGAGGTTTGACTGTATCTGGAATTAAAAAAAAAAAAGACACTGCAGCTCAATTAATTAGATTTATTGATGGAACAGATCCAGAATGCCACAAGGCTCACTGCCCTCGCCCTTTTTGTTTTGAAAACAATTGTCCCAGTACCTAAATAACCTGACTGCGTGAAGCTGCAGAGGGGGTCCGAACGAACACTTAGGACGCAATAATGTCCTCATTTTTGTTCTCTCGGGTGAATAAACGCCCGCTCTACCCTTTGGTCCGATCCCATTGATTGCGGGAAGCTGCAATGGACAATTCAAAATGGAGACGCATTGCTAAGGACTGGCTAAGAGGGAGTTTAACTCATTTTTTAGTCGAACTTGTTCTCTAATTCAACAACTGCCCCCTCCACCCCTCCCACTCTGTCAGGTTCGTGAGCATCTACCGGGGCCCCAGTCACACCTACAAGGTCCAGCGGCTGACCGAGTCCAGCAGCTACACCTTCAGAATACAGGCCATCAGCGACGCTGGCGAGGGCCCCTACTCGGACTGCCAAACATTCTGCACCACCAAATCCGTGCCCCCCGCCCTCAAAGGTAAAGACCACACTCAGGTTGAACAATTCAAAAAATGCCATGTCACCCCGCACCACCCCCTTGCTCCCCCACCACCACAACCAATATTGCGATTTAAGATGCGATTATTTTTTTTTCACCCCCACCTAATTTTCAAACAAGCAAAAAAATTCATCTGCATTAAACACTCAACACGAAATAAACTCCTTTTCCAATTTGCAGCATTCTACTGCATGTCGATTTGAATTTGATGAATTCACAAGCGCATGCATGCACACAAGAACCCGATTTATTTATTTATTTTATTTTTTAATTGGTCATGTGACAGCTCCCAAGGTGCACCAGCTGGAAGGGAACGCGTGCGAAATCACGTGGGAGACCATCCCGCCGATGAGAGGGGACCCCGTGAGCTACGTGCTGCAGGTGCTGGTGGGCCGCGAGTCGGAATACAAGCAGGTACACACACACTCTCCGAGTCAAAACAAGCTCATTTTTATATCTATTTTTTTAACCCCCACACAGCCACTATTCAAAACCTTTGTGGTCTCTCTGTGACGTCCTCAGATGTCACAAAATCCGCGTCTAAAAGGAAAGTAGTCATTTTTTTGTCCGGTTCAGTCCATTGTCGTGATACTAGTCGTTCATTTGTTGATCATCCGCTTTGAGTAGCAAAAACCTTGCGGACAATCGACTAAAAACAACACCGGGCGTTTTTGTGTATTCTTTGGACAGGTCGTCTTTGATTCTCCAGGTGTTCTCACGGGATACAAAATCACACACACGTGGGTCAAATGCGGGGAGGATTGGTTCATTCTTATTCTTGGCAAGCCTGTGTTTTGTTTTTTTAAAATGTCCTCAGGGAGCAGCATAACATGAACTGTGTATTGATGGGCAACACACACAGAAAATCAGCAGAAATGTACTGTTAAAGATTTTGGCCGCGATTTTCTGATCGACCCGCTGATCGACCCGGTTCAAGGGTCGGGGACACCCTGAACCGGTCGCCAGCCAATCACCGCCTCCTGTCCGTAGACGAGCAAATCAGAGCCCCTGTGAGACGTTGCCGTGGCCGCGGCACAAAAATAATGTGCAAATTGTCGGACTGCGAAAAGTGGGGGTTCACCTTCCACCCAATGACGTGTTTGCGAGGTTGGCATCCCCGTTGAGGAAATCCGGTCTTGTGCGACAGGTTTTTAAGGGCGAGGAGGCGGCCTTCCAGATCTCGGGCTTGCATGGCAACACGGACTACCGCTTCCGCGTGGGCGCCTGCCGCCGCTGCCAGGACTCGTGCCAGGAACTGTGCGGTCCGCTCAGCCCCTCGTCCCACTTCACGCCGCGGCGCCAGGAGGCCTCGGGGCCCGGCGGGCCGGCAGGGGGCGGAGCCGGCGCCTCTTGCGCCGGCTCCGGCCGAGGGGCGGCGGCAGGCCTGATGTCCAGCGACGAGCGCTTCGCCGCTCTCATCATGTGCGCCTTCGCCGGCCTCTCCTTCCTCATCGCCTGCTTTCTGCAGTACTTCTTCATGAAGTGAGGGAATCTCTTTTTTATTTTATTTTATTTTTTTACAACAGGATAGAAAGAGAAGGCGAAACCCAAGAGAAACTTTTTATAACAGATCGTCAAGAAAAACACTTGAGACGCTCTTCTTCTCCTCAAGGCTTCCATTTCAGTGTGTTTTCTTTTTGTAGCCGAGCTGTACCTCCGCGCTGAGGGCAAGAAAATTCATCCACAAGCCTTAAAATAGCTGTGAGCAGTCACTCAAACTGACTTGCATGTTTTGGTTTTTTTTTCATATTTGATTAGAGGACGTGTATATTTCCTGGTTCATTGCCTTAATTAGTTGTCTTTTTATTGACATTTTTTTAATTGCTGCAGTCTTTATCCACTCAGCCATATTCTAATGTAAGCATTCAAAGCTTTAGCCGCGCATATTGGTTGACACACACACACACACACACACTTTTGTGCGTGGACAATGACTCAACTGATGCCACGCGTGCAGCCGCTCCGCTTTCTTTACGCTCGCCAAAGTGATACAATCCACGTGTGATGTACGATGCTGCTACCCTTTGATTTGTTTTTGTTTGTTTCTTTAGAATGGAAAGCCAGTTATCTAATATAAGTATGAAATAGAAATATATACAGAGAGAGCGAGAGAGAGAGAGTTAGAAATACACACGCATATCCAATATCCACGATTGCGTCAAAAGTGATGGCGTCAGCAGGTGGGACGGGCTGATTCTGGATCAGATCGGAAGCCAATCGGAGCAGTAAACTGGATTGGGGATTTTATTGGCCTTCCATTCCGTGGCCGCTTTCACGCAGACATCCTGCAAAATAATACCGCTTTTGCCTTTTACAGGGAATTTGCCCCGCCCTGGGAATCAGGAGGATGATCTGAACACATCACATCTAAAAGTCAATTTTGCTGCGTCTCGAAGCGCTTTTCAAACAGTGACACGGCATTCTGATATTTACATGCGTCAGACACAACTGTCACAGTTTTTACAGCACCTCTGTAAAACATTTCCTATTCCTCTTTCACCCCACTGTGAAATTCCTGGCGGTGTGAAAGACTTTCACACCGAGATTGTGCAAAAATTGGCACATCAGAGTCATAACAGATGACCTTGCATTTATTCGCTTTTGCCTTCCACACGGAACCCAGTGAAGAAAATTCCCTGGGGGACAGAATTGCCACGTCACAGCAAAACATTGGCCTTTGCCATCCGCCACAGACCCCATTGAAGAAAATTCCGTGGTTTTTAATCAGCAATTTGAAAGGGCCTTTCACACAGAGAACCTGCAAAATTCCCACATCAGAGCCAAAATATCCGACTTTGCCTTCCACACTAAACTCAGCGAAGGCAGGATATTGCCACAACTTTCACAGACACAATGTTCTCTGATCAGACAATTGTTAAAGGTGGAAAAAGGTCAAGCACACTTTGTCCCCCGCAAAAGTCCCAGGAAAATGACCAAATCATCGCAGTCACTTAACAGGGCGGGAGGAATCAAGTCCCGCTTTTATCGGCATTCCCAAACACACAGGGGCGACAATCCCGCCTGCATTTCGGTTCTGTTACTACCTCCAAAGGCGGAAAAAATGCCGGATGAACGGCATCGGTCCCGCCTTTCTGGCATTCCCTTATGGGGGCAACGTAGCGGGAAAATGGTCCGGGTCGATGTGAAATGTTCAAACTCGACGCATCCCGCCTCTGTTACGGCACCGAGTGGGGCAAAGGGGTATCGTCGTGGTGTAAAAATGAAAGCCCGCCCCTCATTGTTGTGGCTCTTCTTTTCAAGGAATCCACCTGTCTTTGTTTTTTTTAATCCCACCTCTCCTCCAACGATACACAGGGCATTCTGAACACCATCCCTCTAATAAACACAAAGCCAAGGTACACAGCCCAAAGAGGTCACCCTGACCCGTATGAAATGGAGTCCGCACATGAGGCCTGTAACGTACCTCAGGGAAATCCGAAAAAAAAAAATAGTTAAAAAAAAAAAAAAACAATCCATTAACCCTCCTGTTAGGTTGTTTTCTCAGGAACAACAACAATGTTCCCGGGTCAGTTTGACTCCCTGGCTATGCTTCATGATAAAAACGCGTGCCAGTAAACATTTTTAACTGCTTTCCTTGCACATATTTCAAAACGAAGCGTTGTAAAATTTCATTGGAATGAAATGCGGCTTGGAGATCTTTAACCTTGCAATGGGCCGATTTGACCCGGGCTAGGTTTCATGTTCTAAATGTGTTGTCATCCCGAATTACAGCTCATTATTAGCAGTTACCGATGCAAATATTTCCAACTGAACCATTTCAATCGCCTTTCGATGAAAAGTTTCATTGAGACTAGTTTCTAACTCGTAAACTATAAAATAGGTCAATTTGACCCAGGCTGTTTGTTTTCCAAAAGCATTCTGATAAACATTGGTCACTATTTTATTTAAACATGTCAAAGAAAATAATAATCATGTCTTTTGATGTGACGTTTCACAGCAAAAAAAAAAAAAACTCCACCCAAAAATGTTTTTGTAGGTCTACAACTTTAATATGGGTCAACTTGACCCAGCCGATGTTAAATGTTCTTAAAGTATTCTGCTGAATCTTATTCAAGAATTTGATTGAAAATGTCAATTGAAAATCAATCTGAAAATTTGTAGTGCTTCAACTTTTCAATGGGTCAATTTGACCCGGCAATGCTTAATGCTCGAAAAGCATTCCAAGAAACTTTACCGTTTTTTTTGTTGATAATGTCAAAGTGAATCATTTCCATTGTCTCTTACTGAGAAGTGGCGTTTTTCCACCCTGAATCTGGGCAAATTTGACCCGCAATGTTGAGTAGTCCAACCATACGTACAGCACATTTGACAATAAAGTTGTATTCAATTCAATAACTTGTAAACCATTTTCATTCCACACACTGTATGTCAAAATTAACCATTTTTATACACTGTTGATATGAAGTTTCATAGCGAATTAAAAAAAATATTTGCGGTTTATTTTTCCTTAACATGGGTCATTTTGACCCAAGCTATGCTCCGTTTTCCAAAAGCATCCTGAGAAACATTGTTGGAGCTCCGTCGCTGTCTTTGCAAAAGGTTTCTTTTTACTTGCTGATGCCGAGTTGTATAGCGAAAAGCTGGTGTTTGGTTTGGAGTGGGTCACTTTGACCCCCAACATAACAGGAGGGTTAAAAAGACTGCCCCCTCCCAACCCCACTCTCACCCTTCTCATCCTCCTCTCCACTTTTTGCGTCTCGGTCCTCTTCGGATGCCGTGCCTTGACAGCATCTTGCGTGGTTAACTCGCTTCGATAATTTTTTTTTTTTTTTTTTTTTTTTGCCAAAGTTGATGGGGAACATGATGGTAATTTTTTTTTGTAGTTTTCCTTTATTTATACTATATATTTGCATACAGTACTTTACAATGCCAATTACAGTGCAATCTTCATTTATTTATTGTTTAAAAAAGATTCAGAGATGAGTGTAGTTATATACTAATTTTTTTCCCCTTCCTTTTCCTCGTAGCATGTTTTTGGGGTGTTAGAATGATGTTGTTGGGGGTTTTTTTTGTTTTTTTTTAAGGCCAGCATTCCTTCTCTCTCAGTAACCCTTCGAGTATTTCTTACAGTTGTTGGGATCCCGCAGTTATAAAACTTGTAACCAAATACATTGTACTGTTCTGTCTGGAGGGGGGGGTTGTTTTTTGTTTTTTAAAAAATTTCATCTCTTGTATGGGCCGTGCTCGGCTGAGTCGTCATCTGTTCATGCTTCTCGAAACATGTAGCAAAGACAAATGTGCCTGCCTTTGGCTTCTTTAATTTTTTTTTGTTGGGGAGGGGGCGGGGAGGGATTAGAATGAAGCTTCTGATACTGTTTGTATTTTATTTTATTTTATTTTTGCCAAAGGGCAGGCTTTACTCTGTTCTGACCAAGGGTTCTGTGATATTCTTCTGTAACGACACAGCAGCATTACTATTATTTTTATGATTGTTATTGTTACTATTACTCTGATGAAAAGGACAAAAAAAAGCGACGTTAACTTGATCTGTGATTATGCTTATTTTCAATATTATCGTTTGTTTGTTTTTTTAAGCAAAATGTGCCTTTGTCGATAGATGTCGCCCCCCCCCCCCCCCCCTAAAGAGAAGAGGAGGACAATCTTGTACCAGTAAAGACCAACGAAGGCAGGGTGGGGCGAAGAGGAAATAAAAAAGGCTCCAAACAATCACACAAGCGACGAGCGCAGGCAGGCAAATTTCTTGACGAGTTCTTGCTCGGCGTAGCGAGTAGTAATGAGTGTTTTGTATCCAGTATTTTTTTTTTTTTTTTTTTTTTTTTTTGCTATGAGATGATATACAGTACAGAGATATGGATAGAGCTATAGAGGTGATAAGTACATTTACGACTAACCTAAGTTGAAGCACTTTTATATCACCACGAGCATTATTAGTCTTGATGGGCGGGGCTTTTATATTGATCCAAAACACTACTGCCAGGCTGTTCACGTTCGTCGCTCGCGTGTTATTTTATTCATTTTTGTTGTTGCGTGTTTTGTTGTGTCACGTAAGGCAAACTGTGCGTGGGGGGGAGGTGGCATCAGAAGGGATATTAGGCAGTCAGATTAAAAATTTCAGGATCAACCTCGAACGAGCTTTTAGCTTGACAGGCGAACTTGATTTGACACTCTCGAAACTTTTTTTTTTTTGACAACTTGCCGTTTTCTGAATGGCCCATTTCACCATACGTTTTTTCCAAGACAATTTGCAATGTCCATGCCTTTCTGTGAGTCTTCCAGTCTTATCTTGCAACCTGCTGATTACCAAGGGTGTCCAGACGTGTCCTTCCAAAGACTGCGTGCCCAGAAATTCATGGCTGACTTTGTTTACCGGTAATTAATTTTTTTTCATGCCATTAATAATTTTTTTTTAGTTTGCTTACAACCTTTTTGACAATGACACCTGCTACTTACTTAATGCAACAAATGACATTTAAAGGGAAGTTAAATCATGAAATTAATGTTATGTGAAGATAATGTTCATAATTTCTCAAGAATAACATGAGAAATGGCTTTGTGTCAATGTATGGATTTTTTTTAATGTAATTTTTTTAATACTTATTTTGGGGGATAGAGTGCATCAAGTTTTTGAGATATTTTCACTTTTAATTTTGAAGTTAATGTGTTGCTGAATTTGACCCTTAATTCAGAAATATTATGAAATATATTACCATATTACATTAAATAGGAAACAAAAACAAGGTCAAATTCGGAATCAGCGCCAAACGTTTCTACAACAAAAGAAAAATTGCGCTTTAATCATGAAAATTTGTTGACCAATCGTTATCAAGTGAACAAGACGGGAAACAAGGGAGTCATATCAACACGCAGCTTCGGCTTTTACAACATTCAGAGGAAATCACAATGCCCCCCCCCCCTTGTTGAGCAATTTTCAGAACTTACCCATGGGCTACTGGCACCAATTTGGTTGTAGACTCGATATACTTTAAATATATTAATATGCATTCATTGAAAAAAAAATTACAAATCAGACTGGATTTTGGGGTGGCCATTGACCCTGTGACTAGAATAGTGCCGCCTCTGTAAGCGAGCAACAGCACAATCTGGTCTTCAGCTTGCGAACCAAAATCAGACCAACCTGTGTATTTTATCGAGTCGTTACGATTCGAAAATTTGCTGGTATGTGATCAGTGAAAAACTATTTCCATGTAGCGGATGAAAAGTGGACGGCAAGCCGTAAGTCAGTCCTGCCCTTCAAGAACAGCAAGTTGTGTTTTGAAGCATTTCAAAGTTGACAGAAGGCCAAATGAAGTTCACCCGTAAAGGTTTTGAGTGCGTTCTCGGTTCATCCTAAAAATTTCGCACAATGTTCTTTCCTTTTTGTTTGGCAAGTTAGTCCCCAAATTGTTTTTTTGTTTGTTTTAAATTGTGAACCCAACATGTGACACAGCAGGTGTCCTGTCCTTAAACGGTCCTTTTTGTGTGGCAGGTTACTCACCTATTACATTACAGGTATATTTTTTATTATTATTATGTATTTTTTTTAAATTCCATTTAAGAAACACGATTTGTCCATGCAGCACCTAAACCATCCTCCTCACCCTACAAACATACACACACACACGCCTGTGCCTTTTGATCTTTTTTTTTTTTTTTTCAATTTTGTATGTTGTTGTTTTGTTGGGGGGATTTGTTTGTTTTTTTGCAGCGACCAGAGATTTTTTATTATTTTTTTCCAGACTGAGCAATTGGCCACAGGGTGCAGAAACACACAAAAGTGAAAATGAATCAAAACGTTTTTTTTTTTTACCTCATGGTTTTAAGAGTGAACATTCCAGGTTGTCATGGTCTACGAATTAGATTTTTTTTAAAGAGTAATTCATGCATTTCTTCTTGTATTGTAAATGTTAGACAATTTCATATGCATTATATAAAAAGAAACTGCCATATCAATTTTAATGTATAGATTTTTTGCAAATACTACCCTATGTATGTAAGACGTAACTGTATCGGTAGCGTATATATAATATATTTATGCCCAATAAATGTTTAATTTTTTTTCCTTTTTCTGACATGGATTGCGAGTGTTTATTTCGGTGTCTGTTATGTTCTGCTCGCAGCGGGGCCAAGTTGGGACAGCGACTCGCAACGGTACGTATCCGATTATACAGCACAAATTGTCATTTTCAACTTCATAGTTCAAGAGATTTTATTTTAATGTGCTATTGCCCTTTCTACGTAAACAACATTCAATCAAATGAAATTCATGTCCAGACACCTTTAATGTCACTGCAAAGCATCTATTTACAACAAGAAGACAAAAATTTGTTGGCGCATGTAACAAGGCAATGTGGAATGTATGTTAATGGCCCACAACAACATTCGAGAGAACCTGCACAAAATTCTGCCTTTGCGAAGATAACAATGCACATTTTTGGGGGTCATAAATAAATACAAAATGTCTCTTTTGGTCACGTTATAGTACACCTGAGATGGGAACGTCAACATCATCCAAGACAAAGATATTTTTATACACTTACAAAAAAAAAAAAAAACCTTTTTTTTAAAGCCCATGACTTTGCGAAGCTAATGCCTTTAAAAACACGGACGTGATACTATTACGCAACGCAGCATGTTGACAGTTTTTAGGGGAACCTCGAAAGATGTCAGGGGCAGTTGTAATTCAGACCCGTGATGTCTGCCCAGCAACAGGTGACATCACGTTACCAAGATTGTAAAATCCAAACAAATTTGAGGGAAATTTAAAAGCCCAAACACACATATACTTGTGTTTCCAAATCCAAACAAGGTTAAGGGGCAGTTGTAATCAAGCATTGTGAAAGTCTGACAAGCAACCAATGACATCATGTGACCTTGAATTGTCAACTCCAAACAAATTAAGAGGTCGACCAGGGTTATTTTTGCATTTATATGCGACTTAAAAATTAAGAAAGTCGGAATGTTGGTGACACTTGCGTCAGTTGGTCAAAGGGGCAGTTATTGAGCCCCATGAAGTCTACCAAGCAACAAGTGACCAATAAGGAAGAATCCAAAGAAATTGGAGCTTTTTTACTTCCTGTATGGACAGTTAATAATTTGAAATGTTCCTTAAAACGTTGTGTGTTCACACTGGTGCTGCTGAATTTATGTTTTGAGTTGCGATAGAAAAAAAAATGTTTACAAATGTTAACAAACTGGAGGTCACTGGAGGTGTAATCTTGACATATTGACGTTAGAGATCCCTGAAAGAACGGAGCCCTCCTAATTTAATGGGTATACTCTACCCGTCCGTCCCTGCGACTTTCAAGGTTCCACTGCACATTACGGGCATACGGTGCCGCTATTTAAAAGAACACACCACAAATTGCAGTTACGGGTTCTACAGTGCTTTTGTTGTCATCCAGAATGCAGAAAAGACAAACTGTACATGAAATAATGCCCACAAGGTTCGTCAGGAACAGGCCACGCGTGAAATCAGTATCACCGGTTGCACCTCCAGCTCACCCATGACCCCAGTGAGGACAAGTGCTGTCAGAGAATCAATAGAATGGATTAATTGTATATGTCATGTTGTATTTTTTTTGGGGGGGGGGGTTGTCTTATTTACAATGATCATTTCATGAGAAATTAAAACAAAAGCGGAGTTAAAAAAAACAACAAAAACTGGTTAATGGCCGGTGGACCGTACACACTCAAAAATGCTGGCTTGTTGTCCTAATTCACTCAGGGTAACTGTGGATTTGGAAGCAGATTTGGTTATTTTTACTCAAGGTTGGGCTGATCAGTTTCAAGCCCGGTAAATTGAGTTGGAGGCCGCATTTGGACGGGCTGAGGAGCCGAAGCTGGGAGCCATTTCCGTGTACTCAAATTGAAGTCGGTTTAATTCTGCCAGGATGTTCAATACCACTTTTTTTCCCCCAGACAAATACCATTAAACAAATTCACGTTTTTAGTCCTCGCCGATACCCGATACAGTAAAATTGCCCCAAACTGTGAACAAAGACCTTTCTTGCTGATGCAGGTGACAATTCGCCAATGTGTCAAATGTCGGCAGTATAGCGCCAACTACTGCCGTGGAGGACTTACTCTACGTCAGATTGTTTTTTTGTTTGTTTGTTTTTTTTGCCCTAAGTATCAGTGACAGGGAAAAGTTGCTGCTTCTTCTTCCTCTTAGAAATAATTGGCAATAAAGTTGGCACGGCTACAGTATACGAATAACCTGGAAAGCCATTTTTGGTTGCTTCAACTCACTATGATAGGTCGTATGAAAGCAGTCCCTTTTTGGACCCAGCATCGGGTTCACGATTTCCCCCAATGTGGCTTCCTTTTGACCCAGCAGTTTTCAGAGTACGCGTCGCGCTGGCCATACTTTGAGCGGAAGCGCACGGGGCTTTAGAAGCTGACGCTGGATTCCATCCAGCCGTCCGCCACGGCCTTGAGTGCGCTGGCGGTGCGGGTCCGAGGTAGCTGCTGTCCGGCGAGGCCGAAGAGGCGCGCTGCCGCCCCGCGGTACTTCCAGGACATGGTGTTGTAGAGGATGGGGTTGATGGCGGCGCTCAGGTAGAAAAGAACCACCGACAGCAAGCTGCAGTGCTCGGACAGGGCGGACAAGAGCGGGGACGGCGCGTCCAGCGAGCGGAACTGCAGGTAGCGGCACACGTGGAAGGGCAGCCAGCACAGGACGAAGGCCAGAACCACCACCACTGGAGAGAGAGAAGAGAGAACAGACACATTTCCATTTCATCGTAGCATCATGAAGAAAAGCTTCAAAACGAGATAAAAACACGGGCGGTCGGGGTACAGTATCCCTCAATAACTTTCGATACGATCATATTGGAATTAACGAGGTGACGTTTAAGATTCGGTGGTGAGTGTTTGGGAGAGGACAACAACAACAAAAAGAAGATGTTGTAAAAGTAGTGCAAATATTTGGAAATCAATTAGAGTGGTACCGCTACTTATGAAATTCATTGGAAGAAAATTCTTAACTGGAAAATTTTGTAAGTAGGGACGCATTTTGTAAATGCCCTAATCTGTTCCAAGCCCCCTAAAATTCCGATGTTTTATGAAGCATAAAAATGAACAGATGCACGTTACAATGAGATTATTGCGCAATAAATGAGAGTCGCGCATCATGTAAAAACCAATTTCACTTTTAAGCGCTTCCTCATTTTTTATTGCCCTCTTTCGTTCATGTTCTTTCTCAGAAGTGTTTTTTGCCTTTTGCCAAGAACCGATCCGAGGACCTCCGCTTTTGTCGGCTTTTAACAATCCTTCGAAAAAAAAAATCGGCACGGTGAGCCATCGCCCGACCGGTCGACATTTTTTTTCTGAAACGATCGGAATACCTAACGGTTTGTTTTCTCCTCAGATCGCCGGTGTTTAGTTCACACGTTCCTCCAGCCCCTGCCTGGCCCACGCGGCGCATCGAGCGCGCGTCAAACCCACCCAGCATCTTGACGGTCTGCCTGTTGCACCTGTCGCGGCGCGCCACGCACGAGCTGATGTTGGTCTCCCGATGCCTCCGCCACAGGCGGCGGCCGATGAGGCTGTAGAGCACCGTGAGGCAGAAGACGGGCATGAAGAAGAAGACGGAGCTCAGCCACACCATGGCGCCCATCAGGCCCGACTCCACGGCGTAGCGCGTCATCTTGCACTCCCGCATGTCCCCGTACTCCTCCTCCTCCTCGTCCATCCCAAGAGTGTCGTTGGCGTCCAATCCCGGGCGGTCCCGCTCCACGCCCACCAGGACGAAGACGGGCCCGGCGCTCAGCACGGCCACGCACCACAGCAGCAGGATGAGCGCGCGCACTCGCCGCTTGGTCACCAGAGCCTTGGCCCGCAGCGGGAAGCAGATGGCCACGTAGCGCTCCACGGAGAGCGCCGTGATGCTCAGGATGGTCGAGTAGGTGCTCGACTCGGACACGAACTGGAAGAGCTTGCAGAGCGCGTCGCCGAGGCGCCACGGCCGGTAGCGCCACATGCGGTAGAGGTCGAGCGGCATGCACAGGAAGATGAGCAGGTCCGACACGGACATGCTGCAGAGGTACAGGTTGGTGGTGGTGCGCATGTCGCGGTATTTGCCCACCACCAGGATGGTCATGACGTTGCCGGCCACGCCCACCACGGAGAGCAGCGTGCACGCCGCGGTGATGAACGTCAGCAGGGGCGGGCTGTAGTAGTTGAGCGGGGGAAGGTCCAAGTCGCGGTTCGCAGGGGTGGCGTTAGGGCTCTCGTCCCAGCTGCAGTTTAGGGGGAGGCACCAGGACGGGTCGGGCCCCGCGGGCATCCTGACTCATCGGTCGAGGGGTCTCGGCGAAAGGCCCATCGCAATCGTCGCGCGGACTGTTTAGCCGGATGTCAAACCAAACCCAACGAGCTATGAAAGTCCTCCGAATAAATTCGACACGCGGCACTCCGGAAACCTCGTAATCAGCAACGATCTCGGTTTTTAAGAAGCGGAAAAAACAAACTCTGGTCCAAGTTGGAAACTTCTATCATAAGAAGAATAATTGGCATCCATCAATTCCTACTACGAAATTGTTTTGCTCGTCATCAGTTTCAACGACAGTCTTAATATTTGGCGAACTCCAGCAGTGTGTTAAAAAGAAAGAGAGAAAGAAAAAAAACCCTCCAGCTTGCAGAAAAGCTTAAAAATCAAGCAGGAAAAAAAAGATTACTTCTCTTGCGTCCCAGAAGCATCATTATGAGATATCCCAGAAGCAGTTTTGATGGTTTCAACCGAAGTCATGCGAAAAACTGAACTCCCGTTTGCATTGAAGAAGGGAAACAAATTCTGAGAATGCACAAGTCTCTAACAAAACGTCTGGGAAGCCAAAATCTTTACTATCGTCGAATTCATCAACATTTTTTTCCCCCGCATTGACAACAACCGTGCGTAAAACCAAACTTCAGAAGGACACACCAAACCGAGATATCACCCAATTATGAGACCGCTTTTTATTCTGAAGCGAGATCCCCTTTTAGGAACCCATCAATAGCACGATTTTAAACCAAACGCCTCCGCCTATTGTTTTAACGTTAAAACAACAACAATCCAATCGTGCGGGAAATCTAACTCCAGAACATGTCAACCGAGCGGCAGCCGTGCGTAAAACCAAATATTTGAGCACTGCCGCTCAAAGAGAATGTGGGAAGTCCATCTAGAGAACCCCCAAATTTGTGAAACGCACATTCCGGGTGTTTCCATCCGAGTTTGGTGGTTTAATAATCCGCCTAAAATGCACCACGGCTGAAAAATTGGACAATTTCAAAGTTAAAAAAAAAAACAGCCACGAATGGCTTTCAGTCATCCACGCAATCCCCCCTTCTTCTTCTTCTAAAAAAAAAAAAAAAGACTCGTCGAGGAAAAACGTGTGTGTGAGTGTTCCAAAAGTCACCCAAACACAGCAACAGCCAAGGTGAAAACAAACACGATGCGGGGGAAAGGAGGAGACGCTTGGATCCAAGCCACGAGTACGACGTAGGAACGACGCATCGTTAGCATGTAGCAAGTAGCATGCGTCGGAAATCAACGCGGGACGAGGATGAATGAATTCTTTTTGTGGTGTTCTCTGTCTGCGTGCTGCGCGTCCGGCTGTGTCCGCGTTTGGAGGCAAGTGCACCAAAACGACAACAATCCGGCTGAGCGTGTGCGGAGCCGCAAAGGGGGGGGGGGGGGGGGGGGTCATCGAGATTGATGACGAAGACGGCGCGGCGACGCAACCTACAGGCCAGTCTGCGCATTGATCGATAAAAGCCATTTCGTTTGCTCGGCGTCAAACGTCAGTCCTCGAGGCCCACTATCTTGGATGTTTTAGATCCGTCCCCTCCTCCAATACACCCAATTCAAGTGATCAGGATCGTTATCAGGCTCCAGCGGGAGAAGAAGAAGAGGAAGGGGGGGGGGGGGGGGGAATCTAAAATGCGCAAAATAGCAGCCCTTGGGGACCGCAGTTTGACACCTGAGCTTCATCGGATGTTTGATTCGGAACAACCTATACCAGAAGTGTCAAACTCATTTTTTGTCGCGGGCCACATTTTAGTTACCGTTTCCCTTGGAGGGCCGTTATGACTGAAACAAAATAAAATAAGTCAATAATAATGTTTTTACAACTATTGTTTAAGTTACTGTGATGAGGGGTTTGGTGACAGGAAATGCTGACAATAAGTCTCTTATTTATTGTATATGAGAATTTTAGCAAGCATCATGTAAGTTGACATGCTTGATTTCCTTCCGCGGGCCACATAAAATGATGTGGCGGGCCGGATCTGGCCCCCGGGCCTTGAGTTTGACACCTGTGACCTATACGGTGTCCCTGATATGTGAAACACGACAACCAGTCACTGAACGCAACAGCAAATTTAAGAAACGCAAAACCATGAAAAAAAAGTAACCATAATAGCAAATGAAAACAAATAACAAATTCAAAAAGCTAAACAAAGCAATGAACACATATGCTGTCGTGTTTACTTTTTGTTCTTTTGTCGAGCTATTTATGAATTCACATTTGTTGAATTGAATTCACATTCGTTGACAGTCGACGTGCCAATGCGTTTCCAAATTAGCATCCTACGATGGAAAGTGGACTTCTCATTAATGACATAAGTGACCACCTACCTGTTTTTGCAGTTTTTCATAATTATTTTGATAGAAAAGCTAAGTCAACAACTCACATAACAGAAATAAGACTAAGAACCCAACGCTGCATCGACGCCTTTAAGCAAGACCTAGAAAAACAAAACTGGACCGAGGTCTACTCAAACGAAGACCCAAATACAGCGTTTGAAGTATTTCAGTCTACCATAATCTCCTTATACGATAAACATTTTCCATTAACTAAAGTCTCCAAAAAGTATAAAGACCCAAGTAAGCCATGGATAACGAAAGGCATAGAAAACGCATGTAAAAAGAAAAACAATTTATATAAGAAATATGGAAAATACTTAACCAAGTAATCAGAAATAGTCCTAAAAAAATGGATTATCCAGAGTATTTTATCAAAGGCAAAAATACTATTTTGGAAAAAAAGAAATAGCAACTGAATTTAATGAGTATTTTGTCAACATCGGCAGTAACCTAGCAAAACAAATTCCTGATCCAACAAACTTGTTTGAAATAGATATGTAGAAAAAAACTCCTCCACGATGTTCCTTACTGCTGTAAAACAAGAAGTATCAAATATTATAAAAACTTTTAAAAATAAAAAGTCAACTGATTGCTTTAATATTGACATGACAATAACAAAGCAGATTATAGAATATGTAGTGCGACCTTTCACGCACATATGCAACCTGTCATTCAAAGCTGGTATCTTTCCATCAAAAATGAAAATTGCTAAAGTTATTCCAATCTATAAAAGTGGAGAAAGACATCGGTTTACAAATTATAGACCAATATCACTACTACCACAATTTTCAAAAATATTAGAAAAACGATTTTCTCGCAGACTTGATAGCTTTATACAAAAGCATGCGCTGTTAAGTGAGAATCAATATGGCTTCAGGGAAAAGCGGACCACCTCAATGGCAGTTATGGAGTTTGCGGAAGCAATAGCCACTAATATAGACAACAAAGAATTTACTGTTGGGGTTTTCCTAGATCTAAAAAAAGCTTTTGACACAATAGATCACAGTATATTATTGAAAAAACTAGAAAGATATGGCATTAGAGGTGTAGCTTATAAATGGATAAAAAGTTATTTAGAAAACAGATATCGGTACGTGCAACTCAACAATAAAAAAACGAATCAACTAAAAATCACTCACGGAGTTCCTCAGGGGTCAGTGCTTGGTCCAAAACTATTCATCTTATATATAAATGATATCTGCAAGGTCTCAAAACAATTTAAATGTGTCCTATTTGCTGATGATACAACTTTCTACTGTTCTGGAATAAATCTGAAACAGCTCCTGACAACCGTAGAAAACGAATTAAACAAATTAAAAAACTGGTTCGACAGAAATAAATTGTCACTTAACCTGAAAAAATCGAAGTTAATTGTTTTTGGCACAAGACCAATCAAACACCAAGCTAAAATTATGGTAAACTCAATTGAGATAGAAAGAGCGTATGAAACCAAGTTTCTCGGATTAGTAATAGACTCAAAAGTATGTTGGAAGCCACATATCGATAACGTAAAAAGAAAAATAGCCAAAACCGTAGGGATCCTCTACAAAACCAAGGAAGTGCTAAATAAGACATCTTTGTACACATTATACACTTCATTATTATTACCATATATGACCTACTGTGTGGAAATATGGGGAAATGCCTGCGAAACAAACACACTCCCTATTCTAAAACTACAAAAAAAAAGCAATCCGAATTATTAATGGATCAAAATATACGGAACCCACAAATCCACTATTTATCAAATTAAATACGATGAGATTTTATGACCTGGTTGACTTTAAAATCGCCCAATTAATGTACAAAGCACACAATAACCTGCTCTGCCAAAACATTCAGAAGTTTTTCGAAATTCGAGAAAGCAGCTATGATTTAAGAGGTACCAACTTATTCAAAAAACTCAAAACAAGAACAAACATCAAGCAAAGAAGTGTATCTATCAAAGGTGTTAATCTGTGGAATAATCTCGAAACGGACCTGAAAATGAGTAAATCGCTTGCTGAGTTAAAAAACAAATTCAAAAAAATAGTACAAACAACCTACATCAATCAGAGTTAAAATGATAAATTCAAAACATTAAATATAATGATAAATCAGAACTAAGTTGATAAATAGAGAAAGGTATATAAATATCCATTATGAATACAAGAGTGTCAGGGTGTGGAAGTATATAATCCCGATACAAACCAAAAGTTGTAAAAATATCACGGTTAAGGGTAAAGTATGAGCCTTAATGGAGACTTCTTTCTTCTTCCTTTTTTCTTTTCTGATTGATATAAAAATGATTTCTTAGATATAAACACATAACGGGGTAGGACTAGATCAGTTTTTTACTTCTTCCTACTCCCTTGAACATAATAACTGTGTTGAATGAAGATTGATTTCTTTCTTTTTACTTTTTTTATCTACCTTATTTTCTGTCAAATTATTACTGTATATATGTTTTATGTTCAATAAACAAACAAACAAACGAAGTGTGGCCGCTTATTTGCATATACAGTACACACAGGTGAATACTTTGGTGTCTACACACACTTCCTCTTCCATCAACACAATACTGGACTCTATTCTACGGTATTCCTTCAGCCATTTCAACAAGTGGTAAATCCCATCCCCTTAGCTATCGGGAGGATACACCTTTTATTGTCGGATGGGCTCCTCATCATGCCTTAAGTATATATTGTTATCACTGTGGCCTTTGCACTGTTTACTAGTGGGCGTATAATATTTCTTTATGGGCAGCGGATTGGTGATGCACGACAAGCAGGAAAGTCAGACGTGACACGAGGAGGGCAGTCGTCATTATTATTTTTTAAAGAAGCCTTTTCCTCATATATTAAGGTACGTGGATTTCCATAATGTTTTGTATCAGGTTTGGGTGTGGTTCGTGTGAGCAAGAATCAACTGTCTTGTCATGTAACTTTGAGATCCACACATCGATGCCTTTTGAAAATATGCATTTGAAGCTGTGCATACATTTGTTTTAAATACTCTTTTAGTCCTTGGGGCAGGATATAGTGGAAATTGTTTTATCTGTATTGTTGCTGGAAGGCTGTGGATTGTCGGTTAAAGTTTAAGTTGGCACGAAGTAGGCCACCGTGTAGTGTCGTGCAGTACATAGCTTTGTCCACACGGTGGAGTAAGAGAAACAAAAATAAGAGGATTTCATTCGACGCGCCAGATCAAAAGGGCGTCCAATATTTTTAGAATGAATGTTGTAATAGTAGTGGGGGTTGTTTCGAATATTTTATCCCTCTCCTACGAGCAGTTGTGATGTTTGATGAGAAAGTATTTTTGAGGGAATACTCAAGTGATCCCCACATTATTATTAATAATAAAATACAGTGATTAAATTACTCTTCCTTCTCTGGGGATAAATATTTGTCTTTATTATTTTTATCATTATTATTAATATTTGATAAATAGGTCAGACAAATAACTGGGAAATATGGGGAAATGCCTGCAAAACAAACACACTCCCTATTCTCAACCTACAAAAAAAAGCAATTCGAATTATTAATAGATCAAAATATACGGAACCCACAAATCCACTATTTATCAAATTAAATACGATGAAATTTTATGACCTGGTTGACTTTAAAACCGCCCAATTAATGTACAAAGCACACAATAACCTGCTCTGCCAAAACATTCAGAAGTTTTTCGAAATTCGAGAAAGCAGCTATGATTTAAGAGGTACCAACTTATTCAAAAAACTCAAAACAAGAACAAACATCAAGCAAAGAAGTGTATCTATCAAAGGCGTTAATCTGTGGAATAATCTCGAAACGGACCTGAAAATGAGTAAATCGCTTGCTGAGTTCAAAAACAAATTCAAAAAAATAGTACAAACAACCTACATCAATCAGAGTTAAAATGATCAATTCTAAGCATTAAATATAATGATAAATCAGAACTAAGTTGATAAATAGAGAAAGGTATATAAATATCCATTATGAATACAAGAGAAAATTGACACAAGAGTGCCAGGGTGTGGAGGTATATAATCCCGATACAAACCAAAAGTTGTAAAAATATCACGGTTAAGGGTAAAGTATGAGCCTTAATGGAGACTTCTTTCTTTTTACTTCTTTTTCTTTTCTGATTGATATAAAAATGATTTATTAGATACAATCACATAACGGGGTAGGACTAGATACGTTTTTTACTTCTTCCTACTCCCTTGAACATAATAACTGTGTTGAATGAAGATTGATTTCTTTCTTTTTACTTTTTTTATCTACCTTATTTTCTGTCAAATTATTACTGTATATATGTTTTATGTTCGATAAAAAAACAAACAAACAAACAAACTAATAAGCATAGGCTCATCAATAAGTTCATGTAGGAATACGGCAAAATCTGACATATAATAACCACAAGACACCGAAATGCAGACTTTGTGGACAAAACAGACAAGAATTGAGGATGACGTAATAAAAGTGAGGTCAGTCTTCTGGTTTCCCTTTGACTCCTCCCAATTCCTCGGCATTTGACTTCCCCCGTGGTGAAGCACTACTCTTTCATTGGGGCAGACTCGAACGAGCCCGCCTTCGGAGCTCTGATTGGTTTGTAGTTTCTCGCCCCGCCCATTTTACGAAATCTCACAGAGTTGACTCTTGACTGTTTGTCACACTCTTACTTTTACCGACACCCGCAAGTGTCGGACCACTGTCGCTCTTGTTGCCTTCTATTTTCTTTTCCGTGACTTTTCTCGACGAGTGGACCGAACAAAAGCAAACATGTGGACTTCACGTCCGCCCAAAGAGCAGGTCGGTGACGTTTCACTCGCTTTCTTGTCCCGGCGGCGGTGTTCTATTTGTGTCTTTTGGGGGGGTGTCACGAAGATCACTTAAAATGGACACTTTACCGCCCAAAATTTATTGTCATCATTGTTGAGTTGCTGCTGCTTTATTATATTTTTCGTGGGTAACACTGACAAAGAAGCACGGGAGAGTTGGGTAAGATTCCACAGGTGTTCTCTCCCTCACGCACCCACGCACTGGGGAAGTTAAGTTACTGGAATGTCATGAGAAGGCTGCGATATTGAAGTAACGCATTATTAATTCGCCCTCAGGCCTTTATGTTTGCGTGCGTGTCATTCCACGTCTGTTCCACAACAGCATCACCACAAGCTATTGCATCTTTCCAATTTCCAGATAGGTGACACGGTGGGCTAGTGGTTTTATGACGTCTGGACGATATTTCCGAGGTTCAAGGGTCGAATCTGGGCTTCCTCTCTGGATTTAGCATTGTTCTTCCCCTGTGCTTGCGTGGTCTTTCATCCTCACACATAACCAAAACATTTGTGTAGTGTTAATGAGAAGTCTTCATAGGTGTGAATGGTTGTTTGTCTTTATGGGCCCTGAGATTGTGTGGCGACCAGTACAGGGTGTCCAGCCTCATGGGTACAAGGCAAGGGAAGGGATTTGTATTGATATGGAACATTTCATACATGAGGCAACTCGATGTGCTTCACACAAGCAAAGACGCAACACCTGTTAGCATTTACAAACGCAACAGTTAACGACATTCCGAAGCACAGGAGAGAAAACAAAAATGGCTAACATAAATTACCAGAGCGTGCATCCTGGATTTAAAAGCATTTACCCTTGGGGCTGACTTCTCTTCTGTTGGCATCTTATTCCATTTATGTGCAGCATAATAGATAAATGCAGCTTCACCGTGTTTACTTTGAACTCTGGGCTCCATCAACTGACCCAAGTCGGCAGATCTCGTCAGAGGACAAGCGAAATAGAAGATGGACGAACGGATAGCTGTAAATGTGCAACGCTGGCGTTTATGTGGCCTCCATAAAGGCAACATTAATGTTTTCCAGATGTGCAACCGCAAACTGTATGCTGCATGCCGAATAATTCAGGGAGCTTTTTGGACCACAAAAAGAAAAAAAAGAAAGAGACCGTACGCTATCCAATCGAAGCTTCGAGAAAGAAGTGCGCCGTGACCCCAAAATTATATGATGGAGGTTTATGTAAAATTGAAAGTTATTCATATGCTTTGCAGCTGTGAGTAGCCACAGGGTGCACGCGATCATTAACCGCCCTGCAAGTAGGAAATCAGATTGTATTGTATTGCCGGAACCTACCTGAATAATCTGACTAAATAAAATGACATTACACCAAAATTGCTCACTTACAGCATGTAGCCTGACAGACATGAAGAGCAAAAGTGTTTATACGTTAAACAACTGAGATCATGTGGTTGCACAAGTCTGCAGCCACTCTTCCAACTGGCTATGTGGCTGTCATCACAACGAATCAATCACATTCAAACTCACCGGCGTCAGATTACTCCTTCCACGATTTAAGCTGTCCCTGATTCACCCAAATAAAGTTCAGATCGTGTTCGAGTAGGCTTTTCCTGACATTCTGTGTGCTTTCTGGCAGAAGCCCCAAGGTTTTGTGCCAACGCCGACTGCCGTTTGGCACTCTTATTATTTCCCTTCACCTGGACTAAGGCCCCCCAGTTCCAGCTGAAGAGAAACAGCTGCAAAGTGTGACGCTGTCGCCACCGTGCCAGACCGTAGCTACGGTTTTCTTTTGGTGAGGAGCAGCATTGTGTTGGTGCCAAACATACCTTTTGGAATTGTGCCTAAAAAGTTCAACCTTCCAACGCGTGTTTGAAAGATTTCAAGTGTCTTTTTTTTTTTGTAAAATGTTGGTTTGAAGTTGGTTGTAAAATAACTCAAGCTTCTGAAGATGGGGAGATTGTTGTCACATGGACAGCTAGTACTTGCTAGTTCTTGTCTTTTCATCCTTTTTGGAAGAACCTCCAGTTTGATGATGACTGAGCTTTTCCCTACTCTCTGTGGTGGTGTTCACCCTAACCAGGGAGTGCCCTCAAGTGGTCTGGACACAAGCGCCAGGCTTTGAATCTTGGCTCCGACACGGTCACGATGACATGAGCGAGGACTACCCGACCCAAAAGAGGGTGCGAGCAGCCCCCCCCCCCCCCCCCCCCCATGTCTCCTGCACGGGCACAATGGCGCCTTGTGTTCGCAGTGCCACGGTGACGAGCATGACTGCTCCCTCATTGTCGCTGGCGCCTCCTGGAGCGTCCCTGTCACCCCCACCACACCCCACCCGCCACTCTGTTTTCCCGTGGATTAGATAATAGGCAGCTTTAGTGTGGGCAGAGAGAGAGGTGTCACAGACCTCCTCTCTTTCTCCTTCTCTCTTTCTTCCATCTTCTCCACTTGTACCATCTGCGCCATGAGCAGCTTGGCACCGCACGTTCTTTTAATGCTACTCAACTCAACTCGACTGTATTTGTACAGTGGTTTAAAACAACCGCCGCTGCATACAAAGTGCTGTACACGGAGCAAAAATAATTCATACAACAAACAATAAAACACTAAATTACTAACCGAGACAGTAAAAAGCTCAAAAATAATAAACCTCAAAGTCAATTCTCTTGCTGAGTCAAAAGCCAAAGAATAAAAATGAGTTTTAAGATGAGTTTTAAAGGTGGGCAGCGAGGGGACTTGCCTAACGTTCAGCGGGAGGTCATTCCAAAGAGAGGGGCTTGCGACGGAAAAGCCTCGATACCCTCCGAGCCTCCGCTTAGTTCCCGGTACCCCTAAAATAATATCTGTTCCGCAGACCCGAGGCACCGGGCAGGTGCGTTGCGGCGGAGGAGCTCAGAGTGGTAAGATGGAGTGAGGCCATTTAAACATTTAAAAACAAATAACAGGATCTTAAAAAGAACTCTAAAATGTATCGGGAGCCAGTGAAGGGATGTCAGAGTAGGAGTGATGTGCTCCCTCTTACATTGAAATTCAAGAAATGAATGCCACCCAGGTCTTGATTTCCTCCAGACAGGATAAAAGTGGACCTCAATGAGAAAGCGTCTTTTTTTTGCTCAATGGGACAGAGATCTGTCAGTCGTCCGTGTAGCAGTGGAAGGAAATACCATGTTGGAACCCAATGGAAGAGGATACAGAACAGCAGAGGCCCCAGAATTGAGCCACGTGGAACACCATACTACATTGATGAGTCTGCATTGTATCTGTGGATCAATGTGTGATTATCAAAGCATCAAACCATGTGCTCCTCCTCAAAGGATGCTCGCCTAATCAACCACGGCTGTGAAACACACAGGTAGTCATTTTAGCCCAATTCCAGGGAGAAGGTTCCACAAAGCACATGCACTCAACAACTTTGGCGGACAATGGCAACGTATTTTAGGGGTAAGACTTCATTCTGTTTGCTCAAAAGTGAAAAGGCGTGGCACCCTCCAAGCATACGTGCGCCGCCAGGATGTCCCGAAGCAGTGGGGCAGAATCGCATTGTGCAACTCAGTTGATATATAAACAGTCTCCGCCCAGTTTTTGGAAGAGAACAGTCCCGCTGAGCTCCCACTCTCAACACTGGCCAGCTAGATACTGTAGACCGAGATGCACATGCATTTTTTTGTAATAAGCTACCACTCCACCTCACCCAGATAGTGAGAAATTACGGACATGTCTTTGTAAAAATAAATAAATGAAATAGATTAGGTAAACTTAAAATATCAAGTCAACAAACTTTGATAAAATTTGAAGCTGGGGATTTTTGCTGTTGGGAAATTTTTCTTTACCGCCTATCACAACAAAGTAATTTGCCAAAAAGGCAAAATTAAGGCAGAAATTTCCACATTGCCAAATGACATTTAGATAAATAAAAATAACCTTAAATTTAAAACTGGCACAATTTCAGGCTGTCATGTTCGGGGGGACTTTGAGTCCAGAAAACAAAGCATGATAGCCAATTAGAAGCCAGAAAAAAAGTCATTTAGGAAAAATAAAACATAATAGAGGCAGAAATGTATACAGATTTCCCCAAATGGCAGAATTTTCACATATTCGTTATAAATAATAATTATGGTCTCAGAATGACATCTTAGTGTTTCTGCCAGCATATGTGTCCAAAATGTTTGAAAGGCCCAAGCGTGCGTGGTGAGAGAAAAGCTTTATTCTCGGCGTCCAGCCATCCTCCACACGTCTTCTTCACCCACACAATGTGCTTTTCTTCTACTCTGCCGGCTGACGATTTCCACCGCGCGTACACTTCAACTAAGTGACATTTAAGAAGTGTTGTTAATATTCATACGTCAAGCAGCTTGCTGGCTCTTTAAACATCACCATGACAACGGGAGTGGAAGCAGGAAGTCACGGAAGGAAGCGATAACTCATATTTCTCTCTCCCGCGATCTGCCTCCAGGTTACGCAGGCACACTTTTTGTGTGTGTGTGTGTGTGTGTGTGTGTGTGTGTGTGTGTGTGTGTGTGTGTGTGTGTGTGTGTGTGTGTGTGCGTGCGTACTGGGCAACAGTGTGTACATGCGCACCCTGAGATCTTTTCCAGCATTCCAGCACCCCCTGGAGTTAACCTCCGGGCGGGTCGGGCCGACGGGAGGTCACGGTTATTCTTAGACAGCAAGAGATAACGCAGCAACGTCGTCAATAGCTAAGAGTACTTTCGCCTCGGGCTCGTTTTAGTCAGTCAATGTTAAAGAAAGGCTCAGGGGAATTCATCCCTGCAAATATCGGCCTCCTGGTTAATCCATGCAAAAGTTCTGCGCCTTCCTCATATTTCTAGTTATTCGGTTACACCCGTGTTACTCTTTAATCTTATCTGGCTTCATTGTTCCCCTGCACAAAAAAACAAAAACAATGAGGAATAGTCGGAGTCTCGATTGTCCGGTATTATCATTCGTAATCGATTCTGTCACACCAAGTGATTCTTTCGTAGCTGACCTGATGGCACTTTTCACAAAAATCCCATAAAAAGATGGAAACAAAACAAGTGAGAACCGCTGCTGCAGCTACTCGTACGATAACTACTGCTAGCAATGACTGCCAACATTTACGAACAACAATTCCAAATAAATGCGAGCAAGAATTGCGAACACCTTCTACAACCGTGGCTAAAATAACTGCGATCAGCTTCGAACAACCGTTAACCACAAGGAATGACATTTTTTTTAAACACTTGCTAAGTAATTGTAATTGAGCCTAGTATGAACAACTGCGAACAACAATTGCAAACAACGACTGACAACGACCTGACAGCACGTGCCAATACAGTAACTGCTAACGACTGCCACAACCACAAACAACTGCTAGCTACAACCAACCAAGGCAGTTTTAAACAGCTACTAAAAACTGCCAATAACCGCCAGCAACAACTGCGACTGAAACAACCGTATCTACATCAACTGCGAACAACTACCGCAACTAGCACGAGCAATTACCAACAACAACCACCAACAATTCCCGACAGCAACTGCTCACGAAAATAACTACTAACTTATTCCCTGCCAACAACTACTTCTACAATAGCTGGTAGCTACTAACAGCTATTGGTTGGGATAATCCGATATAGTCTAGCTCGCGATCAACACTTTTTGGGTGGTCAAAGATGCGCTATCCCGCCGTTCGTGTGATGAACACTAATTGTACCAAAATGAGCAAATTGAAAAGAAGGCGACAGAGGACAACCCATTGCGCATCATCTAAAAATAGACATGGAAAACAGCATTTTTCACAAGCCAGAGCTAATGAAAGTGCAACACAGACCTGCGCGACGTGATACACGAAAATGCCCTCGGAAACAATCGAGTTGTCTCATATCTAGCTACTGCTAACAAACACTACAACAGCTACCTGCGTCCAATTACAGCCAATTACAACTTTTCACAACAATTGCAAATAATGATAAACAACTGCTTGCGCCAACTACTGACCACTGCTAACCGATCCAACAGCTACTCCGTAAACAACTGCAACGGCTTATGGCCAAATGTATCGTTACCTGTCGTCTATAAACATGTTCAATGAGCAAATGTTCGTCTAGCCTGAATGGCTGAATGAAAGCGCTTTACCAAACTTCTGTCGACTGCTGGCAACTCTTCAGACGGGTCGGTGTCAACATGCCTGAACTTGTGCCGAAGTCGGGAATGTTTACTGTCAAGCTCTTATTTGTTGCTATTTTCTCTCGTGTTACATTCGCCGGCATTTTTAGCATTTGTTTTTCAATGATCCGAAAAGAATATGAATACGTGGCCACTTTTCAGGTCATTGTCGACACATCCCTCACGCTTGTGTTCCAACATGCAAATTGTTGCTCTGTTTATGGAAATGAGTGCATCTAATTTTAAATGTCCAGAAACTTCACACCGCGCCTTAACATTGGTAATGACTTCACCCTCTTTTGGCACATTATTTTGATGGTGTGTCGATGGTGTTCAGAATAACATTGAAACAAACAAACTTGGTGTTGTCCTCACACTTTGCACTGTGCACGATACTTTAAATCGATACTCATACTGTATTAGACAATGTGGTTGTACTGGGCGCGACAGTGGGAGTCTGTTGGCTTGTTGGTGACTCCGTGCTCACTCAATACGCACGCTCATGGCGCACTTGACTCGGCAATGATATCTACCTTCTGACTTATTTGGGTGCAGCCCCAAAAGAAAAGTCACACAGAACACGCCACATGACAGTGCCTTAAAACCCGCAGACTCCTCTTCAAATTGTTGTTGCCGTTGTTTGGCCTTGACGGAGGTCTGCCTTCGACTTTGTACGTTTTGGTCACGATCATGTCCGTTTTCTGGCGCTCTTCTCAGGGCCGCCCTGCTTCGGGCGCTAACGACTGCTGAGCATGCTGGCCAAGGCTCCGCCTACAACCAGCAGACTTGATCTGGTGAATGCTGAAAGTTTGGACGGCGCGGCGACTGACGGAATCAAGATGGCCGAACTTGTAGAGAGCTTGGATACCCGAGAGCTGGACATTGATGAAGGGGAGGACGTGGACTACGAGGGAAACTGCCTAGGTACACAATGAGTAGGAATATTACTAGGGATCCACCGATATAACTTTTTTTTTCTATCTCCAATATATACACACACATATATAACAGAGTGGCATTACTGACATTTGCATGTTTTTCTATCAACCTCTCATTTTGCGTCAATGTACCCCGAAGCACAAAGAATTTCACTGATGTGGTATCTGAGTCTGAACACTTTCAAAGTAGTACATAGAGTAGATGATATACAAAGAAGAAATAAGAGATGAAGACGAATGTAATATCTGGTAGTACTGACGGGACAATGAAACTTCAGATTTGCTTCGTGAACCAGTTGTAATTTTCGACTCCTCTAGATGGCACTGTTGGTTTAAATAAAGGGTTTTAGGAAATGGCACGTCAGTGTGCTTTCGCGCAACGTTGAACAGACAGCGCCATCTGGAGGAGGTCGATGAAGCTAATTTGAAGCTTCATTTTGACACCGCTGTCTGGTCGATACATGAGCAGAAGTGCAGCTGATTTTACCTCCTGTGTGTTAACTACAAAATAAAGTGAATAAAAAGAAATAACAAACCCACTTGAGAATATCACAAGTTAGAAAATAAAACAGCAAAGGCTTCATAACGCGAATGCGGCCGAATCTGTTTTAGCAATGTAGCACGTAGCATGTGGCTGCACGTAGCAATGGGACACCCCAGCGAAATTCGCGCGTCCTTTTGCAGAGCAGAATTTGCAATCGGCTAACAGAGTGCTGTCGTCCCCGTTTACTTTTATTAAGTAGCTGCAAACAGCGAATACGACTCCTATTCAAGCTATCCAGAAATTATATGTCAGGCTGGTAAAGTAGTAGTAGTGTTCTAGTATCTGAATATTTTTTTGAGTCGGCGTAAGTATGAAAACTGGAAGAAGAAAAAAAATCAATTGGACAAAGCCCGTTGTTCTACACGGTGATCTTATGTGTTCCAAGATTCAAATGAAACAAAATTGAACTGGACCGGCACAGTAGCTTGGAGAGGAACTAAATCTTGGAAGGAAAGCCAGCGTAGCATCCCACTCGTTAGCCTCCTACAGGCACGACTCTCACCCCTGCCGTTGCCCTCTGTGTTCTCCTCAGGGGACTGCCGCATCCCGTTCTCGGCCGTGTACGCTACGGTGGGCTTCAAAGAGGCCAGCGCCAAGGTCTTCCTTCCCACGGTGCCCATCACCGCCCGCATCCTGGAGGTGGAGCGCTTCACCACGGCGCAGGATCGCTTCAACCTGTCGCAGCACAGGAGCGTCAATAAGGTCCATATACACGCCACAAATACTGACTCTTTGATTTGTTCAGAAATCCCCCCCCCCCCCCCCCCCCATGATATATTTTTTTCTTCCACTTTGCAGAGAAAAGACTGATTAAAGTTTCCAGCCCAGTTTAAAAAAATGTTACATGATTTAGGTTTTTGAAACATAATAAATAAAACTGTTTCCCAGTTTCACCTTCAAAGGCCATTCAAGGGGTAGTTTATCCCGAATGTACTGCGAATTTTTTTCGTGCCTCATTCATTTCATTCTCATTAAATCCCACAAAAGCCCCCCCACCTCCATTGAAATTTCTCATCAGTTCCTGTCAATTGTCTGCATGCAGTCTCTGCCCGCCGTGTTCAAGATTGAGATGAAGCACGGCGAGTTCACGTGGATGGTGAAGAGGAAAGAGAAGCACTTTATGGAGCTGCACCGAGAGCTGAGGACCTACAAGACCTTTATGAGGATACCACTGCCGTCGCGCAGGTGGGGCACGCCCACTTCATCTGCATATCGGAAGCATAAACGCAAAACTACCCGGAGTATGAAAGTATTTTATTTAGCAATTATTTGTAAGACGTTGCCAAACAAGGGGCTATTTTTAATATATTTTACAGAATTTATTTTATTCATCATATTATCTCATAAAGTGTGTGTGTGTGTATTAAAATATTTTGTTCACATATTAAAATATGATTTATATATATATATATATATGCAGAACCATAATTCATACAAACAAATCTGTTGTCATACTTCTGCAATAAACTTTAATCAAAATCGAAATATTTCCATGAAATTAAATAAAATGTTTCCATTTTACATGCTACACGTGGAAAGACTATTTGTTTCTATTTAGGTCCATTTTGTCTGATTGCAGAAGTGCACTTTATAAAATGATCATGTTTATATGTATAGAATATTTAAGTTACAGAATATGACCCAAATTTATTCAGAGTCTTCTCATATCCTGTTCCATTTGAAGAGCATGCTAATGCGAACCCGTGAGTTATAGACTTGCGATAACAAACTGGGAAAACTCGCTTTCCCGATGGGCCACTTTTCTACTTCCTCCAGTTCCTTTTTCAGATTGTGTCAGCGTTACATTGTTATAGAGCCAAAATGTGCGGACCTACCATGATTCTTTTCCACAACTCTCTCTCTCTTTCTCCTGCAAGCTCAAAAAACAACATTAAGATTTTCATAACACGTGTCATGTCTTGTTGACTTGACTTTATTTGCGTCTGCGTCACACACTTTGACCAAACATTTCTTCGGCCTTCAAGACCGACTCGCCCCGCTGTCAGTTTTTTTTCTCGCGAACCACATTAGCCTGCGCAAGCACCTGCGGGGGCTGCGCCGTGCACCGCGACAATGCTTTGAATGAGCAAATATAATGGATTCCCGCCGGGCTTCTCCTCGTCTTGCAGTCACACAGTGAAGAGGAGGACGGTGAGGAAGAGCGAGGTGAGAGAGATGCCCTCGCTGCCCAGGGGCGGAGGCGACGAGCTGGTGCGGGACGAACAGGTGTCCAGCCGGCGGGTACGTCGTCAACACGTGGTACAATTAAATGCCCGATGGGTTCATGATAATAACACACTCTTGCAAATGGATTTGTTTCGCGGTGTTTATATGCTCACAGGTCAGAATATTAGGTACACCTGCATGGTCCAATGAGCAGAGCATCGTCTCGTTCCGTTATCTAATCCGGCCCACTGAGCATTTACATTGTAAAGATTTTTGCCATGTGTTTTGCCAAAAGGCTGTGAATAAAATCTTATTGATTCATTTTGGATGTTCCCCAACTGATTTATCGGTCGCAAATCACAAAATAAGACAAAGTATGCGCGTGTGTCTTTCTCCAGAGACAATTGGAAGACTATTTGAACAAGCTGCTGAAGATGGGATTGTACCGCAAATATCACCACACTGTGAGTATCCCGTCGTGCCAGCAAGTGGCTACGGGCTGCCGTCACTCATGTTAGTAATGTTCACACCGCTTTTATAATTGGACGAGCGTATTTCGCACTTTGTTGCGAGCCACGTCTCGGTGTTGAAGAGCTAAACGGGATAGAAGTTGCAGCACGCTGTGACGCTTATTGTGTGTTGTCGTCTTTTCCCAGATGGAGTTCATTGACGTCAGCCAGCTGTCTTTCATTCACGAGCTGGGCCCCAAAGGACTGTGAGCACTTGGTTTTTCTTCAATCAGAAGAAATTGTTTGATTTTTTTTTTCCTCTTAATGTAAATTTGATTAGATTATTTTTAGATGTATTTTTATTCTTGTCAAGTTTCTTGCTTGAGTCACCCATTTTATTTTTAAATCTTTGTATTTGATTTCCTTAAATTTTATTTGGCACTTTTTCCATGTTGTTTTCAATGTGTTCATTTAGATTATGATATTTGCCCCATCCATTTGATGTTCATATTTTTTTATTTTTAGCCATTCATTTTGGTGTGTGTGTGTGTGTGTGTGTGTGTGTGTGTGTGTGTGTGTGTGTGTGTGTGTGTGTGTGTGTGTGTGTGTGTGTGCGCGCGCAGGGAAGGGATGATATACAAGCGCTCCGGAGGTCATCGCATCCCCGGCATGAACTGCTGTGGTCACACACAAGCCTGCTACCGCTGGTCCAAACGGTTTGTGCGCTTATTTATTTATTGATTGATTGATTGATTTTTTTTCGGCCTCTCATTCTCTTTGTCCTTGAACCAGTTTCGTAGCGAGTTCGTTCGTGGGATTATTGACCAAAAAATAAAAATAAAATCAGCTGCAGATCCATTCGCTGTCAACATATATTGCTCCTCTCTCTGTGGCTTGGGTTTCTACTGAACCTTCTTGCTTTACACTCACGGGCGGTTTTGGTGTCTCACACAATGTTTTTGTGTGGTTTTTTTTTGTGTGTGTGTGTGTGTGTGTGTGTGTGTGTGTTCTCGCAGCCTCCTCTTTATCACAGCCAAACGATTATATGAGCATTTTTACAATGTACTGCGAGAACACACACGCACACGCATGCACAAACAATCCCACACATTTGGAAGGCTCCCTCGAGCCACCTACAGCTCCGTGATTTGCTTACCACATGCCTCCTCTCCCAAAAAGAAAAAAAAAACAACAACAACAAGTGACATAAAGAATTATAGATTTGCGCTAATCCACATGTGATGATGAAGACTGTGCGTGTTTGTCTTTTGTTGTAGGTGGCTGGTGATAAAGGACTCCTTCCTGCTGTACATGAAGCCCGACTCGGGAGCCATCTCCTTTGTGCTGCTGGTGGACAAAGAGTTCAGCATCAAAATGGACTCCAAAGACACTGAGACCAAGCACGGGGTTAGGATTGACAGTCTTTCCAGGTGTGTGTGTGTACGTGCCTGCGCGCAGACGGGGCAAGCTTGTTTTTTGTTCCACTCTTCATGTGACACCACGTGCGCGCAGGACGCTGGTGTTCAAATGCAGCAGCTACAGACACGCCCGCTGGTGGGGTCAGAGCATCGAGAGCTTTGTCAGGAATCACGGCAAGGCCTTCCTGCGCCAGCATCGCTTCGGTTCCTTTGCGCAGGAGCAGGAAAACGTTCCTGCCAAATGGTCAGTGCAGCCGTTTTGGTTTTTGGGAATGTATTTGGGACAGTCCAGTTTAAAACGAGTCAGGTCCCCCTGCAAGAATGATACCCTGGTATAGGTACTTACTCGCCCATCCCAAATGGTAAAAAAAAAAATAAAAAATAATAATAATTCAATTCAATTCAATTGTATTTATTGAGCACTTTCGAACAGCCATCGCTGCATACAAAGTGCTGTACGTGGAGCAATTTAACATATACAATGTACAGTAAAACAAATCGGTAACAAAGACGGTAGAAAGCACCGAACAATAAAACCAAGAACAAATCCAAGTCATGCTGAGTCGAATGCCAAAGAATACAAGTGAGTTTTGATAATTGATTAATAATAAAAGTTGATTTGTTTTGCATAGCACCTTTCTCACCAAAGTTACACATTGCCTCATGAGAAAAACAGACTACATAAATAGTCAAGCCAAGTCGTCAAGGAAAAAAAAAACCAGGCTCCTCGCCCTACAAAACAGCTGCGTGCATTGTGCTTTATGGACATCTTGACGACTGAGTAAATCCGCACGTGCAGGTACGTGAATGGAAAGACTTACATGGAGGACGTCGCTGATGCCTTGGAGGAGGCCAGAGAGGAAATCTTCATTACCGACTGGTGGTGAGTGTCGTGGGCGGTTGGTTGCTAAGCACAAAAATTTTTATAAATAATAAAAAAAAAAAAAGGTAATGGAACCAACGCAGCCGCTTGCAGGGACGCTAATATTGGCGCCGGTTCACTTAGAATCCAAATCAACTTGCCAATCTGAAGCTCGGCTGATGTCCTCATGCGCAACCCGCCGGGCTTATGGACTTAACCGTTCGCTATGTTGTAACATGAGCCAGCGGATTGAGCTCCGGATGCCAACGTGAGCCTTAGGTGGTGTCAAGCCACGACATTAGGAACATGATATGTTTAACAAACGTTCACGAGGCATGTGAAGTATAATAAACGGTGTGCGTATCGGTGCAGGCTGAGTCCCGAGATTTTCCTGAAGAGACCCGTGGTGGAGGGAAACCGCTGGAGGCTGGACTGCATCCTCAAGCGCAAGGCTGTAAGTGAAAGGCGCAATCACAGTGGGACACGTTTTCACGGCCACTTGTTGCTAGGCGGACTTCGCTTGGGCACGTCGTAATCGTGCAAGAATCGGGTTGCATTTTGTCCAGGACAAAGGTTGTATTTTCTCAAGAATTAAGAAAAGAAATGTTTAAATATATATTTACGTGCGTTATGAGGACGTTGCATATTGATGAGAAGGTCTGACTTGTGACAAGAATCGTATTTGGTGTGATATTTTCATGGGGCAAACCATTTATTTTCTTTAATTCAAATCATCGTGCATATGTTCATGAATCACTCTTTTTAATAAAATATATATTTTAAATATTTTTTTCTTATGTGAACCTCTGCATTTTGAGGAGAATAATGTCATCTTGCTAATATCGAATAAATCATTTTTTTCTTAAGAAAATATACTTTCAACCGTTCTTCTTATTGAATTCTTAATTAGTATTAATATGGGGAAAAAATAATTAATTTGCGATAATGATAATTATCAGATGGTAATCCGATGTTGATGTTCCAAAACACAGATTTCATTTTCTTTCTCGAGTGTAACTTGACGAGATCCTGGCCAGAATCTCCGATACCTTTACTTCCTTTTCCAATGCAATGTGATTCTCCCATTATGGATCTTGATGTGTGTGTGTGTGTGTGTAATGGTAGCAACAAGGCGTGCACATCTTTGTGATGCTGTACAAAGAGGTGGAGTTGGCACTGGGCATCAATTCAGGCTACAGCAAGCGAACCCTCATGCGCTTGCACCCCAACATCAAGGTAAGTTCCCAAGTGTAGCAAATGTTCACAGCGGTGAGCATGTCACATCAGCAGCTTCCTCTTGGTGCTTGTGCGTGTTGTCAGGTGATGCGCCATCCCGACCACGTGTCCTCCTCCGTCTACCTGTGGGCGCATCACGAGAAGATCGTCGTCGTCGACCAATCGGTGGCCTTCGTGGGCGGGATCGACCTGGCGTACGGTCGCTGGGACGACAGGGAGCACCGGCTGACCGACGTCGGCAGCGTGACGCGCTCCGTGGCGCTCGAACAGGTCGGACACGCGCACGTCGCGCGCGGCTTGGCCGTTTTGACGCTTTTCGAGACGATCTGTGCAAATGTCATCTCATTTGGTGGTTTCCGTTCCTCAGGTCGCTTCCGCCGACGCTCAGTCCGGTACGGCGGCCCCGCCCGTCGACGACACGTCGCGGAGCAACGGAAGGGGGACGACCAACGGAGACCCCGTGGACCTGCCCAAGCTGAAGGGCGTCGGCCGCAGCCGGCGGGCGCGCTTCAGCTTGTATCGACACTTACACAAGCACACGCTGCAGCACGCAGACAGCGTCAGCAGCGCGGACAGCTCGGGTGCGAAACAAAGCGTTCAATCAAGCGCCGCTCGTTTCTCACATTGTCCCTCGCTTTTTGCCGGAGTGTCCAAGTTTGCCGTTGACAGGGAGCGGCTCGGTGCGAAGCTTCAAGACGGGTGTGGGAGAGTTGCAGGGAAACACTCGCTTCTGGCATGGAAAAGACTACTGCAACTTTGTCTACAGGGACTGGATCCAGCTGGAAAAACCTTTTGACGGTGCGGAGCAGTTCTTCATTATGAACCAATAACGACTGAAAAGAAAAAAAACTCGGCGAGAGAAAACAAAATCTTCAGGTTTTAAATGGACAGATTTGTTCCTTGGCACAATCGGCAACGTTTAATCCCGTTTTCGCCTCTTCTGAATTTTTGAGATGAAGTCCATATGACACAATTACTTTTCCTAAACGGTGATATTTTTACGAGACAAAAGCTGTCGTCTAATCCCATTGGCCCTCTCGGCGCTCTGCGCAGACTTCATCGACCGGTACACCACTCCCAGAATGCCGTGGCATGACATCGCCTCGGTGGTGCACGGCAGAGCTGCTCGTGACGTGGCGCGCCACTTCATTCAGCGTTGGAACTTCACGAAGGCAAGTACAGCGTACATGTACTGGAGAATAATAACGACATTGAAATACTCATGATAAGGGATGATTGCTTTTATTTTTGAAGTGTGTTGTCAAACTTAACATCAAACAAAGAGGACTGTAAATTGTGTGTTTCAGCATAAAAATACACCCAATAACCGCCCCCTAGCTTAAGTGCTAACACACAACGCAAAACACCATAGATGGACTCTCAAATGGCATTGGTGTTATTTCGATGCGCAATGGACATTTCAACACAGGCAGTGCAGCAACACATGTAGACAGGAAATATAACAATACATATGTTCTGTGAAAAATATTACTGCGGCTTACTGCAGAGTTGTGACCGTCTTGTTGGGTCAAATCCGTATTATTCCGAATTATACTTCCCCCTAGTGGCCAAAGACCATACGTCAGATTTATTAATTGTGATGCACAAACTGCTTCATCTTTCCATTCGATTAAATTATCTCATGACACCATCGAATTATTGGTTGCGAAAACTTTTCTTTTTACTTTTGGTGTTTGTGACGTTCCCGTCGTCAGTTCGCTTCATCACCAACGTGCGGGTTCACATAGAAGCGTTTCTTCCATCGTTCGATTGATTCTTTTTCCGTCTTACTTATTGTGCTGGAACGTTTCCTCTCAAGATAATCATTAGCGGGAGGTTACACGGCACCATTCGGTGGCTCACCACACACACACACACACGCAGGTCAATAAACACTCCCTTGTTTCATTTCAAGGGAACGTCTTGACTCCAAGTGTGGAAAAAGCACTTTTACTTTGCCACTCATGCTTTCCGCTGCACTGTGAGGTGACACCCCCCCCCCCCCCTCCCTCAACCCCCCCCCCCCCTCGTCCCTTCTCTTCCTCTAGATCATGAAGCCAAAGTACCGCTCTCTGTCTTATCCATTCCTGCTGCCAAAGTCTCACTCCAGTGCCACTGAGCTGCGCTACCAAGTGCCCGACTGTGTGCATGCCAAAGTGCAGGTAAGACAACGCTGCGAACGGCGCACTTCCAACTCTCCCAATCAACCGTTTTGCCGTTAGGGAGCACAATAAGCCTGAAGGAAGGCTTGGAAACCCCCACCCCACCCCACCCACCAAAACAAAACAATAATCCAAAATATGACCTCCTGTATTACTAACGTGTCCGTGAGAGCTGCTGGAAGGGCACAAAAGGGAGTCCGTAGGCCAAAAACAACATTATGTAACTACAAAATTAAAAAAAAAAAAGAAGAAGCAAACAACCTTGTTTTTTCATCTTTGGTGCCAGTTATAAAGTTGAAATTGGACACATTGAGCCATATTTTGGTCATGTAGCTGTTAATTAGGGAAGTGCGAGGACCCAATTGAAATGGTTTCTCTGCCGCTATTATTCGTAGGCCAAATAAATGGTCATTTTGGAGACTTTCTGATTCTCCCAAGTTGCCCAGAATTTGCATATCTCTTGAAAATAGTGAAAATGGAAGTTTTTAGATATTCTACACCAGAATCTTACACGAAAAGACGCAGCAAGTCGGCCATTTTAGGGTCTTGGTTTCTCCTTGAGTGCGTGGCAGATCCAGAAAGGATTCTTTAAATGTGTTCCTAAATGTCCAGTGAGTGTTATATTGATTGAAGAAGATCAAATGTTTGTTTTTGGGGGTTTTTTTTCTCCTCCGTAAGGTTTTGCGGTCAGCGGCCGATTGGTCGGCTGGCATCAAGTACCACGAGGAGTCCATCCACAACGCATACATCCAAGTCATCGCCAAGAGCAAACACTACATCTACATTGAGGTAAAAAGAAAAACTGGGATGTCCGGGTGTTTTTTTTTTTTTTTTTTGGAGTAGAAATGTTTGTTAATTGCGATCTTGCGTACCTTATTTGAACACCCCGTCGTCAAATACTAAAGCCGCAACGCCTCCGCTGAGCTTGTGCAAACCATGTCGCGTTAGCGATCGAACACAAATAACCCAGGGATCATCTTGTCCTCCCAGAACCAGTTCTTCATCAGCTGCGCTGACAACCGGACGGTGTACAACAAGATCGGAGACGCCATCATCGAGAGGATCCTCAGAGCGCACAAGTACCTGAATCGGCCGCTTTAGTTTTGCGTCGAGTCCGTGTTCGCCTCAAAACACGGACTCGACGCAGAACTAAAGTGCGCGATATTTTCGAAATCCCTTTTGCACTGGAGCTCATTTGCGGTAACGAATGTGCAAATGTGCTTGGCAGGGAGGGCAATAAGTATCGCGTGTACGTGGTGACCCCTCTGCTTCCCGGCTTCGAGGGGGACATCACCACAGGCGGGGGCAACGCCATCCAGGCCGTCATGCACTTCAATTACAGGTGAAGCGCAAAGACCACGATCCTTTCAAATTGCGCAAAGCGTGACAACTGACTGTTGTTTTTTTGTTTTTTTTTTCCCTCTGAAGAACCATGATTCGAGGGGACTACTCCATCATCTCTCAACTTAGGAAGGAGAGTAAGTACGCGATCGTGTGTTACTTCAAAGCCAACCGCGAGAAAGAGAGTGATTGAAATCTGTCATGGCTGATAAGGTCACTTAGCAAAGTTGATCGAGTGGAGTGAACTCCTTATCCGTTTGCTAATTTACCTGAAAGACGGCATTTTCTTCTCTCCGCCCGCAGTGGACGACCATTGGATGAACTACATCTCCTTCGCCGGCCTTCGTACGCACGCCGAGCTGGAAGGCCGCCTGGTGACGGAGCTCATCTACGTGCACAGCAAGATGCTCATCGCTGACGACAATACCGTCATCATTGGTGCGTCGCCACCATTTGAGGCGCACTGACGCCTTCTGAGCCGTGTCGAGAAAAGAAAAATTGCAGTTGCATAAGAACAAGCCCTCAAACTTTGCACTCCGATGCCACCTGCTGGCTAGAAAGCACAAGGACCTGATTTTTTTTTCCGACACGGGTCTTGCAGGCTCGGCCAACATCAACGACAGGAGCATGCTGGGTAAGCGCGACAGTGAGGTGGCGGTCATCGTGGAGGACACGGAAACGGTGGCCTCGGTGATGGACGGACGCGAGTTCGAGGCTGGCCCGTATGCGCTCGGCCTGCGTCTGGAGTGCTTCAAGTGAGAGATTTATCTTCTCCTTTCATCCATCCGATTTATACACGCTTATCTTTTGGAGGAGCTCACTGTCATCTAATCAAATTCACTACAATGTGGCAAAAAAGCCACAGAGAAATCCAACGAGAAATCTTGTGATGTTAATCCTGTCGGTGCTCAATGAGCTGAAAGTAGCCAGAGGTCTTTTCAATTTTCTTTTTTTTTCTCTCTGTGTCCAGGACGATCCTCGGCGGTCACAGCGACGCAGCCATCGATCTCTCTGACCCGATCAGCGACCGCTTCTACAAGGAGGTGTGGATGACCACGGCCGGCCGAAACGCCACCATTTATGAGAAGGTATGAGAGATCACAACAACGTGGAACAAAAAAAAAAAAAAAACTCTCTCTTTTATAGTTTTCCTCAACATGTTAATTTTACGGGGGTTCTCATCTTATGGTGTAGTTTTGTTCTTTCAGCGGCGACATAACCCAAATTTAGTTCAAAACATGCCGTGGGCTAGCAATAATTTCAAATGCTCTAGCAAAACATAAATGCACTCAAAGTTTGTGTGGAAAAAATCGTCTATGCCATAAGTGGGCCTGACCGATTAATCGACTGGCCGATTTAATCTGCCGATATTGGCTTGTTTAAAATCGGCAAAAAAATCGACCGATTTTTGTCAAAAAAAAAATTTCACCATCGAAATAGACAGTAACGACATTCAAAAATTCCTTCCTAAAAAAAGTTGACCGATTTTTTGATTTTTTTGTTTGTTACAAAAACAATATAGGTCAAAGTATTTCAAAACAGTCTTGTGCCCTTAATTCATATCTTTATTGTCATAAGCATGACCAAAAAATAAATGTTGTTGTTCTTTATTTACTTGTTTAAATTAACCGACTGATTAATCCGTCTCAGAATTTTACTCTGCAAAATATCAGAATTCCCATGGGCCCTAATAAATATCAAACAATCCAGTGAAAAACAGCAAGTACGCTGCTAGCTGAGCGTGCCTTCTCTTGCCACGTGACCACGCATTCTTACGCCGCCGTGCACATATACCTCCGCAGGTGTTCCGTTGCCTTCCCTCCTCGCTGGTACGCAACATGTCCGAGCTGGAGCAGTACCAGTCCAAGCCCGGCCTGGCCCAGGCCGACCTGGCCCGCGCTCAGGAGGAGCTGCGCAAGATCCGCGGCTTCCTGGTGCAATTTCCTCTGGACTTCCTGTCAGAGCACAACCTCATGCCCTCGGTCGGGACAAAGGAAGCCATGGTGCCCACCGAGATATGGACGTAGGACTTTTAAAAGCCGGATACTGGGACGCTATCTCGCAGTTGCAGCGAGCATGATGGGATGCCACTTCCTGACAAGCTTATGTTCCAACAAAGGGACCAGGCGCTTGGTTTTAATACAACCCATATTAGGTAGAGATGGCGATGCATGCATGCGTGTGTTTGTACGCGCATCAGCTGCGTTAGGTTGCCGAGATGCTGCTTGACACCAGGGGTGGGAACCCTGAGGCTGACATCATTGTATGTGGTTATTAAAACTTGGTAGCAAAATCTAGAGGACTAGTTTGCTTTTGAAGGAGCCCTGGAAATGGCTAAAACCAACCTAAAATGGCCACTTCAAGACAAGATGTTAGACTTACTGTGTCTTTTCTGACATGGGTTCTTCCGACTTTTTTTGGGTCTGCTCATGAGAGACATGCCAAGCAAGTTCATGTTGCCATGTCAAACTGGCGTCGGTGGCTGAATTTTTAAAAACATTCTAAAGGCTGCAATTAAGTCAAAATGGCCTCTTTGAACCAAAATGGTTGCCTTCATTGTCTATTTAGGCGTGGGTTCTTCAGACTTTTTGGCGGGTCTGCTCATGAGAGACATGCCTAGCAAGTTTCATGTTGCTTAGTCAAACTGGCGTCGGTGGCTGAATTTTTAAAAACATTCTAAAGGCTGCAATCAAGTCAATATGGCCACTTTGTGCCAAAATGGCAGACGCGGCGTGTTTATTTTTGCATGGGTTTTTGAGACTTTTTTGTGAGTCTACTCATGATAGACATGCCGACCAAGTGTCATCTTACTAAGTCAAGCTGGCTTCAGGGGCTGGATTTTTATAAACATTCTAAAGGGTGCAATCAAGTGAATATGGTCACTTTGAGCCAAAATGGCAGACTTCAGTGTCTGTTTGGGCAATGTTTTTTTTAGACTTTTTTGTGGGTCTGCCCTTGATAGACATGCCTAAAACTAACTCACAACACCAAGGGAAATTGAATTGGCTAAAATAAAATGTCTGCTTCAAAGTTCAAACCAAAATGTGTAGGGATGGGTCCTTGAATCTTTTTTGTGGGTCATGATAAACATGCCTAACAAATGTCACATTTCTAAGGTGGCTTAATTGTGTTTGAATAACTTTTAGAAATGGCTTAAAATAAACCCGAAATGGTGGTTTTAATGCAAAATGGCAAATTTTCTTTGTTTTCAGGTATGGGTTCTTGAGACATTTTTGTGGGTGTACTCATGGTAGACATGCCGACCTAATGTTGCGAAGTGAAACGGGCGCTGGGGGCTGAACTTTTCCCAAAACTTTTAATGGAACGCTGCAGTGTAAAGCCTGAAACATTTGGACACATTACTGTTATTTGAACCACTCTAACATCAAGGCTTTATGTAGTGTACCCTTTGTTATGACGTCACAGTTTGACACGTCATCGTGCTGAAATGGAGCCGAATGGGAAAGAAGTCAGAAAAGGACAATCTTTCCTCTGTAATTATATATTTAGCCCGGCAGGTGGTGCTGGTTTCTTAAAGGTACTTGTACTTTTTTTTTTCAAAACAAACTTCCCGTTCGGACCTTTTTTTTCTGATTCTGCCTAAGAAAATGCTTTCTTTTAATTTTTTAATTGACATCTTTTAATGCTATTAATGTTTTGTGGAAGGTAATTTGAAACATGAAACGTAACATTTCATACCTGAATGATTGCCCCCTTAGCCCTCCTTGCAATGTGAATGTTTAAGAACCACTCTTGGTATTTCCTAATGTTAGCAGGTCGAATATATAATGTTTAAATTTGTACGGTATATGCGTGTGAAACAATAACGTCTGCTTCGACGGTGCTAGAAAGATGAGTTCATTATTCGTCCTGGTAGTAATAACTTACACTAATCATTTCTTGAGTGGGACCATGGACTTTTAAACGTTCCAACCTTCAATTTTTACCAGTACTGTATTCACATATGAGAGTAACAATCCTTATTTAGGTCAGTTGTGCCTGGTATTATCTAGTTTCTATCTTGTGAAAACCACAACGCTGTCTAACTTCAATCTACCCGCCGCTTTTCATGGTTTTGTACAGTCCTGTGTCTAATATGCTCAGTTCACTGGATTTACTGTACTTTAAATGGCAAGCCAATAAAAATGATCACGTGGTCACACCAAAGACCCTTTGCGTGTGTGTCATTGGAGATTGTCCCAGAAATAACGATTTATAATTCAAATGTATTAAAAATAGTCATTTTTAAACACTGAGACAATTTGAAATTCACAGTTGCAGAAATGTACCCACCCCCGCCCAAAAGAAAATACAAGAAAAACAGACAATTGGAAGGAGATAATTACATAAACTGATTAAATACATAATTTAAAAAAGGAATATTGTAAATACAACAAACATATTGTCATAAAAATGGCACAATATTGTAAATATATTTACGATATCTATAACTGAAATTGAAGTTATGTGTTGTGTTGTATTATTTTGTCATTTTATGTAAACTATTCCAGCTTGTCTTGTCTGGTTGAGAGGGAAGAAATTTCATCTGTGCTGTATGTTGCACATACAGCGCATTTGACAATAAAGTTGTACTTGACTTGACTTAACAAAGAAAAAAAATTATACAATTAAAATGTGATTTTAATATTTCGAAAGGAAATATTGAAATGTACAATAATGAAATAAATACTTCTAAACAAATCCCCAAAAATCCCAAAAAACTAAAAGAGGTCATTAGTAAAAGGTAGCCATTTTAGAAATTACAAAACAGTAATTTGAATTAAAACATAAAAGAAAATATTTTTAATTTTTAAACTATTTTCGAATGATTACTAAAACAAATGGAAGAACATTCATACCACAGTGCTGTATGTGTTTTGACCTACAACTGTTCTTCACACTTGCCGTTATGATGATGATTATTTTTCTTATTATTACGACGACACCTTGTTTGTTTTTATGACTTGGGCAAGTCACATGACATGTTCAAAGTGCGGGACTCCCTGCTGCGCAGGGCTGCCTGGCTCCACCCCTTTCCCCACCTCCTCCTTCTAGCCCCACCCTTTCCGCTCTACGTCCGCTGTCTGTCTGTCACTTCACACGGAGCGGCAGCGGTGGCTCACAGTGCGACGCTCACGCCGACCCGCGAGGCAGCACAGCCCGCAAAGCTTTCGCCTCCCTCACGTCGACATGGACCGGGAAGTGGTCGGCGACGACCTGCCCTCGCCTTAGCCGGAGGTGACTCACCCGCCGGGAGCAGAGACATTCAACGCCAGGACTACCAAACAGCATTACCTTGGACGTTAAGACCTTTTTTGATCTTTTTTTGGAGGGGGGGGGGGGTGGAGCAGGGGGCTTTTATTTATTGTTTTTGTTAGTGTGAGTTCAGTCCCCCGTCATGGCGAGCGACTCCCCCGCTCGGAGTCTGGATGAAATCGACCTGTCTGCTTTGAGGGTGAGCCAACCTACATTCTGCTTACTACTTGTGTGCACCTGACACTGGAACAAGCAAGTGCAATAAGCCATACAAGTGTATGTGTGTGTGTGTTTCTGCTGACTTGGAGCCCCCCCCCCCCCCACACACACACACACACGCGCGCACACAGAAAATCATAAACGACCCAAACTGCAATTTAGGGAAGTAGTACTGCACGGTATCACAAAGCGACGACTCAAACATTTCATGCTTCACTTCGATGCATTGCGCTGGCCGTCCCGGTGAACACGCCTTGGCCACCGGAGGGCGGTAAAATAAAGCAATGCAGACACAAACGAAGAGTGGTTTCATAACTCGTGTGACTCAGTTGGCTGCTATAAAATTAGTTGTGTTTCGCAGAGGATAAAGAATACATGCCTCCGTGATTTTTTTTTTGTCTTCATTTCTTGCGCCATCGTTTGGGTTCAGATATTCCTTGCATCGAAGGTTATTGAAAACACAATGTCTACTTCTCTTTGTTTTAAATGCAGTGGAATAACTGGCGAGAGGAGCCGTCACGTTACATACATGTTGGCCCATATGAGCGAGCATGCTGTAGACTTTTTAAACTGAAGGATTTCAATTACCTCTCTTTATTTCTGTTGTGGAAGCTGGTGGTTAGCATTACTAACTAGCAAGAGGAGCAATTGCATTAATCATATGGCACCTAACTTATGCACAAATGTGTGACCAAGTGTCCAGGATATATATATATTTTTACTTGCTGTATTATTATTTTTTATCATTGTTGTGGTCGTTGCATCAGCCATCAGATTAATGATGTGAAACATGACATCAGCTTGTGGCTTTTGTAGGGTGTTTGCCTGGAATCTAAGGACGTTACAGATTTTTTTGTTGTTAACATAGTTGTATGGAAAACGTCACAAGTATGTGAATCAGTGGGGGTTCACTGATACAAGACTGATATTAAAGTTCAACATTAGCTCTCATGGTAGCTTCCAAGGTTAATTTGCCGTTGGCTGTAATGTTGGGTGTGTCAGGTTAGCGTTAGCATATTGTGCTACTGAAGTTGGTCGGACTATTGCGTGGCTCCTTAGGATGCTACTGTGACTTTTATTTGAGGTGTTAGTGTATTTGTACTGAAAAATACTCGAGTCGGTGAATCGGTGGGGGTTGAGTGGAACGCTTAGAGTAAAAATGCAAATGCGCTGACAAGCAGCTGTACATAAATAAGCCACCCGAGCTAAGGACAGAAGCTCGGACGTTTGGCTCAGACACATATGCTCGCTTTTTAAACCCAACTAACAACAACAACCCCCCCCCTCCACTCATCCACACACTGTCAGATGAGTGTACAGTCATCCACTGACTAGACAGGAAGTAGGTCAGCTGGGTCTGACGAGGGGGTGGGGGGGGGTTGGTTGTTATGGGAAGGGGGCTGTGTGGTTTTTGTTTCTGTCTGCGCTCAAAGATGCAAAGAAACCGAGTGGGAGGAACACGTGTATTTTGGTGTTTGCTGCCACAGTTATTTTTTTTTTTTTAATTTTCACTTGATATTTTGATCGTTGAAAATTTTCAGGCAGCACGCAGTGTTAGTGGTTTGCACACCTGTCTTGCAATCGTAAGGTTCTGAGTTTGAATCTCAGTCCTGGCTTTCCTGTGTGTGTGTTTGCAGAATGATGTGGATTATTTTAAGGCTGATTCTGATATTTGGCAGAATAAAATTCACCTCATCGGTTACTTGTCCGATTAATTAAAAAAATGAATAATGACTAAAATACTTAAAAAAATTTTGGTCACTTAATGCTTTACAAATAGTGCAGATATAGGCACAGAATTTAAATGTACTTTGTTCTGAAGTATTTACTTAACTTGACAACAATGTCAAAAATCGGCCCAAAATCGGTACATCTCTTTTGCGTGTATCTTGGCAGGGAGGGGCAGAACTTTTAAACACAATCAGCAAACGTTGGCAAGACAAAAACGAAATAAAAATGATATGCCTTGCGATTGACTGGCAACCAGTCCAAGGTGTTTGGTGATGTGCCCAGGTGCCACATACGCACAGTATAGACTTTTAACCGCTCCTTCCACAAGTTCCAATTAATTTGAAGTTCAACTTGTAGATGTCTGTCATCGACCTAGGGCGCCACCCCACCTCCTCATGCGTTCCAGGCGTTTAATAGAAGCGCGTCTCGCTGCAACAGATGGCCCAGCAGTGGGCTGCGTGTGCATGCCCGGCGCACTTCACACGCTCCCGAGAGGTGATGAGATGTGACCAGCAACTCAAGTAGTCCAAGGCAAAAACGATCCACAGTAGAGAATACTTTTGGGGATTACCTTTAGGGCTGAAAAACAGATAATCTAAACTGCCACCCCCAAACCCTCAACTATTGCGATGAAATGATGCAAGGGCTGTAACAATTGAATCCTTTAAAACATTGATGATTCCATTGATTAATCGAATAATCGGCTGGATTTTTCACAAACGGTAAAAATCCAAGTGGATTTCCCACCCACTAAAGCTGACTGATTTAGTTCGTTGTTTGACTACAGTATCCACTTTCCACCAGTAGAGGGTGCTAAATGAGCGAAATGGTCATGAGTAAATGGATACAGTACAATGCCGCTCGGTGTGTGTAGACCGGAAAGCCGAACCACAGCGCCGGTAAAGCTTCAAGACCAAATGCATTTTGTGTCGAAACTGTTTTGTGAAAACCGATTTTATTTTATTTGTCGGTGTACTTTTTTTAAACTGTGGATTACTTCCAGTGGTTCTTAATGCGCAGGTTGGCGGTGATCATGACAAACCGGTGCGAGTGCATCACTCACACGTAAAGGTTGACAATGTGACCAGAGACTAAAGTAGTCCAAGACAAACACTCGTCAAGACCCCCCCCCCCCCCCCCGACCCCCTTCTCAATGCCTGCTGCCCAGCGAGGCCGCATTCCTCGGCCCCTCGCGCCGCGGACGCCATGGTAACGGGGCCACGGCAGTGCCCGGGGGGCTTACACAAGGCTTATTCATGAATAGTCGATATACTGTATGGAAGTCTGTCACCCTCGTCCTCCCTCCTCTTCACTCAGCTGTCCCTTCTCCACTTGACCCATTTCGAACCCCCCTCCCGCCGCTCGGTGACGAACCACCGGATTCGGGATCAGTTCCGTGGCCTATAAGTTGAAACGAGAAGCCTAAATCGCCAGTGGGGACAATGCTTGCGCTAATTTCCCCTAATTTGCATTGATCCATTTCCGAGCGCTGATTCCGTTCAGGGTCATGGGTGAGCTGGCGTCAATCAGAAGGGCACAGATAAGCCCCCCACCGTGCTGGCCTTCAAAGCTGGCTTTTTCTCGCCGACCAGGATGTGAAGTTTCACCGTGGTTGAATATTTCTTCAATAAATGGCCTATTTTGTAATTATTTCTCATACGTTGGGCGCACCGCATTATAAGACGCAATCTACAATGCATCCACTAGATGGAGCTACGCTTAAGGAAACACCAACAGAACGATCAGATGTCAGTAAAACTTATTTAATGACGCAGCGACACAGTTCAATTAACCAACAGCAAGTTATAACATTGACTCTCCTGCCGCTGCTCTATTTCCGAGTTCAACTGCATCACTGATCGGCTAAAGTTTGAACTCTGCGTTGTCAGCATGTCTCGAGCAAGGAGCCATTTTGGGGGTCGAAATATTGCCGTAACGACCATACACAAGGCGCATCGAATTTTAAGGCACGCTGTGAGCGTTTAACCCTCATAGTCCACCGTTTACTAGGAATGCAATATTTCTTTGAAGTGTCATAGCACAGAACTGCTTTATTGTCCATAGAGGGCAAAAAATCCCAAGGAATTAATATAAACTACTGTATATATGTATGGATAGCACAGATCCCGCTGAACATTTTGAGTGTTTGAAAAAAAAAAAGAATGTTTGTATAACACAACATACATCATTTACAAAATTGTAAAATGCGTAGGTTCGGTATCAGCTTTTTTCGAAGGGCATAAGGGTTTTAAGAAAATGAAAGGTTTTTAGGTGCGCCTTTTAGTGCAGAAAATACGGTATTTATATTGCGAACCGTGGCAGTTATCAAGAATATTGGGCGAGGTGCCGTTGCATCGGAGTCATTGTACGCGCCCCCCTTTTCACAATGTGCTAGACGTAACCACGTGTCGACATTTTTTTTTTTCTTGACTGAAATTGAATTATTTCCAGTCATTGTCATCATATTATTTTTCCAAATCCAAATCAGCCCGCACGGATGGACAGCCTGGAAGGAAAATCTGCGAATCAGGCTCGACGCGGCAGGCAAACTCTCTGTCATGCCACGTTTTCTTGTAAATGTGTGATTAAGACTTGACTCCCGCGTGATGAATAATGCAGCGGCGAGGTGTGGGCGGGATGTGCTGGGAATTTAGACTCGTGCCTCATCACTTTTGTGTTCTAAGTGCAGACACGACCCCCCCACCCCCCCACCCCCTTTCCCTTTGCCGCCACCGTGACTGCCTCTATCCTCTCCAAGGGTCTCTAATTTAATCCTCCCCACTTGTGTGTAATTCACTTTCCGGAGACCAACAAGTCGATACGGCAGGAGGCCATCGCTAAAAAGAGGCGAGAGGTGTTTTTAAATAGCGACGATTAGACGCCCACTGACGTTTGTAATGTGTCAACGGATTGTTCAACAACGCAGAAACGAGCTAGTATGGTGTTCTTCCTGCCGTCGTTTACAACAGTTTGGTATCAACAACATGGGCGGGGAAGCGTTGAAAATTGCTGCATCGGAGTCGTAATAGGAATTTAATTTATCCGCCGGCTGGATACGAGAGCCCGACCGATTAAGTCGGACGATTGAGGCCGTTCAAACATTGTTGATTAAAATTGGCACCGGCCTTAAAAAAAAGAAAAATTCATAGGACCATATTGGTCACTCACACACACACACACACACACACACACACACACACACATATATGGAACGTGAGTTCGGCAAGAATTGCAGGCCTGCACTCTAAAAGCCATTACAGTATTCGTCATGGCCTCTCCCTAATGCCTCCCCGGGACAAATTTCATTCCGAGTGTAAGAAGGCCGTTCAGGGACTCTTAAGCAAAACCAGGCTGACGGGGTTGAGTTTGAATTCGGTGAATTTATGATCTGCTCTCGATCTAACCCAAAAGAAGGCATTCCGTTTCCCATGCAAGACACTTGAACAATCACTGGGGAACACAGTTTTGTTGCTGTTTTTAACAGATTTTTGTGTGCAGAATGCAAAACTGATTTCAGTTTTTCTCCATGTCAAGTTTTTGAGTTATAGGAGCCCAGTTTTCTTTTAAAAGTATGAGATAAATGTCCGGAACTTAAAACGGTATGCCCATGGGTCACAAGGTTAAGAGAAATCCCAGCACCGGGTTTCTGTTTGCGGATATTGATCGTAGTGACCTATTGGGAGCTGCACGCACGTCTCACCACGCTATCTCAATTGTGACGACACAAACACGTCACCGTGTAGCTGTATTCCAGTCGTAAAAAGATGAATCCGTGGAATTTTTCTTAACTGGTAAGATGTGGAGAAACAATTGGACATTGTAGAAAATAAAAACGGACTGCGATTTTGCAATCAGCGTGCCAATTTAATTTGAATCCGCATAAAAATCCAACCTAATGATTTTGTTTTTCAGTTTGTTCCCCAGTGAACAGTATCAGGATAATTAAAGCAAATCGCCAAACAACAAAAAGCAAAACTTGATTGGACTTGCATCTGTTTCTGGGCATATGCTTCACAAAAGTTAGCGTACGGGCTCGACGCAAGGATAGTAAAAGAGGAAGTGAGCAGAGGAAAAGCATTCTTGCATCGCCCTGTTTGCTTCGCCGTGCGTTTTATCCTCCTTTGAATGTTCCGAGCCGTCGTGTGGGTGTGCGCCGCCAGACTGAGGGAGGATGCACTTCAGACCAGCTCATCTTTTTTGGCGTTTAGGGCGACGGGTAGTGGAGACGAAGAAAAAAAAAACAGAAGAAGAAAAGGTCTTTGACAGCTTGACAGCTGTGCTGAGGCCTGCACAAACCCATCGAGACAAAAGTGAGGAGGGGAGCAGTGGGAATTAAACGAGGAGGGACGGTAAATCTTTCACATCAACACATGCAGATGCGATCGAATGACATCCAAGACAACCACTGTGGCAGCAGCCAAGGTTGTCATGTCCAGTCTCTGCCAATCTTGCGGCATTTATGCAATGACGGATGAGCACTATTTACTTTTTTGCTATTTAAAAAAAACCAACTAAAAACTTTAACTTGACAACCCTCGTGAATGAGAGCCTCAGATAGACTTGAGAAGGAAGCAGAGCTGGAATACCAGCTATTGTTGGAATGCCGTAGCAACGTGCACCACATTGGAAGCGGGGAGGTGTGGTTGTGTGCGTGCATGCGCTTATGTGTGTTGGTGGTGGTCATGGAGGGGGTTCAGTGGGTTTGTCACGCGGTTGAATCCAGTCTTGGCAACCTGTTGGTTGTGTGTTTAAGCTCCGGTGGCGTGTCATCTTTATTAAAAATGTGCAAATAGTTTGCCATGTATACGTATGGCAGTGAGTGGAACGTACAACGGCTAGGTTGACGCGCTCCTAGCAACCATTGTAAATACGCCCCTTGTAAAAAAGCCTTTAGCTTAGCGTGTTGCCGTACACGCTAAGCGCTTCGCTAATGAACTCGGAACTCCGGGGGAGCTGTCGGCACTCGGGGCGGTCGTAAAACAGCAATGTGAAATGTCTTCATTTGCTCGTGGAACTTGATGAGAACCCAAAGACGTTTCGCTTTTACATCCCAGCTGGGGCACAAGTGTTTCTAAGTGCAATGTTTGCACATGGAATTGTGCAGGAGATGCCCAAAAAAATATTCACGTCTTACCTCTGGACAGACCTTAGTTGAGCCCTTAATCACCACCAATCGCTTCTTTTCCACAGTTATCTATTTGTCGCTAGAAAAAAAGAAATGAAGAAACACAACTGCTACCATGATTTGAGCCTTTTCCTCTACATCAATTAAGGATGGACCTAAATTAAGCCCTTGTTGGCCACCAATTGCTTCTTTTACACTCTGATGTGAGACATGACAAAAATAAATACACATGCTAATATTTGAAAAATTTGAGAAGAGACTTCACCACCAATCAGTTGTTTTCCACGACAACCTTCTTCCCTGCCTTAGCCTCGTTGGACCTTAATTCACCCTTAATCACCACCAGTCGCCTCTTTTCCACTGCCACGTACTCTGTCGTTGCTGGAACTGACAAACGCTGATGACACCGCAACTTGAGCTCGTTTTTGTAGCCTGGCTCTAAACAACTGTACTTGCCCCTAAATTGTCACCATTCTCATGTCTGGAAATGACAAAGACAAAACAAGTGAACCCTTTTCCGTGGCGACCTTCTTTTGCGCCTTGGCTCTGCACGTATCTTAATTTACCCTTAATCACCACCAATCGCCTCTTTTCCACTGCTACCTCATGTGTTATTGCTCAAAAAAAAAATTGCATATGACTCGCTAAATTTAGAATCTCATAGTCCTAATAGTGACACAATCTTCTGATCTTCTCAGGACCCCGCTGGCATCTTTGAGCTTGTGGAGCTGGTGGGAAATGGCACGTACGGGCAAGTGTACAAGGTAAGACAATGTCCTTATGTGGGGAAGTGTGTGTGCGCGACACAGGAAGTGGCTGCGCTCAGCTGTTAGCATGTCGCAACGTCACGACGGTTCAAATCTGCTGCGTGGTTAAAAGTCACAGCTCGCTTACTGGCTGACATTCAGCACCGATGCATTACCCAGAGTGCCGATGGCAACAGCCTGTTCGCCTCGAGTCCTCACTGCCCCCACCAGTGACAGTCAGACAAACAACCATCCACGCTCACACTCACACCTAGGGGCAATTTAGAGTATTCAATCAGCCTACCATGCATGTTTTTGGAATGTGGGAGGAAACCAGAGTACCCGGAGAAAACCCATGCAGGCACGGGGAGAACACGCAAACTCCACACAGAAAGGCTGTAAATGAAACACTTGACTTGGGCACTGGAAGGCAGACGTGCTAAACAATCAAACAGCATGCCGGTAGATGTACCTGGATATAAATGCGACAGTGTTCTTCAGTGTTTCATCATCAAATGTACGTTGTATTCATCCATCCATCCATCCATCTTCTACCGCTTATCCGGGGCCGGGTCGCGGGGGCAACAGCTTTAGCAGGGAAGCCCAGACTTCCCTCTCCCTAGCTACTTCTTCCAGCTCTCCCCGGGGGATCCCGAGGCGTTCCCAGGCCAGCTGGGTGACATAGTCACTCCAGCGTGTCCTGGGTCTTCCTCGGGGTCTCCTCCCGGTGGGACATGCCCGGAACACCTCACCAGGGAGGCGTTCAGGAGGCATCCGAATCAGATGCCCAAGCCACCTCATCTGGCTCCTCTCGATGTGGAGGAGAAGCGGCTCGACTCTGAGCCCCTCCCGGATGACCGAGCTTCTCACCTTATCTCTAAGGGAGAGCCCGGACACCCTGCGGAGAAAACTCATTTCGGCCGCTTGTATCCGGGATCTCGTTCTTTCGGTCACGACCCATAGCTCGTGACCATAGATGAGGGTTGGAACGTAGATCGACCGGTAAATTGAGAGCTTCGCCCTTTGGCTCAGCTCCTTCTTCACCACGACAGACCGATACAACGTCCGCATCACAGCAGACGCTGCACCGATCCGCCTGTCGATCTCTCGCTCCCTCCTGCCCTCACTCGTGAACAAGACCCCAAGATACTTAAACTCCTCCACTTGGGGCAAGATCTCTCCCCCGACCCGGAGGGGGCACTCCACCCTTTTCCGACTGAGGACCATGGTTTCAGATTTGGAGGTGCTGATTTTCATCCCAACCGCTTCACACTCGGCTGCGAAACGCTCCAGTGAGAGTTGGAGAGCCCCGTTTGAAGGAGCCAACAGCAGCACATCATCTGCAAAAAGCAGGGATGCAATACTGAGGCCACCAAAACGGACGCCCTCAACGCTTCGGCTGCGCCTAGAAATTCTGTCCATAAAGATTATGAACAGAATCGGCGACAAAGGGCAGCCTTGGCGGAGTCCTACCCTCACTGGAAACGATTCCGACTTACTGCCGGCAATGCGAACCAAACTCTGACATCGGTGGTATAGTGACCGAATAGCCCGTATCAGGGGGTTCGGTACCCCATACCCACGAAGCACCCCCCACAGAACTCCCCGAGGGACACGGTCAAACGCCTTCTCCAAGTCCACAAAACACATGTAGACTGGTTGGGCGAATTCCCACATACCCTCGAGGACCCTGCTAAGGGTGTAGAGCTGGTCCACTGTTCCACGGCCGGGACGAAAACCACACTGCTCCTCCTCAATCTGAGGCTCGACTTCCTGACGGACCCTCCTCTCCAGCACCCCTGAATAGACCTTACCAGGGAGGCTGAGGAGTGTGATCCCTCTGTAGTTGGAACACACCCTCCGGTCCCCCTTTTTAAAAAGAGGGACTACCACCCCGGTCTGCCAATCCAGAGGCACTCTCCCCGTTGACCACGCGATGTTGCAGAGGCGTGTCAACCAGGACAGCCCCACAACATCCAGAGCCTTGAGGAACTCCGGGCGGATCTCATCCACCCCTGGGGCCCTGCCACCGAGGAGCTTTTTAACCACATCGGTGACTTCAACCACAGAGATAGGAGAGCCCACCTCAGGGTCCTCAGACTCTGCTTCCTCCAAGGAAGACGTGTTGGTGGAGTTGAGGAGGTCTTCGAAGTACACTGCCCACCGGTTCACAACGTCCCGAGTCGAAGTCAGCAGTGCCCCATCCCCACTGTACACAGTGTTAGTGGTGCACTGCTTCCCCCTCCTGAGACGTCGGATGGTGGACCAGAATTTCCTCGAAGCCGTCCGGAAGTCGGCTTCCATGGCCTCACCGAACTCTTCCCACGCTCGGGTTTTTGCCTCGGCGACCACCGAAGCTGCGTTCCGCTTGGCCAGTCGATACCCGTCAGCTGCCTCTGGGGTCCCACAGGCCATAAAGGCTCGATAGGACTCCTTCTTCAGCTTGACGGCATCCCTTACTGCTGGTGTCCACCAGCGAGTACGAGGGTTGCCGCCACGACAGGCACCAACCACCTTACGGCCACAACTCAGATTGGCCGCCTCAACAATAGAGGCACGGAACATGGTCCACTCGGACTCAATGTCCCCCGTCTCCCCCGGAACATGGGAAAAGCTCTGTCGGAGGTGGGAGTTGAAACTCCTTCTGACAGGGGATTCCGCCAGACGCTCCCAACAAACACTCACAATACGTTTGGGTCTGCCAGGACGGACCGGCATCTTCCCCCACCATCGGAGCCTACTCACCACCAGGTGGTGATCAGTTGACAGCTCCGCCCCTCTCTTCACCCGAGTGTCCAAAACATGCGGCCGCAAATCCGATGATACAACCACAAGGTCGATCATCGAACTACGGCCCAGGGTGTCCTGGTGCCAAGTGCACATATGGACACCCTTATGTTTGAACAAGGTGTTCGTTATGGACAGTCCGTGACGAGCACAGAAGTCCAATAACAAAACACCACTCGAGTTCTGATCGGGGGGGCCGTTCCTCCCAATCACGCCCCTCCAGGTCTCACTGTCATTGCCCACGTGAGCATTGAAGTCCCCCAGCAGAACAAGGGAGTCCCCAGCAGGAGTACTCTCCAGCACACCCTCCAAGGACTCCAAAAAGGGTGGGTATGCTGAGCTGCTGTTTGGTGCATATGCACAAACAACAGTCAGGACCCGTCCCCCCACCCGAAGGCGGAGGGAAGCAACCCTCTCGTCTACCGGTGTGAACCCCAATGTACAGGCACTGAGCCGGGGGGCAATGAGTATGCCCACACCTGCTCTGCGCCTCTCACCTTGAGCAACTCCAGAGTGGAAGAGAGTCCAACCCCTCTCGAGAGAACTGGTACCAGAACCCAGGCTGTGTGTGGAGGCAAGTCCGACTATATCCAGTCGGAACTTCTCTACCTCACACACCAGCTCGGGCTCCTTCCCTGCCAGAGAGGTGACATTCCATGTCCCAAGAGCTAGCTTCTGCAGCCGAGGATCGGACCGCCAGGGTCCCCGCCTTTGGCTGCCGCCCAGCTCGCATTGCACCCGACCCCTTTGACCCCTCCCACGGGTGGTGAGACCATGAGAAGGGGGACCCACGTTGCCTCTTCGGGCTGAGCCCGGCCGGGCCCCATGGGTGTAGGCCCGGCCACCAGGCGCTTGCCAACGAGCCCCACCTCCAGGCCTGGCTCCAGAGGGGGGCCCCGGTGACCCGCGTCCGGGCAAGGGAAACTGAGTGCCATCGATTTTATCTATAATAAGGGGCTTTGTGAGCCGTGCTTATGTCTACATAGACATAATACGTTGTATTATGTCTATGTATTATACTACCCTCTAGTGGCCAATGCGTGCACACCAAAATGAGCAGGCGCAATTCCCACGAAATAATCGTGATGCACAAACTTGAGTTCCTCACATTCTATTAAACGGTGTTCGTACTGTATGCGTGTAAAAAGAATACCATATCTAAATTTATAATTGCTATTCAAAAAAAATTTGTTTTGCGTGTTTTTTGTTGAAAATGGATTCACGGCATTTCCATTCATTTCAATGGAAGTTAGTCATGTTATGAGAAAATTTTATTTTCAGACTTGTATTCAAACCATAATTCCATTTTTTTTCCTCCATAGATAACTTGAAAAAAAAATTCAGAATGAATTTAATCCTCCTTCACAATAATATTCATTTAAAAACATATATATATATATATATATATATATATATATATAGTTGTGCAAACAGGCTGAGCTGCTCACCAGGCAGATACTGTATTAAGAAAAAAAGAAACCGCAACACTGGCGCGTGGAAAAAAAAAAAAGAAAAGCATTCTATTTTACAAACGCTTACAAAGATCCGTCTCGGCACCCCTAAAGCCGAAGAGGATCATCATCCTGTGAGCAGCTCAGTTGGAGAATGTGAGAAGATAAATTGACCTTCAGGCTGGCGGGTATTAGGCGAGTGAAATGCTGCTGCTGCCACGGCCGCGGAAGCATTTTTAGACATTTTGTGTGTGAGAAAAGGAATATGCTGGACTTAATTCTCTCCATGGAGGTCGATAGAATGACTAAGTTGATGGAAGAGCTTTTGATTGGCTGGAAACGCTGCAAAAAAAAAAAAGCGTCTGATGCAAGATCGTTTGGGCTTTTCTTCCTCATCTCAGCTCTATCCATTCACCTCGTTATCAATAAGTAATCCGTTTTTTTTCTTTTTTCCTTGCATCAATTTTGGGGGGGGTCCAAACCTCCCTTGTGAGCAGTTCTTGAGGGAGCAGCTCGCGGGGCCTCCCAGTGTGAATGTGTCTTCTGTATAGAAATGGATGGATAGATTCCGCCGGTTGCTCTAAAAGGCCCATAAATAGAGAACACGGCTTATGCTGAATAATTCAACGCTTTCTCCATCTTCCACTCTTTCCCCCCTCGCCGTTCCTCATCTAATTTCTGACGCAACACCTCGCCGTCGATCCGTTCCCACAAGAAATGGTTTCGCGCCAATGTTTCGCCCTTGAAGTCGATGTTCATTGATGTACTCTCATGTGGAGAAGCTCCATTTCTCAATCCAATCGTGATTTTGAAATGGGGGTTGGGGGGGGGGGGTAAGTACAATCGAGAAAAAGAAGTGTATGTTATTTTCAAGCTTTTTGAACGGTGGAAACGGCTTGAGAAAATAGTCACAATGTTGCAACTTTCGTCCGGAAATGTGAACTTTGATATGTGAGCGTTAGAGCGATGGAAACACTGAGAAGAGGTTTGACTGTTTTTTCTTTCCAGCCCTAATTGGGAACACATAGCAGCGGCAAAGGAGTTCCAGTCGCGGAAAAGTACCGTAATTTCCAGACTACAGCGCGCACCTGATTATAAGGCGCACCCACTACATTTGAAAAGGAAATAGCATTTTGTACACACATAAGCCGCACCTGTCTAGAAGCCGCAGGCGCCAACATTGTAACATGCGATATTTACAAAGATGGTACACAGAAAGCGTTTTCAAAGTTTTAATAACATACCTTCATTTTTCTTTCCAAATAGTGCCTGTGTAAAACAGCACTAACAGGGCTGGTAAAAAAAAAACAAACAAACATAAAAGTCACTGTTCACCGTTGAGTAATGCTTTTTTTTTTTTCAATGAAAAACTCCTCCCTTCCTTCATGAGGCTTTCTACCATCTACACTTTAGTGTCACCTTTCACGACAATGTCTTTCATTTTTTGGCATCGTAATTCTTGGTGGATGCAGCTCAAAACACAGCTCAAATGCGCCCTCTGGTGGCCGGTTGTTTTCAGTGTGTGACAGATGATCGCGTCCTCCTCCACACCGATATATCAACTTGTCTCGCTCTTACCTTTTATGCTTGAGCGCTCCCTGGCGGCCATTAGAAAAATGGCTTCATTAAATAGTTGAAAATGTGCCCCCGGAAATGACGGTAGTTACAATAGCAATCACGCAACGATAACAAAGACGTCATAAAAGCAAACGAGTTACAGTGGTGATGACGTCAAAGGGGAGCAAAGCGGTTCCCGTAACGAGGAAGTAACGGTAAATCTGATTGACAGCGGACAGGCAACCGTCGCAAAAAAGGTTGCCACGAATATGACAATATTTGCATCGAAAATCGGCTCCATGAATGACACTTTCGAACGAGATGCTGTCATGGAACACCACTGGCGCGGCAAAACAAAACCAACCCCCCCCCAAAAAAAAGTATCGTTGTCGTCGTGTGGTTTCCCGCCCCCGCTGTCGTGTTTGCGCTGTTTTTTTCCCCCCACCGTCGGCACACGTTTGAACGCACGCTTCAATCTCGGGAGTCCTTGTCAATGAGCCCTGAACCGTGACCGAGGTGGATGTTGCTTGTTACCGTGGGAACAGCAGATGTGCCCGTTGTGGCGCGACACACGCGCACACACGCGCGCACCTGGCAAGCGCATTCATTAGCCTACATCCTTTCTGGCGCTGTCTTACCCAAGGCCACGCGTCCCACTTACCCACAATGCACCGGGCTGCCGCCCCCCCCCCCCCCCCTAGTCAATTAGCCGTGTCTGATGTCAATAACCTCTCCTAGCCTCTTTTGTTTTTTTTATCCACAGCGCACGCACACACACACACACTAACTCACATGCACACATATTTGAACTGGTAATACTTACTTTTCAAGTGCCCCCCCGTTTTCGATGACAGCTCATACAACATTCCAAAGCAGACTTCCAGTTGTGTTCAGTTTGCTGCTGTTGACTCTTGGCTCCTCTTTTGTCTTTACAACGAATTAAATCTTCGCGACTATTCACTGTTTACACCGATTAAGTCTTGGGCTACTTTAGCGCCCTCGCTGCTATTAAGTCTTTGCGACTTTTATGCCTTTTCTACTCGTCCTTTGCTTTTATGTCTTTGTGTTGGGCGCGTCGACATTTTTGCTTGCATTTATATTTTTTGCTCCTTTTAGGTCTTTGCTGCGATTATGAGTCTTGTCTTCGCTACTGTCTTAAGTCTTTCCTACGTTTCCATATTTGCTACTATTACGTCTTCGCAACGATGAAGTCTTCCCTGCTTTTAAGTCTTGGCGACTTTTATGCCTTTGCTCCGCTGCTATCACATCTTTGCGAGTCTTCCCTACTTTTATGTCTTTGCTTCTATTATGTTTTCCCTGCGATTACATTTCTTTGCTGCAATTATCTTTGCACTGCTTTTCGCTAGCGCTCGCGTCGCGGGCCGGCGACGGATTACGGTTTCGGGAGACACACTCAACCCATGCCGGTTGTCTCATCGTACACGGACCCACATCAATCAAAAAGCCTCCGGACCGCTTTGACACGCCCGTGGCTCTCGGCTTCCTTCAAAGTCTCATCTGTTCTTCCATATTTTCACAGCTTCCCCTCTTCTAATGTTTTCCTCTCCCTTCCCGTGAGCCGCCTCGGGCTGCCTCTTGTGTTTCCGCGGCAGTATTAGATTGGAATGGAGGCCTTTGTCACTTTTATTTACTGCTTCACTGATTCCACAGCAGTGCGCGCGTGTGTGTGACTGTGTGTTTACTGGCCGTGTGTGTGTGTGTGTGTGTGTGTGTGTGTGCGCTGTCGGGTAGATTGCAGGAGTCTTTAACTGCGGCGAGGTGTGCTTGCCACTTTGATTGCTCCCTTATTTCTTTGCGTTCCGCGAGGCGGAGCTGTGTTTTTGGGGCCATTTGTTTGCCCGAGAGTGGCAGTAATTCCCAGCACCTGCTGCGGAGCACGATGGGAGTGAAGGTCAACGGAGTTCAGTATTGGCGCTCTGAGGGTGGGCGAAGGCTGAAACATTGCTGTCACATCTCGGTTCCGCTCAGATGACCTTTGGCCTGTTTTCTTGTCGAAAAACCTGATGGAAGTCCTCCCGACTCGGCTTTTCCGTTGGCGAGAGTAGACGCCGCGAGAGACTGTTTCTGTTTTGAGAATAAAGGGCTAGAAAATGACATAAATGATCTTTTTCTGGTGGTAATCTGTCGTCCTGGCTTTGCTGCGGCACTTTGCTGCCTTTTGTCTCCTCTTGAATCAAAGTTGACACAGACGTACATTGTCTTCAATGGCGCTTTTATCCATCCATTCATTATCTGAGAGCTGCTTATCCTCACAAGGGTAATGGGGGTGCTGGAACCTACGCCAGCTGTCTTCAGGCAGGAAGCCGGGTACAACCTGAACCGGTTGCCAGCCAATCGCAGGGCACGCATCGACAAACTACCATCCGCGCTCACGATCACACAATTTAGAGTTTGCAATCAGTGTGCTACGCATGGTTTTGGAATGTGGGAGGAAACCGGAGTACCCAGAGAAAACCCGCGCGGGAACGGGGGGAGAACATGCAAACTCCCACAGGAAGGCCGCAGCCGGAAAATATGAGTTCATTTTGGCGGATTTGAAAAGAGCTAACATTTTGTTTTCCTGTTGCCCTTAGTCGCCTATTGGGTAAAGATCGTCTCAGGAGCGGTCACCCGAAATTCTCATACCTATGTGGTTACTAGAGTCATCAGCGGTTGACGCTAGGTTTTTTTGAAGAGCTAGCCTTGACGCTAGAACAGGCGTGGGCAAACCTTTTGGCTCGGGGGCCACATGGATTTCTAAAATTTGACAGGTGGGCCGGGTCAGCACAAGATACGGTACATATAAAAAACTGCATAGGTTGACAGTCCACACCAAACATCAACAGAACAGAAACATTAAATTGTGAACATACTTTTTTTTTTTTTAATGAAAACAGTGAAACAACTATTGTATATGTCTGACATGAACGTCCAAGTATGTTAACAACATACATGTGTTACAACACAAGCAACAAGTGCAACAATATATTGCCCAAAAACTGGAGAAGACAGTACAGGTATATAAAAAAAATATACAAAATATTACAAAGTTAGGACTATTTGTTCCAAAAGGAGACGTAAGAGAAAGAGACCTGGTGGCTTTTCTTTCCTCTCACTCACTGTCGCTAACTTTACCTCGTCTCGATCACCACACATGACGGCGTTGCTCAGCTGATGTCGCGCAACGAACTTTCGAGGCCAGCCTCGGGACGCTTCGATGCTCATAGTTAGCGCTATGGAACTCGCCTCCTCTCTTATTAGCGGTCCAGTTTGCGGAAAGTTTTTAACATGATAACAATCAAACCATTCTAGGAAATGTTCATTTACTCGTGTCACGTTTGCGAGGTGGTGGTGGACCCCAAAAAGCAGGCAGGAGGGAGGAGCAGGGTGTATTTGAAGAATTGTATTTAAAACAAAGAAAACTAAATCCCAAACACACAAAGTCCAAAGTATCAAACAAAAAACCATGACTAAAACTAAAACTAAAACATAACAATGAACTAAACATGACAGAAACTAAGAGCAAACAGCAACACACATGACAGTAGCAAGAAGCAACAATGACCCGACACTGAGTGTTCGGGCTGGGAGTCCTTTTAAAGCCTTAATTAGTTATGACCAACAGGTGTGCAGCTGCCGGGGGAGCCCTACAGTGCCACCTGTTGGTCCCTAAACCGAATCATGACAACTCGAGCCACAAGCAATTCAGTCTGAGGATGGAAAATGCCAGAATCGGACTGAGTAAGAATCGCTTCCTTGTTTTTCAAAGTCTCGTAGATTTGAGTCTTTCTGACTCCAGGCGTCTCCTGAATGTTTCGTACTTTGTTACCCGCTTCATTTAATCAGATACATATCACTTTCCCTTCCACGGTCATTACTCTCTCCCTCTTTCTTCGTCTTCCCCTCCCTCCCTGTGCTCTGCAACTTGAAGTAACTGCGCCACCTGGTGTTGAAATACCTGTCATTACAAGTCCAAACGAAATGAATGCAATCAAACCTTAATTGTGCACCAATCTTCGGCGGGACGGATTAAAAAGACCAACGGGCCGGATCCGGGCCGCGGGCCGTAGTTTGCCCACCACTGCGCTAGAAGAATTGTTGATCTCGTTTTCATGTGTTGTTGAATCTTCGTTAGCAAGCTAACCGCTAACGTGGAAGTAATACACGCCACAATGTTATAACTAAACGGCATTTAAAAAAAAGAAATTTGGAGCCAAAGTCTAACGCCGTACATTTTGGCACCCGCGTGCTCATAATTCGCCGTCAATCGTTGCCACGTCAACAGGCCCTGAGTTGAGAATCCGCAAAATTGTTCTCATGTTTTTGTTTGTATGTGTGGATTACCAGAATGGCACACATTAGGATTAGGATTAGGGTATAACCCGCTTCCTCTTCTTGACAAAGAGTTACTCACTGACAGTTGAGCGAGTGTTCATTCATGTTTTTCCTTTTCTGGGTCATCATGTGTGAGCACGGACCTGAAGGGAGAAGCTTCGCATTTCTCACGAGAAATCAGTGTCTTTGGCTTTTTCTTTGTCTTTGTGCTTTTTGGAACTCCTTTTTTTAGTCACTGTGACAAATTTGTCATATTTCCATGATTTTTGCTTTCATAAAAATGCACATTTTATTCCGTAAATTAATGCCGACTTGACCTAGATGGTCCATTTCCATCCTATAACTTATTTAAAAACACTTCACAATAAGCAGCGCTCTCAAAACTTTCTTGTCATACAAAAGTCGATTCCCGAGCTTCCTCTTCTGTCTCCTTCCTTCCTGTCCTCGGCCTCACCTCGCTTCCTATTCTGTGTCATGCAAAGTACTCACCCGCTTTCCTCTTTGTGTGTGTGCGTGTGTGTGTGTGTGTGTATGCGCGCGTTTAAGTTTCATGCCCAGGCAACACTGTTGCTAAGATACCACAGGAAGTGTCCTGCATAGTAAAAGTGTCCTGGTGATGGTGTGCGAGTGTGTAACTGACTTGGCAAGGGCACGGACGGTCGTGCACATCAACAATCAAAACACACACACACACACACACACTCCAGCAGCAGGTTATATTAAGGCTGTGGCAGGCATCCCAGTCCTGCTGAAGTCAAGCAGCAAATGATGAAGAAATCTTTCGTCCTGTAGCCACCAGCTCATATACGGGCATGTGTGTGTGTGTGTGTGCATGTGCATGGTATCCTTAACCTTCAGCTCCCGGTGGTCGCAGGGCACATCGTATAAGTGAATCATCACACGCGCACAGTGAAGATCATCTTATGCGTCCCATGGTGGCCACACACACGCACACGCACACACTCACAGGCTATCATACTTAATCATTGTTATGCGTTCATGTACTTCTGTACAGTGGACAAATTGATTTATTTAATGGAACTGGAAGTTCATAAATGATTATGCACCAAAATATTGATCTCAAAATTCAGCCCCTATTTCATCATTAGGTGAAGTATGGCAGCGAAGATTGCTGACTCACCCTGACATACAAAACTCAAAGGGGTCCTTTTATTGTAGACAAGTGCCCGGGCGCCATAAAAAGTACCATAAAAACTGACGCATCTTTGGACAGAAGGCATTTTTTTTATGACCCGACCAAGGCGCACATGACAATTTGGTGATATAAATTAGAGTAGAATTTCGACCAAATAAAAGCAGGTCTAAGTTGTGGCGCAGGTGGTGTAATTTTGCCGGGTTTGATGAAGAGCGCAAGCAGAGAGTTTCTGAGCTCCGCGAACATGCGTGGTGGTCCGCAGCAGCCAACTTCACGTCATCCTCAAGTGGAGATCTTGCAGTTCCTTTTAAATGTACGTTGCACGTGATGATCTCCTCCATTTTACACGCCATTTAGACTGCGTGCCTCTAGTGCGGGGAATTTTAAGGGAACAAGGGCAATTCAATTGAAAAATTAATTGTGATTTCGATTTTGGCTCCTTTCAATTTTTAAGTGCTATAATCGCAAAAAAAAAAAGAATGTGCAGTTCCCGATGTTGTAAAACTACCCGAAAAGGGCTGGGTTGCTAGTGTAGCAAGCATGTAGCGTTTTTGATTCTGCCGCCCCTGCGCGTGCTTCAAGCTGTTTAATGACACCCAAGTTGGCGTTTGAAGAATGACAAACATTGTATATTTTGATCGGAAACGTGCTTAGTGTTTTAAAACATCGCTTGCGCGAATGCCAAAGTCAGTGTAATAACTCACCGACATGCTAACGGCAAGTTAGCATACAGACATGTCACAATACTTAGACACATTTTTCCAGTTTTGTGAAAAACGTGTTATGTTCAGTCGCAGCTTTCCTCATATCTCATTCCAAGTGTGTACTCCATCCATGCACGGCACCACACTGCCCCGAAGAGGCCAAAACGCGCAGGATAATCCTGAAATAAGGATAATCCTTCAGAAGGAAAATGAAGAATGAAAATGTAAGAGGCTTGAATTTCACATGACATTCACAAGGTCATTTTGACCTTGATGGAAAGAAGCAAGTATTCAAAAATAAAACGTTCAACATCGAGGGATGAATGGACATGAGGCTGTGATGATGCTTTTGAGTAGTTGCGTTAGTATCCTAAATTTGGTCATCAATGCATTATCTTTTCATTTATCTTGATGTCAATCGCAATCAAAATAATCACGATTTGCGTGACAATTATCCAGCCCGAATCGGATGCCAAACAAGTCGGCTGTGTTCCCTCCCACAACGGCGCACTTTCTACCTTCGCCCGCGTACGAAAATACCCCAAAAAAGAAAACTCCACCCGCAGACAGCGCTTTGCACCAGACTTGGGTTCGACATAATATTTCCAGTTGAGCTCCGCCTCGAGATTCCGGCCATGCATTTGCGTTTTTTTTTTTTTTATTTCCCGTCACTGCGTGTGGGCGGAGCATGGCAGCAGAATACCTCTCTTTTCCACTTTGACTCCCGTGCTATCGACTCTTTTGCGACGCCGTCGCCCGGAGGCTGATTGGATATCAGTGTGCTGTCAGCTTCACAAGCGCGGCCATCCGAGCGGAACACGCATTTCCAATTGGCTGCGTTATCGCGCTAACGCACCTGGCCCGCTAGCCCGCTAGCCTCGGCGTTGCTTTTTGGGCAAGTGACATGTTTTCCTCCAAACACATTTGATCAACAGTAATACGAGCGGATTGACGCGCTATTGTGACGGCGGTGAAGTTGCTGATGGTGGCCGCTGCGCTCCAGGGTGGAAGCAGCTGTGTGTGTGTGTGTGTGTTTTGTTTTGCTGGTCTGCACATGAGCGGTCACAATCGGAGATGGATGCCTCGCCTCGCCTCGCCTCGCGTCACATCTGCTCGCCGCGCTCTGAGGCCAGGGTCGATTTACGTCGAAGAGCGTCCGCGCACGCCGAGGCGTCGCCTTTGAGCTGGGACACAACGAGAGAGGCTGGAAATACGAGCGAGGCATTTTAGGGGATGGAAAGCCAGCGATAATGAAAGGCATAAAGAGGGGTTAAGAGGGTTGGATAATGAGAGGGAATCAGCGAGGATCAGAGCGAGCGGGGAAAAAACTGCAGATTTAGGTCAGAGAGTCACAAATGGGTGCGGGGTGGGGAGGAGCGTCAAAGCCACTTGCCCTGAATGGGACCAAAGAGGTCCAAGATGAATATGGCGCCGTGTCACTTTTCCATTCTTTATTATCCAAGACAAGGGCCGCATCGCAACCTCCGCCTGAAAAAAACCCCCAGTAGAATAGCTGTTTCTTTCTTTCTTTTCTTTTTTTTTTAAAGTGTCTAATACAGGGTTGCGCGACTCTGGTCCTCGACGGCCACTATCCTGCTTGTTTTAGATCAGGGAAGCCCAACCATTTTGACCGAAGATCTACTTTTCAACCAACCAAACGCCGCACGATCGACCCGTTAGGAACCCTTGCACACTCACGCCTATGCACGTACGCGCACACGCTTGCCATGATGAGCAACAGGCATCATGGCCCCTAGCATGAGCAAAAGAGTGTTCCATTAAACTGGCACGCCTGTTTTTTTGTAACGTGGGAGCAAACCGGAGTACCCAGAGAAAACCCACGCAGGCACGGGGAGAACATGCAAACTCCACACAGGGAGGCCAGAATCGAACCCTGCACCTCCGTGAGACCGACGCGCTAACCAGTCGACCAGCGGGCCTTCGCAGATGAAACAAACAAATTGAATGAAAATAACAATTTTAAAAAAGATATGTCGCAACAGCTTTGGTTGACCGCTAACGGATATCCCACCTCCTGTTCAATTTCATGCAAACATTGTGAGAATTTTCTAGCAAAAAAACCCCCAAAAACATGCAGCCATGTACAGGTGGTGGGTTTGTATGAAAGGGGACAATTTGGTAGCGATCCAAATGAAGCTCGTTGGGCCTTGGCGGAGGCCTGCACCCCGGCGCGTTCTCATTCTCGTTCCATCTGGCACCAGGAGATGCGAATTGCAAGCCAGGGATACACTGTCAGCCGATCACGTGCGGGCCAGCTTTTGATTTTGCGGGTCTGAAGGTGATGCAGAGGACACGGCGATGTCAAGAGATTTGGACAGATCTTGACACTTTTGGAGCTTCGCTCACTGGAATTCACCACTTGTCAAGCCTTTGCTTTTTTTTTTTTTTTTGGAGAACTCTTTTAAAACTGGAGATATGAATACAGCAGAGGAGACGAGTGGTTGGCAACGCTGTCTCCCATGCAAATTTCTGGATTTGAGGCTGCGCTGTGATCTTTGAAGATTAAAAAAATGCTCGCCTCTTTGAACGCTAACTTGTCTTCCGTCCTTAAACAAATTTGGAGACCAAATTGTCGTCGTTGATGCAACCCGATGTTGGGTTCTTTAAGGACTGAAAATTGTTTTCAGTGTTTCCCCCGCAAAAAAAACCAAATCCCCAAAAATAAAACAATGACTGTGGCTTTTTTTTTTTTTTTTTTAAGAGCGATGCCGATTCCTGTATTTGGCAGCAATAAATTCCGACAACCCATTAATTAGCAGGGGGGAAAAAAATTATTTGTTCAACGAATCCAATTTTTTTTTGTCCTTTAAATGCTTAAAGGCAGAACATTTGACAATTTAGCAGTATTTTGTCCAATAGTATTTGTTCATCTTTGTTCTTTGAAGATGAAACTTTAACTGAAGACTGTAAACTGGGTTCATTGTTTGCAAAAGGATTTCCTTTTGCTTTACGGGAAAAGACGAATAAATCTGACAAAGTCCGCAAAAAAAACAAAAAACGTCGTCGCTCTTCATCGGGTACGAGTCAAGCGAGGTCTGGCTGCTTAAGAGGCCGCGATTCCTTTTGTCGGCCGCCAACAAAGCAGGCCCTTGTGCCCGCGGAATTGGGGGCAGTCTGATCCTAATGAGCAATCCCTGCTCATTTTCCTCTCGCAGATTCTTTCAGCGTGAGAACGAAACCCATCCAAAATCCTGCTCGCTTTGCCCGCTACGCGATTGTTCTTTCCGACAATGAGTCGTCGGATTCAAATCTTGACTGTCATCTGCCACTTTTTCTGATCTTTTTTTTTTTCCAGCCAATGCCACGAGCAGCATTTGTCCTGTGGCACAAATTTGCCGCATCAGCAGCTTGAATTGCGATCCGTGCAATCCCCCCAAAACACCTCTTAACGCATATATGGACAATATTGTTGCCTTTCATATGGCGCTATGTGTAAAAAACTAGAACAAAGCAGCCTTTTTCTGAAAATGTGACCGTGAAATTGTTTATTTATTTATTTTAATGAATGAATGGCTCAGCATTAGAACCTTGCAACATGCGGCTTTTAAGTGGGGCAGCCCCCTCTGCTTTGGCTCGTTATCACAGTGACCCTTTGGTGGAAGCCCCCCAGCGGGCGCTTTGGAGTCAGACCCTCACAATGCCATCTGCTTTACAGCAATTCCTCCAGGATCCATCCACTTGATCATACATGAATTGCGGCCCTGCTATGCTGGGGAATTTTATTTTATTTTATTCTTTAATTTTTTAGGGGGTGGAACATAACTGTCTGTCTGTTCAGGACTGGTCGCGGAAATTAGTGATTGTTTTTCAATGGATTTGTAAAATTTGCACTTAGCATTATGTCCACGCATGTGGGAAAGGAGAGCCGCAGTCAACGATGCACGAATCACAACTCCATGGAAAGTTAGAAAAAGTTAGCCCCATCCATATCGACCGGGCCCTTTTTAAAAAAAATTTCTTTATTGTTTTTCTACAGGGCCGCCATGTTAAGACAGGGCAGCTGGCAGCCATCAAGGTCATGGATGTCACCGGGGTAAGCAACACACTCCCACTCGCACACATTCTCTCACATCAGCCGCCAACTCCCAGAATTATACCACCGTGTCATCTAATTAAGAGCGATGAGTCAGTGGCAGCGAGGAAAATGAGGACAGGCCTATCGCCATGGTAATATTAGCTGCTGCTATCAGAGCGGCGGTGTGGTCTCAAGCATGTCTGCAAAGCAGGAGAGCAACGTCTCAGTTATATTTAGAGACGACACCCACGACTCAGCGCAACAATGAAGTGGCAAAGGAGGGAATGAATGAATGAATGAATAGGGCTAAATAAGACAATCTGCGGGCTTTTTTTCACACAGAGAACCTGTGAAATTGCCGGATCTGAGCCATAACTCACCATATGGCATTTGTCCACATGGCAGGATATTGCCGAAATTGTGTGCTCTTTCAAACGGCAACACCTGAACCTGCTATTAGACATTTCGCTGTCAAACAGTAACAATTGCTTTCGACACAAAAGTGCGGGAGGAGTGAAACAAACTTGATGTGTGACATCAGCGTAACTGTGATGTTTGATTCCATGTCTCCTGATGACATCACCAAGAAGGAGCGCACATGGTTTAAAAGGCACTGGGCCTAAAATCAAACCCTGGGGCACACCGCATGTGATTTTATAGCGTTTAGAGAATAGCTGTTCGGCAATTGCTTTCAACACAACAGGGTGGGAGAAGTGAGTGAAGTCACACACCCCTGTCCCGACATTGTGGCATTTCTGAGTTGACAAAATGAGGAAAACACTTAAGCGGAAGTGTAAAAATCATCAGCTTACCATCTCACGTCAGAGCCATAACGGTAGACCTGGTATTCATCCACCTGCACCTTTTACACGGAACTCGGTAAAGGCGGGATGATCATTTTCAGTGGCAAAAGAAAGTGGCTGAAAACGATCAGCTCGAGCTTCTTTCACGCGGAAATCCTGCAAGATTTCTGCTTTTCTGAGTGACATTGTCAGCCAACAATGTCAAAATGCTACTTTGAAGTAACAAACGTCATGTTCATAGAGGGTTGCTCGCTGGTCAGCTGTGTTATTTGCTGCTGTGAAATGCTAATTTGTTGGGGGTTTATTTTCCCCCTGTGTGTGTCCGCGTCTCAGGATGAGGAAGAAGAGATCAAAGCTGAAATCAACATGCTGAAGAAGTACAGCCACCACCGAAACATCGCCACCTATTACGGAGCATTCATCAAGAAGAACCCCCCGGGTGTCGACGACCAGCTCTGGGTGCAGTGTTGTTACTCAACTGCAGATGGGGAGGGGCGGGGAGGGTGTGTCTTGGAGACACACGTGTTGCTGTTGCGCAAAATAAGGATGCTTGGTTTACACAATATACAGCGTGGGCCAAAAGTAAGACTGTAGGCAGTTTTTGAATTAAGTAAGGAAAGGAGGATGGGTGGAAGGATGAAGGAATGAAACAAGGATTTTTTTTTGAAAGGAAGGGAGGAAGGATGGATCGGAGGAAGGAAAAAAAAGTATGGTATGAAAATTACGGTTTGCCATCCATCCTTCTCCAAATTATTGGAGGGAAAAAATAGTGATTTATCTGAGGGAAGTGTTTATTTTCACCCCGTTTGACGAATGGGGGCACGGACTTAAAGGAAAATGTCCTAAGGTGCTTAATTTAACGTTTTCCCACGCCACTTGGGGCTCAGCATAAGCGCATGCGTGTGTGTAAACAAGGCAAGTCATGAGCCGTTAATGCTAACAAAAATGTGACGCTAAGCTCGTCGAATTGTTTGGAAAAACAACGGCGGCCTGTTGTCCTCAATCACTCCCTGACCTGCTGGTCAATTCAGATTGGGCTCAAATTGAGGATAAAGTCAAGAAGGCATCGGAACTGTCGAATTTTTATGAGTCTTTTTGTCGGGCATGCTAATTTAGCTGCTAGCTGGATAACTGAACTTTTGTCTACCATGCTAATGTCAGCTGCTAGCTGGATAACTGAACTTTTGTCTAGCATGCTAATGTCAGCTGCTAACTGGGTAACTGAATTTTTGTCTAGCATGCTAATGTTAGCAGCTAGCTGGATAACTGAACTTCTGTCTAGCATGCTAACTTCAGCTGCTAGCTGAGTAACTGAATTGTTGTCTAGCACGCTAATGTTACCTGCTAGCTGGATAACTGAACCTTTGTTTAGCATGCCAGCTGCTAGTCTGGTAACATGTCCAGCATGCTCATGTTGGCAGGTAGCTGGGTAACCGAGGTGTTGTTGATCGGGTCAGAGGGAATACTTAAAAAAAAAAGTTTGACTTGTTTTGTTTTTGTTTATTTTCTACAATAGATTCAGCTGTCTGTTTCAAATGTGACGGTAGCGGGTCTGTCACATCTCCTGTGTTAGTGTTTCCTGCTGTTGTTACTGCATTCAGTCATGAATAACATGATGGGAGTCCAGGCAGTAATCCACCTTGTTATTCTACACAGCTGGTCATGGAGTTCTGCGGCGCCGGCTCGGTGACGGATCTGATCAAGAACACCAAGGGCAACTCTCTAAAAGAAGAGTGGACGGCCTACATCTGCCGAGAGATCCTCAGGGTGAGCGTCATTCATGCTATTTTCATCCCTGGCCGCTTGTAATTGACGGCGAGCGGCGTGTGCCGCGCATCCCGCGACCCCCCCCCCCCCCCCCCCCCGATGCTATCGCCGCCGCAATTGACGCCTCTCTCCGCTTGTCCTGTTAGATTTTCACTTTCACTTCTGCTGCTTCCTTTCTCCCCCATTGATGCCCCCCCTGATTGAAAATTTATTTTCTTCCTTCTGTTTTTGGATTGATTTTTCATTTTTTTGTGTGTGATGTGTGTTTTTTGACCCATTCAATTTGACAACACTGAGTGGCATCTTTGTAGCCGTCTTGTAGCAAATCCTTTGACTTACTTCCTGTATTTGTCACTACAATATTGATGCAAACAAAAAGAAATAAACACCACACCTTGAATAATCCCTTGCTTGTCCCCCGCAGGAAAATAAATAACTGCTGGCTGTAAATACTGTACCTTTAACTTCTGTAGCAAGAAAGTTGATCTTTTCCAAAAGTCAAATGTAGAAGTGACCACCCTCACTGTGCACATTAAAAAAAAAAAAAAAAAGCCTCATTGCGAATTCATATCCCCCCCACCACCTTTCTCTGGAACTAAACGCAAAAGAGGGCTCATCCTAAATAGAGACCGGTCGGCGACACAAGGACATGAAGTCTTCTTGAAATTGAGGCTCTTTCTGGAAATCATCTCCACTTGGCTCGTGGCTCTGGCGTCCTTCACTGAGTGTGTGGGTGTGTTTGTGTGGGTGTGTGTGTGTGTGTGTGTGTGTGTGTGTGCGCGCGCGCGTTCAGGGCCTGACTCATCTCCATCAACACAAGGTCATTCACCGAGACATCAAGGGACAGAACGTCCTGCTGACGGAGAACGCCGAGGTCAAACTAGGTAGGTGCTGTCACGTAAAAGCCACTTGGCGAAACGGCTTCACCGATTGGATGGGCCTGGAGTGTGTGTGTGTGTGTGTGTGTGTGCGTGTGTGCGTGTGTGTGTGTGATACCTGCCAACCTCTGGCTTACGGCCATTTCTGACACACGCAGGCAACGAAGGTTGGCACACTCTGCATTTTAACTCCCCGTCTGTAAAAAGCAAACAGTTACAGACGCATCGGGGGCCAGGCTAATAATCGATTTTAATGCTGCATTCGAGTTTACAAATTAGAGGAGCCATGGCAATATTTGTATTCTCGTGTATTTCACTGTGCCTTCTCCATGTAGTGGACTTTGGCGTTTCGGCCCAGTTGGACCGCACAGTGGGAAGAAGGAACACGTTTATCGGGACGCCATATTGGATGGCGCCAGAGGTGATCGCCTGCGATGAGAACCCCGACGCAACGTACGACTTCAAGGTGCTTAATACGCAAGAGACGTGTTTCACGCCTTAGGGGTTACCTTTCGGACTCATCGATTGGTTTTGTTGCAGAGCGATTTATGGTCACTGGGGATCACGGCCATTGAGATGGCCGAAGGAGCTCCACGTAAGCACCGTCCGCTCTATCAAGCGCATATGCGTTCTTTCTAGGTTGGCTCAAAGGAGTCTACTCTAAAACTTTATCAAACTTTTTTTTTTTTGCTCAAGGTAGTCCGGAATGAGATTTAATCACTCATTTACTAAAAGGAGTCTGACATAAGGAGATTGGTCCCCCCCCCCCCCAAATAAAAGGCAATTTGGAATGAGATTGCTTTAAGTGATTCATCCTTAAAGCAATCTTTCTGTCTGAAATGAGAGTACAGTGTTCTAAAATAAATTTGAAAGGGACTCTTGCTTTTTAAAAGGTGTAATTTTTAAAGGAGGTCTGGATTGAAACTGCTCTAAAATCATTTTTTTTGGGGTTTTTTTTTTTTTTGGAAAGCAAGTCTGGAGTGAGAAGAATACTCTAAAAGCAATTTGGAATAAGTAGATTGCTCTCGTCAGTTTTCTTTTTTTTTTAAGTGATCCTGGAATAAGATGAATCCAAAATACATCATTTTAGATCACTCTAAAATAAATCAGATTCTGAAGGGACTCTGGAATGAGGTTATTAATTTTTTTTTAAAAAGAGGTCTGGAATGACATTGGTCCAAAATTAGTTTCCTAAAACAACAACATCCACACAGACTAAAACAAATCATCCTTCAGTGTTAGTCACAAAATGTATTCATGTGTTGTTGTTATTTTTAAGTTGTTGTTCGAGACTTTTAGACACTCAAACTTTGTCACACATCCGGTGAGAATCTTTTTTTTTTTTTTGTGAGAATTTAGTCTGCTTTCTGCTGTTTCATGTGTGACCCCACAGCGCTGTGCGACATGCACCCCATGAGAGCCCTCTTCCTCATTCCGCGGAACCCTGCGCCGAGACTCAAGTCAAAGAAATGGTGAGAAATGAATACAACAACTGCATCACGCTGGGAGCCATTTTGAATATTTTGGCTTCCAAATTAGGTCATCAACTGACCAAAAAAAAAAAAAAGATACTCAATACACTCCCAAGTTATTTTTCCCTCGGAATATTGACTGGAATGCAAGGCAAAGGCCAGGCTAATATTCCAGAGCTTTATAGCGGAAAAAAATTCTGGAACTGTCTTTTGTTGTTGCGACGGGGGTCAGGTCGAAGAAGTTCCAGCTGTTCATCGAGAGCTGCCTGGTGAAGAGCCACGGCCAGAGGCCGAGCACGGAGCAGCTCCTCAAGCACCCGTTCATCAGGGACCTGCCCAACGAGAGGCAGATCCGCATCCAACTCAAGGACCACATCGACCGCACCAAGAAGAAGCGAGGCGAGAGGGGTGAGACCCAGCTCCATTTTATTTAATTTTTTCCCTTTTTCCAAAAAGTGCGACATTGAAAGTTTGTCTAAAGTCTGTCATCTGTCAATGAGAATTGCTCTAAAATCGGTCACGAAATATGTGTTGTAGTTCTGCGTAAACAAAGAGGCTAGCAAACAAACAAAAAAATCACTGATCAAAACAACTCGATGTCAGGCGGCGGTAACAAAATGGGTAATTCCGTTTTCAAAACAAGCTTGTTTTTTGAGACTCATTGCTGCACCGTCGCCCTGAGGACGGCGTTCCAGACTCCAACTTTGTCTCACCAGTAAACATCCAGTGACAGACCTCAGTTCCGCTTTCAACGCGGCAGATGATGGCCTCGCCACACACGCCGCTGCTGCCGCATCATTACTAAGCAGATTAATCGCTTCACGACACAAACGCTGCAGGCCGGTTGAGAATGTACGGAATTTTTTTTTTTTTGCAGATCTTTCTTTTCTCCCCCCTCACATCCCCTCTTTTACCACAGCCGCCGTTTTGACTGAAATGCTTCCAAGTGCCTGTTCTCCACCACTGTGAAAGTTTTGTACTCACGAGATGGTTTAAAAATACCCCCAAATTATCAGAAAGTTATCCAAAAGTATTCGATCAAACATGTTGGAAAAAGTTAGACCAAGAAAAAAATAAAAACACCAAAATAATCAACAAATATAGTGCACTCCAAAAAATAAACCCAGGAGGCCTCTGATGTCTGCAGACTTGGATTACTTCGTGGAGCCCAGCGTTCAAATCAAATATGGTGAATCAGCATGTCGCATGTTATGCTGCATGCAAATGCAATAAACCGCCAACCGGAACGCTTTTAAATCCAGGGTAGTTGATTTTAAAAATGGATAGAAGCATAGCATATTAGCGTGTGTTAGCATATACAGCATAGCTTAGCATATTTTTACCCTGGATATAAAAGCATTTATACTGACTTCACTTTGATGAAAAATCTGCCGATGTTAGCGGAAAGTCCGCATTGTGTTGAGGGCACAAGTTGGATGATGTCAACGTTGGGGCTGCTCTTCACGCTGACAAATTTGAGCTTCGTACACCCGACGTGGCTCAAACTGGAAAATAACCGCTGACTTGTGTGAAGATTTGGCAACATCAGAAATGCCGAGTTTCAATGAGGAGCGCGTGAGGAAGAAAACGGCTTTGATATCTGCGGGGGGATTCATTTTATCCCACGTGTGTTTCGAACATACCAGACGAAACCGAGTACGAATACAGCGGCAGCGAGGAAGAAGACGAGGAAAGAGACACGGGTGAACCGAGGTGAGCGCCGGCCGACAACCGAACGCGCCGACGCGCTTCCTGAAACCTTCCCCGCCGTTTCAACGCCACGCCTTCTTGTTTTTCTTCATCTATAAGCTCCATCATCAACATCCCCGGAGAGTCGACCCTGCGGCGCGATTTCCTGCGCCTGCAGTTGGCCAATAAGGAGCGCTCGGAGGCGCAGCGGCGGCAGCAGCTGGAGCAGCAGCAGAACGAGGAGCACAAGCGCCTGCTGCTGGCCGAGAGGCAGAAGCGCATCGAGGAGCAGAAGGAGCAGCGGCGGCGGCTGGAGGAGGTGAGCATGAGGGAGCAGGGCGAGGGAGGGGAGTCGACTAATCGACTCGTCGATTCCGTAATGAGTCGATGAGTCGATTAATCGACTAACACATTTTGGTCATGCAGTGGATCATTAAATAACAGATCTATCAGTAAGAAAAGATAACTTTAGCCCAAGTTGTCTGAACAAAAGTCTGTTCCTCTCTGTGATCCCCCCCCCCCACACACACACACAGCAGCAGCAGCGCGAACGCGAGCTGAGGAAGCAGCACGAAAGGGAGCAGAGGAGGCGTTATGAGGAAATGGAGCAACTCCGTAGAGAGGAGGAGCGGCGGCACGCGGAAAGAGAACAGGTTGGTGTCGGCACTATTCGGCGGAATCGTCGGAAATATAGCCATTAAGTTTCTTCCACTCTGAGGTGCTCTGTGAGGATTTTTTTTTTGGGGCGGTGTAATTCCAATTTTGGCCACTTGAAGGCGGCACACGTTTGCATACTGGGGCTATCAACCAGTTCGGTTTGTTGCACCCTTTTTTGGGGTGACCATATTGCGCTCTCAATATGTTATCTTTTTAAATGTGTTTGGATGATTTTGAAAGGATGTTTAAAGACTTGAAATAAGTTATCAATAAAATGGCTTAGAGCACTAAAGTTTGCCCACCTCTGTCCCTGTTCCAGACCGTTTCCACCTCCTCGTGTCGCCACCTTGGCTGTCTGCCTCCAAATGTCACTAACGCTCACATTTCTCAACGTTGCTGCCGTTTTTTTTTTTTTTTTCCCCCTTTCCCTCGCACGCTGCCTAGGAGTATATCCGTAGGCAGCTGGAAGAGGAGCAGAGGCAATTAGAGATTCTCCAGCAGCAACTTCTACAGGAACAGGCGCTCCTGCTGGTAACCTGGCTCAATGTTTACACGTCCAGTGCAGCATCCTTCAAAGGATTTCCCACAGTTTTTTTGTTTTGTTTTGTTTTTGCTTGCTTCTTGACTGCCTCCACCTTGGGACCAAGCATATTCTTACGGGGATATGCTGTAATACCCGTCGTCTTTAGCTTCATCCCGTTCTCCTCTTCATCGAAAAGTTGTCTTCATTTCACATTGGGCACACGTAAGATAGATTCCCAACCACCGTGTGCCGTGGGAAATGATCCACCCGCACTAAATTGTTAAAAAAAAGTGGGATTTATTGACTGCAAGGAATCTGAATCGTGAAACGCTCCCCCTCTACAGGATGAAACAATCCACATTTGACTTCTGTCAGTGTCGCTTCCTCGTCCTTTGTGGCTTCTCTCATCCACTCACCTCCGCTTCTGAATTGCGCAAAGATGTCTTAACTGGTTTCCTTCCTTCCCCTCCAAGGAGTACAAGCGCAAGCAGGTGGAGGAGCAGCGGCAGGCCGAGCGTCTGCAGAGGCAACTCCAGCAGGAGAGGGCCTACTTGGTGTCGCTGCAGCAACAGCAACAGGAGGGACGGCAGGCGGAGAAGAAACAGCTCTACCACTACAAAGATGTCAGTCATCCCAATGACAAGCCGGCCTGGGCGAAAGAGGTCGGTGACAAAAAGCCGAATTAGCCGAATTGTTAGCGTGTGAGAACTAAATGTAGGCGGGATTGTTGAACGTAAACATAAAACGGCAGTTACAAAATGCGGAAGTCATACACTGCTGCGGCAATCCTGAACCTGTAGTAAGAATTCCCCCTTTTTTGTGAAAATAATCTGCCGTGAACTACACGGGTATGAAGGAGAAGGAGATGTGATGAAGGCACAAATGACTGTTTCAAATACCGGTAGTTGTTGTGTTAGAAAAAAAATTCACCTTTGCCAGATGATCAAGGTGGGGGCGGGGGGTGGGGGGTAGGACTTACTAACTTGAGGTCCAACTTGAGGCCCAAATAATTTTACTTGTACTTATTTTACTTCTTATCAATACACTGTCAGCCGAGAGTCAAGTTTATTCCTTTAAGAAACTCTCAGGAACCAGAGTAGCATTTGGAAGAATACACAGGCTGGTCACACGCCGGGTTGAGGTGGCACTCCACACTTGGGCCAGGAGTGGGAATGTATTCTCGAACTCATCCCCTGCCAGCCCAGTTAAAATGGATCTTTGACGTCTGTAGCCGTCAATGGCACTGAATGAGTTAGAGAATACAGAGAAGAAAAAAAAGTGTCTGGAGCTGAGGCTCAGTAGAACTGATCGTCGACCAAGTATCAATTTCTGAACCTTTTGTTTTCTGCTGTCACACCGAGTGGCCTTCTCGTCTGCTAACAATCTTTCTCAACAGGACAGCTGTCGGGATCCTTCCGGAGACTGGGACTCTCTGGCCGTGAATTGTGTTTACATTGCTGCCCGTGTTCTTGTTCTGACTTTGACTCCCAGGTGCAGCAGCGCGCACAAATGCAACGCGGTAACCCGCCCCGCTCTAACCTGCGCCATCATCAGTCGTTCAACCAGCCGCCTTCGTCCTCGTCCGCGTCCCCGGCCTCCCACGGCCAACCCCGAGCTCAAACCCCTCGACGCACACCGTCCGTCGGCACCCAGATCCTTCCCGGCCAGGTCCCCCAGATCCGCATTGCGCTAGACCCAGGGGAGCCCCTCGACCCGGGACTAAAGCAGGAGATAAGTCAGCAGGTCAGAGAGTTGAGGGCTCAGAATCGCAGTCAGAGGAAGCGCAGCCCGACCGCCGTCAAGGAAGACGGTCAAGCAGCTCGTAAGGAGCCTCGTAACCCTGAGAAAGAACCTTCCGGTCCCGCGCCGGTCAGACAGTCGAAAGCTGCCGCAGACCCTCGAGACCGCCAGAAAGAGAAGTCCCCAGGCAGGCCCCTCTCTGTGCCCAATCATTCTGATGTTGTTACTAAGGCCCCCGCGCAGGTCCAAAAACTGGTTAGTGCCCTCCGCCGCTGCAGCTCGTACGCACACCCCCCCCGGCAGTAGAGTAGATGTAGACGTAGAGCCAAAATGTCGTCAAGAGCTACTCCACCTTAGCAAGAATGAGGCTTTCTGCTCTTTCATCTTCTTCCAAACTCGTCTTCTAACAGACAAGAAGCCAATAAGACCATGTTACTTTTTTTAAAAAAAATGTTGCTTCTAAAGGAACAGAGAAGATCCTGTCTATTGTCGGTCCTTGTGAGTCCCAAGTTAGTGACAGGCAATTAGTGTTCGTTGGACCCCTTTTCCAACAAACTCCGGACTCTCCTTCTTTCGTCTTTCTAGTGTCCGCTGTTCTTTCTCATTTTTACCAGAGAGGGAAAAAAAAATCATTTTGGGTGCCGGGCCGGCTACCCAAACCGTTTTCTCCTCACGCGCACTTCTCAAATATTCTCTTTTCTCTTGTAGATGACAACGCTAACATCTCTCTGCCTCCACAGAAACTAAACAAAAAGCTGCCAGTTTGTTTCCCTTGTAGTTCCTCCCCTTCATGAGTACTAACAATTTGTCTTCTCGGGGGCTTGTTCCCTGCCTCCGTCGCCGTCATTGTGACTCATGAATAGGAGCTGCATGCAGACTGTAGTTGTGACGACCCGAGTCATAATCTTGAATAATCCCCCAATAGATTATGAGCTCATGAGGATTTGCAAAAAAAAAAAAAATCCTTCAAAGGGGTTCGTTTTCATTGCGCATGCAACATGACTCAAAAAGAAACAGCAAAGTGTTGACTCAAAAATTAGGACAAACTCTTGATGTGATCTGTGGTTGGTTTTGAAGGAAATGGATAAAATGATCCCAAAATAGCCGCTATGACCTAAAGTGTTGCTTTTTTTTTTTTTTGGGCACGGTTTCTTGAGGCATTTTGTGGGTCATCACATTATAGATATGGCTACGAAATTTCTATTTGCTGAGTGAGAACAGCTCTGTGACGAAATTAAGATTTGGGTTTGATGGCCGGTCGTTCGACTTCGCTGCCATGATCCGGCCAGATGCAAATATCAAAACTCCATTTTTTTTTTTGCAAGTCAGCCGATACATATGTCCAGTATTTGCCGTTCAAATTTGTTAGCATTCGAGCAAAATTTGTAGGACACATTTTCATGATACGTGCCGACCAAATTTGATCTCGCAACTTGAAACTGGTTTGAGGGTCTGAATTTTCCCCCCAAAATTAAAATTCTCTAGCCGCTACCGGGCTATGAGTGATGATAGTGTGTGTGTGTGCGTGTGTGTGTGTGTGTCAGGTGGAGGAAAGGTCTAAGATGAACAGACAGAGCTCTCCGGCACTGCAACCTAAAGTGTCGAACTGGATCTCCGACCCTTCCCTTCCTCCCCGATCTGAGTCCTTCAGCAGCAGTGGGGGCATGCAGGCTGCCCGAACTCCACCCGCCCACCGTCCTGTTGAACCCCAGGTGTGTGTGTGGGTGTGCCGCAGGAACACGTGTGCCTTGAAAATTAACCTTACTACCTCTCTTCGCTTTGTTTTCAGGACTGTACAAAATATTTACATTGTTGTCGTGTATTGATGGGTTTCCCGTTACCTAAATCAGCCCGCAGTCTCCTCTCCGATAAAATATGTCGATGTGAAACAAACCGGCCGCTCACTGGTTACCGTGTTGCTGTGCCTTACCTCGGGACGTGACTGTATTAAACTCCGCAGTCTCCACTTTGCTGCATTGTTCCCTGTCTCCCCGCCCTTATTGTCCTACCAGATCAAATGTGTCACCTCTTGTTGAGGTAAAGCACCACTGGGCACGGTTTCGTTTTTGTTCCTGAGAGGTACATTCAACAAATTGTTCCTGACACATGGTTCATGCTCCTGACAGTTGACTTGAGCAAAGTTCTTGTTCCTGACAGGTGACTTAGCCAAGGTTCCTGTTCCTGCAAGTTATGTTGGCAAGATTTTCATTCCTGGGAGTTGAATTTGTTCATGACATTTAAGGTCTTGTTCCTGAGAGCTGACTTGAGCAAAGTTCTAGTTCCGGACTTTTACTTGTTCCTAACACCAAAACAAAGTCCTTGTTCCTTGACACAGCATTCCTTGGTCCTCTATCCTTTTATGCCTTACTGTATACTTGTCTGTATTTCCTTCCTCCTGATTCCCGGCTTCCTCGTCCATGCCTCAGATGGCCCACCTGGTTCCGGTCAAGACGCACTCCAGCTCCATGTCGGGTTCTCAGTCGCTGCAGGAGCAGACGGGATCGGCTCTGAGCGAGAGCGTGGGCTCCGCCAGGTCGGATATCCCCCGGCAGAACTCTGACCCGACCTCCGACAACCAAACTCCGCCACTTCGCATCATCGATCGGGATCGGGACAGAACCGCTTGGCTGAGAGAGGAAGACTTTCCGCCCAAGGTCCGAGAATCCCAACCGGTAAGACCTTGCGTGGTGCATCACGAAAAGGTTCATCTCATTTCTTTTTTTTTTTTTTTTTCTCCATAATTCTTGCTGTGTATTAACTATGACGATTACCGTGTTTGTCCTCAGATCCCCCAGAGGAACACCTCCATCTCCCCAGTATTGGTCAGAAAGAACTCCCCCAACGGTGGTGTCATTCTGGGGCCTCGAGCAGGCTCTCAGCTCATACGAGCAAGGTGATCTTCATTCTTAGGCTTTGTCCAGGGTGCTGCAGTTTTATAGTCCATAGTCTCCACTTGGCTGCAGCAGCCGGTTTCCCTGCAACACTCATTTATTATTTTTTTAAAATTTGAATTTAGTAACCCGGACCTGCGCCGTTCTGAGCTCTCTCTGGACGCCATGCTGCAAAGAACTTCCTCCAACTCGTCATCATCTTCCTCGCCTTCATCCCAGGGAGGCTCGGTCGAGAGGAAAGGTACAGTACGTGTTCTCTTTCTGCAGGCGTCCCAAAACATGTGTCCAAACACTCTTTTTCTGTCAAGCCGGTTTTCCGAGGCCATCTCTCAGTTCTGCTCGGATCGACCTGTCTGACGCGCCCCGTTACAGTCAGTCAATCTCCGGGTGGGGAGGAGGTGGTATTGCGGGGAGGCACAAGAGACGGGAAATGAGAGAAGAAGCGTAGAGGGAAATGTCAAATATACCAGGATATGTTAAGGCATACATGAATCTCAAGATTGGAGCTTGCAACTATGACAGACAACAAAAAACAACTCATACTGTTCCTGCCCAATAAAATGAATATATTGACATAATTCATTTTTAAAAATCACAACTTAAAAAGATGGACATGCTGTATTTTTTGCATTTTTTTTAATGTATAAAAGAAGAAACTAATAACATTTGGAGAAACAATGTTCACGCCACTAGCCTAATCTAATGCTAACTTGCCTCAATGTTGCGGGGCTGTAACCCTTTGAACACAAATAGTGCAGTAACACATCTCGACAGACAATCTAAGGGCAGTCAAAGAATTAGAAAGTGAACAGCTCAAGACATTTGTAAAGTAACGAGAACAAAAGTAACCTAAAATTACTACAAGACTGTGCATTTACAAACAAAATTGATTTTTAAAAATGGGGGAAAAAAAGCATAGTTTTTAAGCATTCCTACTTGGAGCTGACTTCACTTCTGTTGGCAACATATTCCATTTGTGTGCGGCATAACAGCGAAATGCCGCTTCACCGTGTTTGCTTTGAAGTCGGGGCTCAACCTATTGAAGCTGGAGTCTGCAGTTATAATGTGAAGAATGTGTCAGTGCAGCTCATATTCAGTGCAAATGTTCTCGCCCCAACAGGTCAGGGCAGACAGGAAGCATCGTCGTTGGGAGCCAATCAGGAGGCCAAATCCAAACAGGAGGAGGGCCGCGACTCAAGCCGACCCAGCAGGCCTGCAGTGAGTCCCAACACACAAACACACTCCAAACTATTTGCCTGGAGTGTTGGACAATCGCGAAACTTGTTCTCTGCCTCTCTTGTCTGTCTCCCTCCATCCTTCAGAGCTATAAGAAAGCCATAGATGAGGTTAGTGAGCCCCCCCCCCCCCCACCCACCACCCCTTTTCCTCAGTCCCCCAATGTGACACATACACATTGCAGAGAGGGTGGATGTCGCTTGTGTGCGTGTGTCACATCCACCACCTGAGCATCTGTAAATCTCTTCCAACCCGTCGTCATGGTTACCGGTCAGGTGGCAGGGGCTGTCGCCGAACACCCCGGCCGGCGTGCCATCAAAGAATGCCCCCATCCCAACCACCACCTCCCCATGTTGTCCTTTCACCATTGAGAGAAAAAAACAAACACTTTGACGAGCGCCTCCCTTGCCCAAATGTTTGCGAGGTCACTCATGTGGCGCTTCATTTGAGGCGCGGGAAAAGTAAATCGACTTGAATAGTCTTTGGTGGTCTCCTTTCAGGACCTCAGCGCTCTGGCGAAGGAACTGCGAGAGTTGAGGGTCGAGGAGGGGAGCCGGCCTCCGGTTAAGGTGGGCTGTCCAAGATCATGGCAAGAATGAAGCCATGGCTGTGATGTGTGATGACATTTCAAATTGTTGTTTGAGTGCACGTATTGTTATTATTTGAACAAATTTGGGAAAATTCTTCTTATGCTTGAAAATCTAATTTCATAACTTTGATCTAGAAAAGGTCAAACAAATGTTTTTTAAAATTTTTGTTCTTTTGTGTGTGTGTGTGCACGTGCGTGCATGCATGCGTGAGTGCTTGCCAGAGTGTTGTTTTCGTAAAATCAGGCACTAACTAACGCAAAGGCTGCGCAAACTGATTTTTTGGGGGAGGAATTTTTTTTTTTTTTTTCATATTATGAAACATAAACATGTTTTGAAGCTAATTTGAACCCTGTGGGATCGAAAATGCGTTTCTAAAATGTATTATGAAACTTTGCGATGGAGCCAACGGTTCGGGAAAAAAAAAATCCATGTCACAAGAGTCTCAATAGTGCGATCTTTTTTATATACCAATGAAATCTTTCCCGGTGATGCAGGTGACGGACTACTCATCGTCCAGCGAGGAGTCGGAGAGCAGCGAGGAGGACGGCGAGACGGTGGGACACGACGGCACGGTGGCCGTGAGCGACATCCCTCGCATCATGTGAGCTGGCCCAATTTGAACCCACTGTGTTTTTAGCAACAAATGCACGAGTGATGATGTGGGGATCTGTTTCACTGTCACTTGCTTGGACTTTGTCAATATTTTTTGGGGCTTGCGCGCACGTGCGCGTGCGTTGTGCCGCAGGCCCGCCGCGCAAAACAACAGCAGCGAATCATACGGCGGACTGAGCGAGGGCTCCCTTGAAGAACCTTACAGCAACTCCAAGGACGGCACGCTGGTCGTGAGAGAGGTGACCGCCCCGACGTTAACGCGGCGGCGCTAACGGCACGACGACCACCACCGTTGACCGCCTTTCTTGTCCGCTTCAGGCCGAGGAGAAGAGGCGAGGCGGCCACGCCGAGAGCAACGGCTTCGGCAACCACGGCGGCCACGGCAACCTGCCCGACCTGGTGCGGCAGAGCAGCTCGCCCGCGGCCGCGCCCACCGCCCTGCAGGAGCTGGGAGACATGCCCGAGGTACCTGAAACGTATCCAGACGCAATCCGGTGTGCATAAATGTGCAGGTGATGCTTAGTAATGATAACAGGTGTCCACTATAGTAACTGCTGTCCCTTAAAGGGTTAAATTTGGAAAGAAAAATTGAAAAAACACACATCCCAAAGCACCACTACATTGCTATTTCATTGTGGGCACTCTGCGGTTTTAAATAATTACATTTGGATTATAATTACTCCCTAGCATGTGATCAGGTTACAGGTTGTCATTTTAGGTGCATGAAAGGGTTAAGAAGTCTTTTTTTTTTAATTTAAATTCACGTCAGTAACCTAAGACATTAAGAAAAAAATCATGTATGTAAATAAATGTAAAATATATATAATGTGTATATATTTCACATGGCATTCCGTATTTCACTCAATGCACACATTCTAAAAGCCGTTGAAAAAATTTACATCCGTACCTACAGTATATAATGGAGAACATAGACAACACGCTAACTCATTTGAATCATTCTTATTTGTTGTTCCATCTCGCAGTTTGGTCTGGGCGGCTCCAAATCATCCTTCACCCCATTTGTGGACCCTCGCATCTACCAAACGTCCCCGAGTGACGAAAACGAGAACTCGACAGCCGGTGAGCGCCCCCCCCACACGCCCGGAGACATTCATCTACGAGTTGATCATGCCAAAAGGTGTTCATGCGGCGTCATTAACCGCGCACGCCATCTTTGCCGCGGCAGCCATGTTTGCCAATGAGCTGCTGCGGCAGGAGCAGGCCCGACTCAACGAAGCCAGGAAGATCTCGGTGGTCAACGTGAACCCCACCAACATCCGACCGCACAGCGACACGCCCGAGATCCGCAAGTACAAGAAGCGTTTCAACTCGGAGATACTTTGCGCCGCACTCTGGGGTACGTCCCGAACCTTTGACTCCGCCTCTCGCCGCCCAATATTTGGGTCCTTGATGTCCGCGTTGATGCGGTCAGGTGTGAATCTGCTGGTGGGGACGGAGAATGGCCTCATGCTACTCGACCGAAGCGGCCAGGGAAAAGTTTACAACCTGATCACCAGGCGGCGTTTTCTTCAGATGGATGTGCTGGAGGGCCTAAATGTGCTCGTCACCATCTCGGGTAGGTCTGCTATTAGTTTCGTTGAGCTATTTTTATTTTACAGACTATTCATAGCAGATTTGTATTTAGGTTTTGAATCAATTTTTAAAAATTGGAAATTATTTTTAGCACAGGTGTTTGATTGATATCAAACTAACCAAAACAGAGAGAATTACACTTTGTGTATTTAAAATAACCAATAGAAAATGCCCCAGCTAGCTGAACGCTAACACATAATGGAAAACATCATGGATAGGCTCGAAGATAACACTGATAGTCGTGACGTTACAACCTTGTTTAAGCAACCGATAATTGAACTCAAACGGTGGCACAGCATTTAAAAGTACATCACGCAGGCACATATTCTTTATCCTCTGCGGAAAACCCCCCCATCTTGGACTGTTAGTTTTTTAACTATTTTATTAGCATGAATATTCAAGACATGCAGTTTTTGTTCTAGCTTTTTTTTTTTGTATTCCGGTAGAGTACAAATTTTAAGCACAGTTGACTCGATGTGAACTTTTTACTGCAATTTTTATTTATTTATTTTTACTGCAGTTTTTCTTTCTGCCTTCATACCTCGCACTCTTTCTTTTTGTGGCCGCTCTAAGGGAAAAAGAACAAGCTGCGCGTTTACTACCTGTCGTGGCTGAGGAACAGAATACTGCACAACGACCCAGAAGTGGAGAAGAAGCAAGGCTGGATCACTGTCGGCGAGCTGGAAGGATGCGTGCATTATAAAGTCGGTAAGCGTGAGCTGCATGGAACACGCGCCCTGTCGGCACGAAGCGCAGCGCGGCGTCACTGCACGTGAGGACCCGAGAATGCTTCTCACGCTGTGCCGTGGTTCCAGTGAAGTACGAGAGGATCAAGTTCCTGGTGATTGCACTGAAGAACTCGGTGGAGATCTACGCCTGGGCCCCCAAGCCCTACCACAAGTTCATGGCCTTTAAGGTACGCCTCAGCCATCGATCCGAAAAGAACAGTGATTCTCAAGAGTGTGGTACTGGTTTTGTGCCGGTTGTGCTATGGGGGCTCCCTCTAGTGGTGCACAAAGAAATGACTGAATTCCATTTTCAGACTGGACCTTAAAGTTGCTTGAAGTTTTGTTGTTAATCTGGTACAGTACAGTAGACATTTTTTTCCACGACATTTCTGTTTATTTGACTTCTAAGTACAATCGGAACGCAAAAGTTGAGTTTTTATTTTAAATTGTAAGAAGTCCATCTAGGAGCATTCAGATAACTTTTATGAAGTATTTCAGTAGAATTAAGAGTAGATATTTTTTTGTGATTATTCCAGTATATTTAAGAGTTGGTAACTTTTTGAGAGTATTTTGCAGATTTAAAAGTAGTTAGGTAACTTGTAGGAAGTATTTGAGTACTGTACATCTACAAGGATGATGATGACTTTTTAGCGATTATTTTAGTAGAAGAAAAAAAAGTATTACTCTTCAGCAGTATTTGACTACATCTAGGAGTATTTTGATTATTTTAGGTAATTTAGTAGATTTAAACATATTTTGATTACTTTTAGGGAATATTTTCATGCATCGAGAAGTATGAAATAACTTTTGGGAAGTACTTGAGTACATCTAGGAATATTTAGATTATTTTTAGGGATTAATTCAATTGATTGAAAAATCTTTAGATCACTTTTACGGATTATTTTCATGCATCAAGGAGTATGAAATAACTTTCAGGAAGTACTTGAGTACATCGAGGAGTATTTCGATTATTTTAGGGAATATTTCAGAATATAGAAGTGTTTACGTTACTTTTCGGAAACACTCGAGTATATCCAATAGATCGAATACTCGGGCCTACGACGCAGATGTATTTTAATGTTGGTCATTCCGGTAGTACATCAGGAGCCAAGCATTTTTTGGACGCGGTACTCTGTGTTGTTGAACTATCCCGGCATTCCATAAAAACAACTCTGAGCTTGCTCGCTAGCGCGAGGCTGGATCTGGAAATTGCTCAGTGTGCCTCCCTGTGTTGGTTGGCAGTCGTTCGCCGAGCTGCAGCACCGTCCTCAGCTCGTCGACCTCACGGTGGAAGAAGGCCAAAGGCTGAAGGTCATCTACGGCTCCAGCGTGGGCTTCCACGTCATTGACGTCGACTCGGGCAACCCGTACGACATCTACATCCCGTCGCACGTAAGTAGACTCATGGGAGGCACATCGGAGATGTTCTTTCAACAAAAATTGCTGTCTCAAGTTCCACTTTAAGGGGTGGTCATGACCATCTGAAATGTTATCCCAAGTCTGTGTATGAGAAGACTTTCAAATCGCCAGCCAATGCAACAATTCACATCCTCCTCCTCTCTGCCCTGCTCCTTCCCTGCCAATTTTGTTTTTCTTTCAGTGTGCCAAAGAGACCAAGGTGACGCGCACTGCCCTCCTCCATCCACCGCTTGTGTAGTTGTTGCCATGTGTTGCTGCGTAGATGTGTAGAGCCATAGTCAAAAAGCGCCCCCAGTTGAAGCACGGCGTTGTGCGACCACGTGCCCATGTGCAGTCCACATGTAGAGATGCATAGATAACGAACAGTAGCAGTCACTTAGAGCGGATGTGATGAAATTCATCTCACCCCCTTAAGCACAAGGCTGGAATTTCAGCACTGTGCGCTAAGAACCAGGTATAAATAGAATATACTAGAACGTTATACGGTGTCGTGGAAATTCTTATTTTAAATGCATGGAAGTTTTGTAATTCCCCCCCAGAAAATTGTATTGGAAAAAAATGTATCAAACCCAACCATGAAAATATTGAATGAAAGCGAACTGTGAAGTTTGTACCTCATTTTACCTCTGATCATCCTGCTGATCACTTGGTCTGTCTATCTGTCTATCTTGTCCGTCTGTCTGTCAAGCTAGCTGTTGAGCTAGCTAACTTTCTGGCAGTTTGTCTGTCGTGTTGCCTTCTCTTTTGAAGGGTTTTCTGTATGAATTATAATTACTATATGTCATGAATAATATGAAGTATGTCATGGGCTGAGATGAGTTTCGCCACCATACTGTCATTCACTCGTTCGTGTCATACTGATTTTGTCTTTTGATATTTCAGTGTCATGTATTTTTTGTTGGCCGTCCTACTAATTCCTCTGATTTTTTAAAAATGTACATTTGTATAATATCTACGCTCATGTCCAGATTTGGGTTTTGGCGCATATATATATATATGTGCCAAATATATATATATATATATATATATATATATATATATATATTTATTTATTTAAATGTTTTTTTTTAATGATTGAACACTACTTAAATATTTATTTTCATCCTTTATGCCTGGCATATCTTTCATGACTTGAAAAAACAGCAGTCATGAAGCTATCAGATAAAATGAATACCAGCGAGCCATCAAAAAGAGGCGAAAAACAAATAATTAAGAAGCTGAGAAAGACGTGGAAAACACCTGCAAATAAAAACCCGAATCCATGTTTTGATGTCAAACCCAAAGGTATTACAGGAAGCTTTTAACTGCGCTTATGCCTAAGCGTCAACAAACACGCTTATAAGGGATTAAACCCAAAATATGGCTTTAAATACCCCACTGGGATATTTTAATCGGATAGGGACATTTGACACATTAACATCAGGTATTAACATCTTTGTGTGTGTGTGCGTGCGCGCAATAGATTCAGAGCCAGGTGATGCCGCACGCCATCGTGGTGTTGCCCAAGACGGACGGCATGGAGATGCTGCTGTGCTACGAGGACGAAGGCGTCTACGTCAATACCTACGGCAGGATCACCAAAGATGTCGTCCTGCAGTGGGGGGAGATGCCCACCTCTGTTGGTAAGTGCCTGTGTGTGCGTGCGTGTGCGCGCGCGCGTGTGTGTGTGTGTGTGTGTGTGTGTGTGCGTATGTGTGTTGTGTCGGACTGGGCGATATATATTGTTACCATATTGATATCTTTTCCACATTTCCGTGTCATAAGCAAGGGAGATATTGCTGGGCACTGTCAAGCCATAGAAATACAGTTTATATAAGTACACACTTAATGTGTTTTGCACTAATACTTAACCATATTTATAATGTATTAGTGGATAAAATCCAGCAACCCTGTTCAGGATAAGCGGTGTGGAAAAGCAGCACGGCGTTCGACTGGCTAACACGTCGGCCTCACAGTGCAGATGGGGTTCAATTCCAGCACCGGCCTTCCTTTGTGGAATTTGAATAGTGATGAGGTCATGCATCTGATTGTGTCTAAAGAAAATAACAATATTGAAAATGTACATTTGACTCTGCATCTGTAGCCTACATCCACTCCAATCAAATCATGGGCTGGGGCGAAAAAGCCATCGAGATCCGTTCGGTGGAGACGGGCCACCTGGACGGAGTCTTCATGCACAAGAGGGCCCAGAGACTCAAGTTCCTGTGCGAGCGCAACGACAAAGTACGCACACATTCACAGAAGAATACGACAACTGTCATCTTATCTCATTCAGTCGGACGCCTTTATGTGTGTCCATTTATAATTACATCGTCTGGAAAGCAGGAACAATGACTTTGCTTAAGTCGGCACTCAGCAGCCAGGAACAAGAACTTTGCTACAACCTGCAAAAACTGTGCCTCTCGGGAAGGATTACTTTCCTAAAATAATAAGAACTTTGCTAAATTCAAATGTCAGGAGCAAGAACTGTGCTGTCAGGAAAAATAACTTTGCTAACATTGCCACTCAGGAGTAATGACTTTGTGAAATTAACATGCAGGAAAAAGAACCTTACAAAGTCACCTGTCCCGAACAACAACGAAAGTTTGCCTGTCAGGAACAATGACTTTGCTCAAGTAATTTGCAGCAATGAGAACTTTCCTAAATTAACAAAGCAAAAATAAGAAACCTCTTGGCCAGGTAAAGGAACTTTGCTAACGTTGCTGCTCAGGAACAGTGACTTTGCTGAAGTAACCCACAGGAACAAGATCTTTGGCAAATGAACACATTGGGAACAAGAATCGTGTTGGTGTCACCTGTCAGGAAAAATAATTTTTGCCCACATTGCTGCTCAGGAATAATTACTTTGCAAAGGTAACTTGCAGGAAGAACCTTCTCAAGTCACCTGTCTGGAACAAGAACTTTGCTATAATGTGCAGAAAGCCAGAAAAAAGAAATGTCGCCTCGCGGGACTTAACAAAAGTAACCTGCAGGAACATGAACTTTGCTGAAGTCATCTGTCATGAAGAACTTTGCTCGAATTGCGTCGCAGGAGCAATGACTTTGCTACAGTAACCTACAGGAACGTTTCTGGAATCACCAGGTACCGCGTGAAATTAATTTCTCTCTTTCTGTCTCCCGCCAGGTGTTCTTCGCATCAGTGCGCTCGGGAGGCAGCAGCCAAGTGTTTTTCATGACCCTCAACAGGAACTCCATGATGAACTGGTGATGATCTGCCCCCTTGGTCCAGCCTCGCGCTCCCATTGGCTGTTGCCGTCTTCCACCTTTTTGCACACTTTTGCCTCCCCCCCTTCCTTTGCCCGTCTCGCCGCCCTCATGACTTGAAACAATCACACCAGGGCAGCGCCGGGAACACTTGATCTCCTCCTTATCATCTTCCTCTTCCATTTGCTCCTCCTCCTCCTCTTCCCACCAAATCAAAAGATGACGTCTGCGTCCCTTTAAGGAGAAAATCGCACACTTCCAACCTCATTCACGACCCCCGCCCCCCTCCTCTTTGTCATTCTTCCACTCTTCAAAGGTGCTGCATTAGACTTGAGCTGTCAATCAACAAAGAGCGTCTGTGTGAAACTTTACAGCACACGACTGCCCCCGAAAAAAATGATGTGTGCGTGCATACGTGTGCGAGTCGCGTCCCTCGATTGCCGTCTCTGTGAGGGGCAAAAAAAAGTCTGTGTTGTGCGTCCAAGTGAAGCTTTTTTGTTTTTGAGCAGGAAAGTTGACCTAAGACAAGTAGACAAAAGTGGCCGTTGCCACAATTGTATCCCACCGCCACAGAGACGGGATTCATTATTATTCTCTGACGGTAGATTATCCTTGAAAAGTAATCAGTTAACAATCCGTCATCTGTCTTTAGCATTGCTAAAACCACCAATCGGGAACAACAACATCGGCAAAGTCTACCATGACTAATTCGCCGGCTGACTTGTCAAGAACAAAGCATTGCTGTGAAGTGCAACAACTGTACAGTTGCCAGTCAGAAACAGGAACTTAGGTAAAGTCAACCGTGAGACAGGATTTGAAATCCATCTTAATCTTTCAGGAAACAACAACCTCAGGAAAGTCACATGCCCGGAACAAGCACTCTGCCAAAGTAACCTACAGGGGCAAGTGACTTTGCTAAATTATCACGAACAAAATCTTCACTACCATCCCCTGTTGTTATTGTATACACACATGCATGCACACCAAAAAAATAATAAAAAATTGAATGAGCCAACTCGGCCTTCATGATTGGACGAGTTTCAAACTAAAAAAAAAAAAAACATGCCAAATGATGTGTGGTGGGATACATTGTGAATGGTCTACAAACTGGTTTGGTTACGTCGGATTTGCGCCAACACGCTAACACATTTCAAATTGTTTAATTATTGCTAGTGAAGACAAGCTAATGACCACCTCAACCATGTCGTCGCGTACTGTACTAAAAATGGCTGTAGATGCACAACAGGCTAACAGGCTAATGGTTCAGCAATAAAGAGCCCTTGTCTTCCCACTGTGTGTGAGTGTGTGGGTGGGTGTTGTCCATTCTGGTCAATAACACTGAGTACTTTCAGACAAAACTACTGTAATGTTTTATTTTGCCGTGTGTTGTCATTTTTCATCTTTATTTTAAAAAGACTAATCGTTCTGTTTGAGGGTTTGTTTTGTTTTGTAAAAGAGACACTGGAAGAGAAATAAATGCAAGAGTAGAGCCATGTTGCTGCCGTGTATCTTTGTGTGTGTGCGCGCGTCTGTCCATTTGGGTCATTACACTAAGGAGTCAAATGCTAAGAGTCTACCCAATCCACTGCTGTGTTTTTGCCAATGTTAGACTTTGTTCACCTTGTGAGTGTATCATTAACCAGACTGAGTGATTGCGTCAGCTGCTGACGATTTTTATTTTTTTTACTTGATTAAAACGTGCCGCATATGCCTGCCCGTAATCTTACACCGCATTCTGCATCCTAACACGCTTTTAGTACCCCGATTTGGTTTTGCTGTTTATTACACTGAGTTCTACATCTGTGTGTGTTATGCAAAAGTTGGAACAATCACCTGCAGGAATAAGGATGTTATGAAAGTCACCTGTGCGGAACAAGAAATTTGTCAAACTTGCCGCGATAATCAGGCGTTGCATTTATGTTGACGGGAATTGATACGAATTTTTCAATTCCAATTCCATCACCGAAGCTTATGTGATTTCTTAATGATTCTGATTCGGTGAGGGAATGAAATGATACAAATGGGTTTGTTTGTGCTTCTTTTGCATGTATCTAATCCAAAGCAAATTCAGACCTAAAACAATGAAGCACCTTACACAACATTATGCAAAGTCACTTTTTAGAACAGACTTCAGGGAAGCTTTGCAGAAATGCATCCACACATACCAATTGCCAAATATTTTTACATGATATTATTACGATAACAACCTAGCGTGAATCACAAATAATCATTCTTGGATTTAATATTGTTCATAAAAATGAAGTCATGTCATTTGTCTCATGAAAACTTTCTGAAGACAACGCATGACAATTCCTAAACAGTTATTTGCACGTGTTTCATTGGGGTAACCAAATCCACTGAAGTTTTTGTGTTTAAAAAAAAAAAGAAAGATAGTGTGCATGGATTACTTTGACGTCTTGGGCTTTTGCTACCTGAACTCGTGCGTGTTGTTTGTCCCCATGTGTGTGCGCGTGGTCGGTCACTGGACATTGATCATTAGCTCGCCACCTTCCTGATCTCCGGTGGCTGACACTCTTGGACTCTTGATCATGGAGCCCGGAAAGGTAAGCTGGCATTTATTTCAGCAAGCATCCCCTTCCAAATGGATTTGGTTTCAGTTTCATCAATTGGCGCAGGAGCTGACGGCCACCTTGGCGCTGGCGGTCTTCACGGCAGTGTTGGGCTCCCTGCAGTACGGCTACAGCCTGGGAGTCATCAACGCCCCGCAACGGGTGAGTTGGGCACGGCTCCTTTCGTGGTTTCTCTTTGTGCGCTCCACAATTTTCGCACTGCTCCTCTCTGAGCTAACCCAAGAAATTGGACTGTTTTCCCTTGGTGTGGTACACAATTTTAACTTTGGTCTGATGTTAGCTAACCCTTGAAATTCGGATTTTTTTTCTTAGTGTAGTCCACAATTTTAACTTTCCTTTTACATGAGCTATCCCATGAAATTCGCGTTTTTTTTCGTGGTGTGGTCCACAAATTTACCTTTCCTCTTCTATTAGCTAACCCATGAAATTTGCTTTTTTTTCTTTGTGTGGTCCACAATTTAAACTTTCTTCTTCCATGAGCTAACCCATGAAATTCGCTTTTTTTTTCTTTGTGCGGTCCACAATTTGAACTTTCCCCCTTTATTAGCTAACCCATAAAATTCTTTTTTTTTTCTTTGTGTGGTCCACAAATTTAACTTTCTTCTACTATTAGCTGACGTTTTTTTTTTGCACGCAAGGTGATCGAGAGGCACTATGGGCGCTCGTTGGGCGTTTGGCCCCAGGAAGCCGACCCCATGTCGCGAAACGCCAGCCGCACGGCAGACACTGCGCAGGAGCAGGTTCATCCGACTGTGATCATGTACTGGTCCCTGTCGGTAGCCATCTTCTCGGTCGGTGGCGTGCTCTCCTCCTTCCTGGTGGGATTCGTGGGAGACTTCAGAGGCAGGTGAGAAATCAACGGAGACGGAAACAAACCACCCCCCAAAAAATCTCTTGTCAGGAACGAGGATTTTCACCAGCCTGGAATAAGTGGTGGAGTGTCAGGAACAAGAGCTTTTTATAAATTCACGTGTCAGGAACAAGAACTTTGCTTGAGTGGAACATAAACTTTGGCAAAGTCACTTGCCGCTAGCAAAAAACTTGCTCAAGCCATTTGTCAAGAACAACAACTTGGCTGAAATAAAACCTTTGCTCAAGAACATGTCACGAGAAACAACTGTGTGAAAGTCGATTGTCAGGATGAAGGACTTTGCTAGGGTGGCAGGAACAAGAATTTCAGGATTTAGGAACAGGAGCTTTGCTAAAAGTGGAAATGGAAAATAAACGTTTGACAAAGTCACGATTTAGGAACAAGAACTTTGTGGAAGTGCCTGGTCAGGAACAAGAAGTTTGCTGCAGTGGAAGTCACCAGTCAGGAAAAAGAACTTTGCAAATGTCACCTGATGGGAAGACGGACTTTCTTTAGTTCGTTTTCAGCAGCAACAGCTTGAGTGAAGTCACCTGTCAGGAACAATGACTGTGCATAATTTTAAGAAGAGGGTGTGCGGCGTGGCGTGAGAGCCCCAAATTATAGCCGCCGCTGCTGCTGCCGCTGCTTTGATTGAAATGTCTTCTCTTCTACCAATGCGGTGGCAGGGTGAAAGGAATGTTGGCGATCAATGTGCTGGCCGTGGCTGCCGGACTCCTGATGGGACTGTGCAAGATGTGGAAGCCTCACCTCATGGTCATCGCGGGCCGCGCCATCATGGGCTTCTACTGCGGTGAGCAGGACTTTTTTTTTTTCTTTTTTGCGAAACGCTTCAGGCAAAGGAACATTACACTGAGACTTATTTTTTTTTGCGATACAGATGAAAATGATCTCGGGGCTATTTCTGGTCTGCGCAACATGTGTTTTTAATCATAATATAACTGCTTTATACTTCTTATAATATATTTTTTAAATCTCTTAAATGACTTAAATGAATAAACTTTATTCTCAATGGCATAAAAAAAAATTCTCATAATTTTCTCATCACATTACAACTATTATATTTTTTTTCTTGCAGCAGAATCTCAATATCTTTCAGTGCAACTTTGTTTAAGTTGTAATATTCTATTCTTTACTATATTCTTATATTTTTCTAAAAATCTCATCAATTACAATGTTATTCTCAATGACATTCATTTTTTTTCTCATAAAAGTGCAACTTTTTCTGATCCTATCCCAACTTTATTCTCATTGTCCACCCCCGCCCCCTTTGTAATATAGCCACTTTATTCTGCTAAAATGAGACATTCTTTATCCTCATATGACAACTTTATTTTCCTTCATTCCAGTTAGATCATGACTGACTGACTCTCAACCTGTGTGTGTGTGTGTGTGTGTGTGTGTTTGTGTTTTCAGGCTTGACGTCCGGCCTGGTGCCCATGTACATCGGCGAGATTGCGCCCAAAGCTTACCGAGGGGCCCTGGGGACCTTGCACCAGCTGGCGATTGTCGTCGGCATCCTCATCAGCCAGGTAAGGCTCACTCGGGCGCACCCGGCGTCCCCTCGGCGTAAACGCGTCGCCCGCGACCCGGCAGGTGATCGGCTTGGACTTCATCCTGGGGAACGACGCCATGTGGCCCCTGCTCCTGGCGCTGTCGGGGGCCCCCGCCGTCCTGCAGTCCCTCCTGCTGCCGCTGTGCCCCGAAAGCCCGCGCTACCTCTACATCCTTCTGGGAAAGGAACGCGAGGCTCAGGAAAGTACGCGAAGAACACGGAGCGAGTGTCTGCGGGCGCTTTACTTTGCTTTGAAAAAAAAATTAAATCAGCCCCAGCTGAAAGAAGTGTCTCTGTGGCAGGCCTGTACCGACTGAAGGGGGCGTACGACGCGTCCGCCGATCTGGACGAGATGAGGCGGGAGAAGGAGGAGGCAGACAAGGTGCCTCGGGTCTCCATCTTGTCTCTGGTTGGTCTCCCGCACTGGAATTTTTACACGGGCACTTTTTCCGCATAGCTCGACACGGCTCTCGTGCATTCTGTCCTAAGATCTGCTCGTCGGCGTACAGGCGGCCGCTGTTCGTGGCCCTCGCGATGCACTTGTCTCAGCAGCTGTCGGGCATCAATGCGGTGAGTCGCAGGGAATGGCGTCAAATGTGCTTTTTCTTGAGCTTTTGGCCTTTTGACTGTTTTTGTTGACATGTTTCTAGCTTGCTGTGAGTTGTGCTCTGAGTGTTTTGTTGTTTGTTTGTTTGTTTTTTTGTCATTTTAAGTAACCTAAATAAACATCTTATTCCAGCAGGTTTTTGAAAAAAAATAAACAACACTTCCTTTTTCTCATTTTGAAATTTGCACCAAACTTTTTGCCTTTTGCTTTTTGTCAAGCTGAAGCCAGATCATTTGTCGTGAACGTTCGGCAGTCTGCACGGTTGAAAATTATTATTTTTTTACTCTTCCTTCCTGGGCAATCGGCCCCCGTCAGGGACTTGCCCCCCCTCCCGGGTCCCACACCCGGTATGACTCTCGCTGGTGCCCCGCGAGGTTCACACTCAGTGCGGGCCCCGGAAGGGCCCTCGCCTGATTTTTGTTTACTCTGGTGTCATATCACTAAGTGTCCTCTTTTCTGTCGTCCAAAGATCTTTTACTACTCCACGGCAATCTTCTCCCAGGCCGGCGTAAGTCAGCCCGTCTATGCAACCATCGGCGTCGGCGCCATCAACACCATCTTCACTCTGGTGTCTGTGAGTCGCTTTCGTTATCTTGCAGCCTTTTTCCACAGTTGATTGCTTTCTCCCCCCACCTCCTGCATCCCACCATGACAATGTGAAGAACCAGCAAAAACAGTAAAATATGCACCAACAACGTTTTGAGCAAAGGCTAACACAAAACTTCTCAATACTGACCCAAATAATAATAAAAACACAAATTGAAGCAAACACTACTCAAAAACGAATGGATAGTAATTTAGACTTTGCAATAACACCAAAAAATGACTCGAAACCAAACCAAATTACTTCTCGACACAAAGACTAGTCGATAATATCAGCGCAAAAACTAGTCGTTACACAGATACAACTCGACAAAAGAAGTATTATTCAAGAATACTCTAACACAAAAAAATACTCAATAAAGCAAATACTACTCGAAAACGAATGGATAGTAATTTAGACTTTGCAATAACACCAAAAAATGACTCGAAACCAAATTACTCGATATCAACCACAATACTTCTCCACACAAAGACTAGTCGATACACAGATACAACTCAATAACAGTATTTTTCAAGAATACTCGTACACAAAAACGACTCTGAAGTAATGCAAAAAAATAATCATAATCATAAAAACTACCCTCGCAAGCACGAGCTAAAACTCTCACGTGAGGAGCAAAATTTTTAAATAAATGTGCAGACATTTTTCATGTCATCGTTGCGGGAAGTTGTGTGAAGAAATTTGTGGACATAATGCCAGAATGAAAGCTACCTGCGTCCCCCAGGTGGCGCTGGTGGACCGGGCCGGCAGGCGCACACTGACGCTAGCCGGCCTGGGCGGCATGTGCTTCTGCGCCGTCGCCATGACGGTCGGCCTCAAGTTGCAGGTTTGTCCAAGTCTGTCCTCGGAACGCGCTCGGAAAGAATACGACGAGGATTGCCGTCTTCTTCCCTTGTAGAGCTCGTACGCCTGGATGAGCTACGTTAGCATGTCGGCCATCTTCCTTTTTGTGGCCTTCTTTGAGATCGGTCCCGGTCCCATCCCGTGGTTCATCGTGGCCGAGTTGTTCAGCCAGGGCCCCCGACCGGCGGCCATCGCCCTCGCCGGCTGTTGCAACTGGACCAGCAACTTCGTCGTGGGCATGACCTTTTCCTACATACAGGTAGGATTATTATTCTTACTGCGTTGTATCACGTCTCCGTGTTGTTTCTCCCCCCCCCCCCCCCCCCCAAAAAGTAGCCTACCGTGTATCATGTAATTTTTTTTTTTTTTTGCTTATACTTGCTAGCGCAAAAATGGCGAGAGTATATTTAAAAACAGTATTTCTGTATGCCTGATTTCATTTACGACGGGGGTGGTCTGGTATGTAACCGTGCCACGTTTTGACGCCTCAGAACTGGCTGGGCGCGTACGTCTTCGTCTTGTTCGCCGGGCTGCTTTTTGGCTTCACCGCATTCACGTACCTGCGAGTGCCAGAGACCAAGGGCAAGAGCTTCGAAGAGATCGCCGAGCTTTTCCGAAAGGGCGTCAAAAAGGCGCCGGCCAACGGCAAGAGCGACGACGTGGAATTGCAGCGGCTCAAAACTGCGACGCACGCTTGAGCAATCGATTCAAGCGCAAAAGTGCAAAAGCTCCTCCAAAGTGACGCACAACATTGGGAATTCTTTGGGAATGCCGAGAACCTGACTGAAGTGTGGCTTTAATTAAAATGGGGGGGAAAATGTTGACTGTGAGACTGAAAAATGATAGAGGTGTGTTTTAAAAAAAAATGTAGCCATTAATCTGGCCAAAAGCGGAATACTGACTGTTAAATATTACAAAAAAACAAACAAACAAAGATGTCCTAAATGAGTTTGAAGATGCTTTGGATGGCTTGAGAAATGTGGAACACGGATATACAGTATGTACATCAAAATGTCTGTACTGTATTGATTTGGGACTGTTGCCATGGAAAATGAGGTAAACTTTAAAAAGTTGAGCATTTGACAAAATGAAGATGATCTTCAAAATGTTCTGATTTTGGTGAATATGTTGAGGTTTGAATCACTTGGACCCGTTTGAGAAATTTAGAAGGATGAGTTCAATTTGGACACTGCCTCATTCATTTCACTTGGTTTTACATTCCTGGCAGGTTGGAAATTTGGGTTCCCAAGATGCCCTTCGTGTCCTTAGCTCGACTCGGTTGAGAAATGTGGAACGAGTTTTAAAAACTGCCGGGATTCATGGTGATGATAAATGTGAGGGGTTTTTTTTTCCATTGCTCGGTCACATACAACAATACGGTACTTTTGCAGCGGCTGCCGTCACAAAAGCGCTCCCTCCAGCGCCTCTTGGAGGTTAACATTTGATTCTTTGAGAGGAGCCTCTCAAAAATCGACCTCGGGCTTGTCAGTATTATTGTCTTCGGTTTTAAACGGAATCAGGATGAAGCGCAAATGTCAAAGGAAAAGTTGTCGACATTTGTTATTGGCTCAGTGTGACTTGTTCTAATAATGCGACTTTTGCTTTTAATTAACTTTATTCTTGTGACAATGCAACTCTTGTATGTCATAAAAATCACAGTTTTATTCGGACGCTGATTTGACTTTGCTGTTGTGTGACGGCTTTTTTTTTCCTGGCAATTTTTTTTTGGTTTTTTTCCTCTCATAGCAGTCTGGCTTTTATTCATGACACATTCTCATTCTGGTACTTGTACTAAATGTCGTAATGTTATGATTTTTCTTGTCACGTTCTTTTCTGTGTGTGTGTGTGTGTGTGTGTGCGTGTGTGTGTGTGTGTCAATGTTTTATGCCTTTATCTTTGTAGTTGGTAATATTTTGACTAAATTGGCATGTGATTTTCATGATTTCTTGAAGGATCCTGCATGGGATATTTACACTCTGCATTGACTTCAGTATTAACTTTTTTTTTTTTGGATGAGTGTTTTACTGTAATGATACTAAACTGATTATTTTTTAAATTTACTGCAGTTAATTGTGACGCCACTACCTCATTGTGATATTATTTTGGCCACAATCACATCTCTTTCTCTGTCGTCTTGTGTGGTTTAATGCACACAAACCAATGTTTTAGCAATGTTTTGATGAGATGAAGGAATACAAATGAAAAATAAATTGAATAAATACATGGACAAAATATGTGTCCGTGCTAAATTCATGCTCGTAATACATTACATTTTTCAAAGCATGTATAAAAGTTCCGTGAACTTAACCGACCAAAATGACCAAAATGGCTCACGTGTAAAAATTGTAATTCAAGGGAAGCACAAAACTGTTGAACAGCAAACTAATTTTGTGCCCTTTTTTTTCATAAAAATCAACAACAACAAAAACTTTCTGATTGAGATCTGATGTTTGACCTGTGTATCATTCCAAATCCACATTTTTTTTTTTTTTAGCCCTACTCACATTGTTTTTTTTTTTTTAGCCCTACTCACATTGTTGTTTTTTTTAGCCCTACTCACATTGTTTTTTTTTTTTTTAGCCCTACTCACATTGTTGTACAGGACAGGATAAGATCCAGAGTTTGTGCAACGAAGCCATGCTTTCTATCTAGTGGTGGATATAGATATTACAAATACAAAACTACAGGCTACTACTTGCATTTCGATACCCATATTTTTGGGAGGTTGGAGAAAAAAAATCCAAACAAATTTTTAAATGTGTTTTTTTTTTCAATTTGGGGGGAGATTTATATATATAGAGCTATAGAAACGCAACTAATATTAAATGAGTCTTAAGGATGGAATCGCCATACATTTAGTCACCTGCCCAAATATGGTCACGAGGTCTCCATAAAGCGGTGAGATATTGGCTCCGCCCCTTCCACGCAGATCACGTGAGCGGTTACCTGCACTTCCGCCATACAAAAGTTTGTCGCAGCGCATCCGCGCTCCCTTTTTGTTTTTGGCGTCTGCAGGTCATCAAGGTAAGGTCACGTCGTGTCTGGAGCCGCTCCGAAAGCGAGCGTAATCGCCCTTATCTACCAATTTAAAACCAGATCGCGATACCGCGACCTGTTAATGAGTAACTCGGCCAAGTAGAGGCTCCATTTGGGGAAACCTGGCTGTGGCTAATGTTTAGCAACTTGTGTCAGGTCTGTTGGGTGTGGGCCACCTTAACAAGGCGGTGAATGTTCGTTCTATTTTTCAATTTTTTGATGCCTAGCTCACCATTCAAACCTAGGTTTTTATTATAATCATTCCTCAATCATTCCGTGGTATCATGATGAGAAAACAAAGTACCCTTGATAAGCCTCAAAATGACGGCTATTAACGCATACTTTCTTGACGATGAAGACCATCGACGATGGTGTCGGGTTACACACATCGGCACAAATTTAAAGAAAAAAAAAACAATCAAATGAAACGCTTGTTATTTTTGGTACATCAAAGCAATTATGGGCAGTTTAATGCGACTGGACACACATTTTGTCTCTTTCGATGAAAAACGACACCACTGCGTCAAGTTGGTATGGGGCTTTTACCATAAAATACGATGTTATTCAATGGAAAGTATCATCTTAATTTCAATACATTGTCACGTAATGATCGCAATTGAATATTTTTCCATTTCGGTGTAGCCCAATTAAAGTGGGGCATACGCGGAACACGCGCACACCGTGTTTACTATTTTACTTTTTTGTAAATAGCCATTTTACTCGAACTTTTTTTCGTGTTAAAAGGTAATTATCGTGCGTCACAACACCGCCAAAGCCTGCATAAAAGACATAAGAGCCTTTTGAATGGACATAAAAGAGGAGCTGATGGAGCAGGTGACGTCACACAATGGACGTGGCAGCCATTTTGACAGCTTGCATTAGCCCGCCCCTTCAAACGCACTCCACATATTGCCAAAGTACGTTTTGAAACAAAAAAGGTAATAGATAAGCCCCAAGAGATGGTCCTCAAATATCAAAAGAAAATAAAAATGGAACAAAAATTAATTTAAAAAATAATTTTTCATCGCACACAATGTTGGTGAAAATTGTCCACTCTACACAATGGAGGCAGTAGTTCTGGATTGCTTTGCAAATCAAGATGTAGAATTTCACATACATCTATCTTCTTTGGTCTACTTTTCTCCGATACTGGTCTCTTATTTTCTCATAAATCCCCTTACCTGTCCAGCAGTCTATGATCATTCACTATGGGACTACAGTCTTGCTTCTGTTCACAACGGCTGCGCTCAACATGGCCTTCTTACTATTTATATTTGTGTTGTTTTTTTTAAAGCATTTATCCATTTCATTTTTTTCCTTTAGATTCATTTTACGTTGTTATGTGCATGATAAAGTATGTTTATTTTCTAATATTATTTTGTTAATATTTTTGAGTCTGTGGAATGGATTTTAGATGCTAATATTGCTTTGCTTTTCACATGTTTGGGTTTTTCTGTCTCCGGAATGGATTCATCCCCAAAACCGAGCTACCACTGCATATACAGAAACTTTGGGATTAGTTTTCCTGTGTTTTCAAAAGGGCAAATGTTTCTTTCAAATCATGACGGAAGTTAGGTTGCCTCATGCTTCTGGTTTTGATTTGACATGTCTTGAAAAGATCACCCATTGTATTCTCGCAACGCAGGATAAGCATGGCAGATGAAAATTTTCATTCTGGGGAATCTGGGGCGTCCGCCACATACCCCATGCAGGCCTCAGCCCTGAGGAAGAACGGCCATGTCATGCTTAAAGGGCGCCCATGTAAGATTGTTGACATGTCTACCTCCAAGACTGGCAAGCACGGGCATGCCAAGGTAAAGGAACAAATTCAAACGTGATCCGTACCAGATTCGTGTCATGAGTGACCCCGCAATGTTCACAACAATTCAGTAGCAAATGTACTCACCAGACGGTTAAAAAAAAAAAGGATGATTTTTTTTATTTTTTTATAGGTCCACCTCACTGGACTTGACATTTTCACTGGCAAGAAGTATGAAGATATTTGTCCATCAACTCATAACATGAACGTCCCACATGTGAAGAGGAAAGACTACCAGGTGAGATATTGTACTGAGCCGGTATCAAAAACTATAAACTCCAGAACAGCTACTGGTGGTTTTGTCTTGAAGGGGTACCAAACCAAGACATTTATTTACTCAGAAATATGTTGCGAGTGCCGGCATGTATCAAAAGTATTCTAGCATGGGTGAACTAAGAATTAGTGAATAATTCATTCATCTGAGGCGGCCATCATGTCGGGAAATATCCCCCCCCTGCTGGCGACCGACAAACGCCACAACTCCACTTGCCAACATTGGGCGTGTCTCACGTGACCAAACCCAGAAAACTGGTTTGCGGTCTCCGTGCACGCTGCTGGTTGACGTGACTGAACCTCAACCCAACAATGTTCAGTTCATACAAAAATAGCGCAAACGGAATATTATTCAAGCGAATGTGTCAATTTTTGTGTGATAGAGAATTTTCAAGAGCTCTGAATTGTTTTATTGTTTATTGAGCATATATAGTATACACAATAACAGGTTGACAAAAGTCAAACAAAAATTATGTAAGGAAAATTAGAAAGTAGATAAAAGAAGAAAACACACATCATCACGGTTGTATGCTCAAGGGAGTAGGAAGAAGTAAGTATCTAGTCCTACCCCTTATTTTGTAGCAATTTGATTTGATCATTTTTCAAAACGAAGAAAAGAAAAATCTACATATCATCAAATGCTTTTACCCTTATGTATACTATACTATTCTATTTATACACCTTTTGGTTTGTATATATATAGTTATTCTTTCTCCTTTTGTATTTCAATTTTCTGATATTCATTATAATTTTCATTTCTTGAATACAATTGATAAGTTGATCAAATCCAAAACAAGAACAAACGGTTGTCTTACTATATTTTATAAGTATATCAAATGTATCTTTTTAACTCTGATTCATGTAGTTTTTTTGTACTAATCTTTTGAATTGGTTTTTGAACTCCTCCAACGATTTGCTCATTTTCAGGTCCGTTTCAAGCTTGTTCCACAGGTTGACACCTATTACTGATCCACACCTTTGATGTTTGTTCTTGTTCTGGATTTTTTGTATTGATTTGTACCCCTTAGATGATAACAGCTCTCTCTAATTTCAAAAAGCTGCTGGATATTTTGGCAGAGGAGATTGTTATGTACTTTATACATTAATTGGGTAATCTTGAAGTCAACCAAGTCGTAGAATTTCATTGTGTTTAATTTGATGAATATTGGATTTGTGGGTTCTATATATTTAGACCTATTGATTATTCTGATTGCTTTTTTTGTAGTTTTAAAACAGGGAGTGTGTTTGTTTTACAAGCTTTTCCCCATATTTCTACACAGTAGGTCATATATGGGAGTAATAATGAGTAATATAATGTATACAAGGAGCTCTTACTCAACACATCCTTCGTTTTGTGGAGTATCCCGATAGTTTTGGATATTTTTTTTATTGTTATCTATGTGTGGCTTCCAGGATAGTTTTGTATCTATTACTAGTCCAAGAAACTTATTTTCATAGACTCGTTCTATTTCAATTGAATTTATCTTTATGTTAACTTGGTCTTTGATTGGTCTCGTGCCAAAGACAACTAACTTAGTTTTTGTTAGTTTATTTCTGTCGAACCAGTTTTTTAATTTTGTCAATTCATTTTCCACAATTTTCAGGAGTTGTTTCATATTTTTTCCAGAGCAGTAAAAGGTTGTGTCATCGGCGAATAGGACGGATTTGAGTTGATTTGATACCCTACAGATATCATTTATATATAAAATGAATAGTTTTGGTCCAATCACTGACCCCTGAGGCACTCCATGGATAATCTTCAGTAGATTGGATTTTTTGTTTTTGAACTGCACATACTGATATCTGTTTTCTAAATAACTTTCAATCCATTTATATGCTGTGCCTCTGATGCCATATCTCTCTAATTTATTCAATAATATAGTATGGTCTATAGTATCAAAAGCTTTTTTTAGATCAAGAAAAATCCCGACCGTGTATTCTTTATCTATATTAGTAGCTATTGCTTCCACAAACTCCATTGCTGCCATTAAGGTGGTCCGTTTTTCTCTGAAGCCATATTGATTTTCACTTAATAGCATGTATTTACATATGAAGTTGTCAAGTCTGCGAGAAAATAATTTTTCTAATATTTTTGAAAATTGTGATAACAGTGATATTGGTCTATAATTTGTAAAGAATTGTCTTTCCCCACTTTTAAAAATGGGAATGACTTTGGCTGTTTTCATTTTTGATGGAAAAATACCATCTTTAAATGACAGGTTGCATATATATGTAAAGGGTCGCACTACAAATTCTATAATCTGTTTTACTATTGACATATCAATATTAAAACGGTCAGTTGACTTTTTACTTTGATATGTTTTTACAATATTTAATATTTCATTTTGAGTCACAGCAGTCAGAAACATTGTGGAAGGATTTTTTTCTATGTATTTATCTATTTCAAAAGAATTTATTGGATCAGGAATTTGTTTTGCTAAGTTACTGCCGATATTAACAAAATATTCATTAAATTCATTTGCTATTTCTGCAGTTTCCTCAATAATGCTATTTTTGTCTTTCATAAAATACTCCGGATAATCTACTTTATTTCTAATTACATGATTTAAGATTTTCCATATTTGTTTTGTTCTAATAATGCGTGAAAATGGTCTCTCTTGCTAGTTCTTATAATGTTTACTAATTTGTTTTTATACGTCTTATATTTTGTTTCAGCTTCTTTAGTTCTGGATTTTAGAAACGATTTGTATAGATTGTTTTTCTTTTTACATGCATTTTCTATGCCTTTTGTTATCCATGGCTTGCTTTGTTCATTTGACTTTCTGGTGACTTTAATTACTGGGAAATGTTTTTCGTATAGGGAGGTTATGGTTGACTGAAATGCATCAAACGCAGTATTTGGGTCATCGTTTGTGTAGACCTCAGACCAATTTTGCTTGTCTAGGTCGAGCTTGAAAGCTGAGATGGAATGTTGGGTTCTGAGTCTTATTTCTGATGTGTGAGTAATTGGTATTGTTTTTCTATCGAAGTAATTGTATAGGACTGCAAAGACCGGTAGATGGTCACTTATATCAGTTATGAGGAGTCCACTTTCCTTTTTATGTTCAATCTTATTTATAAATATATTATCTATCAATGTGGCCGTATCAACTCTTATCCTGCTGGGTCTCAGAATGACTGGGAAAAGACCGTTGCTATACATTGTGTTTATGAATTCTGTTGTTTTTTTGTGTCCGTTTGGGTTTAATAAGTTGATGTTAAAGTCGCCACATATTATTCGTGTTGTCTTGTCATTTGAACAACTCAGCATATCTGTCAGTTTTTTATTAAATGTGTTTAGACAAGATCCTGGTGTCCTGTAAACACAGCTTATAATAACATTTGATGCATTTTTAATGTGTATTTCAAGAGTTAGACATTCCATTCGATTCTCGGTTGTGTTTGTCAGGCTCTCAAGTTTGGTGCATTTCAGTGTTTTGTCTACATATATTGCAACTCCCCCTCCTTTTTTGTCTTCCCTATGAGTTGCATACATTTCATATCCATCAATTTTCCTTTCACTTGTTTTTTCATCATCAAGCCAAGTTTCTGTTATGGCAATTATTGTACATTTATTAAATGTAGTCAAATATTCTTTGATTTTGGTGACATTTTTAGAAAGACTTCTACTATTTATATGTATCACTGAAAAATTATTTTTCAGTACTACATTTGTGTTGAATTGCTTATCAGTGTAATAGTCTGAGTTTGTGATGCTGTGATTATGGTTGAAGAAATTATTGTCTGGGTCCAAGTTGTTCTCTGGGTCGAATGTCTTGTGTTCAGCGTAATCAAAGATTTTAAAGTCCATGTTTGTGTTGTTTGTTTCCTATCTCTATTTAGTCAGAGTTTTTTCTGGTGGTAATCAGCTCTCAGCCCGTTGAATTGGAGTACTGGTGCGGGGGTGGACGATGAGTTTGTCGTGCCTCAAGTAGGCAATTTCCCCTCTTTCGCGTGCCGCTTTTAGTTTTGGAAGCAATTCTTTTCTTTTTTGACGTACCATATCTGTGTAATCTTCATTAATGTAGATTTTGGTACCTTTTAAGTATTTTGCTCTCTGTAGTATCATTGTTTTGTCCTTATATTTTTCAAACTTCACCACGACTGGCCTTGGTCGAGGTCTTCCCGATTCGTGTCTCCCCGTGCGGTGGGCTCTTTCCACCTCGATTGTCTCCTTTAGTTGCAATTGCTCCTTAAAGATTTTCTGCACTTTTTGCTCCGTTTCGGTCCACGTTTCTCCTTGCATTTCTTCAATTCCATCGATTATCAAGTTATTTCTTTTAGATTGTCCCTCTAAGTAGTCCATCTTGTCCGTTAAAACCAGCATACTGTCACATACTTTATAGATTTCAGTTTGCATGGTTTTGCAATGGTCAGTTCCATTCGTTTGTTGTTTTTTAATGTCATCGACCTCCTTTTGGGTAAAATTAAGACTTGTTTTCAGTTCTTGTACTTCCCTGGAGAAATTGTCGAGTCGTGTGTTTGTTGAGTCCAGAATCATCTTTACAAATCCTTTGAAGTGATCCTGTTGTTGCTGAATGAGTGCTGTGAACAGTTCTTTTTGTTGCGTGAGTAGTTCATTGACTTGCGTAAGGGTCATCAATTCTTCGTCCTGTTTATTATCTTGTCCCCGTTTGGGCGGCATTTTTCGGGTTTTGTTGCTAGCCGGCCCTCAGCTGGTTGATGAGGTGTGCTGTGGTCTTTCTGCCAACCCGGAAGTTGGTGACGTGGCAGTGGGCCTGTGGCCTCCCCTGACGGCACCGCCGCGATGTTCGAACTTTTCCGCCGCTGCTGCCGGATTAACCGTTCAGCCGGCTGGCCTCAAGTGGTGGTAGCTCCAGCTGCCGGCGCCGCCGCCACTGGAGTCCCGAAGAATCCTCTCGCCCAACCACGCCAGCTGGCTATCGCTTGCTCGCGCTGCCTCAGTGGCCATGCATCCGCCGCCGCCGCCTGACTCACCGACCGGTCGGTTGGTTTTCTGGGGTGGACCCCGCTGCCCACGTCCGACCGATGGGTCGAGAGCCGCTGGCCCCCCAGGCGTGAACCCAGCCACCGGCGCGGAACCAATGTGTCAGCCGCCGCCAGAGCCCCAAACAATCGGGAGCCCCAGATGACCACTGGCTGTCGCTCGCTCCCACTGGCTGTCGCTCTTCACGTCTCGACATCCGTGGTCTCACTGGTCTGCCTCATCTGGATTGAGGCTCCAGTCTCTCAGGAGGCGTGGGTTCAAATCCCACCACTGCCACCAATTGTTGTGCGGCGAAACAGCAGGCCAGGTGAAAAAGAATAAAAAGGCAATTCAGCCAGGATTCAGGAAGGAGATTTTCCAGTTTTCTCTATTGTCAGGAGTGACAGTTGACCAGTTTTGAGCAGCCCACGTGTAGCACTGCTCTCCAAGTTGTCCGGCGTTTTTTGCTTAAATCCAAATCCAAATAATTGCTTAATCCATGTTTTATATATAGTATCGGTCGCTTTTTCCTGAAAGTTATTTCCAATTTGGTGAATGATTTTCGTTTCGGCTTTGCCTTGTTTGAACCGGGCACACTTGCCCTGTTCTTAACAGGGTGTGTTACGCCCGTGAAAGCACGCAATGTTCAGGTTTGGAAACCTACAGAACAGGTTCCTGTTTGGCCAACGAGCCTGACTGACGAGTTCTATGAATAAAGCTCTCGTAACAACTTTCTTCTACTCTTTATATTAATATAAATCTGTACTCCATGCATGCATGGCACCACGTTACCCCGAGGAGGCCAAGGTGTGTATTGCAGAAACAGCCTGTATTTTTATCTTATTTTTTTGATATTGCATATGTATTATGGTGTTGCTTTGTTCCTCATTTTCTTGTTCGTGATTGCAATATCGATCAAAATAGTTGTGAAGATTTTTTTTTCCCCCCTTAATTTAATTTAAATGATTTTAAATCATTTGTGTGAACATGTGCATTGATCTGTTTAGGTCATAGGTAACAATGATGATTTTTTGAGCCTGATGGACGACAATGCAGATACCAGAGATGACCTGAAATTGCCGGAAGGCGATTTGGGCAAAGAAATTGAGAAGAAAATAGCCGCCGATGAGAGTTTTTATGTAAGTTTTGTCCCCCCAAGTTTTGCATGTCGTTGCAGAAATGACACAAAATGCTGGCCAGCGACATTGCTTGATTCTGAGAGAGCATGAACCAAAATATGAAAAATTACTTTTTTTCTCTCTCTCTCTCTCTAGGTCACTGTGTTGAAGGCTATGGGTGAGGAGACAGTAGTCGGCGTGAAGGCGCAGGTCAATTAAGCCGAGCTCCCCTTTTTGCTGCTACGCTGCCTGCCTCCATTGCACATTTTGGCGACGAGCGTCACTGCTGCGTCACCTCTCAAGTGGAGCCGGATTGGGGCAGGTTCCGTTTTTTTAAACCCCGCTACTTGCGCTCCAGTGACTGGCAGTCAATGAAGTTTGCATAAGATTTCACCCAAAGCATGGGGGTTTTATTATTACGTCTCTGGATGATTCCTATACCAAAAAAAAAAAAGGATATTTATGGGCTGTTCATACACAAGTGAACAAATCAAAATGTTCTTCTTTTTTTTTCACAAATTAGTCACCTAATGTCAGGCTAGACTGGCAGTTCAAAAACATTGACAGGTTTTCCCCCCGCCTCCTTAAAAATTAATTTAGAAGTTTGACACTGTTACAAACGTCATTAACATGCATTCAATTGTTAAAGCTGCAGAGTTATGAAACGGTAGCCGCTCTCTTACTGGCAGAATTTTTCATGTACATTTGGCTGCTTTTTACGAAGACACCCCCCCCCCCCCCTTTTTTTTTTTTTTTAAATGGGATCAGTCATTGTTATCTTAGTTTCTCATTTTGAAAGGTTTTGGGAGCACAGTCAACGAAGTGTGCGGGTATTTTGTAATCGTCGTTTTATGTAGTGGGTGGAGGGAGAGTACTACGTCTTGTACATAGAAAACCTTTGGGGGCGGGTGGTCCTTTTTGACGGTCCTTTTAACCTTCGTGCGTTGTGGTGGTGTGTTGCATAGTTACTGGACCTTGGCTGAATGTTTACGTTTCCGTGCCGAAACCAACTGGGAGAACGTGTTCAATCCTCCTCTTAATGTTGTGTGTAAAATAGACTTTATTTAAAGTAGAAATGAAAAAATAAAGTCACTATGAAACTTCCGTTCACTTTGATAAGTGTAATCAACAATGTATTGGTTCATTTCACACATTAGCAAAATTATTTTAGATGTCTCGATAAGATTTTTTTCATTTTTAATTCCTCCACTTGTTTGGGAGTGCGAGTTGACCCGGGAACATTAGCGCTGTTCCAGAGAAGCAATTGAACAGAACGCGAGGGTGACAGTCTAGCCTTCATTGGATTTTAAAATTTTTTGCAAGGACAAAAGCATTTCAGATTGCGTCCATAGTACAGCAACATTTTTGAAGCGTTCTTAGCCGCACAGTCATCACATGCTAGAAACAAAATGGGCAATAATGTCGATAAAGCATCGGGTTGCAACGGCAAAAGCATACCGACGCACACAACTGACCAACAACGTGGTTCAGGTCGCTTCCCCACGTACTCATTACATTGTAATGATTACAAAGGAAATGCCGGAATTGAACAAACTACGCTTTAAGACAAAGTCCCTGTGAAGTAAAAATGAATCTTCTAAATTGCATATGTTACAGGAGAGGCATTGCTAACAACCCTGCCAAATTTTAATTAATAAAAAAAAACATGTGGCCAGTAGTGTTTTTTTCATAAAAAAAAAATCCAAAAACCTGATTTGCTATTTAGAAAAATAAATATGTTTTTAAAATGAGCATAAAAAATGCATTGAGGCACACAAAGCTATCGTTGAATCAAATTTGCTATTGGCCAGATATAACCCAATTTTAAATGCCCAATTTTCTTATCTTAATGTTTGGGGTCTGTCAAAAATACAATAAAAATCTTAATAAAATTAGAAAACAAATCCTTGTACATAGAAGTCCTTATACATCCCCCACCCCCCCCAAAAAATCAAAAACGAGGCCAACTGAAATCTCGACAATGGAGTACTTAGTTCCATGCACATTTTGAGTACCTCAAACGTGTCCGTCAATTTAGAATAACATTTCAGAATTGACTTTGAGGTCTTTCATCGAGTCAGAAAAGGTCCAAAATAAATCCTTGTTCATTCAGCGAGCTCTAGCACCAGCCAGAACAAGATAACAACGCGCTTCCACTGGATGATATCTCAAGGTACATTCAAATGACGCCTCTGTTTGGATGTGCCGTGATAGTTTTACTGCTCAAGGGGGGGGGGGGGGGGGGGGGGGTGACGCTGGTGGAATGCACTTCTTCAGGTCCTGCTGCTCCAGTTACGGCAACCTGATCTCTGCTAGCCTCTGGGCCTCAACCGTGGCCGATTCAAAGCGAGAACTGTTTTTATGCAAATTAGGCCGCGAGTTCTACCAGCGATTCCTCAAGACGTTTCGTCCATTGAATCCTGCTTGAAAACACGCTTTAGGTCTTCGCGCCCTCGAGTTTATTTCAACTGTTAATGCGCACGGGGTTGGGGGAGAGTTTACATTCAGTCATGAGCATTCATTTTAGAGGAGACCATTTTCTCAGGGCTAATTGTGCTAATTTGTCAGGCTGCAGTCATATAATTATTTTTTTTCAAAGGCAATTCTTCGATTGGTGGATATTGTACTTGTATCAATCATAGGATTCCATAGCATTGATTTTTTTCAGTGCTTGTGCTTTTTTTTTTGTTTTGTTTTTTACTCTGACTGTACTTTTACTGAGATTTACCAAATACCCCCAACATTGTTTGTTATATCTGCATGCAGTGTACATCTGTTGTTCTATTCTCAACTGTGTAATTGGTCCAAATGGTTTTTCTCTGGAAATGTGACTGAGTGTTTTAAAAAGAAAGTCTAAACTGTCATTGATAGTGGGAAAAATAAAGCTTAATAATTGCAATTAAAAATATATATCTTTTTTTTTCTTTTTTTTTCATTCATTTATGCCGCTGTGCGCTAGATGGCAGCAAAATGAAAGCCATTCGCGCTCCCAGCTATGACGTCATTTTAGACCTTGAGCACAAATGCAGCGAAAGCGCGGATTTCCCCCCCTCGGATACGACTAAACACAAGGCTTCAAGCTTCTGAGCCCATCAATGAGCCTTTTCATGACCGTTTATGTGGAGAACTCTCGAGTGTTTCGTTTCCGCGGAGATCTGAAGCACCGCAGTGTTCAACGCAATGAGGGTCCCTTGATGGGCTTTTTTTTTTTTTTTTTTCCAAATACAAACTTTTTTTTTTTCTTGAGTTGCTTTGACGCCCCCGACGTCGTTGGTTCACAATCATTTGGGGAGGGGAGTGGGACATGTTGAAACTTTTCTGAGGATTCGTCTGTCAGTCAAATGTGGGGGGGGGTTGTTATGTAACCGTTTGACTGGAAGCTCGACGATGCTTCATTTTGCACGAGTTGACGGCAGTTTTGTAACTTCTCCTACTTGCACGTGCGGAATCTCAAAAGTCTGAGAAAATCACAAAACTTAATGTGCTTCCCAATTGATGACCACTTCGGTATTGCTTGAAAGTGTCGTTTTTTCGGCGCGGGCCAATGAAAATGTTTTATTTCACATGCATGTTAAAAAAAAAAGTCACAAATACTACTGTCAAATATCGACTTTTTGTTTAGAGAACTACTTTTATTTTTCTCAAAATATTATTTTATTCGCTTTGTATTACAAATTAGTTCGAGCCCTTGCATGAAGTGTACATCGGTTTCAAATACGCGATAAAAACAACTCGGGGAGAGTTGAGGAAATAGCTTGATCCCTTGCTGTCACCGTCTTCCGAAGAGGCGTTTAGTCACCTCTCCTCCCACGCTTTCCAGCATCGGACCGCATGACCGTCGCACAAATGGATACACTCATCTCCTGGGAATTGTTTTTTTTTTTAAATGCCTTATCGTCTATCAAAACGATGTTGTGTCACACTTTGCGGTAACACTGTCAAGGACGCGCTGATCCAGACGCTCTGGCGACAAGGTTGCGTTGTTGCAAAGGATGCATGATATCAGATGTGTTATCAACACATGGACAATGCTAAATTGGCGGGGGGGTTTCCTTTAGTCGTTGAAGTATGATGTCATGATTGGATAAAAATTCTTCAGATTAGTTGTGAAAAAAGGGCATCTCGGGCCCAGTTGATTGCTGCTCTTTTTTTTTTTTTTTCAGATTCTTAAACTTGTAAGATGGTTCAGCACGTCGCTAACTACTTGTGCACTTTCTAACATTTGCACGCGGGGTCATGTCGACTCGGCCGCACGTTCGTTTCCAGTTTCCAGATGGGATTGAACACCCTTGAAACGGTGGCTGTTTTTTTAGTGTGTGTGTGTGTGTGTGTGTGTGAGCGGACGTAATGCAGCGCACATGTTGGTCAAATGTGTTTGTGGATGCAGGAGGACTGGGAGCGGCTATGAAAACAGCGAGGGCCAGGATCCGCTCAGGGGGCGGTGGTGGGATTGGCTCAACTCGCTACGGGGGGTTGCGGAGGGGGTGCGCGTGACCCCGACGCCGACTTCCAGAAAGACGACGCTCCTGTTAGCCGATTTCAGACTCATCGAAAGCCCAATTGGATGAGATTCACCTCGATGGCCTTCTGCCAATGCTCCCCCCCCCCCCCCCCCCTTCTGCTTTTCAAACCTCAAGTGTTCACATCTGGGAAGCACCTGTCACGCTACGAGGTCCATTTGTCTCCACACAAAGCTTCAACATGCCACTGTCGACTGAAGTGAGCTTCCCTAAAGCACACGTGTCAGCTGCAACGCTGACGTTTGAAGATGGGCTGTTTTTAGTTGTTTTTTTTTGCTTAACATACGAGAAATTCACTTTCATGGACATCTGGTTGAATTTGTCCAACTCGTGCGCATTTGTAACGGGAAGTCCTTTGACCTTCCGTTCCAATTGAAAACATGTTTTTCACTACCGTGTGTGTCTGAGAGAGAGAATGTGTGCAGCACGGGGAATATACACACACACACACACACCCACACAACAGTGGTCTTGCTTATCTTGGCCCGTTGTCTGTGATCCCGCCCTTCATCCTTCTGTCCCGGTTGGACGGCTCTTCTATCGAAGGTCAAAGGCCAAGAGGCACGGCGCCTCGGTGCGCTTGTTTTCTCCGCACTCACGCGGAGCTGCCATTTTAAGACGCCTTGCCCAAAAATGACACCCGATAGCCGAGGGTGAGACAATCTGTTGAGGGGGCGAGCGTGGCTGCTTAACCAGCTTCCCGCAGAGCCGATTGCATGTTTGCCTGTCGGCCGGCAAGATTTGTTCGCTCAAATGCAGCCGCGGTTTTCGTCGGTTTTTAAATTGGCGTGAAGGGAAGCCTTTGTGTCGTTCCCGCAGGCAGGCGAGCATCCAGTTGGTTCCCCCCCAAAGACGAAGAGCGGCTCCTCTCAAGAAGTCAGATTTGCAAAATGGCATCCTTAAGGCCAAACAGGAAGCAGATTTGGATGTTCACCAAAAATAAACACCAACCTAGCTGCCGAGTTTGCTTCGAGACGCTCTCAGCCGTGAAAGATGTCACGCCGACTTGCCACTCCCAACAAGCAAGCAGTTGTCAACACAAGAACCGTTGACAGTTCGTTTGAAGTGCATTAAAGACAGACTAAATTTGCGTCCTCCCTAAAAAAAAAGGACTAGATTCGCCGCTTCAGAGTTACAAACTCTCACGGTGGCTTAACGGGACGAGCAGCTGGAGGATGCACTTGACCGCTCCGCCCTTCATGGTGTTCACCAGGTGCGTGACCCGGCCGATTAATTTGGATGACATGCCGGATGGATTTTTTTTTAGATTGGCCTTTGATGACTCAAATGTTCTTCTGTACATTGATGCAAAAAAAAAAACCCCCAACAAAAACCAGACATATGCACATATTTTGCCCTCAGTAGCGCTAACGAAAAATTGTGGCTCTTCTCCACAGCCCGTGTCAGGCCTCAGGTGAAGATTTTTCCATCCTTGGACTCAGTTTGGCTCCGTATGTGCAGCAAAGTGACCACAATCCTGGTAAGAAATGCGCTGTTCAATTAATCGTGGCGACTGAGCGTTAACTAATTACTAAGAAGAGCGAAGGCCACTCTTTGAGCACATCTTTTATCTTATTTTTCCACCTTCGTCTTGATTAAACAAACCTCATCAAGTCTACACCATCTGTTGTTGCCCCCCCCCTCCAAAAAAAAATCTCAATTCATTGCACTGTTTTTCTTTCTTTGAAAGGGCACAAAATTATCACTTCAACCCTGACATAAAAAGAACATTTCACACCAAGACATTTTTCTTTTTCTAAGTCAAAAATGTATGTGCAGGAAATACAACCCCCCCCCCAAAAAAATCACTCAATTTTTTCTCCCCTTTGAAAATATTGTGTGAAAAATGATAAAATAAAACAAAATGATAAATTAAAACAAAGATGATAAAATAAAACAAAGTTTGATTCTGGAAATAACAGCTCCACTATTCTCCCATCGATTTGAGCTCGGCCTGGATGACTCCGGCGCACACGCGCCAGCGTCCCGATCAGACACTTCCTGTCGGCCCCCTCGTCACTCGACCCCGTGTTTGGACACGTTAATCACTTCCTGCCGTGTAATCCAATCAGTTGCTCGGGCTACCGTCCTTTATTCGATTTGTAAAAAATGCAACTGCATCTGCACTCAGTTCTCGAAAGGTAAACCAAGGCCTTCTTTTTTTTTTTTTTTTTGAGTAGTTGTAAGTGTGTGCAGCTGTTATGAATACCTGAAAAATAAACCACCAATCAGTTCAGCAATGTTTTTTTTTTTTTAAAGAAATATCGCACCCTGTAATGTGTCATAAAAACATACAGCTTCATTTCAATAGACGTTGTGCTGCTCCCGCTGTTGTGCGCCTTAGCCACCTGGGGGCGGTACAATATGGATTTAATACATGGGGATGATTACAGCTTTTCAGGACGATTTGTCGTTTTTGGCAGAAGATAAAGAAAATATGTGAGTACTGTTTGATTTTTTTTTTGTTCTTGTTGTTTTTTGTTATTCGTTTGTTTCTTACCACGAAGGTTATATAATATTTACAATGTCCCAAAAAATTATTTGGTGACTATTCGTTAGCCCGTCTATGGCATTTGTCAATAAGCTCTTTCTGTCGTCTTTCTTCACAGCATCATCCTCAAGAAAAAAAAGGCAGGAGCTTTGAGCTTCCTCCTCAAACAACTGCTTTTTTTTGTTCCTTAAGGAGCTTTGCATCTCAATGACTCACACTGACCGCTCGCAGACCCTCCCGCACGCCTCCCACGTCTCAATGGCCACGCCGGAGGTGTTTGTGTGTACGTATGTATGCGATGAGTCACGTCTGACCTCGGCTGGATTTCCTGGATGGGTAAACAGCTCCTCGCCGTTATCTCGGGAGGAGCTGGAATATCGGCAAGCAAACTGGCAACGTGCGGAGGAAGTGACTTGCCACTGACACGCCTTCAAACCGGGGCGGGCAAACGTTTTGCGCTCAAGCGGCCACATTTGAGTTTTCAAACGGTCAGAATAGGCCACGCCGTTGGTATGTGAGGTGACATTTAATCAAAAATGCCAAATGCAACTGTAAAATGTTTTTCGATGTTGTGTTTCCTGTTTATGTGGACAGTGGAGAGTATCGGGCGGTGCGGAGGGGGAGCCCAAAAGCAGAACTCATTTTCAATCACATCATTGGGAAAAAAAAAAAATCACAGCCAGCTGTTGCTGGCTTTCCAAACAAACTGCAATTTCCGATTGGACATGCTTTCATTGTGCGTGTGTGTGTGTGTGTCGCCGTGGTTGCTGGAGACCATCCCATAATGCTCTGCAGGTGTTCATTTGACTGAGGTGGTCATTAGCCTTGCTTCGGGCTCTATAGCACACAAAGACAACAAAGGTTATGTGTGTGTGTGCATGGGTGTGTGCGTGTGCATGTGTGTTTCTAGTCTGCCTCACAGTCAGGAGATGTAGGTTAGCTTCATTGCTCATGCCGCCAACGCATCGCAGTGTCAAGTGACGCCGGCAGCGGCCATCTTGCGTTGCCCTTCGCTAAGCGTGCCTAACTTGGATGCATTGATTTCTCCATTTTTTCTTTCTGTCTCTTGGAAGGAAATGGCGCAGCATGTGGCTGTACGGTTACAGCAAGAAGTCTGGGAGAAGCGCAACTTGCAAATTTCATCCGGAAGTATGTGATTATAGATGGTGTCTCATAAGGTATATCTCCTTGCGCGGCTCAAAGATTTATCTGTGTCATGTTGTCACAAGCATCAACAATGAAAAGAAAGCAAAATGCATCAAGAAAAAATATATATTTTCAGCGTTGGGGGGGGGGGGGGGATACAATTTGTCAGGAATAGTGGCAACGCAAGATGGCTGGCCTCTGGCTTCATCCGCCACAGGCCACGGGCAGTCCACGTTATTCTCACTGTCTGTGCTGTGTATACATGTCCGTATGTGCACCTTTTATGTCGCGCGGCGCCCCCTGCTGTCGACTGCAATTGACCTCAAGCTGCCTTCGGGCTCGCATTGTGAACGTCACATGAGCAAACCCGTGTCAATCATTAGCAGGGTTGACATTTTGACTTTTTCGTCATTCCAACTGAAAAACAGTTGTGTTCCAGAATAAGGCATGCAAGCGGAGATCATATTGGGCACACACAGAGCTGCTGAGTGCGCGTTCATCTCCTTGCGAAGGGTCAGCAATGCCCCGTGGCCTGGTGACCACATCGGACAGCAATGCATTATGGGTAGTGGCACTCAGGTCGCCCGGCTGTCTCTCCGCCGAGGGCGCGTCGGCGCTCTCCGGTCACGACGCTTGATTTGTCACGCGACGTTTAGCACGTCATGAGAAGAAGCGCAGGCATACGCGGGTTTACACGGCTAACATGCTAAGTGACAATTAACATTGGAAGTCGTTTTTTTTGGGGGGGGGGGGGGGTGAAAGGTTTAATAATAAAACTAACAATTTTGTTGTACAAAAAGACTGTTCTCAGGCAAAGTAGCTTTTAAAATGATATATCCATCCATCCATTTTCCGAACCGCTCCACCGACGCCTTTAAGCAAGACCTAGAAAAACAAAACTGGACCGAGGTCTATTCAAACGAAGACCCAAATACAGCGTTTGAAGTATTTCAGTCTACCATAATCTCCTTATATGATAAACATTTTCCATTAACTAAAGTCTCCAAAAAGTATAAAGACCCAAGTAAGCCATGGATAACGAAAGGCATAGAAAACGCATGTAAAAAGAAAAACAATTTATATAAATTGTTTTTAAAATTGAGAACTGAAGAAGCAGAAAAAAAATATAAGACCTATAAAAATAAACTAGTAAATATTATAAGAACCAGTAAAAGAGATCATTATCATGCACTATTAGAGCAGAATAAAAGTAACACACAAGAAATATGGAAGATACTTAACCAAGTAATCAGAAATAGTCCTAAAAAAATGGATTATCCAGAGTATTTTATCAAAGGCAAAAATACTATTTTGGAAAAAACTGCAGAAATAGCAACTGAATTTAATGAGTATTTTGTCAACATCGGCAGTAACCTAGCAAAACAAATTCCTGATCCAACAAACTTGTTTGAAATAGATAGATATGTAGAAAAAAACTCCTCCACGATGTTCCTTACTGCTGTAAAACAAGAAGAAGTATCAAATATTATAAAAACTTTTAAAAATAAAAAGTCAACTGATTGCTTTAATATTGACATGACAATAATAAAGCAGATTATAGAATATGTAGTGCGACCTTTCACGCACATATGCAACCTGTCATTCAAAGCTGGTATCTTTCCATCAAAAATGAAAATTGCTAAAGTTATTCCAATCTATAAAAGTGGAGAAAGACATCGGTTTACAAATTATAGACCAATATCACTACTACCACAATTTTCAAAAATATTAGAAAAACTATTTTCTCGCAGACTTGATAGCTTTATACAAAAGCATGCGCTGTTAAGTGAGAATCAATATGGCTTCAGGGAAAAGCGGACCACCTCAATGGCAGTTATGGAGTTTGTGGAAGCAATAGCCACTAATATAGACAACAAAGAATTTACTGTTGGGGTTTTCCTAGATCTAAAAAAAGCTTTTGACACAATAGATCACAGTATATTATTGAAAAAACTAGAACGATATGGCATTAGAGGTGTAGCTTATAAATGGATAAAAAGTTATTTAGAAAACAGATATCAGTACGTGCAACTCAACAATAAAAAAACTAATCAACTAAAAATCACTCACGGAGTTCCTCAGGGGTCAGTGCTTGGTCCAAAACTATTCATCTTATATATAAATGATATCTGCAAGGTCTCAAAACAATTTAAATGTGTCCTATTTGCTGATGATACAACTTTCTACTGTTCTGGAATAAATCTGAAACAGCTCCTGACAACCGTAGAAAACGAATTAAACAAATTAAAAAACTGGTTCGACAGAAATAAATTGTCACTTAACCTGAAAAAATCGAAGTTAATTGTTTTTGGCACAGGACCAATCAAACACCAAGCTAAAATTATGGTCAACTCAATTGAGATAGAAAGAGCGTATGAAACCAAGTTTCTCGGATTAGTAATAGACTCAAAGCTATGTTGGAAGCCACATATCGATAACGTAAAAAGAAAAATAGCCAAAACCGTAGGGATCCTCTACAAAACCAAGGAAGTGCTAAATAAGAGATCTTTGTACACATTGTACACTTCATTATTATTACCATATATGACCTACTGTGTGGAAATATGGGGAAATGCCTGCAAAACAAACACACTCCCTATTCTCAACCTACAAAAAAAAGCAATTCGAATTATTAATAGATCAAAATATACGGAACCCACAAATCCACTATTTATCAAATTAAATACGATGAAATTTTATGACCTGGTTGACTTTAAAATCGCCCAATTAATGTACAAAGCACACAATAACCTGCTCTGCCAAAACATTCAGAAGTTTTTCGAAATTCGAGAAAGCAGCTATGATTTAAGAGGTACCAACTTATTCAAAAAACTCAAAACAAGAACAAACATCAAGCAAAGAAGTGTATCTATCAAAGGCGTTAATCTGTGGAATAATCTCGAAACGGACCTGAAAATGAGTAAATCGCTTGCTGAGTTCAAAAACAAATTCAAAAAAATAGTACAAACAACCTACATCAATCAGAGTTAAAATGATAAATTCAAAACATTAAATATAATGATAAATCAGAACTAAGTTGATAAATAGAGAAAGGTATATAAATATCCATTATGAATTTAAGAGAAAATTGACACAAGAGTGTCAGGGTGTGGAAGTATATAATCCCGATACAAACCAAAAGTTGTAAAAATATCACGGTTAAGGGTAAAGTATGAGCCTTAATGGAGACTTCTTTCTTCTTACTTTTCTGATTGATATAAAAATGATTTATTAGATACAATCACATAACGGGGTAGGACTAGATAAGTTTTTTACTTCTTCCTACTCCCTTGAACATAATAACTGTGTTGAATGAAGATTGATTTCTTTCTTTTTACTTTTTTTAATCTACCTTATTTTCTGTCAAATTATTACTGTATATATGTTTTATGTTCAATAAACAAACAAACAAACAAACAAACAAATCCTCACTAGGGTCGCGGGGGGTGCTGGAGCCTATCCCAGCCATCTCTGGGCAGTAGGCGGGGGACACCCTGAATCAGTTGCCAGCCAACCGCAGGGCACACAGAGACGAACAACCATCCACGCCCACACTCACACCTAGTGACAATTTAGAGCGTCCAATCAGCCTGACATGCATGGTTTTTTTGGAATGTGGGAGGAAACCGGAGCACCCGGAGAAAACCCACGCAGGCCCGGGGAGAACATGCAAACTCCACACAGGGAGGCCGGAGCTGGAATCGAACCCGGTACCTCTGCACTGTGAAGCCGACGTGCTAACCACTGGACTACCGGGCCGCCTAAAATGGTATAATGAATCCTAATTATAGAATCAGCCAACTCCAATTGCAAAAATCTTTTGGTTTAGTCCTAATTGGGTGTGATTTTTTTTTTCATTTGATTTGATCATTTTGTGCAAAATGAGACCGTTGTTTGCTGCAAATGTATTTTTCTTCTTCTCGTCCCTTGATGTCATTAAACATCAATCAGGCATGCCCCCCCCCCACCTCCGCCCAAACCAAAATGTCAACGGCGACCCCCGACCCCGACTTGTGACCTTTCGCATTCACCTGGCAGGTTGTTTGTTGCCACAGTTGCCACGGCGACACGTCATTGATCTGACTTCAGTCCAAATATGGCCGCTGCAATGCTGTGGTATGCTTTGGATTATGGTTGTTCCTTTGCTTCTCTGTATTTGGTGTTGGCTGTTTTGCCAGGCCTGATGTGTGTGCAAAGCTTCCTGAGTTTTTTGCGCACGCAGGTTTCGACCCTCCAAAACAGCAGCATTTTTTTTTTGCAAACGGCGCACAGTGACAGTGTGCAAAAAAAAAAAAACTTTCAATAACTTTTCATCTGAAGCATCTTTAAGTAAGGCAGCCAGATTTTGAAGACTATTGGATAAATGATCGAGGAGGAGTTTATTGAAATGTGACCTTTTTAAAACTCCCAAAATAGCACCTAATTCAAAGTCAGATTAAAAAGGCTTGACTTCCTCTTTAAGGCACACTACAGGTGTCAAACTCCGGTCCTCGCTATCCTACAAAATTTCCAGCTTCAGCTTTCCAATATCTATATTTATCTAGATGTTTTTTTTGTTTTGTTGTTGTTCCTATTCACAAAGGCATGCCTCGCCCCGGATCCGCACCGCCATTGGTCGCTTTCTTGCCTTCGCCCCGGCCCCTCCCTTGCGCAAAGTTTCTCGTTGCGCGTCCAAGTCATCCTCGGCGTCGTTCCGCTTGCCGGCAAACAATCGGCGACCAAAGCAAAGCCCGTGGGCGCACGTAAACGCGTTTTTGAGGAGTCAGACGACCGCAAATCGCCTCATATCCGCTGCAGCGGATGAAAAAAAAAAAAAAAACCTCCGCGCACGCGCGCGCACGCAGCTTCATAAATGATTTAAAGCTTTTTGCATCATCGTCCCCTCCCTCCCATGCACTCCTCCTCTTCTCTCCTCCCCATCCTCCCTCCTCTTCCTCCAGCCCGTAGATGCTGCTGCTGATGCGGGCATCGTTGCATCCAGCCATGCCGCAGTGAGTCCCCCCACGTTCCTCCTCTTCTTCCTCCTCGCCCACCATCTTCTCTTCACTTTTTATTTACCTTCAACCCCCCCTCCCCCTCTCCTCTCTTTGTTGTGCATTCCGCCCGGATGCACAACGGCTGAAGGTGATGCTGCAGCGGGCGTGTTTTCTTCCTCCTCACCAGCAGCAGCAGCGGCGGCGGCGGCCGGCCACGCGCGCCTCACCTTGACCGGGCAAGAGGCGCGGGGAGGCGGCGTTGGTGTGCGGCAAGACGTGGAGGGTTGGAACCTTTTTTACACGCGGGTGAGTTGAATCGATGTCGCGATCCATTCATCGATCGATCGCGTCGTTCTGGCACCCACGTGACATCATGTGTCACAGTCCAGAAGTGGGCTAATCCCTCATGACATGGCCTCGTCGCTCTCTCTCTCTCTCTCTCTCTCTCTCTATTTCTCTCGCTCACGCTCTCTTGACGTCGGCAGGCCGCCCCCCGCCCCCCTACCTAACTCCCTCCGAGACGCCACAGGTACTTAATCCGACTAAATTGGGAGGGAGGAGGGGTGGTTATAAATAAATAAAAGGCTAGCTTCTGAATTTGAATGTCAACTTTCCACGGCCTAAAACATGCGTTCACTGAAGGCAAAGATGCCAAGGTGAGGGTTTTGTTTTTTGAGAACGTTGTTCAAATGATGGTTGGAAAGCCACGGGTAGGATTTCAAACAAGGGGTTGGGTTTCTTTTTAGGGTAGTCAGGGTAAAAAAAAGAAAGTGAGGGTCTTTCCAAACTTGAATTAAGGTCCTCAATTAGTGTGTCAGGGGTTTTTGAAATTGGATTTTGATTTTTTTTTCTCTCCAAATTAGGGTTTTATGACAGGATCAGGGTGGCAAGTTATACACTCAAACTTGGATGGTTTTAAATAAGGATTTCAAGACAAAGGTAGGGTTTTAAATGAGTATTTATTCTTCTTATTATTATTATTATGGATCAGAACGCCTCAGTCAGACAAAAAAACCTGAGCGAGTGGAAACCGAGGATTACGTAACAGACAAATTTAGAAACGACAGATTGTGTGTGTGTGTGTGTGCGCGCGTGCGCGCGCAGTCCCCGAAGACATCATGAGATCAGAGTGCACTTTGTGGTGTGTGTAGCCTAGCTTGCTAGCATTGCAGTATTGGCCAACACTTTTCACACAACCGTATTTCTTCAAATCATGGCCCCGACTGCATTAGATGCCGTGGCCCGATGAGCCTCGACAACTCACTGACGCTTCCCTTTTACCATGATGTTGAAAAAAGGAAAAAACAAAACAAAACCAAAACACCCACATCAAGTTCAAAGACGCTATCATAAACCCGGCTGTGAACATGCTAACCTCTTAGTCCGTTGTGGACCTTGTTGTGAACCAAAACGGCAGCACCTACCTTTCAAATGATGTGTGTGTGTGTGTGTGTGTCTGTTTCTATGGTTCCATGTGTGCATGCGTGTGTTGGTGCCCGTGTATTTGAACAGTCCCACGTGGGCCAAACAAGGCGAAACACAAAGGCTTGGCAGGTGTTCCATCTGCTTGCCGCTTTGCCAACGGTGAAGATAAAAGGTCGGCCTCGCCTCCAGCCGAAAGGGCGGCGGGGGGGGGGGGGGGGGGGGGGTTATGTCCAAAAGGCAAACACACGTGCCACTTACAAGCAAGGTACAAAAGCCTCCCACAGCAACAACACGCCGCACTCCACACAGTGTTCGCGTGGCCACTTTGGGCCCCGTGTCCCAAGGGCGACCATTCCCTGGCAACCTAAGCAATCACAGGGCGGGCATTCATGTCTCGTGTGTGTGTGTGTGTATTAATGGCCACGTTGATGTTTGGTTCTTTCATTCATCTGCAAAACGTCAACACATCGGTCTGCCCTTTCATGCGCAAATCGATATGCGCGCACACACCCGTTAGCATATCTGTCTTTCTTTTTTACATAAGAAGCGACACGCGCGCACACACACACACACACACAAAAAAACCCCCACTCCGGGCTTGAAAAGAAACGTTTTCGTGGCAGACAAATGAGGGCGCTCATACGGTAATGGCTATCATGGGTAGAGTGGTTGAGATGACATCCGAGTGGCGACGTGGGCGTGCGGCTCGTCACTTGAGTGTTTGCTCACCAAAGTGCGGGTTGAGGTGAAGTGAAGAGGCCCCACCGCACTTGCCATTTGGAACTAATGGCACTTTTTTTTCTTTTTTCAACGGCAAGCGTCAGATGCACATAATTGAGAGTTGGGGATGGGTGCGGGGGGGGGGGGGGGGGATCAGGCTATTACACTCGCTTAGGTTGTTTTGTACACCCGCCCCCAAAACCCAACTTTTTGGGTCATTCATTTGACTCAAAAAGTTGGGTCAACTGAATAACCCATTCAAAAAATGAATTGTTTTGTACCCCAAAAAAAGCCAACAAAATTGGGTTGTTTTGTGAGTTCTCCATTCGAACCAAATTTTTTTTGGGTTGTTCCATTTTTTTTTTAACCAATATGGGTTATTTTTGAGAATGTTTTCAGAATGCTTTAGGAGCATGATGTCAGTTTGATTAATTTTTTTGTTGTTGTTTTAATTCTTAAAAAAGCAAATTAGCAGTTTCACGGATGAAGTCAAAATAGTCCATCATGACTGGTTGTCTCTGACCCATGTCTGAAATGAAGTACTCCAAAAAACATTGGGTCAAAAATAAACCAAATTAGGTCAATATCGGACTGAGCCAACTTTTTCATTAATACCCCCCCCCCCACCCCCCTCCCCCAAAAAAATACCAACATTGGATTTTTGGGGGATAAAACAAAACCAAAATTGGTGTTGTTTTGTGATTTATTTATTCGACCCAACTTTTGGTTCAACAAACTACCCCAAAAGTTGTGTCGGTCAATTTTTGATCCATGTGGGTTATTTTTGAGCAAACATTTTGGGTTAAACAAAAACGACAAACTGACATTGAGTTAAAGAGGGGACCGAGTCATTAATTCATAAGACCATAAAACAACCGTGAAAATGGCATTGTTTTCTTCTGAACAATATAAATTGAGTTTTTGTTCCATTTCTTTTTTCTAGATCATTTCTCACCACGTGGGGACCAAAACTCCAGTGACCCAAGAACTTGATCTCACCTTTAGAATAACGCCCCTCCTCGCCACATCCAACCATCAAAGAAAAAACTAAAAATTCTGCCTTGACTCTCAACTCTCGGCATGAGTGCCCTGGCAGGCAAGCTGGACCCGCGGCGGGTCCAATGGGGTGCCATGTGGCACACCTTTACGTCGCGCGTCCTGAGAACCAAGCCCGTGGAGTCCATGCTGGACTCGGCCATGTCGGGCACGGGCCCGCACGGCACCCGGCTGGCCCGCGTGCTGTCCACCGTGGACCTGGTGTCGCTCGGCGTGGGCAGCTGCGTGGGCACAGGGATGTACGTGGTGTCGGGCCTGGTGGCCAAAGAAATGGCCGGCCCCGGCGTCATCGTGTCCTTCATCATCGCCGCCGTGGCCTCCATTTTATCAGGTGAGGGACTCCCTCTTTTCCGGCTGCCTCATCGGTCCAATCGAAATCCAGACTGCCTCCAATTTACCAACATGTCATGTTCCAGAAGGCTCTTGGCATCCTGAATTGCCGATAATTATTATTATTTTTTTTAACGATAGTCGTTCCATATTCCAGCCATGTTTCGCTCGGTCCGGTGAGGCGTCACAAGTTTTGCCCCGAACCGCTTCTTTAACGACTGCCGGTCTGTCTGACGATCTGCGGCAGGAGTGTGTTACGCCGAGTTTGGCGTGCGCGTGCCAAAGACCACCGGCTCGGCCTACACGTACAGCTACGTGACGGTGGGCGAGTGCGTGGCCTTCTTCATCGGCTGGAACCTGATCCTGGAGTACCTGATCGGCACGGCGGCGGGCGCCTCGGCGCTCAGCAGCATGGCCGACTCGCTGGCCAATCACAGCATCAGCGACTTCATGACGACGCACATCGGAACGCTCAACGGCTTTGGTGAGTCGGGGTGGCCTCGTTGGAGACGACTTAGTCAGTTACACCCCTAACATACAGACATATGCGTGTACAAGTATGATGTACATATGTATGTATACACATGCATATATATGTGTATATATATATATATATATATATATATATATATATATATATATATATATATATTGTATATATAGCTTCAATTAATTTGGATTCCAAATTTTCATCTGGCAAAGCAATCCCAAATTTTGCTTCTTAGAAGCGAGTCACGATCATTCCCCAGATGGTCAGACAAGTGGGGAGCGGCTCATGGTTTTTAATTGCAAAAGTGAAGGATATGCTGCCATGTGGCGGTGCGGTCGCCTGGCAACACGACGATCGCATCACCCGAGCCGGGCTCCCTTAGCTGGCGCTCTCGCTTGCGCGGCAGAACTGCAGCCAACCGCAAACATTGACTGTGAAGCACCCGCACGCTTGACACCGTGTGGAAAAAGAAGCAATGTTTGGCCGAAAGAAAGTTCCATTTTCTTGTTCTTTTTGTTCAGGTAAAGGAGAGCAGTCATATCCGGACCTGCTGGCGCTGCTCATCGCGCTGTTGGTGACGGTGATCGTGGCGCTGGGGGTGAAGAACTCTGTGGGCTTGAACAACGTGCTGAACGTCATCAACCTGCTGGTGTGGCTCTTCTTGATGGTGGCCGGGCTCTTCTTCGTCAACGGCGACAACTGGGAACACGGAAGATTCCTGCCTTTCGGCTGGTCGGGGGTACGTCAAAATCGGTGGCGTGCGGTGAGGTGCATGGTTGGTGAGGCACTGGCTCCTTTGGTGTCAGATTTACAAATATAGTATACAAAGCAAAAAAGGCTGGCTTATTCAATTGGCTAAACATTATATTTGCGACATGCAGATATACGGCAAGCAGCACGAGCCAGTTGCACGTATCGACCCAGTTTGTGATGATTGCGCAATGCAATGTGCATTCAGAGGTGAGGCTCTGCCTCACCTGCCTCCCCTGACCGCACGTCTCTGGTCAAAATACAGGGGGGGGCGGGGACGCGGACATATTTTTTCAATTCTGGTACGTAAAGAATGTACAGTGGTACGATTCTCCATATGGTGTCTCGTCGGTGAGGAACCTCATTTGCCGATAATTACGAACGTCTCTTCAAACGAAATGTTCCAGTTACAAAACGCCTTCACAGGAAAATATTGCATCAAGTTACGAAAGAAATGTCAAGATACTAAAAGTAAAAATACGTTTTGGGCTGCTCCTCGCAACTCTGAGTTACCTGAACGCAACATACTGATAGCTGCTCTGCTATTGGCTATTACCAAACATCTTCCTGGCATCCCATTGGCTACGAGGGACCGCTACCATACGTGTCTGTGTGTGTAGATAGATAGTTATACGTCTATGTAGCGTCCTCGTCATTGCATTTGCAAGTATGGATCGATAAATAACATCTAAATACAGGCCATTATTACTGTAAGTTTTACAATATATGGTACTTATTTTGTTTACATTATTTTATTTACAGGCTAGATTAAAAGTGACTGAAAATGTGCAAAATGTGTTTAAAAAATTGTGTTCTTGAAAATGTTTTTTTTTTTCAACTTTCATTTCATAGTTCATATCATTTTTTAAAAAATAACATGATACAAAATACATCACATTTGAAAACCATCTTGTATTTTTCATGTCGGCGCTCTTTCTCTGCGTCGCAGGTGATGCAAGGCGCCGCCACGTGCTTCTACGCCTTCATCGGCTTCGACATCATCGCCACGACGGGAGAGGAAGCCAAAAGTCCCAACACGTCCATCCCGTACGCCATAACCGCCTCGCTGGTCACGTGTCTCACGGCCTACGTGTCGGTAGGTTGCAGGGGAAACCGCACACCTACAGCCTCCCGGGCGCCGCGCTACAACTATCTGCATCTTATTTGTGAGTCCGACATGTTGGATGATGGTTGCCAGGGGCAACGGCCGCCTCCGAAGAAGACGGAGGCCCCGTGGTGGCGGAATCTGGTTAACTGCATCGAGTGCGATGTTTTTGCACCGCCCTTGTCTCAGCATGTTAGCGGGATTTCAAGGGACGGAGCCCTCTCTGGCCACCCCTCATCTTGGGGGGGGGGACAATTTTTGTAGCTGTGAATTTGTTTCCATTTCCCCATGGGTGCAGTATTCTCAGATCTCTTGGGTCTCTGCCCAAATTCTGGTTTCGCCGGCAGGTGTCCGTCATCTTGACCCTGATGGTCCCCTACGACCAGATCGACGCCGACGCCCCGCTGATGGAGATGTTCGCCGCGCACGGCTGCATGTTCGCCAAGTACATCGTGGCGGTGGGCTCCATCGCCGGGCTCACCGTCTCGCTGCTGGGCTCGCTCTTCCCCATGCCCCGGGTCATCTACGCCATGGCGGGCGACGGCCTGCTCTTCAAGTCAGTTTTATTTAGTTTTTGGGGGGGGACGCGGGGGCGTAGTTCTCGTACTGGGCTCAGGGGTCTCTAAAATCATCATTTTGTTGTATCATTTAATAATATTTTTTAAATTCACCTCCCTAAGCCGTCTCCTGCTTTATACCTTCTGGCGGACTTTTTTGCAAGTGTGGGCTTGCGTGTGTGATTGCACGCAGGTTCTTGGCCAACGTGTCATCGTACACGGAGACCCCCGCCGTGGCCTGCGTGGTGTCGGGCTTCCTGGCCGCACTCTTGTCCCTGCTGGTCAGCCTCCGAGATCTCATCGAGATGATGTCCATCGGCACACTGCTGGCGTACACTCTGGTGAGGACAAGAGCAACGATGTCTTGGGTTCGTTCGGAACCCGCACACGAAATGTGCTCACGTGCCAGTTCAGCTGTCCTGAGCTGCGGCGCGCACTTTCCTCGTTGCCCTCAATCTCCGAATATGTAAATGTAGAGGAGCCACGATGTGTCAAATGCTGCGTGAATTTTGCAGTATTCGATCCTGCTATTGGTGAAAAAAAAAAAAGTATGAATTGGTGCTACCGTTAGCTTAGCATCTGTGCTTGACGTGGCTGGATTACACTCCGCATACTCCACTTTTCTTTTTGGCCTACCTTAGTCTCTATTCAATCAACTGGAGAAGTGTTTTCGTTTGATGCGTCGGAAATTCCAAAAATTAGTACACATACTCATGTTAGTTCGGCCCGGGATGGCTCGCTAGCCCCTGAGTCGCGTCGCAACTCCACAGTCTCCACTTTACCGCAACGCTTTTCTCTTCCGTTGCACTCGGTCCACTCAAGGTACAAATCGTCTTGAGTGTTGAGCGATGCCTGCCGGATTTGAAAACTTCCCACACTACTGCGGGTCAGAAATGTTAAAAATAAACGCACACGCTAAGGTTAGCATAGCCTCATCAGCAACATCAAACATCGCAGACCGCACCATGGATGAAAAAGACGAATTTCGTTCTGAGCGACCCATTCCGTGCAACGCGAATTTAGTTTCCCGCCGCCAGAGAGATCGGTTACACGTCGTGTACTCGCGCAGGTGAGCCTCTGCGTGCTCCTGCTGCGTTACCAGCCCGAGGGCGACATCCACGGCCTCGTCAACTTCCTGTCCGAGGAGCAGAACGTCAAGAGGAAGGAAGGCGTCCTGGCCGAGTGCGAGAAGGACGCCTGCTCGCCCGGCCGCGACGATGCGGACGAGACCACCAACACGTGCGGTGCCAAGAACCTGCCCTCCCTGGGCGACAACGAAATGCTGATCGGCAAGCCTGACAAGAACGCCTACGCCGCCGGCCACCCCAACTACGGCACGGTGGACATGGGCAGCGGCATCGAGGCCGAGGAGTCGGAGGGCGGAGCGACGTGGCGGCTCAAGAAACTGCTGGGGCCCCGCTACTACACCCTGAGGATTCGACTGGGACTCCCGGGGAAGATGGACCGGCCCACTGTCGCTACGGGGAAAACCGTCACCGTGTGTGTGCTGTTGCTTTTCCTTTTCATGTTCGTTTTCTGCTCCTTTATCATATTTGGTAAGTATGGACGTTCTCATTGGAATCTTTACCGGAGATATTGTTAAATTATTGCCACTTTTGGAATGAAATTATTGCTACTTGGTGACTCCCTCAGTAAAAAACAAAAATCAATGATAAGGCCGTCACTGCTATAATATAAAGGACTTGATTTTTTTTACTTCCCGTCGTCCAGGCGCGAGCAGCATCGGGGAGGCTCGCTGGTGGGCTGTGCTCCTCCTGATCTTGTTGGTAGCGGCGCTGGCGCTGCTGGTGGTCATCATCCTGCAGCAGCCGGAGAACCCCAAGCGGCTGCCCTACATGGCGCCCTGCGTGCCCTTCGTGCCCGCCTGCGCCATGCTGGTCAACATCTACCTCATGCTCAAACTCTCCGCCATCACCTGGATACGATTCTCCATATGGTGTCTCGTCGGTGAGGAACCTCATTTGCCGATAATTACGAACGTCTCTTCATACGAAATTTTCAAGTTACAAAACGCCTCAACAGGAAAATATCGCCTCTTGTTACGAAAGAAATTTCAAGATACGAAAGATAAAAATACAGTATGGGCTGCTACTCGCAGCTCCGAGGTTCCTGAACGCACCATACTTATAGCTGCTCTGCCATTGGCTATTACCGAGCATCATCCTGGCATCCCATTGGCTAACAGGGACCTCTACCGAAGGTGTCTGTGTTTAGATAGATCAATATATGTATATGCAGCGTCCTCGTCATTCGCCCCTCGGGCCATGAGGCGTTTTATGGAAATGTTTGCCTTGGCCATTTTGGAAGGATCATTCAAAGCCGACCAAAGTAAACATCCTTGGATCGGTTCTTTACAAATCGCCAGGCAAAAACCACTTGTGAGAGAGAACATGAAGATGAAAAGTGAAATGACCATCATTTTTATTCTTTACTCTATTCTTTTTCCATTATACACTCATATCTATTGCGCAATAATTGAATGGTAACATGATTTGTTCCATATTTTGATGCATTTTTTTGCTTCAGGAAACATTTATGTCAGAATTTTGCGCGGGCTTGGAACGGATTAGGCCATTTACATGGAAAATGAGTCTCTACTTACATGTCTCCGCAGGCGTGCTCATCTATTTCGGCTACGGCATGTGGAACAGCACCTTGGAGATCACGGCCCGGGAGAACGAGGTGCACGCTTCCACCTACCAGCGCTACGACCAAGGCGTGGACGAGGGCTTCTGCGGCTTCGACGACGACTTCTACCCGCCGTCCGAGGTGGCGTCGGGCCCGGCGGGCAGAGCGCCGCAGGCCCAGCCGGAGAGCGATGGGACGCCCGTTCGCAGGGCCGGCGCCGCCCCAGTGGAGGAGGACCCCGTGGATTTCTGACTGCCTCGAGTGGTGGGCCGAGCGGGAGTTTGGTGGTCGCCGGGCAAGTGTGCATGCCAGCATGTGGGTGGGTTGTTGTTCGTGTGTGGATTCCGTGGGCTACGTTGCCAATCCCCCACCACCCCCTAACCCTCACCCCCTTTGCTACGTCCTTCGCCGGTTTTCACCACAAAAACAAAACAAAAACACTGATAACAAAGTGCAGACGCTGCAGATTGGAGGGCTCGCTTTGCGTTCGCGCAGAGGACAAAAAAGTCACGAGAAGTCACGACAAGTCAGCGGGTCTTCTTATCAGAGTGAAAATGTTTAGAGAAAAAAAAAATGGCTAAACCAGAGATGGGCAAAGTTTGTGTTCGAGGGTCAGGGTTAATTTTGAAATATGACAAATTTAATTCATTTGAGGCTGAGGATTCAAAAAAAATGTTTGTTTTATTCAGGCTTGTTATTTATTCTAATATTCATCTTATCATAAATTTTAATTAATATATGACCTGGTTGTTGAATGTGATGAATAAATAAAAAAAATATATATATATCGGATGAATGAGTAAAAAAAGAAAAAGCCATTCGGCTCAATTAATTCATTTCAATTTATTCATTAAATTTAAAAAACTGTTTTACATGACAAATATAACAATGATGATGGATTTGAGAAGAAAAAGTCAATCAACAAAATGTGATCGGACTTCGAATGATCTCAATTGTGGGCCGGCCGGTTGAACTTTGTCGACTTTGCCCAGCCCTGATTTTTTGTTAATGGTTTTTTTTTTTTTGTTATCCAACACGAGCAAGAGGACTGAAGATTTCCACCTTGTCACACTTTGTACTCTGACTCACTTTGCTTGCGATAGTGCCTTCATGTTTCCGTGACGGGAGCTTTGTTTGGGGTTTTCTTTGCTTTTGGTTCTCTGTGTCTGTGTTTGTTGCGTTGCGCATGTGGCACTCGCTTCCTGTGCACGGTGTTTTGTTCAAAAATAGACGACGTTGATTTTTTTGGGGTGAGGGTGTTCTTTGTTTTTTTTTTCCGTGTGCATGCTTTTTGAAAGACACTGCACACTTCTTGCTGCTTCCTGGCCTCTCAACTACTCCACTTTGGATTTGTTTCTTGTCGAGATGGACATCAAGCTAAAAAAAAGAAAAAAAAATCACGTATCGGTCACAACCCCCCCCCCCCCATCCCCCACACCCCCTGTCGACTTTGTAGCATACTCTGTTCAAATTTGTGACCAATCGAGTACGATATTATTTGATTTATAGCCATGTGGCGTAGCCTTTAAGTCCGCTAGCTGGATGCTAATGCTAGCACACCATGGCAAATGCCAAAGACGTGCTCACGAATAGCATCTCTGTGGCGGATATAACCCTCGAATCAATGGATGTTTGGAACAAAACTGGTGGGGCAACACATGAAGACAGACATTATCAACACTCAAGGGCATGTATTATTTATCCTCTGCGATGAAAGACTAAGATTATCATGACTATTAGAACAACAATTGACCTGAAGCAAAAAGCGTGGCAAAGAACTGTGTGGCTGTTTTTCAGCTTGGTTTCCCCCCCTGAAATTTGTTAAAAGCAACCGTTGTTCACAGACGTCAATATTTCATACATGACTTTTTGAATATTTGTGTAAATATGAATGTAGCCTCTTCCCCACCTTTGCATGTTCAAGTGTCGTGATCAGTGTTCCGTCACCGAAATTGTGCATTTGGAGAATGGATCAACTCAAATTTGCAGTTTTGGCATGTTTTTGGCTTTGTGTTGACAGTACGTTTTTTTTGTGGGGGGGTTGGGTATGTTTCGTGTCCCCTGCGCCTCGTCCGTTGTGCGCCCCTCTTTGCTGCATCCGTTCCCTTTTTTTAAAGGTGAAGCCTTATTTGTTGAATGCACTAAACCTAAGGATGCCACGCCAATCCCCGCCCTACCTCTGCCTGCATCACATGATCGCCAAGCCACACCCCCTCCTATTTCGTGACTGTGCGAAGGTTCCAGATGGACCCTGACGCAGCACCACGTAACACTCCGCCCGTGGACCTTAATCACCTCCCAACTCAGCCAAAGGCAGTCACAGCTCAGCCAAAACGACGACAAATTCAGGCACCGCCGAGCCTGAGATGCTGGATTGTAAAAATGCTGCGTGTGTGTGCGTGTGTGTTTACTTCTATATAAGCGTGTGTTAAGTGTGAAGCATGCACAAGACTGTCCATGTCGTACTGCATGCAGTGGTGACACAAAAAAATAAAACAAAAAAATATGACACATTCACACCAGCCAATGATCTCCACACATTTGAGAATTTCGTAGGAAATTTGACCCAAAAAAGACATGCGAATTTGGCAAATCAAAAAGTAAACCACAAAAGGGTTAAATATTTTTGAGTGGATGAAATGTTAAATTATCCATTGACAAACTGTTAAAAAAAAAACACCCAAATAATGCCTATCCCCCCCAAAAAAAAAATCACAGAAAATTTTGTATTTGGCGACAAGTTAAGTACTAAATTAGTGAACGGTACCAAAAAAAAATCGCAAATTTAGGAAATCACAAACCGCTAGCGGTGACAGAAAGTTCACTTCGCTCAAAATGTGGGGAAAAAAAAGCTCTCAGTCCTGATTGAAAGAATCATCCAAAAAGTGAACCGCTGACTCCAGAATTCAGAAAAAAAATGTCTGGCTAACATGGCTCCATCTCCCACATTGGCAACGATCAGTTCCATTTGGAGCGTTTCCAAGTGGCCACGATGACTTCATCTCAGAATTTTGAAATTTCCGAAAAACAACATAAAGAGCACTTAGCAAGTATTTTTCTACAGCGACTTCCTGTGAAAAGAAAACAAAATCTAGCTAGTTGAGAAGCGGGAAGACGTGCAGAGAATATTTTAATACGATTTAACAAAACAATATTGATTTGTTTTCCCCTCCCCCTCCCCTCCTCCGTGTTCTTTCTCTGCGCGTACGTTTGTCGTCGTCTCTGGAATACGGAATTAACTGAACAGATGAGATGTGTTCTTTTCCTGTGTTTTGTTGTTTTGGTACTATGTCAGATGTGTGTGTTTATGTTTTAATTACCGGTATAATTATTATGATTATGGATTTCTTCCGTGTGTACGTGTGTGTGAGTTGTTAACTTGCTCTGGGGTGCTTTGATTTTTATTTTTTTCTCTTTCTGCCGACTTGTGCTGTTGTTGTTTTCATGCAACAAGGAAAGTTATTTATTGCAAATATAAAAGAACCCCGCCCCCAAATTCTGACATGGTCTTTGCACTTTCATTGACATGTTCAACTCAGGTTGTGTTTCAATGTAAGGTTTTAAACTCGAGATGGGGTCTTCGAGTAGGGTTTAAAAACACAGGTTATGATTTCAAATTCGGGTTTTATAACTTGGATTAGGGCCTCAAATAAGTTTTTTTTTTTCAACTAATGTGACCTTTCAAAGTAGGGTATTAAATTAAGGGTAGGACTTCAAAGTAGGGTCGTAAACATGGGTTAGAGTTTTCAAGTAGAGCTTTAAAGGAGGGTTAGGGTTTCAAATTAGGGTTTTAAACTGGGCCGCAGAAGAAAATAATGGTTCAAAATAGCGTTAGCGTTTGTGTTTTAAATTAGGGTTTTAAACTGAGGTTCGGGTTTGAAAGTAGGGTTTGTGTTTCAAAGTAGGGTTTCAAACTTGGGTTAAGGTTTTTAATTAGGGTCCTAAAAGGAGATTATGTTTCAAATTAGGGTTTAACCTGGGGTTAGGGTTTGAAAGTAGGGTCGGGGTTTCAAAGTATGGTTTTAAAATTGGGTTAGGGTTTCTAATTAAGGTCATAAAAGGAGATATTGCAAATGAAACAATTTCGAAATTGCATTCAGGTTTCAAATGTTTTTTTTAACCAAGGTTACATTGCATTGTAGTGTTTTGAACAAGGCTTAATATTTGAGAGTCGAGTTTGTGCATCCAAGTAAGGTTTTGAACTTGGCTTAGGCTTTTCAAGCTTGTAAATACACAACATGGACCTATCTCGCACTGCGTGGGTGCTTCCCTTATCCAAGCCAAGGTCTCTGACTAAGGTTTACAGACATCGCCGTCGTCCTCACAAAACAGACAATAAGTCGGTAAGAGTTCGTCAAATACTTTATCGAAAATCCAAACGAGAGCATACAAACAATAAATAACCACAAAGAAAAACTTGGGGGGGGGGGGGGGGGGAACCGACTGTGTGTCCGTGTGAGCAAAATGTAAGTGTGCCTTGGCCAAACGATCTGTCCGTCTCGGCATATGTTTTTTGACGCTTTCAACATTTACGCACTTTCTTGTTGGAAAATGCCAAGCAAGAAGGTGATGAATAAAAACCTACGCCAGTCCATCGAGGGGGAAAGCCTTGGCCAGATACAAAGGTGATTTCACCTTTGACCTCATCAGACGTGGACGCTCTTGGTGTGTTTCGGGGAGGCCGACGCGGCAGCGGGGGCGGCGGCGCTCGGCGCGCTCTCCGCCGCCGTCTTGGAAAAGTAGACTCTGCCGTTGTCTTGGTACGGGCGGGACGCCGGCGTTGGCGAGGAGCAGCAGGTCAGGATGACGCCGGCCAAAAGGCACAAGACCGCGCCCACCCAGCCGGCGTACAGCGCAAAGCCGAAGGACATCACCTGCTCGTTCAGGTTCTCGCTGATGAAGAACCACACCGTCGAAAGCAGCCCGCAGAAGCCTGGGCAGGAACAAACATAGTGAAATGACGCCACAAAAGCTGAGTGTCGCTCTTTTCATTTCGAGTCCATTGTTGTGGTGCCCCCAACAATGTCATCCTGGAGTGGCTAGCACGAGCGTCGGTGGCTTATTTTGGAAAGTTGAATTTAAATTTTTTTTTAGGTTGCTTGAGCTTCATATGAGGGTGCCAAAAGCGCTTACCGGCGGCGAGCAAGAGGACTCCGCCAGCGGCGGCGCTCTTGTTCTTGGAAATCTGGGCGCCGCTACCCAGGCGGATGCAGGGCAGCGACACGGCAACCATCACCACGGCAACCAAGCCCACGATGGAAGCCGTGACCATCAGGGCACGGGTCACGTGGGCGTAAACTGCGCAAGGGAAAGGAGAGTCAGTCTCAACGCCATCGGAAAGAAAATGTGATATGTTGTCAAATGAAGTGAGTTCATTTCAATACAGATATCAAAGAAATAAAACAATTATAAATAAACCTGTAAAGTTCACTGAAGCATCGTGTCGATTAAAAAAGACGAAAGAAATGTCCAAAGAAAAGATAGTTAAAAAAATATTAACTCAAGCTGATTTTTGGATGAATTTGAGCTTTTGTTCACATCATTGCTCATGAATTTTGACTCTTTGATAGGACGCCTTATTTTGGTAGGTTTTATGCAATGCCACTTGATCATGTGTTCATAGTGTGAAAATATGATTATGGTAAGTGCAAAACATGTCATCAGAATGATGGGGGGAAAAAAGACACCACATAAAATAGAAATAAAACCAAAATACATGTCATGAAAACCATAAAATGTGTGAAACAAACTAAATGGGAAAACATAAAATGATAGATAATCTGTAATGTAAAATTGAAGACATATCAAAAACAATGACTATGAATCAATTCTACACAGTCATACTACACAGTTTCCCCCATGATAAGACTAATTGAGAATGCACCCCCCCCCCCCCCGCAAAACACTCACATTTATAAGCAGAACATTGATGATTTAAAAAAATAAAACAAATATATTTTTAAATCGTCAAACATGAAAATGTGAATTCATACCGGGCAGGTCAAAAATCTGGAAAGGTAAGCAAGTCTGCATTCCGTTGGAGACGCTGGAGGAACATTCGGCCCAGGGGCCTTTGGTCCTCACAATGTCGAACATCCTGCAGGTGGCCAGTTGACTGTGCCTGCAAAGGACGAGCCAGTCGTTGCTGGCGGTGGCCAGCAAGATGCCCAACCAGCCCAGGAGGCCCAGGACCAAACCGCACAGCAGCCCGCAAAACTTGGCCATGACGTCCAAAAAGGGAAATCGGAGGAGGTGGAAATCCACGAGCCGGCTGGCTGAATCCCAAATGTGCTCCTGTCTTGTGATGGTGATGAGTGAAGCCTCTCAGAAACTGAGTTGGCTTTGTAGAGCAGAGAAGTTCAGTCATGGGGAAGGAGGGGTGTTTGGAGACAAACTCCAAACTTTTCAAGCAATCAGAAAGTCATCAGTCATCACTTGCACCGCCTCCTTTTGCGAGTCTCACCCCGCATGATTTTCAGTGTTTCACTTTGAAACTAGACTGCCTCCTGCTGGTCAACAAAAAAAAACAACATTGGCAATGTCATTTGTACTCGTTTAAGAACCGACGTTGAGACTTGTGATGGTATTTTCGGCTCTTTTCGGTGATCCGGTTCATTTGGATCGGCTCAGTGAAAAGAGCTGGCACTTTTTGACTCTAAAACGGCTCTTTTAACTTTAGCTTTTCTTTGAAATATTTATGACAAATTTAGCATGCATTTTGAGGAATGACTTGGTGAACTAAATATTGCACTCTACTGACTGCAAATAGCAACAACTATCAAGCAAAGAAATGGCTTTTGACTTATTTTATTGAACATTAACCCCCCCCCCAAAAAAACGACCATGTATAGAAAGGCGTTTTTAGCCGAAAAAAACGACCATGTATAGTAAGGCGTTTTGAGCCGAAAAAAAAACAGACCATGTCTAGAAAGCCGTTTTTAGCCGAAAAAAACGACCATGTATAGTCAGGTGTTTTTAGACGAAAAAAAAACAACCATGTATAGTAAGGAGTTTTTCGACGAAAAAATGACCATGTATAGTAAGGCGTTTTTAGCCGAAAAAAATGACCATGTATAGCAAGGCGTTTTTCGACGAAAAAAAAACGACCATGTATAGTAAGGCGTTTTTAGCCGAAAAAAAACACCATGTATATTAAGTTGTTTTTAGCCGAAAGAAACGACCAAGTATATTAGACGAAAAAATCGACCATGTATCGTCAGGCGTCTTAACCCGAAAAAAAACGACCATGTATAGTAAGGCGTTTTTAGCCAAAAAAAACAAGCATGTATCGTCCGGCATTTTAACCCGAAAAAAAACGACCATGTATAGTAAGGTGTTTTCAGACGAAAAAAACGACCATGTACAGTAAGGCGTTTTAACCCGAAAAAAACGACCATGTATAGTAAGGCGTTTTTAGCCCGAAAAAACGACATAGTATAGTAAGGCGTTTTTAAGCCCAAAAAAAATGACCAAGTACAGTAAGGCGTTTTAACCCGAAAAAAACGACCATGTATAGTAAGGCGTTTTTAGCCCGAAAAAAACGACATAGTATAGTAAGGCGTTTTTAGCCCAAAAAAAATGACCAAGTATATTAGACGAAAAAATCGACCATGTATAGGAAGGCGTTTTTAGCCGAAAAAAACGACCATGTATCGTCCGGCATTTTAACCCGAAAAAAAACGACCATGTATAGTAAGGCGTTTTTAACCGGGAAAAAAAACGCCTTACTATACATGGTCCTTTTTTTCGGGCTAAAAACGCCTTACTATTCTATTTCGTTTTTTTTCGGGGGAAAAACGCCTGGTCGGTTTTTTTTTCGTCTAAAAACGCCTTACTATATGGTCGTTTTTTTTTTCCGGCTAAAAACGCCTTACTATATACATGGTCGTTTTTTTCGGCTAAAAACGCCTTCCTATATATACATGGTCGTTTTTTTTTCGTCGAAAAACACCTTACTATATACATGGTCGTTTTTTTCGGCTAAAAACGCCTTCCTATATATACATGGTCGTTTTTTTTTTTCATCGAAAAACACCTTACTATACATGGGCGTTTTTTTTCGGCTAAAAACGCCTTACTATACATGGTCGTTTTTTTTTTTTCATCGAAAAACACCTTACTATACATGGGCGTTTTTTTCGGCTCAAAACGCCTTACTATACATGGTCGTTTTTTTTCGGCTAAAAACACCTTACTATACATGGTCGGGTTTTTTTCGTCGAAAAACGCCTTACTATACATGGTCGGGTTTTTTTTGTCGAAAAACGCCTTACTATACATGGTCGTTTTTTTTCGTCTAAAAACGCCTTACTATACATGGTCGTTTTTTTTCGGCTAAAAACGCCTTACTATACATGGTCGTTTTTTTCGGCTCAAAACGCCTTACTATAGATGGTTGTTTTTTTCGTCTAAAAACGCCTTACTATACATGGTCGTTTTTTTTCGTCTAAAACGCCTTACTATACATGGTCGTTTTTTTTTCGGCTAAAAACGCCTTATTATATATACATGGTCGTTTTTTTTCCGGCTAAAAACGGCTTACTATATACATGGTCGTTTTTTTCGGCTAAAAACGCCTTCCTATATATACATGGTCGTTTTTTTTTCGTCGAAAATCACCTTACTATACATGGTCGTTTTTTTTCGGCTAAAAACGCCTTACTATACATGGTCGGTTTTATTCGGCTCAAAACGCCTTACTATACATGGTCGTTTTTTTTTCGTCGAAAAACGCCTTACTATACATGGTCCGCTTTTCTCGGCTCAAAACGCCTTACTATACATGGTCGTTTTTTTCGGCTCAAAACGCCTGACTATACATGGTCATTTTTTTCCGGCTCAAAACGCCTTACTATACATGGTCGTTTTTTTCGGCTCAAAATGCCTTACTATACATTGTTGTTTTTTTTCGGCTCAAAACGCCTTACGATACGTGGCCGTTTTTGTTCGGCTCAAAACGCCTTACTATATGTGGTCATTTTTTTTCGGCTAAAAACGTTTCACTATACATGGTCGTTTTTTTGGGGCTCAAAACGCCTTACTATATACATGGTCGGTTTTTTTCGGCTCAAAACGCCTTACTATACATGGTCGTTTTTTTGTTCGGCTCAAAACGCCTTACTATACATGGTCGGTTTTATTCGTCTCAAAACGCCTTACGATACATGGTCGTTTTTTTTTCGTCGAAAAACGCCTTGCTATACATGGTCGGGTTTTTTTCGTCGAAAAACGCCTTACTTATACATGGTCGTTTTTTTCGGCTCAAAACGCCTTATTCTACATGGTCGTTTTTTTTCTGCTCAAAACGCCTTACTATACCTGGTCGTTTTTTTTCCGGCTAAAAACGCCTTACTATACATGGTCATTTTTTTTGGCTAAAAATGCCTTACTATACATTGTCGTTCTTTTGGGTGAAAAATGCCTTACTATATACATGGTTGTTTTTTTTGTCTAAAAACACCTTACTATACAGCATACATGGTCGTTTTATTTTCGGCTAAAAACGCCTTACTATACATGGTCGTTTTTTTCCGGCTCAAAACGCCTTGCTATCCATGGTCGGTTTTTTTCGTCTAAAAACACCTTACTATACAGCATACATGGTCGTTTTATTTTCGGCTAAAAACGCTTTACTATACATGGTCTTTTTTTTCGGCTAAATACGCCTTACTATATACTTTAATTGGTCATCTTTTTCAGCTAAAAACGCCTTACTATACATGCTTGTTTTTTTCCGGCTAAAAACGCCTGACGATACATGGTCGTTTTTTTCGGCTAAAAACGCCTGACGATACATGGTCGTTTTTTTCGGCTAAAAACTTCTTACTATACAGCATACATGGCCAGTTTACTTTCGGCTAAAAACGCTTTACTATACATGGTCTTTTTTTTTGGGGCTAAAAACGCCTTACTATATAGTTTACATGGTCGCTTTTTTCGGCTAAAAGCGGCTTTCTAGACATGGTCGGGTTTTTTTCTGCTCAAAACGCCTTCCCATACATGGTCGTTTTTTACAGGTTAAAATGCCACTGACTATATAAAACCCTAACCCAACTGCTGAAACACTACATTGAGACCCTAACCCTTGTTCAAAACCCTACTTTGAAACCCTAATCCTAATTTGAAACATCACATTGAGAGCCTAACCCGAATTAGAAAACCCAACCCTGTTTTGAAACGCTACATTGAGCCCCTAACCCTACTTGGAAACCCTAACCTTCGTTTTGGAAACCTCCTTTGAAAGCCTTACCCTGCTGAGAAACCTGAGGTCACACATCGTGAGATCTGGATCTTTTCCATCACCTTCAGAACTGCTACAAATTGTCACCCAACAAAACCTGCATTGTGACGAGAGAGACAGCAAACAAAGTTGCAGTTACAAAATGAGTGTGCAGTATTTTTCTGCCGTCATGAAGGTCAGTTTCCACCTGGCCAAATGAGTCCGAATCCAGCGTTTCATGTGAAGTGACATTGTTGTTTCCCCAGAGGGAAGCGTTCACGATCATCAAGATTTTATTACTTTCATTATCTTTCATCCATTTAGTCTTTCTCTATATTTTGAATCTTTTATCAGCCAAATCTCTTTTCCAATTTCATATTGTGTCATGCTTAACAACCTGGAGTATTGTTCTCTTGGATTTATTTTGAACAGAGTAAAACTTGGGGAGCTGTCGTCAGTTTTATTTCCCCCTTTTCTTCATTCATGAAAAATACTGTAAACACGTGACCAGAGTCGATTACGTGGCTTTGTTTTGGCTCATTTATTTATTTCGCACTAGGAAACAAGTTATATTGAAATGAAATGAAACAAGAGATATAAATGATGGTAGTATAGTCAATGTTCGTCCACCACGTTTATTCTCACCTTTGTCAGAAAGATTCGCGGAGCAGTCGGCAAAATTGCCGAGGAGAAAAACAACATTACCCAGAATGCCCTGCGCGCAAAATCATTTGCGATTGGTCGAGTAGACTTTTACAGTGCCGCCCAATGGGCGTTCTTGTGTCGTCACGGTGACGCGCCCGGCCGATTTATTCGGTGGGTCGGCACCTGTCGACCACCGACCCGCGAGGACAAGTGAGAACAGGTAACTCAACTTTTATTTCTCTTTAAATATATTTTTATATTTACGAGCGGTTGAACTGTTTCGCAATAGTCAAATGAACACCTCCGCCACCGTTGAACAGATTGAACCGCTATGCTGAAACTTTTTTTTTTTAATTATCATTTTTTTACGATTGATCAAGTCGGGTTTACATGGAGCCATATCTTCCGGTTATCATGAATCCGAATGATATATGCTGTTCCATTTAATGTAAAAATATAACGCCCAAAATAGTGAGTGTCGTTATTATCTGTAGAGTAAAATGAGACAAAAGGCTCGTATTTCCACTATTTTGAAACTTGTTATTTTTTAAAGCGATTTGAAGCATATTCTACTCCTCGTGGACAAAGTTTAAAACGTTGCCTCGAACGACTGCATGCGCACATTGCTTGCAAGGTGGTGCAGTAAGCGAACCGTCTTCTAATGCAGGAGTTTATCCATTTCATGTTGAGGAATGTTGGGTCTCGATTTACAGTATACGCCGTTTGAATAAGTCATTGTGCTGCTGTCGGAGCTTGGTTTTAGTATTGGGAGACCCGTCACCCATTGTACTCTAAATTGTATTTTTTAATGTATAGCCTTCTTACATTTATTTTTAACCATTGTCTGCGTACTGTAATTTTTTTTAACGGACTATGAGTCTGCTGAATAAAGTTAATTGGTGAAACAAAATGAAAAGGAGCGACGCCCTCAAGATCGGCCACCGAGCCACCTAGTGGCAAACCGCAGGTTTGGAAAGCGCGTTGAAGAACCAGCAAATCATACAAAATTATGAAAAGCTTCTTGTTTTTTTTATTCACATCAAAAGGCTGTTATTTTGACCCATGACTATATCTTAAGTTAAAAGACACTTTAATTGCCTTGTGTCCCCGGCAGTGAATGTGGTAGTGTGTGTGTGTGTGTGTGTGTTTAAAAAAAAAAAGGTGAAGATTTGCAGTACATATGACCTGCTTGTCGTCTTTCTGTTCTGACCAGCAGGGATTTTGACCTCATCCAATATTTTGTGGTTTTTGCCATGATGGGAATTTATCGTGGGCTGCGGCTGGTTGGCGGCTATTTGCTGGGCCTCCTGGGCTTGATGGGAATCTTGGTCGCCACGACCTCCCGAGGCTGGGTGCGCGTATGCAAGTTCAGTCCCCCGGAAACCTGCTACATGGACGCCGGAGTGATTACGGAGGGCCTCTGGGACATCTGCGCGTATGCTGAGGACAATGTGACCAATTACTCGTGCAACCCCTTGGCCAAACCCGCAGGTAAATAAATAAATAAATAGAATAATTTGAAAAAACTTTTTTTTTTTTTTTTGCTTTATCACTTGCCTTTCTGTTGCGCAGTCTACATTTGGATGAGTCAACGCCTGATGATCGCAAGTTCCATCTTGAGCATGATGGCCTTGGTGATGGCGATTGTCTACTTGCTGGCCGGGACCTTTTGCCGTCAGCGCTGCCAGGGTGGCATCAACACGTTCGCCATCGCTGGCGCAGTCTTCATGCTCAGCGCTGGTGAGTGCTTTTGAGCCAGTGGATGTTGATGCCAATTTCTTCTCCCTCATATGAAGCTGCAGTTCGAAAGCCATGATCTTTGTCTTATGTTGTAATGCGCTAAATGCTGTAACGTGTAAAGAAAAAAAAAAGGCCAACCAATTAATCCCACTTCATCCCCGATAGCATATCAAGGCTGAAGCCTGACCCCCCCACCCCCAAAGCGAAATGCTCCACTCACCTGGCGATGCCATGACGTCATTTCGCTATGTTTGTGGTCACAGGGCTGTGCGGGCTGATTGCCACTATGTGGTACCCTGTGGCTGTGAACAATGAGGGAGAGCTGATGGAGACCTGCAACGCGCTGCGCTTCGGCTGGGTGGGTGTCGGCGCGTCACTTTTGACCGGCGGTGGTTGGTTGGTATCGTTCTGCCTGTGCCTGGAAGATTACAGCTTCCACTTTTACAACATGAGGCTGCCCAGAGAGCCGGTTGATTCCCCCGCTGCCACCTTCGTCTCTTCCAAGCGGGCTGAGAGCATCGACGTCTGATGAGGTCGCGGGTCATCTGTGTGCTTCATCAACTTTGGTTTGTTGTTATCCGGCTACAATTTGCACAAATGGTGAAAGCCTCCAATCAAAACATTTTCATTCATTCTTGTTGTGTCAGTTACATTTGCTACGATATTTGTCGAAATGACAGCGTCAGGTACACGTTGTTAGCTGGCTCAAGCACACAGTCAGTATTAGCAAAGCCGTGGTCATTTTTGTTGTTAAATGTTTGCACGCACACCCGTTTTGAATTTCCATAATAAAGTACTTCACAAAGAAACTCAGCGAATTCCTTTCTGGATTCACATTGACATTTTTTTAAATTTGTATTTTGAGGACGCCATTGATTTCTGCCAATGTTAGCTTGCATAAGAAAACATAGTGCGTGAGGTACGCAATGTGTCCATCCTGTCCATTTCTTTCTTTCTTTTTTTTTTTTTACTGCCTTCAAGGACTCCAAAATTCCAATTTCAAACATCAAAACTGGCAGACAGATGTGATAGTCACCAGGCACTGGTGCAACAAAATCTCTCATAATTGTTGAAAAACTAGATAGTTTGACTGTTTTGCAATCCACCTTTCTGCGTTTCCTAAGTTTGGACATGTGACGCTGGAGAGGCGAGTCGTGATTGGTTGCTACCTGTAGCAAAGTGATATCATCTTCAGTCGACAGCAAGAGGCAAAATGGCCGCCCCCTGAACTTCTTACATTATAAGATAAGAAAACCTGTATTTGTCCCACAATGGAGAAATTTGCAATGAATGGACTATCTATTAATAGGCCGCAGAGGGCAGCCATCTAACATTGCCACTGTGATTGACAACGTCCGTTATTTGTTGAGGAAGTCAACGTTTTCAAGTTAGGCAGGTGACATAAGATGGCCGCCGATGGCGAGTGGGCGGCATTGTTAGTCCATGCGTGTATTAGTCTCTGCCTGCAATGGATGCACTTCCCCTTTGCGTGCCCAGTTGGGATTTTATTTCATTCCATACAATTTCCGACACGTTAATCAGAAACACATTAAACTGGACCAAAACAAACAAACATCTAATGATGCTGTTGTTATTTGGGTGATTACAATTGTGCCGGCAGTGTTTCAAATAAAGTCATTGGATAAAAAGCTTCCAAGCTTCATTTGGCCATGACCAGTTGGAGGGAAAACAGACTTCCCGTACTGTACATTGTTTTGATGTTGATGTGACAAGGCTGCTGTTATCCAAAGGATCAAAGAGTGATGTGTGTCCTGACAAATGCGACAGCAGGCACATGAGTTACCATTTTGCAGAAGCAGTCAGAAGTAGAAGTCAAGATTTCAGAACCTGCTGGTAGGTTATAACTATTAATGATCCAATCGTTATTTTTATTAAAATTTTTTTGGGGTGGGGGGCAGGATGCCTTATTTATTGTTAGATGACCAAGTTTAGAGTGCCTTGTTATTCTGTGCAATCGTTCCATTTTCATCTTTGATTAAAAGATTGGCAACCTTCCCAAATGTGAGACTTAAAAGAGTTGAATTCTTTTCAATCTTTTCAACTTTAACCCTACAATGTCATTTGTATCATATTTGATACATGCATTTTCATTATACAACTCATTCTTTATATTACATTAAATCATCTGTATTGTTTAAAATATGATTTTTCCTAAATGACCATTTTCAGATGTAATCTACATAACGCTTATCAATGGGATACGACAAATATCTAAAACAACATGATATGGCAAAAATATTTTTGTGGATTTTGTTATAAGGGTTAATGAACATCTCAGTTCCCAAAAATCAGATTTTTCTGGCTATTCCTTGATGGGTCAGGCATTACAGGGTTAAGGCAGTTTGAAATCTCGAAAGAAGTGGACAAGTCAATCACTGTTTGCGTTAATGTTGGGGGAAAAGCAGCGTTAAGTATCGTCTGACTTTGAGCGGACAATTCAATCTTACTGTGTGCTGTTCAAAGGAAGGGTGATGAAACACGGCGGCAACGGTGCTGCTCTCTACCCAAATGCAAAATTTGTACATTTTTGCCGCAAAGCAGAAAGTTTTATCTTTCTAAATCGTCCTCTTGTTATTTATTTAGAATGTTTTAATTTCTTTGGGACTGAGATTTGAAATATGAGTGTCATTGCCAGGGATTTTTTTTTTCACAGTCGCTTTGTTTCGAATACGGGTGATTATAATAAAAGTAAATATTTGTATGTTTCAGATAAGAGCACTGTTGCAGCGGCTGAATGGAGCGTTGCACAGTGATTTTCCTTGTGTTGGCGTCTCTCATGGCAGGTAGACCCCCCCCCCCCCCCCACTAACTTTCTTCTCCTTTCGGCTTGTCCCTTTTCAGGGGTTGCCACAGCGAGTCATGAATTTCCATCTTTCCCTCTTCTCTGCATCCTCTATGCTGACTCCAACTTACACAAATTCTTACTGTATGGGAGAAATATTCATAATGTGACCTTTTGAATAGTTCAAAAAGTGACCAAAACTATGCTGATACTCCAAATGGTTCAAGAATAGCTAAAAATTGACTTTGGGTGCACCTTTCCACAGGCGTTTTCGGCAAAGTTGCCCTCGGTTTAAGTTAAATATGCTTGAGTATGTTTAGATATATTTCTTTGATTGCTGCATGACACTCTCAGAGAGAGAGAGAGAGAGATAAGAGAGAAAGAAAGAGTCATGCGGCAATCAAAGAAACATATCTAAAGATAGTAAAGCATATGAAATCAAGTCATTATTCCTTCACATGATGTCGGCGTGGCATCAGCTTGAAAATATCCCCCTCTCCTCATGTGAAAGTTAGCAAGTCTGGTCGATACAGATTTTCCTCCCCTCTATAAATATCAGGTCTAACTTTGACTGCAACTTGTGTGTTTTGTGCCCAAGCCTCTCAATGTTTCGACCACCACTTTGAGGTCACAACCCAAAGCCCGTCCATTAAGGAGGGCTCCTGCATCGAACTGAACCTAACGTCTACGCGCGAACTCCCCGGCTTGCCGACCAACTGGTTTTGGATGAAAGACGCACACCGGAGCAACTTCAACGGCACTGTCATTCTCAGCTCCGACACACAAGTGCGGCCCGTCCACCCGGACTTTGTGGGCCGCGCAAAAAGTCAGGACTCACTACCTTCCCAATGGCCTGCCGGAACTAAATTGATGGTGCTGATGTGCAACGCCAAGAAAAGTGACAGCGGAAAATACAGTTTTGTATACGAGTTGACCGAAGGCGAGCGCTCGCTGTGGGCGGAGGCTTCTGCTGTTGTCACCGTGGAAGGCAAGTGTTCAAAATGGCACGCGCGAAAGCATCACATCCTTCGTACGTGGACGCGGCTGTTTGGGGTTCCCCTGCAAATTGAATGCGAGACATAACCACTCCAAAATGTCAGGCCACCTTCCACTCAAATCCATGAACTTGATGTCCATTTCTCTTTGCAGACAATCCCTGCCCCGTCCGAATGAGTCCACGCGTGACGGCTGAAGAACACCAGACAATCAATGTGATGTGCTTCACCACCAAAACATGTCCCGAAAACCCGCAATTATTCGATCACAATCTTATGACTCCGTTCAATGACATGCATCGTGTTCAGCATGTGCCCTGGGCCAATATTGAGGTCCATTGGCAGAATGATGGCCAGACGATCGTGTGCCAGGCGCAGGGCAACACTGACAAGTATTTGAGGGCATACACCACTTTAAATATAAAATGTAAGAACTTCTGCAGTGGCTGAGATTGTGACCGTATGCAAAAAAATGAGCTGGGCAGTTATATGGTTAAGGGACTGAAAAGTATAGACTCCGAAATGACTTAAGTACAAATGGTAAGATGATTTTTTTTTTTTTTTTACGCGAAGTAATTCCCAAGACCTTATCAATGTGAATTTTTTTTTTGAAGCGAGAGCTAGGTGAAGAAATGTGGAAAAAGCTTTTTTAAAAAAAATTGTAAATGAAAATGGAGACTTAGTATCAATGATTTTGTTAGTTTGTGTGGACCTCGTTCCACACTGATGAGAACTTTATGGCGACTTTTAAGAAGCCTGACTTATTCATCCCCCCCCCCCATTCCAGACAGCCCAAAAAATGTTCATCTCAACCTCCCCGAAGGCGTCACGTACTTCCAAGAAGGACACAACATGACCTTGATCTGCACCGCCAAGGGCAACCCCGGCCCCACGTTTGAGTGGTTTAGAGATGGCACAAAGTTGCCGGTGGAAGGGGCCACCTTGACTGTCCAGTCCGTCAGCAGCCAGCACAACGGACGCTATAAGTGTGTTGCCAAAAACCAACTGGGAACAGAGTCGTACATTATTGCCGTTGACATCAAATGTAAGTCTGCTGATGTTCTGACGCGGGTCATTCACATCTCGGCACATCTGTGCATTAGCGCTAAGAATGCCCATTCACATAGGGCAGGGTCCGATATTAATGGCGGCCCGACGGCCCTGGCGCGGCAGCGCACTTAACTTCGAAACAGGCCCGTTCATTCTGAAATACGCAAATGTCTTTCCAGACCCTTCGACTGTCGAGGTCCGTTCTTCCCGGACCACGTTCAAGCAGGGCGAGGCCATGACACTGTTGTGTCAGGTGAATAAGAGAGGCAACCCCTGGCCCGATAGCTTCATGTGGCACAAAGACGACAAACTGGTGGCGTCACGGCAAAATTTGATGGTGTCGTCGGTGCAGCCCGAGGACATCGGATGGTACACGTGCACCGCCTTCAACGCGGGCTTCAAAGACATGAAAGCGACTTCGGCCGAGCTTCTCATTGACGTGGAATGTGAGTCTGAGCATTTTTGAGGGGTCGCCGGACAACGGGGCGTCGTTGACACCTCTTCTCCTGCTTTGCAGACCGGCCGCGCGAAACCAGCCTTTCCATCATGGGGTCAACCAGCCCCGTGGTCAAAGCGGGCGCATCGGCCCTGTTGCGGTGCGCCGCCGACGCCAACCCCAAGCCCGACGAGTATGACTGGTCGCTGCTCAGCCAAGATGGGCGCTCGTGGGATAAGTTGTCCAATGGCAACAAGGAACACTTTCTGGTGGGCGAGGTGTGGCTGAGCGACCGCCGGTGCTACGCGTGCCGCGCCATCAACCAAGTTGGTGTCGGCGAAGACAGTCCACCGCTGTGCATCCAAGTCATGCGTGAGTTCACTGCACTCATTCAGCGCCAGCCATTTTCGGACCCTCTAAAATCGCCAGCGTCTGAAGTTTTTCCTCTTTTTTTAAAATCCAAGACCGTCCGACAAACCTGCTGCTGTCCATGCCTGACAAGGTCACCGAAGGCGACCTGGTTTCCGTGCGCTGCTCTGCGGAAAGCTTGCCGCTCTCCAACATTACTTTGACCAAGACGTCCGTCGACCAGTCATCCGTGCGCTCTGTCACGAATCAACCTGACAAGACGACGCAAAACAATGTCCTGACGTTCAGTTTTGCAGCCGCCAGGGAAGACGCAGGAGTTTACACCTGCACGGCTGCCAACAGCGAAGGAAGCGGAAGCGCGCAGAAGACTTTGGAAGTCACGTGTATGTCATTGCATACTCATGAACCGGCCGAGCGTATGCAAACAAGGCCATTTAGCTACGGCGTCAATTTGAGCGGAACAAAGAGTGGCGATACATTTTTCTAGTGCCAGAAAAAAAAATGGTTTCGGTGTGGCGTTTACGAGACCAAAGGTGACTATTTGAGGTCATGACGATCACGTTTGTGGTCTTCGTGAGCCATGTTGTGAGGAAAAATTAAAATCTGGCTTTTTTAATTAAAGGCCATGATGAACAGAGGCGCAGAAGCAACGACTTGATTTGAAGTTGTGGCGATGGACGTTTCTAGTCAGCGGACGATGTTTACGCGGATTTCAAAACTCCAAACCAGGCATTTAATTGTCTCAACAAATTATTAGTTGTACACAAAGGATGGATGGATGACGAGTTTTGAAATCAGTCAAGTCGATAAGAAGAAATTGTTCAATTATTGATTGTCAACAGGGAAACAAAATAATTGCAAAATCTCAACGTTATTTATCAGACATGTCAATTTGACATTTCAGTTCAAGGATCATGCAAGTTGATGCCGATGATTTGCTTTCGCGGGCCACGTAAGATGATGTGGCGGGCCTGAGCTGGCCCCCGGGCCTTGAGTTTGACACCTATGTTTTAGCGGCTTCTTTTGGGGACAACAGCCACATAGAATTATTTGAGACGGTGGCGTTTTGATTTTTCAGTCTCCTATGACATAATTGAACCCCTTTATCTCTTTGCCAGATGCTCCCAGAAACGTGTTGGTGAAAGCGGATCCGTCCCTGGTGGTCGCCAAAAGCACGTCGTTGACGCTGCGCTGCGTCGCCGACTCGAACCCGCCCATCCATTCGGTGACATGGTGGAAGGCGGAAGAAAATGTGAACCAGGGACAAACCTTGACCTTGTCGTCCGTGGCGCTTGCCGACGCCGGCGTCTACGCTTGCACGGCCGCCAACGAGTTGGGCTCGGCGAGGTCAGCCCCGGTCGAGGTCACGGTCCACAGTAAGTTGAACGTCAACGTCGCTGAGAAGGAAAGAATGCAAAAGTCATTCATTCCACGCAATAAAATGCATACGGATATTTGAATTCCCCTCCCCCCCAAGACGGTCCATCCGAACCGGTGCTATGCATGACGACCAAAGTGACCGAAGGCGAGCGGGTCAACATGCTCTGCTCGGTGGAAAGCGACCCGCTCTCCACCCTCACCCTGACCAGGCAGTCGGCCGCTTGGGCGCCTGTGTGGCCCGGTGCCAGTTCCCATGGCAACGCCGTCCAAAACAACACGCTGTCCCACACCTTCAAAGCCACCTCGGCGGACAGCGGCGTTTACACGTGCGAGGCCGACAATGGCCTCGGAAGACGGAGCACGCAAAAGACTTTGAAAGTCACGTGTAAGTCATTGCTTGCTCATGAAACAACGCGATGCGGAGAACCGTAGATAACTCATTCACTCCCAAAGACGTTTTTAAACGTCTTTTCAGACTTGGTCTAGAATTGGCTGCTACTGAATGAGTTAATTGGGGCTATGGTGTGAATTTTTGCGGAGGCTCGCTGTGACTGGGACAGTGGAGTATGTTTTTTGTTTATAAGTGATGTGAAAAAAAATCCCCCAAAAAAGTTTACATTTTGTGGCGTGAAAACTTGATTTACTGAGGCGCGGCTTCAATTCGTGCAGAAGCCACCGTTTGAGGTAGCGGTGGTAAAACGTTCAATCTTGAATGAGTGGTGCTGTGGTTCAAATTATGTCACACTTTGTTCTCAATAAACCCTTTTACGAAATAACAGGCGGCTGTTGTGATAAAGTGAGGTACGGCATCAATTTGAAGGAGGCCACTACTTGAGGAAATGTCGTTTTGCTCGTCACGCTATTTATGAGTGTTGTAGAAAGCTGGAGCCCAAACGGCATAACACCTCGTGGAGTACAATCTCGATAAATTGAGGATACGGTGTCTATTTGCACGGCGGCCACTGTTTTGAGGCGGTCCGGATCAGGGGCCGACAGTTTGGGGCTTTTCGGAGCAGTGTGTAAAAATATAGAAACTAGAAATTCAACACCTTGTCATTTAAAAACAAGATGGCCTGGTACATTTGTTTTGTGAAAAAAAAAGTAACGCGTTTTTGATGGAGGCCAGGCATCGAGTCATTGCGCAGCACGAACATGATTACATGAGGCGCGGCCTTGATTTGAGCGGAGGCAAATATTGGAGGCGCTGCACTTCATTTTTTTGCCAACCGTTCCCTTTGTACTTTCTGTGTCAGATGCACCCAAAAACGTGAAAGTGAGAGCTCAGCCTTCTCTGGTGGTAACGGAAAACGCGACGGTGATGCTGCAGTGCGACGCCGACTCGGACCCGCCCGTCGAGTCGGTGATATGGTGGAAAGTGAACGGCACAGGGTCCCACAATTTATCCCGCAGTCATAACTTGACCGTCGCGTCCTTCACGCCCGCCGACACCGGCCTCTACGCCTGTACGGCCACCAACGAGGTGGGCTCGGTGAGATCGCCCTCGGTGGAGGTCGACATCAGCAGTGAGTTTCAAAAGTTGACATTGTTCGGCTCCATTTTTGACTGAAGTTACACAATGCTCTTCTGATGAACGCATTCATTGCTTTCTTTCATGTACGTCTTTAGATGTACTCAACTTCATGCAGATAAACAGGCCATCATTCGACGCAGGTGGGTAGAGTTGTAGAAATGTTTTGGTTTTTTTTTAGTCATTGGGTAATTCATTCATTAGCTGATTTTTTTTTCCGTGCCTAATAATCGGAATCAACATCGGCCCCCCCAATTTTTTTTTTAAATCCACACGAGGCGGGCCCCACTGCGTAAGTCTAGGTACCGCTGTACCTAATGGTCTGTCTGTCCCCCATAGATTGGTTCCTGAAGTTCATCGTCCCTCCTCTTTGTGTGCTCTTTGCCGCGGTGCTTACTTTGTTCATCTGCAGGTTGAGAGCGTGAGTTTCAAAAGTGGACCTTTTCATGTTTACCCTTTCATTGTCTCACCTAGTCAGCAAGCTTCCATATTTTTTACTGTTTGCATGTATCACCTAATAAATCAGAACAACCCTCCCATAGAGTTCCTATCTTTTATTTTTTATTCATGTGTTCACCACTCATTAAAAGTGGCTTCTCTCTCTCACACACACACAGGAAGAGAAGTTCCCATCAGCTAAGACATGAGGATACGCAGATCTCAGGGAAGGATTTTGACGAGGTCCAGACCAGCGAGTTGAGCGCAGATAACAAGTGAGATGTCATCCTCCCTCCACGAGATGTCAACGCTGGAGATCAAACATTGTCTTGCGATTTTTTTGTGTGCCCTTGTTTTTTTTCTCATCCTTCCACAGAGCTAACAAATTCAGTTACAGCATGAGCAACATTCTCTTTGCTGGAAAGGTGAGTCATTCACCACCCAGAGGTTTGCATATTAAAGTCAGATAAAGTAAACTTCCCGCATCACACACACACACACAAAGTTACCCCCTCTTTATTATTCAAAGTTGTGGCTGATCAACAGCAGCGAGACTTTGGGTGACGACTAGAATGAGAGATAAAACACCCTTGAAAAAAAACCAACAAGACTTTTTTGGAACTATGCTTCAAGTGCTATCACTCGTCCAAACTGGAACTGCACTAAAAAAAAAACAAAATTTCACAATACTGAAGTAATCTGTCAGTAAATATTTAGACAATTAAAAAATATACATCGGGTGCAACCTGAACGTTTTACCTTGAAGTAACGTTATTTATTGAAGCAAAGTAAGGCCATAATTTTGGGTTGTCCAATTTAAAATAATAGTGGATTCATTGATTAAATAATACGGAACTTTTTCAGTTGTGTGGTGGGAGGTGGGGCGTTGCTGGTACAGTTCTACCTTCATTTGGCAGGTACATTAGGCAATGGGAATAATACATAAAACTAAATATATAACATATAAGTATTTACTAGTTAGATGAGCTAAAGACTTAATTGATACTTGATTTGGCTGTTTTGGACCAGCAGTCTGGGCATTCTTGTTCTGGATAATTTTTGCTGACATTGCTAGCAACAAGAGGAACCAAAGGGCTACCGTTACCGTGACACTGCTGCTGCTCTTCGCCGGCGAGATAAACTCATGTCATCGGCACAAGCTTTATCACCAGTCGACTCCTTTTGGAGCCACACCATTTTTGTGGGTGCAGCTGTTTTAAACAAGCAACAATGTCAATTCAATCTGTGATAAGGCACGTCAAAATGACTTGTCAAGCTTGCCGTAACGCCACCTCGTGGAAGAACTTCAAAACGAAAGTTCGGGTTGTTGCGTTGGCGTCAGTGTAGTACAGTACTGTATTTGGAAAACCATTATTTTGAAGACAGCCTTTGCGTTGGCGGCATGCGTTAGTCGTCTGTTTGCGCGCACACCAAATAAACTCTCAAATCTATTGCAAGAGAGAAATACAAGAGGTTAAAGGCTAAAATTGCGAAGCGCTGCTACTTTGTACCGATGCGTCAAAGCAATGGTTACAAAGAATGTTTTCTGACACTTTGTTGCTTCACCTGGCATCAAAACAAAAAAGACAGAAAAAGCAAGGAAAAATAAGTTTGAACAAAACGTGTGTGTCGTATTAAATATCTTGAAAATGAATAAATGTGACAACGTACTTTGACATAAATTCTGAATAATTGTAAATCTATTCAAAATAAAGAATATGTAATCAATGTCGATACCAATTAATATCCTATGTTGGAGTGCGTGCGTGCGTGCGTGCGTGCGTGCGTGCGTGCGTGCCTGCCTGGGTGTATGTAGGATCCGTCAACGACCGACACGGCTGAACTGCCCAAGGACAGCTTTCTACAAGATACTTCTCCACAAGCTGAACACGGGTAGGAGTTGAATATTTAATGTTTCATTAACCAAATGAAGAAAAATACACGGTATGAAAACATGCTGACGACATGTTGTTTTTTTCTTTCTCTGAGTAGGCAAAGAAAATTTGGCATGTACACGTTTCCAAAAGACAAGCAGTCCAAAGAGGTATACATGTACACATGAACATCTTGGGCCTCTTCGAATTCTGATTTTTACTCCCGAAGGAGGCCCTGAGTGACTTTTTAACAAACTGATCCGGTCGCAGTCTGAACTGGCTTGTCGCTTGTTGCTGGGCAGATTTCCTGGGGCACAACTATAGCCGCCCAAATCGACATTTTTTTTCTTTCAATCAGTTCAAGGCAAAAGTGAAGGTGTGGTTCCACGCAAACAAATAAAAAAACTAAAAACACCAAAGTGAAGTACAGATAAGTGAAAAAGAACAACTAAAAGGCATAATTGTGTGTTCGTTTTACAAATTACTGACCAACCCAGCATCTAAAAATAATGAGATTGAAAAGTAACTCGCTCCTTTTATCATCTTGTATTTGCAATGGTGCACTCTATGACGTTTTTCTTTGGGGTTGGTTCAAGGACCAATTTTACATATCTTCATACATACATATGTCTGTATATCTGGATAAATGTACTCGAAATACTTCAGACACTTAACACAGTGTGTGTTCTTCCAGACAAGAAGCAAGGGCATCAGCAAAGAAGTACCCGCAGTGTACCTGAGCCATGCTCAGGTACACTTCCAGGCCAAGCGGCCATGCGAGGGGGCTGAAGACAACAGCGATGAAGAGAACCATCAATTCGGCTTCTCAGTCTAATTGCTCACATCATTTGGTGCTACTGCGCTCGCCTATCCAATGTGGCTTTGCAAACATGAAATGTTCAACTTCAAGATTCTTTGGGGTTTTTTCTTTTTTTTTCTCCAATTAGATGTCGTAAAGGCTACTAGGGCTTTTAGTCAAAAAATAAAATGAAAGAAAATGTTTTGTATTTTTGTCCGCTGTTGAAAATTAAAAATAGCTCACCAAGAATGACGCATTGTAATTTCCTTGGAAATTTGTGGCCATCTGAAAATGTGAAAAACCTGCAGATTTATATTAGCTCGGTAGCATATTGATATTTATCTGGCAAATCTTGAACATCACAAGTTATGAACAGCAAAATGAACAGAAGTCATCTTCCCCCCCCCCCCCCCCCCCCAAAATAGAACCACCACTGTGGATAGATTAGATAATTATGACTGAATTTAGATTTAGCGTTTCAGAGAATTGAGTGGGTGATTGAAATTCAGCCTGCAGAATGAGTGTGAAGTGTACTGCGTTAGAGCCACCAGCAGAGGGCGCAACAGTCCAGCAGTTTTTCTTTTTTAACGGCATCCTATCAGTCAAAATGAAGAGGCCCTCTCCACTCTTATTAAAATGATTTTGGGGGTCCAATTCTAGTCGAGGGTCTAATGTTCTCTTAATTGTCTCCAATGACATTTGTTAAATTGCCTGTTTACAAAAACACGTCAGTTAAGTTTATTAAAAACTAAAATCTGCCCTGCGATTGGCTGGCAACCGATTCAGGGTGTCCCCCGCCTACTGCCCGAAGACAGCTGGGATGGGCTCCAGCACCCCCCGCGACCCTAGTGAGGATTAAGCGGTTCGGAAAATGGATGGATGGATGGATGGAAAACTAAAATCATGGATCCAAAAATGCGCACAATAGCTTCATCAAAGACCAAATTATATATCCTGTGATTACAAAAACACATCAGGTACCTCAAATAGTGTCTTTTCTTTGATATTTTCAACAAAATACCCAACTGAGAGAATTATGGCCTTCTGTCCTTGTGTTTAAATTTTGCACTAAAACTGAATTGAATTCCTCTTTGACAAACGGGTTTTGGTTCACCGCCGGAGGTCCGCTCCTCCTCATCCTCCCTGTTAATCAGCGAGTGTGACCATTTTGAAAAAGTAGCCGTCAAGCCCCGCGAGTGTCACTCACACCGGCGGCGGGTGATTCATCCCATGTGGCTGCCAATCAATTGTGCCCCTGCCATCAGCGCCTCCAACACTGTCCTGACGTTGGAATGATGCGCCTGAAGGGGGTGCCGCGTGACATTTTGACAATTTTTATTTTGAACAACCGTAATGTAAAAAAAAAGATCCCGTTGGAATCTGAACTGCACTGTCGCTTCTTGCTAGGCAGATTTCCTGGGGCACAAACATAGTCGCCTCATAGACGGGGGGAAAAAACCACGAGAACAACATTGACAGGAATGGGAAGTCATGCAACGAAGCTTCGACTAACTTGCCGCCCCTCCCTTGTGCTCGAACACCTTTTGCCCACGCGGGGGGGCCTTAAATCCCACCATTTCCCTCTATGTCATCACCAGTTACAATCCCAGCCTCATTTGCATAATATTCCCATTCCCTTGCCGCTTCATTCCTCCCGTATCAGACAAAGTGCGGCAGGAATCATAGTGCGATATGACCCGCTTACTTCCGCCCAACTTATTCCCCATTCTGTGCATGTGCATTTGTGTGTGTGTGTGTGTGTGTGTGTGTGCGTGTGCGCGCGCGCGCGCGTGGTGGTCTGCACAAGCGTCACACAGGCGGATGGCGGGAGAGGTGAAGTGTGACAATGTGTGTGGTTACACGGCCGACTGCCTCGGATGGTTGACCGCAATGATCTATAGCGCGTTTCGAGTCTAACGTGCAACAATGATGTATTTACATAAAAGCCCGCAAGACGATAAAATCATCCGCCGCTGCAATGTCAACGCACCGCTGAGGGAGGGCTTAAAAGCTAATGTCGCTAAACGTGACTTCAAAGCCTCCCGCATTTCAAGTATTAAGTTATTAGCTCTAATGGTTCGTTTTCCTGTGGGGGGAAAAATTTATAAACCTAAAAATGAAATAAAAATGTAAGTGAATGGATGCATTTTTTTCATTTTTTTCCAATGGAAAGAATTTAAACATTATTTCCGATATTTCTACTACCTTATTAGGCTAGTGTCCAATATGGGGATGGAGAACAATTTTATTAGAAAGGAGACTATGGGCTAAGGGGTCATGACGTGGTGATGACAAATTTCATGCAGTGACTAAGGGCCAATGCAGCAAACTGGAGATTGCGGATTAAAATGCTGCAATATTTAGAGCTGTGCTAATGCAAATTTGCATTAACTTAAAGCGAGACAAAGGTTATCCAAGATGAGACTATGGCCCACTGGAGTGAACTAACGCAGCTTAAGCCGAGCTGCGCTCATGCTAGTGCAGCGTGGTTTTGGTAGCTGCCTGGCGGAGGTTCACATTCTCGTGAGTTTCCCACCCATCAATCGTCCATCTTCACTTCTTGTCAATCAAAATCGCACACGCCGCCGCCACGCGCCGCCAATCCCGCCATAATATACATGTCAGGCCACCGCGGCGACCGCCACAAATTATTTACGAGCAGGAGATTGAACAGGGTGCCGCCAGGGCCCGCTTTGCGCCATCTCTTATTGCAAAAGAGCCGTTTCCAGATGCTGCCTCCAGCCAACAAATATGAAGCAGCACTCATCCAAATGACTTTCCCTTTTCTTTTCACAGGTTTGGAAAGGGGCGGGGGGGTTGTCAGACGATTAGACACGCTCCTATCTAAGACATTTGGACGAGCAGATGTCTGACGAGAAAGGGGGGGGTTAAAAAAAAAAAAAAGAACGGGGCAAAGTTATTTCATAGTCATTTGGCACATGGTTTTGCTGACACGTTGAGAAAAAGATCGCGTAAAAATGTGCATCTGCAGTAACAAGCGTCCTAAGTGTGACTTTACAACACACGCACACGTTGGTTGCATATTGCTGCAGCTACAGCCAAGTCGTCTTTCTTGATTTTGTGGCTGGGTCCTATGTCACGTGTGTGTGTGTGTGTGTGTGTGTGTGTGTGCGCGCGCGCACATGGGCGACATCGCTCGCCTCCCTCAGGCAGTGTCGGCCATTAGTATCAATTAACGGCAGGAAACGCATGGCGCTCTCAGACATCACCACAGAAAAAGCCTTGGAAATCGGAAAAAAACACGATGCAAAAGATACACAAATATGCCTCATAAAGCTGGCAAAATTCAACGGTTGAACAATTAATCAAAAGTCCATATCCGCTCGTCGTGGAATGACATTTTCCAAAAACAATCAACCAGCTAAACAAACAAATAAATCCTCTCAAGACAGAAATACGCGTTAAAAAATGCCACAAAGTTAGAAAAATATGTCGAAAATCTTTGACTTGGAAGTGAGGAAAAGTCCCGTAAAATTGAATATTATTCTTCATTTTACCATTACGATTATTATCGTTATTATTTTAACGCCCAACAATCACACCCACAAAAAAAAGCCTCAAGAACTGCAAAAGTATGTCTCAAACGTTTGCAAAATCTTGCCTCTAAGTTGGAAACTTTGCACTACTAGCCTGAAAAATTGGAATAATACGCCCGAAAAAAACCCTATCCGTGTTGCTAAACAAAAGCCTTGAGATGCAAGATGCAAGATGTGAGTTCTCCATTTAGCCAAACGCTCACAGATGTTTCTTTCACGCTCCCAAATTGCAGCGCAGCTCCCGGGACGGGATGCGACACAATGTGCATTTAATGCGCTCGATTAATGCATTCGGAAGGGCCTCGTGGTTGCAGAAAAAAACCCCCACTGTGTGTGTGTGTGTGTGTGTGCGTGTGCGTGTGTGTAAGGGGGCACATGCAAAGCAATGTGTCCTTTTTAATTGCGTTTCACGCATTATGCACTTAATGAAGTCATCTCATTAAAGCTTTATTAATGGCTCCCAACATTTGCATTGTTTACCCACGCCGCGTGACAACGATGACGAGCGTCGCCGCGGCAACAGGCGCATCAAACACCCAATTCCGTGACGCGAAGGCCTTCCTTTTGAAATCCCGATCATCGTCCTGGCTGACGAAATTTGTCCTTCAAAATGACTGGATCGGAGAGGATTGCGGCTGAGGTGCAAGCCGGCGTGAAAAAACAAAGTTGGAAAAATGCCCTTCAAAATTTGGAGGAAATGTGCAGCACAAAGTAAAAAAAGAAAAAAAAAGGATCCAAAGTATGACAGAAAGCCGACAAATGGTCAAAAGTCAGAGAAACATGGCACAAAAGAAGGAAAAATGTCAAAAGATTTTCAAAAGTGCCCCAAAAATGGTGAAAATGTACATTTAAAGTTCAACGTCAAAAAATATGGCTTAAAAGTCCGAACAATATACCACAAAAATAAATCTAAATGTAAATATTGAAAGTTGGAGAAAATGTGCCACAAAATTAGAAAAAAGGAGCCTCAAAAGTCAGAAGAATAAGCCTAAATATTTTTGACAAATGTACCACGGGAGCTTTAGTGAGAAACTTGGGCGGAGTCTTAAGGCAGGCCCCCGACCACACTCTGAGTGGCCCCTTGATCCCCCCCACCCCCATCCATTTTGGGGGATTTTTTTGTTTGTTGTTGCAAATTTGGAATGATATGTAGGACAGAAAAAGTGCCACGATGATATTAACATTTCGAGTGAGTTGATTTTTGTGGGGTTAAAAAAGAAAATGCTAGAAATTAATTCTTGCAGTGAATGCTGATTTGCAGTTCGCCAGTTTTACATGCAAGAGAGGCCTGTGCTATTAAAAAAACAAAACAAAAACAAACAAACAAACAAAAAAATACAGAATGTGGATATTTTGTTGTTTGCTCCAAATCCTTTTTTGTTGGATTTGGAGAATGGATCGTTGATAAAATGTATGTATTATGAAAAATAAAGCGCGTGGTCCGATTTGGTCGCCGCAGTAGCACTGACGAAAGTTGCGGTCCCATCCGGCATTTAAATTGCCCATCCCACTCTTAACCCTTATATTATGTTAAGGGTCAATTTGACCCGTTTAGGTTTTTGCGGTGACCAAAGCACTGGATATCCTTTCTTTTTCTTCATGAAATTTAGTGACTTTTCCTCATCTAGGGTCATGAACTGGTGTGTAAAATCTGGACACTCTGATGTGTAGTGGGATGTCTGTGCACAGTTTGAATACAAATATGATGTTGGGGGTCATTTTGACCCAGACACTTTAATGTGGGCAAGCAGCTTTTCAGATCCAAAAGAAAGATGTCTAATTGATGAACAGTACTTTGTTTTGACTGCTCAGAGACTGCCAGATACCCAGCCAGGTATGTGTAGAGCAGGAACTTTCTCTCATTTGACTCGTCACTCTTCTCATGTCATTTCTTTGACCAACATACCAAAAATGAGCTCCAGAAAATTTACAGCTGAATAAGCTTCACCACAGAGTTTGAACTGGGATAGTGATGCAGAGATAGATATTTCAGAGACAGAGGATCTTTCTGGCACGTATGGCATCAAAATGTGGGCAGCCTGTGATGCAATATCGAGTTTTGCATGGAATATGCAAGTGCATACTGGAAAGCTACCTGAGAAGATTCAGATGATGCGTGTGGTGCTGAGGATGAGTGAAGGACTGCAAAGTCATAACTTCTTTACAATATTACGGCCTTGGAGATGAAGTTCAGGAGAGAAAGCTGACTGTGTTGGCAACAGTCAGAAGAAATAAGACAGAAATTCCCGGTGAAATTCTGAAGATGCAGGGCAGACCTCTGCGTTCCTCAGCATTTGTTTTCACTGAGAAAGCAGCAGTTGTTTCATACTGCCCAAAGAAAAACAAAAATGTTCTTGTAGTGAGCACAATGCACACAGATGCATCTCTGAGCACAAGAGAAGACATGAAGCCACAAATGATCCTGGATTACAACTCAACCAAAAGGGGACTTGACAATCTGACAGCACACATACAACTGCCAGTGCAATATTTTGTAGATAAAACACTGAAAATCTCAGAAAAGTTAAATGAAAAAAAGAAGCGTGACATGGAAAGACTTTAACTAAACAGTTCTTAAATATACTTTTGGGATTAAAAATCTGTTGTCTGTCTCTTATCTGAATGTTTACATCATCTTAAACAAAGTTGTTACTGGTGTAACCTGTTTTTTGACTATTTTGTGTGGATTTTTACAGTGCGGGTCAAAATGACCCACAACATAATCAATGTGATTTTTTTTTCAACATAATATGAGGGTTAAAGCGTCCCATCGAAATACAAAAATCTGCTTTATTTGTTATACAGAAAAATGAGTAAGTGTGAGAATTTCTTGACCGGCAGGGGTTCACCGTACAACCAGAAGGGCGCGACTAAATCCTGGAGACCTTGTTACCGCCGCAGTTGAACCTGACATGCTGGCCGGCACTTACTGGCCTGCATCGCATTGATTGTGGCCGATGATGTAATATCAATATTGTCTACACACACACACACACACGTGCGCAAGGCTGTCAGCCTTGACGCTCCATCGGTCTGCAACGCTTTTTTTAAAAAGAGGCCAATCGACTTTTCTTTGAGTGCTAACGCTCAAGGCCCGCCGAGCGTGCCTGATCCGAATAACAAGCTCTGATATGGTCTTTTATTAAAAAATGTTTTTTAATATTTCACAGATAAGATTAGCACTACTGGACTAGCGTGGCGAGGGGAGTTACTCAACGACCCGGGACGATCGTTCGTCGTGTGCTGCACTTTGCTATTTCTCAATTAGAGTGCCTGACAGAGGACGGACGGCTGGAAACGGGGCGAGACAAAAGCTTCGACGTCCCCCCCCCCCCCCCCCCCCCCCACTCCCCACGGCCATTTTTTGGGATAAGTCAAACCGTCGTCCTACAGCTCCCGGGAGCGAGGCGGAGATTGAGTGGGGCTATTGTTTCGGCTAATGCAGTCAAACTGACGAGGAGCTAAGCCTTGAGTACACTTAGGCATGAATTTATGTGGGTTTTTCATGTTTTTGTATCGTGAGAAGTGAAAATTTAAAAAGCCAGAAAACCGATGACGAAAAAAAAAATCCTCAAATTCCCAATGGCCCCTCAAATGCCAGAAAAAATGCTTCAAAATTAAAAATAAAGAACACCCTCTCATTCAGCCTCTCTCTCACACAGAAGCTTTTGTCTCAAACGCAAACTCTCACGAAATTCTCTCTCTCTCTCTCTCCCCACCTACATTCTCGATACACAAATCTCTCTCTCAAACACGCAAACTCTCTCTCACACACTCATTTCTTTCTCTCACAGGTACACACAAACTCTCTCTCTCTCAGGTTCACACGCTCTCTAACAGTCTCTTTCTCTAACACACACACACACAAACCATCACAAACTCATTCTCTGGCTCCCTCTCAAAATCATTCTCTCACAAACTCACACTCCCAAATAAACTGCAACATTCTCTCTCACAATGCTCTCTCAGTTGAAAAACACTCTCACACACTCATTAACTCTCTCGCTGCCCACACACACACACACACACACACACCCATGCACACGCAAACTCACAAACTCTTTCTCTCACAGGAAACCCTCTCTCATTCTGCCTCTCTCTCACACAGAAACTTTTGTCTCAAACACAAACTCTCTCTCTCTCCCACTTACATTGTTACTATCCACAAAACTCTCTCTCTCTCATTCTCAATCAGGAATTCACTAACTCACTCACAAACTCTTTCAAATTCTCTCTCAAAACCCTTTCACACAGGCACGCCTTTCAAACGCACTCATTTACTCATACCGTGACAGCCACACATACACATTCGGTTTCCCACAAGTACCTCCTCTCACAGCCTCATCTACACAATCTCATAGTACAGTAATCACATTCTCTCACAGGCACACTGTCACACGCACACCAACTCCCTCTAACTCACTCCACCCACAAGTCTCTAACACGCACACACATTCACTCACAACCCCCCCCCCCCCCCCCACCCCCCAATCCCTCTCCTGTCTCTCTCTATCTCTCTCTTTAAACAGTTAATCCTGATGGGCATTTGATTGAGGTTTGAGTTTATACCGTCACGCACCCCCACCGCACACGCGCACGCTGCTAATAAAGCTCCCCGGGTGACGGCCGACTGCATGATGTCACATTCAAACATTTGATTGCGTTTGATTTAATCCGGATGATTGCGCAGTATAAAGTACTTGTATAATCTTTTACTTGGCAAGTGGCGGGTTTTCAAAGGACAATAATGATACAAAAAAACAACAACAACAACAACAAAAGCTTCATTTAAAGATGCCCCGCAGCAGACAGGAGGTCGTATTCCCTGTGTAGCAATTAACCAGGTGACAGTTTCATTGTTATGAAAAGCAAAGTGTTTAAGAATGTGAGTACTGAGCCACCTACCTCAGGCGGGATGGGGATTAGACACACGAGCGGCGGGCAAACGGCAAAACAAATCTGCTGAATTATTTATTTATTTTTTTGCTATCTGACAAAGGAAGCCCGCATCTTCTCACATCTCATTGATTGTTTTCATGTTAAGGTTTTGAATTGGTTGCCGTAAGCTGCCAGTTTCCTACCGTGGACCTTGACTATTCACATCCGCGAAGACAACAGCAAAAAATTCGCACAACAAAAAATGTACCTCACACACATTTGACATGAGCATTATTGATGATTACATTTTGAGATCACGCACCAGCAAAGACAGGCAGACTCTCCGGAACAACCAGGGCTCACCTTTGCTCCTCCCCAATTTACAAAGATGACTTCCTTGACACCCCTTATAACATTCCTATTTGCTCGGGCCTTGGTACCATCTTGTGACATCTCGGGGTGCTAGAAAACCAGCCTATGGAATCCATTTGTGATCATACACCCCAATACGGACGTACCGAGACCTCTAGTCCTTTTGATGTAGGACTTTTATTCAAAATTATTGACCGATGTGTCAAATTTCCCAAGCATCACAGCCATGGAGGACTGTCGCGAAGCAAGATAGTTTTGCCTTAAGTATCGGTGGCTGGTATCGGGAGCCTCCACGATCACATGATACCTTCGATTGGGCGGTGATATCGGCCCGACACGGATACCTTAGTATCGGTACTCGCCCCTCCCGAATAATAATGATAGTAATGCCCTCGACAAATTGATTTCTACAATGATTCACAGGGTTTGACGCTGTTATTATGCTTAAGGATGAAATACGATGACATCCAGCCATGAGTTTGGCCCCGTCTGTGTGCCCCAATCAAATTCATCGAAATCATGTTCAAACAGCGTCACTATGTCGACACGGTTTCAGCTTTGATCGTCGTCCGTCGATTCGTCTTTTTGGGGAGAGGCTGAAAAGGATTAATGGCTTGAGATACAAGCATGGTGACGGAACATACGATGGTCGTATCTCAAAGCTCGATCGAATATTCAAACAAGGAGCAGCTTTCTCTTCTTCCTCAGAAGATGAGACTGGTCGTTTTACGATCTTGCCCATTTTGCTTCGGGAGCGCGTCCATATTGCCAGTGTGTGACACGGTAAGCGATAATGGAATTATCTTATCTTATGTAAACGCAAATTGAGGGCTCCTATGGAATGGAGGAGATGGGAGTCAAACATTGCTCACACGCCAGCTCTGACAATGTGACTTGCCGGCCATTGTGCGCAAGCAATCGTGTTTTTATTCCTTTCGCATTCAGCACGCTGAGGTAGATTCGAGAGAGTCAAGAGTTGGAGTGGGTGTGGTAAAGTCAGGAGGAAGTGGGGGGGGGGGTGAGAGGTGGGTGGGTATTGTTTGAAGAGGAAATAAATGGATGGACAGGAGGGGATGACAAAACGATGCGAGAGGGCCGCGCGGCGCTGACACGGAACCGCCGACTGAGTCGGGGCTTTCTCAAGGACTTTTTTGTGATTCACTGTTTGATCCGGGCCTGCAGGGAGTTTTTCTCGGAGAGGCTGAGAGGCAGACGGGGAGCTGTTGAACTCAGATGAACTGAAGTGAGAGGGCAAAATGGGGGATTTTATTTATTTATTTATTTTTAGGGCGGAAATGGAGATGGATTGCTGTGTGATTTGGAGCAACAAAAGGTGACACATTTGCAGATCACGCTCAACTCAACAACAAAAAAAAAAAATGGTGATGGGGAGGTTTTCATTCAAGAGATTTGAGGAAACCACCGCTGACGTTGGATAAAAACCATGTGAGACAATGCTAATCCGACTTTGTAGGGCCAACACTCATCACACTTTTGTCCAAGTGTGATGAGTCAAGATCCTCTGTAGGCCCAAAGTTCAGCAGATTTGCAGGAGTGAATTGCAATCTAGTTCATTAATGAACGGCAGTGAAAGACTTAGTTGGGTACAAAAGAGCACCGTTGTGCTGCAACGTCCCCAACAAGTGACCTGCCATTTTACTTATCAAGTAGTGTTGCTTTTTTTTTTTTTAAACCATCCATGAAGTCGCACACAAGCGCGCACTAATTGTCTCATCAATCCTCATTCTCTACTAAAGTCTGGGAAAGTATCCTTATCAGTGGCCGAGCAGCCGTCTTTAAAAAAAAAAAAGTGGCAGCCAGAACCTGGACACCCCGCCACTATTCTCTTTATAAAAAGGGTGTGTGGTGCGTGCGTCAGCTCTCGTCATCTCGCCGCCAAGTGTATGCTTAACAAGCCTAGCCAAACATGTCGATGACTGAGAATTTCTGTTTGTCGATGGTGATTACTGGATGTAAATTACAGCCGCTATGATGTAAGGGTCCAGAAGCTGTACACGGTTGTTCATTTTAAATGGAGAGAAGTCAACAAACCACAATATGTCCCTTTTACAAACTAAATTTGGCCACTCACATGAATATGCGCGCCAGTAGCTCAAAAAGTCATGCTGCAGCTCTGCCAACACAAGCCCCACCCCCCACCCCCCAAACCCCGCTCCCGCGCAGGCCTGATCGGCGGGGTGGCAGGAAATAAAAAGGGGATTTGCGAACGCGCTAGCGAGCGACCGCGGCGCTAAGGCGAATTGTGCTCGCGTATGGAGATTCCTGGACAGTTCTTTTTTTCCAACCCCCCCAATTCAATCCTACGGGAAATTTAATACACAAATGAAATCAACTTTGGGGAGAGAGTAACTTTGGACCACCTGTCGTCAAGAAAAAAAAAGAGCCTTTGAGAAGTTGCAATGCACGTGTGCAACTATGAGTCAACAGTAAGACTCTTGAGTGCGAAAAATGTCAACACTGCGCGTGGAATGTGAAATAGCATCGTTAATCATTTATGGCCGACGGAATTTCATATGAAATCAATGAAAAGTGTCTGTTTCAGTGGTTTTCTCTCTAGCCTCTGCTTAAGTCGGCCCCCGGCTTAGGCTGATAAAGACGTGTGGGCCGAGGGCCACCGACCGCTTAGCCTCTGCGCACGTGTGTGCGTGCTGATGCATGCATGCCTGCAATTGCAATATTACACGCTATGCGCATGTTTGGTTTGAGCTAGGAGCATGCGCGTACGCTGATATGCATGCATGTGCCGGCATATGAACGGTCTGTTCAGTCGGAAGTGCTGGTGCGGATTGTGTGCAAAAAAGCGGAAATAACATATTGCTGCGAAATTGCTGAAATACTCTTCATTTGATTTCAGCCACACACTTTAGATGATGTGAATTTAGGTTTGTTAACAGATGCTTGCTTAACATTATGGAGGCTCAGTCATGATAGCGCGATGCCGGCATCGCGCTGCCGTTAGCCGTCGAGCAGAACTGCTATGAGCTACCGCTTAAGCTAGCTATTCCATCGCTACAACTATCTTAAAAAGAGCAGGGTGGATTTATTTTATTTTTTTCAGGCTCCCGATTTGTTGGCGTTCACAAATGGAGAGTTGCAAATAGGTATTTATCCTATTTGTGGAAGTAAATGCAACGAAATGACACATTGTTTGCATTAAGTATGGGCTCATTAGCTTAACGGCGGCGGATGATCGTAGCTTTTCCCGGACGATTTCTTTTTATGACCTCGTTGATGCTGCTCACAGCCTCTTGGGGGAGCTTATTGACATTTGATCAGGTTTGTATGTTGTTTGCCCTGAGATGCTATCATTTATTTTTATCATCAATTTTCCACTGAAGCTAGTCATGTGTTTAAATAAAGGAATGGATGTTTGGATGCTAAAACTGCTCTCTGAATAAAATTGCACCATCTCCTCATCCGAGAAAGTACTCGAGGCAACAAAGAGAGCAACAATAATTTTGAGGAAGGCGAAGACGAAGAGGTCAGCTCCTCCTCAAGACGCGGTAAGCACATTATATTGCTTTTGGGTGATTTAAAAGTTTTCCGCCTTTCCATGCCGCTTCAGGACAATCAGTCGATTGCTTGCAAAACACTTGTGAATCTTGTTTATTCTCCATTCAGGCTCGTTTAAAACCCCAAAGTCCGCTCATCCTCTGGGGAGTAATTCATTTGATCCTGACGTCTAAATTAACATTTGAGGCCCTTCATAAGTTTATGGAGTGATTCATCAAATAGGAATATCGTTACTGCGTGCAGGTTTTGGCTTAATAAAGCGCCCATCAACGTGCTATGTCTGACTCCGCAGCCATTAATTGCCATGCGGCAAAAAAAAAAGAAAAAAAAAGTGCTCTTCTACTTGATATTCTTTACAGTGGTAGAAATTCCTCTCTTTGATGCCAAGATGCTCCGCGGTGGGATTATTGATTGCCGTTAACTCCATGCTGGCGAATGGGCGGCCCGAGGAAGAGATATGAATGAATGAATAATGGAACTTTTTAAAAGCACTTTTACCCATTTAGAAGAGAACGATGATGGATTTTTCGTGTCACAATTCCAAATTCCACAAGGATCAAGAATTACAGCACAATCTTGCCAAAAAGTTCCATCTTGGAAAACACCATTGACGGGCTAACTATTAGCATCAATAGTCGTAGCGTTACAACCCTTTTAGCAACAGATATCTGAACACAAACAGAGACACAGCAAATCCTAATGCACACAGGCATATAGTCTTTATCCTCTGCAAAAGACAAATCAAAACAACTAATAATGTTGTAGCTTATTGAGTCCCTGAGAGTCGTGGTGATTCTTCTTCATTTGAATGTTTGAATGCATTGTACTGCCTCCAGTGGCCAAGGTGGAGCAATCTGATGAATTGAAATGGCGCATGAAATCATTTGTTTCCATTCGATTTATGTGACGACTCTGTTTTTCTAAAGCACACGATGTAGCGGGTTATTTTCTTTTCCACATTTTGTGGGGGCTACTTGAAAGTGGCTCTGGATCTTCAACCATCTCAAGCAGCCCTGGCAGAGAATCTGTGGAGCTGCGATTTAAAAAAATTTTTTTTTAGCCACATTGTTACGGAAGTGTGGGGTGGAAGTGCACGAGGGCTTCGACATCGTCAGGTAGCAAAAGATTAACTCGGTTGTTCAATTTCACACTTGATGGCAGGGCATCCAACTATTTTTGTACAAGATATTAAAAAGTCAATTTTCTGAAATGCATCCCCTGGCTCTCGTCCTCTGGCGTGCAAGCGTGCGTTACGTCCGGATGCGTGTTTCTACTTGCGCAAGCCAAGCACGGAGCGTGTCGGGTGGAAAGCGAGTGCCCGTAAAGACATTAAAAGCATGTTAATTTCATGAGGAAGCCGTTCATTCTCTGCACCGGGGGTCACCAAGGACCACAGGAGTCGCCCGTGGGCTACTCACCAGCCAGGGGAAATTGTGACTTCCTAGGAATGTTTTTCAGGCGAGTGTAAACACTGGCAGACTTGAATATTTCTGCTTGAGGTCTTAAAAAAAAAAAAAAATTAATCACAGTGACACAAACATCCTCAGAAGAGCGCTTAAAACGCATCATAAACATAATCCATCTGGCTCAAGGCCTGATTAGAACTTTATTGATACCCTTGGTTGCCGTTTGCGGTGCTGAAACTCAAATGAAGCGTGTCGAGTCTTTTCACCCCAGCACCTCAGCGGCTTGCTTTTAAGGAGGGCCGACTTTGAGTCGGTCAAAGAGTAGAATGCGAGGTCAGTTAAAAAATAAAAATAAAAAATTGCCTTCAGGAAGAATACATGTTTACTTGCGGAAAACGCTGCGGCGAACAATATTTATTACTAGTCAGTTTAAGAGATAGATTATTATTAATATTAATGCTTTGCTGCGCACAATAAATGGTCGATACTGTTTTGGGTTGTTGTTGTTTTTTTTTTCTTGGGGGGGGTGTCTTCGGGCATTTCCCGTCTCCTGTTGACTGACGGCTAATCAATGATCTCACTCAGTTTAAACACAAGAGGGAGTGAGGCCTGCAGGTGATTTTTGTCTTTTGTTTTGTCACTTGGTGTTTGTTGTTACGGCAATTTGTTACACATTTGCATCTTCCAACCTATTTAGCTCCCGTACGCCATTATCCTCAATCTGCCTACCATTCATCCCTCGCCACTTCCTATTCCTGTTTGCAATATCTTCATGATTACAAGTCCCTTGCACTCCAAGTATTAAAACCAAGCCGTGAAAATGCAAGTACGTCGCCCAGACGTGACGACGCATTACAAATGAGTTTACCCGGGGAGATGATTTCAAATCGCCGCGTTTTGTAGAGCTGAAAACACGCAGCCGTGAAAACGTCGTGGCACTCTGCAAGCAACGCAAAACTTGGATACTTTCAGTTAATACGAGCGATCCTTAAATGCATTCCGTCAGTCCAATGAAGGCAGCCGGAATTGTTGTTTTTGTACTCATTTCTACCTCCGGTCGGTCATTAATTCAGGTGCTGTTGATGTTGATTGAATGGAGACACTTTTCAAATAAACACAGACTGTTTGGTTTATTCCTGCACCTCTGTCATCAGTCACTATCAGGGCAGCGCCCGCAGGCAGCGGTGGGGCCGCCGTTGCAAAGGGTCTTATTGGATCCGCGTGCGCGTGCGCGTGTGTGTGTGTTTGAGGTTATTGACACCAGCGAGAGAGCAGAACAAGCCTGAGGTCAAAAGACGATGGAACATTTTCATTTCTTGGGCCATAGCTCTCAGAAGGAGTACGGCGAGCACCGCAATGAGTCCACGCGCACGCTGCACTATGAACACATGCGCAGTAAAATCAGAGGATTAAAAAGCTTCTCAGTGGTCACACATGTAAGCGTGTCGCCCGTTGGTGTGTGTGTGTGTGTGTGAGAGTGTGTGAGACGTTTTGACCAGAGAGAAGGTTCAAAGCCAAGGGATTTTTTTTTTCATTTTATTTTTATTCCGTAGTCATCTCCCTGCCTCAGCAAGGCCAACATTAATGAGACAAACAGGGTCAACCTTTTCAGTACTTAGCGTCCACATCATTTAGTGTGACTGCAAAAGAGTTACATTTAAAAAATGATGCCTTTTACAAAGATACTAGTTTTATATCAGTCTCCCTCAAATAGAAGATTATTTTAAAGGTACGGTTTGTCGTTAGATTTTTCTATATTCACTATTTTTTTTTTAAAAAAAACAATGTCAATAATGTCTGTCAATAGTATGGAAAAAAAATTAATACATGTTCCATCACATCAACGTAAGTTTTAATGGAATTGCAGGTGAAATAATCGCAAATTAAATTACAGAAGCCTGCCATATTTGGCCGCCATCTTTCTGCTACGGATACCCGATGGAGACAAATTTAGCACCACAGCATGTAATACAACTGCCTTGCAATTATTCTGCCACTTGATGGGATACTAGAAGTCGTTTCGGATGAGCTCTTGCTTGCACCTCAGCTAAATAAAGTGGTGGTTTGCTCGCGAAGTGTGTTCTTTCCAAAGCACCGTAGTTTGAGCTTCGGTCGTTGCATTCTATTAGTTCACCACTTGAGGGCAGTAGATTCTTCACACTACTTGCTGTACACATGTTTAAAAATGTTTTATTCAAATAAATGTTATTTTAATATTTATATTATTTTTATTTTGGGGAAACATATCTCACTTATATATTTTATTAATGTCGAAGTAGCAATCATACATAAGTGTTTAAATAAAATCCCAAAAATATTTTTTGTCTACTGTGCTATATTACCACCAAAATATTATGCATAAAATTAACAAATAATGAATGCTACATATTATTGTATTACCTCATAAACGCATATGTCTTGTAATCAGGGCATTGAGAAAGAAAAAAAATGAGGCATGCCGTTTTGTCTGTGTACGACGACACTCCAAGAGATGGGGAACGGAGTCGGAGTGGGCGTGACTAATTGAGAAATTAACATAAATTAACAGTGTGTGTCGTGAATGTTGGGTACTTTATGTTTTGACTGGTGAGTGCTTAAGCTACAGGGGACAATAGTGGGAGTCTTGCTCTTGTCCAAAAGTAGAGACAAAGCTGGTCTTTGCTGACCCCCCCTCCCAAAGAACATGAAAAGAGTTGTAAACCAAAGGACACAATCCAGCGGAGTAATGTAAAGGATACTCAAAGGCTCGCGGTGTATTTTAAAGGCGGGGCACAGAAGTGGACTCCGATAGCAGCAGCAGCAGGAGGGGAGAGGGGCTGGTGAAACGGAGGAAGAACGAGGACGCGGCGGGCCGCGTGCGCATGCAGATAGGCAGAAGCGGCAGCCCGTTGACCTTCACAGGACAAGCGAAGACCAGCGACGAGAATTTATGCGCGCTCTCACTTTGTGTTATTGGTTTAGCGAAGCGTATTTGCGCGCGGCATTTGTATTCACCTCTGGGCTTGAAGGTGAAGATAGAAGAAGGATTTCCCTTCCTCTTCTTGGACTCCCTGTCCCGCCTCTCTGCTCCTTTTACAACATGCGCCGTTATCTGATCCGAGGACAAATAGTCACATCACCTGCGTGCGTATCGTGCGAATTGGATCTCTGTTGTGGCTCGACGTGGTTGAAAGGGGACACGTTACGGGAAAACGGACTTTCTAATGGCAAATTCTTGGGTCGCTGGAGTGTCTGCCCACCGACCAAGTGTGAAATTAAACAAGCAAGTAAATCATTTAGCCGCTGCTTATTTCCAAAAAAATGTATCGGTGAGCGAGACGTTCTGAATTTTGCCATATTGTGACTTTGCAGTGCGGCTCATCGACGCATTTATTGACGGTACAAGCCCCTACAGCAAACTGCATCTGTCTCTGAACTAGTTTGCGGTCTGAAGACCACGGTTGAGGAATTTTTCATTGAACAGGACGTTTTGTGGAAAAGTGCCTTGAATTGCAAAATACCTGCGTGTCTGGAGTGCCGTCCCAACCGCCGAGTGTGAAATTAAATCGCCAAGTAGATCTTTTGGTCGATGGCAGGCTGGCGAACGGCACGTTTGCGGCAAGCGGGTTCGGAAAACAGCCCGGAATTGTTTTTAGGGTTCCCTCACTGTCCCCGTGTTCTTCATTTTTAAGAGTCTTATTTGTTTTCATCCTCACTTGTTGGTCATCCAATGCTTAAGCGAGTACACGGTCGGTTGTTTCACAACCCTGCGTTGCATCTGACTGGATTGAACGGAGGCCATGTGACCCGAGGGAGACATTTCAAGCGAGGTGGTTATATAGACCGCTTGCCTCCTCGTGGCTATCCGCTGTCCAACAAGGACTTTGCCTTTACCTGTCATCATTACAGGCTTATTTTGAGTCATTTCAACAGCTCGGCGGTGCAGCTCATCATGTCGGAGTCATTAATATTCAACGAGTAAGCAAAACGAGACCCGTTCCGACAGTTTGTCGCCGAGGTCTTCATTGCATCGGTAGTTGTCTTTGTGTCTTTGAGATATATGAGCCGCAATGTAAGAAAGCTGAGCTTGCAGAGTCTGGCTTCGCCGGGAAACATCTGCATCTCTGCCGCCATTTGTCCCGCTGGTCATGAAAGCCAGCAGCATCGAAGTCATTCCAAGAGCTCGGAAAGAGCAGGAGGAGGAGGAGGAGCTAAGAATTATCACCAGCACAGACTGATAGCTTCAGATGTCTGGCCATGAGGACAGAAGAAGATTTAGCATGCGGGCCAGTGACGAAAAACTGGCGCAAGAGCAATCAGCATTTTTTTTTTTTTTTTTTTTTAAGCTTCCACTTCACATGGAAATGAGGACATTTTGCAGATTTATGCTTGTAACGGTCATCATTTCACCGGACGAAGGGTGAAAACCTGACAGCCCAAAGCAGATGTAGTGATTCACATAACTGCCTTGAACGCCGCAGGCGCACACCTCAATACCGGAAATACGATTGAGACGCGACCCACGGGACGAATGAGGGCCAAAAAAACCCCAGCGCACAAATCATTTTGTAAAGGTAGCACCGGAAAACGCAGTGAGTCACATAGCTGGCTTTCATGTATCAGGCCCAACAATCCCCCAGACATTCCCCGCCAAAGGACATTTATAACGTTGGACCCGGCAGAGGAACAAAAGGAGAAATATGACGGGATTCTGCAGTCAAGGTTGCATCAGTCGAGTAATGATTCCCGTAGCTGCCTTTGAGTTAATCAACTCAAAATACACCACGTGGCACTCGACTAAGTCAGCTGCAGCGGCCACCAACTCCTCAACTGTCAATGCTGACACAAAACGCTTGTCGGGATAATGCACTGATTCACCTAGTTGATTTTCTACGCAGCCAGCATGACATCTCAATAACACGTGAATGCCGCATTCCGCGGCCACAAGGCTTTTTTTTTTCTCCTTCAAGGCAGCCCGACCTTTTGGTGAAGTTATGTTTGGGGTAACCCCCCCCACCCCAAGGAAACATCCCTGGAGGTCTCGCTACATCACCATCAATTCCTTCAGATATTTCATCTTACAAAAAGCATCTGGAAGGCACTGGGAAAACAAACAAATAAACAAACAAAAACTAAACAGGCGCAGCACGTATGAACAAGGTGGGTTACTTTTTTTTTTTTTTTTTTTTTTGGAAAAAGGCTCTCCGCCCTGCGGTCGTCCTTGGGCAATATCATCACAGGCTGGATCAATAGAGCCATCACTCAGAATGGAAGGAGAGACGGTGAGAAATGTACAGGATGAGAAGAGGGGATTGGAGCAAAAAAGATGGGAGGGGAGCGGGCGGAATAATGGATGTGAGCCGGAACGGAGGAAGCAAGCACGGGAGCGGACCATTAGCGCTAACAGAGGGAGAGCGGCGAGAAATGCCGACGAGAACGTTTGAAGTAAAGAAGTTGAAAAGGAAGCAAAGTGACAAGGATGGATGAAGAGAGCGAGAGGATTGGGGTGGAGGGGGGGGGGCAGAGGATTGGGGTGGGGGTGGAGGGTCGGAGGGGAAAAGAGATGAGCAAGGCAAAGAAGCGGGAAAAGACAGGAAGGACGTTTTACTAAGTGCGGTAAATGAATGTGATTCCATAGGGAAGGTGGCGGGGGGGATTAAAAGAGTCAAAATTGAGGCAAAAGGTTCAAATGTGAGCTGGGGTGCGAAAGGACAAAAGACGATGAGTAATGTCGGAGTAAGCCAGTGATTAAGCCAGACAAAGGCTGAGCCGTCAATATAGATCGGTGGCATGAATGCGCCTCATCGGGAATGCCGATCTCTGCCGGGACGGCGATTTAAGACGGGAGACATTTTACACGTGAAAGGAGGAAAGTCAAATAGCGCAATTGAATTTTTTTCTCCGTTGTCAATTTGGCGACGGGACAAAGGGACTTAAATGATCCAAAAAAGCCTTGAGGATTTAACGGACGCTCGGACTTCCGTTTCTGACACCCGGTTCCCCAAATCGTGGATGTGAAACCACCAATCTCGAGTCACCAGGTTAACAAACAATAGCTCACACTTGTCCATCTGGGTTGCACTGAATTGTTTCGTTCTTGCCATACGAAACTATTATTGTCTACGTGAAATGAAAATCAAGCATACAGCTCACAAAGAGGGAAAAATGTCAAAAATATCAATACTACCACGTATCGGATACATCTCTAACAAAAGTAACATACATGCGCAAGCACCCAAGATCAATATAGCCTCTGTCCAATGCAAACCAATCAGTTAGTGTCATCATCTCGGATATTTGTATTTAGTTGGTTTACGACTCAATATGGATTCACCGGAATCGAATACAGTACTGACACCTCAAAAGGGCACATTGGGAAAATATTGACGTTGCCATGTGTCATATTCTTATCGCTTACGACACGTAATGGATGGATGGATTAAAAATATTTACATTGCCACGTGTTAGCAAGTGTGCCGTGTCTGGTTGGAATGGCTGCTTCAACCCAAATCCAATTTTAAAAATCGTTTTTTAATTTTTTTTTTACTCCGAATCAGACGCGACGCACGGCGGAAATGTGCGCGGCTGTAGCCAATCGGAGTCCCCCTTCTAAGATTGGTTTGCACGAAATGAAAGAAGAAGCAGTCAACAGAAAGTAACGAAAACATAGTGACCAAACGTACAGTGAAACGGGCAGCTTGATGGGCAGCCATGACTTCCGAAGATGAAGCTATGTGGACAAGAGAAGTTCCTCCCCTGGCGGTATCTTTGCACTCCGGAGCGAGGGAGCTGTTGTACGTGGAATGTCGTCAAAAAAACATCCATCCATCCATCCATTTTCCGAACCGCTTGATCCTCACTAGGGTCGCGGGGGGTGCCGGAGCCTATCCCAGCCGTCTTCGGGCAGTAGGCGGGGGACACCCTGAATCAGCTGCCAGCCAATTGCAGGGCACACAGAAACGAACAACCATCCACGCCCACACTCACACCTAGGGACAATTTAGAGCGTCCAATCAACCTGCCATGCATGTTTTTGGAATGTGGGAGGAAACCGGAGCACCCGGAGAAAACCCACGCAGGCCCGGGGAGAACATGCAAACTCCACACAGGGAGGCCGGAGCTGGAATCGAACCCGGTACTTCTGCACTGTGAAGCCGACGCGCTAGTCAAAAAAACAAGGTAATAAAAAGAAACCCGTTGAATCCTTTGATCAAGTAACAGACAAGTGATCAAGTGGAAAGTATGAAAAATGCGAAAAGAGTTTGCCCAGCCTGCCCACGTAAACATTCGCAGTTCAGTCGCTAATAACTAGCCGGCAGCTACCGGATGAAAGCAGCAAATAAATCGTTTCATCTTTTGATCAGTCACATTTGCAAGTAGCAGTGATGCTAACGCCGTATGTAAGCTCATAACTTAATAAAATATTATGTTTACATTAGAAGGCGTATTTATTTTTCCTGATCGATCCATTCCTTAAGAGTTGTTTTATTTTATTCTACGTTTGTTGTACAGTGGAATGACACTCTTTGAAATGAAGTCGACGTCTGTACAATGTTGAATGACTGACCAGGCATGTCCAGCTCCGGGCCTGGAGGGCCACCGTCCTGCCTATTTTCCATCTCTCTCGGCTGCAACGCACCTGATTCAGATGATCAGCTCATCAGCCAGCTCTGAAGCAGCATTAGAACATTCCTGATTATTTGAATCAGGTGTGGGAGAGCAGGAAAACAGGCAGGACAGCTGCCCTCCAGAACCGACTTTGGACACCCCTGAATTACTCTATAATTATTTTTGTTGTCGGTACCAGTACCAGCAATTTAAAAGCAATGAAATAAAAAGCTGCCGGTCCGCCAACAGCATGTACTTGTCTCAGCTGGTCCGAGACACAAATAAGGTTGCGGACCACTGGCCTCAAGAAAATCGGGCCAAAAACACCTTCATATTAGTGCAAAACGGTACAACTCCTCAACCTCATTTGCTACTCGGAGAACCCCTTCTCTGAAGTTTCAGTTAGAAATATCCACCAATAAGCTTGTGCGGGCCAAAGGCGGATGGGTTTTCTCCAAATTGCGCCGAAACTATGTGACGTTTCAAACCACCTCACTTTAGAAAACATTTGTGTCTGAATTTTGGAGGGCGGGGTTTTGAATGGATGAGGGCATTTACATGGAAAACACGTTTCTATTTTCTCGTTTGGAAATTTCTTCCAGAACCAATCACTTTTGTAAGTAGTACCACCGTACATGGGATTGCTGCTGTTGGATGAAAACCAAAAAAAAAGAATGTTCCAAAAAAAAACAAAAAACGTTGTCCATTAGTGGCGGGATGGAATATTGATTTATGGTCTTGCTATGACAGTCGATGCAAAAAACAAAACAAAACAAGCACGTCAAGAGCCCTTATCGCTCAATCGTCAAGGATCCTTATAGGATGCTAAACATTATCATGTGCATCCATCACGATCCAGTGTGCCGCCACTGCAAGCAGCCTTCCGATTTCCCAGCCCCTCCTGTTGGACTCCTATCAAGTCTGACCTGCCCTTTTCATCGCTGGCAACCAGTCAAAATGAGAAAACTGCCACCGTGACCCCAGGATGAACTTTATAAAGTCACGCCGCGGGAAAAGCCAAAGGGCTCCAGCGCGCCTCATAGAGCTCGACGCGAGCGTCATCTGCGTGGCGTCGGTGCGTCTTAACATCTGCGAATACATAAAAGTAACTTTTCAATTCCCCACCGCCGCTGCAGATCACGGTGATTGAGTAGATTTATGGCCGCTCCTGAACCAGCGGAGAGGATGAAATGTATTTTGTACGCAAGGCAAAAGGTGATGAGTCGACTTTTGAACATATCGGATGATGTCGGCTTTCCGTGCTGCTTAACAGGAGTGTTAAAAATATTCCGTCAGTGGGAAAAATGTGAGTTCCGAGATGGAGTCGCGGTCGGTCTTGGCTGGACGTCTGCCTGTCACCGGCGTTGTTAGCGGCTCCCATGTGAATACATTGACAAATGGCCTAGAAGGGCAAAGCGGCTGATTAGATTTGAATATATCAAAGAAGATAAAGATGAGTCTCCATTAGCCCCTTTGAGGAAGCGCTCATTACGAGCCAGCTGGCCCTCGCTCGGGTTGGGACCTTCTTCTTGCTCTTCCAAGACACCGCCTGGAGGCCATGGCGCCTTATATCAAATACCGTACACGTTATGGATGTTAATCTTCGACATACTGCACCGCAACCTCAGCACGGCGCAGCCTCGCTCATGACAACGGCACTAACGGCCGCTGCGGTGAGCCATCGTCACAGCTCACGTTTGGCGAGGGACTCATTAACCCGTGGGACTCTCCTCATGTAGGTCTTCGGCAGCGCCGCAGGGGAACGAGCTGATCCGGGAAAAATTTCAGCCGCAGTACATCCGCATGACTGCTCAGCGGGTATTTTGGAGAATCCGGAAAAGGACGTCTGCGCGGCGCTGATCACTTTTGCCTTGTAAATTACCGAGAAATGTTATTGGCCCACACACCCGCAAGGCATGAAATTAAAACACATTCAAGCGCATTCTTTTTTTTGGAGGGGGGGGTCATCCTTACATTTCGTATTGATTTAAATCTCCGCCTGCTGTTGCGTGACTTTTAGCAGCTCTAAAGGAGCAGAAATAAGGTACCGAAAGGGCAAATATTGCTGATCAAAGGCGAGGGATGATGAAATGCGACGACGACGACATGAAATGAAGCTGCTCAAAAAAGAGGCGGCAAGAAACCCAAGTCAGCCCAACTTGAACTTGGGGGAATTTCTTACTTGGTAACCCCATCAATACTTGATTTTGCTCTCTCTCTCTCAGTTATTGGGCAACACATTTGCAATTTGAGCTCGAGGTGATTGCTTTAAAATCATTAAGATGCTATTCTGGGCTCTGATGGCTCACCTTATTTGGTGATCTATTATAGGACCGAAGACCATTATTTTTTTCAACGTCCTTTTCCCCATATATATATATATATATATAATGTCTTAATCGAGGCGTAAACCCTCCACCCCCAAAATAACATTAAAAAAATAATGAAAAAGGTCAACTTCCCTTTTAAAAAAATAACACTTAGTGTGGTGCGGGCTTGGAACATTTTTAAAGTATATTCTTGTTTTAATCACACCATCTTTGCAAGTGAAGGTAATACTCCTCTCGACCACTTTTGAATGCTGAAGGGATGGGGTTTTTTTTCTTCTTTTTTTTGGTCTCTGTCAGCACTTTACTTCTCTTTGCTCACTCAACTTGACTGTTTGCTGACCAACTGATCCAAAGAGGAAGGGAAATCCAAGCAATTATATTGCTCTTTTTTTATTTTTTAATGGCATCATTTACTTCTGGGCTTCGCCTGCTCTTTTTTTTTTAAACAAATTTACACGCATCTTTAATGGCTGAATGTGCCGCTGGGTTCACTCGCCAGTCAAAACTCTTCTGAGCCGGTGTCATTTTCTGCTAGAAATAAGCTGGTACAGTTTCCCACCGTCACCGGCGTAAAATGAACTCTTTAGCTACTCATCACTTCTGTATTTGCCGTCTTTTTTTTGTGTGTTTACGTTTGCTCAAGAGTGAATAATTCATCCCATGGACTTGCTTTCTTGTCATGAATAATAAAGCGTTTCGTCAGTGTCAAATATGGGAAACACCGTGGGGGGATTTCCTCCAGCCAATAAAATTGAGTTTGTGCCAAAGGGAGGCTGAATTTAGGTAAATGTCAACAGCGCCGATGTCAGTTTTTGCACACAAACAAATTGCCGAGTCGACAAGGGGCTTAGTTTCCCCGAGCATGACACAAAGTTCCCTTTGATCCGCGGCTTGTGAGCGTTTTGCTTTTTCGTCTGTTTTTCTTGCCATGTCAAAAAAAAAAAAAAAGAATGAAAGAAATCAAGCTGCAAGCTACAATGAACGGGCCCTCGCAGCCTTTTTTTTTCTTTTCCAGGGCTAATCATCTTATATTGACCGAGTATGTTTCAAATCACAAACAATCTGGAGCTGGTCATTGGTGGCGGCTCGTTCAGTCCGGTTTCTCGAACCATATTTAAACAAAAGTCAAGTGGCATTTGGTTTCTGTGCTCTTCAACTGACGTGGGTTATCGTTTCTTCTTTTAAATTAAAAGCATGTTTTCCTCTTTTCACCGTCTTGATTTCTCTGGTGATTTCGAACTTTGTCTTGAAGCAGGATTTTCTTGTTTTTTGGCCACTGTGATGCACTTTAGATTTTGCTCCTGGATGAAGTTTGCAATAGAAAGCAACATTCATCAAAACCAAAAGTGTCAAAACTACGGCCTGGGGGCCATTTGCGACCCACCATCCATTGGAGGCTGTAAATTTCCCCAGTGTGGGACTAATAAAGGATATCTTATCTTATCTTATCTTATTTTTCAGCCAAAAAAACCCCATCCGGGTCGTTTGGTTCTCAGGGAATTTAATCCATCGCAAGTGGGCTGCCTTCTTTTTCTTTGAGGACGTTTGGCCTCTCGTCTTAGAATGCCTCATCAGTTCATGGAACAAGGCTCGGGTTTTCCACACCAACTCTGGCTTGTCTGTGCTAACCAACTCACTCAAATCCTCTGCTCGTGTTCGTGAAGGTGCACTTTGAAGAAACTGTGGGCGAACACCCGACTTACAAACTTAACTCACAATATACCAAGAATCGTGAGCCCAAAATGTACATTATAAATTGAACCTACAGCTGTTGCTTTCATGTTGGTTTACAAATCAGGATTACAGAGGATAACATTCGATCATTTTCAACAAAAACTGCCATGTGCTGAAATAATGTACAGTAATTCCAGCTTCGTTCATCATCTTTCAATGTCTCACCATCGCAAACTAAATAAGCATTCCGCCACCTCGTCGTTAGCATCCCTGAAGCCTGGAATGGAGCGGCGTTGACTGTATCTGTAATATTGTTTACATTATTTCAAATGAATGTATACACAAAGGCCTCTTCCTAAAAGACACTTCAGGAAATATTTGTGCTAATGCGCTACGCCAATTATCTATATCCAAGCGTGCAGCCATGTAAACAAAGCATTATACAGTATATCCTCTCGGGTATTAGCCGCAGGCTACGTTGATTGGTCGATCGCCAGAGGTTCTGATCAGCACGTCACCTGCCTCCACCGCGAACGTCTTCTGGCGGGGGGTGAGCAAGAGGACATACTGTACATGTTCAAACATTTTCCATACCAGTGTTCAAATGAGAGAGGGGGGGGGGGACAAAAAACAACTGCTGTTTTCCCGCCATTCTAAACGTGATCAGACACTCAAGAACCTCGCAAGTCTGTTGCCGCTAATCAGCGCCGCTATTTTGCCATTTGTCATCTCGCTCGCCGCTTCCTTTCAAGCTCACCTTGTCAGCCCTAATGGCTTTGTGAACTCAATCATGAAAATGGTACTTTTTTTTTTCTTCTCCCCTTCGAAAGATGTTCAATATGCAAACGGCATTTTGATGAGGCGTGCGGACGGTTTTCATGTGAACAACAGCACCACGCAGATGACAGTTTTGTGGCGGGTTCGGAGTAACGTGTGGACTGTCACTCGTTTGAAACGACTCGAACAAAAGCAGACTGCCAGGGCCAATTTGATTTGCCGACTTCAAATTTGGTTATCAAGTCGATCATAATCAAACCCACAAAAATGTAAAAGTAGCCATGGCCAAAAAGACAGTTGGTTTCAATTGCAACCAAATTTGGATCACGCAAATGAGACGAATGGATGTGGCTAAATAGCAAGAAATTAGTTTTTGTCATTGCGTTTGGCCCGAGCGTGGTGCCCAAAATTTGATGACTCACTGAAACCCACAAAATTCTAAAGAGTCAACTCCACAAGGATCTGAACCAAACTTTTTATCTGTGATCAAAGTGCAAATCCTGAGCTGACTCTCATTGGCGCCCCATGCTGGCACAATTAGATCGATGCAAAAATACCCGCAGCTGGTGCTCCATTTTCCCAAACTCAAACGCGGCTTCCAAATTTTGCTCACCGCAGCCATGGGGGGGGATTCGAGGGCTCATTCATCATTGCGTTGCACACAGACACCCGCACAATTGAATCAAATATTTACATCAAACTTTAAAAATACATTTTCAAACATGCAACGTCGCCTTAACATTACTTTGCTGCATTTTAATATTTCATCCCGGTACTCAATTGTTAAACTCATTTTTGGGTGAAATAATTCACAACTAAAAAGCATTTCTTTGTCGTGATCGTCTGGGTATGTTTGGAGCGTGCAGTCTTTCCCTTCAATGATATTTAAGAAGGTGGTGATGTTTTATTGACAGGAAGAATGCTAGCATGCCAAAAAAAAAAAATCCTGTTGGTGACACAAAGGCACAATGCTAATTATCCGCCATGATGATGCTCCCGCTTGTCAGATATCGCAAATAACATGAAAAGCCTCCCTTGTACTAAAATGAGAAGACGAAAGTAACCATTATAGTTTATTCATCAACATTTTCTTTCATTGCGACACGAGTGGCACCTCAGCGTGCCATTGAAAATGAATTTTCAAGTGTGTCATTAATTACATTTTTTTAAATTAATTAAAAAATTAAAAGTAAACCCTGCCCCAAACATTAGTTTCACTCACTAAAGCGGAACATTGAAAGTTCAACACGTACACCCTTGAAGTAACATTTTGAAATTATCTACTAGCATATTGTGAGTGTTAAGGAATTTTTAAAATTGCGCTTTTTCACGTTCTTACCAAAATTATTATTTTTTTATTAAATCACAAAAACATGGCATGATTGTCAAGGAAGAAGCTGATGACCACGAGGAAGCGGAAACAGGTGACAAAAAGAGGCTGTTGGCAAACATCGATCGCACCGTTCACCGACTGGACCCAAACATGTCCGCCACAGAGACTCCCCACACTTTGCTTTCGAGGTACGGTACACATGAAATCATGAATAACTCATATTAACTGATATCAAAGACTGGGTTCATATCAATAATCTTGTGCCGCACATTTTTTTTTTTACCGATAAATCTCTGCCGGTGTATCTTGATTGCTTCGACAACATTGCCAGAGAAGGTCCCATCACTCGTGAGCCATTTTTAGAACGAGCCCACGGGCGACTTGTGTGACCCTTGGGCGCATGATGTTTGAGGCCCCTGCTGTGTATACGGTTTTATGTGGACCCACGCAGCGAAGCGACACCCAGCGACGCGTTGATGCCGGTTAGCCCAGTTTAGCTCAGGTTAGCTTACACAAGAATTGACGAAGTCTCACGCCGCGAGTTTTTCCCTCACCATGATCGCATTCGAAGCCTCTGGTTCCACCGTGCGATGCGTTACTTTTTGTGCAAATCCTGAACGCGCTTTTCAAACTTCTGAGCTAGCTGAGTTGGCGACATGTACTCTATGGCGCCAGACGCGCGCGCACACACACACACGCACACACACACACACACACATACACACATTTGCGCTCACACAGTTGGGACTGCTGCCGCCTCCAGATTAGTCTGCCTCCATAGACCAGCGTCTTTGTACATCAGAGGATGAAAGCAAGAGCAGGCAAGTGAACTCATGTTGTTAATTTGTCTCAGCAATAAAGACACAGCAAGCGTCCGGGACAAATCCACACACCCCCAGCCCTCGAAAAAAAACGCTCCCGCCTCTGCGCCCTTTTGTGAATCGGCCGGTAACCTTTTGCTCCTCACAGCATCCAGTCTTCCTTCCCTTCCGCTGTCTTGTTAGTGAGCATTTTGCGAAAAGGTTATTCAAGTGGCTTTTTATTTTTTGTGTTTTTTATTTTTTTTTTATTTTTTGCCACTAAGGTCTGCGCTTGCAGATAATTGAGGATTACTTTGACACGCGGGCACATATAGAATGCTCGAAATGTTGTCGACTTGCCCCTCGGCTGGAGCTTTGTGTGGTGTAAGTTGCGTTGTTTTTTTGTTGTTGTTTTTTTTTGGGGGTGGGGGGTAGTGCAGGATAGGTCACAACATATAAAGCCATTTCTGGAGCGATTGCATGTGAAGGCTGAAATGCTGTTTGAAAAATGACTGCAAGGTGCAATGACGGGGAATGATATTGAAGAAATGTGTCATTGAGAATGAATGGGGATTTTTTTGTTGTTGTTGGCGCACCCAAATGTTGCGTTGAAAATCCGTTTCTGAGGTGAATTGAATGAGTTGAACATTTTAGAATTTGTAATGGGAACAATGTGAATCTCTTTGGTGTAATGTGATATTTAGAATGACAAAGGATTAAAACAATTTTTTTGGGGGGTTGGGAACTTTATTTTGGAAAATGTAAATCTGAATTTTTGGCATGTGGCTTGAATGGCTGGACCTTTTGAATTTCAAATGGAACAATGTAAATCTGTTTTGGAGAAGGTGTCACTGGGGAGAAATGAAGGAAACCTTTGTGGTGATTGTAATGGTGAAGTTGAATTTTTGGTCAGTGGGAATCTTTGGTAACAATCGTTCCCCAAGTAAATTTGAATGAGATGAATGGTTTCAATTTCGAATGGTCACAATGTCAACGGCTAATGTTGAATGTGCCGTTTGGAATGAACGACAAAAAACCTTGATGGCAAACTTGGCCTCATTTGGGAATGCGTGGGGAATTTTTGGGGGTGAAAATTTGAATTTTTTTTAATTTTGGGAAAACCGTGACTCCTTGGCCCCCATGGTGTGAATTTTTGGAACATGTTGACATTGAAATGACGACTGAACAAGAGAGGGACACACACACACACACACACACACACGACGACGACAACAAAAACGACCCCGCTAATGCAGATCAAGAGCTTCTTTAATTGGCTTCCTGACGCCTGCTTAATCCTCTTCTTCCTATTAATCCCGTACACAATCCAAACAAGAACTCAGGGTAAGAGTAGTTAGTGGGGGGGGGGGGGGGGGGGGGTGAGGTGTGGGACAGCGAGACATCTGGGGAGACGACGGGACACCTGTGTACAGTTCAGTCCAACTTTCGGTCCGGGACGATCCAAGGCCGCCACGTCCCAGCGGCTGTGCGAGCAATCACACTCGAGAGCGCTAATAAACAGCCAAGTGCTGCTGAATTCGATATCGTGGCCTGTTCAATGACAAAAGCACACTTTGTGACCAGTTTGACTTTTAAACTTTTCTTTTTTTTTTTAAATCTGTACTTTCACAAGATCTGTGCCTCGAGACAATCCCGTCTCAAAGGTCAACAGACAATTCCTTTGACTTCATGCTTGGTTTGAGCCCTGACGTGCAATACCCACCGTGGGGCCTTATATAGACAAGTGTGCGTGCCCTTTCCAAATCATGTCCAATCAACTGAATTTACCACAGATGCAATGCAATTAGGCTGTAGAAACATTGCAATGATGGTCAGCGGGAAAAGGATGCACCTGGGTTCAAATTTGAGCTTGTAATAACGTAACATGATTTTTTATTTTTTTTTTAAATACAATTGCGCATATTACATTTAATAATATTACACTGGCATTATTGGCTATGTATACTTTCTGGATTCTCTTGATGCATCCCCCCCCTCATTTTCAAGAATTCCCAGGTGTCTTATTAGCAAGACTGTGATGAAGAATTGCCTTCTTTTTGTAGCGTCGCTACAATTAGCTTGTTTTTGAAAGGGTGGCTGTTTCTCATGCTAGCTGTCCCTCTGGGAGGTCGGATGAGATCCATCACATTAAGTTGAGTCTTATAAGTTGGCTCTCACTTATTGTGTTGAAAGGAATTGCATTTATTTTAGAAATTTATTTTAGGGTCACGTCAGACGCTGGCGCCGGTGTCACCACGTCTTTGTTTGGCTTTGTGACTTATTTGACGATTTGGGGAATATCCGTGTGGGAGTAACAGCGATCGGCTTTGCTACCTTTACAGTGACCGTAGCTGCCTTTTTTTTTTTGGTAACCTAATGAACATCCTGACTTCAGAAGCAGAACTGCAGTTTTGTGAAATGGACTGCGAGGACTGTTGGGTGTTAAACTGGACAGTGATTTTAAATTGGAGCCGCAAATCGATGCTTCTTTCATCTGAGGCAGTTGGCTAAGGTCAAGTCTCTCCTTTCAACAGCACTTACAAACAGTAATCCGTTACTTTATTACATCTTGGATAGATTCCTGTCATGCACTTTATTTTGGAGTCAGTCAGTCCTCCCTTAAGCATCTCCAGTTGGTCCAAAATGCTGCTGCTCTCCTCCTAACTGATGCTCGTAAGAAGGAGCACAGAACTCCAATTCTGGACTGCCTTCACTGCCCACCTGGACATTGTCGGGCTCATTTCAGACTTTTATTTGTTTCAGACAAATCTTGAAATTGTCTCGTGCCACCTTATCTCTCTGAGCTCCTCCACTCCCTACGCACCTGCCCAGCTTTCGACTCAACATGAGACTCATGGCATTGTTCCATTGTCTTCTGGAGTCTGCTGCATTTGTATTGATTGATTGATTGATTGATGACTAATTTTTAATGTATTGAAAACGAGGTGTATTATTTTGTGTTCTTAATTGACTCTCTCTCTCCACTGTCTTTGTCGTTGTATGACTGATTTTCACTGCATGTGCAGCACTTCGTATGCCGCAGGGGTTGAGTTGAATAGCTTATTTTCAAACTTTTTTATTACACCCGATGGAAAAAAAAATACAAGTGAAGATGTGTGACATAGACGGTTGTTATTGGACATTAATGACGCTGAACACACAAAAAGCCCGCATATCCATGCAAGTGAGAAATAAATACAGCCGAGTCCCCTTGCCTCAAAACAAAAATGATAACCGCAGTTATTGTTTTCTCTCTAGTTCTGCTGGTTATTAAATGTCATTTTCACAGCTTGCCGTGCTTCTGCGCCTCGTTAATCCATAGCTCTTCACGCAATCAACAAGCCGATTTTGGTTTTCTTTCGGGAAAAAAACAAAACAAAAAACCCCCCAAAGACATGCATGCCAGAGTCGTTTTTGGGCAAACTATAAACCGAAACGGACGCCGACCGTCATGTCGTCTGCAGCCAACCTTGATCTTTACCTGTGCAACCAGGATTTGGTGGGGGGTCTGGAAAGAAATGACTGACCAAATTCAAGGTTTTCGGATGGAGAGCTGAATTGCTCAGGACCCAGGTTTACTCAAATCACAAGATCGGGCCCATGACATAAAAATTATCCAGTGCATGTCGTTCCTAATGGGACAATCATTTCTTTCAGCACGCATGTACTCTCAATAGTGAGTGAAAAAAAAAGCATCAAAGGCTAAGTTATGCATGAAGTCTTTTTTAAATGAGAACTTTCATTTCTTAGAAAATCGCTTTCTGACTTTCGGGTTGAGTGAACGCTGGCGCGTTTTGGCTGCCGCTGCTCAACCCATATTGTTTTGTGTTTTTTGTTATTGTAAAGTGTCCTTGGGTGTCTTGAAAGGCGCTTATAAATAAAATCTACTACTACTACTACTACTACTAATGGGTTTTTTTTTTGGTTTTTTTTACAATGCTTTGATAGTCTTGAAATTTCTTTGCACGCGGCACAATGTCCCGACACTAAACCCAAAATGTTGATTATGCATTTCACTACAGTCCAGTCGGATTAGTTTCATTTTAGTGATTATTATGACCCAACAATTTTGCCAAGATGCCGATCCCGTCCGCTTGCCCTTGACAAAACTGCGCCCAACGCACTCTAATTGCCCCACGGGGATAAATAAAGTTTTCTGAATCTGAATCAACCCTAAGCCCAACCATGCTAGATGATGTAAAAATGTCAAAAAAAAAAAAATAGTGAGAACAGCTGAAGACTTTTTGATGACTGAAAAATAGTACACCAAATTGTCCTTCAGTTTCTTCCTCTGTAAACTATTTTGTCATTACTGTCTCCATTGTGAAAGGGCCCGTATCCTGTAATTACGAAGTTTTTCGTACAATTTCCGATTCACACGAGTGCATCACTTTTTGAAGGAAAAAAAAATACGTACGCACGAGTCTGGAAGATTTAGTGTTCATTGTGCCCTCTTCAAGTACCGTAGTCACTTTTGACCGCCATTTCATGTGCCGGAGCTTTTTTTAATGCAGAAGATTCACCTCTAAAACTGCAGGTATCATTTAACCTCGCGCATTTAATGGTGCTCAGCATTGTTTCTGCAGGTCTCAGGTCTTAATTTGTGCAGCGTGGCCGGTTAAAAAAAAGAAAAAAGGTTCAATGCAAAGGAGCTGAAGTTTGCAGTTTGTGAGGTTTACATTGGGTCAGGAGATTCGACTGAAGATGTTCAGAGGTTCACTAATGAGGAGAGGCACTCTCAGGTCAGTTTTCCTGCAGGTACTGCTATCCATTGACCGGTGGTACCTTATGACTTCCTGTTGAGATCAGAGTCGCCGTCACCACGGTCATAAAACCTAGCTGTGCAGCCAATGTTTCAGATCACAATTTTACATTATTCAGTGGTTAACCGCTTCAAATTTTATTGAGTAAAAAAAAAAAAACAATACCAATATATGTCACATACAGCTCCACCGTTTCATCGCTAGCAACAAAAATAGTTCAGCTAGGTAGTTAGGCCACTAGCCAGCTAGTTAGTCAAGGCACTTTTATGGATATAGCACGTTACACATAAGGCAACTCAGTGTTTCACACAACCAAAAGCGTAACACCTGAAAGCATTTCAAAACAGAGCAGCTGAATACATTCGCACAGCAAAGCGAATGTTAGCATGATAAACCAAAGTAGCCGGCTTCATTTTTACTCGGGGTTTCTTTTAGTTAAACAACAAAAACAAATGTAAAGATCCAAACCAAAAATGCGGAGTTCACAAAAAAGCTGCTCAATGTCAGCTAGGGAGTCCTATCAGGCCGTCGGATTGGGCGACTTTAAAAGAGACACTTGGAAGCTAGCTAGGAGAAGAAGTTAATTTAGCAGTCCACATATTTATTCTCAGTTCCTTGTCAAATGGTAAAAACAAATTGGACTGAATTATAGAAAACCAGTAACTGAAGACCGAAATGAGTAAATTGTTAACAAAACTGGCTTATTGCTAGCTAAGGCCTATCAAGCCAAAAAAGCAGGAAGTAGGAATGCTCTTGTAACTCGAATGTCTCCTATTTGAAGGTCAACCGCAAAATGTGAAAACATGACACTTTTGATAGAGCAGCTAGCCGGTCTGCAGCTAGCTAGCTAGCTAGTTATCTACTGTGAGACGCTCAGAGCGAAGTCTCCATCTTTACTATGAGCTCAATGTCAAACAACAACAACAACAACAAAAATCGGGAGTCAGTTGCACAGCGGCCGTCAAAAGACATTCAAACATTCCAGTTCAAATCGTTTGTCCACAAGGCACAGCAAGGAAGCTTTACTTGTAGCGAGCATTTCATACACAAGGTCAGTCAAGATTTGAAAGCATTGAATGACAAAAAAAGAAGAAAAAAGAAGATATTTCAAATCAAGGCAGAAAAAGTACAAAAAGCATCACGATGAATGAATTATTGTCCTGTCAAAACATGTGGAAACCCCCCCCCCCCACCAAAATAGTCGCCGTAGGAATCGCAAACAGCCATGATGAATCCCTTGACGTTGTCTGAAAGGAAGTCGAGTGAGGAGCGCGAGCAACATTTGGCTCCTACTCTGAATTTTACAAGCTTCTAAAAGGTGTTCTGACATTTGGAATCTCTCACGCAAACCTTTTGAACAGCACATTTGACATTTTGTGCCACAGCAGCTCGACGCGGCACCAACCCTGGCAATAAACTCTCTCTCCCCTGTAATATTTCACCGTGCGGCACGGAACCTATATTCATAATTTTATACGGCGATATTACCTCGCTTCAACAAGTTTAGCGTGTGTGTGTGTCTGTGCTCGTGTCGAGCCGAAATTAATGCTGCGCTCAAAACCCCTCGTGTCAGTTTTTCACCTTTTTCTCCGCGCAGGGAGCAAGAAAAAGAAACACATTTGGCCGCAACTGTCTTAGATTTGTCACTAAAGTGGGCCACTATCACACACGCCGAGTCGCCCAGCAGGCTGTGAAATGACTTCCTAGGTGTGTGTGTGTGTGTGTGTGATAGTTTCTGAGTGTTTTGTGCGAGAGTGTGTGAATGTGAGCGAGCAGGACCAAGTGTTTATTTGTGAGAGTGCGTACTCGCAGGTTGTCCCAGGCCACAGGGTGAGGCAAACGGTATCGCTGGAAACGTCACTGGAGCCGACAAGCTACACACACACAAACATATACGTAGGGAGAGAGAGGAGGCATGGACCTCCTCCAAGGCTCAAATATTTAGAAAGATAGAAATGAGTGAACGCCTCCGGTCTAGAATCTCAATCATGAGGAAGTCGAGATTTTATCCATAATTGATTCAGGATGTAATGGGAAGAATTACATCAAGTGAAACTATTGAAGATGCCTGACAGACACTTTGTAGAATGTAATGGTTGATTTTTTTTTCGATAGCGTTCGCCATATGCTAGTTATGTTCGCATCTGTTTGGTCAACTCAATTGCGCAATTCATATTTGGTTGCTTTTAGTTCTTTTTCCTGTACTACAGTTATCATCACACTTTTCCTCTTTGTCAACACTGGTACTCTTCTGAGGTGGTCTCACAAAAATGCCCCCCCCCCAAAAATCTGAATATAACAATGTTAACGCAACAAAGCATGTTTCCACCAAAACAATTTGTTGAGTTGTATTCTTTATTTACTAGCTTTAAGTTGGGGCGCAATGGAAGGGACAACAACTCTTTTTTTTTTCTTTTTTTTGTGGAAAATGCAGGAAAGCCAAGTTTCACATCAGATAAATTTAAAATATTTTGATGAATCGGCCAACTTAAAATGTTATCGAAATTTGTTGCCTTGAAATTTTTATAAAATGTTTCTTTTTACACTGTATGATTTAATTTATTAAACAAATTTGTGGTTTTATTTTTTCAATTTGAAAGTACAATTTATTTGATAGCATATTTGAATCAATTCATAATGGGGGGTTTTCAAGATACAGTAAATTGAATTAATGAAAACAATAAAGACACATAAAAAAATAAAATCAGCAGTTGAGGATTTTAGGTATTTTTTAAAAATAATTTAAATAGCCAATTAGTTAAATTTTTTTATTTCTATTTATTCAATTATGTTTTCTAACATCAATATCCATTTCCCCCCCCCATTCAAATACCATTGAACAAAACAAAAATAAAAACATGACGCCATTTTGTGGCTGCCTGTCACCGAAATGAGCGCTCCCATTCATCAGGAAAATGAATAATACATGAAAATAAAAATATTCCAGCTTGATACGTATATGAAAATCCCGAGATGGCAAGTCATGCATAAAGAAAACCTGCACAGATGAAAGCCTGACATTCTTTGTCGGACCTCCCAAGAATCGCCAGCAGCTGTGTGCACACTTCACGTTCCATTTTCATGACTTGGGAGGACACACACACACACACACAGCCAGTGCTGTCCCCGGCCCAAATTAGCATGCACACACTCCACCTCAGCTTTATTGCAAACTGACTGGAAGAAAAAGACGCCCAGTCGTGAAGTGGAAATATAAATCTCAGCAAAATATTTTGGCACGCAAACAGGTTATCAGCATTACGGCGTCCAGCCTGGCAGCGCGGCATGCAATTGCTTTGACGCCGGCTGCTATCTTGCAAAAGAGAGCCGCAGTTGAAACAACACAGTTCATTTTCTCCAGGAAAATACAGCCCTTTATTTTCCCGAGGAAGCGGCTTTTGTTAAGGATGTGGTTTTAACACCCCTCTGACCACCGTATTTGGCTTTACATTCATTGGATCAATCAGTGCGGACAAGTACGAAAGCACCTCAACTCATACAAGTGATCTGACTTAGAAGGGTATTTGTTTTGACATATGGGCCGAGGTTTTGATTTTCGTTGCGAGCGACGATGTTGAATCCGAGCGCTAGCTAAGGTGGTAGCAAACTTTACAGCAAGCAGCAGTTTGGCAGAATCCCAAACAAGGGTTAACCCCCCCCCCCCTCCCAGCTCAAGTGCTTCTTTCAAACTGCTTACTGCCACACCCAGTTGGAATTTACTATGAAAGACAACATAAAACAAAGCTACTTACACGTTGAGTATTTCAAGGTCGAAACTGCTAGCATGCAAGGCGGCGCTCCAAGAAAGCTGCTTTGGTAGCATGACTTTGTCTTGAAGGAGTATTGCCAAACATGAAATGTTTCCGTGGTGTGTGTTGTTTTTTTTTTTAATGTACAATCAACGAAAACACAAAAGGGCTGCTCAACTTAACCGATGAATTGATTCGGACAGTCACGCGGGCGCCATATGCACACCTTCTGCCTCATTAGCTAATTTTGTCACGCCGTCACACGTTTAGAAATCCACGATAATTAACAATTGAATGAGAGGCTTAAGATGGGGCCAGAGACGGGTGATTTCCAAAAGATCATTTGAATAATAATCTACCGACTGTCATAGTGAGACTTTTGATTTGACAAAATATAACAGAGTACCACAGTACTGGTTTATTCATTTTTTTACTTGGCTATGAAATATGACAGAATGTAAAATCAATCGCGTGCAATAGGCTAAGCAAACAATATCTTTGTGTGTGCGTGCGTGTGTGTGTGTGTGTGTGTGTGTGTGTGTGTGTGAAAATTCAAGCCAGCTTCAAGATCGATTTCCAAGTATATAAAGATTTATTTTTTTTTGGCAGCTGCACATTGTGGCATCACTGCAAGTCAACATTTAGTTTTTCCCGACGGAAATGCTGGAAATTGAAATAATCTGTTGCCATCGTAAAAACGTTGCAGCTGCACATTGTCATGATCCGGTTTGGGACCAACAGGTGGCACTGTAGGGCTCCTCCCCTACAGCTGCACACCTGTTGGTCATTAGCTAATTAATGCTTTAAAAGGACTCCCAGCCCGACCACTCATTGTCGGGTCATTGTTGCTCTTGGCAGCTGTCATGTTTGCTCGTTGCTTTTTGTTTGTTTGCTTGCAACTGTCATGTTTGTTTCTGTCATGGTTCTGTTCCTGTAAGTTTTTTTGCCACAGTCATGGTTTTGTTTTGCTACTTTGGATTAGTTTTGGTTGTTAGCACTTTGTTTGTTTTGGATCCAGTTTTCTCTGTTTTATTAAATATAATTCTTCAAATACACCCTGCTCCTCCCTCCTGCCTACTTTTTGGGGTCCACCACCACCTCGCAAACGTGACACACATGCACAAGTGTAAAGCAACATTTTAATATTCTGCCGTACAGATAAGTGTAAAATAAAAACAAAAGTGAAATACTGCAGACTGTCGCTAAATTCAAGTCAATTAAATCATCATAATTAGCATTATTAATTGTCACACAAGTGTAAAAAATGAGTGCCAATGAATAACAATAAAACAGGGCAAAATAATACAAAATAAATTCAAATTACCGATGGCGAGGAACGAGGGCAGCGGCGCAAATTGAAGCTCGCCGCTTTGTCGGCAAAATGTTAACGTCCAATCATGCGCAAGCTGCAACTGTGCTAACGAGAGCGTCAAAGTTGTGCGATACAACCACCGCCAACATCACGACGCTCGTCGCCTTTGCGACACCGACGTCGGTGTGGGCGCTTCACGTACGCTACGAATGTGTCGGGATATTGATACATTAAACGCACAAGTGAAATGAAAACAAAAGATGAGACCAACTCATTCAAGAGAAAGCCTTTTTATGGATGTAAAGCATTTTTCTCAATAAGCCACATCCATCAAATCAAAACTACGGGGGCGAACATTCAAAAATTTGGAGTGGTTGAAGTGGGCATAAGTAGAAATGACATTTTTTGTGACGATTGATCGCAATTTTTGGACACCAAAGTGACGTTGAGCTTTTTCTATGGAGAGGAAAACGCTTAGCGTCCACAAAAGAATTGGTGTAATCATTGTCATATTTCCAGACGTTGAAGTGGGCATAAGACAATGTTCACGCATATTTAGGCGGCGATTGTCCGTAGTTTTCGGACAACGCAATGCCAACAGTCTTCAAAATATCGAGGCAGTCGTTCAGATATTTTCTGAGATTGAAGTGAGCACATCTTGATTTCCACATACATTTGATATATTGTGTTCTCACGTGTAGCTTTTTTAAATTTTTATTTTTTACATGAAGTGTTTTAAACTGTCCCTCAATGACGTCATTGAATAATCGACTCACGCTTGACTTTCATCGCATTGCAGTCGACTGCAAAAAAATGTCTAGTGGAGACTTGACGACACTTTTTCCTTTTCACGTTTTAATTGTATGTCCCACAAATATCGTATTAAAACAAATCAACATTGACTGGAAGCATGACTTTACTGGGCGAACGCTGTGTTGCAATTTCCGTACAAATGGCGACTGCGTGCGGTTGTGAATGAACAAAAACCCTTCCGTTACCCACCGAATTTGCCATTAAAATTCAGGAAGGGGTAGTCTCCGTGAGAGGTTACATTATTGGCAGGAGGGAGGACACACACACACACACGCACACACGCGCGCGCGCACGCGCGCGCGCGCGCACGCACGCACGCACGTACGCAGCTGGTGTACCTGACTCCATCAGACAGACCCGGGCTAGTCCGAGCTTCGAGCTGCTGGTCTTTTGTTTTGTTTTTTTTTAGAGGGGGTGGGGGGAGTGTGTTGATTTGAAGAACTTTACGGAGGTGAGACGCGGGATGAGCGAGAGTGTGGAAGAATAACTAAATCGGTCGAAATTGGTGAGGAAAAAGGAGCAGCATCAAGTCCCGGTGAAGCGGTGGAGCCGAGAGCCAAGGGGGAGCTATGCCATCTCCCGCAGAGCGGAGCCCAGTCCTCCTGCGTCGCGTGTCGGAGCTGCAGCATGGTGCCCCTCTCCGGACCCTGGACCCGCCGCCTCGCCCCCGGGAGAGCCCCTCGCCCCTTCCTCCTGCCCCCCCTGCTGCTGCTGCTGCTCGGCGCCCTCGCGTCGCCGGATCCGTGCCTGCTCCCGCCGGCCTCGTGCCACATCCTCGCCCGGATCGGACACACGGTGCGCCTCGGCGCGCTGCTGCCCGCCCGCCAGCCGGCCCGGATACAGAACGCGCTCAACCGCGCCCTAGCTAGCCTCCGGCACCAGAGCGCCGCCGCCGCCGCCGCCGCGTCGGACTCGTCCACCGCCTCCACCACCCCGGGCAGCGGCAACCCGGCGCGGAGCCTCCCGCTGCTGCCCTACAACCTGAGCCTGGAGGTGGTGGCTCGCTCCCCGGCCGGATGGGACCCGGCGTCGCTGTCCCGGTGCGCCTGCCAGGAGCTGGCGGTGCGCGGGGTGAGCGCCGTGCTCGCCTTTCCGCGCTCCAGCGAGGAGCTCGTCCAGGTGGAGTTCCTCTCCAATTTCCTGGAGACCCCCTTCATCTCCATCCTGGAGGACACGGAGCCCCTTGTCACCAAGGTGCGTGCGTCACGACACCACACGGGAAGCGTTTTATTTGCGTGCCGCTTGTTGCCGCACTTGTGCTGCAAACTGTTTATTGTTGTTGCTCTTTTTCAAGGCTGACCGTCTTCGAAGGGGGGGGGGGCACTAAATGTCAGTGAAATCAATGCGCTGCAGGAAATTGCAACACTAATTAGCACATTGAGTACATCCGAACATCAATAGTGATTTTGGTTTTTTTTAAAGCTGCGATTCGCATCCAGTCATCAGACGCTGCACAGGAAATAACCCAGTTGTTCCGAAAATAATTATTTAGCGTGAATATCACACTGCAACACTGCGAGAGTATTTTTATTGACAAACTAAGAATTCACTTGAGTTGCTTTCAAACAATTTGGACTGCAATTGCCTCCCGCGGCCACTGGAGCGGGAGGAAATGTTCTGAATGGCTCCAAACACGAGGTCCCGCCCCCTTAGCTCCAATCAGAAATGTGGGCGAGCGACTGACGTTCTCGTCAAATAAAAGTCGACTTTTTTTTAACCTGTAGCCATTTATAAAACTGAATTATAGCTTTGCCTTTCCAATCAACAGACCCGCACAAATTACATTTGTGAGTAAATTAAGGTCGATCAAACCTTTTTTTTTTTAAACTTTCGAGATCAATCTCGGTGTCCTTTCAGTGCCGGGTGAACCTGCGGGCCCCTCCACATGCATGTTTCATACCTTCACTTTGCATTGAACTCTCAAGCCCCTCCAGCAGAAGCCGCTTTTTCTTTACTGTATTTTTATTATTCCTTCAAGCTGTCTCTGCAATGTCTTGACAGTGTGTGCGTGTGTGTGTGTGTGTGTGTGTGTGTGTGTGCGCGCATGCGCGCAAGATGAGATGTTTAGTTTCCTTTCCAAGTGAATCACTGCAACAGTTGAGTTGCTGATAGATTGACACTCCCGAGTCGTGCAGCGTCTGCTTCCTGTCGCCGTGTTTGTACCAATATTTATGTGCTTGTGTGTGTGTGTGTGTGTGTGTGTGGCCTGCTCCACACGCACACAATTTATGGATAGGATCCACTATGAATGTTGAATACTTCTGAAAGCAATCCAGGAACATATATATATATATATATAAATTTTTATTCAAAATATATTTTTAATGATTATCAGATTAATCGTAATTTTACCCTGCCAAATATCTGAATCGGCATTGACAGTAAAATAAATAAATACATTGAAATCAGTCGGACCATAATTTGTTCTGGCCATTTTCATAAAATCAGTAAAAAAAATACCAATGTGCTTGCTAAAAACGTGTAATTTTTTTAAAGTCTTCCAAATATGTTCCAATATGCTGGTAGGACAACATTTCGACAATTTTATGAGTTGCAAATGCACTGGGCTCATCGGAAAAAAAAATTCTATATATTTTTGGAAATCTGTAGCTTTTTTTAGCGATCTTATCGTCTTGAATCGACGTTTGAAGATATACACCCGGTCGACATATTCCAAGGAAGAGGCGACACAAGATGACAACAAGAGGAATGAGAAGGTCTCAAGATGAGCTTTAGTCACATTTGATGTCAATGACGGTCACCGCCACGTCACGATGAGGTCGCTTGGCGAGGGCGTAAAAGCGAGCGAGCGAGAGAGGGGGAGGCGGGAGGCGGGAGGCGAGGAAAGAGACGGCAAAGGGTGAGCCGGGACACAGCTGAGCGCTTCCTCCAGCTGCAAGGAGGACTTTGAGCTCGGCGGGATTCTGGCACACAGCCACAGGGCAAAAGAAACGACCATCACTCTTTCCCTTTCTGGATGCATCAGCCTTTTTTTTTTTCTTTTTTTTTTTAGCTTTGCTTTTTTTGCAGTTTTTTTGGGGGGTGGTGGATGGTGGCAAAGTACAGCACAGCATGTCTTGCATGTCCGCTGACACAACTCGGCATTTTTCTCAGAGGGCATAGCAGTAGGTATTAATATGAAAATAACGCAGCTTTATCTGCCCAAGGGTGCAGCAATTTTGTCCGATGTCGCCCTCTGCTGTCTGCGGAAATAGATGCCAAAGTGCCTTCGGGCTCGCATTGCGAACATCACGGCATGCCTATTCTCGGGCTTTTGTCACGTAAAGAACGTAAGGCCGTGAGTATTGTTGTATTCTCGTCGATGGTGTTATGTGTTAGCGTGAAGCTAGCGAGGGTTAGTATTAAGCTAGCAAGGGCAATATTCATTGGTTGTTGGCTCCCGACACATTTTAGAGTTCTTTTTAACATCCTATTCTTTGTTTTCAAATCTTTAAATGGCATCGGTCCCCCTTACTTGTCTGAGCTCCTCCGCCGCTACACACCTGAGACTTGATTTTTAGTCGGACTGTTTTTGTGCTATGTACTGTCTTCGTTCATCTATTGTTTTCTTGTATGAATTATTTTTTTGCTTCATGTACAGCACTTTGTAAACAGCGGTGGTTGTTTTAAAGTGCTCCAGAAATACACTTGACACACTTCCGTCCGCGGGACGATGCGTTCCCGGCCTGCGAGCGCTTTATCGCTCGCTTTCTACTTAAGCTAATTAGAAGCAGTGTGTGACCCCTCACTGTAAATCTCTGCTGTCTATCTTTTGACACGGAGGACGTGCGAGTGTTAAAAAGCGAGGTGGGGGAAGGTCGAAAAAGAAAAAAAAAAACAGAGTAAGGCCTTCGAAATTCCCACTTGAGCAACGTGATGATATTTGATGTAAAAGCTCATGTAACCTCGATTCATCCTCCACCGAGTGAATGAAACCCGTTTAGAATCGACCTTCCCAGCGAGTCTGTAGCTTTAGATGAAAGAAAAAATATATATATCTTTGCAATATCGTCGCTTTGAAGCGCGGCCTCGCCGAACACCTTTTCACTTATCGCTAACATCTTTTCTGCGTGGAGCGGGAGGGCGGGAAACCTTCTTCCTGATTTGCTAAATGTGATTAAGCGAGGACGCCGCTGTGGCGTGAATTCATTTATGTTGCCACCGAGGATGTGTTTCTTTAGCGTCTCCTTCCGCCCACGCCCCCGCGCTTAATACTATTGAAATACACCCTTGGACTTCTTCACAGGGGCTTCATTTCACAGTCTTAATTCGCTATACCGCGCGTCGTATTCGCCTCGGTGGCTTGTTTGCTGCGCGCTGTTGTTTGTGCGCTACGTGGTAAATATCCTTTCAAGGAAGATGTCTTATTAATAATTCAGGCGGTGGTTTTATGAGATGAATTCTGAAATCAAAAGCGAGGAGCAGCCCCTTTCACATGGCAAAACTTTATAATTTATCTTCGCCGGATTGCTCCTCGAATAATGTTTAGTAATAAAAATTTTAATGTAGCGGAGTCGTTTTAAGTTGCAGTAACAGCGTTTGCCACAAGATGGCAAATGTTGCTCAGGAAGCCCAAGACTGTTTCTCTCCACCAGAGAAGAAGAGTGTGGCTCCTGGCAACGGACTTACATATGATTTACTATCCGGCTAGTTTGCTTGGACATGCTTGCTACAGTGAAAGACTAATTCGCCATGACAGCACGACAAAAGTACGCAAACCGTTGACAGTTCGTTTGAAGTTCATGAGGAGTTACTGAATTTGTGTCCTCCAAAAAAAACCTTCAACACGATGGCTTCACCGGACAAGCATCATGCTATGTAAGTCTTGTGATCAGAGATAATCATAGCGGCACTTAATAAAAGTGGTGTCAGGGGTCTCTTTTTTTTTTTTTCTTCTAAGCTTCCTGACAATCCTCAACATGATCATCAAACTTCCATGCCATGCTCCTCCTACATTAAATGGCGTGACAATTTAGAGCCGCCCATCTGTCTCGTATGCCCACTATCAAGGGGGGGGGGGGGTCATTTGAGAGAATTCCTTTTGAAGTGTTTGGCAAAGAATGATCCCCGGAATTCTAACATGGCCACTTCGAACCAAATTGGCAGATATCCTGTTCGATTCCAAGCACGTGTCCTTGAGACATTTTCATGCATCCTGTTATGATAGAAGTGAAACTGGTGATGGGAGAAGCGACAGTAAAACAGGCCGAAATTCAGATCTCAGTCGAATACAGTATCAGAGTGTGAAAATAATTCTTGCATTTTAGCTTGTCAGGGAGTCAGCGCCACTAGAGGGGAAATCTGATCAAACCTAATCCCAGTCAAGAGTCTTGCCGTGGCATTTTGTACCAACAGGAGGCTTTTAATTGAGAAAACCAGAAAGCAGCACCGTACAATCGTCAAAGCCCAATGTAACATATAAACTCTGTGTCACTCATGAATACAAGAGGCCGTGATTTGCTTTGCATTAAGGTGCATTTAGTACGGTGCCGCATGCGATAAAAACCGAAACGACTCCCCACCTCTGATTTAACCCGCCACCTTTCACATAGCTGCCATTTATTTAAATGCAATAATTAGGACTTTTATCATGAATCTGGGAACTACTTTCTCCCGCACGTGTGTCCCTCCATTCAGTCATTCTTTTATTCTTATTATAGGCTTTTTAATGACAGCCCTTCACTAGTAAAATTAAAATTATTGGTGGGGGTCAGGGGGTGGGGGAAAATCCCTTGAATGAAATGACATCTTAATCCGTAGACACCAGCAGAAAAAAACTCTCATGTGCGTGGTTGCATGCGTACGCGCGGTTGCAGGTCTGTGCGCGGCCGCACGCTGTTGCATATCTACACTTAACACACGCAGCGCTGTGCAATGCTATGAGTTACTAAGCCTAATGAGGCTTCACAAGCCTGCTGCCTTTCACGTTTTCTTTCGGATGATGAGGGGATTTACTCCACAGTCCAGTAAGCACCCAAGAGTTGGAAGGGGGTGGGGGGGGGTAGAGGGGGGATCCCCAAAACTCAGGCCACAGCCAGAGCCAAGTGACAGTTTACTCCAAGCTCGCCACTTAACTGCAAACAGCTCAAAGTGTGTGTGTGTGTGTTTTTCTCTCAACCCCGGCGTCGTCTTCTTTATTAGCAGCGTGGTGACAGTTTGGCGGCGTCTCGGCAGCGTTAATGGCTCTGCGCAGGGACGGCAAACAGCGTATTGTGAGCCTGTCTGAAGCCCTTAGTTCAATTTTGGGTGTTTATGCATGTTTTTTTTGTTTTGTTTTTTTGCATGGTGTCTGTGCCTTTGGTCCTTGGAGCATGTCTGAGGTCATTTCACACCAGCGTGTTGTAACGGGCTGTACTGTGGTGTTTTGTACAAAAAGTTTTTTTTGTTTTCTTTTTAGAGCAAAAGTAAACATTGAATTTATTGTTTGGCTCTGGGGTGGGCAAAATGTTGTGCTCACGGTCCATATTTATAATCAAAACAGTGTTAGGCGGGTCATCCACACTTGCTGATTTTCATGGGGTTTATTTGTTTGTCAATACGCAAATCTGTGCGAACAATACAGCATGAAAATTGAAAAAACATTTTTTTGAACAATAATAATCTACATCTTACAGTTATAAAACTAACAATAATATCGTTATCCTGAAAATGCCCTTTGTTTTTGTCTTTGTCAATTAATATCATAAATTAGCTTGTCAGAGTTCATTTTTTTCCAGTAACACACCAAACATCCATACAGCAAAGGAGGGTCAAACATTCACTTGAGAATTGTCGTTTAATTTTATACACAGTACGGTGACATTTTTGCTTGTTCATTTAAAATCTTGAACTTGACATATATGCCATGTATGAAAAAAAACCATTAAAAACTAGTCCTAAAACTAACACCAGCTAAACTAAAACCGCATTTATGAAAGCATGAAAACTAACAAATACTAACCAACCTGCGCCAAAAACAAATTGTAACTGAATTTAAAAAAAAGTCAAAACGAAATAAAAATTATCTGTCATGAAAAATCCAAAACGATTGTAACCCTGGCGCTGACGCCTTTGCCCCTACTAGCTTAGCATAGCCGTTGGCACATGACTCAAAAGTAGCGTGTCGTATCTCAACCTCTGTTCATATCCATGATTAAGATGCTCCTGAACTTGGAAGTTGATAAAGACCCACAAACGGAGTCGGCAATTGACAACGGTATTTTTACTTTATTTTAGTTTTAGCCATTATATCGTTTTGTAGTTGTTGTTTTTTTTTTTTTTACACTTTCGTGGCAGCCGGGATGCATCTGAAAATGTTACAGTGTGCCGCCTTAATTAAAAAATAAATACAATGGAATTAGTGTGAGGGATGATGGGAAGGAGAGCTGCAGGGGAAACTGCGGAATCGGGTGAAATCACCTGGAATGAGCTGGCCAGGAAATGAAGGATGTGACGATCAAAACACACAAAGTGAAAGCACAACGCGCGCAGCACACCTGGACGGAAGAATCCGTACGCCATGTGAGGAAATGAGAGGCATTAGGAAGGACTATTTGGGAGGGAGGAAATGATCACCACAGTTCGCACCAAGTTAAAGGACAGATAAGGAATCATAAGGGGAGCAATTATGGGGCTGGGAAACGAGTAAAGACCTTATCAGGTGATGGAGGAAGGGGACGACACAGAGTAGAAGGGAAAGCACGAGTCACCATCTTGACGAAAGATCACGGCGAGCCAGTCGTAATGTCGGCCGTTTTCATCCTTCTCACGGGAAGAAAACGATTCGTGCCACTGACGCTTGGGAGGAAATAGCGCCGGGGTCCTTGAAAGCACCCGAAATTGTTCGCCTCCATTGACGGTCAACCTATTTTGTCTTGAAAGTGGACACATTTATTGTTTTCCAAAAAGCCAAATATCAACCCTTTCAGAGATCTTGACAGGAAAAATAAAATAAAATGAAAATAACACTAGTAATGAAATAAATAACACTATTATAATAACCAATTATTTTTACTCTGATTGAATCTTTTTGCCATTATCCATCCATCCATTTTCCGAACCGCTTGATCCTCACTTGGGTCGCGGGGCGTGCTGGAGCCTATCCCAGCCGTCTTCGGGCAGTAGACGGGGGACACCCTGAATCGGTTGCCAGCCAATCGCAGGGCACACAGAGACGAACAACCAACCACGCTCACATTCACACCTAGGGACAATTTAGAGCGTTCAATCAGCCTGCCATGCATGTTTTTGGAATGTGGGAGGAAACCGGAGTACCCGGAGAAAACCCACGCTGGCCCGGGGAGAACATGCAAACTCCACACAGGGAGGCCGGAGCTGGAATCGAACCCGGTACCTCTGCACTGTGAAGTCGACGTGCTAACCACTGGACTACCGGGCCGCCCTTTTTGCCATTATTCCATTTTATTTGACAGGGGTGTCTAGGATGGAGATATCTATCTATCTATCAATCGATCGATCGATATATACATTTTTTGGGCGGGGGGGGGGCTCAGATAGGGCACAGGCTGCAGTAGGGTGCAATAGAATGTTATGTACTCTGCATGTACAAGTATTGATCACGTGACCAGACTGAAAAAAAAAAGAGAATGCATCCCTGGTATTGTTCAGGGGGCCGCGCAAAATGTAGAGGTGGGCCATATGCGACCCGCAGGCTGTAGTTTGGGGACCCCTAATATGAAGAGGCGGCAAAGGAAGGATTCGGGATGCGGCCATTGAAGGGATACCGCTGTTATCCAGAAAGGACGTCGTTCACGACAGCTGAAAATTATCGCAGGAATGCCGGCAAGCAGTTGGAACGTTTGGAGTTTTTTTTCTTCCATTGGGGCGATTGATTCAAATGTGCCGTTTCAAGGATTAGCGGCCGATAACCCGGCCGCTATCTACGCTTCCAGCACACATACGTCCAGGTGGACTTTGTGCTCCTTTCGCCCCCCTTTGCGTCCCACCACGATTCCCTTCCCTTCCTGACTTTGTGCAGCAGACTCGCGTGCGCCCAAGCGAGGCGCAACACGGGCGACGGTGGCCAGCTGGTACGTCGCGATAAGTGCGCCGCGCATCCGCGACTCCCTTAGGTCACAGGTCAGAGGCGAGCAGACGGGGGGAGGGGACAGGTGACGGAGACATGCGCCGGGCTGGAATTATACAGATACCGGCAGATGGCGGCGGGCCGTAAATGCCAAAAAAAGACGGGCTCGCCCCAGGGTGGGAAGGCGGGGGGGTGGGGTGGAAAGATCCAAAAAGTGAGCCATGCGGAAAGAAGAAACTCCAACAAAGGGAGGATTTGGATCCCCATATTCATACGTGCAGGCTGGGCGATTGTGGGGGTAAAAAAAAAAAAAAAAAATCATTGGGATGATTTTACTTGATATTGAAATCACGATGAACAAAAACGATTAGCCAAACATAGCATGTGGCTTAGCGTCACCGTCTCTCTTTTGCGTATTACTTATTGTTCTATTTCTAATCACCTGGGACCTCGCCTATTGTATTTGTGCCTTAGACTTAGTATGACAAGAAAAAATCTTTGAAAACTAAAATAATAGCAAATAAAAATAATAAAAATCAATCCATAGGTATGATTCTCTTGTCATAGCATGACTACTATAGCCATCTGAAGACCCTGCCACAGCCAAGTCCCCTCCCCTCCGTCCGCGGGAACATCCGTGCGTCTCACTATAGCAGATGAAAGGAGCCCCAGGCTTCGGGGACGCAAGTCTGCGACATCTGCAGCTTTTGGCAAATGTTTCTCGTGGATGTCTCGGGGTTGCGGACCTCACCGTTACTTGTGCGACAACCGAGAATCAAGGAGGAAGGATCTTGTTGATCCAATCTGTTTTCAAACACAACTGTAGCTTGATGTCCAAACACTTGTGGCATCCCATTTTTTTAACCTCTTAACCAATTCTTGAAATGTATATGGACAGACTGAACAGAAGTGGTCCAAGGACTAACCCTTGAGCAATCCCACGGCACGGCCATTCGCTCAGATTTGAAATTTCCAATGATCAGAAAATAACTTCCTTCCTCCCAGTAGGACCGGAACCATTTTAGGACCGTTCCATTTCATCCCGATGACCCACTTTGGAAAACAGTATCGCAAACATAATTTGAGATGGAACCGCAATGCATGGCTCTAAATCTCACTCAAATTGGTAAAATACTGATTTTCTTTCTGGGATAATTGATGTTAAGTGCTTAGAAGACGCCATAATTGGTGTCGATCATCGTATCTCATGGTAATTGGAGTCAACTATTTCTAAATTGTTGACTCTGCGATAAGCCGATGACACCAAAACTCTCACTTGCTAGAATCAACTTCATTACAAATGGGTCAAATTTAAAAAAAAAAAGAAAACAAAAAGGAATAGGCATTAGCGATGGACGCCTCCGATTGCCTTGTGGAGATGAACACCGACACAACTTTCAAAGCGGCGAAAATATTCAAGAGGGTTTTAAAAGAAACATTCACGGGCAAATAGCTATTCATCCACCCAGCCGTCCATTTAGTTTTTTTTTTTTTTCTGCTGCTCATTGTGATCAGGTCGTGTGTGTGAGCTGAAGCCTACTCATCGTGAAAAATCCAGTCTGATGCATGTCAAAGGCTGTAGACAGGAGGAAGCACGCAAAGAGACGCTTATGCCCGCGCGCTAGCTGAATCATACCACAATAAAGTCAACGTCCAGTCTGTGTGTCATGCCATAAAAAAAACAAACCAAAAAAAATAAATAAAATGGCTGCACCCTAAACTGCAGAGAACCTGATGGGCTTTATGAGGAAATTTACCGATACTAATGAATGGATTATCGTTTGTAAACACGATGGGATGGAGGGGTTTCTCTCTGAATGTTCTGCACTCCCTTTTCAAATCGAGCAGCGTAATGCTTCCATGCTGCTATAGCTCAACGTTTCATTGGTGATGTCATCTTTAGCTTATTTGTAACCGCAAATTCATTAACACTGACTTAACAGCGCCTCTACTGGTTGCAACTGAGCACTGGCGGCTTTGTAACAATCATACCCGAATGTAACGTTTTGGAATGGGCAATATTTTGGCTGATTTAATTTTTAAAAAATCTTTTGCTCACTCTAAATTGTCCTTAGTTGTGATTGTGAGTGTGAATGGTTGTTTGTCGATGTCAAAATGCTAAACGACAAAATATTGAAAAACATTTGCATGCTCTGCCCGACATCTTTATTGCTGTTAAGGCACCCAAAAAAAGAAGTGACTTTATCCATGATCTCTCTCTATATTTTTTAAATAAATTCGCTGGTTAATTGGTTATCGGTGTTTTACTCTGCCCAACAGCGTCATCCGTAGCGGCCGAGCCCTTGTTTTAATATGCGCAGATTGCAACAGTCGCTAGTTCAAGTTGTCTGTCACAAGTAATGCTCTGACCCACCAACCCGAAGAGGTAAAAATGTTGACATCCTTGAGGGCCGGCGTTCCGGCCCTGTGAGGACAAGATCTGATTCTGTTACCAAACACTTGCATTGCTTCTAGTCGATTTACGGTACATGAGCTAGCACTATTGATGACCAACTATGTGTTCCATAGCCACCACCCATGCGGTGGAGTCAATATGCGCCATCATGTTTACAACTCCAAATGAAGCTTGCTATCAGGCTCGACATAATGACTTGGCCACTTTGTGAGATTTAATGAGTATTAAGAAAACAGAATAATAATAGAGGCCACCCCCTGGCATCAGGCAAGAGTCAGATTTCAATCGACCTTCGCTGAGCCTTGCAATGAGCTCGGCAAGGCTCATTAAGGCCGCTGCAAATTTAAGCGCAGCACCCCTGAAGGAACTCACATGGTATCAATTCTGACGTTCCGCCTCTGGATTATCTTTGGAGTCCTCGTGTTTGTTGAAAGCATGCTTAAATCACCACCCGCAACTCCAACAAGTGATGGCAACGACGCCGGAGGCGCTCAAACATTTTGGGTCCAGGGGGCGGTAATGTTTCATCATCCAAAGAACTAATTCAACATAACGATGGCGCGCACGGCGAAAGCCGCTATCCCGCTTGATTGTTATTGAAGAAAGGGTGTTTTTTTTTTTTTGGTCCGATATTTAAGTATATATAAGTATATATAAGTTCGCCATTGACGTTGAAACGACATAGTGCCACAGTCGCTTCTAAAATATTAAATGTACTTTTTTAGAAATCAAACCAGGTGCACAACCGATTTTTAACATTGGTCATGGTGGTATTATTTGAAAATATGAGAATGTCGGGTTTGGTTTGTTTATTTAACTTTTAAATCTTTTTCAACTGATGCAACCTAATCTATTGCAAATAAATTCGCGGACCCTCACCCCTACGCAGCTCCGGTTCGCGGACGCCGAGCCACCCCAGTTTTGGGAACCACTGGCTCATCTACTGCGTTTCCTTTTTCGCTCTCTTTCTTGTGTTGCTGACCTCCACGTAGGGGGCGTCTTCCATAAATCAGAGCGGCACAGACATTCCCAGACGGACCTCTAAAACTGACAATCTGATATTCATACGTGCACCATCTCGCCGCATAGACGCAATTTATCAGCCGCGGATGCGACGCTTGCGGATGGAAAATAACATCGTGGCGGGCACCGAGAAGGAGGGCTAAAAGCAAAAGCAAAGTGCTGATGATAAATAAGAGCCAAGTGACAAAAGTGGAAGAGTTCAAGACCAAAAAAAAAAAAGGAGACGCCGTAAGTTTTACGTCTTTATTACCCTTCATGGCCGAGGACAAACTATCCTCCAGGTAGCGCTAACGCCCGTTGCACTTAATAATTCACCTTAACTCAGGTGAACTGGGGTATGTTTGTCTTTCTATTACGTCGTTTCTGTGAAACAAACAAACAAACAAAAAAGGAGAGGCTGGGGAACCGCATGAATTACTTTAATGCATCAGACAATCAGATTTATTTGACTTTGTAAGCTCTGGGAGAGAGAACGCAACAAATCAACGGGGGGAGCATTCCGCTAAACAAAGCGATATGAGTGTATTGAGCAAACAGAAGGAGAATCAATCACTTATTAAGTACGTTTCACAAGAGAGGCAAACGTGGTTTTGTTATGTGCAATAAAAGCAACAATGATTTCATATTTCAGCGCAAGCCACTGCGAGAGAATTCTTTTTTTTTTTTTCAATGACGCCCATAATGTCAGGTTGAGTTTTGGAAAAGTTGCATTTTAGGGGCAGCTCAGAATTCTACACACACCCAAGATGGAATAATAATTAAAATGGAAGAAATCGCATGCGCATACAGTCTGCGCAAAGACACGGTTAAAGCCGATGTCGCTGGCCGGCCGGATATGCAAGTGGGAGGGCTTCACCACTGTGGGTGTGGTCACAGCCAATGACGAATGATGGACAGTCAAAGCGGTCTCCTTTCTTCTTTTGGATTTGGACAATTACGGTTCTTTGATTTGATTCTGGTGCTTAAAATTCTCAATTTCCATTCTTAAAAAAGAAAAACCAAAGAGTAAGTCTTTTTCGTTTTTTTTTTTTTTAATTTTATTTGATGATCTCTTTACTGTTTCTGAACTTTACTATGAGTCACGAAATGCGTGATTTTTAACCAGAATGTTAATATCAAACGTATGAATTTTTGAGCGTCTGAGCCAAAGTTAGCCGTTAGCTCCGAATGAAATTCTGCCAGACACACTGAAATATTTGGTCAAATGTCGTCCTGGAAGAGCGAAAGCGGCGAATGGTATTAGTCTTAAGAGTCCAGGATGAGGAGTCAGAACTTGAAACTCAACATAAACCGCCAACTGAGGAACTGGCAAAACTAAAAACTCTTCAAAAGTCACAAAATCTTGGCCACAAAACAGTCACCAGAAGGCCAGGATCAAAGAAAAGCTTGAGTGGGACGTAAAAAAGTGCAAGGGAAGGAAGACAGGCGCTTGGCTGTGAAAGAGACAGAACGGAGTGCCAACCATTCACTGATTAAAGTGACGGTTGTCCTTTTTCTTTTTTTTTTTTTTTTTGCGGCAATTGTCTGAGGAAAGCCTCTTTCGTTTCCAGCCAGAGCCACAGCGGAATGCTTGGACCTGACCTTAACCCCAATCAAACACCAAATTAAAGATTGAGAACCAGGCCCTCTGCCTTCCAACACGCCGCTAAATGGGCAAAAGATCAAAACAGAGCGCTCAAAAACTGCAAGCGGCTCTCCGGTTACGGTTACTGTCGGTCTGTGCTTCGTTGGTGAGTTTCACTTTTGGCCCTGCTAGCTCTGCTATAGCTTCGAGAGACAAAACAATCAAAAAAAAAAAAGACGGATAAACCACTCACCAGAAGGACAGGATTAGAGCGAATCTCCACACAGGTGAGAAACAAACAAACAAACAAAAAAAGTCGAACCGGAAACTGCCATCCAACGTTACTATTGGATAAAAGGACAAAAATCCCTACGGACAGCCCTAAAAACATTTGAGTGGACGCTGTTGAAGGGTTAGAGTCTCTCAGATAAACACTTGAGTTTCAATTGACTCTCATGTAGCTGTTGGTCTCGCGACGAGAGTCTGAAGCGAGACTCAACAAAAACCCGGCAAAACAAAGCGCTACCTCGACACAGGTGGGAGCGCGCCAGGGAAGCCGCCAGACAGAAACTCGACCGAGAGACCGAGCGAAACTGAGCACTGCCGTCAGTGGCTGATTCAGGGTGACGAGAGGCAGATGAAGCTCATTAACTTTCAGCAAGCGTGAGCAGACACACGATTGGGAGGAACGCTTCCAAATAATCAAACGCAGCCTAATTAACCTACAAAATAGTGTTTTGGGGGCGTTTGTTTTGTTGGAAGAAAGGTGACCGGATTGTACGTCACGTGGTATTATGGACCTTGATTGTTCAAATTGTTGACTCTTTAGTCAGCCGATTTTGGTAGCAGGTGGCCAGTATCAACTTTTTTTTTTTGGTGGGTCACGATATGTCAGAAAATGATGAAATTAAACCCTCTGGACTAAAAATGGGATCCGAAATCCATATGCGAGTCAAGGCAGGTGAGCAAATAATTTGGCAATATCTCAATGTATCGCTGTCCAAGTTTTTTTTTTCCCTTCACTTTTTGGCAAGGCGAACAATTTTTGTGGCTATTTAAAGAACTTGTTCACATGAGGCCTAAAATGGCTCTCAGCCGCTGGGTTCAAAGGCACTGGCTGCCGCCCTCGCCGTTGTCACACTCAATCAGACGCTTTTGACCGCAACAGTTGCCACCCGCTGGTCGTCCGCCAAGTTTTTTTTTTCCCCAGCACGCCCGGCGCTCAGCCAGGTTTTGCCGTTTGCATTTATTGTCAATACTTTTGATTTGAAAACGTTTTTCTTGCGCTCTGCTTCTTTTCCAAAGCTGACTCGTCTTCCCTGTTGCGTTACGATGCAAATATAGGTTGGGTAGAAACACACGGTGGCAACTATTGACTTGCCTTTTAAGTCCCACAACCGCATTGCCTAGCAGAGTCGCACTTTCACTAATCTCAGACATTCTTTTTTTTCTTCTTCTTATTCGCCTGACTTGAACAAGATATCACGGACAAGTTGGAAAGATTGCCAGCGGTGCACTTAACGGATGATATTCTGAGGCGGTAGCTTCGCTTTTAGAAAAGCCACATAACGAATGGATCCTTTCACTACCTGCGCGCTGTAATCTTTACAAGTACACCTTGGGCTTTGATAGCACGGCAAAATGTATGGGTTCAGCACCTACGAGGGGTCGAACTGATTAGTTGACATGTCGACTTCACCGCTCCACTATGACCGGTACAGCTTGAGATCGATGAATTGCCAGTCAAAAGAATGCTGAATGTTATGCTAGCAAAAAGTCACTGGCTAATGCTAGCGAATGAGTTTTTGGTTGTGTCGACTGGACTGTCCAAAGTGCTTGTCTTTTGTATGACGAGGATCCGTTTCTGGACGCACACGCACATCAAGATGATGTCTCAGATTTTGGGGGTGCTTTTATTCTTTTCAGGGGGGACTCAGCATCTGCAAAAATGGGCTAGATCCGCCTCTGCGTGCTAACCTCCCATTATGCCGTGTTTTTCTTCCTCTTAAAGTTTGTCATTACTTGGCTGTTGTTTGAGTTCAATAGCTCCCAAGTCTCTCTTTTTTTCCTTCCCCAAAACATCTCTGATGCTGCTTGACAGCGAGGTCGATGGCCAAGTCTCCGGGATGCAAACCCAAATCGATTGACTAACTATACCCCGAAAGCTCAGCGTCGTGAGGCCATGAAAAATTTGACTAGGTTCTGCATTCGTTTAATTGTTCCCAACGTGTCTTTTGAGCCGCTCTTCCATCTGTCGCACGCTTAAATGTGTCACCGACGTCTGTTGGTTGTGGGTCATGCAGTGCGAGCTCGCGCTGGTCAGTTCTAATTCCTTCGCTGGCACTTTAAAGGATGAAATATTGATCCCGGCTAGGACAACTTATTTTCCTGCTTTGCGCAAATCACCTTGGGATTGACAAGGGGTCCCCGAGACCAGTCACTGTCCATTTCCATTGACCGCGACTTCATCAGGCGCCGCTCAATGTCCTTCTTCTGCTCTCCAGGTGAGCATTTATGAGCAGACAGGGAGGGCTGATTAAACCCCAAAAAGTTTTTTTAACTGTTAATTACATGCAATGCTGGTTTTGATAGCTTGCCCCCCCCCCTGCCTAAAAAAAGAAAAAAAACTCCTCCTCTGCTCGCACTGTAGTTTTACTATTTTAAATTGCACGTTACTTCCAAAAGAAACTTAAAGGCAAGGCCAAATAGCATCTATTTTACAAAATAGCTCTTTAAGCAATGGGTCAAACACAAATGGTGCAGCAACACACATAGACTTTTAAAATAATGATATCATCATTGGATGTTTCGAATTTTGCCTCTTTAAATTACATGATTTGCAGTTCTGTAGCAGTTGGATGAATATTCTGCTTGTCCGAGTAAATTTGTCATCGTTGTGAATGCTCTCTGGTTCCGGTTCTGTTTTATGTCTCCAAAATATCAGTCCATCAAAACCTCAACCAAGATTGACTTTCCCTTGCTCTTTTTACGGCTTTTTCATGTCAAGGCATTCTCAGTTGGGATTGAAAAAAGTAGCGAGCCGGATAACCGATACCGTTTTTTGTAAGTACAGATACTTGAAACATCTCCTCAGGTAGAATGAAGTATTTGTATTGTGTTTCTTTCCACCCTTGTGAACAGTGGATGCACCCCCCCCCCACCCCACAAACAAACCGCAAACCTAATGATGCTGCTGTATTTTTGTTTTTTCTTATGATTGCATGTCTGAGATTGAGCGAGCCTAAGTGATTAGTTTTGCCGCGGCGCACGCTACCCGCATGGAGGCTTATTATCAGCTGGGAGGGAGGGGAGGCGTACACGGGAGTTTCCAGGCATTCAGTCCTCAGGCTATTTCATTACGAAGGCGGTGGGGCCCCTTGAGGGCACGACTCCGTGCTGCCACACACACACACACACACACACACACACACACGCAAACAACGGCCGCTCGCTATCAAGGTCGGCTGAGTGGCCCTGATTGATCGGAAGCTCTTCTAGATGGCTGTGAAAAGACAAAAAGGCGGGCCCGGGAGAGAGAGGGGAGCCGGAGTGGCGGGGCGGCATGAAAGAGGGTCCACGCATGACGATTTTTAACATCATAAGCAGTTTTATAAGAATGAGGGACGGTACACGTGATGAGGAAACAATCAGCATGTGTGTACTTAGTGATTTTCTCATGCCCCAACTTCGTCTCGCCCCAACTTTGTTTTGACCACACGCAAAGATTCGCCATCGTAGACATTGAAAAGGTTTAACATTTATAATCGTCGGCCCCTGACCTTTGTCAGAGCGGGAAGGAAACGCACCACACACCACAGGATAATCTATCAGCTATAATCGAGCCTTTGCAGACGTTGATCGAAAGTTAGGGAAAATACAAACAATGTCTCAGATTATCTTATGTGTTTAAGATTCTCCACTTTATTGAGCTGCAGCCCACGCGACTAAACAGAAGAAATCGAATGGATGATCGGGGCTTATATACACGCGGTGGCCATCAGAGGAAGCGTGAACGCACCCGCCATCAACTTATTGACGTGATTGAGATCCACAAAACGGAATCCGGATCGCGTCACCACTCAAATTTTGCTGGGTTATCGGTATTGGTTCTCCTTCCGCTTTACTCGGCACGGCAAAACCGTCCGCATAATGACCCACAAGGTGCACGCGGGGACAACCGCGACAAAAGAGAAAACGCACTTAGCCATATAGGGTTGTCGCGGCCGCCTCGTGTAGCAGGGGAAGCATTTGCATAAGTAGGTATTAAACCACGAGCCAGTGGACAGCAACGATGGCTAAAGTAGATAAGGCGGCCATTCTCCCCCGCCCGTATCCGCCGAGCAAAGACGCCGGCTGTTTATTGCTTTCGACTAAGATTAAAACTTCCTCTGCATTGTTAAGCACGGCGAGACTTTGCCCACACATACCTCGACGGGTAGCAGGAGACCCGCAAGCTCCTCCGGTTTGTTTGTTTCTTGTACCGACTCAAGCGTTTCAAGCCGCGGTCCAGTGGTGTCGGCGCCGTTTCCCTCGATGACAGACATGAGATGATTTTTGCAGTGGGGAAACGTTTGTGAGTTGCCCAAAGCCTGATATGCAAAAATGACCAAAGTACAGTTGACATCAATGATCCTTAGCAGACATTTGGCAAGAGAAGTTGGGTCCACGCTGGATTGGTCGCCCATCAAATATGAGGCACAAATAGACAAGTGCAGTGGTACCTCTAATTATGAAATTTAAAGTTTCTGGAAGAAATTTCCGAATTAGAACAATTTGAAAGCCAAGACGCGTTTTTCATGTAAATGGCCTAATCCGTTCCAAGACCCCCCAAAATTCAGACAGAAATGTTTCCTAATGCACAAAAATGCATCAAAATATGTAACAAATACACGTTACAATTAGATTATTGCACAATAAATGAGAGTTGTGCATAATGTAAAGAATAGATTTTTGTCGATTTTTAACAATATTTTGAAAATGTCCAAGGCAAACGTCAACCGAGTGAGCGATTGCCAAACTGGTGAACACTTTTTCTGGCTGATTCACATTTACGTAAAACTATCGGAACATCTCATGGGCGAATGACGAGGACGCTGCATCGACACATATCTATCCATTTATCTTTCTACACACATACTGTAGACACATTCGGTAGAGCTCCTTCTTAGCCAATGGGATGCCAGGATGATGCTCGGTAGTAGCCAATGGCAGAGCAGCTACAAGTATGTTGCCTTCAGGAAACTCTGAGCTGCGAGTAGCGGACCGTACTGTATTTTTACCTTTGGTATCTTGAAATTTCTTTCGTAACAAGAGGCGATATTTTCCTGCTGAGGCGTTTTGTAACTTGAACATTTCGTATGAAAAGACGTTCGTAAGTCGAGGTACCACTGTATTCTGATAATCACACACAAAGACTCTGTCCCACCATCGATCTGCAAAAGAGATTTTCCGAGGAGGAAATCTCGTGTGATCACGTGATTCCCCCCAAAAACAAAAAAGAACCGTCACTTTCAGTTCTTCCTGCTAAGGTCTGAGCTAATCAGTGCAATTATCGGCTGTGCATTTCTAAAAAAACAACAACAACCAAAAACGCTGTTTGTATGGACGCAGCCTTTCCATTTCGATCGCCCACACGGTCAACCTTCATTTTTGGGCAAAAGCAGACATCAGCTGTCAACTTCTCCTCACTTCAAGTCACGGCGTGACAATTTTTCAATTATCCCTTCCTCCACTTGTGAGGGGGTTTTTTTTCCAGGGATGGGGCAGATCATGGAAAAGGAGGGTAAGGATTAAAAGTTGACAGAGAGATTCCGCAGTGAAAGTGTTCCAACGCGTCATCTTTCATTTTAATGTCTTCTTTCAAGTGTCCTTGAAACCCGCATTTACTCTGATCATCCACTTTAATTCTAGCCGCAGGCTGTGATACCTTTTAAGTGCCTCGTCGTTCGCCCGCACCCCCGTGCTCTCTGTCCTGTCAGACTTTTAACCACGTCGGCCGCGCGCTCGCGTCTGATTACAACCGGCGTTGCGTCGCCGCACGGCCGCAAACGCAGGCATCATTTTCGGTGCTGTGGCGTTTACGGCCTAAAACGTTTTTATTCTCCAAGCGTTTCCCAATGAATCAATTAATTCGTGTGGGTTTTTGTCCACGAGCAAACATTTCTTCTGCGTTATTGTGATTCATCTACCGTGCTCCGGGCCCGCCGTGGTCAGTACGGGGTGGGAATTGCCGAGACCTCACAGTGATCATAAAAGACGCATTGTGATTACTTGGGCAACACGTCAATAATCACGTTACGCACCTTAGCTTTAAGGCACTACTGTGAGGGAAGAAAACACCAACTACTGGATATCGGGGCTGCTGATGTGGAGGCAAAACATGGAGGACCCAAATGCAGGGAAGCAGGGCAGTAACATCGGAGTACAGAAGTCTCCAAAAAATAGATATTTTCAAAAATCAAAAAGCAAACAAGGTATGCAATAGTATCAAAACACGAAATCAGCCAAGTTAAAAAAAAAACCCCAATAACAAAACAAACAAAAAGAATTGTAGTTTAGCTATGACGGAAATGCGGTTAAAATAACGACCGAGTGACGGACTGGCGGTGACCCATTTGCTCGGCTTGAAATAATGACGGACGGCCGGCCCGGCCACAAGCCACTGGCGAATGACGGGCTGTCTAAATTCAAAGACGCGCCCACCTCTGCTAAAATGACCCAAAGAAGATAAAGTGCAAGGAAAAATATTTGGCAAAATTAATTTTAAAGATGCTTTCAAAGACCTCAATCAAGAAGGTGTTGATTCTCTCGAAGTATGACTTACACGGTCTTCGTTATTTCATAAGCTGTTCACTGAAAGCGGTCTTGTTTTTTGCTTTTTATTCCAATAATCTGCCCAGTGTGAACCAAACACTCGTCCCACTGTGATTTTTCTCTTTTTTCAAATAGCCACTCTATGATAAGAGCTAACAAAGATGACATTCTCGCCCTCTCGTTAGCCGCTCGTCGAGACGGCGTCTTTGACAAAGTCACGCTAAGGTTGTTTTGGTCGGCGCGCCAATTGTGATCTCCGTGTCCTCAAAGAAACCGCCGAAAGGAAACCAACAAAGCGCACTTCCTTTTGCCCTGTCCTTCCCCTTCGCACACGGAGCGCTCGTACCCATTGGAATCTACAAAATCGTATCTAGATTTCTTCAGGGGAGGGGTTTCGTGTGTGTGTCTGTCTGTGTGTGTGTGTGTCTTTCTGTGTTGCTAGCGACAAGCGCTTGAATGCGTTGGACAAGTAACCTTGCCCAGAGATTTCCGGCTTTGGAAAGTCGACCGTCACTTTTGTGTGCGTCGCAACTAAAAGTGTCTGTAAGTGTGCGCGTTCTAATCTCTTCAAATCGCCACCCAAGGAGGCGCCCTCGGTGTGTGTGTGTGTGTGTGTGTGTGCTTGAAGGTTTCGTGACGGCGGCCAGTTGAAAGCACTTCTCATGCGTCTGTGACATTCGTTGGTCAAAATAGCCCGTGGATCAAGAATTACAGCACACCTAATACAGAAAGTGAAAGTATAGGTTGTATTTTCTCTGATGGAGGCAGCACTTCGTCACCAAGCCAACAAATTGCACTTGTTACATTTTTGGATGCGAGTTTGTGGCTCTGTATACGCTTCACGTTTGTGATTTTCCTTGCATCGTGTTTCAATGCCGCTTGTTGTTTTTGGTCACCGCGGAACTGAAATGGACTGAGACCAACTCCCAGATGTGAATCATCTTAAAATCGGTGTTGCGCCAAAGTTCGTTTTAACTGACTCAAATTTGGCATGTGTGAACGCAGACTTACTGTGTAAAAATGAATTTGAATCCAGTTCAGGTTTACAGAAATGATGGCCTCAAGAGTCCAATTATCACCCCCTCCACCCCCCCACCAAATAAGATTTTCATTTTTACTTTTCTCCTTTGCCGATGTAAAATCAAATGGCAATGATTGCCTCCCACCACCCACCCTTCTTGGATTTGCCTTCAAGCTTCTGAAGCAAAATGAGCTTTGAATCAGCTTTTTTTCTCAAAACAGTCAGCATTAACTTTCTTTAACATTCACTAAAATAAGTCAACGTATCCCATTTGTGAGCAGCATCCTTGATAAATTCCCATTTTGCACAATGGAAAGCCTCCACCAGCGATGTCAGTCGTGTGTGCAGTTGACTTCCTCCCTGTGGGCCAGATGCAGCCATCCCATCGTTCGACTGTTGTTTATCCGAGTCTCTACTCTAATTTGCATTTTTCTTTCCAACATGCAGCAAAAAGTCGCATTCTCTCCGCTTGTTACTGCCCCCCCCCCCCGCCACACTCGTCTCCAAAAGAAAAACAAAAACCCCGTCGCACATGTCACCGAATCCAGCAAGGCCAAGCTGTTAACGTCTCGGCACAGGCGACAATCGTGCCGGTGCTTCATCCCAATGCGGACGCCAAAGTTACATTAGGCAAAAGTCACGCAGTCGCCATTTTTTTAAATAACGTGGTTTGTTCACAAAAGTGCAATAGATTCATCTTGGTGAAGAATTACACGATTAGAGCTATTTTTAAAGGGGAAGAAAATAAAATGGCAAAGAGAGAAAAAGCTGTCATCTTTCCAAGGCTGGTATGTCCGAGTACCGATTCTAATTAGCCTCTGCACAATATGACGAGCCCGCCCGACGCTTGCCTCAGGGAAAAACAGACTTTTTTTTGGGGGGGGGGGGCTGATTGTAGTGAGACAAGTTGCGACGTTTAGATATGAGCCATGGCAGTATAAGGAGAGGGGGAAAAATCCCATCGGCTTGGATATCATCGGATTGAAATAATAATCATATTAATAATGTTGATTTACGTGGCGCCTTTCAACGCCCCCCCCCCCCCGAGGAGGCTGAACAATACTTGTGGGGGGGGGGGGAGTTCAAATGTATCTACGTTCAAACAAGACTGAATGAAAACAGTCTTGAACATGAAAATAAAAGGCCAATGTTAAAAGCAAGATGAATGAAACAAACGCAATGCGGCGCCACTTCCTGGCTAAGAATTCTCAAAGGTTACTAAGAGATATTCGCAGGTGTCAGATCAAGGTCCGGAAAGTAAAAGTCCTGCCACGGCTCGGTTTTAGCCGGGGGTTCTTCTACTCAAGCGGCAAGTGAGAAATCTTTTACCTGCCGGTTGAGTGGAAGCACCTCTGCAGATCTTGAGCATACATGATACGGATACGATCTTGAAATCAAATTTTGGACTCACCGGAAGCCTTCGTCACATCTGGATTACTGTCATGCACTTGACTTTGGAGTCAGCCGATCCTCCATGAAGCGTCTCCAGTTGGTCCAAAAAGCTGCCGCTCACCTGTGGACTGGTACTCGTAAGAGGGAGGACATAACTCCTACTCCGGCATCCCTTCACTGGCTCCCTTTATGTCTTAGAGTTCTTTTTAAGATTCTATTATTAGTTTTCAAATTTTTAAATGGCCTCGCTCCACCTGACCTCTCTGAGCTCCTCCGCACATGCTCGGTGCCTCAGGTCTGTGGAGCAGATATTATTAGAGGTTGCAAGAACTAAGCGGAGGCTCAGAGGCGATGGAGCCTTTTCCGTTGCCGGTCCCTCTCTTTGGAATGACCTCCCAGTGAACATTCGGCAAGCCCTCTGGATGAAACGTATTTCCACCTCTGCTGTCCAAGACCTTTGCTCAGCATCCCCGTATCTGATTCCGTCGCAGTCGTCCAGTCGACAAGTCATGAAGGCATAAGTGACGGAGTCAATGCGAGATTTCTGGAGTTTGAAAAATGTGCAAGAAGGCTGACTTGTTGGTGAATTTCATCTGGGTATGGTCCAGTAGTCTGTATTCTAGAAGACTACAGAGGTTTGCACAACACTGATACGTCAGTATGAATGGTATGAGTGCATCTTGTCCAAACTTGACCTTCAAAAGGCCTCTTACGGATCGGAAATGCGCCGCCGATCCTTCAGGTATTCCCAAACAGCACACGTAATGTCGCGCACACGGGGCCATCAAAACCACAGCGAAAAGCGTAGACCATAAAGTCTGGTCTAAATGTGGTTCATTAGAGGCGCACAGACCATTAAATAAGGAATGGGATTGCCGACGGGAGCCAGTGGAGCAATGCCAAGGCTACCTGCATTCTAATGTAGCGTCTGCAATCAGGTTTCCCGCCAGCCTCCCGTTAACGTGTATCACCAGTGCGCTGGTTTTCTCTCGTGTGCTACTTTACGTTGGCGTTAGCTTAGCTTCTCGCATTGGAATATCTGTCCTGTCCTCTCCTGCCCTTCCTTGCTTGTGCATGACGTTGTTATTTCCTCCACAATATCCAAAAAAAAATGACCATGTACTTTGTGTACTGCTTGGGATTAGTGCAGTTTGTTTTTGGCCATAAGCATATCGCTAAGCTGGTACGCGAGAAGCTGTGCTGCACTGTGTTTGGTTACGGGAAAGACATTTGGCTTGAGAAAAAGGCACAGATACTTCCTGTCGTTTTCGTGATATGTTTCATGTGGAAAGTTGTACCGTTTGTTATGACACCGACTTTGTAATACGTTTCTTTGCCATTGCGGACTCTTAGGCGGCTCGCTAAAGCCTCTCCTTTCTCAAGAAACAGTCATTCATGCCTTCGGCTCATCTCACCTGGATTACTGTAATGCACTTGACTTTGGAGTCAGCCACTCCTCCATGAAGTGTCTCCAGTTGCTCCAAAATGCTGCTGCTCGCTTCTTAACTGGTGCTCATAAGAGGGAGCACATAACTCTGGAATCCTTTCCCTGGCTCTCGATACATTTTAGAGTTCTTTTGAAGATTGTTTTCAAATCTTGAAGTGGCCTCGCCCCACTTTACCCCTCTGAGCTCCTCCACCCCTACGAACCAGCCAACATTCGAGGAACCGAGAACTAAGCGGAGGCTCATAGGGGATCGATCAGCCGCTAATCAACTGTTAACTTCCACCACTGCGACTAGCGATCCGGATCTTTCTTTGGATCATCTTGAAAAGTTTACCGGCACGCTTTCTGCGAAAACCTCAACCGGAATCTTCGGTCATGCCGCTGTTCACTGTCAAGCGCGGTCTGCTATTGGTGGCCCTATACTAGCAACGAATTGACTGTCCCGCCAAAAGTACATGGCCATGAAGTCTTCTCGCTAAAGGGTGAGCAGATTCTCCCGAGCAGCGAGGAATACGTCAGCCCCTTCCCTCTTTGAAGGTGAGAGATGTCATCTTTCCAGATTTCTTGGCCGCGTCCAGACTCTCTCTGTGCCCACCTGCTGTTCAATTTTGGTGGGTTTTTATAGTGCTCGCCCTGTCTCGTTTCCTATTATCGCTCGGCTGCCGCTCATTTCCCACGCCCGCATGGGATCGCCGCTGAGAGCCGGGGGAGGGGCCGGCCGCGGGTAATGTGCCTTCTTTTCCCAGAGTAATGTAGCCACCCCGTGATAGGTTGGGAAATGGAAATCACCGCTCACTGTCCTGCGCGGGGTTTCTCTCTCGTGCTCCTTTAGTGTTTCTGCTTAGCATTTATGACGCCCTGCTGTGGGACTAGTTTTAGACCCCGTAAAAAGCTGACCACCAGACGTCCGTGTGAGTGGAGCATCTCTATTGTTGACTGCAGATGGGATCGGGTCATTATTTGATTTTTTTTTTTTTTTTTTTTTTCCCGAGCAGGAAATCTGTTTGCTGCCTGTGCCATTGTGGTTTTTATGATTATTGTTTTGACTTGATGTATTTCAATGAGCCCTCGGGGAAATTCTATTCAGGGGTGGGTGTGCAACAGTGTCAACTACAGGAGTGGAGGGTTTGGACGCCTTAGTGCACAGGGATCAAACAACCCCCGTTCAGGTTTTGGTTTCGGGATTAGGGATCTGCTTCTGGTTTGTGTCAACAGTGAGAGCAATAACATCTCTGAAGTTACGACCGGTGTCTGCGAGTGGTGGAGGGTGTCATTTAGTTTAGGATTTGGTTATCGAGTTTAGGGCCAAGATAGTTTCGGGTTTGGCTTTCTGGTTTTGAAAAAAGGGTTCGACTGTAGGTTTGGGGTTCGAACAAGAGCATTGAGAAAGGACTCTTTTTTTTTTTTTTTTTTTTTTTTTTCACCACAGCCCTAATACCCGTTGGGAAGCATCTATGGGGAGGGAGTGTTAAAAAGTATCGAGAAGGAATGCCGCTATTGATGAAAGCGTTACTCTTGCTTGTCAAACAAGACGAAGATGCTGATCTGCAGGTTCGCGCTTCTTCCGTCCGGCTGAGCAAACGAATCGCTACCGAGGCAGCCAGCCATCCACTACCTTGTGCTCAGTCATGAAAGAGGTGTGAAGTTCTGATCCGTAAATGTCATTTTATTATCTCCTGGCCATCTTTCAAGAATTCCATCTTAGCTCCATATGTCTTTTTTTTTTTTTTTTTCAATTATGAATCATGTTTCCAGACGCTTTCTTAGCTCGGACTCTTAATCTGATTCTAAGCGTGCTTCCAAATGCTTCCGAGCTTCCATTTACCTCCCAGACGTATCCCCCACCTGTCGGTGCCCCCCTCCCAACCCTCCCCCACCCTCTCTTTTTCCCCACTCAGCTCTTTAAACATGAGGACACGCTCGGCAAAGACATTGATTTCTCTGCTTCCCTCTCCAAACCTGACGGATGGCCCAAAGCGTCTCCTCATACCGCCCCCCCCCCCACCCTTCCTCTCTCTGAGCGGACTCCTTACAAATGTCAGCTTGTGGTAGCGGCCCGGAGACGGGAAGAAAAATGGCTGCTGTTGGTCTAGAATAAGGATTGAGTGTGATGCAAAGATTGCAATCTTGGAGGAGGGTCTCACTCTGTGAGGAAACGTGAGCGACAGGAGCGAGAGCTCCGGCAACATCGTGACGCGCTGCATCATCTTCATGTGGGCTCGGATGGGGAAACGATTGGCGCGCGACAAATCACAACCCTCGTTTTGAGACGACTCTACTCCCATAAATCGACCGCTACGGTCATGCTCGGCGACATTGCGGTTCACCTGTCGCGGGCCCACCGACGTCGCAGATTCACAACGTGTTAAAGTTTGCTTCAATAAGATTGCAGTGTGATTACAGCACGGGCAAGTGTTTCTGTATCTTGTCTCACGATAGCACCGTTTTTCAGCGATTGCAGCTGGCTCTTCAACTTAACTCCCGTCGTGCACAGGTGTCAAATTCAAGGCCCGGGGGCCAGATCCGGCCCGCCATGTCATTTAATGTGGCCCGCGGAAGCAAATCAAGGATGTCAACTTGCATGATGTTTGTGCCAATCTCGACCAACATTTGAAATGTTGTGAATGTGAAGAAAAGCAGCTTTGAACTGACGCAGTCAAAGTTGCAGCCCGTTCTTTCTCCCAGATGTGAGAAAAAACAAAAACGATTCCGCGCAACATAAGCATGGATCGCTCACAAAATATCGAAGCGGCCACGTGTGAGAGTCGAATGACGACGCTAATTTGAAGACGACGCGGCTAAGTACTGATTTATTTATAGTCCGCATTGTACGCTATTATAACAAGCCGGGTGGCAGATTATCCTACTATTGACAAACAAATATTGGAAAGTAAGCCGTTCTTTTACGTGCAAACGGTCGGGTTGCTTGCGGACGTGCCGGCTGGCGCGACGTGGCGTCCACAATTTCACATCCTGAGGCAACAAAAAAAAAAAAGTAAGCTTAAAAAAAAAATGCCACCGATAGCAAAGGGGAGCATATCATCGCTAACATAATACCAGCTCACGCATGCTCATGCATATTATACGCAGTGTTGGCATAATCTGCTGCTGCTGATTTGGCAACTGCTGACACACACACACACACGCACACTCGCACACTTCACGTACATGGATGCACTGGTACACACATCCCCACATTTATTATTTTGATGCTCTTCATTTTTTGGGAGGGTATATTGTTAATAATTCACCCTTTTTTGGAAACCGGCAAATAGCATCCCGGGGTGATTAATACCAAATGTAACCCACTTCCTTTCTGGACCATCTCCCATGATGCACCTGTTCCCCATTTACCACGCAGAGGACGGCGTCCAGCCGGCTCCCGTGACCTAAAGTGGAGTTAATTAAACAGCGCGCGTTAATCACGGCGGGGGTCATTAATCTGGACGTGATTATGTATGATATTTTGTGAGTGATGTGATCCTGCTTAGCTGAGAGGACACACAAACACACACGGACGCACACATGCTGCGAAGCCAATTTGCATTTGCTGACAAGCCGGCGCTTGGCGCTCTTTGAAGCCCTTTCCATGTTTCAATCAGCATCAATCAGCGTTTACAATGGTAGCTCTTCATTTTGGATTGCGGGGCGAAATGTTGAAAAAGGTTGGTGGTAAAGGGGCAAGGGTGTGGTGGCGGGGGCGAGGGGATACGATGACAGATTGGCAATCATTACTCTTCATTTGGTCAGAAGCGTGCAGGGGGGTGGGGGCAAATGTCAACGGGCAACGCAAACGTTAGCTTGAACGTGAGCCGTACAGACGATAGCGCTAATGATTGCGATATCCGCTCTGAAGTGTGGGCCAGTTTTAAATAGTAATGGTTTCAAAAATTGCTGACATTTCGTCAGTGGTGTGACACATTTGGGGAGGGGAATGGGACTTTTTTTCAGCTACAGTTGAACCTCTAGCAAATGTCATGGCTAGCCAGCGGTTTTAAAAGGAAGACAACAAACAAGTTTTTTTTTCCTTTTTTTAAAATGGCCTTTCTGAGGCTTTCCTGGGCTGTATTTGTTTTTGGTCATCAATTCAGTGTTTACAGAGAGCATGAATTTTTAATGAAGTCGACCCAATGAGGACCACTTCATCTTGTTTTGGCTAGTGTAAGTTTTTTGTTCAGGTTCTGGTTTTGGCCTCGGTTAAAGTTTGGGTTCGGGTTTGGGCTTCTGATTTTGGGTGCCCTTATAAAGCCCACGTCAATGTTTACAAAGGAAGCAGTTGGATGAGACTCACAAGAGTTTTCACTATTTGGTTTCGTAAGCTATTGCGACTCGAAAATGTGCGCCCGCTACTTCGGCCTGCACAAATTGCTAACAAACTAATTAATAGGCAATGTGAAGCCTTGAGCAAAAGTCTGATGTGCGCTTTATTTTCAATTCTGGGACGGGTAATCGAGTCCAGCTTGGGTATGAGCATGAGTGCTTCTACTGTGCCAAACTTTGTACTGAACTTTGATAACATTTCAGACCGTTTTTTTTTTTTTGTTGTTTGTTATTTTGCTCCGCATCCAAGCCAGTATACAGTCAACATCCAGCAGCCGATAAGCTTCGTTCTAATCCCTTTATTTAGCTCTGAAATGGCAAATGGCTTCCTCCCGGCTCTATATGGGCCACCCTTTGCGCCATTGTTGACGATAGCGCCAAGTTATTTCCCACCACTATGAACTCCTCCAATTATACCCTCTGGATAGAAGCCTTTAATAGCAGATAAGTGATTAGGACCTAATGCAGAGATTTGCCCCATTTACTTGATGCCGCAATTAATACGGAAGCCGAGGTACCGGAAAGCCAGATTAGAGACTTAATTCCCACCCATCCCTAAAGGGAGGTGGCCAAATGGCCGATGATGGTGTTGTGATTACATTTCTGCAGAGTTGGGGGGGAGGGGGGGGGGGGGTCATGGGCCCTGCCCGGGAAGCTTTGTTTATCGTCTGGGGTCATCCAACTTTACTACTTGGCGGTGCAAAAAGTAAGGGATGGGAAATATTTTATGCTGTTTTCACCTTTTTGAAAATAAATATTAATCAATGATGATGACTCTCAATAGGGACCGGGCGATTTACACGATTGGTCTCTTCTCATAAATAAAGATCAAAGTATTATTAACATATAAATATGATTTGAGCAAACTTGTTCTTCAGAAGCGTGTATCAAACTGGTAGCCCTTCCCATTATTCAGTACTCAATAAGTAACTTTTAGTTTCCCACCAACATTGTGTTCTTATTTTGACTTTTTTTTTCTACATTAGCTTGCTTCTGTGGAGTGCAAAATGACAGAATGCTATTTTCCTTTTTGAAATGACACATTTCAATTTGTTGTTGTTTGTTGGGTGCGGCTGGACCAGATTCATGGCACTTGCATTCATTTCAATAGGAAAATGTGACTTGAGATGTGAACGTTTTGAGTTCAGAGCAGGATCGCGGAGTGAATTAAACTTGTATCTCAAGGCACCACCATCACTACCTAAATATTTATTTATTGTACCCTCTGCCATCTGGTGGAAGAGTATTTCTTGTGCCTGTCACTGTTCTGGAATAAATCTGAAACAGCTCCTGACAACCGTAGAAAACGAATTAAACAAATTAAAAAACTGGTTCGACAGAAATAAATTGTCACTTAACCTGAAAAAATCGAAGTTAATTGTTTTTGGCACAAGACCAATCAAACACCAAGCTAAAATTATGGTAAACTCAATTGAGATAGAAAGAGCGTATGAAACCAAGTTTCTCGGATTAGTAATAGACTCAAAACTATGTTGGAAGCCACATATCGATAACGTAAAAAGAAAAATAGCCAAAACCGTAGGGATCCTCTACAAAACCAAGGAAGTGCTAAATAAGAGATCTTTGTACACATTGTACACTTCATTATTATTACCATATATGACCTACTGTGTGGAAATATGGGGAAATGCCTGCAAAACAAACACACTCCCTATTCTCAACCTACAAAAAAAAGCAATTCGAATTATTAATAGATCAAAATATACGGAACCCACAAATCCACTATTTATCAAATTAAATACGATGAAATTTTATGACCTGGTTGACTTTAAAACCGCCCAATTAATGTACAAAGCACACAATAACCTGCTCTGCCAAAACATTCAGAAGTTTTTCGAAATTCGAGAAAGCAGCTATGATTTAAGAGGTACCAACTTATTCAAAAAACTCAAAACAAGAACAAACATCAAGCAAAGAAGTGTATCTATCAAAGGCGTTAATCTGTGGAATAATCTCGAAACGGACCTGAAAATGAGTAAATCGCTTGCTGAGTTCAAAAACAAATTCAAAAAAATAGTACAAACAACCTACATCAATCAGAGTTAAAATGATAAATTCAAAACATTAAATATAATGATAAATCAGAACTAAGTTGATAAATAGAGAAAGGTATATAAATATCCATTATGAATACAAGAGAAAATTGACACAAGAGTGTCAGGGTGTGGAAGTATATAATCCCGATACAAACCAAAAGTTGTAAAAATATCACGGTTAAGGGTAAAGTATGAGCCTTAATGGAGACTTCTTTCTTCTTACTTTTTTCTTTTCTGATTGATATAAAAATGATTTATTAGATACAATCACATAACGGGGTAGGACTAGATAAGTTTTTTACTTCTTCCTACTCCCTTGAACATAATAACTGTGTTGTATGAAGATTGATTTCTTTCTTTTTTTATCTACCTTATTTTCTGTCAAATTATTACTGTATATATGTTTTATGTTCAATAAACAAACCAAACCAATATGTCGCTAGCATAGAGAGACAAAGAAGCTTTTCTTCTTGTTCATAAATAATCAAATAAGTGCAATTGGGATATTTTCCTCATCAACAACCGCTTGTCTCTCCTTTTTATGTGTCTTTTGTGGGGGTTTTTTTCTTTTTTCTTTTTTTTGTGTGTGTGTGTGGTTTTTCCGGTAGCTGCAGTCAATCGAAATAGCGCTCACATATTTTGCAAGATGTCGACTTTCCACTAATTCCGCGGGCTTGTTTTCGATTTGGCCGGTGTCAACACGAATTAAACACTGACATATTTTTTTCCTTTCTGCATAAATTCCCGCTGGCGGCTATGTTAAGGGAGAGAGTGCGCTGTAAACAATTGGATTAGACCTCTGTGAGTGAGATGAGTCATCAAAATGACTAACGACGCATTGAGAAGGAGACGCGGGCTTTGCTAAGTGCATTTATAAAAATTTTTTTTTTACTGGGGGAGTAATCATACTTCTGTTTTTTTTTTCATTAAGTTAATTCCCCACGAGTATGGCAAGTATGGCACTCCACGTACTCACACGCGCACACACAAACAGAAAAATTGTTTATTTAATGGCTTTCTTAACTAGCGAGTGGAGCGACAGCTTATTATCCTCTGCTCATTTTGGTCATTTATACGCAGGCAAATCGTCTATTTTCCTTCATTGTCAGGCTAAGGCTGACAATGAAGGAAAATAGACGATGTCTATAGTCAGCCTTAGCCTGACAATGAAGGACATCAAACTGAAAAAAAAAGTGACTGTCACGTTTGTTTTCTTCCAGTCTCTCGCGCAGAATAAAAAAAAAAAAAAAGAAATCCGAACGTAATGCGACTTGCGAGGATATGATGGCGCCACCTGTGAAAAGATGGCTGTTTTTGTTCCCCGCTGACAGAGGGCAAAAAAACCCCCACTTGCCTCCCGAGAGCTATTTGCCGCAAACTAGCTATTAGCACGCAGCTTTTCTTTATGCGCAGCGGTGATGAAAAGCACAGCGTGACGTGAAGGTCACCGGTTTGAATCCCGCCGTCGTAAACGCGAGTGCAGCGGTGCTCTGATATATTTGGAAATGTTTAAATGTCAGCCCTACGAGTCACATTCAAGAAAAACACACATACACTCTCTGCAAATCACCGCAGGATAAACAAACTGTATATATGTCCGCCTTTATTGTTTTTTTGTTGTTGTTTTTTTTGGTTTTGTTTTACAACTAGGGGGCTGTAACAGAAGCCCAACTAGCTTTAATTTGTGCCGAGACCGTCCCTGGAAGTAATCCCACACTGAAAGTTAATCATCGGAACAACATTAGCCCAGTTTATTCGCAGTTTAATAACAGACTCCGCTAATGGCAGGTCCGCAAGATGGATGTGTGCCTCCCGTTTGCGCCAAGGGGCGCTAGCAAAGGCAAGCAAACGATGATAAATTAGCCAAACCAAACACATTTTTGTTTTAATGTCCTGAAATCCATCTGCACACTGATATTTGGAATGCTAGCAAAGTAAGTAAAACCAAAAGTTTGAACGACATTTATCCCAAAATACGCCGATGACCCTTTTCTCTCTCTTCTTCAGCTCCGTGAGCATCTAAAGCAGGGCCGGGCTACGCATACCACTTGTGGCACACGGGCTCCCTCTAGTGGTATGATAAGAAATACCGAATTAATTGTTCAAACTGCATCAAGTAACCATTGATGGTCATTTAAAAAAATATTTTTAACCATTATTTAAACCTAAGCTTTTTTGTTAGGTTTACTACCCTACTGTATTTTAAGGTCGCAAGCATTTGGGCCGGTAGTTGTGGTTTAGTTGGTATGCGTTGCGTTCGGGACAATTTTAATAATATTTTCGCGTTTTAACATATACAAAGTATGACAAAAGCGTTTTTTTTGGGGGGGTTTTTTTGCCTTTGTTTTTTTAAGACTGAAAACTCTACTTTTGACTTCCACCACTGTCACTCGTGATCAAAACCTTTCTCTGCATCATCTTGAGAAGTTTACCACCAGGCGATAAGCCCACATGCTCCTCTGCTGATTCTTATTTGATTGGGTTTTTTTTTTTTGTGAATAGTTTTAGTTCTGTCCTCCATGAAGAAAAAATGCATCTGTTCTTCATCTTTCATGCCCGGCCTTCATCTGCTTGTCTTTCTCGCAGTGCATCAGCATGGTGGGTCACAGCTGCGGAAGCAGGTGTCGTGTTAGTTTGTTTTTTGCAACCCTGAACATCTGCCAGCAGGGCCTGACTGTTGTTTTTGGCCCATAACGTCTTCCGCACCTCCCTGGTGTTTAGTCTGTTTTGACGTTGTTTTGCAGATGCTCGCATTTAATGGGCACGCCGGGCCCATTAAATATATATATGAAGGTGCAACTAGGAATTAGGACGGTGCCCCTATCAATGACGTATTGATGAGATATTTCTAGCTGATGGTCTTTTTTTTTTTTTTTTCTCGCCTCCCCCGGTGTTGAACCAACATCACCATATTGGCGGTCGTTCCAATGACAAATGAGAGCTTCCTATTTAAATTTGCCTTGGACCAGAAGGACTTGAATCTTTAGTTGCTGTTTTTTTTTTTTGTTGTTGTTTCTGTTTTTCAATCACCTTGCCGGCCCCATTTTCTCCTTTCTCTGACGGGAACAGAAACCCCGGTGTCGAGAACAAATGAGAAATTGCGCGGCAACAGATTGGTTTGCTTAGGGAAAAAAAAGAAAAAAAGAACCTCAAACATGTACTGTAGCAGACCTCAAGGACATTTACATGCTGGATTTTATTTCCTTTGCGTGTGTTTTATGCGCCATACAAAACAATTTTCCTTGCGTAAGGATAGGATGGGCGATACGTTGACGCACCGAATCATTTTCGTACGTGGAATTAAATTGTCGCATCAGAACCAAATGCCCGCAGTGTCCTTATCAGACGCCAGTGTAACACACGTGTAATCGGAAACGAAGATTAAAGGAAGATTAAAAAGATTTCCAGAGGCGAATCCTGACTTGATTCATTCAAGCGGATAAGTACAAGCGGATTGTATGAATGTAATGATTGTCAATATTCTGCTACATTTATTATTATTATGAAATAATTTGTGATTTACTTTTATCGTGTTTAAAAAAAACAATTTGAGCTGGAAATGCCCACGATGCCATTGTAGTGGGTGTTATCAACGCGTGAGATGTAAGAAAGTTGAATTTGTCTTGATTATTCGAAATGTAAATCAGCTTCCCTCTGATTGGGTCGCTGATTTTGTCCTTCCGTTTTATATGGAAAACAGCTTTCCTTCGATAAGTAGTCTCCGTTGCGATTGCGCGCGGTCGGCGGAATCGTGGCCGACCAGTGTGCACTCTGAGCCGGCCACGGCAACATGACGCCCGCCCCGGTCCGCCCAGAGGAAAATTGCTCACTCTGAAATGAAAAATGTGTTTGCACCGTCTCAAATGTTCGGGGCAAAATGTGCACATTTTGGGGCACTCGATAGAGTCTGTCATTTTCATTGTACGTATTCAAAACGTCAAATCTAAACGGCCATCTTCCTGATCCGTTTCTAGCTTGGTTTCTTGGGACTTTTTCGGGCGTCTTTTCAAGATGGACACGTCCAGGAAATGTTGTGTTGCTTTGTCAAACTGCTGTCAAGGACAACATTTTTCTAACTTTCCCGAGGGTGCTCCCGAGTGCGATTTGGGACAAAAAAAAAACTGCTGAGGTGGCGCAAAATGCAACCGGTTCATCATAAGAACAGAGGTAAACACAAAGAGCCCAATTTGGGTGAGGAGGGTCAACTCAGTTCCTACACTGCGATGGTGTGAATGAAAAGTGTAAATCGTTGTTTGTCTCAACGTTCTCATTCATCGGCCGGTGCAGGTTATAGTTGTCTGAGAAGTCTCCGGGCTCCCCCGATACAGAAATCGGCTTGATAGAAAGAAATACGGAGTTCCACCGATTGTTCGCCGACACAATGCAGTGGACTCAATCTTCAAGCAAATGTGCGCCAATCCAGGCCTTAATCCTAATATTATATAATCCATATTACTTAAGAGTGGCGATAAGGCATTTCGTAACGCCGGATAAATTCACCCCGGACGGCCCCCTTCAGCTGACTGAACTGGCCGTCACATTAGCCGGACAAAACCGCCGCTAACAGGCTGCCATTTGTCAAACGTCTTACAGTCTGCATTCAGATTAGCCACTAATAGACTTTTTTTTTTTTTTTTTTTTTTTTAATTCCGTCTCTGTCACTCTCGTTCGCGATTTTTTTTCCCCCCTCTCGCCACGTCTCTAATTAGCCCCCCTTTTTTTTAATGTCCCGCTTTGTACGTGAAATCATTCACTCCCCTCCGTCCAATAGCAAGCACTCCATTTCTTCCGTCATCCGCCGGTCTTATGGAGATGGATGAAAGGCCGCCTCCGGTCGGAGAGCTGTGTGCGGGCGGTCGCAAATATCGAGGTGTCGGCTCGTTTAGTCACGGCCATATCATCCATCCCCGGGTCGTAGCCCCGCGCCGCAATCATCCTCGACTCGGCGCCAAACACAGCGCCGCTAAATGATTTCCACCGCTCGCTTGTCTTATTTCACTGGTCCGAGTCCGTCCGCCGGCTGCGAGACTCTTCAACCCGGAGCCTGCCACATTATCCCTTTCCACTCTGTAGTCGTTCAACTGTGCCGCTTTCTTCGGTGTGTTTTTATTAGAATGAATGGGAGGCGGGCGGTGGTCACATACGGGCCGCCGGTGGACGAAAAGTGGGTGTCGCTTGAGAAAATTCCTCGTTGGACCGGAACGCCTCTGACATGGCGCTCGGTGACGTCCGCCGTGTTTGCGTTTTGAAAAGCCGTTTTACCGTGGAAAATACAAGGAGTAAATTCCCCATGCGGAACAAAACTGCCTACTTTTATTCCAGCGATGTGCGTAACTCGATTTGAGCCGGTCCTGATGTGACCTTTTTTGAGAGGCGCAATAAACTCATTTGCCGGGCGGCGCAAGAATTTGTGGCAATGCGTCGAAAAGAGGCAGACTTTTTGTTTGGTTCTGTTTTATACTGATAACCTACAAAGTGTTTTTGGACAAAGATGGACTCAGATTTTGACTTGACTACAACTGTGTTATCTTCGATTTGTGAGAAACTATGCGGCCACATCTGTGTACAAATCCCACCGATTGGACCGAACGCAAACTCAGCATTTCTAAAGCAAAAAGTAGTTCATCAGGGGCAAAAAATGGCAGGCTTTATACTGGTCACGTCCATCTCCAGATTTAAACCCCACTAAAGCATGCGTTTTATGTATAGAAGATGAAGTAAGTTACTATTCCAAGACAATATGAATGAAGTGTGATCCATTTTGTGATAGTTTGGCATGGTCAAATGTATGGCCTCCATGCGCCTGTATGCGCTCCCTACAACGTGCCGCTATGTGCGACTTGCACTGAACAAAACTGTCCCGTTTGTAAAACGAGCGCCCGCTATAGTATCAGTGGAAAGAATGCCTCCAACCGTCGCCATGCGAGCTTTGATTTGGAGTCAGTCGGTCCTCCATGAAGCGTCTCCAGTTGGTCCAGAATGCTGCTGCTTGCCTCTTGACTGGTACTCGTGAACTAATGAAGGGTTCAATGAATGTGCATGTGAACTGATTGGTTTCGGTACCTCTAACAAGGTTAAGAAACCACTGGTCTAAGCGCATATATCACACAACATTGAGCTGTTATACAAATTGTGAGATCCAGGATTCATGTTTGGGGGTGGAGCTATAGCTCGCTTGCGAGCTGCGTGCGCTAGTGGTACAAATGGGTAAACACGCAATTGTGCCGGATCACTGCTGATACAAACATGGCATGGATTTAGCCACACCCACTAAATCAGGAAGACCTTAAATGGTAAATCTCCATAATCCAGGAATACAAAGGTGTTAGTGTTGCACTGTTGAAAAAAAAAAAAAAAATCTTATCTTATTTGTATCATGTATTGAGAAACAAATCTCTGAATTCACTTTACACGAAGCTGCCGACGTGCCATTATAAGCACGATGCGCCTTCCCGTTCCATTCCCTGTAGGCTGACTGTTCTTGACGTGGCGTCACTTTGCATCCGAGCTCTGTATATCCTCCTCGCTAAACTAAATCATGTTGTCATCTCGCTGGTCCTCGCCGTTCCAACCCAGCAAGAGACTATTTTCCAGCCTGACAATTCCGGCAGCAGCCTGGGAACGCCCGAAACGGCTTATTTTTTTGCTTCCCCAACCCTGGCCCCTTAGCACAAAGTTGTGACGATTACTGCCAACGCTCAATGCTCATCTTCACTGCAAGTGGGGAGTTCTGATCTGGAAAATTGAAAGCCCCGTCGGAGGGTCTCGAGGACGTCCACCGTGCGGCTGTTATTGACAGACGGATGCCGGCGCTGTGCGGTGCTCGGATGAATCGGCAGCGAAAATGCGATTAACGGATGGCAATCATAAATCAGATTAGCCTTCCTCTGTACACCGGAATCAACCACTCGGCTTCCCATCACTCGCTAATAGTGGTAGGAAGGAACCATACTCGAGTAGATTTTCATATACATGTAGCCTACTGTAAACTAACAAAAACTCAAGTAATTGATGCCTTCCCATACATGCCACAAGATGGTGATCTTCAAATCACTTTAACGCAGTTCCTTGGGCACAAATAGGTCACAGCGAATAGTTGAGCTTTTGCGCCAACAGCGGAGGACAGGTTCCAAAACAAAAATCCGCGGATTGATACATTTCCGAAAATAAAAAATGTAATCATAAAAATATTGCCCCAGTCTTTTCCGTTTCCAAAGATGATATGGTTTAGTGTCAGCTCTGTTGCCCGTAGGCGCTTTTTCTTCCCAAATTGCACCCTCTCGCTATTGCATATCATTTGATTCATGCGAAGCTAAAGTACCTCAATGCCACGCATGCCTTGATTACAATTGTCGAGACGCAGTTTTAGTCACAGTGTAGCTTCTCGCGACTGGATTGCAAGCATTACTCTCACCCTTTCTCACAATTTGGAGTGATGCCGTGTAAAAAAAAAAAAAAAAAAGCCTGGAGAAGGAAACGAGAGCCCGTCGTCATTTTACGGCTTTCACACACTCACTCCGGAGCAGTGAGTGTGTGTGTGCGCGTGGATGTGTGTTTGTTTATTTCTTTATTTTACAATGCAATCGCGTCTTCCTCCACCGTACAGGCTCCTTACCTTTAATGGACTGTGTGCACTCATACCCGCCAGCCGCCACCAAATTGTCCCGGGCAGCCTGAGCGCTGGGCGTCCGTTCGGTCCACTCAAACACAATTCAGAGCCCGCGCTAACGCTCTCAGCCGTCTGTTTTCCGTCCTCCAACAGCCACCTCACGAAGGCCAGACGCCCGCAATCTGCTCCTCGTGTTTTCGACGCCCCATCATGACCGGCCAAGTTGCGATTTTTGCATATGCCGATGTTTTTGTGTGTGTGTGTCGGTTGTCCCACGCCGGTGCCAAATAAGTGCAAATCACACTGGCTTTTGTTTTGCTGTGCGTCGCACCTCATTATGTCATCATGGAATACATTTTCACCGTATGGAAATGAGGCCACACTTTTTTTTGTCCGCGAAACTCATTTAGTGCAGCTCTCAGACACATTTTCTGATATATTGGATGGAATTATTCAGTCACAGAAGCCCTGCCATGAATCGTGGGTTTAAAAAAAAAGAGTAATTGACACCCCCAAAGTTTGCTTGTCTTAGGCCCAGTTGTTGGCTTTTTTGCACGTGGATATGCCCACTGTGAGCTTGTCCGTAAGCGCATGTCAACACCTTGTCTGTCTCCGATCAGTTGTTTTTCCTCAGACGCGACAGTTTCTTGCAAATCTAATTAGAGACTCAAAATGTAGCAAGAGAGAGATTTTTTTTCTTTCCTCAAAGATCATTTTACTCATGTACTACTGTCAACAGACTATGCCCAAAAAACACTGCTGACCTTTTTTTAAATTGGAAAAACTCGGCCTTCAAGAGTTTTAAACCATTATCTGCCACATACTCCGATCCTTAAATAGTTAGAAAAACAAATTCCAATTCATTTGACAACATTCCACTTAAAATTGAATGACTGACAAGAAAGAAAATGCACCAGAAATCCACCCATGGCGAAGACTCTCCATAACTTCCTTTTATAACCCAGGCTAAACTTAGCTCCTCCCCAACGTACAAAGTGTATCTCGCGGTCGACGTGCATCACTTCAACAGGCAGTTGCTTCCACCAATTACCATTTGGACAAAGTTTGGGGATTTGAGGGCCTTTCAGAGAGAGCGAAACAAATGTTGTTCTTTTGACTTTGGGTTTTCGAGTCGCTCGCATGATTTATCTGGCATATTTATTTCTTTATTTATTTATTATGATGGATGGCTTCCCTGATACAATTTGGCGTATTTTTTTTTAAATGGTACCTTTTGTTGTTTTTATTGCACAACACCTCCAGTGACCTTTTTTTTTTGTTTGTCCTTTTTCTCTTGCAACAATTTTATTCCATTTTCTTCACGCAAACGTTGTCAGCATTCAACTGTGGAGCACCGAGGAAGGAGATGCCGAGTAATTAATCACAGCGTTGCTATTTGCACGCAATCACTCAAAACAACTGTCTGGTCAACCGAGGCGTCCTTCTCAATGCGGCGTCATCAACTCTGCTCTCGCGTCGGGTTGCGCTTAATCACGGCTCTTTATTTGAATGGGGACAAAACAATGCGCTCTCTACAACAGATTGTTATTCCGCAAGTGGGCCGATTGTTATGTCAAATATCCTCTTGTGGTCTGCAGGTTAGATCAGATTCCACTTGCCTTTCTGATTGCTTTCTGAGTAGATAAGGGAGGAGGAAAGACAAAAATAAAATAAAATCACTCTGAACATGACCCCACACCGAAAAATAATTGCTCAGGATTATCTTTTCAAAACATCTGAGAATCAGGCCTTTGGTGACTTTGATCACAAAAGGGAGGGGCGGCGCTCAAATTTTGGGTTGAGCCAGCTTCATTGTCTGTCGTTTCATTGATCATCAATCTGAAAAAAAAAAAAAAAAAGAAAAACAATCACTGTTTGTTGACCACTCACATTTGTGATCGGGAATACTGAACCGGTTTAACACTCACAATTTTAGTGTAAGTGTTGTAAAGTTTTCCGAGCTGGTCGCAGAAGTCAAAATCGCTCAGCCTCACACCTCAGGATAATCCCTGATCATCATACACCCAGCACCAAAGGATAACCCCTCAGGATTTTCTGACAAAAGCATCCTACAATCGGGCCTTTGCTTACTTTTGTTACAATAGAGGAATAAAAATCCTACAAGTCGGCCCGACTATCATCTGGGATGTACTCCACTTTTCACACGCCAGCGCCATCGAATAATCGTTCACGATGGTCTTTCAGAAACATCTTACAATCGACTCTAATCAATATTAGCCCACTTTACAGTGGGCTAATATTTTGGGGTTCACACGCCACTTCTTACTTTTTTCCATCTACTTAAAAGTTTTTGTTTTTTTTATTTAAAAAAAAAAAGGTAGCAGTGCCCGCATTGCATTATTTTGAGTTTATGGTGTTTGAAATCAGATTTTGCACCCTGCTGCGAAAACAGACACGCAACACCTCTCCCTCTCATTCAAGCTGCAAAACTATCAGCCCCTTTTTTTTTTTCCGCCTCACAAGTGCGGATATTAAACCTCACCTATCAGTCTTGTGCGTCCGTCTTTCATCGCCAACATATATTTCCCGCCACTATCTTGTGCGTCCCGCCGCATGTACACCTGGTGAAATATTAATGTGTTTGCTGGGGTGTTGTTTTGGAATGCTGCCTTCACCCTTTCAATCCCAAATCCTTCTTCCTCATCACAAGCTTTGTTTGTGGGCCGAGGAGGAAGCAAGCAGCTATTCAAAGGCTCGGGCAACCGTCCATACTTTTCGTGCCAATGGTGTGTGTGTGCGCAATTGGTGTGTGTGTGGGGGTGGGGGGGAGCAGTGGTGCGCAGTCATGAAGTAGAAATACTTTGTCACCGAACTGTAAATTTGTGATGCTTCAATTGATCGGGCCGATTTCTTTGTAAAAGTATGTGATCGGCATGTTGATTAATCCCTTTCATTGCCGATCACAAAAAAACAAACAAACCCCCCCCCCCGATATGCTGCAGCTTGTACTCTGCATTCTGCCCGTTAGACATCTGCAGGGGCAGCCTAGACTACGTTTTGGTATTTTAACAGACCCCCCACAAGCTGGTGAAGCGTGGCGCATTTTAAAAAGGGCGTTTTGCGCCGTCGTGGGTGTTAACACAACTGACTTGTTCCGCCTCTCATGCCCACCAAATTGGGCCTTGTTTTTTGGTTTTTGAAATGGCCCTCTCCCAAAATAATGGCAAAAATGGGAACAAAATTTCCATTTGACATTTTTTTCGGGGGGTATATTTCACCACTCTTTCCCAACATTACACAACATATGAAATATGACTTTTGTGACTATTTCTATCATCATCTTATCAGGGTAGGGAGCAACAGCTCCCCTTTATTGGAGCGTTCGACATCAACGTTAAGTAAAAATCATGTACAACCAAATAGTTGAACTGATGTCTTCTGATTGATTTACTTATATATATATATATATATATACACACACACACACACATATATCAGGTCGAGTGAGCAATTTTAGTCACTTCTGCTGTGTGTGTGTGTGTGAGTGAGTCGGTATTGAAGTGAAGCTGCGGTCAGCACTTGAAATGATCTCAAGCTTGACGTGCAACTGAGGCCCGCCTTCGCCCTCCACGTCCACTCGCTAGCTCTTAAGACTAAGCCGCCACAACGTAGCTTGAATAAGCTCTCAAACTGCAGGTGCTGCGCGTTGCTTTGTGCGGCGATGTTAGAAAATCTATTTTTGTGTGTGTGTGTGCGTGCGCGTTGGGTTGAAGCTTTACGCGCCGGCACCTAAATAAGGAATGAGTTTAGTAATCGTGAGCTGCTCCCTCGTGTTGTGATCCGCCGTACCCGTGTCGGGCTGCTGGCTCCACGTCGCCCGGAGATCCTCGTGGGTTTGCTGTGCTCGCACTTTGGGCAAAGCTAAAATGTGTGGTATTATTATTATTATTATTATTGTCTTAATTGTGTGCGACGCGTGCATGTGCGCTTGTCAAGCGGCGGGTTCCCTGGCGCAGAGCGCGATGCACCGAGTCCAGCTCATCAAATTAGCCGCTTTGCATCCAAGGCGGCTAATTTGCGTGAGAAAAGGGCGTTGCACTTGATTTTACACCGGAATAATGCTGACGTTCCTCCTCCGCTTGCTTATCTTGCATTCTTCCTTTGGAGCCTTTGCGCTGGCAGATGGAACTTTTACCTGAGAACGGCAAAAAAAAAAAAAAAAAAAGGGCTAGCGTGCATACAGATGCTCGAAGGTCTGCCATGTTGAGCGCTCTCAGCTAGCATCGACCAGCTTGCTTCTTGGCTAACTTTTGCCACCGTTGGGAGTAAAAGCGGTGACCCGTCAAGCGTGAGCAACTTTTTCTTGTACAATTTTCACTTCAATGAGCCTTCATGCCAAGTTTATCACCCTCCAATGTATGTGATTTTAGTCTAGAATATGTTGATATAGTGCTGGAATCCTCTCTCGCCACACCCACTTTTCGCCCCCATTTTGTGCTCCTTCAGCCACGACGGCATTTCGCGCCTGTCTGTTTTGCCGAACATATGACGTTTGACGCCTTTTGACGACGTGTACTGTAATTTCCGGACTACAGAGCGGACCTGATTATAAGGCGCGCCCACTACATTTTTAAAGGACAAAGCATTTCGTGCACATATAAGCCTCACCTGTCTATAAGCCGCAGGCGCCCACATTGTAACATGCGATATTTACAAAGAAAGACGGTGCACAGAAATCGTTTTGTTAACATACCTTAACTTTTCTTCCCAAATAGTGCCTGTCCCCTTAGAAGAAGCAAAGAAGGACAAATCAAAAATCAAAATAATATTTTGTCAATATGAATTTTGAAAAAAAATAGAAGCAAAAAAAAAAAAAAAGGGGAAAATTTATTCTGAATCACTTTGGTTACAGTCCACTTGCAACAGGGCCTAAATGGGCGAGAGGTAGCGGGGAGGCGATCCCAAACAGATCCAGCAGATACAATGGAGCAATTATAATGTTTTGAAGTTTTTGTTTTTTCTTTGTTTTTTCAATCTTGGCAGCGGTCTTCAGTATTTGATCCTTTTCAATGTTTTTTTTTTTTTTTTTTTTAGGTTATGGTCCGGAAATCTCATCTCATCTCACCCCATCTCACATTTCCTTGCTCCATTCATTTTACCAGCGTATATCGGTATCGTTAAAAGGTCTGACTTTTTACACGGCAGCTGTGAGCTTTCGGCGCGTTTGCGAGCGTTTCACGCAGCGCCATAAATCGGCACGTGGGACATAAATGTTATACGGGGTACGGCGCGTATACGTTTATTTGATTATTCCGGCGACTGGAAATACCGGAAGCAGCGGCGGAGTTCAAAGACGTCCATCTTGTCTCGTCCCATCCGATTTACACACCCGGTGAGAATGAATTCGTCCATCTGCATTCGATCAAGCGTGTCTCGGCACACTTCACTCACTCACTTTTTTTTTTTTTTTTTTACCTCTTAAGAGACTCGGCGGCGGGCTGCTTTTGTTTACTCCCGGGTGGATCATTTCCATTTGAATGAATGTGTCCAATCTGCACTTTTGGGTGAATATTTCATCTTTAAAGACTCACGGGTGACATATGAGAATATGAGTCGCGTGCGTATTGTGTCGATGCAAGCGACAAATCTCCACTGTGGGCCTTCAGTCATGCCCCTTTTTTTTTTTTTTCTCACGCGGACGCTGATGGAGGAACGTGTTCCCCGACATTTGCTGCCATGCGTTGGGCGCATGCTAATCCCGTTTTCCAAAGGCTTCAAAAGATGAACTTTGGACTTCTTCTATACATGAAAGATCAACCTTGCCCGGAGCACTGAGAGGATGAAATATTGTCAGCCTCCCCCGAAGGAAGGCGTTGTTGTTGGCGGCGGTGGGGGGCGGGGGGGGGGGGGGGGGGGGGGGGGGGGGAGGACTTCCATCTGTGTGCTGCGTTCAAGGACAACAGTGTTATCCCGTTTGGAAGCGAATGAAACGAGGCAGTGTTGTCGCTGGGGTGTAGAAGTGTGGACGCCGCTGTCACCCTTGCCAAGCCGAGCGCGGGGCGGCGGCGGATTAAGCGGGATACACGCATCGCCATCGGGCTTTAATTTGGGCATTTCCCCTCGTCCCGAATGTCGGTAGGACCAAAATTATTATTCGGGGTGATTCTCCGGGGTGGTCCAGTGGTTAGCGCATCGACCGTCGCGGATGGTTGTTCGTTCGTCTCTGTGTGCCCTGCGGTTGGCTGGCAACCGGTTCAGGGTGTCCCCCGCCTACTGCCCGAAGACGGCTTGAATGGATTCTGTAGTCAGATTTATTTATTTATTTATTTATTTTTACTCCACGCTGTTTTGTTTGGAAAGCACTCAGGGCCAACACTGATAAATGCTAAACCTGATCAATATTTACAATCGCAAATGAATACGCGTGTGGTCAGCACCAAAGTTGGGCCAAGTCACAAATTCTGCAAATGGGACAGGAATTGGAATGAGCGACGATTAAGTGGAGCGCGCACCCATCTTGTGGTTGTTTGTTTCTTGTCGTGACTTCATTTCCCTCCGGTTAGATGGTGACGTTTGGGTTGGTGCTTTGAAGAATTTTCTTTTGCTGAAATGTCTTTTGTGCAGCAGGGCACAAAGGGGCGGTAAGCTACATTTTCGGTTAGCTCTTCGCAATCCAAGTCAGTGAAGGCCTCATTGTAGGATGTCTCGAGATTATCCTGAGTGATTATCCTTTGGTGTGGGGGCATGTTTGATATGTTTGATATTTATGATGCCATATCCTTCTGTTTGTGGTCAACGTCAAATACGGCCCGATAACGATAACGGGAGCGGGAGAAACACATGCCAACAATCGTTTTCCCTCTCTTACGACCAAATGCAGCAAAGGTCCAATGATTGGATGTCTCTGATAACTCCAGAATGATTCTCAAGTGTCAGGTTCACAACGAACCGAATAACGTTTAGGACCCCAGAAATGCAGACACAGACAAGATGCGATAACAAAAATGTTTATTATCAAAAAAAAATAAAACCGACAAAGTCCAAAACAGAAAACGCTGGACACACGCGTACTTTCCAGCGGTCCGGATTCTTCTACAACAGGCATGATTATGAGTGTGGTGTGCGATATCGCTCATCTGATCCCCTCCCCCCACTCCCCCCCAATCTTGTGTGTGGGGTCTCTCGTTTACAAAAAGGTTTAGGATGTCAAACATTCGGTATGTGAGTCATTAACTCCTTGTTTGAGTCATTTGACGTCATTGTTTTTGCGTCAGGCCTCGTGACAAACAACTGCGGCAAGTGTCGATTTGTTTGCCCCCCACCCCCACCCGTGCTCATAAATGACGCGGTTAATGTGATTTGATGTCATTCAGCTCACACTGTGTCTGCTTTCTTCTCTATTAATCTGTCTCTCTTCGAGCCTCTTTTCTCCAGTCTTCAATCAAACGATTTGTCTTTGGGACCCGCTCAGGAGATTCATCCTGTGAAGTCCGCAGTGGAAATTTACCGGCGCGGGCCGCTACATGTGAGCAGATGAACATAAGTTGTTGATGAAGCGGCATGTGAGTCGGAGTTTAAACTTCTTGTTCCGGCGGCTGCCTCACAACTGCCACTTTGCGGGGTTCAAATCGGAACGGCGGAAATTGGCCGTTCTCTGCATACCAGCCGGTCTGCGTAGTGACGTCAAGCACGCTGTCATCGCAACAGAGGTGAGGATAAGGGGTTCCGAAAATAGGCAGTAACGACCGTGATCTTGTTGCTGGGTTTCGAATCCACGCCGCCACCACTGCCTGGAAGTGGAGAGCGCAGACCACCGAGCGAATAACCCGCGCTGCCAGTCCAGAGGCCGGCCCCCTCTTTCAAGGCTCAAAGGAGTGAAGATTTACAAACCTACATTCTCACGGCACGTTACACTCACCTCCCGGAAACCTCCCTCCCAATCCGGGTCATGGCACCACTGCAACATCGATGATCCTGCTGCCTTCACCCGCTTCGCTCGCTTGAAAGTGGAGCATGCTGACCGCTGAGCTCAAAGCTAAGACCAGCAGCTCAGTGGCCCCATTCTCTTTGACGACTCCGAACCGTTAGCTTGTCCTGATGTACATCCGTGCAGCACAAACGCAAAGCTGTGGCGCTTCGGATTATAAGGCGCACCTTTAATGAATGGCCTATTTTAAAAACTGTTTTCACATATAAGGTGACACTTTACATTTTAAGGCGCATGGAATAGAAGCTACAATAGTGGCTGTGGATGCGCTATGGATCCACTAGATGGAGCTACGCTAAAGGGAATACAATACAATACAACACAGCTATATTTATATTGAAGCTTCATAGCCGCTGTAGCTACTACGAAGCCATTGAGAACTGGTCACAAGCACGGACATGAAACATAATCGCATTACAAAACAATAAATGAAAGCGCAAAAGTTATGAAGACAACTGATTCAACAAAAAGGCACACAAACCTCGCGGGCTCACAAGGGGCTAAATATCCTGAGAAGTCTTGCTTGTCTCCTTCTTCCTTCGTTTAGTCAGTAGTTAACTCTGCTTTTAGTATTATCTTCGGTTCATTTCGGCTGCGCAGAGCTCACAAAGTAGTTTTCTGTTTGAGTGTGTGTTGGCGATGAGTGCCGGGCAGAACATTTTTAAGTGACCACAAGATGGCAGAGGAACACGAACAAGGAAACAACTCAACGGGGAATATTAAGACTGTGTAACGCCATATATAGGGTGCATCGGATTATAGGGCGCACTGTCGGCTTTTGGGAAAATGGAATGCTTTTAGGTGTGCCTTATCATGGGGGAAAATACGATATATTGTTTTTTTTTGTTTTTACATGGGTCCATGAGAATAAAATGTTACATTGCCGATTGATACCAACAACAGACCTGTTAGCATGTTCCAATTTCTCTTTCCTGTCCTTCTCCACCAGAACGCATTCCACCTGCAGATGTCAGCCCGCATGCCTCCGTCTTCCCTCGGCGGCCTGCTGCTCGCCGTCCTGCAGGGGAGTGACAGGGACCGGGACCGGGGTGGCATGGAGGACGGCAGCTGGGGCGCTGCGGCCGTGCTCTGCTCCGGCTGGGAGGAGGGCAGCGACGGCCTGCTGTCCCACATGCAGACCCACAGCGGTGCCGCCTGGCACCTGTGGGACGTGGTCAATCTGACTCAGGTCTCGGGCGGCGGGCGGGGTGAGGCCAGCGAGGAGAGGCGCGAGGACCAGAGGGAGGAGGAGGTCTTGAGGATCCTCTCCACGCGCTTACTGCGGGCCGCCTCGCCCTTCTCCAGCGTCCTTCTGCTGGGCTCGGACCCGGAGTGTCTTTCCTCGGCGCTGCGGGTGGCCCAGCGGCTCGCCGCGTCGCTGCCGGCCCTGCAGTGGATCATGGGGTACCCGCTGTCGCCGGACTCCCTGCATACCTTGGGGGGTCCCCTCGGCCTGCTGGCGTACGGCGAGGTGGGACGCAAGCCAATCAGCTTCTACATCCGCGATGCCCTGCAGCTGATTGGTCGGGCCGTCACGGCCGCGGCCGCGGCCAGGCCCGACCTCGCGCTGATGCAGAACGCGGTTAACTGTTACGACAAACCTACGCGACGAGATCCCTTTTCGTCGGGACGATATCTGTCAAGGTGAACACACTCACACACACACACACACGCAAATAGATACACACAGGGGAACAAATTCATGAAACGTCATCATCATTTCAGGAAAATCAACTTTAGATTGTAATGAAACATCCTATGATGTCATTTGCATTTTGAGGGCAATAAGCGTATGAAAACGAAAGGAATTTTCTGATATATTGTCCTCATGATTATTTGAACGTGCACCAAAATGCGATAACCTATCCCAGATATCAAAAACCCTCCCAAAAAAGAATGTTCTTCAACGGGGAAGCTCTAAGTGGCAGACAGCGTTAACGTGTAGCGTCCCCTTAGCTTTTGGAGTGACAAGTTTGGCGCGAGGCTGCTGCTGGCTCCATTTGCGATTTTCCACAGCAGCGTGGGCTGAATCGTAGCGTGGGTGGGGGTGGGTGTCAGGGAGACGGTCGGGTGTCATTGTTGCCGCTTCCGCTGCGTTTTCTTCACTCGCTGCGGATTTAAAAGAGAGCGTCTGACAGCTTCCTCGGGTTTCTGTCAGGCTGCCGTCTATTCGCGCGCACACACATTCTCGCGAACCCATTCTGAGCCACGTATTAAGCCATTAACATTTTCCCCCACTTAAAGCCAGACAAAGCTACGATCCTGTCATGTTTACACAGCTCTCGCTGATGTGAGCGATGCGCGGAAACATCCGCGTGACACCGCCTGGACCGGCGTCGCTCTGACAGTCCATGTGGAGTTTATTTTTAAGACGGCACGATGGATGAAACGGAGTGTATCCTATCCACTTTTACTCTTTCTCGGGTGGTGAGGGAGACGGATTTGCATCGCAGGGTGATGTGAACGCCAGCTGAGCGCCATCATCAACAACATAATCACTAACCGGAGAGCCCCTGTCGACTGCAGTTCAAGTGAGCGCGGGTCGTGCCAGAACAATTTAGAGTCGGGAGGCTACGGGCTAGAACGAGTGAAGAGAGTGTCGAGGGTTACAAAGCAATACGAGCAAACCACTCGCTTGCCAGAAGCGGAGGGAGTAGTCGGTTAAGCTGTCTGTGGTGAAGTCGACAAAATAACGGGGAAATGACATCCAAACCGTATGGCACATACCAAATCGTGAATTTTGACGTAGCATTCCACACCTCGGACCGACTCGTCGGGTGGGAGTAAGGATGGGCAAGTAGGTTTCGTATTGGGCCAATGCGAGCCTTATTTCAACGTATTGGGTACAGTGAAACTCCTCCACAACGAAATCATGTTTGCAGCAAGAACTTTTTCACAACAGGGGGTTTTTCACTGTAGCAAATTTGATATCAGATGTAAACACACACACACACACAGGGTTTTTTTTCGTTGTATGGGGGGCAGGAAAGTGGGAATGGTGTCAATGCATGAAGATTTTTTTCACACTAAGGGGGTATTTTCGCCCATGTAGGTTTCGTTGTAGAAGAGTTTCACTGTACTCATCGAGGCTGCCAATACTAGCTGTTGATAGAAAAGGCAAATGTTGAGTAAGCCCTCCTCGCCTGTAGTTGGCGCTATTGGGACTACGGCTGAAAATGAGCATTTATGCTAACTCCGGCGCATTTCAACTGTTTATTTGTGGGTTAATTGCATGCATCCAAAGATTTGGAAAAAAGTGGTATTGGACTTTCCTAGCAGGGAAGAAGACAAATATAAATTGAGAGAAGAAGGTAATATGGTGCGGTGGGGGCGCACTGAGTCACCACGCCAAGAATAAACTTATAGCCTTAGAAAGTTTGGCTGCGGTTCTATTTCAGCTGCCTGTAATAATCATAAAATACGCCGTTGCTTATTCCCCAGAGAGCATTAAAGAGAAAAATACGCACACGGGGACACGGTAAGCCGGAAGGGGAGGAAGAAAAACACAAATTAAGTCACAATGAAGTTGAAGCAGCACTTGGGGGGGAGAAGGTTGATGGAGAAGTATCTGAAATCGCTGCCATCTCGCCGGACATCGATTGCATCCCCGCGAGAGATTAAAAGCCCCCAAAACAAGCTCACTCGGGTATCATCCCACAGTGAAGTCAACTTTCCCTCCGGAGAAAGACGGAGCGATAAGAAGGTGAAACGAATGCCTGAGACTCTCTTATGGAGTCGTGACAGACCAGGGTTGCTTTGTTGACATTGACTCTTGACCGCGGCAACGGGCCGGCCAGGCGTTATTGACAGGAACCCATCCCTCTCCGACACCGCCGGCCGGGGGAGACTTATCAAAATGCACTCATCCATTCGAGGTGGCCTTTGGCTGTGGCACAAAAATATTTGGTGCGGGGAGTATAAAAGGATTCTACGCTTATCCTGACACCTGAATCTCAATATGTAGAGGAACAAATGGACGTGAGCTTTAATTTCCTTGTCGCACGCCTGAGCAGAGACCAGATCTGTGACCTGGAACAAAAACATACTTGGGAGAGTAAAAAAAAAAAAAACATTTGGTACCGGGCCGCACAGAAAGAATAAATCAGCAGCTCCGGGAACGCAACTTTCTTATCGCTGCTTTGCTATTGGCTATTACCTAGCATCTTCTTGACATTCCATTGGCTCAGAGGGACCTCTACCGTTTATGCAGTGTCCTCGTCATTGGCCCCTTCGGGCCATGAGGCGTCACCGTGAATCAACCAGAAAAAGTGTTCACCGGTCGGGCGATCGCACAATATGCCGATGTTTGCCTTAGAAGGATTGTTAAAAGCCGACAAAAGCAAATGTCCTTGGATCAGTTTTTTCCAAAACGCCTGGCAAAAACCACTTCTGAGAGAGACAACATGAACTAAAAAGGGCAAAAAACGACAAGGACGCCGTTAAAAGTTAAATGACCATTTTTATTCTTTACTCTATTATTTGTTTTATACATTATGACAAGCTCTCATTTATTGTGCAATAATCTAATTGTAACATGCATCTGTTACATATTTTGATGCATTTTTATACTTTTATGAATACATTTTGGGGGCGCTTGGAACGGATTAGAGCATTTACATGGAAACCGCGTCTCTACTTACAACATTTTCTAGTTAAGAAATTTCTGCCAGAACCAATTAATATCGTAAGTCGAGGCACCACTGTATTTTGTTGTATTTATCCGCCACACCTTAAAGGCCGGTCCCTGAAAATATTGTCTGACATGAAACCGGTCCGTGGAGCAAAACAGGGTTGGTGACCGCTGACGTACGGGACAAGAGCGTTGTCTGAGGCCTGGCACAGAAGCATCCTGGAAAAAAAATAAAAATAAAACAGGATTCAGATTGAAGAAACGGGACGTTGAAGAGATGTGAGATTTAATTTCTTTGCGTGCGGCACAAGAGTCTGACCCGCCTTGATGAATCATCCGTCTTTTGGTATATGACGATTCCGCCGTGCTACCACCGTGAGTGATTTCAGCCTCCCAGACCGGGGAAGCACTTGCACTTTTATTGTCAAGGCGGCGGCTGATGAGGAAACATTAAGCGGCAGGCGACGAGGATGACACCAGGTGCAATTGGAAAAAGGGTTTTTGCGGGAGACCGATTACATCAATGGATTATGGCGCTACCCAAGTAAATAATGACACCGGGGCCAAGAAAGAAACCGGCGGAATTCGCAAACGGAAAAAGACTTGGAGCAGAGGTTAATGACCCGCGTGATCAATCTAATCTTTATTATTTCACAACGCATATCTCATGTTTAATGGGGAAGGGGGGGGGGGGGGGGTTACATTCAGGAAAGACGAGGTAATCTCTCGCCGGGGATCATCGACAATCCGCGCACGGTTCACCGCAGATTTCCGACGCGGTGATCCCAGCATTCTTGAACATTTCAACAAACAACCCTGGCGCACCGTTTCCGGTGACCCGACACCAATCGTGATCTGATCGGACGTTACTCATACGCATTGAGGACGCCGCCTCCCCAACGAATCGCTAAGACGCGAGCTAACATTGCCCGTGCGGTTCGAGAGGCCACGCGCAGATTCACGCGTCAACCGGAATGGCTCATCCCCGGCAAAGAGCCCGTGCGGAAGCCACCGCGGCGAGTGACGCGCATAGCAATGTCTTGTCAGGATGGACTTTTTTCCAATTCGGAGAAGACCCCGCGCTGCTCCGCATTAACTTTTAATTATGACTTTCCAGGAGATGCAATTCCCCCAACCGAGATGGCTCGCTAAAGCTGCGCTATCAGAGCGTGGCCCACCGCCAACTCCTTTTTAACCTTTTGATTGCTTCTTTCCCAGTTTGCCATTCCTTCGTTTGCTGAAAGTCGAGCTGTTTATTCTCCCGGCGGTGATTAGCATGACTGCCTCACAGTTCTGTGGTGCGGGGTTTGAATATTGGCCTTCCTGTGGGGAGTCGCATCTTTTTTCCCCGGCATGCTCCGGCTTCCCACATATCAATAAGTTGGCGCCACGTTTGCCCCAATCGTTCAAGGTTTGTGATCTCGGCCCTGACCTGAGCGTTTGTTTGTATTTTCTCTTTCCTGGTAGGATGGCTTCCTCCCACGTTCCAGAAACGCGCATATTAGCCTCATTAAAGACTTTAAATTGGCAACAGATGTCAACGTGACCCGCGATTGGCCGGCGACCAGTTCAGGGGTTCCTCCGCCGACTGCCCGACGATAGCTGGGATCGGCTCCAGCTCACGCGCGACTCTCGTGAGGCCAAGCACTATTGGGGAGAAAAAAATAATTGATGTTTATACTCCTTTGACACTTGAACCTAAATCGTTTTTTGTTTTTGAAAAAGTGTTTGCGGTGTCTTTTTATGGATGTGAGCAATCGGAGCCATTGAAAGAACAACTGAATTTCTCCGCGGCGATAAATCATGTCCAGTCTTCGCCCACGATATCACGACTCATCGCTCATGCCCCTGCGATATTGAAACATTTTCAAGCCATCATTTTTTTTGGTTTATATTTACATTTTCTCCTGTTTAAAGCGTAGAACTATAAACATACTTTTTATTTTTTTTTAATACGGTCTCTATCTCGACTGTCTAGGTTTTTTCCCAACACCTCCTTCACCGGTGCCACAGGCCTGATCCAGGTGGATGCCGACCTCTCCAGAATACTTTCCTCGCAGCTCTTCCACGTCTGGAGCCTGAAGAGGGGCGCCCTGGGCCAGCCGGCATGGGTCACTGTGGGCCAGTGGTCCCGAGGCAGGCTGGAGTTGGAGGGTGGCGTCCACGGGCTGGCGGGGGGCTTCAGCAGCAGCCCGGGTCAAGGCCTCGGCGCCGGTGTGAGGGGAGGTGACGGTCAAGGGGACTTTAACGCCGGGGGACGTTGGAGGCCTGGGCTTTCGGTGGAGGGCCACCGTTTGCGGGTGGTGACCCTGGTGGAGCACCCGTTTGTGTTCACGCGCGAGGTGGACGAGGATGGGCTGTGTCCTGCCGGGCAGCTCTGCCTGGACCCCCGGACCAACAGGTCCGATGTGATACAAGGACTCTTCAACCAGCTGCATAATCCCAACGCGTCGGCGGCGGACTGGGAAGGCATTAGTAAGTTGGCTTTCACTTTAATTCCGCAGGTAAAAGCGAAAGACTTTTGGAATTTTCATCTTTACATTTGAAGCGCCCCCTTACTAACACATTTTGGGATAACCTTGAGCAAGTGCGCTTTTGTCTAAATCAATTCCATTTATTGTTTCTTTTTCACTTTCTCAAGATTTATTTCTTTTTCTTTTTTTTAATTTAAGTTTCCCGACCTAAGCGTCTGGACCAGGGGTTGGCAACCCAAAATGTTGAAAGAACCAAAAAAAACAAAAAACAAATACTGTATTTTCACGACTATAAGGCGCCATTAAAAGTCTAAAATTTTCTCCAAAATGGACAGGACGCCTTATGATGCGGAGCGTCTTGTCTATGCGCTGAGTTCCAAAACCTGACTGACAGCCGACACGCTGTTTATATAGAGAAAAGGCGGAAGTGACTGTGGACAGGCATGCGGCAAAGAAGTCGGCCAATCAGTGAAGGGTGGGCGTGTATATATATACACATATGGAGAGCGAGAGAGAGAAAAGGCAGATGTGAGTGAGGACAGACATGCGGGGAAGAAGTCCGCCAATGAGTGAAGGGTGGGCGTGTAAGTGGACGCTAAAGGGACGCTACAAGCAGGTACAAACACCTGTATAGAGTGTGGCTATGTGCATTGTTGCAAAACAACTTCGGTTTTGGTTTCTAAGAACCCCCGAAAATAAATTCTACAAAGAGACACGCCTACGAAGCTCAGTTCAAACTTCAAGCCATCGGTTATGCTTTTGGCATGCGTGCCCATCTCACAGCAGCGGTGAAAAACCAAGTCAAGCAAATGAACTCTGAGCTTGCCGTTATTCCCGGAGGCTTGACTAAAGAACTCCAACCGCTGGACATCGGCATCAACCGGGCGTTCAAAGTAAAGTTGCGAACGGCATGGGAACAATGAATGATCGATGGCAAACACAACTTTACAAAGAGTGAGAGGCAGCGCCGGGCGAGTTACGCCACAATTTGCGAATGGATTGTGGCTGCTTGGACGAACGTGTCTGCTTGCACTGTTGTTCGAGTTTTTGGCAAAGCCGGCATCATTTCTGTGGAGCCACATGGCAATGAGAGTGACTGACAACGAGAGGGAACACGGCGTTTTTGATGGATTACCGGTACTTGCACAATTGTTCAATTCTGATACAGAGGATGAGGACTTTGATGGATTTCTGGGTGATGATTGATCGAAAAACGTGAGTACATTGTACGATGGCTAAATAAAATACAACGGAACTCAGTTTTGCTTCCGTTGCCTTTTTAAAAACGTGTTTTTAGCTTGTATGTCTTGGCATGCTACCGTATGCTTCAAGCTAACGTGTTTTTAGCGTGCGCGCATGAATGCCGTATGTTTAAGCTGGCGTATGTTTTACCACTTTAAAATTGCGCCCAATAATACAGTGCGTTTTGTCTATGTGTAAAATACAGAAATAGCACCCATTAATGAGACTGCGCCCAACCATACGGTGTGTCGAATGGTCGTGAAAATACGGTATGTCTGGAGCCGCAAAAAATGAAGAAATTTTTATTCTACACATTTTTACAGCATTGAAAAACATTAAATGTTTGTGTCATGTTTGTCCTCCTACAGAAACCACATTAAAACAAAATATATTGCTTTTTCCATTCTCAAACATTTTTGAAAAAGCTCCAGGGAGCCACTAGGGCGGCGCTAAAGAGCGGCATTGGAGCCACGGGTTGCCGACCCCCGGTTTGGACCAAGATTGCAGCTGCGAACCCCAACCTTAACCCCTATTTTTTTTTTTTTTAACCTCTAAACCCTAATCTTTAACCCCGACTCGAAACTTGGACACCAAAACCCTAAGACCTTTTCCAACCCTTAACCGTAACCAGAAACCGAACCACTCAATGTATTCCTTAATCCTAATCACAATCTCAAACCCTTGATCCTTTTGCCTACCAGCCAACGCACTTTTTATTGGGTTGTCCACGCGAACCCGACCCCACTAACACCTGACACCAAACACAGAACCCTTAGCTTGAACCGAAAACCCAACCCCGAACGCTGAACCCTTTCCCCTGACCTTTGAATCAGAACGTATATCACTCGAGACCTGCGCTGAGGTGCTGGTATCAAAGCTTATTTTGGCTCTCACTCTGAACCATCACCAGCTCGGCGCGCTAAGGGAATTACACCAGAGTCAGCACTAATCTCGTTGTTCGGAGCTCGATCAGAATTCGTTTCACGTCGCCGTCTTCCCCTCCGCAGGCCTTCCAGAGGACCTGCGCAAGTGCTGCTACGGCTACTGCATCGACCTACTGGAGAAGCTGGCGGAGGACATGGGCTTCACCTTTGACCTCTACATCGTGGGGGACGGGAAGTACGGCGCGATGAGCGGTAGCGGCCGCTGGACCGGCCTGGTGGGCGACCTGAGGAGCGGCACGGCCGACATGGCGGTCACCTCCTTTTCCATCAACTCGGCCAGGAGCAGGGTCATTGACTTCACATCGCCCTTTTACTCCACCAGCCTGGGCATCCTGGTACAGTGGCTAGCGGTCATCATTAATTCCATTTGTGGTATTTTTGGCATCTTGATGAGGGCGGAGAGAGTCCGGGGCATGTCGAACAATGTGCTGACATCTTCATTCGGCCCTCGGCCGCCGATGGGAAGTAACCAAGTGCAAATACGTTTCATGCGTTAGTCGTTGTTTCGCTCCTATTTCTACTCCGTACTCCATTTTGACTTTTTTTTTTTTTAAACCTCCGCAGATTATGGCAGGATGTTTTAGATAAAAAAATGGAGACGTAAATGGAGAACAGTGGAGCCTTACTGCAGTTAAGATCTTTTATTAATTACGGTTTTTAATGCAGACATAAAATGCTATTCTCGCGCTGACAATTTCTGTCTCATCTGAGCAAACACATAAAAGTCACATTTCCTTTTTATTCAAGTACATTCCGGAGTCTGTACTTTTTCAACAATTTACTCATGTAAATAACGCCGTCGTATTTATTTTTTTTATTTTTTCATCTTTGCTTCTACAGTAGAGAGCATGAGTAATTTCGAATCCCTCGTCAGCATTCAGTCATTTCTGCCAATGCGGGCCGCCGACGCCCCCGCCGCTTGATTTCCCCCTTTGGCCCCTCTCATCCACCAACTGGAGTTCATTAGCAAGTGAATAATTAGTTTCGCTTTACGCCGGGCCTATTAATTATGGAAATTCCCCCCAAAAACGAGCAGCGGTTTAAGATGCCGTAACGGCTCGGAGAGGCGGGCGGCAGGAGACGTCTGAGAGGAGCCCCGAGACACGCTGCCGTTATTCGTTTGATTTGTTAACATCTCCCCGTGCAGCTGACACGCTGCGATGTATAATACAATCTGACTGTAGGGTCCCGTTTCGGAAGAAAGGCTCATCTGTCTAAGAAAAAAAAGGGGGCGGGGGGGACCTTCCTTGTCCTTCCAGAGTCGACAAATTGTGCAAAATGGAAAACTCTGTGGATGGATTTTACAAACTAATTATGGCTGTCTGTGTTTACCGACAAGATACCTCGGGCTGGTGGTAAAAATATGATGCAGAAACTGAAACGGCTCTCTCAAGGATTTCAGAGGAAAATGGATTGACAAAGTTAGGTGTGTAACTGGACTATTTTACAGCACGCTGAGCATTACCGGGCTTGCAAAAGTGCCATCGAAATGGAATCGCTGCCGAAGAATGATAGAAAGTCACGAGAGCTTTTTTTTTTTTTAATACTCAACTCAACTGACCTGTTTTTATAGAGCACCTTAAAACAACCAGCGCTGTATACAAAGTGCTGTACGTTTATTGTTGCAAATATCAAATATGCAACAATAAACAATAAATTAATAACGAAGACAGTAGAAAGCACAAAAAAAACAATCAAACTAAAATCAAGTCTGAGTCATGCTGAGTCAGACGTGAGGCACCGGGCAGGCGTGTAGGGGCGGAGTAGCTCAGAGAGGTAAGATTATTAAATCATTAAATTATTAAAGAATTAAAGATCCATCCATCCATTTTCTGATCCGCTTATCCGCTATCTTAAAAAGAACTCAAAAATGTATCGAGAGCCAGTAAAGGGTTGCCAGAGTAGGAGTGATGTGCTCCCTCTTACGAGTACCAGCAGCATTTTGGACCAACTGGAGACGCTTCATGGAGTCTCTACAGACTCCAAAGTGAAGTGCGTTACAGTACTTCAGCCAAAAATACCACAAATGTGGAACCGCATGTGTGATACATTTTAATTTTTTTTTGCCTCTGCCATCTACGTCAGAAACAAATGCTACATTGTCGTCGTTTCTCCCAGGTCCGCAGTCGGGACACGGCAGCCCCCATCGGCGCCTTCATGTGGCCCCTGCACTGGTCCATGTGGGTGGGCATCTTCGTCACGCTGCACCTCACCGCACTTTTCCTCACCTTGTACGAGTGGAACAGCCCCTTCGGCATGACCCCCCACGGGCGCAACCGGGTGCGCGTGTTCTCCTATTCGTCCGCCCTCAACCTCTGCTACGCCATCCTATTCGGCCGCACCGTCGCCACCAAGGTAACGTTGCCGATAGTCACCTTGATCGATTTTCTTGAGAGCGGGTCGGATAAGATGCGGAGGAAAGGCAATAGGACAAATGAAGTTAAAGTCACTCGGAAGGGGGATTTCTGAGGATTTTGCAGCGCAATGACAAAAAAAAAAAGAAATACAAAATATCGCAGTGAAGATTGATTGAGGGCGAGGTTAGACGTGAGGCAGTGATGAAGCAGGGAGGCACAGGGAGGATCATGCAAGGGTAAGTGTCTCGACAGAGATTGGAACGAGTTATGACCGGCACGATTGGGATGGATCAAGTTCATGGGGGGGGAGTGGAGGTCAACACTCCGAGAGTCGTACAAAGTTTGCGACGGGTGAGAGTCCAGAAAGCAACAAGGGGTGTAATGAGAGCGCTGACAGTCGGCTTTCCGCATTGAGTTGAGAGGTTAATCGAGTCAGTGGCGATGAGAAACGGAACCGGCCCAGGAGGGTGGTCACGGCCGTGTTAACGGGAGGGACCGGTGTTCTCTTCCCACTCTGTCTTGGGAAAATGTATCACGGCGATGATTTACGAGCAGGCCGTACGATTCCCTGACAGGTATGAGGCCCATGAGAATAAAATCTTCCAGTCCCTAAAAGTATGTGCTTCTGAGGAACGTTTGTTAATGCAAAACTTGATGCACTTCAGTCCCTCAAAGGATGTTGGCCCAGTACTGAATTAAATCAACCTGGATTGGTGCAGTCACCAATTTTTGCTGCACTGGATGATTTAGCAGTTGAAATAAATTCTCGGTCGTTGCAAGCAAAATTCTGTCAAATGAAAACGATGGAAATGATTTCCCTTCACTTGGGTGTCCGGAGGTCACCTGTCGAGCCGGGGTGCGAGGAGCATGGTCAGAGAGAAGCCGGTTAAAGTATCACAGGCGTCTGTCATCAACAGACGCCGCCCTCGGAAGGTTTTCAAGGCAGGTCCAACTCACGCTGGCCTTGACCTAGGACTCTCTTGATTGAGCATCACCCACAACGGGCCTCCGAATGCCTCACGATCCTCCGAGTGCTTCTTCCCCTGTCGTGTAATGACCAGGAAAAACACAGGAAATGCAGAAATGAAAATTGCAGTTCAAATCTTTGTCAGCCTTGCCGTCCCAGTAAAGCCGGAGACACGTTGAATACGTATTCTGTGCATATGCAAATGGGAGGAGTCTCTCTGGAGGGTTGGTCCCTCTCGATTGGCCTGGAAACATCTCGGTATCCTCCCAAAACTTCTTCCCCGCCCCCCCATGACCAGTATAAACAAAGAAACATATGAATCTGGTCAAGCTGAACTTCAATCCTACCAAAAGAGACGGAGAATTTGACCCAAGGCAAGTGGCCTCCGTGGTTATGTGTTCCCGATTGTCCCAACGGGTTGCAGATGTTGGCATGGTCCTCGGATCCCCTGGAGGAGTCACGTCCCTGAGTTAGTCTGGGGACACCTCCCGGGACTTCTTGCCGTCCCAGTAAACCCATGATTCCGATTCAAATCTTGTCAGTCTTATCGTCTCAACGGGACTGGAGAAATTGTCCAGGGACAGGTCACCTCCCTCGTTCTGTCTTCTGGGCATACCCAAATAGTAGGTGACTCTCTGGAGGGAGCGTGTCTCTCAATTGGCCTGCAAACACTTCGATATGCTCCCACGATTTCCACAACCTGAGACTTTCCCCATGACTCGAACCAGTATAGAGGAAAGAGGAAAAACGGATGGATAAACATGTAGCCGGAGTTTAGATCTCATCAGTCTCGATCTTATCCTCCACCTGGCTTGCTATGTGTTCCGGGCCTGTTCAAACCGGTCGGCGTAAAACCTTGGACCCTCTGGAGGGACCGTGCCTGTCCGTACACCTCGGGCTCATCCAGAGACTTCATCCCCGCGACTCTTACCGGGATAAACGGGGAAAATTGATGGATAAACAGATCATTCCAGTTCAAATCTTGTCACTGTCGTTTATATTGCTGAACCTCGTTGAACGCAAGGTCATTTTCAATCCCCACTCGCTTAATAGATGTTTTGAAAGCATGCGCGCGCTGAAATTAATGCATGTTCACAAATCCAAATTTGCAACATCAATGTCATTCGCTCCAACGGCCTGCCGTGAGTTGGCAAGCCATCATAATGAACGCACAATCCGCCGCATGCCCGCCCCCCCCCACCCCCTCCTACCCGTCCCCGGGGACTCTGGAATGAACGAGAACAGAGGCCGAGTTATTAGGGAGACCTTCGCCTGATTGAAAGGTCGCGCCTTTGATCCTCGCTGATGAGCAGATTTGCCCTCCCCTCCCCCCGCCCCCATTTGCAATCCCGCCATCCATGAAAACAATCTCATTGGAGGCGTCTGTGGCGTCAACAATCGCTTTCTTGGCGCGGCTAAACCGACGTCGTCATTAAAAAGCTGTCAAGGAATGCTTTGCAACCAAATCAGCCGTTATAATTTACAGAATCATACAGCATGAGCCTTGAGATAAGCTTGAAACATTTGAATGTTCTTAAAGAGGGGCGACAAGGGGAAGTCAAAACGAGATGACTGTCATTCACTTTACTTCGGAGTCAGCCGGTCCTCCATGAAGCATCTCCAGTTGGTCCAAAAAGCTGCTGCTCGCCCCTTGACTGGTCCTCGTAAGAGGGAGCACGTCACTCCTACTCTGGCATCCCTTCCTTGGCTCCCTCTACATTTAGAGATCTTTTTAAGATCCTATGATTTGTTTTCAATCGCCCTACCTTACCTCTCTGAGCTCCTCCACACCTGCCCGGTGCTTCACGTCTGCGGACCAGACATTATTATTACCGAGAACTAAGCGTAGGCTCAGAGGGGAGGGAGCCTTTTCCGTTGCTGGTCCTTCTCTTTGGAATGACCTCCCACTGAACATTTGGCAAGCCTCGTCGCTGCCCGTCTTTAAAACCCGTCTCAAAACTCATTTGTATTCTTCGGCTTTTGACTCAGCATGACTCAGACTTGATTTCGGTGTAACTGTTTTTGTGCTTTCTATTGTCTTCGTTCTTAATTTATTGTTGCATATATGCTAATCGCTCCATTTTTCAGCACTTTGTATACAGCGGTGGTTGTTTTAAAGTGCTCTATAAATACAGTTGAGTTGCGTTGAGATGATGTTAGTGGAAGAGAAATAAAGCAGATTAATCCATCCGTTTTCGTCCGCCATTTTCGGATAATCCCGCCCTCCCCTGTCATCTAAAATCGACGGCACCGCTGCCCTCGGGCTTGCATTGCAAACGTCACGTGGCCGAACCCAGAAAACAGGTGAGCCCTGACGTCGACGTCACTTTCAGTTGACAGCAGAGGGGGGTATTGCCAATAAAAGGCAACCGCCTCAGATGGATGAAAATGGATGCATGCGTCTGCTTCAATCTTATTCCATAACATAGCAATAGTATTCAAGGACTAGTGGGGGCTCAGCTGATTAATGTTGTGCTCTTCAGAGAAATGTCCCATCTTTGCACCTTGTAATAAGCGCTCACGGCCCCGGCTTTACAGTGAATCGTAGAGTCTTTCCAGCGAGAGAAAGTTGTCCCGTCTTCTCTTACACGAGGTGGATTTTAATTGGCGGAATAAATTGTTGGCTTTCTGGGGTGGGCTGGGGGGGCGGCGGCATAAAGTGGAGGCAGTTCTCCCCTCCCCCCTCCCTGCCCCCGTGGCTGACAATTTCATCGAGAAATGTTTCCCAGATGCCTTCCAAACAGCTCCCCTTGCTTGAATTTCCTTTAATATGCCTGGCCATCTTTTTTCAATGAACTTCATTGGGTGCTAATGTAGGATTTGTTAAGAGGATGGAGCGCTTTAAATGTGGAACTGAACCTGTGTCAATACCTGGAAGGCTCGGTTTGAAACCAAAAAAAAAATGTCCATCGAAGAACAACACTCGGTCCTCACTTTTTCCACTTTTCTCGACAAGGCAAGGCGAAGCCGCTTCGTCACCTCTCGTCCGGATTGTTGTCATGCACTTTACTTTGGAGTCAGCCAATCCTCCATGAAGCATCTCCAGTTGCTCCAAAACGCTGCTGCTCGCCTCTCGACAGGTACTCCGAAGACTGAGCCTAAATACAGTTGATTTGAGGTGCATTGAATTTCATCGATAAGTTAACTCAATGTGCTTCACAGTTGCAAAATAACATTTGAAGGCAATCCCATTTAAAACGTTGAATAGCAAAGTATATGAGAGAAATTAAAAAGTACTGGAGTTTACTCAAAGCACGTGTAGCGCAAGAGCATCATTTTGGAGCAACTGAATAGAGGAGAGAAAGGCATCGTTTTTACCCTGGATTACCCTGGACGACCTCCGAGAACGAATCCACAGCATACTTGATATCATGTCTCCTATTGTCACTTACTGTTGGGAGAGACGATGATGATGATGATGGTGGTGGTGGAGTCCACGGGCAAGGAAAAGTCCCGCGCCCTTGTGAGGCTTTTATTGTCACCTCCCCCCTCTTCAGACCCCCAAATGCTGGACGGGCCGCTTCCTGATGAACCTGTGGGCCATCTTTTGCCTCCTGGTGCTCTCCAGCTACACGGCCAACCTGGCCGCCGTCATGGTTGGCGAAAAGACCTTCGAGCAGGTGTCGGGAATCCACGACGATAAGGTTAGCCTCGGACTCGTAGCCTGGCCAATGACTCAAACCTGTTTGTCAGTTAAATTGATTTTGACTGGAGCACAACAAAATTAAGCGCTGTGAGAACTTTCAGGATTTGGTTTGATTTTTGATTTGCTGTGCCATCCGTCCGTCCTGCATCCTCTTCCTCTTGCGCCCCGTTTTTTTTTTGTTTGTTTGTTTGTTTGTTTTCTTCCGTGGCGTCCCGCCGCGGCAGCTGCACCACCCGTCGCTGGGCTTCCGATTCGGCACGGTGCGCGAGAGCAGCGCCGAGGATTACATGAAGAAGAGCTTCCCCGAGATGCACGACTACATGCGGCGCTTCAACCAGCCCACCACCCCCGAGGGCGTGCACATGCTCAAGTAAGACCCGCACACAAGCACACGCGATAAAAAAAAAAAATTAAATTAAATTCCGGCAATCACTTAAACTAGACTGCCCAGCAACTCTAACCTTGATTGTTGTTGGTGTTATTTGAGTGCAAAAATGCCGTCAGATCCGCTGCCTCCTGCATCACAATTGCAAAACGATTTTCCATTCTTATAGGCCGGCGATCAATAAACAAACAAGCAAACAAACAAACAAAAAGTAAGGCAGACAGAGTCACGCCTCCTGAATGGTAATCTGATTTCAGAAGACAACGTGCACGAAAAAAAAAAGGAAAAGCCTGTGCCAAGTTTGCTCTTCCACCCACCCGGGCTTGTGTACAGATGAATACAAGAGAAGACAAAATGAAGAAAAGCCAGCAAACACAAATCTCACCTTCAAGCGGGACAAGGTGAAGACAGACTCTGAAGCTTGCCTTAAAAAATATCTATACCTCTATCTTAAAAAAGAGGTTATCGCAGAGTTGACTCAAATGGTTCAATGAAATTATTTCAGGTTTACCGCATTAATTGAGACGCCCCCGCTGGAATGATAACTGACCTCCCCAAAAACACACAAGCAATTAACGGAAGCTTCACACGAAAAGGGGAGCTTTTGAACGGTGCCTGCAAACGAGCAAGTCTTAACTGCTTTGGGACGGGCACATTTTCATTTCATCATCATCATCATCATTTTTTTGGGTTATTATAGTATTTTATAGTTCACGAAAAGTAACCATATGATTAAAAACATTTTTTTAAATTATTTATCACTCAACAAACACTCCAAATATATCCATCCATCCATCCATCATCTACCGCTTATCCGGGGCCGGGTCGCGGGGGCAACAGCTTTAGCAGGGAAGCCCAGACTTCCCTCTCCCTAGCTACTTCTTCCAGCTCTCCCCGGGGGATCCCGAGACGTTCCCAGGCCAGCTGGGTGACATAGTCTCTCCAGCGTGTCCTGGGTCTTCCTCGGGGTCTCCTCCCGGTGGGACATGCCCGGAACACCTCACCAGGGAGGCGCTCAGGAGGCATCCGAATCAGATGCCCAAGCCACCTCATCTGGCTCCTCTCGATGTGGAGGAGAAGCGGCTCGACTCTGAGCCCCTCCCGGATGACCGAGCTTCTCACCTTATCTCTAAGGGAGAGCCCGGACACCCTGCGGAGAAAACTCATTTCGATCTCGTTCTTTCGGTCACGACCCATAGCTCGTGACCATAGATGAGGGTTGGAACGTAGATCGACCGGTAAATTGAGAGCTTCGCCCTTTGGCTCAGTTCCTTCTTCACCACGACAGACCGATACAACGTCCGCATCACAGCAGACGCTGCACCGATCCGCCTGTCAATCTCCTGCTCCCTCCTGCCCCCACTCGTGAACAAGACCCCAAGATACTTGAGCTCCTCCACTTGGGGCAAGATCTCCTCCCCGACCCGGAGGGGGCACTCCACCCTTTTCCGACTGAGGACCATGGTTTCAGATTTGGAGGTGCTGATCTTCATCCCAACCGCTTCACACTCGGCTGCGAAACGCTCCAGTGAGAGTTGGAGAGCCCCGTTTGAAGGAGCCAACAGCACCACATCATCTGCAAAAAGCAGGGATGCAATACTGAGGCTCCCAAAACGGACCCCCTCAACGCTTCGGCTGCGCCTAGAAATTCTGTCCATAAAGGTTATGAACAGAATCGGCGACAAAGGGCAGCCTTGGCGGAGTCCTACCCCCACTGGAAACGATTCCGACTTACTGCCGGCAATGCGAACCAAACTCTGGCATCGGTGGTATAGTGACCGAACAGCCCGTACCAGGGGGTTCGGTACCCCATACCCACGAAGCACCCCCCACAGAACTCCCCGAGGGACACGGTCAAACGCCTTCTCCAAGTCCACAAAACACATGTAGACTGGTTGGGCGAATTCCCACATACCCTCAAGGACCCTGCTAAGGGTGTCGAGCTGGTCCACTGTTCCACGGCCGGGACGAAAACCACACTGCTCCTCCTCAATCTGAGGCTCGACTTCCTGACGGACCCTCCTCTCCAGCACCCCTGAATAGACCTTACCAGGGAGGCTGAGGAGTGTGATCCCTCTGTAGTTGGAACACACCCTCCGGTCCCCCTTTTTAAAAAGAGGGACTACCACCCCGGTCTGCCAATCCAGAGGCACTCTCCCTGTTGACCACGCGATGTTGCAGAGGCGTGTCAACCAGGACAGCCCCACAACATCCAGAGCCTTGAGGAACTCCGGGCGGATCTCATCCACCCCCGGGGCCCTGCCACCGAGGAGCTTTTTAACCACATCGGTGACTTCAACCACAGAGATAGGAGAGCCCACCTCAGAGTCCCCAGGCTCTGCTTCCTCCAAGGAAGGCGTGTTGGTGGAGTTGAGGAGGTCTTCGAAGTACTCTGCCCACCGGTTCACAACGTCCCGAGTCGAAGTCAGCAGCGCCCCATCCCCACTGTACACAGTGTTAGTGGTGCACTGCTTCCCCCTCCTGAGACGTCGGATGGTGGACCAGAATTTCCTCGAAGCCGTCCGGAAGTCGGCTTCCATGGCCTCACCGAACTCTTCCCACGCTCGGGTTTTTGCCTCGGCGACCACCGAAGCTGCGTTCCACTTGGCCAGTCGATACCCGTCAGCTGCCTCTGGGGTCCCACAGGCCATAAAGGCTCGATAGGACTCCTTCTTCAACTTGACGGCATCCCTTACTGCTGGTGTCCACCAGCGAGTACGGGGGTTGCCGCCACGACAGGCACCAGCCACCTTACGGCCACAACTCAGATTGGCCGCCTCAACAATAGAGGCACGGAACATGGTCCACTCGGGCTCAATGTCCCCCGCCCAATGTCCCCCCCAAATATATATATGTATATATGTGTATATATATATATATATATATGAACACTAAACTTAAATATGGTAAAATGAATCATGGGTGGGGGGGATAGACGTTTAAAAAAACAAAGTCCTCTATTTAAAATTGAACTGAATTGAATTTAAGGTGGCGCATCGGGTAACGTCGGTTTGTGTTTATGTCCCAGAAGAAAGGCCTCCTCTTCTCTCCTCCATGTTTCTTTGTGCCTGACAGGCCTCGCTAGAGGTAAACGATAAAACACCGCCGCTCTACTAGCACAGCAAAATAAAACAAAAAAAGGAAAAGGAATAACTCTGGAAAGTCCGCCTTTTTGTCTCGCTGTAAACAATGCCAAACTTGAATGGTGACTGAAATGACGTTTTTCGCATTTTCGGCGTTCTTCCCGACCCCACGCACGACGCCTGCTTTGTGACATCACCCTGGTAACCAACAAAAACCGCCAAATTGAGGAGAACCTTGATCACATTTACGGCCATTTTCTGATAATGATATTATTTTAATCCAGGGTATGATAGTCAACGAAAACGGAAGAAGTTTTGTTGACTATCATAACTCAACACAACCGCATGTTGCGCTCAACACAATAATTCATCAAAATGACACCCACTTACTGTAGATTTGTGGGGAAAAAAATAATTAATTCACCAAATTGTGACATTGGACGTTCTGGGCCAACAACAAAAATTGATAAATATTTATTTATTTGTTTTTAAACAAAATATAATATTTCATAAAACATTTTTTTCTGAGAAAATTGTCAATAATATCTGCACTTTTCCAAATGTGACCCCCACCCCGCTTAAGTTAAATTTGTTAAATGGTGCTTTATTGTTTTGTTTTGTTTTGTTTTGTTTTTAATTTTCACAATGTTTTGATGTGTTCCGTCATGCATTTAGTAGCCATGACATAATCCCGCCGCCACACAAAGACCGCTTAGCGAGCTTACAAGAAATGTAAAGGTGCTTTTCATGTTGTTGTCCTTCCCAACATGATTGTTTTCCCCTAACTGGACGTCTCTGCCGTGTTGAGACGCTTTCAATCCACTTTGTGGCGCGGGGGGTGCTTATCTCCGACCGCCCGTTGTTCGCCGGCAAATAGGAGCGCTCTATAATTAGAGGTCAATTAGGTTCAGGCCGATCAATTGGAGGAGAAGAAGAAGAAGAGTCTTTGGCAGTGTGTCCAAAGTCTTATCGGGCCGCCACAGAGACTGCCGGCTTCGCTAAATGATATACGTGTTTACACTAGCATGCACTTAAATGGCACCCACTTTAAATTTACGCGCAAGGGACGCTGTTTCAACATGTTCCGGTGTCGTGTTCACATGATATGTGTTTGCTTGTGGAAAAAAATGCAACTTAAAAAATGTACACCATTAAAACAAAGAAAAATTGTTCCGATGTAAAAATGAACATGAAATGCAAAAACAGTGTTTTGAACGGAAAAGTGAAATACAACTGAACTGCAGCTGGGCAGTGATTCTTTGGCGTGCCACCAGCGGAGGCCGTGTACCCCCGGTGGTAATGCGCCACACTGATAAATTAAAAATACATGGATAAGTGGTTTGGAAAGTGAATGAGTGAGTGTATTTTGCATTAGACAAATAACATTTATTTATTTATTTATTTGTAGTTCAACTAAACACAGAAAGTTAAATGGTTATTATTGAAAAAATGTGTTACTAATTAAAAATAAAAATGTCTCCAGGATTTTTTTTTCCTTCAAAAAAATATTTTTCCTAAATTTCCTGACATTTTCCATACGTACTGTAAGGATAATAAGAATGACAAAATTTTGACAGGTAAGAAAACAATATTTTTTTTTGTTAAAAAAAATAATTTAATCTGTGTTTTGTCTTACTCGTGCGGCGTGTGCGTGTGTGTGCGTGTTTGTGCCTGCGGCAAAGGACCAATCCTCCTATTCTCGATGCCTTCATCATGGACAAAGCCCTGCTGGATTTCGAGGTATCCATCGACGCGGACTGTAAACTGCTGACGGTGGGCAAGCCGTTCGCCATCGAAGGTGTGCTTCAACACACTCGCAACACAAACACGAAAAGTGAGGTTGGCGGGCGAGGGCGAGGGGGGCTGGGGTGTTATAAGTTCTTTGCAGTCAGTATATTTGACCACATGGGATGATACGGCATGATTTATCTCTGACATAATTTTTATCTCTCACATATAACACACACTACTATGTAGCCCCCCCCACACACACAAGGTAAATGATGTACCTTACATGGTGGCATGAGCTGCACATTCTTCATCAACACACACGTGGTGCTCTGCAACACACATTTTGACATATGCGCGCACCCCCGCGCTGAGTGAAATGGTACGGGAAGGAGTGGGAAGGGGGCGGGGGGCGTCAAATACTATGTTATCTCTGTGAGTGGCAGCAATGATTCACCGCATGAACTTTCACTGCAGGCTAAAAGTATGCTGGTGCTATCTATTATTCATGGGCAACGTCCAGAGCATTCACACACGAGTCACACCCAGCGTCCATGCGCAGAAAACAGAAAAAATAAATAAATGAAATAAAAATAATTGGTCCTAGGGGTCATCCGCCACCAATTCCATGTTTTTCTTTTGTTGTTGGGATTTTTTTTTCAACATCGGAAAATGTTACAGAAAATGATTGTTTTATCAAGGTGTAGTCGGCTATCTTTGGGGTTCCGATTAAAGTTTGAAAACATAGGGCAAAAAAATTATATCTGGAACTGTCAGTCAAAGCGTGGACACTTTCGGAGTCCCTCAAGGGCCGTCCAGCTTTCCAAGCGAGAGCCACTCACTGGATGTGAGCTCGACGGACCGCTTAGAAATGCAGACGAGGACGGGAGGAAAGCGGATGCCGAAAGGAGCGAGGATGACACAGTAAACTCGAGCCAGGGAACAATAAAGCGGCAAGATGGCAAAGGCGGTGGCGATACGGGCCGCCTTTCATTTGAGTGATAAAAGAGGCGGCCAACGGAGTCGCCTAATCGAGACAAACCTTCACCTCGAGCGGGAGAAGGGAGAGCACAGAAGGTGAGGACGCGGCCAGCGTTAATGCGATGATTTGTGCCGCAGAGAGATGGCGGCCAATCGCTCCTCCAGTCCCGTCCCCCCACCCCTGCAGAAAAGGTGCAAGGGGGAGACCACGCCGACAACAGGGCCCATTCATTATTTTGCAACAAGCTGACGGTCGTCGCCCTGTTTGTTGTTTTTTTTGGGCGGCGGGGCCAGTTTTCCCGAGAGATGCCGCCGTTGATCAGGCCGCTCACGTCTCGTCTGCTGACGACTTTTAATGGGAAAAGTTGAGTAAGATGCAATTTAGCCTCCCAGTAACCACTTTGGAAACTTTGGTGAAAGGAGCAAAGCCGCAGAGGATGCATCGGAATATCTGAGGAAGTCGCTTCGAAAGAGGAAGTTTGAATTGGGCGACACAGTGGTGGTGTGGTTCTCAGAGGGGTGTGCAAACTTTTTGTGCTCACGGGCTCCAAGTGTTTGCAAAGATTTAGAAAGAAGATACGCATACCTGCATAGGTCTCCACGAGTGACCTGAACCGGAAAGATTTGCTTCGTTTTGTTTTGCCGAATGCGAGAAATCAAACGTATCACGTTTTTAACGTGAAACGCACCGCCTTATAAAAATGTATCACGTTTGAAGCGTGAAATTGAATAACATGACGCTGGACGTTTTCATCTGTGTGACAGCAGTATGCGTGCGTACACTTACTTACGAATGTTCGGTGTTTCTATACGTTGAATTGTCTGTCGGTGTTAACGTGAGTGCGGCAGATCGTCAAAATATTCCCTGCGATCGGCCGGCAACCAATCCGACCTCCGGGTCAGCTGGGATTGGCTCTCGCTCACCTGCAAGCCTAACTCAGACAAGCGCTTTAAAAAGGAATGGATGCGTAAATGGATACCTAAAAAAAAAAACAATAGCCCGATAAGGTCTGCAACTCCCAAAACAATTATGAGATAGTGTAAGACGATATGAAGAAGTATGGCGGAAATGTTGCTCCGCATGTTGATGCTCGCAATACATCATCGCCACGCCCCCGTTTGGAGATAAAAAAGTAAAATGGATGGCGCTGCCTGGCCGTCAGCGCCTACGCCTTAAGTGCTTGCTGATACTTCGCCGTCGTCGATAAGATGTCGGCAACGTGAGCGGAAGCGCAAACGTCAGATCCCGACGGGCGCGCTTGTTTACGTACAGCCGTCGTTGCCAGACGCCGCGATACACTTCGTTTGGGGCAGCTGCACCATCTGATGAGATCCAAGACACTCAAGTGGATTAAACAATCTGCCTCGACAGGAAGAATTTTGCGCACTGTTGATTGACGCTTTGTTGGACAAGGCACAAGCCAATTTATGTATGTGATAATTGTTAAGCATCTTGGTCCCATACTGTATATGAACCGTATAAATTCTATGTAAAACCAACAGTACAGTGGACCTCTTCTTATTATTTAAAGATTGGGTTTAGAAACAAATCAATTGAAAAAAAATTACAGTCATACTTCTACTTACAAATTTCTTAACTAGAAAAATTTGTAAGTAGAGACGCGTTTTCCATATAAATGCCCTAATCCGTTCCAAGGCCGCCCCAAAATTGAGACATAAATGTTACCATCCCGGTTGTTACCATATCTAGCAGGAACTTGAGCATCCGATCAAGATTTGCTCTCAGATTCCAGGCAAAGAGCGGAGTGATCGTCTCTCTCGCTCTCCCTCTGGGCACTGTTCCGAGCCCCTGCTGTTTGTCGAGCAAAATGGATCCACTTCTGCAGAAGAATGTTCTTCATCTGTCCGGAAGAAAATAAAAAATTCCTCAAATAATTTGACACAGTGATTCAAAATGATAATCCCAACAATAAACATCTCTTTAACAGCAGCGATCAAACCCGAGCACTATTTGTTCATGTAAGTGTACCGAATGTTCTTTCCCATTAATGAGCCCGCTGAGAAGTCGTACAGATTGAAACCTGACGTGGGTGCGTCGCCATAGGGGGAGATTTGTGTGGCTTTTATAGTCCATAAAGGTATGATAAGTGTCAGTCTGCTCGTGTTCCATCATTTGTTCAATAAATGGGCACGCCGAGGCTGACGACGGTGACTGCAACGTCTGCCTGCTCTGACGGGGCGGGAAGAGGAGAGCGAGACAAAGCAAGCGGGAGATAAGAGAGCGAGGAGGAAAAAAAAAAAGAGAAGGAATGATGTAGATAAACAGCAGGCTAAAATGGGGGAAGATACGAGCGGTAATTGCAGCTGAGGACACTGCACGCTGTTGCTATAAGACGGTATTACAACAAGCTGCCAAAAAGTGTTCCGATCCCAGAAGGCTGGAGGAACGGAACATCTGCTAAGTATTTAATATTTCATCTCTTGTAGCTCGCACATGTTGACGTCCATGCCAGATGTCTACCTGGATAGCCATTCATCATTGGACTATCACTGAAAGGTCTTCCTGCACTTGTTTGTATCTGAGAAAGGGGGCCGTCTCCCGCAGCGACATCATTAGCTTTGACATAAGTACTACACAAGATCACTTGGTCCCAGACCAAGTCCAGATAAAGACATTGAAGGGTTGAAACTCAGTCAAGACGAAGATTTTCAAGGATTTGAAACCAAGTCCTGACCAAGCGTTGGAGGAACGGACACCAAGTCAAGACCAAAACTTTCCAGACCTCAACTATAAGGAGTTGAGATGAAGTCAAAACAAAGACTCCAAGTAGCTGAGACCATTTGAAAACCAAGTCTATGAAGGGTTGAGACAGAGTCACTACCCAACTTTAACAAGCTAATAAGTTATAAATTAGAGTGGATCCAAAACCAAGACTTTGAAGGGATGAGATTGAGGCAGGACCAAGACTTTGAGATGTTAAGACCAAGTCAGGACAGGTTGAGAGTACAACAGATGTAAGTTGATACCAAGGGGAAAGACCATTGCAGGTTCGACAGAGCCGAGACTGTGACCAAGACAGAGTCAAGACTAAAATCTGATCAGGGTTCATTTGATGCTTTTTTTTAGCATAGAATGTTTTCATAGGACAAGCATAATAGTAGAAAAACAACATTGGTGGTAGTGCTTGGCATTCGAAAATTGCGGCATGTTTTATTCGCCCGACATGCTTACAGAAAAGGCCACCACGTTGCATTGACCTATTGTGTATGTGTGTGAGGTCGTGCGCGAGTGTGTATGTGTGCGCGTACGTGCGTGCGTGAGCTCACCACACTTGGCTGCAAAGTGCTTGATTTGGATTCTAGCTGAAGCCTCGTGAGCCAATAAATCTTATTTCAGAGAGCATCTGCCCTTTAGCTAATTGAGGCCGACCGACTGACTGGTTTTGCTACATGGGAACTACCACAGCGGGCCTGAGCTGCTTTAAGACGTGATGACCTCGCTGTCACACACTGCGAGGAAGGGGCCAAAGTCCATCGCCGGCCGCACATCGTACAGTCGACCCCCGCCAAGGCTGAACAATTCTCTCGTATTGTATAGGGCCCGAAGTCTTAGGTCACCATTACATTTTTGGTTTTTTTGGGGGGGGGTTAGCAATGCTATCATGAGCATGCATAATCTAGAACGGAGTGGAGCAAAGTCCTTCGCCATGGTCCAACTGTTAAAAGAAGTGGAATGTTTTGTGTCATGGCGAGTCCAGACAAAGTTTTGGAGGAGTCAAGACTAAGTCAAGGCCAACGTTTTCGAAAGCCAAGTCTTTTCAGACTCCAGACTAAGACTTCATGAGGTAAGACCAAGCCTTTAAGGGTGTCAAACTGAGTCAAGAGCAGGGCTTTGAGGGGTTGGACTGAGACTGTTAAAGGCAAGTTTGAGATTCAGGTGCTGACTCCAGAACAAATCCAAGTCTTTGAAAAGTGAAGACCAAGGTTTTGAGGGGCTGATACTGAATGAAGACCACGTTGGGGGTTAAGAGCAAGAAGAGCCTAAGACCGAGGATGGTTCAGACCAAGTCAAGACCAAGACTTTGAGGAGCCCACACTAAGTGAAGATCAAAACATTGGGGGGTTAAGACCAAGTCAGGACGAATATTTTGAGGGTCTGAAACTACATCACGACCGAGTCAAAGCTCAGACTTGATCGTGACTCAGCAGAATACTCACTGGTTCATTTAGATTCATACCAAAATTCCTCGGCCCATGCATCATTTCCTGGAAAACGACAAGTCCTTCCACTCAGTTGACCAAGCACGTTTGTCGTCCGTCTCTCGCAGGTTACGGCATCGGCCTGCCGCAAGGCTCCCCTCTGACCCGCAACGTGTCCGAGTTCGTGAGCCGCTACAAGTCGGACGGCTTCATGGACATGCTACACGACAAATGGTACAAGGTGGTGCCCTGCGGGAAGCGTGTCTTCGCTGTGACTGAGGTAAGTGACAGGATGACGGGGCCGCCAGGGGGTGATGGTGGACTTCGGCCGTCGTCTTCGTCTGCCGCGTTTTAAATGCGACACTTCTCGAAATAATACTCCCTTGGGGACGCGGCCTGCCAACTAACTGTCACACGCAATTACAGAGACGCACGCGTAGGCGCACACACATGCCTGAGCAAGCGCAGCGACAGGGTCACACAGTTCGACGACATTTGGTTGTGTGTTCAGTCTGTTTTCTCGGTGCACCTTTTAGGCAACAGTGTTTTAATATTTTTAACGTTTTTAAATGTAACTACTTGAAAAACTAATTCTACAGAGGCGGCCCGGTGATCAACTGGTTAGCGCGTCGGCCTCGCAGTGCAGAGGTCGTGGGTTCGATCCCGGGTCCGACCTTCCTGTGTAGAGTTTGCATGTACTCCCCGGGCCTGCATGGGTTTTCTCAGGGTACTCCGGTTTCCTCCCACATTCCAAAAACATGCATGGTAGGCTGATTGAACACTTCAAATTGTCCCTTGGTGTGAATGTGAGTGCGGATGGTTGTTCGTCTCTGTGATTGGCTGGCTACCGGTTCAGGGTGTCCCCCGCCGACTGCCCGAAGACAGCTGGGATAGGCTCCAGCACCCTCCGCGACCCTTGTGAGTATAAAGCAGATTGGAAAATGGATGGATAATTCTCGAGAGAGAGAAAACCCACACAGGCACATTGAGAACAGACACGCTGTTAGCGGAAGTAGTTGCAGTCATGGTAGTAGTCGTACGATAATTAGTTTTTTCGCCGCAGTCATCTGCTGGATTTGCTGTGGGGCTGCACTTGACTCTGAAAGCTCAACCTTGAACAATAACTCGCTACGCTCTCCTTCCTTTGGGGAGGGTCGTGGTTGTTGTTTGGGCTAATTTAGGAACAATTTGGAATTTAGCGCCACATTGCCCTCTGGATGGAGAAAACGTTAAGCACCTGGCTGACAAAATTGCAGATTCAGCGCGCGGCTAATTGCACAGCATCACAGAGGCGTCGCCCATATTATTATTATTATTATAAGCTCAGTGACAGGAACCTGGTGAGAGCACTTTAGAAGATGCTGCCTCCTCTGCACCAACTTGAAGACATGTCACAGAAGGCAGACAGGTGTCTGTGTGTGTGTCTCTCTGTTTTTATGTGTGCATTTGGGAACTGCTTTAGATAAAGTCAGGCATTCTGCCGAAACTAAGAGGAGTTGAGGAATAAGACCGAGGTCAGGTCCAGACCAAGACCACGACAGGTCTAGACCAAACCCAGACTAAGACTGAGTCAAGCCGTGACTGAGACCAAGTCAAAAGGCAGCTTGAGACCTATTTTAAGTAAGGAGTGTCAATACCGAGTTCATACTAAAGACCAAGGTGAATTGGAATTAAGTTGAGGGTTAAGGTTACTAGGGTTAGGGTCACCTACTGATGATGCAGCATTGGGAGCAACTGGGGGTTCAGTGTCTTGCTGAAAGACACTTCGAAGATGGTCGACATGGAACCTACCACTGAGCCATGCCGCCACTGTGAGAGTAGACCAGTTCAATGATAAAATCATGATGTGGAAACCCCATTTATTCTCATACCAAAGAGACTTGGGTTCAAATTCAGACTGGGACCAATATGGGCCAAACTCCACAAAAATCGAAGGTAAATTGAGACCACACTGAGACCGAGTCAAGTCAAAAGCGAGTCAAAGAGAAGTGGGTCAAGCATGCGCCAAGACCATGTCACTGATATGATTTGAGACTCAAGATTACAGGATGCATCTTGACAATAAGTCCAGAGACCAAGCCTGTGAAGACGACGAGCTAGTGGAGTCTGAAAACGGTCGAGACTGAGTCGACGTTAAAAAAGAAGCAAGACCAATGACCACGACAAAGACCAATGAGGGTTGAGGGGTTGAGGTCAAGTCGCGCTTTGGACGAAGGCCGGTAGGGACCAAGGCAAGACTAACATCAAGACGGGTTGTGCCCAAGTCATGTCTCAGACCAAAACAGGTTGAGACTGACTCGAAATGAAGACTGACAAAGAACCAAGTGGTGACTAAGATGAGTCAAGACTAAGACCACGGCAGGTCGAGTCAAGTAACGAAGCAGGTTGAACCCAAATCAAAAATGAAATCCAAGGCCAAACAAAGCAAGTCAAGACCAAGGGAGGTTGAAACCCAGCCGAGCCCAAAGCCTGGAGCGAGTCGAGACTAAGAAACGGCTTGGAGAGTGCGACCAAGGCAAATCTTCCTCAAACATCCAATCATTCTTTTCCTTTTTGCATCTGCCTGCTGACAGGTTCCTTTTGTTCCCCCTCAGCTCTCGTTGATGCTCATTTATGCACTGAGCTCCTACTTAGATGTGAAGGTCCCTCTCCCTCAACCCCCCTCAACCCTCCCCCAAACCTCCCTCCAGACACTCCAGATGGGCATCCAGCACTTCTCGGGCCTTTTTGTGCTGCTGTGCATGGGGGTGGGTGGCGCCTTGCTGACCTTGGCGGGCGAGCACACCTTCTACCACCTGGTCATCCCCCGCCTCCGCCGCAGGCACACGCTGCAGTACTGGCTACACACCAGCCAGGTGACCACACACACACACACACACACACACACACACACACACACACACTTGTGTATGTAGACCAGCCTCAGCAGTTATTCTTTAAGGTAACATGCGCCCTCTACTGTCATAAACCTGTCAACGCAGCTAGGATTTTCTTTGAAATAAGTAACATGAATGGAAGAATTATTAGCTCAATGTGGTTTTTAGCATACCTTAACAGGTTTTGTTTCTTACTCCAGATAGAACGACGTAATAATGTGATGCAATTTATTCACTGTAATCTCATCAGACACACTTGTTACACAATAAAAGCTATAATACAATATTAATAACATAATAACACTCATCTTCTACTCTTTTTTTTTAGTCATGTTGAACATTTGCTCATCATACCCACTTATTATGCACAAAAAGTTGTAACAACAACGTCATGACATGATACAATTATCAAGATAAGATAAGATATCCTTTATTTGTCCCACACTGGGGAAATTTACAGCCTCCAGCAGCAAGAATGTAGGCAGAAAGAAGAAGACAAAACAAACAAACACCGTTCAATTAAGTGCAATATAAATACAAAATGGATAAATCGCAGTGCTATTTACAGTTGTTTTCCACATCATTTAATTATTATTAATATTATTGTTGCTATTTTTATTCAGCAGCCTGACAGCAGTCGGTAGGAACGAGCGTCGGTATCTCTCCTTCTTGCAGCGCGGGTGTAACAGTCTCTGGCTGAAGGAGCTACCTAGTGCTGTCAGGGCGGGCTGGAGAGGGTGGGAGGGACTGTCCATCATAGCTTTTAGCTTAGTTAGCATCCTTCTGTTGCCCACGTCCTCCAGAGTGTCAAGGGAGCAGCCCAGGACCAGTCGCTCCAGTCTCTTTCTGTCCCAGGCTGAGATGCTGCCTGACCAGCAGACAATGCCATAATGGATGGCCGAGGCCACCACAGAGTTATAGAAAGTCTTAAGGAGCGACCCCTGAACCCCAAAAGACCTCAGTTTCCTGAGTAGGAAGAGTCGGCTCTGTCCTTTCCTTATCAGGGTGTCCGTGTTTGTAGACCAGTCCAGTTTGTTGTTTAGAAGAACACCTAGGTACTTGTAGGAGGTCACCCTCTCTATGTCCATACCCTGGATGTTCATCGGTGCTGGTGAGGACTGTTTCCTGCAGAAATCCACAACCAACTCCTTAGTTTTCCTAGGGTTGATCTGGAGGAGATTCTGCTGGCACCAGTCCACAAAGTCCTTTGTCATTCCCCTGTACTCCCGATCGTCCCCCTCTGTAATGAGGCCAACAATCGCAGAGTCATCGGAGAACTTCTGAAGGTGGCAGTTTGGAGTGGCGTGTCTGAAGTCCGAGGTGTAGAGGATGAACAGGAATGGAGCCAGAACAGTCCCCTGCGGCGCTCCAGTGCTGCAGAGAAGCCTGTCCGACTCACAGCTCTGCAACCTCACGTACTGCGGCCGATTTGTGAGGTAGTCTGTGATCCATGCTGTGAGATGGTGGTCCACTCCGGCGTTCTGCAGTTTGCCTCCCAGCAAGTTGGGCTGGATGGTGTTGAAGGCACTGGAGAAATCAAAGAACATGATTCTCACAGTGCTCCCAGCCTTCTCCAAGTGTGACAGCACTGAGTGGAGGAGGTAGATAATGGCGTCTTCCACGCCGATGCCAGGCTGATAGGCAAACTGCAGCGGGTCCAGTGCCGGGCTCACCAGCGGTCGAAGGTGGGCGAGGACGAGTCTCTCCAGCGTCTTCATCAGATGAGACGTCAGCGCCACCGGTCTGTAGCTGTTCAGCTCCTTAGGATGGGGGGTCTTGGGCACTGGGACCAGGCACGAAGTTTTCCACAGCTGTGGAGCTCTGCCCAGCTTCAGGCTCAGGTTGAACATGTGCTGGACAATGTCACACAGCTGGTCAGAGCAGGTCCTGAGGAGCCGGGAACTGATCTTGTCTGGACCTGCTGCCTTCCTCACATTCATCTTCCTCAGTTGGTTCCTCACCTGCTCTGTTGTGACGGACAGGCAGGAACCAGGTGGCCCAACGGCCCATTATTTTAATATTTATGAGTATTTTGGATAGAAAGGTATTTAAAATGCAAGTAAATGAGAATACAAAATACATCAAGCAAAATATGGAGTGGAATGGGTAAAAAAAAAACATGTCAGTATCCTACTGCTACACTATTTGAAGCTACTTCACCACAGTTACAAACATTCTCTTGGCGCACTTGTGTCAGATCTTATTATATGCTTGAGAACAATCTAATATTGTGGTCTTTTACTTTCTTATCGTGTCCTAGTTTTGGGTGCGGGCATTTCTTGAGAAAATGATTCGCACTAACGGTGTGCCACATCAACAAAATGGAACTTGTCAAATTCACACATGCCCTGCCATTAAATGAGAAGCCTTTGGCAGTCGGTTTGAGTTATTATTAGAAATTTAGCAGTGACAAGAGCATCAAGGCTTTTTGCTTTTGCCTCCCCCCTTCCAGTCCCTCCCCCACCTCAAAAAGGGCAAGTCCTCAGGGCGGCCTGCAGCATCCATTCCATAATCAGGCCCGATATCAAAGCACCACGTCTGTTGTCGCGAGTGAAATGCTCCTTCCAAGTGTTGGCATGTGTGCCTGGTCGAGGAAAGGTTCAAAGCTGCTACGTCACATCAAGCTCAAATTCTCTTGCCGGATAATTTGATTAAAATGTAAAGCAGGCCTTATGGACCGTCACATTTCAGGCTGTGTGACGAGAATAATGGCTCTCCATAATTTATACGTTCATCTCTCCATTCATCTCGGAGCTGTTGAAGTGATCAGTCTCCTGTTGTTAAGGCCCTCTTGAAATTTCTCCCTGAATTAAGGGAGGCTTTTGAGGGTTTCCCATATGCAAAAACTCACCAAATTCGGTATTCATCCTGGTGTAAAGTTAGTCATGGTCTTGGTTTGGGACGAAAAAGTACCTTATTTTAAGGTATCGGCTCTTTTAAAGGACGGCGATACCAGCCACCAATACCGTAAACATCTGACAATGAGTAAGTCCTCCTCACCAGTAGTTGGCGCTACAATGAGGTGGCTTGACAAAGTGGCGAATCGTTATTTGCATCAGAAAGACAGAAAGCTCTTAGTTCACATTATCTGTCATTGTGTTTATTGACAATTTATATATCAAAAGTGATCGCTTTCGGCCCTTTTTCATTCCTTCAAAGATGACCTCGTCCTTGAGATTTGGACTGTTTGCAAATGCTAAGCACGGATGCAAGCCAAGGATTTTGAGGTTTTGCCGTTGTGTGCGGGCGGAGCAAGGCTGTCGCCATAAATCAATGATGGAGTCAGACAAGCTTTAATATTGTGGTTTGTTTTTGTTATTTTTCTCTTATTTGGTTTGTCTTCTCATTTTCCAGAAGATTCACCGAGCTCTCCACACGGCGTATGAGGATGAAGGCAAAGAGCTGACGGGCCTTGAACAAAAGTAAGAGGCTCGACCTCATTCTGAAACCTCGAAATTTCGGTCGTGGATTGTTCAACATGAGTTTCACTTGACACGGCATAATTCTGAATGGACAAATAATCGTACTAAATATCTCTTACTATGATGTAAATGTACCTTTTGTCTCAAAGAAACTCCTCAACCCACTTCACTGTAGTTCCTTGACACCAAGATGCCTCATGATGGGGGCAGAGCTTTGCTTTTGTCTAAATAAAGCGCCTCGGTGCATTTCAACATGGCAGCAGCAGGATGCCACAAGATGGTGGCAAAGCACCACTTTTCTTGAAATGGAGCCCCTCAACTCACTTCAACATATGTCCTTTTGACGCAAATATGACAAGAAGGCAACAGAACACTTCTTTTTGTCTAAAAGAAGTGCCTCAACTCACTTCAACGTAATTGAATCAAGATACATCAAGATGCGACAAGATTGCGGCAGAGCACTCATTTGCTGTCAGCACTCTGAAATCACTCCGCCAACCCCTTTCCTATTCGATAGACCCTCATGACATCATCGTCCACCTTCCGTCCTTGTGCCATGTTGACAGGGGCTAAGTGCATGTTCCGTATTTCTAACTTGGACTCCTCCTGTTGTCCACCAGCGCCTCCTCTTGCATCTCTGAGAACTGCAGCCTCCACAGGAAGCAGCATCAGCAGCCTCCCCCGCCATCTCCCCCCAAATCCCTCCCGGCCTCCAGCTCGGCGGCAGACAGTGGCAGCTCCTCATCGCCGTCCCACGAGCCCAAGGAGAAGCGGGTGCACTTCGACCTGGACACCCTCCACAGCTACCGGCTGCGAACCCACACCGCCTCGGTGCGCGGACGCCCCGGCATGGTGGGCCGACCCGGGCTTGGCCTCGGCGGCTTGGGTCTCTCCAGCCTGGGGAATTTGAGCCTCCAAGCCAACGGGGGTCCCGTCACGGGGCTGGCGTCCTCGGGTTTGGTTCTCTCTCCCCTGGGGGGAAGGGGCGGCCATACCGGCCTATGGGAGGGGGAGCTCCAGGAGCTCCAGGAAAAGATCGAGATCTTCCGCAACCAGCTGAGGGAGGCCCTGGCCAGGAGGGCGGAGATCCAGACCAGCCTGGAGAGGGAGCGCAGCGGGGCGTTGCGCCGGGACACCAGCCTGGAGCGGGAGCGAGACCGGTTGCGGGTACAAACCATCAGCACAGACAAGAGCAGCGTTGCTCAGCCCGGCAGAACCGGCCAGACTCTCAACAACCAGCCTCAGCAGGCCATTCCCGGGAACCTCACGCTTGGGAGAAGCGGCCCACTGAACACAATCAACAGCCTGGACCGAGGGCAAGCCCCCCAGCTACACTCCGCCCCACCACCGACAGAGGACCGGGCCGGCCAGTCGCGCGCCACTTCTTCCGCTAGTTTGGACCGAAGTCGGCTCGGCCAGCCCGGCGCCGTCCTGTCGGCGCGGAACACTCTGAGCCTCGACCGGCAGCAGGGAAGCCTGACGCGCGTTCTCAGCACTTTGGAGAGGACAAGAGACAGCCAATCACACGCAGGGGGCGGGGCTTGATTTGATTTGTGGAGATCTCTGGTGGAGGAAAAATGAGTGCATCGCTGCGGGAAGACAGGCATTCTTAATTATGACAGAACCATCTTAAATTATGAACAGTAGGTTCATTTCTATGTTTTAGTATAAAAATCTACTAGAACCAGCCCAAATTCTTCACTCAAAGCACACCAGCTCGAGCACACAACCTAATATAATATTACAATAAGAATTATTCAATAATTCCCACCACTGGTAGAAAAATAGTATTACAATATTCACTTACATTGGTAGGACTATATATATATATATATATATATACATATATAATAAAGAATACATTTTACAATGAACGTAATCTACACAAATGATCAAATCAACTACATCGGATGAATTTTGGATTTTTCTTTTTTTTAATGGTTTTCTCCTATATTCAAAATATTGAATCGAGCAATATATATTATTTATTTTGAAAAAAATACATATTTCGTTGCGGTCAAGTGTCTTTCATTCTTGTCATTCAATTCTGCATTTGACCACTAGATAGCGCCATTGCCCTTCTTCCCGCAGCTATGACGGCCTTGCAAAGTGATGGAAGACATTTGTGAAGCAATCAATTTTTGGTGGGGGTGGGGGGGGGGGGGGTGAAGAGTGACACTTTGAAGGTCTGGATTCCTTCAGTCCATTTTCTGCTTCCCATGTGCAATCCTACTGCAGTAAGACCAACACAACCATGTTTGGAGCCGAGGACATCACTCGAAGGCATCATGTAAAAACAGTGCCATCTCATAAGTGACAAGGATGAGAACTTATTTTATCACTCAACGACAACAGCGCGCCCATACAGAAACGCAAAATACGTTTCATCCATGGAATTACGGACAAAGTGTAACCACATTTATGGAGATTTTATGATATGGACCATTCCATGTTTTGAAATAAACATTTCTATACATTCGAAAGGTGCATGATATCTCACTTTTAAGCACTCAACTTTGTATTCGCTCCATTTGCACAATGCCAAATTAAATTCTGCCACTGGATATGTTGAGGGTGACCACAAATCATCACCTGCTCATGGTTGCAATCATGCAAGGATTCTACTGCCATACGGGACTGCAGTGTGTGTGGTGCATCGGGAACAAGGCCAAGTGTACGTGTCAATTAGCGGCCCGTTCTGCATTGAACGTGCAGATGATTATTCGCCACTGGCCCTTTGTCGCTGTTGTGTTGCGCTTGTCGTGACGTAACACGCGTGTGGTGCTGTTGTTTGTTTAGTGTGCTGGGTGGCCCGAAACAGGGGACATCAATCGCAAGACAATCGCATCATTGTGCACGTGTGTAGGTGTGTATTCACAGCCGCTGGGGGGAAATGTGTCAGCTGCACTGAGGTGTGCTGTCAGGCAATACTTACAATGCCGCGCGTGTGTGTAGAGCCTGAAATGTTTGTTGCCAAAGTCACATTATGATGGACCTATTGCAGTGTAGAGGGCCACAAGTCAGGCATCATATAATATGTATGAGCCATTCTGAAAAGTGTGTGTGTGTGTGTGTGTGTGTTCTTGTAATCATAATTGGTGGGGACATGTTTGTTTACACAGTCACATCACGGGACCTGCGACGGTGTGGGGACCACACAAACCAGGTAAAACCAATCTTTGGTATTTCTTATTGGGTATTTGAAATCAGAACATTTCAGGGTGACTTGCAAATGACATGCGAACGCTTCCCACAAGGTAACTGAAGCACATGTGTGAGCCGCAGTCTTGAATCGTTTTAATTAAAGTGATAAATCCCCCAATGTCCCCCCCTCCCCCCATACACACACACACACACACACATATGCCTCACATGCACAAGGAAGAGAACCAATTCCTGTTGGAATAGGCCTAATGAAAAAAGATGGCAGCTCTGAGATCCAGACACTTCATTAGGTACACCGTCTGTCTCATGACATCCAATAGCAAAAGTCTGCCTTTACTTATGATTGGCATTTGGGACCACCACCACCTCTCATATGTTGGCCTCTATTGTGCTCAGTCGGTGAAGGTAAACAGGAGTGATGAGTTGATTAGCTCGGACCAGCTGTGACCAAGCATAGCCTCTTATTGGATGTGGTGGGTGGGTGTGTGTGGGGCGGGGGGGGGGGGGGGGCTGCAAGGGTGTGTATGAGCCCAGACATTCCCTTCCTTCCCCCTTCATAGAGAATAGAGAATTTCCTTGGCAACCGCAAGCAGGATAAATGTCCCCCCCCCCCATTCATAGTGTGGGGGTGTTAGGTTTTTTTTTTGGAGGGGAGGCCTTGAAGCATTTGGGAATGTACACATATTAGCATTCCATGTTTGTGGGTGTGTGGGTGTGGGTGTCACACACACTCCAGTTGTAACACTGATTCACAGGCGAGCCACTATTTTCAGAAGCATGTTTGTTTTGTTTTTTTTTAATATGACAAGAATCGGTAGTCAGTGCTGAGTTTGTGTTTTATGTTTAATACAGAGCAAATGTATCTCATAAGCCTTCATCGTAATGTTTTGCTTTCATTTCCTTCGGCTGTGTTGACATAAGTTCATTTTGTTATTGGCCACTTGGGCAGTCATGACTTAACACTTGACCCCACAAAACTGCCTAGCAACAAGTGAAATATGTGACATAAGCAGAATTTTGCTATTGGCCAGAGAAGTCTGCCTAGCAACAAGTGACGTAAGATGGAAAAGAAGCAACTTCGTCCCCATCACAACCCATTTAAGAGTCCCTGTTGGTCATTGCAGTAGTTTGGCAGTCTTAGTATGGTGGCCTAAATGGGGGTTTTGGAGGGTGGGAGGGGGGCACACAAATGCATGACCTACACTGGCTAATAAATTCTGCCTCGCAACAGAACCAGGAAATACAAAGCGATTCTGTTGCTGAACATTTCCCAGTGGTGTAGCACCCAGTTAAGAGTCCCACTTGGTCACAGCGGTTGTGGACTCCGATGCAAACACAAAGAGTGATGCGAATCATTCTTTAGCATCGTCAATGGTCATCATGAAGTACGGTGGCCCAAAATGTTCAGAGGCAAAAAGGTTTTGTTGTATTTGTGGGTGGGGTTTATTTACGTCTGAATTTCAAGTGGGTGTCTCGAACCTTTTTAAGAGTCCCTCTTGATCATGACTGTGATGTCAACTGGTAAAGTGATGTTTCTAACTCCTCTGTATTGTTTACCGTCAGCCCAAAAGAACTTTTCAAGTTCAGCTCATAATTGTGCTAAGACTTGGAAAAACGTCCACAGTATTCCCCGACATACTTGCGCTTAGGTTTCCCACTTTCATCCTTCCATCCATCCATCCAGAATCTATAGTTCACCGTTTCTGTCTCTCTCTCGCTCAGAAACTCTTTTTTAATTTAATTTGGAAGAAAACAAAGCACACACTTGGCCTTAACGTCACATTCCTGGTGACTCTTGCAGAAAGGGGTCCCACGTGTTCCACTGTGGTGATCGTGGACACGCCCTCCAGGTGTGGACAAAGACGTGCGCACGCACACACACACATGCACTTGCATTGCTTCTTCATTGACGAGAGCTTGTCTTCCTCCTCCTCTTCATCCCATGCTTGTGCACACTCCACTGATCCCCCCCCCCTTTTTTTGTCTCATGGAAGAAGAAGTAGAAGTGTGGAGCAGACTGTCTCCTCCCCCCACCATCGGTGCACCACTCTCTCCTCCCCCTTGGACCCTCACCTACCCGCCCACCCCCCTTCTTGTGCTTGCCTTTGTGACTGCGTACCCGAATAAACCGAACACCGGGGCGCTTGCCTGGAAAAAAAAAAGCTCAGTGGAAGATTCCTCCTTGAATTATTATTTTTTTTACACCCCCGTGATTTGGAATTCTCAGGAATATCGTGAATACCGCTGGATGATAATAGGAGAAGAAGTGGATGATCCGGACCCCCACCACTCCCCACCCCCTCACTCCCCACCCCTTAGCCTGCACCAGCAACACCACGGTGGAAGCACGTGAAGATTTTACTCCACAATCGGACCACATTTTGGGCACTTTTTCCGCCATCTGCATCCTTTGACGCCATTCTCGCATCCCAGCCAACATTCGGCATCCACCTCGACTGGGATTTGGGTTTTTTGTAGAGGACATGGATCTGGATTAAAGGGACGGACGGGCATAGAGCCGCAAAACTGGAGCAGCACGCCAGAGCACGCCGGGGGCGAAGGGGGCGACGGGACTCGGTGAATTCACGGAGCCCCCGGGATAGAGGTGAGCGGCACTGTGCGTGTGTGTGTGTGTGTGTGTGTGTGTGTGTGTGTGTGTGTGTGTGTGTGTGTGTGTGTGTGTGTGTGTCTGTGTGTGTGTGTGTGTGTGTGTGTGTGTGCGTGCGTGCGTTCGTGCCTGCATGTGCTCGGGTGTGTGTACATTCCATAATTGATGATCTCACTGGCAACTTGCGTGATGCCTTTCATTAGCTGCCCTTCAGTGATGCTCAAATCATTGTTATTTGAACAATACACGTCATTTTAAAACACTATGTTTCCGGACGGGTCAAAATGACCCTTTTAAAGTTGTAAAATCAGACAAAAAAAATATTCTGATGGATTCAGAATGAGAACATAATTTGCATTGAGATTATTTACAATGATTGCTGCTGATTAAACAGTGGGTCACATTGACCCGTGAACATTACTTATGTACGGAATGGACATGAGGTAAGCATTGACTTCCTGTTAAATGATAATGAGACAATTTAAAACTGTTCTTTCTTTCAAATGTGTTTTTTGGAATTTATTTTGAGAATTAAACATGAGGTGGGTCAACGTGAACATTTCTGATGAAGGCTACGAAACGGACACAACAAGAGGGTAAAACCTGACGTTAATTGCTAATTTAAGTCCTTGACAGATAGGAATTTTAATTAGCATCTTTTTCAATTATATTTGCGGATGATTAAACACAGAGCGGGTCATATTGGCCTGTGCCGAAGAAATGAACATCCCACAAGAATTAAACCTGACATCAAATGCAATGGGCAATCTGTGAAGTGCTTGATGATTGAACAGGCAGCGGGTCAAAGTGACCCATGAACATGTTTGCCCTGAGAAACCAAGAAAACTTGATTGCAGAGTTGAAGTCCCTTTTCGAAGCTCCTCTTCAACTTTCCTGCAGCCTGAGCCAACCCTACAGAGGGTCAAGTGTTCTGTATTATATACTGTAGAAAAGAGTAAAAGAACTCTAAGGCAGACTCATGTTGAGCATCTTTACTCTTTGACTGTATTTTTTTGTGAGTGGACCAACACAATCAGATTGGTCGATCAATTGGCTTCATTCTTTTGTTTAAAGGTTTCCGTTTAAACGGTCACTTTTGTAAAGGTTTCATGGCACTGTTCTGGGCTCCTGTTTCCATGCCAGTGTGATATTCAGCATTTCTTTTTTATGCTATTCTTCCCATGTCAGTCTGGAAAATAAACCCACCCCCACTCATGTTGGTGGTCCTTCGGACTGTCTGGTATGCTGATGTACTGTGATTTTGTCCACCACACACGCGCACGCACACACACAAGGTTGAACTCTCGTCGGATGTGGCCGGCCGACATTTTGCTGTCACATTCACGCAAAGTGCTTCAGAGAAACAAATGCCGTTTTTTTGGGAGATAAACAAGCCACCCCTCTTCTGCGAGAAAGGCACATTGTGTGACAGGAGCGCGTGTGTGTGTGTGTGTGATGTGATTTAAAGGAGGGGGCAGGTTTAAGTGTGTGTGTGTGAGTAGAGCAGGTCACTGAGATGACGCTGGGGAGGGGGCTCGGCTCCTACTAAGCAGCTTTTCCGCCACACTGGAGACCATCCATCCATCCCGACGTCCTCTTCGAGCTGATGTGTTGCTCAGCGGACGCGGGGAAGGAAAGAGGAGAGAAGAATGGAGATCTACAGGGTTTTGTTTTTTTATCAAGTACCACGAAAGGGGGGGGGGAATAAAATACTTGGCATAGGCAATCAGAGGGAATGACACATAATGTTTTTTTTTTTTTTAATTGTTAATCTGGAATGCAAGAACACCGTATTTATGTAGAAATGAGGGGAAAGGATCATGGTCAAGGAGACATTAGGAAAGGGCTCATAAGGGAAGAGATGTTAGGAAAGGGAGCTTCGGGAAGGGCGGGGAAGGAGATATTTGAATGACATCTTTGGGAAGGAAAGGCTGTCGAGGGATCAATGGGAAGGAGACATTAGGAAAAGAAGCATGAGGAAAGAGACAGAGAAGGGATCGCAGCTAAGGAGACATTAAAAACACAGATTGTCGAGAAAGACATTGCGAAAGAGATCGTAGGCAAGGAAACACGAGGAAAGGGGAGCGTCGGAAAGGAAAAAGCGATAGGGCCACATAGGAAAGAGACATTAGGAAAAGGATAGTAAGGAAAGAGACATTAGAAACCAGATCCTAGGGGAGCAGACATTCGGAAATCTCCTATAGGGAAGGAGACATGAAGAAGGAGATCGTCGGACCAGAGACACTAGGAAAGGCACCAAAGGGAAAAGGACATTCGGAGATCGAAGGGAAGGAGACGTTAGGAGATGGGATCGAAGCCAAGGTGATATCAGGCATCTTAAGGAATGAGACACACTCACCATACCCAAGTAAGGAGACATTAGGAAAGAGATCTTAGGGAAGGAAACTTTATGAAAAGGATTAAAGCCAATGTGATATCAGGCATCTTAAGGAATTAGGCATAAGGAAAGGGATAAGGGATAAGCAAGAAAACAATAGGAACGAAATTTTGGGAAGGAGACGCTAGGAAAGGCAACTCGGAGAAGGGGGCATCAAGGAAGGCTCTGTAAGGGAAGAAGACTTTCGGAAAGTGACCGTTGGGAAGGAAACATTAGGAAAGACATTTTGGAGATGTTGACATTCGGAAAAGGGATCAAAGGGGAAGGTGACATGAGGCATCTGAAGGAATCAGATATTCAGGAAAGGATAATAAGCGAAGAGATTGTAGGCAAGGAGACATTGGGAAAGGCAACTCCGAGAAGGCACAATAAGGAAAGCTTTGTAGGAAAGGAGACATGAAGAAAGGGATCGTTGCGAAAGAGACATTGGGAAAGGGAGCATCAGGAAAGACGAAAAAGGAGATATTAGTCTACGTTTGCTTGCATTTCTTTGTTCCCCTGTTTCTGTCTGTTCAGTCGACGTGTGTGTTTCTATCGTTCAAAAAACAGCAACGCGAAACAAACGCTTTCCATGCACGACTAACACTTCCCGACATGTCATGTCCAAACCAGCCTGCGAGTGGTCCCACCCCAAGATGACGTCCCCCAAAAACAGAACCAAGAAGAAACCCCCCAAAGACAGCATGACCCTGCTGCCATGTTTTTACTTTGTGGAGGTAACGTCAATTTTTGGGGTTTTTGTTTTAATGTCGTCGTGGCGAAACAATTCAAGCGTATCCCTTTGCTTGTGCGGCGCAGCTCCCCATCGTGCTGTCGTCCTTGGTGTCGCTGTACTTCTTGGAGCTGACGGACGTCTTGTCTCCCGCCGTGGTGGGCTTCCGCTGCTACGACCGCGACCTCTCCATGCCCTACGTGGAGACGGGCGATGAGCTCATCCCACTGCTCATGCTGCTCAGCCTGGCTTTCGCTGGACCCGCCGCGTCGGTAAGAGTAGTAGCAAAGTACAAGCAAAAATACAGTTTTCGAAGAATGAAAATCAGGAGGATAGTTTTACCCTATCATGAAGGTAAAGTTAGCTTAGCGCGTAACTTCTACGCAAATTCTGGCTAATCGTTGGCCAGGCTGGGCCTAAACACCCGCATATAGTGGAATCTGACTCTACAGGACATCAACAAGTTGACTGGTCCATCTTCTGATCAGCTCGGTGATCGGATGTCATATTTTTCAGTTTTTGGGGGGTTTTCGCGATTTTCTGCATTGGCCTGCTCAATACCCGTACGTTTGTTCTCACTCCAGTTTGGCATGACTTTTTGCCCTATGCTAGCATGCCTGTTCGAAAGTGGAATGAGAAGCGGGACATCAACAATACAACCGGTGATGATCACGAATGTGCGCAGAGACAACGATTCAATCTCCTCTACGAGAATTACACAATCACTGGACAGCATTGCCGAATACACCCTTGTTGCACTTTGGCACACACCGCAGGCCTCCTCAGGCAATGCTAACACACACACACACACACACACACACACACACACGCACACGCACACACTGTTTATCCACCAGCAGCATGGAAAGAAGCAGCAAAGTCATCTGTCACCTTGATTGGAAGCGATCAGCAACATCAATAGTGTTTTAGTCTATGTTCTCCATCAGCCCTAGGTTTTTTTTCTGTTTTTTTTTTCACTCCCTGGCTTTTGTCCACAGATCATGATGGGGGAGGGCCTCATGTACTGCATGCAGTCCAAACTCAAGACCTGCCCGAAGACAGAGAGCAGCATCAATGCCGGCGGGTGCAGCTTCAACTCCTTCCTGCGCAGGACCGTGCGCTTTGTGGGTCAGTAAGCCACCACCTGACACATTTCTTTGGTTTGTCCGGAATGTGGACACCCCATTAAACGTAAACATTAAAAAAAAAAATAAATGGACAGACCTGTTTTTCACAGGACAGCGATGATATGCTGTGTACAGTCGAACTTCTTTACAAACCAGCCGAGGATGCTCCCTTAACCTGTTTTGGGGGGAGTCGGTTAATGAACTAATTAGACGTGTTAAATGAAGGCTGACCAAGTGCTAAAGAGGCGTGATGCGATGGTAAATATCTGGAGGCCCACTTTGACGCTTTTGGAGTGCAAATTGAATCGCTCCACTTGTTTGCTTTTGTTTGTGCGTTCAGGTGGCGAAACCACACAAGGCACTTTGTCGGTTTAACTTAAAACCCTTTGGAAGTTAGAGCTGACCTTGACGCCCGCCTCTCTCCTCCTTTGTACCGTTCAGGTGTTCACGTGTTTGGTCTCCTAGCAACGGCGCTGGTGACAGATGTCATCCAGCTGGCCACCGGCTACCACGCCCCCTTCTTCCTCACCGTCTGCCAGCCCAATTACACGGCGCCGGGCGTGGCCTGCGACAACAACGCCTACGTCACGCAGGACATCTGCACGGGCAAAGACCAGTACGCCATCATGTCGGCAAGGTAGGACGACAATCACGAGGGCCACGCACTTCCTTACCGGCTGGACGACAAAAATCGCCATTTTAAATACGGTCCAAATATGTGCAGACGTACACAAATAACATCATAATTCCTTTTTTGTTTTTTTGTTTTTTTTTGAAGATATTTCTCAATGCATGTATAAAAGATCCAGCTTTCAACAACAAAGGGTTTGAAAAAGTACAAAACAGCAGTTTGGTGTGAGTTTGTGCATAAAAATGATCATTCAAGGGCAGCACAAAACTGTTGAACAGCAAACCACCATTTAGTGCAAGAACTCTTTTTGTGTGTCACCCCCCCCCCCCACAAAAATCAACTCAGATTTGTAATATTATACTGTGCATATAGCTCCATGTTTTCAAATCGCCTACATATTAAAAAATATATATATTTCACAACAAAATCAAAATGACACCTCCATATTCTTGCAATAACGTTATCCTGTCACCTGACTCATTTTGTCACGGTCGGAAGACGGAAAACCAAACGTGTATTTTCAACAACGGATTCCCTTGACTGCTTCCTGCGCAACGCTCCAACACAACAATGGAGATTATTGCTAATGCAGCCGATAGCGGGCTAATCCGATCCTGCTGAAAATGTGCAGCGCCCTTATTACGCTGCATTCAACAATCCCAATGACATGTTTGACTTGTGTTGTACAAACCTGTTTTTTCTTTCTTTTTTTTTTCTTTTTGTTTTGCTCTTTGCAGGAAAACATTCCCATCCCAGCATGCAACACTTTCCGGCTTTGCCGCTGTCTACATTTCTGTAAGCATCCTTTTTTAAAGAATTTCCTTCTACTTCTATTGAGCGTGTTTTTATTTGGTAAGGCGTTGCTGATATTTTGATCAAACTGGGCGGCGAAACACAAATAATCATTCTGGAGGGTTTTGTTGTGACTGCTGCGTTGCAAAAAGTGCTGACAAGGCATCTTCACTTTGTGCAAAGTCTGCGTTTTTCCTGTCAGGAAACCATTTGCGTTCCAGTGTGGATTCCCAAAGTGTTGTCGCAACGGCAAACACTTGATTGGATATTTTTCAACTTCAAAGCGAAATCTTTGGACATATTTTGGATTGCATTTTGACTTCTCTGCAACACAAACATTTTTGCAACGCAGTACACAACAGGTTGACTTCATTCTTGGTTGGCCTTTTGTTGATGTCGCTGAAGTAATTACTCGCATCTATTGTGCCCTCAGATGTACTTCAACGCCAGCATCGGTGCCACCACAAAGTTGCTCAAGCCGCTGTTGGTGTTCACCTTCTGCATGGCGGGGGGCCTTGCCGGCCTCACGCAGATCACCCAGCACCGAAGCCACCCCATCGACGTATACGTGGGCTACCTGATCGGAGCCGCCATCGGCGTCTACCTGGTCAGTCGGTGCGGAAATCGTTTGCGCACGCAACCTCGCGTGACATCCACTTTGACACAATAGGCTCTATTTACAGTTTTCCACTCTAATTGGCCATGATGAAAGATGCCTGTCACCACTCCCACAGCGGCGCAGCCCTGCCTCTTGTCGAATGGCCTGCTCGCATCCTCGGCTGGTTGCAAATTTTTCTGTCTGTCTAACTAAACTGACCTATCTGCAACTTTCTGAAGATTTCCAAATTGATCACCAATTGGGGTTTTTTTTTCTCCAATGCCTACATGTATCCCAAGTTTTTTTTTCCACCCCAAAAAATTAAAAATCACATTTGTCGATTTTCTGAAACTTTCTCGGCCCTTCAGCATTCATATGCACTTTCTACAGAAGTTGCATTCATGATCTATTATTTGTTTTAAAAAAATTGCTCGTGCCGTTTTTGCCAATACGAGACCTGCAGCAAAAATAATAACAATCATGAAAAAATGAAAACTTACATTGCAGTTGTCTCCATTTCTAGTTGGGACATGCAGCTTGCATTGCACGTCATCAAGATATTGAGGGTGAACGGCGAGCTGGCATTTGGCAGGAGTCGAAGGACGACATCTCTTCCAATGAAGCGCTTTTACTTGCATTTTGTCCTATTGTGCGCGCCAACACAAACTCTTTTATTCGTCACCTCCTCTTTCTTTTTTCTCTCCCGGCAAGCTATATTTAGCCTTCCTTATTGCGAGAGCGACAGAGAGAGAAGCGGTAATCGGATAAGAATTCGCCGCAGCAATTTCACACTCGAGTTTAGGGAGGAGAAAGAGAAGGAGGAGAAGAAAAAAAGGAGTCGCTGCGGATTTTCCCTCTTGTCCTTCACGTTGTGAGGCAGGGGAACTTTTTACTTCCTCTTAATTTGTTTTATCTCTTCTTTTCTCAAGACATAAAAAAAAAGTATTTCAAAACGTCTATAAAATTTCTCGAAAAAAGTGAAAAAAATTTCACAGCCAACTAATACTCCTGACTGTACAGTGTTTTTTTTCTTCTTTAGTGCTTCTTTTTTTTCTAATTTTAATTTTACAAAAGTCCCATTTGGTCCATATTAGAACACTTGAAATTGGCCCTTGGCGTGAGTGTGAGCGCGGATGGTTGTTTGTCAATTTGTGCCCTGCGATTGGCTGGCAACCAGTTCAGGGTGTCCCCCGCCAACTGCCCGAAGATGGCTGGGACAGATTCCACCATGCCTACAACCCTCGTCAGAATTAGAGGTTAAGATAATGGATCGATAGATGCTTTGTATTTTTCTATTCTGTGAAAAAAAGTGTACGTACTATATATATATATATATATATATGTATACCGTATTTTCACGACCATTCGACGCACCGTATGGTTGGGCGCAGTCTCATTAATGGGTGCTATTTCTGTATTTTACACATAGACAAAACGCACTGTATTATTGGGCGCAATTTTAAAGTGGTAAAACATACGCCAGCTTAAACATACGGCATGCATGCGCGCACGCTAAAAACACGTTAGCTTGTAGCATACGGTAGCATACCAAGACATACAGATACAAGCTAAAAACACGTTTTTAAAAAGGCAACGAAGCAAAACGGAGTTCCGTTGTATTTTATTTAGCCATCGTACAATGTACTCACGTTTTTCGATCAATCATCACCCAGAAATCCATCAAAGTCCTCATCCTCTGTATCAGAATTGAACAATTGTGCAAGTACCGGTAATCCATCAAAAACGCCGTGTTCCCTCTCGTTGTCAGTCACTCTCATTGCCATGTGGCTCCACAGAAATGATGCCGGCTTTGCCAAAAACTCGAACAACAGTGCAAGCAGACGCGTTCGTCCAAGCAGCCACAATCCATTCGCAAATTGTGGCGTAACTCGCCCGGCGCCGCCTCTCACTCTTTGTAAAGTTGTGTTTGCCATCGATCATTCATTGTTCCCATGCCGTTCGCAACTTTACTTTGAACGCCCGGTTGATGCCGATGTCCAGCGGTTGGAGTTCTTTAGTCAAGCCTCCGGGAATAACGGCAAGCTCAGAGTTCATTTGCTTGACTTGGTTTTTCACCGCTGCTGTGAGATGGGCACGCATGCCAAAAGCATAACCGATGGCTTGAAGTTTGAACTGAGCTTCGTAGGCGTGTCCCTTTGTAGAATTTATTTTCGGGGGTTCTTAGAAACCAAAACCGAAGTTGTTTTGCAACAATGCACATAGCCACACTCTATACAGGTGTTGGTACCTGCTTGTAGCATGCCTTTAGCGTCCACTTACACGCCACCCTTCACTCATTGGTGGACTGCTTCCCCGCATGCCTGTCACTCACGTCTGCCTTTTCGCTCTCTTTCTCTCCATATATGTATATATACACGCCCACCCTTCACTGATTGGCCGACTTCTTTGCCGCATGCCTGTCCACAGTCACTTCCGCCTTTTCTCTATATAAACAGCGTGTCGGCTGTCAGTCAGGTTTTGGAACTCAGCGCATAGACAAGACGCTTCGCATCATAAGGCGTCCTGTCCATTTTGGAGAAAATTTTAGACTTTTAATGGCGCCTTATAGTCGTGAAAATACGGTGTATATATATATATATATATATAAATCAACAAATCATTTATTAGAAAAAAATAATTATTATATATTTTTAAATCAGGATCAATACTAATCAGGACCAATAAGAGGAATATGTAAATAAAATCAGTTTTAATACTGGATGAGAAAAATGAAAATTACAACTCTCTGTGAAAAAAAAATGCACAAAATCTTAAGTAGTAATTCAAAAAAATGCCAACAACAGAAGTGTTTAGTTTCATGTTGCTAGGCAGATTTCACGGGGCTCAAGGAACGCTGCCCCATAGCCCAATAACACAATCACTCCTGTGTGTTAAATATAAAGCCCATAAGGAGGACATACTGTATTGGATCTCGCTCCTGATGTCATTGCCATCCCCCCCCCCCCTCCCCGCAGGGCGTGTACGCAGTGGCAAACTTCAAAGCGTCGGCAGAAGACGCGTCGCCTCAGCCCAAATCGTTGACGACGCCACATAAGGACACCCTGAGGGTGCTGAGTCAGCACAGTCACGACTCCCTCTACAGGAAGACGCCGCGGGTGTCGGAGAGCCGTGAGGAGCTGGCCGTGGCCATGGCTTCGGGAGCCCGCAGCAAGGTGAGGCGGGAGAAAGCCTCCCTGGCCTCCCTGAAGCGAGCCAGTGCCGACGTGGAGCTCCTGGCCACCCGCGGGCCCATGGGCAAGGAGACGATGGTGACGTTCAGCAACACCCTGCCCCGGGTGGCCAACGGCAACAGCCCCATCTCGCCCTCCGATGAGCCGCCCATCTCGCAGCGCCACATGACCTTCCACGTGCCCCTGGACCCAGAAAGATCCCGGCAGCTCGTGTCAGAGTGGAAGCAGCGCTCTCTGGAGCTCAGGAGTCAAAGTTCCCGGGATGAGAACGAGAGCGAGGAAGGGACGGAAGTGGCGGATGCGGCCGATGAGGCGGGCGACAAGGGGGTGCCGTCCTCTCTCTACCCCAAAGTGCAGGCCAATAAAGGCATGGCGACGCCCACTGGGGGCCGGATGGTTGTGTCTCCTCCGCTGGTCCACATCCCAGAGGAGGCCGCGCGTCCGCCGCCCGTCTCCCCCAAGAGCGCCAAGACCCGCGCCAAGTGGCTTTCACTCACCGAGGCGGAGAGGAGCGCGGCGAAGGAGCACGGCATGGGACCCATCGCCGTGTCCACGCCCAGGGTGCCCAACGCGCAACCTGCTCAGCCACCCGCTCAACCGAGAGTCACTCAGGTGAGCTGCGAAATCTAAATCCCGTCAGCGGTTCTTCATGTGGGTTTTCCCCAGATATCCTGACTCTAAAGTGGCCATAGGTGTGAATGTGAATGACTAGTTGTCTCTACGTCAGGTTTCCGCAACCCCCGGGCCGCGGACCGGTACCGGTCCGTGGGTCATTTGGTACCGGGCCGCGCAAAAAGAATAAATAACGTAGATTACATCCGTTTAATTTTATTCGATTGGATTTTCTGTTACATCAGTCTACGGTACGACACTCTTGACCGCGCTTCTCGGTCACGTGATAGGCGCTAAAAAGAAACCCGGGAGCTAGCAAAATGAGTATAAAAAAACAAACGTCTTTGAGAAGGGGAAAAGGCCCAGCCAGGAGACAAAAGAGGAGCTGACGACTTTCAAGAAAAAGAAGGCGACATTTCATCGACAGTACAGAATCAGTATTTCCTACTTAAAATACGGATCTCAATGGGAGATTCCCACGCACCAATCTCACTCTGCATAATATGCAGCGATGGTGAGTCATATTTTTCATGCACTTTGTATCTTATTTTGAAGGCAGGTTTAAACGTTACCATAGTGACCAGAGAGTGATGCGGCCGGATAGGACGTCGTGATTTGTGTTTAATATTATGTTTCGAAAATACCACAATTTTCATGCAGGTCATATCATATTATTTTGTTGTATTTATCCGTCACACCTAAAAGACAGGTCCATGAAAATATTGTCTGACATTAAACTGGTCGCGGCACGGTCGTCGAGTGGTTAGCGCGTCAACTTCGCAGTGCTGAGATACCGGGTTCGATTCCAGCACCGACCTTCCTGTGTGGAGTTTGCATGTTCTCCCCGTGCCTGCGTGGGTTTTCTCCAGGTACTCCGGTTTCCTCCCACATTCCAAAAACATGCATGGCAGGCTGACTGAACACCCCAAATTGTCCGGAGGTGTGAGTGTTAGCGCGGATGGTTGTTCGTCTGTTTGCCCTGCGATTGGCTGGCAACCGGTTCAGGGTGTCCCCTGCCTACTGCCCAAAGACAGCTGGGATAGGCTCCAGCCCCCCCCCTCCCCCCTCCGACCCTTGTCGAGGATAAGCGGATCGTAAAATGGATGGATTAAACTGGTCCGTGGGGCTACGTGCTCTACGTAGCCTGTGATTGCCTACCAGCCCAGGGCGTGGTCTGCCTGTCGCCCAAATGGTTTGATTCTTGGTTCAAACTTTTCTCAGAGGTGTTGTTTTTTCACAGTGTGTTTGTGTGTATAAATTGTCATGTGAAGTGTCCTGCCAATGGCTGCTGACAAGTCCGAGGTGTACCCGACCCATTCAAATCCTTCTGGGATAGACTCCAGATGACTCGAAAACCAACGGATAGACTCGTGTCCTCCTTCCTGACATTTACTCGCCCCTTGCAGGTGATGGCAATGTCCAAGCAACTAAGCCACGGCGGCTCCTCCGCGGAGGGTGGCGGCTCCTCCTCCGGCGGCGGCTCCAACTGCTCCGAGTCGCCCTACTACCGCATCGCCTCCGACCGGGACAGCTGCATGGGCAGCAACCCGGGCAGCATCGCTGGCAGCGGCAGCATCGTCACCATCGACGCCCACGCCCCCCACCACCCGGTGGTGCGGGTGACGGCGTCCAACGGGAAGCCGTGGGAGTGGAGGAACACCATCGGCGGCAACATGATGGCAGGCGACGCGGCGGCATTGGAGAAGCACCGCGGTGTGCTGCGAGGGCAGGACGGCGCCCCGCTGTACCGGGACTACCGGACGCTCCCAGTGAAAAAGGAGTCGCAGGGCGGCGAGATTCCGGAGCTCCCGCCGCACCCTACCTCCTCCTCCCCTCTGCCGCCCCCGCCCCAGCTGTCGTCGCCCCATCTCCCGCCGCCACCCCCTCACACGTCTCTCCTGTCTCACCCACCTCCTCAGGCGTCCCCGCAAGGCTCCTCATCCCCCTTGCCCCCACCTCCGCCGCCGGCCTCTTCCATGCCGCAGCCGCCGCCTCCCCACCCGTCGTGCTCAGCCATGCTCCCCCCTCCGCCCCACCCTGACCTGCTGATGGACGACCAGATGCTGTCCCGCTCGTCCACGCTGCCCCGCCGGCCCTCCGTGTCAGCTCGCAGCCACGCTGAGCAGGAGCACTACTACAAGGCACTCCAGAACGAGCGGATGCTATAGTGCAGCTGGTCCCGAACCTTTGTTGCGCCACGGGAGGGTTTCACGTCAAGCGATATTTTGAAAGATCAGCGTCAAAACAAATCCAAGCAAAATTCAACATTTGGAAATGCCATTTAGCGAGTCGCACCTTGGGGTCGTGACACGATGACACTGAAAGTGTTTTCCTTGAGTCCAGTCCGCTCAGTACCTTTGTTGCCGGCATTGAAGAAAATCACAATACCCATTGTTAGGGGTTAGGATGATCTTCTATGAATGAACCTTTCCCGATATTGTCTCTGAAGCCCCGAACGCACCGATCGGAAAACATTTGCGACTGTCGTCGAAGGAAGCAAAATGCGCTTGGCCGTCAGGGTTCCTTCAAGGGAGCAAAGGTTCGCGAACCATCCGGCAAACGAGCGTCAGATGTTTGCCGCCGATTTCAATGGTTTTTCTTGTCGCAAGAAATTTGGACCAAAGTTCCCTTGCGACAAGTTCAGGTGAACGTCTGACGACCATTTGCAACCTTGAACGAACCCCGATGAGAATTGAACTTTTGCCGCCTGCGCAAATATTCGCAAATTTTCGCGGCTCAGTGGGATGGGCGCTTTCCTTCCTTGGAAATTGTCGGATCTTCCCCCTGTCTCATCATTTGGTCTCTCCGTAGAAGCTCTTCAAAGACGTTTGTATTGGATGGATTTTGGATCGGTTGTGGATTGACTTTTTTCATGAATCGCATGACTGAGACAAGAGGTTCTTTCTACCTGAGGCTTCAAAAAGGATTTTTGCGCAGACTCTCAGTTTAGCCTGGAACCAAGTGGCCAATGCAGTGCTGATTGGGAACCGCTGCTATATTGGACGACTCGTATTTCGAGGACTGGGGGGCGGGGAGCCGGGTCAAATTGTGCAGGGTCTTGACAATTTTTTTTAAAGGACTGCCGATCCAGGATGGCATCTTCAATTCAAATCCATGGGAACACTTTCGCTAAAGCGTCCGTCAGCTGTCAGAAGACGAGAAAAGAGATACAAAAAAAATGAAGAACAAGAATTGCCGCCTGTTCGCCGCCAGGGAGGGAAAAGCATCTGCAGCGGAAAGAGGAGATAGGACTTCGAAAGGCCTCAGATTTGCTCAATCTGTTTTCCTCTGAGAGGACGAAGGAAAACAAAACAACCGCAGGCAACGCCAGCGTTCCTAAAGACGACTGTAGCTGTTTGTTGGCTGCCAGCTTTTGTTTGCTCCCGTAACAAGTTGTTCTTGTGGGTCTTTAACTTCCAAGCCTGAATCCTTCTGGGGAGTCATCTCACTCACCATCTCACCATGCTAATGTGGGTGCGAGGAAGAGGACGAAAGATGCAAATCCCAATCCGGGCGTCACCGGAATGGTTTTATGGCCTCACACCAACCACCTTGCTGACTGGATGCAGCCAACTAGCTTCTGTTGCCTCGGCTGCTGGTCTTTGAGAATTATGTTAGAGGGTCTTGGCTATGTGACCACACTTCACGTTTGAGTCAACTACTCTTCACTCTCTGGTCAGATTGCTCTGACCATCCAAATTCTTTGGCCAAGTGTGAATGCTATCATCTGAATCCAGTTAAAATCAGGCTAACCCAAGACCCAAACCATATCAACTAAATCCAGATTGATCAATCCAAGCCTCAACCCTAGCCCCAAACCCTAAACCTCAAAACTTTCACCGTAACTGCTACCTACCGTAACAAAACTCTTCAATCCAAACCCCAACATCTTCAACCCCAACTCCTGAACCTGACACTCAAGCTAACCTAGTAACCTCACTCTACTAACTCCATCCCAGTCCTAACCCACTAAACTTGTCACCCTAAATCCCTAACTGTAAACCCAAATGCAGCTCTCGCCCTAAACTTTACAACCTAACAACACTAAACTCCAAAATGCCACACCTTAACTCAATCCTAACCTCTAACATTTATAATCCCAAGAGGGAGACTAAATATTAACCTAAACCCAATGCTAAACCCTGAACTCCAAAACCCTTTACCATAACCCAAACCCTGACACTCTTTAGATCTAACCCAAAGCCCAATCAAAACCCCCAAAACCCTTCTCCTAAACCATAAACCTAGGTCTTATTTTACACCCAAACCCTCAACCCTCCACTAAAATTGTAACCTTAAACCCAATGCTCGACTAAACACTAAATCCTAACCTGAACCCTAAACCCTAATCCTTAGAATTGAAACATACACGCATAATCATAATCTAACACCACCATGACCCCCCCTACCCCCACCCCCAACCTTGAATCGCTAATCCGAACCCGAAACCTCAACTCCAGACCACAGAACTAAATTGCAAGTGTAAGCGTAACAGCAGTCACCACACTTATTTTGACAAGCATAATTCAGGTCACTGGACTGGGGAGTTCTGTCATTTCATCGATCAGGGCAAAACTACTCAGAACTCATCCATATTAGTCCACTTCATTCAGTATCTCTCCAGACTTTCATGCACACAAACGTATCACACTAAAAATCGGATGTATTTTGAGGCCAAATATATATATATATATGTCCATCAAATCTTGATCATTGTAGTTATACCATGAAAACATCATGAACTGTTACTGCTTTTATTAGAAAGTGGTGCTAAAAAAAACTAAACGATAAACACAATGTAAAGCCAAATGAATGAACAATAAAGTTATAATCAAAAAGTGAATTTCAATTCAAAAGCGAAATTATTTCATCCCTTTCCAGTATATCATGGTAATGCATTATGTAGAAAATAACGATTATTCAACTACTCTCTGCGTTTCAACATTGTTGTATAAAGTTAACTTTTTAGCTTACCGTATTTTCACGACCATTCGACGCACCATATGGTTGGGCGCAGTCTCATTAATGGGTGCTATTTCTGTATTTTACACAGAGACAAAACGCACTGTATTATTGGGCGCAATTTTAAAGTGGTAAAACATACGCCAGCTTAAACATACGGCATGCATGCGCGCACGCTAAAAACACGTTAGCTTGTAGCATACGGTAGCATACCAAGACATACAGATACAAGCTAAAAACACGTTTTTAAAAAGGCAACGAAGCAAAACGGAGTTCCGTTGTATTTTATTTAGCCATCGTACAATGTACTCACGTTTTTCGATCAATCATCACCCAGAAATCCATCAAAGTCCTCATCCTCTGTATCAGAATTGAACAATTGTGCAAGTACCGGTAATCCATCAAAAACGCCGTGTTCCCTCTCGTTGTCAGTCACTCTCATTGCCATGTGGCTCCACAGAAATGATGCCGGCTTTGCCAAAAACTCGAACAACAGTGCAAGCAGACGCGTTCGTCCAAGCAGCCACAATCCATTCGCAAATTGTGGCGTAACTCGCCCGGCGCTGCCTCTCACTCTTTGTAAAGTTGTTTGCCATCGATCATTCATTGTTCCCATGCCGCTCGCAACTTTACTTTGAACGCCCGGTTGAGTCCGATGTCCAGCGGTTGGAGTTCTTTAGTCAAGCCTCCGGGAATAACGGCAAGCTCAGAGTTCATTTGCTTGACTTGTTTTTTCACCGCTGCTGTGAGATGGGCACGCATGCCAAAAGCATAACCGATGGCTTGAAGTTTGAACTGAGCTTCGTAGGCGTGTCTCTTTGTAGAATTTATTTTCGGGGGTTCTTAGAAATCAAAACCGAAGTTGTTTTGCAACAATGCACATAGCCACACTCTATACAGGTGTTGGTACCTGCTTGTAGCGTGCCTTTAGCGTCCACTTACACGCCCACCCTTCACTCATTGGCGGACTGCTTCCCCGCATGCCTGTCACTCACGTCTGCCTTTTCTCTCTCTTTCTCTCCATATATGTATGTATACACGCCCACCCTTCACTGATTGGCCGACTTCTTTGCCGCATGCCTGTCCACAGTCACTTCCGCCTTTTCTCTATATAAACAGCGTGTCGGCTGTCAGTCAGGTTTTGGAACTCAGCGCATAGACAAGACGCTCCGCATCATAAGGCGTCCTGTCCATTTTGGATAAAATTTTAGACTTTTAATGGCGCCTTATAGTCGTGAAAATACGGTACTTTGTGCAAATTGTTTCATCCAACATCCGTCAACAAGTGCTTTATTTTTTGGGGATATTTTCATAAACAGCGGACACAAAAACATTTATTAACGATCCCCTGAAGCTATTTTGTACAAATGTGTATTGTACGGCGTTACGCATGAGTCTGTTCCCGCTGGGGTTTTCTTTAGTAGGATTTTGCACAAAAATTGCACATAGCGGAAAACGAACAGATTTTGGGGAAAAGTCTTTTTGTTTTGTTGTTGGTGTTGTTGTTTTTTTTATTTTTTTTTACTGTTAAATTATTTTTAAGAAACTAATAAGACTTCAACCTAAATATGTTAATATACCACATAAAAGAATAGATTTTTTTAATGGAAAAAAATATTTCATTTTTCAAATTTTGCATTTTGTTGAGTTTTTTTTCGTGGTTTGTGCGACAGTCACCTTGCTGCAAAATCGTTCGGTTCGAACAGAATACAGTGCTTAACTTTTTGTACCATTTCCTACGAAATCCTCACGAGAGCGCCTCATTTAGTGTAGCGTGTGTGTTTTTCTTCAGGTCTTCACCCTTACCTTATTTAACAAGCCATTGCTGCATTTTTTAGTGCTTTTGAGTATCGTAAATCTCATTTATGAGTGTTAAAAAAAATTTTAAAAAAACAACGTCCTTAATCTTCGTTATTGATCTCTTCTGCCCTTTTTTTTGGGCGGGCTATATTTTCTATCTGTGTTGATGTGTGAAAATAATTATTTGTTGAATAAAACGGAACGACTTCTTAACTTGTGAAGATTGGCTCTTGAGTCACTGTTTATCTCGCCTTTTGCTGTTGAAAGGTACAGTATATGCATTGTTTTGAGATAAAAATTGTCAAATGGCCTTTCCTTATTAATTTTATATGCATGTAAAATGGAATAGAGGGAACAATTATTGTGGTTGCAATTTTTTCATACCACACGATTACATTCCCAAAAATAATATAAAACAATTACAGAACAGTACAAATCAAAAGTAAAATAATGAAAAATAAATGCTATCTATATCTAGCTAGCTAGCTAAGCTAGCTAGCCTAGCTGTCTGTCTGTCTGTCCGTCTGTCTATCTATATAGCCGTCTGCCTAGCTATCTAACAAGCTAGCTAGCTGTCTGTCCGTCTATCTCTCTATCTAACTCTCCATCCATCCATCACGTGTGCACGCCAGCTGTGTCCACTCGGATGTGTGTCATTGTTTGGCTCCTGACATCAGTCAGTCGGGTGGATTTTTGCTGCTCCGTGCATGCAGATTTCACAGATTTTATTTCTGCATATGTGCACATACACGTATGTGTGTGTGTGTGTGTGTGTGTGTGTGTGCATGTGTGTGTGTGTGCGTGTAACAGTGTGTGCTCAGGGCTGGGAAGCAAAGAGCCAACGGTGCAGATGGTGTGCAGGACGGAGGCCTGAGGATGAGGTCACAAGGCTCCGCCATGACTCAAATGCATGTGCGTGTGTGCGCGTGCATGTTTGCATGTGTGTGTGATTGTGTGTGTGTGTGTGTGTGTGTGTGTGTGTGTGTGTGTTTATATACTGACAATCATTTCAGGTACGCAGAATTGTTTTGTTTTTTTTAAAATGTCCAACATTCTGTTGTCGAGAGAATCATAAGCTTCCCTATGCCTCGTTTTCCTTCCCGCTCGCCATTCCCCAAGTGAGGAAAGGCGATACAAAGTGGGTCACCACCGTCCTTCTTCCCATCAGCGCAATCAATGCAAGGAGTCTTTTTTTTCCCCATTTCTTTCTTTCTTTGTATACTTATTTATTTATCTCGGGGTGTATTTTTAGCACGGGGAACAAAGACATTGATGCGCTGTCTGTGTTCTTATATCTAATATGGTACGATATGATTTTCCATCCTTTTATTTATATATACTGTATATATATATATATATATATATATATATATATAGCGGCTGGATAGCTCAGTTGGTAAGGCATCGGTTTGGGAGACGGTGGTTCGAATCCCGCCTGGGGCAAAAAATGAGCACATAACACCATCCAGTGTGGGTCCTTGGGCAAGATCCTTCACGCTAATGCCTACCTCATACAATGATGAGAGACAATAAAATGAATGACATGCCGGCTCAGACGTCGCCCGGCCAAACAAGGTCTGCGTCAGGTGCTGTGGAACCAGAGCACCTTGATGAAAAATGGGCTACTGGAACAAAGCGGAGATGGGCGAGATGCGATAACATGGCTCTGTTGGAATGCTACTACTCAAGCAACCCTAGTCAGAGGGGTTACATGCAGAGAATGTGGGCTAAATGGTTAATTCGAAACCCACAGTCACGGTTGACCACGAAACAACTAGTAGCTCAGTGTTCCAACATCCACAAACGGCAACTGCTGTCACAACTTGAGATTGATGAGGTACAACGCAGGTTCCATGGTGAAGGGCCCCAGGCTGCCAGATCAGAGGAGGAGGTCATACCAGAGATTGGGAGGCAAGCCCCAATGAATGCAGATGATGAGATTGGGAGGCCAGCCCCAATGAATGAAATGCTGAGCGAGGCAGCAACTGACCTGAAAGCTAAGATCATGGCGAGAATGAAAGCTGGGCAACCTAGAAACCGATTACAACGGCTATGTGAAGTACCACCTGAAAGTCTCATGGAAAGTGTGAATGCAGCACTGAGGGCGATCCCTACCGTAACGATCACGGAAACCAATGAGCTGATATACGCTTCAGCATCAGTGATCCTTGAGATGCTTGGCTATAAGAGCAACCATGGAAGCCATGAGATATGTTACCCACCATGGAAAAGACGGTTGGAGGCTAAAATCAAGGCGGCTCGGAAAGATGTGAGTCAATTGACGGAGGCCCAGAGAGGTGTGATGAAAAGGCAGATACCCGAGAGGTACATCCAGATGACCATACCTGAAGCACTCGAAACTGCCAAACAAAGGCTCCAAGCCTTGTCCAGCCGCCTAAAGCGATACACGAAAGAGAATGAGGCCAGACGAATAAACAGGCTGTTCGCAACACAACCTGCGAAAGTGTACGCTCAGTGGCAGGGTCCTAACAACAGAGCTGACCCACCAAGACTGGACACTGAAAGGTACTGGAAAGGCATATGGGAGAAGGAGGTTGCACATAACAGCAGTGCACAATGGCTGGTGACCCTGAGAGAGGAGCACAGCAACCTCCCTGAACAGAACCCAGTTACCATAACAGTGGCAGACATACAGGAAAGAGTCTCAGATATGAAAAACTGGACAGCACCAGGCACGGACATGGTCCACACCCACTGGCTAAAGAAACTCACAGCACTCCATGAGCGACTAGCAGCACAAATGAACCAGCTGCTGAGGGATGGGACTCACCCAGGATGGCTAACCGAAGGGTGAACGATCCTGATCATGAAGGATCCCTCAAAGGGTGCAGTCCCATCCAACTATCGGCCAATAACCTGTCTCTCCACAACATGGAAGCTCATGTCAGGCATCATTGCGGCTAAGATAAGTGGACACATGGATCAATACATGAGCGAAGCACAGAAGGGCAATGGTAGAGATACCAGAGGAGCCAAACATCAGCTCCTGGTTGACAGAACAGTCGCACAAGACTGCAGGTCCCGACGTACCAACCTGTGCACAGCCTGGATTGATTACAAGAAAGCCTATGACTCGATGCCACATACATGGATCACTGAATGCTTGGAGTTGTATAAGGTGAACAGGACCCTAAGAGCCTTCGTTGCGAACTCGATGAGGATGTGGAAAACCACACTTGAAGCCAATGGCAAGCCACTTACCCAAGTGTCCATCAAATGTGGCATATACCAAGGTGATGCACTATCCCCACTGCTGTTCTGCATAGGACTGAACCCCTTAAGCCAAGTAATCACCAAGACAGGCTATGGATACCGCCTCAGAAATGGAGCTACAATCAGTCACCTCCTCTACATGGATGACATAAAGCTGTATGCTAAGAGCGAAAGGGACATAGACTCCCTGATCCACACAACCAGGATCTACAGCAGCGACATCGGGATGTCATTCGGGCTTGAGAAATGTAGTCGGATGGTGACTAAGAGAGGAAAGGTAGTCCGCACTGAAGGGGTCTCACTCCCTGAAGGAACAATAGCAGACATTGAGGACAGCTACAAGTACCTCGGTATACCACAAGCCAATGGCAACCTCGAACTGGCAACAAGGAAAGCGGCTACGGCCAAATACCTCCAGCGAGTGAGGCAAGTCCTAAGAAGCCAGCTCAATGGCAAGAATAAGACCCGGGCAATAAACAGCTATGCCCTGCCAGTGATCAGATACCCTGCAGGAATAATAAGGTGGCCAAAGGAAGAGATTCAGACCACGGACATTAAGACCCGAAAGCTCCTAACCATGCACGGAGGGTTCCATCCCATATCCAACACCCTGAGACTGTACGCAAGCCGAAAGGAAGGAGGCCGGGGACTAGTGAGTGTGAGAGCCACTGTCCAGGATGAAACATCCAAGCTCCATGAAAACATCAAGGAGAAGGCTCCAACGGATGACGTACTCAGAGAATGTCTCAGACAATGGGGAACAGAACATGAGGCGCTGGAAGAGGGACCATCATGGGAGGACAAGCCCCTACACAGGATGTACCACCGGACCATAACTGAAGTGGCCGATCTCAAGAAGTCCTATCAGTGGCTAGAGAGGGCTGGCCTGAAGGACAGCACAGAGGCACTCATCCTGGCTGCTCAGGAGCAGGCCCTGAGCACCAGAGCCATTGAGGCCCAGATATACCACACCAGACAAGACCCAAGGTGTAGGTTGTGCAAAGAGGCACCTGAGACGATCCAACACATAACTGCAGGGTGTAAGATACTGGCAGGGAAAGCCTACATGGAACGCCATAACCAGGTGGCTGGCATAGTCTACCGAAACATCTGTGCAGAGTATGGACTGGAAACCCCAAGGTCAAAATGGGAAACACCTCCGAAGGTGGTGGAGAATGACGGAGCGAAGATCCGGTGGGACTTCCAGATCCAGACTGACAAGATGGTAATGGCGAACCAACCAGATATCGTGATCATAGATAAAGGGCAGAGGAAAGCCGTTGTAGCGGAAGTAGCGGTCCCAAGTGATGGAAACATCAGAAAGAAGGAACACGAGAAACTCGAGAAATACCAAGGGCTCAGAGAGGAGCTGGAGAGAGCCTGGAAGGTAAAGGTGACAGTCGTGCCTGTGGTGGTCGGAGCACTCGGGGCAGTGACCCCCAAACTAGATGAGTGGTTGCAACAGATCCCGGGAACAACATCGGACATCTCAGTCCAGAAATGTGCAGTGCTGGGAACAGCAAGAATACTGCGCAGAACCCTCAAGCTTCCTGGCCTCTGGTAGAGGACCCGAGCTGAATGAGGGACGGACACCACCCGAGGGGGGGTGAGACGAGGAATTTTATACACACACACATATATAATGTATTATGACAGTCATGAAAAGCGAGCCAATGGCGGCAGTGCAATCAGGCCAAGCAGTCTTCATGAGAAACCACACTCACAGGTGATCTTGAAGTTTCGTACGTTGCGTAATGTGGGGCATTTCGACTAAAAAGTCTGAAATATTGTCTCTTTCAAGTGTGGGTCGCACACGTATCAAGAGAAGACTTCGATAGTATTTCCGCTCGATTGGTCTGATGTGACTGTGGCCTCACATGCATGAGTAAGACTGTACAGTGCTTGACTTCAATACCCTCAAGGCTTTACGGTGCGTAGTAATACACTGACACGGTTATCAGAGCAAACTAATTGGGACTGGGCCCCATATCTACATGTGTGTGTGTGTGTTTGTATTATGTCTATGACCTCTTTCATGCACTGCTTACCCCGCCTCACCTAGTCATGTTACAGTGGATGGAAAATAGCAAAGACTGCCTTCGAGCCCCATCAGGAATTTGGGGGAAAACTTAGCCCCCTTAGCCTATTTCGCATAGCGACATGAAATTTGGCAGGCCCACAAATCATGACTGACAAAAAAAAAAAAAAAGTCTCAAGAATTCATGCCTGGAGTTTTTGGTTTGAACTATTCCAGAGTCATTTTTGGCCATTTCGCCTGAGAAGTCTGTTTCATGTAGCAACATGAAATTTGGTAGGCAATTCTATCATGAGTGGACCCACAAAAAAGTCTCAAGAATCCATGCCTGGAAAGACACAGGGAGCTTGTCATTTTGGTTTCAAGCAGCTATTCTTGATGTCATTTTTGACCATTTCGCCCTAGAGGTCTGTTTCACGTGGCAACGTGAAATTTGGTAGGCAATTCCATCATGAAAAGTCTCAAGAATCCATGCCTGGAAAGACGCAGGGAGTTTTGGTCATGGCGGTCAAATTTGGCAACGCTCCATTCAACACTAAATTCCACAAGGTCACTGTGTTCAAATGCGTTTTATTTTTCTTTTCTTTTTTTTTTAATCCAGGTTAGTACATTTGAACTGGAAGAAATATTGACAGAGATTGTTTACGTCCCGCCATGCTGTCTCCTGGACTCACTCGCCTGGCTCCTGTCTAGGAAGCATGTCAGACAGACCAGACGTCTCCACGGAAGCTCTTGGCAGAGGTTTGCACTCTCGCTTAAAAAAAAAAAAACAAAAAAAAACATCTGACCCACTTTCACTCCTCGCTGTCAAGACATTGGGGAGAACTCGCATCTGCTTGGAGACGTCGTCACGTCGCGTTCAAAAAAGGAGAAAAAAAAGTCATCACAGAAATGCAAACTACGCGTGAGACTTTTCTATTCGTGGTTGGCAAGGGGGCATCGTTTAAATAAGCAAATCGGAGCCTGTGATCCATCTCATATGTGTGCAAAATGGCACACTGCAGACATCTGACTCTTGTAGTATTTCCTGCAAAAAAAAAAAAGACAATTGGAGCAGGCACTTGTACTGACTCATTGAGGCTGATGCGCAGCGAGGCGCTTAAGCAAGGACAAAATGCAAACACCGGACGGGACTAAACAGAAGCTGGCTGCTCAATGAAAATCCGTGGACGAAAGGGAAGACAGCGATGAGTCAGAATCAAAAGAGAGTGAAAGCGGAGAAGGGAAAAAAAGCAAATGAAGGCTAGATTCACAAATGCGGCAGTAAATCATGTTTTCATTGAACCGATCCCAGTGAATTGAAAGTTTTGAGCAGACCTCTGACATTTGGCTAATTTGATTCTTAGACCATTGGAGTAATCGAGCCTACTGAAAATAAAAGGCAGAACAATTTTTTCTGCGTCTTGTTGAGACAGAAAACCCGTCATTTGAGTTACGTTTTTTTGGCAGGTGGTTAAAGGCAGATTTAAAATGCACTTGCTTGAATGCTTGAAGTGGACATTTTCGCAGCGCAATCATGCCAGATGAAGTTGCATCCGTTTGGTTGAGCAGGCATTGGTTTTGCGCATTCAGCGGACACACCCCACAGAGTTTGAGAGCAGAGACAACGGCTTGATTTTCATGCCTTTGAAGGCTCATTTGATTTACTTGGTCATTCACATTTTTTGTTCAAATTTACATGACACTTATTTTCACTTCAGGATCTTTAAACACCGAAAGCAGTCGAGAAAAATAGGAGATGGCTGTGCAGCGTCACAGAACAGACGGAAAAATTCCAAAATGTCTCCAAGTTTACTGTCTACCTGCTCGGTGTAAAATGTCAGCTGCGCGTGAATTGTTATCACGATTCCAACCTCTTGTGTGGGTGTGTTTTTGTGTGCCTCCCGGGGCATTGTGCACTTCTCGTAACGAGCTGCTTCAAGTGCGCACGGCAGGATAAAGCCTGTCTATTGTTCATCTTCTTTTCCTTCTTTGTACTTTTTGGCATTTGCATGAGGCGGCAGAAAAGCATCACTGAGCCGTCGTTCAGCAATTATCTTGAAAAATATCTTTAGAAATAAATCTTGGAGCAAATTGTGTTTTATTTGAATTCTATTTTGTCATGTTCTTCGTGTATGTTAAGTGCTATTTTCTCTTTCTGTTTGGGGAAGAAAAAAATAAAATAAGAAGATAGCGGGGCTGGATTCATTCCAATTGGGAAAAGTGATGAGCAAGGTCACCAAACAACTTCAACATGGCAGTTAAAGTACCACCGCGTGTTGTCAACAGTAAACCGGGAGACATTTTGTCATTTGTCCAGGTCTTATCTTAACCCGGCACCAACGCTTTTTATTTTGGGAGGGTGAATTTTTGTCTTTTTTTTTTCCTCTTCAATGTTTATTCATATTCACGGAGGCTTCTGAGAGAGAGATAAGACGTCAAGTGCTGAGCTGGGCCTGAGGGCTGCCGGTCGGGGGCCGTAAATAATCGAGACATAAACACATTTGAGAAAGCAGCGAATACCGCTTTCTTGTCACGTATGACCTCCCTGTGCTGTTTGTCATTTAAAAAAAAACATGTCTGACGCTCATCTGTCAACAGCGTTCAATGCGATTGTGAATAAGTCTCGTGTGCGCAGTCAAAATGGCCGAAGGGCGGATGATGATGTGCGCACTGTTTCCCAACTGGAAACCTCCCTAAATCTCCTGCACAAAGCACACCAGCCTTGCTCCCGCCAACCCCAAACAATCCCTTTGTTGGAGCCAAATATTCCCATGTCAAGAGACCACGATATTATACGTGCCGTTATTGAAACAATATTTTTTTGTAGCTCAATACTACCTTTTCTAGGTTTCCAAAAACATAGAGTGCACTTGACATTGTCGAAACTGTTTATGATGTCAATTAAAACATCCAAGTGGATGGAGTTCAGGCAACACACTAAATTGTCTTTCGATGTTGACAAAATTGTGACAATGTTTCCCAAAAGAATGTTTGGATCGCTGAAGACTATGTTTTTTTTATCTTTAAAAACATGTATGTAAGATCCATTGAATATTCTGTATGTCTTCATCGTCTTCATTTTTGTGCCAGGGCCAGCCTACTATAGCTTGCGCTTGAAAATTGCCTTGCGGCTCGCTAGGTCTTCCAGCCGACCGGGTGTTTTTGATTACGCCTGACGGCTTGGTGACGAGAGTGTAGACTAGACTCTAGACCAGGTGAAAACCGGTCTAAGTTGTGGTGCAGGTGGTGTAACGCAATTTTGGTGGAGTTAATTGAGGCATAGGAAAATTGTACCAGGAATCAAGTTGGCTGTGTTCATTCCCACTACGGCGCAAATGCCCAATTCAAAGCCTGCAAACAGTGCAAATAACACCCCCCTGAGTGGCTGCCGTTTGAAAAAGCATGAGTGCAACGTGATTGGATGGCGAAGTGCTTTGCAACGATGCCATGACATAACATCACAGCGACATCATGGCTTTAATGTAAACTAACCCGTCATTAATAGTCAGTGTGGGAAAAATGTCCAATATTTTGCAGCTTTTACACTAAAGCTCAAAAAAGGCTTCCCTGCCGGATGTCGGTCATGCAATTTTGCTCCCTTGAGGTATGTCCAACAAAAACACACACATAAATGATAAGAATTAAATCAGCGACGAATAAGGTCTCTCGCCTCCTTTTTTAATGGCCTCAGTCCTCAAGTGATCGTTCAAATTTCACACCATGCTTTGCCCACATTACATGGCGTGGACAAAAAAGAGAATAAGCAATTGAGTTGCCTAATGTCCTGAGTGTGGTTTTTTTTTTTTTTTTTAGCTATGCTCAATCATTTCAAAAAATTCCCATCATTATCAATGTGACCGACTATCTGACATGAACAACTCAATTGATTTATACTTTTTAATGCAAAAAGTAAAAAAATATATATATATATTAACTGTGATGTGACTGTGTTCAGAATCAACCAATCACATTCAAACTCACTATTTAGTCAATAAACTATTGACTAAATACTCAAACGGCTTTATGGAAAACCAAAATTCCCCCCCGCTCTCCCCAAAAGGCACTTTCATCAAAAATATATTTGCGACCCAAAATAGCAGCGGCGCCTCTTGCACGTTCATTCTGAAACTCGAGCTCACTCTGCTGGATTTTCAACGCAGGTGCAATTCTGCTCGTTTGAGCTCACGTCAAATGGAGAAAAGAATCCATCTAAAAACTAATTTCGTGTGCAAGTTAATCAACCCCAAAATAGCACGTGGACGTTTTATGTCACATTGACAGGCGTGTTTGACATTTTTATCCACTAGAGGACGACAAATCCCCAAATAAACGCCACTGAAACCCCGCTTCTCGTTTTCAAAGCAGAGCTGCAGTTGATCGAACGAGAATCTTCTCTTGGATGAACACAAGAGGAGCAGCGGCATCATAAGAAACGCCTTTTTATTCCGAGGGCCCTCCCCAGCCCTCCGTCCCTCCCCCCTCCCTGTTTTTTCTCCCCCCACACCCCCTCCCCCTTCTTCCATCTCCAAATTCACCTCCCCTCCCTCTATACGTGCTTCCTCCCTCCCTCCGCACCAACGACATTACAACCTGCTTTCAAACCGCCGCCCATGCTCGGAGCTCCGCCGTGTACGTCGAGGCGCAGAGCCGCGGGGGTGTCGCCACCACAGTCGGCCTGAGAAGCGCGCGGGCACCCGGACGACCGGCATCACCTCCAGGACGAGGACGAAGAGGAGGGAGGGCGAGGTGGAGGAGGAGGAGGAGGAGGAAGAGGGGAGCTTGTAAGGAGTGGAAGGAGGAGAGGGAGAAATCAACACCACGCGTGTTTTCTCCCATTTTTTATTTTTATTTTTGAAGGGGGTGGGGTTTGGGGGGGGGCGTGTGTGGAAAGAAGAAGGAGACTGGATCAACCACCGGAGCCGAGTAAGTCGTGATTTTGCCTATTTTTGCTTCGTGGCGGGCAGCAGACTTCAGTCACAGAGAGCAAAACAAATCATTCAAATGTGAGAAAAATGAAGCGTGCGTACTGTTAGATTTTTTTTCTTTTTGGCGTCCCACCCGTTACCCCAATTTGTGCGTCCGACAGGTGTAACCGGACATGTTTATGCCAAAGCTACATCGATCTGTTGTGATGCTGAGAGAAGATGACTGTGTGTGTGTGTTGGGGTGGGGGCGGGGGGGTCTCAACATCAGCACCAGCATCGTCATCCCTCTTATTTTTTTATTTTGATTTCAATCCGGTGATGATGCTGACTGGCTTCTTCCACCAGTGCGTGTGTGTTGTGATGTGAGCAGTCTGCTGCTCCAATATGGCGCACGGTGTTGGCCATGACATAGCCCTGTCTGGAATCCGCGTGTGTGTGTGTGTGTGTGTGTGTGTGTGTGTGTGTGTGTGTGTGTGTGCGTGCGCATCTAATCCAAGCTGCTGTGCCCAGGTCGGTACAGTGCAGTACACTAGTATGTGTAGAGTATACCGAGTACGCTTGGGGGGGGGGGGGGGGGTTGTTTTTCTTTTTTTTAATCTGAATCTTACAAATACTCCATGTACTTAAAAAAATACTAAAACTAAACCTAAAAAAACAACCTATCCAACCTGCTCTAAATACTAATTAATACTATCTGAATTTAAAAATCAAAAGTCCAAACTAAATAGCCGCTAACGCTCATGAAAAATCAGAAAAAGCAATGCGGTTGTCAAAAGTCAACTGAATCCATCAGAATGAACACACGTCAATGCATGCTCTGGATAATGTTAAGAAATCCCCTGCATAGTCTCCTAAATCCTTCAAAAATGTAAATCAATGATTCTGAATCCATCAGAGATCAAAAAGTAACATGGATAAATTCAGTCGCTGGATAAAGCGGTGCTCCATTGTCAAAAACCTAAGCCCAGACAAAATGCATGTTCTGCATGAACCTTCGCACCGTGACCGTCTGCAAAGCCACTTTAATCGGTCCAAATTTGAAATGAACACAGATTGCATTGGAGCTAAATTCATCAATCATTCCACAATTAAATGAACCTGGTCGTCAGTGATATTTACATTTTTAATGCAACCTTTGCTGTGTTGCTCGTCAACATGTGGTCATCCGTCCACCAGGGGGCGAAAGCAGTGCCTTGCTAAACCCACTACAGAACAAGCCAGCGCACTGCACAGTCATGGCGGGAGTCGAAAGTACAGCAACAAATGATGATGACGAGCATCATGGTGCAGAGCGAGTGCCTCCAAAGCATAGGTGTCAAATTCAGGTCCTGGAGGGCCGCTGTCCTGCATGTTTTTCAAGTCTCCCTGTTGCAACACACCTGATTCAAATGAACAGGTTCAATGTCAGGCTTCCGCAGAGCTTGCTGATGATCTGATCATTTGAATCAGGTGTGTTGCAACAGGGGGACTTGGGGAAACATGCAGGACAGCAGCCCTCCAGGACCTGACTTTGAGACCACTGCTCCAAAGGGATAAGTCACTTGTTTTTGAATTCTGGGAAAATGACATTAACCAAGATTCAGTTAGCCCTTGGAAAACTTTTCATGGTTGGGTAGCTGCTTTTTTTTTAATGATTATTATTGTAAAACGATAATCAGACCGTTCCTGTTAAAAATTAATGTTGCCCTGAAAGTTGTTTACATGTCGCTTGTTAAAGTAAAACATACATTTCCCGAATATAATCGTGATGATCACTTTGGCCATAATGCTGCAGCACTACTCGAGACTGAGTGACTTGACAACTAAATGTTAGCTTGTTAGCCAATATGCTACAAGCATGAGGCTGGGGTTTGTTTTTAAGCTAACCAAGCTAATTTTGCCTCTGACTGATTGTCGGACTCGGTTTGTGTTAGCAGACTTGTGATTGCTTTGTTAGCGCACAGCAGGTGTAGTAGACAACACAAAAGCGCTTGTTTTTGTTTTAGTCTCTCTCACTCTTCCAGTCATTGTCTCTGCACACGTCTTTTGTTGAGCAGCGATGAGATGCGAGAGAGTGAACACAAACACGGCAATTGCATCCTACAAAGGTGAGAGCTGTTTCGAATGATTTCGAAACGGGCTCATGTCGTTGGGGCGTTTGCAAAGCTTTCCGCAGTTTCTGATTCTCTGTGTATTTGAACAAAACCCACATCACACACAGTTGACATGCTCCGAATTGTTTTTAATTGTGAACGTAACGTAAATTGGACCTCGAGGGAGAGAATTGGATTCGATAACAGTTTCAGTCAGTGTGCTGTCAAGTGCAAAACTCCACTTCAGGTCCTTGTGACCAAGTGAGCTATTTTTAGCCCGGCCAGTTGGCCATTATTAAAGGACAATGGGTGTCAACTTGCCCCCGCTCTGATGTATATCCATATTAAAAATGACACACGTCGTCAGTAAAACTCATTCAGTGCCAAGGACATTTTTTTCATGTTTATTCCGGGAATTCAATCCCAGGTACGCCTTTATGTATTTTATAGTAAAGAAGGGTCTGAAAATGGTTAGCACTGAATGAGTTAAGAAACCGTCAATGCAACTGTTAGCTGTTAGATCAGTAATGAAGAATGAAGCGAAAGCCCCCTGGCCTGCCAGTAAACTCTTGCCGATTCACAACCGTGAATTTTTCGGAGAAAATAATTAAAACTATGAACTGAAAAATGCAGAGCCACATACTTTTTGTGTTCGTTTTGTAACATCCGAAGACGTCGACGAAAAGCCCTGCTCCCTTGAAGCTAGCGTTGGCTGATAGCCGGCCAGCTTGATAGCAAACGGCAGCGTGACCGAAGATACCGGTCGCGGTCCGGCGGGCAGGCAAAGTCTCCTTGTCAAGGTGACGCCAGAGAAAGCAAGGCGGTAAACTTCTTAAGATGATGCAGGGAAAGGTCCAGATCCTTTTTGGGCAGTGATGAAGTGAAAGACTGTCATGTGACTTTGGAGGCTAGTTTTTAAATACATGAAGAACATCTGAGGATAGTTTCTCAAAAGGCCACCGTCGAATGCTTTTATGGGGGGGGTGTCATTCATTTGTAATTCGGTTACTAACCCCCATGAATAGGGAGGGTTCAATGGGGCCAAGGTTCGACAGTGACACAGTAATAAAATATTGATTGATTTTGGTCTGGCATGAAGTGTGTGTGAAGTTTCATGTTTTCACGAATGTCTCTTTTGCTCCTGGATGGTCGCATTACACATGACCACCGCCCTCGTCCTCCCTCCCTCCCTCCCTCCTTTTCCACCAACTGCTTTGTCATGACATAAATTGAAGCGAGAGAGCATCACCAGATACCGTGTCTTCTGGAAAGTATCATTTTATCTTCTCCAGTCGATTACCCCCCCCCCCCCAGCTCACATTCATTGGTGCATACTCATGATGATCACCCCCGTAGCCTCTCTCAAAAGGCCTATTGATACAAACCCGAGAGGGGGGGGGGTGAACTGGATGTAACCCCAGTTTAACACACACAAGCGTTCACGATTCCGAGCGAACGGCGCAACTACATAAACAATTCCCGAGCCTCTTGAGAACCTTTGTTTCTGGGACTTTGCCAAAAGAAGGCACCTAATGCTTCCTGTCTTAGCGTCGGAGGGTCTTGTTAATGCATTGGGCTTCCGATATGAGGATACTGCTGATCGGCTAAAAAAATAAATAAATAAAAAATGTCCACACAGGCACTTGTCTTAACTGCACTTTGGAGATAGGAGGCCATTTTGGTCTCTGCAACACTAATGCAACCCAGAAGAAGACCATGTTGGTCCTCCTTACTTGGGTGATTGAAAGAGATAAACTGGAAGGACGGTTGAAGAAATGCGGACGATGTTGAGTATCCACTATTACTGGGACGCCCTAAATTGCAGCTGAAGACACAACACGGTGTCACAATTTCAAATCACTGTCCAGTTTGAGGTCCAAGTAAGACACTGCTGTTTTGCTGACATTGTTGTCACTGTTTGTTTGCGCATTTTCAGCAATCATATTCCAACATCGTGTTCATGTACTTCAAAACTAAAACTCTGTATTCAATTATGATGTGGTTGACTGGACAATTGACGAACCGATTGTGACAGTACAAGCTAAGAAGTTGGAATGCTAACAGTGGACCTCGCTAACGCGGACATTCTCGAGGTTTGACCGTTGCTGCTTCAGACAGTCCGCTGCGTTGACCTGCATGTGCGCTTGACCCGGACACAAGAACGTGTATGTGTGTGTGTGTGTGTGTGTGTGTGTGTAGGGAAGGCTATTGTTGTCTTTTCTTTTTTTTTTGTTGTTGGGCCAGAAAGGAAGGAAGACATGGAAGTGTGGAGCATAGACTCGGAGAGCAAAGTGCTTCTTCAGCAGTGTGAGGAGGGGTGGCGGGGGGCACCTGGAGATTAGTTTCCTTTCTCTTCCAATGCAGAGTGAGGGTCATTAAGTCAAGAGTCATTTCACTGTCATCATTCACTCTGTGGAGTGGAAACTTTTCTTTCCCCCCCCCCCCCCCCCCTGCCAGACACTTCTATTACTCGAGTGTACGTGTGGGAAAATCCATTCATTCGTTGCCAATTTTTGCTGTCTTTCTTATCGTTCAAAGCATTCAGCATGGCTGAAATATGGCTCTTTAATTCTCTCCGCCGAGCATTTCGTTTATCGCGTTTGGAAAAAGTCAAAAAGAAGCCAAATCAAAATGAGCAATTAGCTCCTCATTGAAAACACATTGAAGAGTAAAACCGAGAATCAGGTTTTTAATCTTCCATTAACTGAACCGCCAAGAAAAAACGATTTCACGATTCAAATCAATTCAAAACGCCTGAATTTTAAGAGACTTTAAAAAAATTTCAGGAAAGCTAATTTGTTTTTGATCTCACCTTAATGGACTCCGAATGAACCTCTCTTCTCCGCTTGATTGCAAAGGCGTCGATGATCACCTCTCACATGTAAGTCTCCAATTAAAAAGTGAAGTCACCGTTTGTCACGTTTGGCATTTGAAAATGCTCCGCGGGTTGATCGCTCCACTCGACTGGTTTTAATAGCATCCCCCGTTGTTTTTGTTTTGTTTTTCTGATGAATAATAAAAATGAATAAATAAAATCCTCCCACATGGTTGCTGCGGTATTTGAGGCACTAAAGCCTTTATTGGCTGCGCTAGTACGTGGGTGGGCACAGGCTGTTACAGTGTCCAGTTAGTGTACCAGTTAAATATAATCTTTCTGTTGTGCCGCCCCCGCCCCCCCCCCCCCATCCAGACGGTGCAGCATGAATAACAATACAGAGAAGTCCTGAATTAATCATGCTATTCAATGTGTCACAATTGGTGTCTCATAGCTAGAAATCACACATGCATCGGAAGATGGTCAAAACCTGCGTTGAAAGAAAACTTGGCACCATCTTTTGAAAGATTTTCTCATTTGGGTGCGTTTTGTGTCATTTGTGTAAAGTGAATCTCGGTGCCGGAGGAAGCTATGCTATTAGCGGCAAGCTGGTGGGGCTCTATGCGGGCCCTTAATGCGTTCCTTTCCTGGAAGTGCTACAAGAGCGTCGGCTGCGCTCGTCGGGGGGGAATTAGCACCGTCATTAGTCAGCTCTCTTGCGATGCACCGGCCTTGCCGTATTGACAAAATATGACTTTGCTTGTTCAAGACCACTTCCTGCTATGCATGTTTTTCTGAGCTTGATGTCTTGACTTTCTTATTGTTCTTACAATGCTGCACTGTTTCTAGAATTCTTCTTTTTTTTCATGAAGCCACACCCACAAAACACAGAGTGGCCAATCGCAGTCATCCCAATATTTTTGGACTCTACAGTGAATGTAAAATGTAAGGATGTTCGGTACCACTTTTTCTCAGACCGATACCAATACGAGTACTCAATTCTTGAGTAGTCACCGAAACCACTCTCACTTTTGAGACATAAAATTCCTCCCAACCCCCAAAAAAGTGACCGAGCATTTTAAAGAAAGACCTATTTTCCCCAAAAGAGCAAATTTTCTCAAAATTGTACGAAGTTAATGGCAATTTGCTATTCTTCTAATTTCTAGTTCCTGATTGTGTAATGACCACGGTATCGGTCGACGTTTCGAGTACCGATACCTTGAAATAAGGCACCGATACGATGCCTGGTATCGGTAGTCATCCATCCCTAGTAAAAAGTTTGAAAGTGAGCCTTAGATGAGGTGGCAAGAATTATGAACAGTACACAATAGCATTCGGTGTTGGCACAAAAAAAAAATTGGGTTAATTCTGAACACAGAAACATCCCACATTATTTTGGTGTATTTGTACTTCGACCTCTGAAAAAGATCAAGTCAGCTAAAATAAATTGAGCTGTACAGGTTATAGGTCACATTAATGGTGGAAAGAGTTTTGAATTGAATTAGCTCGTTTTCATTTTTTTGTGTGTGTCAAAATCTGGTGTTTGGAAAGGGGTGTGTAGACTTTTTATATACACTGTACAAAATCAGTTGTCAAGCATTTAAATCAACACAGATAAATGCGACCTCCGGATAAACCCTATAGTCAATAAATTAAGATGAGATCAATTATATTCTGACATTTTTGTTTGTTTGGTGGCATGCTAGATTTTTCTCGCGTCAAATATGGAACTTGGTTCAATAAAAGTTGAGAAGCACTGAGCAAGAAGGCTTTTCCCACACCAGGAGCATTCATGTAAGGCAGCACAGGCGAGCATTGAGACAGCGCGAGTGTCTTGTGTGCACAGTTGCATGGGGGTGGCGGTCGATCAGATGATTGCGGTCTTGTCCGTGTGACGCTGATGTGGCTCCTTGACACATGGCAGAGGGCACTCTTGTGCCTCCGAGGCTCTGTCTGTGTACATCGGTGAAATAATCTCCTCCGTCGGCAGGAAAACTTGAGGGGGGCGACCTGAAAGCAGACTGGGGAAAAGATTGAAGCCATTGTGTACGTCTGTCCAAACTGTTGCTGATGACCTTGTTTGCATTGTTCATTTCCTCAACATTTTCGTCTGATCGATATGTGATAGTTTTATTCATGGGTCAATAAGGCAACGCATTACACTTGCTATCCCGGCCAAAACCCCCCTGCATGTTCTGCTCTTAACAGTAGCACACAGAGCAGCTAATAAACGGATGCTTGCTAGCTGGCTAGCAGCCCATTAGCACCAGAATTTACATAGTAAAATTCAAGCTTGCGATGACATTTATCACAAAATGATTGTCGAGTAACATTATAAGATTGTCACCATCGTGTTATTGTTGTGGAAAAATAAAAAAGGGCCGTCAGCAAAATCATTTCATCATCATTGACAAAAACACAACATGGGTACAGGCTGTTTTTGTCGCATCATTAAACAAACAAAAAAAAAAACAATTCAACTTATTGGAGAATTTATTGCTAGACGCTGATGCTAATGCTTCATTGCAAATATTAACAAATCTGTTTGTGTTCAGAAAACAAAACTGCGACATGCTAAACACTTTCCCAGTATTACCGCCGCCCGTTTTTGTGCAGCAGCCCTTTTCCCTTCCATTCTCACTCCTCTTGTCTGGAAATCATTACAAGTAGAGCAGGAATCTCCTGCTGGCACATTAGCATGCCTCCACCGACTCTCCTGCGCTGGAAAGAATCCAAAGCAAAGTAAAGCAACGCGTATCGAACTTGTTGACAGTTTGTTGTTGTGGGCGGCCAACGGGCAAATGCCGCAGTCAGCAAACGTTTGCTCGACTTTCTTCTCACTCTCTCTTTCTCTCTCCCGCTTTCATGCCACATTTAGGATGGATGAGGTGTCGCAAGAAGAGAGGCTCCAGGTCATCGCTGTGAGTAGAAAAGCAATACGCAACATCTTATTGGCTCTCCGTGACGACCCTGAGCCCCAAATCCGATTATGTCCCATCTCCTGGCACCACGAGAGAACATCAAACGCCAATGCACTTAGGCACTCCCTCTCGCTTGTTATTTCTGTAAATACTCACGCTTAAAAGAAAGATAAATATTACTGGATGGAATAAAGACGTGGGGCACACACGCATACACACTTTCTTTTTTCTTTTTTCTTTTTTGACATTTCTCTCATTTTCCAACACTGACAGTTATTATTTCAACAACAGAAAATGAGTAAAGTGTTGAATTTTTCTGCACGCTTTGAATGGGAGACCATTTAAAAGTGCTAATCCTGTGGCAAATTTGACCACTATTCGTTCAAGGCAACCAAAATAGCTTAAAATTAAACCATCAAAAAAATTGTTTTGTACATTTTTGAGCACGAGGAGCATACATTTTCAAAAGTTAATCCACTCAATCACTTGCTTATTCTGTCATTTTTCATGTAAAAAAAAAAAAAACCCCACTTATAAATGATGAAGCAGGGCCCGAAAGTCACACAGAATCTGTTTGGGGGGGGTCACATATGCATTTCTCATTTCAATTCAGGCGCTCATGCAGAAAACAGTAAAAGTTTGGAAATGTCACTGCATGCTTTGAATGGTAGGTGCACCCCTCCTAAAAATAAAATCCTTTCGCGGTACTTCAACCGACATTCTTTAAAAAATGGCTCAAACTTGAAAACTTTTCTTTTTTAATTCATGTCTATCAAAAGCTGAGTCACCTTGGCAGAAAAAAAAGTGAAGGATGTGTTGCTGCATGCTTTGAATGCTATGATCGATATTCCTTCACCACAGGCAAAATAGCTTGAAAATTAATAATGAATGTCAGCATATTGTTTGAGCATTTTTGTCGTGTCTGCGCTTTTGGGTGCATGATATCCATATAAATCATGTACTCATTTGGTTGTAGGAGAAAAGGAAGAAGCAGACAGAGATTGAGAACAAGAGGAGGCAGCTGGACGATGACCGACGACAACTCCAACATCTTAAGGTACGCTCCACTTAAAACCAAATCCCCCCCCCAAAATTAAACAGTGCCCTCATCGTTTTCAAAACATTCACTTGAATTCATTTTGTCGTAAAAGGCAGCCGAAGCCGAGAGGAAATGAGTTGAGCACAATGTAAAGGGATGTCATGAATCACTAATTGAATCCGTTTGCTTTATTGTGAAAATATGTCTTTCAGCTCCCTTTGATATAGCGGCATGACAACACCGCCCTTTCCTTCCCTCCTCTAGTTGCCTTCTTGCCAGAAGGAATAGGCAAAGAATTTGGATGATTTTGTTGATGCACTGAGCCACTTAAAAAAAAAATGGTTGTCATAAAAAATAATTAGCTTGAGTCATTCTCAACCGGTTGGAAGTAGAAAGAAGCATAACAATAATAAGGCATTGCCAGCTAAAGAATATTTGTGGTAAAATTATATGCAAACATGATTTTTTATTTATATCGTCAAAAGTGCCTTCCTAGAAAAAAACTAATCTGCCAAAATGTATGAAAACACGATTTATAATGAAATAATAATGCGGTTGTCTTTTAATATATCAGAAAAAGTTGGTGATGAAGTGCTGCCTCCGTCAGTGAAAATACAAAATGTCCTTTTACTGTCTTTTTTAAGCGCTGGCATTTTTGTCATCAAACTCAATACTTCTGCAAGTCATAGCCACTTGTCTCATCGCAACCCCCTAGCTCCACCCTAGTTGTCACGGTAACAAAAAGCAAAAATTGGTTCGTTCAAATATTGACATTTATTTGTACTTTATAAATTCTTTGAGCTCTTTGGATAATCCGTTCATTAGTTTATCGTAAATAACGAAAAATGTTAATTGGTTAAATCATAAAATTATTTAAAATAATAATGAAAAACTGAGCATGAATTATTTCATGGTATTATTTCCGTGTGTGTGTGTGTGTGTGTGTGTACAGTGTGTATGTTGCTATCAGAGCAGAATAGCAACCGCTCCCTTTATTTATTTTGACAGTCGTTTCTCCCTTTAACTGCAAAAACGAGTGTCGAGTCGTGCTGAGCTGCGAACCTTTTAAAGCCCTTAAATCCAAGTTGATGATAAACAAACGCTGCCAGCTCACTGCAGGCCTCCCGGGCAACGGCGCCCATGGTTAGAGCCGGGCTCCGACTCCCAGCCTCAGCAATTCCTTCAACCAGTGTGCGAGCCTCACTGACCACTTTTACGGAATGTTCCAAATGGACGACAGATAACACCAGGAGCTCCCCCACTGGCTGTTTATACACACACACACACACACACACGATGGCGTCCCCAAGCCCTTGTCATATCAAGAGGCAAGGTTTTTGTCAGTGGGTGCGTCAACGTTATCAAAGGCATTTGGCGAGGTTGCCGAGAAGCAGAGGCGGCAAGGGTACTTCGGTCGAAGCACAAATACTCGAGTACAAAAAAAAAAGCCTGTGTTAAATTTGAAGTACTTATTTTACACCAATATGCAATATTACGTTCTATGCAGCCCCCCCCCCCACCCCCACCCCCCACCAGTCTAAATACGGTATTCCGATTAACTCATTCAGTACCAGCCAATTCTAGACCAAGTCTGAAAAGACGTTTAAAAACGTCTTTGGGAGTGAATGAGTTAATATTGCCTTTGTGGGCCGCCTTCGGGCTCGCATTGCACACCGCATCAAGTTCACACTTCGAGCAAGTCCAGATATCTGTTTTCAAACGTAGCGAGTAAAAGTGTAACGTCGTCAGAATACCTGAAAAATCGACTAAAAGCACGGTCGTTACAGCTGTCCCATTTACTAAGAGCACAAAGACGGCCGTGAGCGTGTGTGACATGAGTTCATCTATTTTCAGAATTTGTCTCTTATCACGTTTGTGTGTGCGGTCATTGTGTATCTCAGTGCGGGAACGCACGAGCCTCGGACAATGCAGACGGCTTTGGCAGAGGAAACGCAGCTTTGTCCCACTCCCACCAACAGGAAACGCCTCGCAGACACATACACGCACATAGAAAGTGTTATCAAACACGCCAATCGGAAGGAATTTGTGCTAGCCGCAGCAAGTCTCATTGAAAAAGTTCACCATGACACATTTTATATTTCCTTTGAACCCCCCACAAAGAAAAAAATACGCTCCGAATTGACCCTCACAAAATGGTTGCGAAGGACTACTTTTATCTAAAATGAATCTCTTCACCTCACTTTGAATTGTGTCCATTGAATGAAGATGTAAATGGTATTTTACTACAAACGCACATTTAGACATTCAGTCATGTCTTATTTATCCTCTGCACGGAGCTAAATCGAGTACTCATGTCCGTATACATTATATCAGTATGGGTCTTATCCTGCCCCCAGGAGGCTATGGTGGGCACCTGCACCTGTTTCATTCTTTTCATTTCCGTTGAATTGTCTCATTAGAGAGCACTTTTTTGGAGGGTGGGGGGAACAATCATGCCCATTCACTCCGATGATATGATATGATGACACGAGATAACATTTATGAGCATACTGAGATGAGATCATCATTATTTCGATCAAGTGCTGGTTAGCTTAGGCGAAGATGCTCGGAAAGTCATTTTGCAAGTGTCGTAGTTTCTTGGGACATTGCTCATAAAATGGCATCGTCAACAAATATGGCCGACTTTGCACTGTGACCTGTTTTAATGGACCTGGATGCGAATCCATCAAAAAAAATTTTGATAGATGTAAAGTCTTCCCACTGAGTCTATGTAATGTCCATAGAGGCCCGTGTGTGTGCATGCGGGCGTGCGTGCGCGCGCATTTGTGCGTGTGTGAATGTGTGTGCCACAGTTCCACCCTTTGTCTGCTACGTTTGCAAGTTTTTACGCCGCAGAACAATGCAAAGACAAAACTTTACAACCATGCTTGTGTATGCATGTGTGTGTGTGTGTGTATGTGTGTGCGTATATATTAGCACATTATATGATGTCATCTCTGTCCGGGCTAGGGTGTGGCGGGATTGAGAGGAGAGAGAGAGTCAGAGAGAGCAAGAGAGAGAGAAAACAAAGCACTTTTTTTTTTTGGGATTGGCTGCATTGCTGGTGGAGGAAGAGTGTTGAATTACTGTGTGTGTGTGTGTGTGTGTGTGTGTGTGTGTGTGTGTGTGTGTGTGTGTGTGTGTGTGTGTGTGTGTGTGTGTGTGTTATGTTAGTATGAAACCAGCCCTGACTATGAGGTGCCCTCTGAGGGATTATTCAGAATGAACTCTCACATAGCAAACGGAAACTTTCTCATATGCACTACTGAAATGTTATCACATACACTGCTGAAAGACTTTCACACATTGCATGCTATATGGGTGTGTGTGTGTGTGTGTGCGTGTGTGTGTGCGTGTGTGTGTGTGTGTGTGCGTGTGCGTGCACTGCCGCACTGCCTGGGAACGTTGAAAGAAAAGCACTTCCACAGATTAAAAAGCTCCTGATAATAAACGGCCGGGATCCACTCCGACATTTACAACGTAGTTTGAACACCTTCCCCAAAAAGTTCACCAACTGCCTGATGCATGCAAGACGGGAGGAAACAGAGTGAGGGGAAAGGAAACAGGGACTGTCGAGATTCTTTTTGCATCATAGCGAAGGAATTCACAAGTCTAGATTTTTTTTTTTTTTTTTTTTTTGTCCGACGGGATTTGGAAAACGTTCCCAGCTGCTTTTGATTACGGCCTCTAGGGGTCGCCTCCGCGTCACTTCCTGTCGGAGCAGCTGCACAAAAGGCCCACCGTGTTTTATATTTTGACCTCATAGCCATGACACGTATTTGTTTTTGCTATCTGCGGGATGGCCGGCAGTTGAGATCACCGCATGATGGCATTTGGAAATGGATCAAAGGCTTTAAAGACGTTTAATGAGTCCAGCGTGTTTTTTTTTTCTTTTTATTATTATTATCTCGTCACAGGTAGCAAATTTCTCGAATTGGCCCTAAAGACCAATTATGCTCGCAGGCAAGCGGCAGTGATCTGGAGATGCAAAGCGGTTTTAGGTTTAAAACTGCTGCTTGTCAAATAGTCTGAGGTCAGAACGTGAGATGTGTAGGTTGCACTTTAAGCGGTGTTTCGTAAGCGTGTCATTTTTGGGATGTTTTGCGCAATGCGCGTACTGCATACCATATACACCTACGGTGGGGTGTGCCTTTAGCGTCCTCGTTCATGTTCACCCTTCCCACTGTAATATCCGCACGCTGTCCTCAGCGACGTCCCCCTTTCCGCTGTATAAACGGCGTGTCGGCACAACATCAGTCAGTCAAGCGGACCCCTCATCCAAGTCAAACAGCATTCACGTTATTAGGCGCCCCATCCATTTTGGAGAAAATTTAAGACTTTTAAGTGCGTCTTATGGTCATGAAAATACAATACTCTCATCTTTTTTATTTTATTTTATTTTTTTTACCAGTGTGTAATACTCCCACTTGTGATCTGATTTTAACCTCATCGTACATTTGTAAATATGTGGTGTCAAGTGAAATCAATGACTTTATTCCCTTTTGTCCCTGACAGTCGAAGGCTCTGAGGGAGCGCTGGTTGTTAGACGGCGCTCCGGCCGAGGAGGAGACGCAGAAGCGTCTGCAGGAGGAGGAGGTGAAGACCAAAATCCTCGAGCAGGTCATTTTCAGGTCAGTGTTGAGGGGTGGAAAAAAAAAAAGATTTGTGTCAGGGTTGTGGGGCGGGGGAGGTACTTGCTGTATACAGTATTGCCTTGCAACAGTTCAAACGGTACACATTGAACCTTCAGTGTGTTAGCTTACGGCTACTGCTAACAGAAGCAATGACTAGCATCTACGTGGCTGTGATAAGCTTTTCTACGATTTTGTAAATTATCGAGAAGCGCATAGAACTTTTAAGCAAAATGATGAAAAGGTCATGGTCAAAGCGTGTGTGTGTGTGTGTGTGTGTGTGTGTGTGTGTGTGTGTGTGTGTGTGTGTGTGTGTGTGTGTGTGTGTGTGTGCGCATTTGCGTTTGCGTGCGCATGCCCACGTGACAGGCTGGAGGAGGAGATTGAAGAACTGGAGACAGGAGTGCCAGCCAATAAGGGTGTGGCGAGAGAAAATGGAGGTATGTCTGGTTGCCACGGCGATGCGCAATTAGAGCGGAAACCATAGCAACTTCCTCATGCTGCTCCCCGAGACCGAGCGAGAGCTATTAAAGGCCACCAATGGAACTGGTAAAAGTAGCAGCGCGCTGTACTTAAATTTGAAGCTCTTGCGTGACTTTTGATTTTAAATTCAGTTAGTTTTGATGACATTTTATTCCAGGTTTGTTAGTTTTCATTTTTCAAAGATGCTTCTTTTTAGTTCAGCGCTTTTCTGAGTTTTAGGATTAGTTTTAGGTTTTTTTTTCTATATTCCCCCCACCCCAAAAAAAACCCTCATGTCTGATATTAATAAACAAAATTTAAATGAAGGATACTTTTGTTGGAACTAAATTTTAGTTTCAAAAAACTAAAGCTGTCGTTTCATGTACTATTATTATGAATGTTTGTTTATTTCATGTCAAAATAAAAAGGTTTTCTCAATTGAGTTTTTTTTTCTGGAATAACCTTGTCACAGGTGGATCTGCAAAATCCCGCAATGAACAGGCTTTCAAAGTATTTCTTCTCTGTCCCCCCAACCCCCATCATCCCCCGACTTGCTGTCTCTACCGCCCCCCTCAGGTGAAAACGGCGTCGTGCAGACCCCAAAGAGAGAGGTGGCCGGGATGGAGGCCAAGCTGCTGGGTCCCAGCCCTGAGCAGGCCAGCGCCGACAACCCCGTCACGCTCGTCTTCATGGGCTACAAGACGGTGGAGGAAGAGCAGGAGGGCCGCACGGTAACCGGGGCAGACGGGGCCGATGGCAACGTGAAGGCCGAGTTCGTGGTGATCGAGGACGGGGAGGCCAAGCTGGCGGCGGGGGCCGGCGGGGACGCGTCCACGGAGAACCAAGCGCCTCCCAACGGGAGCATGGCGGAGAAGGAAAAGGCCGAAGGGGTGGAGGAGAAGGAGAAGAAACAAAACTGCAAGTGCTGCGTGGTCATGTGAGCTGTGCGCGTGCGCCCTTGTGTGTGTGTGTGTGTGTGTGTGTGTGTGTGTGTGCGCGTGTGTGTGTGTGTGTGTGAGGATGCGTGCGTGAATGTGGAGGCTTGTGCGCCAACGCATGTGTCTGTTTGCAAATGTGTACTTTAGCTTTGTGTGCGTGCGTGCGTGCGTGTGTGTGTGTGTGTGTGTGTGTGTGTGTGAGCGAGCGTCAGGACTGTACAATGCCAATTTACCACCTTTGAGAGCCAAAACAAGCTCCAGCTCCAACAAACAACAAAATAACCACAGAGACTTCTAAGTACTCGACCTACGTTACACACGTATTTGACTTTTGGTTTGTATTGATCTTTTTCTATTTTTCTGTCTATTGTATTCAGTATATCTTTGTTATTGTTTTGATTATGATTATGGGACTGTGTACTGTACTGTGTGTTGTTATTGTTGGAAAGGGAGGAAATAGCTAGCTCTCTGGATTGTACCACAACCCCATCAAAGGGGGGGAGGAAACCTGGAAAGCTTAAAAAAAATTGAATTGAAGAAAAAAAAAGTCATTCATAGTCCAAACAAGGCACAGACGCTTGGGAATATATATCTCTGTGTAGGCCTAGCTAACTATTTATCAGCCAATTTCATATTGCAATATTGTCCAATATATTATTTTGAATAGTATTTTAATATATTGATATGAAATTATGTTTTATACAGTGTATTTATTTTATTTTTCGGTTCTGTCTCTAATCCATCATGGCGATCACCATTAACTTGCATGTAAGCTTTGTGTCATTAACCAGCGCCTTTGACTAACTTGGGTAGGATTTACGCTGCAGGTCCAAGTGCCACATTGTAAGTAAACATCAACAAGTAACAAACAAAATGTTAAACGTCACATTTGAGCTGACTCTTCACCCCTCATTCATTGCCATGAAAAAAACAATATTATATTTGTTCGACAGGCCTCACAACAACAACAACAAGAAAATAATAATACCTGAAACTGATTGGTTGTTTTTCCTCGGGCGCTACGTATCAAATTAAAGGCAGGCGATCGTTCTGCTGATGCCATATTTCGTTGTCTGCTTTTGCTGTAGCTTAGCTTTACAGTTGATGATTTTTTTTTGTTTTTTTTCATGTTAAATGCCAACCATTTTTGAGCCATGGCACGTAGCTGACATGAGAAAATTCTCACACTACACCACCAAACATAAAATGTTGCAAAAATTAAGAAAATAATGATGACGTCTTCCAAATGTCATAACAAATTTGCTTGCCCAGTGTAAAATCTGATTCCTTTTTAGTTGTTGTCAATGGTTGGGAGTCATGTTTACTTTGTAGTTCAGTTGTATGAATGGCAAAACTTGAACTTAAACGGGTGCATTGTGGCTTCTGCCATCTGGTGCAAGATAGTCACTGGCATAGATAGATGAACAAAGATGCATTTTTCATATCCAAAAAGTACCACTGAAGAGCCCCCCCTCCCATTTTTTTTTTAAATCTATCATGCCACTTGAACCATGCAGCGTCAATCCAGCCGCAGTCACGAGAGCCGCCGTTCGATCACAATATACTCCATAGACGCTTCCGTCAATACTATGTGTGGTATATCTATTTACATATATTAATATATGTACATGAAAGTCACAGCTTTTTGTATTATTTCAGCCGTTATGAACAAGTGAGTTGCACAGCTGCCGGGGGGAAGGATAGTCTGTGTTGCCCTCACCCTCCGAAGGAAAACTTGTAGCACTGCATGAAGCCTTGCAACTGTTTGGACCGTCACGTCACTGTTTTAGTCTGTTTTGATGTGCGCGTTCTCACCCTTTCACGTGAATGTAAAAGCAAGCGGGGGTTCCAATCTGGATTTGCGGGCCCGTAAACGAGAAGAAGAAGAGGAGTCGGGCTTTGTGCAGCTCACGCTCAAGGCTTTTTGTGTCTTTATGAACCAAATAAAATCTGTTGCTATTGTAAAAAAGGCCTTTGTTGATTGGTTGGTCGATTTAGTACAGCCGGCTTTAATGCTTTAGAAACATACCTGTGCTGTCTTTGTCCCGTGGGCCAAATTGTTGGACCACAGGACAAAAACAATACAGGTATGTCAGTGGGACAGAAAGTGACTTCAATTCTCATGCGCCTGGTTGGAGTTTGCTTTCTCTTGGTATTTTTCGTAATAGGTCACAGTTAGAAATAGGCATTTCCGCCGTTGTGGGAATGAACACGGCCAACTTGATTCCTGGCCAATCGAAGCGACTCCTCACATACCCTTTGAATTCAGGGCAGGCGAGGCGCACGGTCAAGCCTGCGGAACCAGAAGATCTACTCGAAGGAACCGCAAGATCTACACATGCGGATGCTCACTGTAAAATTGTGAATCTGGAGTCCATCTTCCACCCCCGATCATGCGTCTGTGTGTGACAGCCCCCGCAAAACCTGTCTCGCTGCGCTGCAATCAAATTCGTTCAAATGGCATTGCATCACCTGCGCCACCACTTCGGCCTTGTTTCACCTGGTCAAAAAGTCAGGTATGTTTAGTGCGACAGAAAATGACTGTGTCAATGGTAAATGGGCAGCATAGCGTTTTTTTTTTTAACCTGTGCTTCTCAAAGTGCTTCATACTGTTACCTCATCTACCTCCTGATGACACGACATCAGGAGCAACTGAGGGTTCAGAGTCTTGCTCAAGGACACTTCGACATGATCACAATGGCCGAGGAGTAAACCCCCAACGCCTGGGTTAGGAGAGAACCACTTGTCACTCAAACCAGGTGAATGAGTAATGAAGAAGTGACTCGCTTGCTTCCGTGTCACGTGACTGCAAATTGCAGTTCTTTCAATGTGCCACTAAAGGGCGTTTATGAGCCACTGTGGAATGTGCAAAACACACTCGCATGTCCACAGCACTGAAATAATCATGAACTTTGGAGCTGGGTCAATTTCAGCACCAGCTGCTGTCCAGTAAAGGGCAAACATACACATTGCACCCATATGGTTCTTTTTTTTTTTTTGTTGTTTTTATTTTGTTGTTGTCGAATTAAAATATAGTTGAAAGACAACACAGCGCAAACCGTTTTCATCACGAGATAAACATTCATCTTCAAACTCTTGCGCGATATGGATGTGGAGCGAGGGCCCCCAAACGACACGCTCCTGGTCCTTCACCACGTAGGGAAGTCCAAAAACTTAGCAGAGAGTTGCAAAATATTGGAACTATCCCAGTTTGATACAGTGTAACAAGGTTTGCAAAGATTTTAGGTGGAGAGAACCCTAACTCTGAAGAAAAAATTCCAAGGTCCCACTTTTAATCCTGACACAGAGGCTACCCCAAAATGCCGCTAGAGTTAAGGGTTGAAAGTTACTCTTTTTTTCCCCTAATGTCGTCTACTTGAAACTAGGCATGGACCAATATAGTTTGTGATGGTATGGTGACCCCTTAACTTTCGTGCTGAATTGCAGGATTCGCGATTCTGGCTCGGGCCTTCCTGTGTGGAGTTTGCATGTTCTCCCGTGCCTCCGCAGGTTTTCTCCGGGTACTCCGGTTTCCTCCCACATTCCAAAAATATATGGTAACATAATGGAACACTCTAAAATCTAAATTGTCCCTCGGTGTGAGTGTGAGCGTGAATGGCTGGCAACCAATTCAGGGTGCCCCCCCACCCCACCACCACTGCCCGAAGATAGCTGGGATATGCTCCGGCACGACCGTGACCTTCGTGAGGATAAGTAGATAAGAATATGGATGGATGGATGAATGAATTGACATACGGTATCTCGTTTGATAACAGGAAACACCGATTGAAACTACGGAAGCGTATTACATTCTCTTGGAAAAAAAATTCCCAGTATTTTATTAGGAGGTGGCTTTGTTTTTTGGACTACAGTATTTGGTGATGTTGTTTGTGTTTCATTGATTTTGTGTGTTTTGAAATATTTATTACCATTCTTCAGATTATTTTTTCCGTTTTTTGGTAATATATTTTTCGGTCTTTTGATTCTTTTTTATGACAGGGAAAAATACACAGTACAGAGAAAAATACCTCTTATAACCAGAGAGAAAACGCCTTCCCCCCCAAAAAGAACAAAACCCCAAAATACATTACTCAGAAAAAAATGATACTTTTTTTCAAGTGAATGCGTTATGCTTTTTGGGTATTGCAAATTAATGTCTCATTTGACGACGTCAATCAAAACCAGCTGGTGTTCCTAATGTTTTGGCCGATGAGTGGAAATTTGCCGCGGCCTTGTTTTTTTTTCATTCTCCCGCCCCCTTCAACATAACTGATGGCCGTTATGACCAATGGCAGTGCTGGTCGCCTTTAATCCCCGCCTTCTCCGGCCTGTTGGAGGCGAGCTGACTAATCAGCGCTCGCCTGCGCGCGTTCAGCCATTTTGTAAGAAAATCAAGCAAGTCTGCCGCCCTACCTTCGCCTCAGACCTGCAGTTTTTTTCTTGTGCAATGGACGGGTGAGTTGTAAACGCAACCGCTTCCCCGACGCCGTTTTCCACGCGTAAATCCTCCGCGCGCTCACACCTACGGGCGCCTCGCGGCGTCCTCGTCGTCGCTTTTTTTGTGTTCCGCTGGCGAAAGTTGTTACTTAAATTTACTTTTCCCCCCCCTTTTTCTTCATCCCCTCCGCCTCCCCCTCCTCCGCGGTCGCTCACCCAAACATGCAACAGTTAGCTGCTAACCTAGCCGTTAACCTCCGCTAGCCGTCGTCAAGTTATGGAAAAAAATGGTTCATTTATTTTCCCGTGAAGACTTCGCAATCGTGTTAGCGGATATAGCAGGAGGGCGGTAGTTCATAGTGTGGTTGCTTAAACTATGCTGGTCTTTCTTTTCTGTCTATTTTTTTTAACGAGCGAGTTAAGTTGGGGCAGGTCGAGCTAAAGCAACGTGTCTCATTTCCGCATTCATGTTTTGTGCGGGGAGTCAGGGCCATGTTGGAAGCAACCGATGTCTTCGCCTCCCAACATTTCGCCTTGATTCAATCCCAGGGACTTTTTCAACCGCCGGGGGGGAGCCATATCAAACCACAGTAAGGCGACTTTATGGCGTGGCGTTTGTTCGTCGGGGGGGGGGGGGGGTGCTTCAAAGTCGCCCGCAGCATCTTATTTTTTTCTACCCCCCCCCCCCCCCCACACCTTCCTCGTCGATCACCTGAATTCGACAGTTGGAATGGTGTTCGTGTCTTGTTTGTTCGTGTTCAGTGTACCCGGAGTGTGCTCACTTGACTCTTGTCCGTTTTCACGAGATGTTCTCTGCGTACTCGAGAGCTAAAAGTTTGCGTTTGTCTTATTTTCCTGCAACCTCACAGCCGCCTTGACGCTGACTTGTACCCTCTGGGATCCGGCTACGTCCCTGAAATTGAGTAAGGAGATTTCTTTCTTGCGTCCCCTGTTCAAGAATTTGGTATTACTTTACATTTGCAGGTCAATTTCCTGCTGACAGCCCCCTTGTTTTGTCTTTTCCACAGCAGTGTCCATGACATATCAGTTGGCACAAAGGTAAGCATTGTTTGTCTTTTTGTTGTCTTTTACTCATTTTCTTTCATTGTAACTGCTTTTATCCATGGGAAGGGAGATTGTGTGTGTGTGGGGGGGTTGCTTTATTACCCGCGTTATGAAGTCTGTTTCTTGTGTAATTGTTGAAGGTGCATTATAATCAAAAAGGATTGGTTGACCTAAATGCATGCCCAAAAGTTCCACAGATGTTACTCTGGCCTCCGAGACTCAAGTCAGTTGTTTACGTGTACTTTGTGAACAGTCGAAAGCGTGAAGAAGCGTTGCAGACACTGGGAAAGAGTTGGCTTGTCCATTTGCTTGAGCTTCTCCCCTGTAATTATGAAAGCGCTGTCTAAAGCCGTTTTGTTGCGGTTGCGACGGCAATCATCTCTCATGACGTCCGATCTGGTATGCGGCGGTTGGCCGTCAACAGTGCAGCTATTTGAAAATGAATCTTCCTGTTTATTCGTAGTGTTCTCTGGGAGCATTTTCAACTCCCCTTGGACTTGAGAGTATTGTCTCGGCCCTAACTTTAAAAAAAACAAAACGGCTTGAATCTTTAAAAAGTCTTGTTTAATCTCTTGGCAGCGATCGTCGGTTTTAGGGCAGATGTTCAAAGACTTTGCCGCAAACATCAAAGGACCACAGTTATTGGTCAGTCTGGGCCGATGCGACTTTGCTCCGCATTATCTCTCTGTTCCGTAAAAGCACCTGGGGAACGGGATAGTGTGGGTGGCATGACTAGAAGCAATGTCGAGCCATTGTTTGGCAGGCCAAAGGTCTGCGTGTCTGTTTGAACAAGTCATCAGGTACATGCCTTCGACAGGGGACAAACCACACCCTCTCTCCTTCCAGCCCAGCCTGTTTTTCAACATAGTCTCCCTAATGGCCGGATACTCCACTTGTGATAAATAAGTGTTTGCGACGCTCACTGACGGTGCCCCGCTTTGCTGGAATCTTGTAATTATTCGTCTGGGGAAGAGCGTCTGGAATTCCACGGTCACATTCCAAAGCCCTCCTCCCCCAAAGTCCCCCTGGTGAGACTCCCTGCCCCCTCCCATTCACCGCAATGGCAGATGATGGGAAAAAAAACATGCGCATACCTGCACCTCACCGTCGTTTTACTACCTTTCTCCCAAGTCCAAAATGGGTTTTGTTTTTAGCGCTAAACCAAAAAAAGACAAGTGCGTACTTTAAGAAACGGTCAAACAGCCTACCGTTCAAATGATCCATTTTGAGTGGAAGCCGCACAACATGTTGAGGAAGTGAGCCAGTCGTGCGTCACCATTATCTGAAGGTCTCCTATTTAGCCGTCGGTGCCGCGCGCGAGAGAGAGAGAACGACGGGCTCATCTAGTGCAATTATGTTAGTCTTGAACGCCCCCCCCCCCCCCACCCCCAAAAGAAGCAATGGTTTTGCTTTTACATATATTGTAGCTTCTCAGCTCTGTGGTTATAATTAGAATGAGGAACAAGAGGGAAATACCATGAAGCATGTAATCATGAAGTCCTCATCGGGGAGTTAACTAGAAGCCAGGAAGCAGGCCTGGTCTTGCTGCTGCTCTTCCTGTTTTTTTTTCCCCTCCCCCCCCCTTGTTTCTGTTGAGTGATGGCGTGACGTCATCTGCCCACAACGAGTCAAGCCGGAGCCTTGTCCTTGATTTCTCATGGCCAGACTACATTTTGTTGGTGCTATCTAATGCCGCAGTCGTGTACAATAATACTGTTTTGAATGGTAAAATCAAAATATGTGGAGCCCACTCCTCGGTTCTCGGGACCAGCGGTGTCCTCGCTCAGTTTGACCCTTGGCTTGAGTCATTTTACAAATTGTCAAAACGGGGGAGGAAATCCACCGAGTTGTTTTATTTCCATCAACCTAAGTTGTCAGGAACAGCAATAACGTTTCCGGGTCAAAATAACCCCAAGATTATGTTTTATCCAAAAGGTGTCGGAAATGAAAAGCAAAATCAATAAAAAAATAGTTGCCTTCATTATTACCTGAAAGTAATGCATTACCGCTATCATACCATTTGTCATTTTGCATTTTTAAAAAATGACTTTTTGAGAGGATAAGACAGGATGGGTGCCTGGTGATTACATTTAGGCCAAGTGGAACTTTAAAATGGAAAAACTATTTTGTTACTACTTTTAAAAGGGGTCACTTTGACACTCTGCGGAACAAGAGGGTTAACTCAACTCATGCGAAAGGAGCCAGCACAATGTTTGTGCCTTGTAGATGTGATCACACAGGCTAAATACTGAAGAAGAAAAAATCTCCAGCAAGTAGAACACGTGGATTAAAATGTTCATTAAACTACTTGGCCTGTTTCAATTAAACTTTGTCAAGTGGTGAGACATGGGCCAAAGGAGTAAGGTGAGATGTGCGTGGGTTTTTTTTGGGGGGGGGGGGCAGGTAGGTGTCCAATTTGATGCCTGGCCACCCGTCGGCGGAGGTATTGAGTGTCCGGGAACCTCCCACCTTGTGCAACGCAAAGGCTCGTTCGCTCGGGTTCACCAGCCATGAAAACAATGCTCGCGAACCCGTGCGACTGGTTCCGTTTTAGAACAACTGCGAGGCCCTCTTGAAATCCAGCGAGTCCTAAGGGGTTCCATATGTTTACGCTCTGCCACGTAACAATGCCCCCAGTCTCATCCGGAACAGGACCTTCATTCATTGTGGGCCCCCGTTGTGGAGCTTAGTCCACTGAGCCACTTCTTGTGACTGCCGTACTTCATTATCGCCAGGCCATGTGAACAACATTGAGTGTTGGGGATGGAGGAGGGCGGGGGCAGAGTTCGGAGGCTATCACCGTCTTTCCAGTTGAGATGGCGTCGCCTTGTGTTTCCCTTCGAATACCCGGTTGAGAGTGCCGAGTGGCAGGAAGTGTTTTGAAAACGTCGACTCTGGTCACAAGAGTGGTCGTCTACGCGTAACGATAGAGGCCCGTTCCGAAGTTGCTAATCACTTCACAAACACGTTATTTGTGTGAGGAACACACCTAGGTCATTAGTATGAAACGAAAACAAAAGTCCTGGCTAATGCGCCTGCACAAACTAGTTTACTGGGTGCAATTTTTAACTCAAAATGTCAGACGTCGGGATCATCGTAAAAAGAACGACGCCAATACTTACCGTACCAGTTTTGTTGCTTCCTTCCTGAAGGCAATACACGAGTGTATGAATGAACTGTGTTGCAACTAGGGTTGGGTTTAATAGGCTAATGCGGCTAAGTGGCTCACAAAAATTTTTGCCTCGAAACCATAACAACGCTCATCCTTGCGCCCGCCGCCCGGAACCATCTTTATCACACGGACGTTTGGAGTATGTACGCACTCATTCAGGGGCATGGCTGCCGCTACGGATTACAGAGAAAAAAAGATGCTCACGGTTTAAGCTTGCTTTAAACTCCCAAAAAAAGGATCAAAGTCATGTTTTATGTCATGACTGCAAATTGAAGCTGGGATAGAGAGAAAATGTCCGCACAGAAATTTGAGCCACCCGCCTTTACGCGACTACGAGGTGGCTAGTAATTAATATTTCTAAGAACTCATTAGCTAATTTAGTGTATCCTCGCGTTATAACAGCGATTGCAAAAGTATTTGATGAAATCACGGGTTCTGATTCTAAACAGATTTGTTGGTGACATCCCTTGTGACAAACGAGAGCCATAGCCTTGCGTGTGCTTATTGGGGGGGTGGGCATTCGCGCTTTGTCATTGAAGCATCTTGACAAAGCGCTCGAAGTGGAGCAATGCTCAAATGTGGTTTGTAAATCTCTTCTGGATCTGCTGTGATTCTTCTGGGCCTTCTGCCGATTGTCAGGTCAAATGCGTATTTCCACTCGCGCTCTTCTGGGGCTGTAGTAAGTCAAACATTGAACTTAAGCCTCACGTGTTCATATTGGAAAAGAAAGCGACCAAATGTTTTCAGTGCCACCCCCTCCCCTCTTTTTATTTTTTTAAAAATGGATCTTCGCGAGTCTTGGGCAAATTGCCCGAATTTGCTGTCATTTGTCAATGACTTGCGCCTCTTTGAAAACGACTCCTTCATGCACAGTGCGCGTGCACCTGGAAAATCATCTTTAGTGGTGACAAGAAACAAAAAAAAGAGAACTTTAGATGAACAGGACAATCGGGCCCATCATGTCAAAGGACAAAGCCAAGTCGTCTCATTGTTGGTGGCCAGTAGAGGTTTTGTTTCCTCCTAAAGGGTGTTTTCAAGACTCGGGTTACAGTACGTCCTACCTTAGCACACAATGGTTGGGTAACACGAGAGCCGCGCTCGCCACCTGCACTCCTGCGTGCTTGTCGTTCCCCACATTAAAGCAAGCCTTTTTTTCCCCTTTCTTTTCCTACAGAGGGGATCTGACGAACTCTTTTCTTCCTGCATATCCAACGGGCCCTATATCATGAACTCAGGTAGGGGGGTCGCCATGGAACGTTTGTGTGTGTGTGTGTGTGTGGTGGGGGGGGTCAGCTCTCATTTAAGTGCTTGCCTTGTCTGTGTTGTATGTGTTGCCACGGCGACCGATCCATTATTCAGGAAGGCCTAGAGACGCCTTTTCACTCCCCTGATTGTATCTGTCTCTGGTCCCCCCTACCCCGCCCCCTTTGCAGCCAATGGCAACGACAGCAAAAAATTCAAGGGTGACGTCCGCAGTCCCGGTGTTCCGTCACGCGTCGTTCACCTGCGCAAGCTGCCCAGCGATATAAACGAGGCCGAGGTCATCGGGCTCGGTTTGCCCTTTGGGAAAGTCACCAATCTGCTGATGCTGAAAGGGAAAAACCAGGTAGGGCCTTAAAATGTGCGCCGTGTCGTTAAGTTGGCAATGAACATGTTTGTCATGCGTGTTGTTTAATTTTTCCTGTTTGAAAAACAGCTTCTTTTTTTTTTTTAATGCACTTGTGCTTCTCCATTTCACCCCATAGGCGTTCCTGGAGCTGAACAGCGAAGAGTGTGCTCAGACCATGGTGAGCTACTACTTGTCCGTGACGCCCGTCATCAGAAACCACCCCATTTACATGCAGTACTCCACCCACAAAGAGCTGAAGACGGACAACTCCCCCAACCAAGTGGTGAGGCGCACACACGAATGCTTAATGCATTTGCTTTCAATTCGCTAAGCACACCTCAAATGGCTCGCGTGCTCAGTAGCGCATCTGGTTTGCCTCCCCCCTTCAGCGCGCCCAGGCTGCTCTGCAGGCCGTCAACGCTCTGCACGGCGGCGGCGGGATCGCCGGCATGGCCATCGCGGCGGACGCCAGCGGCCTGGTGGGCGCCGCCGCTCAAAGTCCCGTTCTGCGAGTCATCGTAGAGAACCTCTTCTATCCGGTCACCCTGGACGTGCTGCACCAGGTGCGCGGAGCCAGGGGCGTCGCTTGCCCACCTGACACCCCCCCACAGGCATTTGAATAAAAAGGCAGGCCTGCTTTTAACATGCGCGCTTTTCTCCTCTCCCTCAGATATTTTCCAAATTCGGCACAGTGCTGAAGATCATCACATTTACAAAGAACAACCAGTTCCAGGCGCTCATCCAGTATGCCGACGCCATGATGGCCCACAATGCCAAAGTAAGATTTGGTCCAACCAAGGTGGCAGGGGTGGCTCACTTTATAGCCTTTAGATTCGTGAGCGCTGTGCAATGATGGGAGATTATCCATGATTGTTACACTTAATTGGTTTGGAAATGTAAGGGTTTTTTAAATATGGATTTAGCAGCAAATGTATCTGTTGATCAATGCAAGAATGTGACAGGCGAAACAAATGCTTCTCCACTAGATGGCAGAGGACACACACAATGTGGAGCAAAGAGTTAGCATTCATACAATGGTGTTATTGCGTGCATGGCAAGTAAATTGAAGATGAATTCAGACGGTTTTTATTTCAGTGTAAAATATTTGCTTTGGCTCAATAGAATTTCGTCAACACTCTTTATTAGATAATGTCCCGTATTTGCGCATCAACGAATGTTGGGTTCCCCCCAAAACTCAGTCGCGCCTCATGAAATGTAAGAGGGTACATCCATCCATTTTCTAATCCGCTTATCCTCATTAGGGTCGGGGTTGTGCTGGCTTCCTATTCCAGCTGTCTTCGGGCAGTCGCTGGGGGACACCCTGTATAGGTTGCACGACAATCGCAGGGCACACATTGACGAAAAACCATTCACACTTACACTTAGGGACAATTTAGAGCGTTCCATTAAGCTACGGTGGATGTTTTTGGAATGTGGGAGGAAACCGGAGTACCCGGGGGAAAAAAAACCCACGCAGGCATGGGAAGAGTCTCCAAACTCTGGAGGGCAGCGCTGGAATCAAACTCTGCACTGAGGCCAATGTGCCTGCCACCTAAGGGGCAAAAAAAAAGTGGCAGTTTTGCTGACCCACAAGAAATTCCGAGGGTGTGTCAATCATAACACGGCACACCACTTAAATCATCCTGACTTTTTTTTTTTTGTCCTTTTTTTTTTTTTATTCGCAGTGTCTAGACGGGCAGAACATCTACAACGCCTGCTGCACGCTAAGAATCAGCTTCTCCAAGCTCACCAACCTGAATGTCAAATACAACAACGACAAGAGCAGGGACTACACCCGCCTAGATCTCCCCACCGCTGACAGTCAGGCCGCCCTGGACCACCAGACCATGGCAGCTGCTGCCTTTGGTAAGGAGACGACGATTCGTTTAATTCTTTTGAATACGTTTCTAAATACAGGATGATGTGTCAGAAGTTTCTGTGGTACAAAACGTGAAGCCCAGGAGGAGTGATTTCTAACCTTTGAGAAGTAAAACAATGTGGTTACCCAAGTGTGCACACCCTCTAATGAGGCTGTTTTCATAAGAGTCACATTCAAAGGAATGTTAAATCGAAGTGGGCACACGCCTGCCGGCATTTGAAGGAACTCTGAACACCAAATAAAGTTGACGTCTGTTGTAGGCTTCACTTCTCCAACATTCCTGGAAAATCCTAATGTCTCATCACTGGTGAGATATTTTTAGAACAGTGCAGGCCACTCATGTGCGCTTTGGAGTGGGGGGAGTGGCTACCCGGTGCTAGGAACTGTATAGGTGTGTTGAAAGTCATTAACAGACTGCCTCCACCCCACAGCTGCGCCAGGTATAATATCCGCCTCTCCGTATGGAGGTGCACATGCATTCCCGCCTGCCTTCGCCATCCAGCAAGCAGGTCAGTGCAGTCTCTTTACTCCAGCATCTTCTCTGGATTGGCAGTTTAGCGGTGTATGATAGTACCTTGTTTTTTTTGTTGTTGTTTGTTTGTTTTTGTACCCGTTTGCTCCTCTTTTAGGTCTTGCAATGCCCGGCATCCCCAGCGCCTTGGCGTCTCTGGGCGTCGGGCACGGCAGCATGGCCGCAGCAGCGGCCGCCGCTAGTCGCCTCAGCCTGGCCGGGCTCGCTGCCGCCAGCGGACACAACGTCCTGTTGGTCAGCAATCTGAACCCGGAGGTCAGTACACACTTGGCAAGGCTTTCTGAGCAGGCCGCAGCATGTTTGTGTGGCAGGCTGCTCAATGTCGCCCCTTGCAGGTGATCAGACGAGCTGGAGAGCAGCCTAAACTTTCAAGAGATGATTAAAAATAAAATAAAAAAGGCCATTTTGGTTAAAAGCACTTCTCTTTTCGGACCTCTTGTTTGTTTGACCAAACCTGCTGCATCTCTGACCTGCCACTTTGCTCACTGTCAAAAGTTTATTCAAGTACACTAACTTCTTGTTTTTGTTTAAAGAAAAAAAATCCAAAACATTCCATATCTTCATTTTTTGTTCATAAGTTGAAATCATTCTTGAGTTGTTTGGAGAGACAATATTACTTTTTTACTGCTTACAAATGCGTCTTTAGGGCTGCCCCCTTTTTTTTTTGTTTAGCATCTGCTGAATTACTCGCATATCACTTGTTTCATCATTGTTTTAGGAAAAGATAAAAAGATGATGGCAAATTTAAAACCTTTTCAACAGCTAAGTGTACCCCATGCTAAGTCGTCTTAAGTCTAGCGTGTGATTTAAAAGTACATATTGTCTCTGCCTTTTTCTGTATTTCATTGTTAATCTTTTTTTCTCTTCTTTTTCTCCTAGTGTTCCCCATAGTGACAGTGCATTTTAATTTAGCCAGTTCTACTGTCTGAAGCACTACATTTCTTTGTGTATACTGACCTTGTTTTTTATTTTTTACTTCCTTTCTCTCTCCCACTCTCTCTCCCCCTCCTTTTTTTTGTTTTAACCCCCTGCCCCCCCCTTCCCTGTCCAATCCCGCCCCACTTATACTCTTGCCAACTCACTGCACGGCCAATGATCAATTACGCCCTCTCCTCCTGTTTTATTATTTTTTTGCTCCCCCTCTGCCACCCCCCCCAAAAATGGCCATTCAAATTGGATACCGCTGTCACATAATCACTTCATTGCCACCCCAATCGCCCCCACCCAACTGATTTTTGCCCCGAATATCCACATTCACACTGCCTCCTCCTCATCACCACCTCATCATCAACTCCCTCCTCCTCCTTGTTCTCCTCCTTGACCTCTCTCCATTCTCTCCTTCCACCATGGTACTGTGGCCTTCCCGTGGACCTTGCTGCCTGTGGCCTGCGGACATGTCCCGACTCCACTCCACTCCACTGTCCTCCACTCCTCGCCTCTTTTCCCCTGTACCCTGACACCCCCCCCCCCCCTACCCCGGCCCCGCCCTCTCCCACCCTTTTTGGCCCCGCTGCTCCCCCTGCTGTCTCTAAAGAGCGTTACGCCACACTGCCTCTTTATTCTTTTCGGTACGTTATCATCCTTTCATCTCCTTTTTTATTACTACTGTTACCTGGCAAGGTGGGCATGTCTTGGTCTCATGTTATTTTGGCTTTAAGTTTGATTTGATTTTCTTAAGACGCCGATGGCTTGTCGTCAGCCAAGCCAAGGGAGGGTTGGGGGTTATTTGTCTTTGTGTGTGAGTGAGTGCGAGAGATCTGGTTTTGGATGACATGGGGTTTTTTTGAGAGACATGGAGGCTCGGTGTGCTCAGACCTGCAGCATTTAATTTTTGAACAGTTGCTGTGCTTAAACACTTTTTTTTTGTTTTCAAAAGAGCAGCACCCTCAGTGGAAATGTGTGTGGTGGCTTCTCTGAGGACAAGCTGCTGCTATAATTGGTTTCTGCAATTTTTTGGGGGGGGGGATTACAAGTGGCAATTAAAAAAAAAATCCGAAGCAGCAGAAAAAAAAATCAAATGCTGCAGCTCAAAAGTTGATGTGAGACCCCTGGGATGATGTCCTTTGTAGTTCCTTCAGTGTTGATTTATGCATGTGTAGTTTTACTCCTGCATGATTTTGGCTAGATTTCCAAGTTGTTTAAGAATCAACGTCATGCCAAAGCAATCAAACCCCTTAAACTTGTTACTTTTATTTCCTTTCACCCCCAACCCCTTTAAATCTGCCCCCCTCCTTACAGCCTAACTTTAAAAATTGTATTCTACAACTGTCCTGTCTTAACAAAAGGCTCCTTATTTAGGGTTAGACTGATTCGCCACCAGATCGAATTTAGTTCGGCCTCAAATCAGCACGCGTTCATTCATTCGCTAGAAGATTCCGTAGCATCGTTACTAAAATTGTGTTGGCTGCTGTGATTGGTTGTGTGTGACTCTTGACAACTACACCCAGTTCCACCGTTTGCCCGCCCTCCCGTCTGACGGTGTGCTCCTATTTTCTAGGTGTGTATGGCGACGTGATGAGAGTCAAGATCCTGTTCAATAAAAAGGAGAACGCTCTGATCCAGATGGCGGATGGCACACAGGCTCAACTAGGTAGCACCAGTTCTTTCTTTCTTATGAGTGCATATGTACAGATTTACTGTTAAATAGTTGTATGCCTTTCATTTGGGGGGTTGTGGTCGATTTTTGCCGTGCAAAATGGCCACATACATGTGCTCAACAGTGAAGCTTCCATGTAGAATCATAGGCAGCCAATCTAGTTCCAGTTGTCGTTTTTGGCAATCTCTAGTTTTCAAAACGCTAGCTGGTATTCGATGCAACGCTCGCGAAGGAAAATGAAAAAGGTTTGCGCTTTAATAGAGCAAGAGACGCTTCCGCTATCATTGCGCTGTGCCTTTGTGTCACAATTCAGGTTTTGAGTAAGTATGACGTTGGGGGGGTTCCTTTTTCTCCCCTGAAGTGGTTTGATTTCAATGGATCGTCATTTAAATGCGAGTCCTTGGCACAGGTACATAGCTGCCATTAAAAAAAAAATACAGGAAGAATTTGCAATATTGCACTCTAGACTGTGGGGAATTTTTTTTTAAACTCTGTTGGTCTGAGGCAATCAAATCGAACAGTAGCCTCCGAGTCCTTGTTTCATGCGGATATTAACATAAGTTTAAAATTCAAAATCCAGTATTGCATTATGGCCAAGCGAATAGAACTGTGAATGAGATTAACATTCGCACAAAGCCAACCATCAGTGTGCTTGCTCTGCTCTAGGTTAGCGAACACGAATTTGAAACTGACCTTCAGAGTTATTTCATTTGACTTTCATGATACGGCTCCATGTCGTTGAGCGAAACGTGCAGGATGCCTAACGCAGTCCGTTTTGCCTCGAAACGGAATCGAAACAAAATGACTCAAGCTGGCCATTGAGCCATGCAAGGCCATACTTTTTGGTTTTAGACTTGCATTTCTGCAGCCTACCAAGAGGAAAGACGAGGTGAACCAATGTCGTTTAATCTGGATTTTGTCGTAGCCATTAGCCACCTGAACGGCCAGCGGCTGCACGGCAGGGCCATTCGCGTGACGGTGTCCAAGCACACCACAGTGCAGTTGCCGCGAGAAGGCCAGGAGGACCAGGGCCTGACCAAAGACTTCAGCAACTCGCCGCTGCATCGCTTCAAGAAGCCCGGTTCCAAGAACTACTCAAACATCTTTCCCCCCTCAGCCACGCTCCATTTGTCCAACATACCGTGAGTTGTTCTTTGTCATGGTAGCTTTATGGTTTGAATCACGCGGACCGAGCCCTTAGACATGGATGCTGGACTAAAATGTTTATATTATCTCAATAGTTGAAACCTTAACTATACCATAAACTATGATGGCAAGAATTTACATTGAACCCCAGTAAAAATCTCAAAATGAATTCGTACCTATACATGCTACAAGATGGCGGCGAAACATTTTTGTTGAAATGTAAGTCCACTACTTTTTTTTTCCTTGACAGCAAGATGGCGCCAAAGGAAATTACTCCTTTGACGTTTATATGAAAACTGGATGGTTACCAAAAAAAATGTTGGGACTTCATTGTAATATTTCAAATTCATCTTAGATTGCCTTAAAAATAAGGGCTTGCAGATGATTTGATAAATTTGAAAAATTGACTGTAGTTTGCAATGTGCACATGCGTCCTTTCTACTAACAACCCAGAATTAGGTCCCGACACGCACGGCTTGTTGCTTCGTTGAGATGTATGATGTATGAGTATTTCCTTGACACCAGTTCTTGTTAAGGCCATTTTAGACAAGAACGCCAAAAACAAAACGTAAAAATGTGGGGTTTTCAGCACGAGGCACGAGTTTGACAGAAACCCGCAAATAGGTGAAATAATGGCTTGCCAACCGTGAAAATATGGCGGAATTTTGCTGTTCGAGAAGAAATGGAAGCTCACAACTTTGCCCCCGACCTTCAGGCCCGCCGTGGTGGAGGAAGACCTCAAGAGGCTTTTTGCCAGCTCAGGAGCCACGGTCAAAGCCTTCAAGTTCTTTCAGTAAGGCACCCCACACCTGCTCCCCTTGTTTAATTTTTCTTCCTCTTTTGAGGCCCAGGTATCAAGCCCCCTTTCTTCTTTTGAACAGGAACGACCGCAAGATGGCCCTGATCCAGATGGGCTCGGTGGAGGAGGCCATCGAGTGCCTGATTGAGTTCCACAACCATGACCTGGGCGAGAACCATCACCTTAGAGTGTCCTTCTCAAAATCCACCATCTGAGTGCCTTCAGCTCCCCCACCGAAGCGCATTTCACCATCTTGATTGCGCACCGTTCTCCCGGTCGCACTCGGTGGAAATTACAGGTTTTGTAGCTGTTTCTCTGCAGAAAGTAACTCCCCTTCAGTGTCATCAGAGCAAAATCTGATTCTCCCCACCCCCTTTATTTTATGATCCCCCTTATATATATCAAATGGCACCATGTATGTTGATCAGAGCAATGGCTAGTTGGTTTACTTTTGTCTGGGGGGGAAAATGGTGCTCATGTCTCAAAAAGGAAGTTTTATGATTCAGGGAAAAGCTTCCAGCCTTATATGAAAATGTTTTAAGACTTTAATTTTAAAGAGCCCTGTTCAATATCTGATCGATACAATAATGAAAAAGCACAACCGATTTGGAAAGAAAAGCGGGCCGGACCAGATCTGGCATCTGCTCTTTTGGTACACAAACTAAAAGCGAGCAAAGGTCTGCATTGAGACCACGAGACAGACACATCGGAAGTTGAGGCAGCTGACGAAGTTAAAAAGACCAAATTACTTAAAATGGCCAGCGCCATCCGTACTCGACACACTTCAGCATTCCTGTTGCGACGACATATGCCCCCCCCCCCCCCCCCACTGCCCGTTTGGCCGGTCGGACATGATATAAGGCGAATTCCCAGATCACCAAACGCCTTCATGTCTCCCCCCCAATGCCATCTTCTTGTAAGGCTGTTTGCTCATTGGGATGTGCACCACTATCCATCGTACACTATCTGTCCGTCAAGCAAAGCTATCTTTATGGACTACACAGTCATGTGCCTTACTCGCCCCCCCACCCAACCTTTCCGAGCCGCCCGCCTTAAGTGTCACTCCGGCGTCAGGGGAAGTTGAGGCTCGTTCTATGAAGAAAGAAAAAAAAACACAAATGTTTACTAAAGATTTGTGTGCATGTATCCCAATATCTATGTAGAAACGATGAATGTAAGTCCAGATAGGCGATGCTAGGCCATGTAGCGCTCTTAATGGTATCGTGTCGCAGGCTCATTTAACCTTACCTTGCATTCGTTTGTATGTGGACACCTATACATTTATCTATTTCATTTTCTCAATTTTTTTTTTTTTTTATGTTTAGCATTTACGTCTTGAAATTGTTAGTGGAGCTGGCAGGGCTACCTTGAGGCCCACATACTTTCTGGTCCAGCTTGCCTTTTTTCTTCCTTATTACTGTAGATTAATTTCTTAGTTGTTCTTTGTTGTTGTATTTTTTTTTTTTTTTTTTGGGTGGTGGTAACCCCCCCCCCCCCCCCCCCCCGCCATCCTGCTCACCTGGCTGCTCACGTTCAGTTTGACCACCAAACTCAGGTAATGCTACCTGTTAGGGGACAGCTGCAAGGTGGTGTTTCCTTTGGCGTCTTGACTTATGCTACAGTCAAGTGCTATTGTGCACTTTTTTTTTTTCTTAACCCACCCCAAAAAAAGTCTTAAGCGCTGTCACATTCCCCGAGTGCCTCCAGCGCCGGTTCTTCACAAGCCTTTGACCATTGTATAGTCCCGATCCAGATGTGCGCACACACATTCACTTGAGCGTTTTTTTTTTTGTATGTGTGTGTGCCGTCTATTTTTGTACAAGATTATGCATGGTTTAACAAATGTAGCTACAGACAAACGGTTGTTGTTGTTCTTGCTCTTAAGGACCAAAGTACCTTCTCCCCGGTGAGGTTTTGTAGTGTTGTGATTTAAGGGGTTGTAGCCCATGCAGGTGAGTTTGCCCCCGTTCCATGCAAGTGAGTTCCGCCTACCCTTTATCTCGCAAAAGGCAGTTTTTTTCCTTTCCTATTCCACACAGTTAAGATTTTGCCTTCTATTCCACGCAAAAGGCGGGCCTCGGTTGCCTTTCCTCAGTTGCCTTTCCATGGATATGCCTTCGACGCACAACTTGAGTACAAACCGATACTGTACGTCTGGCCCACTTGCGTTCCCCTCCTCAATGTTGCAAAGCGCCCAACAAGATGTCTTGCAAATGGTTTAGATCACTATTTTTTTTTTTTTTTTTTTTTTGCGATTCAAGCTTTTGTTTCTTTTTATACAGGGGGTGTGCGGGTTATTGTATGACGCAGGGCTGACGGTTGTATATATTCATGTTTTTGTACCACACAATCATTTGGATTATATTGATGTTGCGTTTCAAAACATGTATATTTTGATATGACAATACCAGACCGATAAAAGAAAAAGCTCCCTTCCTCGTTCGGGGGCTTTAAAAACAATGTAACGCAAAGACATTAAAGCTGGTATAAACACATGTCTCTGGATCTACCCCCTCCCTCTCCCCCGCCACCATCTTGTTCTCTTTACTTTTGCTGCCTTCAATAAATCTTTAGTTGGTTTCTTTCATCTGGCCTCAGTTGGTTTCTCTTTCTTTTCTGTCCTGTGAAGCTGATGCCTAATTAACATCTTGTAACATTGTCCGCCATCACGTTTTACTCCCTTTTTTTGTTGAATCTTGCTGCATTTCCAGCTTTATTCATCTTTAAACATGGAACATCTTTGCCTGTCAAACTGACTAAAAGGGCGCAGGGAACTGCATTCCTCTTAAGATGCAGTGGCTGAGCAGGGCATTCTCGGTTACCGCCTCCATACACAAATTGTAATCGCTCTATGAAAATGCTTTTTAGATTTCTCTGAAGCGTTTTACATTTATTTTCAACATTCTGTTCATGGTTGCACTGCTACCAGTATGTGGACGGTAATTTGTTTTCCTAGGCCCTGTAAAATTTCAGCTTTGCTGCCGTATCAGTTTAATCTGCCCAGGGCCTTTTATGGTCAGTAGTGATGGCTGATATAACTGGGTGAGGTACGTGTTTTAATTATACCATGACCAAAATGTTTTTGAAACGGTAGTACAGTAATTTAATAGAACGTAAATCTGATTTAACGCCTCAAAGGTGCTCGTCCTTCTCGTATGCCCACCTTGGCCACCGGGAGGCAGTATAATATAGTCTTACAGCACGTCACTCGGTGACTCAGGAAAGTGCAACATGTTGGGTGTTTTTGTAGAGGAGAAAAAAAATATCCTTAATCTTGTTAAAGTCAGTACATTCATTTCCCACCGTTGAGTTCAGATATCAGGCACCTGAAAGGGCAACCCTGCCTCGTATACGGTCATAGTTCGGCCCTCAAAGGTATTATCCACGTTAGCATTAAGCTAGCTGCCGTATTTTAAGTAAAAGGTGATTGGTAGTTTTAAATGTGTAATTCATTATTTTCCCCTGGTTCTTCCACCGAAGCCTCTTTTTTTTCATCTGTCAAAATTCTGCTTTTTGTGAAGTGAGTTGTTTGTTGCCACCAAACGGCACTCTTAAATGTGTGTCCACAAATTACGCAATCGCCGTATTTAATCATATTTTGGACGTGGAGACGAAATGAGTGTGTTCATTCATAACTGAAGGCCAATGTAAGAAATCCTTTGCCCACCACTGATCTTTCACTGTCCTGATTTTGCTCATACTGGCAGTCTGGAGAATCTGCATTCCCTTTTTAGTCCGCCAGGGGAAAGTGTTGCTCCCTGGTGGCCCCACAGGGCTGACTTTACCTGCCAGCCCTCACAATGTCAAGAGTGTGACACTTAATCTCAAGTGGCTCCTCCTGGCTTTGAGGTATTAGGACCCTCTGCCTTCCTTTTTGTCCCGACTCCCTGACAGAGCAACGACGGGGATTAACCTCCGTTCTCTGCCGTCTGCAGAGACGAGGACAAACGTGAAATGGCGAATGCGATGCGACGAGCTGGGTGTGTTGTCCTTAAAATGAAGCACTTGGCTGCATACCTCGCATGAGAATGCAGCCTTTGAAGGTCACACCAAGTGTCCTGATTTAGGATGGCGATGCGTCCCCTACTTCTTGTCATTGGTCGCTTGCGGACAACGTGGGGGCAATTTAGAGCAGTGGTTCTCAATCTAGTGTCGCCTATTAAGCGAAACATTCTGCCATCAACTGTTATAATTTGAATTTGTGCATACCTACAGTGGATCAATGTGTGGGAACAAAAAAAATGGTTGCACAAGTGTGCACACCCTCTGATAACTGCGATCGCACTCTGTTTCGATTCACCAATCGCATTTGAACTCTTGAGTGTCAGCACAGCTGCCACCGTTTAAAGCGTCTGACCCCAAAGTTGGCTTTTCTTGGCGTTTTTGTCGTCACATCTTGGCGCATAAGCCAGATAAACAGAGATTTTAACATCAGAGGCATTTCACATCTCAAAAGTATTAGTAGGGGCAAGGAAGAGTTTCCAAAGCATGAAACACAACCTGGAGCTCGGTGAAGACAGTCATCAAGTGAAGAAAGTATGGCACAGGAGCAACCAGGCCCTGGATGTCTTCCCAATCTTGATGAAAGGCTAAAACTGGTCAGGGAGGCTGACGACAACCATCAAAGTAGGGGTGTGCAGACTTTGTAGATTTCCTGCATATATGGTGACCGGTGTGCCAATAAAACCGAAACTTCCCGTCCTCCTTTGACCCGTATTTACAGCAGCAGTCCTCTCCAAGCGAAGAGTGTCCGATTCACTACGGAATAAGTTGAAATGCAAAGAGATTGTGTAATTGGGCAGGAGCGGAATTTCAAAACCAGATCATCCAAGCATAGCTTTTTTTTTTTTTAAACATTGAATTCCAAAAAGTTCCAAGTGCGCAACTTGGTATCGTTTTATCTTCAACTGGCTCACGCTAGACTAGAGGACGGCCTTTTGCAAACGCTGAACTTTCAGAGATACCTCAAAGGGCGGAACAAGGGAGACGTTGTCATCACTGGGCATTCCCGATCCGGTTTAAAATCCAAAGCATGTGGGGGGGGGGGTGTCCACATCTGGCATCACTTATTGACATCAACGCGGCGCTCTCTAATCAAGCAAATACAACCGGCCACATGCCTGAGCTGGCCCTCCCTGCTCGGCCCCATTTCGGATAGCGTTTGGGCCATTTTTATTTTTTTTGCGTTTATATCTTGATGAATCCCAGGAAGAAGCTTTTTTGATGTCGGGCAAAGCGAGGGAAGTCTGAAGTGATACTTGGGTCGTACCTGGTTGCAGTTGAAAACATCCCCAATCCAATGATCCTTTTCCGTTCCAACCTGCAATTAGTGTGTGATACGAGTACGTTTGGATTTTGCACCAGTGGAAGAGACTACTTTGTATTCCTGCAGGGCCTTTTTTTTTTTTTTTAAAGGAGACAGTTGCTCTATGGGCCACAGTTAAACCAGTCATCCCTCCACATCTGAATCCCCTCAAATACCGTTTAGGCTGCACAGCTTATGTGATTTAGACTCAATGTCAGCGTGACAGCAGAGGAGCAAAAGCGTCTTTTTGCTTCATGGTGGCTTGCGTGGCAAAACTTAAAGGCAAGAACCGTGGGCCTTATACACCCTGGAGTTCTTGAATCTATACATCGCTGCCAGTCGGGAGTGCCGGCGAGGAATGTCTCTACGAGAGCTAATGGCAAGGTTTTACAGGCAAATTGTCCAATTTTGCTGCCGTGCTTTGCCCGTCCGTGCAAGTTTGCATCGCCCGTCTGTCGAGTATACGTGGTTCGAATTTGATTGTAACCGGACAAAATCTGTGGGGCAAATTCACTTTTTAAAGCCTTTGAAATGGTTCAAACAGCCACTTAATACCAAAATGGCAGACTTTCGGAGTCTTTTCCCGGATGAAATCGTCAGATTTTATTTTTTTTTGGTGGGTTGTACGCTGGAAAGACATGCCTGCCAAATTTCATGTTGCTGAGTGAAGCAGGGCTCGGGGGCTTAATTGTCAACTCGCCTTGATGTCACATCTCCGAATATGGCCCAAAAAAAAAATCCTCAAATAGCTGCTCAAAACCAAAATTGTCTTTCCAATTATTGCTTCTTGAGATTTTTTGGTTGCTCTACTCAAAAGACATACCAACTGGTCCTTGAGGACCTAAATGGCCCCTCTTAGGGGAAAAAAAAATGTTTCCTTACAACAACAACAAAAAAAAAGCAGCACAGCCAACCAGGAGACGGTCCACCTGTTTACATATGCAGGCCTCTCAGACAGATGTTGAATAATTCATCCCCGCGGGCGGACGACATGCGGCTGTATTTGGGTTACGCTTCTGCTATGTGTGCGCGCGTCTTTTATCCCCACCAAATCCGAGGCTACTTTTCAAGAAGTAGGGCACCAAGTAGTCACAATGGAAGTGTCGTCTTGCTTTTTATGATCTTCTCAGCGGGCGCAGTCTCCATATCGCCAGGATATTTTCTGTCCATCACTCACGATGAAATCTCAGTCGCCCGCGCTCAAAATTCGGAAAAAAGCACCCGTGTTTGTTGTAGTTGTCATAAGACCACAGTTGTTATAGTTGATGAAAACGATCACAAATACTAAAAACTGGGGGGAAAAAAATGTCAATGAAATAAAATGAAGGCGGCCTGGTGGTCCAGTGGTTAGCGCGTTGATCTCACAGTGCAAAGGTCGTGGGTTCGATCCTGGCTTCGGCCTTCCTGTGTGAAGTTTGCGTGTTCTCCCAGTGCCTGCGTAGATTTTCTTCAGGTATTCCGGTTTCCTCCTACATTCCAAAATCATGCATGGCAGGTTAATGGATCACTCGAAATTGTCGGTAGGTGTGAGTGTGAGCGCGGATGGTTGTTCATCTCTGTGTGCCCTGCGATTGGCTGGCAACCGGTTCAGGGTGTCCCCCGCCTACTGCCTGAAAACAGCTGGGATGGGCTCCAGCACACTCTGCGACCCTTGTGAGGATAAAGCGGTTCAGAAAATGGATGGATGGATGGAAATAACATAAAAATGCTTTTAAAATAAGTACACAAACTAATTATTGTGAAAATGTCCTCAGTTTTTCTTCACTGTCAATATCATACATGAGCTTCCCGGATTCATCTGAAATGTATTTCTTTCAGAAATTTACAGAAGAAAGGTCAACCAGTTGTTTGAGAATTGTTGTGTACTTTAGGCCTTAATAATAGGGACTTTTTAAAAAAAAATCTTTCGGTAAACACAAACTCCATATATTAAAAAAAACTAATACTATAACAAATTTTAAAATGTAGCATTTTTGAAACAAATGTGCCTTAAGATCGAATTAAAACTAACTGAATTAAAAAAAATGTTGTTTTTTTTGGTCGGATTCGTCACCTTCTCATTGTTAAGACATATTTTGAACAGCAGTAATTATGCTCGGTCTCAACTTGTCTCTAAAATATTTTTAGCCACCTAAAGGTCGAGGGGGGAAAAAAAAGGAGCTACAACTAAGCCTCAACCAGCTCATTTCAAATAAAACGGAACTTGATTCAACTGTCAAAGCTTCACTCAGCATGATTTTTGAAATCGCCTGGAACAGGGTTGCGCCAAACACAGCAACACGACATATGATGGAAAGTTTGATTGTACATAATCGTTGCCTTAATTGTCCCCCAATTCTGGACTGACCCATAAAAGTGACGAAGAGCTCGAAGCAGGGCCGTATATCACCTGACTGGCGACGAGGTGTTTTGGTTGGCGAACCCCCCCCCCCCCCCCCCCCGCGCCCCCCCGCCGCCCTCCCAATGTCTGGTGCCTTTATGGCGCCGCGCGTTTTTACACCCGGCTGCATGCGCCGCCCTTTTTGGGCCCCCACTTGGACAGCGCGGGCCGCGCTCCATCCATGCGTCAGGCGCCACCGCTTTCCCTCCTCGCCATCCATCTTCGCCTCAGCTTTCAAACGGGCTGAACTTTACGGCGAGCTTTAAATGCGTCTTAAAAACGCCTTTGGGGTATGGGGAGTGGCGCCGGAGCACTGGACGGTTGAATCTTGTTCTCTGGACACAACATTAGGTACACGTCTGCTTTCCAGTCACCCCACCGAAGCCCAAAGTCAAACAAAACATGTGAAGAGTATTTCGGAGGATTCACATGTGGAGGGCTGGCTGCTTTAAGTGCCTCCGACGACCAGGTTTAAATCCAAACACGCTCGTTCCTGGTCGCCTCAGGAAAATGGGCATTTTCCACTGGCAAAAAGAGGTGCCACAATCAATTACTATTTATCAAATCCATTGTTGTAGTTAGTGGCGGGCCGGTGGCCCAGTGGTTTGCATGTCGACCTCACAGTGCAAAGGTACTGGGTTCAATCCCAGCCCCGGTCTCCCTGTGTGGAGTTTGCATGTTCTCCCCCATGCCTGCGTGGGTTTTCTCCGGGTACTCCGGTTTCCTCCTACATTCCAAAAACATGCATGGCAGGCTGATTGAACACTCCAAATTGTCCATAGGTGTGAGTGTGGATGGTTGATTGTATCTGTGTGCTCTGCGATTGGCCGGCAACCTGTTCGGGGGTGTCCCCCGCCGACTGCCCGAAGACGGCTGGGATAGGCTCCAGCACGCCCCTTGTGAGGATAAAGCGGAGCAGAAAATGGATGGATGTGTTTACATAGTCTTAAAATACAATATTCTCTCAGCCTTGAAAGAGCAGTCAGGGGAGTTCCTCAGGGCCCCAAACTGCGCCCCTTCTGGTAAATCAAGGTACCTCGCAGCCACACCCATCCTGATGTTGCAGTAACCTCAATTTACGGTTCTGTAGTAATAACCCCCTTATCCTTTCCAAACACTCATACTGCAAAATGTTGTTTTTGGGGGGGGGGGGGTGCTCATTAAGGCTGCATTAGGTGCAGCTGCACCTAATGTGTCCCAGCGTGCAGTGTAGCCAGCCAGCCGTAAGGGGGCGTGACGCAGACAAATAGGGACACGCGGTAAGGCGGAGGAGAGAAAAAGACGTTGGGGGGGGGGTGGACGTTGAGGTGGAGGGCGAGAGCGAGAGCCTCACACTCACGCGGAGAGGGAGAAGTGGAAGGTTGCGTGGCGCGGGAAGCGTTTTTTGGACGTGGTGGATTGTACGTGCGTGGGCAGGATGCGTCGAGTTGGGACGCACATTGGCTGGATGTACCGCAGCACGCTTTGGTCGGCGTGCACCTGAACGCCGTCGTTGCCGGAGCTCGATTCCAAAAGAATCACAACATCAACCTCCGCCTGCTTTTACCGCGTGATGCCTGGAGAAAAGTTTGGGGAGGAGACGCAGACGAACCCCCCCACACGGCAATACCAGCAAGCAGCAGACTACCCCCCCCCACCCACACCCCAACAGTGTGAGTACCCCATGAGCACCGCGCGCACTTCTTCCTCCTGCTCCTTCCTTCCACTTTTTTTCAGCGAGACCGTCTCAACTTTCCAGGATGACTTGAGGAGTCGTCGCTGAGGATCCGAGGAGCAGCCAAGACGACCCGAGAGAGCGAGAGGCAAAACAAAAGAAAAAAAAACTGCCTCCAGAAGAGAACGCGAAGCTTCACGATGGCAGTCAAGTGCGGGGCGATGGAGGTGCTGATCCTGGCCGCGCTCTCGTGGATGTGCGTGTGGGCCGAGGAGAAGATCATCTTTGACAGGCACTCCGTCTACTGGAACAGCTCCAACCCCAAGTGAGTGCGGCGGTGTGTGCGCATGCGCGGCCTTAATTACGATGCAATTTCGGATTTCTGACGTACATTGTCCACTTCGGAAGACGCCCAAATTGTTTTTTTTTTGTTTTTTTTTAAGTCAAGTCTCCGAAACATGATCAGGATTTTATACAGAATTTTACCATCACAAAAACGAAATTGAAAATTTATCTAAGCTCAGCACTTCGTTTCTGACACATAATTTGAAGATTGAGTGGTGTCCAATTTGCAGCATGGGGGCCCTTATGTGGACCATTATTTTCTCTGTTCATGACATTAAAAAAAATTAATTAAATTAGAATGAAAAATTCTTACCAAACAAACCGCCTAACTGAAACTGAAACTCATTTTCCAAAACGTACAAAAACAAACTAGCAGAAGCGTCCTCCGTTTTCGTCTCTGGCAATTACTTTTACGCGTGATCCTTTGAAGTTGATTTGGAATGTAATTTTAGGTTGTTGTTGTTTTTTCAGAAGGAACAGTCGACTGTAGTCCTGTTAATGTGTGTCATTCAAAAGCAATGTCGTCTATCAGCAGCCCCCCAAAAAAAAAAAAAAACCCACCAGATAACTTTGCTCGTAGGTGATGAGATTGCGTGTTTGGTCCCAATTACTAGTTTCCTGTTCGTTAATTTGTCACGAGCGTAACAGTGTCACTTTAGCAGTACATAGTCCGCCGAATTGCTCGGCATTTTTCCATGTAAAAACAACACTCCAACCTGACAAATGCACGCACACACACACACACACACATGCACAGAGTGAGCTTGCAGTTGCATCTGTGACTACATCACTTCTCCACTGAAGCCATCTCAAATATTTAACAGGCGATGGGTGGAACATTTTCTTCCTTTCTTGCTCTCTGTCTCCCTCTTTTCCTCTCTGTGCCCTTTCACACTCTCCCTTTTTTTTTTCTGTGCGCGTGCACATAACGCAAACATCAGCGGCTATGTTTAAACTATATGCACGGTTGCCGGGGGCGATGTGATTCCATCAGGGAATGGCCTTTGTAAGGGGGGAGGGCTGGTGTGTGTGTGGGGGGGGGGGATAATGTTGGAGAGAGAAAGGGGGTGGGGGGGCATATCAAAAATGCATTGCAATGAATCAGGACTGTGACGCTGGTGAACTTGCTTCCCCCTTGTTTGGATCTGCTCTGTGTTCATTGAGGACATTTGTTAGACGTATAAGGCTATTTATACACAGTAAAGCCAAGATATGGACCCCCCCCCCCCCCCATCTCAGCATACTGTATGTCACTCGCACGTTCTTGTTGATGTTGCTGTGCAGGGCTCGAACGTATTATGGCACAATGGAAAATGCACTTGTTCTGGTGCAAGTCTGTGAAGTCCTTCATATCGGACAAAATCAATCTGTTTCGATATACATTATCTGTGATGTATTATAAAAATGAAATTATTCCCCCCCTCCTGTCCCCGCATCCCCATTAAAGGTTAAGTGAAAAAAAGATGCAAATATCATAAGGGGATTTAGCGAATGCAATCCATCAAAATGGCGAAGCTATGCAAAAACAGACACATTTGTCCCATTGAAATACATTGGGAATGCATTAAAAAAAATTAAACAATCAAAAAATATCAGGAGTTACATTTCTCAGAAATTTGCCTATGCAGTTTTAATAATTAATTTCATAATAATGAAATAAATACGGCAAAGCTACACGTTTGCACCATTGAAACCCATTTCAAATGCTGTTTTTTTTATCCTAGATTTTAAAGGGAACAAAGATGTTTAGTCTGTAAGGAGAACAAAATAATATTTCTGAAGAATTTTACAAATACACTTACAATTAAACAAAATGGCTGAGCTATGGAATAACTGTCATATTTGTCCCATTGAAAACCATTGGAAAAGCTTCTTTTTTTTTTTTGATCCAATTTTTGTGAAGAGAAAATTTTGAGTAAAAATATATGTTAAAAATAGTACGGGAGGGATGACATTTTTCAGAATTTTAAATATTGATAATGAATCAAATAAAATCACAAAGCCATGCAAAAAGAATAAAGTCATTTGTCTCATTAGAAATGCTAATACCAGCCGCCTGTTTCTGTGTTGCGATGTCATCCGATTCAGACCCAGTCAAAAACCTTGGCTACTTTCTTGCAATGTCGTCTCGTTTCAAATAAATGCAGGAGCTTCACTTTGTTCCGCGGCGATATTGAATGCCTCGGAAATTCTTTTGTAGCCTTTCCCTGGCCGCTACCTTTTGAACAAAGAGAGCCCTCTGATGCCGCCGAAGCTCTCTGTGGCCCGTGGCCTGCCCTGTAAGATGTGACAAAGAAATGTCAGGAAAACCCTACTAGAACAGCTGAACTTGATTCTGGGTTATCGTGAGGCCGCAGTTGTGCACTGAGTCACATTTAACTGGGATTCTGCTTTTTTGACTCAGATGACAGCCACGCCCCCCCAATTATGATCCCGGTTGTTTGTTTGGACTTTTTTGCATTTCTTGTCCAGGTTGTAAGCCACATCAAGGCAAGTCGATTTTATTGATATGGCACATTTCTTCCACAAGGCTTTGCTTTGAAAACCGGGCTTTGCTAATCTGCTTCCGCAGACCTCGGAGCGCTGCTGGGTTCTTTATATTCAATTAGCGTTTCTTGAATATCTTCAGTACTCAAAACCGTATAGTGATTTATAGACCATGAGCAGAATTTAAATATCAAATCGATTCCACAGCTGACTGGGAGCCAGCATCAAAAAGCCTTCAGCCAAATCAATGGCGGCAACAAGTTTTCGCCAAATTCTCCCTTCTTCGTTTCTATTTCACCTTTCGCTCAGGTCAACCAATTCAAAGCACTCGCGAGGTTTTCGGTCATTCGCACAATTCCGTCCATGCAGCTCTTGTGATGTCATACATGAGGAACCGGGAAAGGGACGTGGGGGGGCGGGGGGGGGGGGGTATGTGGGAGGGGGGGGTATGTATACGATGTCATCATCATCATCATCACAATGTGGCACAACAACACAGTTGAGCCGTATTAGAGCATGTGGGGGTGAAACACACACACACACACACACACACACACACACTCACACAATAGAGGCTGCCAGATGTAGGTCACACACACACACAGACACACACGCATAAATACACACATATACACAACTCTATGCACTGTCCATTCAGGTTCCACTTTCTTACTGGTGCGCACACACACACACACACACACACACACACACACTGGCCCATATAACAAAAAGAAAAAAGAAGCTTACAGGTTATGCGGCTTTGTTCAGCCTGAGGAGCTAATGTGCTCACAGAAATGGCTACTTTTACACACACACACACACACACACACACACACACAAATGCATGCATGCGGCTAGCTCATTGGTCCAGAAGCAGCATCTCTTCTAATCCCACACTTTCTATCTCATAACCCCCCCCCCCACCTCCCCCCTGGTGCGTCTTTGTTCCCCGCTCGCATCTATTCTCGAGCGTCTTTGAGGAAGAGGGCCCCGTCGTTCCACAGGCCGCAGCTCGAGATACACACACGGAGGTTTGTTTACTTACCTGCAGAGAGTACTAGGTGATTACGAGAGGGCAGAGCTTTAAAAAAAAAAAAATCACCCGCCCCCCCCCCCCCCCCTTTCTCTTTGCGGCTCGCTATTTACAAATTCGTTTACAGTATTATTCAATGAAAGCTATTGTAAAACTGTCTTGGAGGAAAATTGTAACTGGTGTCAAGGAAGTACGCGAGAAGCGGTCATTTCTTTCTCTGTCGCGATGTAGTGCTGAAATGCTGAAGCGGAACTTCGATGTTGGAATTTTACCGTGACAAGTGTGACAAGAAATCGGAGGGTGTGATCAGTTGTCCTCCAGATGTCCTGAATTAGCCGAACATTTACAAGTTGGAATGATTTGAATTGGCCAAGAATTGTGCAAGGCGGAGTCAGAGAGGAAAATATTTTTGAGATTGGGGGATTTTGATTCCATTTCTTTATTTTTCATTAGATTCTCAAAAATTTGGAATAAAAAGATGTCCTGAATGAGCCGGGTATTTTGAAGTTGGAATAGTTAGAATCAAGAGAAAGATGTGGAAGAAATATTTAAAATGTCTGATTAATTGGGGGAATTTTGTGGTCATTTTAGGATTTCAGGGTCGTTTCCAAGAATCACTTGAAGGTGCTGACATTGGTCTGCTTTGAATCTGTCAAAACGTGTGGAAAAATGACATCAACAACTAAAAATATTTCTTCAATTGAATCATGATATTGCATTATTTTTCCGTGAAACAATTGAGAAAATATTTCCTCTCTGAGCTCCCCCGCCCTCGGAACGGAGCTCTGTCACAAACTCAGGACTACCAGTACTGAATCATCAACTGATATCAAGGTCACTTTTTTTAGGGAGCAGTTAAAAGTGCGACGAGAGCACCCCCTCCCCGCCCCCGCCCTCACCGCCCTGTCATCACCCTCGTCGGATTGTTGCACCTCCCCGGAGAGACGAGTGCACAGAATGAGAAACGCCGCCATCATCAAATGTGCCCCACAAGTGTCTGCTTAGTATGTTGGCAGCTATCTGCAACGCGATGTGAAATGTTTATTTAACACCCCCCACTCACGCCCCCCCCCCCCCCCCGCCAAAAATGGGATTATTGATGCCGGCTGGCGAAAGATGCCGCGGTGCCACCTCATGAGTTTAGGTCATGAAGTAAAGAGGGGAAACAAAGCCGCTTGAAAGATGGAGGAATGTTGGAATTCCTGCTCCGTTTTGATCATTTTCGGGCTGTGCTGAAGATCGTGACGCCTCGGTACTCTAATGCAGGAGTTCTCAGACTTTTTTGCATGCAGGGACATTTTCCAAGGACCACCCCACCCATCTAAAATCCTACCGGCAATTAATCATGCGGTAACTAGCACATGTGTAAACCTAAATGCCGTAGGACTTCAAAAGTTGCCCATTTTTGAGAACATTACAATAATGCAAGGATTTTCTTTTTTGTGGTGGGGGGGTAAAAAAAAGTTGTATTTTATGAGGATAGTCTTTTTCTTTTCACTGCCCAATTTTATCTTATTTATTTATGTAATAGGAGCAAAAAACTATTTTAAATTTGTTAAAATAGTCGTTTTAAAATCTATTTAAAATTGTCGTAATCTTACAAGAATCATGTCAGACTGACCATATTTTGGAGAGTTTCCACCAGACACCAATTTGTTTTATTGGTGCGCCTGTTGTCCCCATTGGGAGATTTTCACTTAAAAAAAAAAAGAAAAAGAAAACACAAAAAACCGATACATGATAATAAATGGCTGCAAATGATTTTGCTGAGCCGACAGGCGGGGACGTGGAGACCCCAGTTTGACAACCCCGCCTCCAATGGGACCGCAGCCGTTCGTTCTTCAGTGGCATAATGACGCACACAAAACTGTCTGCCTCGGCCTCCCCAGAGACCACAAGACATACATACGCGAGAGAGGACTTCGGAGGATTAGTGCCCATCATATGAAAGACACAAGTTGCAGCGGGTGGAAGCCAAATGAAGCGGAAACGGGTGGGAAGGAAGGCGAGAGAGACCACTGCGGCGGGAAAGCGCTTAAAAGCGCACGGTCGGACGCTCCCAGCAGGCGTGCGTCAAAGGCCAGGTATTAGGGTGGAAAGAGTTTTGAGCGGCTGAGGTCTGGAATGAGAAATTTGGAAAGTGGAAGGTGGACTGTCGAAGGCGCCTGGTTTGACGGGCAAGCGGAAGCTATTTTGTCTTTGTTTGCAGAACGCTTTAAGAATCAGTCGTGGTCATTTTATGATCAGATGTGTGATTGGTGGCTGATCGTCACAATTGTCTGTGCACTTTAAAAGTTGCGACAAAAGAAACTGAACCCAACCATTGACGCCGCACCATTTTTAAAAGTCTCTTCCTTGGCTTCCAGTCTGTCATCGAATAGATTTGAAAAGCCGACCGATCGTTGACAAATTCCAAAACGTTTTAGGCCCAGAACACATCTGTGATATGTTCAGAGAATATAAACCGTGCAGGGCTCTCAAATCCAAGGACTCGGGTCAACTAGGCCAGATCAAGGTCAAGACTAAACACGGTGAGGCAGCATTTGGCTGTTATGCTGTGAGAAAGTGCAACAAACTGCCATTTTGAAACTTGACTGTTGCTTGCTTTTTAACCTCATTATTTTACATGATGCTATTGTGATTTTTTTGCAGTGTTTATTTCTCTTTCTGGAATGCTTTTCATGTTTTCTGCAAGCCGCTTTCACTTGTCTTGTGTATGAATTGTGATTACTTGGCTGGGAAACGTAACGCGTTCGTTTTGGAGTCACGTGCTAGCAAAGTGTTACCGGTGTCACTGCCGATAACTTTGAACGAACGAATTCACAACCGACACTTTTTTTTAAGCAACACTTAAAAATCCTACCCATTGTGTGCGCCACGCCCTGCTAATTTCCATGTGCATTATCAACAATTGCACACACTATTTGGGAAGCAAACCGGCCCCGAAAATATTATTTCCTCGACTCCTGGCGGCCATGCAAATGTCACCCGTGTGCAGTCGGTTTCTCATCCGCATCCAAAGGATCCCCGGCGGGTTTTCTTCCCGCAGTTGGGAGTCAAACAAAAGCCATTTGCATTGTAATCCATCAGATGAGGCAGGCCCGAAGTGTGTGTGACTCCACGCCAGTCACGGCGACGCCCCGCTACTCGGGTCTGATCCGGAACAGGGCCACTATGAAACTGATTTGTATTCTATGCTAATGAGGATAATGAGGCGGGATCAACATATGTTCGCTCTTATTGCTCTCTGAGGTGTCCATATGTACAGTCAGCAACCTTCTGGTTGGCTGCTTGTGTAATTATGTCCCCGCCCCCCCTCCGGCCGCCAGATTAATCCTCACCTCTGGTTTAATACCGAGCTTAATATGAACACCACTTGGAGGCTAGTTGTTGTTGTTTTTTTGTTGTTTTTAATACTCCTATCAGTCAAAGCAGCAGTCACCGCATTGTTAGGAGAGTTACAGTCTTCCATGTGCATGTCATATGATAGCAAAATACAACCGGTGCAGCAAATCCCTAAAATTGGGCCTGCTTTTGTCGTTTTGAAATGCAAAATCATGATTAGCCAAGCTAATCAATCAGCAGCTATCGTCGAATCTGGTCAGTCAATGAAGCACCTTGAGTGATGAATAAGGAAGTGGCGCTCATCAAAACAAAATATATGTCCTAGCCCTTGTTGGGTTCCCTGGATGCCAAGAAGCATTTTCCAAAGCAAGTCTTTTCTTGACAACTCGGAACATTTTACTACGCTCTCGCCTTGAACTAACATTGGCGCGTAGCCGAACGTGTCTGTTCTTTTTGCCTCGGAGGACTTTGTTTCCAGGTCGATGATGGGACAGAATCTTAATTTGTGCCGTGCTCTCTGAGCAGCCTACCTAAAATAGGACTAAAACAGTTACATGTCTGATTATTACTATTATCAAAACCTGACGTGCGTTTTAAAAAAATCGGGGACGGATTTGGAATCGGTGCAAAGAAATAAATCAATGAATAGTGGATTGTCTTAACGCGAGTACCCGGAGAAGTCAAGCGGAGCTGAGCATAAATTTGAGACAATCAAGTCCAAGTCGGACACTTTGCCGATTGAAGTCAGACTCGAGTGAATGTGACTCGATTCTCCCACCCGTGTCGTGACGTCACACTCCTTGCGTCCCAAAGTGAACTTTTTCCTGTCTGCTCATGTCGAATTCTGTCGGGTCACTTGAGCGCACAAGCTAAACCCAGCCTTGACTTGCTGTTGTGATTCGATGCGTTATATAAACAGGACTGATTTGAATAATAGATGAAATGTTGTTGAGGGGCGGGGCATTAAAAAAAAAAATCAAAATAAAAGGAATGTGTGATGTTTAAAAACTCATGTTGGGCCAAGAATTCTCCAAACCGCACTGGTATTCCCATGTGCCCTCCCTCCCCCGGCTCCATCACACATTCCCTTTGATGAATATCGAGGTTAACTTTTTCCACGCCGACTTTCTGTTCTCTCCCTCTTCGCTCTCGTCCCTGCATTGTAATCCCGAAACATTCGCCGGGGCTGTAATGATGCCGCCGATGTTTATGAAGATGACGATGATAAGCGGAATGAAAACAGAGCGCGGCTTAATGGCGCTGATTAAAATGTTGATGAGGGAACAGGGTGACGCTTGTGATGCGCGCCGATCACGTTGGCAACAAGTCGGCGTGGGACATTATAAAATTATCCACAGCTAAATGTTGATGTGTTGGTTTGATGTGCAGACACTGGAAACGGAATACCACTTCGTCTTCTATTCATGTGTCAATACTTGAGGGCTCCAAAAGGTGGCGCTGGAAAAATGAATCCACGGTTATTGCAATGAGTTCCAATATCGTTTTTCATCGATGGCGGTAGTGTGACGGTTGAGTTTGTTGACACACTCAAAACACATGCACCGCAAATCAACTTTCCCCATTAAATGAATGGAAATGCAATTAATCTGTTCCAGCTCTCCCCAAAAAACACCCTCAAAAATGTGTGTTTTGTATTTAAACTATATATAATAGGTATTTAAACTGTATACAGTATATATATATACAGTATATAAAATCAAACTTTTAGAATTTTATTCAGCCAAATGTCGCGTCAGCCTACAATAATCCAGCCAGAAATATAAATTCCTCTTTAACGCTTTGGGGCATGTATGGATCATACCATGTGTTTATTCGAGATGGTGTTCCAAGATGAGGCACTTATACAGCAACTCCTGCATTTCTTCACATCATACCGCGAAGACTGCGCTTTCTTTTAAAGAAATGTTGTATTATGTTTTTACTGTTCACTATTTGGAAAGATTTTAACTTAACTTAATCCTACAACTAAATGCAACCCCCCCCCCCCCCCCCCAAAAAAAAAACAAAGACATTGTAATCTTGTACAGTGATGCGTCCATAGTTGAGAGATGACAACTTGGATAGCCATGCTAAAATGACATGAAAGACAATTGGATTCCACATTTTCACACGATTGAAAAGGCCAGGAGAATGGGCGGGGGCACTCTATTAAAGATTCTCTGCGCCTCACCACCTCCCCGCGGAAGAAGGCAAAGAGTGAAGATGTGAGAACATTATTAGTTTTTTGGCAGCTTCCAATGGGAATAGAAAATGAGATTCTTTGCTGATGAGATTGCTCCAGTCTTTGAGGTGTCACCCGACTACTCCCTTTAAGATCCACACGATTATTTGTGGTTCAGCCTTCACAATTTTTCCTATTTTTGTCTGTCCTGTCAATTTGTAAAATTCATAATAATAATCATCATGATTTAAAAAAAAAAAGTCCCTTTTTGCTGTTTTTGTGCTCAGAGCAGACCAATTACATTATTGCTTTGGTGCCCCCTGGTGGCATCTTGGTCCCAGGCGGCTTTTGAAGTGAGTTTAGGACTTTCATTCAGACAAAAGTAGGTCTTGGCTGCCGTGTTTTGTCATCTACAATGGCAATACGAGTGAACTGATTTAGTCGTTTATTTATTTATTTTTCGAGAGACGAGCTGCTCTGACTGGCAAGCAAAAGTTGATGTTGACAGTCAAGTCAACTTCACCACCAGCAGCAGTTTGACAACTCGTCAAGAACTTTTCAAGATGGAGGCTTCACGCTGTTTGTTGGCAATCACACGAAGTCAAACTAAGATTGAAACGGAGAATAACACGTTGATTTCACCCAACCACATGAACTTTGTTTTACAGCTCACGTCCTTAGCATTAGCTAACACATATTTCAAAATATCATCGAAGGGCTCACAAAACTAGCATACTGTAGGAACAGAAAGCTTAACAATACTCGCAGGCATACATTCTTGATCCTCATGTTACTGTGGTTTACTAAGAATGGAAAGACTAAGTACAGTGGAATTAAAAAAATATATATACATAGCATACCGTTTTAAAATTTGATTCTTCAGTCAGAAATGGTGCGACAGCATTTGATTATCAGATTGTTCTTTTGGCGACCCTTTTTTTTAGACAGCAAAATGCTTCAAACCTTGCTTATCACGACTAGATTTTATGTTTTTCAAGTGGTGGTGCCTTGATAAGGTCACATTGTCGCCGTTGACATTTCCAGAAAAGAACGTTCCGAAAGTGCTTCCAAAACACAAGTGGGGCGGATAGCTCCGTGAGTTTCGCAGTTGAGGGGGTGTGTGGGTGGGGGGGGGGGGGGGTTAGGTGAGCTCACCGTGACGAGATGGTGGCGGACTCGACGGGGGGCCGTCGGTGCTCGCTGCAAGCGCCGTCGTCGTCGGGAGCGCTGCTGCATACTCGGCGTTTGATCAACTTCAAACGGGCCCGCGCTTCCTCCCTTCCTTTTGCGGAGTCGTGTTTTCTGCATGCATCTGTGGGCGCCCACGTGTGTGTATGTGTGTGTGTGTGTGCGTTTGCTGACAAAAGCGTTACGGGTGTTTTTGTTTGTGTAAAATGGGTCAAACCCGAACAAGCTCACAAGCTGCGCCGCGCACTTGACTCCAGTGAATGAGTTGCGGAGGCTGGAGAGAGGCTCGCCCTCGCCATTCAGCATTTGAATCATCTTGACTGCCCAGCTATATAAAAAAAAACCATATTGGGAACATGTCTTCGGTAGTATGAGCTAGCTACGCTAGTAGTGCGGTAACCAGCAAGTACGACAAAGTGTTTACGTCGTGCTAGCGTACCATTTGTGCAGTAGTACCAACCAATGACAGTGTGATTAGTTCTGCAGCACCTGCGTGAGAGAAGGTGCTTGAAGAGGTGGTGACCAGGATGTGGAGGGTCTGAGAGAATTTGGCCTGCCCTTGTTTTAGCTAACGGTAACGACAGTCACGGCTCACCTGTTCTGTGGGTTTGGCCACGCGATGTTCGCTCGGTGACCAAATGATTGCAGAATCTCAACGTTATTTATTGCAAATGACAATTTGACATTTCGGTACAGATTTTAGCAAGGATCGTGCAAGTTGACACACTCGCGGGTCACATAAAATGGCGTGGCAGGCCGGATGTTGACCACCGGGCTTTGAGTTTGACACCGGTTGTCAATGGCACCTATTGAGATTATCGACGGATTACTGTGGTTCTGTACATCGTCAACAACGGGAGGATGTCGCCTCGCGCCGTTCGCCGCTTATTGATTAAAACTCCAGAGAGACTGTCCAGCAATATCCTGAGAATATGAATTCATGTCTCTGTGCATCATCATCATCATCATCACGCCTTTCCTTTCTACTTTTGCACCTTCTTATCTTTTTTTTTTGGAGGGGGGGTTTGATGTGGTCTGCACTCACGGGCCTTTGGAGATCTGCCGCTCCAGAGAGCTCATTAATCCCAAGAACGCAGACGAGTCGCCGGGAACGATGTAGTTAGAAAGCAAAGAAAAAAAAAATCCAATCCAGCTCCCACCCCCCCCCCCCCCCCACACCCCGCCGCCTGTTCACGCGTGTTATAGATGACCGCGACTTTCATTTCCTTGCTTCTTCCGTCCGTCGCATGAAGGAGAATTGTGACGTGCGTTTGTCATTGTGCATGTGAGCGAAGCTGTGTGTGGGTGGGAATCAAAAGAAGACTACTGGTACGAAGAGTAATTTCTGATGTAACAACGGCGTCGAAAACAAACTCACCGGCCTTCCTTTTGTTTGTCTCCCGGATAGACGCGATGAGACTGTGGGCACGAGGAAAAACCATTGCCGCTCAGGCACTCGATGAGCGGATTCGTCATTGTAACATTTGGGCATGCGCGTGCTAATGTGTGCATAGCCGTGCCATAGCTCTGGACGGAGCAATGTTATACTCCGAAGTCTCCATTTGGCTGTAGCGGCCCTGAGTGTCTTGGATGGATACTGTGTGCTCTGGACATGGTGGTATTGTCGTGTCCACTTTGCCGTGATGCAGCGTTTTGTTTTGTTTTTTTGCCATTAGTTTTGTGATGTGTTGAATCATTTTGTTGATTAACCGATGACATCACTGATATTTTTGTCCCCACGTGTAGCATCCGTACGGCCATTTACACTGACCTTGAAGCACTAAATAAACATGTACGGTGTAAGAACTGACATGATCCACTTTGTCACGTGACCATCCAGCCCACCGTCCAAATACAGCACCCGCGAGGAGCGAATTAGCGACACATCCCAATTATTTGCCCGCAGAGAGAACAAAGCTCACATATTACCCGCCAACCAGGAAAGTTCTGGAATAATCCAATTCCAATAGCCGCGGGCAACATGCACCGCAGATCAAATCCGTCACGGGACGGGACTTCTCGCTCGCCCCCTCGGCCACACTCGTGGCGTAAAGCTGCCTTTAGAAGGCCACTTTTATTATTTATGTATTTATTTATTTTATTAAAATGTAAATGTTCGAGCACAAGGGAAGGACTTTTTTTTTTTTCTTCAGGCGTTTTCAGTATGAGTGAAAATTCATCCGCCTATATTTACTCTCATTCATATCTCCCATTGATCTTAAAATAACTCTACTCCCTGTCGGGAAATTACATGAGAAAGATCATGTCGGAATTCACTTTGGAGATGCCGTTACAGCATGATGTCGTTGAATATGTTTGAAGCAATGTCACGTTAAATTGTTGATCTGTCCAAAATGGCAGACGTTCAGGTTGTTTTGGGTCATGGGTCAACTAAATTTCATGTTCCTCAACAAAACAGGCTGCATTGGCTACGTTTTCTAAAAATATTGGGCCCCTGATTTAGATGGCGCTAGAATTCCCGGTCCGCAGCAAAATGGGTGACTTTGGATTTTTGAGAATTTTTTTGGTGGGTCAACTGTTGGCATGCCCACCAAGTATTTATGTTGCTGGATTTCAGAAAATGTTATGGGCCACTGGAAGACCAAAACGAGGCTAAAATGTCCACTTCGCATCAAAATGGCAGACTTCCTTTCGAGCATGAATTTGATATTTTGTTGGTCTACGCATGATAGATATGCCTACCAAATTTCATGCGACTGAGTGAGGCTGTGTTGGACCCCTGGAAATATAACTTTGAACCATAATGGCATACTTCCTGTATCTTTTTGGCTCTTTCAGACTTTTTTGTAGGTCTACTCATGATTAACATGCCTACCTAATTTCATTTTGCTAAGTGAAGTGCACTTTTGAGGCTGATGTTTCAAAAACCAAAACGGCTCGTTGCAGCCATTGATTTTTGAACCGCCAAAGTGTCTTTCTGTGTCGGGTACTCAATTTCAAGGAGCTGATGAAACATTTGCGCAAAACAGGGAACGTCTCGCTTTGTCAGTCCAGATGCCACAAAATGATACGCGCGGCTCTCGTCTCATGATGCGAGAGAATCCCCAAGCGTCTGAAGGAAACGCTCTTGAAGTTTGCTTTCTTCTTTTTTTATTTTGAGAGCCGGAAGGGGGAGGGAGGGGTGTACACCACGGAAGGGTGCTAGTGATAGCAAAAAGATATTTGGCCATGGGGGAAAAAAACGCCACAAAAAGACATTTGCGTTGCAAGCCTCAGCAAAAGGGGTAGAGAAGCAAACCTTTTCCCCACGAAGCTGTCATATAAGAAAAAAAACACAATCTTGATGAGACCGTCAGTAACTGGAACAGTTTATCAAGTCCTATGAGAAGAAAAAATAAATAAATCACAGCCGTGGTTTAACTGCAACAGACAATTCCCATTGCCATTTTTGCCTGTCGGGAGCCCCTCCCCCCAAAAAAAAAAAAAACTCACAGCAACAATCTGACTTTGGAGCAGACGACAGATTCTTTTCAGGATCAATTGTGCAGTTTTATCCTGCAAACAAACTATTTCTCTTTCCGTCACGTCCCTATGGGCAAAAATATTCAAGCGAAAAACGTTACCATGAAACTTACATGATGAAAGTTACATCTTACATAACATGGAAGCATCAGTTTTTATCATCCCTGATGGGGGGGGGGAATTTAGGACAAACCAAAGGTGGCTCTGCGACCTTGACGAACAGTTCCACCTTGAAGGTTCCACTGTCACGTCACGAGCCCCCTGATGACAGTGACACACACACACACAAACCTAAAACTTTTTTTGAATTGCGAACCCAATGAACAGCCCTGCAAAGATGTTGCTTGGAGCCTTTCTAGCCTCGGGCTCACAATTGTAGTGTTGAGATGACGGACAGCTCATGACTCCGCCCCCCCGGTCGCAATAACATGTGATGTGTCCGGATTGCATTATCTGATGCTCTTCTTCCTCCTCCTCCTCCTCCTCCACGGAGCTCCTTCGCGCCCATCGCCTCTTCTCCTCGCCTAATGCAGAGAGACAGGGAGGATGTATAATTCATAGACCCCCTCTGCCAGTGCGCTCTGTGTGTGTGTGTGTGTGTGTGTGTGTGCGTGTGTGTGTGTGCATGGCTCGTCAGGCCAGAGAGACAAACCTGGGCGAGAGTAGGGGAGCGCATAGCACAAGTCGTGTTTGTTTGTTTGTTTGTGCGACTCGTGTAGGCGTGGGAATGCTCCTCGCCGTATACGTTGGATGACGTCGCCGGTGGCTTAAACGGAGCGAGCGTGGGTTAAACGTGTGTTTAGTCGCTTTCATCCGCTTGTGCGATGCGCGCGCACATGTGTGAGTTTGCGTGTTTGCGCGCGCGCGGGCGTCTCCGCTTACGAAACTATAAAAGGAGGCCAGCTAGCAATTTTGTTTTGTGCTTTCTTTGCTTTCGTCTGTCACCGAAGGGGACCAGAGGAACCAGTGTGATGCTTACCATAGAACAGTAAATGAAAATGATTTTGTAATGAACCTCGGAAATAGGAAACACAGCTATTTACACAAAGGAAGACAGTACACATGTCAGAGTGTGTGTGTGCGTGTGTGCGCGCGCGCTTACGGAACTATAAAGCGGGCCAGGCAGCGGTTTTTGTTTTTTTTCCTTTCTTAAAAAAATGTTTCTTCCTTCCACCCACCTTTCCTCGCCATTCAAGCATACACTAATTCCCAGTGTGAATGTGCAAGGGGGCGGTGGGGGGTGGTGATTTAAGTTGCAAGGTATGGAGAAGATAAAATAAGAAAATAAGTCAAAAGGAATGAGGAGGGGAAAAAATGGGCAAGGAGACATGACTCTGCTCAAATGCCGTGGCGAAGACTAAGACGGTTTAGCATCACTGATCTGTCGCGTATGATTGTTTGAAATTTGGGGGCACTGGCTCAGAAACCTGCAGGAGGAGTTTGTTTCTGAAGTACTCCTGGATTCAGCCAAAATAATCCGAAAAATGGCAGCTTCAAACGAAAATGTGTCTTCCTGTTTCTTTTTTGGCATGGCTTATTGACGTTTTTTTGTGGATCCACTTGGGATTGACACACGCACCAAATATCATGTTGCAAAGTGACACTGGACTTGAGTCCCACCCCAAAAAAAATAAAAATAAAGTGCCTTTATGTTTTGCACCGTGTGATGTCTTCCCATGTGGGTTCAGAGCCAAATGTATTTCTTTTCAGGCATGGCTTGTTGAGACTTTTTTTCTGGATCTCAATTGTGAGTGTCACATCTACCAAACATCATGTTGCCATGTGACATTGACTTCTGGGCTAAATTTCCAAAACGCGTAGAGATCTAAAATTGACTCTCGTGATGCTTTTTTTTAACGCTGGCTGCTTAATGTGAAATGGTACTTGTACGTGCAGAGCAGTGAAATGCAAAGGACGTGTAAAGCTATTGAGAAAAAAAAAAAAGGAAAATGGCACTAAAAGCGAGGGTCGCGCTTGTCTCAAGAAGTACGCTAGCAGGCAGGAAAGGCTAAAGGCACGAGCCGAGAAGAGAACATGCAGGGACAAAAGGATGAAGGGGGGGGGGGGGGCGGGCGGGCCGGCAAGGCTCTTTTGCTACGAATGGGTGAGTGAACATCAAGAGCAGTCAGTTCATGTGAGACCACGTCGGGAGGAGAGAGCAGCACTACATGCCGCACTTTATCCACTCGCCCCCGTTTTACTTCCTTCAATATGGTTAGAGCTACGAGTCAGCTGCTTTCTTATGTGATACATCGGGAGGGGTGGGGGAGGGGGAGGTGATTTGAAACTAAAGAGAGAACCCAGGATTGCTGCTTTTAATAGACACGGTCAGGACTTTTTGTGTTCGCCTTGGATGTTCCGAGTCCCACTTTGCCCCACTGTCGTGTGGTGTTCCACAGGGTTCAATTTTTGGGCCCCTGCTGTTTTTCATTTTATTTGCTGCCCCTGGGTTCCATCTCCAGAAAGCATAGTATTTCCTTTCACTGCTCTACGGATGACAGTCAGATCTATGTCCTGACCAGTGGCCCTTGTACATCTCACACTATTGACTTTTGAAGAAGAATTGACTTTTTCCTGAATTGAATTGAAAAAAAATAATAAATCAAGCGGTTAAATAAGTCAATCGTCACCCTGGATATACTTGACATACATATTTGATATTTTGGGAAAGCGCTCAAGCTTATCTGCAATGCAGCAAGGTTAGCCAGCTCAAACCCCCACACCGCCTGATCCTGTAAAGCGTGCGCGCAAGCTCTCCTGCCGACGCCTCTCCTTCAAACCCCTCGCCGAGAGGAGATGGGGTGTTGATTCGGGGGTGGTGATGTGCTCACAGATGAATGGCGGGGAGGCGGCGAGAAGGGGAAGAAGGCAATCCGTGCCTTGCTCCGCTGGGAGGTCTCTTGTGTTCCTCTAGACCTTGAAGTCAGCGTCTTCTGGCGCAACAGCTGTCAAGCACCTCAGGACCCCGAAGAGAGTGTCCTAACTCTTTGTTAGCGCTCCACATTTCGTCCTATGATGCTGAACAACTTCAATTTATTTGAGGTTTTGTAAGTCCAACTTTATTTTGCATTTCACTCTAATAGATGTCATGTCGCACTGTTTGCATCATCCGTTTAAAGTGAACATCTCCTTTATAATAAACGACCCCCACGATTACAACTAGAAAAAAAACCTGATTGTATCTAATGACACCTTGCAGACTCTTTAAAGGATGGCGTCATCCACTTCAGACAAATAAATGCCTCCCTTAGCCATCAGGAAAAAAAAAAAAAAAAGGATGCCAAGTGTAATCGACACAGTTCATATCCGCTGTACAGTTTCTCTCATGGATGCCGAGTATTATTGATTCGCGGCAACTGTCATTCGTTGAAGAAAAATAAACACCTTTAGATAAATAGAATATAAAAGATAATTCCTTAAAATGTTCTTTTAAACAGAAAAGCTAAATGGAAACCTATGCCAAAAGATTGTGTGTGTGTGTGTGTGTGTGTGTGTGTGTGTGTGTGTGTGTGCTGTGCTGTGCTTTGCTTGGCTGTCACTTTGAGTCTCATTAGACACGCTTTAAGCTAAATCAATACACAATACACACGTCCGCACATGGCCCAGGCAGCCCGAAGGAATCAGTCTTCGGCAGTGTCCAATTCTTTTAGACGATGGGGCTGTTTAGAAGTTGTGTGCGTGCGTCTGTGTGTGATGTGTGCGTTTTGCTTTGGGGAGTGAAAAAAGGCATATAATGAGGTGGTGCAGTTAACGAATGCTGTTGCTTATTCGTCGATAAAGCCTTTTACTTCGGCTGGTGGTGTTTTCGTTCGTGTGTGCGTGCGTGTGTGAACACATCTCTCAAGTCATCAATTTCAGGACGAGGGCCCACTTTTATTTTGTCAGCATTTCGAAATTCTTCCCATAGGAAGTAATTGCAATTTCGAATGAATCTACCCCAGTGTCGTCATTAAAAAAAAAACTTTATTAACAAACGTGTATAAAAACAAGTGAAATGTAAAAACAAAACATTCTACCGTGGGGACGGTATAATGATCTAAAACAGGTGTCAAACACAAGGCCCGGGGGACCAGATCTGGCCCGCCACCTCATTTTATGTGGCCCGCGAAAGCAGATCAAACATGTCAACTTCCATGATCCTTTCTAAAATGTCGACCAAAATTTTTAATTCTCATATGTAATAAATGAGAGATATATTCTAAGCATTTTCATGTTTCCAAACCCCTTATGCTAGTAACTTAAACAACAGTTAAATCAACGGTTATTCTTGACTTCTTTATATGGATTTCAGTCATAAGGGCCCTCCAAGTGAAATGCGAACTAAAATGTGGCCCGTGCCAAAAATGAGTTTGACACCCCTGATCTAATACATGCTGGGTGGTGGTCCTCAGGGACCCTGTTTGGACACCATTGGCTTGTAAAGAAAGGCAAATGACATTAGGACTCCATAAATAGAGCCTTTTGAAAGTGTAGTGTGACTATTCCAGAATTTCTTTTTCAGTTTTTATTGTCTTATTTATTTTTCTTGTATTTTCAGGTCACTGCTCTATTATACATACAGCGTTTATATTCTTCCGAACTGGAATGCATACATGTGTCTTTGCAAGTGCGTGTAGCATACCTATGAAGGGTTCATTCATTTTGAACGTGCTCTAATTACCAAGCGGATTGTGTGTAAAAGATCTAAGGCCGGTTGACCCACGTTGCCAGCTAACGCGATCCATAAAAAAAATGCATTTATGGTTTGTAAAAAAACAAACAAAAAACAAAGTTACGCAAGACATGCTAGTTTCGAACCGCTGTGTGTGCGTATAATGCAATGCACCAGCAGCGCTTGACTGCTAAAGAGCTGGAAAGCCTTAAATCAATATGGCTAATGAGAGTCTTAGAGTGGGGATAGAAAGCCGTTCACCCCCGCCACCTTCCTCCTCCTCCTCCTCCTCTTCGTCTTTCTTCTTTCTCGCTGTAAGATGGCGCTGAACTCAACTCGTTTCACGCCGAGCAGCAGTTTGGCACAGTGCTCCAAACGTACCGTTGAACAAAACAAAGACGTTTGGCTATTGAAAACAACCGCATGAGTTTGACTTTTAGTCCGCTAGCTTCATGCGAGCACGTAATGAGACGCGACACAGACTGGGTGCTATAGAAAATAGAAATCGCTAACAGATAGCATCGATGTGGCAGTCTTCGACCGCTTTGTGCAACAGACACATGCAGCAACACATGTAGACAGACAATATAACAGTACTCAGGGACGTATATCATTTATCCTATGTCATTAAATAAAGGCTAATATTGCTACAGATTACTGAGTCACCTTCAGTAGTTGAGGGGAAACCCTTCTGCATGACGCGAAGCAGACTGAGCTGCAATGAATTAATCATGATGCACAAACAGTTTAGTTGCTTATGTTACATTGAAATATATGATCACTATATAATTAAAAACACACGAGAATTTTTTTGCCACCTTTTTATGAAGGATAGCATTCGTACTAATTTCAGTGGGAGAAGATGATCTCGGAGTTTAGAGTTCTGACCATGGGACGAATTAAACTTGTGTCGCAGGTTGGGATGTTCGAGACTACCTTTTTTTTTCCAGACTGCAGTTTTTGTTCTTTTCTTCTTGTATTCACACTTACCATATTTTTCATTTTCAGGGTATATTAAATATATTGACCAGGCGGTGACACAAGGAATGAAAAAGGGGGTCAGAAATGTAGCAAAAATAGGGGGAAAGAATTTATTAAATTACTTTGCCAAATGAATCCTGAAATGTAACTGGGCAGCACCGTAATCCACGTTGAGAGTTTTTCCAAGACTGGACTGCGGCCTGCTTTTAGGGCTTTAATTTAATGTAGCTCGCTGCTGCGTGGAAATCAATGGCTTCTAATTGCACTCGCGCACAATCCATCAGAGTCAAGATCAAGTGCGCATCGCCATATGTCGATATCACATCAGTTCAGACGCCCCCCCCCCAAAAAAAACAACGCACATTTGCAACCACACACACACACACACACATGCACTAGCCCCCACATAAGCAAGATAAATGTTGCTTGAGTTGGTAAGCAACCCAGTCATTTGCCATCTGCGTGTAAAGCACTAATGGCAGATCACTTTCCCCCCCACCACCAAATGGTCCCGGAGTGTGTTATTATTCGAGCGTGGCGCAGAGGCATTTAGTGTTGCGTGTCTATATTGTTGTGGACTGGTAAGGAAAATGAGGTCTCGTGGGTGTTGGGGTGGCAGGGAGATGCAGGGGGGGGGGGGGGGGGGGGGCAGTCCAAACAGTTCCAGCTGAGGCCCAAACATAGTGAATGGTCATGACCTCGTCTGCGGGGCCTTGCAGTATCGTTCAAAAGTTTGGAGACACTTGCTGATGCAATTGAATGGGGAGCTGTAGCGAGTTTTTGTCAAATAACCCAAAGAATGAACCATGGAATTTTCCGCTGCCATATGGAAGCCCAAGTGTTGTTCTTTCGCTCACAAACTCGCTTAGGGTCACGTGTTGGTTGAGTAACAACCGACGGTGTCATTTCAAGTCATTAGCGAAGAGTCTCTATCAATCCACAAGAACATTTTAGTGCCACGCTTATTGATTTCCCAGTTGACAAATAGTTAAGCCTCGGCAGCGATTGTGTTATTCAGTACACAAAATTCTTTTTGGTAACCGTGTGTTGGGTCAACCACCGATGGCCGTCGATTTGAATTAGAAACCGAGGCGCTCTTTTGATCCACAAGAATATATCTGGAACATAGCTATTGATTTGTAAGTTGACAAACGATGAAGCCTTTGCGGAGGTCTCTGTGGGGTTGTTCAGTACACAAACTCTCCAAAAGTCGGGTGACCTAATAGCCGATGGTGATATTTTTAGTCATTAAAGAAGATGCTCTATCGATCCACGTTTCAGTTCCGCACTTATTGATCTCTCAGTTGACAAATGTTGAACCCTTGGAGGAGGTCTATGTGTTGTTGTTCAAGATACAAACCCCAGAGTAAGAATGTGTTGGGTTGCTAACACCCAACGTTGCCATTTTGAGTGAACAAAGATGCACTTTTGATTCACGAGAACGTTGTAGTACTTATTGATTTCTCCCTTGACCATTTTTTTTAGCCTTTTGGAGAGATCGGAATTCTGTGTTTCGGTCCACAAAATCGCTGTGTGAGGGGATCGATCATGAGCAGTCATCAATGTAGTTTTGAGTCCGAAAGACCTTTGAGTTGAAAATTATTTGGTTATTGTTCCTGTATGTTATTTTTTTTTGGGGGGGGGGGGGATTAATCTTGAATGAATATTGAATAAATATTTCTTATTTGATCACGGTGCGACCAAAACTAGCCAGTCACAGACTGTCGAGACACAAGGACGTGTCAATCATTTGCTCAAGCGCTAACGGAGGCTATCGGAGGCTTGCTGGGAGACACAGAGACCCTCGCAAAGGAGACTTTCAGTTTCTCGGCTGATTTTTTTAACTTCAGTTAGCAACAGGAATTAAAAAGAAGGAAAACATCAAACTGGTAACGTTTCGTTTCTGGCAACATAATTAAGTCATGCTAGCAATGTAGCACCATTGTTGTCCCGCCTTACGTGTGCCTTAGCACAGGAGAGTCACGCCGTCTACATGACGGAAGCGGACTCACTGGAGTCCAGGCAGGAAATGGGCATACACAAAGTACATTTGAAAAAGAACAGCAACAAGCTCTCCACTTGCGGATGGTGTAAAGTTTGCCGCTGTGGAATAGGCACATGGAGACCGCCTTTCACCGCTAGTCGTGTGTGACGGAATCCGGCTGCCTGTTTCTCGATCAAATCCACCAAAATCGAGTTGCACCACAACTTAGACATGCTTTTTTTTCTGCTCTTGCCCCGCCACGTCAAGCGTATTTACGCCCATCTACGAAAATAGCGCCCCTCGTGTCAACTCTCAAATGATGTCGATTAGAAATTTTAGCGGAAATGTCACAACCGTAGATGGGATTATGAGGGCGGGAGAAGAGGTCCCACAGTCCAGACAGCGTCACATGTGCGGCCATCTTTTTTTTTTTTTTTTTTTTTCTCCTTGCGGCACGTGCAGGGGTCCAGGGATCACCCAGAATGCTTTGCCCCGTATTGCCCCGCTGCTCCTTTCATTGCAACAGAGGGCGGCTGAGAGGGCCGTCCCCTGCCAAAAGACGGGTCAGGGGCCCTTTTCGCTGCCAGCATCCTTCTTTCACTCGGGACTCCGTCTCCCAGGGCAACCCTTTCTTGTCACCCGTGTTTGTTTCTCTCGGTGTCGGTGAAAGACGAACATGAAAGCGGGAGAGAGGGTCAGACGAGCCTCTCCAATTTCCTCTCCGTGCCTAATCTGATTGGCCATCAGAAAGGTGAAAGGAGCGCCGGATTGGAGGACGGTGGCGGGGTTGGGCTTGGCAGGGGCCCCTCGTGATGAGGTAGAAATCCGGGCCCCCTATGGAAGTCTTTCGGGGAAGCGGCAAATGGTTGACGTTCACGGATGCGCTTGCCTTGTCCTGCATCGTGAGTCGGCCGAGGCCTGGATTAGGTGGACGGAAGATGAGAGGCAAATGCCGGGAACGATCAATTCCAAAGCAGTCGTGATCAATTCACGGATTTTCGCCATGAAAAAAATAAAAAATGCGAGCGTGGGCGCTATTTACAGGGGATAGGGAGCAGGCCGGCTCGAGAATAGTGAAAGTCTGCGTCTAATTGATGCCCATTCAAGCGCATTGAGAGAAAAAGAAAACGCAGTGGTACCTCTACTTACGAAATTTCTGAACTAGAAAATTTTGTAAGTAGAGAAACTAAGAAAAGCTCGTCTTTTTTTCTTTCTTCCTCCATCATTTGTCAATTACAGTTTAAGGAATGACTTTTTTTGGGGGGTGCGCCTTTCACCAGACAGAGTGTAGAAAAGATGAATGACTGCGGAATCTGTTTTGATGTTGTGTTGGGCACCTGGGGATGCGCCGAGGAAGCCGTGTTTGGAGAGCCTGCGATAGAGAGAGAGAGAGAGAGGGAAAAAAACCCGATGTTTGTGTGCTCGTGTAACTTGCGTATGTGCGTCTTTCTATTCCGGTAGCGTGTGTGTTGCCTGAGATAAATAAAACATGGCGAGATGCAGTTGACAGATAAGGGAAAGGTGCTGCGGAGAGATGACTGAGAAGGAAGGTGCGGCCGGATACAAAGACTTAAAGGCCGGACTAATCCACCCCCCCCCCCCCCACCCCCAAAAAAAGGAAAAAAAAAAGAGCAATTAATGCACACGTCCATGAAGCTTCCTCTGTGTGCTGTTTTCCCTCTGAGGATGGCCAACAGCACTCCTCATTCTGTGAAGTCCTTTGTTGGTCCAATTTACTCCCCCCCCCCCTGCCCCCACCCCCAATCACAGGACCTTAATCCTTACGCCTGCTCTTCCGCTGCATTAGTGACCGTGTCTCGAATTCATTCTTCCTCTTTCCTTCATCCTGTCCCCTTTTTTTTTTTTTTCATCGAAATAACACGGGTCCGTTCCTTGCCAAAACAACCTTTGGATGCTATCACAGCGAAGCTATTTGGACACGAATAGCACACATTTGTCAATTTGGTTGATTTATTTTAACCTGCAGACAGCAAAGTAAAATAGTAAAAATCTCACCCCCCCACCCCAACGCCCACTCGAAATTCCGCGTTCGCTATTCGCTTACCATTTAACCCTTTCAGGGTCAGTCTGTCATGTTGTCATGTTACAGGTTGTCGTTATTGGTGCATGAAAGGGTGAACGGCGAATCCCAAATCACCCCGAATGGGGTTACTCCTTGTACTTTTGCCAATAACACGTCACACAGACGCTCATCTTGCACACTTTTTTTTTTTTTTATCACCGATGGTTCCGCATAAAACGGTGGTGTCGGGCCGCTGAATATTGAAGAAGCTATTTAGTCTTGTTCCCCCCCCCCCCCAATTGTTGTCCAAGTGTCTCTGACTTTGAACCATCAGTCAGTCTTTTTCACTCTTGTTCAAAATTGCGTCATTGGAGCAAACAATGTTGCAATGCCTTTCATTGGATTGGATTTTTTTTTTTGTTTTTTTTTGCATCACTCGCTCACTCGTGGCGTTCTTTGATTGGACGCGTCCTGTTATGGAACTTGCAAATGCCCTGTCGACTCTCATTTTTAAAGCCATGTAGGTCAGCTCTCGATTTTCGCCCAGCGTCCTGTTGGAAGGGGAAAAAAACAAAGAAAGAAAAAGAAAAATCGAGCAGACAGAAGAGGATATCGGAGAGAGAATATTCCAGCCATCAATCCTGGATTGTGTTGTTCACCCCCACCCCACCCCCTATTCATCCCTTTTGGCTGCATCCATTCCATTCACAAGTGCTGGCACAGAGACAAGATGAGATCGGGAGGGGTTGCCGGTTGAAGTATTTAGAGGGGAAAAAAAAGCGTATCGCTTGCACCTAGAAGGGAGCGCGGAGGGCTCGGCAGTCAGCGAGGAAGACAATAAGAACACAATGCTTGCCGTGTCCAGCTATCTGTCTTGAGGGATTTGCTTTGTGGATGGATTCTTGGTTATGCTCACTTATTCCAAATGCGGCCACTTGGAAGGCAAGTGAAGTTTGAATTTGGAGCCCTGTTTTAAATTCATTTGTTGAATTAAGAGAAGTGGTTGGGGGGGTTTTTTTCCCCCTCAATAAATTTGGTTGGTCTTCTGATTTTAGGAGGCTGGCAGGGCAAAAGTTTCCAATGTGGATAAATCCCAACTTTTGTGTTGTTTAAGGAGGCACCATGTCACTGGCGTCGTTCAGTTGACTCTCTGCTTTCTTTCTACCGGGCTCCACACACACACACACACAGACAGATGCTAACCGTTTAGCAACACTTATTTATGCACACAGGTATTCAGCAATGCTCTGAAGCGTGTCAGCACCCACACAAGAAGATTCGCCGGCCGTGTGCAGCCTCACGCTCCATTTGGGCACAAGATAATTGAGGCAACACACACTCACACAAAGCTACACCTGCATGTAAAATCGCTCACAGATGGGTAATTGATGCACACCGGAACAACCCCCCCCCCCCCCCCAAAAAAAAGCTCGCACACGCATGGCAGCGCTGCGCAACCACAACTCCAATTTCCCTGAGGTTAGATTTTGACATTGAACACAGCAAAGGGAAGTCGGCTATTAGCGTCCATGAAGGCTGCTAATAAGGGGCTGAGGTAAATAAGGCCGAGGTTAATGAGCGGCGGGCGGGTGATCGGGGGGGGGCTCGTGCTGGAAAGCGCCAAAAAAAAAAAGTTCACGCGGATGAAAGGCGACTCTCCAAAAACAACAAATTGGCAGCAGCTGAGGACTTTCGCTCGCCTGGATTAGCATTTCAAAGAACAACAACATTGTGCCATTCACGATACACTACTTTGGGAGACCATCTTTCCCCATTGAACCGAAAACATCATTAATCCATTACAGACCCCCCCCCCCCCCCCACAATACCCCCCCCCCCAAAAAGGGAAAGTTTTAATATGACAGCTTGCAATCTACAGCAGAGGTGGTTCGAAATGTTTGCCCTTCCTTTCAAGTGACCTGTGCTCACTCCACAATGTTGTCATGCCTCCGTCACATCTCGACTGGATTACTGTCATGCACTTGACTTTGGAGTCAGTGCATGACATTCGAGGTACCGAGAACTAAGCGCAGGCTCTGAGGAGATCGAGCCTTTTCCGTTCTTCATTATCAATTGATTGTTTTTGTTGTTGTATGAATTCTTTTTGCACTTTGTATACAGCGGTGGTTGTATATTCCACTCGGCAACCTTTTTTCGTCCTTATTCCAATCAGTCTCCCTCGGATCTTATGTGATCTCCTTTCCCGTGATTGACATTTTATGAGCCTTACGGGCGGTCGCTCTACATTATTGTTCCAATTCGTCGTTTTTATTCATTTCAATCAGTCCAGTTCAGATCTTCGGGTGTATGCTGTTTCCCTCGATTGGTATTTTAGATGTTCTGTGCATCCACGTCTACGTCGAAGGAAGCCGAATGACTGATTCCTTGTGCAGGGTGGCTGCGCACTGTGCGGTACGGAAGGACGTCACGTCCCCGATCGCTCGTTCGGATTTGATTGCGCCTGATTGAGACCAAATTGTAATAAAAGGGCAGGCAGGGCCCGCCGTATGATTTCCCCGTGAGCTTTGTCAGCTGCAGTCATTATCATGGAGAGGCTGAAGAGGAGGGGGCGGGCGGGGCAGAATCAAAGCCAAGTTCGGTAAACTTTTCCTGAAGGTCGTCCTGGAGCGCAGCGGGTGCGGGGGGTCCGGGGGGAGGACCGATCAAAGGGCCCACTTTGTCGGCCAATCAAACGTCAGGAAGTGTGTCATCTTCGACGGCTGGTGCTCTTTGCTTTCCCCGTGAGGTGACTACAGGCGGAAATCCTGACCCGTCTTCTCGTTTGGTTTTGCAACAAATTTCACCTCTAACGATGTTAATAATCATCGCTTGTGCTCCAAAATCAAATAAGGTGTTTCTAGTTTCTGTCTTTTCAAGCTCCACATATTCACGGTGCGCCATTTGCACTCTGTGTAAAGCGTCACGTCATCAACCCGTAATTATGCGAGTTATCCGAGCATGGATGAGGAGGGCGCAACAAGAACAACGGTGATATTCATTTCAGTTGACAGCAGAGGGCGATATTGTCCAACGCGGTGGCGCCCTGACGTTGATAAATTACAGTAAACTTCCGACCATTGTGGGATCCAGGTTGGCGGTTCTGCTATTTTGTTATTTTTTTACAAACTCTATTTTACGTTCATTTATATTTGGTGTAATTCCACTCTCGACCACTGGATGACGGCATACCGTTTAGTTTGAGTCGGTACATTTGAAAGAAGAAGAACGAAAACAAAGTGTTTCCGCACAGGCTCGTTGATGTTTAAAATGATTGAATGTCAGTCTCTGTGATCCTGCTTTTTAGACCTGCAGCTGTCGGTTTATTTTACGTTATTGTACATCTTTGGGCTTGATTATTTACGTAAATTATGAGATGTTCACAATATATTCTTGCTGTTTACATAGCGATGGTTCTCTGTAGCGACTGTGAAGGTGCTACTTCACACTAAATCAACACGTAGCACGCACACCCTTGTGGGTGCTGTTTACACAAGGCCTTGTCCTGGGAAAGCGCTGTCTTGCCGCCAGCAGCAGCAGAGACGGCCGGCGAAAGGGGATTGGGGGGGAGGGGGACGCTCGGAGTGGGCGCGGTGGTCCGATGGAACTCTGATGCAGCCTGAGGGAGAGAGCGGCGGTCACTCGGAATCAGAGATGAGGACGCAGCGAAGGAGTGAGGCGGAAAGGGAATGCGAGATGAAGGCAGAGATGGACTGGATTGGGACGGGTGGGTGGATGGACGGAGGGGAGAAGTGGAGCGATGCGGGCCACACTTAGGAACAAAGGAGGTTAGCGGGAAGATTGGCAGGACTGCGGCGGAGGGGAGGGGGCTGCAGGAGAAAATAGAAAAAAGATGAAAATGCAGAGAGCAGGGAATGGATGGAGGAGGGGGGCCAAAATAATCCCAGAGTCCCCCTGCTTTTCTCTTTGAGGATCCTAATCTATATGAACACACACACACACGGCAGAAAGCCATACGTTGAAATAAAGTTTATTTATTTAGTCCGTAGCCTTTGTCGGGGAGGTCCCTAGAGGATGATCCAAGGTCAAAACCACTTAAGAATGTCCCCTTTTATACTTATGTAACCTCTCTCGCTCCCTTTTTTTGTATCCCAACTGCATACTGACACACACACACACACACGCACACACACGCACATGCACGCATACTAATGCAGTCGGGGGAGTGCATCGATTTAGCATGGTGTGCAAGATTCCCACCACTGCCCCGATATGCAGATTAAAGGCAGAGCAGAACACACACACACACACACACACACACACGGAGTCGCACGCACTCTGCTCTCCAAGCCTTTTCTCTTCCTGGTTGCAAGCGGGTTATTGTCATTATGCATATTCATTTTACGGCATATTCATAATTAGTTCCAGACGTTGAGCGGTTGTGACGGTGTTTTGTAAGTTTGCAAGGTGTCACACAATCAGTTTGAGTGTGTGCGTGTGTGTGTGCGTACTCCCCTCGGTTTCTCTCCCATGTAGCTTCATCATGATGAGGACCCTCACTGTGATTGCGGAGGCTCAAAAGTGGGACCGGACATGATAAAACAGGAAAATAATAAGAAGATCTAGAAGTAAGTTTCTTTTTTTTTCCCAACAGGAGCTACGGCACAGGTGGTGTCGAGTGGTAGAAAATCTGCGCCGGCATTACGGTGTTCTCTTGACACAAAAATTGACTCTAGAAAAAAAAAGTTGATCATTCTTTATTTTAAGGCTACTTCGAAAATGTCACCGGCCGCGATTGCCGTGGATGCCCGGCCGTGTTTAAACTTTTGTCGCGGTGCGGATGAGAAACCCGCTTGACTGTCGTAAGGCTGGTCAGCTCCAATGTTTTCGATGAGTCATTTCCTGGCCTTGGCGAATAATCACGGCCACAGCACGGACGAACACGAAGACGACCGTGGACCGTCATAAGAATGCGAGGGACCCCATCAGAACCACGACGGGCCGGAAGGGAAACCGGTAGCCGTGCTCAAGAGCAGGTCGAACCGTTGTGTGGCTTTGAGTCTCCGCAACTCGGCTGTCCTGCCCCCTTTCATGGCCCATCTTGAACATAAGAATCTTAAGCGAGACTTGAATACAAAGAGAAAAAAAAATGCTATGGCACAACATTTTGGAAAAAAAACGAGACTGCCGCATATTGCCTTAGCGACACCATCGCAAAAAAAAAATGACAGTCAACAAGTGTTTTGCTGCAACGGGAAAACCGCGACACTTTATCTCGTTAATATTATCCCATATTGATTTTTATTGAACCAGGAAAACATGACGCGATTGTCGGGTGGGCAGAGCAGCGGTCTCTGGTTGCGTCTCCCTTACGCTTAAAACCTGGAAACTTTATTTGAATGCGAAAACCTTACATACAGTGAAAAGGCGGAAAAGTTTCCAAGCTCTCTCTGTAGGATTAGAACTCAAAGGGAAAAAAAAAACCAGTCACAGAGCTAAAACATTGTTTAAAAATAACCCTGAAATAAGGCAGGGGTGGACTGTATAAAAAGAAGTTGAGAAGTTGAGTGCGTTTCCTATTTTTTTCGTCTGTTCCGCGCTTTCTCCGCGCCCGTTCAAGCCCCCCCGACGGTAACGGGAGGGCTCCAAGCGTCACGCTCGGATCAATGCGACATGACACAGGGAAGCTTTTGGACCAGGTATTTATAGACTCTGCTGAAATAAAAGCCCCCCACCCCCTTGCTCTCTCCACAATAGAGGTGGGATGTCAAGGGTGTTGCCACACTAAAATATAAGAACACACACACACGGGAAAGTGTCGTCCTCCATTATTCGAACAATACCATTTTGAATTTTTCATCCGTTTGAAAAGTGCTGGTCCTCGTGGCTTCCATTCCACGAGAAAAGTGGCTCAACCTCTATTTATAAACCTCCGGCCTGCCGATTGGACGCCGCCAAAGTCGTTTCCTGTCTCGCGATTGGCCGAGAAAACATGAAAGAGACAGTCCCAACACTCGCACACACGCCTAATTAGCATCCCCAGAACACCCCCGCGAGCGCTATCGTACAGTGCCGCTTCTAACAATACAGTTGTCATTTTTGTGCGCACGCACACACCTACTAATCCGCTGTGCGGTTGCTCAGGGGCACCCCCCCCAGCCCCCTCTTCACTGTCTACTCATCATCCTCCAAACTGCCTCAAAATAACACTTTGAACACATCATAATACATTTGGGGGGGGGGGGTAAAAGGAGTGTGCGCGCGGATGTCTGTGCATGCGTTGTTGTCTTTTTGTGTGAGTGTGGCGTCACACTTGACAACCCGTCGCGGGGACGTTTTTGCTGGTCTATGCCGGGGGTTGGGAATAGTTTGGGATTTTTTTTTGTAAGTTCCTTCGTTTGCTTTAAATTCGCTTTGAGAGCAAGTTTGTTCATTTTAATTTTTTCGGCAATGCGTTTTAGTTTAGTTTTTTTTTTTTGTTTTGGTTTTAGAAGTAGTTTTAGTTTTTCTGTTAAACGTGAGGTATTTGTCGAGTGCATACCTGTCCACTTTTCGGAGCGCCAACCTGTATAAACTACCAAAAAAATCCTTATAAAGAGCAAAAAATCCTTATAACATACCAAAGCATTTTATATGTCAAAATAACGGCAGAAAAAAACCCACGAAATTTTCAATGATATTTATTGTAGATCTCCATAATACAATGTCTGGTTAATGTCTAATCATCATTCTACTTGGTGGCATTACTGTGTTCAGAGTTGTATTCCTGCGTTACTTTTTTCACCAACTCCAAAAATTTTCAGAATCCGTATGATTTGTGCGATACGGCCATATACGTAAGATTCACCACAAAATCCGTATGAACTATGGCTAAACCGTATGAGTTGACAGGTATGCGAGTGCAAGATTTAAAAATAATAATAATAAAGTCTCGAAGTATTGTGTAATTAAGTGAAGTCAAGTACAATTCTCAAATCACTGTTTAACCTTTCCTTTCTGTGGACAGAACCCCAGCACTACCGAAAGAAATACTTTTAAAAAAGAACCCCAAAATGTCATGCATGATATTCATTGACAACGATGAAAACAAAGGACATTTTGTTATAAATAACGAGGGTGTTAAGCGTCGCCAATGTCGTAGGCTTGTTTGAATGCGTGCGCACGCGAGAAAGCGCCGAGCAAGCGCTGCTTAATTAATCAACATCAAAAGACGCCATTAAAAATGAATGAAACCCCAAGCAACAGTTTGGCCGGAGTGAATAATTCAGGCGGCAGCGCACCCTCATGCCCACTCATCTATTAGACACCATCATCATCCCCCCAACCCGCACCGACTCTGTCCCATGCCCTCCATGTTTGGCAGCCCCGTTTTAGTTTGCAGCATGCCGCCCCAGCCGCCGAGGGGATTGTAAGCAAACAGGTGCGGGTGGGTCGGAGCTCCGGGCTGTCCTCACTCCTCTGAGCGGAACGGCCATTAGTCTCAGCGCTGACCGCAGTTACGGGGCCGCGCTTCCAAATTAAGGCGCCCGCGCCGATTCCAATTAAACGGCCTTGGAGGAGGCACGTCTCACTTTAATAGGAAAAGTCGCTGAGATGAGAAAATGTTGAACTCTATAAAGTCTCAAATCCACCCTGTCCTCCCTCGTTTTGGAAAAGAACTAGTGCTAGGGTGCTTCTGCGACCAAAAGCGAATATTATCTATCGTCTGTCATGAATTATTGATAGCTTTGTAGTTTGTAATAAAGTAAAATCCGAGAGGGAGGGTGTGAATCTGTTTAGAACAAGTATCCAGAAGAAGTAATGATTGCCGTATAAATCACAAATTGTTGCTATTCATATCAGATCTTGCCTAGCGACTGCTCATAGCGAGGATTCGCTATCATGCTAGCTTCTCCAATCCCAGACGCATTTTCTAATCATTTGTGCTTATGACTGACATTAAATAGGTGACGCTGAAGAGAGAATTGGGGCCAATTACTTTGCATATTTCACGCCGCATCACCGCAGAGAGACAGACGCTATCTGTCATCGGAAAGTCTGTTTTTTTTTTTCTTCTTCTTCATTGTAACCCTGGTGTTTTAACAGTTACATACCCCACTTCAAATGGGGAATAAGACACTTGCAAATCAGACAGAGTGATGATGAATTGCCCCAAAATCTGATTTGTCATCGCCGTGTTTGCATTCAAATAGAGAAGAGGCAGTCTTCGTGTTGTTTTGTGGCAAGATTGTGATGAGGCGCAGAATATAAAGCTGAATATTATGTCCTTAAAACTCCCACAAGAGGCTTTGAATGCTAATGCTACAGTCAAATACTAGTTAGTACATTCCAGTGCATAGGCTAAGCTCACATGCTAATTGTCGGTTAATTTGAGAGCAGTAAAACCAGAGTGAAAGTGCTTGTGGTAAAAGGTAATGTGCCAAGTTCACCTAAAGTTGCGTTTTAATTTTCAAACTCGATGTTCAAATTACTCGCGTTATATTCACATGCTATCATGATGATCAAATGCTAGTGGTAGATTAAAATACAAACTCAAGGTTCGCGTTGCTTGAGTTATGATCAAATGTTCGAATTATGGTCAAATGCGAATACATGTAAAAAAAATGTAATAATCGTAATTCTTGATAAGTGTTAATTATGTTGCTATCAAATGCTAGCATCGCAGTCACTTGCTAACGGTCTATTAATGTACAAGTGCCAAGTATAGTAAATGTCGCTCGTTTTAAGTTGAAATGCTAGCATTCCGATCAGATGTTAACATTACAATTAAACGAGAGTGGTATAGTCAAACATACGCCGAGTGTGCGAGCATTACGATTAACCTATAATATTGTTAGGAACACAATCTCATGCGAGCCTCGCAATCAAATGGTCACGTTGTATTAAAATACAAAGTCAAGATTCGAATGGTAGTGGTACCTTTACACTTCACTGGCCCATCCGATGCTACGTTCAAATGCAAGAGCTTTGTTTACAGTACATGGCTGGCTATCTTATCAAAACGGAGTGAGAGTTAAGTTAATGTGGGGAATTTGACTGCCATCATGCCCGCCTGGTTCTCCTTGCCAGAGATTTGCATTCTCCACATGATGTCTAATTTGGAGTCACATTAGCTGAACAGCTAAGCACGTCAGCCGACGACGTGACGCTTTCTGCATGTCCGACCACAGATGACAGTTGAGGTTTATCTCCTGCTAAGCAGACGAGCGGAATGAGACATTTTGACACCAGTTCCAGTTTTTGACACATGTAACAGGTAATGGATTTCTGGCCTGGGAGTCGGCATCTGAGTAATGACAAGGTCCAGACTCGCAAGAAAAAATTAAATAAAATCTTATCCCCAATGGAGTCTTTTAAGACATGTGTCGCAATCCTCAGAGTTTAAAAGCATTCATACCGTAACATGAATTACTTTGTACTGCGTTAGCTTCAGCATTGGTTTTGACCCACGAAAACAGTTTACTATACTTCATAGATACTTACTCCCTGCATATTCACATTTGACTATTTAAAAATTCACTTATTCGCCCTTTTTTTTGTTGTTTTTGCTGTCGACTCTCTCCAGGTATTTTCTGAAAAACTTTGTTTTGGGTTTTTACTTCTCAAACGCCCCAAGACGCCACCAAAGGCATCCGAATAGGATTTGGTGTCAGGGGCATACAGTAGGTTGAAGTGATATCGACCGAGACATGCTTTGTCGCAGAAACACATATGTATGGGTCTTTCCAAATGTTCGTAGGCCCAAGTGCAATGTCACACTCCGATGCTAGTGCTATTTTCAAAAACCTGTGGTGTTTGAATAAATTCCCAAATTCTAGTCTTATTGCCAAATGTCCATGCTAGGTTCAAATGCAAGAGGTACGTCCAAGTGTTATGCTAGTTTTACATCCAAATCCCAATGCTAGGTTGAAACGTTTGAGGTACAGTAGAAGTAGGTTAGCGTGCTAGGGGTTCGATGCAAATGTATTAGCCTCAAATGCTAGTTCAGTGAAATATAAACCGGAGCTTCGAATGTCCCAATGCTAAAACTAAGATCAATTGTTTGTTGTTCCATCCAAGTGTCAATGCTATACTGACATGTTGCAGGAACAATTAGCATGCTATTGGTTTGTTCAAATGGCAGTGTTTTATCTTCAAGTGTTAGTTCATTGTTAGTACCGGTACATGAAAATAGAAACTGGAAATCTAAACACTCATAATACGCTCCAATGCTAACGCTATATTGCTAAATGTGTGTTGCTTGAGTGTGCCCGAATGATAATGCAATGCTCTGACTCAATTGGCCGTGGGGTTTAAATGCTAACCAGAGCTTCAAATCCTAGAATGACAGTCAGATTTCCCGACCCTCGAGGTATAGCACATCCAAGCAAATTTCATTGGGAGGGGGCCTCACGGCAGAGCCAGGGTTAAAGTGCAGATGATGGCAAAGTGTCTTCTTTTGGCACTCTGTTTTATTTTTTTTTATCTCCTTTTAAAAGGGAACACAGCTTCTTTTCCCACCAGTGGCCAAACCTTGACCCTGCAGCTCAACTACAAATAGGCCTGCACTCTGGCATCACAAGAAGAAAGGAACGCGCGCGCGCACACACACACACACACACACACACACACACAGAGGGCCTCTAGCCCTTCCTTTCATTGCACACAAACGCACAAACACAGGGTTTGCCTGAAAAAAAAAATGTCCCTGAACACAAGCTCACATGGGGCGCTTGTAGCGGCACTTCTATGGTGTATCCACGTATTAAATAATACAAGCAAAAATCTGTGAGACATGGATGCCCCCCTGATTTTTTATTTATTTTTTTAATGATTGTCTAATTCAGACTTTCAAGCCTTAATACACCCCAAATTATGTTTGTAAAACTCTTTAGTATCATTTCAGTTTATAACATGACTGTTAAATGGCAGAGGGGTGCTAAGGTTAGCCTATTCGTTGACCATTGAGAGAGTTTTCACTACATGTACACATCCTCTGTTCGCCATTTATTTTTGAAGGTCAAGTAAATGTTTGACATTTATAAATTTGCATATTCCCAGGTCCATTTAATGACTTAATACGTTTGCATAAAGTATGAGCGCGCCGATTTGTTTGCTTATGTGCAATGTCGCAATGTGCCAGCTAGCAACTGCTATTTGAAGAGCCTCATGTGAAGGTGATTTGTTTTGTGTTGTGTCATTTCACTGAAAAATATGTAACATGGGTTCATGACTGTGTACAAGCTAAATGCACGGTGTTGATGCTTAATGATCCTCTCTGCTTTTATGTGCTTCACCGGCATTTTGCGACATCTATATTCGTTTACAGGCCCCCTTTAAGGGAATATGTGGATAGAAACAAATATTTTTAATTTTTTTTAATTTCTTTGTGAATAGTTTTAGTTACGTTCTACAGAAAAATTGGTGAATGGGCAACGGTATACTTAAGTGAAGGAGTCATCGTTAGCCATAGCTTCGAGTCAAAAGCACGATGGATTGAGGTTTAAGATACCTTATGCTAGTGTCTGATAGCATGTGTGTGTTTGTGTGTCTCAGACCCCGTAAATTTGTTTTGGTCACGGTGCTTGAACACGCTGATTAATGCTCAGAGAGAGATGGCAGATGGAGCACGAGACAATGTGCGACGAGAGCAGGAAGTCGAGGACGACGACAGGAAGCGAGACGACACGAATATGAAGGCGGGCCTTTGTAGAGGGAAAACAACAATTAGACCAGAGACTTGATTGATTTCGGCAGACTTGTGGTTCGCATGTATACCAACTTCCTCCTGCTTAGCAAAAAAACGGTAGCTTCAAGTTAAAGGATCTCAATTATCCATAGATGTGAAACTAAGTGTAAATTGTCGTTGGTCTACATTTACCTTGCGATCGGCTGCCGAGCGGTCCATGGTGTGCTTCGCTGGCCAACCCAAATGACTCGAGTTACAAAAACATGGCTTATTTTGGTGGGTAGCTTTCCAAAGGCTGTAAGGTTTTGTGCGGGAGAGCAGATTGGGAAGGAATGGTGTGTTTGTGTGTGAGAGAGGAGCGAGGCTGGTGTTAGAATTTAGGCTGATCAGTGGCAGGGGCCTGGAAGATGAGAGAAGAGGATTTGGGCACAGCTGGATTATTTGAAGATGTGGTGAACACGGCGTAGGAAGACGAGCAGCAGGAGGCATTTTGTTTCATTTCCCACTGTTTTTTTTTTTTTTTCAGAGGCGTTTTCCCAATTAACAGGAAAATGTGTTATTTGAGCGCTGCATACTATTTCTTGACATCACATCGCAAATAATATAAGCAAGTGAGCAGGAATGCTAACATTTTAGCACTGCCTAAGCGATATTATGCTCCACTTTGCTGCAGTTTGTTATTTTTACCGCCTTTAGTCTTAGTTGGATGAAAAAAAAATCTCCCTATCAATTGATACACAATCCCCTTGTTCTCCTCCATTGTACTTGGTTAACATTAGCTTAGCCTGTTGCCGGGCCTGAGTGATGGATGCTAAAGTTTCTCTTCCACAGTGTCCAATTGAATACAACATAATGCTGCTCACATGGCATTTTAGTTGAATTCCATTGACGTGTTAATTGATCATTGGCAGTTGTCCGTGTTTCACCTGATGAGCATCAACAATAGCAGCCAGGATGGTATGCAGTGTACGGTACATGATGACATCGTATATCTATCTGTCCATATGAGATGCGATTTCAAGGTTTGGCTACTCACTTATAAAATACACGGAATCATATCAGGCCTAATTTAAATGCATTAAAAAAATGTTATCAAATGTTAGATATTGTAACCCGTGAGTCAATGCCTGGTTGTCTCATTTAGAAATGTTGAGCCACTCTCATTATTTATTATCTGATACAGTACACTCTCTATCAAATACTGGCAGGGCATGTTGATTGACAGCCAAAGCGCTGTCTTCGTAAAGGCAAAAATAAACACTCGAAGCTGCCGGGATGAAAAGTAAACCAGGACTCAGTGGAAACATGACATGTCTGCGGGGTTGCTGACGGGGATGGGGTTTTTTTATCTTGGTTTTGTTTTTTTGGGGAAAGAAATTCCCATCTTGGCAAGTCTTGTCGATAGCGATCAGCTCTGGCTCATTTTTGCCCGTGATGAAGACTCCCAGACGTATGGTGTCTGCTCCGCTCTGGTCTGATTTGTCTGGGTGCTTGCGGCCGTCCATTTGAGTGTTTACCTGGCTGCGGGGTGGCGTTTAGCCACCATACCCCACTGGGTGGCATCCGCCCTTGTCGGGAGTGGAAATTGTCCATGATGAGCTTGCTTTGTGATGTTAATTCCACTCTTGTGTTGAGTGTCTGATGTTTGATTGGGAGGGCTTTGTTTGACTGGTGGCCATTAAAGCCATTAATGTCGCTTTGATGTCTAAAAAAAAGTTTGAACTGGAATGGCACTCAGCAAATTGTAATCTGGGTTCAAATGTGCTACTTTGGGCAACTTCTTTTGTGTGTGTGTGTGTGTGTGTGTGTGTGTGTGTGTGTGTGTGTGTGTGTGTGTGTGTGTGTGTGTGTGTGTGTGTGTGTGTGTGTGTGTGTGTGTGTGTGTGTGTGTGTTTGGCTATGATTTCCACATTCTAAGCATGCAGCAGTTATCTTAAAATGGCAAAGCAACACAGGTTTTTCTACATTTCTTAATCAGACATGCAAGTAAACATTTCTAGGGTGTTTTTTTTTGTTCTACCCTCTTTTTTTTGTCCAGCACATCAAATTGTCATAATATAATAAGAATGATAATAATAATGTAATATTGTGATATATGTAAAAGTATTCAGGCTTAGGTTTTAGCAAGAGGTGGATTTCTTTATATAGGAAGTGGCAGCGCCCTCTCCTGGCTGTAGAGAGGTTGTGCTGTTAAATATACAGTAAACAACCCCTCCATTTTCGTCCCGCTATTGCAGATTTTTTTTGGGGGGGGGGCGGGGGCAGTTTATGACTGTTTGTTCTGCCTCCTGTTTGTTTAGTGTAATTCCACCATCAAACACTAGATGACAGCACACTATTTAGTTTGACTTGTTTAAATTTGAAAGAAGAAGAACAAAAACGAAGTGCTTCAGATCGGACTCTGTTTTTGTTTCAGATTATTGGAAGATTCACACCCTCCCTAATCCTGCTTTTTACAAAAAGTGATGGCTTTTGGTTCATTTCATAACGTACATCTTTGGCCATGAATATTGACATATGACTGTAAACGTATGGGCTCAGTACACTCTTACGCTGTTTGTGCCATCGTTTTGTGTTGCCCTCTCTCAATATATTGTGTGATTGTATTTTTTTTTTAATGTATTGAAAGACACACAAAAAATTATGCTGTGAGTGCCATAAAATCATTCCGAGGGAGTTTTTGAATAAGACATTTCTATATTGCGAATTTCAACTGTATAAACTTGTATATAAATATGTGACCATTACAAACAAATTGCAATTAGAGGGGCTAAAAAATAAAAATGAATGGAAATTTCATACAATAAAAGAACCCCCCCCCCCCCCCCAAATTTACATACAAGTCAGAAAGCTGAAAGTGTAATAAAATCAAACACAGCCTGACGGTTAGGACAGCAGGGACGATGACAAGTCACATAGCAGACGCGACAGACACCGATGAGATGAGACAGAAAAGAACATTAGCGAGTAAATGACGTCGAGGAGCGATGGAAGACGAGATAAAAGCGTTGCAATTAATTGACACGGAGAGTGACAGGCGCTCGCGGCAATGTAACACTAACACACATCGGGCAAAAACAGCCTGCAGCCTCTCCTCTTCTTCTTGCCAAAAAACACTAACGAGATGAACATTAGCATTTTTCTCCCAAAAATGTGGAAAGGGGGGAAGGGCGATCTCCTCTTGCAGGATCGGCAAATCCATCGCCGACGCTTTTGGGGAAGGAGAGTGATGCTCATTACTGTCAGCACACCACGAACGCTCCCGGCAGGAGTTTTGTGCCTGCAGAGGTGCAACTCAAATGTCCAACTTTACCAACTTTTTTTTTTGCTTTCAGCTGGAGAAAGAAAAATGATCCGCACTTGAGTTTTCATTGGTAGAGTTTGGAAAAAAAGTAAATTTTTGAACTCCCAAGTAGCAAGTTTCCAGTTTCCTTGTCTACTTTTGTCCGAGTATCCTTGTGTCCTAGTAGACTTGTGTACTATTCCGTTTTTAGCGCTTTATTTTGAAGGGTAATGTAAGATGAGTTTGAGACCAACATTTTGGTTATCGTCATTTGGGAAACATTTTAGGCTTCAAACTATCAATATTTTGAAAATATGTGTTCATCCCGGCGGCTCTTGGTCCCTAAGCCCGGCGAAACGCGGGAGTTCACTCGCTAATAGTCTGTGTTGGCTTTAGTGCGAGTGTCAGTCGGAGATCAATCGAGGGGGTGGCTAAGGAAAGGACGAGGGTGTTGTGCGTGCGTGCGTGCGCGCGCGCGCATGCTTGCAGGCGAGTGTGATAAACATGCACTTCTTCAAGCCAGAGCCTTTGATCACAGTCATGCTGAGAGACAGGGATGATGAGAGACATGCGCGCATACGCCTGTTACCTGTTTCTTGCTCAATTCCCAAGTAAAGCTCGACTTTTTTTGGTTAGCATCTCTCAGTTTGGACCTCCAACGACTAATATCGTTCCTTTGAAGCCCCAAGGTTTGTGACCTTGGACAAGAAGAAGCTTTGAATGCACGTTTACACCGTGTTAGCTTACCCGCGCTAGCCGGCAACTTTCTGTGAACAAACCGCTTCGATTCAGCGCCTCGGCGAATGATTTCATTCGTTTGAAGCTCATCAGTTGGTGACCTTTTACAAGAAGCTTGGAATGAGCACAAGTCATTTGCTTTTTTGGGGCTATTTTATCAATATTATGAGTAGCCGTAGTAGTAGTATGGTATGAAATCAACTTTTGGTGTCTACTTATAGAAACGATTCTAAATACACCTTTTGGAAGGCTTCATTTATTTTTCTTATTGCGGCAACTTTGTGGCTTTTTGGGTGATTTGATTCTTATCAACATTCTCCTCATCGTCATTACAATGATGAAATTGCCTTTGTAGTATCCTTATTCCAGCGTTTCCATCCCTGTTGGGGTGTTTTAATTCTTATCGTTATTCTGGCTTTTTAAATCTGCTTTTGGCGGGGGAAGACTACAAGTCTTCTTCTTAAGATTCCACCACATGAAGTGCCTTTCGGCGGTTCTTTCATTCTTATTCTTCGTGGTCTCGCATCCAAAATGGTCGTATTTTATTCCAAATCACTTGAAAGTGAGACTGGCGCTAATGCGTCCTCATGCCAGACTCCACTGCACCGTGCGGTTAAGTGGCCGCGTACTCGCACACGTCACAATCAACAGGCGCAACGGACACCAACGCAAATTGAAATGAACGGGGTGGGGAAAACGGACACCCGCGCGCACTCGCCACCTTTATCCCATCTGCTCCCTTCTCGCATTGCACCCAATCTCATTATCCCGCCGCTCTCATCCTCTCTTCTGCTTCTATTGTCCCGCTCGCTTCTCCTTCCTTGCAGATTTGCCCTCAAGTACGTTTAATGGCGTTTGATTGGGAGAGCCGAGAGAACTGAGCCCGGCTCCCGGCGGTCGGATCAATGCCTCCAAATGATCCGTTGCCGCGTTCCCCTTATGACTCGCCCGGCGAGGCGTGAAGGCGCTCATTTCACATCCAACTCACTTCCACCATTCGCCCCCCCAAACCCCCGGGAGAGCCGCGAAGGATAATTTGTCCGAAAGCCCAATAAACACACCTGGAATGTCTCCGTCGTAGCCGATCAATGGCTGTCAAAGACTTTTAAAAAAACAAAAAAAAATGGGCAATTTATTTTGAAAAGAACCTTCGCCGGTGTACTTGTTTGGCTGCGGACTCGATCTTGTGTGGTCGTAAATAATGCTCTGCGTGGCGGCAAGCCATTCCTATTCACGACTAACAATGGAGGAAACAAATTACAGTGATTCTCCACCCCAACTGGATGCTTTGAAAAAGGGGGTCTTTACTTTTATTTTTAGTCCATCAAAATAATTGATGCATCGACTTCACAGTGCAGTGGTACCGGGTTTGACCCCGGCTCCGGCCTTCCTGTGTGGAGTTTGCATGTTCTCCCCGGGCCTGGGTGGCTTTTCTCCGGGTACTCCGGTTTCCTCCCACATTCCAAAAACATGCATGGCAGGCTGATTGGACGCTCTAAATTGTCCCTAGGTGTGAGTGTGGGTGTGGATGGTTGTTCGTCTCTGTGTGCCCTGTGATTGGCTGGCAACTGATTCAGGGTGTCCCCCGCCTACTGCCCGGAGACGGCTGGGATAGGCTCCAGCACCCCCCGCGACCCTAGTGAGGATCAAGCGGTTCGGAAAATGGATGGATGGATGGATAATAATGGAAAGTGCTAGTCACAATTTTTTTCTATGGAAGAGGATAGAAATTATTAGCGACATTTTCCTGCTGCATAAATTATCCCCCCAAATTGCTGAAGTCATCCTTTTTATATCAGGGAATAAAATAAAAGTTGGAATTAAATTGTTACATAAATGCTAACCTTGGATAATACAGAAAAACGGCTTAAAAAAAAGATGGAAAATGATCAAATAATAGTCACATCATTTATACGATGCCATCACAAAGTTAAAAATCAAATCAAATCGAAATGTAATCGCGATACACCTCATAAATCCTTAAGACGACTGCAAAAAATGTCGCCGATACGCAATAAGCAGATAACCGCCATGTTGTGTGGCCGCAGGTTCTGGCACGGGGAATACCGGGTGGCGGTGAACATCAACGACTACCTGGACATCTACTGCCCCTACTACGAGGGCCCGCCCAACCACGGCCGCATGGAGCGCTACATCCTCTTCATGGTCAACCACGAGGGCTACACTTCCTGTCAGCACCGGCTGCGCGGCTTCAAGCGCTGGGAGTGCAACCGGCCCAGCGGCGCCGACGGGCCGCTCAGGTTCTCCGAGAAGTTCCAGCTCTTCACGCCCTTCTCGCTGGGCTTCGAGTTCAGGCCCGGACACGAGTACTACTACATCTGTACGTTGCTCGCCGTACCGTTTGTGTCGTGTCTTGTGTTTGGGTGCACTCTGGAAACACTTACTTGGTTATTTATTTCACCCTAAAAAATGGGTCAAATGAATAATCCACCAAAAAAAAAAAAGCACAGGGTGGTCCACAATTAGTTTTTCTCTCTTCATGTGGCACCCGAAATGACACCCCAACTTCTATTGGTGCGCGTGTGTGTGTACTTTATTTGGTCGATTTTCCTCGATCGAGGTGGTTTCTGAAAACTCAAATCAGATGTAGAGGATGGGCCAACAGAGGGAATTTTTTTCTCAGTAATGTAGTACAAGTTAGACAGTTTTAACAAATATGACAATACTACAACAATAGATGCGTGAGTCTAACTGTGGAGAATTGGAGTACACATTTAAGGTGTCTGGAAGGATTTTATTGGAAGCCTGAAGTGAGATGGGCACTTGCCAATCGCAGGCCACCGCAACCCATTTCATGAGCGAATGCGCAACCTGAGGTGAGGCTGGGCCGCCGGCTGCCGCACTTTGCGTCCCGGTCGTCAATTTCAACAGGAAATATGCTAATAACGCCGTTTTGACGATATCATCTTGGACCTTGAGGGCCGGTATTCTGTAAAGAACAGACCAGAGGATTCAAGTTGAAAAACGGACTCTTCATGAGGCTCCGCCTCCCCTGACAGCTTATCCCCGGTGTGCACATTATTCCTTGCGCAGACATTTTGGTTGATCCACACTAGAGAAATTGCTAGCGTGTGCGCGGGCGTGCCAGCGTGTTTGTTATGCACGCCCGCCGCTCTGCATGCATTTGTAAACATTATGTAAATATGCAATCAACACAAGCCACTCGGCACTCGCAGGACATAAACACGGCCGCCATCTTTCGTTCTCTGGCTGCTTTTCCTCAGTTTGTAATCATTTTCTTATTATCGCTGTTGATGCGCTTTAACAACAGAGGTGTTAGTGTCACAGATGGGGGTCCCGCTCCCCCTTGCCCACCCTCCCCCGATCATCCACGCGGTCAATTGCAAATATGCTACGAGAAAACAGCAACACGAGGGGTGAGGACTTTTGATGGAGTCATTTCAACACTTGTTTGAGAGGCGCGTAAACGGCTCTTGAAAAACGCCCGCTGAGCTTCTGATCATTCAAATGCATCGTCCGTTCAAAACGCGCTCAAAGATTAAATTCACGTATCGATAAATTCAGGAAAATAATGCACGATGCTGAAACGGTCACAAAAGAATAAGCTCCACGCATATAAAAGAGTGTATGATCATCATTTTAAAAATTGCAATTAAAGTGAGACGTAAATGATTTACTTTAATCTTGAAATATTTTACTATTCATTTCATTTTCATGTCATTCAACAAAATACTAGAGGAAATTGGGACAGAGCCGTAATAAATGAAAATGATGGCAAGAGCCGGAAAATAAAAGCAAATTGCCAAATAAATGTAAATTCAATCAAACTTGTCCAAAAATGACAAATACTGTTGATGCTGAAACATGAAATAAAATGAATGGCAATACTGGAAAATGCTCCAAAAAATGTAAGCAAAATATCAAATGAAGATATTTAATTGGATTAAATTGGCAAAATAATAATGACCACATTTTTCACAAAAAAAAAAAAAATCTATATACCTGTATATATGGACACATTGTACAAATTAAAATCAAACCAAATTCAAGTAAATGTCAACAATGTGAAAATATAAAGTCCCATTTGTGAATGAATGAACGCCATGTGTCGCAAAGTCAACCACCTGATGCCCCCCATGCACTTGCAGTCCACACACACACTCTTTTGTTTCCAATTGGCCTAGTGGGCCCCTTCGAGTTGTATAGTGGCTGACTTTGGTATTGTATTAACCACATCCCAGAGGGATTCGAGCATATTCCTAAAAAAAAAAGGGGGAAAAAAAGTCAGTATGTGCGCAGGAGTAGTGGGGGAGTCGCGGGATCAGTTGTCAAGTGATTGTGAGTGCGTGAAAGGCCGTGTCCATCATCTTGACAAGCAGACATGCACTTTGCTCTCTGACATGCGTGCTCTCACACACACACACACACACACACAAACACAGGTCTTTATTGATGTGCTACGGCAGCATTTTTCAGTGTGTGTGTGTGTCTGTTGTATGTTCTGATGGAAAAAAAATACATTGATTTTTTTTCCCCAGTGATTCATGACCAGGTACCTCGATCAAGTGTGTATGTGTGTGTGTGTGTGTGCGCGCGCGTGTGTGCGTGTGTTCATCATGTGGCTGACACGTTGACAGGTTAGATAGGCCCCTCCCCACCTCTGTTCTCTCAGCTGCCCTCTGATGAGGCTGAGTGACTCTCAATGGGCTTTCAGGACACGTCGATTGTGGATGTGCTGGGAAAGCGAAGCAGCGCCAGGGACTGATAAGACTTTCAAGAAGAAATGCGCAAAACACAACCAAAGTACAATTTGTCGATGTCTTGAGGCGATATCAGTAGTGTCGTGATAAAAGGTATTCAGTGAATGTTAGTCATCAAAAATACTGATTGATCAATTAACAATTTGCGTAGTAATTTACAGTAAACTCAGGTTCCGGGTTTACAGTTGCGCTATTTTGTGGATTTCTTTTTTTTTTTTTTTTTTTTTCAGTTTATAGCTCTATTTTGCCTTGCATTTATTTGGAGTGTAATTGCGCTGCCAACCACTAGATGGTGGTATACTATTTAGTGTAGAAGAACAAAAACACAAAGTATTTCAGCTCCGCCCATTGACTTTGATCATGAATTAAGACTGCCGCTAGCGAGAAGTGAATCCGTCGGCAGACATTTTACGTTGCCACTCACTAAGCGTGCTTAACTTGAATGCTTTGATTTCACCGCTGCGTTTCCGTTATTTTCTGTCTCTGCGATGAAAATGCCACAGTGTGTGGCAGACGGTTGTGCCAGTTTAGAGGCATTCGGCCGCTTCGGCGCCAAAGATGTGAAATAAGGGCTCGGATTTGCAAAGATTTTCCATCTTTATTCTCCGACGGAGTCGCTTCAGGTGGATCGCAGAGACGGGGACCGAGCGGAATTCGTGTGAATGCGTCGGCGTGTTTAATCTTCGTGAGCGTCATCATTAAAGTCTTGACTAATGACTGCGCGAGCGTCCAATGAAGACAAATGGCTGAGTGCTGATTGACTCTTGATGTATGGTGGAACTTAATGAGGCGATGTGTCAAATGGTAGAATCGTTGAGCTTGCTTATGTCATCAGTCATTTATGGGGGGAATTGACAGTAATGTTGTTTTCAATGTGGGCAAAAAAAATAATGGCTGAATCACCTTTAGATGAGGAGAAAAATTACCCCCACCCATTCCTCAAAATTAACAGGAAGTCAGCCAATTTGGTGGCCATGTCTATCAGATCAAGACTCATGAAAAACTCTCAAGAACCCACCCCAAAATTTGAACAGGAAGTCAGCCATATTAATTCGAAGCAGCCATGTTGGACAAAACTTGTTGGCAGTTTCCTGATCTATCGCAAAATTCAACCGACGGGAGCGGCTCTATTGGAAGTGAAGAGGCTGCCGGTCTAAGGATGGCATAACGCGGATGTCCAACACTCGGACTCAGACTGTGCTCAACCACAAACTGTTGCGGTTTTGGAGCGTCTCTGCAAGATGGTCAAGAACTTGGAGAAACTGGAATCCGTGCTCAAATATTGACTGAAATCACGGATTTGGCTGATCGACGCCACTAAAGAGACATAAGCCACGGACTCAAGGCTGTCTTAAATTCTTGGGCAGCCTGCTACCAAAACAACATCTGCTATCTCGACCTTCCCCTGATGAAAGTATCCACGGAAGCTAGTCCCCCACCCTCACCCCCTCCCTCATACATTCCCTTGTTTCACCGTCTTCATTAAGATTAAGATTAAGATATCCTTTATTTGTCCCGCAATGGGGAAATTACAATCAGAATTCAGAAAGGAAAAACGCTGGGTAGGGAGAGGGAAAAAAAAACACGCTCGAACTATCCTCTTCCGAGGATAATTTAAGTCCAGGATAAAAAAGACCCTAGCACACGAATAAGCATTAGACAGTTACAACAAGTCACAAGACATAACGTGTATAAGAGGAGGAGGGGGGGGGTGAATGGGAAGGGGGGGTAGGGTAACCGCGACGCGCCCGAAATGACCAGCTGCACGGTCACCGTTGCGCTCCGCATTATCGAACCACGTCACGGGGGAAAAAGAATCGGAGCGATGAAGACGGTGATAACAAGGATGTGTATGCACGTGTGGTTGTCCAGTTGTGTATGTGTATGTGTGTACAGGTCATAGCTGCTTCGTCGAGGTCTGCTCATCATGAAGACAGTCCCGGCTTATCAGTCCATGGCCGAGAAGGAGGGGGGTGGTGGTGGGGGCCCTAGACTCCATGCGTATTTCCATCCAGGGGAAAGGCCGTGGGGAGATTGACATTGTTTATGTCTTGTGACCTGTTGTAACTGTCATATGCTTGTGCAGGAGTTTTTTGCCTCACTCAAATTATCCTCAAAATGAGGGTAATTCAAGCGTGGGTTTTTTTTTCTCCCCCTCTCCCTCCCTTGTGGTTTCTTTCTGACTTCCGGGTTGAGTGAACACTGGCGCGTTTTGGCTGCCACTGCTCAACCCGTATTGTTTTGTGTTTTTTGTTATTGTAAAGTGTCCTTGGGTGTCTTGAAAGGCGCTTATAAATAAAATGTATTATTATTATTATTATTATTATAAAATCCACTGCTTGTTCTTGGTGAAATTCTACTGCTGAATTCTCCCAAAGTTAGGCCTGACTGGAAGCAGGTATCCTTGACAGATGGGTGACACTAAATTGTCAGACTTTTTTGCCAACCCATTCTAAAGTTCGCACAAAAAAGTCTCAAGCACTCACTCGCGTAATTGAACAGGAAGTTGGGCGTTTTGGTATGAAGTAGCCATTTTGGATCAATCCCAGGTCCCTCACATTTTTTGGGGGGGTTGGGGGTCTATGGTAATTTCCGCGTGCAGAGCATGGCATCCAAATTGCCCATCATTTTGAGGATTCTTTCAGTAATCACACTTTCCAATCTCTTTGCAGCATCTCCTCATCCCAACCACGTGGGCCGAGCGTGTCTAAAGCTGAAGGTGTATGTCAGACCTCCTGGTAAGTCAAGATACGCACTCACACCCGCGCACATGCACACGAGCCCAGATTGGCTATCAGCGAGAAATTAAAGGGGCGTGAGAGGTCTGATTGAATGGCACGGCTCAAAGGCTGAGCTCCAATTTGCAGAAAAGCCAGACCAAGCTTTCGCACAGGGGCAGGCAACCTATGGCCCATGGGCTGTATTTAGCCCCAGGAGAGTGTTTGGTGTCGTCCACCATGCAATTCTTTACACACCAAAAAAAAGGACGGGGGGGGGGGGGGGGGGGAAAGGAGAATAATTGACACCTTCCGGTCCTGCAAATCCATTAAATAGTTGGACTTTTAGGGACAGGAGAGTCAGAGCTGAAACTGTACATTGAGGCGCCATGCTGGGTGCTGAACTTGAATTTCTCGATGCAATTATAACAGTAAGCAAAAGCGCAATCGAACTGTAATTCATTGCAGACCCCCCGCCCCCACCACCCCAACGTGTCTCCCGTCTTGTCTTCTATTACGGACGCTGGTGGAAAAAAAATAATAACCCGATAGAGCAATGCGGTGAATGTAGGTCAGATGGCAGGAAGCTGTTATGCAACTCTTATTTTGAAGGTCTACCAGTGAGGCAGATGTGAAGGGGAGCTCGAAAAGCAGCATCGAACGTTCCTAGTAACTTGTCTCCCTTGATGGTGACGCACTTTGAAGATGTTAGGGGGAGGAAAGATGGGGGGGGGGGCACATGAGCCAGCTTTCCGAGCTTTGGATGGTTACCCTTCCTCCCAAATTACTGAAACAACATCACTTCCGTTGCTTTTATTCTGGAATGAAATCTGTCCGTCATTGCAACCCTTCTCGTGTGTGAAGAACTGACACGGTGAATTTACAAGTGGGTTGTGTGTGCGTGCGTGTGTGCGTGCGTGTGTGCGTGTGTGTGTGTGTGTGTGTGTGTGTGTGTGTGTCGGCGCTCTGCTCCAGATTCGGCGAGTCTCTGTGATTAAACTGTAATTAGGTTGGTTAAACCCCCCCGCAGAGCTCCGCTGCCGTCGCTTCCTCCCACCTCTGTCGTCTTCTTGCTGCGCTTTGCCTCTCCAGTTGCAGGCAAAGAGTTGCAAGTTGTGCTCTCCCTTTTGGCTCCTCGCGTTTCCCCGAGCGATTCGGTTCGGTTTGGAACTGCTTTAACTCCCGAGCCGGCACAGGTAGGACGTATGGCGAAAGCTGCATCAGCTCCAGTACGCACAAAGTGACATGCTCGCACAATCAAAAGTCAATCATCAATACAATGGATGAATGGCCTCCATTTTTTTTTCCTGTTAAACCCGACTCAAACAATTGGCGGAAGCACACAATTATTTGCACCTATCGGCATTTTTTTTTTTGCTCTTTCTGAGACGCCCTAAGATGCCACCCGAACGTCTTGCTCCTCCAAAGCGGTCATGTTAGCAAGCATTAGTTATCAGCTGATAGCCAGCCGGCCTGACGGCATACTGCAGCGTAATAGAAGATTCAGGTAGCGGCCCGAAAGGCTAATCGCGGAGTTGACGCCCGAGCGAGCAGGGTGGTAAACTTCTCAAGAAGATGCAGAGAAAGGTCTGGCTCGCCGACGGGCAGTGTTAGACTGATGTTGGCTGATCAGCTGCGAACGGCTAGCTTTTCAACGTAAGCGAGCCAGATCGGAAATCGGTCCAGTCCAAGTTTTCTCTGTGTCTTTCACTCTTTTGTCAGATGGGATGTTTTGTCGCGTCTCGTCTGTGTTTCAGATGGCTCGGGATACGATTCTCCGGAGCCCTTCCTGACGGACGGCGGTCGGAGCTGGAGGCCAGACACTGTGGGCCGAGTAGCGGCTCCAGCCTGGCTCCTGCTCGGTCTCTTCTTCTGGCTGTGACCCCCTGACCCCGCCCCCAACCGTCTTCCTGGAGCTCCTCGCCCTGGGATGCCGGGGTGGGCCGGGCTGGACTGAGCTGGCTGTCCCTCGAAACTCCACCACCTCCCTCAGGGAAGCCCCTTTGACCCGCCCCATCCACCTTCCCTCGCACCCCCACTTATCTTCAATGCGACCACCAGCCACTGCCACGCCCCTGCCCAACCCCCACCACCCCCCCGCCCGCCCTCCATGGCCCAACCACGGACAACCTTACCAGGCCTGGCAAGTCTGCAGGGGTGGACTGGATATGTTTGCACTCTGGGAAATGTCCTTTCACTTGCATCAGGATCTTCTTTGGATGTGACGATAGACTCTTGGCCAGCGATGAGGTAGAGGTCGCCGTGGATATGATCAAACTTGTCATCCATCCAGAAGCTCGGCCCGGATGCACAAAACGGTTTTTGTACTCCCAAAGCCTGAAGCGCAAGTAGCCAAGCCTGCATTTTGTTTCATTTTTTTTTTTACAACCTAATCAAATTCTCGCCGTCGACTTAACCGATCGGGATCACGCGCGCGCACACCATGACAACTTTAACCACAGCCTGTTTGGGAGGCTTAGCGGGTGGGTCTGGCGAGGTGTACATTTTCAGGTGGGATGTTGTTCTCGTCTCGTTTGTTGTTTCTAAACTAAAGCATTTATCACCGCCTGCTCTCGACACAGGCCAAGTCTGCACTTGTCTTAGTCCAACAGGTTCGGGTGACTTCTGGAACCATGACTTTACTCCTGTATGAATGTACCACCGGTCACCCACCTCTTTGTGTTTGTGTATCGGTACGACTGTGGTCACTTCTCTCAGACCAGTGAGCGGCGGGTTCTGGGTTGCGGTTTCTGGGGAACGGGTTCTCGGGACTGGGAGGTGGGGTTTGATGAAGAGGTGGCGAAGGGTAAGAGGTGGCGCCACTCGAGTTGCATGACCACTGTGAAACCCTCAGAACAACCTTGTTTGTATTGATGATCTATTTTTTCATTGGGGGGGGGGCACCAGAAGCACCCTGCTGCCACTCTCGGTCTCCCAGGACTTTTTTCAGACAGCTGACAGGAGGAGTCTCTCTCTTCACGCAGTCTCGTGGTGATTTGAGTTCGGAATGGCAAATCGGATGGACCCACTGGATGAAATCAACCGGCAACCATCCAAGAGACTCGACCGCACCGCAAACGGACGCTTGCTTATTCGAACTGGTCTTGGCTCTTTAAAACCAGTCGAAAAGGAAAGCGCGTGGATTGTGACGAGTGCGGTAGCGCCACACACACACGCACGCACACACCCACATGCAGGATGGACTGAGTTTCATGTCAAAAGATGCGTGGAAGAAAGTGCAAATTTTGTTGCTGGGAAGTGAACATATCAGAGTAAAGCACTGTGAAGACACGCATACATGCAGAGATACACGTCAGCCTGTCTGCCCTCGCAAGAATTTCGTGGCATTTTAAACAAAAAGTACAGGGTAATTTTTTTTTAATTTGATCTAAAATCGGCTCTTTTTTTTTTTTACATGGGAATTTTATGGATCTTGTTTGAACATTTTTCTGAAATTCTCGAGTTCATGTCGGCCACTTGAGTGGACTGTGTTCCAAGACAAGGCGCCATTTCACTGGAGCTCGCGAGAATAATAGTCCAGCCATAACATCACACCCCCCGCCCCCACCCATTGTAATTTCCCGCTAAATTCTTGTGAGTTGCGGATCATATGTTGAAAAGCACACAATACAAGGCATGCACATATACACAACACAACACACACACACAAACAAGGGGAAGCACTTCCTTCTCGGTTTCCTCTTATTTTTGTAGCATTTAAAAAAAAAAAATCACTGTTAAAACCTCCTGCGTGGGATGCAGTGATGAGTGGGCGAGAGTGAGTGTAGCCTGTGGAAGATTAAAACAAACAAACAAACAAAAGAAAAAAAAGACGTGTCTTCTTTTCTTCTACCGATGCCGTCCTGCTATTCTTCTCCGGTTCATGATCCGACGCTCATTTTCGTGGTTGGTGGGAACACCCTGAACCGGTTGCCAGCCAATGTTTAATCGGCACAAATGGGAAGAAAAAAAAAAAAAAAAGAAAGAAAGCACGGTGACATGTTGCAGTGCCTCACATTCATGTCAATCAAAATGTGCCGTGATGATCAGATGTTTGGCTTTGTTTTTTTTCCCTCCCAGGTGAGGGACAAAGTTGGCTGCGTTACAACAGAAAGTGGGCCTACCAATGAGCAAATGATAGTGGAAACTCATTATTTATTGTGATCACGCAGAAGGTAAACACGCTGCCTTTCGCTGTCCAATTCATCATTTCATTATTTTAGCCCCCACCTCCTTTTTAATTGGCTTTGCATGTGGAACAACAATTGGCAGGAGGGGAATTTTGGCCTGGAAGACGGCAGTTTGGGCGCCAGCCAAGGAAGGAGCGCCATGAAATACAGATGGCAACGCATCTTCAGTTTTTTTTTTTCATTTTTACTCCCGTTTGTTTCATCGCTCTTGTTTCCAGACAACAGGCTAATCCCTTCTTCCTCTTCTTCTTTCACAAACTTTTTTTTTTTTTTTACGGAATTATGGAATTAGGGCAGCACTTCCGCCCTTGTTAATGAGCAAGAGCGTGATGAAAGAGCTCGATCTTGAGCGTGCCATCTGCACTCACTGTTCCACACATGCATACATTGTATACCTTAGAGGGAATTCTTTGCTGCGCTGTCGGATCTGGCGTGAAATGATAAAACGTCAGGAAAAAAGTTGAGCAAGAGCACACACACGCATGGGCCCAGATGGGGCCATGTGTTGTTGCTGAATAATGCATGCTATGTAGATGCTATAAAAGATACATGGCAGGGCAGAGCTGGCCACCTTTTGACACTGAATGGATAGAACAGTGCAAAACATACATTCGTGTCATTTGCTGTGCGGTGATACGATCTCCATAAACATTGTTACATCTCGTTATTAAGTCACATCTCCAGAATAACCATGGGGGGCATGATGGACGACTGATTAGCATGTCCGCCTCACAGTAAAGAGGTCCAGGGTTCAAATTTGGGCTCGGCCTTCCCATGTGGCGTTTGCGTGCTCTTCCCGTGCCTGCGTGGGTTTTCACCGGGGACTGGCCCTGCGATTGGTTGGCAAACCAGTTGAGGCTCCAGCACGCCCGTGACCCTCGTGAGGATAAGCAGTTTAGAAAATGGATGGATGGATTCCAAACAGTACTAAATATTTGGTGGGTTATGTCTCACATAACATGGTTTAGTAATAAGTCACTATTTTTTCTATGATTTCATTTGTAGCGCTTTTTCCTGGGTCAGTTTGTCTCACAAGATAAAATATAAAATAAATCAATAAAATAGCCAGGTTTATTCAACGCAAGAAGAGCTGATAAAAAAAACAAGAAGAAGAACAAAAAACATCCACTGGAAATACACATTGACTCACAGGGGTCTGAAGGAAATGTAGGTGAAGGGTAAATGCTGCACTCGTGTGGGGGGACACAGCAACGCTTCTTTTCTTCTCTCCGGATACAGATGACAGCTAAAGTGTGCGGCGTTCAAATACCCGGGCCATTCTACGATTAAAACGTTTTGACGTAAAAAAAAAAAAAAAAAGCTCGAATCCCTTGCGGACACGTTTTTTTTCTCTTTGCCGTCTACCTTCCAGTCTTCCTTAATTTGTTACGCCTTCCTTCTTCTGTACGGAAGCACACAGCAATACTGAAATAGATGTATTCACAAAGTTGAACATTAGGGACACTTTTGCAGGAACGGCTCCAGCTTTTCTTCTTCTCTCCCGGGGCTAAAAGCAGACTTGACTGTTACATAAGGGCCCGAGAAAGTAATTTATAACTAATGTTAAGTCAAATGCTGTCGCGGCTAAACTGGGGCTACACGTTAAACACTGGGATCCGATGGTCCCTGAAGGCACCGACCGTTAGCCACTCGCGCGCACGTCGCCCGTCAGCGCGTACGTGCTCGTGATCGAGAAGGAAGAAGAGAAGCGAGGCCAAGTGAAGGAATCCCGAAGTTTCTGACGAGTTCACATACTCGACTCAAGGAGGAGTTGCCGGCTCGAAAACCTCGACGCGGGGAGGGTTTGAAGGTAAGTACCGACCGCCCTCGGACGACTTTATCGGTCTCTCGCCCCAGCCGTCGGCGTTGTTTGTTTGGGTGGCGGCGTCAGGGGGAAAGCGGAACTAGCTTTAGCCGACTAGCTCCTGGTCGGCTCCGTGGGGGCCACTTTGCTCGGATCCTGCCGGTCGTCGACGGCCACTTTTTCAGCACAATGTAAGTGACTTTTACTCATTTTAAAACAGTCTTTCCTCATACTTGGTTGTTCGGGTTTCACCGGCCGATCTTTAATGTCGTTGTCTTTATTTGATCACTTTCGCGCATGCTAGTCATGCTAACGTCACCTGTTTCTCAAGTTAGATTTTTTTTCTCGTGATATCACTAAATGCTTCGATTAGTACCGGTGGAGATTTTTATTGCGCGTTTTAATTAAAAAAAAGTACAATTGTATCTTGTTTTCTCTCATCCCCTAAATATGAATTATATTAGTATTACATATTTGTTAGTTGTTAATCTTTCAAGTTACGATTTTAAAGCCCCCTCGCCCTCCCTGAATTATTTCCCATCAATGACTCCGGAGGAAAAAGAAGACTTTTCTTCGGTGGTCTGTGTTAAAGCGTCATCGTGAGGAAAAAGCATAGACGTCATTGTGTAGTGCACCAAGATCTGGTGGAACAGGTTTGGGTAGAAAAACCAGAACTCGAGTCGGCACGTCCACATTGGCCTTTTCGAAAAGCCTTGTTGGTTAGAGAGGCATGTGGGCCAATTGAATGCGTGGATGTTTATGCGCAAATGCTGGCCTTTAATTGTTTAAGAAAACAAAACAAAAAAAAAACTTGCCCCTCCCGCAAGTATCCCAAAATTTCTCACATCTATATGGATGCAGTATATTATCAATATTTAGGCTCGGCAATATGGCCTAAAAATAACCCCCCCCCCCCCCCTTCATAAATAGGTTTTGTTTTGCTTTGACGATTGCGCGATTCAAAATGTTTTGCTTTGTATTTTTTTTTCTACTGATATCAAACCAAAGTTTCGACTTCAGCAGAAATAATACCATGAAATGTTTTAAATTTTAAAAAAATGCGATGCATTAACCAGTCGGCCACCATGCTTTCTTTAGTGCCAGTAAATTATTGTTTTTTTTAACTCTACTAAATTGTTTTTTTTGGTCAATTTAGCTTTCATTTGTTAGAAAGGGAGCATGTTTAAAAAAATTAATAGACTCTAAAGTCATCCCGACAAGCTGATGCTCCCTCTTCCTTTTTGCCGTTTCCCGTTCAAAGTGCCATCGCTGCAGCTTTGACTCCAAGGAAGCGGGCGACGGGTTTCCAGTAAGCAGAATTCCTCCACGGTTTCCTCGCTCCCCCGATGGCTTTGTCGAGTTTTTGCCGTTTGTGTGCCAAAATGCGGCAACCGTTGCACCGCTTGAAGGAAGGTGTGGGGTGGGGGGGGGCGACGCTACATTCACAGTGACTTTGAACGCACGGCAACGTCCTCGGAGGAGAGCAAGTCGGGGCTTGCTGATGCCGTCTCGATGACTTTTCGATGCCCGCAAACGGCGTTCAACTGTCACAATCGGCCTGGATTGCGTTTTCGTTGCGCTAAACCGCCGTGATGCAGTAAAATCTCACAAGGCCTGTCAAACGTTGACTCGCAGCCATAAAAGAAAGAAGCAAAGGAGATCACCGAGGATGGACCATTAACTACCTCCGGATCCCGAGAGTTGAAAATCCAAACATGAAAAGGTGCCTTGTCGTAACCTCAACATTAAAGCGGGCACGTGTACACATGAGCCGAAAACCAAATTACTTTAATAAAACTAACAATAAGAAAACAAATGCTTGCTAAGCCCCTCGAGTGCACGAACTAGCGATGGCTCCAGCTCACACGAGCCACTCAACCCGCAGAACGTTCACAACTCGCGCTTTTCAAAGCCGCAGAACTCCGGGATGGCAAACCCGAAGCGCACAAGACGGTGCCTGCTCGCCACGTGCGCGTTGTCATCGGTCGAGGATTTGATTCTCAAAATGATTTGATAGCTGCAGCCTCAGTCAAGTGGTAAAAGTGTTGTGGAATGGCTTGACCCAGAGGTGTCGCCTTCATTCCCATGTTTGCCTCCGATTGTGGTCAGATGTTGACTTTTACAGGTCGAAAAAGTGGCTAAAAGACTGACTTTCTAGTCCTAAAGATGTCGGATGTTGACTCGACAAACTCCATCTTGTGACTCTCTGCGTTGCTCTTTGTACTCATAACCGATCCATTCCAATTTCTGTTGGCAGGTGTCAATGTTCAGACTCGTGACGGCGCTCCGCATCTGACAATGGCTGCTTGTCGGCAAAAAAAAAAAAAAATAAAATCACGATATATATTTTTGGGACTCAAAAATCTGCCATTTTCCTCAAATTGGAGAGCCGATGGCAGCCATTTTGGACTAATTTTTGAAGGCCAACAGAAAATTGAGTTCTGTGCCAAAATAAGCATGCAACTTAAAAAAAATAAAATAAAATTTAAAAAATGTAAATTTCTACCTTTTGCCATTCTTGAGAAAACAGTTGAACATCGGTAAGTTTCTTGAAAATTCTCTTTTCCGAGGAACAATCTGAGGAAAAAGAGCTTCAAAGTGAAATGCAGAACGTTCACTTTGATGCTATTTTTATTGATTGATTGATTTATTTATTTTTTCATTTGCGAAGCCTCAAACATCTCAAGCATGCTTTCCCACGAAACCACGCCAAAAGGGCACTTTGAGCGCAAAATAAGACGTTGATTGCAAGAGAAACACTGCACTGACACATGAACTGTGCGTGAACTTTGCGCGAACGTTGACCTTCCTCCTTGCTCTCACCACGACACTGCTTTCGCACTTGCCGCTCACGCGGGATCGCCGTACCGAATACGCCCACGCTCTCACCTTCCGTAGATCTTTTCAAAGCCACTCCTCCCATCCTGTGGCGATTGATCATGCCGAAATCATTCCCCAAGCCTTAATGCTTCATGAGGGAGCCATTTTGATGGGTTTTCTCCACCGAATAACTCGTGGCGCTCTCTCGCAGGCCGCAGACTATCGAGCTCAGTACCACGGGAGGAGCGTCCAAACTGGACAGCGGCAACATGGACGACATGACGGTGGAGCAGATCGCCGCCCGGGCCAACCAAGTGACGGACGAGGTAACGCCAGCGCGTGAGCAAGGCGTCGCCCGAACCGGAACGAGCCCATTGCAAATCGGCGTCTCGCTGACGCCTGGAGAATATTTACAAAGCATCCTGCTCAGCTGGCTGGCGCCGCCTTTTGTCAACAGCGTCGAGACATTTTGTTGATTCAACAATTTGCACGCCAGGAAAAAAAAATGGCGCTTTATTGTGATGACCGGGGAACGATTTGAGAAAAAAAAAATGGGTGTGGTTTTGATGCCAATTAAAACTAGTGAGAGGTGCGTGCGGCTCCCAATTGGTCGGGACTATTAATATGCGCAAACGGAGTTCTGGCTTTTGTCGTAACCTCGTAATCATGGGCATACCGTTGCAGTATTTCATGCTGATTTTTTTTTTTTTTTTGAAATCTCAAAGCTTGTCACTGTTCAATCTTGGTGTTTTATGCAATGCGCTTACGCTAGTCTGTCAACTTTGAACGGCTGCTACTTGATGACCGACTTGTGCCGCTTCTCCTGCTTGAACGCGTGGGCGCTCGATGACGTCATGTTTTTCTGTCTCTTCCTTCCTTCTGCCTTCGCCCGCTCGGCTGACATCCCTGTCGCCTTCTGCTCAGTGGAGGTCAGAAACGAGTTAACTATCAAATGATGTGCATTGAGAGATCATATGAGTATTTTGCACGTGCCCGGCCGGGGTCGCTTATCAATCAAAATGCCAATGTTCTTGCTATTCTCGGTGATCGCGGGTCATGGTCATCAACAAAGGTTAAATCAAGGCAACTAGACTCTTCTTTGTTGAAATGTTTGGATCTATGTTTTCTTGTTTGTTTGTTTTTTCCTTGTCTGAAAACATTCAAAAAGTGACTTGGGCAGCTCTGCTAAAAGGTGAACGAGATCTTATTTTGTTATTGTTTTTTTTTTTTTGAAGCATAGATGAAGATGCCTCGTTTTGATCGACACCCTCAAAGAGATCTTTTCCTTGACTTCAGTCTTATTGTCTTGGTCAATTGTTTGCTAAAAATAGAAACGCGAGAATGTCGCACACCTGCAGCAGCCGCCTTCCCAAGTCATTGCCTGCGTCGTGTTTTCCATTCCTCGCGCGTTTGTCACCTGACAAGTAGGCGGGGGGGGGGGGGGGTGATGGTGGTGCCTTCGTGAATAGGAATGGAAATTCAGAATCCAAGATAACATGTATCGGCCGTTCTCCATTTTGTTTTTGTAGTCTCTGGAAAGCACGCGGCGGATGCTGCAAATGGCCGAGGAGGTGAGACCCGACGACCGCCCTCGTCATCGTTCGGCGATCCCGTGACTGAACAACCAGAAGGGAGCTGACAAACATTCTTGCATTGCATCCTCACCCGGTTAATGACGCCCTGCTCTTTGCTGTTTGCAGAGCAAAGAAACTGGCATTAAAACCATGGTGGTCTTGGACCAGCAAGGAGGTGTGTGTGCGCCATTTGCCCGGGGGGGGGTCCACTGTCCTCCGAAAAGTCAATCAGTCTATTTGATGTTGTTTGGTGGAAGACTTTCTTTTGTTTCAATCAAAATGTCGGCCACGGTGTGTAATGGCGGCGAACGCCGCGCTGATGTTTCAGAGCAGCTTAATCGCGTGGAAGACGGCATGGACCAGATCAACCAGGACATGCGGCTGGCCGAGAAGAACCTGACCGACCTCGACAAGTGCTGCGGACTTTGCGTCTGTCCGTGCAACAGGTCCCAAAACGCGCCTCTGCCCGTCACGATGCCGTGACCCCTGCGCAGTCGCAAAAAGTCAAAGTCGCCCTCCCCCCCAGAGTTTCATCCATCGAGAACGACTCCCGGTACAAGCGCACGTGGGGAATCGGAAGCGGACTCGACAGCGAAAGCAACGGCGACGGTTCCAAAGTGGTGTCGAAACAACCCGCGGGCGTTCGGAACGGTCAAGCCGGCCAAGTCAACGCGCCGCCGCCGTCTGGGCCGTACATCAAGAGGCGAGCGTTCCACCTTTGGGCCCTTTCCTCGATGGATTCTTCGTGTCATAGATTGTTTTTTTTTTTTAATTGGGGATTACAAGCCGGATAAAGTTGAGCCATTCAAACATTTCGGTCTCTGGAACGGCGCTTCTTACTGGGACACTTGTCAACGTTTCAGGATAACCAATGACGCCCGCGAAGACGAGATGGAGGACAACCTGAACGCTGTCGGCGGCCTCATCGGCAACCTGAAATCGATGGCGGCGGACATGGGCACCGAACTCGACAAGCAGAACAAACAGATCGACCGGATCACCGACAAGGTAACATGGGTTCCCGTATCTGACCAAATATCCAATCCCCCGACCGTTAGATCATTAAAAAAATATATATATATTATACAGTATATTTAGATACTTCATGCATCCTGTGCAAGCAACATTGTTTGCATGCGTGTAGTGCATTTGTTTTAATCATTTAGAACAGAGTGCAAACCGAAAAAAATTAGCAGCTTTGAAGAAGTATTAAAATAAATGTTAATGTAGAAAAATATCACCACTATTCCCTTAAAATTCTTGTTTTGTTTTTTACTGTTCTATTTGGGTTCAAACATTTTTCCTGATCATGACCACCACTTTGGTTTCTCCCCCAAAATATGACTGTCATCTAATTATGTCTTGTGTGACATTACAACTTTATTTTTGTAAGATTATGACAATTCTTGCAGGATTCCAATTCATTTCTAAAAAAAAAACATTACCGAATGATTCCGATTTTTTTTTTCCTTCTCCTTGACAATTTTGACTTTATTCATGCATGATGACAGCTCCCCTCCCAAGTCTCCCAAAAATTACTTTCTCTTGTGGTGACTTTTTTTTTCATAGCATTATAACTTTGAGAGTCATATTTCTTCACTCCACAAAAAAGACAAATTTCCAAATGTGTCATTGTGTTTTAATTGCTGCTCACTTTTTTTTTTTTTTTTTGCATCCAGGCGGACATGAACAAAGTACGCATTGACGACGCAAACCAGAGAGCCACCAAGCTCATCAACTAAGAAGCCAGCCGCTCTCTCCATCCCCACACACGCATACACCAGCACAGCCACGCAAGAACACACAATAGACTTGTGTAGAATATAGAGAGGACTAGTGAAAGGACTTTTTTTTTTATAACAAAAAATCAATTTAAAAAATAGCTTTCGACACACACACAGGACTGTCACGCAAGAACACAAGCTCACTATGCAGAGCGCCAAATGGTTAATGTATGCAGGATCCCTCAAAAACTTCCAACCGCTTTTAAAAATGGCCGCCTCTCGGCAGCAAAAACCTATTGGGGAACGCATTGTTTTGTCGGTGCCGCTCTCGACATGGCTTCCACCAGTGGACTGGTTCTATTCCCCCATCAATGGTTATTGTATGTCTAATTTCAAACCATGCATCTATTTAATTATTCCTTCAAGCAGAGCTGTGAATGAAATCACCTCCCCGGTCCCCTTTTTAAACCTATTTAAAATTCAAAATGTGCTTCCTCCCTGCCATGTCCCCGATACGTGGCCCGGTGTCCGAGGGATCGGCAAGTGGACAAGTGGATTGTCATGTAAATATCCTTGTTAGCGATTAGCATGCTAGCATTCAGGTCTGGTGATCGGTGTAAATATGTTCGCTCAGCAGCACAACATTAAAAAAACAAAAGCCTCTTTGTTGAATTGTTTGTACTCTGTAATAAAGCTATTATTCCAAGTATGAATGTCATCTGCTCAGTCTTTTTAAATATGTTCGCTCAGCAGCACAACATTAGCCGAAAAAAAACGACCACGTATAGTTATAGTAAGGCGTTTTCTGCCCGAAAAAAACGACCATGTATAGGAAGGCGTTTTTTGCCGGGAAAAAACGACCATGTAAAGGAAGGCGTTTTTAGCCGAAAAAAACGACCATGTATAGTAAGGCGTATTTAGCCGAAAAAAAAACGACCATGTATAGTAAGGCGTATTTAGCCGAAAAAAAAACGACCATGTATAGTAAGGCGTTTTCAGTCCGAGAAAAACAACATAGTAGTAGGCGTTTTTAGGCCGAAAAAAACGAAATGGTATAGTAAGGCGTTTTTGCACGAAAAAAACGAAATGGTATAGTAAGGCGTTTTTGCACGAAAAAAACGACATAGTATCCATCCATCCATTTTCCGAACCGCTTGATCCTCACTAGGGTCGCGGGGGGTGCTGGAGCCTATCCCAGCCGCCTCCGGGCAGTAGGCGGGGGACACCCTGAATCAGTTGCCAGCCAATCGCAGGGCACACAGAGACGAACAACCATCCACGCCCACACTCACACCTAGGGACAATTTAGAGCGTCCAATCAGCCTGCTATGCATGTTTTTGGAATGTGGGAGGAAACCGGAGCACCCGGAGAAAACCCACGCAGGCCCGGGGAGAACATGCAAACTCCACACAGGGAGGCCGGAGCTGGAATCGAACCCGGTACCTCCAAACTGTGAAGCCGACGTGCTAACCACTGGACTACCGGGCCGCCCACGACATAGTATAGTAAGGTTTTTTTAGGCCGAAAAAAACGACATCGTATAATGTGTTTTTAGCCCGGAAAAAAACACATAGTGTATAGTAAGGCGTTTTTAAGCCGAAAAAACAACATAGTAGAGTAAGGCGTTTTTGCACGAAAAAAAAGACGTAGTATAGTAAGGCGTTTTTAGGCCGAAAAAACGACATAGTATAGTAAGGCGTTTTTAGCCCGAAAAAACGACATAGTATAATAAGGCGTTTTTAGCTCGAAAAAACGACATAGTATAGTAAGCCGTTTTTAGCCCGAAAAAAACGACCATGTATAGTAAGGCGTTTTTAGGCGGAAAAAACGACATAGTATAGTAAGGCGTTTTTAGGCCGAAAAAAACGACAGTATAGTAAGGCGTTTTTAGCCCGAAAAAACGACATAGTATAGTAAGGCCTTTTTAGCTCGAAAAAAATGACCATGTATAGTAAGGCGTTTTTAGGCCGAAAAAAACGACATAGTATATAGTAAGGCGTTTTTAAGCCGAAAAAAAACGACATCGTATAGTAAGGCGTTTTTAGCCCGGAAAAAGCCGAAAAAAAACGACATAGTATAGTAAGGGGTTTTTAGCCCGAAAAAAACGTCATAGTATAGTAAGGCGTTTTTAGGCCGAAAAAACGACATAGTATATATAGTAAGCCGTTTTTAGCCCGAAAAAAACGACATAGTATAGTAAGGCGTTTTTAGGCCGAAAAAACGACATAGTATATATAGTAAGCCGTTTTTAGCCCGAAAAAAACGACATAGTATAGTAAGGCGTTTTTAAGCCGAAAAAAACGACATAGTATAGTAAGGCCTTTTTAGCTCGAAAAAAATGACCATGTATAGTAAGGCGTTTTTAGGCCGAAAAAACGACATAGTACATATATAGTAAGGCGTTTTTAGCTCGAAAAAAACAACATAGTATAGTAAGGCATTTTTAGGCCGAAAAAACGACATAGGATATAGTAAACGCCTTACTATACATGGTCGTTTTTTTTCAGGCAGAAAACGCCTTTCTATACATGGTCATTTTTTCGGGCTACTATACATGGTCGTTTTTTTTCAGGCAGAAAACGCCTTAATATACATGGTCGTTTTTTGCGGGCAGAAAATGCCTTACTACATGGTCGTTTTTATCAGCTCAAAACGCCTTACTATACATGGTCGTTTTTTCGGGCTAAAAACGCCTTAATATACATGGTCGTTTTTTGCGGGCAGAAAGTGCCTTACTATACATGTTTTTTTTCGGCAAAAAACGCCTTACTATACATGGTCGTTTTTTGGGCTAAAAACGCCTTACTATACATGGTCGTTTTTTTCGGCTATAAACGCCTTACTATACATGGTCGTTTTTATCAGCTCAAAACGCCTTACTATACATGGTCGTTTTTTTCGGGCTAAAAATGCCTTACTATACATGGTCGTTTTTTTCGGCAAAAAACGCCTTACTATACATGGTCGTTTTTTGGGCTAAAAACGCCTTACTATACATGGTCGTTTTTTTCGGCTATAAACGCCTTACTATACATGGTCGTTTTTTTCGGGCTAAAAACGCCTTACTATACATGGTCGTTTTTTCGGCCTAAAAACGCCTTACTATACATGGTCGTTTTTTTGGGCTAAAAACGCCTTAATATACATGGTCGTTTTTTGCGGGCAGAAAATGCCTTACTATACATGGTCGTTTTTTTCGGCAAAAAACGCCTTACTATACATGGTCGTTTTTTTGGCTAAAAACGCCTTACTATACATGGTCGTTTTATTCGGCTAAAAACGCCTTACTATACATGGTCGTTTTTATCAGCTCAAAACACCTTACTATACATGGTCGTTTTTTTCGGGCTAAAAACGCCTTACAATATATGGTCGTTTTTTCGGGCTAAAAACGCCTTACTATACATGGTCGTTTTTTGCGGGCAGAAAATGCCTTACTACATGGTCGTTTTTTTCGGCAAAAAATGCCTTACTATACATGGTAATTTTTTTCGGCAAAAAACGCCTTACTAAACATGGTCGTTTTTTTCGGCAAAAAACACTTACTATACATGGTCGTTTTTTTCGGCTAAAAACGCCTTACTATACATGGTCGTTTTTTTTGGCAAAAAAACGCCTTACTATACATGGTCGTTTTTTTCGGGCAGAAAACGCCTTACCATTCATGGTCGTTTTTTTTCGGCTAAAAACGCCTTACTATACATGGTCGTTTTTTTCGGCAAAAAACGCCTTACTATACATGGTCGTTTTTTTTCAGGCAGAAAACGCCTTTCTATACATGGTCATTTTTTCGGGCTACTATACATGGTCGTTTTTTTTCAGGCAGAAAACGCCTTAATATACATGGTCGTTTTTTGCGGGCAGAAAATGCCTTACTACATGGTCGTTTTTATCAGCTCAAAACGCCTTACTATACATGGTCGTTTTTTCGGGCTAAAAACGCCTTAATATACATGGTCGTTTTTTGCGGGCAGAAAGTGCCTTACTATACATGTTTTTTTTCGGCAAAAAACGCCTTACTATACATGGTCGTTTTTTGGGCTAAAAACGCCTTACTATACATGGTCGTTTTTTTCGGCTATAAACGCCTTACTATACATGGTCGTTTTTATCAGCTCAAAACGCCTTACTATACATGGTCGTTTTTTTCGGGCTAAAAATGCCTTACTATACATGGTCGTTTTTTTCGGCAAAAAACGCCTTACTATACATGGTCGTTTTTTGGGCTAAAAACGCCTTACTATACATGGTCGTTTTTTTCGGCTATAAACGCCTTACTATACATGGTCGTTTTTTTCGGGCTAAAAACGCCTTACTATACATGGTCGTTTTTTTCGGGCTAAAAACGCCTTACTATACATGGTCGTTTTTTCGGGCTAAAAACGCCTTACTATACATCGTCGTTTTTTTCGGCTAAAAATGCCTTACTATACATGGTCGTTTTTTTGTCAAATAAATGGTTAGCTGATTGCCCCTAAAAATACATTTGTGCCCTTCCTTTGGCAGCAATGATTTGAACACCAACTCATTGAGATGTGGCTTTCCGTTCATTAAATCCACCGTGAATCCCCTGCTGAATGGAGAAAAAGTCCTTAAAAAGTGGATAAATTAGCCCCAAAAGTCCTTCAAAGGTCTATAAATAAAAAACAAGTGGAAGAGTGGGAACCCCTTTGTTTGTACTCAGTAATAAAGCTATTCCAAGTATGAATGTCATCTGCTCAGTCTTTTTAAATTTGCGCCACAGACATGCAAACCTTGCAAAAACACACAGCCGATGTCCTTCAAAAGTCAGTCGTTTTGAAAGTCTGGGGGGTTTGGGGGGGTTCACACTCAGCTTTTTCTTGTTGGCACACAAGAGTAAAAAAGGCAGAGTCAATGATCTTGATTGGTGTTTAGCAATGATTCACTCATCACCCTCCCCCCCCCCAAAAAACATTCCCACGTGAACAGCAATTTTTTTGTGACTGAAAACAAAAATGACAACAAAAAAAAAAAAGGGAGTCGTGGTTGGCGTCACAGTAGCAGTTGATGAATAAATCCAATGAGGGGTTGTGATACTTGAGCCACACACAAATTCAGAATTCGGAATATGACGAGGTTTATTGTTGTGAAAATTAACAACTTTGCCAGAAAAGTTTCATGTTACACGAAAAATAATCAAGAATAAAGTTGAAATTTTCGGGAATGTCAAAACTCCCGATAGACTTAAAAGCAACAGTCTTACCAGAAAAAAATGACCACCTTTCAAGATTTTTTCCCCCTTAAAAGTGTTTTTTTTCTCCACATGAAAAGTGATACTTTTAAAATTTTGACTTCTTTTCTTTTTAAATTAATCTTGTGCTCCTATTTTCCACAACAAAAACATTCAAGGTTTTTTTTTTGGGGGGGGGGGGGTTCATTTTCAATTAATTAAAAGGTTTTTTTTCCCAGAAAGTATTTTACTATTCTCCTAACATTGACTTTCAGGTCATCCTTTTATTTTATAATTTAATATTACAATTTTATCGGTTATTTTTCTTTTTTTTAAGCAAAGGTACTCCGTTATTTCAAGGGAATAATGGTCAGAATTTATAGCAAACAAAAACAAATGTTTTTCTCAGAAGCATATTTGCTGTCAATAATTTTTCAAGAACAAACATTTTTGAGGAACTAAAAATGATGACTCAGCTGTTTTTCACCAAAATACGAATTTAGTATATCTTCTGTCGTTTGACCTTGCATGAATTTCTTTTCAGGAAAAAAAAAATCATGTTGGGGGCAAAGTCATTTTTTTCTGGCAAAAAAAATATATATTTGTCAAGAAGGCAAATTCCTTTGCGTGTGGCCCTCTTTTGTAGCTTAGCGCCACATGCGTCGGTAATTAAAAGCTAGTGCAGAACCTGACCATCGATTGAAATAAGTAATGGACACAGCCCGACTGCTGCTACATTGACAGAGCTTTTCCAAAGGAGCTGCGTGTGCACAGTATCGTTAACAGTTCATCACCGGTGTGTGTGAGGAACAAAAAAAAATTTGTCATACGTGGCAACCTCCAAACATGCGGCTGAACAAAAATACAAATAATTCTTTGGTTAAGTGTGAAAAGAGCTTTACTGTGCCTTCATTAAAAAAAAAAAATTGGTGACCTTTGTTAAACTGTGTTGGCTTAAATACAAGTCACAGAACCAATGTTGTTATATATATATAAAACAATTCTCAATGGTGCTCCTGGCCGATTGGGCGCGTTTGTGGCGTCCCAGGTTGCCATGGCGACGCCCACCAACCCGAAGGCCTCTCACTTCTTCTTTGCAAAGCGGCTGAACTTTTTCTCTTTGTCTTTCTTGGCAGAGGGGCCAGGTGAGGTAGAGGAGGAGGAGGCCGGAGGCAGACTCTGTCTTTTGGCCCCTGAGGGCCCCTCCGCTGCCGCCTCTTCTTCCTCCGCAGGCGATTGAAGGGCCCTCGCCATCGCTTGGCTCCAACGCTGCAGCTCCTCCTGAAAGGTCCAATGTTCCAAAAAGGGTGGTTAGCTTACACACTTGCCAGGGGGTGTTTGATTCACAATGGTAAAGTAAATATGATTTCGTCAAAAGGTTTTGTTGTAAACTTCCTGAAAAAATGGAAAAACATTTGAAAAAATTCTCATCAAATATCCACATCAGACATTTTCTAAAAAAAAAATTCCCTCAAAATTACAACTTGGTATAAATACAGCTTTGTCTACTAAAATTCCATGCCAGCCAATTTCAGACCCTCCTTGACTATTAACAATTGAAAAAAAAATCTCAAAATAAATCAGTATAAGGACTGTGAAAAGATGGGATTAAAAAAGATTATAGGGGAAAAAAGGCTTCCATGAAGAAAATGTAATTAAAATTGGTCCAGGGTACAGTGGTTTTGCATTTTTATGCTTTATGAAACATTTTTGTCAGAATTTTGGGGGGTCTTGGAACGGATTAGGGCATTTCCATGGAAAACGCGGTTCTACTTTCAAAATCTTCTAGTTAACAAATTTCTTGCAGAACACATTCATTTTTTAAGTAGAGGTACCACTGTACTCCCCCCCCCCCGCAAAAAAAAACATTGACAACAAAATTGCTAAATTGTTTAACTGTTTTTCCTGTCAAAAAAAGGCATTCCCGTTTGTTTTTAATTTTTTTTGATTTTTCTCCAAAATCAACTCACCTCGTCTTTACACTGGAACAAATATTCGCTGCCATCTTCAAGACTGAGAAAGAGGAGAGGAAAAAAAAAAGATAAGTTGACCTGCACGGAAATGGCTTTCGGTCATCGACAAGAGACGAGACGCCGTGCGCCTCACCGTAGTTTGCCTACGTGCTTCCTCTTCTTATAGTTGGCCAGCAGCTCCCAGCTGGCATTGGCCAGGGGCAGCGGGTCCTCGCCGTGAAAGGTGGCGCCCTGGCCAAAGCTTTTGGCATCCTTGTAGGCTGACAGCTGACCGGGCCTCAGAACGCAGTATAAGTTGTTCCACGATCTACAGCACGCATAATAGTGATGTGTCGTTCGCGAACGAACCGGCTCTTTGAAGTGAACGACGGGAGTCGGCTCCTAATAGGGAGCCGCTCCTAATAGGAGCCGACTTTTTTTTTCTCCTGTTTTTTTTTCCCTCCTTCGGTTAAAGCCGCACGTGATTGGTCAAGATCCGTGGTAGAAGAGGGAGGGGAGGGTTTTACACACACACACACACACACACACACACACACACACACACATACACACATACACACACACACTGCAGTGAAGAGAAGGGGGAGGAGTTAGAGACACACAACAGCAGCACACTGTAAGCAGCACACGAACAGGAGAGACAGGGAGACTAGAGAGAGCTCGATAGCGCCACAGAGAAAAAAAACAACACGGTGGAAAGTGGAAAGGTGAGAAAATGGATAGGAAATGCACGAAATTTGGACTCATTTCAACTTAATTGATAGTTCAAAGGCGGCGTGTGGAGTGTGCAACGTTAAAATATCCAATATCAAATTTTAATTCATAATTTGTTGTGTGGTAATCTTAGTGAGAAGCTTACTTATGTTGTTTTACTGTAAATAGTTAAAACTTGTTTTGAGATGGGTCTTTGTTTTTCTACTTTGTAATTAATTTTTTGTAGCACTCCATGTTGAACTCCATGATGAGTATGTTCAGAAGAATATTAAATAAGCCATATAAATAATATTTGATATACTGTACACATAATTTTACATTATTTTTGGGAGTAAATTAATTTAAGCAACAAAAAAACTGAGGAGCCATTTGGGAGTCGAAATAGCCGGCTCTTTTTAGTGAGCCGAACCAAAAGACCCGGCTCTCTAAAAAGAGCCGGAATTCTCATCAGTAACGCATAAATCGCATTCCGGTCGACAACATGAAATCTTTTTCCACCCGTACTAAAGTCATGTCAGCACTGTTGTCATGTGGCACAACCTACGAGTCTCGCGAATGGTCCTACAACCAAAGTGGCTCGTCTCACCTACTGGAGGCCTTCTTCCTCGAGCCTCCCACGTCCTGCTTGCGCCCCAGAATTCCCTCCAGCAGCACCGTCTGGGCCCGGAGCGCCTCGATGGGCAAGGTGGCCGCCCGCTCCGGTTCGTCAGCCAGCGCCGAGATGGATGCCTCAAGCTCCAGAGAGCCACTCTCTCTCATTTCGGATTCCACGGGCACCGTGGCGTCAGCCGCCGTCCCCTCGGGGATGCCCGAACTGGGCTCGGCCACTCCGGACTGGAGGAGATACGATTTTATACACTGGCATGAAAACTATTTGCGCCCTTCTCAAATTCTTAATTTGCAGTTACCCCATTTTTTTTTGTAACTAGCATCTTTATTATTTCAACCACACATAGGACCATACAAATCTGAACATATGAATACAGAGGACGTCGTACATTTCCACCCGTGTTTAGTTTCCACAACAACGTCCATACATGGCTGTGACGGCCCTTTAACATAGGAAACAGCAAATGACGTACAAACATATTTGGGGAAAAAAAGAAAAAGAAAAAAAAAACAACACACCTACAAATAAAAATAGCAGAATATTGTGATCAACAGTGACAAGTGTCCCTTTTATTGGATTTATATCCGTAATCTATAGTGACCTCTCCCTATTTGTGGTGTCATTCCCTCTTTCATTTGTTTTTGTACTCCTCCCATTTTTCCCATCTCGTTTTAAACTTCCCTACTTGGACCCTTAATATGTATGTGAATCTTTCCAACTCAAATATTTCTCCCACTATTTCCAGCCATAGGTTCTTTGTTGAAGGGTCAGTTTTAAACCATGTTCTTGTTATGGCTTTCTCGCTGGCACCCAGCAACACTTTTACCAAGTACTCGTCACTCGTCAGTACATTTCCTTGATTTATATCGCCCAGATACATCACTAAGCCGGTCTTTGGTATTTCATAACCGAGTATCTTCTTCAGTTCTCTCCAAACCCCTTCCCAATAACCTTTCAGCCTTCGACATTTCCAAAATGTGTGTGCATGATCTACAGATCTGTCCTGTCCACATAACCGCCAGCACTCACTCTGCCCTTGTTTGTATTTCCCGGTCATCTCTGGAGTTATAAAAAATCTCATGATATTTTTCCAACCAAACTCCCGCCAACGTCTCGAAGCGGTTGTTGATTGTTGAATCCTGCACATATTTAACCATTCTTCTTCCGTTATCTCGGTTTGGAGTTCTTTTTCCCATTTCTCTTTTACATACAGAGTCGAATTCCCCTTGTTCAACAGGAGCCCTTTGTAAAGGGACGAAATCACGTTACTCTTGCCCCCGTTATATGCATCCATCATTATCTGTATTACATCATGTCTTTCAGTTGTCGTACCCATTTTTATTTCTTTTGTATAGTAGTCTCTAACTTATAGATACCTGAAGAGGTCGCTCCTTTCTAGATCAAACATTTCTTTCATTTTTTGGAAGGTCGGCATCTCCCCCTTCTCTATCATCGTACTCATCGCTGTGATACCTTTTCTTTCCCATCTTTTGAAACCATAATCTTTCCCTGGTTGAAAGTCCTCATCATGTGATAGCCACCTTAGGATTTTCACCTCCTTTTCTAATTTATTTTCTTTTACTATGGTGAACCACATATTCAAAGTGAATTTTGTTATTTGATCTATCAAGCCCTCCTTTACCCGAAATAACCTTCTGTCCCCCAACAGTGTTTGAGTCAGGTATCCCTCAGCCCTCACTTCAATTTCTTTCCATTTTGCTCTATACTCTCCGTTACACCAACATGCTACTGCTCTGAGTTGTGCTGCACGGTAGTAATCCTTAAAATTCGGTACCGCCAATCCTCCCTTCTCCTTGGGTAGTTACCCCATTTTAATGTTTAAGATCATCATTTCAACGTAAATCTCAGGCAAAGATTACCCAAGAACACATAAAATGCTCTTTTTAAAATAGTGATTCAAGCAAACAGGTCATATGAAAACGTACTTGAGCCAAAAGCCTCAGCAGCAACAACTGAAATTGAGTGTTTTCCATGAACGGGCAAATGCGTTTTGCACGTCTCTGTGGCTTAATTGAACAAGACCGGAGGCTTTTCCAGCACAAGTTCTCAGTTCTGACTTTGACTAGGCCACTCAAAAACCTTCATTTTGGAAGGCATTCAAAAGTTTTGACTTTTGCTGGCGTGGTTTGAATCTATTCCAAAACCCAAATGCGCTTCAATTTAAGGTCACAAAATTGATGACCGGAAATTCTCAAAGAATTTCTGCTAGAAAGCAGAATTCTGAATCGTCAAGGTCCTGAACTAACAAAGCAGCCCCAGACCATCACACTATGCCTACATTTGACTCGCATTGTTTCACACTTAATAAAAATAGCATTTGAGCTTGACTTGGGTTTCCTTTGTCTGACATTTGTTTGATGAAAAGTGTCGAAATGATGCACACACTGACTCACCAGAGTCTCTTCCTCCACTGTGAAGAGTTGCGAAGACTCGGCAAAGCCCGTGTCTTCTCTCCTGCTCGGAAGAAAGTTTTTCAGCATCTTGGGTGCGCATGTTTACAGTAGGTAGTCGTTAATGGTAAGAATGGACAAAGGGTAGGCGGGCGCGGACCTGCTCGCTTGCTCGTAGCGCCGCTGCTCTTGCACAAAGCGCTCCATCTCTTGCTGCTGCTTCCTCAGCTCCAACAACTCCAACTGAGCAAAGACAAAGACCACTTTTTGTCACGTGGAACGTTTGCGGTTGTGACCCTCGCCAAAGGTCGGGCCCTACGGTGGTGAGGCGTTCGAGGGCCGAGAAGCGCTCCTCCCAGGCGGCCGTGGACTTCTCGAAGGCCTCGTGGCGCTTGAGCAGTTTCTCCACGTCGTCCACCGACTGGCCGAGGTCCTTGCTGCTCACGTGCAGCTCCTGAGCCACCAGCCAGGCCTCGGCCACCGAGGCGTCGCGCGCAAACTGGCACACCTCCAACACTACACAGGCACACACACACACCTTTAATTTCTTTGGAAGTTGCTCTGGGCTCTTTTGTTAGCATTCGTTTGATCAGTCTCTTCAATTTTGACTTCCTGGTAGGTTGGCTGCAGTCGCGAGATTTAGATTTAGATTTCTGAATGAATGTGGACCCGTCGGCACGGATGCACGCCTAAAAACAACTCCCTCGTTTGGTTCCCCTGTTTCACGTCGAGTAGTGTGGTACACACCATGTCCCCATGTCGCGACGGGCGGCTTGGTGATTGTCTTAAAGCCTTGAGCTTTAACATGCTTGTCGATATCGTTTTCTTTCTAATCTCCTATGACAACACGCTTCCATCCTGTGGTCTGTGTTTAGTGTGGTACACGCCGCAGCGCTGGTCACCTTTTAGATGGATCGACTGCAGTTTGAAGACACCTTTGATGCGAGTCAGAGGCGGGATGTCCCAAGGGTCAAATTAACTTTTCCGGGAGTAATCTCTTTTACAGTGATAATTTTGTGCACACATGTAAGAAAAAGTTCCACCTCCAAAGAAAGGTTACTTTTGGTTTGACTTTGCAGATGCTTCATACGAAACAAATACGCCTTGGAATATTTGATCGAGCCCGCTGCCATTCAAAGGTGAGACGCCGGCACATTTTCTTCTGTTCGATTTTTTGCGCTTACAAAGTCGCAGCCAGTCCCAGCGGTCGTCCCACTTGAACATCATCTTCTGACGTTTGTCCTCCAGCTGCGTCATCTTCTCTTGGATCTTTTGACGACAACAACAAAACAATGAACGCAAATCGGTGGCAATGGAAAAAGATTGCCGTCGCTCGGCGCCGACCTCGGCCGAGTCTCGGTGTTTGCTGGCCAGAAGGGCCGCGCCCAAGTCGCTGCATTCAGTGAACTTGACGCCGCGGGCCTCGATCTCCGAGCGGATGCCCTGGTGGTACTTCTGCAGAAGCTCCACGGATGACACGTCGCTGGAGTGCATACACGTTGTTCAAAGAAAAAAAATTTACAAGTACGCCAAAGGACTGTTGTGGAGTAAATCAACGACTTTGAAGCGTTAGCCCTCGTTTCAAACCCTACTTTAGTAAACTAACTTTAGGGTCAAACCCTAATTTGAAATCCTTAGACCAGTTTGAATCCCTCAATTAAAAACGCAAAACCTAATTTAAAACTCTACTTTGAAACTTAACATTAGTTTAAAATCCTTCTTGGAAACCCAAACACGTTTCAATCCCTAATTTAAAACTCTAACCTGAACAATAACCCTAATTTAAAACTATACTTTAAAACCAAAATGAGTCATACTTTAAAAACATTATTGGAAATCCAAACCCTAATTTAAAACCATACTTTGAAATGCTAACCCTAGTTTGAAACCTTAATTACAAATCATAACCTGAGTTTAAAACCCTAATTGGAAACCCTAACTCTAGTTTGAAACCCTACTTTGGAACCCAAACCCTAGTTTGAAACCCCTACCCTTGCTTGAAACCAGAATTAGAAACCCTAACCCTAGTTCAAAGTGGTAGGGTAGTTTAAGGGGTTTAGGGTTAGGATTTTGAAACCCTATATAAAAGTTTGAAACCCTAACCCCCATTTGCAAACCCTATTAGAAACCCTAACCCTAACTTATAACCCGAGTTTGAAACCCCAATTAGATACCCAAACCCTACTGTTCGGGCTCACTCCATCCATCCATCTTTTTTTGTTTTTTGCTTTTTTCACCGTGGCTTCTCCTGGGTGTCGATCTGCTGTCCGATGCTCTCCATCCAGGCCATGAGGTCGCGCACCATGGCGAAGAAGCGGAACTTGTGGGCCGTGTCCAGCAGTCGCTTTCGGCGGCCGTCGCAGGCGGCCAGCAAGGCCTGCCAGGCCTGCAGCGCTTCTCGCTCCTGCGCCTGGATGGCGTCGGCTCGCTCGGCGGCGTACTGAGCCCGCAGCCTACCCGCCGTCTCCTGCAGCTGCTCCACCTTCCGGGGGGGGGGGGGGGGGTGGAGACGCACGCGTCATGCTCGGCCCGTGCATTTTTCCTCTTTTTTTTAATGCGGTTGCATCGTGTTAAAAAACATTTTTAGTCTTAGCAATGGCAGGTAAAACAATTACATAATGTTAAATACAATACCAGTTTCATTCATTTTTCATGTCTTTTAAGAATCCAGACATTCAGTCCCAGGTAATTATTCCAAGATTTTTAAATCATTTTTAATGCGGAGGGTGATTAAACAAGAGATCAATACATATTTATGAAACACACACACAAAATTTGGAATTGTATCGTGTGTATTTTATGAATATGAATGTATTCATGTTTGTCGTTTTCCTGTTTTGAAAAGGTCATGATTGGATTTTGACTCAAATAATCTTTGGCAATGATTTTTTTCCCACACGTCCACCAGGGGGCAGCATATAAAGCCACAATCCAAACAAGGGGAAACCCTGACCTGCTTTCCCAGGGAAGTGATGTCACGTTCAAAGGCGGCGTGCATCCTGTGGAAGGACTCGGCTTTGCTGAAGTCCTCGCCCACGTCTTCGGGAAGCTCCTTCTGCTTGTCGCCGATCTGGACCACCAGCTCCTTGCCGTCGTCAAAGTACCTTCGGACCAGTGGGATTTCAAGTTCCATCCAAATCCGCCACCGTACGCACGCATCGTGTGACAATAATCGCCTCGCTTACTTGAGCAGCTCGTAGGAGGCGTTGAGTAGCTGAGCGCGCGTGTCGATGAGCTCCAGGAGGTCGGCCCAGCTCTCATTGATGAGGTCCTTCCAATCGGCCATGGCGATGGCCTCGCCGTGGCCCTCCTCGATCAGCTCATCGATGGCGCGGTTGACGGCGTCCACGCGCTTCTGACCCTGCGCGCCCGTCTCGCGTGCAAACTCTCGGAACTTGTCCCTCAGGAGCTGATGCAAACAAGACGAGGGCGTTAAAACTGCTGCTTCGGGACAAATCACCATTTACGCTTGCTTATTTTATGATATGAAAACCACGTAAAGATAATACACTTTTGATTTTTTTTTGCTTAATTATTAGACAGCGGCACCACATGTCTGTTACAATCCGGTGCTTAAAGGGCCATAGCATTGGTCCTAGTTTTGTTAGCCCGTCTATGGGATTTTGCATTGTGTGTTAGCATTAAGCTAGCAGCCTTTCATCAGACAAATATGCAAAATCTTTTGGGTTTGAAGTTTAATTTGGCATCAAACTTCAACCGGAGTGGGTCGAAACAACAGCCATCTTTTGTTTTCACTCTTGACGGTCAACATTTTGTCCAGTCGACTATACCGTGACATGGTCCAGGTCTTGACCCATCTCCTGCGAGGACGCGGCCACGTCGCGCTCAGAGATCCACTGCTCCAGGTCGTCCACCTCGCGGCTGAGCAGGAAATGTTGGTACGCGTGCTCCAGATTCCTGCGCCGGTCCTCGGCCAGCTCGCTCAGACCGGCGTACTGCTTGTCCACTTGACCCTGACGCCGGATGATCTTCTCGCTGTGCCGCAGGGAAATTGAAAAGACTCAAAAACTCGTTTGATTTGAGACACATTTCGTGTCATTTGCAGAGAAGGCGCAGACCCGTCGGGATGGTCCTCCGCGAACATGCGCTGAGCTCGCTCGGACAGGTTCCGGATGGAGTCGGCGTAGTCGTCCACGGCCTGCTTGACGATGTTGTGACGTTTCAGACTCAACATGGCGCTCTGCTCGTCCTGCGCAAGACGGGAAGACCAGATTCCTGCTTTTGGTATCACCCAAACTTGGCATTTGACCAGGGGGGGTGTGGACTTTTGCTGTACCTTGGGCTTTTCCTCGGCGATCATGTAGAGCTCCTGCTCGCCGATCCATGCTTGGGCCTCGTCGGCGTCGTTGTAGAACTGCTGCGCCCGATGCGAGGCGTCCAGCCTGTCCTTGCGTCGCGTCATCTGCTCCCGCAGCCACGGCCACGCCTCCTCCAGCTCGCGCAGCTGCCCGGCCAGCCGCTCGGCCTCGGGGCCGCCGTCCTCGCCCGCCGCCGCCGCCATCCTGCGTCCTCGTTCCAGCACCTCGTCCACGCGGGGCTGGTGGCCATCGATTTCCCTCTGCAGTGTCTGCGCAAGCCAACGTTTCACTTTGGCAATGTTCATTTTGTTTTTTTTGTTTTTTTAGAATAACAAACAATCACCTGTCACCCTTAAAAGTACCCCTAAATAAGACCAAATACATTTCAGATGTTCCAGCCGGCTTTTCCTGACATTTTCTTTGCTTTCTAGCAGAAGCCTGAAGATTTTTTATTTTTTTTTATTATAAATACCTGAAAATATTCCATCTTTTTTTTTTTAATGGTACTCTAAACTAACCCGTTTGCCACTCTACATAATCTCAAACTACCTGGTTCCTCTTAAGCAGCATCTGCACCGTTTGGAGGTCGTTGCCGTGATCTTGTGACAGAGCCAGCGGCATCCTCTCTTCAATCCACAGCTGGAAAAAAATAAAATAAAATAAAAACGACGACGGCGACAAAATGTCAGGACATCTCAATAGGAAAATAAATGAATCAAAATGATCTTAGGCTCACCAGCTCATCAGCCAGGTCTCTGTAGAACTGATGCACGGCCTTGGCCGCCTCCAGCTTGGCCCTACGTTGGGCCAAGGGTGCAATAAGCTGCTGGAATTGCACCTGCAGGTTCTGCTGCTCCACTTCCAGCTCGGGCTGCTGCTGTTCGTCACGCCCGCTGCCGCCGCCATGCATCCTCAGCGCCTCTTGGAGCTCCTCCAGTTCCCGGGCACGATCTTGCACTTGGTTCTCCATCACCTGGTCCCCAAGACAAGTGGGGGGGAGTTATATTGCATGGAGCAGCTGTGTGGAATAACTAAGGGGGGGAAAAAACACACACAAAACCTGAATGCTAACCCTAATGCTGGTCCTAACCCTAACCCGAACCATGACCCTAATTTGAAACCCTGACTTCCTAATTTCCCCTAACCCTATGCCCAAATTATAACCCTAATCCGTAACGTCCTAACCCTAACTCGAGTCCTTACCTAACCTTCTAAACCCCAAACCCTAACCCCCTAACACCTAACCCGAACCCTTGCCCCCCCAACCCTCACCCCCTAGCCATGGTCCTTACCTAAACCTAACCCTAACTCCAACCCCAACCCCTAACTTTAAACCCTAACCCTCTAACCCTAAACCTAAACTTAACCCCACAACCCTAACCCCTTCATCCTAAAGTTAAACCTAACCCCCCCTTACCCCCGAACCGGCGGTCCCACTAATCCATCACTCTTGCCGCTCAATAAAAAGTCACCCTGGCAGTTTGTTCTGCGGTAGCAAGAGCGCCATAAGAGGCCCACCTGGTGTTTCTTGAGAAGGATGTTGGCGTTGGTCAGGTCTCTGACATCTTCGCCGCCGTTACCGTCATCCCCACCCGTGCCCTGAAGCCGCTGCTGCAGCTCGCCCAGCCACTTCCTGATGTCCGCCAGGCTCTGGTCAAACAACTCCGAGCGGTTGGCGTCGAACAGCAGCCGGGCCTTCTCCTGCGTGGTGGACTCCAACATCTCCCACAGCTGGTGGAGAGCGACCAGGCGTTCTCGCACTTCCGGTTCCAACTCGGGCTTGGAAGCGATCAGCTCCTGGCCCTCCTGCACATTTGAATTGGAGAACAAAGATTGATTCATATGTATGAATGCCAGCTAGCTGAGCAGGAAACGGCTCAGCTGACAAAACAGACTCTTGCCTCATACATGTGGCGCTTGGTGGAGGTGATGAAGTAGCTACTTAAAGGTAACTGGATCTGCATCAACATTTCTAATTGTCTTCGTGCGCCCATATGTCACCCCTCTGCAAATGTGGGTGGAAATGTTTGTTTTTGTTTCATCACTCTCAATGACTTGCTAACCAGCAAACGGCGAATAAAACAACCTCTTGCCTCATACTTTTTGCGCTGCGTGCCATTAATAAAGTTAGCAACTTAACTCATTCAGTACCAGCCAATTCTGGACCAAGTCTGAAAAGACGTTCAAAAACGTCTTTGGGAGTGAATGAGTTAAAAGTGTAAGTCAACCCTAAAATGTTCATTACAGTAATACTAACCATGGTATTCTGATTAATATTGCAATTGTGGAATTGTCTTGTCAAGCTAGCTGACTCGCTAACTAGCATTCGGAAAACAACAAATCTTGCTTCATACTTTTAGTGCTTGGCGCAGGCTGAAAAGGTCGCCACTGGATCTCAAAGTTTCAAGATGTCTCTTCCTTTGCCCATGCGTCACCCCTTTACAAATTTGGGTGGAAAATGTTGTTGTCTAGCATCACACGAGGTGACTCACTGACAACGCAAGTGATAAGCAAAACAATTTCCCAATTGTGTTGGTTGGAGGAGGGTAGCTACATAAAGTCAACTGGATCTGCATTCAAAATGTCTTCCTTTGTTCGGCTCAACAAATTTCGTTGGAAATTTTGGGATTGGTTTTGTCAAGCTAGCCAACTTACAAACCAGCTAACGGCTAACAAAATGACCCCTTATCTCATACTTTTGGTTTTTGGTGGAGTTAATACGTTAGCTACATTAGGCAACTGCATTTGCATGCAAATTCGTTTCCTTTCCTTCCTTCAATTATTATTTTTATCATCGCACAATTCTGACTCGCTAAACAACAAACGGCAAACCAAAACTCTTGCCTTATGTTTTCCACGCTTGGGAGGAAAATAATCATGGTCACTATGGTGCAGCACAGTTGTACTTGGCCTCTGTCAATCAAAACTCAGCTCCAGTTCTCGTACTGGCTCTCAAGGGGTACCTGGTCCACTTTGTCCAGCCAGTCCTTGTTGGAGGCCAACTCGGCCATGAAGGCCTGGTGCTTCAGCCACTTGCTGTGCAGGTTCCTGGCCTCATCGTAAGACGTGTCCTGAGCGGTCAGCATCTTCTCATTGATCCACACGGTCAGCTGGGATTGGAAGAGACATACACTGGGGTGAGTGGACGCCGCCGCCGCCAACACATCGACGAAGAATGAGCTCTCACATCTTGAGTGTTCTGTAAGAAGTGCTGCAGGTCTAGGTTGTCTCGCAGCTTCTCCGACACCTCCTGGGCTCTCGCTTGGTTTTTGTCGAGCCTGAATGTGAAAACATATGACATCAGCAACTTCTTTCATTCTTTTTGTACAGAGAAAGGCTGTCAGAAAAAAAAAAAAACATCTGGTACAGTAACGCAAAACGGCCATCAGGAGTGTATCCTCTCATTTTAAGTGAATCGATATCCATTAGCGCTGGAACATGCCTGCTCAGATGCTTTGTGGGAGTTAATGTGGGGGAGGGCGGGGTCCTGTGTGTGTGTGTGTGTGTGTGTGTGTGTGTATGTCTGTGAGCTACACTGATCAAATTGGGATGTTCTAAACACCCAGCGAGCTTGTACAAAGCTGATTTTTAAGGGGAAATATTCCTCAAGAGTCACACAACAAAATTCTTATTGAGCACAGAAAATGCAAAACTGGTGTGTGTGTGTGTATGTGCGCGTGTGCCTGTTTTACTGGGCCTGGGAGCTTTAACCAACACCTCAATCTCATAATTGGACTTTAGTTGGCCTGCCTCCCGACTCTGATTGGCTCTTAAGTCCATTATCTGGCCAATTCAGTCGGAAGATGGACTGAGTAAACCACGCACCTGTCAGCGATGGACTCCATTTTGTCCTGCAATTTCCCCGCGTACAAGTTGCCGCCGTCCACCAGCTGTCTGCCCACCTGGAGAGCGCCATCAATCTTGTCTTCATTGGCCTGCATGGTGCTCAAAAAGTCTTCGTGTTTCTTCAGGGCCTGCTCCGCCCCGTCCAGATTGTCGGGCTTGTCCACGTGGGCCAAGGTGTATTCCTTCAAAAAAAAAAAAAAAAAAAAAGACAGGAAAACATCAAGTCTGTATCTGTATCACACAAGCAAGGTGTCTTCCTTGGCTTTGTTTCATTGTGCTAACTCACTCACCTGGTTGTTGAGGATGGCCTCCACCGCCTTGCCGTCCCTGAGGAACTGTTGAAAGCCCAAGCACTGGTCCAGGAAGTTCTTGCGTCGTTCCCACATCTTCTGGAGCTCGTACCACCCTCGGTCCAGATCGCCGAGCGTCTGCTGCAGCTCCCGATACTGGGGGTCATCTTCCTGACCGAGCGTAACCTGTGTACCGGTATCGCGGATGACGCAGAAGTCCTCCCCGTGGTTGTCGATGTCGTCGCGCACGGCGTCGTGAAGGCTCAACTGCTCCTCGGCCTCGGGCAGCGAGGCGGGCATCTCCTCGGAGGCGACGGCCTTCTGAGCCCTGAAGAGCCACGACCGGAAGTCGTCCAGGTCCTGCAGGAACGTCTGCAGCTTGCTGACTTCGCCCAGTGAGTCCTCGCGGTCCTTCAGGGTCTGTTTAAGATCATCCCAGGCCGCGTCCAACCGGGCGCGTTGGGCCAACGTGCCCGCCGCGTTCTCCGGGTTCTCCATCGCCAAGCGGTCGGCGTCGGCCCTCAGGAGATCAAGCTTGGAGTCGATGGCAGCCAAGTCACGTTCCATGCCGTACAGCTTCCTCTGGATGGTCATGACGGCAGCCAGGTCGTTGCCCAGGTCCCGCGTGGACTCGATGACGCGCGTCTTGTCGCGGATCCACGCTGCAGTCTCGTCGCACTCCAGTCCGTAGTTGTTAAGGCTGACTGCAGAGTCCACCTTCCTCTTCTTGTCCTCGACCATGGCCTTGAAGGCTTCCCACCTGAAAGGATTTTCCAGATATTGTGCTCCTTACAGACCACTACAGATTTTATTCTCGAAATGCTTGTGCATCACATGATTTAGCATGAAGTAAAGACTGATGTTTTGTCAAAGACGGATGATGAGAGAAGACGTGTAATATGTTTTATGTATATTTTTAAATGATTTCAAAAGGAATGGACTTTTTTTTTTGTCAACTGAAGGCAATAATTTGAAGCCCAGTGTAAATGTTCTTTTTAAATCCGCAGCTAAAAACAAACCAACCAAAAGAAAAAAAAAATCACCTGGTATTCAGTCTCATCTGGCATTCCTTGACCTCTTTGGTGCGAGGGTGTCTGCTGTCTTCCAGCTGCTTCACCGCCTTGTTGACGTCATCCACTCGCGACTGAACGTTGGCCATATCCTGAGCCAGAATGCTCAACCTGGAGGCAACAAAATGTGTTAAGACAAAAGACGCCGATAAATTTGGATCCAAAATAATACATTCATGCGTCCGTTCACGGTGGTTCTCAAACTGGGACCCCCCCCCCCCCCCCCATTATTGTATTGTATTGTAGCTTTTAAAGTCCATCCATTATCTGTACCCCTTATCCTCACAAGGGTCACAACTTTATTCTCACAATATTACATATTTTCTATATTGCGGTAAATCAAACAATATTTTTTCTTCTTCTTCTTTAAATAGCACAACATTTTAGTTGCATTTAATACGCGTTATTTTGTGGAACCTCAAGTTTGAGAACCACTACAGCCCTGTAGTTTTATCTATTAGTTTTTTTAACTGTGCTTCGGCTTTCATAAATTATTCGCCCCCTCAAAAAAAATGCTGGTTTTCGTGTTTAAGCCCAATGGACAACAGTTTTGCTTTGGCGCAATATGGCGGCCTTCTGGTGCCAAGGAAACAACTTGAAGCGAATTGAGGGGCTCCATTTAGACAAAAGTAGATGGTGCCTTCCGGCAGCATCTCGATGCAAAGGAATCAATTTGAAGTGAGTTGAGGGACAAACATTTGGACAAAAGTACACCTTTGGGGCCATTTGGCGACATCTTGACGCCAAGAAAACAATTTAAAGTGAGTTGAGGGGTGTCATTTGGACATGAGTAGCCCTTTGACGCCATCTGGTGACGTCAACAATTTTAAGTGAGTTGAGAAGGGGGTTTTTTTATGGACAAAAGTAGACCTTCATGACGAAACTGTGGCACCAAGGAAACATCGAGGTGTTCATTTGGACAAAAGGTCCATAGCCTCGGGGTTACTCACAGCACAAGGTTCATTGCTACACCAAAATCGTGACCGGGTACCTGTTTTGAACCACTTCCAGGTCTTCCAGCTTGTCGGGCACCTCCAAATCCACGAGCCAAGTCTCCTTCTGGCCCATCCAGAGCTCGCAGGCATCGGTCTCGCTGAAGATGGTGTAGAGCGCCATGGCGTCATCCAGCTTCTTCTGCCTGACATCGGCCAGAGACATGAGCTCCGCGAAGAGGTCCTTGATCTCTTTGAGGCGGCGTTGGATGTCGGGTGTGTTGAGCAGCTCCTCGGGCAGCGCGTCGGCCTGCTTGGACAGCGCGTCCACGGTGGCGGCCGTCTTGGCGGCCTCGTTGCGCAGGTCGTCGTGGCGCCGCAGCAGCCGCTGGGTGGTGTACTCGTCGTGGCCCGCGTCCTCGCTCCTCATCTGCCGGTCGGCGTCCAGCAGCCAGGCCGCGAGTTCGTCGGCGTCCCCTTGGAACTGGAAGAACCGCCGCGTGTCCTGCAGGTTCTGTTTGCGGAAGGCCGCCAGATCCTCCAGCTGCCGCCACTGCGTCTCGACGCCGTCCGTGCGCTCTTGGATCATCGGCGCGCCGTAGTGGTCGTCCTTTATCATCTGGCTGCCCTCGGTCAGAACCTGGCGCGGAAACGAGGCGAGAGGTTTTTCTTCCTAAAAAACGTAGACTTCAGATTCTTGTCAACACGGGAACGAGGCCAATAGCGGAACTTGAGGCAAAAACTTTCTTTTTGAAATTTTACCTGCTGCAGATTGGCTCGGCGGGCGCCCAGCTCGTCCTCAAAGGCGCTGTGCTTGCTCTGGAGAACCAGCACGCTGGTCAGGTCCTTGCCGTAGTCCAGCGAGGAGAAGATGTTCTCCTTTTCCTTGATCCAGCTCTCCAGCTCGGCCGCCTCCCACAAGAAGCTCCAGAAGCGGCGAGACTGTGTCAGGTGGGCCCGGCGCTGGCCGGCCAGAGTCAGCAGCTCGTGGTAGCACAGCTCCAAATGCTCCACCCGATCTCGGATCACCTGGGGATCGCACGGCTTGTAACCTGGAAGAGGAGGAAGGGGGGACATTGATTTCCGGGAGTGTTCCCCCCCTCCGCCCCCTCCACACACACACACTTTCCACATGCCGACAAACCGCTGGAAGGTGACAGATTGAGATTTGCAGTCCATACCTTGGTTTTAAAGTGTCAGTTCGGTCAGGGAATAAAACGCTAAACACGGAACTTCTTTTTTTTTTTTTGCATCAAGGGGAAACCAATAGTTACGACTTACTCTCTCCGTTGGCGAACTGGAGAGCAGCGGCGCTGGCGTTTTGGACTCGGTCGGCTTGCAGGGCGATGTCGTTCTCCAGCAAAGCGTGTTTCTGTAACAAGTCGTCCACTTCCAGCAGATGTTTCCCCATGTCGGGAGACAGCAGACGAACCTGACCAAGAAAGGCCCAAACAAATTCATCTGATTCAGAGTCTTGCATTGATTGTTATGACGCCGTGTCAGCAGTTAGTGTTCCCTCATTTATCGCGATTGACAGGGACCGGGACTCTGCCGCGATAAGTGAAAAACCGCAACGGAGCTTTAGCTCCCCCACCCACCCTTGGAATTTTTGTGTCTGTGTATGTTGGTAACAGCATGTTTCAAATATGTAAACAGCATTTAAACTTGACATATTTGTGACAAAGACGACCGCGGTACACTTATTTCCTGAAATCTTTCATTTTAAAACCTTATACAGTCATTCAAATTCGTCAGCATTGCCTTCTGAGAGAGACTTGTGTTCCTCACACTTCACGCTCTGACAGTGTAGCCGCCGTTAGCTTCCAGCTAGCTGCTGGCTAGCTATCCCCGCGCAGCCGATGTGCTGTCGTGTAATCAGACAGTTCATCGGTATTGATGAGGAGGCGGCAAAGAGAGACGTGCTGCTTTTTTTGGACAAGCCCAATCACCCCCCCCCCCACACCCCCCAACAGCTGACGAGACACTCATCAGAGACTCAATAGCGTGACGAGACACATTAGATGCTGGGCGGCCAATCAGCTCACGAGATAAATCCACTCGTGCCGTGACTGTCCGACATCACCAATCATGCGTACAGTCGCGCGATATTGCGAGGGATCACTGCATACCTTCATGTCATCCATCCAGTTGATGATGTAGAGCATCTCCTGGAAGATCCACTGCAGCGTCAGGTTCTTGTCCAGACGCCCCCGACGGGCCTTGAGCAGCTCCTGCAGGTAGTCCCACAAGCGCAGGACGTTGTCCTTACGGGCGTCCACCCGCTTGGCGTCGTGGTAGCGTTCGGCCTCAAGCTCCCCGGAGATGTCCACCAGGGCCTGGACGCGCTCCTCGTAGGCGGCGATGTCCGTCTCGATGGCGTCGTGCTTCTTCTTCGCCGCCTCCACCGCCGGCAGGTCGTAGCCGAAGTTGTCCTGGAGAGACGGCGAAGCTTTGTGAACCGGCGATTGTCAACTGGCAAACAATTCTGACCCCTTCGTAGTGAGGTCGCAGTCACTAAAGCTTCCTCCACTGTAATCCCCGAACTGAAAAATGTTGAGAACCCCGAAATGTCCAAGCTGTGCGCTCTGGTTTACCTGAGCTACCAATCGCTGGTTCTCCAGAAGCCACGTCTCCCTCATGGCTGCCTTGCGGTCGAACCGTCTCGCCATTTGCTCCAGCTTCTCCTGGCGGATCAGCTCGTCCCTCAGGATCCGCTCACGCACGTGCTCGGCGCGCTCCAGTCGCTCCCAGGCCTGCGGATCCCCCCGCACACACCAAAAATCGCATGACGGTCACAGAAGAAGAAACGACAGAAACTCGGCTGGTCTAACACTTTTTCCCATGAATCTATTTCCTGTGTTTTTACATTCATAATGATAAACGAATCAACAAGTGGGCAAGGGTCGGTCGCCAAGATGAAATTCGTTTGCAGTTTAGTCCGGTTTAGTCGCGTCCGGTGGAATGACTCCGGTGCACGGCGAGCATCGGCCTCAGCCACGTTGCGGCGTGTGACGCCTCACCCTGTTGATGTCGGCGACCAGCGCGCCGTCTTTGGGTGTGTAGACTCTCTGGTTGTTGGCCCTCATGCGACTCTGGATGGTAAAGAGCAGCACCTCCAGGTTGCCCTTCTCCTGGAACCTGTTGGGACGCCATTGAGCTTTTAACCATCGACATGCCGCCCACTGAATGTACGACGTATTTAGGTCCATGTAGTCACGCGTTTTTGTTTTTTTTTAGGTCCCAAAATGAGGACCTCTGGTCACCGTGTAGTACTTTCTCTCCTTTGTATTACGTCGATGGTATGCTAAAAACCTCAAGAGAACCGAGAGTCACTTTTTTAGAACCCTAAAAAGAGGGTTGATCTTGGGAGAAATCGCAACGGTGTACCCCGGCCCCGAGGGAGAGCCAAAACTCACTTGGGTGGTTTCTCCACCGTCCTGTAGGTGTTGAAGGCCTGCAGCTGCTGTTGAACGCCCGACAGCGAGTTGGCCAGTTTGCGGTTGTCGAGCACTAGGATGGTCTGCTCAATCCAGGCCAGCAGCTCCGACGCCAAGGTCTCGTACTTATCCACCATCTTCTCCGTGGCGATGGCGTGGTCCAGGACTTTGCCCACCCGCTTGCCCTCCACGGCGAGCTGCTTCATCTTGGAGAAGTAGTGGTAGAAGGCCACCACGTACGTAATGATGGACTTTTCGTCCGGGTTCTCGGTGAACACGTCCTCCGGGTCCAAGAGCTTGGTGACGCCCAGCTGCTTCTCGGCCACGTTGAAGGCGCTCTGGAGGTTGTGCGTCGGGTTGGACCTCTTCAGCTGGTTGAAGTCCACCAGATCCGGTCTGGATGGGCAAGGACAATGTGGTTTGGTTTTTCAAAGGAACAAAGTACCAAAGACATAAAAAATGAAAATTCCCAGCTTGTCTTACCGATGTTTGTGTATGAGAGCGTTGAAGGCCATGCCGTCTTTCCAACTGGTGGTGAAGTTTGTGATGTTCACGCTGGAATAACTGTGAAAAAGAGACGGATTGAAAAAGATACGCATTCTTCTGCTTGACTCCAGCGGAGAAAACCAAACCGGTTTCCTGCTGATGTGAATGCTAAGCTAGGTTAAGCTAGCGACTGACCCTGCCGTCTTCATCTGGCACCATAGGAGAAGAGCGTCCTTGGCCGAGCGCGTCTCCTTCTGGTCGGCCTGGCCCGTCTCCACAATGATGTCTTGGATCTGATTGGGATGACAATCAACAGAGAACGTGACTCAAGACGCAAAACCGAGCGCATTGTAGAACATAACAGTAAAAAAGAAAATACACCAACGTGTGATCATTGTTGAATTTCCCCAGCGCGGAGGCCAGTAATTGGAGCGGTCGCATGACCAACAAATCCTTCGAGGCGGCTAAATTTAGCTCTCAGAAACGACAACGTCAAAAAGGCAGATTTTTTTCCCTCCATCTTTTCACCAAGGACTGAATAATGCAGAGGGCCATATTGTTTGAACTAAAAATAACAGTGTCAAATTAAAAATAAATCCCCCTTTCAGAGAAGGCAAGAGACGTGTTCTGATGTTTGCCGCTCGCTAACGGCAGCTCGTAACAGCAGCAATAATCAAGAGGAAAAAAACAAAACAGAATAGGAGCAGCCATGAATTGGCGGTCGAACCCGGGTTTTCATGATGAATACTTCAAAATTTGACGCCGTACTCAAATAGTACAAGTTGGTCAAAGCCCTGGGGCTGCGCCCAAATGGCTGCTTCAAAACAAAATGGCTCCCATTCAATGTCGGGGATGGATCCTTGAGACTTTTGTCCAACGAATGTCATGTTTCTTGGTCATCGCCAAAATGATCATCAAGCATCAACACCACGCGCCGTCTACACTATATGCCAAGAGCAAAAACGCTTGGCACTTTAGCATTGCATGTCCGTGTAGAAAACCTGCTCCTAACTGAGGCTCGTTTGGGCAAATCCTTCAAGTACCCCCAAAATCGCTTCCCTGACAAAAAAATATATACAGTATATTTATGGTGGTCCAACCTGGAAGCGAAGGATGATAGTCCAGATGAGGCCGAGGATGAGGCGGTGGTTGCCGTCGACAATGTCATGCGAGCCCATATTCTCCAGGTGGACGCGCTGCTCCTTGAGGAACTGCAGTGCCTTGTCCACATTCTCCAGACAATGGATGCGCATCCTGCCCTTGGTGGGCTTGGGCTAAGAGGGGGACATTTCATTGGAAAAGTCATAGAGTGTAGGAAATGTCAAGAAAATGGTTGTCATAGAAGTAATATTTTCCAAAAATATAATAATAATAATTATTCATTTTCTTTTTTTCAAATCTTACCAATCGTTCTCCAGACAAGACCTCAAGAAGTCTAATGAGCATGCGTCCGTCGCGCAGGTCCAAGTAGAGGTCGGAGATGCGACAGCTGACCCGAGACAGGATGGAGTTGACCCATTTGGTGAACGTCTTCTTCTGGACCGCCTCGCGCTCATCTGAAGTTTTGGCCAAAAATACATTTTTGTCTTTTTAGAAAGAAATAACTTTTAGAATATGGTGCAATTTTATGGAAAATGTTATCGGATGTGAAAAGTTCATGAAAATCAAGTTCGAATACAGCATTACAAGTTTGTTTTGTTTTTGCAGGTACAGAGACGAAGAATAAAAGTCTCGATTTTATGAGTCATAATTTCACAAGAAAAAGTCACGCTATTAAGATAAAAAAAAAAAAAAGTTAATATTTTTTCCAAAAATAAAGTCGGTACATTACAGAAATAATAGTGATTAGGGTAATTTTTTTTTTACAAAAATTAAATATCCACAATGAGAAAATGCACAATTTATGTGAAAAAAAATTCTATTGATATATTTTTTTTCAAATAAAAATTTGTACTTCATGACTGTTAAAAACGAAAATTATATTAAAAAAAATAAAATGTAAACATTTTTAACAGTCATAAAGTACAATTTTTATTTGAAAAAAAAAAAAAGATCATTTCATGAGAATAGAGTTGAAACATTCCATATTACGAGAGAAAAGAAGGCCATTTTCTTTGTTGTTGCGTGCATGCGTGGCGGAAAGCAAGCTGCTTGAACCTCTCTGCAGACGAGCCCTTAAATCAATCATGAGGATCCAATTTGCTGTGTGATTTCATTCCCTCGTCATCAAGCGATGTCTGCTCTGCTTGTTTAAAAGGCCAAGTCAGCGAGTGGGCCTAATGCACGTTTGTTTGCCCACGTTGGCAAATTGAGCCGCCATTTAGCGTACACTTAGCAGGACGCCGCTACGTCGTTTAGGCTTGTGCTGTTGTTCGGAGAATCCAAAGTTTTTAACGACGCTATTCTCATGAAACGATGACATCCGTTTGCTGAGATGCACGGCGGGTCGGCGGCCGGCTTGCATGGGTGTAATCAACGTGACAGTTTCACGGTCTACTTTTCATGCATGCGGCGAGCAGCAAGCAGGCATCATTTATTTAGCAGACGCTACTTATTGTGTCTTCACCGTCGTCTTGTCAAGTCGATGCATTTTGTTCTCTTGTCATTTTGCTTTTAGTATTATGATAAAAAAAAAACAACAACAAAAAAAAAAGAACACCCAAAAAACAGTTGGGTCAAAAATAAGCCAATTTGGGTCAAAAAGGTCGGGTCAGGATTTTATTGTACAAAATGACCCTTTTTCAAAAAAGAATATAAGGTTTTAAATTGGGAACAAGGTTCAATTTGCTCATTCGAAAATAAGTTGTATTTTTCATCCAAAAAAAAAAGCCATAAAATTTCATGGTAAAAAAGTTTTTGAGGATCAAGTCAAAATAAAACCCCAAAAAATCTTTGCAGTGTGTTCTGAGAACACAGTTGTAACACAACAGGAAACAAATTCGATTTTTTTTCCAAGAAAATGGGTGGAAATGTACGAGAAAAATTTGTTATATTAGACTACGCAGATGAAATATCACCACCAAAAAAAAAGCATAAAACAACCATCACAAGGCTCGACAAGTAGCAATTGCATTGGCAGGGTTTTAGTTGATCTGTTTATTAAATTGTGGTTCTTAGCACATCGTAGTCGTCGGCAAAATAAACACGGCTTGGCGCTAAAGTTCCCTTTGAATCAAAATAACACCCAGCGGCGCTCAATTATTTACGTTATGGCTTTAAAAGCAGGCAACATAGCATTACGTTAGATTTAACAGCATTCGTCCAATTGTTCTTGTCTGGGCTGCATCATCATCATCATCCCAGCTGACTCCGCCCCCTTACTGTCTTTTTTGGGGAGGGCGAGGGATGTATCAGTCCAAGATTGACTAAACAGCGGTGTGTTTGACAAGCCTTTACTTAAGTCCTCTATCATGCACTCCAGTTGAAGGCCACACATGACTTATTCATGCAGATGGATTTTCCCTGTACTCGACTGTACCGCGTTGTAATCGGCTGTGCGCGGCCGTGTTGCGCGTACACCGCCTTGCTACCTCATTTTCCCTCCGGCTCAGCGCTTCTTGCTGGACTGAGGGAATTTTTTTGTGCAAAAAATAAATAAAAACACGACTAATTCCCAGGTCGAGTCAGGACACCAGCCGTCGATTGCCTGACATCGGGGTTTGCGCTGATTAAATTTTGGGTGTCATTCAAATGCCACCATGAATTTTTTTTAGTCAATTAAATGTTGGCGGATGGCAAAAGAAGGTAAAACACCAGCGTTAGCATTGTGGTGTTTCGGTAACTTAAGCTAAATGGCTTTTTTTCGGAGGGAGCCCTCACCCAAAATCCCAACTGTAACCCACACCCGAAAATAATAAAAAAAATTAAGTGCCAGGGAGAAAGAAAAGCCAAATAAGCTCAAATGTCAATTACGGCTCTGGAAGTGGGGAAAGGGGGGGGGGGCCCTCCTAAACCTTTTTAGAAGTTGCTGCGATGAATTATTGAAACCAGTGAACAAGTGGGGCAAAGCCACAGCGCCCTTCGGATAAATAAATTACTACCTAATACCAGAGGTGGCAAAAGTACTCACACTTAAGTAGAAGTACAGATACTTCTCTGGTCAAGGTAGGAGTGCGCATCCAACTCTTTTATTTCAAAAATCAGCAAAACTTAGGAAGTGTTCAAAAATTTACTGAAGTACTATAATGACATAAAAATACTTTGTGACGGTACTTAGTTGAGATGAAATACATTTTTTTTTATGTTTTATTTTTCTGACAACTTTTTACATGGACACCAAAAATCTGTCAAAATCTGATTGAGTAAGTTTCTGCCGTTTTTTTTGTTTTCTTCTGAAAGGACCGTTTCAGTGCTTTGTTTCAAAATATATCAAACATTTGCAAAGACGTAGAACAGTTTAGAACTGAATTGTTGAGATACAGCTTTTATCAGTGTCTGGATTTTTTTTCACTTTTCTTCTCTTTTCATTACAACAAAGTAGAGTAATTCCCCCCTCTATTGCGAGTTTCATATTTTTTTGGGTGGATAGTTAAAATTTTGGGTGTAATTCCAATGTCAACCACCAGATGACACTTTTTTGTATGAAACGTTGTACATTTGAAGGAAGAATGAAAATGAAAATATTCCAAGCCACCTGGTCTTTGCTGTCAAATTATCTTCAATCCTACTTTTTACGCCCACAAAAAACAAAGACTGGACGTTCATTTGATAATGTTTGAGCATCCGTACTTGACTATTAAGTTTACTCGCTACTCCCCTCACTGCCTAAAACATGCAAAGAGGAAGGGTGGAACCCCCTGGGCGGGTGCGAGGGGTGGGGGGCAACCCAAGCCACTCCTGGCACCTCGCGATACCTTGCAGTTGCCTGAAGCGTCCATCCAGGATGGAGTTAAAGTAGATGTTGGATGCACTGGAGCTGAGCCAGCGCGCCCGTTTCATGCTCCGGCCGGACAAGGAGGACGACGAGGACGAGGAGGGGGACGGGTGGACGGGGCGCTGACAGGAGCTGGGCGGCAAGGAGACGGGGGTCAGCCCCGGGAGGGTGAGCGGCACCTGCAGGAGGACAGTGCCATTTCTCTCCGGGTGATGCTCCTGCTGCCGCTTGGCCCGGCCCCTGGGCGCCCTCCTGAGGGCCCGGTGCGCAGGCGGGGTGCTCCGGCTGCGCACGGGGGCGTCGCTCTCCTCCGGCGGGTAGCGGCGGCCGCTCGCATCCTTGCCGTCCTGGATCTTGGAGGCGGCTTTCAGGCTGATCCTCACATCCCGGAGTCTAGGCTGACTGATGGGGGCCGGCCGCAGCAGGCACGACGGGCTGCTCATCTTCGCCCCGACCGCCCGCCGAGAAACTCCGAACCAGAGGAGCGGGACTCCACGTCTCGGCTCTCCTCTGCCTTCTGGCTTTCTGTCCTCTTTTCCTCATGCCGACTCCTCCCTCGCTCCCTCCTCTTCCTCCTCTTCCTCATCTTCGCCACTTGTGTGATGATGCCGCCGCTCTCAGGCGGCACCTGACTTCCTCTTCTAGCCTGGATCTCTCATTTGCATCTGCTGCCTTGGTCTCCTTATATTCAGCGAAGCTCGCCCATTCTTGATGTATCATTCACAACTACAGAGGATATGTGTGTGTGTGTGTGTCTCTCTATTTTTTTTTTGTCCATGAATGATTATTTTGTGAAGTTAGGTGTCTTCCAAAAACAATTCTTCTGTCCAAATAAAAGTTAATGTAATTCAACATTATTTGGTTTTTTTCCCCCCTTTTTGACATGAAAATATTTATTTTTGTAAAAATAAATATGACTTTTAAACTTTTTAAAAACAATCAAGTCATTATGACTGTCTTGGAAAAATACACCTTTGTTTTTACAAGATTGGCTAAACAAATACTGATGTGCGAAGCCCTCATCAATGCCTTTCGATGAGGTATGACTGACTGTTTTTGTTGTTATTTTATTTTTGGGTTTTTTTGTCCGAAAGTGGAAAAAAAAAAAACTAAAACAAAACACTTTGTTCCCCCTTATAAGTGTCTTCGTAAAGGCCTTTTTTTAACTGAATCTACTTGGCCTCTAGCTACAGTAGCAAAGTCAAAATCCTCCGTTCTCAACTTTTTTTCCCCACCCACCCTTTGCCATGCCGGAAACGCGTCTATTTTTGAAAATCCGGCTTAAGGTGTAAAATTCCAAAGAGCTGTGAGCTGCCGAGCCTACAGCTGTGCGCATCCATCAAGTTGGGAATCATTCCGGGAATGCGCGTGGCAGAGGTGGGGCGCTCGAGTTAGGTGACTTCACTCGAGTCCGACTTCAATCACCAATTGTACGACTTGGGGCTGTGCTTGACTAAAAGGTGAGGAAAGACCTGAAGACCTGGCTCTCCTTTAGTCTTCAACCCAATCTGCTGGGTCACGCTAATTAACCCAACCTTGGGTAATAGTAACCCAATCTGCTCCAAATCTGCCACTAATGAGCGGGTTTCGGAAAACAAACCCGCATTTTATTATTGCGTAGTCGAATTATATGTTGTGACCAAGCAAGATTGGATGGCTTGACGTGCATACGCACCTGCGAGGGCTTTGATCCGCGACCGTTCAAAGAGCCGCGCCGTGCTGTTGTCGTTGTCCAGATCCTCGTCGGGGAGCTCGAAGCGTGTGTTGATGCGGCTGTATTGCTGCGTGATCTCCACATTGTCAAAGTCGGTGGTGGAAGTCATGGCGGAGGTATTCGGGAATGGCAAGAGGGGGGACGGTTTGCGATGGGGGCTGGATGTCACGGCGTCCTCAAAAGGTCCTCTCGTTCAAAAGGTTTCACCCAAAAAATTTAAATAAAATAAAAAATGGAGGAAAACGTAGCTCCTATTCCTGGTAGTTATCTGGAATAGAGGAAAATTGCACAGCGATAAGAAACTATTTAAAATAAACGATATACTGTATATTACAGTTTGAGATTGAGATTTAGATTTTCTCGCTTTTTTTTGTTTTTGTTTTTACTCATCAAATGTCTTAACACGGATTTATTTGACCATCGGAAACTTTTATGTCAAAAATAAAGCTAAGATGGCAGCAGGGTTAGTCTCGGCGTGCTATAGCACTTGTCAAAAATCCATGTAGCTCCGGTTAAGCCCTTCCTACATTTTATGTGATATTCAAAAAAATATATATTGAGTAATTATCTTCTCAGACCCCCCCCGTTGGCACAGAAAGACTGACTGAATTTCTTACGCTCATTTTTGACGATCAAATTTCCAACGCCTATTTTAAAAAAAAAATCCCAAGCCTTAAATTCAATCTGGTGGCACTTAGGAAGGACTCGGTGGGCGTCTTGTTGTTAGAAACGGTTGAGTTGTTGGAAAAGGGTGGCGACATAACACGTACTCTTGCAGCTCCATTTTGTCAATTTGACCTCCCCCCCCCCCCCCCCCCCCACTGACGGGGTGTTCATTCTTAGCACGGAATGGCGGTTTATCAGCCTACGGCATGGCTCCCTTATCACGTGTGTGTGTGCGTGCGTGTGTGTTAAGGGGAGTGGTGGAGTCACACAAAATGACACCACCACGAATGATGTCGTCCGACCGTCATCGGCATGCAACATAAAAATGGGAAGCCGAGGAGAATTTTGGACACATCAAGCCATCGCTGATTAGAATTGATCAGTCTTAACAGCAGCGTTGTGTGGAAGCTAACCATCAGCTCTCTGCTCACCGTAAGGGACATTTGCGATACATGTACAGACAACACAAAATAAAAATAAGTGTATATCACTGGGACAAGTTTGTGATAAAATGATGATTAGGAAAGTAGTAATTGGTAAGTTACTAAGCGGATTTTTCTCTGGATCAAGTTACCTGTATCTGTAAACAGAGGTTAATGGCAAGTTTGAACAGATATTGACGTGTTTTGCAAGCTTATTTGGCTCATATTTTGTTTTGTTTTTTTACTTTCAAATAGCAAAAATCCGTGCATGGTTCCTTTCTTATTACAATTTATAAACTTTTTTTTTTAATATTACCTCTTTTTTTTTAAATGGGGAGCGGGTAGCATATAGAAGAGCTCCCCCACCCACCCCTCCACAGATGTTTCAATGACGCGTCCTTCAGGTTCCCCTCGGTTTACTGCTCGCTATCACAAGTTCACAGAGGGACCTTATCAAGCACGGAGGTGGCGGAGGTCAGGGGGCGGGGCTTATCGCCTCCATACACACTCGCACGCACACACACACACAGGCGGAACTGGACCAACGGCCCGCAACTGTCCACATGCTCGCCCTCCCTTCCATGACACTCTCTGCACTGTTTTACTGTTATTTATTGTTTGAACCGTCTTTGTTTTTATATGTGTGGTTAAGGTGAAAGAAAACAAGATAAAAAAAAAAACAATGCCAGACTGTCCACATTGAGTGATTATCTGCAACTATGTTTCCAGTGTTCCATCATGTGATGAGGCAACGGCCACAAAACCACCTTCATGAGCGTTCTAGCCGCAACTGTGCAGCAGAGGATGAAATAAGAGACGAGGGTGGGGGGGTGAGGCCGACAACATGTGCGACGTGCAGTTCGCATTCTGCGACTCCCAACTTCAGCAACTGGACCGAGGAAGAGGAGAAAGAGGAAGAGCCGGGTGGCAGTTGACCATCCAGACACAACAAAACATTGAGCCCGCATCTTCGACACAGTCGTAGCTTCGAACGCAACCTCGGAGACCTTGCTTTAAGGAATAAGTCCACAAACTATTCTTGGGGTGTGTTTACGTTATACAGTCCTGGCTGGTCCACACAAGCGTGTCCTTTTAAGGGGAATAAAGAAGGAACTGGAGCATTTCTTGGCTCTGTTTTGAAGTTATGTGTTTTGGATAGATTAAAAAAAACATTTATAAACAATACAAACCAGTGGCTGATTTTCAGGTTAATTTGAGTTCATTATAAGCTTAACATGACTTATTTGAATACATTCATCTCAATAAAGAGTATTTCTTAGCTTGCTCTATGTCAGATCTCGATATCAAAAGTATCCTTTATGATTCCCCCCCCCCCCTTCCATCCTTAGGTACACTTTCTAGAATTTACTTTAAACTCTAAAATAGTTGCTTGTACCCATGACACTCAAATTTGAGGCCTCGGAAAGACCGTGTTGTGGAATTTAAAAGAGTGTTTAATAATAATAGTACCCCCCACCCCCATACTTTTTTATACACGTTCTCTGGATAAAAAAGCAGTTCTAAATTCGCTTCAAGATTCTTACCAGTTGTTTACACTCCACTTGACACCCTTTCGTCGACCAGAACGGACCAGTTTGGACCTCGACAACATGAGCAACAAGCCTAAAACGACTTTGTGAGACGTTTACGCGAAGACACTTTGGTGTACGAGGTCGCGTTGTCCTTTTACGTGCTCGTCACCGTGCGTAAAGTCACTCGTGAGCCCGGCTGCGGGCGACGTGACGCCAATTCAACGTCAAAATATCACTCAAACGGTGTTTCTTTCAACAATCCAAGTCGGACAAGTCTTGAGTAGAGATGGTGTGGAAAGTGCCTGACGTCACAACAGGTGGGTTTTTTTGGAACCCCAAAGACAGGCAGCAACGCGACGGAAGCCCCGAGCGAACTCTTTACGTTTTTCATTTGACACTCACTTTGTTTCGTGGAATTCTTCCAGTGGCGCTTCTTGTCCCTGCCGGCGGTCAGCTTAAGGCCCCATGGACGCATCGGGGTGGTTGCTCCTGCCTGAAGGGGACCAGGAAAGGGGGGGGGGGGATATAAAAAAAGAAAAGAGAGTAGTGGGGCACTGCGCTCCACGCTCATTCCCGAGAGGCAGCCGGCCCACTGACCCGCCCTGTGGGGTTAAAAATAACGAGTGGGCGAATTCAGGGGGGGGGGGGGGGGGGGTTACGAGTGGGGGGAAGATACATTCCCGAAACGGGGCTGCAACAACCCAAGTGACACGTCTTGAGCTGCCGAGTGCGGGTTCCGACCCAACATCATAAACACACCCACCCGAAAGAAAAAATATGAGCGTAACTGCACTATATCGCGAGACACAATCGAATTTTAAAAAAGTGACGTTATTACATTTTGTAAAATAATTGTTGTAGATGACGCCTTTCAAAGCTAGGACTCAGGGTAGTAAATTAATCAATGACAATCATGCATTACATTTAACACGCATAAATCAGCTCTAGGCGGGATCAGGTTCGATTCCAGCTACAGCCCTCCTATGTGGAGTTAGCATGTTCTCCCCGGGCCTGCATGGGTTTTCTCCGGGTACTCCGGTTTCCTCCCACATTCCAAAAACATGCATGGCAGTCTGATTGAACACTCTAAAAAATGTCCCGGGTTGTGAGTGTGAGCGCGGATGGTTGTTCGTGTCTGTGTGCCCTGCGATTGGCTGGCAACCGGTTCAGGGTGTCCCCAGCCGAAGACAGCTGGGATAGGCTCCAACACGCCCCGTGACGCTTGTGAGGATAAGGCGGTTCAGAAAATGGATGGATGGAACTCAACTCTAAAAAAATTGAAATTAAAGAAAGATGTAAAAATTCAGATTTTTTTTAATCATATGATCAAACGACATCTTAAGTAATAGTATAAAAACAGCAAAAACTGCATTATTTATGGATAATATACTGTGTATATATATATTACAGTATATAAACAATTTTAACATTTACAATTTTAAACATAAATAAGTTTCAACACACGAGAAAAAGAAACACAAATTTATAGCAAAAATACAAAAAATAAACGGTATTAAAAAAAGTCTGTTCCTTCATTGTGCCTTGATTTTTGTTGGTGTCTTTGGTTTTTCATAGAACTTGCATAGCTTAAAAAAAAAAAGCTTTTCCATCATTTTTTTTCCCTTACGAAACAATGAAAATAAGAACCTGTCTGTTCCGGGGTTAGCATCACACATTTTTTTGTCCCGTAGAAAATAATAAAATTTAAATAGTCAAAATAGTAAAGCAACTACCCTGAACCCCCCGCACCCACCACCCCCAGCACCACTTTGTATCAATGGAAATACAAATCGTTTCTTCCAGGCTCAAACTGTCACCAACAAGATTACCACAATATCCAGTATCTTTGGTAAATTAGCGTTGTGATTGTAGAAAGCAAACGAACAAATAAATCCAACCTTCATATGTATAAAAATAAAGCTGCGCGTGAAAAAATAGCGCTCGAGTGTAGAAAAATAAAAAATAAAAACTCAATTAAATTATGATTAAAAAATGTCAGGTGCAAAAATGAAGTGCTGGAATGCCTCCGATGAGAAGCGCGGACAGCCGATCACGTGTCCACCGCGTCGATGAGGTCTGCCAAGATGGCCGCTTGCCTCCTGGCCACCGCGCCCGCGAGCTGCGGCGGGAAAGACGGTGTGCCCAAGTCCACCTGAGACCACCAGACCCCAGAAAACGTAAACACACAATGATTGTTTTGTTCGGGAATCCATGGACATGACATAGGCTTGTAATTGCACTTCATTTTCTCTCCCAAATGTCCAAGAATATGATTCATACTTGTATTTTGCATGCACATTATACGCATTTCAGAGTCACAAAATGATCATTTGCAGCCAAAATTGCAGTAACAGCCCTCCCCCACCCATCCACAGGTCATGTCATGTTGCGTAGATTTGACAAGGAGGTCAACATGAGTGACGTGGTGCATCGGTCCAAACCTGCAGCAGGTAGACTACCCGGGTGGCCTCATGTCTGCTCCCGCATCTGATTGGCTGCAGGAGCCAGCAGCTGGGCATCATCTCGCCTCGGACAGCGCCGAGGCTGGGACCCGGGAGGGACTCGTCCGATACAGACTGCATGGCCAGCACGTTTATGTCACCCTGAGGTTACAAACGTCATTTTCCTTTTTATTTTATTTATTATTAGTTTTTTAATTTTCAATTTCAAGCTTCACTTCAGATGCGCAGTTTAAAGTGAAGAGAAGAAAACCCAAGGTTTGATGGTTCCGTATAACAATGCCTCATTATCAATGAGGACAGCAAAAAAAAAATTTGCTGGGGGGTTGTGCGCTAACCTGTTTGGACTCAGCGCTGATGCAGCAAAAGTCTCGCGGCTGGCTGAGGTGGCAGCAGATGGACACGTCTGTCAAAAGGTAGACTGGACACACACTCCCAATTAGTTTGATTTTGATCAGCCGCCCTCCCCTAAACCCCCAAAAAATTGTCTGTTCCAAAGTCAAAAAAAGTAAGGCATCATGATTTTGGTTTTCCTCATAGGACATGATGTGAAGTATCTGACCTAGGTGAGTGCTGTCATCTAGAGGGTGACTCCACGCGGTGCGGACGGACGGGTGGTAGTCCTGAGCGTTGCGGGGCTGGCGAAGGACAGTCCACAGGCGCTCCGGGGTTCCGTCCAGCTCCACCGCCCCCAGGAAGGCGTGCACCGACGGGCTCGACGATGCCCTGTAGTAAGCCTGTGTGCCTCGCTCTTCTCCCTGGTGTCTGTATCAATCAATCAATCAAGATGTGCCCAAATAAAAATGGACTAAATTGAGGGGGGGTCACCTCCAGCCAACAGAAGCTTTCCCCTTCACGAGGTTGCTCAAATCACCGCAGGAAGCCAGTCGGACCTTTGGATTAAAAGGAGCAAAGAAATTATAATCAAAGAGTAATTCTTTAAAAATATACGAAAAAAATATCATCCAAAATACAAAAAAAAGAAAATATCTAAAAAATATATAATTTACCCACTTCCAAATCTAACTTTTAAAATTTACTGCTATTTATCGAGAAAAGACAAGTTTTTATTTCGAATATATTTCCAAACCTCCAAAATAGGCATTTTCATTTTGAAGACATGACTTTTTATCAAAGAAAAAATTCACAGAGGGAATTTTAGATTTTAAAATTAAGTTTTTAAAGAAAAATGCTGCATTTTCTTAATAAACAAAAACAACAAACTAAAAAACCCCAACACATTTTCTCCCTCGAAATAATATGACTGTATTCATGTAAGATTATGCCTTTTTCTTTTCCAGCCCAAAATAATTTTTTTGTCTTCAAAAAATATCCACTTGTTTATACAGAGATAAAGAAACTTTGAGTCTGAAAAGTATGACCCCCCCAATATAGTCAATTTTCTGGAAAAAAAAAAAGGTTTTGCTGTCATTTTGAGAAAAAGGGTTGTACATTTTGTGAGTTACCTCAGCCAGAGCTCGGCCCAGCAGCGTTGCCGTGATGTCCTGATAGCTGGTGGAAGTGGAGGAGGAGCAGGAGGAGCCAAAAGAGCTGGCACGGTGTCGAGTACAAGACGGTGGAGATGACGATGATGAGGTCACCAAGGGATCAACACGGACGTCTAATTAAGAAAATGGACACATTCATGCCAATTTGTTCTGCGCAAGTATTAGCTGTACGCTATATTAAACCGTGTTGTTGTCTAACTGTGACTTACCCTGAGCAGAAATGGAGATTCGTGAGGCAACTTTCTCACCGTTCTCCAGAAATGTGGTGGTCTAAAAAAAAAAAGACAAAAAGTAGTCACAGTTTTGGTCAAATCATCAGAAATGTGGGTTTTTAAAAATATATTTTTTTAAATAAATATAGTACTTGATTCTTGTACGGTTCCAAAATCTTGAAAACACACGACATTTTATCCAGCAAATATACAACTTAATTCTTGAAAAAAAGGTTTTTGGGTAAGATTGTGACTTTTTATGTAAAAATGAAAGACTCCCCACTTATATTACCAACTAGGCCTATTTGCATGGCATCTGGCATGTCCTACGTGCGTCATTGTTTTTCACCCACATGCCCAGGAGGTAGTCTGTGGCCGTGTTGCAGTTGCAGAGCGTTGCCACTGTTGTACCCCGACGTGGGTCCAGATGACAGGCTCAGGCTGGATCCGGTGCACAAGGTGCTGTTGCTGATCCTGGTTCCATGCCTCAGGTCATCCTGGGGAAAAATAAAATAAATAAATGGTTCGATCTCTATCACTCTTAAATGTATCCAAAATGTACAAAGTAAGATTGAAGAACAGGGTCTCCGGTCAGACTAGATATACTGTACCTTGGACTCTGGAGATAAAGCCTGCCGTTGAATCCGTCTCTTCTCCTGTTCGGTCCTTTCACGCAGTCGCTCCCTCGCCTTGGCGATCTCGCTCATGGCTTCCTGCCGAGCGCGGCCATAATCGCGCAGCAGCTGCTCAATGTCCGACGGGTACGTGCTACCGCCGCTCGCCGGGTCTCGTACTCTGCAGATAAGTCGTAAGCTCAGGTCAACGAAATGCACTTTTGAGATCGGATACGACGTTGACATTGTACCTGCCGTTCGTTGGCTTCAGCTGTCGGTCGGGAGTGGCTGGAGGGCTTCCGAGATGATGTCTACGGGGGCTCAGGCTACGAGCCCGGCGGCTTGTTTGAGGACACTCCTCTGTCTTTTTGTGCAAACCTTCGATGCTCAAATGGTGTCTGGGAAGGTACAAAAAGTCAGATAACTCAAGAATTGAGCTTTTTGTAGATCACTCAGGTCACAGACCCCACTCCCAAAATTAGGATCTGCCAATGGGTTGGATGGTCAGTTAGTGGGTCAGTCAGTCAGTAGGACGTTAATCGGACTGGATGGTCTGTTTGCAGGTGGGCCAATCGGCGTTTTAGCCAGTGAGGATCACTCAGGTCACAAACAAATATAATCAATCAGTCGGACGGTAAGTCAGACAGTTGGTCAATTGGGTAAAACGAGATGACTCAGGTCACACAATCAATTATAATGATGGTTGGCCATTCGGACGGCCGTCAGATGCTCAGTTGGATGCTGCGTTGGTCGGTAGGTAAATTGGTGAAGATCACTCAAGTCACACAATCAAATAAATATGGTCGTCAGTTGGCCGGTAACTGGGTCAGCCAGCAGGTCGGTCATTCCAACGATCGGTGGGTCAGTCAGTGGGTTGGCCAGGAGGAGGTCAGTGTAGCTCAGATTTCTGATCAATTGAATGGCAGATTGATTTGTGGGTAGATCGGTGAAGATCATTCAGGTCAGAAAACCTAAATTGGTTGGTCGGATATTCAGTTGGGCGGTGAGTCAGTCAGCGGGGTAGTGAGTATTGAGTACCTCAGGTTATGTAAATACAAATATAAATATGGGCAGTTTGTGAGACGACGATTGGTTGGATGTTTGATCAGTTGGTGGGTCAGGTGGGGGAGTCGGTCGATCACGATGTAATGACAGTCAAAGCTTTTAGTTCATCCAAGTCCATCCAAGCGGACCAAGCTACAGTCAAATTAATTGCTAGGTACTAGAGGTAATCCAGGATCTCCATGACTAACACAAAGTTGGTCCAGTTCTATCAGATCTTTCTTCCAGAAATGACACGGAGTCAGTACATTGCTGGACACCAGAGATTATAAATGGAACACTTACCGATCCCCAGGCTGCTGTTTTCCAAGGGTGGAGGTCGCACACTTCACCGTGACATCCTCCGTGGACCTGGGAGACAGCATCTTGAGCAGCGCGTCCGTCTCTCCGAGGCCGTAGTGCAGCTTGGCCTCAGCAAGCTCCACGCTCAGCGGCGTGGTGTTGGCCCCAAGGCCAACGGAAGCCATTACATGCTCCCTTTCCTGACGCAGACACTCGATCTCTCTCAACCTTCCTCCAGAGTTAGAAGTGGAACTCTCGGACGCGTCAGAAAAACCGCAGCGCTTGGATTGCCGAGGATTGATGCCGGACCAGTTGGTGAACTTATTGTGCAAGGGCAGGTCCTCGGGCAGCGTCTCGGTGTCCACTCTGGTGATTGGTTTAGCATTCAGCAGGATGTCAGTGTTGCACTCACTTGGCGTCGGGGATGCCGCCGGAGATGAACTGCAAGCGTCGCCGGAAAAAGGAACCCCTTTCGGCCTTTGCTGGGCCGGTTTGGTGGATTGTATGGCTTTGGATTCGATGACAAGAGCGTCGGTCTCCTTTTCTGTGGCAGAAGCGTAGTTCTGCAGAGAAAAGTCTGACCAATGAGAACTCTGTGAAGAGTTCCATTTGGGCTGAGTGTCGGTATTCCCATTGCGATGAGGAGTTTTGTCCACCGGTGAGCTTTGTAAAAAATCCTCTGAGTCTTTAAGACTTGAGCCACTCTTTTCACAGACTTTCTGGGGTGTTTTAGCGGAGCAAATGCCACAATCAAGTCCCGATGACCTGCAAGGATATTTAGGAAAGCTTTTCTCTTCCATGCGTCCACTCTGATGTCTTTCTCCAGTCTTCGACGTTTGCCGTAAACTCACAGTGACAATGGGGGATGATGCCCGATCTGCGAATGTTGTCGCAGGCTTTGACGAACTTCTCACACAAGAGATTTGGTTTTCTGGGCATCCGTTTGGTCTCCAGCTTTTTTCAGAGGCGGCGGTAAGACGATGGTGCGACATCTCAGGCAAGGTTTTTTTGATGGGAGTGGATCTTATTTGTCTTTGGTATCCGAAAGGCAGCATTTTTACAGAAGCAGTCCCTCGTTGGACATCATTAGATGTCCTGACTTCCTTGTCACCAGTCTCACTTGTTTCCTCCAAACCAAGAGGGTCTTTGTCTGGTGAAAGGACCTCAGCACCAATCAGTCTCAGTGTCACGTTGATCTCGTGTGATTCGGACCTTTGGTGCCTCTCCGTGTTTGTGGGTGTCAAATATCTTTCTGTCTGAACACCAACATCCGAGGCGGATTGAGTCGAGCAGTCGACGCCGATATTTGGGATCGGTCGAGAACTTAGCCCGCTGACACGACCCGTCCGCATTCCCTGGACATCTCCGAGCAGGTCCGAGGTGCTGTGGATCAGCTTCGAGAGGTGGACAGACATGCTTTCCATACTGTTCCATGTCAGGAACTTGTTCATTTGAACCGGGGTCTTCGGAATGTCCGTTTGGCTCCTTTTGTGCCGCTCCCTCCTCCGTAGAGAGGCCGGCTCGACCAGTTGGATCTGAATGCTGTGTTTATTTGTGGACCGCTGGGAGGAGTTTTGGCTTAACTCTGGATCGGAGGAGTAGACAAACCCGCCGGACAAAGTGATGTTGACTGTTGGTTCAATGCTGCTAAGCGTGCTGGAGAGCCCCTTGTGAGCAGCGTAGGTGCTAAGATGGGAATTGAAGGGCGAGTTCTGTCCGTTTAAGTCATTATCGACGCTACAGCACCTTTGTATGCGTTTTTCAGCGGCGTTCAAAAGCGGGGATTTGCGTGACAGATCGGCAGCACTGCCGAAGGCGGGGTTCTTGCAGCATGATCGGTCACCATCTTGCCAATGATGAACAAATGGGTTGACATCGCTGGAGGAAAAACGCATCAGAGATTCCGGAGACTTTTCTGCACTCCGCAGGTCATTGGTCCTCGGTGAAATTGATTGTGGAGGTATCGAGAAGCTTTTTCTGGAAAATGCAACGTCTTCTATCAGATCTATCTTGCAGTTCGCGTTGGAAATCTCAGCATTAGATTGTCTGAGATCTGGTTTGCCTTCACTATCAAGTCGTAGCTGAGAAGATGACCACTTGCTAGAGGTTTGGTCTTCATCGGATGATGATGTCTGAAAGGAAGCGCAAGGGGGAAGATGTATTTTTGTCCTCCGGAACCTTTTGGACTTGTTCTTTTTATTCAGCAGATACGAATCACACTGTGTGCCAACAGATCCACAATCACTTACATTCGTGACCATCTTTTCATCCCTTAATGCTGAAAACCTCTCTGTGACAGACTGACTGGTCACACAAGGTCCTTTATGTTGGACTTTGGCAAACTTGCACGGACAACCTTGACAGTTGTTTCTGGTGTTGTAATTCCTACTGGCCCCACAAGACTGAGAATGGTCATTAAAGCATGGACTTCTGGCCTGATCTTGCCCTTTGGCAGAAGCTTTAGTCCCAGACGTGGCATCAGTAATATTACCTCCATCAGACTTGTGAGGGTGCTCACCTTTCTTTGGTAATTGTGTGTTGCATGCGTGACAACAGTCAATACCGGACATGCCTTCCACACGACAGTTGCCTTTGGTGATGCAAAGCTGCGGCACAGCAGATTTTGGTTGACTCGCATCATCGGTGCAGCCGCCTTGCACTTCGCGGCCCGTTTGCTTTTTCTCAAATGTTGCCAATGTAGCAACAGTTTTTACTTGAGTAGCCCCGAGTCTCCTTTTGGTAGTTTCTCCATCGTCGGTCAATTCTTTGACCTGATCACTCCTGTTATCGTGCGTAGGTTTCATTATTTGGTTGATTCTCTGATGATCACAATATGAGACTAGGCTGCGGCTGCAGCTGCTTCTGCTTCCAATCAGTGACATCTTTAAATGCTCTTGGACCACTTGTGCGATTCTCAAGTCGATGGCGCTACAAATGGCCTCAGACTGACAGCTATACTTTCTTCCAAGAGTATCGCTGTGACACCCTGCCTCCGTTGTATCGGCAACTACTTGTTTTATTGCTGCATGTTCTACTTTAATATCGCCGACAGAGGGGTCGCTCACAAGTTTCTTCGGTGTGGGATCAGAAATGCCAGCAGATACAAATCCACAGTTGGAGATTCTTTCATCACGGTGTTCTTTTTTCAAGTTAGGCATGTTATTACAGGAAGTAGCTTCCTGGTTGTCAACGGGTGAAGGGCTTCTTTTTGGTATTTTCAGGCTCCCCATAAAAGCCTCCTGCTGCTCTTGGTTTCTCTTCCTGGAATTTTTACCAGACGAGTCATGCTGCAAGGGAAAATATGTCGCATCGAGATCTTTGGTGTTATTCCGGTCTGATGAGTCAGCCTTCGTGAGGGAAGAATCTTTAGTAATGTGATGGCCGGACAGATCAGACTGTTGGTGTGTAACAACTTCACCGTGTAGTACTTCGTTTTTGTGGGAAGCCTTAAAAGAAGTTGAAGAATCTGTTGTAGATTCTTGACTTAACCCCGAAAAGTTTCTTAACAGATGGAGTTCTGTCTGACAACCTGAAGTACGCAGGTCAGTCGCAATACCATTTTCAAGTTTGTGGGGCAGACGTAGAGGATCCGCAACTAAATACTCGGTCCCACTGTCTGGCTGTTCTTTCTCTGACATCAGATCCTTGGTTGGTTGATCATTCAAAACATGTGCGGACGATGTGAAGCTATAACCCCGAGACGGACTCGGGCCATCTGAGACGCTCGCACTGACCGAGCTGGAAGATTTGCTGCTTTCATTTCGTGGCGACAGAGAGTCTCGGTGCAGCCCGGAACTGCCAACCACGTCAAGGGAAGAGCAGGCATCCATCGGTGGCGGCAGGTTCTCGGACAACCTTGCAACGACAGAACCAGGGAGACCTGGTTGACCAATTTTATCTTGCACATCTCTTAAAGTGTCTACTACCGCGATTTCAGGTCTTGATTTAAGGGAATCTTGCTGGCTCCGGTGCATCTCTGCAGGGATAGCTTTAGGATCTTGACAGCTGCCCCATTCTGGCCCAACTGCCATTATACGATTGCCGCAACAGGCATCTGCCACCAAAGAGTACGTTGGAACCACTTTCTGGCAAGAGCTCGTTACAGCAGAGCACTTGCCCACCGCGAGCGAGTCTTTCGACATTTCACTGTTTTCGCTCTCTGTTTCGCTCTGAGCCACTTCCGCACTGTTCAGCTGTTCCACGAGAGCCGTTGCGTATGCAGAGGATAAAGAATCGAGGGAGAAGAGGCTTTCCGAGTCAGAGGAACATTCCTGCCGTTCCTCTACTACTTTCCATTCACATTTATCCTTCCATTGTTGCTGTCTCTCCAACCACTGGCCTGTCTTGTTCCTCAGAGCCTCCGTGCTGTGCCACCTTTTTGCACACGCGAATGGATTGCTCTGCTCGAGCTCTTCACAAGAGATGGCTGTTTTAATGGGACTTCCATTCATTATGTCACTATCTTCATAGCTTCTAAGAGATCGACTGGCCGTCTTTCCTACAACTTTGGGGTCGTTTGAACCCGATGGCAGTTTTTGCGACACGTTGGGATCCACAGAATTAGCGAAGTATTTTCTGCTGACACTCGATTGTGTTTGTCTTTTTACATCGACGCAAGGAATTATTGGTATGGTGGTTGCGACATTTTCTTTGCCAAGGAGCTGCACGGGGATGCAAAGGGGCAACTTTGGTGGAGCTGCCGTGTTCTGGTCTGATCTGTTCTTAAAAGACAGTTCTCTTTGTGGAAGCAGGGGTTTTCGTTCAGTGCGCCACCGACATTGCGGTTCCACGGAATTCTCCTCCTCCTTGGAATTCAGTGCAATGTTTTCGGAGGATCTGCCTCTTCCTTGGCAGGACTGACTTACTCCTGAGGGAAGTGTGTCAGAGCTACTCCAGGTCCTTTCCCGGGGGAGGCACTCATCTGAAACCCACTTCCTGCTCCCAACACATGCAGGAGATCTGCAATTTGAAGTCATTTCTGTGGATTTCTTTCTCTTCAGGAAGTGTCTGTTGAGGGAAAAGAAACTTTCAGTGAAATATTTGTCATATTTGTGAGTTCAGGAAATAGTTTGTCAGGTTTATATACGCTTACTTGAAGATTGGGGTATGTTGTGGGTACAGGCGCGACACAAGATCAACAGAGAAGGAAGGTTTTGGAGAAACAAACTTCGGTGAAAACCCCTCCTCGGGGGTCTCGGGGGTTTCCGATCCAGGGGGTAGGGCCTTTTCCAGTTGCTGCAATTCTCTCTTTGCTTCCAACAGACGCCTCTTGCGGGCAACTCTCTCCAGCTGGAACTGCAGCTTCTTCCGGTGAAGGCGGCTCTCGGCACGACACAGGGCGTGATGCTTCAGTAGCTCCTCCTGAACTGCCGTCTTCCTGACCCTGACAACCAGTGACGGACAATTGTCTGTCTGAACTTCCTGACCGTCCAACACATATCTGTTGAGGCGCTCCAGAAGGGGGTCCGGATGGGAGTCCGTTTGAACTCCAAGGTCCTGAGTGACTCCTTGCTCAGCAGCTAACAGGTCACGCTTCTTCTGCAGGATCCACTGGTGGACTGTTGGTTTAAGAGTCACAACGACAACTAGCTATGTTACACATACGTACAGCACATTTGACAGTAAAACTGTATTCAATTCAATTCAATTCATTAATGAACATATCTCTTGGATTCTCAATGTATATTATGCTAGCAACAAATTTATTACCTTTAAAGGGGCCTCAACATGGCTGTAAAAACCTTTTTTTTCTCCACATGCCGGTATCCTGGTGGCAATTTATGTCCTTTTAGTGTCCCTGATACCATTTTCACTGATTCGTACGCAACTCGGCGGACACATCTATCAATCGCATGGAAAAGTCTCAAGGAGTTTTTCGAAATAAACAAGAGCCATTTTGGACAAAGTCCAGGGATCGCAATTCGACTCCTACTTGGGGAATTTGCTCAAATGAACCCAATCAGAAATTTCTAACACAACAAAGGCATGGCATCAAATTTCACATATTTCGAGTATTCTTAGAAAGTTCGGAAATAAGTCCCCGACAGCAGTTTTAACCCGAAATTCAGTGAACATGTCTTTCATAACAAGATGCATAAAAAAGTTTGACAACGTCGCGCAGAACATTAATCGGAATTTCGGCCAATTTGGTTTGCAGCAGCCATTCTAGGTTATTGGCTCGTCGCAACTTTCAGTTTTGCTTACTCTCGCTGTGCTGCTGCCGAAGTTGGGCCTGCTCCCTCTCCAGCTCTCTCTCGGTCCGCCTCTGCTCAGAGCCAATCTGCTGGCGCAAACCTTCCACATAGCGCTGCTGCTGCTCCACGTGCCACCTGGCAGTCGACTCCTCGCCAAGGGACAAACACACCGCAGGCAGCCCTTCTTCCTCTTTGCTATAAAAGAGAAAAAATGAGCAATGTTGGACCCAAAAAACCCCCCCAAAAATGGTCTGGTTGAATTTTTAGGGTGTCCACATTTACCCGCGATCAAGGGTCTGAGGGCAAATGTCAACGTAGCTGCCTTCACTTGCCTGAAAAGAGAGAAAGCAAAACATTGGGCAGTCAGTAACAATCAAGACGTTTAAAATTTGAGCTGGGCTGCACGTACCCTGCGTCTCCGCTCCCGGAGGACCGCCGCCTCCGCTGGGTGGTTAAAGCGAAATTTATGAAGCCCTCCCAAGGTGATCACCGTTCCTGGAGAGCGGAAACAAGACAGAAGTAGTGTGTACAGTGGATTGATGTACCGTCAGCAAGTGTCTATCCATCGGGGGAGTTGAGCAAAACCTCACATTCAGTTGCTATAAATACTTTCAATAACGCTGCATTTGGCTCTCAATCAGAATGCAAATCATCAACACGTCGATTTTCTGTACAGCTCGTCCTCATTAGGTTCACAAGTGAGGTGAAGCCTATCCTGTTGGCTTTTTGCAAAAGATGGTGTCGACCCTAGACCGAACCAAGAACCTCAGTCCCTTGAGATAAGAATGACATTTTTTTTTTCAGTGACCATGCTCAGAACTAGAAAGCACATCTCAAAGCATCATTCCTCATTCAAATGAATGGAAATACCATTAATTTGTTCCAGTCTGGAGGGACCTAACAAGACTCACAAAACTGTACTTTCATCCATCTTTCTTTCTTTTTAGAGTCACAGATGAACTTGGGAGCCGATCGCTGACTTTGAGCAAGAGGTGGCGACATGGATTGGTCGCCAAGGCAAATTTAGAGAAGTATTCACGCTCACCTTCACACCTTGGGACAACTTACAGTCTTCAATGAAACTCACACAGATGAGAAAAAAATAACTAACTCTTATTCTTTGACACTGTAACAGCCAGGGATTTGGTCCCCCTTTTTTGCCGTATCATTGTAACATTCTGCAACGGTACAAAACTGACCAGTCAATTCCCAGAATATAATGGTTGTACAAGTGGGAAGACTGACCTTGCGCCAGCCTACAGGGCTCAGTGATTTCCTTGTCGTTGAGGAGGCAGGTGCAACCCGGCAGCGGCCTCAGCGTGACCACACCACCGTCGTTTTGGATCTCACAATTTGCAGCAGTTGGCAGAACTAATAAACGCAGTTACAAGCATTTTTGAAAGGGACACACAGTAAACCCTCGCCTAGTCATGAATTGCCATTTGAGAACTCTTTTAAATGTCAAACTACTTTGAATTTGTTAGAAACTGCACCTATCTGAACAGTATTGCTTAGGAACGTTTTACAGGAAAAAGCAACATGATGAAATAATCAAAAACTGGGAAATAAAAATTCGAAAAAAATGGTCCATATGACTTTCGGCACCGGTCGAAGTTAACATCCGCTAATGGCTAGCTGCTCAACGTAAGGTACAGTGAGAGCCCAATTAAAGATAGTCTTTTGCAACGTACTGTATGCATTAAAAAAAATGAGTCGGAAACATAATAAAAAGGTCAGTGGGCAAAAATTATCAATAATGGATATCCCACTGGGGAAAAAAAGTAATTTTGAAATTAGCGCACAGGTAAAATGAGAGTGGGGGTGTTTTTCCACCAAGCTCATACAGTACCTATTTGTGGTTCTTCAAACTGGTCTTTGGGTCCAATGCGGGTAACTCCTTCCTGTAATGAAAATGGGTGCAAATGATACAATAGATTATGTTCGCAAATCCTTTCATTTCATTTCCTCTTTCATTTAGTGGGCGTTTAAGAGACAAGGTTGCCATGCCGACACTCTTTATGGACATGTGTCAGGCCTGAGATGTGCGCTTGGCAACGTCAAAGTCGAGAGTCCAAGCCTCTTTTTGAGATGGGCGATGGACAGGAAAAGAGAAGTCAATCACCTTTTCTCATCGTAGCAGAACGAGAGACAAAGCAAAAGAAGGAAGAGGAAGAATCTAGCAAAGAAAAAGAGAAAAGATAGGAGTCAGGACAGCTGAGAAAAAAAAGGGAAAGGGAGGAATAAAATCATGCGCACACACACCGACACTTCGAAATAGAAAATGTGCCGTCGGTACCATGAGGTGATACAAGACCACGTCGGTGCTGAGGACGTCCCCGTCCAGGGCGAGCAGGTGCGGCCTCAGCGAGTTGATCAGGAAGCTGGCGCGGTCCCGGTTGATGTCCACGCTGTACTGCTCCAGCAGCTCCCGCTTGTCCCGCCAACTTTCCGACCAGTCTTTGGTCAGCTGCTCCACCTGAGGGACACAGAGGACAATGGTTAAAACCTGCGCGTGCCCCGACGGTAAGTTGTTCGCAACAGCAGTCGTCCATATATCACTTTTTGGATGTGAATACTTTCCAGACAAAAACTGCCCAATGACAGGCGTTTACCTTCATCTCGTTTTGCAGCACGATGTCCGACAGCGTGCCCTCTCTCTCGTCACTCAGGGACGGACTGGGATCACGCTGCTGTCAATGCGGAAGAAAAACAAACACATTTTCTATATATGTACTGTATATATACTGTAGATAGATAGATTGATTGATTGATCGATAGGCAGACATTGGGTTTTTTTGTTCTTTTTTTTACCATTTCAAAGGTGAGCAGCATGCTCTTCAGCCGGTCGATCTCTTCCCTCAGCTCCCGGATCAGCCGCACGTTGGCGTCCTGCGCCAAAATTAAATGATTATTTGCAGGGTTTATTTTTCGCTTTTTCATGACTACGAACAGCCTTTGTAATATGAGGTGTGTGACCTCGTTGACCCGGGGCTTGTTGACGATATTTCGGGCGTGGGCAGCGTAGCGCAGGGTGCTGAGAGTCTCGTTGTAGCTGCTGGCGGAGGGGGAGACGGCTGCAAGGAAAAATCAAATTAACAAGAAAAAAAAAATCAAACTGCATGACTTTTTACAGTGATTTTGTTTTGACTTGGTCCAATATCGATTGAGATCATATTTTGTGACACGTACTTGCGATCATAATGGTCTTGGAGTTGCCCCCCAGGCTATCCTTCAGCAGCCAGGTGAGGACCGAGTCCCTGTAAGGGATGAAGCAGTGCCTCCTGCCCGCACTTGCACCACCGGACAGGAAGCTGCTGTGGCTTCCCGCCGTGCTGCCGTCGCCCTCCGACGCCACGCTGTTGATGCTCTGGCAGCTGCTGGACATTTGCGAGTTCTGGGCTGCGGACGAAGCACGTGATCATCAACAGCTTGGGAGTGGGGGGGGGGGGGGGGGGGGGGGACGAGCCTTTTGAATGACGTCGGAAGGTGCGAGCGCTAACCCAGGGCAGAAATGACGATGCCCAGCGTGACCAGCGACTTGTTGATGTTGGAGCCCTCAGTTAGTCTGTCTCTGCAGTAGTTGGGATCCGCTCTCTCACTAAAGACGCAAACAGATTGTGTGAGATGTGGGACATGCGGAAAAATTCTGTTTAAATTCGGAGACATATAATTATAAAGAAATACATTTGCGAAAAGGTATAGGAAAAAAAGGATTTAATTCAGCTGGAGGAGAAGGTGCACTTATATCTGCAGACACTAGAGGGCGGCGTTTTCAGCTGGGTCTCACCTCCCGGCCAGGTCCACCAGATTGATCTTGCTGACGGTTTCTGAAGGACGATTGTTCTCAAGTGAGGCCTGTGACCAAAAAGTGAGATCAGCGAGGCTGAGATTCTCTGCAATAAAATGACAGCATTTCCAAGTTCGCTATTAACAGCGGCATTCAAACCTGAGTGTACTGGATGGTGAAGATGGCGTGTGAGCGGCTGCTGGCGTCGTGGTTGTGCGTCGCCGCCGTGATACGGTTGGCGACGCCGGCCTCCAGGAGGTCCATGGCCTGCTGGCAGTCTGACACCACATGCTGAGACAGGTCTGAATCAAAGACAAATGAACAGGGGATGGATGGCATTGTGTGGCGGGACGAAAAAAAAAAAGAAACTTTGAATGATACTATGCTCAGACGTGTGCAACGACTGCAGCGACTGAGCTGCAGCGACTTCAAATGTGCCATTACTTTAACCTGCGTTAACGGTGCTCACAGGAAATGATCTCACTTCCTGTGGAGTTCATGGGTGGGTTTAATATGAAGCAAAAAAAATTTAAAAAGACTGCCCGTTCTCATAATGTGTGTCACCGGCTTGACTGTAGTTGGCAGCTGCGCTCACCTTGCACGTAGGGCCCTTTCTCGGGGTGCTCTCTGACTCTTAGCGAGGCTCTCTTCTTCTGCTCGCCGGCGCTCAGCAGGTCTCGCACTCGCTCGTTATAGATTTCCAGAAAACTGCACAGGCAACAATTTTTCTTTTTTTTTAACCAAGTTCAGATTCATTAGAACACCACAAACTCCCTCCCGCTCACCCCCCCGGCCATCTGATAATTCAAAGCAAATTTGAGTGAGTCTATACTGGCACACCTGGTGATACAGGTTGGAGTAGTGCCGTCCAAACCACGGCTCGTCACCCATTTTTCACATTACAAATAAAAAAGATGATGTCTTTTGTGCGTAATTGGGGCACAACAAATAAGTGGCAAGTTGCGCAAACGCAGACGAGAAACAGGAAAAACGAGCTGATCGTCATTTGTTTGCCCCTGAGCTTTGCAAGGCTAACTGCTGTGTTTGGATTTCAGGTGAAACGGGGAGACGCGAACGAAGCATCACCTGATCTCCACCCTGCTGGAGTTCTGCCCGTCGGGAAGCGTATCCTGAGACCGCAGCAGGGTCTTTCAGGAAAATGACAGATTTCAGTTTTATTCAATGCGAATGTTGCCAAAGCAGATTTGAAGCTGCTCGCGTACCTGGCAGATCCGAGGCGTCAAACCGGTGGAGTCCTGTTGTCACACGGAAGGCAGAATAACGGTTAGGAATTTAGGGAATAATTACAGTACAGTACAACCGTGCCGATTCAAGAATCAGCAATTTGGGAAGGAAATCAAAAATGACGATGCTCACCGGCGTGCCCATCATGGTGTACGTCTTGCCAGATCCCGTTTGGCCGTAAGCGAACAGACACACGTTGTAGCCCTGGGATGCCCCCGCCAGCACAGACGCACCCAAGTCCTGGAATACCTGCCCAACAGGCAGACAGAAAGAGGAAAACAGGCGACAGCCCCAACTGTAAATACTTTCAAATCCAGAAGATGCCCCCCCCACCCCATACTTAGAATTAAGATATTTTAAAGCTTACATTGAAAAAAGTAGATTTGGGATCACTATTGGCTTTCATCCATAATATCATCTGTCGAGGATACCTGATTGGGGCTAATTTGGGCATTCACTCATCAAATTCTGAAGCCTGAGAGTCACCCAAAATGACAGTTTACCCCCCAAAAAAGGTCCACTTCTGCCTGTTCAATTTTGGGCCCGGGTCCTTGAGACTTCTCCGTTGCCCCGGTCAGGGTTGGTACACTTGTTTCCCTAATTTCATGTCAAGATGACACTGGTGTCAGGGACAATTTTTTTTTAAACTCTTCCTAAGGGGGCACCCTAGAGTAAAATTTGTCTTGTACGAGGTTGTTTACAAAGACTTTCCTTTCCTGGCTCTGACTGGCATTGTGCACAAAACACGAGTGTAGCTTTCACCAGCACAATGCTACGGCGGCACCGGGCCAGGAGTCTGGGAGGCTCTGTCGCTTCCTGAGATGTTTGGGCAAGGAGCAGCCGGGTCAGCTAATAGTCCATGTCAACAAATACAAAACGTGTAGGTAGAAAGTCCGGCTCAGGAAAATAAACTTGAAAGAGGTGGCAAAAGAGAATGTGGCGGTAGATCCGGGAGAATCCCACTCCAATCAGTTACGGCGTCTCCGTCTTTGTTTTTTGGTGTCACGCACCCACCCTCGATGAGCTAAACAAGATGGAAGTCAGCACTCTTCCTCATCAAAGTGCCTTCAATGTACATTTTTGCTGCCGTGTAATACAGTGAAGCCGTTGAGCAAAAACTTGAGCCAACAAAATCAAGATCAGAAAGCCTGGGATGAGGAATGGAATTACGTAAACAACACCAGCGCTATGACATTCATCTCGTCTACTTATTGATTCGATTAAGTTGAAAGTTTCTTTTTTTTTTCTCCCCCAATGGTCTTTGTAAGAGAAAAAACTCTCACAGAGCTGACAGTTTCGGCTGTCACTTCAGCCTTGGTCGGAGCTGTCACCGCTTCCTCGTGACGTTTGAAGACACGACAAAAGTCAACAAAACGAGAAAAACCTCACAAGACTGAAGATGAGAGCGAACGCTATTACTTTGAATAATCGAAGTGGGGACATCCTCGGGTCCATTGTGACAAGCTGAGAACGCGGGTATCCAGATTCTGGGGTTTTCCCCCACCTTGTGTTTCTTTCATCCCCAACAACCAAGGTCAGTTACTGATATGCGCTCAAGCGATTGATCCAAAGGTAACATGTTTGGAATGTGTGTGTGTGTGTTGTGGGTGCTTGAGCAACCTGATCTAGAGCAGACTTTAGAACTTAACACATTCTACCTCAGAACACGGTGTTGGATCAGCGAGGGGTACCCCCCTCCCTGCCCCCCCTCTCCAACCAGGCAGGGTGGGGTCTAGACTATAAAGTCTCGGTGGGTAAGTACACATCGGAGAAAGTGGGAGGAATGTTCTCATCGTTGCTCCCAAAGATCAAAGGCAGGCATCATTTCAACATACCTCCTTGTGTACGAGTTTGGACCAGGAGAGCCCGAGTCGGCTCATACGCTGAGCTTACAAAACGACGGGGAACGGGTTTAGGTTGGACCTGCCTTCAAGGGCTTGCGAAAGCATCTTAAGCAAGGTCGTATTGGGCATTTTAAGGAGCGTGTGAAGTTATGTCGACACTGAACCGGTACAATCCACCGACTAAGCGTTTTCGACGATACAGTTATTAGTTGCCCCCTTTCACCGTGCATTCGTAGCAAATATCAGATGTGTAATACAGACTCCGAATCCTCTAGACTATCCTTCGGTTCTTACCAGACCGTAAATAATCTCCAGGGTCGACCAACTCCATTTGGACTACCCGCAGTGCCGCTCTTGTCACCTCGCCGGCCGAGCGTACGTGGCGGCCGTGGGCGGCCACTTAAAGTGTTTCCACGGCGCTCCGTGACCTTTGACATTAGACAGCGCCCAACATTCTTATTTTATCGTCTACTTTGGATGATTTCGTTCAGTACATTTGTGGTCAATCGAACCAATTTTTTTTTTGTCCCTAGCCATTAACTTCTTCAACAACTTCTAAAGCCATAGTGACACTTTTAGAATTCCCTGACCCAAAACACGACTTTTCAGGACATCACTTGGTTGGGATGGGGTTGGGATACACAACGAGTTTCCCCCCCCGAGAGCAAACGGTAATTCTTTGTCGTGGAAATGTGATTTTTGTGACATCACTCTTGCTCAATAAAAGCTCTCAAGACCACCAAGGGTTAGCTACCCTCTGCCTGACGGTTCAACTGAAGCTTCAAAACAAAAAGTAGCCCCCCTGCCCACTTACCCAGTTTTGTCTTCATCCAACCCATTCTCCTCCCTCTAATGCCGAGAATCTGTACGGGCCTTGTTGAAGTTGACCCTCTTCAAAAATCACTCCACGGGGGCAGACTCAGGGATTTCCATTTGAACCCACACCTATTAATTGAGTACTTTGACTGTTGGTAACTTTTAAGTGTGTGTGTGTGAGAGAAATAAGCAGGCCCAATCTATTGTGAGCTAACTAATTTGAATAACTGACAATTTTAGGCAGTAAAAGTGATGTCATCATAGCCGAAAACGAGCTTTCGGGGACAGACTCAACATGAGCGTGGCCGGGAAGGCACTGGCGCAAAACAAAGAGTTTGCCTTGTGACACAACAATAATACAGGAAAAGCGGAATATAGAGTTCCTTGTGGCGCATTTTACGTGAGTGGAGAGGCTCAGTCAGGATGGATAAGGTCATTAGCGTGAGCATGAGAAAACAAGGTGGCTCTACCTCATGTCATTAAATACTACTTGGACAACATTGAGTTAGAGCTCGATCAGGAACCGGGTAGGTATATGCCAAAGATGTGGAACGGTCGCCCTTTTTTTTTTTTTTTTATTAAATCCCTTGACGATTAAAAACAACAGTACAGTGTTCCCTCAGTTATCGTGGTTAATGGGGACCGGGACACTGCCGCAATAAGTTATAAACCATGAAGCAAAAAATATTTGAAGGCAAGTGGCATGTTTCACGCACGAGGTAACTCGTGGCGTTTCACAAACAAAAGACCTTTAAAGGTAAAATAAATAAACGATGTCAGTGTCATTAAAAAACAGAAAAGCTCAACAACTTTTCTCACAAGTTCAACAGCTGCAGTGAGAAAAAAAAAAAAAAAAGTTCTGTTGGCGTCCCACACTCTGCAAGTGGTTTCCCCTCACTGAGCCAGCATGTTAAATGTTGGCCATGTCTTACATACAATTGTGTGTGTGTGTGTGTGTGTGTGTGTGTGTGTGTGTGTGTGAGAGAGAGAGAGATTTGGCGTTAAAGAGGCGGAAATATGCGAAAGTCCATGTGAACAATGCTCTCATCTGTCACACTGGGGACTGGATTTGTAGGTCAAATGAGCATGGCGGTGGAGGGGAAGGAGGACGTACTGAAGTATTTGCGTGCTCGTGCGGGTGCCTGCGTGTGCTTTTCATTATTAAATAGCTGGAACAGAAGAAGAAGAAGAAGAAGAAGAAGAAGCGCAGATGATCGTGGGCCTCGGAAAAACAAAGAGAAACAAACAAACAAAAAAAAAAGACAACCACATGATTTCTGCAGTCAGACTTTAAATGTGGTTTGTTCAACATCAGGTTTAACGGCTTTTTATCTGGGGAGAGGCGTTCATTTTCCCAACACGATGACTAATTGCGATTAATGAGTACCCGATTGTTATGCCCACACCGCAGGCTATACACTACGCAGACATTTCATAGAAGTTGACTGACTGTTTTTTGTTCTCCCGATAGCAAACAACACCAAAATACAGCAGCCGGATTAATTACTTGCTTGTCATTACTCCATTAAAATTCCACGCAAATCATCCCGGCGTCAACGTGGCCTACATATCTGCGCTCTTTGCTATGTGTGTGTGTGTGTGTGTGTGTGTGTGAGACGGATTCTTCCTGTCAACAGTGCAACCATTCTTCCACTGACACACAGACCTACAAACTGGGAGAATCAAATCCAGAAAATAAAACGAAAAGCGCATTGTGTGCTTTGAGCCAAACCTCCAACTGGGATGACGTACTATCAGCCCCCCCCCCTCCCCCTGAGCTTTCGCATCCATGAGCAGACTCCTGTTTACAAGCGTCGAAGAATAACGTGTGCTAGGAGCTTTTCATTAGCCTCAAAATAAAAATGTTGACTTTCTCACAGTGAGATCCAACATGACTACCCCCCGCCCCCCAACCACATCTGCACCCCTAAATGCAGCTTAACACGCCAAATATGGAAGGCAACGCCCACGCTGGAAAATGGCCAGCAGGCCGCGCTCCCCCCACCCCGAGGGGTCGCTGGGCGGGCGTGGTGGGAAGCGCTCGCATGGACTGGAAACGCGCCAGTTAAAATCCAGTTTGTCTCACTCAACAAGCGTAACCCCCCTTCCATTTTCTCGGTCTCATGGGAGGGGAACGACAATGTTTGCAGAGTTTACACTTCCTCATCTATTTTGAGACCAGGAGAACAACAACAAGAACAAAAAGGGCATATCATGCAGATCTGGCCTGGCATGGGAGGCAGGGGCTGGGGATCCGAGCATCTTTCGGGGGGGTCTTGAGGCTCGATTTTTAACACTGTCCTCTTTGTCCAACTCAAAACGGTCCAAAGGTTTTGCGCCAGCTCAAACAAGAGCGGCAAAGACGATTTCGTTGGCAGAAGCAGGCATTCCCGCTGTTGTCCCTTTTCGCCCACCAAGGGTCAACGTCGGAATGCCGCATCCCAAAGTGTGTCAGACATCTTTTTTTCCCAACATAAATTCAACCTCCAATCACAAAACATCTTATTAGCCAATTAGAGCAGTGACAACGGGAGGCATTGTGGGCAACGGGATCTTATCGTGGTGTGTTCTTGTTTGGATTACCTCCTCCTGCGTTGCACAGCGGGGGTCCTCGGGCTGCACCGACCAGTAGCAGTAGTCGAAGCGGAACTCCAGGAGCTTCTCCCTGGAATCCGCGGCGTGATCGGCACGCGGGTCCAACTGTGGCGCACAAATCACAGGAAAGAAAAAAAAAAGTATTTGATGAGCAAGCTGTTGATAGTCATTAGCGGTGCATGGAGCGCTACCTGCATGGCTGCACTCCACACCTTTCCGCTTACTGCCAGGGAATAAATAAGGTGCGAATGGAAAAACAGCGTAGCAAATCGCTTGTTGTGTAGTCTGAGCAAAATGTGCAGTGGGACATAAGTGTGTTTGGCTTTTGTGTTTTATTATTCAAAACTGACATTTTGGGGGGGGTCCAAATATTTCATATCTTCGTTTTTTGTTGTTGGGTTGTTGTTTTTTTGCTAATGTATTTTTGGTGTCATTTTTTAAGTTTATTTGGATTGTTTTGAAGTATTTTTTGTATTTGTTATGATTTTTGCTTTGATTTGTTTTCATTTTGATTTATATGTAATATTTAGTATGTTTTTGGCCAAATATTTCCCCCTTTTTTATGATTGTTTAAACATTCTAAGCCCATATTTTAAAAATAATATTTTTAATAAATCATTTGTAATTTGGTCAATAATTGCACAGATATGTGCAATTATTGGAGAATATTTGCGTATTCCCCAATATTTTTTATTGTAACTTTTTCTCTACAATTTTTGTTCATATTTTGCCATATTTATTTTCATTGTTCCTAATATTTGTGCAATTTTCTGAATATTTTTCCATTTTCGTGCAACTATAATATAGCTTTTGTCTAATATTTGTGTCTGAATATTTATCAAGTTTGTGAATTTGTTTGTAATATTTCGGGCTCATATTTGTATAGATTCCTTTGCTGAAAGTTGTGTTTTCATTATGACCAAATATTGTGTATTTTTATCAGATACCAGTATCTTGATTTCCATTGACTTCCCTAATATGCATCTATATTTTCTGAACATTTTATGAATCCTATTTGTGCGTTTTTTTTTTTTGGTCCGAGATTAAATAATCATTTTCCATATATTTACTATTTTCATCATGATTGCCTTGGCTCAGGTTCAACAGTGCCAGCGTACTTATTGCTTTGACCGGCGCCACTCCCATGAACAAATCCCTGACGTATTCCTTGGAGCAATCTGCCGAGATAATTTTGCCAGCACGGTAATGTGAAACGTTCACCCAGTTTCATCTCTGGTCTTGAGCTGTCCCACTTTCTACAAGAAATGCTTCCCTCGAGACCCGAGAGATTCGGAGGAGGAGTCAGAGGAGGTCCAATGTGGTTTATCTCTGCCCCGTCATATTTGTAATACATCTCCCCCCACCACCGCAAGACTTTTCCTCAAATGTAAACAAAGACCTCGGCGTACGCGCTCTTTAAGCGTAAGACGAAAAGACCAATGGGACGCCTCGGCGCCACCCGCGCGACGCTGCGGGTTGGTGTCACTTTACAAGACGACGTCGTAATGATTCCCACATGCCGAGAATCCGGAAAAAAACGAACCAGCGGCTTCAAGCTAAGATTTCATTTGTGTTTGGAAACGCACAAACACTCGGCAAGAAAAAGCGGAAGGCCTACGAGAGGCGTTTCGAAGGACACCATCGAAGAGATGTTCATGAACCAAAGCCACAAATGCAGTCCCTGTTAGAAAATCCCTGCCCAAAATCTTGAGGAAAATACAACACAGAGGGCACAAAAAGTGATTCTTGAGTCCAAAATCCGCATGTCTGCTGGGACTTCCTCGTAGTCAGCATTTAAAGGATCAAAGTCTTGGTCTTTGGCTTTTTGTTTCATACTGTGGGATTGTATGTATAATTTGTATGTTCTAGTTAAAAAAAAATAAAATAAAATAAGCATTTTCCAGCATGCATTTTTTTTACTGGTGCGATTTATAATCTGGAGTCCAAAAACATGGCATTACCAAATAATTGTAATTTTTCCATATATTTTGAACATAATTTCTTCTTATTTAACAAAGTATGTTTTTACTCATATTTATTTTTGTTTTACATTGTACCTAGTATTTTGGTATTCCCAAATTTTTGTCTAATTTTGTCTAATATTTATGTAGCTTTTGTTTCCATCTAATATTTTACCATCTCCTCCCCAGTAATACTCAAATAATTGACTTAGAAAAGAAAAATAAGCATGTAAATACCAACCTTGACATTTTGGATCCTCACAAACTTGTCCTCCACATGGACTGCCAACCTTCCCCCATCTGCACTTTCCCTGTGGGGCGGGGTGACAACAAGGCAGTCTACAATTATTATTGAGTTAAATTATTAAATTAATTTTTTTTTTGTCAAAGCACTTTTTTTTTCGGACCAAGGTAGTTGTGACTATTCTTCAGAGAAGCAACTAAGGAGTGGTGAACTTAATTTGACCTTCTATCAACTTCTGAATGTAAATGTCCAACTGTTTCAGGGGGGGTTTCCACTTCTATGCCTTTCTGTGACTTTACCAGTCTCACTGATGCGACCATTTTGTTGGATCACTGAGTGAAAAAATGTATACACCATGAAAAGGGGGACAGTGTGTCTCATTTGCATGACAGATGACAACTAGATTTGTGGTACCAAAGAGCAGGAAGTGTGTGTGAAAGAAACATTGTTTGGACTTTCAATGGCCTTTGTTAAGGCCTTTTTTTCATGAAACAGTCGGCTCTGCCTGTTATATTTCATAGATTAATGGAACCTACTGAGCATGGTCAATCAATGGATTTTTTTTTTAATGAGTTGCCACATATTCATACAAAGTAAATTGAACACTGCCAACATCAGAAGGAAAATTAAGTTTGTTTCCCTTTTGTTTAATATAAAAAATAACAATAGCAAATTTGAATGTTAAACGATAATTATTTAGTTTAAAATAATAAAAATCCAAACAATACTGGTCACACACATTCTGAATATATCTAGAATTTCCAATTGAAAAGCCCTCATGTTACAAAAAAATGACACTTAAAAAAATAAAAATAAAAAGATATCACACTGCTTTAAATCAAATGTAAAACGGTTACTGCAACGAGATTACTATTCTTGAATTTAAAACAACTTTAATTACATATTTTAAAACATTGAATGGGTCAAAATGTCACTATTTGTAATTGAAAAATATCACGATATTTCATTACTTTACAAAAAAAACAGTTTAAGGCATATTAAAATTAAGAGGTTGGATATTAGGAGGCATCACACAGTTGTAATTAAAAATAATAATTTCGTTTCATTAATGTTGACGGTTAGCATGAATTACCGTAAGTCATCACCACAATAACGACAAACAAAACACACGAAAAGGCTTCAACGGAAATACAAATTATGTAAATAAGTGAAACTGTGGGTACATTTCCATAACAAAAGGAGCTTTTTTTTCATCACAATTAGTTTCTTAAGCGGGTGAAGTTAGTCGACTTTACCTCGCATTGAGCGGTCGGACTCGAACCGCCACTTTGACGTTGGCCATGCCGACCACAGCGTGTCACCCCTCGGCGTCAACAGCTCACAAAAGCACCAGGCGGTGGACTCAAAAGAGTGTCTCCATTGCGGGACTCCGAACATGGTTTTGTCAAATAACCGTGGTTGATGTACGCGGCTGAGAGCCCTCTCGACCGGCCTCTCATCAGGGCACCTCCGCCGGCTTCGAGTCGTCGTCGTACGACCGACACTTCTCAAAATGAGAAGCCCAGCTGCCGAACTTCCTGCTGGGATACGAAAGTCACGAGTGGGCGGAACCGCGGCCGGAGCCAAAAAATAAATAAAACGCTGTAGGAAATGTTCCCTCTGTCGGCCCGCACAAGCCCAACACTGCAAAAAATGTTCACTGGCGGATAATTCATAAGATAAGAAAACCTTTATTAGTCTCGCAATGGAGAAATTCCCGATTCACAGCAGCAAAGTTATGAAAGGAAGAAGTAGAACAACAAAATATAGGAGCTGCTGGAAAGGCAGCCACTCACGCGGCGCCATTTTGAAGTCAAAATAACAAAAATAACACAACACAACACATAGGACACAGACAGTCGTGCAATCTTCACCACTTATCTGCATACACTTTGTTGTCTGAAGGATCAAAGTGTCCTTTCACCAGTGGATCAGAGACGTCATGCTGAAAATGTGCACACGTCTGCTACAAGCTAAGTTTTGAAAGCAAACGCTAAGCTATAGCGTCCATTGACGAAAAAGAGATTGTCTCACATCTCCTGTCCCATGTAAATCCACTTCAATTCCAATCAGGTACACCTTCATTTAAAAAAAAGACAAAAAACACATTGTCGAAGACCTGATATCAACATTAACCAGAGTTCGTCTTTATTATTATCCTCATCAACATATCATTTCAGTGACAAAATATTACATTTTTTCTTGAAAAAAAAGCAGCATCATAGAGGGGAAACAGTGAACAAATGCATAATCGCATTCTTGTAAGGACTCGCATGTCAAAGTGCTACATTGATAAAATTATGTTTTTGATATATATTTATAATTTCTTGTTTTACAACATGCCGATAACATGAGGAAACATACAAGTTGTTACAGTGCGTTTCCCGCCTTTTATTTTTTGTCATGTGGCGCCCTCTAGAGTTTGTTTAGACAGCTGCAGCAGGTCCATTTGACTTGCAAGCGAGGAGGAGGCTTTGTTCGACCCGAACTTCTCCATCACCTCCTGAAATGTAAAAATTGATTCAAGATGATGAAAAATGGAGGACTTGAAAAAGGCAGAAAACACTCACCGCTGGTAGGCTCTGCTTTGCCAGTTTGGTCCAGTGAGATACGAGCTCCTCATCAGACAACAGGCCTCGAAGCAGCAGCCTCCTCACGACATACAAGTAGTTGTTCCACTAAATGATAACAACAAAAAAATCCGATTAGTATAGAATTGATATCATTTTATTTGTTTGCTGTAGTTGCTCAAATATTTAGTTGTATTGTAAATATGTTGCATTCATAGTCTTTCCCAGTAATCTATTTTATTTACACATTGTTGAAAAAATATTGTATATCAAGTATTTCAAGTTTTTTTTCATTTATTTATGCAATACTAAACCAAATCATTTCATAATTATGTACATTTTTATTGTTGGGTTTACATCTCTCCCACCAGACGTCAGCTAGAGGAAAGAAAAAAAAACTGGATGTACGCCTGTTGTGAAAGTACCGCGTTGTCGCCAGCCTTGAGCACGGCGGTGACGACTAGCGGGGTGAAGAGCAGGTGGAGGGGGGCACAGCAACAGTTGTCTGGCGCCCAAAGCTCGCTCAGCTGCTCCAGCAGCGCTCTGACGGAAGGCTCCGACTCACCGCCACCTGACGGAGGAGCCAATGGCAGCTCTGCAGACACTGGACTCACACAAGAGCTTTTGACTGAGAGGAGGTCTTTTTGGACGTATTTCATCACAAATCATTATTTATGGATATGGAGGGGGAAAACTAAATGTTCACATATTTTCCAGAAATCTAAATGTACATGCCACAGAATGTGTTTAGTAAAAAAATAAAGGCCAAGTGATTATTTTTATTTCACCAAAGTTAGCAAAGGCTTTTAAGGCATGGCATTTCAATAAAGAATCAATGTGGGATTTTTAAAAGTTAAAAAAAAAAAAGCACTGATTTAAAGTATAATTCTCTTGACTTATAATTGTTGTTTATTTTTTTTTCTATTTATCACCCGTTCCGTAAAAATAAAGGCAAAATAAGGAAGTGGTGAAATATTCATTCATATAATTTGAAAGTAGGATTAAGGCTTGTGAAAGGCATCATTGTCAGGCTCACCCAGTTTGCAGGCTAGCAGAACCGTGGCGTTGAGCAGCATCTGCTCTGACACGGCTGTTAAGAACTAAACACAAGGGGGTTAAAAAAAAAAAGGGGGGGGGCGGTGTTATATTCAACGTGACCACAAACAACACGATTCAGCGCGATTGTGTTTGGACCTTTTTGCAGACCAGTGTGTCTCGCACATTTCGGAAGAGCGTTTGGAGCCGAGAGCCGCTCGGCAGCTCTTCGTCCATCCTGGGGCCCACGGCCACGCTCAGCAAGTCCTTTGAAAAGATGCGGATCAGTTGTGAAATCACCTTTACGGCCGCGCCTTGACATTAGCGTTCAATTCATCCTGTGACCACCCTCACAACTCAAACGCATGTGTCTCAAATCATCTTTCCCAACTGAAATGAATGGAAATGCCATGAATCGGTTCCAGCCCTACCACAGAATGTTGTGTTTTATTTCAAACATAGCAGTAAGAGAGCAGACCTTTGTCAAGTAGCTTTGTGACACATGTACAGTTATTTTTATTCGATGTTTCCATGTCATACCTTGAGGGCGATAAGGACGTCAGAAGGCAGCGAGGCACTATGGGTGCAGCAGGGAGGGCAGGACGTCACTCTGGAGGGCCCTTGCTTCCTCTTGGGCGTAAGCAGCGGGCCCAACTCGTCCGCGGAATCGGCAGTCAGAGTCTTGGTGACGCGCTCGTACCTGCACTTCCATTCTCGCCGGATAAGCGCTGAATGTTCAAAAGGGAGGCGTTTGAACAGCGTCCGAGGAGCAGACAGCCATGCGTGTCGTAAGCGTACCCGTTATGTTGGCCGAGAGCCAGCCGCAGGCTTTTTCTGTGGCCAGGTGTATGGTGATGTTTTCGGAGGTGGTAAGCACCTGAAGCCAAAGTTTGACTACTTGAGTATTTATAATTATGCTAAAAATGTAATGATGAGGAAATTGTTTTTGTCATTGAAGACTAACACTTAAATGTGACTTACAGCAGGGGAGGTCTCATCAGGGAGCAAAATGCGTATGGCTTCTGGACTCTTTTCACAGCAAAATCTGCAGATTATTAAAGGCGGAGATCAATTTAAAGAAACAATGACAGGATAAGAAGGGGAGGAAAAAAAAAGACTTGTGGTACCTGGTGGCTCTGCTCAGGGCGTCTAGTCCCGCCTCACACAGTTGAGCACAGATGGACTCGTTCAGTTTGGACGGGTTGGCTTTGGGTGACTCGAGTCCGTCTCGGAGCATCTTAACCCCTTTTTCCACCAACTCGCTCACTAACGTCGCCCTGGGAACAACCAAGCCTGTACATCACGAAACGCCAACTCATGGAAATAGTACAACAAATCCTCACCGATTAGCACGTTTTTTTTCTGCAGAACATACACTACCGGTTATTCACGCCTATCGTTCGACTCCAAGCATTTACATGGTTACACCGTAATTCAAACAGAGCGCTCCGATACCAACTTCATGTGCTTGACCGCGTTGGAGCCGACCCGCTCGGCCACAAACTCCACCGTGCGGCGCAGAGACGGCGGCTGGTTGTGGAAGAACGCCTGCTCCAGGTCCGCCTGCAGTTTCTGCTGCGACCGCTCGCCGTTGCCGCCCGCCGCGTATTGGGGCTCGGCCGACGTCGGCGTGATCTTGCGCACCATGCCGCCTCCCTTGGCGCTGCTTCCCGACACGAAGGCGGCTAGGAGCTTACGGAACTCATCTGGCGGACAGTGAAAGGAAAAGTGGTTTCAACACAAACCATGTGATCACCCACCGGGTGGCAAAGAGGAACGGGACTCACCGAGAAAGGGGCAACATGTGTAGAGGAGCTGTTGGTCCACCAGGGGGATGCCGTCCTGTACAGAGACACCGCACACAGAGTTTTCCCTACACCTCATTTTTGGGCCACCTCCAGCTCTCTGACATCATCCACCCATCCATTTTCTATGCAACTTAAAATTCATCTTTATCAAACAACAAGTAGGTGACACTTTTACACTGGCAGCGGCTACTTGTAGACATCCTAATATAGATTTTCTTTACTGGACTACTGCATTAAAATGGCTTCCGGGGAGGTCACCACAATATTGAAAATGTCTGCCGAGCATTTGAAACGACTTGCATCCCTCTACGTACGAGTCCGGCAACATTGGCGTTGCTCTCCTCCAGCTCGGCCACCTTGGTGAAGTCACTGGTGAAGAACACCTCCTCGGGGATCACTGGGATCTGTTCGATGCAAGAAGGTACGTGAAGTGATGCATGCGTTTCAGTGGCTGTGTTGCATGCTCGATAAAAGCATGCCGCAAGGAGCTATCTACCTGGAAGAGCCACCCCAGTACGGATACAATCAGCAGCCGGTTCAGGTAGGACGTCTCGCTGCATCTGCCCAGAATCATTTTCCTTAAGGTGCATATAAAAAGAGAAAACAGTTAGAAAATAATACCATATAGCAGACTTTTTTAAATACAATATTAGGGGAGGGATTGAAATACTAGGCGAAAAAGTGAAAAGACAAAGTTTAGAAAACTATCTGGAAAAATAGACAGAAATATTCAAATGTTTGCAAATAACAGAAAATAATGGATGAAAGTACTGATTTTTAAAAAAAGGCACAAATATGAGAATATTAAAAAAAAGCTAAAACACACAACAGATAAAAAGAAAATGATTGAATTTTTTTTTAAAAAGCACCAAAAAAGTTAACATTACAACATAATACCAAGTATTATATAACAAGTGAAAAATCTCTGTCAGTGGAAGCTTTCAGCGTGATGCAAAATGGCAGCAATCAATCACTTGCTTTTCTAAAGCGTTCCTAATAAAGTGTCACGTGGACTGGAACAGCAGAAGTACCTGTACAGGAGACACAGCGTGCCCAGAACCACCCTGTAGCTAAGCAGCAGCGGCCCGGTGAAATCCAGCATGGAGAGGAACTCCACCAGCCAGGGCACCGTCAAGATGGTGCGCCTGTGCTTCATGCTGTTCCTCAGCACGCCGCACACGTCCAGCACAGGAACGCTCTGTTACGTAGAAATTCGGAGTGGGACGGAAGTACGCACACGCCTCTGAGATTAACTTGTTTTAAAGAAGGGAGGCAAAAAAGGCAGGAACGATGGAAAGATGAAGACTGTAGAGAGAGGAAGATAGACTGTAGAGAGATGAAAGAAGGATGACCATGAGACGGGATGAAAGGAAGTTAGAGAAGAAGGTAAGAATAGCAAAGACAGACTATTTTTGGGGGGAGCATTTACCAAGGTAAGCCACAGTTATTAAATGTAATTGTAATAAATGTGTAAAAGTAATACGAGACGCAAACATAAAGTGCAGGAACTCATTTTGCAGTTTTTTTTTCACGAAAATCAATTCACTCAAAATGTCAGTGTTATTGCGGTACCATGTTTTTCCTGTCTATCATTCCAAATCCGCAAAAAAAAAAAAAAAGCACAACAAAGACATGTCTGCCATCTAGTGGTGATGGGTGACATTACAATGGCAGCATATTCGCCGTTCCGCACCTGCAGAGGAGCCACACAGTGTGGTTGCGGGCCCTCAGTTGCCCATCCCTGCCATACGTCTATGTTATTTTAACCTTGCTCCGCAGGGCGACTGCCGCTTCCTGGATCTCCCTGGACGGCTTCTCTGTCGTCTGGTACGGCAAAAAGGAGATGAAGCCCAGGAACTTGGCCAGGAGACGAGCGAGGAGGAGCACCGAGGCGAAGCGCTGTTTCTCGTCCTGACGGGAGGTCCGCGGTGCTCAGTCAGTTTAACAGCGCGAGCTTTTTCATTCACAGCAGTCGGGGCGGAATGCGTACCTGCTGCTCCATGTCCCCGTCGCCGGCCGCCTCTTCGCCCTCCTCCTCCTCTCGTTCTATGACGGGAGTCGGAGGACTCAAGATGGAAACTTCGTCCAGCTGAAGGAGCTGCTGACACAAGCTGTCCTGCAGGTGCTGATTCAGCTGACAGCTGGTATTCAGTCAATAAAGTCGGATCGCACGTCAGTAACTTAGCTGCACGACCTCACGAGTTAGCCGCGCGTTCTGCTGCCTCACCAACTGGCCGCTTGCAGAAAGTCCCGGAAGAACTCCTGGTGGCCGGGAAATGACGGCGGCGGGCACGGGCCGCCGACGCCGTGGGGCTGGATGAGACGCTCCTCCAGGCGCTTCAGGCGGCCCAGGCCGTCGGCTCCCAGCATGCCCAGCAGGTCGGCGTCGGGGGTGTCGCCGGACGAGCCGCTAACGCGGGGCCCTTTGCACATCTAAGCACGGAAGATGAACGTTGGAGCGGATTCTTGTCAAGGTAACGAGAGGGGAATGTGTGGAAATACCTGAACAAGCTGCTTCAGGAACAGACGAGCAAAATGCGAGTGGTTTCCAGCGGCGGTCAGCTGACTCATTATTCCTCTGAAACCCCCCCATAAAATTTAAAAAAAAAGAGTAAGATGAGTTTAAAATGCCATAAAAATAAAGCAGGAATGAAAGACTTTGACCTGCCTGATGCGACTCCCGAGGGCAATGTCGAAGATCCAGCTGGGCTCCTTGTGGAAGTCCTCCCATTCTCGAAGCACCTCGTAAAAAATGTCCCTGAAATGAAAGGACAGTCAATCCATCGTGCTTGAAGAGGACGATTAAGACGCATGGCGGGCATTTGAAAGGAGGGGATGTACACACACTCTCGTCTCGTCAACGAAAACCCACACACGTCACGTCACATTTTAGTAATCAAAGAGCCACGTTTAGCTCGTCATCGTCATGAAATGAAAAAAAAAAGGGGGGGGGGGCATCAACAAACTAATTTCATCATCGTCGAGGAAAACCACACTGGCTACCTTTGCTTTTTAAAGGTGTGGAAGGCCTTGTCACTGCTGAAATTGGAGCGATTGTCTGTGGCAGGCTGGAAGGGCACCGAGTGGATGAACGTGGAAACGGAGGGAGAGAGCTACAAGACATCAAGCTTACAAAATTCACCTCTTGCCATTTGAACAGCAGCACCGGTACGATCTCATTGCGCTACCTTGGCTGTACTCGTGTCCTGGGCCTGACTCAAGCGATCCCTGAGGCACGGCGAGAACGACGCCACTCTCTCGTTCTCGGCCAGGAGACGCAACGTGCATTTGTCCAGGTGAGCCAACAACCTACAAAACCAAAACTACTGTCAAGAGAAAAAAACGCTGTCTAGAAATATGGCTGGTGGCGATGAAGCACAGAGATAAAAACTCACTGATACTGATTCTCCAACACCTTCACCGCAAAGTACACACAGTTGTGCACTTTCCTCAGGTAGCGCCTCTCCAGCACGCCTACAAAAACATGCCAGAGGGAACAAAGAGTTAGAATTTGTGTTCATTCAATAAGACACTGTCGTCACTTGCGATCCAGCGACCTGAATTGAGCGTCCGCACACGCGCCTCCTCTTCCTCGTCGTCATCCTTGTTGTCAGGAGTGTGAGGACATCGAGACGTGAGCAGCTGCATCACAAAGAACAGCTCCAGAAAAACGTTTGGCACCAGGTTTTCTGAAAATAAAAACAGTCCAAAAAAGGTGTTGTTCTCGCACTCTCTCTTTGCTTTTGCTAGCAGCCGGGTTGAGGTTCACCCACCAGAAATGCAGGCGCAGTACAGTTCCGCCAGCATGTCAAGGTCTGAGGCCAAGGTGACTTCAGATGTTTCGGGGCAGGGCGTCTGCTGGTCTGGCGTCACCTTGGATCCGAGCCTTGGGGCCTCAGATTTGCTCGCCGTGCACGGCTCCTCTGAGGCTGGCGCAGGAGAGCACGTCTGCCGCTGGGCTCGTTTACACCTGGAGGCAGGAGGAAAGAATGACACCCGCCGTTCGGATCAATTAGGTACACCTCCACTCACCTCAGGTGACCCCGCCCCCCTCCCTACCCCAGAAAATCTGCCTTGATATATGCAGTAATAATAATAATATTATAATCCTGACTATTGTCATCTTTAGATATAAAGGTAATTTATGAATTATTCTAGTCAATGAACAATTTACGCAAATGTCTGATATGTAGTACATAAAATGCATCACACACATTTCAAAATGATGCCAAATGTTTTCCGTACGGAAATCTTACGACAAAAATTTGTAAGCTGCGTCCTACATATTTTCATTGTGGTTTTTATTAGTATCACAGCTAAATTATCGACAAAAAAGTGCATTTTTACAACATTCTGTTCAACCATATTTCTATATTTTTCCACAAATCGCTGGCGCCATCCAAAGAACATAATGAATATAATTTTTTTTTTTGCACCTAAGATAACAAAGAATGCAAAAATTTCACTAGACAGTGATTTTGTTCTTCTTTATGCCAAAATATGAAAACATAAAATATTTTTAGGGTTATTTTTCCATTTAAAACATGACGAGATACACTCATCATTGTTCGCCAAAAATAACTAGCACTCAGAAAAATTAATAAAATACACATGACATAGAATGTACTCTCTAACTGTGCACAAAAAAAAAACAAAAAAACCCAGATTCAGATACGCAAGTTTTTCATCTTAAATTGAAAATATAATAAAATACATTGTATTACACCGCTCTATTGTGAGTAACTTGGCCGTATTGTATTTGAAAAATGGGTCATAATTGAAAAAAAAAATAAAATCAAGATTTCCTTCACCTGAGTCAAAGCATATGCCATAAATGGAGTCTTTGCTTACTTTTCTCTCTTGAGCAGCTCCCTCTCCTCCATCAGGCTGTGGGGGCTGACCGCCGTCACCCACGTGTCATGCCTCTCCAACCCCGGTGGCGGCGGGCTGGGAGCTTGCGTGAAAGGTGTGGAGGTGAAGCACATTTTTGGCTTGGAGTGCGAGCGCTCAGCGCTAACCGGCGTCGGGTTTATCCTTCTGGATGGTTTGTTTCCCCTGTAGGGCAAGGGTGACTCATGTAAAGGATAAATATGGTAGAAAATTGACTTTTTGATGTTTGTATACGGTGCCCTAGCCCCGCCCCTTGTTGTCACTGGATCAAAACCCCACTTGTGATTGGCTCAGAATTTTTGGGGCTGGTGCCAATTGTTCCCGACTTGTTTCTTTTTCGTCTTTGATTGCGCGCGTTTTGAAAACTAACAGTGGTCCATGGCTATTAAAATATTTTTACAATTCATTATTTCAGCAAGTACTCCAACAATTAATCGAGTAATCGGATACAATTTTATTAGGCGTAGAGGCTACTGTAAAACAAATTTTCCTCCAATTAATGTTTATTAACCCCTTCCAATAAATAAGGACTTAAAAAATGCACAGAGAGGCGTAATAGAAGTGGGGAATTGTTTGAAAATGCATAAAAATGTACTTTAAGAAGAAAGGGCACAGGCGATTAAAAAAAATACTCACGTGGGGGTAACAGGAGATGAACCGACAGGCGGGAAATCTTCCAAGTTGCTGAAATTAAGCTGACCCGCAGATGGAGGAGAAACATGCTCGTTGGTCCCGCCTCCTCTTCCGGTTCTTCTCCCGTTGTCATCAGAGTGATGCGCCGCTCGCCCACCTCCCACGTGCCTCCCGGCACCGTTCCCGCTCCTCCTGCGGCCCTTCTGGAGCTCCGGGGGAGACAGCACATAGTCTCCGAGACTGATCCTCTGGCTGGGTCTCCGCTCTGAGCCCGAGGGCCTGGACGCCGGGCTCCAAGAGGCGGGAAAGGACGGGCTGCTGACGTGACCGAGCCCCGATTCGGACCCCGGGGATGGCATCGGCGAGAATAGCTGCACCCGGCTGGTGCCTCGAGAGCCACCGACCCCCGACCTGCTGGCCCTCCGCTCGGAGAAACCCCGTGATGAGGCGGAGGGTATGGGACGGCTGGGGGTTTTGGCAGGGGTGGCGGGGCCATGGGTGAGGGCCTGGCTGCTCTGATCTCGCAGGAAGTTGAGCAGGAAGGGAATGAATTCGTGCTTGTGGACTGTCAATTCGGGATCGCTGAAGGTCAAACTGTCACTATCCTGTTAACATGGAAAAAAAATACAGAAACACAAAAACTGGTGCATTAGAGAAATCCGCTGGTGCTGAACCCTGAGCATGCGGTGGTTTGCATTATATATTATACCGCCCCCTGTCGGTGAAGACACACACACAAACACACACACACACACACAAGAAAGCGCCACACAATGTAGTACTGTGCAAAAACTCAGATTCTGGATTTTAACGTTGGACAATACGGTGGTAAAAGGCAAGCAAAGATTTTTTGGAAGTGGTACTTGGTGTAAAAGGTTTGCGATCCACTGGTCTATTTTATTATGTTATGACTTAATGTTTGTCACAGGTACAACACTTAACTGTTCTTAAATGACATTAAAGATGTGTTGGACTTTTATGGGGAACTGGACTCATACAAGTTGAACTGTACTTTGAAAATACAGTTCAACTCGTTTGAGTCCAGCGAGATTCATTTAATATGACAATAGCAAATAATTGTGAATGATGACAGTGGCTACTACTAAAATCATCACTATTATTTTATAAAAGGGACATTTTGAGAAAACTAACTACGCTCCGGCTAACGTCTGTTAAACAGCAATAAGATTCCAGATTATATCAATTTAAAAAAAGCGAACGTAGACATTAATTTTTCGGCCGCAAAAAACAGCAGCGACTAACTGTCCATGTTACCCCAATGGGACGAGTTCGCTGCCTTGCTTAGCTGCCGAGCTAAAAGTTTTGTTTACAATCCGTAATGTGCTCATGTCACTCCTCTTAGACGAATGGTAGGACACCGAACCCGAGCTGAACGTGTCGCCGAAGAGGTTCGAGGGTGTTTCCGACCCACCTGGATATTCTTCAACCAGTCCAAGACCTTCGTAAGGTCCATTTTCCTTGTTAGTAGCGATTCCAAAAGAGCCGCCATTCCGACAAGGCACTTGCGCGGCGGAAGAACTGACAAGAAGAGGGCGGGGTCAGGTAACACGCATGCGTACAACTGTTAGTGACGTCAGCCACACCCGCCACGTCTTCCGGATTCAAGGATAACGCTATTTTTTCATACTTTATTTTCATAGTCCTGAACATTTCAAGTGGAAGCAATACTACTTTTTTGTAGGCTGTACGATAAGATTACATGTAGACCGCTGGTGTCAAAAACAAAGCTGCCAGATTCGTCCCGTCACATCATTTAATGTGGGACGCATTGACAAATCAATGCGTCCCATTCGATCCCGAGAACAATTTGGACCCAGACAACAACTTCTTCCAGAACAAACAAAGGGTAACAAACTCTGACTATTACCTGGATGAACAATTCAACACTAATATAAAATTGGAAAATGCACTTTCAGTAATACACTTAAACAGTAGAAGTCTCTATAAAAACTTCACAAAAATCAAAGAATACCTGACTAAATTCAATAAATTTAAAATAATTGCCATATCAGAAACTTGGCTTGATGAAGATAAAACAACTGAAATGGAAATAGAAGGTTATGAAATGTTTGCAACTAATAGGGAAAACAAAAAAGGAGGGGGGGTTGCAATATATGTAGACAAAGCACTTAAATGCAGTAAAATCGAGAGATTGACAAACACAATAGAAAACCTAATGGAATGTCTAACCATTGAAATACATAATAAAAAGGCATCAAATATCATCATAAGTTGCATCTATAGGACACCAGGATCATGTATTGACACATTCAATAAAAAACTAACAGATATGCTCAGTTACAACAACGATAAGAAAACACGAATAATATGTGGTGACTTTAACATTGACTTATTAAACCCAAATGGACACAAAAAAACAACCGACTTCATAAATACTATGTACAGCAACAGCTTTTTCCCAGTAATCCTGAAACCTAGCAGAATAACAGTTGACACGGCCACATTAATAGATAACATATTTATAAATAAGATTGACCATAAAATGGAAAGTGGACTTCTCATTAATGACATAAGTGACCACCTACCTGTTTTTGCAGTTTTTCAAAATTATTTTGATAGAAAAGCTAAGTCAACAACTCACATAACAGAAATAAGACTAAGAACCCAACGCTCCACCGACGCCTTTAAGCAAGACCTAGAAAAACAAAACTGGACCGAGGTCTACTCAAACGAAGACCCAAATACAGCGTTTGAAGTATTTCAGTCTACCATAATCTCTTTATATGATAAACATTTTCCATTAACTAAAGTCTCCAAAAAGTATAAAGACCCAAGTAAGCCATGGATAACGAAAGGCATAGAAAACGCATGTAAAAAGAAAAACAATTTATATAAATTGTTTTTAAAATTGAGAACTGAAGAAGCAGAAAAAAAATATAAGACCTATAAAAATAAACTAGTAAATATTATAAGAACCAGTAAAAGAGATCATTATCATGCACTATTAGAGCAGAATAAAAGTAACACACAAGAAATATGGAAGATACTTAACCAAGTAATCAGAAATAGTCCTAAAAAAATGTATTATCCAGAGTATTTTATCAAAGGCAAAAATACTATTTTGGAAAAAAATGCAGAAATAGCAACTGAATTTAATGAGTATTTTGTCAACATCGGCAGTAACCTAGCAAAACAAATTCCTGATCCAACAAACTTGTTTGAAATAGATAGATATGTAGAAAAAAACTCCTCCACGATGTTCCTTACTGCTGTAAAACAAGAAGAAGTATCAAATATTATAAAAACTTTTAAAAATAAAAAGTCAACTGATTGCTTTAATATTGACATGACAATAATAAAGCAGATTATAGAATATGTAGTGCGACCTTTCACGCACATATGCAACCTGTCATTCAAAGCTGGTATCTTTCCATCAAAAATGAAAATTGCTAAAGTTATTCCAATCTATAAAAGTGGAGAAAGACATCGGTTTACAAATTATAGACCAATATCACTACTACCACAATTTTCAAAAATATTAGAAAAACTATTTTCTCGCAGACTTGATAGCTTTATACAAAAGCATGCGCTGTTAAGTGAGAATCAATATGGCTTCAGGGAAAAACGGACCACCTCAATGGCAGTTATGGAGTTTGTGGAAGCAATAGCCACTAATATAGACAACAAAGAATTTACTGTTGGGGTTTTCCTAGATCTAAAAAAAGCTTTTGACACAATAGATCACAGTATATTATTGAAAAAACTAGAAAGATATGGCATTAGAGGTGTAGCTTATAAATGGATAAAAAGTTATTTAGAAAACAGATATCGGTACGTGCAACTCAACAATAAAAAAACGAATCAACTAAAAATCACTCACGGAGTTCCTCAGGGGTCAGTGCTTGGTCCAAAACTATTCATCTTATATATAAATGATATCTGCAAGGTCTCAAAACAATTTAAATGTGTCCTATTTGCTGATGATACAACTTTCTACTGTTCTGGAATAAATCTGAAACAGCTCCTGACAACCGTAGAAAACGAATTAAACAAATTAAAAAACTGGTTCGACAGAAATAAATTGTCACTTAACCTGAAAAAATCGAAGTTAATTGTTTTTGGCACAAGACCAATCAAACACCAAGCTAAAATTATGGTAAACTCAATTGAGATAGAAAGAGCGTATGAAACCAAGTTTCTCGGAGTAGTAATAGACTCAAAACTATGTTGGAAGCCACATATCGATAACGTAAAAAGAAAAATAGCCAAAACCGTAGGGATCCTCTACAAAACCAAGGAAGTGCTAAATAAGAGATCTTTGTACACATTATACACTTCATTATTATTACCATATATGACCTACTGTGTGGAAATATGGGGAAATGCCTGCAAAACAAACACACTCCCTATTCTCAACCTACAAAAAAAAGCAATTCGAATTATTAATAGATCAAAATATACGGAACCCACAAATCCACTATTTATCAAATTAAATACGATGAAATTTTATGACCTGGTTGACTTTAAAATCGCCCAATTAATGTACAAAGCACACAATAACCTGCTCTGCCAAAACATTCAGAAGTTTTTCGAAATTCGAGAAAGCAGCTATGATTTAAGAGGTACCAACGTATTCAAAAAACTCAAAACAAGAACAAACATCAAGCAAAGAAGTGTATCTATCAAAGGTGTTAATCTGTGGAATAATCTCGAAACGGACCTGAAAATGAGTAAATCGCTTGCTGAGTTCAAAAACAAATTCAAAAAAATAGTACAAACAACCTACATCAATCAGAGTTAAAATGATAAATTCAAAACATTAAATATAATGATAAATCAGAACTAAGTTGATAAATAGAGAAAGGTATATAAATATCCATTATGAATACAAGAGAAAATTGACACAAGAGTGTCAGGGTGTGGAAGTATATAATCCCGATACAAACCAAAAGTTGTAAAAATATCACGGTTAAGGGTAAAGTATGAGCCTTAATGGAGACTTCTTTCTTCTTACTTTTTTCTTTTCTGATTGATATAAAAATGATTTATTAGATACAATCACATAACGGGGTAGGACTAGATAAGTTTTTTACTTCTTCCTACTCCCTTGAACATAATAACTGTTGTATGAAGATTGATTTCTTTCTTTTTTTATCTACCTTATTTTCTGTCAAATTATTACTGTATATATGTTTTATGTTCAATAAACAAAAGATTCATTCATTCATTCATTCATTCAATGTGAATGTGGACTTTGTTTCTTGCTAAAACTTCAAAATTCCCAATTGTCTTCACTTTTGATAATGGCAATGTATTGCAATTTATTATGATTTTATTTTTCTTACAATCTCCTTTTAAAGTAGAGAAATTGTTACTTCACCTCTCTGTTAAATTGACATATTTTCCGGCAAAATATTGGATTTATTGTTAAATATTATTTTTCTTTAAATGCGGTTTTCATATTTCTTTTAATGATTCGTTAGTATGTTTTATTACATTTTAACCTTGAAAATATTGTACAACGAAAATGTTTAAAGTCTTACATTCAAAATATTTTCTGGTTAAAAAAAACTAAAAACGATTTATTTGAAATGTTACATTTTATCATTTGTTTAGCATTTCATTATAATGCTTGATCAATTTTTTTGGTACAATGCACATACTTTTAACCTTGAGTGCTTGTGGAATAAATGATTGCACTAAAGTATAAACACGTTTATTGTGCCTAGTATATTGAAAATACTTTTTTGTAAAAATATCATTTTTTTAATGTATTAAATCGTATTTATTTATTTGATGCGTTTGTTGTACGAGATATACAGCATACGGAAAAACACGGCACCACAACTGTGTGAATATGCATGCGGAATGAGTATTTTATTTATAACCAGTTTATAAAAATAAAATACAAAATAATTTCAAAAGAAAAAAAAACAACAACTAAATAAAAACAAGAAAAATCACTGTACAAGGCATTGATATGATACAAATAATTTCATCAACTTAAATAATTACAATTATATACAATGCAAAAAAAACCACTTGATACATTCTTTCCAATGGAGAATTTTATGGAATAAAACCCACACATACATAACCATTAATAAAATTATTAAAAAATAAATATCAGTTCAAATAATGGATGGCCATATCCAGCAAAATGTCCCCATGAATAAATAAGACGTAAGTATTTCGTAAAAATACAGCAACCCCTTTCTAATACGACAAACAAAATGCGCTAACGCTACGACTGCACGCCACTTGTGTACGTTAATAACACAAAAAGGTGATGAAATTTTCAATGTAGCCGTTTTACTGTTGTTTCAACTTCACTTCCACTAAAGCCTGTTTAAAATGGATTTGGGATTATTTTACAGTGCAAAAAGAAGGATCTCTTTGCGTTTAAAAGGGGCCATAGAAGAGGCGTTAAAGGCAGCAGACCAAATGCCGATCAGCAAATTGAACGCCAGTTGGCGAACAAGCGGTACGGTGGTCACGCTTACAAGCAGCGTGACATACACGCGCCCGTGACCATTCAGAGCATGAGTTGTAACAAAATATTTGGCAAGGTGATCCATCCGCGCAGCCTATTTGAGTAAAGAGAAGGGGGAGGGGGTGCTCAGAGGTCAGAGGTTGCACTTAAAAAAAAAGAAAAAAAATCACAATCATTCAAAATCAGTGCAGATAAAAAATGTTCCATTGCACTGTACCTACACGGCTCTACTCGCTAGTAAAAAAACTATTTGTAATACTTGGTCAGTCAGGGCTGCAAAGGGAGTGGTTGAGCAGATGCATGTGCTAACATTAGCTTCGCTTTGTGTTTGCCTTAGCTCTGTGTGAACGCTATCGACTTGCTCTCCATTTACAAGATCCTCTTGAATAAAAAAAAAAAGAGGTCATTTTGTCAAATAGCGTCCATCCTGTTGTACCTTTAGAGCCTGACAAATTAACTGATTCAATCTCCGCCGGCCGATTTAATTAGCCAATATTAGCTGTAACGGAAAAACGTCGCCCGATTTTTATTTTTATACAACATGAGACAAAAATAACGAGAAACAGTGCGGCCCCAAAAACAAAGAAAAAATCATTTATCACAATTTTATTCTGCAAAATATCCTAATCAGCAGAGTACCACAAACTTTGATGGGTTTCATCAACAATTGTCAGGGCTTACGCCTAAAAGTCACATTTGCAAGTTGCGCAAACAAACACTTTTAGGGTCCAGAATGAATCATGAATTAGCACATTATCATTCTAAAAGATTTTTGCAGTTTACCGTACTAATGGAAAACCAACCAACCCAAATGAAGCCGAGCTGGTACAGTGCATCGGAAATATATTATTGTATATCGGTATAGTGTCACCGGATAGGGCCAGGCAGAATGCTCTCATTGAATTTAGTAGGAAGGAGTGCAAAAATAGCACTGGCAGTCAAATTTAGCCATGATAACACCAAATGTTTCGAGATGTGGTCAGGTTGCGCCCAAATACAGTATGTCAGTCACCTCGTAAATACTGTTCATTTCTTTTGTAAGAAATCCGACTAAATTGGCCAGGAGAGCACCAACTCACAAAACGGCACATCATCATAAAGTTTGCGTGATAAGCTTTTCAACGTATTAGTCACAGTGAGGTAAAAAGATGCAGCTTATTTTGTCTTAGTAGTGGAATTCAGCATGCAGGAATGCATTAGTGTGCCGTGGGACAAGAAGCTTTTTTTTTTTTTATCGTACAAGCGGAGAAGAAGCTTTGGTGCTGGAATCAAAGAGCGGTTACTTTTCGGTCTCGTTCACAACCACGCCTTAAGGTCATTCCTTTTTGTTCCCCCCTCACTGGAGTGCTTACAATTGAGATGAGACGTCAAAATGAGTGCCGCTAAACTGTTTCAAAATACAACAACTGCCCAAAAGTGCCAGGAAAAATCAACTCACTCATCACGACACGCTTAGTGTTGTCACCCGTGTGTATTCATTCTATTGTTATTAGAAGAGTTAAAAATAAAGTCTTTCGTTCCTGCTTCTTAGCAACACAAGCCCGTTATCACAAGAAAGATCACAGAAAGGAGCTTCTCTTACTGCCTCCCAAGGTGCAACGATGCCGGGTCGACACACCGGCAGGGCAAAAAGGGTTTCTGAGACTCACCGCAAAAATGCCAGCTATCAAAAGACGCAAAATGGGCTTTTGTTGCAACCTCCGGAGGGGGAATATTGATGCAATCTCCCTGTCCACAAAAAAAAGGGCAGGCTGCATAAAAGGGACTTCAGTAGGCACAGGAAGGTTCGCGTGTTTCCACGCACTCGACATGACTGATTGTATCTTAGTAGCGATTTCGTTCAAGTGGAGCACACCCAAAAAGGAGAGAGGGGACTTGTCTAACGGATGCCAAGCATCCAAAGAAATATCTCCATGAATACAACTGTACAATCGTGGCACGGCTTTGTTGAAAAGCCCAAACAGTCTCAGTATGCAAACCAAGTGCATTCATAGTAGTGATAAATAAGTGACAATATACTGCACTGTAAACGCGAAATAAATTAACAGGGAAGCGACTTACCAGAGGATGCTCTGCCACAGTGATTCCCAACCGCTAATGTGCCCAGGGAAGTTATCCAATTTCACTTAGCCGGGCCGAAAATTACTCTTCATTTACGCAAAAAGAAAGAAATATTCTTCATTTGGCTATCTATGCCATCAACTATGGGAAGCACATTCCTGCCAGTGCAAAAATAATAATAATAATAATAATCAGTTTAAAAAAAAGTATGATTTTCTTGCTGCCTGTGCATATTCATTGTACTGTTAGTAGAATGTTTTTTTTAAAAAAAGGTCTCTGGTCAGTTCCTGCTTCTTAGCAACACTATTACACAAAGACCCCGAAAAAATGTCAGACATGTTATGGACCAAACTAGTACCGGTAAGTGACTCATAGGAAAAATCCTTTGTGAATTTTCTGCACTATTAATTTGAAATAAGTCCTGTTTGGAATGAAAGTAGAGAAAAAGTCATTGAATAATCAAACAGAGAAATAAATAATCGGCAGATGAATCACTTTTTTAAATAATCCTAAATTGCAGTCCTATCTGCAAATCAAACATTTTTAAAGAGAATTGTAAGATGTGATTGAAATTGTATTTGAATGACTGAATCGTTTGCGCTTTTTCCATTTGGCTCAATAAAGGTTGGAAAACACCGTGCTACAGTACCAACTACTGATCCCTGGACAAGAAATCAAATCACAGCTGCACTATTTTGTTATCCGACACGATAACATGAACATTAGAAAACAGTAACGGAACAAGGGGGCGCGCGATGAGGTTCGGAAAGAGAAGGAGGGATACCGAAAACTGTTCTGCGTCCACCTCCCGGGCAACTATCTGGCCAGCTTGCTGGAGCACTTGCCTTCCCGACTGCAGCCCTTCGCCCTGGACAGGTGGAAGGCGGCGGTGCGGGCCTGCCGGCTGCAGCACGTTTCCTGGTGGTGGTGGTGGTGGTAGAGGCGGCGCGGCGGAGGCGATCCGGAAAAGCTGGGCGGTGAGCGGCTGCGGCCCAGGCAGCTTCCTCCTCCTCCTCCTCCTCCTCCGAAGCTGCCGCGGTGCTCGTGGCGCGAGGGTGAGGAACTGACGGAACGCTGCAGCGAAGACGAGCTGCGAGGCGAGGCGCTGGAGCTGCGGACGTGATGCGGCGAACCGGTCAGACTGCTGACGCCCGTCGGCCCCTTACGCCAGCTTCCGGACGACGGCGCGGCGGAGCCACGGGCGCCGTGCATCAGTTGAGCTAGGCAGGTCAGGAGGTCCGAGTCGCTGGTGCTGCCCGATCGGATGCGGTAGCGTCGGATCCTGAAGGGGGACAGAGGTCATTTCAGGCGGGACAAATGTCAGGGCTGCATCGGAGCCAAAATGCTCTTCCTGCACTCCATTTCTTTCTTTCAACTTAAAGCAAAAATGAGTGAAAATTTTAACCAGCTATTTACTGTACTTTTTTGAAGTAAAATTTCACTTTCTTAGACAATCTGCTGAGCCAGGGAGCTGCCTGGTCTTTTTGTTTGAATTTAAAACAAAGATGGTTAAAAAAAACACTGTAATGTGAATTCATTATTTTTTTAAAAAAGACAATGAAATGTTGAAGCACCTGCCCTCCACCGTGTTGCGGCATGGTGGCTTCCCAGGAGGCGGGCGGGGCAGGAATTGGCCGGCCAGCTGCTCTGCGGACAAGGCAGAGTGGACGGGCCGAGGGATCCTGCTCCGCCGGGACAAGGGGCTGGAGGAGGAGGAGAGGGAGCCGTCCCCCTGTCGGTCCGAGCGTGAGCCCATGAGAGAGTCCTCCTCCTGGGAGCGGTCCGAGGCCGACGACAGCGGGTCTCTGGCCAGGGAGGCCACGGCGGCGGGTGCGCGGCGGTCGGAGAGGGATGGCGAGGCGCAGGGGGATGCCAGCGGGACCTGGTTGTTGGCTTTCTTCTGCAGCAGTTTTTCTTTGGCTGAGCCCGGCGGGGGTGGCGGTTCCAGCACGGGGATGCGACTCTGCCGGCGTCGAGGCGCGGATGGGGAAATTTGGCTGCCCGGCTTTTCTGGAGCTAGATTGTCTTTCTCAGAGCAAGGAGGGGTCGGCGACTGGTGTCCGTTCGGCAAAGAGGGACTACGGGGGGAGCGGGGGGAGTCGCTTTGGCGGCTCGGCACCGGACTCGAGGCGTCCCCGTTGATCGGCGGCGGGTCCGTGGGCGTCCCCGGGGAGTCCGCGCTGGGCTCCGCTTCGGCTTCGCTGAATCTCTCCGGTGGGTGAACGCTGTCCGACCCCGACGCCGAAGACAGCCCGGACGGACGCTGAGCTGTCAACTGGAGGGGACGGACAAAGGGAATACATGTTTCAAGTGAACAGGCTGTGAAACCCCCCCCGGGGGGGGGGGGGGGGTATATGTGATTAATTGCTGGGAAAAAGGCTTGTTGCTGAGAGACTACAACATGTCATGCTGTGGCACTCCAGCAAGTAGCCTGATGCAGGAGGCGAAATTTGGGAGTTCAGTGAACCGCTGCTATTCGCGTGGAATAGTAACTGAGCCTTTTTATTTCCTTATTTTAATTACTTTGGAGATCGTGCAACGGGCTCACTAAATGAAGCTCATCCAACTCATTTCCACGGCACCAAACAATATTTTGATATGAGCCATGGTTTTAGCCTGGGGGAGCGAGTTCATAAGTGAATAAGGGGGAATACATTCCTGAGCAAAAATTGAAAAGAGGCGCATTCATCACCAGGTAATCACCTGCCCTTTAACACCCCCCCAACTGAAACCTTTGCCTACCTACCTTTTGCGCTCTCTCTGTCCAGGCCAAGAGGTTATAAGGCCCAGGTTAATAGGAAAGTAGTAATTGGTGTCAAGAAAGGGAGGTGCAGAGGGCGGAGCCAAATTTACCCTGCTTTTAAATGCTGTCCTTTGAATTACAAGTGAAGCATCTTAAGTTATGCTGTGTACGAAATGCATTACAAATCAGGAATTCGTGTTGTTGTTTTTTCAACAACCCCTAAGTACTGCTTCGGTACTGGCGAAAATTGAAACAATGTGAAGAATTTGTGTTTTTAACTAAGCCCCCTGTAGAATACCACCCTCGATTTGGGATATTTTTTTTACAGTACTGTACCAGCACTATAATGCCCTGTCCCATAAAGAGTGGTGTCTTAGCGCCATCTTGTGGCATCTATCGGCATTTGTGAACCTCTTAAGTGGTGTGTCAAGGACCGGCAGTTTTTCGCTGTTGGCGGCAGGGCTCGATCCCCATCCCCCGCGAATAGCTGATTCGGTGATCGATGGAGATTAGTTGGTCAACAACAGCATGCAGTGCCATAGCTACCGTTATCAAACACACAACACGTGCTATGGGGCATGGTGTCAGTCAAGCTCGTGAGTGCTAAACCGGGGACAGGCAGACAGGAAAGGTTTGGTTTCACGCAACTTGGCAGGGGGCTTCAGTGAAGAGAGGGTGAGGAACAAATACAGGGAGAGAGAGAGGAAGAGGAAGATGGAGAGCACAAAGACGATCTGAAACAAAAGAGACCATGCGACCTGTGGTCATGAGTCGACATTCCAAACGCACACACATGCTGCACTCACATAACACTCACTCACACACACGCACGCGCACACACACGCACAAACACACACACACACACACACACACACACACTTGTAGCAAGAAAACGTGTTCGAGCCATGCTGTCAATGCATGAGCATCAGCGTTTCAGCAAAGAAAACCAGAGGGGGAGGGGAGGGTGCAGAAGCCAAAACAAGCAGCCACAAAATGAACAAAGGAAAAAAATGATCTGCCATAATAGCTGAATGGAGGTCGATTTAGAGCGGAACCTCCAAAGTCACAGACGTAATGTTTGCATTTTGCCTTTTCTTTGGCTGTTTTGGGCAAAATTTGACAGCTGCAGCTATGGAATATTTTTTAAATCGAGTATTGAAGCAATTAGCTCACCGATTGATCGGCGGAAAATTGCTTTTGCGGGATTAAACACAATAAAATGGGCATGGGTATTATTTTTGCCCACTTGGGGTCGCCATCCTCTCGTTGTAGTCTAGGGCATGGTCTGGTGAGTGACGTGGCTGTCGGCAAATTAGAGTGTAGACTTGGCTGGCTGGTAATAGTCTCCGTGCGCATTCTGACTCATTTTGCGATAAGTATATATATAATTTCACGTGCATTCATGTTCATATAACAGAGACTTTTAATATTTGCTTCACTTCTTTAAAAAAGATGGACTTCCGACCCCGTCAATCACAAAAACAAGCCAAGATGTTGCGCAAAATTAATATGAACGCGCCTCAATATATATATATATATATATATATATATATATATTTTTTTTTGCACTGGACTTCAGAGGTTCTGAAGTCCAAGGGGCCGGTCACCTGCTGCAGCTGGGCCCTGGTTATACGAATGACAGAGGGGAAGTTGGCGTTGGCGGCGCCTGCCGGGATGGCGGGCAGTTTCCTGCGACTGGGTGAGGGTCTGAGCGGAAGCGGTAAGGAAGCGTGGCAAGAGGAGGAGGAAGACGGTGGCCGGTCCCGGTGCTGGTCGGCAGACTGGCTACGTCTCATGGCCAGGGGGTGGCGCTGGTGGAGAGGGTCCGACAGGGTGCTGAAGAGGGTGTGAGGGCTGGGGGAGCGCAGAGGGATGGGCCCCGAGGTCTGGGTGGCCACTTCCTCGGGCAGGGACGGAGGAGAGGTTGGGTGCTAAGAGAGGGGAGGGTGGAGAGAGGAGGGGCGGTGAAACTGACGGGAAAACTTGTTTCCATATCACTGTTCTCCTCGGAATGGAAGGGTATAAGGCTGACCGGGCAATTTTTGCCTCAGGTGGAAGTGTCAGAAGCAGCTTTCATGCTGTGTTTTTTCCATTTTTTTTTTTTTTTTTTAACTGTTCTGGATAAACGGCATTGACACAGAAATGGGGGAACAGTGAATTAGAAATTGGGGCACAAAGTCGACCGGACAATTTTCCGCCTTACAGGTAGTCGCAGAAAATGTATCACTGCTCTACATAGCACCGACATGGAATGGAGGGGAAAGAATGTCGACTCTGCAATGCGCTGCCTTGGGAGGGAGTATTTAAAAAATAAAAATAAAAAAAATACAAGAAATGTGGTCAAATGCTCATCGCTCATGATAATTTTTGCCATTTCAAGCGAGCAAAACTTCTGAGTGGTGTCACTCACAAATGAAAAGTTCAAATCAACTCAAGCATGATCTGCAAATCAAAGCCAAAAGCACCTCCATGCCGAAACACAATTAACAAAGTGTGGATTTAATGTTCACATGAACCAGTGATTCCCAGCCACAGTGTCTCTAGGTCCATGTTAATCAGCCAAGTAACTAGAATTGTCAAGGTTGAATCGAGGCCACTGGATTCCTTTTGTTCACCGAAATTGTTGTGGGCTTTTTTTTCCTTATCTTCCTAGAAACATTAAAAAAAATGACCTAAACAATTTTACTATTAGGCAAAAGATACGCTTTGCACTTATGCTTACGCCTTGACTTCATAAAGGTTGGGAAACACAGGCCCCCAAAAAAAAGCAGAGCACGATGGACTAGTTCTTACCTGGGTGAGGATCCCCTCTGTCAGCGCTTCGGCCGGGCTGGTGGGGGTGACGGGCGGCAGGGCCTCAGCAGGCCCCACACTGACCTCGAGTTTGTCGGCTTTCGCGCTCTCCTTGGAGGAAGCCGTGCTGTCCGGCTTTGCTTTCCCGGAGCCGAGACTCAGCACGCCCCGCTCCCAACCCGGTTCCTGCAGGACCTCGGCCTCCTCCTCTTCCTGTTCCTGTTCTGAAGGGCTGGAGCTGGCCTTGGTTCCGGGCCGCTCCACCAGAACCCAGTCCCGTGAGTCCACGTCCTGCCGGCCTGAGCTGAGGTTGAGGGCCACGAAGCCCCCGCTGCTGGCAGCCCCGTCGCCGTGCTCCAGAGAGGCAGGAGACGGTGCTTTGGGAGACCCGCCGCCATCGCCGCCGCCACCGGGAAGGAACTCTTCATCGTAGTGCCAAACCCGCTCGCGACGCTCTCCGTTAGGAGGAGCTAGAGCCTGGTTCACTGGGATGATGGCGGCCCCCTCGGCTGCCTCCTCATCCTCTTGCTTTTGCTGTTGCTGCTGCTGCTGGGCGCTGCTGGGCGTCTGCTTTGTGGAACTAAAATGACACCAAACGGACACTAAGTATACACTGAACAACACAAGGACTAGAGTTGGTTAATTCGGTGCAGTTTGGGTTCAAAATTAGGGTTTCAAGACGTTTTCAAAGAAGGATTTTATGTAAGCACTAGGGTTTCAAATCAAGGTTAATGGTTCAAAGAAGAGTTGTGAGTGAGGGATAGAATTTCAAGTCATGAATCGGGGGTGAAATTAGCTTGAAGATTTCAAAGTAGGTCTTCAAACCAAATTCTGTTTTTAAGGTAAGTAGTGATTCAAACCAGGATTAAGCTTTCAAGACTGGGTTACGGTGTTAATATCAAGTCAAATTTGGTTAGTGCTTCAAATTGGGGTTTCAAGCCCGGTTCGGGTTCCAGAGAGTCTCTGGGTACGTACCAGGCCTCTAGGAAGCGTTCTGGATTGGGTTTGGACTCCAGGCCCAGTCTCCTTTCCAGCTCAAAGCTGTGGATGTTGCGCAACTTCCTGAGCAGAGGGCCCTCGCGCTCCTCCGACGACATCTTGACGGGTGACCCCACGCTGGGGCCTCCGTACGGGCTCTGGTGGCCTTGGCTGCCCAGGGGGTTGCTTTGCTCCTCTTCGGCAGCAGCCTGGACGGCAGGGCAGATTGCAATGTGCGCAAAGTTAAGGATCTGAACTGATGTAGGGTTTGGACAAAAATGATGTCGATGGTAATTTGCTGTTCACCTTCCACAAGGCCGTGCGTATCCGGTTGCGGTTGCGGTCCAGCTCCTCCCACACGTCAGCCTCCTGCGTCCGCGGCGGGTGGCCCGGAGAACCCGGCACACGTTCGGGCGCGCCGATGTTGTTGTCAGCGTCACTGAGCTGTTCATCCTGCAGAACCTCCTCTGTGTTCTCACGCAGCAAGTCGCCCGGAATCACAGAGGCGTTGGCCATGCTGAAGCGGGAAAAGATACAGGAAGTGATTTGGACCTCTGTTAGCCGCGTGAGCTTTGAGTTATGAAAAGAAAAAGTCCAGTAGCTGGAAACATTTATGTTTTGCTTGGGGTTTCAAATTAGGGTTCCAAACTTGGGTAAGGACATCTAAAAAGGGTTAGGGTTTCAAAGCAGTTTTTCAAATTAGGGTGAGAGTTTTTTTTTTTTCAAATCCGGGTAAGGATTAGCTGCTTCAAAGCAAAATAGAAGGCTCGCTGTTCAATTTCACACATGGGTCCTTGAGGCCATTTCAGTCATCCTGTTACGATAGACCTGTGCCCCCAATTTTAAATTGTTGTTTAAAAGAATAACTGAAAGTGTTGATTTGAAAGGAGACGCACCCCATGTGTGCGGGCGTGAGGCGGGTGAGGTGCTGCGGCGTGGTGGCGCTGGCGCTGATCACCAGGGTCCCGTCAGTGGCTGTCCTCTCCCAGTCGTACGGGTCATTCTCCACCACGTTGTACGTCTTCATGCTGTTGTCGAACACCGACATCAACAGCTGAGAAGAAAAAAAATTAAAGGTCAGTCTTATCATTACTAGAGTTGTACCGATCCCATCATGTGACAGGAAATTGGGGCCAATCGTGTGATTTTCAGCTGAATTTTCTTCATTTGCAAAGTAAAGAAAACATTGACTTGATTTGAACTATTCCTGACTTACAGGCGTAGAAAAAGTTATCATGCTGGGATAGCTTTATTCGATTAAAAATAGATTTTTATAAAATTAAGACAATTTGGATGCTGTCTTTTTTTTTCTTTGTAACACTTTGCCGAGCAATGGTATTTAAAAAAAAATGACTCACTCGGGTGCAAAAGAAAAAAAATGTGATCGAGACGTCTCGAAATATCACTGCAGCTTAGTTATTACCATCTTCTCGTACTGCCACCTGGTGGCCAACAAGAGCACATCAGGAGGAGGCCCATTTACTTAGAGCACTTTTTTAATTGGCTATATTCATAATTATTCCACAGAGTGCTATTTTTCTTTCTGTAGTGATGGCAACAAAACACTCCTTTTGTCTAAAATGAAATTCCTCAACTCATATCCACATAGCTGCATAGTTTGGTATAGCAGAGCATATCATATGTTGTGGGCTGCTAAAAATTTGATGTCGGACCACAAAATGGCGGCAGGCCTTGGTCACCTGGTAATCTGGCTTGGTGAAGTAGTCCAGACTGGAAATGTGTTCCAAAAAGACACTGAATTCCGCCGGTAGGTGTTTGAGCATCAGACGGTGGTCGTACGTGTCCTTTAATTTGCCCACGTGCTCCTGAGTTAACACAAACGCAGGCTGGTCAAATACTATTTGTGCTTGCAAGATGCGTGACGGGTGCGACTGCTTTTGCCTTACTTTGTCCTTGATCTTCCTCCACGGCAACTGGCCGACAAGGAACTCCACCAGCATGTAGAAGAGGGACCACAGGTCATCATGGCGACCCATCTCCTGCACAAGTATACCGAGGTTGAGGTGTCAAGTAAGTGGACAACACCGAAGTTGAGGTGTCAAGTAAGTGGACAACATGACACACACATGCCAAGCAAAGTAAAAAAAAAACAAAAAATGGACATAACAAAGCCAAAACATCACGAAATGGTGAAAATAAAACAAATTGGACACATGCACCTTAATTAAACAATCCTGACAGAAACTGCGCACCCAATCATTCGACCACAAGAACAAAATAATGTCACCAAATATTTTCAAAATTAGCTAGTATCGAAAAGCCAAACACACAAAAAAGTCAAATACTTCTCAAATCATTCAAAAATTAGATAGCACACAAACGTCAAACATGTCACAAAAGAATTGTGAAAGCAGCTAGCACAAGTTAGACGCATGTAGCTAGATCAGAAAATCCCAAAAGAGATTCTGCATCCCTTTCCCAAGTACGCACGCACCCCCAACAAACACACACAAAAAAAGTCAAAAACATCACAAACATTATTTTTAAATGAGTTAGCATATAAAGCTACACCTTTCACACAATTTTAAAATGAGCTAGCATAAAATTAGCTCGATCAAAAATCCAGACATAGAGGGTGTACCCCACTCTTCCCTGTAAGTGTATCACACCAGATCAGCAAAACACACAGAACTCTAGTGGATTCCCACAGTTTTGGGACATAACATATTTACCTTATTTTTGTGTGCGTTGACGGACGCGTAACGCACCGTTCCCCGGAATCCTGCCACTGGGCGGGGCTGAGAAAAAACATGGAGATAAGTTAGTACTTCAAAAAAAACAAACATACTGGCAGTGTACGGGTGGGCGGCGAAGGGAGGGACACTTACCGGTCGGACTTCTTGGCACGAGTTGGTGAACTGGCGGGCTAAGCCGAAGTCCAGCATGTAGCATGTGCGGCACGTGCTGGGGAAGCGACCCATGGCAAAGTTGGACTGAAGGAGAACAAAACAAGAACCCAGTGAAAATATGAACAGAAATTAGGGGGGGTGCAAAGTGTGGTGCATTATTATTTTTTTTATTATTACATATGAATTTTAGAAGACATTTCTCTCGTCATACTACATGGGCAAATAAAATGAATAAATACAGAAATAAATCCCTCCCAAATTTGTGAACAAAAGCAAAACCAACACAAAAGGACAAAAAAAATAAAACAGCTTACTGGTTTGATGTCACGATGCAGGAAGCCCACTGAGTGGATGCTCTCGATAGCCTCCAGGATTTGGCGGCCGAGACGCAGGGTGGTGCTGATGCTGAACGTCCCGCGGCTCATGCTCCTCCTCAGGTCAGCCAGATTACGACCCTGCCAGGAGACGTGGATTAGCTCGGCTGTCTCAACTGCCGTCACATTTCGACAGCGGTACTAGTAGTTAGTTTGTTGTGCAAGGCACGACAAAGGCAACTGACCTGAAGCTCCATCACCACATAGTTGAAGCGGTCGTTGCGGCCGCATCCCACGAAGCGGCACACGTGGTCCTTCCCTGCGAGGAGCAAAACGTGTGCAACGTCAGACAGTGATGTGCTTCTGGACTGGTTGGCCACCCCGATTTATTAGTGTTAACCCGCAACATCGCGTCAACACTTGAAAACAGATGGCTTCGTTAAGTCTTGCAGGACATTGCCGCTGAGGCCACAAAACCTTCTTTTTGTAAGTTCCTCTAACGTGGCTTCGAGGGACTTCTTTTTTGTAGGTCTTCTCACGGTGGACATGTTTAACAAATTTCATGTTGCCAAGTGAAACCGCTTTCGGGGGCTGAATTTTGATCCTAGTGATGTGTTACATGGCGAGTTATTGTTATTGTTTCGCATCTGTCTGGTAGACAAAATTCAAATCTGGTAGCAACGTTGAGTCACAAATCTTCTCTGGGCACACGCAAGAACAAAAACTTAACATTTGCCCACTTTAGCGTGTCCCATCTGCTTCAAAATTGGTAGCAATCAGACAAACATTCTCGGACTTAGTGTGTTTATCAAGGACCCCTTGAAATCTCTGGAATGAGCCCCAAATGGCCGCTTCAGGACAAAATGGCGGACTTCCACTGGTCTTAGCGTGAGGCTCCTCTCGATGCTTTCTCTTAACAGCTGTGCGGCTCTGCAGTGTTTGGGACGAAGATCTGAGGAGTCAAGTTTCATCTCCGGTTACGTTCGGATTCCCTCAGGGGAAGCAGCGCAAGCACGACAACGCTGGGCCGAGGCCATTAGATGGATAACATGATCTCGGCCCATTGATTTTTCACTCGGATGAGGAGCAATGTGAAGGGCATGTGCGTTGGAAAACAGAGAGGAGAAAATGTTTTAATTGTTATGTTGTGCACCACCGGAAACAGGTATGCTATCGAAAGCGAGTCTCGAATAAAAGCTTCACGCTCTGATTTTGTGGAGTTACGGTATATTTTGCGGAGCTACTCATAAAAGACACGGCAACCAAATTTTAGGTTGCTAAGAGAAATGCCGCCCCCTTCTGTCGCGACACGGTTCAAATTTGACCGCAATCTGATGACCTTTCCCGAACGACCGTGCCTTTGAAGGACCCCTGGAAATGACCTCAAAGTGACCTTAAAAGGTCCGCTTCAAAGCACGACGGCCGATTTCCGGTGTCTCTTCAGGGCAAGATTGTTCCTGAAGGGCCTCTGGCAAGAATCCCAACCATCATCTCGGGTAACCAACCTCTGGAGGCCACAGCGGTCAGAACGATCAATCGGGTGAAAAATGAAACCGATCGGGTCGAATGCGTTGGAGGACTCACCCTGCAGCTTCTTGAGCACGGCCACCTCCATCTTGAGTACCTGCTTGGGCTGCTGCGCCGACTCCACCTTGAGCGCGACGCTGACCCGAGTCAGCAGGTCCAGCGCCTCGTAGATCTCCCCAAAACCACCGCCCCCAATCTTTTTCACCTGGATGACAAGGGAGGGGGAAAAAAAACTGAAATTAATTCCTTTTTTCACACGGAGACATCACAAATCTAACTTTTTTTTCAACTACTTAATGAGATGTCTTTTTTCTTTTTTTAAACAACAACCAAATACATTTGAATTCATCATTTTTAGGATAAATGACAAATGAATGCACCAAAAATGACAGGACTCCTGTCTGATGGAAATGCTCAGTGGGCTGGATTGCCCTGCATTAAACTCGTTAAGATTCCCGATGCATCCATCCAGTCCTCTCGTGAAAGACAGGCTGCTATCTAAACACGCCAGCCTCCGTTCAACACACCGGGGAAAGGCACATGGCTGCCAGACGCCGCGCGTGCGCGCGCGCATTCTCACCTAATTTGCACCCTGCCTCCGCAACCTTTACACTCTCACCTCTCAGCACTAAGTGGGGCTTTGATTTCCCTCTAAACCGCCGCGTGCCCTTCACCGTCCTCCATGCGGGGATTAACTGCAGGATTCTTATGTAAGCGGCAACACGGCCAGGAGCTAACGCAAGGAGTTGGTCTCGCTGGCTTTGTCTCTCTGGGAACGACGCGCCCTCTCTCTTGCCCCTTTTTAAGCTCAATTAGGGCCAGAAATAGCAACGGCGAGGCTATTTTTAGACCTCGCTCTGCCGCAATGCTACTTGCAACCCTGGACAACGTCCGGTGTGCCTCGGGTCACATGACTCAAATCAGACTGAAGTTGACAATTTTTACTTTTACGTTTGACTTGGGACATGCTCAGATGAAATTTATTAATTGAACTATGTGACAACTTTACTATTAAATACACTGATACCACTTGCCAGGGACTCAAGATGTAACAGATTTCAAATTTAATGGACAGCAAAACTCGTCTGTTTGTTCCAGAATTGTTCGCTGTTGTTCACTAGCGCAGTCAACAGACGGAAATGGTATTTCCAGGATGCGCTGCTATTGTCATCGACAACAAACAGACGTGCTTGCGTGGCGGCCATGTTGGCAGTGGCAGTGGACTTCGAAAACAGGTTCAAGCTTATTGGGATTTACAAGAATTTTGTAACATACCGGGTATTTTTAGCCCGCCCCCTCCCACCCAAAAAAAGAAAAATATATATAATTTTGCAACTTATAACAAGAGACACACACATAGCAAATTTATCGGCCACTGAAAAACCCACAAAGACAAGTAAATAAGGTTAAAGTCACACTTAAGCTAAATGCAAGTTGGTCAAACATGAACTCAGCTAAGAAAGCTTCATGTTGGTCTTGTGTTTAACTGACAAGACAAAATACCACGAAAGCTTATTTGGAAGCATTGAAAAATGATGGGAATGAGTTAGCAAACTAACGGAAGTATGCGCAAAGTGGCTAATACGTGAATATAGAGTCTGCTGTGACTGACTACTGATGACTCGCTTAACCCAAGTAATGACTTGACCACACTTGCTTGAAATTTAGCCGAGACTCCACTCCACTCGCTTAATTTTTACCACTGCAACTTGGGACCTGCTTGAAACGTGAAGGTCGAGACTGGCGATTCACTTCGGACTTGCACAGATGTGACTGACGACTCCTTCTGGCTAAACCAACGGCAGCACTCACCACTTTCCATCGTTCCTTGACCAGGGAGAGCACGCTGAGTATGTCGGCTTGCTCCGCTCCCCCGCTCATGCCGCCTGAAGAACCGGACCGCTACGCTGCCTCTGCCCCGCGCCCTCCACCACTCTTGAGCGACAGTCTCAGATGGGGCCGAGCATCTGGAACCTGTCAAACAACTCTGCGGATGAGAAATGATACAAAAGATGACCCAAAAAAAAACAACTTTTTTTAAAAACGCACATACTGTACATGTGAAGCGACTCCATGAGGAATATATACTTGAATGTCGAAGAAAGACGACGTTGAAGAATGGAGACTTTGCTCCGTAAATTATATTGTGAGTGTAAAGCATGTGTAGTGTGTAAAATTATTGTACCTTTAAAACAATTCAACACACAGCCATTGAGTCTAAAATGCTGGCAACAAAAGGTGAGTACTCACACACATCCACACACACACAAATACATGTATATGTATACATACTGTATGTGTGTGTGTATATGAATGAATATATATATATATATATACACACACGTGTGTGGGGGGGGTGGTGGACATGCATGTTATGTACATACATATATCGTAAAATCTTATGATGTACAAATCTTTAAAACAAATATATACTGTATATATATTAAATATAATATAAATATATATCTCCTCCTTGTGTTTTATTCCTGAGTGTCAAATTGGACAAACCTGACAAAAACAAAAACTTTTTTATTGCCATATCCAACCACAATTAGGATTAAATGAATTCTAAATACACGATTTTGAAAATAACCATGATTTTCTTTTTCTACATGCCCAGCTGTCACTGAAAGCACAAATGTGGCCCTTGAGCTCTAAAGCTTGCCCATCACTCGAGTGTCTACGCTGCAGCTGACAAGACATCACAAGTAAGCCTTCAGCTTGGGAGCAAGACCTGCCAGCATCTTAGCAGCTGCCTCCAAAAGCAGACCGCGCCTTCGTTGACTCCCACATCACTTTTCCCCCGGCGATTTACCAAAGAATCGGAACCTGACGACGGAAAGATTAGCGACAGTTTTAGCTGCGTAGTAAGAGATGCTTCCCCGTAACACAGGGACTCTATCCGGAACATCAAAGAAGACATCCATCAAGTTTTTAGACGGGACACCATCGCACAAGGCAGCCGTGAAACACGACCTCGGCCTCGACGCGGTTGCCATGCTTCAGCACGTGGATGAGACGCGGCAATGATGGATTGTCGTCTGTGGACGCTCAACTGCGCTGTGATTTAGTTGAACCGTGGTCACAGGAAGGTGACTGCAAAGTAGAGCTGCACATGTCATCTAAATGATCAAGATGTGGTGTCGAATTTTAGATGCATTTCCAAGCAGCCTTTGATTTGACTTTAATTCGGGGGGGGGGGGGGCAAAAAGCGGATGAATATAATGTCATGAAGGTTTTCCAGTCAAGTTTTAAGATGCTGCATAGAACAGAGTTAGCACTGTTACGAGTGTGCACGAAATCATGCAACACCTCAGCAAATTTTGCCAGAATTGAGCTCAATGAGTGTCAGACAGATTAACTCCACAAAAGCGTTGAGTGAACTTCTCCCTTGGAGCAACAAGCGGCCAAAGAGGAGCAGATTGTGAAAGCGACACCACCCTCCAAGACCGCCATGAATCACACACCATCCTCCTACCATCTCCATGGCGACCACCGTCCTGTGCCAGAGTGGCTCCCAGTGTGATGCAGCGCAAATTACAGCCACAATCCTAAATACAGACTCAAATCTTAAAATTGTGTCAAATTCAATTGAATCAGAGCGCATTTTATTAGATATTGCGGGGGGGGGGGGGGGGGTAATGAAGTGTCCTGATAGGGTAAGTGTCACTGGTTAGCATTTCAAGCTGCTTTAAGCCATTTTATTTCCTTCATACAAATATAACTGATTTGGGTTTTTTTTGTTCTCAGTACATCAATGTTTTTTAATTTTATTTATAAACAAAGTTTTGTTGCAAATCTGTTTAATTTTTTTCTAAATGTGCTGCACATCATTTTTACATTGCTACGATACTTTTTGCATGCATATTTGCATATAATGTTTACTTGTCCGCTATATACACATATTCATATTTCGAAAATTTGTTCTCCTGATTATTAAATAACATTAAAAACAGATGGGGTATTGTTATGCTACATAACTACGAATTATATATATTTGAATTTTAAAATATATAAATGTTAAAATATAAGTACACCACAAACAAACTAAATAATATATTAAAATAAATGCAAGGGCATAATGAAAATATAAATGTACAGCAGAGCAGAAAATGTCCAAACTATAAATATGTAGTAAAACATGGATTAGCAAAATATTTTCATACACGTGAGCAGCAGAATATGTATTTTTCAATATACTGGAAAATATATGCGCATACCTGTCCACTTTTCGGAGCGCCAACCTGTATAAACTACCAAAAAAATCCTTATAAAGAGCAAAAAATCCTTATAACATACCAAAGCATTTTATGTCAAAATAACGGCACAGAAAAAAACCCACGAAATTTTCTATGATATTTATTGTAGATCTCCATAATACAATGTCTGGTTAATGTCTAATCATCATTCTACTTAGTAGCCATTACTGTGTTCAGAGTTGTATTCCGGAAATGAAAGCATTCGAGTAGACGAGCACCGTTCTGGGCAAAAGCAAACGGAACTAACTACCTGTCGGGGGGAAAAACCCCCCGGAGATTTTCAGAATCCGTATGATTTGTGCGATACGGCCATATACGTAAGATTCACCACAAAATCCGTATGAACTATGGCTAAACCGTATGAGTTGACAGGTATGTATGCGTGCCAATAAAATAACAAAATAACATTTTAATATCAATGTTCAACAGAAAATTATTTGAAAAATGAATAAATACCTGCACATCTCAAACCGCGTCTGACTCCATTTTGTGCTGCACATGCTGCTGTGGAGCCAGCATGGGGCGACATCCACCCACACCTCACCGTCCACCACCGTCCACTCAGCATCATGCATTCATGCATGATGAGCTGACCCACGCAAGACTCGGCTGTGGCGTGAATATGAGCCGCCGGCGTTCAAATCGCGCGTGACTGTACAATACGTTCACACGAACACGAAGCTAAGCAAGCGGCTTGCCGTGTTTTTAGAGTGGGGTGGGGTGGGGGGGGGGGGGGATGCACCGCCGCCGCAGTGACCGTGGACACTAACAGCAACCGTTGCGTGGCGAGAACGTTGCCAGAGCAGCAGATGGACTCTAAATGGCGTGGAAACGGACGCTATCAATCGTGGCGACACAAACAGCGACGCTGGGGGGAAAATGGCGAGGGACGCGAATGCGAAGTGAAGGTCTTTACCTCGCCTTGATCCGAAAACGAACAGCCCGGGTGTGGTTAGAGAAGGGCTGCTACATCCGCGGAAGAGGCCCGGGGCGACGCGGAGCTGGATCCCATCGTGGCGTGGAGAGGGAAAAAGAGGGTGGGAAAAGGGTCCCAGATTGGTTTCTCCTGCTCAGGGTTGTCACCTCAGCATCTCTTGTGTGGGTCGATGCGGACCCGTGACGTACAGTGACGTGACTCAACGTGACGTGAACGACGGGACTTCCTGCGTGCGCGCCCCCGAGGCTTCAATCCCTCGCAACAAGCCAGCCGAGCACGCGCACTGGAGCTTTCAAAACGCGCCTCCGCGCGTTGTCGTCCTCACAACGTGTTATTTATGTGTGATTCTATGTATGTATTTGTTCATTTTTAAATAAAAACGAAACGAAATAGTTACCACGTGTTCTGTTCTATTTACGATAATAATAGTTTAAAAAAAGATTCAAACGTGAGAGTGATTACCGAAAATCTGCAAGAATGTTTATTTATTTGAAACACATTCAATATGGCGGTGGAAAAGGCGAAGATTGTTTAGTTTCGAGAATATGCCTCACTTGCCTAGAAGAATAACTATCAGCCTCTTTGCGGCAATCAATTCATTGTATACCCCGCCTATTGCCCAAAGACAGTTGGGATAAGCACCAGCACGCCCGGGGCCCAGTAAGGATAAAGCAGTTCAGATAATGAATGGATGAATATCTAAGGCGGGGCTCAACGAACCAAATTACAGCCCGTGTTGCCATGGAAACAGCCTATGAAACATCCTATCTTTTGTTCCTCCAAGTGATGAATGTCGCTAAAGTAGTGTTGGGACGGTGTTGCGAAAATATTTCGCGATTTCGACGTTCTCGCGATAATGCTGCCAACGAGAATTCAGAGAAATCTCCTGGCACAGTTGCCAGGGATCGGCTGATTTGGCAAATGAAACACTGCCCTCTGCTGTCAACTTGAGTTCACTGTGAGTGAATCCGGGAGCTTCTTTATGTTTATTTTAAATATTTCTGATTGCGGAATGTGGAGCCCAAGGAGGGCAACCCCCTAGTTAACATGTCTCGAGAATGAATGACTTATAAAAGTGAAAATAGCTGCAGTATATTTGCTTAGAACATAACAATACTCTCCGTGTGATTAATACTCACCTTTTCTTGTGAAATACATATGTCTGGTTTCTGTGGAGCAAACAAAAATCAAATAAACGTTTTTCTAATCGTCCGAGTGAATCATCAATATGTCCGCTGCTCCTCTTAGATCACGTGACAATGACGTCATTTCTTCCAGCCGGGTCCGTGCCCTGTTGGTGTTAGCTGACAGGCGGCTAACCAAACACGCTATCGGCAATTTAGCTAATTCGAGCTAAACTACTTCCTCCTTCCTCATCCGGCAGCAGCCACTCCGAGCCAGCTGGCGAAAAGACCGGGTGCCCCGATGCGTTTCCCGCGAGGAGGATGGCGGCCGCACGAACGCTCTGAGACTCCACCGCCTCCTCACCACTTAGTCCACCATTATGTGTTAATTTGTTTCACGCTGGCGTCCTATGAATTAGGCGTGACAAGACGGTAGCCAGAGGTCCTTGTCCCGTGCGGGGCCGACGACGGCAGCGAGACCTCACCCCCCTCTCTCGCCACGGCCGAAGGATGCTGAAGCTTTTCGGCGCCCTGGTTCTCGTCGGACTGGCCCTGGCGTGCCTCACCTCCTGGGTGCTGGACAGCTATGACACGGCTTGGCACCCGAAACGGAGTTTACGAGACCGGGGAACCTTTCCCCCGTTTCCCGGGGACCAGCTGGATAACATATTCTGGTTTGTACAGGTGGGATTCTTTTCTATCTTAATTTATGTATATAAAAAATCTGCACATGCATCCATCCAGTTTGAGGTTCAGCCAACCCTTGACTGAGCCAAGACCACATTATTTGACCTAAAAAAAGATTATAGAACACTACCAAACAAAAGACGTCATAAAAACTATTACACATTGTAGCCCCAATTATTCGCGGATTTTTTTTTGGAGGGGGGGGGGGGTTGAAACCACCAGCAATTCATATAATTGTTCCCCATTGAAATTAATTAAAATATTAGTACATATTAATCCATTCTAGCCGCCAAGTTAAGGACAATATTTTCAATGTCTTCTTTTTATTACAAATAAACTCTACTTTATTAAAATATAGTACTTTATGACACATAGTCATGGCGGAATTAAATAGAATGTAAAGAATTAAATACTTTTTGTTTTTATTCAATATATAAATCAGCATGTATTGTATTGTATTGTAATTCAAATACATTTGTGCTGCACCTTCTGTCTTGCCGTTTGGGGGCAGTATAATATGGATAAACATGAAGAGTCACGGAGGTTCTTTTTAGTGTTTTTTTTTCTTTGTTTGTTTGTTTAGAATGTATACTTGTGTGTATTGTTCAAGTATCTGCATGTGCTGCTCGGCCATTTGTGTTCAAAAAACATAACACAGCCATATAGATACCACGTGCTACTCATTAGCCCATCTATGGTATTTCCCATTACTTGCTAGAGAATTCAAAGATTGAACTTTGAATTGTTCACTAATTGAATCTGCTAAACACTGCGTTTTGTCAAAAGTTGCGTTCACTGCCACCTGACAGCACTTGTATCTCGTGTTTGCTCAAATAAATACTTGGGCAAACTAAACCATGAGACGTATCTTGAAAATCCTGTCAGTCGTGGTCACTCGTATCTTCAGGCACCAGTGTATGTCGAGATGAGTTGAAGAGTTTTATTTATTTATTTTTTTAAATATAAGTCATGGCTTATCGCCACCTTGTGGCAACAGTAGGCAATAGAAAGTGTTTTGGGAACCTGCAAAGTTCCATCCATCCATCCATTTTCCGAACCGCTTGATCCTCACTAGGGTCGCGGGGGGTGCTGGAGCCTATCCCAGCCATCTCCGGGCAGTAGGCGGGGGACACCCTGAATCAGTTGCCAGCCAATCGCAGGGCACACAGAGACGAACAACCATCCACGCCCACACTCACACCTAGGGAGAATTCAGAGCGTCCAATCAGCCTGACATGCATGTTTTTGGAATGTGGGAGGAAACTGGAGCACCCGGAGAAAACCCACGCAGGCCCGGGGAGAACATGCAAACTCCACACAGGGAGGCCGGAGCTGGAATCGAACCCGGTACCTCTGCACTGTGAAGCCGACGTGCTAACCACTGGACTACCGGGCCGCCCACCTGCAAAGTTATTTTTAGAAAAACAAGCCTGTTTTCTGAGGCACTCTAGGATGCAACAAGATGGCGACAAACTCCACATTGGATGGCCGGAGAGAAGTTTTGAACCTTGAAACTGGGAGGCAGACGTGCTAACTGCTCGGTCACTGTGCTGCCCCCGACTGCAATAAGTCTATTTCATTGTCCCAAGTAGTTGTAGTTGAGCTATATGAATGAGTGACATAAACGGGTCAGTGAGTGTAGAAGTGTGTCATTGTCAGAGGAAATGTTGGTAGACTTTGCCCTCTTGCGCAACAACAACAACAGCAAAAAAAATGCTGGTAGTCAGACTCATTCTTATGTCATTTCCAGCTCCATGGTAGTAAGGGATCTTTTTGGCTACCCTTTTCAAAAAAAACTGAAAAAAACAACCACATTTCTCTTTTGGTGTTCAGCTTTACAGTTATCACGTTTGTTGTTGTCAAGGCCTCTACTTCTCTGCAGTCTACCTTTTAGTGGTAGCAGCCCCTCCCCCCCAAAAAAAACACACAAGGCCGAAAGAAAACTCAAATTGTCATCAATTTGTCCAACTTCAGCTTTACTGATGCCACCCACGTCTTCTCCAGGTGTCCGACATCCATATCAGCCGCTTTCACGACCCGAGACGGATTCCCGACTTTGAAAAGTTCTGCACCAACACCATCGAGGTGATCAAGCCGTCACTCGTGCTTGTGACAGGTATCGGGGAAAAAAACAAAACAAAACATCTGACCGTCAATTTAAATGGAAGGATGGGGACTAATGTTGAAATCCATCATTCCGACAGGCGACCTGACCGACGCCAAGACGGAGAGCAAGGTGGGCTCCCTCCAGCATGAAGTGGAGTGGCAGGCGTACCACAACATCCTCAAGAGGTCTGGCGTGATGGAGCGCACGCGGTGGATCGACATCCGGGGAAATCACGGTAATGGATTGCCGTCATCATAACAATTTTTTTAACTGAGGCTGATCGATTTTGAAAAATATTCGAATTCCAATTTTCTTGTCTTCCCTTCCATATTGCCATTGTGGTTTATTATGCAATTTATTTATTTCTTTATTATGATCAAGGTCCTCTTCCCATGCATTTTTAAAACAAACACAAGCAATAAATGAAATAACACGAATAGCGGTCCCGAGAACTAAGTGGAGGCTCAGAGGGGATCGAGGCTTTTCCGTTGGTGGTCCCTCTTTTTGCAATAACGTCCCGCTGAGCGTTCGGCAAGCCCCCCCTCCCTGCCCATCTTCAGAACTCGTCTTAAAACTCATTTTTATTCTTTGGCTTTTCTCTCGCCACGAGACTAGATTTTTAGCTTGACTGTTTTTGTGCTTTTTACTGTTTGTCTCCCAACAGCTGATTTGGACATGTGGAAGTGCTGCGTTTTTAGCCCCAAGACAGGAAAGACTTGAGTTCCCCCCGTTGACTCGTGCTCTGTGCGCGCTTCTTGAAAATGAAACCAGATCCCCACGCACAAATGAGGAAGGGACATCCTGTCCTGTTAGACCTCAATTAGGGTTGATATCTTTGCTGTAATATGAGCTCGTCTCATTTGTCGGATGAAACAAGTCTCTTCGACCACAATCTTTTTTTCATCATCAGAGTTTTGATCAAGTCCTCAGAGGGAAATGCTCCATTTATGAAGCGATATGTTGCGTATTATAACAGTGTGGTGTTTTTGTTTTTTCCGTCTGCTCGGAATCCTCCACAAATCAGGAAGTAGCCGACCTAAACAGACGGCTACAAAAACAAATCGTTAGCCGAGCAACATAGCCACTTCATCATATTTGCATGTTTTTGGAAACCAAAAACGTAATTATTAGCAAAATCAGTGGTATATTTTATGCATTTGGAAATGATAAGTTAAAAATGACTTTGGAAATGACGCTAATCACAGAACGAAATATACATTTCAGTGAATTGTTGTAAAAGTTCAGACTTGGTGGAGTTCTTTGATCGCTAAAAGCAAATGATACGTTGGTATCTATCTATCTATCAATTTTTTTAAGCAGTTCGAAAATTTACAGGAATTATTTGTCGAAGGTTTTCTTGATAAAACGAGAGGTGCAATTTTGTTCTTAATGAATTGGGGCAAGTGCAACAATGACTGCGTAAATGTTTGCCTTCCTTTTGTCCAGATGCCTTCAACATCATGTCGCTGGACAGCGTCAACAACTATTACCGGTTGGTAAAGTATCATTCGACCCCCAAAAAAGGTGCGTAACGCACTTGTGAAGAAGTGGCACGTTCAACGTCAGATGTGATCTTGTGCGCTCTATAGGAAATACTCGGCCAATCAGAAGGTGGGCTCCTTCCATTACGTGCACGCCACGCCCTTTGGAAACTACTCCTTCGTGTGCGCCGATGCCACACTGACGCCGGGACCCAAGAGGCCGTACAATTTCTTCGGGATTCTCAATCAGGTGTTGCGCAGCAGACGGCCACGTAAAATACACCAGCCGTTGCATCAAATCCTTTTTAGTTATGTTTTCCTTTTTTAATTTTACGTTTGTTTTCCTTTTGATTGAATTTACGAGTGACAAATCACACCCATTCCCAGATTACTCAACGGGCCAGGCTCCGCCTTTTTCAAGCCACACCCACATTTTAAGCAAGGTTATTCTACATTCAAATTGGAACAGAAACATTTTTGTGTTCATTTTGAATTCTTTTTTTTTCGCTATGGCTGTACATTCGTAGCTCCAGAAGAAAGAAAGTCAAACAGTAGTTTACGTGGCTACACAACCCTTAGTGACCTTTTTTTTTAAATCTTGCACTTAACAAGTAACTAAAATGAATCATTTTAAAAGAAAATAAAAGCTAACAAACCTGTTTCTGAAAAATAATGAAAAGTAACTGAATTGATAAATCAAAATGAAGAATCTAAAAGGATTCCAACACTGATTCAGTCGGTATTGAATGTGGGGGTGGCATCGCCAAGTGGACAGAAAGTGTACCTATGCCTCACGTGTGTATTTTGTATTGGCAAGCTCAGTATTTTATTTCTCTCCATTAATATAGAGACAGTGATTTTGCTAACTGAGGGATAAACCGGGGCCTACTTCGCTTGGTTTATTCATCAATACGCTCAAGTGAGCCACAATCGTATTTGTACTGTTAAACTAACGAACTAAGTTGATGTTGCGCAGACTCAGATGGACATGCTGGACACGTTCAGAGCCGAGAGTCTGAAAAGCAACCAGTCAATCTGGTTCGGCCACTACACCACCTCCACTATCGTGTCGCCGTCTCCGGGCGTGCGGGAGCTGATGAGGTGAGCGGCCATTTTGGAGCGCCTCTTCTTGACAAGTTCGCCATCTTGGCTCAATGCTTTCTCCTGCGTTTAGATCGGCCGTGGCCTACCTATGCGGCCACCTGCACACGCTTGGCGGCCTGATGCCCGTCCTGCATAGTCGGCATCCTCACGGCACGCTGGAACTGGAGCTGGGCGACTGGATGGACAATCGCAGGTCAGTGCCATCATCTCTCAGTTGCCAGATGAGATTTAGCATCGCCATTCATCGGGAAATTCATAGGGAAAGACGTGCAACGGAAGTGAGAACTGATATCTCCAACCAGGTACCGGGTTCTGGCCTATGACCACGACCTGCTGAGTTTCTCCGACTTGAGGTTTGAAAAGTGGCCGGCGGTGGTCATCACCAACCCCAAGGATGCGCAGTACATGCATCCGGACCTGGAGCCGTTGGACCGCATCCGGAGGTCCACGCACATCAGGTCGGCTCTTCTGCGTCATCTTTTAGAAATGTACCGTGTCTCTTCTAAAGATCATTTGATGGTGACGCGTTACGTCTCTGAACAGGGTTCTAGCCTTCTCTGAGGCTGCCATCACGGTGGTGCGTGTCATTGTGGACGGCGAGGCGCTGGGTGAATGCCACGCTGCCGGCGGGCCCCTGTACGTGCTGCCCTGGGACCCGTTGCGATACCTCACTGGGCTACACACCATCCGAGTCGAGGTGGAGGTCAGTCAACGTGGCACCGGCGTCGTGAAGTGTGAAGATAACCATAGAGGGGGGAGAAATTACTAATATTTGTCCTTTTTTCTTCTTCTTTGGTTAATTCAGGACTCGTTGGGCCGCAGCAGTGCGCGGGAGCAGCATTTCTCGCTGGCCAGGGACGGCGTGACCCCGAGCTTTGGTTTTGCGCAGTCCTTCATCCTGCTAACGGATCACTACGTGGTGGGCCGGGCGGTTTTCGCCATCACCATGCTGCTCAACGTGGGCTTGCTGTTGTCCTTCAGGTTCATGCGCCACTTCCCGCTTGGTCGAGGTGAGACCGCACCGCTCGCCGCCGTGTCATGAAGTGCGACACGTGCGCCTGATTCAATGTACGCCGTTAGCAGGGTGGTCCTCGCAAGCTTGCATGTCGCTGCGGCTGGTTAGTAAGGTGGACCACTTCTTCTACTCCCTGCTGCTCTTCAACCTGTGCACGGCTTTAGGTGAGACGGCCCACTTTTGTTTATCGTGGGCCGCTTTCTGCGCGGCGGCTAAAGTTGTAATGCTAACGTGGTTGCGTTTCCCTCCCACAGGGCCGTGGTTCATCGGCGAGCTGATTGACGGCCATAGCGGCGCCTGCTTTGCCTTTGGGGTGTTTGTCAACGGACACTTCCTAGAGGGCAGCCTCACTTACGTGGTGGGCGTCATTCAGGTGAGCTGGGATTCCAACCCCCCCTTGCCCTCCCTCCATCAGCTGCCCATGCAAGAATTCATCAGATTTTTTTTTCATCCCCCCCCCCCCCCCCTCCCAACCCCCTACCCAGCTGTTCTTCTTCAACATGCCGCTCACCTTGTACCTGTGCTGGAGCCTCCACCTGCGTTGCCGCGGCAACACCTTCCGCTCGCTGCTGCTGCGCCCGGGCTGCCGCTGGCGGTGCCTGGCGGTGCACCTGCTCATGCTGCTGCTGCTGGCCTGGCAGGCGCACTCGTGCTACTTCCTGCTGGAGACGTACGGCCTTTTGGCCTTCCTGCTGTCGCCCGTGCGCACGTGGGCGCTGGGACTGGGCCTGGTGCTGGTCTACCGCGCTTGGACCTGCCCCATGCCCTCCTGGAGCTCGGTGGCAGGCGGCGGCAACGGCAAGAGCGTCTCGCCATCCTCCTGACAGTAAAATACCACTCTCGCCGCAATCACCGTTCACCTCTGTATTATTTACTGCATTATGCATGTTTTTCAAGTGTAACGCACCGACGAGCACATTCCTGTGCTGTTAGTGTACACCAAGTGGTTCTCAAACTAGGGTCGCTGGGGGTTCTGCAAAATACAATGGTGCCAAAGGATACAAGTTGAGTCAATTTTTTTTTTAATCATGGAAAATAGAACCCTATAATATACTTCAAAACAGAATGATAGAATCAAAAAGAATGTAAAAATTGAAACAGTTTGTGCTTCCTGATTGAATGCAATTCAATTCGTTGTGCTGCTCCCTCTGATGTGCACGCCTTAGCCTCCGGGTCGTACAAAACGAAGACGAGTCACTCCTTACTCGCAGTGACTCAATTAGCTTCAATATGATTCGCCTTCTTTCGCAGAAGATGAAGAATGTATGTTTGAACATTGTGGCAATTGATGCTCATCATTAGCCCGTTTATAGCGTTTTCCATTATGTGATGACACCCCCCTCCCAAAACAAACACTTCTTTAGTTAACGCCCTTTTGTGCCAAAAAAATCCTCACTTATTTGCTTTTTTTGTAAAATGAATTTGTTAGCCCTAGACATTTTTTCCCCTTGAAAATAAGCAACTTCTTCATGATGGCATTCAAGGTTCAATTACCGTTCAGATATTGAGGGGATCATTGAAAAAAAAAAAAATCTCCCTTGTAATGAGGCCCTGTACCGAAAATAGTTTGAGAAGCGCTTGGTGTACACGAGTGGATAAAAAAAAAGAAAAAAATAGAGACGGTCACCCATGAGCTGCTGTGATTTGTTTACTTCTGCACTTTGTTTTTCAAAGTGTTGCCTTCTCGTCACCACTGCCAAAGGACTTCAAATAACAACTGCAACCACTTCCCGTCAGATTATGTCGACTCAAAAATGTTGCCGGTATTTCCAAAAGATGTTACAAACTAAATTCTCTGATGTTTTTATGAAAAAGGGAAGAATCTCAATTGTCTTGGGGATTGCGAAGAATCTACGTAGAACGTATGTTATGTTATTCAATTTCCTGCATTTATTGAAGATGAAATTGTCTTCAGTAAAATAATAATAATAATGAATTATTCAGTGATATGTAAAAATCGCCCATTAGGTGAATTTTAATTCAAAACTAAATTGGCTTGAAAAAAAAAGATTTTGGATTCAGTACAGACTGAATTTCCTGATATTTTTGACAAAAATCTACATCAATTGTCTTCATATGTTCACTTAAAACAATTGTGACCCAAAAAATAGGTGTGTTCGATTCAACCAAAAGCAACATTTTCATAAACGTTTACAAGAACAGGCTTTACACATTCGCTCAAGACTCCTAAGTTCTGGTTGATGGTTTCAAAAATGTCTCAGACAAAACCATAAACACAATTTTTTTTTAACGTAAAAGCTCACAGTCTACACACTAACGATATTTGTTTGCATCATATTTTCCTGTAAGTTTAATACGGCCCTCGACAGACCAACTGACGTCCGCTCGTGATGTGTTCAATGGCGCTCGGCGGAAGCGCTTCTTCCGACGTTTTGCTATCATATCAGCACTGAGCTGTTGGGATTCTCAGGAACGCGAGTGTTTGGACGCACACACAATCAAATCCCACATAGTATTTCAGGACTTTTTTTTTTTTATTCCGCAGTAGCTCCGAACAAAAATATCACAACATCCATAGAAAAATCAACGTGTGGTGGCTTTAAATTGTGACAAAAATATAAAGTGAATGTGTTATAGCTGTGAAATGAACCTCTATGCCATTTTTATTTTGATTTATGATAATATTGTGGGATCTCCCCTCAGTACCACCATTTCACCGAGTCGGGCGCTGGGTAAAAGGCATCCCGTTTTGCAATGAAACAAGTACCCACCAAAGGTGAAGGCATCATTTACGAGTTATACTGTGTGATTTTCCCCTCAGACGCCCCCATTTCTTTGCAACCGGCATTAGATATTAGGCCCTGCAACTTGGCAGCATTTTTAAAAATTACAATCTATAAAAAGCTATTACCTTCCGCATCTCCATTTCAGTGCAGATGTGGCAAAAAAAATAAAAAATCAACACAAGGCCTCCTTTTTTTTTTGACGAGTGTTATCCGTGGCCTCCCATTTCACTGCATCTGGCAATGGAAAAAAAAAATACCTTCATAATGTGAAGACCCCATTAGTGAATTATTGATAATTTGATGCGATTACCTTCAGCACCACCCTTTTCACTGTGTCCGGTACTGGAATCAAACAAACAGACAGCACCGACAGAAGCTCATTTATGAATTAATTGAACCTAACGTGTATCTTGGAGCAATTTCTATAACCATTGGACTTACACAATAAGTCTAATACGGGATGAATGCTGACAATTTGCGTTGATACGACGGGTGTACCTAATGAAACGTCATGTGTGACATGCAACTGAGCAATCTTGCACTTCCTCTATTTCACAATCCCATTTATAAGCACTTGTATCTCACAATCCAGTTTATATGCGCGTGTGTCTCAGTGTCAAACGAAGAGTTTATGGGCGCCCACTGATGACATCATCATCACGCGGCTGTGAGTGTTTCTGTACCACGGGGCTGGATGAATGAATGCACTATCAAGAGACCCCTCGCGGCTGAGGCCGGAGGGCAGCCATCTTACGTTGTCACTGTTACTATTTTTTTAGCTGGATCTCTTGTATGGAGTTACGAGAGCCTTTCAGAGTGTGACTTGACATACTGATAAGGGAGAATTTTACATTCCATTCTTCCCAAGGAATTGTGCCTGTAGCACTTTTCCCAGACTTATTGGCACAACTGCCTGCTATACACAGTGGCCTTTTTGCCACCGAGACAGAAAATAACATGAAAACGCCAAGGAGAAATCAAAGCATTCGAGCTAGGCGAGCTTAGCGATTGGCAATGTAAAATGGCGGCCGGTGGCTCTCCTCCCCCCGACGGAGAGTCAGGGGCTTTGGTAGTCCATCCATGTGTAATAAGTCCGTGCTCTGTACTGTATCGTGGATGTCACGTGACCACATACATCCATTTGTAACATTCACATGCAAAAAATGAACGAGGAGGGTGTTCTGAATGAAAAGGGGAGCAACCACTTTTTTTGTATGAATAGTTTATAGTGCTGTGGATTAAAAAAAAAAGTTCAATATAGTTGTTGTCACAAGTGTTATTTATTGCTTAGTGGGAGATCTTGACGATTTGCTTGCCGAGGTTTCCCCCTTTCATCATGGAGCAGAAGGCAACTGGGAGCGGGGAAAACGAGAACATGGAAAAAAAAATTCCAATTTCGAATACATCATGAAAAGACGGAAAAAGCATACCTCCCATGTTTTCGATGCCGTTCTCAATTGTTTCTAGCACCTTGGGGGAAAATGGATAAGAATGTATGGATGACTGGAAAATGTACTTAGACAAATTTGCTTGAAAGCATCCAACCCTTTAAATCACAGGTGTCAAACTCAAGGCCCGGGAGCTAGATCTGGCCCACCACATCATTTTATGTGACCCGCGAAAGCAAATCAAACATGTCAACTTCAATGATGCTTGCTAAAATCTCGACGAAAATTTAAAATTCTCATATGTAAAGAAATATAGGACTTAAATTTGATAATTTCCCGACTCACCTTGAGTTGTCCAGAGGCGACCAAGCTGCCAAGTTCACAGAGGGCGTCTTGGGCTTGGCTCATGTAGTTGAGTACCATGAACCTTTCTCTGGTGATGTTCTTCCTACGCAGGTTCTCCTGTGTTTCCTGGCTAAGGGGCGGCGGGTACGGCACATCCTTGTTGTACTGGGAGATCTGACCGCACAGGATCACGTGGCCGCCCTCGTTCATCTGAGGGCAAATGAGACAAGTGGCAAAGTGCTAAGTTGGGACACATTCAGCGTTTATGCAAAATATATGTCATGTATTTGAAGACTACTAAACTGTCTTCCACGTATATTAAAAAAAACCCATCAGGTTCAATTTTCGTTAACGTTTGCAAAAGATACAGGTAAGTTAGCTTTTGTAAACTTTGAACAGTGTCAAAGTATGTTTTTCCTAAGTGCTGGAGCGCGATGTACGTTATTGCAAACACTGAAGAAAATTGACAGTTGCCAATAAATTTTGAGTACGCTTTTCCAAAACTTAAAAAATACAAAAGTAGTGTACGTTTTTCTTGAAACCAAGGAAACGATTGAATTTTAGCCGTAAACTTAGCTCGCTCTAATTTGTCCGAAATTTCCACAAACAAACCTGCAATAGCATCACTACCTGCGCAATGACAGTGTCACTGACGTCTCCTCCCACGTTGTCAAAGTAGACATCGATGCCGTTGGGGCAGTTTTCTCGCAGCCCCGCGGTGACATCCTGCAGCCGGTAGTTGATGGCCCCGGAAAAGCCCAACCGTTCCACCAGTGCCTTGCACTTGTCCTCGGAACCGCAGATCCCGACCACCCTGGTGAAGCCATCCCGTCTTATTGTTTGTCATCGATGAACCTGACGCACGTTTTTCGGAACCATACTTCAAACTGTTGGAATTTTTACGTACGCTGTCTCTTAAAAGTTGAAGATAATTGATTGGATTAGATACAACTTTATTGTGGCAATACAATTAACTTGATGCAGGTTTTCCGTAAACTTAAAAACTATCGCTTGTAGTTCATTGACGAGTTTCAATGTGTACAAAAATACGTATGTCAAGTTCACGGACGATAAATTCTCGTCAGTATTTATGAAATTCATGGGGGAGTTGTAAACAATGCTGTTTATATTTTTTAAAAAACGCACAACAGTTTAGTCAATGAACTTGAAGTACGTTTTTGATCAACACCTGGAGCAACCGTCCAATCGTCCGATTTGTCCAGCCACAGAGCCGCAGGCCCCGGCGGCGCCGCTGACCACCAGCGTCTGATTCGCTCCTCGGATCACGTGACCCTTCTCTCTCATGCCCAACAGCGCCGTGAGGCCCGTCATGCCTACCGCCCCGAGGAAGTAGGAAAGGTGGCCGTCCACCAGTGACGGATTCACCTGGATTGAGAAAGAACAATGATAAGCGTCATAATTGAGAGTCATATTACTCATAAAGTTAATATGTACCGGTATATGTGTGTACATATATATACTGTATATATATATATATATATACAGTATATACACACAAATATATACAGTTGTTTTGCTGTAAATCTGCTGTAACAATTCATACATCACCTAAAATAAATCATTCCAAAAAAAAAAAGTTGATCGTTTCAACCTTCTGTAGGATGCTTCCTTTCACCACAGCGTGGGTCTGCCAGGGCCAAGTGAAGGAGGTGACCACGTCCCCCTCTCGATAGGTGTCGTGGCGGCTGGACTGGACCACGCCAACCCCGCCGCCGTCCACGCTTTCCGACAGCTTCCACGGCGTCAGATACTCCGCACCGCTGTCTTCATTCATCCTGCATCTCTGCGTGGTTTAGGCTACGTGTTAATCAGTGCCCTGCTTTGATGTCATAAGCAGGCACAATTCGGAAGGGCTGGCCCCCAAACATGTTTTTCTGAGCCAGTCCAGTAATTTAACAGTGACTTGGACACTCCAGACAGCCAACTACAGTGGAACCTCAGGTTACAAATTTAATTCATTCAGTGACTCATTTGCAAACCAAGGCAATGTTTCCCATTGACGTGAATGTAAATGCAAACGTGTTCCTGCTCAAAATCTTTTTTTTTTTTTAAATTGCTGGTGGCTGAAAAAAATGCTGTACAATATAGAAATGCGTGTAAGTACAATTCATTTTGAACAAATAATACAGCGAGTTCTCTCGTGTATCACATGCAACATCTTGGCCTTTTTGCAGACTGTGCTGTTTAAGTTCACCATGGTTACATTACAGCTCGCCGGAATTTGGCCACCACATCCCATAATGCAAGTCGACTTTGGCTACAACTAGCTAAAAAAAGGCTGCCCACACCTCACAAAGCAACACAGCTTTCACGCTGCACTATAGGATAACCGTGCTGCATTGTAGCTGCCCACACCTCACAAAGCAACACAGCTTTCACGCTGCACTATAGGATAACCGTGCTGCATTGTAGCAGTCATTTTTTTGCTACAATGTTGTTGGTCACGCAATATAATAAATTAATCATAATAAAATGAGGTGTCGGACTGACCATGGCCAAGGCCGGTCTTTGTAATTGAAGAGATACATCAGACCCCCTCTAGTTTCCCTGAAGCAAATATTTGAAAAAATAAATGGTCGTGGTTTGGAAGCACATACCTCGAGTCAAAACTTTACAGCATGTGGCTATTTAATTGCTTTTGCAACATAAATGGGCACCATGATGCCAATGAAACCATGCAATCATACATTTCCCATCTTATAAAAGTGTGTGTTCAGTCAGTACCATGTAAGGGTCAACTGAAAGGTAAAGGGTCCGAACCAGCACCTCCTCCTCTTCCAAACCAGGTGCGAGACTTGTCTCCTCGAGGCGGAAATTTCCAGGATCTGGCACCCGATTTGACCCTCGAAACACATTGAAAAAATAAAAATTATGTCCACCAGTAAATTGAACATTTTCGTAAATAAAAGACAACGTGTAAAGAACCTGGTCTGGAGTTGAGGACTACTTTCTTCACCAGCATTTTTGACCAAAAAAAAAGCCACACTGAATCTACGTCCTCGCACAAAATTCAAAGTGAGATGATAATCCACTCGGACATCCGGTTTCACTAGCGTTGACTCAATGCCTGTTAACTACCGTTTTAATCGGCGCTTTGAAAAAGAATTAACCGTTTGAAACCAACGAGAAGTCTCATAATTGTCACAACGTTAATATCAAGACAATATCACTGACATTTCTTTGAGCGTTTTTTTTTGACACGGGAGAAAGTGAGACGGCAACCTGCAGCAGGGTGTTAACCGTCTTGTAATTTGTTCATCTTTGCACGCAAGGGACGTCGTCCCACACCAGTAAGTGCTCGTCCAGCATTAGCAAGTCAGCCCAGTATCGATGTTTGTGGGCTGTCTTTCATCGTTTCACCAACGTTTCTCATCCATAAATAAATTCTGTGTGCGTATATTTAATAGCTACCGAGTTGATACAATGTGTGACTTTTATAACCGTATGAATCGCGGCTCCGTTGTCACATGAAGATGCAACGCTCGCTCGGTAACTTTGACGCAGAAGTGAGTGACGCCTTGTGGAGGAATTTGTCATGGCAGGTGCCATTTTAGCAGCTTTAAAACATTGTGGAGTGTTGCTGGGCAAAGTCATGGAAGAGGCCACACAAACCAAGTGTAAGTACCGCATGTTTTTGAAGTGTTATCTTTTTTACCTGACAAAGAGCTGCTAACATCAAGTAAGCGGCCGAAACTACCCCTCACTGACAAAATATCAAGTGACGTCTTGTGGAAGAATTTATCACGACACATTACAGTTGAGCAACTTTGGTACACTTTGGAGCGGTGTATGTATTGGGGGGGGGGGGGTGTACAAGTGCAGTACAGGACAGTGTGTTTTTGTATTTGTATCCATCCATTCTTTTTCCGATCCGCTTTATCCTCACAAGGGTCGCGGCAGGGTGGGAGGGGCCTTCCCAGCTGTCTTCGGGCAGGAGGTGGGGGACACCCTGAACTGGTTGCCAGCTAATCGCAGGGCACACAGAGATGAACAACCGTCCGCGCTCACACTCACACCTAGGGTCAATTCAGAGTGTTCAATCAGCCTGCCATACATGTTTTTGGAATGTGGGAGGAAACCGGAGTAGCCAGAGAAAACCCACGCAGGCCCGAGGAGAACATGCAAACTCCACACAAGAAGGCTGGAGCTGGGATCGATCCCACGACCTCTGCACTGTGAGGTCGATGCGCTAACCACTCGATCACTAGGCCGCCCTTTTGTATTTTTAGGGTTTTTTTCTTTTCTTTTTTTTAAAATTAAAGTTGTTTCATGACCATTGGACACTCGACTCCAATGACCGGCCAAAATGTCCATTCATTTTCAATAATGTAGAACAACATTGAAATTCAAACAAATTAGTAACTAAGAATAATTGTATAATTCATAAGGCCAACTCGTTCCATTGCTGTGTCCAAATTCGTAGGCTGCGTCCTCCAAAGGCCGAAATTGTAGGCCACATGCTGTAACTTCCCGTGCGACTCAACTGCACGCCAGGGTCTAAATTTGTGGCCTTCAAATCTATCCTTCAAATGTGGCCTTCATTTCCCTGAGCCATGGCTGTTTCGGAGCACTATTTCGTAGCCACCATTACTCTGCTCTTCTTCAATGCCGCTCTTTTTCTACACTTCAATGTCTCTGACCAGCCGGCACCTCATGCATGCAAACAACGGCCTAGTGCAAGGCAGTTAAATTTGGAAAGGGGCCACATGAAAAAACGGAATGCTTGCCGGGGGCCAAGCCAACACGCTAACCTAAATTTTGTCTCGATTATTTTGACTGTATTTCAAAAAAGTATCTTGTCTTGTTTCATTAAATTGGTACGTGTGCAGATAATGTAGTATTGTATATAGTATATAGTATTGTATTGTTATGATTCGGAAATAAAAAAACAAAACTAAATTGTAAACTTTCATTCAGATGACATCTTCACACCTTAAAAATGATAACGTTAATTTTCTGCACCAAGCGGCAACTCACATTAGCGTTCCCCATCAGGACTCCCAAATATATAGCAAGCACAACATTCTTAAGAGTGATGCTTTAGATTATGCTCAATACGTCCAGTCAATCAAACTGTAGATTTGCGTATACTATCATCTGCCCAAATCTTTTCGGCCATCTTCCCTTCACGGTGCATAAAATTGGAATGCAACCAACATTAGGACCACTGTTATCATTTTTTTTGCTATTCTCTTTTGGGGAAAAATAGTTGCTTAAAGAGACTAGAAAAGTCACTAAATACAGTGAAAATGTCGCTAAATTGGCAACACTTCAGACTCAAGTCACTGTTGCTTATACTACTGTCCACAGTTGTGCACATAAAAAACACAATTTTCAAAATAAAAGCACCACATATTTTCCGTTTTAATTTGACTCCACTGTGGGGGCCAGACTGAGACTGTGGGTGGGCCTAATGTGGCCCCCCGCACACCTTTTTGTAGCTCAAATAAACCTGTCAAAATGTTTTAACCTACCGCCATGATGGTATTACGGAGCGAAAAGTGAAGCTTCACGACCACATTCCCTCTCTCTAGTCTGTGTGAGTCTTGCATGTGTGTTGGAATTTCCCGTAAGGCCTTTTGTGAGCTCGCCTGCCCGGTAAATGGATTTGTCACGCCGGAAGTGTCCTAATAAGGGAAGCGGAAAACAAAGGGGGCGGGACGAAGAGGCTTGTCACGAGACAAGCAGCCAGTCAAAACGACAGTGGCGGTAGCCGGGTGTTGTTTTTTTTGTTTGTTTTCTCCTCGTCTTAATTAGTGATTACGACTCATGCAATCGTCCACGCAATCATGTGCAATAGCGACTTTAGCACGTCAGGTTAGCAGTGTTGTTTACCCACCAGCGACTCGGAACTCCGCCTCTTGTAAGCGCTAAGAGGACGAGGGGAGGTGGAGAGGGGTGGGGGGTGGCAGGGGGAGTGAGGTCAGCAGCCGCCTAGCATGAGTCAATCTCGGCCAAAGCAACGCAACAGTCATCGCCGCCTCGGTTCTGCACGGTGCGGACGGGCCGAGCGTCACCGTCGTCGTCCGCAGCGCGACCTTTCGTAACGTTAAACACGTAAGTGCGACGAACCGTCTCCGTTTGCGTGTGTGTGTGTGTGTGTGCGTGTGCGTGCGCGCGCAGTGTCCATCTTCGTCGGCTTGGAAGTTGTGCACATGTGACAGTCGCCTTGTTGACAATCGCATTGTTTTGGTTGGCTGTTGTCGATGGATAATCCCCACCGCCACCCTCACCTCCCTCCCGTTTTTTTTTTGTTGTTGTGACCACAACATTGAGATGGGGGTGGGGTGGGGGGCGCACGTTCTCTGCAGACCACGGCTGCAAAGTAAGGTCTTCTGCCAACGGATTAGGGCGACGAACGGTACCAGTCGTTTATTTTCGGTGCTCACCTGCGTCTTTTTTTCATGTATTTGTTTGGCACGGTGGACAGCTGGTTAGCACGACTGCGTCACAGTTCTGAGGTTGCAATCTGCAGTTTCCCGTGTGGAGTTTTTGCGTGTTCTCGCCTTGTTCCCTCCCACTCCGTGCGACCTGGCGACCAGTCCTGGGTTTACCTCTGGTCTCGCACGGAAGTCATTTGCCGTAGCTCAGCCAAGACTTTAATTAGGGTAAGCGTTAAGAATCGATCGATTTATTTTTTAATTGGTGCAGCGGCAAGCAAATCTGCCACGGGTCAGAGGTTCCGTGTCCGAATCTGGCCTTCCTGTGTTGAGTTTGCATGTTCTCCCCGTGCTTGCGTGGGTTTTCTACGTGTAGTCAAGGTCCGACATTAACAGCGGCCCGAAGGCCCGGCGCCCCCCCGAAGTTCACTAATGCTGGCCCGATCGGGCCACCAGTACAAATGTCAAAAATACAGGTGATGAAATCATTGCATTCTTGTTTTATGCATGCACATGTTTAATATTTTTAACATTAGATTGCACCCATTCATTGATGTGCTATGCGCAATCCACTCGGGTGCATTTTGCTAAAAGAGTTAACACAGTTCACTATTTAAATACCCAGATAGGCCTACATATGTGATTATAGATTTTGTTAAGTATTACTTTAAATCATATTGTGGATATTTTTTTGCCTCGCTGCCTTGATTGGCTGTACAGTACTTGCGGCGTGCATTTTGGCCCCTGAGACGAGACCTCTCACCGTCTCATCCACATGTTCTAGAGGTCAACACATATAATGATGCATTTTGTTACGTATTGTTTTAAATCAGTGGCGGTTTTTGGCAACATTGCCACAGGTGTAAGCCAAGCCAGCTGCAAAATGCTCCTCCCGCTCACCCTCAACCCAAATGAGGATGTGCGCTACAGAAAACTGATGGATGTTTGGCAAGCTTGTGCAAGGTTGCATGCACCCACCCCCACCCCCCCCGTCCTCCTCCATGCTCGCTCTCTTTTTGTTTCCACCTTCAGCTGAAGATTTTGCTGCTCAAAGGCTTTGATGTGTGCAAGATCGCAACGTGGCTCTCTGCGTGCACGGAGGCTGCCTTGACACTGCACGCTTCAAGCGACATAGTTCGGATGTGGGTCGGACATGAGTCATGGCAACTCGAGATGGAAAGATAGGAGCATTTCGCATTGCGCCCGTTGCAAGGATCATGTTTGAGTTTCACATGTAACGTGTAATCTAGCATCGCAGTCATGTGGCTAGTGGCCTTTGCATGTTCTCTCTGTGCTTGTGCGGGTTTTCTGAAACATGATTATTAGGTTAAGAGAAGTCACTAAATTGCTCTTGTTTTTCATGTCATGATTTTTTTTTTCAGATGAAATGCACCACAATAAAAGACCATACTAATTTAAGATAAAATATTTGGAGATAAAAACAAGCATGTGTTGATTTCATCCTATTTTTTTTAAATGAATTTTTGTAATGACCCAGTCGCGCCAGTATCGGACAGCTACACGATGGCCTGACACAACTGTCCAAGGGCCATGGGGCCACCGTTAACGTCGGACCCAGCTTGGATGTGAATGCGAGTGTCTGCTGGCGACCAGTTCAGCGTACGTCGTCTCTCGCCCGAAGTCAGCTGGGATAGGCTCCAGCTCACCCTGTGACCCCAATGAGGAGAAGCAATATCGAAAAAGGATGGCTGGGTGTGTTTCGGGCTCATTTTTGTCGGGCACAGCTTTGGAGTTACGTCTCCCCTCGGACCACAAAAATGTTTTATCGTCTCACCGCATCATTAGTTGTACACTAGTTTTGAAATCGGTCCAGTCAACTATAATAGTTTGTCCGTTTTTCTTCAAGTGAGTGTGAATACGTTTAAAAAAAATGATAACAAAATCTTAACGTTGTTTATTACACATGCGAAGTGAATTTGACCATTTCGGTCCAGATTATTAGCACGGGTCATGCAAGTTGACACAAATTATTTTCTTTCTGGCACATAAAATGACGTGGCGGGCCGATTCTGGCCCCCGGGCCTTGAGTTTAACACCGGTGGTTTAGGAGGTTACTCCCTTCAAGACTCCTGTTGACCAGGTGAAATGCATTTTGGGGATTAACTAAAAATCAGTCCGATATTTCCCACTTGATGATCTCCTTTGTTGTTGAGCAGGTTTTTGTAAATTTGCTCAATTTGTTTGTGTGCAGCTACCAATGTTTGATGTCCATTTGCTAACTCGTAGTTGGGTGGTGTGATGATTTTCTACCACGGCGGCATTTCACGCCTATCAATCCCTATTTTACACACTTAACCTGCTTTCATCGGCTGAGAAAAATAACGTGTTTATTTGCCGGTTGTGTTTATTTTATCCTTCATTCCATTGAATGTTTTTTTTTTTTGAATAGGAGAAAAAAAAAATTGCAATCATCAATATCGGCTGGTATGAAATGATTAGCTTGTGCGAACATTTTCACTCCGGCGTGTGCCGCACCTCTTGCACCAGTCCGCCGGGATCGGCTCCGGTTAAGCGGGAATCCGAATGACGCAGAGTGCTAAAATGCCTTGGCAGAGGTTTCCTGGGATGTGAACATCACACGGCATTGCAGTCTCGGGGAACGCCGAGTGCGGAAGGAGTATGCGGTCGCTTTCGGGCCCCCCCGCCCCGAGCGAGCTAGCGTGCAGGATCCCGACAGCTGCAGCGAGTCTATTTTAAGGAGCCCCACGGTGGGGGAAAGGGTGACAATTGCCAGGCACTTTGTAAGATTTGTCAAAGGGTGGCCTTTTTGCTTCGGCCGCGCTGGCTACTCCAAAATTGTACTTTAGGAACTGGACAACAAATGTTTGAAGTTACACTTTGTTATTTATGATGGATAAAGTTGTGTGTGGGGGGGGGGGCAGTTTTTAAGGATTGCTTGGTGTGTAAAAAAAATAATATATATATATATATAAATAATGTCATTTGCTTTTTCTAGAAGCAAAGCAAATGAAGTTGCTTAAAATTTGGGAATTTGATTTTCGTGATTTAAAAAAAAAGGATGGAGTAGAAAGAGAAGTCAAGCGCTGCTCAGTACAGCGAAATAAATGAATGCAGGGGAGTGTGCAGCTTTGCGTTTGCTGAGCGATAGCAATACTTTGAGCCAATTTTGAAAGTGTTGCTGGAATGAATAAGCGTGTAACAGGTGTGTGTGTTCACATTTTTGCATTTGCCCGGTCAAATGAGATTGTGGACTTTAACTTGTACTCGAGTTCCATTTCCTGCTCTGAGCTTATGGGCACACTTTCACTTTTTGTCCCCACCAGTGGACATCTGTGGTACAGATGGGAGTTTTAGTTGAATCCTTTTTTTCTGTTTGTTTGTTTTTTTTAATACCACAAATGCTTGACAAGTTGGCACCATTGCCAAAGTCTGCTCAGAAACCTGGACATACAACTGTGTTGTGTGTGGTGTTTTTTTTTTTTTTTAATATTCGTGACTGGGGTTGCCATGACGATTTGGAATCCTTACAGACCGTCAGTCCTCACTGGACCATTGGACTTTTTGACTTGATTTCGTTGTTGATCACGACTTATACTTTCATGGGCCCTTTCTTTATGAGTCTTGGTAGTTAAAGGGGATGAAGGCCCCCCCCCTTCCCCAGTGAGTCACACTGTGGTTTAACGGCCGCATTTGCTCTTCTGAATTAGCTGCAGGCGGGAAAATGAACTACAGGGTTGTTCAGGACCCCGTGTCATGACACAAAACGCACTGCCAAAACAACAAAAGAGGTTATGTAAGTGGCGTCTCCTCTTTCGTTGCTCCGCAGCGCATCGTCGCCCGGCGCCAGCAGGCATGATCGAATGTGATCTAGAAATTGTTTGTTCAATTATTGTTCAAGTGAGTGTCAACAGGGAAACAAAATGATTGCAAAATATTTACGTTATTTATTACACATGAAATTTGACATTCAGGTACAGATTTTAGCAAGAGTCATGCAAGTTGACATGCTTGATTTGCTTCCATATTAGTTCATGGGACTTATATATACTATATATATGTATATATTTTTTTGCCTCTTGTAGCACAAGACAAACATATAAAACCAAAAGAGTGATGGATGAGAAATCAGTTATTGTTTTTTTTTTGTGATCTGGATTCATTTATTGTTTGTGTTTATTAAAGGAAACGTGGCATTTCCTTCCACTGCCATGCAGATGACTGTCAGCTCTCTGTCCCACTGAGCAAAAAAGACACTTTCTCATCGAGGCCACTTTTATCCTGTCTGGAGGAAATCAAGACCTGAATTTCAATGAAAAGAAGACAGAAGTGCCGGTGTTTGGCCCCAGCAGCCCTTGTACATCCCGTCCTGTCGACTTGGGGCCCCCCTGGCGCCTTATCTTAAGCCAACAGTCTCGAACGTGAGTCTTAAACCGGACAGTGATTTGAAATTGGACCGGCAAATTGGTGCCGTTGTCCAATCCAGTTTCCTTCATCTGAGGGAGCTGGCTAAAGTCAAGCGTTTCCTTTCTCAAGAGCACTCTGAAACAGACATTCATGCTTTCTGTAAGGCACTTGACTTTGGAGTCAGCCAATCCTCCACGAAGCGTCTCCAGTTGGTCCAGACGACTGCTGCTTGCCTCTTGACTAGTACTTGGAAGAGGGAGGTCTTTTTAAGATCCCATGATTTGTTTTCAAATCTGTACATGACTCAGCATGAGACTCGATTTTTAATTTGACTGTTTTTTGTGCTTTCTATTGTCTTTGGTATTAATGTATTGTTTTATTGTACGAATTGGTTTTGCTGCACGTCCAGCAATTCTACAGCGGTGGTTGTTTACAAGTGCTCCAGAAATACCGTTGGGTCGAGGGTTTGTTAAATAAATAGGCTGGAAGAGGACCTTGAACACGTTTTTATTAGTTCTCAAGGCGGGTTTGAGATGTTTTTGTTTGAGGTGCTTGAATTGTTGTTCATGACTCATCGTTTAGTGGGAATTGTAGCGGTTGTAGTGGGATGCCTTACACTCGTCGTCCTTGTTTTGGGGCGGTTTGGACCAGACAGTACGACATGTTTTGAAAACAAGCTGGTATTGTTGAAATCTGATCGTTTTTTTGTTGAATGGGCAACATGGTGCCCTTGCGGGGCGAGTCGGGGCTTGGGCTCTCAATTCGAGCCTTCCCGCGTTGAGTTCTGATGTGGCTTTTCTGCCGAGACTCTGGCTTCCTCTCACATTCCCAAAACGTGCAAGCAAATGAACACGCTCGGTTGTCTGTAAGTGTGAATGTGGGAATGGAAATGGTAATGTGTTTTTTTTTTTTTTTTTTGGTGGGGTTACCTAATGAATACAAATGAATGCAGGGCTGTTTTTGGCACGCACAAATCGTCGGTGGTGTAATGGCTTGTCTCTTCATTAATTCTGAAAATTTCCAGAAAGTATTGATCAACCCTTCCAATCGCCGGGTTCCAATAACAAGGTTGGGCTCTGTTTGGACAGAACCGCACGGTGTCATGTGACTGACGACACCCCACCCCCACCCATTCCGCTCCATATTCGCACACCCGACAATACCTTTCAGCTGAGCTTCGATTGTTTTTCTGTGGAGGAAAGCAAACGGCAGGTTTTTGCAACAAATGAGCGCGGTCGTGGCAACAAATGCAGTGCAGCTCAACTTCTGGCTTCGTAATTTGCCCAAAATGGCTGCTTCAATCCAAAGCGACACGCCCACTCAATTTCATAAATTATATTCACGTTAACCAGAATACACGAGCATGCAAAAATTGGTGAGTTTTTGGGGGCGTGTTGAGCCCCCCCCCTCCCCCTCCAAGGGGGCCTAACTGGTGACTAGCTAGCTGCTGGTCTTGCACTTGACTAAAACATTTTTGATGAGATCTGCCTCGTTTTTTTTCTTCTCACAGGTCGTCACCCATGAATGAGGAAGGGAGAAAAAAAATCGGACACGGAAGAGGAAGATAACTTGATGTCGATGCAGTTCTACTCCTCTTCGGTCTTGTCAGTCTACTTATGCGACCGCGTCACAGCAAAGAACAATTAGAGTGACTCGAAGGTTTTCCCCGACGCCGGATTTTTAATGCTGACCATGAGCGTACCGGCCCAGCAGAAACCTGGCGCAGCAAAACGAACGGGCAAACGCATCACCTTTTTTTCCGATCCCACCGGAGCCATGAAGGAGACCGCTCAGCGCGTCGAAGCGTCCTACTACATCCAGGGCGGCGGCGAACCCGGGAAAACGGAGGCGGCGAGTGCCGTGGCGGCCAATCCGGAGGGCCATCGCGTGTACCTCAACTCGGTTATCTTCAGCCCCGACAAGGGCGACCAGAACAGGGGTCACTATCAGCAGACGCTGCCTATGAAGTGGCCCCACCAGGAGTCCGGTCAGCCGCAGCCGAGAGCTGCCACTTGGACCCCCGTGGCCAACTGGGGACAGAACTTCGTCAACTACTTGAGTGACTCCAGGAACCAGACGGCCTTCATAAAACAAGAAACTGGAGACAAGGTCGGAGACGAGCAACCGCCCGCCCACGACCCCGCGGCGGACTTATACCGGGATGCTGTGAAGGCGAGGGGTCTCGACTGGGACCAACAGCAGCAGCAGTCCCAGGCTTTTCAGGAGACCCTGAAACCCGGGGCGCTGAACCCCCAGCCCAACAGCGCGTCCCACCCAGTGGGCAGCTCGGTCTTGCAGCCCTTTCAGTTGGCGTTCGGGCAGCCCCGGCAACACCTGCCCCCCTACTACCAAAGCTTCCAGGGCAACGCCAGGTTACCCAACCCGCCCAACTACTCTGTGCAGGCCAAGCTCCCCCAGCAGGCGCCGCAGCTACAGCGGCAGAACCTCATCCAGCAACAACTTCAACAGCAGCAGCAGCAGCAGCAGCAGCAGCAGCAGATCATTCTCCAGCAGCAACAGCATCAACAGCTCCAAATGCAACATCAGCAGTTGCAACAACAAAGCCAGCATGTGCTCGACTACTATCCGCCAAACGTGCACTCCCACCCGCAGTTCGTACACTCCCAGGAGCCATCGTTGGCGGCCGCCCCCCCGCAAATCCAGGAACCGCTCATCCAGGACATCACCCCGGAGCCGCAGTCGTTAGACCCGCCGTCCCTTCCCTCCGTTCTGCCGGAGACCTCGTCGGAGACGCAGAATCTCCGCAGGTCGCGGCGCCTCTCCAAGGAAGGCGGGGCGCCGTCGGACGACAACCCCTTCCCGGGCGACCCGGCCATGCGGGGCCCTCAGAACGGGACGCGCGGCGGTGACGCCGACGTCCTGGCCGCCCCGACGGGGGTCATCCAGAGCACGCCGCGGCGGAAGCGCCGCGTGTCGCAGGAGGTCAACTTGGAAACTTTGGCGCAGAAGGCTTCCGAGATGGAGACGCTGCCGTCACAGGACATCAAGGTACGGCTCCTGACTCTCTTATTGTTCTGAACGCTAACCGTGGGCGGGGCTAAAATGGAAGCGATTCATCGGCGTGAAGAATTATTCCCCCTTCCCGATTGCCGATTTTGGTTTTTGTGTTTGTTTTCCAATGGGCGGTTTAAAAGTTGTTCATTTTATTTTTATGAAGTATGTAAATTGAGCTTGTTGGAGAAAAATGGACCAGAGGATCCCTTTAAATCAGTGGTGTCCACACTACAGCCTGGGGGGCCATTTGCGGGCCGCCATCCATTTTTCAGTGGCCCGCGACATGACCAAAAAATATATATACTGTGTATATATATATATATATATATATATGCTATTTGACCTGGGCCACAAGGTTAGTTAAAAAAGAGGCGAAGGCCAGAGCCAAGATCGAACCCACGACCTCCGCACTGTGAGGTCAGCGCGCTAACCACTGCACCCGCCGGGCCGCCATCTGAAAAGAGAGAAATCAATAAACAAACCTGCGATTATTCTGTTTCAATCACCACAGATAGACTCCCGTCCCGGCTGGTATCATGTAGAGTCATGCGCGATGATTGCGCAACAAGTTGCTCAACAACAACTGAGTCAGTGGAACTCACCGTGGCCTACATTTGCCCGCTGACATCTCGTACAAACCGTCTGTTTGGTTGCATGCCTGCGCCGCCCCCCTCCCCCCACACCTCCCCTCCTCCATCAAAGAAGATAGACTCCGGCCTCAACCCTCACCCGCCCTCCCCTCTTCCCACTCCAGCACACGCAAACACACTCACGCACTCTCTTCTTCATGCAGCACTCAGCAAAATATCTCTCCGCCAAGCCGCGCTCTGGGGTATTTGCTGGGGTTTTCCACCGGCGAGCGACAGTCACTTTACATTTTACAACACTGCTGGCAAAAGTGACATTGGTAAACCCAATCTCTTTGGAGACTCCAACAAACGACGCGCACGTCAGATGGTAGGGCTGTCGTGCGTTGATGAAATTGGAAAAATTTGATTGTGTCTCATGAGAGCAAATCTATTGACTCTCCTGTTAACGCTTAAAGCGAGAAGTAAAACTCATAAAAACTACAATGAAGCACTTCAAAAAATACACAAGACAAACCTGCTTTCAAAACAAATTAAAACGAACTGAATTATTTTACTCATTCAGTACCAGCCAATTCTAGACTAAGTCTAAAAAGACGTTTAAAAACGTCTTTGGGAGTGAATGAGTTAAAAAAAAAAACAAGTCAAAATGAAATGAACACTTAACTACATTGAAAATGTATCAACTATTCTAACCCTGGCGCGCATTTTCGTGCTTATTTCTGTTGATCTTGACTTCTTCCTAACATCCTCTCCCTGCTGTTGACCAGGAGCCGCACAGGTCCTGGGGTCCCTCCCAGTCGGGCGGCCCCAGCATGAAGCGGCCGCGAGACGACGGCCTGCTCCCGCTCGTCATCCCCGTGTCGGTGCCGGTGCGCCGGCTGGAGCTTTCCTCGTGCGGCGACCGAGCCGGCGCGGCGCCGGCCTGTGGCTGGCCGCCGCTGCCGCCGCCGCCCAGGCCCTCCGACCCGCCGGAGATCGCCGGCGCAGAGCGCAAGCCGTCGGTCATCGTCACACGCCGCCGCTCGCTGAGGAACTCGCTGAACGAGGGCTCGGAGCAGGTAAACATTTCCTGTTTTCTCATTGACGTCAACGATCGTTCAGTCAGTTGACAGTTTGGGCTCGGCTGTTTTTCAAACATTGCCTTGAGATATTTTGATAGAAATGACATCGCGTCTACGTAGGCGGGGGGACACCCTGAACCGGTTGCCAGCCAATCGCAGGGCACACAGAGACGAACGACCATCCGCGCTCACACTTTCACCTCGGGAAAATTTGGAGCGTGCAATCAGCCTCCCATGCATGTTTTTGCAATGTGGGAGGAAACCGGAGTACCCGGAGAAAACCCACCCGGGCATGGGGAAAACATGCAAACTCCACACAGGGAGGCCGGAGCCGGAATCAAACCCACGACCTCCTGAACTCTGAGATCGACGTGCTAACCACTTGGCCATCGAGCCGCCGACCATGACCAGAAATGAATTTAGTTCAAAATAAGTTCGCAAAGTTAACGTGACAATAGATGCAACTCGACATTCATATTTTTAGGAAGTGGAAAAAAATAAGCTTGACTTCAAGGAAAAATAAACCAAAAAGAAATACGTCAATTATTAGCCATAACAGCACTAAAAATAACCGTCAGGAAATTTAAAATAAGGTTTAGTAAAATGTTGTCGAAGTCTTTTTTAAAAATAGTCATGCGTTTTGTTTGATTGTTTTTTTTTAGTCATCCAAGCGGAACAATCTTGACCATAGCAAAAAAAAAAAAAGAAAAAAAACTTTAATCGTCCGGCACATGCTAAACGACGGTCACGATAAATTTGCTCAAATGTAACCGTTGAACTGGCTCTTTATTATTTCTGTATTTATATCGATGTCAGTCACGCGTTTTTGCTCCCCGGCAGAACGGCGAGGACGCGCGCGCGGACGACGACGTCGTGAAAAAGCTGAAGCGGCGCCCGCGGCCTGAGCCCCTCTTCATCCCGCCGCCCAAGCCCGGCGCCTTCATGGCGCCGGCCGCCGTCTACTCGGCCGTCACGCCGTACCAGAGCCACCTGCGCTCGCCCGTCCGCCTGGCCGACAACCCGCTGGCCGTGCCGCCCTACACGCCGCCGCCCATCCTCAGCCCCGTGCGCGAGGGCTCCGGGCTCTACTTCGCCACCTTCCTGTCGGCAGCGCCGTCCGCCACGCCCAAGTCGGCCTCGCGCAACCTGCTCTGCTCAAGTACGACACACAAACGGGCAAACGTCACGATTTCAACCCCGACCCAACTTCAACCTTTGCATTTTTTTGAAACTCCAACTTTCCCCTGGTTTCGAGCCTTAATTTGTAAACCCCAATCCAGGCTTGTAACCATAATTTTAAATGATACCAATCGCTTCAAATCATAAATTGAAATGCTAACCCCTGTTTGAAACCCTAAACCAGAATTTAGACCGTTTTTTCTTTTTCAAATACAAAACTCGATCCCTGCATTGAACTCAGGGTTCAAATAAGAATTTGAACCCTGAGTTGGCTTCAAAATCGAATTTTGTAACTCTAAGGCTCGAGGCTTGGAACCTTAATTTGAAACCTTAACCCTGGCTTCAAATACTACTTTGATTAAAAAAATAAATAAATTAACCCTTGTTTGAAACCCTAACGCAGGCCTCAAACCCCTCTGAAATAAATCTTAACCCTTTTTGGAAACCTCAAACGGGGCTTGAGAACCGAGTCGAAAACCCTAACCTTGCCTCGAAATAATTAATTTGAACCCTAATTTGAAACAGTTTTGTCTTTTTTTTTTGCTTGTTCAGGTAGCTGCGACATGACTCCTCCGATTCTGTCGGCAGTGAGTGAGCCCACTCCGGTCAGCATTGAGCCGTGAGTGTTTTCCTGTTTGCGGTGGCAGTACACACACACACACACACACACACACTCACACTGGAGCGCACGCTCCACAGCCAATTATCCAGATCATAACACTGCGCTGATTCATGAGCTGTCCTCAGTGAGACGTGTTGAATTTGCAAAGGCAGCAGCGTTTTGCTGCGTCATCCTCGGCCATCGCGAGCCATCTAATTAATGCCATTACGATACCCGCCACCTTTGCGCAGTCGAAATCATCAAGAATGAATTGATATGACCTGTAATCCCGCCCCCCCCCCCAAAAAGAAGAAAAAAAAAGTCCACGTCACGGAAGGGCCCCATTTTTATTTTTCTTCTATTTGATTGTTTCCATGTCGCCTTCCCCAGACGGATAAATATGGGGTCGCGATACCAGGCGGAGGTGCCGGACCTGAGGCCGCGCTCCCTGGTGGAGCTGGACGCGCACGGAGCCGAGCTGGTCTGGGCTCCCCTGACGCAACTGGAGGACAAGCCGGACTACCATAAAAGAGGTACGGCGCCCAAAAAGTCGCCCAATGGCCCGCGTACGGACCAATCGACCCGTGACGTGTCTTTGTCCCTTTTGCGTCAGTGAAAGACCTGATGCACCTGGCATGTTCCAGCGCTTTGCGCGGCGGAGGCAGCAACCAGGAGCTGGCCCACCATTGTCTGCACCGGAGCAACGGTGACATCATGGTGAGCGACTTGCAACCGCAGCGGCGCGAAACAACTCGTTAACCACAGCCTTGGCTTGAAACATACATTTGAAACCCTACAATAACCCGTCCATCCATTTTCTGATCCGCTTTAACTCCACAAGGGTCGCGGGGACGTTGCCATGGATATGGAGGGAAGGGAGCAAAGGGGATGTGTGTGTGTGTGTGGGGGGGGGGGGGTGTTGACTTGCCCACTCTGCTCTGCGCAGTTGGGCAAGTCGCAAAAAGAGGGGGAGAGTGCAGAAGTTTATTGACGTTCCGGAAAGCTCTCTCGGGCAGCACGTTCGTCAAATAAATGTTGTTGTCTTCTTTTGTTCTTTCAGGCCGCTTTATCCCTGCTCATGCTGAGCGATCCCGTCTTTCCAAAGTCCCACTCGTTGTCCGACTACCACTACTCAGGTTCGTCATTTACGCCAAGAGCCGCCGTGCCACTCCACCCCACTTAACCCCCCCCCCCCCCCACACACACACACACACACACAGTGAAAAGTTGAACGCGGGGCCCTTGGGAAATCGGTTGCTAATCAAAAGAGCAGTTCTGGTTGATGCCTTCAATGGCGTGGGGTTCGTGCGGTTTCGCACGGGGGGGACGAGGAGAGGAAGAGCCCAGTCGGCAGTAGCGCAAGCGTCACATATTAAAGACCTCGTCGCTCAGTATGCTCACATGTCCTTAATTGGGGTTCAGCGCACTGTCAATTTATTTATTTTTTTGTTCTATACAATGAAGTGACTCAACTCCACATTTCAGGTAAGGTCAACCTCGTTCAGGAATTGAAAATCAACTACCAACAAATTGTTCTCCAGAACATCTGATATCGATCCACTGGTGCTCTTTCAACCCGCTTTATTCAATAGACGGCAAGAAAAGACGGGAATCGGAAGCGCGTTCTGAGCTCAGCCTCGGCTGACGCCGCCGCCGCAGTGGCTAGCGCCGTGCCAGGAAATAGCCGGGCAACGGTACTTTCTCATATGTCCGCTTCCACATCACCCGACCGAGTAGATTAAAAAAAAAAAGGAAAAAGATTGTAAATAAATAATGTGGTACGATTGTGTTTGAAATGGCAGCATAAGACTGCGAACGTCCAACATTCCCTCTGAGTGATGGCAGCTGCCGAAGCAAAGTGTGGGTGATGGGCGAACCCAGGACAGGACAAGCGGGGGGGGGGGGGGGGTCCAGAGTGGGTGCCGTTAGAGCATGTGGTTAATCCCCCCCTGGACAGAAGACAGGAGAGTCAGTGTTTTGAAGGGGGGGGGGGGGGTGTCAGCCGAGCACCGCTATCGCACTGCTTCGATGCTAAATATTTTCTTGCATCTGTCAGGATCTGACAAGTGGTCCGCGGCCGAGCGACGGCAGTTCAACAAAGGCATGGCCACCTACAAGAAGGATTTCTTCATGGTGCAGAAACAGGCAAGTCTGCAATTGCAAGAGTCAGGATGAGGAAGCACGGCGGACGGGTGCCTCACACGTTTTTGGCACCGCTCTGAGGTTGGGGGTTTGAATTTGGCCTCTCTGACCGCGTGCGGAGTCTGAAGTGGCATTTCAGGGTCTTCCCAAGAAAATTTCGCCCCCAAAGCCAGTTTCACTTACGTACTTGCAATTTGGTCGACAGATTTGGTGCGTGTCTATCATGATTTAATCCACACGCACAAAAAAAACCAACTCAATGAGTCATGCCCGAAAAGACTCAAGAAGCCTCACATTTGGTCTTTTCAGGGCATATTAACTATTTCCAAGGGTCCCACAAAAAAAAAAAAAAAATCAGCCCCCAAAGCCTAGCAACATGAAATTCAGTTGGCATGTTCCTCATGATTAGACACACAAAAAAGTCTTGAGAAGTCCTGACGACAAGACACAGGAAGTGTGCCATTTTGGTTCAAAGCTGACATTTCCGGGTCATTTTCACTATTTTCAACATGTCAACATGAAATTTGGTCGGTATGTGTATCATGAGTTGACCCGCCAAAAAATGTCAAGAAAAACACACAGGAAGTCTGCCGATTGGGTTTGCAGTGGCCATTTTGACTCAGATGCTTCCTTTGGGATTAAAAAAAAGAATAAATGAGCCTCAAAGACCGTTTCACTTCAGAACATGCGATTTGGCACGTGTGTCTATGAGTGGACCTGCAAAAAAAGTCTCAAATTGTCATGCCTGAAAACACTCAAGAAGTCTGTCATTTTGGTTTGAAGCGGCCATTTCGGGCAATTTTGGAATATAAAAACAAACTGCATAGATGTACAGTCAATGTATCGTTGGATCTTTCTGCAGGTGAGCACCAAAACGGTGGCGCAGTGCGTGGAGTTTTACTACTCATACAAAAAGCACGTCAAGGTCGGCCGAAACGGGACTCTGATCTATGGCGAGGCGGCGTCTCCGTCTGGCGGGACGACCGAGGAGGAGGACACCAATCCAAATAAGGTAAGCCTCGAGCGTCGCATTTGATTTCAACGGCGGAGGGATACACCGTTCACCGGAACTGTTTTTGCAGGCTGCTCATAGACTACAACAGCAGCAGCAGCAGGAGGAAGAAGACAACAGGAAGTGGGAAGGCTCAGCTGACAGGAAACAAGAAGTCGGCCCTGCGCACACCCTGCCGTCGGCCGAGACCGTAAGTCGGGCGGGAATGGGAACGCAATGCACAAATAAAAGAATGGATGACGCCTTGGTGCTTTGACCTTATCATGCTTCTATTCTTCATGTTGCAAATATTGACTCACATGGCCGCATGGGAAATAAAATCTAACTTTATGAGGCCATTTCAGTCACATTTCCTGGACGTGAATTGTGTAATTTGAAATACAAATCAGGATGACATGAGCTTGCTAAAGCAGTTCGAATTATTTTCCTCCCAAGAGCAACATTTACTCTTTGTAAACCTTTGAATCTTCCTTATGCTTGCTGCCCCCTGGTGGACTTGCAGAAGCACTCCAACGTGTTGCGTAACGTCAGTGCGCGCTGCAATAAAGCACATTTTTCTGCGCGCCTCATAAAATCTTCCGGTGTCCGCAGACCACCACGGTCCTGATCATGAGGTCCCAGGAGGACGTCGTGGCCAGGGATGGGCCGCCGCCGCCGCTGCCGCCACCTCACGTCGTCGCACCCCCCCACAGGACCGGCCCCTCAACGGGCAACAAGGGCGCCGGCGGCCCTGAGGGAGAGTTCCCCTGCAAGAAATGTGGCAGGTTCGTTCTTTGACATGCCAACACGTCAAGCCGTGAAATCATCACATGGATTTTATGCAACAGTCTGGTCATCGCCGACCGTGTCCTAGCAACTGGATGCATGTCAGACAACGTGCTGCGCGACTGCATCCACCAGTCTTATAGAGTCGCGTTCCGAAATAACCGTTTATAAATTATGCGTCGTTTATTCGAGAATTATGTAGTAATTACATGTTGTTGAAATTTGAATTAGAATGAGGATATTTAGGAAAGTTCTTCATGGTTAAGTGAGAGTAACAATCTCATTTATTGTTCATTTTTGTACATTTATTTTAGCGAACTGAAAGAGTTTTGACCCAAACACACACACACACACACACAAACCAAAGTGTAGATGACTGATAGTGGTTGAGAAATATGAGCATGTCAAAATGTGAAAACCACTTAGTAGCTAACGAGATGATCTGCTAACTTTACCAGCTTGGGGAACCTCACTCTATCCTCTTTCTGTTGAACAGCTAACAAACTGATATGCTAACTTTGCAGCCCTTGGGAACCTCACTCGATCCACTTTTCATTTACCGGCTAACAAACTGATATGCTAATTTGCCCATCTTGAGGAAACCACACACTATCCCGTCTGCTCGGAAAAATCCAATCTGACCCGGCTTCTCCACCAGAGTGTTTTACAAGGTGAAGAGCCGCAGCGCTCACATGAAGAGCCACGCCGAGCAGGAGAAGAAGGCCGCCGCCCTGCGCCAGAAGGAGGCGGAGGACCGCGCCCGCGCCGCCCAAGCCCAGGCCCGGGCCGCCGCTTTTATGGCCGCCCGCCAGCCGATCGGCACGCGGCAGGCGGGCGGTGACAGCGAGGACGACGAGGATGACACTTCGGACAGCGAGGACGATGACGACGACTGGCAGTGACGCACTTCACTGCGACTGCACCTTCAGGGACGTTTGTGTGTGTGTGTGTGTGTGTGTGTGTTTGTGTGTGTGTGCGCGTGTGTGTGTTTGTGTGTGTGTGCGTGCGTGCGTGAGTGTTCTCTAAGCTCTGCAACCTCAAATCAAAAGCCATGCTGCTTTTTTTTCCTCCTTTTTTTTCTCCACCCCTTCAGCCATCACCAGGCTTTTCCCCCCTTCCCGCCTTTCCAGGACCTTTGACCTTTCTTCAGACAGGTGGGACTGTTGCACTCTAGCGTCTTTTAAGAGTCAATGCCTCTTTGACAATCAAAAAAAATCTAGATATACTGTACATATACAGGGTATTGCAATTCTTTTTGTCCCGTGTGGCTGCTTTGTACTTCCTGTTGTGTTTATATTCTTGTTGATAATGTTTTTAGTTATGATTGTCTTGAGCGTGTTGAGGTTTTTTTTTTTTTAAATTTATTTCAACCAATAGGATGGCTGCTTGTTGGTTACTGTGAAGAATTAAAAAGGGCAGGCCTGCAATAGATGGAGCGCAACACACACACACACACACGCACACACACAAAAATAAACGTTTCACTGGAGGGTTTTTTTTTTCCCCACATGTGAGGACGCTGGGATGTTTCTCTGTCCCACCCAGGAGGCCTTCTCCTGGGCTTCAGACTCGCAGTTGACCCCCCCCCCCCCTCCACAATACAAATTGTGTGGATGACCCCATTCTCAACTCACTGACATATATTTATGTAGTTTATATTATTTAAAATTTGCCTGGTTCATTGTCATGCTATTTATTTCGGGGGCGGGTGAGGAGATCCAGGGTGTGAGCTGACAGTGGCTAGGGCCACTTGGTGATTTACCCTAGCCCAGCCAAACCTCTTTCTGGGCTTCGGAGTCACAGATTATTACACCTCCTTGTGTGGATGTATGAATGATGTATCAACTCGCTGGTATATTCATTCATTCATATTGATTCTTTATTTTTTTTCATGTTTTTTTTACACGTGGTGTACGGCACCATACACATACATACGTTTCACTGTGAGGAGGGTGGCTCAAAGAAAAAAAAAAAAAAAGACTCCTGGCCGCAAATTCTGCCTTTGTTACTAAGGCAAGAGAGTTTTTTTTGTTTTGTTTTGTTTTTTTGGGGTGCAGTAGGAGAGACTTTGAGAGACGGTTAAATCCCAGAATACGACCTTGGCTCTATGCACAGACTGTGTGTGTGCGCGTGTGTGTTGATGACGCAAAACAGTAAAATGGAAGACTGTTCTTGTTTGATACGTGTAATTTATATTTCCTTCTTAATTCGGGGCTTGTTTTGAAATTCTTGCAGCAGAAACATTGTAAAATCATATTTAGCTAATTACATAAAAAAGAAAAGATGCATATGAGTGAAGGTCGACTTTCTACACTATTTTCGTAAGGGGGTTCACACTAACGATTGGATCAACTGAATGACGACGAGTGCTTTTTACGACCATGTAACTTATTTGTTTCAGTTTTCTACCACGTTTTTTGGGTCAATGATTTATGAGGCGCTGTTTATTAAACTTACATATTCCTGAAACCTTCAATAATTTTTTTTCTTTCTTTGGATATCAGTGCACTTTCACCACTTGCCACTAGAGAGTAGCATAGCACCACCATCACTCGGTTCACAAATCAAAGATGACAACTTTGACAAAGATGATAACAACACGATACTTGCTAAAATCTGTACCAAAATTTCAAATTTTTATATGGAATAAATCAGTGACATATTGTAAGGATTTTCCTGTTACCAAACCCTTCGTTAGAGTTACTTAAACAATAATTTAATCAGTGGCGTTCCGTCAGGGCCAGCAAGGCCTTCTCTGCTGGCCTAAACATTCTCAGAAAAGTAAATTTAATAAATTTGCTTTTCTGAGAATAACATAAATTTAATTGATGTTATTTTATTTTCATAAATATGTAAACAAAATTATTCTCTGTATTCTTTACGTCGTATTATTTCCACTTACTCGATAAATAACTTATTTATTATGGTAGAGTTTTTAACCAATCATATTTCAGATAGCTTGTGTTGCCAGGTAAACTAAACTTGCTCAGGGCCTTCAGATGAAACAGAGCAGGCCCCTGTGCGCTGTAAATGAACGGGCACAGTCAGCTTGCAATAGCCAATCAGATCACGAGTCTGCGTACCAGGGCCAGCTAGAAGGGCTTACGTCAAGGGTGTCCAAAGTCGGTCCTCAGGGGCCGCTATCATGCCTGTTTTCCACCTCTCCCAGGAGCAACACACCTGATTCAAATAATCAGGAATGTTCTAATGCTGCTTCAGAGCTGGCTGATGAGCTGATCATCTGAATCAGGTGTGTTGCAGCCGAGAGAGATGGAAAATAGGCAGGACGGTGGCCCTCCAGGCCCGGAGCTGGACATGTCTGGCTTACGTCGACACTGGACGTGCGCGTTCGGTGATTGGATTAGCGCCTGCTAGAGGGAGCTGTTGCTGCATTTTGACCCAAAATGGCCGAAGGAGAAGACGTTGATCTGGTTGCAGGACTACTTTCCACACAATTTTCAAGACGGACCTTCCACTGGATTTACCAATTTAAGTTTTTTTTTTTATCAAGGCAGCAAGGAAACATCAGAGCATGGCTGGACACTTACAAGCTACGGTGCGTTTAAAAACGTTTGAGGACACTCGCGTCGATCTGCAGCTCAGTGAACAGGCACTACATTGGTGAGTAAATGAATTTTATTTGACATTTCTTCTTATTTTATTTCGTTAGTATTAATGGTCACGAAATAAAATGACAAAGATACAAAAATGTATCAAATAAATCAGCTCACCTGCAATTTATCATGGCGCATTGTAGTCAGCTTCGTGCACTAAAATTCGTTCAATCTCAGCTGCTCAACATTTTCAGTTATTTGCTGTTGTATAGCCTATTCTCAAAATGCAAATGATCTGTTCATTTTATTTTCAAAGAATAGTTTGTTTTGTTATTGTGTGGTTGGTGTCTTATATGAAACTGCGACATTGCGCAATTTATTGGACAGACTTGTTTATGATCACACAGCGTAATTTGGGTGGCATTTTATTGAGTATTTTTTAAATATTTTTATTTTTGACAATATCTGTAAATTTAGTTTCCTGCTCTTAATTGTGAATGCATACTTGATGGGTTTTAAATGCTCCTGAAATTAAGTGCTGCCTGACGAGCCTATATTGTGTTAATGTATGTGACGTCACTGAAGGCCTAAGGTTGAAATGCACGGCCTGCCACTGAATTTAATAAAACGTTATTCTTGACTTCTTTATATAGTTTTAGTCATAACGGCCTTCCAAGGGAAACGGGAATTATAACCTGGCCCGCGACAAAAAAATTAGTTTGACACCCCTGGTTAAGAGAATGCACAAAAAATGACTCAAAATCACCCAACAGCCATGAGAATTTAAGACGTCTCATCACGATACAACTCAAAGTGGTGGAAGAGGGGTGGGGGGCGCAGAATCGCCTTCTGTTGGTCAATGGTAAAGGGACAATATGCCAATTGGTAGCGTGCCGCCACGGATCACTACTACCCACTAATTTCAGTGGGAAAGGGGTAAATGAGATGTACACACGGTGACTGCATTCCCCCTCCGTCCAAGACGGCAATCCAAATAAAGAACCTCTCCTCTTTCCAGAAGTTGTATTATTAAACGAACCCGCTAGCGCAAAGCGACACAACATTCGTCTGAATCAGTGCCACATGTGTTATTTTTCTACGTGAGGTGGACGACATCCAGCTCACGGAGGCTTGGCCACCTCGTGATCTTTCCCATCCAAGAGGGCTCTCTGGCCTTCTGCTGGATGCTCATAACGGGCTCCAGCCCGAGATGAAAGCATACAGATGGAACACTGATGACAAGAAACATGGAAGTATGAAGGAGCGAGCGCAATGAAAAGTCAAGGTTGGTTTGAGTGTATGAGCTCATCTTCGTGGGAGGAAACCATGACTCTCTCCAACAGCTAATCACTGTGTGCTAGCTTCAAAGGTACACCAGGGAAGTCTTCGGTTTCATACCACCCCACCCCCCCACCCCGCCCCAACCCCCCCGAAAATCACTTTCATTTTCATCCCACACAGTCTCCATCTTAAAACTAGAAAGGGTTCTGCGTGAGTGATTATCCAAGCAGTGAGCAGCTGCCTTGCATGGTTGTGACTGTTTTGCTGACTTGTTTGGGTCCATTGCCGTGGCGACCGTCCATCAGCCCGCAGTGACCCAGGAACGCTGCGACCAGTCGGCAGCGGGCAAAAAAACAAAAACAAAAAATCAAGAAACAGATGCTGTGTGGGTTCTTAGATGGTTATCTCGATTCACATTCAAATTAAGACTGTACACACTTGCAGTTATTATTCAATTTTATTTCATTTCATGTATGCACAAGTGATGATGCACTAGACAGATTTAATTTCATGGAATAACAGTATCGTCTCTATCTTCAAATAACTTTGATGCTTACAATTGAGTTCAGTCGTGACTGGAGAGTAAAGAATAAAACGCGCTCATTTTTGTGGCACATTGATGAGCTTTTATTGGTCAAAAACAATCAAATATTGGAGGACAAACCATATCCAATTGAACATAGAGGGTGTGTGTGTGTGTGTGTTTACATTTTTTTTCTTGCAATTTTAATATTTGTGACTGTCCGGTCTACCGGATCCAAATCCTGCAAGAAAACAAAAACAATCCAAATGTCATTTTATTTTCTTTTTTTAAATGACAACAACTGAGAATCCTACAGAGGCTTTCGAAGAACAAATAATTGGAATACACAGAGCATCGGAATACCGTGTGAAATAATAGTTTATTACCTCTGGGTCCAAAGAGTGCACTGTAGCAGGGGTTGTGGCAGTAGGGCTTGCCATCATGCTGAAACACAACGACATCAGATCTCAGCTAACGTTTGCGGCTAAGGATAACGCTAGCGGCTAACTAGTTTTGCCGCGTTTGTTGAGATTGTACGACGGTCATGAATAAGAGTGAACAACAATTCGACATTCAAACTCGTGCTAAACGAGAGACCGAAGACACCTGCGGCCATTTAGAGTGCCTCAGTTTCATGCCAAATAAAGTTCAGCTGTTCTCGTGGGCTTGAGCCATACAGTTTCATGGACTGATCGATACCTCAGCGTGTGATCCCGACGACAGCGTCTTACGGCACTTCTCGCACCTGAGGCAGGGTCTGTGCCAGTCTTTGCCTAAAGATGACACCTTCTCCGCTGCACAACACGGAAAAACACAATCACACAGGTGGCAAATGGCGCAGCGTTTACTTGGTTTTATGATCATTGTTCAAAACGTAAGCCATCGCACTAACAAAAAAGCAAAGTCACGTCGAAACCGAAAGAATTCAGATCAGATTATTGATTCAGATCGCATGACACCCTTGTTGCTAGGTAGAATTCCCGGGGCTCGTTCGGCGCTACCCCTGTAAGCTCGAATTGGAAATACTGCCGTTTATTTTGTTTCATTGTATTTATTTATTTCTTTTGAGGGATTTCTTTACTTACAGTACATGTGCAGTAAATGTTTATTTTATTAAATTAAAATGTGTTACTATTTATTTATTCATTCGCTTCATTTCAAATTTTGGATTTATTGTTTTATCGGAAAAGGATGAACTGGCGACACAAATCGTATGAGCATAAAAATTCCCCATGATTGAAAAATGCTGAAGAAATAAAAATAAAATAATACCATCATTTTTTAAAAATTGCTACCTAAGTAAAAAAAAAGAGTGTAGAGTAGCACCATGATCAGACTACGTGACTAAATACAAAAGTATATCAGTTCCACTTGTCGGATGCGGAAGCAGACGTGTGTTGCTCTGGAATTTAAAACAAAAAAGAAGAGAAGTGCACTCAAAGATTCTCATGTTGAACAAAGGCCATTTTTCCCCATGACCTAAGCTTTCTCCCACTGCAAAAATGTGGTGGGAGAGGAGGAATAAAAAATAATTTAAAAAACCTAAAACTAAACAAATGAAAACATTTGTTCCTCTTAACCTTTATACTGTTACACAGGGGGCAGTGACCTGAAACAATGATTGTACTTTACACCCAACAAAGCAGCAAGGAGACTGCGCTGGCACAGGTGGATCAACAATTACGTAATGCGCCTTTAAATGTCAGTTACAATTTAATTAAATGCGCGTGTGTGTGTGCACACACACTTACAGAGCGGTACTGTCAGCAGGAACCAAAACAGTAACTTCTTTTTTCGCTATTATACCACTCAATGACATTAGCAAACAACGATAACATTGATTTCGAAAACATTAGCGTCTAATTTCTTGTCAAAAACATTCGTGATTAGTCCGAACATTAGTGCTTAGAAAAATTGGATGGAAGCATTTCGCAATAATGTCACAATAAGATAAGTGGCTAACGTGTTTTTACGTTGAACATGAAGATTTCGATGACTCGCGCGACTGTCAATGAACGGGTTTACAATTAAATGAGCCGTTGGCGACTTTTTTTATGCTTGCCGCGACCCGTCAATAATAACGGTAACGGTGAGCAACGACACTTGGCAATAATGTCAGTGGCTAATAATATAGCATTAGCAGTTAGCATTAATCTCGTTTTGACGCTTGAGCGAATGAGAATGTTTGTGGTTAGCATTAACATTGGCAGTTAGCCATGATGTCGGTGGTTAGCAATTATGTTTACAGTTAGTTATTCCCTTCATCTTTTCCAAAGTCATTTTTTTTCCCTGAATTGGATCAAAACAGGAGCATCCCGCAAAGGATCGTTTGACCTGAAAAGTTCCCCCGTGTATTTTCCATGTCTGCCTTTTTCCATGGTAAATTTTGCGCGATCGTGCGGTCCATCCAAGACCAAATCCATCAGATTAGACGCGGAATGTTTTGGCTTCTCGCCGCTCTGCTCGGCTCGTTATCGCCATTACATAACGTTGTTGCACGAGTCGCTTTGATCAAGCGAGGTTGTGTCCTTCCTCGCGCCACTCGCCGCTTATAGTCGGTAACCCGAGTCGACTTTTCCAACCTCATATTGTCCTCACTTGATGGATCAAGCGACCTCACGAGATGATTATTCAAGTGGAGCGAGCACAAAGAAGCGCTGCATAATGAATGAAAATTTCACAGGTCTCATGGAAGCACTCTGATGATAATTTGGACGCTTTTTCCAATACTTGCTCACTGTGGCGAGTGATATTTTTAGACCAATAACAATTGTACTTGACGACAATCGCAGATGGGGTTTTTTTTCTTTCTTCCACCTAATTGAGTGTAGATTAAAATCACGGTTATGTTGTGGGTCAAAATTGGCACATTTAGAAAGTGTTATTTTTGGCTTTAAGTTAAAAAAAATGTAACATACAAAATTGAGCATCTTATTGGAGGATGAATATCAAAAAATAAATTCTAAAGTCCTAAATTCCTCTTGGTCACTGACATAGTCCCAAAGTTTGTGAGAGTTTTTTATGATGATGATTTTTTTAAAATAAACTATTAAAAAAAAAAGTTACATTTTATTTTCTTACCCAATTCAAAATTGCCTCTCAAAAATGTCACAGGAGTTCATTAAAAACAAGTGAATAAATTTCAACATGGAAAAAATAAAATATAGATTTATGGGGGGCATGAAGAAATAAGAAAAACCGCAAACATTAGAGACGCAAGCTTTCCAGTGTGCACAACGTCGTTTTCAAGGAATAAAAATGTTCACCTTCACTTCTCGGTCTCAGAGAAAAGTTTAGTGACACATTATATATATTTTTGTAAACCAAAAGAATACATTTATACAGGGAAAAATATTTTTAAATTGCAAAAAAATATATATAATAATTTACTTTTGTGCATAAAAAAATCATTGTACTGAAAGCTTATATATATATTTTTTTAAATATATATATAAATAATAAATAATAATGTATATTGAAAACAAGTAAAAGTGCTTCTTCATGTGTAGTAAAAAAAGTCCATCGTTTTTCCCCATTTTTCTTCTTACCTGAAAACATTTCAGAAAAAAATGTGAATAAATAAATCAATTTTCCCCCAATTAAGTGTCCAAACTCAATCCAGTTACACGAGTTGAATTCTGAAAAATGTATTTATTAATTCATGAAAGAAGCTCATTTCCCGAACTTGAACACGACATCAAAAATGTTTTCACGTATTTTCGTCAAGCTGCAGGAAGCAAAGAGGGGGCGAAAAAAAAAGCGATTTGACGCGCACGTCAAGACTCGAAACCATTTCCTGTTTCCTCATCGAGATGCAGCACACAGAGTGAAAGCCAAAGAAAAAAAAATGCGGTTCTTACCAAAGTAGACCTCCTTGTTGCAACTGGGACACTTTGGCATGTTTGGATAGTTTTTTTGTGTGAAGATGATTGATTGCAGTGCGAGCGAAACCACCTCAAAGACCGCCGGGCTGGGTGTGCACACACTTGCGCCGCCACCTTTATAACTCTCCGCATCCTACTTTTTTTTGTGTGTGCGTGCGTGTGTGGGAGTGTTCTAGTCACGCTGTTAAAGAGATACACCCCTCCCAACAATGCACCTTTGACTTTTAATTCCTTCGGAGAACACAAAACGGCTCAATTTCAAATCACCTTTCCGCCTTGAAATATGGAAACCCCCCCTCATAAAAAATATTTTTGTAATGCGTTTTTTTTAAAATAAGGAAAATATGACTACAGTTTGTATATTATAAAATATGGTATTTAAACCCACAGTAATGACAATTAAAAGACGAGAAGAATTAAACAGTTTGAGCATCATGACTTGATGCTCACTGACCGTGTGTGTGTTCATTGACCATCAGGGGGCAGTATAATAGATCGTACATACTAAAGAAAAAAAAAGTTTCACAACTAAGATAAGATAAGATAAGAAACCCTTTATTAGTCTCGCAATGGAGAAATTCCCGATTCACAGCAGCAAAGTTATGAGATGCTGGAAAGGCAGCCACTCACGCGGCGCCATTTTGAAGTCAAAATAACAAAAATAAGCAAGGCTCATGAGAGCACTTGCTGACGGCTGCCTAGCCGGGCGCCAGATGACTAAGTTGCATTTTTAATTTTTTTGCCGGGGATAAAGAATATATGCCTGTGAGTATTCTTTCGCACAGCTGTCGTCATCTGTTGCTGCACCGTTTGTATTCACGTACCCTCGAAGGGTTGCAAACTACCGCAAAATCCAATTGCGATCTTAATTGGTGAGGTCAGATTTATCAGTCAACCAATCACATCACCACTTTTAACTGGTTAGGGTTTATTAGATGTATTTCTTGTCGGGCCAGTCGCCACACGGAGGTATGGCATTGCTTTACGTGACACGATCAAAACATCAATGTCGTCATTTTCTGGAACCGTCCCAATTAAAAACAATATTCAGCGTATTCCATCACGCAGGGTGGTTTCCATAGCGACAGTAACACGGTGGTTGCTTTATCCCGTAAGAGCAAAGTCTGCGTGCTGATAAGGACTCGCCTACTATCTACTTTTGATAGTACTTGACCTGAAACAGCCCATTAGTGACATCACCATCTTTGGCAGCTCTAACCCGCCCAGCAACAGGTCCAACCTGTCGTAAAGAAAAAGAAAAGACATCAAGGAGTCTGTCATATCAATTCATTAAGTGGATGTATACACGTGGGTAAATATTTGAGATAAATGGTGAGCAAGGTGTGTTTGTGTCATATAAACAAAACACGCCTTTTTGGCGGCTAATGATGTTACCGCGGCGACCAAGCAATTAGGGCTCAAGGTCAAAGTTTAGCTCGGTTCGAAAGTTTTTTGGGCTGAAAGGGTCAGGTTGTGGGTTTGTAATGAACACCTGTCTTGAAATCGGTTCTGAAAATCTGCTGCTGGGAGAACATTACAATTTTTTAAAAAAATGCTCCTAATACTCCCCAAAATGTTGCACGGGGCGTGCTCTTCCTGCTACATCGGTTGCTCGGGCAACACCGACCTATTTGTTAAGATGGTTGCCCTGGTGACGGGGAGTTTCTCAACAACAGGAAACCAAGGAGCAGGGCAGGGGATGAATTCACATGAGATGATGACGATGATGTCACCAAAGAGCACATTTTTAGCAACCACTGTACTGGACAGATGAAAAACAAACAATCACTTACATTTTTTCCCACGGGCAGTAATGGAAAGACAAATGATCTGTTCCTGGGTCACACTGCCGTCCCTCAACCTGACTTCAAGTGTGTGTGTGGGGGGGGGGGGTATTTTTGAACACTCTCACAAGATTTTTACCTCTTTACAAAACAACAAACAAGTCGACTTGAGCTTCTTCGAACGGGTGACATCACTTCCTGCACTTTTCTTTCTCAATCGCTTGCAAAAAAAGCAAACGGATTTGGAACAGAAACTGCTTTAGCCTTAGCATTAGCCTAGCATGCTAGCTGGTGCGCCATCCATCCAGTAAAGTCTTCCACGCATTTGGATTCTACAAGGCTTTGTCCTGAAAGTAATTACCATTATATCACCAATTATAAAAATCTGGATCCAATAGAAATGATTATTTTTTTTTACAGTAGAGAAAATAACTAATTTTCCACTTTAAAACGCAGATGTAGTAAAAGGGCGCCGCGGCCATGCAGGAAGGAAATTATTTGAATTGTTAATTGTTTTAATTGTGGACGTACCAAGCAGATCGAGACTTCACAGCCTTAAGTAGTTGACCTAGTAGTAGTTGATTTATTGGCAAAATTAAAAAAATATATAATCTGATGATGTGAACCTTTCCCAGAAAAAAAAAGCGTTTTTGAAGTCAAACGTGTAAGGACACAAAGGGATGAGCATCTGTTCTGGGTCGCTGCAAATCAGCACTGATGAGCTCATCTCAAGATAAACCCGCAGCAGAATTTGGCCGAGCCTTTCATCAGCCTGGCCCCAGTGCCGACTTTACTTCCTTCCTTCCTCCTCGTGTGTTCCAAAGTGAGCGTGTGCCAACATGTGGGCATCGTCAAACGGCTTCGAGAGCAACACGCGGCGGCAAGCAGCTGCTCAGCATATCCGCAGAACTCTTTTTTTTTCCCCCCGCACTTTTGTCACCATTTTTCCCGTTTCGTTTTGAAAGGCTAGAGACACTCCATTAGGCACAGCCGCACGAGCGAACGGAATCCGTCCGCTTCATATCGGAAACGGCGACGACCACGCAGAGCTTCCGACGACGATTACATGGAACTTCGTCCCCATCGTATTGTCGACCACTACAGACGCCGTAAAAATCGTTGTGGCGTTCTACATATTCGTACGTACTTGACTTAAGCCAAAGGGGAAACGCGACAGCAGCGTGACGACGTCACAGGGGCCTCGAGTCGCTCATCTCAAAGCACCTCGAATTCAAACGCACGACAACACGCCACATGCCATTCGTAGCTGCTCGCATTTTTCTCTCGGGAAGAATGCGAAAGAGGACAAGTGGCAGCACCTGCTTAGCTCAATGCTGACAAGTAATAATTGGCGAGAGGAAGTGTGTGTTCGTTGACTGCCCGCGTGTGTCACCAGAGATGTTGCTCAAGACGCTTCCTTGTTTCGAGTTTGACAAACGCATTCCACGGCTAAACGCTACGTAGATGCTACGGTGCGTTAGCCACTTCGAAAATGGGCTCTCGTCTCTCAACTCGACTGTTTTTTCAGTGCACTTTAAAACAACTGCCGCTGTAGACAAAGTGTTACACATGGAGAAAAAAAAACTAAATAAAAAAAAATCATTCAACAACAAATAAATCAAACAATGAATTAATAACAAAGGCAGTTGAATGCACACAAAACAGTCAAATTAAAAATCAAGTCTCATGCTGAGTCAACAGAGAAATACAAATAAGTTTTAAGACGAGTTTCAAAGATGGACAGCGAGGGGGCTCTTCTGACTCTGCACATTCAATCCCAGGTACTTATTTATAATTTTTTTCATTTCTTTGCAAGAGTTCGGGTAAAAAGGAGTCTGCAAATGGTTGGGAGTCATGAATTGAAACATTGCACGTTAGTGTCCGAGTGTCCCCCTCCCCCCCTCGGTCTGTTGTGTCTCAGCAGTTGCTTCACCTAACGGCGATGTTGGCAAATTACACTTCAATTAATTATTGCATTTAAAAAAAAGAAATCTTTGTATTTTATAAAATGCTATAAAAATACGTAAAATCTATTCATGGTTGTAAATAAATGAAATCATATAATTTCACTGAATGGGCCTGCCCGGTTTGATGTGAACTTTTTTTTTTTACAGAAAAATAAATTGAATGTTAAATATCAGAAGTATAAACGCCAATTGCAATTAAATGACATAAGATTAGCTCAAATGACAAGCATCTAAAACATGCTCAATCTGACAGAAATACCATTTAGTTACGCACACTCTCTCTCTATATATATTTATATTAGATTGTAAATACATACTGTATAGCTAAACTGATTGCCACACGTGAGCTTTGAATGAAAGAAACACACTTGAGACTGTGCATGTAGTGTGGCTTTATTTCATCTTATAAACAACAGACACCACATTTTGTCAAGAACAGAAACAGCTGGAGACTACCATGAAAACATGAACAATAATAAAACATGTTTCCGCCTTACGGCGAGTGCCAAATGAATGCAATGCTAAACTAACAACAGCAACGCAAGGCAGTGTCTATGCAAAGCAAACACTGTCGTCTAACGGCCTGCTTCTGAACGTGTTGAAGTGACAGGAATGCAATTTATTGCCCCCTACTGGCTAACCTCGGAACCGAACACCGAGAACTGGCCACCGGCACAATCGCGGGGCGGAGATGGAGCATCAAGCGTCCATATTTCAGGACGCTTTTGGAGACTCCAAATGAAGCTAACCTAACATCAGATAACCACGGTGCACTAACAGTCAAGTTTATCATGTCGTCAGGCTGTCAAAACTATTAAATATGGCATTGCAGAAAAAAAAACAATAACTTCAATGGCAATGTAACAATCTCCCGTCTTTTCCGTCCACCAAACCACTGGAATTCACTGTGCTCACAAATTCTTTTTCTTTCGAAGTAATGACCATGCAAAACCACTTGGTCATGAGAAACGGAACTTTTTTTTTTTTTTTGCAAAAACAGCTGCTAGGAATTTCTTGAAAAGGAGAAGACGAGGAACATGTTGTCAGGAGGAGGGGACGAGGGGGCAGCGGGGGTCCCGGCGGGAGAAAGGAAAGCCGAGTCACTGGGTGGGATCGTAGATGTAGCTGCCTACGCCGCCCGTGTTGACGCCTGGAGAAGGAAGAAGCACAAAAGGGCCACGAGTTGGGGGAGGGCTCACTTGCATACTTTCCCTACCCCTTGCACGGGTAGGGAAAGTATGGCACAAAGGAGGGATTGGAGGAGCGGGGGGGGGGGCATATATAGTGGGGGTGCTCTCTCTCTCTACAGATAGATATTCAAAAACGTGTTGACCACATCCATGAATGAGCTGGCTCGCTCTTCAGTTTTAAAATCAAATGTGGTCCTTGAGTACAAAAGTTTGCCCACCCCGAGTATAATGTATGTGTGTGTGTGTTTGCGCGTGCACAGCGTTTTGTGCGCAAGACATTCAGGGCACCGTGTAGCTGATGATATTTGGCGGATCAACGGCATCATCTAGCGGTTACCTTTGGGCCCGAAGAGGATGGCGTAGCATGGCTTGTGGCAATAAGGCTGGCCATCATGCTGGAAAATGATGAAGAAAAAAAAAATGAAATAACTCACAATATATTTACACTTGGTGAAGCAGCATGTGGTATTAGGAGTGACGGCAACCAAAGCAGCTTAATCATAACTGGAGCATGGCTCTGAAAGCAGGTGAGTTGAAATGCTTGTCCTGACCGTAGCATAGTGACAAAAGTGGCTAAGTTGTAGCAGCAGAGCTGCAGGGAATTTTGCAAAGTCGTACGAGTAGTATAGCAACAAAAGTGGCTCATTTCCTGCAGTAGAATAAATCGACGAAAGTAGTGAAGTTGTTTGGGTTGCTTACCAATGAAAGTACCAAAGTCTAAGTGGTCCTGCATCAAATGTTGCTACGTTATGGCGGTAGGAGAGCAACAGAAGCAGCTCCGTCCTAGCACTAGCATAGCACCAAACTGATTTAATTGTGGTTGTATCAAAGCGATGGACGACGCTCGGTTATCGTGGCAGTAGCATTGTGAGCTAAGTTGTAGGAATGACAAAAGTGGCAAAAATCACAGTGGTAGCATTGCAACAATAGTGGCTAAATTGTAGCGGTAGCATGGCGGCAAGAGTGGCTATGTGGCTACTCGGGACGAGCCGTGAAGGGACCGAGTCGTCTTGCCCAGCGGTTACCTCGGCGTGGCTGCCAGCAGATAAAGTCTTGCTGCACCTTTCGCAGCGCAGGCAGGGGCGATGCCAGTCTTTGCCCAGTGACGTCACCTTCTCGGCTACACACAACAACAAAAACACCAACCAATTGAGTCGCCACTCAATTTTGACTTACGTCGCTACCTTGAATTCAACTTTTGAATTCAACTTTTCAGTCAAAGGCAACACCGTCCAGTCACATTGTCAATCCTGCAGTCTTTGTTTGTTTGTTGTCCATTGCCACCTCAATGACAGTCTGCATAAAGCCCACGAGGAGCCTACTCACCAAAATACACCTTCTTGTTACATCTGGGACACATGTTGGCCTCGCCGGAAAAAGTGGTGACGCCTCCAGCTGTGTACACGCACACGCACGCACACACGCACTTGTTAAAAAGAAATGTTCGCATGGAGGTAAGTGTCAGTGTTTGACTTAGCACGGCAGGATTTTAAACCGCTCAGCTGGGTGTCCCAGGGTCACGGTGGCAACAACAAAGGCAGAAATATTCTCGGTATAACAAGCTTGGGGCACATGCGCACGCAGACGCACGTTTGTGGAAAGTATGTTTAATTTTTGTCGTTTTCAAAAACATTTTTACGTTAATGGGTCTAATACGAAATAAAAATCAGAGTGAAATGAATCTATTTATAAGATGATGTACATTAAGCACTACCTCATGAAATAAGTGTTCCATTTGTCCACTAAAACAAAGAAATAGTCAAATAAGCAAGTTTATGTTAAAAAAATATTTCATGAAATAACTGGTTGATTAACGACAGTTATTCATTCATTTGGCGATCCGCTTTTCTTTTGGGCAATAGGCGGGGGACACCCTGAACCGGTTGCCAGCCAATCACAGGGCACACGGAGACGAACAACAATCGGCGCTCACACTCACACCTAGGGACAATTTGGAGTGTTCCATTATAAACCGCCATGGCGTGTTTTTTGGAATGTGGGAGGAAACCGGAGTACCCAGAGAAATCGTAACTCCAGTTATATTCATTCGATGACATTTTTAAAAAAGTGACAATGAAATCTTGTTTTTTTCACGTTACATCCGCATTTCAGCGTCAACTTTTTCATATGACATCGCCCAGTTGCCCTATTTAAAAATCAAATGTGGATGTTGACTCCCCAAGTTTGCACACCCTATCCAAGATCATATTTCTCTGCTTAGTGCTGCCCTTCAAACCTGCAGGGGGTGCCACAGAGCCATGAGACGAGACGCTCTTCATTCGTGTGTGCAAAGCACTTGAGATCAAACGAGCACGGTTGCAAATTCTTTGCGCTCGCCTCGAAACGCTTATCTACTGGCATGACACAAAGACACTTTTGCCGCCTCTCATCACTGAGTCAGCGAGCCGGTCGCACGGAAGCGTAACTGCGCCGTCTAAATTTGAATTACCTTTGGAGGGCGCCTTGGCGGCGAATGTCTTCTTCTCCTCGGCCTGACCGGGGGCGTCGTCCCCGAGGGCGGCCGGCGCGTTGCTGCCGGTTGGCGCGTCGTACACATAGGAACCGGCACCGCCGATGTTCACGCCTGCAAATCATTAACAATGATGCTGAATGGCAAAGCTTTCATTTTGGATGGAAATTTTTTTTTTTAAAAATCACAAAATGTACTGCACCTTTGGGCCCGAAGAGGGCGGCGTAGCACGGCTTGTGGCAGTAGGGCCTTCCGTCATGCTGAAAGGAGAAAGAAGAAGACGTATGGGAGACATGGCAGTGAACTCATCCCGCACCCGGAGTAGGTGAAACTATATACAGTATACATATATATATATATATATATACATACTGTATATATACATATAAAAACACCTTTTTAATCACATCTTATACCTTAGAACACACAAAAAAACGAATTATCAGGTGAATTGCATATTTGTGCGATTATAGCAGAGTGCCATTCTTCCTCCTTAATGCATCGCGTAGCAACGCAAGTTACTTTGTAGGACTTGATTAAAAATCAAATCTATCCGTGCCTCTTTCCAAAAAGATGCCACCCTTTTCCGTTTGCCCGATGAAGTCATCGCCACCCGTCCGGCCAACGCATAACATGTCAAGTGACTGTTTCCACTTGAAGCCTGAATGGCCTGTTGCATGCCGGGAATGCGGCGGTCACTCACAGGAGAATGTGACCAAGCCCCCCCCAAGGGTGGCCGGGGGCAGCGAGGGGATCAGTGGTCCGGAGCTTAATGACCATAGATGAGGAGAAAGCGGCGGCGGTGTCAAGCTTCCGGGCCGTACTACCCATGATGCTCTCTGCTCGGGCCACATGACCTCATGTTTTGGGACCATCGACACCACGGCTGGGCAAGCTCTAGTGCACCGAGTATTCACGAATTGGTTTCCCAAGAACTTTTGATGTGACAGAATTTTAAATTAAAAAAAAATCTATATATAAGAATGTACAGTATATTCCTCCCAAACTCTCCCTGTATTTCTGACCAGGAGCGACGACGTTGAGAAAGAGTAGCTGGAAAAGATTTCAATGTCAGTGTGGGAAGTTGACGGCTGGGAAGCGAGTGGGCTGCACGGCGATGTATACAGCAAGAACCAGCGGCAGACCCGCGCCAAAAATGAAGCCGTGCGTGTGTGTGTGTGTGAGACGTCCTGAGAAAGTCATCAGTAGGGTAGTAAAAATCCAGACCTTCAGTGATCACATCAAAGAGAAGCAAGAAGCAGACTGCTTGTGACATGGACACTCCAGTGAGAACTTGTGACAGGCGTAGCGTAATCATGGATTGACTGATCGGAAGGACTTGTGGCGACTGCGCCGAATTGATTCCATCGCTCTCGAGGCGAGAACAGAAGCAAAATGGAGTCAACTGTGTCGTCGGCTTCCCTCTCAACGAGTTTGACGCAGGGAACCACTCGCAAACATGGCTTGGCTAGTGACCATTCAGGCCAAGGACGAGTCCGGATTTTGTTACCATAACAACCATGCAGCTAGCGGATATTTTTAGATTTTTAAAAAAAAAAATTTGCCTCCAGGAAATTTGGTTGAATAACGTCTCCAAGGTGGGGGGGATCGCAGTTTGATGTCCTGAATTCACATCTCCTCCTGCCTGCGAAAGGAGGAGCCCCTTCTCCGATTGCCTGAAACTTGTCCCAAGTGCTCGATCTGTGTTTAGTTTGGAAATTTCACACTTGTCACATTGCTCGTGAAATATTCCCTAAATCGTGGAGACAGAAATACACCGAAAGTCGCAAACAGCTGCGTTGAGACACCCCCCCTCCCCTCCCCAGCTCGACTGTTTACGATCCCGGTTGTGTTGCGTTGCCCCTCAAACGTCACCAAACTGACCTCGGCGTGTCCGCCGGCGTTGAGCAGCTTGTTGCATCGGTCGCACTTGAGGCACAACTTGTGCCAATCCTTGCCCAGCGACGACACCTTCTCGGCTGCGCGGGGAGGGGGGGGACACAAAAAAACAAGGACACAAAGCGTGAGTGAGTGGCACCAACGCACACGCAAAAGAGTCAACAAGGGGCTTTCTTTGTTCACGGGGACGAGAATGACGAAGTTGTCGTCGGGCCAAGCCGGCGATGACTGGGAATGCCCGTGAACGAGACGGGATGCTACGATGATGTCATCGCGGGACAGACACACAGCTACGTGGTTCCATTCTAGCTGGAAAAAGGGCAACACCCCCCAAGTCTAACCCAGATCCTTTGTGTAACCACCCCCGCACCCCCGCTGTGACCCCCCCACCCCCCGTTTACAGTTCACCCATCCTGCCCGATGGTGATGTGCTTGATGTACGCACGTTCCAATCAATTTTGCCCTGTGAAATGAATCGAAATGGCAATATATCTTGCTGCCACATTTTCAATTAAAAAAAAAAAATGGTGTCGTGCTCTATGAAAACATACAACAGTTGCTTGCAAGCGTTCAAGTTTTGTTTTTTTAATGCGTTTATGCCCCTCGAAGAAACAGCTGGGGGTGCATTGGTGAGTGTGGCTCGCCTTGCCCAGAGGCAAGAGCGTTATTTAGAGTATCTTGATTTGTTTGTATTATTATGAAGAATCACTCCCCCTAGCCCCCCCAAAAAGGAAGAACTTATTTTTGGTATAAACTAGCTTAAAGAAAACAGAAGTAGACTTTTGAGGCTTGCTGGACAAAGCAAATTTTCCTGTTCTACTGGCAGATAATTTTGCTTCAATTAGGTCATCCTCAATCAATGACCCCCCCCCCCACCAAATTTTTTAAGTCAATCTTTTTCAGCGACTCCTCATTCCTGCCCCTCGTTTTCTTTTTGCACTTCCAGACTGACCACCCCCCCTCAACCAAGGGACCTAATAATACACATTCCAATAAGTCTGTTCGCACACAATGGTGCCCCAAGGATCCGTGCCGGGGCCACAGAGGAAAAGCCTTCTCTTATCACGGTGGGACACAAATAACCGGATACTGGAATGGGCTTCCGACCAAAAACCCCCTCCTCCTCCTCTCCCTACCGACAAATATCCCATCAAATTCCTGCGATGAAAACGTTTCCGTGCAAGTAACCAAAGCAAACATGGGAAAGTCAAACGCTGAAGTCCAGGCAGTGTGGGTTGACTGCTAACGTGATTTGCACAGCGGTTAGCCCGTCTGCTTTACAGTTCTACGGTTCAGGATTTGAATCTTCTTTGAGTCTGGAGTCTCTTGGAGGAGGGAGGGGGGGCCCCCCATCGCCCTCGCGTGACTGACCGTTTTTGGCGTCATCATGAAAACGATCAACGAACACTCTCGAGGTTTTAAACCAGCATTTTGATTAATCACCACGCAAATCTGAGGACACCTTTCACTATCCAGACACCTCGCTCTCTCCGGTTTAAAAATAGATCCACCCGCCCCCGGTGCAGCATGCACCTATGTGCACTTCAGAGAATGAAAAGTGCATCGTTAAAAAAATACAAAACAAAAAAACATGCCACTTTAACAGTTCAGTGTTGTTGTTATTGTGAGTAGGGTTGCGAGTGGGGGGAGGTGGATCAGCGTGTGTGGCCTAGATGATGTTTCTAACCTACCCACCCCCAATGAAGCCCGATTGCAATCCTCATTATCCGCGCGAACGAGATGTCAAGGATTCATCTGGACGGTTACCGCAACAACGGGGTCTTCAATACTGGTGGGGGGTCCTTGGTTACCGGATTAGTTGCCAGACTTCCTGTTTAACATTGGAATGTTTTGTATTTATGGCCTTCAAGGGGAATATATACATTTTTACTTCAGGTATGACTACCGGGTTAGTGATCTTTGGCAAACGGCATCATAAAACAAGGAACTTTGGATTAAATGACAACAACAGAAGCGATTAAAAAAAAAAAAAACAGCAGCGCAGCGTGGAACAGCTAAATCAATTTCTTCTGGGTCACTGTGAGCGTGCAGTGGGCCCAATGCCAAGGCATGCTTTTTGAAAAAAAAATAGGCCTCTCTCCCACTTTCTCTTGCTGGCTCTGCAGCTGATGCAACCTCGTGGCAAAACTCCACTCTGGAGGTCGCTTGTCGCCTCGGTGAAGGCGCGAGGCGAGGTTCCCCGGGCGAGCGAAGCGCCCCTCCCATCAAAGTCGCCATCCCTCTGCGGATTAAAAAGAGGCCGACCTCATGAATTCTTCCGTCTGACGTAAATGGGGTGCCGTTAACTCGCATCCTGTCTGCGTTGGTCAGAGAAAGCCGCCGGGCAAAACAGCAGCCCTGCCTCGGTGACTCTTTTCTCCCAGTTGCACGCATGCTTTGGTTTCTAGGGAACACGACGACATGTTGAGAAGAACTTTATTTTTCGAGTCTGCCACCCCAAAAATTGCAGCAAGTCGAGTGGGAAAGCCACGTAGTGAATAGAATGAGGTTGCCCAGATGAGTCAGCGTGGCATTTACCACTGCGTTTTTTTTTCAACTTTGAGACCCAGCTTGCAGTGTCTCCAGACCACTTGGTGTCAAAGTCAAGGCCCGGGGGCCAGATCTGGCCCGCCACGTCATTTTATGTGGCACGCAAAAGCAAATGTCGGTGTCAACATTCATGATCCTTGCTTAAATCTGGACTGAAATCTCTAATTCATTCATTCATTTTCCGATCCGCTTATCCTCACAAGGGTCGCGGGGGGGTACTGGAGCCTATCCCAGCCGTCTTCGGGCTAATTGTGTCAAGTTGGGGACTCCTGACTGGAGTCCCCAACTTGACACAATTAGCGCATCAGCTTTGGCACGCTCGGAGATGGGAGTTCTCCGGCTTGGAAAAGTTCTCTGGTTCTATGCGTCGACATTTTGAGGGGGGGGGGGCATGACAAGAGTGATGTTCCAAAGCTTGGAGCGACTGAAATGATTGCTCCGATGTGGCTTTGACGACAAATGAAAAACTGGAGATTTGAACTCCTGAATTGACTCTCGCAAGATAGTTTGGAGAGAAAGAGAATGGAGTGAGGTTCCCTAGCTTGGGGAAGTTATCACCTCAATTTACCTCCGCATGTCTACTTTGATACGCCCGGATCGTCTTTTGTTGCTTTGACATTAGGCGACATCATGAATGGAGTGCAGTTCCTCTGCTCGGCAACGTTGGCGCATTAACGATTGTAGCAAATGACTTCAGCTGGTTTCACAGGACGACATGTCTGGCCTCTGCTGTCACATGAAACGTGACACGCAAGTACTTTCACCTGCGTCTCCCACGAGATGACGACACCTCCGTTACGGGATCGTATTTGCGCCCCCCCCCCCCCCGAAAAGCCAGAGGACCGACCGGCATGGAGTGGCGAGCGGCGGTTACGCAACGACGCCGCGCCAGAAGCAGCGACTCAAGAAAATGGACGTTACGTAACCAACGAGGAGCATTCGTGCAGCCAGGCGGAAAACTGGGCGCTCCGGATAGGCTGACGGGAGGATAAAAAGGATATTGTGTGGTCAAAGCTGCATTGAGGTGTGGGAAAAAAAAGAAAAAAAAAAAAAGAAAGAAAAAGAACATAGTCCAGCAGAGGGGACGGACGGAGCTACTCCATCAGGGAAAGAAGAAGAAAAAAAAAAGAAACGTGGTGTGAATGGAAATGTCCCAAATTATAATACATGAGGCACTTTGGGACACTCTTGCTTAAATACAGGCCAGCCATTTGAGTCCACTGATCACCATGCCGTGGGAGCGAGGGACGAAAGAGATGAAGAAGACACAAAAGAAGAAGAAACTGATCCATTTACGCCTAGTTTCGACGCACTTAATTGCTGAGATAAAAGTGGACTTTCCTCAAAATTCTGGGGGGGAAAAAAAATATCGTCCGCTACTCTCTGCTGTGCGTGCGTTTGCGCGAACACGAACGCACGCGAGCGTCTTTCGTTTCGACCAATCAGCGCCGACGTCGCGGATCAAAGAAGCTTCGAGCTACGACAACAGCTAAGCTAAGCTAGCTGAGACGACACGACGCTCGAAGTCGGACGGACATGTTTTTTTTCTGCTCATCCGTTTCCCTTTTTGTCCAAATATATATATATTTTTTTTACTACAACGACTGTCTTGTCCACGACGTCTTTTATTCGTTCCACTGGGGTTTAGCGAGTGTGTTTACAAAGGGACGAAAATCTCTTGACTGTAACTCGTGTTAGTGGCTCAACACGGCTACGATCGTGAAAGCAAAACAACGAACTCAAACTCGTGTTCGTTCGATGTTGTCAACTAATATCCGGATTCATTTTAGGCCATTTTCCCCTCAATTTTCAGGATAATGTGAAAATTGATCCGGAATTCCGGAGGACTTTCCCGGAATTCCGGATTAGCGCATCAGTACCTCTGCGACTCTTTACCGGCGGGATGTTGTTTGGGAGAAGGAGTTTCCCATGACTTGAGCGATTGCCGCAAAGCTGCTCTGACAGACTGCAACAGTGAGAATGGTTCCCTAAATTGGAGAGTTGAGAAATTGGGTTTGTCTGGAGAGGCGGTTTCCAGCTACGGACTGACTGCTTTGACAAAAACAGATCGCAATGGCTCCCTCACTAGGAGACACCGTTTTTGTGGATTTTTAAACGTCAACCAGGCGGAGCAGAGGCGCTACATCATCACAACGCGCGGCACGGTGGCCGTCCTAATGGGAGGAGATCATCTGCGTTTATTTGACCATCCATCTCAACTTTGTACTTCAGGGAAAGCGGCGCGCTTTGAAAGGAAACCAATGGAAAGTTCCACAAACATTTCCATACCAGACTGCGGCATTGCGATTTTTTTTTTTTTTTTTTTTAGAAGAGGGGAGTCAAGTGTTTTAACTTGTCGCTCGCTCCAAAACGATAGACGGCAACAACAGCTGGAAGTCTGCAAGAGTCGCTCACCATCAACCGACAAAGTAATTACAATTGGAGTCAAATGGAACAGGAAATAACCCCCCCCCCCCCCCCCCACCCATCCCCATTTGGAATCCCCGTTGCCACCAAGTTTGGTTTACTTGGCCACGGTGTGGTGGCCTCTTTGGAACACTAAACTCACAAAATCTAGAATTTAACCGCAGTCTGTGTAGCGTGGAACATCGCGAGCTGCATCAGTAAATACGAGAACATCGTAGCAACGTGAAAACCCGCAACTGACTTTCACTCTTGGTCACATGAGCGCCTCGGCGTCGAGACAACTATGATGTCCTTGAAAGAGTGTTTTCAGCTTCTGAAATGATCGTCAAAAGACTGCATTCACGTCAATGTCGTCGTAAATTGAATGAGGTTCCCGATCTTCTTGGCAAAGTTAGCAGCGGAGTACCTTTGCATTGATGCAACTTTGACCCCCTTGGTACGGGGTGTTTTCAGGTGCCGGAATTCCGCTTGGTGGGCCTTCTGACATCAAGTTCAAGAGCATTCGATTGCTTGTCACCGGCATCAATGGATTTTAACTCAGTCACTCCCAAAGACGTTTTTAAATGTCTTTTCAGACTTGGTCTAAAACTGGCTGGTACTGAATGAGTTAAAAACAAAATTGATGACCTATTGAGTGAAATTTGATGATTTCCCTTAACACAGTACCAGGGATTGACTGACCTAAAAAAAGAATAATTAAAAAAAAAATTTAATTAAGTGTTTCTTGGTCGAATCATTCCCGCGTGATTCCGGGCTAAACCGTGGGACGCAGGAGGAGGAAATGCGCTGATTCCGCAGAATCGGCAAGCATCCGAAAAACCTCAAAACGTCACCACGTTAACTCCCTTCTTGCATGTGCCTTATCATTTGGTTGTTGGGTTTTTTTCTGAACCTCCCGCGCTGTGACTGGAACTTAATGTAGCAAACGCCTCCCCTAGTCTCCAAGCCATGTGGGTGCACTTGTTTTCCCCCCATCATTTTTACGTCAACACTGCACGAGCGGGGACACACCGCGAGCAGAAATAACTCTGCTGTTACATAAAATAAAACACCGGCTGCGCCAACAAACGCTCACTTCACACGCCTTGCTTATGATTCCCTGGGACTGGATCTTTAGGTCTTTTTTTTTTTTTGGCGGGATGAGCAGCAACTGTGTCACGATGCTTACGTAATTTATTTGGAGGAATCAAATTAAAAGGCAGTCTGGTTTTGTTGTTGTAATCTGCATGATTGAATCAACACCGTAGCAGCATCTGTCATACATTTCTTTTTTTTTTTTTCATCAGCATCGAAATCCTTGTTGACGTGTTTTCTTCCCACGCTGCTTGATCTGGGCATATGGTGTTTTTTTGCACACTTGGCAAGTGTCACCTTCATGCCCTGCCAAGCAGCCTTGTGGACCACAACAACAAATTAAAATGGCGCTAATCCATGAGTAATGAAATATTAACACTGAGGATGTTTATTTCGTTTTGTCATGAAAGAGTCCACTGCTTTGAATGATCTTTGAGGTTTTTGTCGAGGTATCCTTCCAGTATCCCGGTACTTTATGCAGGTATCGCATCCAAGTCAGAATGTCAGTACCGTGACAACACCAAGTGAACAATGCAAGCAAGTGTAACAGTTTCAAATACGACATAGGACAAAAGTTTTTTTTTTCTTTTTGACCAAGTGACCCATAAGTAGTTTGCGGACAATGCAATGGTAACAAATTTCAAATTTCTCTCTCTCTCTCTCTCTCTCTCTATGTATATATATACTGTATACATACAGTATATATATATACAGTATATATATATATATACTGTATATATACAGTATATATGAATATATTTTAATACATATACAGTATGTATATAAAACAGTTTTTTTCTTTTCAGTACGTAGTGCAACATCTACAGTTTTTGTTTTCTTTTTAGGAAATGAAAGACATGGACAAGTGCAACACTGAGCAAAACCTAACATCTTAAATGCTTTCTTCTGAGGGAAGTTGAAAATCAGTAGGTTGTCTTCTTATAGGTAGGAAATGAATGATGAGCACAAGTGCACCATTGACAGTTTGGACAATGATAAAAATCCAGTATACTGTGTGTAAATATTTGATTGCTTCAAACAACCAAATTTCTCGCGATATTTGCTTTTTCCCTCCTAAATTTCGCCTCTGTCAATCATTGACATTTTCCCAGTGACTCTCTTTCCCTTAACAGAAATGTAAAACGTTAACCTTAAATTGGGTGTGCGTCTAATGTACACCTTTTATTAGAAAAATCAGCAAATATTCTTGTTATTAACCTAAGCTAACGTGGAAAGCTAACAGGAAAAAAATAAAGTCAATTCATGAATCAATATTTTGGCTAGTGTGACTAAAATTGAGTCAATTCCCAGAGCCGGAAAGCAGAATTAGAGGTGAAATTACTCACCGAAGTAGACCGTCTTGTCACACTTGGGGCATTTTGAAGCCATGTTTGGAGAGAAAAGTGATATTCGGCGGATGAATGAGAGCAACGTGCGTATTCTTGTCAGTCCTCAAGACGAGTGTCGTGACCGCTATTCCAGCACCATAGGCTATTCAGCCAACCGCTGCTCATTTGCATAGGCGCGCCCCCGACAATGTTGGTGCCTTCAGGAGCATCAGGGAAAAGGAAAACTGTACAATTCTGTTTCCCCCGATATTGTGATACGTTGTTAAAAATGAGAAAGACATCCAAATAATTCAACAGAACAAAATGAAGAAGCAGCCGTGTACTTTGAGTTTGCGATATTTACAAAGAAAGAAAGAGGGAAATAAACCCATTGATATAGTTCATTACACAATATTCAAAGTTTGTGTCCAATGTTTATTTAAATTAATGCAATTAAACATAATCAACATCTGTTCATCTCACCAATTGCAATCGAATTAGTATGATTGGAAACAATTTAATTCACAATGCAAAAATAATTACAATTAAATTACTATACCACAAGTAACTAAAAGTAAGTTGGCCCGCTTCCCTTCGCCATGCAGCAAATAAGAATGCTGCTGGCATGAGGACCACTGTTCTCATTTTTGCTAGTCTTTTGTTTTATTTTTTATTTTTTCTGTGATAGTGTAAAGAGGGTCCAGAAAAGTTGCTAAATATAGCAAAAATGTTGGGAACTCTTTCTCTACGCATATTTGACATTTTACTTTGACTTCATAGTCACTGTGAGGGCTGGTCAGAGACTGGGGGCGGGCCAGATGTGGGCCTCCCAGCCCTTACGTTGCCCAGGTCTACTCTCAATCTTTGCTGCTTTTAAGCTTTACTGACGCACTTTTCCCCTTCGCACAACAACAGCAGCAGCAGAAGTGGGCCCAGTTTCACAGAATCACAATGCTCCCTTTGAGAGCCACTGCCTCGTAGGAATGCGTTAGGCAATGGAAGAGCGCCTTGGGTGGATCCCATTCCTCCTCCGGTTCCAATCAAAATAACGTCATGTGTCGCATACAGCGAGGACGACTGAGTCAAACGTTTCATTATCACGTTCTCAGGCAGTGCGACTGAGGTCATATGCTTTCACACGTACTGTAGGTGTTGTCTGCCCGGCTGACGAAAAGCAGATTTCGGGACAGTAGTGGAAGCATGGAGATTAAACTATCGTTTCCACAGATCAGCACAATTCAGCCCAGTTTCGTGTGGCATGAGGTTTCATTGTAAAAACAGGAAAGAGTTAAATAACCCATTGATATTAAACTTATTCCTGGCACCCTTTTGTTGGTGATACGGTATGGTCGTGGCAGGATAGGTAGCAGATTTCCATAAGGTTGTGGCAGTTTGATGGTAACGCCAACAATTTGAAAAATCTGGCTAAAGTCAAGCCTCTCCTTTCTCAAGAATACTTTGAAACAGTAATTCATGCCTTTGTCACATCTCGCCTGGATTACTGTAATGCACTTTACTTTGAAGTCACCCAATCCTTCACTAAGTGTATCCAGTTGCTCCAAAATGCTGCTCGCTGCCCAGCTTTGAAACTCATTTTTATTCTTTGGCTTTTGACTCAGCATGAGACTTGATTTTTAGTTTGACCGTTTTCATGCTTTCGACTGTTTTCGTTAGTTAATTTATCGTTTGTTGTTTCTTGTTGTATGAATTATTTTTGCTCCATGTACAGCACGTTGTGTGCAGCGGCGGTTGTTTTAAAGTGCTCGCAAAATACAGTTGAATTGAGTATGATGGCACGGTATGGTATGATACAGACAAAACGAGCGCTCCCTTGCCACCAATCAGCACCATTCAGTTCACTTTGGTATGGTTGGTATTTTCTTTTTCTTTTTTTTTGGTATTGTCAAAAGAGGGGCGCTCTGGTGGCCATCTGGTTACCAAGCTGGCATCACAGTGCAGAGGTCCAGGGTTCGATTCTGCCGTCGGCATTCTTGTGTGGAGATTGCATGCTCTCCCCGTGCCTGCGTGGGTTTTCTCCGGGTACTCCACTTTCCTCAAGCATTCCAAAAACATGCATGGCAGCTTTATGAAACATTCTCAATTGTGAGCGCGGATGGTTGTTTGGCTATGCGTGCCCTGGCAACCGGTCCAGAGTGTACCCCGCCTACTGCCGAAGACAGCTGGGAGAGGTTCCAGCGCGCCTGCGACTCTTGTGATGAAACGCGGATTGTCAAGTGAATCGGAAAGTGATATCGTAGCACTTAGCACCAAGTCATGCTTGGTTCATATTAAATAACATTGAAACTGGCCGAAAGAATACTGTTTGGTCGAAAAATGTCAAGAGAAGAGATGTCGATGTTTCCTCTCGCAGCCGAAGCAAAGTCATCGACTGAAGGGCAAGGACGGACACTGCAATGTTCTCTCGCTTTGCTCCAATGGACACTCGCGTGAAAGCTTGCATCGGCACAATGTCATACTGTAGCATAGTGTATGTCCTCATATTCACTCGGAACATTCACTTCTAGCCCTCAGTGAGGTTTTGTTTTTCCTTTGCGTCTGCTGATGATCTCATTTTTGGGTGGAAACAGGGCTCTAGAAAGTCCGCGTTGGTTGTAAATTAAGACATAAATAGAGACCTGGTAGGATTGAATCTGGTCAATTATTTTTTATTTTCTATTTTTTGAAGCAGGGGGGGGGGCAAGGATGGACTTTGGAGTGTTTGTTCAAATAATATTGTTGTGTGTCTGGTGTGCCTGCGCCTTCCATCACAATTCTTGCAAGTCACAATTTAATATACATTGGACACCCGCATACTCGCACTTGGGCCCCCATGGATTTGCTTATTTGCAGTTTTTTTTTTTTTATCCCCAATATTTTTCCAAATATATTTAAATATATATTTTAAAATGTGTTACTTGTTTCTTCTGTTTGATATATTTATTGGGGATGGTTGTTGAAAATCAATCGCTTATATGTGGGTTTTCACTATTCACAGAAGTTAATTAAAACAAAACTTTTTTTTTCAGATTTTGTTTATTTTTATCTGGGGTTGAAACAAAACCAATTTAAAAAAAAACACATATTATGTATACTGGTTGTCAGATTTTTTTCTTTTTGTCTTGTTGAGAATAATTCCAAACTTAATAAGACCTTTGTTCTTCAAAAACAAGTATCGCCACATTTTCACTTTAGGTACGCATGGTAGTTATGTTTAAGTGGCGTTGGGATTAGGATCTCGGTTGTCATGGGTTCCTTGCAAATCACATGCGAAGACCGAGCGAGTCTGCGTTAATAATTGAAACGTTCCCACAACGCCCAGCTCACTGTCTGCTGGATTATTTTAGAAACAGACGCCGCGCTTGGGAGGCGACGGCAGCGCGATGATAAAATGCCGGCGGACAGACTTGAGTGTTCAGTGGGATTCGAACGGGCAGATACATTATCTTGTGGATAAGACTTAAGAGCTCCGCTTCGTCTCCCACCCCTCTTTTTTGGCTCTCGTTCGATGGATGCAGCGAACGGGTGGCAGCGTCCCTATTTCTGCGTCTCGGACACAGATGGAAGATAAAAAGATGACGATTTGGTCTCATTTACTTGCTGGCTCTTCCAACCTACTGTAGAGGCCATAAGGAAAAGAAATCTTCTGTCCTTTGAGGGGTCTTGAGATGATACAAATGTTTATCTTGAAATCCAGTAGGGTTGATCCCGAAATATACCTCGAAGCAGTCTTGTTGTCGAAAGAAACATCCTGTCGAGGTGTGGTCTACTTCCCCTCTAAAACAGTGGCGGACGTCTCGGCTTTCACTTCTGTCAGCACTTCCGAAGTTTGGTCACGATGGCGACCGGGACGCCAATCGTCTTTCTGCGCTGCTGCGCGGGACCCGTTCTGGCTGAATGACCTTGAGGGGTGACGGCAACATTACAGATTGTAAATTTTCTGAGGCTTGAGTTCTGATGTCAGTTTTCACGCTGTTCATGCTCGAGTCAGGAGTCAGGGTTCAAATTCGTTATGCTTAGTCTAGTTCGTATCTCCGTCGGGGACTCGGCGACCTGCGATATCATGTCTGCAGCGGGCTCGGATTAGCCCTGCGGAGACACAACAAAGCGTTTGTTCCGAGCTCCGATGGCGGAGCATTTTTCTGGAGTGCAGAAGGGCGAGTGACATTTTCTTTGGCGATGGCCGGTTGCGAGGGTTTATCCCCAGTGGGAGAACTTGAGATTCCACTGGGGTCCATTTTTAGGCTTGTGGGTGCCTAATGTCTTTTTCTTGTAACTGTTGGCTTTTGCTTGGAACTTTCTCTGGTATGCCAGCTCTTCAGTAGTCGGAGGAGCGCTCAAAAATGAGACTTGTAGCATCTATGGTGATGCCACAGTGAAGGAAGTGTGTGGTGGAGAAGAAGCCGGCGAACTCATCTCATATATTTGGGTTAAAAGCTTTGTCAAGACATTCATGCATATTTTTTTAAAATTCAACGAAAGTTTTGTTGACTTTTGGGAATTTTGACATTGAATTGCGAAAAGAGGCCTTCGTTGTCATGTTCTGCTCATTTGCCGCTCACCGTTTTATTTTCAAGAATCAGACACGGCAATGTCCCTCAAGTTCTGTCTGACAGCGACACTCTAATAAAATTCAGCATCTCGTTATCTCAATAGGCAAGCCGCAGCGACTGTGTGAACGCACGCTTTGTGGCCTGCGTTGGCAATTTCTCGCTGAAACGGTCAAGCTAATAAATTCCGCCTCGACTGTTTTATGCCTCTGATCCTGATGTCGTCATGCATTTAATCATCTTCAAATGGCAAAATGCAACGGCTGCCGGAACACACACATCCAACCCGTTACGTGACAATTTGCCGCTTCGGCGGTACCGCGAAATACCTCTGAGTCCCCAGTTCAGCGGGAATGCATTCAAATCATTATCGGGAGCTCCTTTCATGCTGTCTGTCAAAGGCAGGATGAACATTTCGCAATCCCAGCTAAATAACACAATTGTTGCTTTGATTGTCTTATCTATGCGCGACTCTACAACAATTAGGAACATTAAAGCATGACTTAAAATGTTATGAGAAGGTGACCTGGCAGGAATTAATTCATTTTACATGACTTTATCTAGGAAAGAACTCAATCAGCATCAAGTTCCAGCTCCATTCAAACAAGTGAGAGTCCCTTGCCGACGGGTCCGAAAGTCAAAGGAATGTCCATACATTTTCTCACCATTCCGGCAATTCCTGTTTTTGGCGTGTCGTTCCCCCACCCAAAGCGGACAAATCGGAGACACCAACTGCCACCACTTTCAAATCGAGACCAAACGTGCAGAAGGTCACCGGCTGCGCTGCTGTCATCTGGTGGAATGCGACAGTCCATGCTATGGGATTCTCAAGCAAGGTGGGGCGGGTGAGCAAATAAATAGTCCACTATAGGACTCGAAAGGAGACATAGTCTGGAAAATTTGTGTCTCTGAAGTGGCTGCCCACCCACCAAATGTGAAATCAAACAATAAATGAAATCTTAGCTTCTTTTTTCAGAGAATGTGTCAGATTGTGACATCACAGCGGGGCTAATTAACATGCTAGGCTGCGGTGCTAGCACAGATTGCCAATAGCTAACAGCATTCCCTGCATTATCTTGTGATAATGTGATTATAATGTTTAGCGACATGGTGGTGGGAGGTACAGTCGCACCAGTTGTCAACAATACTCACGGGCATATATTCTTTATCCTCCATGGAAAAACAGTTTTACTGCGGTTCAGTTGTGACGAGTCGCTGATGGTGTAATCGTACACTCGCCTGACTTGTGCGCGGGCATCGCGGGATCGCTTCCCACTCATTGACGGTGTGGATGTGGGCATGAATGGTCATTTGTCTCTCGATGTGCCCTGCAACTGGCTGGCGACCAGTCCAGGGTGTAGTCTGCTTTACGCCCAAAGTCAGCTGGGATAGGAGGTGTTTTAAATTGTGGGAGAATAATACGCACTTTTCCTTTCAGAGTGCCTGCCTGTGTAAAGGAGGCTCCCTGCTGGTAGATTGAGACTACTACCACAACTTCAACAACCAGCAATGGGGAAAACGCAGGCCGACAGCTCTCTCTAGTGTCTTTGAAAGGTCATCACAGCCAGCGTCCACTTGAGAGCCTCCATCCCATCACACAAGAAATGGACTAAAGTATTGGGACGCGGCCTTGACTGATTGGATGAAGTGAAAAGTAATAATAACAAAAATAATACATTTTATTTGTAGGGAATAATGTCAAGGAGAATGTCGGAATTCCTGACCATTTGTAAATGTGATGGGTCAACGAACACTATAACAGTTAACGTAATGTGTATTTTTTTCTGGAAGTGCAAATTCCTGAAAAACCAAATCACATATTTGAAAAAAAAGGGGAATAGTTGAGAACAAAAGTCATACATTTCCCCTCAAAATAGCATTTTTAAGATATAGGCAATTTTTTTTCAAAAATGAACATTATATTTTCTCGAAAAGGGAATTTTTTTTAAGGAAATTTGTTTTAATTAGATGTATCGTATTTTTGAGAATCTAAGATGCAGATTTTTCCTGTTGTTAAGTCTTTTATTTTATTGATTCTTTATTATTAGTTTTATTTAGATTTTTTGGGAGAAAAATCTTTTACTTTCAAAAGCCAAATCATACTTAAAAAAAAGCTGAAGATTTGAAAATATGTATGTATTTGAGAATAAGTAATATTTCCAGATTTTTTTTGAGGATGGCAGTCACATATTTTCTTTTGACAAAATACTGTACAAAGTCACAAAGGTGCATGTTTGAGAAAAAAGATGTGAATGTTTGAGGGGAAAAAAAATGTTGATTAAAAACACTGGATATGTTCCAAAGGTTCTGGTTCTGTGGTTTGAGAAAAAAAAAAACGCCTACGGAAAAAAAAGGGTTAGGCCTTTTTTTCTAAAAACGGTACATACGCCAGCTCTTCTGTTCCATTTCTGAAGCTGTTCTTTTGCAGTATCTTTGTGTAAAAGAAGTTAAGCCATACATGGTATCTTGGCACAGGTCCCCCACATAAGCGGAAAATGTGCAATCTGCCTTTCTTTCCGCGTTTATTTTCACAAAAGGGACCATACAGCATCCCCTCACTCAGCGCTGCAGGCACCGAGCCAACATTGAGACTGCACACTTGATCGGAGGGGGTGTTAGCCATTGGCTCTTTGGTGGTCACGTGACCACAAGGCCCAAGTCCCATGTGTCGGGCTCCTGTAATTGAGGCTTACACATGGTATAGATCAGACAGAGCTCTGACCACAGCATTCCTGCAGCAATGAGAGGACGTATGCCTTCATACGCGCTAGCAAACGTCGCTAAAATGCTCCTTAAAGACGCCATGTTTTTGCCAGTTAACCAGCTCCACGCTTGAGAATAAACACGCCTTCTTATGCACGCTCAATCAAATTACAACGATTAAGCCTTCATACCGTGATCGTGTACTCTCATTGGGCGGAGGGATTTAGAATTATCATTGTGTGCCTGGTAAATGGACATTAAAGCTGCAGTGTGTAATTTTATTTTTATCAGCTCCTTTTTCTGTAAGATTTCATGTTGAGCGGTGACATTTTCACACTGGCACACCTAAAAAGATGTATTGGAAATGACACATTTGACCAAGCAACGGTCCCTTCTCTCCCGTTTGTAAGAAGCTAACGAGACATATCATTTTTCATTTCTATTGCAGAAAATAACCAACAATGATCCCTTCTGAACAACCCATCTTCTTTCCAATTCGGCTTTTTTTTCAAAGCAGTAAAAAAACAAAAACATACTAGAATCACGACATGGCCCAAATGTAGGGGTCACCAACCAGAGAGCTACTTCTTGGGTTTGACACCTGGTTTACGTCACAGCAAAGCGACGGCTCTGTTGTTGTAATGCAGATTTCCAGACTAGGAGGGCGACAGAACTTCACTGCAGATCGAACATCTCCATGCATTGGAAGAGTTGGATCTAGAATAACAAAAATTACACTGCGACTTTAGCTGTAATATCACAAAAATGAAGTCTTAAAATTTTGAGCTGTGCACTTCAGCAAACAAAAAGATTAGATGATTAGATTAATTGTAGGTGAAGTTTAGCGTATGCGCGTTCACGTCAGGGTTCATTGAAGAGCGCAAACGTTCGCAAAGTGTTCGCTCGATGCTTACTAGATGTTCACCAACAGTTTGTATGTTTTTCTTTTTTAGAACCTGTTCAAAATTTCCTTGCGACAAGAAAAGTACAGGCAAACGTCTGGCGACCATTTCAAACGTTTGTGACCTTGACCTTGAACGTACCTTGACAAAAATGCAACATCGGCTACCTTCGCAAACGCTAGCAAATGTTCGCTGCTCAGCAAGATATGGACTTCATTAGGGTACAATGCTGTCTTGTAAAGAATATTTTTGTATTGACTTCTCCTTTATTTGTTTCTTTATTTTGGGGTTCGTGTTTGGCTATACAGAAGAAGGATAGTAGGACAGTAATTTGAAAACCGCAGTTTCTTTACTTTCATAAACAATACTTAGTGACACTTTTTTCTATCTTGCACTGGAAAAATACTCCATATATATATTTCCTTTTGTCTTTTGTCTTGAATTCACTTTTTTTAAATTAGGTTTTGGGGCACGTTTTATTCTTTTGAAAACGCATCGTTTTAGGTTAATCATTATTTTTTTAAAATATTTGTTATATATATATAAAATATATATTTTAATATTTGTTATATATATGTAATATATATTTTAATATTTGTTATATATATATATATATATATAATATATATTATATATATATATAAAACAAATATAAAAAAAATGATTAACCTAAAACGATGCATTTTCAAAAGAATAAAACGTGCCCCAAAACCTAATTTTAAAAAAGTGAATTCAAGACAAAAGACAAAAGGAAATTAAAAAGTCGGTCACGTGACACTTGGCTATTCATTTTCAAAACAAGCTAGTAGAAGCCTAAGGGCATGAAAAAAAACCAGACAGAACAAAATAAAAGTACGATTAGGAGATAAGCATTTTTATTTATTTGTAAAAAAAATCGTCGAGCTTGGGTCGCCCCCCCCCCCCCCCCTCCCCGCCCGGAGCTGCGTTCGGGTGTACTGTCTCTTTAAGGTCTCCAAGGCTGGTCTGTTTCATATTGATCCGGCCACCATTTTCCAACACACAGCGGCGGCAACGCAGCTAGCAACACGGCCCACCGACAGCTAGGGAAGCAGGCGATCGGGGAGACAGCGAGCCGACCCACCCTCACGACCCGGAGAGAGGAAGCTTCCTTTCCCTCGGCACCGGCAGGGCAGCCATGGCGGCCAACATGTACCGGGTCGGAGGTAAGACAAAGTGAGGCGGGGGGCGACGCTGGCAGCAGGGAGGTTTGTCTCACTCACTCACTGAGTCTGTCGGTCCCAGTTGGAGCCACCGTGGTAAATTCTCCATTGATGCATTTGTCTTTTTCTTCCTCCTCTTCCTCCTCCTCGTCGTCTTGTTTTACTCCCCGGAGGATATATGAGAGCCTTCCTCACGATGAAGGCTCGCGGATGGCGATGTGGAGTCGGTTTTTTTTTTTTTTTTTGTCAAACTTACAATGACCGCCAGCTACCACACCGTTAAAAGTTATTATAAACTTCTTTCGTCTTATGGTTTTATTCGTTAGAACGCCCCCCCCCCCTTTTACATACAAAGTGAAGGCTTGGAACTCTAGTGTGGAGTTGGTGCGATGCTGAAATCTCCTGAAGAAAAAAAAAAGTCTTCGTGACAAAATGAATTTCAAGCACACGAGACAAAACATTAGGGACACCTGCAAATAGGGGAGTGTGAGGGTGGGCGTCCAGCGACGCGTGAAATAGTCGTCGGACAGCGACAGTTGCTTTCCATGCGAAAAGTTGGCTGTCGTGTGTTCAACTTCCAACCCCTGTCCTGTCATTCCAGAATTCCCTCACGCGCAGGCGTTGTTCATCTCAAATTGGATCTCCGAAGGCGAAATCTCCGGGGCGACATAAAATAAGTTGTTGCAACAAGTTGGGTGTCTGGTGTTAAACATCACACCCCTCTCCCATCATTTTCAGAATTCCCGTCGTTGCAACTCTGATAGGACCCGCGAAGGTGGAATATTGCATGGCCAACGTCTTTCCTCCCAAATCGCACAAACAAAAATGCCGGCATGACATATCAAATGGTTGTCGCTTGATGACAATTGTTTTTGACGCAAGCAGTTGAGTGTCACGTGAACGTCAGACCCCTGTCCCGTCATTCCGGGATTCCACTTCACAAAGGTGTTTTTTTTTTTTTTGGTCTCAGATAGAACGTCCTCAGGTGAAGATTGCAGACACGATGTATAAAATACTTGTCTGCAAGCAACAATTGCTTTGGAATCAAGAAATGAAGCATCTGGTGTTAACATCACACCCTTGTCCTGTCTTGCCGGTATTCACTGACGCACAAACGATATTACTCCTCAGAAAGCTGAAAATTGCCAGGACACTCACATCAGACATGGAAAGATTTGCCTGTGTGGAATGGGGCCAAAACTGCCATTTTCAGTGTTTACGTGAGAGCAAGGGAAATTATAGGGTATAAAAAATTCACGCCCTTGCCCCGGTGATCCACAAATCTCTTTCACACCGGCATCAAGAATGAAATGGAGAACTGTTGGCTTTGAGTGTTTATGTGAAAACACGTACACTTGTTTAAAAAAAAAAGACTGAATAGGCGCTTACACACTATCCTCTCACAGGATTTTTCAGGGGGCCTTTTACCAGCTTTTAATTCTCTCATGAAAGTTGAACTGTGATTGAGGGTGATTTGAGCGAAGAGCAAAGAAGAGCAGAAGAAAATTAGAAATTAGGGCTGGACGATTTTGAAAAATAATCTACTTGCATTTTTTTTTCATTAATATTCTGATTGCAATGTAATATACGATTATTTTATTTTTTTTTAATTGATTTATTCTTCCCATATGGAAGAATACATTCATTAAAAAATAATAATTGCACAATAAATTGCTATATACATATATAAAATAAATTAATCTGCTTTACAATAAACTCTCAGGTTTATACTCCATGAATATTTTGGTGTTATAGGTCAGGTTTATGATGAAATAAAGGTAAATGAACCATCAATTAATGTCAAAAGACACTGGACAGCACATTTGCGCCTCTGAAAGCTCATGTAGACATTATATAAATCAAAATATAAAATATGTATACATGTAAAAAAAAAGAAGCCTACCAGCCAACTGAAATAATGTCTAACCCCCCCCCCCCCCAAAAAAAATTGCAGCAGTGTCGATTTTAATTTGATGAATTGTTCAACACTTCCGGGAGCTAAAAGAAATAAGGTGATTCCTAGTTTATGTACACATACGCCCTTTGTACGTTGTTGAAAAACTCCCAAAAGTTGTCTCGTTCAAGTCATCATTCCTATGATTGAGGTTTCCCCTTGAGCTGGACTTGAGGGAGAACCAGAGCCGGCTCCCGACCCTTCCCTGCCCATGTCTCGATATGTCACAGATCAGTGGGGGAATCGGAGGCGGAACCGAACACAAATCAACAATCTCCCGCAAAGCTTGACTCAATCGTTGTCATCCATGACAGATTTTCAATCCAGATGGGCACGTTGTCGTTTCTCTGCCAGTCGGAAAAACAATCCCCAAAAAAATAGCGCATGGGGCTACCTAAGGATGACGTCCTCCAGAGCGGCGTGGAAAAGTTGAGACTCGAACCGGTCAAGAAGTCTCGTCGGTTCCACGACCATTTTCTGTTGAAATGCGAGCGGTTCAATTTGAGGAGGCGTCCGTCCGATGGGGAAATGATTTGCTTCGTGTGGAGTATCAACGGCTAATTAATGGCATTTTCCCGACCCGTTCTCGTTTTAACTACTCCGATTGTAGCGCGCGAGCCGAGATGCATTTGAATGTCGCAATTAGCCCCGGACGCAGCGCGACCAAATTCGCCGCTGAGTCTACATCATCGTTTTGCATAAGAAACCAACGCTGCTTTGCGCTTTCTCTTTTTGCACTTAGAATCCAGCCAAGAGGAAATCTTTTGATTGAATGTTTCAGTCCAACTTTTTGGAGCCCTTTTTGAAGGACGCTGACCATTTTGCAAGACAATGCCGGGGCCATCTCGGGAAAAAAAAAGCGACGACTTCCCCCGAGTGAATGAGACTGGGACAAAGGCTGCTTTGGCAGGCCTTGATGTCTTTGTGCCACCCCCCCAACACCCGCCCCGCCCCCCCAATCCCTCGGTGCGGGCCGCCATCCATACTTCCTGCACCCACTTCCCGGCTTCCCGCCGCTTGGCGTAAGAAAATGTTTCCAACAAAGCACCGGTTTTAACTGTCCAAAATCCTGTTATGATCATGCCTGGGGGGGCCGGTGGGGTGACGTCCACCACAAAAATCGCAAATCTCAGAAATGTTTCAAAATTGCTCCAAATTTCCCATCAGAGCCAGCAGCTGCTTTCCGCTTTGACGTTCACGAAGCGAGAGAAGAGCAGAGAACTGGCGACTCATTTTGTCGGAAAGAGGTACTTTTATTGTGGTGCTGTTTTATTTTGAAAATTTTGACATTTCGTAGACTTTTTACAGATCTGACCGGCTGGATGGGATCGGCGGCTATTTTGCAGATCGATCGATGTTGTCATTGATCCGGATATGCAAAGTAGAGACATTATAGCAAACACAATCGTTTTCATTCCGAGGACTTTCTACGCTGTTATCGGTAATTAGATTCTTAACGATCAGGTTCTCATCATATACAATCAGACCCCCCCCCCCCACCCCTGTATTTATCACGATAATTTGTCCACTGTAGCAGCGGCTGTTCTTGAAAGGCTTAATATCGTAATCGTGTGAAATTCTGCAAGATCTCCCCAAAAGTTATTTAACAATAACAAAAAAAACTTTTTTTCCACACCACGTGTGGCATCAATAGTTCTGTTTCTGACTAGCTAGTAGCTCACGCATCCCCCCCCCCCCGCCCCCCATCACGATCGTGCCTCGCCAGGCTGGTTCAAATCAACTCTACAGCGCCTCTCGGTGACACGCCTCGATTGGCTCAGGCCGACCTCGACGTCACGGTCTCGGAAGCCTGCCGGAAGGTTTGATGGGGCGGGGGTGGTGGGGGGAGGGTAGGCTGCGGCAGGAGGGATGATGGGAAGCGGAGGGAGACGGAGCGACGCTGCTCTACCCCGCCGGCTCTCTCACGTGGTGGAAACTGCCAGCGGCGCCACTCTCCACTTCTTGCAACTTCTCAGTCGTTCCCTTCATGGCAACTTTGTTCCCCGGCTTGCAAACGACGAGGACAGCCCGAGCGCTTCCACCTTTTTCGGTGGCGACAAAAGCACCAGAAAGACTCTTTGTTGTGTCACGATGTCATCCGGCTTGCGATTGAATCGTTCGCTCTTCGGGCAAACGTCGACATTTTCTTTGGCGGTTTGGATGATAATGCCCCCCCCCCCCCCCCATTATGCCATTCACGTTTTGAATTGTACAAGAAAGGATCAAAGCATTTTATTTGAACAGGGTTGACCTGAAACCAAATCAAGCCGTGCAAGGTTTTGAGACCCAGCCTAAGCCCGTATTTTAAAAAAAAAAACAACGTACACGTTTTTAGGCTAACGTCACCATTTTTTCGCTAAGAGTCCCAATCCTCCGCTGTAGGCGTGGCATCTGTAAAGCTGACTTCTCCCACTTGCCTTTCCGTATGAAAACAAATGGCGGCAGTCGGGTTTGTCGTCGCCCGGGGGTGGGGTGGGGGGGGGGGAACATAGTTGGGGGATGGGCATCTGTATGTGTTTTTGTGCATTTCGAGGGGGGGGGGGGGTGGGGGGAAACGGTAGCTCCGGGCGGCCGACCAAGTGTGACCGACAGTATCAGCTGACGGTGCTCGGCCAAGACTCATGCCGGGCTAAGACCGGGCGCCGCACCAAGCCCGGGGGGGCTTGCGGGGACATCCCGGTGAGTGCTCAGCCTCCCGTGGCGCCGGTCCCGTGCTGGCCAGCACCCGCACAAATCCGCACACGCAGGGAACAATACCATTGTATGTGCGGGTCCTGAGATAACGCAAAACTCTGGACATGATGATGACAATAGTCGCTTTTTGTTTCAAAAGGCGAGCTTATTCAAGATGACTGATGCCTCTTTTTTTTTTTTTTCTTGATCCCCTTTCCCAATTTTACACCCCTCCTCCTCCTCCTCCCTGCAGATTATGTTTATTTTGAGAACTCGTCCAGTAACCCGCTGCTGATCAGGAGGATAGAGGAGTTGAATAAGGTGAGTGTGTGTGTGTGTTTTATTTATCCGTACGGTGGTGGTTTATACATCCGCCTCCTTCCAGAACGCAATTTTTTAAATAATTAACGAGCAGTCGAAGTCGGCCGGCGCAGTCGTTCCCGATGGCTCCTTCCGTCCGTCCAAAACAGTCCAGCGGTTTTAACGACAACGAAGCCGTTTTCGGGGAAGGTCGTCTGTGAAGAAGCAAACGTTGGGACAGCTGTTTAACAGCCGCCTATTCGCGACTTGAGGTGCACGTGGTCCTCGGTTTACGACGTGCCGACATTTTGAGATTATGAACGACTTGAACAAAAGCGCTCGGCCACACGAAACAGGAAGTCTTGTTTCGTTACCGCCGTAGTTGTCGTTTTTTTTGTTTTGACATTCATGGCCCAGAAATGTTTTTCGTGCAAATAAATACCGCGATAATGATTTCGGTTAGTGACAGACGGCAGTACAAAGTCGGTGTCTGTAACCACGGCACTTTGTCGTACACGGAGGACCGCCTGCAAGGACTAAAAACACACTTGACAAAACAGTACAGACTGGTTGCGCTTGCAAAACTTGCATTGGGCCAAATTGTGCAGTAACCGACTTGAACCAACAGGTGGTGATAAAAAAAAAAAATTTGCTATATGATAGTTCACATGGAGTGCTGCCCTCTACAGGTCTGGAGTGGCACACCCTGCATGTCATGAATTTGGAGTGAAAACAATACTTTTTCTTTCTTTTTACTTTTACTTTTCTCTCATGGGATGAATAAAGTGATCTGTCTGTCCGGCCTTCCATCTATCGATCGATCCATCTCTCAATCATGTTTTTTTTTTTTTTTCTCGCTCACGTGTATTTACTCCATGTCCTGGTCATCACATTTGATTAGCGGTGCACTTGACACATACCGAGGTCCACAGATCTATATCGAGATGACCATTATTGCTTTTTTTTTTTTACACTTAATTATTTCGAAGCCCACCATAATCAATACGTTGCTGCCATCTTAAGCGTTTGTAAGTCACGTTATGACTCCGTGGCGAGAGCTGACACCGCACTGAAACTTACCCTCTCCTTTTTTTTTTTTTTTAAATGCGTTTTCATCTATCGTCGACGCGTGTGTCTGCACGCTGCGTGTGTGAGACGGCAACACCTGTTGCCATGGTAACACCGTTTGTCTCTCCTCCGCAGACCGCCAATGGGAACGTGGAGGCCAAAGTGGTGTGCTTTTACCGACGGAGGGACATCTCCAGCACGCTCATCGCCCTCGCAGACAAGCACGCCAGTGAGTGACCGAGCGTAACTCCGTCCTGAAAACCCGTCGAGAGTACCGCGACTCTTATTTATCCCAGGGCTACTGTACTTACTTGTACGTAAAAGCAGATTGCAGCCCCTCTCCACACCAGTCGCAATATGAGGACACCTCCATGTGTGCATATTTGCCTTTCATTCAAGTGATTCTTGGAGCTAGCGCGGTACAATGAAGCGCTGGCAGGTTTTTTTTTTGAATGGCTTCCTGGCTGCTTCACGAGGAGGTTGGCAACGATGGAGAACTTTAAAAAATAGTGTATGGAAACAAAGCGCTAATGAGAAATACTCCCAACAAGGCATTCAATCGGCTGCCAATAAGCCTCACTGTGCTCCGCTCCCCATCCAATTGTTTGTGACGCTGCACACAATGCGTGAAGCGCCGAAAAAACCCCACGTTTTAGTTACCGCATTTTCACGACCAGATGGCGCACCGTATTGAAAGGCGCAGTTTCCGTTATGGGTGCCATTTCTGTATATCATACATACACAAAACGCACCGCATGATAAAACGTATGTTATCTTTAAAAATAAAAATATGGTAGCATGCATGCACGCTAGCGTATGTTTTTAAAAAAAAGCATCGGGAGCAAAACTGAGTTCGGCGGTACTTTATTTTCAGCGTTTAACAACGTACTCGCATTATTTTTGGATCGATCCTCAGCCACAAATCCGCAGGAGCGGAAGGTGGCCATGTTTTTCCTTCTCGTCCGCTCGAAGTTGCTGCGCCGCGGTGGTCCTGGCCTGAAAGCATCGTTGGCGCCGTTTCCTAAAACGAAAGCATCATGAGTGACCTCCTTGAAAATGTTCGATTTTCATTTCATCTGCAAGCGTTTTTGCCATTTTTTCGAACGCTTCTCCCGGCCTGTTCTTTGTCCGTGAATCCATCGCTCGAGTTGGTCTTCCGACTCGGGTTACCTTGCCTTGTTTCAGCGGAAACTCCGCTTTGTCTTCTTGACTTGGCGAAGCTCGTTCTCCCGCTTCCTCCGGTTGCAAACTATCGCTTCGCTTATTTTAAATACTCTGCTTGATTATCATTTTCCGAACTGATCGCTTGAAGCTTGAACTGTGCTTTGTCGGCGTATTTCTTTTCCGGCGTCCGAAGTTGTTTTGTCCAACGCACTACCAGAATTCTATTATTTATTTATATATTTCTCAACGTTATTTGTTATCCATCACAATTTGATATTTCGGGACAGATTTCAGCAAGAATCACGATAGTTGACGCGCATGATTTGCACCCGCGGGCCACATAAAATGATGTGGGGGGCCGGATCTGGCCCCCGGGCCTTGACTTTGACACCTGTGTTTTAAACTGAACAATCATCATCAAATCCTGTTTTTGGAACCAAGTGTCGTCAGTTGCCATGTGTTCGTCCACCTCGCCGTTGCTTGTTTTTCTGTTTAAGATACCGCGTACCGCCGTCAGCTTTTTGGCCATAGTAGGCGTCGACACCTCAGCGCTCTCACATGTCACAAGGGCGTTTCAGAAAGAGCGCAAAGATCTGCGCATTGGTGCAAATCGGTGCACTTTTGACCAAAACGTATTTTTTTTGTTATTTGTTGTTCTGTCGAAAATAATTGTAAATAAGTGAGGATTCACTGTGCTCTTACACCCTTAATGTGCCATAAATGTTGTACAACAACAGAATCCGCTTCTAATAATACGCTCCGTGTCTTCTGCGTGGGGTTCCTCATTGTTTCGGCCACCTTGTCTGGCGCGATGTTTTGGATCCGCAGCCCTCGTTGCGGTGTCTCAAGTTACCGACAATGCTGACGCGGGACAAAAAACAAGCGCAGCTTGAGACGAGACGAGCTCGGGCTCCTTCTTGCGAGCGCTTCCAGCTTTCCGGGCCTGCGTTCAATAAAATAACACACAGGGTTGATCTTCGACTGCATGATAAGATCGGGCGTCTAAACGTGGAAGCGCACGTATGACTGTGCCGGCGGACTTCGCTGATGCTGGGTTGAGGAGTTGTCTCCTACTACAAAATTGTGTGACTGCATTCGGAGCGGCGTTATTTATTATGATTGTATTTGTGTCAGTGGCAAGTCTTCAAACATGCTAAAATCCTTCAAATTTGCTAGCTGAGGATTTGGACAACTTGAACAATGACTCTGAACGATTAGTCGATGATTAAAGTCGTCGTCCATAAACGTGATCATCGATTAGTTGTCGATTAATTTTGACACCTCTACTTCAAATCGAGACTGACTGCTCGGGTATGACGCAGACTTTTTTTGTGGCACTAATCATAAAAACAAGGTGACAAGCGGCGGCCGTTTTTGTGGAATTCCCACTCTCAAAAAAAAAGAAAAAAAATTACAACGAGCACTATCTTGAAATGCCTCTCAAATCCTCCATAAGAAATTAATCCAAGAAGAAACAATGGATGAGTGAAGTACTTGGCCTATTTTACTGCCCACGCCGCTCCTCTCACCAATCTATTGGCGCAATTTAAGATAAGATAAGATAAGATAAGAAAACTTTTGTCTGTCTCACAATGGAGACATTCGCAATTAGGTGGAGTTCTTATGGCACGGGAAACATCACGCTAATTTTGGTGCATCGACTTTGAGGAACGCAGCAAATTTTGGCCCTCAAAGCTCGATAAGGGTTGCCAGCTGACGGCAACCCTATCGCTCTTTTGGAATTCAATGGTCGCCATCTGTCTCGTCAACACCGTTCACATTTGGTAAAAATCAGTTCATATTTTTATGTTTGGGGAGTTCGCGTTCGAATGATGCCCGGAAATGTCGGAAATTACCGTCAAATGTGTGATGTCGCTATGTTACTGAAACAGTGGAGGAAAGTTAGCTGGTGGGGAACTAAGGTGCAAAAAAAACCAAAAAAAAGTGAGTCATGGCGAAATTAAATACTGAATGGGAGGAGTCAGGTGGTGCAAATACCAAGCTGACCGACCAATGAGTAGGCTGCTTTGATCGTGGGGGTGGGGCTTGTTGAGGCCCCGTCGAGGGAGCGTTCTGAATCTACGCAAGCAAAAATACTTGATCAATGACTCACAAGCACACGCACACTAACACGCGTACACACACTCATGCAAGACACACGCACAGTTGGCCGCCGTCCTCCACTGATCCACAGCGACGTCGAATTAAACCTACCCACAAGCTATCTCTGTAACTGGTCGATCACGCATATGTAAGAAACGTGTGTAACGCATGCACGCACACACACACACACACACACACTTGGCTGACGAGACGCACACAGGATGTAGCCCACACCCATGCAGCCATGGATTTCTTTCTAGAAGTGCCTCGCCAAACGGCATTGGAGCTGTTGAAAACCGGCCTGCTTTTGCCTCAAGCTAGCACCGTTAGCCTCGCGTTTTGTTGTTTTAGTATGACTTTATTTTAAGTTAGCCCGCCCCACCCCGCTGCTCATACATGGCACACGGACGTTTTATTTTATTGTTGGGGAAATGTTGAGTTTCGTCACTTAAATGTGTCACAATCTAGGTCAAGCCCAAGACCATACCAAGCAACTGACCTCATAACCAGCAAAGCTGTTATAGGCCACGATTTGGCTTTGACGCTGTGCGCCGTCACATTTGATGGTGCAGGCAAAAAAATACAAATAAAAAAAATAAAAGTAATCTTAGCAATTTATTGTCGCCACTCTGTCTAGGACAGTGTTGCCCAACCTTTTATTGAGCGGAGTTGACACTGCAGGCAAACCGACATGACGACCCCCCTCCCCCCCACACACACACTACACTCACAATCACCTCCCCTGCCTCACCCCCAAGAGACCCACACCCGCCCCCTCTCATAGTTGTAGCGAAGATTCAGTATACCCAACAACTTTTACCCCTCATAAGTTGACTCTTAGGGAAATATTTCCGGCACTTGAGTACTCTGATATTTGGGGGGGGGGGGGGCTTTTTGTAGGAGAAGGGCAATGCAAAATGTACTGACAAGGAGTGGCAAATTTCCGAGAGCGCCACCCATCACGCAACAAATTCAAGGTCACGTTAATATTGTTCATTTGATGCTGTCCTCAAATGATCATTTGTAAGCGGGGGCCAGTATTGGATTCTGACGAAATGATGTCGATGAGCAGAATGATCTCGCGATTGCCGTGTTAAAATGACGGCTCTCAAAATACAGAAACCTGTACCATGCTGTTCAAATTCATAAATCTTCTTCTTCTGCTGCTTTAATTGTTCTCCGTTCACAGTGTCTCCTCACAGGTGAACGACCAGTGGGCTACTCATGTTGCCTGTGGGGGGCTAACTAGTGCCCACTGGCACCACGTTGGGGGGGGGGGGGGGGAAAGGACAACGCACATGAAACAATAAAAAGTAAAAAGGCATCCGTGTTGGAGTTAGCACAGAGGTTAAATCTCTCCTGTGTGGTGTGTTCATGAAAGTGCCCCCCCTCACCCCGCCCTCCGGCTGTAATTAACCTCAAAGAGGCCGCTCATTTATTTTGTGTTGGTCTTCATACCTGCAAGTAGTCAAATTGCAGCACCACATCCCCTGCTTTTAAGTCCCCTCCGGGACGTTGCCGTGAGAATGTGCAAATTCAAAGTGACTTTTAAATTCAACAGGATGAATAATAGTAAGACGCTTAATGACTGAAGTAAAGCACCTACTGTCCGAAAAAAAATCACTCAATAATTTGGTAAAAAACAGGGGGGCCCCTGAAAATCAAGCCTTTTTGTCATCACAGTGGTGCGAATGAGGAGTCAAATTTTCATTTTTCATACATCGCCAGAGATCAAGCTGCCTTTTAAGCGCCGACGTGAAAAAGAACGCCATCGAGTTGACTTTAAAAACCACCGTGGAAAATCTCGCCGCGGATTCCCGAGACGCGCGTGGAAGAGCCGAATTTGGCCCTCTTTCGATTAGACATGACAAACTTTAGAGCAGCAACTGTCTAACTTGGGAGGGGGGGGGGCTGGTTCGCCCAGCGTTGCTCGCCGTATCTGATGCAAAAAGTCTTTTCTTGCCATGTCGTTATTAAGGTGGAGTCACTTTGTTAAGGCGGGACCTGGAGCCTTGTAAGGCGACCCCATTCGTCAATAATTGATAAGTGGCCCGGACAGGTGAGACGGAGCGGCAATTTGTTGCAGGAGGGCGTGTGCAAGATTGTGCCGGAGTCCGCTCTGCCTCCCTCCCCCACTTGTCTCGCGCTCCCATAATCTCTTTGATTCATTTTTTTCCCGATGAACTTTATTCAATAAGCTCAGTTAATAATTAGCCGCTCGATGAGCGCTCGAATGGAGTGCGCGACTGTGTGTGTGTGCGCCTGTTTATCCCTATGTGAGGGGGTGTCTGTGTATTGATTTTGGCCACACATCCCCGCTTCTGAAAAATCCCTTGATTGCTTTTTGTTCGGCCTTGCGACTCGCTGGCTCTGTCTGGCCTTCTAATGAAAGTCCAAATGAATTGGATCACGTACTCTCCCCCCACTCTCTCTCTCTCACTTGCATTCATAGTCTCTCTCACATTCTCCTTTTTTTTTTTTTACTCTCCGGCGCTTTTGCTCTCCTTCTCCCGCCAGATTTCTCTATTACTCCTCCTCCCCCCTCGCCGTTCCGCCGTCTTGACACATCTCTCTCCCCGTCCGGTGTTCCGCCGCCATTGCCCGCAACGCTGACTTCAACTCTTTCAGACTCTATCGCCCGCATTCTTCCTTACCTCTTTCACCCCACTTCATCCGTTATCGCCAGGCAGGGATATCATCTTAAAAGTGGCATTTGAACGAAACGACTTTATAATAACATCTCAGATTTTGCCATATATCGGATTTTGATTCCAAATTTCACCCCCTCCCCCCACCACACACACACACACACACACACTCTTTACTTACGGAAAATTAAATGTCACGGAGTTTGCCAAACAGACTTCCCCCAAAAAATTCCCAAGCATTAATCATCAGGTTGTGGACTTTCTGAAGTGAAAAATGGGCGTGTTTTTTTTTTTTAAGCTGCTAAAAACCCACCGGGAAATAAGACGAAAATATTTTCCTGAGGCAGTATTTTAAGTGCCAACGTTCAGCCAATTAAAGAGGCCCTTGAAGTAATTACAGCACAGGTGTCAAACTCAAGGCCCGGGGGCCAGATCCGGCCCGCCATGTCATTTTATGTGGCCGCAAGCCAAATCATGTGTGTCAACTTGCATCATACTTGCTAAAATCTGCACTAAATTGTCACGGAAAAAATGAATTGGGAAAAAAAATGTCATGCTGTGAATTCTTTGCGTACGCATCGCGTCTCTGAACCGTGCCCTCCCCCCCTCCCTTTCCTTAGGGGAGCTGGAGGAGGAGATGGAGAATCCCGAGATGACCGACCTCCCCGAGAACCAGAAACATCAGCTCAGACACAGGGAGCTCTTTTTGTCCCGCCAGCTCGAGTCCCTCCCCGCCACGCACATCAGGTAGGCCGAAATTTCCGAGCTGAAGACACACGGAACAAACGGGCGTGCACATCTGCTGTGTCAAAAACTGAAGTCAAACATTCAAACGGTTATGATTGATGTTCCTTCATTTTGTTATAGAATTAATACAGATAATAATAATTGAAAAAAAAAAAGAGGGAGACTTCATGCAAATGTTTGGATTTAGGAAGAATACAACATTGTCCTCTTTACTTCCAGTTCTGTACGGGCACCTCAATAAAGTAACCCAGCTGCTCACCTCATGTCATTCACCTCCAGGGGAAAATGCTGCGTGACGCTGCTGAACGAGACCGAAGCACTCAAGTCCTACCTGGACCGAGAGGTGCGTGCGTTCGTCAAGTCGACCGCTCCCGTGTAGAAGTAAGCCCAATCTAAAGTACAAGTGGCCACCCTTTCGTGCGGGTTCCCCAGGATGCCTTCTTCTACTCGCTGGTGTACGACCCCCAGCAGAAGACTCTGCTGGCCGACAAGGGCGAGATCCGGGTGGGCAACAAGTATCAGGCCGACATCACCGACCTGCTGAACGAAGGTGGGGGAGGGACATGGCACTTGCACTCGTCGCGTGGCCGCTTCCAAATTGTTGTTTGCGACCACGTTGACGTGCCTGCGCCATCTGCCCTTTTTTCATGTTCCAGCCTGGCAGCTGTGGACAAGTCTGCCTTCTTTCCTTCCTTCCATCCATCCATTTGGCGCTTCTTTCCACTCACGTTTTTGCTTTTTCCTCCGTACCATTTCTGACCATCTTTGTTTCTTTCCTACCATTCAAACTTGCGTTCTTGTTTTCTTCCTAATTTAATAATGACATTGAACGCATTCATCGACTTGATTATTGATTTAAAAGAATGTTTATTTGAATGAATATGTATTGTACTTTTTTTTTTTTTTAACTGCGAGCGTTTATTCCCAAGTTCAGTCGGGCATAGAGCCGAAATTGAATTCATAGCAGGTGGGATTGCAATTAGCGCACCACGGGTGGGGAACGCCGAGCGGGCTAATTAAAGCCACTTTAATGACGTTTTGTTTTTTGGAGTTTTATGCTCGGACAGGTTTTCTCTTCGGAGTTTCACGGCACGACACGTCAGGAGATAAACAACCTGACGCTGGCTAATTTAGCATCATGTGGTTCTTTTTCTGTGTGTGTGTGTGTGTGTGTGTGTAGGTGAGGAGGATGCCAGGGACTTGGAGAAACTGGAGGAGAAGATCTGGGAGCCCAGCAGCTCGCTGACGGAGAAGCAGATCGACCAGTTTTTGGTGGTGGCTCGGTAAGGTTGATGAACTAACTGGGAAATGTTTTCAGCAATCGATACAAGCGTAATGGGGGTCTGGGGGGCGGTGGGGGTTTCTCCGCACTGTCAAATAAGACTACTCACCCTTTGAAGAAGCTCCGTACTTACCGTGACACTTAGCCTCGTTGCCATCGCTGGTATGCTTCGGTGGTGATGTCACCCTCCGCCCCTCCCTGCCAAAATGCAGAAAAAAAAGCTGAAAAACGTGGCTAATTCACTCATTCACTCACTCATGTTTTCATGAATTGCATCATAGTTCGTCATTTCTGGCTCAGTGGTTACGACTTTGCCATCACCGTTTCCCTTTTTTTTTTTTGCATTGCCTTCCCCCGCCCAACATTACGAGAGCTAAAGCACACACGCGTGGCGCTAATCCTTTTCATTCTCGCAGCCACGCACCCCCCCCCTCTCTAAAAATGATCCACAAATCAACAAATTTATTTTTTTTGTTATTCAATCTTGCTCCTACAGATCGGTGGGTACGTTCGCCCGAGCCTTGGACTGCAGCAGCTCCGTGCGCCAGCCCAGCCTTCACATGAGTGCTGCCGCAGCCTCTAGAGACATCACCTTGGTGAGCGCACTCCAAGACTGGTCTTGGGGGGGGGGGGGGATGTACGGCATGTGTAATACAAGTGCTACTGTGGGTTAATCATGTCGTTGTCATTGTGTGATATTTTATTTTAACTCATTTGAGGCTGTTAGTTCCCTGTTAATGTAGAGTAAAGAAGCTTCTGGACCTTGAAGGCCCACTTGTGTTCCGGATCCTTTCCTCATATATAAAACATTAACAGCCAGAGACGTGCATGCTTGCGCACACGCGCACACACACACACTCGTAAGCTCTATTCACACTGCTGAGCGTGAATTTGTATATTTTTTGCTAAATGCGCTTTTTCAATGTTTTTCATGTTCACATTACAAAAACAACTGCGACTTCTGGCGTGAACGCAACGTGTCCGTGACGTGACACACATCCGCACAAAGCACGATGTCGAGTGACGTGCACAGAAAAAAAAAAAAAGTCACGTAGCACGGTATTTACGCAAGAAATATGGTCCCGCGTGTAGGGGGCTCATTTTATCATCTCATATCGACAGAGTAGTGTGGCGGGAGGAGGTAGAAATATTTTGGAAGTATGAGGAAACGTTCCTCCATCCCCTTATTTCACGGACACGTCTACGAAAGATGAGGTCATCGCCACGTGTAATCAATTAACCGTCCGCATGGCTGAATTGCCGCTATCAGCACAAATGTTGCATACGGTTCGCGGCGTGAACATAACCTCATCTCACTAACTCACTTGCTGGTCTTTCTGGCTCTTTAGTTCCACGCCATGGACACTCTACACGGCACGGGCTACGACGTGACACGGGCCATCGCGGCGCTGGTGCCCCAGGGAGGCCCCGTTCTGTGCCGCGACGAGATGGAGGAGTGGAGCGCCTCCGAGGCCAACCTGTTTGAGGAGGCGCTGGAGAAATACGGCAAGGACTTCACGGACATCCAGCAGGATTTCGTGAGTAGGCGGTGTGCCGCTTTCTCGAGTTACGATGAAATGAAATTGGCGAGAAGCAACGAGATTGGCACGCGGTAAGACGACGGACCTCCGCTCAGGCCAACTAGACCTAATTTTGAGTGCGCAGGATGGACGAGTTGTTCGACGCCAGCTATGGTCCGTCACATTGATACAGAGCTCCAAACATTGGCGCAATTTGGGCAGAATCCACACATCTCCCAAATCACTCCTTTTCAGGAAATCTTACTTGAGTTGCCAAACGTGGTCGTCGTTTCAAGTTGGAATTGAACCTCAAAATTGTGTCCAATCACTAATTGGCTTCCAAACATTTTTGGTAGAATGTACTATGCTGTCATTGACTAAAATGGAAGAATATGGCAGAGGTCTTCGAGCCATGAGTGATGCAATCCATAAAACGATGAGCTGACTAAGCACTCTAACAGGCAGAAATAAATCCGTACGCAACTCACTGTTGTGGTTGGCCCGCCCTCTTCTGCAGCTTTCAATTTCTAACAAAAACAGGCTCGCTCAAACGTTTCCAACCTATTTTTCTTTTTCATGTACAAATTCATGAATTCTTGTTCCTTAATCAGTCGCTGCGGGTAAATTCAAACTCCAAATTGCAAATGCATACTAGATTTGATGATTGATTTGAGTTGATGTATTTGTAATACAGTGGATCCCCACTCGTCATGATGATAGTGTAAATCCATATATGAATGATGTCCACTATAATTCACTGGGGCGGGTGTACATTTTTAACCCCCTAAAATCTTGAAAAACTCAGATGCCCCTCAAATATGATTTTTCCACGGAAAAGGGGACGGGCGGACACAAAAAAGAAACCCAATAAACAAAAATATGGTATTGAAATGAAAAAAAAAATCAGCATTTTAACTCTCCCAATAAGAAAATCTTTATTCTTGGTATACAGTAAAACACACATCATGAAATAAAAAAATAAACAATGTATCCATTCATATTTGATTCTTTTTCAATGTAATATGCGATGTGAAAATGTATTTACTGTGCATATTATTTTCTTACTTTTTAATTCATATACAAAATTAATGATGTTGAATATTGTTTATTATATGTGACATTTATTTTTACTTTTTTTTTTCTAATGTGCCCGGTATTATTTTGGTGGAATTTCTGAAAACAAATTGGGTGCGTGCCAGCAAAAAAAAAAAAAAAGCCCCTCCCCTGTTGTGATCTGTGTGCATCACTCTGCCACCTGGTGGCCACTTGCCGTTGGTGCCACTCACCCCGGTTCACGACTTGGCCTTCCGTCAAAATAAACACGACTTGCATTGTGGGTGTGGGGCCTCCGCCTTGCGTTTGACTCAGTCATACTTTAGACGTTTGACTTTTTGTCCTCTTTGTCGCTCCCAGTTACCCTGGAAGTCGCTGACAAGCATCATCGAGTATTACTACATGTGGAAGACCACTGACAGATATGTGCAGCAGGTAAAACCAAAAGAAAAAAGAAAAAGGCCCTTTCGACATGGATCATGAACAGTTGGATTGTATTTACGGTGTGCATTGGACGTAGCTATTTTCAGATGCAACTCGCTGGAAGCCGAGTAGTCATTTGCCCCTCCGCATTTTTGGTTGAGTCGAGTCTACACGTGAGACTGCTCGACATCAAAATATTTTTGCTAAAATGGGATACGTGCTCATGAAAATAAGATGTACTGGTAAACAAGCCTTATTCATGAATACTTAACGGCCTTGCTCTCTTTCTGACTTCCAGAAACGATTAAAGGCAGCCGAGGCCGAAAGCAAGTTAAAGCAGGTCTACATCCCCAACTAGTGAGTATACTAATTGATTGTATTGAAGAACGTTTGTGATTTCAAAGTATGGTTTCAAGAGGCATTTACGGTTTCACATGATGGATGTGGGCTTCGTATTGCAATTTTGGTGTTTCAAAAAAAACAGTTGGAGTTGATTGTGATGATCTCAATTAAGGTCTCAAATGTGCTTTACGGTTTCAAGACAAGGTTAGGGATTTGTATTCGGGCCTCGCGGCCAAGTTATCGTTTGGAAGTAGCATTCGAAGCCTTCGCGCGCTCACGCCGCCGACCCTGTCGACGACGACTTCTTGCAGCAACAAGCCAAACCCCAACCAGCTGAGCAGCAACAACCCAAAGCCGGTGGCCCTGGTCAACGGAGCGGCCGGAGCCGCCGCAGCCGGACCGCCGGGACTGCCGGGTCAAGGCCTGAACCCGAACCCGCCGCCACTCGCGCGGGCCTGTGAAAGCTGCTACAGTAAGTCCTGCGCCTCTTGCGTCCGGATGACCCCCCCCCCCCCCCCCCCCCAGGTCATTAACTCATTCAGTACCAGCCAATTCTGGACCAAGTCTGAAAAGACGTTTAAAAACGTCTTTGGAAGTGAATGAGTTAAAGGCGGTTAACAAATTGTCGCCGCGTGTCTGTGCAGCCAACAGTTCCTACCAGTGGTACTCGTGGGGGCCTCCCAACATGCAGTGTCGCCTCTGCGCCTCCTGCTGGACTTACTGGAAGAAGTACGGCGGGCTGAAGATGCCCACCAGGCTGGACGGCGAGCGACCCGGCCCCAACCGCAGCAGCATGGTATACGCGCCCATAACGCAGTCGATGGCGCGGCGCGGCAGGCCTGACTTCCTCTGCGTCGCACTTAGAGCCCTCACGGCGTGCCTGTGCGGCACAGCGGCAGCCCCAAGTTCGCCGTCAAGACGCGACAGGCCTTCTACCTGCAGACCAGCGCCCTGACGCGGGTGGCGCGCCGCCTCTGCCAGGACATCATCAAGCCCCGCTACTTGGGCCGCCACCCCTACCTCCCAGTCAACACGGCTGCCATCAAGGCTGAATGTGAGACGCGCGCTCAACTCAACATTGGTGAAAATATGCTCTCTCGAGGGACGTCAACGGTTGATACGTACAAGGAGCGATGCTAGCCAGTGCCGTTTTCCCTCATTGAATATATTTTATTTGGTTTGTTTTTTTGTTTTTTTTCGCCTGAAACCCACTCAAAGTTTGTAATTGCCTCTCAGTGCCACAAGACGGCGGCAAAGCACATTTTTTTCCTCTTAGACAGGGTAACGGACTGCTCAAAGTAAGCTCCTCTATTCAGTTCAAGATTGGCACAAAGATGCCACCACATGGCGCCAAAGCAGTATTTTTAATTTTTTATTTTAGGGATGTTCAATGCCACTTTTTTTTTCCACACTGATACCAGCCCAAATACTCAACACTTGAGTACTCACCGATACCAATCATACGTGTGTTACATAACATAGCTGTTCTATGCCAATGACAGAGAGTTTTAAAAGAGCTTTCGTTTAGTTCTGACAAAAGGCAGAAAAGTCACTCTGCAATTGGCAATTGAAGTCCAAAATGAAACACAAACGACCGTCTCTTAATTTAGAATTCATTTGCAACAACTGGTGGGGTGGGGTGGGACATCGACAGGTGGCCGTGTGAGTGTCTGGGCGTAAGCAGGTGCTGACAGCAGCTCCTCTTCATTGTTTGCGTTACACTTTTCACCTTGCATTCAGTAAATGACTGAAAAGTGCAATGGTGACTGGCTCGCCTTTCCCACATGCGAGGACATTACAGTAAATACACCCTAAAAAAACCTGTTACAAATATGTCGAAAAATCTGCAGCGTAAGTGGGCGCCAATTATAGCGGGGGGGGGGGGGGGACTCTGTGGAGCACCAAAGTGTCTTATTTGTAATCTGTCACATGTCCACAGGTGCACTGCGGTTGCCGGAGAAAGACCCGGGCAAGCCTTCGCCGCTCAAACCAACGGAACGCAAACCTCTCGAGTCCGTGGTTCGATACCTAGGTAGGCGATTTTTTATTTTAGTTTTCCACCGCCGCCTTATTTCCCAAGCACGCCGAAGTTGGGTTAGATTTTCAACACAGGGACTCATATTCGGTTTTCAAGTGAGGCGCAGAGAAAGCAAAGCACCGTCTAGTCGTCTCTGCCGACATGAAAATGAACGCTTGGAATTGTTTTGCTGCTGACAGAAGCACATCCCCGTCCAGCCAAAGTGGAGGCACCCGCCCGGGGGGCGTCCATCTCCACGGGCAGCCTGACGCCCATCAAGTCCTCCCCCATCCTTAACAACGGCTCCCCCACCATCCTGGGAAAGCGCAGCTATGAACAGCACAACGGATTGGATGGTGAGTCCCTCCAAAATGACAGGCGCGCACGCGCGTGTGTGTGTGTGTGTGTGTGCGCGCTAATTGGACTCTCGAGGCACTTTTGATTGCCTCCGCCAGGGACTTGGTGTTTTTTTTTTTTCACTCTTCGTTTAAACAGTGCTGGAAAGGCCCAAGATGTCTGGTGGAGCAGTGAAGTGTTAAAAGTTTGAAAGTAGGGTGTTGGTTAGCGGTGCTTGTGTCCTATTTTTGACCGCCCCCCCCCCCCCTCCCCGGTGGATTTGAAGGAGGGGGGGGGGAGAGAAGAGACAGACTGACAGATCAAGAGAGGAGAGGACGGCTTTGGCCTCGCTTGCTTTAGCTGGAGGCGACTGTCTATGTCGTCATGGTAACGGCGCAGAGGAGGCCGCTCGTCTCTCCTCCTTGAGGTTTGAGCTCGCAGAATATTTGCTCCCGATAGCAGCGATTATCAAACCGGCGGAGTTCATGGAAATGTCATTGTGATTTTGATTTGGGCTTCTCGCCATCATATAAAACTAAAAGCGATTCATGTGTTGGAATCATTTGTTGTCACTTTACAATTTTTAAGTTTGATTTGTACAACTTTTTATATATGACGATAGATGTGTATTTCCCGCTGCATCACAGGCACTAAATCCAAAGCCTTGGCCCCCCAGTGGGACATCATGGCCAAACGCCTGAGCGACGTGGGCCGGCCCTCGGCTGTCATGCAGGATGAGGTGCACCAACTGGACTGACGTCGCGACCTCTAACCGCCGTTCGCACCTGCCAAGTAAGTCCCACTCATTTAAAAAAAGACACTCCAAAAATGAAGTGACCTGCTGCAAATTGCGAAATGTTTCCAAGAGCAGACGACCCCGCCAGCCATTCATCCATTTTCTAATCCGTGGACAAATGTTGACAATATTTTTTTCAAGCGGAAGCACTTCTTTCAAAAGCTGCTGTTAAAAAAATCTGGACAAATGAAGAAAATTCTCAAAAGGATTTAAAAAAAAAAAAAAAAACGAGACTTACTGTGAGTAATGTCATTGTCATTTGCTTTTTAAGTGACGGTGGGGGGGTTATGTTATAATAAAGTCAAAGATCAGATTGTTGTGAAAAGTTTGTTGTTGTGTACAGTACTTTTCCCTGCAAGGGGCGCCAGAGTTCACCACTAAAATTGGGAATTTCTCCATTGTGACACTAATAAAGGTTTTCTTATCTTACCTTATCTTAAAAGGTTTGGTTGCCGAGTTCAGCTGGAAGGAGTCGACTGCTTGTTTTTTTCCTCCAGTCGTCTGACGGTCCACCTCTTTGTACAGGACTGTTTATTACTTTTGTCTCTTGTTGTTATTATTACAATGTCAATGTGTTTTTTTTTTGTTTGTTCGGTTTTTTTTTTTTGAATACTATTCAGTTTCTTGTTCTTCTTTAGTGGACAAATGTTTCATGAGGAATGCTTGTGAAGTTTGAAAAAGAAAACTGCAGAAGGACTGTAACATAAGCCACTTGCAACTTGTATGTTGTTATTTTTTTAACGAGTTATTATTCCAACCCCCCCATGAGGAGATGCACTTTTTATTTCATGACATGCGTTAACTCTGTCTTTTTGTTTTTTGTTTGTTACGTTTGTCATTTGGAATTTGAAAAAAAGGAAAAAAAAGAAAATGCTTTACGGGAATCTTGTGTTTCGCTTGCCGGGCCTGAGGGCTCTTTGGGCCAAGAGAGGTTTAACTTATTGAGAAGGACTCGCTGTTTTTTCTACCTTTTTCACAAGTATTGCATCTATGCTTCGATAATGTCATTAAAAAACAAAACAAAACATTGATTTGCCCTTCAAGCATTCTGTGCTTTTTTTCCCTCTCTTTATTGTGGGCCGGCACTCTGACCCTGTGAGGTTGAATTAGAAATTTACATGGCATCTACTCATTGCTAATGTAGCTGAAGTTCAGTGGCGTTTCGTCAGGGCCAGCAAGGCCTTCTCTGCTGGCCTAAACATTCTCAGATCCCAGTAAATTTATTAAATTTACTTTTCTGAGAATAACATAAATTTAATTTATTTTATTTTCATAAATATGTCAACAAAATTATTCTCTGTATTCTTTACGTCATATTATTTCCACTTACTCGATAACTTATTTATTATGGTAGAGTTTTTAACCAATCATATTTCAGATAGCTTGTGTTGCCAGGTAAACTAAACTTGCTCAGGGCCTTCAGATGAAACGGAGCAGGCCCCTGTGCGCTGTAAATGAACGGGCACAGTCAGCTTGCAATAGCCAATCAGATCACGAGTCTGCGTACCAGGGCCAGCTAGAAGGGCTTACATCTGGGGTGTCCAAAGTCGGTCCTCAGGGGCCGCTATCCTGCCTGTTTTCCACCTCTCCCAGGAGCAACACACCTGATTCAAATAATCAGGAATGTTCTAATGCTGCTTCAGAGCTGGCTGATGAGCTGATCATCTGAATCAGGTGTGTTGCAGCCGAGAGAGATGGAAAATAGGCAGGACGGTGGCCCTCCAGGCCCGGAGCTGGACATGTCTGGCTTACGTCGACACTGGACGTGCGCGTTCGGTGATTGGATTAGCGCCTGCTAGAGAGAGCTGTTGCTGCATTTTGACCCAAAATGGCCGAAGGAGAAGACGTTGATCTGGTTGCAGGACTACTTTCCACACAATTTTCAAGACGGACCTTCCACTGGATTTACCAATTTAAGTTTTTTTTTTTTTTATCAAGGCAGCAAGGAAACATCAGAGCATGGCTGGACACTTACATGCTACGTGCGTTTAAAAACATTTGAGGACACTCGCGTCGATCTGCAGCTCAGTGAACAGGGACTACATTGGTGAGTAAATGAATTTTATTTGACATTTCTTCTTATTTTATTTCGTTAGTATTAATGGTCACGAAATAAAATGACAAAGATACAAAAATGTATCAAATAAATCAGCTCACCTGCAATTTATCATGGCGCATTGTAGTGAGCTTCGTGCACTAAAATTCGTTCAATCTCAGCTGCTCAACATTTTCAGTTATTTGCTGTTGTATAGCCTATTCTCAAAATGCAAATGATTTGTTCATTTTATTTTCAAAGAATAGTTTGTTTTGTTATTGTGTGGTTGGTGTCTTATATGAAACTGCGACATTGCGCAATTTATTGGACAGACTTGTTTATGATCACACAGCGTAATTTGGGTGGCATTTTATTGAGTATTTTTAAATCATCTTTTTTATTTTTGACAATATCTGTAAATTTAGTTTCCTGCTCTTAATTGTGAATGCATACTTGATGGTTTTAAATGCTCCTGAAATTAAGTGCTGCCTGACGAGCCTATATTGTGTTCATGTATGTGACGTCACTGAAGGCCTAAGGTTGAAATGCACGGCACACCACTGCTGAAGTTACATGGTTACCTGCTCTGCTGATTGTGAAGGCCCTGGAAGATTAGGTTGTCATGGTAAAATAAAGTTGGAATCTGTGTGTGTGTAGAAAGGAGGTTTTTTTGTGTGTGTGTTTATTGCTGTTTTTGTGAGACTTGGGTGTTTTATCAATGTATTTTTGTACCTATGCAAGTGTAGGTGTTTGTGCATACGTGATGCTGCTTATGGTGACGATGAAAATGATAATGCGTTTAAGGCCCCCCACATATTATTTAAGAAATAAATAAATACAACTTTCATTGGGTGGCAGGACCCACAAGCTGCAGACGTGCAGCCGCCCGTCGAGCGCGGCTTGGCGGAGACTCGGAGTCGCTTCTCGTGCGGTGGCGCGGAGGTGTCCGCGGGTCGGTTGACTTCATTCCTCGTTGTGTCATGTCATTTCGTCACACGCTTCAACGTCACTATTATGCGACGCCGTTGCAGTGGCGTCATGACTTTTAGCGGTTTGTATCAACAGCATTTCTAAGCGTCGTGGGTGTGTTTTACGTGCGTGATGTTCAAGGGCTCGTCAGTGCGCCGCAGAGGAGTCTCGCCATGCGCGCGCGCGCGCGCGTGTGGTCTACACGGCGCATCATCGTTTGACGCGTTTGCGTACAAAGCAACGCAGACTCCGCCCGTGGTGCGTTCAAGTGCCAAATATTTATCTATTCATTCAACACTTTCGATGATGCAGTCCGGTGGAGTTTTCGGTGGGTGAGAAAAACAAAAACAAATTATTCTAAAACAAATACAACTATATCTATGCATTGGGATGAATTGTTTTAAAAAGAAAACGTAAGAGACATTTACATTTTTATGCAGTTTTATTATTTGCATGTATTTAATATCAAAAAGATGACATTTTTGTTAGTGGTCATTACAGAGTGGTAGTAACATGTTCAAAAGTCCAAGTTAACACGAACGCTCACTTGTTTTAGCCTTTCACCACTAAAGTTGTCGAAAGCTCCATTTATCCTTTTTGTACCAGTAAGTGGTCATTTGTCAGTGTGCAGAACACGCGGGTACGGTCTCGTGAAATCCCCAAGTACGGTTTTCCTAAGTACGCACGCGAGAACCTTCCTCCCAAGAAGGCAAGTCTATTCTTAAATTGGAAAACTATGCTTGTTAACTTTGCCATCGACTGTTCCTGAGGTTACCAATCGTCTGTTAGCACCTATGCGAATGACTTGGCGACACTCGCTAAAAGCAAATACCTTTTGGGAGCTCACAACTTTTACCCAATATTTGCAAAAAGTCTAAGAAAACCAAAACTCCATTTGGCATTTAGCAAACATCAGTTATCATTAAGTTACCGTTTCAGCTACCAGGCATATTTAGAGGTATGCCTGAAAAGTTAGTAAAAATTAATCCGTTATTACCTGTGCTATGAAATTAGCAACGGTAACACACAATCTCGCACACCACCCATGCAGATGTGCACACGCTCACAGAGTCGCACTGTCACGTGCATACACACCCACAAACACTCAGCCACACATAAACTGAAAAATGCACACACCACTGACCCGTACACGCAGGAACATGGACGTAAGTACACAAAAATCTCCAAACTTAATCACGCAAATACACACACACACCCTCAAAGCTTAATGGCACTTTACGACACCTGTTCCCCGCCCCCTTCCAGACCTGGGCCCCGAGTCCACGAGCCGCGTGGCCATGGCAACAATGTCCATCGTGCAGCCGCCGTCGCCACTGCCGGCCCTGTGCCGCTGGTACCTGTACGCCATCCACGGCTACGTGTGCGAGGTGATGTTCACGGGGTGCTGGGACTTCGCCCTGCACCGTAATTGGAAGCTCCCGGGCGTCACCAGCTTGTGGGCGATGTTCCTCTATGGCACCTGCATCCTGGCCATCGAGCGCATGTACCTGCGGCTGCGCGACCGCGTCAACGTGGTGCTGCGCTGCATCGTCTACACGCTGTGGACGTACGCATGGGAGCTGAGCATGGGCCTGCTCCTGCGTCGCTTCAAAGCCTGCCCTTGGGACTACTCCAAGTTCCGCTATAACTTCATGGGCCTAGTGACGGCTGAGTACGCCTTGCCCTGGTTCTTCGCCGCCTACCTGGTGGAGCGCCTTGTCGTCCAGAATACCCTGCGCCTGCGCTACCACGACGGCTCCAACGACGGCTGGTCCGACCCCGTGGCCGGGGCCATCAGGGCCGCTCGCCGGGGCGAGAAGAGGCTGCGGGGTGGCGGGGTCAGTGGCTTGTTCAAGTGGGACTGAGCACCCTTGCCGACTTGGCTGGTTCGCTGCTAAAAATTGTCCCAAATGAGAAAAAAAAGTAAAAATAAATAAATAAAAGCAAGTAAAATCAATGACTTGTGTCACAAGTAATTGAAAACAAGTGAAAAGTATCTTTAAGGTTCTTTGGTTTTGCAAAAATAAAAAATGGCAAAAAATGAGGGTACAAAAACATTAGAAAGTACATCACGAATTGTTATATTATTTGAAAGTACTCAGCAAAATGTGGATTTGAACAAAAACATTTTTAAAAAGTCAAAAGGTTAAAAAAAAGAGGCAGGTAAAAGATTTTAAAAAGTATGCTATACACGCATATGTCCACGTGATGGCGACCTCTCCTTGTTTATCACGCTTCACTCAGCGACAGGTGACGCGAATTCTCCCTGGACACTTCATTGGGTACACCATCCATCACATCCATTTTTCCGATCCGCTTCTCTCAAGTGTGCTGGAAACCAAACCTAACTACTGGACCACCGGGCCGCCCTAACTGGGGACACCCGCAACGTAAACGACATCCGTTCCAAGAGTTGTGGGCTCCCTTTTACGCTTCCAATGTAAATGGATCAAATGCTAACGTGCGCACAGTTGCTATGCTAACACAGCATTTCTCAACTGTCTTTATACTGTAAGTCAGGGGTGTCAAAGTCAGGTCCTGGAGGGCTGCTGTCCTGCATGTTTTCCAAGTCTCCCTGTTGCAACGCACCTGATTCAAATGAACAGGTTCAATGTCAGGCTTGCGCAGAGCTTGCTGATGATCTGATCATTTGAATCAAGTGCGTTGCAACAGGGAGACTTGACATGCAGGACAGCGGCCCTCCAGGACCTGAGTTTGACACCCCTGCTGTAAGTATACCTAAAAAAAAAGTGACTACGTGTAACGTAGGTCATGAACGGGTCCCTGGGCGGCACGCCCCTTTCATAGGCTCTGGCCCCTGGGCCCCCCCTCCAACCCCGCTACTCCAAATATGGGCGTTTGCAACCTAAACTCAAGTTTCAACGGAGGAGTCTCTCCGCACCATCCCCCTTCATTGTTGTGTCAGGTTTCCACTTGCCGCTAGCGCTTTGTATTAGGTGGAGAGTCGACTGCAAAATGTAGACTGACTGGAGAGACTGTCCAATGTCCTGCCTGCGGCCCTGCTACGTGTCGCATTGCACCAAAAAGCCCACGGCTAAGTATCTACGAATGTGTATTGTATCTACGCAACGTACAGTATATATGTCTATTTATGTGTATATTTCCGGGGTGTGACGGGAACCCATTTTGAATTGGATTTGGTTGGACAGACTGAATTTCAACGTAACTTTTTTTACTTAACATTCTTTTTGTATTTCGTTGCTAGTATTAGACTTGTCTGCAACATTTCATTCTTTTCCAAAATCAAATGCAGCGGTAGGTAGAGCGTTAGCATGCGAACAGTTGCTTTGCTAGCAGACTGCGAGCTACCGCACGGACCGCTCCGACGCCCTCGTCAGTTATTCAAGCCCCTCGGCCGCAGCGCGGCGCGCTCAGGTGCAACGGTTTTCGGCAAGTTTTGCATATTCAAAATGCTGTTTGCCCTGTAAATAATCCCTCTGATGATCCATCCGGCCTCTCAGCAAATCATGTCGCGTATCATGTCATACATCAGCAAAAGGCAAATGGCGGTAACAGTGAGAGCTCTCAAAGTTGGCGGGCCAAACGGTCCCGCCCACGCCTGTTTTTTATGTTGCTAGAATAGAAACGGATTATTTTGAGAATGAAGCCGTACTATCAAGAGGCAAATAATGTCTGTCTATTGTGCGGGAAAAAGTTGCAATGTACTGTCAGAAAAAGTCAAGTCATAATCTGACAATAACGTTGGCATAATGTAACAAATCTTGTCATAGCAACACAAAATAGTTACGAGGAAGAAGTTGAGAATAAAATCGGAACAGGAGCCGAGAAAATACAAAATGTCAATTGAAGTAAATAAAAATCTTCATACTAAAGAAAAAAAAAGTCATAACGCGAGAAAGTTGTCTTTTTCCACAGAGTAAAATCTGTAATTCCATCGCGTGAACGTCAAATTTGCAAAGGAATTTCAGATTTTTCTTTTGACACATAGTATCCCAACTTTTGCCACCTTACTCTTGTCATTTTTTTGCGACCGCGACGCCGTCCGTCGTTGCGCCCCCCCCCCCTCCCCTCGCGCCCCCTGGCCCCCCACAGCGCACACGATGTTGTCATGGCATGCAAATAGGCGCTTTTCGATCGGCAACCGTCGACGTCAACTGCTTGTTGACACTGAGGGCAGCTGTCACCTTTGGTGCGCTCGGCAAACAAGATAAGAGTCCGACTGTGTCGTGACGCTCAACTGCTCTTGCCTTACCCGTCGTTGTCTTCACGCTTGTCGCGCTTGATGACGGCTGAACAGTTGATCGAATTCAAATCGACTACTCGCGAATGGAAGTTTTTTTTTCATAAAACAATGGCTAAATTCCTGCGGGTTTTCGAACCCATTTAAAGTTCAACGGGTGTGCTTAAGTTATTTTAAGATGGCTCAACTCCACATTTACAGTCACACAAAAGAGTGGCACCATCCTTTTTCTCCTCTTAAGTAAACAAAAGCGTCAGCCGCGCATTGGATGGCCATCCATTACGGTGACGCGTCATCGCCGATTGGCTGAGAGTCGGTGGCCAGACGGCCGTGAGAGTTCACTGCCGTCGTGATGCCACAATGGCGAAATCTACCCCGGACCTTTCTGGCTTTGGCTTTTGTGTCGCCGCCGGATGATTGATTGATTGACTGATTGATTGGCGTCGGCAAACGATCACAAACACGCCTTGAACCTTTTAACCTTGCTCAGTGTTCACTGTTGCATCTTGTCAATGACTGACAGAGGAAAACTGGAAATGCAGGCTCCAGCTTCCTCGTTGTGAGTTGTCGCTGACCTCATTCTTGGAATAGAAAAACAACTCGGTCCAGGTCACACCTTGCCAAATCCAGACAATGGCAGACTATGGGCTGTCTGTATCTGTGGTGGTCCCGGTTGTAGAGACCGACGGTAGAGTTTGGTCGAACTGGACAGGCCTATGCCCCTGTCGAGCTCTATGTCCTGACTGTAGACATGTTTATCCTTGGGGGGGGGGGGGGGGGGGGTATCCTATGTCCTGAAAGTAGATGTCTATGTCTTAGCTGTCGAGGTCTATGTCCTGGTTGTGGCGGTCTACGGCTTGACTGCCTGAGGCGTATGACCTTAAAAAAAGATGTTCATGTCTGAGCTGTTGAGGTCTAGATTTTGACCGTACAGTCCAGGCAGTAGAGGCCCATGTCCTGACAGTAGAAATCTGTCCTGGTTGGAGTGGTCTGTGACTTGACTGCAGAGGTCCAGATGCAGAGTCGTATGACCTAAAAATTGAGGTTTCTGTCCTGGCTGTTGAAGTCTACATTTTGACTGTCCAGTTCTGCCTTGAGAGGCCCACGTCCTGGCTGTAGAAGTCCATGTTCTGGTTGGAGTGGTCTGTGACGTGAGATCTTGTGGTCTGTAGAGATCTGGCTGCCGAGGCCTATGCGCTAAAAGTTGAGGTCTCAGTCCTGATCTGTTAGCATCATTTATCCTGACTGGAGAAGTTTATGCCTTGACTGTCGACGTTTGACATTTGACTGTTGCGCTAATCGTAGGTGCTCACGTCCTGAAAGAAGAGGTCTATGTCCTGGCTATCGAGGTCAACGTCTTGAGTGCAGAGGTCTGTCTCTGTCGTAAAGGTCTATGTGCCTAGTATTGAAGGAAGGGGTCAAACTGGTGTTGCGTAATTCACAAGGTCAGAGGGGTGAGGGTCCATGCACTCTCAAACGCCCCTAAAAGCCCCCCCCCCTCCCCCTCCCACTGGCAGTGTTTATGGCGTGACCTCCTTGGTGATCCGAGATGCCAGGAATGCAAGTGTCCTGGCATCACTTCTCAAGGACCACGGCGGGCGTCTCGTTTACAGTGCGGCTGTGATCTTGGCGGGCCTGGGGGCCAGAGGGCTGCCCCGACATGTGCCCCGATCGGGGTGACAGACTGAGCCAGACTGGAACGTGAGTCGTCCGCCTTTTGATGTGCCCTTGCTTGACAGGTGGTGGGTTCTGCCCTCTCCAGCCTATCCTTTCGCTTGGGTCAGCGGACCACCCAAGTCTGATCAAATGCCTGAGCAGGTTTAAGTTCGCGCAAGAATGTCGGCCATCTGATCATCCCACGCGACCCCCCGCCCGGCACTCCATCTGGACCCCTCATAACTTGGGAGAGTGGCAACTAGGTACGCGCGTGAATATGTGTGTGGCATGCTCACGTGGGACGATTGAGAGCTTCTGTAAGAAATGGATCTCCTCTTAAAATGACACCTGGTATTTGGTAACGTATCGTACTACTTCATGGTGAAATTGTGTTGCGTAGTTGCAATGTTTTGGTTTTGATATTTAGGACCGCAAGCAACGGGAACTGTTGCAAAGTTGATACTGTGTGGCCCGGATGTTTTGGGCTCCAAACAGGATGTGCAAATTAGTGAGGACTATTTGTGAGGTTGTCTCCATGGAACGTGTTCACTGCTGAGGATCATGATGATAATTTACGCATGAGGTTGTGTACTTGCGAAATCGTGTCCTTGTGAGCGTCCGCACTCGGGAGGGTGAATCCTTGTGAGGCTGTTTCAGGTTGTGTCCTTGCAAGTTGGATCTCAACTTCTGAGGTTGGTTACTTTCGAGGTTGTGTACTTCTGAGTGGAAGGTAGTGACTTTTAAGAATGTGTACTTGTGAGGACGCGTCACTGTGAGGCTGTGTCTCGGAAGGACGCTTACTCATTAAGTTTACTTACCAGGTTGTGTACTTGCGAGGTGGCATCCTCGTTTGGTTGTGTCCTCGGGAGAGTGCGTACTTGGGAGTGTGCATCCTTCTTAAGGTTGTATCCTTGTGAAGGTACACGCTTGTGAGGATGATGGTTGTTGACTTGTGTGGAGGTCAACTCGTAGGCACGCGTAGTTGTCTGGCTAAACCGCACTGTGGCCATCTGCTTGTGGAGAAAATCTGTTTATCAGTGAAACTGTGCACTTATGAGGATGTATCTCCATGAGGACGTTTCGGTACCACCTCACGTGGCCCAGTAATGTTTTTAAAGACGCCCCCTCAACCCTACCTTCTAAACCCTCCACCCCCGACTGTAACACCGGCAGGTCGCAGCGTGTGATCGAGTAAATGAGACCATTATATTGCTCCTCCCTGACTATAGCCAGAGCACTTAACCTGCTCCAGCAGCGGCTGGGAAAAGACCCCACGGTGCTTTAAAAAACACACACACACACACACACACACACACGTGCGTAAATGCGCTAATTTTAGCACACCATAACAGCACCCGCAGAGTTCTTGAAGCACTTCTTTTGTCATGACGCTCTCCTTAAAACTTGAGCGAACGCACCGGTTGAGCATGTGTGTGTGTGGGGGGGGGGGGGGGGGGTGGTGTCGATTAACCTGCAATTAAGTCAGGTTTCAATTGTTTTTGTTGTTCTCTTGAATCTAGGTGTGGCTAATTGCCCCGAACAACTGGCACAATCAATTACGCTGAATTAGCAACATGCTCAGTTATTGACCTCCATCATCCTGTTTGTGGACTTGAGGCCTAAAAGACAGCAAGCTGCCAAGTCCACACATGCACAAATGCGGTGTGTAGCGACAGGTGTAAACTCCCGCCCTCCTCACTCGCTTCCTTATCTGTTCAAACAAGCTTTCACCTCAATAGCCTTCAGCGTTTCACATCTGCTCCGAAAAAAAAGTCCCATCAAATGCTTGTGGTGTCCTATCAAAGTCCCGCCTGCCGTTGGTGAGGATAAACAGATACGGCACGCCGCTGCGGGTCTTTCATCCCGAACAGGAAGCCAAGTGCTTCGTGGGGGAATTGTTATCTGCTGACGATGTGATAGAAGCATCATGAGTTTGTACAGTGTACAAAACTGTACAGATTCTGCAGTGCAACCCAAAAATGACTCGTCAACTGTTGAGTACTTACTAAATTTCAGCATTCTGTTAGCCCGTTTGCAGCACAAGATGGGCAGTAGTGGTTGTGCACTATAATGGTTTTGATCCTATTTGGCAGACTTTTTGTGTCAGCATGGGTTGTTCTGAATCTGCTCCAGTGTCGTATGGCGTTCCACAGGGTTCACTTATGTGGCCCTTGCTGTTTTCATTGTATTTGCCGCCCCTGGCTTCCATCTGAGGAAAGCACGGTATTTCCTTTCACTGCTATGCGGGTAACTGTCAGATCTGCGTTCCACCACGCGAAAAAGACTCTTTTTAGTGCCACTTTTGTGACCCCGTCCTGGGTCAGCTGGTGCCAGGTCCCTCGTGACCCTAATGAGGACAAGTGCGAGAGAAAATGGTTAGGAAAAGGATGACGATCTGGTTTTGTCTCCATGCCAAATGAAGATGGCTGCTGTTATGCAAGGCACTCCTCCTTGCCGTATAATCATTCCAAGCTGATTCAGGTCCTAACCTACTTCTTTACACAAGCGGGGTGTGGAGACTCTCATGCTGCTGAATGGCACCGTGAGTCATCACAGGCCGAGCGAGGAAATAAACTGCTTGATTGAGGCGTTGGGAGGCCACCACCAGGGGGTGCTAGAAGAGTGACCACAAGAGCAGGAAAGCGGGGTGAGGTTTCGTGAAAGGGGGGGGCGCTGTCAGGATGCAGGTCACACTCTAGTTATCCCCCCCTCCACTTTTCCTCTCTCATCTTGCTTTCACTTGTTTTTCTTGACTCAGCCATCCCTGCCTCGCTTTTTTTTCCATTTTGGGCCCAGCCATCCACACACTTATTGAACACAGGATGCATGCGTTTGCTTGGGCAGCTTTTCCTGCCGTCCCACAACAGCGTGGGACCAGTTGGAGGTGGCAGTGTGACCCGATGCCAGACATGCTGATGTCAATAAAAACGTTCAGGAGTGTTTGGTCCAAATCTTAAAAGTGTGTGGAATAACCATCCCACAATAGTGCGTGCCCACCGTGTGATGGAGTTTTTTTTTTTGGGGGGGGGGGGAAATGAGAGAGAAAATATTGCTTTTGATGGCCTGATGTTGGACATGCTTGCTGGATATGATGATCATCCCAAATACAATTTTTCGAGGAACCATCCCAAAATAATTTCCGCCAATTCATTTCGACGTCCCACAGCAATGTGTGACGAGCAAGATTGTTTTTTCGGGCGCTGAAATTTGAAAATGCTGTTTGGGATGACTTGTTTTGATGTCAACACAAAACAAAAAGTTTGCAAACGCAGGGCATCCTCAATGTTTTTTTCGCCAATGCATGTTGCCGTCCCACAGCGGCGTGTTACCGGTATGACCTGCAGAGTCATTTTTTTTCTTTCAACTTCGCTTATAACGACCACAAAAATATATTTCACGATCAGAACAATGTCTCTTGCCTGTGCAATTTGTCATCCCACAACAGTGTTGTGACGCCTACGAGTTGTTGGCGCCAATATGACGTGATGACAGAACATGCAGATGAGTTTGAAAATGACCGTTTTGCTCACACTTCACACGAATGCATTTTTTTTTTTGCCATCCCACAGCAGTGTGTGTAACTAGCACGAGCGGGAGATTTGATTGGAATAAAAAAAAAAAAAACCAATTCTTTTGATGACCTGTTGTAAACACGAAAAATTGTTTGCAAACGTCTTTTTTCCATCGTAACGAATGCTTCTCGCTAACGCATTTTGCCGTAACGCAACAGTGTGAATTGGCAGGGCCCGGCTGTCCCGATGTCAGGCGTAATCATGAGTTTGGTCATTTGTGTTTTTGTCATTTGTTTCTTCTCCCTTGACGTTTTTTGCCATCCCGCAGGAGTGGGCGACCAGCTTAGCTGGATGTGTCTGCTTGAAGTCCACATGCTGCATTGCACAATTGCCAATCTGGGCATCATTGAAAAGGGAAATAAACAAGCTTTCCAGCTGGATTAAATGTATTGGCAGTGGAGCGGTGGGTTGGGGGTTCAAAAGCGAGTGGGTGGGGTCCATTCCGGGATGGATGGATGTGGAAAAGTGCAGCGCTGCAGAAATGCATTCCAATGTGGAGAAGGGGAGTCGCGGGGTGCGTTGGGTTCCACGACTATCATGTTCTTTGCGGCTTTTGGCCTCCACCGTCGCCTAATGGCAGGAAAAGCGCGGCCTGTATAGCGATGATTAGCGGTAAAGAAGAGCCCCCCCAAAAAAAGAGCGAGGGAGAATGTTTTGGCCTCCAACTTTCATTTTTTATAGATGAAACCCTCATTTGGCAGAGCCGGGGGAAGGCGGGAGAAAAAAAAATCCCAGGCATTGAAAGAACAAAGCTTGATTGACTGGCTTCCTGAAAGAAAAAGCCGCCTTGTTATGCGATGTCCTGTGTGTCCATGCATGCTGATACATGTTTGGGGGGGGGGGTACTGGGATGGGGGTTGGCCTGACTGCTAATGAACTCGGGGTCCAGTGATCTTGGGGCGGGGGGCTGAAAGGGCTCTTTCTCCTGCCGGGCCAGCGGCAGTCAGCTGCCCAAGGAGCTGACCTACGGCTCTGTAATGATGTCACCGCCGCATTCATCCGCGGCGAGGCTGCACGTCTGGACAGCAATCAAATGGCCCATTAAAAACCGTCCACCGCTTCTCCTTTCACGTCGCTCGCCGATTGAGACGCAGCTGCCGCCGCCAAGAGTCGCGCCAAGCCGACCTGTTTATTGACGCTTCGGAGCGGCGCAAATTGCATCGCGTACGGAAACCTCGAGTGAGATTAACGGAGCGGGTTCGAACGGGACACCCGCTGCAAACATCGGTAACAAACTCGAACCAATATCAAATACTACCATGTCTACCCGTCTCACATCTGGACGACCGGGCCACCCTGTTTCTACTTTTCGGGGGAAAAAAAATCCAAAGCGAGACTAAGGGCACAGAGAACACGGAGCATGGCAACAAAGTGGAAATTGAGGGGAGTGAAAGCAGTGAAGCACTGAGAATCGCCTGTGTTTACCTCTCAGGAAAAAGAAGGAAAATATCCAGGGTGAGACTAAGGACAAAGAGGATAAATAGCTGTCGCAATTTGGAGACTGTGGGCAGTGATAAAAAGGAGAATCTTTTACTTTTAAGGGCAAAAGAAATTAAAAAAAACAAGACTAAAGCCATCGAGAATAAGGAGGACTGCAACAAAGTAGAGACTCGGGGCAACAAGAAACCATTTAGAGTATCCTTGATTTACGTCGAAGGAAACTGAATAAAATATCCGGGATGAGATTCCCTATGTCCTTGTTCTCACTCTTGCTATTTTTTTAAAAATATCAGCCTTTCACTCCAATGTCAAAGTTGATCTTCCCGTGTTATTTTACTGCCAAATTCTGCTTCCCGGGCCCAGAGAAAGCAAACATTTTTTTGGACATTGTTCATGGTCTTGCTTTCTTCCTTTCTGTCTGTCTTTCGGTTTTAGTCGTGTTCATTGAGCGCTTGTCACCAGGGGCAACGGGGGGTTGAGGGGCTGGGGGGGGCTGTACTCTCCACTCCTTCCCTCCCTCTCTTTTCTCCTTCACTGCTTTTGGCAGCACGCTGGGATTCTTTCACAGCGGCTGCCCGTTGCCAAGACAGAGCAACCAACCCCCTCCCACCTCCCCCTTACAAAATAAAAGCTGTGCAAATGAATGTGGGTCACCGGGAGTCAGAAGGGGCCTTTTCATCCATCTCCCCTTTTTTTTTATTCCTCTCCAACGCTCTTTGCACTCTCCTTTCACGCTGAAGTCAAGGCCGACCGACCAGCAAACAAAACGGACAACGAAAACCCACTTAAAAAAATAGCAACAACAACTACAAAAGGATCCACAGCAGATGTTTAGCCGGTCTCGCTTCCTGTCACCGGCTCGCCACTTCCTCTTTCCCTTCCCTTTTTGTCCTTCTGATAGTGGCGCACTCCCCCAACCAGCACACCCGAAAAAAAAGTATGTAAACACGAAAGATAAAAAAAAACAAATACAAATCAACCAAATCAGACAGTTTCCAGCCATGCTCCCCTGCCAACATTTGGAAAAAGATAGTGCTCACCTTCCCACACCCTAAAAAGAAAAAGACAATTGAAATGAGCAAACCACCGATCACGAGATGAGCCAAACTTTTCAACGACCCAACAGGCAATGTATCCACTCTCACCTGCACACCCCCGAACAAAACTGAATTCATATAAGCGCAACAGCTAAAGATCAGCTAAATCTGTCAACATTTGATGCCACACACAGCTCTCAACCTCCCAAATGAGATGGTGCACCACTTCTCCTGCGCAAATGCCCTGAAAAGGCGCGTCATGCAAACCAAAAAGCCAATCATCATCAAAAATCGAACAAAACATTTCAATCGCACAACCCCTCCCACATCCAACCTCAGATGGTGCACCCAAACCACAAAAAATGGAAGCCTCACCTCCCAACTGAGATTATGACCACCCCAAACATTCATGTAAATCCAAAATTTTAAAGCACGTTTTTACCCACCTCTCCATGCTCTGAAAAAGTCAATTCAAAAAAATCAAATCAAATCGTTAGGCACCCCTTTCGACATTCTGACACCCAAGGAACACCCCTTCTGACCACCCACAAAAGAAAATGTAAATACACAACCCAAAGAACACCTCAATCAACCGAACTTTTTATACCTAGCATTCCCATCAGCTACCTGACTAACATGGCGCACCACCTTTCCCTTGTAAACACCTGTGGAAAAAAAATCAATTCAAAGCGCAGGCAAACTCTTTCATGTAATTTGCTAGACCCTGTGAAAGTCAACGCCGGCGCAAGAGAAGGGAACTTAATCCTCTGCGACATCATGTACCGCATGTACGCAGAGACTGACGGAACATTTTACCCATCATCCCCCGGGGGGCTTTTCCCTTTCAGCGGACGAATACGAGGGCGGCTGACGCTAGCTGACATTTTGCCAGCGGCGTGGCATACACGGCGCCATTGTCGCCGCTGAAACGGGAAACCGGCGGCGGGCGCGGCGTCCCGACAACCCGATATCAATCTGAGGCGGTCGCGGCCCGTCCTCCTGACGGGGCGGGGGGGAGGTACGGCGGCGATATCGAGACGCGAACGTCCCATTGTGGAGGTCCCTCGCCGGCTTGGGAAGCGAAGACGCACAAAGACGAGCAAAACAGTGGATGCTCTCTTTGGCGAAGGGAATACGAGATGATGTTATCTCGATATTCGACCGAGCACCATATCACCACACGGCCATTAGGAAAAACCGTGGATGGACATCAGCTGCTGTCCTAGAAGGGGGATTTGATGGCTTGTGTATTTGACTTGACTTTTTATCGGGGGGGTGCAGAGGTGCGCCATCCCTGTGGAGATCTTTCACTGGGTGTGTGCTCCAAATGTTTTTTAGGGAAGGCTGATTTCGACGTGCTTCAGGCTTGACTCATGACTCTTCTTAGGATGTGTGCAAAGGTGTACCATCCCAGTGGAGCTTTTTTTTTTCGGGGGTGCGTTGCTTAAGAGGTTTAGGAAAGGCTGATTTTGGCATTCTTTGGCGTGTGTGTGGTTTGTGTGTATTTTGCTCTCCTTTTCGGGATTTTCAAGTGGTGTGTAGCTTAGAAATGTTGAGGAGCGTCGGATTTAGGGGTTCCTTGGATTGTCATCCCCCTGCATACCCTCTCAAAAAAGTCAATTAATGTTCACGTTCCAAACGAAAGCCCAAGTCCGCCTAAATCAACCGTCGAAGGCACGTCTTGACAGAGCTGGCACACCCCCTCAACCCTCACACACCCTAAAAGTCCATTGAAATACGCAGCCAAATTTCGTTGAAATAAGACTTTCCAGAACTTCTTCGGCCACGCACCCCTTCAAGCATCATGATTTTTAAACAAAGCGTACCCCCTCGCATGAGAGTGAGCCGTTTCTGCTAGGGATTTCGAAGACTTTAAGGCTGATTTGGCAGTTTTTTGGGGGGGCTTGTTTGTTTTTTCAGAGCACAAACCGGGGAGAGGGGGTACGTCAAAGTTAACCAGAACAAGCTCACACCTGTAGAGCGAGTTGCCAAGTTTTCCATCAACAACGCGCAGCATTACGCCATCGATCCACCCCAACACACACACATAAACACCATCCTTCCTTCGCCACCAAACCCGTCTTGCCACGTCTGTCTGCCAGATGTCCCATGGAAGCTCGGCGAGCCTTGGTGGGGGGACTGGGGGTGCGAAGACTTGGATATGAAAGGCTGCCAGGGGTGTCTTCTATCTTGAGCAATGATGACGCTGATTCTTCTGCTCAAGATATAAGACGACGCTTTCCCGTCGGTCCCTGTGAGAGTAAAAAGCACGGCCTCCTTCAGGATCGCCTTTCTTGCTTTTAGCGGAGGGTTGGGGGCAGCGCACGAAAATCTCTTTGAGGGGGTGCACAAGCTCTGTCGGTATATTAAGCCAAGTCAAGGAAATCGGCCTTTTAGTGCTCAGCTAAACCTGTTTGTCGCTGTCAGACCTCCTGCAGAATGTGCTTGAAGGGCACGGGGGAGATCAGGGGTGCACGCGAGGATCCGCTACCGGATACGTTTCTCTTTTGTACGTGACCTAGTTATTATGTTCAGGCTTAACAGCCGGCACGGTGCCGGCACACGGGTGTGCGGACGGAGAACTTTGCGCGGGGGGAGAAGCACCAACGTCGAACCACGCTGAAGCTACCATCGGAGAGTCGTCCTTTTCGAGAGAAGTTAACCACTGGGGAGCCAAAATTAAGTGAATCGACTCACCCGTGTCAGGAAATGACATGCCGTTCACTCCAATGAATATGTGACTCGATTCCGATGACGATCGGGTACCCCGTGATTCAGTCCAATTTCGATATGATTCAGTCCGATGGCAATGCAATACGATATTACTTAAATCACGATGTCTGTACGGTTTAATCTGATTACAATCGTGTTCGCTCCGATTATGATTCAGTACGATTCACTTCAATTACGATGCGGTCGCCTTCGATTATGATGCGAAACGATCCGATTGGCTCCAATTGCGATGTGACTCACTTCAAATACGTTCTAATTTTGATGCGATGGGATATCGTTCACTCCAATTACAAAATGACTTTCCCCTGATTCTGACCTGATTTGTTCAAGTTACGATGCAATAAGATTCACACTTCATCCCATGTTGTTCAGTCTGACGAGATGACGATTTAATTCACTCTCATTCCGATGCAGTGCAGCGAGAGTGACTCCAACATGCCTTTTCTTCAATCGCGATGTGATTCACTCTGATTACGATCTGATTCACTCCAACTACAGTGCAATAAGAGATCCTGTCTTCCGACAACGTGGTTGACGTCAATTATGATCCGATTCCCTCGAATTTCGATATTATTTACTTGAATTACGTGAGAATACAATCCATCCAAAGAACATTTACAATTTGTTCCGATTGAAACGCAACATAACCCGATTACGATGCAGTTGAATACGATTCACGTGATAGTATCATTCGTTCCGATTCATGATCGATTATAATTCACTCTATTTATGATATGATCCAAATGCAAATTGATTCCATTTACACCGTAACGATTTGTGCACCGGTGAATCACTTCTCCTGTGACCCGATTTTTCTCATGATTATATCGTATGATTCACTCCAATGGTGACACGATTTGATCCCGTACGAATCGCTCCGACTGCGATTCTTTCAGTCGCGTCGCTATGTCCGCTCGCATCCGCTGTCTGAAATGAGTCGAGCTGCGTCGCGTTCAAGCGCCACATCGTCACACTCCCATTGGGCTGTTTGGGCGCTCGGTAGCCGCTTGGAAAATGTGCATCACGACCACACAAGGACAAGCATTCAGGCGACGCGGCGGCCAGACGCGGGCGGCATAAAGTCAGCGCTGTCAAAAAGCCACTCGCCAAACGTCTGATCCATCACAGGTGGGTGGGGGTTTTTTGGGGGAGGGGAGGGGCGAGGTGGCCGGGGGCTAATGAGCGACTCTTTCAGGGAAGCAGACAGTTTATGGGGTGCCTGCCAGCCTCGTTACGAGCGGCTCTTAATTGGCCTTTACTAGCCCCGAAAAGCGGATAGAAGCCCGAACATCTGCTGGCCACTGAAGCGTGTTGCCGCCTTGCAGGGCCTTCTTCCTGCCATTCAAAGCCGCCACTTCTACCAAAGGCGTTCAACATTCGCGAAAACCAACCAAATTACGCAAGCCCGCAAACGCCAATATGGAGTCGACATTTTTGTAGAGTTCAAGACAGGAATAGGGTTCTAAATAAGGTTTCAAGACAGTGTTGGTTTTCCAAAACATGGTTTGGGTTTCAAGATAGACTGACAGACTTAAATTAGGCTTTCAGGCCAGGGTTAGGATTTAAAATGAAGGTCAATATTTCAAATGAGCATTTGGATCTCAAGACTTGGTCGATGTGTCAAGTATACACGAGGTTTGAAATTAGGGTTTCAAATCCACGTTAGCTTCGGGGTTGGGGCGATGAAACAAATTTTCAACGTGCAAAAAGGGATTTATTTATTTTTTTTTTACCTGAGAGATGACTGAGGGCAGCGGGTGTGTTGTAGCAAAGTGGAGATTGTGGAGCATGAAAGCAAAGGAGAGTCAGGATGTCCAGAAAACAAAAGATTACTTGCTCGATGTTTAACCTTTGCTGCGATTGTACGGCGGGGCCCCTGCTCACACTTCCCCAGTCACAGCGGGGACACGCCGAGGGTGGAGGTGTGTGTGTGTGGGGGGGGGGGGGGGGGGGTCGTGACAGTGGATGTACGGTGCCATTGGTGGGGTGTAGCCATGATGGGGGTGAGGAGGTGGGGGGTGCCTTGCTTCCTCATGTCGCTGCCGTTGCGTCAGGCCTACCGCTCCGAAGTCTCATCAGCACTTCTCACTTCCTCTCAGCTCACCCAAAAACAAAACAAAAAGAAACACCACCAAAAAAGTTTTCATTCGGGTATCGAGACCAAGACAGGATTATGGTTCCAAGACAGGATTCAGGTTTCAAATTTGACTTTGAAGACAGGTGAGAGTTTCACAGTACGGTTTCTAGACAAAATCGGGTCTTCAAATTAAGATTTGGGACAAAGTTTCGGGTTTCAAGTTAGGATTTAAAAAAATTTTGTTTGAAACCCTAATCCATTCTTGAAACCCCAATTAGAAACTGCAATCCTGATTTGAAACCTTGACTACAATCCCTAATCTTGTCCTAAGACCATTTTTTTGATACCCCAACCCTTGCCTAAAACCCTTATTTGAAACTCTGATCCGGTCTCGAAACCCTCATTTGAAACCCTACCGTTTTTCTGGAACCCTAATTTGAAATTCTAATCTTGTCTTGAAACCCTGATTTGAAGCCTTGATTAGAAACCCTGATCTTGTCCTCAACTCTTATTTTGAAACCCTAATCTTGTCCTAGGACCCTTTTTTGAAACCCTAGCCCTTGCCCGGACCCCTAATTTGAAAGTCTAATCCGGGTTTGAAACCCTCATCCTTGTCTGAAACCGCAATTTGAAACCTGACCCTTTCTCCGAAACCTTCCCCCTTTGTCTGGGACACCTACCCATTCCAGAAACTCTCATTCGAAACCTTACTTTGGAAGAGTGAGCCTCTTTGGTCAAGCCAACATGCTGACATCAGGAAATGTCGCGAGAGGTGTCCCCGGCGGTGGTTGTTGCAGGGTGGGGGGGGGGGGGGTCGCAGGTTCCAGGCGGGTCCAGGTGTAGGGAGGCACGAGGCGGGAGCAGTCAATCAGCCGTTTCCTGGCTCTCGTCTTACTCGGTAGAACAAACACCAACGTCTTGGCCTCTCTTCATTTCCTCCTCCTCCGAGATTTTTTTTCTTGCAGCTGAACAAACAGCGACGCTGTCGACTTAAAGGCAATCAGACGTCAAGCGTGGACTCTTTTTTTTTTCGGATTTATTTGTGTGTGGGAGAGGGGGGGCGGGAGTGGGGCGCGGAAAAAACCCCTGACTTGACTTGTTTGAAAAGCCCAACTCGGGCTCGAAACCTATAAACCTGTCTTGTCTCCCGAATTTAGCGACTTGTTGACACTTGGGTCTGGAATCGGAGACGATATTGGTCGTGCTTGGAACTGTGTTTGAAAACTGGAGCTAAGATGTGAAAACCCTGAACCTGCTTACCAACACGAACCCTGTCAGGATCACGAACTTGATGAGGTTTGAATGGCGGTGGGTTTCTTGCAACCCTGACCCTAACGCTTGTTTGAAACCGTGGAGAAGGTTGAAACCCCTACTTTGATACCCAAGACCAGACTTAATGCCTTAATTTGAAACATGCAACCTTGGCCTTGGCTTTATCGACTACTTTGAAACACTAATATTGGCTTGAAACCATAATTTGAAACCCCAACCCTGTCTTGAACCCCTATCTCTGGCTTGGCGCCACGATTTGAAACCCAAACCATTGTTTGAAACCCCATTCCTGTATCGAAGCCATATTTTGAAACACTAACCCTGTCTTGAAACCATAACTTGAAGCTCTACCCCATGTTTAAAACCCAGTCCATGTCTCAGCCATGATTTGAAACCCTAACCACGTCTTCCCATGTCAACTGAAACCTTAACTAAGTCTTAAACCGTAGCCTGAAACCCCAACCCTGTCTTGAAACTTTCTCACTGTCTTGGAACCAAACCTTGAAGCCCCAACCCTTGCTCAACACTCCATTCCTGTCTTGAAGCCATCATTTGAAACCCTAACTCCGTCTCGAAACCATAATTGGGGAACCGACCCCTCGTTTGAAATCCTATGCCTGTCTTCAAACCATCATTTGAAACCCTAACCCCAGACAGACCCCAATTTATAGCAGCAGTCAAACCAGATCCAAATCAAAGTCCACCGAGGCCGCACTGCCTGTGTCGTGTGGAAGCGCTACGTTGCGAACTACGCTGTGGACCTCTTGGAGGCTTGACAGCCTCTTTAACGACTTGCAGGCTGCGTAATTCAAATGCTCGTCACTCCGACCGCACACCCACCCGCGCACCTCCAGCCAGAACATTCCTCGCACATCTGGCCTCAACCCCTCATCCCCCACTCCCCCCCCCCCAATCGCTCGTCTCCCGCCCACCGCCCCACGCCGTAATTACCCACAAGCCTTGTGTTCTCCTTTTCTTCCTTTTTACGATCCTCCGCACCCCTCCTCCTTCCTTGGCGCATGCACCAGATTTCTCTGTTTGGACGTGGGAATGTCATCAATCATTTGGAGTCAGTCAGAAATCGTTCGGGAGAGAGGGGTGTGCACCATGTCCACTTAGTTTGTGTGTTTAAATAGATTTTTTTAGGGTGTGTGTGGGATAGAGGGGGGTGCGCCATCTCTATCAAGATGCAGAATGTTTGAGAATGGCTGATTAAAAGTGAGGTTTGAGGTTGAGTGTGGAGAAGTGGTGCACCATCAACACATTTGACAGATTTAGACTTTCTCTGATTTATTTCGAAGGTGTGCGCAGAAAAGAGGCCGTGCACCAGGTCCACTTGGTTTGTGTGTTTAAATTCATTTTTTTAGGGTGTGTGCGGGATAGAGGAGGTGCGCTATCTCTGTCAAGATGAAGAATGTTTGAGAATGGTTGATTAAAAGTGAAGTTTGAGGGTGAGTGTGGAGAAGTGGTAACCATCAACACATTTGACAGATTTAGACCTTCTCTGATTTATTTCAACGGTGTGTGCAGGAAAGAGGGGGTGCACCATGTCTACTTAGTTTGTGTGTTTACATTTATTTTTTTAGGGTGTGTGTTGGATAGAGGGGGTGCGCTATCTCTGTCAAGATGTAGAAAGTTTGAGAATGGCTGATTAAAAGTGAAGTTTGAGGGTGAGTGTGGACAAGAGGTGCACCATCAACACATTTGGCAGATTTAGACCTCTGATTTATTTCGAGAGGGTGCGCAAAAAAAAGGGGGTGCACCATCTCTGTCAAGATGCTGAAAGTTCGGCTGATTGAAGGGAAAAGTGGTGCACTGGGATGTTGGAGGTGACTCATCTTGAAAACTTTGACAGATTTTGTTGTTTTTGACTTGTATTCAGATGTACTTTTGTGTTTGAGGGTGCGTGCGGCAGAGAGGTTGTGCTCCTTCTCTGCGGGAGTGTAGCGTGCAGGCGCTGCCGCTTCAGGCACACGTCTGAGCGTCCACAGGAAGCCAGGGCGCATGCGAGGGGGGGTGCATGCAGGAAAGGCGCTCGCTCGCTCGCCGGAAGGCACTATTGTTAAAAGTTGTTTATTCCTCCTTTGGTCGGCGACCCGGCGCACCTCGCTCCGCCGGCTGGCGCGCCGCCACCGGTTTGTCTGGCGGCACCTCGTGTTTTCCACTTTGACCCTGTGGGAACAATCGCTTGCGACACTCGAGTGGCTCTTATCTGAATTGGATTAACGGTTTGTTTGGACCGTGATAACATCCACTTCCAACTGATACGGTGGGAATACCTGAGTCGGACGGAGGTGATACCTGACAATAGCTCTATTTAAAAAAAAAAAAAAAAAAACTTTCAAAGGAGGGAGGAGAAAAGCGTCCACAAACTTCGCAGATAGCGGAGCCTTGGCACCGAATGTTTCTTTTGTTTTGCTCCGACAGAGCGGAAGAAATCCGACACGTTTCGTGTCTGTTCACACAACGGCCTTCGCACCTTTTAACACAAAGTTCCAAAAAAACGCTTTGACAACTGCTCACTGAGGACGGGGGGGGGGGGGGGGGGGGCGGCGAGGACTCAGATCAGAAATGACCTCAAATGAGTCCAACTCTTGTGTTAGGCTGAACGATGAATCGAATTTCAATTGGCTTTGTGCAATGCAATTTTTGGGGTTATCGTTGTGAAAAACAAACACAAAAAAAAGCTTCATTTCAGGCAAAATGATAATTGCAACTATTTTGGTCAATATCAGGATTAATAATGACAGTTATTGCTCCAATGAGTTAAAACTCGCCCCCTGGTGGTTGGCTGATGAAACAGCTTGATTGGTTTGGCATCAGAGCCGCCATTTGCAATGTAAAAATCTCTGACTTTCTGGCAAATCTGACTGTGGCTGCCGAAATTGTGCTCGCGATTGAAAGTCGATGAATTGCACAGCCCTAATATGTGCTCTGATGTCATTTTTTTTTCTTGTGCAATGATCACTGAAACATTTTTGTGCGTTTCGTTTGGAGATGGAGGGCGCATGTCCAAGAAAACGGGCATGAACTTTGTCGCTCACGCAAACCGATGTGGAAGCTGATCGACTAACGGGGCCCGCGCCAAATTGCGTCCGCCAAACGGGAAAACTTGGGGGTGCGCCGTTTCTGTCAGATGTTCAAGGGGGTGCTTCAGGTTGATTTTTTTTTTTTCCAATTGCTTGTCTAGGGGAAAGTTCCAGTTAGGCATCTGGACGGTGCCTTAAACAAAAACACAAGTTCCTCCAGTCAGCAGCTGCCAAACAGATTTACGGCGACATCTTCTTTTCCTGGTTCCTGTGACATTCTGGCTGTGCCCTCAATACAAATGGAAATTCCCCCCCACCCATTTACCCTCTCCTTCGCATCCCCCCCCCCTCCCGCAAAGATCCAGGATGTTTTGAAAAGTGGGATATTGCTCCTAATGGATTCCAAACGCCGCAAAAAGTTTATTAGGAAGCAGGGCATCGTAAAAAAAAAAAAATGTCAGGGGTGGGTTTTGGGGCTAGCATAAGTGAAAGCACAGTGGGAAAAAATAGGCGGAGTGTGTGTCTGTTTTGTTTTGTTGCGCCAAGTGTATATACTGTCGAGTCACTGCGGTCTACTGTAGCGAAGTTTTACGAGCCGAGTGAAACGGCTTTAGTTACAGTTTGTTTAGAGCAACGGGCTAGCAACACGCGTTCGAAGAATGTCTGGTGGACTACTTCGTGCTAATGCTAAAGCTAGCCTTTTCTCAGAGGACACAGTTTGACATTGGGCGGTTGGTAGGCTAAACGAAGGTACTAACATACATGATTAGGTAGTTTGGTCGGTATATTAAGAGGAGGTAATGTCGTGGATCTGTTTGTGACCAACAGGTGGCACTGTAGGGCTCCGCCTGCAGTTGCACACCTGTTGGCCATTGGGTAATCAGTGCCACTTTAAAAGACTTGATGCCCCACCACTCTGTGTCGGGTCATTGTTGCTGTTTGGTTGTTGCTGTGTGCACGTGTCATGTTTTGTTTTCTGTCTTGGGTTTTTTTGCTACTTTGATTTTGCTGGACTTTATTTGAGTGAGTTTTTGGAGTTTGTTTCTCCTACCTACTCCGGTTTGTTTTTGTAAAATACATTTTGGTCAACCCACCCTGCTCCTCCCTGCTTTTTGGGGTCCTCCTAACAACTACCACCTTGCAAAACATGACAGGTAAGGAGATAGGGTTGCATATATATAAAGGGGTAGGTTGGTACATGTCGAGCTCCACTTTGGTTTTTGATGTGATGTACCTAACATGACTCAAAGTTGAACCCCTAATTAAACACCCAAAGTATTGTTTATGGTTGGAATGGTATGTAAATGAATTTTCAACGAATCATTGGTAGAAGTAGAGATCCAGACCAGAGATGAGAAACTGAATGCAGTTCTAATTTGTACTTTGTATTTCTACTTTTGTACTTTATGGCCACTCATTGAGACTCGGGATATATTCTGGTAGGCAATGCTAAAATGTTGTGTTCAAGTATTTGGGCACAAAATGGGCTATCTAATGCACTAAATACACTTAAATGTTTTTTTTTAATGTTTCTTGTGAAGGGAGAGGGGAAAGAAAATGGCTTTTTTTTGTGTATCGCTGCTGAGATGGCGGCGTACTGAAGCTCTTGTTTGGAATTCACAGCGCATCGGCGCGCCGGGCAGGCTAAGTCTCACAAAGCCTCCTTTGAGAGGTTACTACTTCCCACCACGTTCAAATAAATGCGGAGTCGCCGCGCGCATTTAACGAGCGTTATCGATCGGACCGGCGAGACGAGCGCTTGCGAAGTGAAGCGGTGGCTCAAGCGGTTTCGGCTTTGTCGTTTCCTGTCCCCCCCTCTAATCCGCCAAGTCCCTTTTCTTCTAAAACAAAACGAGGATTTTAATGTGGCAAATCCTTATTTCGCACCGCGAAGTCGCTCGTTACTAATTTGCAATAAAGCTTCCCAGGCAACTCGAAGGAATGCAGCAGTACCTCTCACAACAGTAATCCGCCGGTAGGTCGGTCGAATATTTTAAGGTACCGTATGGTAGGGGAGGTACAGCCTGGTAGGGGTGGTGGGGTGAGAGAATCATTGCTTGGTTGGTCGGGCACGATGGTTCCAGTAGGTATGTGTGCGCCAACCTGGAAATAATTATGGGACAACGATGAATCCGGGACGCAGAATTTGTATCTAATTATCCCAATTAGAGGAATTACCCATGTGCTCCTCCTTGCCTGCCTTCAGACCATTCATCTACCAGCCCCGGCAGTGTACGGACCCTGTGATCCGTCCCCCACATCACTCACGGGTCATCAGTAAGAAGCAAGAAGGATTTAACGGCTAACTTGGCCCGGGAAGACGCACTGGAGGCAGAGTGGAGGTAGGGGGTAGGGGGGCCCGGCGCAACTGTGAGAACTGCACGCGTCCTATGAACCCGTTCCCACTCCTCTGACCACTGGGCCGAGCGGCAAAGACTGACCGGTCAGATGATTGATGCCAAGTAAGGGCTAGCCTACCTACCAACCCACCCACCCACTCACCATCCCTTATATCGTAACATCCGCCGCTGTCCCAAATCTTGCGGAATGTTCATCCCCCCCGCCCCCTGATGAGTTTATAAAGATGTTCTTCACTGACAACCCCATGAATGATCCACGCCTGTTGGCAGGCGACGTGACACATCATGAAGGTTTCTGGCACTGAAGTATTTGCAAGGCTGTCATCCTCGCTTAGCATCGCCCGCGGGTGAGTCTGCGGCCAGGAAATGTTTTAAGGGAGAAAATTGGAGCAATTTTTTTTTTTTTTTTTTTTTTTTGGGGGGGATGCGAAAAGCCACCAAAACCAAAAGAAGACGTTTTGACAGTTCAGAGAAATGTCGAGAGCCGCCCACGCTAACCGCTTATTCAAAGGAGAATAAATAGTCAGTCGTCAAAAAGCTAACTCTCGTATCACGTGGATTATAAGAGTACAGAGTGTCTATTATTAATATGAGCGTCTGTATTTTGGGGGGGGGGGTGGATACTGACAGAAACAGAAAGGCGCTGTGAAAGACGCTAACGTTGGCCGACTACAGGGCTGGATGCTAATGCTGCTTTTCTGCTAAAGTAAGGCACATTTTGACAAAATACAGAAGAGGTTTATCACACGTTTTGAAAACTGCGATGAACTTAATCAACCTACCTATTTTTCTTTCATCTTTATAATATTATTGTGCGTGTGTGTGTGTGTGTGTGTGTGTGTGTGTGTGTGTGTGTGTGTGTGTGTGTGTGTGTGTGTATCTTTTTTTAAGATCATTTAGCTCTGCTCAAAAATCATCCAACACGTTCACAAATACAAAATTCAAATGGAAATTTATACTTGTGGACAAGAAAGTACAACTTGCTGCCATACACGATTTGAAGAAATAAATACAGTTGATGACAGTAAAAAAGAAGAAAAAAATCCTAAAAATTTGGAAAGTAGCTCTTCAAATGATTGATTGGCAAAACTGCTCCGTGGTGAATACAAACACACATTTCGAAGCTTGATTCCCCCCCCCCCCCCCCTTGCAGGAAAGTTGCTGCTGTGTTATTGTCATCACCTGACATTGAATTTTGTCAGTGACTAAAAAATTAGCAGGAATGAACAAAATCCGTCACCCTTTCAGTACTTTTGGGCCAGAGTTCATCGTGAATGGATGAGTGGGGGTGAAAGGTATGGTGGCTGGGATGAGTGAGTGACTGGCAAAGAGGCCTGGTGGATGTAAAGGAGGGTGGGAGTGGGGGTCCATGGAAATGCAGATTGCCTCTATTGAATTCTATTGCCGGCCTGCAGCTTTGATGTTAAAGTGGAGAGGAGGGATGGTTGGTCGAGGAGGGGGGTGGGGGTTGCTACCGACTTTCACTGCACACCTCCTCCAGCCTTCCCCACCTCTTGTCACCCCCACCTTCCTTTCATCCCCCATGGCGCCTTTCTTCACGTACCCCCGCACTGCATCGCTTCGCAACGAACAAAACAGAGTCTGGGGGGGCTTGGTCAGGAATTGAGAAAGACTTAAAAAGCTGGGCGGGGGCAGGGATAAGTAGCTTGTGGTTTTTTTGGGGCGGGGGGTCCACCCTAAAAACTTCTAAATGAGCCGTAAAAGGTTCTCAAAACACCCCACCCCAAAAAATCGCATCCAAATTTTGCCAATTTCCCGTGAAATTTTGGTTCTTTTGATTTGGTTCTTTCCCGCGTCAATCGCATCAGGAGACAAAAAAGCTTTGCGCACGAAAAGGACGAAGCCTTGAGGTGGTCCACAAAAACGCAGAGTGGGCATATTGAAATTGGGATAAAAGCAAATGGAAGTCCGATGAAAGGGGCGACGTGAGGGTGGGGGGCAGGGTGCCCTCACACACACACACACACACACACACACGCAAACAAAACACCGGGCTAATTAAATATTTTTTCGTGTCTTACTGAGGGGAAGACTAATCTGGTGGGCGAACCCGGGACCTGTACTGCTTTTTCCTTTTTTTTTTTTTTCACTTTTCAGAAACTTTTCATGTCTTGTATTTCTTGGGCCACCCTGGATATTTTTTTTTTTCTCGTTTGGACAATGCCAAGCCTCATTATTGGAGCGAGCGATGTGCTGAGACGACAGCACAGAGAAAAGCGGGACGGATTTAGAGCATTGACAAATGCCACTTTTATCTTTCGTCTGTATTCATGAATACTGTGGGTGGGTGGCAGAGTGGAGAAAAAAGGGGGCAAGGGGGGAATGACAGTGAACCCCCCAATGCTGTAAATGAGAGAAAGTTTCAGCACATTGCCAGTGATACAACGCAATACGATTCGGACAAAGCCAAATTGGATAAAACTCCAGGATAATCCATCTACTTTTGAGGCGGGCTCCAAAAATATCTGAATATTTTTTCCGTTTTCTTTTTTTAGTCAAAGTACAAAGTAAAACAATGTCGCTAAACAATTAATCAAGTACCAAAATAGCTGCCGATGAATTTGATCATCGATGAATTGTTGATTCATCCATTGATTGGTGCACGTCTAATGTATTTGGGGAAAAAAATTACGTTTCAGAGTCTAAAATGTTGTAAATGTCACGCAACACTTGCGTCCCCGGGAACAGGAACGGGGGGCGACCTTCAACACTTGCGTCTCTGGGAACAGGAACGGGGGGCGACCGCAACACTTGCGTCGCCGGGAACAGGAACCGAGGGTGACCGCAACACCTACGGCGCCGGGAACAGGAACGGAGGGCGGCCGCAACACTTAGGGCGCCAGGAACAGGAACGGGTGGCAGTGGGACCAGGCCTCTGGTCCCGCGGGGTCCAGTCGTGGTTGGGTCATTCTCTCAGGTTTTGCGAGATGGTAGTTGGAGGACAGGCATGGCGAGCAGGAAAATCGTAAGTGATAGTCGCATGCTACTTTTTCAGCTTGCAAAGTGACAATATTCATCCGATTTTCCAAATCGAATCATCTTGTCAGGCCTTTTCATTTTCAAGGCCGACGTTGTTTGCGGCGTTTTCAAATGACACAAAAGCGTTTTGGGGGAAGCGACTGGCAATCGTCAGACCACGTCGACGGGGTGCTTATCATCGGCGTGCGCATTTTGGCCGTCGACGCGCGGGCCGCGGCTGTGCTGAGCGGAAAAAGCCAATCGGCCGGCGATGTGGAGAGAGCGCGAGAGAATGCGAGGCGCGCTAAGAGTTAAGTCGCCGGGTTTCCTGAGTGGAAATTAAAAGCGTCTTGTAATCACACGGCAGGAATGCAGTCGGTGCACACTGTTAAACACTCCCAAAGCGCTGGCTCCACTTCACTGCGCTCGCCACTGCAACACAAAGAGGCCTTTTGTTCTCGGCTTTGCTCTTGAAAAGCAACGCTCCCTCGCTCTTCCTCCTCCTCCTCTTCTTTATGTCTTTGCGCTCCGTGCTTTGCTGCTTTCATTCATTCCGCTTCTTTGATTGCGCTGATGTGCGGTGCGATCCAAACGGCGACGACGAGTAACCTGACGGAAGTCATTTCCAGAATGCGACCGAATCTTCATTTCGCATTGAAAACTCAGCCGCCACAGCTGAAAATGCGCACGATCCAGACCAGATCGGAATAGAGATTTTGACCAGATTTTACACCCACTTTAAAATCCTCGTCAAGTAAATCGAAATGTCTGGTGATTTATGACACACCACAGAGGAGACCTTTGTTCACAACTCTGTCAAATTTGAGTAATTCAACTTCAGAATGGTGACCCTCACCCTCCAAAAAATCAAGCCATTCCAAATGAACAGCCAATTCAAATATTTATTTTCCCTGGTTTGTGTGTGTATATACATAATAAATATATATGTAGTATCTAAGAGTACATTGAAAAACAATTGTATCTGCAACAAGATGGTTTTTTATGGGGGGCCCCTTAACGTTTACAATAAAAGTCAAAATTTTAAGCCGATTTTTAAAAGTGCTGGCAGAATCATCGGTCAGGCCCGACTCACACGAAATTATGTGCTTGTTTGTTTCCTAAAATAATTTCATTAAAATGAACGTGTGTATTTAGCTCATTCACTAATGACTTACTTTATGAAGAATAGACTGAACCAAAACTAAAGTCAAGTAAACAATCGTACATCAACATTTGATCCATCGGTGAGCGTCAACCCCGTAGAGTGAAAGCACTTGAGAATCAAACGAGCTGCCAAAAGGATGGCGGCAACCCTCGGGCGCGGAAACTCTCCCTTGGCTCAGCAATCAGCTCACGCAATCCTAAAAAGAAGAAAACCGAGGCCACCTTCTCTCCGGAAGCTCCGCCTCAGCATCGGCATCGACACCTGTCGAGTGACGTTTGTTTTGTGGCGAGAGCAAGCGGCCCGTTAGCAAATGTGTTGGAGCCCAACGCAAGCGCCTGAGTCAGCGATGAAAGAGAGCGCGATTTACTCTTCCTTTTTTTTTTTGGCTTGTTTTCTTTTTTTAAATGTGTGAGTGATGACATTTTGGTGAACTTTTTTTTTACTGAAAAATGGTATTTGCGAGTAAAAAAAAAATGCAGCGGCAGTGACTTGCTCAAAGCGGACATGAACACTTAATATAATTTCAGGCTGTCGGGCGAAGACCAATTCCGTATGAAAATACTTTTAAGATTACGATGTTTGTTTTCGGAACAATGCGGAATTATTCTCGTATCTCGTCTGGCAATTTGCAGCCCTCGGGCCGGAGATACACCTCGGTATGTATTTACAATTGTGTAATTGCGCCGCGCTAAAAGCCCGTCAAGCGCATCGTTAGCCTTTGCCATGTCCCCGTGACGTGTTTGACAGGTCGGCTTTTATGGCCGGCGCTGCTTTGACAACGCATTGAGAAACTTGGCAGCCCCGTGAGGCCCAAATTGCATAAGAGCGCATCTTCACTGCCTGCTGGTGGTACGCTCGCATTCCAAACCACATTCGTTCTAAGTCATCAACTGCAGGCTTGGCGCTAGGCTAATGACTTCCGCGCAAACAATAATGTCTCATCAGATTTAATTTTCTTGAAGTTTACATTTTAAATTTTAAAAATAAAAACTGATGACTGTGGTCACGATTGTGATTTAAAAAACATGTTTTGGGTCCACAACGTATCCCGTTTATATTTTCACCGCGATAGCATTCACATGTCAAAATCCCGATTTCACGTCAATCAATTTCCATTTACCCATTTTGCTCACGGTGAACACCCTTATGACGTAAAAGTTCATGATAACGACTGGATTTTTCCCATAAAATACTGCAAAGGCCTTCGTCGCAACGCACTGTGGGAAGCCAACTGTCGCCTCACCTTGCTTAGCAATGCTACAGATCGACGCGTACCTTGTTGTACTTCCGGAGGCACAAAAAAACCACAACTTTATTATTTATTTTTAATGCAACTTCTCACAAGATTCAAGATTAGAGCCCAAGTTTTTGTCAAAAATGCAAATTAATTTGATTTTATCCCCCCCCCCCAAAAATATTTTTTTGGGGTGATTATGACTTTTTTCTTGAATAAAATGTCGCTTCATTCTCATGAAAGTGCAACTTTTTTTTTTAAAATTCCAAAACCTTTCCTCAAATAAATACAGCACAACTTAATTCGTTGAAGATAATTTTATTCTCAGATTCTGACTTTTTATTGTTTCATTTTATTTGACTATTTTTGGAAGTCCACAACATTTTCTCAGTTGAACTCCACAACCACCCCCCCCCCACTTGTAAACAATTTACTAGCAGGTACATTTGCGCATTTGCACACACACACATGCGCGAGTGCACATATTGCAGCCTTGACTCACTGCCCGGATGCAAGAACTGAACAAAATGTTTCTCTCGGGAGCAAACACACAAACAGACACGCACGCATGCACACACACAGTGAGGCTAACGAAGTGCGTTGTTTTGTCCAACGGAGCCCATTGATGTTTTTTTCCATTTTCCGCAATGCCAATTGCTGCCTGAAGTTATGCGCGGGTGACATATATGTAAGTTTGACCAAGCACATCAGGCACAGGTACGGTAGTATGATTTAATTAAGTTAATTAATTAATTAATTTTTTTAATCGGGTGAGTGTTTGAATGTAATCTTTGTGCCAGGTTGTAATGTGTTATATACCAATCAATCTGTTATCCGAACTGCTTATCCCATGCACAATAAAATTTAAAAATATAAATTTTCATCAGATTTTGGTCAATTATACATTCACTTATCCAACAATTAGCCAACCTTAAACTCTCCTTTTTGGCGGGTGAGCTGTGTTAATGTCATTCTCTGTGTATTTGCCGAACGTGTTAATGTGTAAATAAAACCTGAGCCCGATATTAGCCAATTTCAGAACAGCTAATATCTGTCAATATTTTTTTTCCCGTCCTGGAAAAAGAAGACAGCCGGTCACCCCATTAACTAACGAACTAACTAGCTAGCTAGCCAATTAGCTTGCTAGGTCACTCACTCACTACCTGCCTTTTGGGTGGTGGGTGTTTTAATGTCATCTTTGTCTCATTTTGTGATGTGTTGCAGCTCCGCGACAAAAGGAGCTGCAGTGTTGTTGTTTTTTTTTAACGTACACTTTATTCATTCTTTAAAACTCTCAGACGGATATTGACACGGCTCTCTCCGACAACGTTCCTTGTCTTCTTCGTTCGGTTCGAGAGGCGTTCAAAGACTGCCTCCGAAAAACGTAACTTTATGGTACCTTCAATGGCACTGAGGAAAAGCGAAAATCATGCATCAAAACAGAAAAGCTAGCAAGTAAATCAGAAAATAAATTCTATGGGGGTGTTTGTGAACACAAAAGAAAGGAAATTGTCTCTTCACATCAACGTAGGCAATTCTGAACCACTTCAGTCTCCTACAAATGTGTTGGTTAAAAAAGAAAATGTGCCCCCCCCCCCAAAAAATGTCGGTTCATTTTTTGACGATTTTAAAAGAGACAAAATCGGCCAATTAAATTAAATCGTCTGGCCGATTTTATTCCCATCCTGGAAAAACAGGAAAGCGGGTCACACCAATTCGGAATTTGAACACTGCTGTGTTTTTGGGGAGGTTTTTGCCACGCGTCAGCTGGAACTTGGGCTGACCTACTTGAACCTCACGTTGCCTGCACATTTTGTGTTCGGCAAGTGCACAACTGCTTCTCTTTTGGCTTCCTGCCCTTGTTACTTGTTGCATGTGACAAAAATAAAATGTACTACACGTCGACACCGCAATGCCACACTTGGTTTCCGGCCCGTATCTTAGGTGAGAACGACAACTGTGCACAACTCCCACAAGGCCTGATCGAGATTCACGTTATTTTCTGAGAATGTGTTTTCGTGGGGGAGGGGGAGGGGGCGACGTACTTGCAGATTTTTTTGTGGTACTTTGTGGCAGAAGAGGAAGAGAAAGGGGGAAGGCTGCGTTGCTGTGGGCGTGGTCACAGCCAACTTCCGTCATGACCAATCAAAGCGTCTCCTTTCATTCCCTTGAAATGTGTCACTCTAGTCTCAAATAGACGCAGAAAATGGAGACTCGGATATTTGGATGTTTTAAAAAATAGAATCCAATGATTCAGTTAAATGCCCACTAGTCACATATTTGTGAATTAAATACAGTTTTCAAGTTAGGCATTCAAATGAGGGTTTCTATTAAAGTATTCGCTTTTCGAGTAGCAGTTAGGGTTTCCAGTGTCTGCAAGGGCTTCAAACAAATGTTTGGGTGTTCAGGTCAAGGTTTTCCGAACTAGGTAAAGGTTAGGATTTGAAGTTTCAAGCCATTGTTAGGGTTTCAAATGAGGGTTTCAAGCCCAGGTTAGGGTTTCGAACAAGAGTGGGTATGGAATCGTACAATAGCAGTGAGCCTGCGAGGTCTGCGGCTCTTGTTTGCGCCGGATTTATGTTTGCGGACGGAGTAAAAGTTTGTTTTCTCCCGTTGCGTTCGGTGTCGTAACGGTGAAGATGTTTTAAAAATTAAGGTCTTGGGCCAGCTGGACCCGGCGTCCCTGAAGCGCTGTGAGTCAGTGTTTCCACAGTACTTTCCACCAGCCGTACAGTCGTGATTCACTTTAATTGCACTACCAAACTTTATGCCTTCACTTTCCGAGGGAAGCAAAGTAACAGATTCGTACTGTATGGCAACCTGGGGGGAAACGTTTGGAAAACTTTTAAAACCGTACTAAAGCTAACTGAACTGTACCGGTTTGTAGAAGCTAGTTTTGGAACATTGTATTGATGGAAATATCTCTCATGAGAAACGCTAATTTGGGTCGACTTAATTTCAGATTTTATTGATTTATTTATTTATTGTGATTTAATTTCAGTACAAGCTGACTCTCTGCACTGTCCTCGGGTGCGGTGGTCCCACGTTCGGTCACCTTCACTGCCTAGCCGAAGGTCGGAATTGAGAAAACTTGAATAAATTGGTGCAACCCAACTGCAGGGTCACGACTTGCTCAGTGCAATTTCTCAAACGGCTGTTTGATCTGATGTCGAGCGACACCTCAACAAACACATTCAAAATGACTCCCAAAGCTCATGTGTGACATCGCAAAGACAAAAACTATGGGGGTTTTTTTTTTTTTTACTTTTATCTCATTTTATAAATGTGAGATGTCGTTAGTTTCCGAAAAAAAAAAAAAACTTGCCTGAAGTATCTGTTGCTGGCATCGGCAATCTTAACGAGTACCCAGTACCTTGAAATAAGGCGAATATCGGCCTGATTCCGATACCTCACGGGCCCGTTCCTATTTATGCACCCACTGGTGGAAACATGGGTTGACCATTTTTCAGAAAAAAGACTGACTGCACTGGAACAAATTTTAGAAACGAATGTTGTTCATATGGATATTGCTCATGTCGTACATGTAAACATGTATAAAAGTCTGCTGGCTGAAAGAGGGAGGGTTGGTTTGAGCGTGTGGGGAGGGGGGGTGTACTCATGATGGTGGGGGTCTTGTTTACCCGGGCCGCCCCTCAGGGAGCGTCTCCTGGGCCGCTTCCCACTTCCTGCTGCCCGTCTCGTCAGCCACCTCGGCCTGACATGCTAAAAGACTTATTGGCCCACTTTAGAGGACCTATGGGAGGAGAGGTGCAAAGTTGGGGCCAGGGACAAGGGTGTGGGGGGGCACTAGGTGGGGCTAGAACGGGTTTTGAAGAGCAATAAGTAGGAGAGTGAGGGGGGTCAGGATTTTGTTGTTGTTGTTGTTTTTAATAAATCTCTCAGCCTTGCCGTTCATCACCCCCCACCCGCCCCATCCATGCACTCTCCCCTGAGTGCTTACAGCTGCAGGGATGGAGTTTGGAAGGAGGCCGTTTGGGGGGGGCTTCTTGTAGCGGAACAGACTCAGCACAGAGAGCCACCTTCATGAAGTCACATCTGGAGCTTTCCCAGAGAGCTCAATGGAGCGCGCAGCCTAATGAAAGTCTTAAGTTATGTAATTGAGCTCTTCCATGATGCGCGCCAGACGGCACTGTTGTCGGCGCAGGATGTTAGTGAGCTTTTATTGGGGGGGCGGAGCAAGAGTATTTGGAACTATATCCGCCTGTTGTGTTGTCTCTTGGCTATAACCGTTGTGGTGCTAACGACCCGCAATGGCTGGCTTGCGCGCAGCGTTTCCACAGTTACCTTGAAAAAGGTCATTTAGTTACTTGACTGAATAATTGATTTTAAAAAGTAACCTGGTTACTTTAGTGATGGCTTGATTTGAAAAGTAACTGAATTAGATTACTTTGCTAGTTACTTTCGGGAGACACCGGCAACCCCGTTTAGCATGAAAATGCTAAATACTTTATCGGAGGTGCATTTTGCAGAGTGATGCTTCAGGAGACTTTATTTTATTATTTGATTTAAAAAAAAAAAAAGAGACAGCCTTTTTTGATGTAACATAAATAAATGGTTTTATACAAAAAAAAAAAGTCCTGTATTTCACCGAACATGAATTATCTACTTGATTTTATCATGAAAAAAGGTGTCCTTTTAGACGTCACTTAACATGAATAATTTTTTGGGGAAATCAAATTCAAAATAAAGGCCTGGCTTCTTTTGACCCGACATACTTAACTGTTCTAAAAGTGAAACTAAATATTCCTAATGCACATGTTTATAAATGGAACAAAAAAATAGGAAGGACCTCATGTGATTAGTTTGAGAACCGATCGGGACTTTGTAGGCTTCAGTGTCCTGTGTTGCAACTCCAAATGTTTCTCCAGATTGCATCTCCTTTTTTTTTTTTTTTTTTTAAATTTAGATAACACTGTGGACTCTGCAGAGTGTACAACCAACTTGAATATTTCCATTTTCAACTGTCAAAAACTCAACTTAGAGGCTGCTAGTTCCATCTTAAAAAACTCAAAGCATTGGCTGCTTTTGTTTCAAGTTGTACAACTTTTATTTGGAACGGCATGAAGTTTTTGAACGGCAACTTTAAATCGGAGTACTCTATTCGATACAGTCGTGCATTGGATGACTAGTTTCTCAAAACAGCAGCCATCAGTGAGTAACATTGAGTACCAGCATCACTGCTCGCGAGCTAGCCGGCAGCTAGCGTCTCTCGTAGCTGCGTGAAAAGCCCCGTGACCATCCGGTGGGATATATTTTTTACACCTTTTTTTTCTGTTTTACTTCATGTGGACTTTTAAGTGTAAAAAGAAGTAAAGCACTGCTTTGTTTTGGGACTGAGCCACACGCTACAGACATGCTACGGGAGGAGGGTCATTATGTAAGTCTTGGAACAGTGTGGCGAAGGAGGAGTGTGGACTTGAGGGGCTAGCCGGCCCCTCGGGGCCCATATGGTCCGACTTTGCTTCTTGTGTCTTAATTGTCAGCTAATGTATATTTGTTTTTATCTGGCCCTTCCATCTCCTTTATGGATGGGTGGGCGAAGCGGCGGCTGATGTGGGGGCGGGGGGGGGGGGGCTTCTGGCATGGCGCCACAAAGTGGAGGCCGCCAGCGACGACACTTTATACGACGACAGGTTTGGGCAAGGTGTTCATTTCAGGAGCCCGCTTCCTCGCGGAAGGTAAATCAAAGCTGTGAAACATATGGGTGAGCACGTACGCGCCAGGCGAAAAATGGAGATGATCCGGCATGTCATACATAAACACAATGAAACATGCAACAATTACAATTGAATATCATTTCAAGAATGAACCAGTTTGTGCATCACATTTCGATGCCTTAATGCAATGCGGATTTGATGTCCGGTGTTCTTGCCTTGGCCACAAGGGGAAGTGTCAAGGACTTTTCATGCTGCACTTAGTTTTCTTGGGGTTCGCCGAACGCCAGAGCCCCAGTGCAAGCTTGCCCATATTTGGAAAGGCTCCTGTTGCAGCCCACCAGGAAATAATGGGGGAGAAAATTGCTGCCGTTTGTTGCATTGCCATTTGCGCTCTGAAATCACTCCGCCACCCCTTTGCCTATTGGACACACCTTTTATCGCATGGCGGCAAATGGCCGAATGTCCCGGAACGTCAAACATGCTACACAATGAAACACGAAAAGAACTGTAAAATGGTGTCATGCTGGTCATTTTTTCGCAGATGATAAAGAATATATGCCGGTGAACATTGTTTTATTGTTCGTCTGCATGTGTCGCTTCAGTTTGTGTTCGATTATAAATTAAATGTGCTCAACTACGGCAATATTGATGCTGGTTTTGTTCGGTGTTTGGGATTGCACGTTAGCATTGAGCTAGTGGACTTTCACAATGGAAAGTTTGTTTGGATATGTAATTTGCTTTGTTTTATGTTCGATTTTATCTTTAGCTTCAACTGGGCGTGGCAATGGATACCGTCATGCATTGTTGATATATATTTTTTTAACTTGTTGCAACGGGCATGTTGTAATTGCCCAATTTAAAAAAAGGTGTGTTCCGGGCATTTTCCGTGACAAGCAAACAATCTCAATTACATCTTCTGACAATGACGATTAAGTCATCAAGCATAGCCTAGCGTTTTTTTTTTTGGTTTGGGCTTTAATCAGGCTACTCGCACACATAAACGCAGGCACCCGCAAGCGCTTGGCGAGCTGTTGATTTAATAAACCCGCTGACGTGACGCAAAGGCCTTTTGTGCGCTCTAATTCTCTCGGCGTGGCCTTTGCGTGTGGCAGCAGGAGAGGAGCAGCAGGCCCGACGGGTTTTCTCGTCTTATCTGACATCCATGCATGCATGGACGAGGACGAGGAAGAGGAGGAGGCCTTGAAAAATCTCAGCAGTGTAAAAAAAAAACAACAACAAAAAAGTGAAGTCCTGTAAAAAAAATAAAATAAAAAATAATATTCATCAAAATCAAACTTTATTCTGATAAAATCACAATTTAAAATAAATAACTACATAAATAAGTAATAAATACAATCTAGATCAAGCAATTGCATTTCACTTATAGATGCATATTTATTCACCAAATACAACTCGTTTTTGTTCCTCCATGAAAAAGAATTATTTTCCTTACAAATATATATTCAATAATTTTTTGGAATGTACAGTATATGGTTTCACTGAAAAAGCAACCATCTTTTTCTTACAAACAAAAACATGAATAAATGAATGAGAACTAAATTGAAAAAAAACCTTCTAAAGTTCCTACTTCAAAAAATATTCTGGTAGAATTCTTTTTTCACTTAAAAAATAAAACAACAATCCATCTTAATTCTCTCAAGATGACCATTTTATTTTATTTTTTTAATCAAACTAATTTTTTTAAACAATCTGAATTTAATACTGGTAAAAATTCAACTTTTTGCTCAAAATAATTTGGATTGTTGTATTTTGGCAAGAGCTCAACTTTTTCCTCTAAAAAAACAAAAACATAAAAACAAAAATAAACCTTCACTTTGGAAAGATGACTACTTTCAAAACATGACTTTATCTTTTGAGAAATACAACTTTATTGTCATAAGATTACAATTTTATTCTTCTCTGATTTAAAATTTAAAAAAAGGCTTTATTCTGGTAAAAATATTTTTTTGATTAATTTTTTTTCCTGTAAAAATAAGACTTCATTCGAGTAAGATCGCCCCCCCCCACACCTACCAGCACTACCAAAAATTATCGTGATAAATTCTTTCTCCAAAAATATGCGATTTATTCTCATAGGATTCCCGTTATTTCTTACGTTTTTATTGTTTTAACTCTTTTTTCTCCCAAAGTACATCTTTAGTCAGGTCATATTACTTTTTTCCAATAAAGTTAAAAAAAAAATTATTATTGGATCTGATTCTGCTCGAATTACTACTTTATAAATTGCGTTATTCCCCTGAGGGAACCCGTCATGGACCGTTAACGTGCCTTTCCTGTGCACGCCTCCTTAGGTGCAGCTTTGTGTTCCTGTGTGTGCGTGTGCGTGTGCGTGCGTGCGTTTGAGTGTTTGCTTGAGTGTGTATTTCCTTGTGAGTGGGTGTGAGATCTGCGGTTTCTCACAGTCGGTCCTTATCTTCGTCTCTCTCTCTCTCTCTCTCTGAGGCTCATCCAGTAGATCATTGTGAAATACACACACACACACACACACACACACACACACACACACAGTGAGGGATACAAAGTGCGCTTTGAACTCTTGCCTGACCCCCCAAGGACACACAGGCGGCTTGTTTACAAGCCAAAAGCAGAAAATCCATCCTTCTGGTCTGTGTGTGTGTGTGTCTGCATGTCGCCTCGACTTGTCCTCCTGCTTCTTTCGTTTGATGCCGCGGAGCCGCCCTAACACGGCGGCCGCGATTCCCTGCAAAGTCTTGCGTCATCTAATTGCATCAATCGAGGCGGACAAAATGTCCGACTGCGTATTTGTTGCATCTTGTGGAGAGTTTTTATGTCCAGAAAATGGCTTTGTTTAGCTTGGATTTTGACGAACATGAAACTTGACTTGATGACGACTTTGTGTGATTTTCATCAGGGCTCGTTCAAAGTCGCAAAGGTCGTTCGAAGACATTCGCCCGACGTACGCCAGCAGTTTTAATGGTCGCAAACACTTTTGAACAAATTTCTTTGTGACGTGTCCCCCCCCATCGTATGATTTACGATAGTCTCAGAGAGTAGGCGGTGCACATTGTGGCTCTTTGCGAGCTGCGCAGCAGAGCAATAGCACAAAAAGTGTCTTCCAAAAGCCCAGATCGGTCCATTAGAGCCTGACTTGAGCCGCTCAACATTTGTCGAGTGGAACGACGTGTTTCCACAACCTGTCAAAGGCACATCTTGCACCCACCCATGCACATATGTTTTCCCTTCCTTTCTTGCACAGGTCAGAGGTTGCCAATTAGCCGCGGGGAAGAAAAGCACACGTGACACTGGATCCCCGGCGGGGACCTAATGGCGGTTAGAGCGAGGCCTGCCCGGGCGGAGGGCCGGCCGGCTTTTGAGCCCCGAGGATCAGGGAGCGGTCGACGCTGTTGTCTTGTTGCTGATCTGCAATCAGTCCGCCTGCGGCACACCAAGGCAAAGATAACAGCTGACGTTTATTGCCCCGCAGACCCGATTACAGCCGCGGGATGATTGCGCCCTCGGATAGGGAATAGGTCGGAGGTCACCGCGAAGGCGGCGTCGTGGAGTTTGCGTGCTTGTGGACAAAATGACACTTGCGGCTGCTTTTCCTTCCTGACTTCCTTCTTTCCTTCAGCCTTCCTCCCTTCCTACAGCTACGCTTTTCCTTCCTTTGCTTAGAAATCCTTTTTTTAGCCTTCCTTCCTTGGTTTTTACCTTCCCTTCATTCTTTCTGAAATCTTTCTTGCCTTCTTTTATCCCACGGACCGTTTTTTCCTGCCACATTTCCTTTTCTTATTGCATTCCTTCCATCCTTCCTTCCTCCCATCACAGCGAGGTTTCAATTTTGCAACTTCACATCGTTCCTTTGTCAAGACCTTCTTCTCTGCCTTGCTTCCTACTTCCTTCCTTCCTTCCTTCACTTAAAGTGGAACTAAACCAACCCTGTGTGTGCGTGCGTGTCTGTGTGCATGTGTATGCACGCGCAAGCACTAGTCAAAACACTGAACTCAAATTAATACTGCGTTAGTAAAATAATTCAAATAATTCATCAACGTTGAGTGATATTACAACCACCATAGCACTTTTGCGCGCTAAAACGTGAGAAAAGCCTGCTTTGTTAAATACAGGAACTGCAACTTATGTAAGGCTGCCAGCAGAGAGTGCAGATTCATTTCCACCGATTAAAATTGCCTTCCAAAACTAGTCTGCCGGCTGGAAACTCACGGCTAGCAGCTAGCTGCTAGCCTCCAGCTGCTAATACCAATGACGGCCGCCATCGCGGACAATTTTAAACAATGGCAAGGGAATCATGGAACAATTTGGTTGATGTAGTTTATTGAATTAGTGTTTAGTCATGATTTCAGCACGGCATTCTGTTGAAGGCGACGATTGCCATTTCAACTGTGGTCAGGCTAGCTAAAAATCCAAAAGGGCTGCATGCGATCTCCGACTCACAGCCAGCCTTGTGATCATCAACAACAATTAAGAAAGACAGAAGCGTTTGCTGATAGCATATCCCTGACTGTTACGTCGTACATACAAGTATAATCGATGCTATGCCGCGTTGTCTCGCAGATGCTAACCGACACATTATTATGATTATTCAGAGCGCAGGTGCTCTTGGGTCAACGTCGACGTGAGCGGTGACATTTGGACGCTTGACGTAATGACTTTGCTGCTACGTGGCTCTTTGCCGTTCTTCGTAAAAACTTGTTAAGCACCAACGAAGCGCAGCATTTTATTTTTTTATTTTTTTGGGGTGGAAAAGGGTTAACAGAGGTCCAAGTCATCCAGACCTATTTGCATGTGCCCGTGAATGGAGCCCGTACAAATTTATACGTTTTTTTTGTGTGTGTGTGTGTGTGCATGTGTGTGTTTTTGACACTTATCAAAGTGAGATGCAGACAAAAAGCCACTTCCTGGTGTCAAGGTGTACCATGCAAACAGGAAGCAGATGTCTTTCATGTCCTGCTCGACAGCCCGCACCAGAGTCACTTTCACGTGACATTACATTCGAGAACACGGGCACGCTTGAAAAACATTTATCTTCCGTTTTCATGTGACGATTATGTTTATTTTTTGACTTCACCACCGAAGCCTGCTCATTTGTTTCGTTAGCTCGGCTGCCCCGTGATGAAACGTTTTTTTCAATTACTGTTTAGCTGTAAATTGGTATTAGTTTTGCAAAAACTATGATATTTTTGAGGGATTGTTTTTGGGAAGAAAAAAAAACATGTTTGAAAAACTGTTGGAAGATGCCTAATGAGACTCATTTCCAGTGAGTGGGATGGATTTAAAAAAAGAAAAATACAATTATTTATTGAGTCAACCTGAAGATTAAATCTTTTTATTGCCAAGGTTATTATACACAAAATCAGCTGTCACGTCCATGCTGTGAGTTTCGCGTGACAACGTGGGAATACGGGGAGACGAGCGGAGATTAGGAGACGTGTTTGTGCGTGTGCGCCGAGGAGGCATGCAGGCAACAAGGAGAGGCCTTCATGGGTCAGCTGTGCCGGGTCAGCACCCTCCATTGTGTAAAGGGGAAGGGAGCGTTCCTGTTCCGGCTCTTTTGGCGCAATCTGAGAGAAGATAAACACATGCCAGCGGATGGGAAACCTGGGGTGAAACCAAAGCACAGGTTCGGAGGCAAAACGCTCGGCTTTTGAGGGTTGTGACAATACAGCAGTTGGCGCACCTGGTCAAGCGGTAGTGTGCAAAATTTTGTGCTCTAGGGCCGCGTTGGATTTCTAGAACCGACATTCGTGGATGAGGTCAAAAAAACAAACAAACAAAAAAAAACCTTCTCTATGTGTGCGGCATTTCACATATGCAAAAAGGTTCATGTTAACAATAAAATAATGTCATTAAATAAATACATTATTTTATTGAAAGTTAAAGTAAGAGTAATTTATATGCTATTTTGTTAAAATACTGAAAATTTGGGAGATGGCAAATTGTTTCTCTGGTATGTTTGCATTTCAATTTGAGATGAATGACTCAATTTAAAAAGGATATTTTAAATAATTGACAGGCTCATATATGTGAAATTTAAAAGGCCTTCTCTCTTTTTGGCATTATTTAAAAAAACATAACATTTATGAACTAAGTATTTCATAAAATTAAAGGAGAAATGTGAAATGGACATTGCATTCCATTGCAGTTGGACATTTCGAAATCAAACAGAAAAAGATTTATCCATGATCATGTTATTTACGATGCATTTCTTATCTATGATCTATCATATATGGATTTATTAACGTCATCATCTGCTGTTACCCACGGCCGAATTGATCCGGCAACAGTCGAATGGGTGTCGAGTGATGTTTGAGTTGAGAATCGATAGCGTCCATGTTGATTCTACGCTTACTGGGAACACCGTTAACTTAACTGGACTAACCCTCGCCATCATTGATCGCCGATCAATATGCTAACGTGTACTTTAGAGTCGAAAGTTTATCACCAGCCGGGTCAGTCGCCTCCACGCCGCTCGCCAATCAACTAGCACCACCGTGAAACACCCTAAAGAAATGTGGCAATCTTTTATAACTCCGCCAGAAATGTGAGGTAAATAATCTATGCCTCAAAACACATTTTGGGGTGAAGCCATCATGATATGGAACGAAAGACTGCGCACATTTTTTTCACCTGGGCAAGTAACGCCTTTTATACAAGATGCGTTAGCATGTACCACTGAACTTCATGTAGGCACAATTTGCGCGAGCTGTTAGTGTATGTCGCAAAGACTATCCGACCTGACAAACATAGACCATTTCAATGTTAGCTGTTAGCTAGCGTTGCAAAGACTAAGCACATTTTCCTGCGAGTTGCATATGTGACGTACCGTAGCTAGCATCAAAACATTTTTTGGTGCGAGATGCTCGCGTGTCGCAAAGAGCAAGCGTGAGACTTAGCACCTTTTCATGCGAGATGTTAGCATATATCGAAGAGAATGTCTGAACGTTTTAATGGTTGATGTTAGCATACGTCAGAAACTTTTATCCAAGCGCGTTTTGATGAGAGAGCTTATTTTGTGTAAGAATTTTTGAACAAGATGTTAGTTAATGTCTCGGACTTAATCCATTTCCTGCGAGATGTTAGCATGTCACATGAGACGATCAAACATGGCTAGCAGCTAAACACATTTTCACACAGGATGCTAGCATAGGTCTCAAAACTGAGCACATTTCCATGAGCGATGTTAGCTTATGTGGCAAAGAGTAAGCAAATATTCACGTGAGAGTTGAGCATAAATCTGGAGATATTACCTGAGCACATTTTATTGCTTGACGTTTGCATACGTCACAAACTGTTTTAGTCAAGATATGTTCGCATGTCACAAAGACTATCTGGACACATTTTCATGTGAGTTGTTAGCAAATGTCGCAAGACTGTCAACCATGGCGAGCATCAAACGAGTCATATTGGAAGTTGGGTGTTGATTACAAATGGTAAGCAGGAGACATGATGTGTTAGCATATGTCACAAAGACGAAGTACACTTTCATTTGAAATGTCAGCATTTGTTGCAAAAGACAGCAGCGTCAAAACGCATTCTGAGATAGCATGTCGCAGACTGAGCACATTTTTATGCCATGCATTAGCATATGTCGCCAATGCAATTTTGGCACCCTTTCATATGAGATATTAGCACGTCGGGGAACGAGCTTCTTCGTGTGAAACATTACGATAACCTCACAAGCACTATTGAATTTGGTGAGTGTTAAAGCATTCTCCAGAGGTGTTAGCATACCTCACAAATGGGGTGCGTTTGGAAATATGCTTGGAGTGTGTACTGGTTTACTCAGACCGTTTGGAAATTTAGCGCCTTGTTTAAACTTGCCATTTAGAACGTCAGAGTGCACCAAAAACGGAGCGATGCATGTTTGTTGTCGTGAATGTCTGTCGCACAAGCATATGTGCAATGTAAGCCATTGCGGGTGGCAAAATGTTTGGGTCCCTAAGTTCCATTACTTTTCAACATTCCAACACGACGCAGACAACACCTTTGAAACTTTTTCCGAAAAATACGGGGTTTATTGACTTTGAACTGCAATCAATATTTTACAAAAAAGAAAGAGGCAACAGAAAAGGACTGTAGTGACAAACATGACTGGAAAAAAATACATTCAACAGTTATTGTCGTTTAACTTTCTTTGTGTCCCCCCAAAAATCTGCCCTGGTTTTTTGAACTGAACACGTGAAGGCAACAGGAAAATAAACAGGTCCTCGATCGAACTCAGCTACCTGGAATGTACGCAAACGAGGCACTTGAACTCATTTTTCCTCAAGCCATTTGGTCACAGCAGACTGGGTGAAGAGGAGAAACGTTATCCCAAAAAAATAAAACATAAAAGTCTTCAAAGCACCCGAGTTACTTCTCGAAAGCACTCAAAACGTGTCGGTTGAAAAAATATATATAAAAAGGGTGGGGGTGGGGGGATCAGCAAGATTGTTCCGGTGGAATTGCAGTTACGTGGGAAGACGTGAAATAAATAACCAAAACGGCATTTTTTCCCCCTTGTCGCAGTTTAAATTCACTTTGACAAAAAAAAAGAAAAGAAAAAGTGTAGTTGCAGAAGAAGTACAATATATTAAACTGTGGCGAAAACAAAAGAAAAACAAAGAAAAATGACAAAATGTCTTCACAATCTTTAGATTAATATGGAAGATCATAATTTAACATAAAAGAAAATATATTCTATTGTTCATTATCCAGATAAATACAAAAATTAAACAACGAAAAAAGAAGAAAAAAAAACGCATATTGATCACCAATAAATATGTTCTGATAAGTTAAATAAGCAGTGACAAGCCCAAAAAAAAAAACCTTCTGTCTGGAAAGTTCTCAAATAATATTAATAATAATAATAACAACCATAACAATAACATTAATAAAAAATAATTATCAAAAGGAAGAAAAGAGAGATTGGAGATCTTGTCGAGTGAGGTGGCCAATGATGATCAGCTTAATAAAGATTAAAAAAAATAAAAATAGAAGAAGAAGCCAGTGACCAGCAACAGGATGAGAAAAAAAGGGGGAGGGGGGCAGGTTGGACACCAACTTCCAGTTCAAAAGTCCTTCCTGCAGACTCACCCTACATCACAATTACATAAGCACAGAAGTCCATTCACCCCCACGCAAAACACACTAACCCCGTCCGTCCCCGAGGCACTTTTTCTATGTATTTTTTTTTTTTTAGCTAGTCGTATCTTTCAAGGGTTGTGTGTTTTTTTTGTTTGTTCTAGTTTTTGGATGGTGGGGAAAGAGAGAGAGGGAAGAGGGGGGCAGCTAGTGCAATACTGTACAGTCCCCCGGTTTGTTTTCCAAGGCCACTCGTGCTGCTACACATTCAAGAGCAAAAACACAACAACAAAAAATGGCAGAAGAAGAAGAAAAAAAATCATGAGTCAATTCTCATGATTTTCAGTTCAATTCCTTTCTGGTGGTTTTTGCTTTTTTTGGGGGGTCCCCAGGTTTCCTAAACAGAGACACAAGGCCAAAAAGAATTCATTTTGGGCTGACTTTGTTTTCCAAACTGAGGCTCAGGGGCCCAAAATGGCTTCTGTGTCTTTTTGTGGCGGGGGTCCAAAAACGGTTTACAAGTCGCATTTTTGGAGCCGTACGGTTTCCCTAACTGAACGACAGGGGCGGCCAAAAATATTTTGTGGATTACCATGTTAGATTTTCCAAACTGGGGCTGAAGGGTTGAAAATAGTTTGTAAATCCCCCGGTTTTGGATCATCTGGTTTCAGAAACGGAGGCAGAGAGCTGCCTAAATGTTGTAACTTTGTTGGGGTTCAGGAGCCCAAACTGGTCTTAAACGGTATGTTTTTCCTAAACTGAGGCACTAAAAGGAATTGCCAGTCACTTACTTTTAGGCTTCCCAAACGGAGGCCTGGGGGGCGGGGTGCGTTTTTCCTGGGTCGTAAATTCATCAAAAGGTTTTGAGCAGTGATTCTCGGGTGTTAAGCTTCACACCCTCTGTCATGGTTGGCAGCGTTCCGCCTGTGAAGTCCCCGGGGCAACTTCAACCCCGCCCCCCCACCCGCCACGCATACCTTACACACAGGACAGCAAGCCGGCATTAAGGCGGAAAAAAAGACAGCCTCGATGGCCGGTGTGTAAGGGGGGGGGGCAAACGTTTGGCAGGGAAAAGGGGCGGGGCTACAGGGGGGACCCCCCCCTGCCCCGACTGGCTACATCCTTGTGGCAGCACCAAGGAAAAGACGCCACCCGAGGCCTCGGGCCCCGTTCTCCGCATGTCACAAAACACAAAGGGGCAAGATAAGGCGTGCCGTCTAGTCGTCTGAGATGGAAAGGCGGCTGAAGATGGGGAGTCGGCGGGAGGTGTCGAGCGTCGGGGACTCGGAGCCGCTCAGGCTGCTGCCGGAGCTGCTCTGGTAGCCCTCCTGATCCGAGAGGGAGTCCTGCGGGCTGGACGGGGACTCGAACATCTGGGGCGACTCCAGCATGGGTCGGAAGTAGTAAGGCCCGTTGGTGGGGGAAGGGGGCGCGCCGTTGCCGAGCTCGGGGGCCAGGGGGACGCCGCCCAGGCTGGGCACGAACAGGTTGGCCAGCTCCTGGCTGGAGTAGGTGAAGGGGTTGCTGCTGGGCCAGTCGGGTACGTCGTCGGGGAAGAACACGGGAGGCGGGGTGACGGACGTCGGGCTGTCGCGGAACCCCGCCGAGCTGGGGAAGCCCGCGAAGCTGTAGCTGTGCTGCAGCCTGGGCCGCTCCATCTCGCCCGAGGGCGAGGTCGAGGAGGAGCAGGAGGACGGGGCGGAGGCGCCGTTGGACTTGAGCGGCGGTCCGCGGCGCTCGTCGGCGTTGTGGATGAAATGGCAGCGGGGCCCGTAGGGGCAGAAGCCGATGGTGTGGAAGGTGCGGCAAAGCTCCGTCTTGTACTTGGGGTGGCGGCTCAGGCTGCGCAGTTCGTGGATGCCGTGCGCAAACTGGCACTTGTCGCCGTACTTGCAGGCGCCGTTCTCCTCGAAAGGCCGGCACAGCTCCGTCTTGTAGCGGCTGGAATTCACCTGGCCGCCCGTGGGGCTGGCCGGGCCCAAGCACTTGTGCAGGAGACGCTCGCCCGTCTCGGAGAAAGAGCGGTCGCGCAGACGCAGGTGGTTCTCCTTGTTGTGGCCGCCGCCGAGCCCCGTGATGAGCGGCGAGTGCTCGGCCACCTTCAGGCTATTGAGGAACTGGTTCTGGTTGAACTTTGTGCTGCCGCTGCTGACCGAGTGCCGCCGCTGGTACACCCCCGGGGAGCCCACCGCCTTCCTGTCCAGCAGGGCGCCAGAGACGTTGGCGTGCGGGCCAGCCAGGTTGCCGTTGTAGCCCAGCAGCTTGTTGTTCTGAGAGGACACACAAACAACCCTTTTATGAGCCAAGGTTTTTTTTTTTTTTTGCTGCATTTCGAATTTGGAGTTGGGCCGCCTCTTGTTTGAAACCCTGGCCACCCGTTACCCGAACGGCTTCTATTCACGGGGGGGGGGTCGCGGGCGAGCTGGAGCCTTTCTCAGCTGTCTTGGGGCAGTTGGCGGGGTACACCTTGAACTGCTCGAACAGCCTACCGCGCTCGTTTTCGGGATGTGGGAGCAAAGCGAAGAACCCAGAGAAAACCCACGCAGGCATGGGGGAGAACACGCAAACTTCACACAGGAAGGCCGCAGCCCGGATTCGAACTCACGACCTTCCCGGTGTGAGGCGGACGTGCTAATCAGTCGAGCGCCGTGGCGCTGGCTTGAAACGTTCTTGCAATTTGACCAGCGTGAAACTAAGTCGGAGATGATTTTTAACTGCAGTTGCGGCAACAGGCCACAAGAGTGGCGTGGCGCTCTATCAGAAACACTTGGAAGTCGCTCCTAGACCCCAAGAAGAAGACGAGCCGCAGATGACAGATGTTCTGACTGCAAACATGTCGGATGATTTTGTGGATATTGGAAGTACTGTTTTTTAGGGTGTGTGTGTGTCTGTGGGGGGGGGGGGGTATTTGAACCGACATTAGTAAATCCAACCATCAATCCATTTTCTTTACAGCTTTGCCTCATTGGTGCCGTTACCAGCTGACTTTGGGCAAGAGTCGTTCGTGGTACACCCTGAATTGGTGCCAGTCGATTTAACTTCTTCAATGGAGCGAACAAGCATGTTTTGGGGATGTGGGAAGAAACCTGAATACCGGAATGCTAACCACTCCTCCACCGCGGCTGATAGACCTTCTTAAAGCCACTCACAACTTAAGAGTGATTTCAAACGCACCCTCATAATTCAGCAGTATAAAAAAAAAAAAGTATTACACAACACTCTAGCCCACATGTTCACCTCATTTAAAACCGTAATTGCTCATTCATGAAAATTGGGAGCCTTAAATGTCAATGAAACGGCTCCGAACGATGTTCAAGGACCATAGAACAGGGCCTCGTTTAATTACGTTAAAGATGTTCATCTTTCCTGTTTCACGACACACATATATTTTGGTTATTCAAGGTTCAAGGTTGTTAGGGAGAAATTGTTCAAGAACAACAAAACGCGTGAAAAATGACATCAACCGTGTTTGTGCCAGTGTTGGGTAGCGCCACACCAGTGATCAGAATGGGATCATGTTTGCTTCAATTTGACCCAGGAAAACTCATGTTTGCGCTTTTTTTCCCGGGGGGGGGGCGGCGAGGGGAGTGCGGACGAGCGGATGCAAGGCCGTATAGAAGAACAGCAGCTGGTTTGGCTGGTTACCCTGGTTAGGAATGTGTGGCTGCTCTCAGTAGAATAGAGCACATGAGCTTAGAGGGGAGGCCAGCAGGCCCACAAAAGAGGCGGCATCGCTTTAGAAAGACAAAGTGGCCACCGGGCTGTACTTCTCTATACACCGAGAGAAGCATGAGTGGAGGGGGGGGGGGGGGCTGTTAAGGCGGGGGCGGCGGTTATTGGAGGGAAATCTCACACATAAAACGAGGCACGTTAAGACGTCTTTCATGCTGCGGTGGACACGCGTTAAAACTGTTTAATCCACGCCAGACAAATCTGGTGAATGATTACGCGAGCATGCGGTCGATTTTTTTAAGGGCTCGCTCATGTGCAACGAGCACGCTGAGCTCCACTTTTAAAGTAAAAAAAAAAAAAAAAAAAAACGTCCATTGTGACTACACAGAGCTTGCAAAACAAAACAGGAGCGCTTTATTGAAAGTACACGTGAATTGGTTAAAAGTAGAGCAGGAATAATCGAATCACAACGAGGGCGTCGAGCGATGCATTCCTTCACACAAACAAGCAGGAAAAAAGGCTTTTACCTTATTGATTGCTTCGAAGTCGAAGAAATGCGACACCACAGCTGTGGTCATCTTTGCAGACACCAACTCCCCCAAAAGTTGTCCAAAAAAGAAAAACAACCAAACCAGAATGTTTGAGAAGTTGCGCACACGACTTGTTGCCGGACCGAGCGCGTGTGCGTGATTTGCGGTTCCCCTGCGTGTGCGTGGGTGCGTATGTGTGTTACTGACCCTGCATAACTTCCCCCAGTGGCCCGCGCTCGCTCCGACATTTGCTTTATAATACTGCAGCAGGAGGAGCCTCGAGCGCGGGGCGTTAACTTTCTGTTGAACTTTTTCTCCCCCCCCCCCCCCTCCCCCGTCGCCTCTCCTCCTCTTTTCTTTTTCTTTCTTCTTCCTTTACTACGCCTCCCCACTTCGAGGTTTCAACTCAGATCTGCACGCATCCATGAATGCACAAGCTTGCAACGGAAACATGTTTACGGCACGCCGCGTACGACATTACAACAGTGCCACAAAGTACGTGTCAATTTAATAGCATTTAAAGCAAGGAAATAAGCAGGGAACGTTGTCTATTATTATTATTATTATTTTTTTTTTTTTACAATTTCCTCAGCATTGTACGGGCCAGTCATTTTAATTTGTCCAAATTGGGTTGCCGTACAATACTCGAAGCATTTTTCCCTCCTTTTTTCTTAGACTTCCTGTTTGTACTCGAGCTAGTTTGTGGTCTTCTGCGCATGCGTACATCGGCGACCACGTTAGAAAAATTTACGGTTTGAGATGAACCACTGAAGAACTTTGTAACCAACTATGATCGGCTTTTTAAACCGTATGTAATTTAACAGTGAATAATTCATTTTCAGTTGATGTGTAAAACTCATATAAAGCAGTGAGGAACAATCTCTTGTTAAGTCAAGTCAAGTGGAAAAATATATATATTACACAAAAATCAGGCAATCCAATCTACATAATTTTCACGCATAAATCAATAAAACAACAAAGAAAAAGTTATGTAAATAATTATAAATAAACTAACTCATTAATAAAATAACATCAACTAAGAAAAAACTAAGATAAATAATACTAATTCACATTTCAAACAAGGATACACGTGTGAGATTAAATATTTCTGAATGAATAGCAATCATTGATCTAGATTTCAATTGATCAAATCGAGAGATTCTAAATTAATTAACAAAGGGGTGGAATATAAAAATATTAAATAATGGATGTGAAAATCTCTTAACAAAATATACAAATGAAGCACGTGTTTTAAATCTTAAAATTCATCCCATCCAATGTTATTCCGTATTTTGTTTTGCTCAGTTTATAGATTTCAAGGTCATTCCAAAATGCAGCACTAATGGAGCGCTCAAAAATCAAATCAATCACGCTTTCAAGGTTCATATTTACGAAAAGAACACTTGCAATAATTCTTTAAAAACATGAATTATACGTAAAAATATGAAATGTCATATTCTTACTTAATATGTAAAATGAAACTCGAGGTAGTTTGTCCACATGCAGTTGCCGTTCAACCTTCCCTCCCATTTTTCTTCTACTTCCTGTTTAGTTTTTACTGCAAGCAAACTTATTTGCCTTCTTCCAGAAGTCACAAGTGAGCCGAGGAGCTCTTGCAAGAAACTTGAAAGTGAGTAAAGTGTTAAATAAAACCATGTACTTGGCGCAAATAATGAATTTATGGTGGGCTTTAGTTGTTGTTTACTCTTGTGCGGGCAGCCACTGTGCTTATCCTCCCCATCAACCACTGCTCTCTCTCTAATTAATTCACTCTTCATTGCCGGACTCTAACATCACTCCTGGGACTTTCCAGCCAGGCCAGTAGGTGGTTTACTTCTTTACTGTACTTCACAATTCCCCACCTTCTCATCAAGCTTCCAAATTGCCCCCTCTCCCCATTAGAAAAGCTTGAAGTGGAATTCATCTGTTCCAGAGTCAAACTGTAGGAAAGTGACAGCAAGCCCAAAGTCACCGGAAAGAGCTATAAGAAAGGAACAAAACGATGCTTAAACGTTGTCACCATGTTCAGAATGAATGAAGTTATGACATTTTAAAAGCTTCGAAAAAGCAGCCAAAAATCTCGGCAGCTTTCTCCATTGTTCCAATGGCCTATGAGCAAGTGTCTGTGTGAAGCGGTGTGAGGCTGTATGTCATAATAATAGACGTGGAATACATGTTTTCAACAAGCAAAAATATTACGAGAAAAGCCCCCCCCCACCCCACCCACTGCAAGAAACACCTAATATTACCGAAATAATATTGTATTTTTCTCTCCCCGCAGGCATTTTGCAGCCCTGCCGACAAGTGATGTGGGTGTCATTCCATCAGGTAGGAGAACTTGATACATGCGCGAGTGAGGTCACTTGATTCAACCACAGTCACACAAGGCCACTTTCAATAAAAGACGCCACGACTGTGAGCGAAACCTACACAATTCTGTGGCGGTCTGTTGTGCCGGCCCCCCCAAGTACCCATACCTCCACCACCACCTCTATGACGGAGCAGCCAGCGGCCATGTATGGAGTCAATGTCAAGATTTAGTTACAGCACAGAAAAAATGTGTGGGTGTGGGGGGGGGAGGGTTGAAGCGGAGGAGGGACTGTCATGGTGGGGGAAGGGGGTCAGGTTGGTTTTATGAGGGATGTTTATGACTACACAGGACTGCCCTGAGGAGGTGAGCAATGATGGGTGGAGTGGTGGGCAGGGCAAAACATTCCCTTTTCTTTGCCGACATGGGAGCCACATGGAGGTGGGGTTGGGGTTTGGGGTGTCAGGAACAGGACCACTGCCAAACGAGGCCGATCTTTTATGTTATGTAATAATTAAGACTGGCCATCATCAAGTTATGATGACTTTTGAAGGAGAAGCGAAGCTAGCTGGCTAGCCGAGCGCAAGCGCCCGCACGTGTGAATTTTAACATACGAAAAGGGTTTTACGAGCGGGCCTGGAGTGCTTTCCCAGACGACAGTCTTGCCTGAAATCACGTCTGTGCTTCAAAGGACCGCTACTCCGCTGATTGGCGTCCGGCACCTTTCAAACGCCAGCTTGGCTAACTTTCTCCACCATTTGCACCGAGATCGGAGACGCGGCGCTCGTCTTTCCAGGTCGCAATTGACCCATGTCTGCTTGCCGCTGCAATTTTCCCGACAATAAAATGAGAGGAAATACAGTATGTTGCGGTGTTATGCTGCTGGAGTAAAATTGAGAGAAATTCATATGAATTCTTAATATTAGCAAAAAAAAGTCAAAATCTATTGCATATGCAAAGTTTTAGGAAAAATGAGACTTCACATAAAAGTCTCTCCTGCCCTCAAATAAAAATTCATAAAATCACAAGTGAGGTAATTTTTCTCCAAAGGAAAATAAAAAAAAATCAAGTTGACAACCTTAGATTACAAGTAAACGTTGAGAAACGTTTTTTTCTCACAATTTTTCTGAATAAAAAAAAAGTTGTCATATTACACAAATAATGTGTTAAGTTTACGAGAAATAAAATAGGTAAAATGTGTAGAAAATAATTAAGAATAGTCATCTGAGAAAGAATATAAAAAAATCTGATTGTGCGAATAAAGTCTTAATATTACAAGTAATAAAAGCTATATCAAGACGTTTGTTTTTTTAATCCCGATTGAAGTCTTAAGAATGAATTTGTAGTTTTGTGAAAATTTCAAGTTTTTGGGGGAAAAAAATAACAGTATTATCAGAGGATTCGTACCATGAGCAAAAATATGACAAAGAAAGTTGCATTTTTGACGCACAGGTTCATAACTGGCAAGACTGAAAAAAGTCTCAAGTCTTAAAATCACCTCAAATAAAACACGTTCTATTACAATAACGGATTAAAAAAAAACAGTCCGAATATGACAGTCATAAAAGAAGTTTTATTCGTATGAGAATTAAGTCAATAAATATTATTTGTATTTTTTTATGACAAATAAAAGTCGGAATCAGACAAGGACACGTCCTAATTTTACAGAGAGAGGGGAAAAAAAAGAAAGAAAGATGGTAACTTTGCATGTTGCCTTCTCGATTGTGTGCGACTCCCTCACGGGCTTTCTGAGGAGGCACCTGTTTCCTGATTGAAAGGAAAAAGCCCCCCCACCCAAAAAAATCAATCGGCTCTCTTAAGGGATTGCGTCAGATGTCGTCCTCTTTGCGAAGATGGACGAGCTCCCAAACGCCAGTGACGCACAATAACAAGCAGCGTGTTTAGACTTGAGAAACTTTCAGCGAAATCCCACCGCTCCGTGGCAGATCCATTTGTGGGATGCCCGAAGGCAAAACTTGTGATGATTGACGACTGCTGTCCCCTCCTTATGCCCCCTCTGCCCCCACCCCAAAAAAAACAAAAAATCTACAATTTACAGTATGAAGGTCTTTTAGGGTCACCATGAAAGTTTTGTTTTTCATATTAACTGAGAATGTTTAATTCAAATTTGGGATTTGAAAATCATCTGGCTCTCGATGCATTTTTGAAGTAGACTATACAACGACTTAAAAAATATATATCTGGATACAGATGATTTTATTTTGTGCAACCAGCTGCCCAAATAAAATGGAAGAAATTCAACATACCTCAAAATATCAGTTCATGTCATTAAAAAACAAAAAACAAACAAACATATCTTTTTTTTTTTTTTTTTCAAAATGAAACATTTGCAAATATCTGCTTTTACTTTGGGAAAAGAATTTTGAAAAAAGTTTGTCCATTTTTGGACATGTTTTGGATCAAATCAGAAACTGAATCCTAATTAGTTTGTGTGCATTTTCTGCACTGCCAATATGACGACATCAGAATCAGAATCAGAATCAGAATCATCTTTATTGGCCAAGTATGTAGAACACACAAGGAATTTGTCTCCGGTATAACACGCTGCATTAGTATCATCGTAAACAACAAATCATTGAACCATTTTAGAGTAACCAGTAGCAGTATTTGTAGTACAAGAAGAGTGACTACGTCAGTGACTGTTTAAGGAGTTAATGGCTAGAGGGAAGAAGCTGTTTAAGTGTCTACTGGATTTGGTGCGCATGGATCTGTAGCGTCTGCCTGAGGGGAGTAGCTGGAAAAGGTGGTGGGCAGGGTGCGGGGGATCCAGGAGGATTTTCCGTGCCCTTGTCTTGATTCTTGCAGTGTGCAAGTCCTCAAAAGTGGGTAGGGCGGTGCCAACGATTTTTTCCGCCGTCCTAACTGTCCGTTGAAGTCGGATTTTGTCCTTTTTTGTGGCGGCCCCAAACCAAACCGTGATGGAAGAACACAGGATTGATTCGATGACTGCCGTGTAGAACTGTCGTAGCACCTCCTGTGGCAGGCCATGCTTCCTCAGCAGCCTCAGGAAGTACATCCTCTGCCGGGCCCTTTTCAGGATGGAGATGGTGTTGACTTCCCACTTCATGTCCTGGGAGACTGTGATTCCCAGGAACTTGAAGGTCTCGACGGTTGACACGGGGCAGTTGGATAGTGTGAGGGGCAACTGTGGAGAAGAATGTTTCCTGAAGTCCACGATCATCTCTACAGTCTTCAGCGTGTTCAGCCCGAGGTTGTGTCGGCTGCACCAGAGCTCCAGCTGCTCCACTTGTTGGCGGTACATGTCCTGTTTTTGAATAGAGGGATCGAAATAAAATCAATTATTAACTTCAGCATTAGCTGCAGCCCAACTTTTGACCTTATTTAGCTATTAAATGTTTTCACAAGGTCTCTTTAGAAAATACGATTTGTGTCAAATTTAAATGTCATTTTATTTTGGGAATTTCATAAAGGATGTTAATTTTTTTAAAATTGCAACCATGTCATATTTCAACACTTTTCAGTGATTTCAAAATATGTTTTTAAACGATGAACATTTCTCACAGTATTCCACATTATTCGGCTTCTTAGTTATTTTTAAAACGAGGACATTTGCCCATATTTTTCAGTGCTACCTGTACTCACAGTAATTTCTTTTTAATTTTTATGTAATGGTTATTTCCTGCAATGTATGAGGAAGAGGGGGGGGACTTGCTTAATAGTTCAAACTTGGGCTATGCTCACGTTCAAAAAAATCTCTTAATGTGTCTTTTCATCGCCTTTAAGATTTTCTGGAGCACGGCATCAATTTGACCCGGCAATCGGACTCTGTCACCACTCACCATCCCGATTTGTGTTTTTCTACGGCTGGATGCCTCATGAACTCATTGCCCTTCAACTCGCAGTCCGGCAAAATCCAGCGCTTGCTGTTTCCAGCGTTTTCCGGCCAAATCGTATTGTACTGAGCAGCCAGGATGGCCTTGTGTTGTCTGCATTCAGGCCGCGGCGGCTCACTCGCTGGCCGCCTTCAAACGCGCCCTCCTTCGATTAGCCAGGCGGGCTCGGCTTGAGCTCGCTGATAAATGACGGGAGTGGGATGACGGGGTTTTTTTATCTTTGCATGCAGTAGATGAAAGAAACACACACATTGGGGGTTGTTGGTGGTGGTGGGGGGTAGGGGGGGTCGAGGCGGAACCACCTGGCTGCCTTTGCGCCAAACAGTCGACAGAGGGCAGCTTTCTGCCTGTCAGGGTTCAGTGTTCAAACGCTGTCTTGTGGTTGTCCAAAGCAGTGTTTCCCTCCCTTCGTTGAAACAAGGCACTCATTTAACGCAAGATAAATCTCCTGACTGAAAATGCCCCCCCAAAAAAAAAATGACTACAAAAACAATCATCTTGACTCACACGATGCGAAATCTGACCTGTGAATGGCAACTTGTTAGTTGTACCTTGCGCCATCTAATTCTGCGTGCCATTGTATGTTGCGGGCATAGATAGATGAACAAAAACATGATCATGAAGAAAGAAGAACTTTCTTACAATTGCAGTAAAATTCGATGTTGTCAGCCCTATGTCCTGCTCCTATGACTGCGGTATCTTGCAATCTTTGCGAGGGAACGCAAAGTTGTTGGGCTTCGTTTCACTGATCACATGTTCTTTCTGGAGCGTCACCCCCGCCATAAACGAGGAATTACTGTCGATCCGAGATTAGACGTGTCGGTCAAAGTGACGTTTCTATGACTCGTTGCGTAACGACGCCACACTAAATTAGCGGCGCTGCGTGACACACACACACACACACACAGACTCACACACTTATCACCCACAAACACAAACACGGGCGGTGCGGTCATCTCCGACGCGCGCCGCACCAAATCCCTCTTTAGGCAAACCACAGGCTCATTAAGGAAGCGTCTTAAAAGACGAAATACGGCCCCGTGGAAGATCAGATACACTGAACGGGCTTGTTGACGAATGCGATGCGGCGATATGGACGGGAACATTGTCTTCACCCAAACAAAACGCTCGCCATGGATTAATTCGCCGTTACTTCATCTCCCATTCAAAGTCATGTTTATGTAACTTCCGCTTTTTTCCCAGCATGTGAGGCGCAGCAGCAGCAGAGCGTGTCTTTCGAAATACGCCCCAATACAGCTGAGTGTTGAACACCAAATAGGCTGATCCGACACATTTGGCCGCAGTGCCAAAGTCAATATGGCATCCCTATGAGAACTCACACGACACTTGAGGTTGTATTAGGTACAAATGCTCAAAAGAAATCAATTCATCCAGCATCATGCATCCACGTTTTGAAAGAATACGGTGGCGACTTGAGACACCAGTGACCCGAGATGAATTCCCCGACCCCCATAAAACACTTCTTCAAAATAGGCCTCCAGCTGTTGAATGCCACCTCCTGGTTGAAATCTGCTGCCAAAGTAAGCATAAAACAAAGAGAATTACAGGTTGTGTATTTAAAAACCAGCCCTTTTGTCTTACTAATTCTCCCACAAGCAAATACCGGCATCCGTCGTCACCTTGTTATATCCCTTCAATCATCAAATATTTAAAAACAAACCGGAATCGAAAAACGATGAGGAAGTTATTAATATGAAGTTATTATTCTTTACTCTATTCTTTGTTTTTTGACATAATGCACAACTCTCATTTATTTTTATGCTTTGGAAGACATTTATGTCTGAATTTTGGGGAGCCTGTGTAACTGAGTTGCGTGCAGCAATGCAACATGATATCCAGTCCCTTAGCGTTGACGAGAGTTTTTTTTTTCCGCCAAGTGGAGGCCAATCTTCCCCATGATCCCTCGAGGTGGACAGAGAGATTGTTCTTCAGGAAACACGGGTCAGGAAGCTCAAGCAGAAGCCAGGCCTTCTCAGTCTAAAAAAATAAATTTAAAAAATCCCCTCTCGAGAGACGTGCGGTAAACTCTGGCACACTTGTTTGGATCCGTTGTTGCTTGCCGCAATTCGGGCCGAAAACATCATTGTTCGATGGTCCACAGGTGGAGAGAAGTCACATATGTGCATGTCATTAGGAAGTTACACAATCACAATCACATCATTTCTTTCCCAGTTCCGAAAGCAGCCTTCGTACGGTGGAACGTATATCCGGCATGAAGCCGAGTTAATGATGAACAAGCTAAATCTGGTCGTTAACGTAGCTTACCTGCTTTTGTGGCTTTTATGGTGACGACTAAAGTTTGATGTTGTGGTCGTCTCATATTTTGGAGACTTAAATCTGACTTGAGTCAAGTCAGGTGACTCAAATTCCCCCAACTCCGACATGGCATCTTGATGCCCACCCAGTAATGAGAGAAGTGGGGGGGGGGGGGATCGGCGGGTTTGGCGAGCTGTGTGGGAACGCTGTCTGCAAGACCACTCGGCGGTTGACCACTAACAATGCTGCGGCCGGCGTTTGGACAATTAATCGCTGCTGGATCGTTTACCCGCATTCTCTCCCTCACAATCCCCCACCCCCCACCCCACCCCACGTCCTCTGAGGCTAACGAGACACGATGACCACAAGCCTCCAGAAGGAGGAGTGGTAAAACACAAAGCTTTACTAGAGGTCGCCGCGACCAAAACAAAACGGCGCAAAGTGGAGACACGACCTCCTGATTGTCGGTGGCTTGCGTCGTTTTCCAACACGGATGTTTTTCTTGGCTCTTTTAAATGGCGCCATATGTGGATGGCGTGATCACCGCTGGCTCAGACCAACGTATTCTGTGAAGTACACGCAGTGTAATGTTGTGCCATTTCTTCCGTGATTCAAATGAGGCACACTCGTGCCTCGACTCACGAGTTTTACCAGTTGCGAATAAAAATCCACCTCCTCATTTTAGATGCGGGACAAACCCCGGGACTTCTTATCCCTCTTCACTTGCTCCAAAAAAAGTCCACAGTCGGGAAACGCGATTCTGATTGTGCGCCCAGACAGCCACGTGATCCCGGCAAAACGCTCCCCGTCTTCTATTCAGCGAAGAACAATCAGGAAATGAGCAAAAACACCGGCTGCTGAAGAGAGATCAAGACGAGCGGCTGAGTAATCCAACCCTGCTCCGCTCGCATGATATTTTCCGGGACCGACTTCATCACAGGCTTAACTTTCCGGATTGTGTTTGTTGACCAAAACATCAGCAGAGTGTATCATCGAAGTAAATAACAGCAGCGTGATAGCAGCGGGCTCCAGCACTTGGCGCTTTTGGAATCGTGTGTTATATTCTTTTATCTTCTGATGGAGACACTGACCCCACCACTTTGCTGTTTGTGTTTGAAGCGGGTGAACTATAACCTTCACGCCACAGATCCGAGCTATACATCCGGGTTGCCCTATCGAGAGCGCGACCCCCCCCCCCCCAAACTTTATTGAATTATTTATTACATCGGAGCAGTGGTGGTGTGCAAGGAATCTTGATATATGGGAGTCGGTGATGACGCATTGTGTGGGGGGTATGGGGGGGTTATGAAAAGAAAAGATGTCTGCCTTCAAAATGGAAATCTCATCCAGACGTTGACGGATGGGACACAACTTTTCTCAGCCCGTGTTCTTAATTTGCGGTCATCGGAGCTGTTAAAACGACAGATGCGGCATTCGACCAATGCACAACCGATTCATCCTTGTAAAACAATGGCCGTGTTTTTGTCAACAGTTGCCATTTCCAAAGCAGCGAGGCTGCTCTACAAAACAACGCTTTGTTGAGAACAAGTGTTATGATCCGATATGCCGCTTAACCCATTTAATCCCACCGGTCACATTTGTGAAGGACAACAATGATTTAATTTAGAGGGCTCTAAAAATTTGGATAACTGATTACTTCAAAGGGCTACCAATGACACCTGATTTTGACTTTTAAATGTCTGGGAAAAATTTGGGATTAAATGGGTTAAGAGTGCTAACGTAGGAATTGAGACTGTTATTGGGGAGAAAAAAAAAGAGAGAGGGACTTGAACACACAGAAACTTTACATTGGATGGACCGTATTTATTCTGAACATGCAAGCGTCCAAAACATGCACCAGTGTTCATTTCCAGTCAGCACTATTAAAGTCACACATCACCTAGTGGCCAAATACACGATTTTTGTGTGACACCAGAATATGAAAACACTTCTTTACGCTTGTCAAACAGTCTTTGGATTGACTTCTCTCTCCTGACGCCACTTTTTAATTCAATTATTATTATTTTTTTACCGCTTGTAGGTTCTACAAAGGCCAATTAAAAAAAAAATCAATGGCTTTCCCAGAAATGATGGTTTGTAGTTCTTCAACCCAACCCCTGCTCATAAACAACGGCACGCTTAGTAAAGCGTCTGGCAGCCCCAAGCCGCAACGCCAAACTGCTGCCAGCCAGTCCTGGCCTCCTTTTTCACCCTCAACCCAATTGGAAGCAGCAGTTGCTCATGTTTTCTATCTGTTGCTTCCCTTAAATTAAAACAAAACAAAACAAAAAAAAGTTCACATATACCCCCTTACAAAACTATGACAAATCTTCTTGGTGTCCTTGTAAAATTATCAGACAGACCCCCCCCCCCCCCCCCCCCCCCGCTCCGCCTGCAATCAAATGCCAAGAAAAAAAAATCCCAATCAAAAAACCCCTGTAAAATTCATGACACATCGCCGAACTAATCAATAAACTTTGACGTCATGCTGCGATCAAAGGAGAGGCCACTGGCAAAAAAAAAAAAAGAATCACAGTTGAACATTGCCCAGCTGTCTTGGAAATCTCTTTCCGATTGTGGCTCATTTGCTCGTAGGAGTAATTCAAGCTGTGGAATTCTCCCCAAAATGGCTGCTCGAAACAAAATGGCGGACTCGGGCCTACAAATTTCTTTTAACGTCTTCTTATAATAGTTTCAAGTCGATTGGTGGAACCATACACAGGAACTTTTTTTTTTTTTTTTCCTTCTCATTTTTGCACGGAGCATGTTCGAACCTCAAAATTAGATTTTTTTTTTTCTTTCAAAAAAATGTCTGCACTTTTACAGGGACAGGCGTCCGTTAGACACACAGTTTTGCAATACATCCAGGCCTGGTGCACCGCTAATAGCGAGAGTTGACTGTACACACAGTGCTTGGCGCTGTACACGCCCACTGGGAATTCACCTGCTTCAGACACCCACTGCGCTATACTGTGCACACACACACACACGCGCACACACACACACACGGCTCATGGCAGTGGTTATCATATGGCCCGGGTAACACCGTTGCGTGAGACGAAGCGCTCCACAGTAGCGTAGGTGCGGAGCTTCCACCGTGGGCAGTGTTCACGCCGCATGACTCACGGCGCGGCAGCTCATTTAAATGTAGACTAGGACGACATCTCTGCGTACACATGCCCACGGGTGACGACGGTACAGTACACTGAACAACAAAGTTTCGGTCCCATTATGACACGTTGCTCAGGGTGCCCTTAAAAATTTCCTCTCTCTGATCCCATTGTAAGAAAATAGGTCTGAAGATGTTGAATATTTTGGTATTTGGATATTCTACTAAAAATCCGATGGAAGAATCAAGTGTTCGGGTAAAAAAAAAAAAAAAGATTTTGGTCGATGAGACGAAGGGACGTCAGAACCACAGTAGCTATTTTGACGGCTAAAACAACACACTTGAACGAGCCTGGTTTATCAAAAAGTGGTCAGTAGGAATGGCGACTATTGGACTGGCGTCCACTGTCATTTTTAGGTTAACTTGAGCGCTGCTAGCGACTAATGCTAAACACCAGCAACAGGTACAATACAATGTCAGCGGAATTCATTCTGGGGTTTTTTTGTTTTTTTTTTAGCACCCTTAGCGATTTAACATAATGGAGGACAGGGTTGTGATGTCGCCGTCGTTAGCAACAGTTTGTGACTGCAATAAACGCTCTAAACGCAGCACAAAACAGAAAACAAAAGGCGATCGCGAACTGAACAGGAAGTTGTCAATCAGAACAAAGCTAACTACCTCGGAAAAGCTAACAAAAACAACCCGAAATGCACAAAACATTTCCAACGGTGAAATTCAACGCTTGCTTGGCCATAGCGACCCATATGGAGCGCAGCCGTGACTCATACCCGCCGAGCTAACATCGAAGTCCACTCGTCAACATGATGAATGAGGAAAGGCTTCCATCTTGTTTATGCAACCCGACACCGGGCATCTGCTGGCCTCCGAACTTCCCCGCTCCCTGTTAGACAGCGGGATTAGCTTGGCCGTTTTGGATGCGGCAGATAGGAGAGATAGAGCCTGTCGGAAAATTACCGGCGGCCCTCGGGGGCGCTATTTTTGGAAACAAGCTTAAATTGGTGATGGTAATTGATGAGTGTAAAGGACATTCAATTGAATCTTTTAATTTACAGCTTGAGTTGTGCATCTAGCAACATCCACCAAGGTCGGTCAACCCTAACTCAATTCCGTAACGCACTCCACATACTGTATACCACATTGATTGCTGATTGTTTGAGTAGATTGGAATATTTGAGCATATGCATTCATCGCTGATCATACCCGCCGTAGATAAGTGATCGAATACCGATCGAACTCATGACCTCCCCCCCGGTCCAGTCCACATGTTGAATGAACAATCGATCACTGCCCGCTTCGACAGGTTCACCCAAACTACCGCTGCTGACAAGTATGCCGAACAACCGATTGTACAGCTTCTCACGGTATTTCCTGACCCAACCGGACCTGACAAACCAGCTGACAAAGGCTTGAAAAGTAACGTACGCCGTACATTTACTTTCACTGGGCGTGAGTGTTAACTTTATCGTTCTCCAGGGCCCTGTTTATTCATCCCTCACAATCATCGGCGCTAATGAACGGTGCAGGTTTCCGTCCAACTTGAGTTTTATGTCGGCGGAATTTGTTTCATTTAGGCTTTTCTGGGCAAGCTCGCCCGGTTTTCCAGAGTACGGGGGTGCGCGCGATGGCGGCGGGAGTTTTTGCAAAGCGTCGGGGGGTAGGGGGGAACAACCCAACCCGGTGTTCTTATAACTCAAGATGGCAAAAGCTGCCATAGACATAGGTATAAACGTCTGTGCTTGTTTTCGAGGACGGGACAGCTGAGGAAAGACAGGGGGGGGGGGGGGGCAGGCGGCGATGGGCCCATGCAGCACCAGTCGGGAGAAAGTGCGGAGTCATGCTGCAGGAATGTTGTGGAGTTGAAGGGGGGTGGGGGGTGCGGAGAAGGGGTGGTTATTGTTGGCGTGACTGCCCCATTTTTCACAGCCATAATCAGAGCCAGCTGTCAGCGAGAGGGCCCGAAATATGAAGGCCTTCAGAGCTGGGGTGGGGGAGAGTATGGATGAAGGATTGGGAGGGGACGGGGGTAAAGGCGGGGGTGGGGTGGGGGGGGGGGCGCGCTGGGCTTTTCAAAGCCTGGAAGAAGGCGCAGACTTCTGGCGGCGGATGAGACAAAGATGGGCTTTTTTTGAGATGCAAATTTCATTGGCCCCAGAAATGGAGTAAAAGCGCGCCGTAAGAAAAGTCAAAGACATGAAAATATTCATTTATGTGTGATTAGCGGAAAGATGTGAGCCAGGTTAGAGGGAAAATGTTCGTGGCGGGAGGAGCTTCCTGTCTTTCTGATGCTCCTCAGGCGAATATAAAGATTGCACGGGGGGGGGGGGGGTGTGGACGTTTGTTTTCGCGACGTCATTTTGAAATCATTTGAGAACCCGTCTCAAAACGGGCTAACGCCACCGTTGTCATGATTGTCTGAAAGCCGGAAACGTCTGTGAAGATGCAGCGGGATCGCTCTTCAGAACACTGAAGGGACCATTTGTGTGTTTTGTTTGGACCGTTTGTTTTCACAGCAAGGCCACTTTTGGGGCCTGACAACATTGGAAAACGATTCTGTTTTTGTTTCCGTCTGAACACTTAAAGGGGCCATATCATGCCATTCGAAGCTTTCCGCTGTCAACTCGAGGCAGATATATGATGAGATCATTTCTTTTGAAATATGAGTTATATTCTGGCTCCTGAAGAGCCAGGTATCATTTGTTTTCCGTTTCTATCGTAACAGAGTTGCAATATTACTCACGAGTGGGGTTTGTACACCGTGAATATTACATTTGAAAGACGTTGCAATTGTTTACGATGAGCATTTGCGATTAGCGATTAGCGCATTAGCTCGCAGACGTTAGCAGCACGAGCGTAGTCACCCGTTCGTCATGTACCAGACGAGTGGGGCGCATTGTTTTGCCACGTTTTATTTTGCCTTGTCTAATGGGGAAAATGTGTTTTACTGCCATCTTGTGGCCTCTGTAAGCAAATAGCAACTTGTTTGTGTGGGTGTCCATTCCTCACAGATCTTTGCAGCAGCCTTCAGACAATTTTGAGTCGTCAATAAACATTACGTAACTCCTCATTGACCGAGTTCATGAAAAAGGACGACTCGATGATTCCATCGTGTCGCTGTGACCAGCGAGTTTTGCAACAAGCCGCTCACGCGCGCCGCCCTCAACTTTGAGGAGTCGTCGTGGCAAAAGCAGTTTTGACAATCCAGACATTTTCAGTACCGCAGCCGTCGGAGCGTTTGCGCACATCTGCGAGCGTGTTAATGTTGCCGCCAGCAGCTGAGTGGAGCTTTCACACTCCTCTCCGAGCCCCCAAATGTAAGCCGGTGACGTGTTGATGTTTAGTCTGGCCGCGGCGCGGCACGTAGGCACGGGCCCAGTTGTGGAATCACCGAAGGTAACGTTAGGACGCAGGGCCTCACCTTCCGTACCGAGCGCCGTCTTCCAAACATTGTTACTTGGCAGGGAATTTTATATATAGCTGAGCCGTGTGGTTTATGACCTATTTTCGAAGCCACTCCGTGTCACCCTTGCTCGGATCATGGAAAAAGACTCCGGTGGGAGTGGGCTGCGCTTGTTGATTTTCTTTGGGTGATTCATGGCGCACTAAGGACTTGACCTCGTCCAAGTCATAGTTCTGGTTTTCATGTCGACCCCCCCCAACCCCCGCCCCACTCTCTCTCGTAACCTCCCCGCGGCCAAGAGGCTTCCAACAAAATTTGTGTCACCGGCTAATGAACTTTGCAGCCTCCACTCGCACGTTTCTTCAAATAAATAACTCGGAGGGCTGAGTAAGGCTGTCGTCGGGCTGCCGCTTCTGGTCGCTTTGGGAGAAACGGATCGCGGTGTTCCAACGTACTGCATTTTCATGCGACGAGGAAATGCGAACAAGTGTTTCGCCGTGACCCTTGAATGGGGGGAGGGTTATAAAAGTCAATATTTAACTCATTCACTCCCAAAGACGTTATTTAGATGTCTTTTCAGACGCCACACATTTAATCCCAGCTCCTCATTTTATATTGACTGTACGTGAAAAGGGTCTGAAAATGGCATTTTCAGACCATTTCAGATAATGTTTTTTTTGTCTTTATTGCTTGGCAATTTATGAAACGGTTTTTCGGCGAAGTGCACCGCTGAGTGTGTGGTGGCTGGGCATGAGGGAGGAACCGTCTGCCTCATCTTTCCCAGTAGAAGCGACTTATTATCCTGATTGCGGCATAGCTTTTTTTTTTTTTTTTCCCCCATGAAAGCATGAATGAGTGCGACTGTTGGCCCCTTTCTGGTCGGCCCGCCGCCGCAGGGCTTGTTTATCAGGCTCGTCCGCAAGTGACCCGTCACCTCGGCGGGTCCAAGGTACAATGTGTTCAACCGGCCGACGTTTGTTGTCCGGAAGCCAACTTTGTCCGTTATCAGAAATTTGAGGGGCACGCTGACCTCTTGCCAATGTGGCATAAATCAGTTCCTCTCTGGGTAAGACGGTGGTTGCTTTGGAGAAAGCGCTTTCTTGGTATGGCCAAGAGTCTTGGATACTCCCTGGGATACTTTTCCCCGGCTTTCTCGCTTGTTTGTTAGGCCGGTTGGTTGGCTGGCATGAGCGTCGGAGCCCAGCCTTGTGCAATGAAGTTTTTTTGTGTCAGCTTACAATCAATATTGCTCAACTTCCAAGAGGCCCGAGTCTGAATGTAAAGAGCAATTTTTATTTCGTCTTTATCGAGTCACTCATAAATCTGATCCGGATGTTTGCATGATGTTGTTTGGAGTGACTGATTCACATAAAAAATAAAAAGAAAAAAAAATTAATAAAATTTGGCTTCCTTAAAGCTGCAGATCCCCCAATTAAACAAACAAAAAAATCATGTTCGTACGGGTGTAATACAACGGCAATTTATTTATTTCTAAAAATTAATTGGTCGTGATTTCAACATCAAAGCAGGAGAAAGCAAGTCGAGCACTCATTTCAAGTGTGACGACAGCGACTGAGCCCTGACGTGAAAAACAAACTTGTAGCTATCATGGATGCCCCCAGAATTGCCCAAATTAGTTGTTTCAACCCGAAATACACACCAAAACATGATCGCAAAAATTATGTCATTTTAAATTCATCTTGACCCCCCCAAAAAAAAAACATAAACATGCATGAGACTCTTTGCTCACCTCCGCTAACAATCCAGGCTAAATTTAGCTCCTCCCCGCAAAGCTGTTCATACAGTTGAAATGTACTCCCTTGACACCAATTACTATTTTCTTATTTGCTTGGGCTATGTGTACATTGCCCTGAGCCCCCCCCCCCACCCCAATAAAGAACTGCATCAGATTATTTCACAATTTGTTTTTGAAGCTAGAGAAATGCCAAACGCGTTTGAAGCGTCATCGTCGCTTTTGGAATGGTAATTGGCAAATGGGCGGGGCCTTTCCAGAGTGGACTCGAGCATCACCTCTGCTTTCAATGAGCTTCGATGGCAGCAGTCGCCATCACGTGCTCCCTTTGGAATGCTTCGTGTGTACATTTCTTGTGTCGAGCTCACCGCCAAGCAGGATGTGAGCTCATTTCCCGTCTTATCTTGTCGATGTGAAAAGAGGAAGCTCGATTTTTACTTTCCCCAAGACTGTCTTATTCTGGGAGGGGGGTGGGGGTGGGGGGTGTATTTTGGTATTTTCACTTTTCCGAGTTGTTTTACTTCAAACCCAAAATTTTGCAGGTGTTCCGCATCTCAGTGGAGGTGTTACCACCAAGCAGCACCACCAGTAGGCTTTTTTTGTTTTCCGCGCGTGTACTGTATGCACTGCGGACTGCACGGAACATGCGGAGGAGGCGCGCTTTATGCTTGAACCCATTCCGACCCACCACAGAATAAGTTCCCCCTCCACCTGGGGGGGAAAAAGCCCACCCATTATTTTGTTTACTTTTTCATGTTTCCACTTCATTTCCATCACGTTTTGCATTGTACTTTTGAGTCTGCTTTAAAAAAAAAAAAAAAGGCAACAAATACAGATTTTAAATAGATCCAGTACAAGGTCTTTTTGAGCTATACATAAACCAACCCAAAACTAAAACTGGCAAAACACAAACTTTTTGTGCAGGAGACTCAAACAGATGGAATATTTTTGGTTTTATTTTGATATACAGTATGTTTGGTGCACCCCCCTCCCCCAAATCGATGCACATCGACATTTTTTTTTATTGAGGTGTGTGTGTTGTCGGGGATTGGCTTCAGCCCTCAGGTAGAGCCCGGTGACCCCTTTTCGTACCCCTTTGCACGTCACTGCGCAGGGACCGAAAGTGGAGGGTTTGAATTTTTAAAAAAAATGATCACAAGAATCCTGTTCTTCACTTGGACGTCTTCTCGTGGCCTAATTAGGACATGGACACCCGCCCGCCTACGACGTCAAAACATCTGGAGCCGGGTGTCGGCCGCCGTCAGGGGGCCTTCGCTTCTTCCCAAAACGCTCTCGCGTCTTTTTGTATAATCCCATTAAATCCCTGACGGATGTGAGAATTAAAAAAGAAAAAAAAATGCAGGTGGCGCTGGCGGTCAGGGGTGGGGGCGGAGAATTACATCGAACTGTATAACGCAAGATGTTTTTTTTTCTCTCTCTCTCTTTCTCTTGTAAAAGGCAGATGTTTTTGTAGCATTGCAAGTTCTTGTGCAAGAGCCAAGCACCTCATTGGAGCGTGACTCATCCATCCAGCTTGTTTACCGCATGACACTCAGATTGAAACCGCGGGGCTGAAAATCAATTGTTGGAGCGCAAATTTGAGTCAAATCTCCACACCGGGTGGAAAGGACTTCCTGAACTGATTCATCGGATTCCAACAACATCAAAGAACAAAATATGCAAGTTTTTGTTGCTGGGTTACTTTTTTTTTTTTTTAAAGAAGTCCCTTTCATGCTATTAACGCTGGCCTGCATCGATTAATGAACTCTAAATTGATGTTACAAATAGGGGAAAAACAAAACACCACAATGCTTGGCGTGCCGGATTACAGAACGGAGCAGCTAACGTTTATTAGCATCAAATGCTAAGTAGGACCAATAGGCCAGGTCATTCGTAGATTCAGTTAAAAAAAAATGCATGCTAAAAATTTCAGTTCATTAACAAGACAATACTTCTTTCTTGTTTTTCTTTGTATCACTACCACCAGCCTGATATTGAGGTATCGGGTACTCGTGGAGGTTGCCGATAATGCAGCTGATACTTAAGGCAATGAAAATTAGACAGTGAGTAAGTCCTCCTCAGCAGTAGTTGGCGCTGTACTGCAGGCAATTTTACACATCAGAAAATTATAATTTGTATCAGAACACAATTTTTGGGTGTTCATCTTTTGTCATGATGTGAAGTTAGATTTTATATATCAAAACTACAATAGTACTCATATCTCAGTGTACTTAGAGTGAACATTCGTATCTGGAAAAAAAAGTGGTATTGGACATTATTAGCATTATTTATGATCAACGTAATAGCAATGAATCGATTTATCCGTCCATTTATTATCTGTACTTTTTGCTTAATTTGATCAAGTGATCCATTTCTTGTCAATCATACGTGTAGGAGCCAAAAGAAACCATTTTCTATTGAAACGGAGTGACTTGATCCTGTTTGTGTGTCGAGACGGACGAGCTTTTCATTTTCCTTGTCACCTCATCTACAAATCACCTGCCCCCCCCCCCCCACTCCCCACCTCATGCGGTTGCCGTTACCGATTTTATCTTTGCTCCTCCGCGGCGAAGAGACGCCCGAACCTGAAGCGAGGAAAACACGCCGCTTTGGTGAAATGCGATCCTTCCACGGGGGAATAGCCCAAAATAAACCCCCTCTGTTCTCCCATATCGGGGCCCTTGTATAAATAAGATAAGCGCAGCAGGCCCACCGCGCCATGGGAATTGGCCAATCCGGTCGTGTAAACATCAGCCAATGACTTTTGGCAGGCCGGCCGGCCGCTTGGTTCTCTGGAGGCCAGCTTGTGCGCTGGAATTCATAAATAAATCACCCGGGGTTTTTTTTTTCCTTTTTCTTTCTTTCTTTCTGGGAGGATTATGTGTCCGCAAAGCTCTCGTCCTCGCGGCCATCTCCCCTGAAAAACAAACAGCAGGAATAGCCTCTACGCGCCGCCATACAGGAAATGATCCCCACTTGTAGGCTGCGCTATTTTCCTTTGCCTTTGCGTCGGAGCCGCTTGTCCTTTGGGCTTAGTCGGCGTTACACAATGCCCCCCCTCCCCCCGCACCCCCCTTGCCGCGATCGCTGGTGTGTGACTGTGTCCAACGAGCGGCAATAATGGCACACAATGGGGCCTCAGTAACAAGTTGGCACTGTAATTTGATGGCAAGGGCACACACACACACACACACACACACGCACACACTCTTTGCCGTCAAAGCTGCGGCTGTTGTTATCCAAGACGGCAACGTTTTACACTCGATTGGTTTTAGCGCGGGCAGCGCAGTGAAGTGTTGGTCGCCATGTCTGCCTCGCAGATTGGAAGTTCGCCGTTCAAACGTGTGCCCCCCGTATTGGTAATCCGCCGTCGGGAACCGTACGACGCTACGGTATATCTTCAGGATGTCGTGTGCCGAAAGAGAACGTGATTTTTGGTCTGTTCAAATGTTCTCGTCATTTTGCTCGTCGGTCGTTTACCGAAAAGTATAATTGATTGTCAATTCCCGTGTATGATATGCACCCGTATATAATACGCCCCACCTCTAATCAATCTCTGCACCCGTGTATAATGCGGGACATTGATTTGCTGGTCTCCATTATGATCGTCTGGTCGCATTTGTGCCAGTGGATGTTTTGAATGCTCCCATAACACCGTTTTTTTTTTCCTGTTTTAGCCTATCTTGGCGATTTCATGTTGAAAAAAAGATTCCAGTTGAAAACAAACAAACATGCAGACATTCTCTTAAGATTACAATTTATTTCTGAAAAAATACAACTTTATTGTCCCAAAAATCCTATTTGTATTTTTTCTCTGTGTCGAATGATTTTTTTTTCTTTTTTCTTTCTAGTGCGGCCCAAACTTCTTCCTCTAATGTTCACGAGTTCGCCGATTAACCCGGGGACACAGCCAGCGGGCGGCTGCTTTCACTTGCTACGCTAAGCTAACCTAAGTTAAGCAATTGCATTAGAACACTGGAAAAACGTGAAGCCATGTTCCAAATTTTTATGGGACTTGGCCTGGCATTCGCATCGTAAAACTTCAAAATTGTTTGTCAAGTGAGGACACACATTGACGTGCCCTTTTTTTTTTTTTTGTGCTGCGTGCGACGTCTGTTGTGCTTTTGTTTGTGCGCTAACAAGCTGCTGTCATGTTTTTGTTTTACGGCACACTTCCCCTCTATTTCTCCTTTGCAGCAAATAACTCGCAGCCCGCCAAATGTTTGGTGCTGAGGAGATGATTCACCGGCAGCCTGACTCACTCGGCACCTCAGAATCGAAAATATTATAAACACACGACCGCTTTTATGTTTGGAGTGGAAGTCCGAAAATGGCTTTTTTTTTTTTTTCATGAATGTCTTCACAAATGCGTTGCAGGTTGAAAAATCATAAGCCCCGCCGTCCACCCTCTACTCCCCCCACCCCTTTCCTCCTCCGCTTCTTTAGGTCTCTTTCGGGAAACGTAGTCGATGATTCACGATTAAAAAAAAACATACACACACACACACTCACACACAAACGTATGACACACGCTTGATCTTGGCCTTCTCTGGTTTTGATTTGTAGCCATTCAGGAGCCCCCCCCCCTCCTCCCCCCTTGCCCCTTTAAGCCCACCCTCAATGGCTTCCAGCTGGAAGTTATCCTGGGTGAGGGGGAGGAGGAGGAGGAGGAGGCCTCAACTTGCTCAACCCCCCCCCCCCCATCCTGCCCCACCCCCGTCTTTATTTGTTTAATTGGTGGAAAAAGCCATAAAGTTGAAATGTTTAATTTGTGGCTGATGTCCAGTGTCTTTAATGTCTAGCACGAGGTTAGGAGGTGAAGAAAGCAAGCGCTCCCAAAAGACGCTGACGAAGCCAAAACGAGCTGTCCCGAAATACCCTCATGTTTCCTCACCGATTTCCTCAAATATTTCCTTGTTCCGCTCATAGATGCTGTGCCCTCACTTTTCACCCACTATCTAAATAGCCCGGTTGAAATCAGCTAGTTCTGGGAAGCATTAGTTTGTCATGCTAAAAAAAAAAAAAAACGCTAAAAAAATAAAGTACCAACTAACCAAAACCAAAAAAAAAGTTAGTGCTACTTCTTGGGTAATGAATAAAGGCAAAGGACTACCAGTTACCAATCACAGAGTTGGCTTGGTGAGCTACTTTTAGAACAGGCTGGCAGGCTACTCATGCCGTGCTTGGGGGCTCACTGGCACCCCGTGGCTGAAAAAAGCATTGAAGAAAAAAAATGCAACAATACAAGTATATTAGAAAAAAACCACAAGGCCAAAATATTAGCACAAAATATAGACAGCAATCCCATATTTTAAAATGATACAAAAATCTTTTCCTGCAAACTTTAGAAATTTGACATCATCTCCTTTTATGGTAAACGGTTGATCCATTCTGACAGTTCCACTAATATAATACTATTTTGGGGAAATAAGGTGTAGCCCCCCCCCCCCAAAAAAAAATTGAAAACAAATTCACAAAAACAAATTTAAAAGATTTTAAAGCACTATGAAAATGTTTACATTTCTATATAAACAAATTTCACACAGGCCTAACATATCCCCTTTAACTGTTGAGGTTTGGTTGAATTACAATTTTTTTTCTTGACTTTCACTGAATAAATATGAAATATGAGACCAAAATAATAAACTAGAGGGAAAATATACCCCCACCCCCGAAAAAAAAAATCACAAGAAAAATGAGAAAATAAATTCGGCTAATTCCTAGCTATAGCATTTGCGTAGAGTGACAGCGTCATGGTTCTGGCTCGTGGCAGGTCTACTAATAATGTGCTTTTGGTTCCTGTTTCTCACGACATAAAGTGATTGAAAGAACACCAGTGGCCGTTTCCAGCCGCCCAATATCGATGCCACCTGTTGTGGATTACAGTTCATTCTAACTAGCGGTGGTAGGCTAACGGCAATTCGCTAACCATGTTATCTGATGCTCACAAATGCGACGTTTTTTTGTATGTGTATTGTTGACGGGCTCTTAATGACACGGAGGGCTGAATATGGCCTTCCTGGCCTTTGACTTTGACCCCTGAGCAACTTTTGAACTCATCAACGCGCAACACGCAGCGAAACTTTGGCATCAGACGACGATGCGTACGAGGGAATCGTTTACAAACACGCCTTTAATCGCAACCGCGGTATCTTCAGGATTTTTATGTCCTGAGTGACGACGGGGTCATTTAACGGCTGGCACCGGGATGTGGGATGACGCCTGGCGGGATTTCATCTTGCCCATTGAGGGGTCCTTTCAAATTATCTCGTCCAGCGCAGCATTTTTTTTAATTTTTTTTTTTCTTTGGGCGTTTGTGGCGAGCAGCCTAAATATAGATGCCGGCGGTGGGTCAGCGGTGTGGGGCGCTTCTAGGTAAATATTTCCCTTCATGGTAACACTTGTGTGCCCAATTTTTTTTCCCGAAGATTCAGCAGAAAAGACTGAGACTGTGACTGAGAAGCAGGATCAAGGACAAACCGGGGACAAAAAGTTTAAAGCGGGCCTGTGCAGATTTTTTCTTTCCGAGCAGGGCCGCGCAGAGGAAAATTTGAGTGAGGCGACGCAGGTTTTGCACATTGGTTTTCACAGGTCGACCTTTCGAGGGCACGGTCAATTTTTCCAAAATGAGCCAACATAACGACGCATTGAGTCCAGAACATTTTTGGGACTTATTTAGTCAATTTCTCCGTATACTATGTCATAACGACCCCAAAACATTTTTTTTACCTTCTTCTCTCCACCTCTGATTTCCCGGCCAAATCAAAATCAAAACGCTTGATATTCCCCATGTAGATGCTGAAGCGAGAGCTCAAACCCCCCAAATCAACACAAGGTCCAACCAAAAAGCTCAGTTAGGACGCAATTTTGACCGCTCATGGCCACTCTCGGTTGAAATAGAGATGCAACACAAACTAATTAAGAATTTGGTGCCGGTTGACCGAAAGGAGATTCTGCCAAATCACATTTGCCGGCAACCACATTCCCTATATGGTCTTCTTTTATCACTCTAACCACATCCAACCTTGTCATCGCTCCAAATCTCTTTTTTGGCTTGAAAATGACCAAAACACTTGATTTTCACCACCCATGTTCTCTGCGCCTTCGGACAGGCCAATATGTCCGTAAAGTCGGCCCACATTGACACAAAGGCTCCCGGTGTTGGTTTTCTGTGTGTGTGTGTGTGTGTGTGTGTGTGTGTGTGTGTGTGTGTGTGTGTGTGTGTGTGTGTGTGTGTGTGTGTGTGTGTGTGTAAGAAGGGGGGCAAGGGGGGGGGGTAGTGTTTACCTTGCCGGAGTGACGGTGATGACAGTCTGATGTCATCGAGGTCAGAGTTGAAAGCGGGAGGGGGAGGGCGTTTGCAGCCTGCCGACGGGAGGACGTGACACTTTGTCACTCCTCACGAACACTGCGCACGCGCGCGAGGAGGGAAAATCAGCTGACGCCTGCTCGGAGGCGCGATGCGTCTTTGTAATTCGACTGACGGTGAAGAAACCTGTTGAACGCCTTGCACAATAATGTGACTTCTGCATTGAAGCCATGATTGTCGACAACGTAAGACACGTAGCCTCCCTTTTTGCCCCCCTCCACTCCCGCGTCATTTACACAGAATCTAAAAAAAGGGGAAAAGTTGCTGTGCACTTTCACAATGTTGAAACATTCGGATGGATACAAGAAAATGAAGAGTTGAACTGACAAAGCAGACAGGAAAATGTTTTTTGGGGTCTTTTTTTTTTTTTTTTTTTTTTTGTTCTAGGTTGAATGACTCCGAGGTCATTCATAAAGGAGATTAATTTTTTTTTAAATGTCTATTTAAAATATGCGAAATGGCTAATTTTAAATCTAAGGTGCTATTTTTAGACTTTCTTTATTCAGTTAATTTTAATTATTAGTAGTTCTCAATTTTTTTTAAACATGCGACATGAATTATAATGCTCGTTTTTTAAAATTCCCAACAAATTAACCGGTTTCATTGAAAAATGAATATATATATGTATATATATATATATGTGTGTGTGTGTTGTGTGTGTATACATTTTTCTAACTTTAGGCCTTGGCGGAGGTCTGCCCTTTTTTCCAGTGCCATTTGATCAGCCTGATGTAAGAAAGGATCAATGACATACATCTTTATCACCAAGTCACATAGCGTACCAATGAATCAATCTTGTTGATTAGATAACGGCGCCGGCTTGCGCTTGTGATGCAACATTTTAGCACTTCGTCACATGTCCGCTGCTCAAACGACCGTGTGTAATCTTGTCATTTTATACTTTATTTTTTATTTTTACAAGCATCATCCGTCTCTTCTTGTTAAACGGAGAATCGTCAAATATGGAGGTTAGCTGCAACAATAGCCGCTGAACCGAAGCTTGATGAGCACCCGGGGCCCGAGACCTTTTGCGTACGTGCAGCCGCGATCTCACATTTTCGCTTTAGGAGTTGACGCAAACTCGTTGCCGTGGTTTTTAGGGGACAGTCAATTTCCCAAATTTTTTGAGGCTTTCAAGAGAAACATTTTTGAGACAAAAAAATTTGAAGTCAATCTTTTTGAAGAAAGTTGCACATTTGAAAAAAAGTCATTTTTTGAGACCATAGTGTTTAAGAAAAAATATCTAACATTCAAATAACTTTCAAGAAAAAAAAGTCACATTTTCATGGGAAAAATAAGGATGTTTCCGAAAAAATAAGTAGCCTGTTTTGATGAAACAAGTAGTAAGGTATACTGTTTTTCTCCCCCAAAATATTTTGAAGATCAAAAATATTTGTGGAGAGAATCTCCATTTGAGAAAAATGTCTGGTTTTGTGAAAAGTTGTGAATTCAAAGAAAAAAGACGTTTTAGTTACAGAAAAAATGTGGGTATTTTTAGTTTTTTTGGGGGGCCTCATTTTTTGCAAAAACAAAAACATCTGATAGAAAAAAATGTATTTGAGAAAAAATAAATATATTTTCAAGAAAAGTTTTCAGTAAAAGAAATATATTCAACTAAAACTGAAAAATGTGCAGATTTTCACGATACAACAAAAAAGTAGCTTGTTTTTGAGAAAAAAGTCTCATGTTTGGGAAAAACAAAAACAAGATATTTGAGGGGTGGTATCTTTTCAAGAAAAAGTCATATATTTGCCACAGCCAGGTAAAACCTGCATGACGGGAAAACCTGTCCTCATTCTGGCTCCACCGCAGTAGCGGTTTCTTCATGATGCCCGTCCGTCAAAATATGTCTCAATGAAATTGATACAGGGCATAAAAAAACAGCTCAGGCCACCGGTCACTGACTAGTCACTGATCGACTAGTCTGTACCACTCCGAATAGCTCTTCAAATTTGTTGGCAATTGGTTGAATTCCCTCAAGTGGGACTTGATTGGGCATCCGTGACATCGCGCAGGTGTCCTACCGGTTGCTTCGCTCATGCCCGTTGGCCCCCGGGTCCGGGTGCCGTGTCCTCAGAGGTCAAAGGGTTAATGGAGCAGAGTGGCGCCGGGCGGCCCTGCCCCAAATCCCGGCTGGATTTGGTAAACAGAGAAGCTGTCACTGCAGATTAATAAACTGAGGAGCCAGAACAGACCCCCGAGCACACTGGAAGGAGGCGTGGGGGGGGGGAGGGTCCCGAGTCAGCCATGAAAGTGTCTGTCTTCCCCATTCTCCTCCCTCCCTCAATTCCCAAAGATAAACCACTCGCGAGGAAAAGGGGATAGGTGACCGGGAAGGCAGACCAGCTTGCGTCACGGATGAGAATCCAATCGACACCAAATTCTGGTGACATCGCGTCTCTCACAGCGGCGGACCTCTGCTTTTTGCGGCCAAATGCTGCACACAAGTGCTTTGACTTCACGCTTTGCGCTCCGCCAACTGTGGGACCTTCCGCCGAGCGTTGCGCGCCTTTCCAAATTACGGGTCCAATTACGTCAATTTCCCACAGGTGGACTCCAATCCAATCTCAAGGATGGATCCGCGCAAACAGGAAGCACCTGAGCTCAATTTCGGGCTTCGTGTCCAAGGCTGTGAAATCTTCTATGCGTGTGGTTTCTTTGTTTTGATGCATTTGGGTGGAAAGGGGAGGGGGAAAAACACACACAACAAATAAACCAAACGAAAAAACATGTTTTTCACATTGTCACGATGCTATGTTGCGTGTAGAATTTTTTATTTTGTTTTAATCTGGTTTGGAATTAGGCGGTCACGTCATGTGGAAAAAATGAAGCGCTGCGAATAATTTGCGGATACACTTTGCCTCCTTCGTAGCGTGATTTGAAAGCAGGCAGACGAACAGACAACCGAGCGTGAGTCAAAATGGCTCCGCTCTGCGCTTTCACTTCCTTTGCCCTTTGCTAACCTTTCTTTAGCGCAACGATACACTCACTCTCAAGGCTGCGCGATTCGGCCCTAAAATAAATTCTCCCATTTTTCTTTTCTTCCCCCGACCGTCCCGATGCATACGCCCCATTGTACCGACCTCACAATCGGAACTTGGAAGCGGCGCGCCTCACTGTTTTCGTTGCACGGTCGATTAGGGCCTAAGCAGGAAATGAAAGCTCACCAAGTGAAAGGAGGGCTGATCCTCGACTTTGTTTCCTTATTAAAAGGCTTTAGGGATGATCCGAGATGAGAAGTCTTTTAAAAGATTGGGTTTTATTTGGCGGGGGGGGGGCTTTGCTATGACATGCCCTTTTTCCCCTGTAGCCTCCAATGTACTGTAGCCCATGATTTTGTGTGTTGCTGCACCAATCTAGTCTTTGATCAAATTGATCGCCCAAGGACCTCTTTCTCAGTGCTGTTTTCATGTTGCCCTAAGTCTCATTTTGGATAACATTAATCTATGAACGAATTAATAACCTGAATGCTTCTCTTTTGTTTTTGTTTGTTAGCATGTGTTGTTGTCCTTTGCCTCCTTATTCTGTATTGTCCCCAGTCTCCTCTTTGCTGCAGGGCTCCATTTCCCCTTTTTGCCCTCAATCTCCACATTGCGCCAGCGCCGTGTCTGCGGCATGGCTTTCGTAGTTTCTCGAGAGGAAAACCAGGCGAAGCCGAACACCCACAGCCAATATTTGCTGTTATACGTTATGCTATGGGATGGGCCTTCGACACACACATACGTGTGTGTGTGCGTGTGTGTGTGTGTGTATATACTGTATATATACACATATTTTTTAATTGATTTTTTTTTCTTTCTCTGCTATTGTTCTCCTCCCTCCTTGGGGCAGGATTCTCGAGACTCACTGGTGGAGTCATTTAACGTATGAATGATGAGAACCGTCAGGAGAGGTGGGGGGGGGGGGTGGTTAGCGGGACAGTAAGGAGCCTTTCCATCCTCTGCCGTCCTGCTTTTTCGTGAAAAGACAGCGCTTAGCCCCCGACCTTCCGCCCGCCCTCTTTCCATTTCTCTCTCTCTGGACCCTCCTTCCCAATAGGCCCATGTGCCAGCGAGCGTCTATCCAAGTCTGAATCCTCACAGAGTTTCCATTGTCTCCCGATCTGGCCCTTTGCCAAGAACACAGCCAGCAAACTCTCGCACAATCTCATCTTTTCTTTTTGCACCGCTCACCGCCCCCCCACCCTCTTTTCTTTTCTTCTTCTTTACGCCTGCGGTTATTTACTCGCCGTTGAGAGTGCTTAGCAGAGGGGAGTGCGGGCAGTGTGTGCTTGCTGAATCACTGATGTTGGACAGAGGTATTTTTATCGTTGAGTGACAAGTATTCACACACAACGCAGCACTTTCTGGGCTCCACTTGCAATTGTCAAAACAATTCCACAATAGGAATAAGGGGGGGGGGGGAATAAATTCAACTCTGGCTCAGTGCATAGCTTTGGTGCTGTCCTCCATCTCTGCTTTGCTGCGGGTTTCTGTTTTCTTGCTGCCCACACTGTCTGCTCTGTGTTTTCATCTTGCCCTCAGTCTCCTCTGTGCTGCAGCGCTGCGTTTTCTCTCATGCCCACCGATTCAAATTCGCTTCAGCTGTTAAGTCCGCATGTCACTGCAGCGTCCGCCATTTTCTTGCTGGCCTCAGTCTCCATCTCTGCTGCGTCACTCCCGTTTTCTTGCTGCTCGCAGTCTCTACTTTACTGCAGCACCGTGTTGTCTAGTTATCCTCAGTCTCCAAGTCGCTGCGGTGCTCATGCGGTCCCCAGTCTTCACTTCAGCACCGGCCTCTATTTTCTCGATGCCCACAGTCTCTGCTTTGCTGCTGAGCAACGTTGTCTTGTTTTCTTCTGTTGTTTTCCTGCCCTCAAGTCTTCACTTTGCTGGAGCACTTCATGTTCTTGTTGCTCTCACGTTTGTTGTGCGGCTCTTCACCCTTGCTGCAGCACTCCGAATTTTTTTGTACCCCACCCTCCGACTCAATTTAGCTGTAACACAACCATGAGGAGGAATTTTAATCAAAAGACCCTGACCGGGTCACTCCCAAAACGAGATGACTTTGTTTTGTTTAGCTGACCCTGCATCCCCCTTTTTAAAAAAAAGTCTCCATCCACGCCGTCGATCCCGTCGTCAGCTCAGCTTCCCAGCTGCGTCGGGTGAGGCGTGTAAATCTGGGCCCCTCCGAGCGAGCGGCGGGCCCCTGGAGAAAATAAATCTGTCCGGGGTTCACGGTGAGTTCAGCCAAGCCGCAGCTCTCCTGCTCTCTCCCCTGTTCTCTCCGATCTCTAAGCCGTCACTCGTCAGATCGCAAAAACCGACGTCTGTAACATCTTCTGGCTCGGGTGATGTCATCGATAGCGAACGTGGGAAGCGAGTGGGATGGTCGCCTCGACCATATGTTGGGACTCTTCGGAGACTCATTCAGTTTTCCCTGGGTTTTACTTTCTTTGTTTCAAGACCTAATCCAGAAACCAGAAATCTCTCCTTCGATTTTAAAATCCGCCAACAAGTCTTGCATACGTTGAATCGTGGCGAAGACGTGAAAGTCATTGCTCAGGAATTTAACATCAGCAGCCGTTCATGTTTTCAGCTTTTATTGGTTCTGGATTCTTTGAATGAAAAATAAAATGCCTCTCTCAAATAAACATTTGTCTTGCAGGCCACATAAAATGATGTGGCGGGCCGGATCAGGCCCCCGGGCCTTGACTTTGACACCAGTGATTTTCTAGTCACGGTTGGGAACAACCGGTTGAATTTCACACAAAACTACTTGTAGATCAACATGAAAAAGCCTATTTTCCACGATGGCTGCCTTTTTTCAAACGAAATCTGCTTCCCGTTGAAGCAAAGCGAGGACGAATGGGCGTGTTGGAGACTTGGCCGCCCTCTGCGGATCCTCTTCAGCTCGAAGGAGATGTTGTCATCGCCGGTCATTCGCGACGATGCAAGAGTGACGCTGGGAAAAAATAAAAAATACACACACGCACCCGCAAAAAAAAAAAAGAAAAAAGAGAAAAGGGGGCCGCCTGCAATGAATCCAATGTGGACGGAGCAGAGAGAGGGCGTCCGACGGGTGGACAGTGTCAGTGTGAGTGTGTGTTGACATAGCAAAATCCTCCCCTCTGATCTGGCTGTTTATCAGGAATAGACAGAGAGTTTTGAGGAAGAGGAGAAGGAGGAGGACGGACGCTCGCTGAGTACTTCCAGACGGGCTGTTGTCAGGATGCCGCGTTGTGAAGCCAAACGCTCCCCTCGGCACCTTTGACCCGAGGCGCGACACCTCAAGACAATTCCGCAACAAACTTCGCTTTCCTTTACTAGACGTAGTTACGAAACATCTACTTTTACTCTCGACTGGATTGGGATTCTGCAGCCCATCTAGGCGTCGAACGAAACAGGCCACTCCAAAATGTTTCCACGTTGAATGTCCTTGATTAGGGTTGCCATGACATATTCTTGGTACCGCCACAATGTGTATATTTTTGTTTTGGCTCTTTGGGTTTTGTACCACAGCCGGTTTAGGGGCGCAAACTAAAGGAAGAAGCGGCTCAAACGGTCCCGCGCCACACTTTGCCTTCCCTTAGCCGCGTTAGCATCATATGTTGTTGTTCCTGCATCAAAACATGTCATTTTACTTGCTGTTTGACTTTTGTTCTGCTGCCTGTTGAGGTGGCAAACTAGAAGGGGCTGTTTAAAACTTAGCGTTCCTTTATTTGTGAGCCTGAAATGTCGACTTGCGGTTTGGATTTCATGCTGTGGCCCCTTTCAGAACTGGATGACAAAATTACTTGTTATACTTTTGGTTTGCATTTATTCTGCAGCCCGTTTCGGCGGCTAATTGGTGAATGACTTGTCTCTGATTGTCACTACCCAACAAAACCTCTGTTGATATGATTTTAGTCGGCGTATTCGGTTTCCTCGTTTGAAACAGGACGTAGTGTGAGAGTTTTACTGCCTCAAGCTTCTGTTTGCATTTATCGTGCAGCCCATTTAGGCAGCTAATTGGTGAATGACTTGCCTCCGGTTGACATGAAGCGTATCCTAAAACACCAGTTTCCTCCCGATTTAAGAGTCTGTAATGTAGGACTTCTACCTTTTTTATACTGCCCATTTTCATTCATCCTGCAGGCTGTTTAGGCGGCCTTTGAGTAAGCGACTTGCCACAAACATTACCTTTGTGGATATGAACTCAAAAGTGCTCATGTCTGACCGTCACTTTTAAATTCACTACCGTATTGTTGACACGACCCGATTTCGTTCACTCTGCAGCCCGTCGAGGCAGCCAACGAGTGACTTATTTGCTTCTGGTTCTTACAACGTAACATTTCCCGATTCCAACAAACAAATCAAACGCGAGTGACACAATTCTCAACAATCACAAATGGAGATGAGGGGGAACGGTTGCGGGGCCCGCCGTGACCAACTCGGTCCAACAGGTTTGATCCCATTCCCTAATCCGACCAGCGCTAATTTCATGTCGCATCCTCCGATGGTGAATGACTGTGTTTGGCCCAGCGTGGCACCTTGACTCGCGCCCCTTCACCCTCATCCGTCCCCTCCTTGTCACGCCGCGCTAAGACCCCCCTCCCCCCACCCTCAACCCCGCCTCCGTCGCAACAGGACAAACTGCAGACCCTCCTAATCAGCTCATTTGGAGCAGATCAATGGCACTGATGAAAAGGGCCGGAGCCCAGACTGTGGCCCAAATGAGACTCGAACAAAACACCCTTTTTAAGCGATGGCCTTGGAGCAAATAACCCCCCCAAACCCCTGGGTGAAAAGGTCAGTAGGGTCATGACCCGAGGGGTGGGGGGGGCGGTTCAGCGGAGGAGGTGTCCGAGGTGGAAAGGGTGGCGGAGGGTGTGTTAGGTTTGGATGGGATGGAGGGGGGTGCGTCTCTGGTGTCCTTGCTGGTGGGCCAGCTGAACAAACAGGCGAAGGGGGAAACAAGGCCGAACTTTCAGAAGAACACGGACAGCGCCGGCCGCGACACTGAGCAACATTCTTTTGACCCGAACAGAACGACGGAGAAATAATGGATTGCTACAGCAAAGTGGAGATTGAGGCCTAAAAAAACAACAACAACAAAAAAACAACCGCTCAGCAAAATGGAGATTGAGCATAGCAAAAAAAAAAAGAGAGTGCTGCAGCAAAGTGGAGATTGAAGGTAACAAACACATACTGCTGCAGCAGAGTGGAGACTGAGGGCAACAAAAAAAAAATTGACATCTGTGGCAAAGTGCAGATTAAGGGCGGAAAATACTGGGTTGCTACAGCAAAGTGGAGACTGAGGGCAGCAAAAAAAAAAAAAAATTGATGTGTGGGAGGCATGCATGTGTGCGTGAACGGTTCAGCTCCATTGCTGCCCGCTTCCGATGGCGCAAGCCAGAAGGAGTCTGTCCTTCGACGTCCCCACTGCAGAGATCCAACAGACCCCCACCAGCAGGGGCTTCCTTCACTTGACAAGAAGAAGAAGAAGAAGAAGAAGAAGAAGGCCTCTTCAGCAGTCTGTCTTCAATCAGCCCACCAAAAACAGGCCCACCCAGCCCCCGCCCTCAGCCCCCCACGCCACACCACCACCCACCGACCCTCTAATCCGTACCACATGGATGACAAAACCAGGAGGAATTAACGGGAAATGATTCAGGCTGGAACTAAAGCTGCGCAGGAACACAAGATTGTTTTGCCCCCCCGCCCACCCCCTCCCATCCCAACCCCATCCATTGTTTGTCCGTCTTCTAAATCATCCACGCGACACCTGATACCTGAGCCCATTTGTCACCCGTGTTTATTTCTGAGACGGGATGCCCCCCCCACCCCCCCTCAGGAGGGCGGGTGCCGGCCGGGACGGTAGGGAGATGAGGATGGGAGGTGGCCGCCCCTCAGGAAACGCCGCTTTCATCACGTCCCTCAGAGAGAAAGAGAGAGAGAGAGAAGATTCATTTCACTTCCAAGTCAGACAATAACAACATCGTCCCGAATGTACGCGGTGTATTTTCCTCGCGCTAGCTGGGACGTCATGAAAATTCCCGATTGACGTGGTGTCCACACCTGCCACCTGGACATTTTGTTTGTGGGAAATTGTCACATGGGACACGATGAAATCATTTTCGAAGCGCTCTAATTATTAATTAAATGCTCTCGGAGGGAACTCTCGTTGAACGGTTTGAAATGTTTTATAAAGCATTTCAAAACGTTTTTTAAAAAATGCTTTCATGTTGGACATTCTGAAATGTTTTTTAAAGTTCTCGTCTTGGAAATTTTAACGTGTAAAGGAGCATGTATGATTTTAAATTCTTTCAGCCTTGCAGGGCTGTTTTCATTGGACAGATTCCAACCGGCGAACGCGAATCATGGAGCGCTTTTAGCCAGCCTCGCGTTAAGACAATAGCGCGGTGGGATTTCAGAGAAAAAAAAATCTTGAAATATTGAAAATGTGACTGGGGACGCTCTTGGGCGGATGGGATGAGCTGATCTGCAAAGGTCACCTGGCGTCAACGTCTGCAAACGGTGCAGCTGGATGCGGTTCGGCGGTCTGCGAGAAACATTTGATTGCCTGCGTTTTGGGTTTTTGGTTTGTCGGTTTTGGGGGGTGGAGGGGGGGCGATTCAAACAAATACTTGTGGGAGTGCGGTTTCATTTGCCAATGAAAGGGTGGGTGGGAAGACTCTTGCGCTCGAGGGCCACGTTTGTGTTTTTGAAAACAGACAGACAGGGCCCATCTCGTTCGTGAATGAAGTCACGGGGGCGATTTCAAATGCGGGAGCAATATTTTAGCGCCACAAATGATGATGAATTTCCATTTTTAACCCTTTTGGCCCGAAAAGATCCAGTCGGAATCTTCTATGTTCAACAGATTGTGTGAGGATTCGCTTTTGAACTGAAATGTTGTGAAGCTAATTGAGAAGTCAAACGTGAGACTTGCAACGCTTGGAATCGGTGGAAGGAAGGTGCAAGCGGGAGCTCACAGCCTCTTTTGGGGAAGTTTACGCTGAGAATTTGGGAATGTTGCACACTGGAAGAATTCCTGAGATGTCTTGATTGAGTTTCAGCCTTGGGCTTCCGACGTCGTCCGCCTCAGAAAGCTGACGGGGGACAATGGCTAAATGTGGGCAAAAGTTGCCCACTTTGAAGAATCGAAATCAGCGTTGGGCAACTCCCGTCCTCGAGGGCCACTTTCCTCGATGTTTTAGATCACGGGTGTCAAACTCAAGGCACCGAGGCTGGCTCCCGATACATTTTAGAGTTCTTTTTAAGATCCAATGATTTGTTTTCAAATCTTGAAATGGCCCCACCTTACTTCTCCGAGCTCCTCCGCCCCGACGCACCTGCCCGGAGGCTCACAGGGGATGGAGCCTTTTCCGTGCCCTCTCTTTGGAATGACCTCCCGCAAGACCCCTCGCATACCATTTTAAAAACAATTTTTTATTCTTTTGGCTTTTGACTTAGCATGAGATGTGATTTGTAGTTGCTCTGTTTTGGTGCATTCTACGGTCTTTGGAATTTATTGTTTTATTGCTTGTTGGATTTTATTTTATTTTTTTGCCCCAAGCACAGCACTCTGTATATAGCGATGGTTGTTGTGCTCCACAGATCCAGTCGAGTTGAGTTGAGGATCGTTCTCGGGCTTCTGCAGAGCTTGCTGATGAGCTGATGGCTTGAATCGGGTGTGTTGGAGGAGAGGAGCATCTAAAAGTTGCAGGATAGCCCCCCCCCCCCCCCCCCCCCCCCCCCCCCCCCCAGAGAACCAGAGTTGCCCGCGACTGCGTCCCCCGTTGTGGATCGTTGGCTCGGCTTGAACCAAACTATATCCAAGCGGAGAAGTCTTATTTTCAGCACCCTCGAGCAGAACTTTCTGAGGAAATGTTCCTTCTTTCTTTCAAAACAACCAAAAAAAGTGCCAAATGTGTAGTTTCACTTCCAGTTCTCGAGTTGAGATTAAGTGAAAAGGAAGGCAAATGCGGGCCTCCGTCGCCATGGTTACATGCTTATTGACAAGAGGGGGGGAAGCGGTTGGTGGTAAGAAAAGCCAACCGTGCTTGTCTTGGAGAGATGAGCCACCGACGACCGCAAAACCGTCATGAGCTGTGCAAGCATTACACAAGTGGCGCCTGCAAGACATTTAACCCACCAAGCCTCAGTTGACGTGCAACAATGCTAATCTTGACGCCTGATTGCCTTTCACACACCAAAAAAAAAACAACACTCAGATAACAGCCAGTGCGAGAGGGGCCACGGATGCAAAATGTTTCAGGCTCACACATTCCATCAGAGTAGCTACCGCAAAGCCTGGAAATTGTTGGTTGGTTGCACTTTGTCACACTTAGTTCAATGTTGTCGGCCTTTCCACATACAAACACAAAAATTGTGTTTGACGAACAGTGTGAAAGGGGCAACTGATGCTAAAACGTAAAGCTCAGATCTTTCTACACACGGAAGGAAGCCTGAATATGTTCAGGCCACCTTTGTCCCCTGTTTCAATCCATGTTAGTGCTTTTTACACGAAACAGTGACGCCGGGTTTGACAGGAAGTGTGAAAGAGGCCACAAATGCCCAAGCGTAAGGCTTGCACATTTCCACACAGGGCTACAAGCCTAAAAGCCCAGAAGTTGATGTCAACTGAATCTCTCGCCCCGCTAGGAAATTTACAGGTGGATCACAGCCCCCTCATTTTGTCTGTGCCTTTTACACAGAACAGCAACATCGCATTTGACAGACAGCGTTTAAGGGGTGACGAATTCTCATCAAATTTCTCAATGGATATGTCAAAGCTTGGAAATTTTGGACTTGCTCACCATGTTCCAAGTTGGAAGCCCAGAAATTTGCAGGTGGACTTCAACCCTGTCATTCCGGACAGGTGCCTTTCACACAAAACAACCATAGATAGTGTGAAAGGGTCGACAAAATGCTGATGTGCAAAGCTCGACATGCTTTACAGCACAGTGGAGAAGCAGTTCAAAGCCGCTGTGTGTGTGTGTGGGGGGGGGGGGGCTTCCACATAAACACGGGGATCTCCTTACCCAAAACAAGGAGGCTGCGGCGGAACAGGGGGCACGAAGGGGGTGTAGTTGTTCGGTGGCGTGAGCACGGAAACATGTAAACGTGGGCGGAAAAGATCCAGCCAAAAACATTCATTAACTCTAAATTACAACCTGTGCTCACTTTTTATTCTTCAAAACAAGCCACACACACCGCAGGAGCGCGTCAGCTCCTTCACATGCCTTCGCATGACGTCTCGTTCTTCAGTTAGCCGGTCTGCCAGAAAAAAAAAAATCTTCAAAAGAGTTTGTGTGGTGTTCACCGTTGATCTCCAGGCGGTATGCTAAGCTAATCAAAAATCATTAGCCACCGTAACTAAAAGAGCAGAGTGTGACATTTGTTTCTCGCCCCTCCCCATCACTATAAAGCCAAAGAAAAAGCATCTCATTTCAGTTAAGTGTGACTTATTACTGCCGGTACATGCAGCACATGTCTACATGTCAATCAATCATAACATGATCTCACATTTGGGATCGCGCCGCGCGATATGTCAGCGTTGTTAGCATGCAGAGGGCAGCCGTCATTGGCGACCTTCACTTGAAGAGTCCAGCACAGAGCACAAGTGACTCCTGGTGGAGCTCAGGAGAACTACACCACTTTGTGGCTTGGCCTTTATTGAGATAAATTTAGGACATCAAATGTTGTTTCAAAAACCATTGGGGAATTGTCATTTATTTTCCTTAAATTAGCCTGAGATATTTTCATCATAATTGTTGGAATACTCATTTATTTTTTTAGGATTGTCGTCCCATGTTCCTGGAATTACTCGAAATATTTCATTTTCCGGTAGAGAAATTCAGGGGCTTAACATGATAGGAAGTTTCACGTCTTTCAGCTTTTCAACGTTTGATTTGGTCCCAGTTGCTTTATTCTTTTTAACCTTTACGATAAACTTTCTACCACATATTTAAGTCATGCATTTTATTTTTGAGCATTTTATCGGCCATTCCTGATGAAGAACACCCCCGATTTTTCACTTTATATGTGGGCCACAAGACTGTACAAAACAAGCACAGAGTGACCAAACGCGTAACTGTATACACTACGGACGGTCATCTTGGCCATTGAGACGTTACGGACACGACACGCATGATGGTGGGCATCAAATAGTCCGATTCAGTGCAAGCGAGACCAATCAACCTCTATTTTCCTCCAAGAAGGGGAAATGATGTCAGCTAACAGCGTGATTCCAAGAAAAGGTCAGGCTTTGTGCTGTTTCTCGCTAAATGTCAGGCTCGATTAGGGTATGGATTGAGGATTGGCCCTTACACCATGCCCGCAGAGACTAGATTGTGGATCAGAGAGCATTGACCCCGATGACAAAAACTAAAGTTCGACAAGGACATGGACCTGAAAGACAAGAGTGCTCACATCGACCTGCGCCTTAACACTTAACGTCTGGACCCGAGAACTGATCTGGACTTGAAATAAAAGAGTCCAGGCATGGTCCTGTACCACAAAGAACTGAGTATGTAGCAGGGCGTAGTCCGTGACCACTAAGACTAGAGCGTGGGCATGACTCTGGAACTGAAAGGAAACCGTTCTGCCTCTGACCTGCGCCTCAAAGACTTATCTGGACCACAAAGGCCAGTGTATCGATTCAGTCGTTGTCCTTCACCACAAAGACTTAAGTGTTGACCACAACATGGACCTGAATCAAAGTGACTAGAGGAAAGACCAGGACATGGACCCTGACTACAACAATTCGTATGCGGCCCAGGGCACTGACCTGAAAAGAGAAGAGCTCAGAAATGGATCTGGACCACAAAGACATAGTCCTTGATCAGGACACGGAACCTGACCTTAGGACTAGATTGCAGAACAAGGGCCTGAACCTGGACCTGAAAGAGAACAGTTTGAATATGAACCGGCACCTCAAAGATGAGAGTTTGAATTGTGAAGTATGAAGTAGGTCACGGACCTGGTCACGAAGGCTCGATGTGGACTAGGGCATGGACTTGGAACTGAAAGACACAAAATACACACATGGACCTGCACTTCAAAGACTACAATATTGTGTGTGTGGGGTGGGGGTGTCATTGTTGTTACAAATCTCTCCTACAAGTGTGTGAAATACATATGATGTAAATAGTAAAATAAATATTAAAATAAATACGCATGGTTGCAACCCACCCATTCTTGTCTTCCGCTTCCCCCACAATAAACAAGGAGCCTGCTGTATGATGTTTTGAAACAACAGTGCTATTTTTCTTTCATGAAAACATTAAGAAAAAAAAAATCAACGAACGGTGCACATCTGCAGTCCAGATGTGCACCGTTCGTACGTGCTACCCGGCTCAGGATGTTTTGGATTCTCGTCCATGGAACATGTGGGCCGGGCCGGAGCAGCCTCCGTTGGGAGCCCCGGCTGTGTCTGGCCTGCGTGGAGATGTGCTTAGCTCCCAGGACCGGTTCAGGCTTGGCCTGGCCGCAGGGCGGGGGGGTTCGGGCACGTCTGCTGGCGAGCAAACTCGGGCCAGATGTGAAGGAGCTGACATGAACCTGGACATCAATGGCTTGATCCATATGACGAAACTAGACATGAGCTGGAGCTAAATCTGAACTCTTTCCGTTGCTCCTGACCACAAATATTAGCAAAGCGACATGTACCTGACTTTCAGTGACTAGAAAACTGATGTGAATATAGACACGGACTTGGACTTTATGGACTAGAGTACCGGTGGGTACATGGACACGAGCTACGTTTCCTTCTCTGGTTTTGTTTCTTTGAACCGCGCCAAAATCCTCAAAGTCTTTTTGGCGACGCGGTTTCTAGTCACAGTTCTCATGAGAACCGTCTTACCGTTGGCCCGCGTTATCCACAGCTGGCCAAGAAAGAACTGATTACAAGCGGACACAATCTGCCACCTGCTCCTGTGGCTTCATAGACCCTCTCGAGATGGTTTTGTGTGTGTGTGTCTGAGATGCTTTAACACACACATAACTGACACAGCATGAGGGGCCTCCATTGTCTTCCAATCAGTCTTGAGAACCAGGACGCCCTCCAATCCTTCAGTCCGGTTGACCGGACAGCAACGAGATAGCGACCGTGGGGCCAGGGGGCTTGGGGAGGGGGGGGGGAGCTTTGATCACGGCGTCCGTTGCTCAATGGGATGTGGCGTTAGAAGATGAGGATATGGGTGGGGGTCCTTTTTGGTTGCGATGCTGGAGAGAGTGCTGGATTGTATCAGGGCCCTTTCTGCAACCTTTCACCCGCTTGTTCGATTTGGGGGGGTGGGGGGGCATCCTGGAAGCATGCCCCTGCAGCCCCACTACAACAGCCTTCCCCCTTTGAACCCAAACCATCAAAGACCCTCTGGCAGAGAATTTGGATTGTTAGAACAGGGGTGGGCAGTGTGCGGCCTGGGTGGGGTGGAGGGGGGGGGCACATACAGGCCCAAATCACATTTTAATCCGGTCCACGTTATTTAGTTCAGCTCATCTTTGCAAAGAATTCAAAACAAAAATTGTCTTTCTATGTGTGTTGCGCCACTGCTTTTGTTCAAATATCCGTTGCTGAAGTAGTTATCACCCCGCCACATAGATTCTGTTATAGATTTGTCAGCCATTCCTTCTATTGCATTTCCCATTATGTGTTCGCATTCGCGTTCAACCAGCAGACGTTAAAGCCAAGATACAGTATGTGTGTGTTTTAAATACACAACCACTTCTTTTTTTCTGCTTCGAAAGAGGTGGAAATAAAAGTACCAAGAAGAAAAAAATATATATATTTTACTACTTCACGAAAAGAAAACGTTTTTAGTATTCAACAATTTCAAAAAGCAATGAGCATTTGCTGAATTTTTTCCTCGCTATTTTTACTACTTGGACATGTACATCTTTAAAAAAAAAGCTCATTTTTTTCATTAAAAAAAACAAATTATAAAAATGATTCTTTTGACTCTGACGTTTGACTCTTTGGCTGCTCTGGCGGTCTCTGGTGGTCATTTTGGAAATGACAACTGTTCCCTATGTTGTCCAGCAGAGGACAGCATGACACAGAATTTATCGTGTGTGTGCGCGTGTGTGTGTGCGTGTGTATGTTTTGGGGGGGTGTCGTGAGCTGCAGAATTGAAGTTTTGAAGACTGCTTAACAAATCTTCCTCCTCATATACAGTAGTTTATGAGAAAATAATAATTTAAAAAACTAAATAAATGTTACTAAACGTTGAATGTTCACTTTGGAGGAGAAAAGGCAGCAGCACAATGGCAATTCAGTCGCTGCAAACTGTGACAAAAACTCTTTCATTCCTTTTTGTTCTATTTATTTATGTCATTGCTGAACGTTTTCATGAAGCGCAAAGTTAGACTCATTGAATGAAGCACTGATACTGTGACTTAATGAGCTAGTGATACGGAATGACAAAACAATTGTGGTGCAATGACGCTGAATGGAAAAAGTGATGATACGACGAGAGTGGTGACAGAATGATACAGAACGATATGGAGCTATAATGATGTGGTCGATTGGCGTGTTTAAGAATATCCCGGAGTGAAAATGTGCTGCCAATCCTGAAAACCGCCGACCACCATTGTTGGCTACCGTTTTGGTTGTGGCCATAGCTGCGAAAATGTCCACGTTCACTGACTTGCAACTTCACAGCTAAAATTAAATTAAAATTCGTTTTTTAAAAAGGAAGAAGTAGAAGAAACAGCTGAAAATGTGTGGAATGACAACCTGACTGAGACAAACAACCATCCGCGCTCACACTCACACCTAGGGACAATTTAGAGTTTGCAATCAATGTGCCATGCATGGTTTTGGAATGTGGGTGGAAACCGGAGTACCCGGAGAAAACCCACGCAGGCACGGGGAGAACATGCAAACTCCACACCGGGCCTAATAAAATAAATTTATAGATAGATAGAATGTTTTTTTAACCCAAACAAGATGTCTTTCACACTAATACCACTGGAGGGAGCCTCATAGTGTTGAAACAATACACCAGAGGGATCTGTGAATAGAAGTTGCCGGGCTGTGGCGGCCATTTTGCATTCACACAAATGGCAAATTAGCAAAATATGAGTCGATGGCGTTAGAATCTATGACTGGATTGGAACTTAAGCGCTTCTTCACCATCGTTGCGATTGTACCCCGACAAGAGCGCCATGGGCTTCATGTGTCGTCTGGATCATTTGAAGTGCAACTGACACGGTCGCGATGAAGCTGCCCGACTTTTCCACTTTGCTATGTCCAGCGACGGAACTGCGGCAAAATTTAAGTCGTTGTCATTGTTGATGGTTTGTTGTCAATTCAATGAATTTGTCTCTCCAATGGGAACAATTGAAAAATAGAATGACAACTTCCTGGTGTGAATGCAATCGCTTGAAAACGATCGCTGTATTGAGCGGATCTTGAAGCCCAGCAGCAGGCTAACTCATCTTCGCGTGGGTGTGAACCCCCCCCCCCCCCCCCCCCCCCCAGACCGTCTGACGTGTAACTGCATGAAGCTGTCAATGTCCGCAGAGTGAAACCAAGTCCGTGTTTACATCCCGTGGGAGCCTTGAATGCAATATCCTGCACACGAGTGGGGGAGTGGGAGGGCCTACGAAGAAGAAGAAAAAGAAGAAGAAGAAGAAGAGGGTGAGGGGTGACTCCTTGCCGAAACTTGATCCCGCTTTGGGCCCTTTAAAGGAAGATGGGTCTGCTACTCAATGAAAGCCGGGAGGAGCGTGTGTGTGCGTGCACGCGGCGGGTTCACACACGCACGCACACGCACGCCAGGCAACTGAGGTGGCTGCCGGGAGCTCCATCAAAAACGGGGAAGAATGAATGAGAGGACGGTGGCGAGCTCGGTGGACGTTGGGAACGTGGGACTGTGAGTGGAGTCAAGCAGGCAAAAAGGTACAAAAGAGGAAAGGGAGACGTCGCCGCGCGTTTGTTTGCACCGGTTGCGAGGCACGTGCACGCCCGTTTCTTTCGGCTCTCACCGCGAGTCCTTGACGAAAAAGGAACGTGTTTTTCGGCTTGACCAAAAGAAGGGGGAGAAATCTTTTTTTTTTTTCTTTGTACCGAAACATTTCCAGTTTGTTTATACTTGTAGTTTTTGCTGAAAAAGAAAACAACATCACAGAAAAGGAAAAGCATGACAAATAGTTGACTATACATTTTTTAGAGATAAAAGTTTTAATATTTTACTCAAAAGTAAAACATTTTTTGTACTTTGCCAAAGGGAAAACTGTTTTTGTCGAACCTTTTGGATTAAAAATAAAGAAACAAGAAAGCAATTTTTAAAAACGTTGTTAGTATTTTACTCAAAACGAAAAATGAGATACTTTGTCTTTTATCAAAAGGAACAAACTTGTATTGTGGAAAGGAAATTTTAATACTAACATATGTATACAGTGGACCCTCGGGTTACGAATATGAACCTTGTTCTCAAACCTAGGTCATGTTTCCCTTTGAAAATAATAGTGATGCAATTAATCCGTTCCAGCCACAGAACGGCATAGTTAACTTATTTTGTTTGTTTAGTGGTTGAACATTTGATTCTGCGCAATATGGAAATAGGTGCAAACACAATTTATGATGATGAATTAACAGCTGGTTTGCTATGCATTTGTTTATTTTATTTGTTGATTTTTGGAAAAAAAAATTAAAATCCTCATCATCATTATCATTGGGGAAAAACAACTAAAAGCATCTGAAGCAACTGAAAGCCCCCACCCCCAAAAAAAAATCTTTTGCAAAAGTATTGGAAATTTTAAAACAAAGAAATCCCACTGTCAATACTTTTTTAAATGCACCTGAGGCAGCAATTCCAGGCAGGAGTCTTTTTAAATGCGATGCCACAAGCTTGGCACACCTTCAGTATCCGTGGCCTGTTTTGCACGTGTGCAGCCATGACCCACATCTGGAGCCTGCGAGGCGTCAGGCGAATTGGCACGGGGTGGGGGCGAGGCGGCGGGATGTGGGAACGTCTGCTGGGGATGATGTCACCCCAAGCGACTAATCACTGACATCAACACAGCTGCAAGCTCAGCAGCGCGTCGTCGCCAGCGTGCGCTCAAACGCGTGTCTGTTTTGAATAATTGTGTGCAGATTGTAAAAATGTTCCGCCTTTTCTCTTATTGTTATCAAGGAATGGGGGTAGGGCTGCAAAGTCAACTTTTGACTCCTTGGTGGATTTGTATCAGAGCTGTAACAGGCGGGATAGCACCTGTGTCTCGCGAAACATACAATGGTGGAACACTCCAAACTGCCCAACACAGAAAGGGGCCTCAAAATCAACCCAGAATTTAATTTCTGGAACTTTGAATCGGTTCCTCCGAGGTTGATGGCGAAGGTGTCCGCCATTTGCTCTGCAGTGTTTGTTCTGGCCCCCAAGCTGCCCATATGCTCGTCGAAGAAGCTCTTCCTGTCTGTCTATTGGTCCGTCTGCAGCCATCCAAGGCGGGCTTCCCCTCTGGATCCTGCCATCCTCTCTGGGTGGCCCGACGCGAAACCAGCAGGCAGGCTGATCCATGGAAGCTCTGATCTCAAGCGTACGCAACTCGAGTGTTGTAGCGTGCCCACGTGTCAAATGTTTGTTGATACAAGACAGTCGGCAAAACTGTCTCTCCTCGCCTCGCCTCAGTTCCGAGGTGGCCTTTGGTAACGCCCCGCTTGCCTTCTTTTGCTCGGTGGAAAGTTTACACTGACGTTCGGCTCACGCCACGACACCCTGGCAGAGCTCCAGCCGTTTGTTTTCCTGGGGGGGTTAGCACATCAACTTCAAGGACGTCGGAGGTTTGCTTGAACCAGGCAAGAGGTGACACCATTTGTCATCGAAGACGTTTTCAAAGCCGTGTTGTTTCACCGAACAACATGAAATTTGGTCGACGTGTCTATCATGAACAGGCCCACAAAAAAAGGCTCAAGAACCAATGTCTACAAAAACACTTCAAGTCTGCCACTGTCGTCGGAAGCCTCCATTTTCGGCAATTTACAAGGGGTTCCGGAAAAACAAACTCCTCCTCAGGATTTTGTCCAATTGCTACCAAAGTTCTTCTGTAAACAATTCGCACTCCAGTAGACTCTGACACCGGTCGCTCCACCACGCTGCACACGTCCACTTTTACGGTGGGGGTGTCCGTTGTTGGTAAATTTTTCGAAACTCAAGCATGATTAGTTTTCCGTTTCTCCCGAACTGCACAGCTTTACATCAAAGCCGCCAGCCAGTCGAGCACTAAGTGGTCATCTCAGGTCCAAAAGCCTCCGCATGCAGGACTTCTGTAATTTTGTGTGGCCAAAGCCTGTATTTACGAGCGGGCTAATTGCAGGGAGCGCTGGCGCACAGTTTTAACTGCCGGACTTTGAACGTCTCGTCTGCCGCTGGGCTGTCTTTTCTGTCTGTTACTGCTTAACTTTGTTCTCGCCAGGGTTGGTTGTTGGTGTGCTTTGTTTTATCACCCCAATTTGATAGTAATGTTGTTTCACTTAGCAACATGACAATTGGGAGACATGTCTGTCATGAGTAAACCCACCCAAAAAGTCACAAGAGACACTGTCTGAAAAGACATATTTGCCATATTTACGAGTCCGATAAGGCTTCTTTTAACTCCTTCAGTACCAGCCACTTTATTACCCTCTCTCTTGAAAAAAAAGTACTTGGAAATTGATGTGTGGAGTCTAGATAACTGGATAGCTAAATAGCTATCCAGTTATCCAGCTATCTTGATTTCTTGCCTTATTTTGCGATCTAGTTAGCTATCCATCTTGCTAGCTAGCTAGCTATCCTGTCGAGATATGCCAACCAAATTTCATGCTGCTTTTGTGAACCTATTCCTGGGGGGCTGGATTTTGCAAAAGGTCCTCATCCTTGTGTCTGTCATGATTTGGTTTGGGACCAACAGGTGGCACTGTAGGGCTCTCCCTGCAGTTGCACACCTGTTGGTCATTATGTAATTATTAGTTGTATAAAAGGACTCCTGTCCGAACACTCAGTGTCGGGTCATTGTTGCTTTTTGCTGCTGTCATGTTTGTTAGTGGCTGTTGGTATGCTACTGTCATGTTTTTGTTATTGAGAGTTTTTAGTTTCTGCCATGGTTTTTGTTTGTTACTTTGGATTCGTTTTGTTTTCCTGACTTTGTTTTGGATTTAGTTTTCTGTGTTTTATCAATACACTTTTTCAAGTACACCCTGCTCCTCCCTCCTGCCTGCTTTTTGGGGTCCACCACCACCTTGCTACGTGACGGTGTCCTGAAAGGCCTTAAACTTTCTCAACAAGCTTCCTCCACAAAAGGTGTAGCGCACCATCAGTTTCCTGTGTTCAGCACTTTGTCCATTCATCTTCACACATTCTTGCCTCCTTTCTCTGTGACTGCGAGAGCTGAAGACCCCCCGCCCTGCACTCCCCTCTTATGGGACTGTCATGCAGAAAGACACCATTGTGCCAGACCGGACTAGCATCCAGTTTCAGCCCTGCCTTGTAATTAAGAAGGGATTGCATGCGGAGGGAGGAAGGAGGTTTGGGGTTAGGAGGCAGAGCTGACCCGCTTTGGCCGGCCGGCCTGGGAGCGAATGAACCCGACTCCCCCCGAAGGCACATCCTCCCCGCTGAGGTTTTGTGTGTGGGCATGCGGGAGAATGGAAATAAAGTTTCAAGCTTTACTCTGTCCAGCTGTTTTGTTCGTTTGCGCTCCTCTCCGGCGTGTCACGGGGAGGAAGTGTTTTCAGTTTATCCGCCGCACTTTTTGTTCACTGAATCACCAGGACGGAAGTGAAATGACTCTTGTCTTGTAAATGAAAACAGATGCCGCGCTTGCTCAAGGAAACGGCATCAAGTGGCGCGTACCTCCACCCGAGGAGGTCAATGCAAAAACAGCACCTTGCGCAATAGAAATTGGAAGACAGACCGACCTTCAACTTTCCACAGTCCCCCACCTCCCCCCCCAAAAAAAGTCAACTGCATACTTGGTCACCAACGTCATGTTCGTGTCATATACTGTAACGAATGCAGTGACTCCTCTCGCCAGTTATTCACCATAAGCACCACCTTGCACAATTGAAATAAGCACAACTCTGGCACTCTCATTTCAGTCCGAGGGAAATCGTGGCCATGGCCGACGTGCTGGAGGGCGGCGCTGCTGCGGGACGCGTGGGAGCCTCCGGCGTGGATTGGCAGAAGCGCTGCGTGGCTCTGGAGATGCAGCTGCTGAGGTTCCGACTCCAAGCGGGGAAAATCCGGGAGCTGCTAGCCGAGAAGGTATGAGGGACCGAAAGGCGTCGTGGGTGATCCCGGACACGGAATTTGGGCGGGTCAAATGAGTGTCAAGTGTTCAATTTCACACTCGGTCCCGGAATTGTCGAATTCTCTCATATGTCCCGCCACTGTTACGGCTCTGGGACGACCTTCTCAGTTGTTAACATTCGACTTGATGCTCCCCAACCCCTCATTTCACGTTGGTGCTGTGATGAAATTCTTGAGCGGAAGACGTGAATTTCCGGTGTAAAGTCCGCCGCACACCGAGCCATGCGGCCGAACGGGATGGAGGTTTTTCGTAGTGTGCAGGCTTCAGCGAATCGTTTTCTCGAGTGGCCGATTATTTGGCTACAAGTGGTCAAGGATGGTATAGTTCACGAAAACAAAGAAAATAACTAAAGCTGAAATATTGATTTTGTCAACAACCTTAAAAAAAGAAAAAAGTAATGAAGCTAGATTTTACAAAACAAGCTAAAACGATAAATATCGCGAAAATGTCCTCTTTGTCTCCATGAGACAATCCAGTCCCGGAACGGTGGAAACGTTTTGGTGGCTCAACTTGAAGCCTTCTTCTTTTTTTTTTCCGTGACTAGACAAGATAAAACCGTGCACAGACCACAGTAGCACTGTGAATAAGTGTTTGCGCACGAGGCAACGATTAAATCGCCTGAGTCAGTGTTTGGGCAAAGGTGTGATGATAAACTGTGGTGTCCAGTCAGTGTGTCTCACCGGAGGTTAGTTGCACGCTTTTAATTTTCAACATAAGTCACCGTGGTGCTTCCCTTCCGGAGTCAAGCTTGTTAACTTTGCCCAGATTGTGACTGCTCCCGATTTGATCCCGCTTGTCCAAAAAGCGGGATAAAAAAAATGTCCTCAGACAATTATTGTCCATAGTGGATCATCAGCATCACAAGTACAAGACTTGGGAGGAGATATCGTCATTGTATCGTAAAATAAAGCATGGTATAGCTTCGTAAAATTATTTAGTAGCTTACAGGACACTTTCTCAATAATGATAGCATGGTACAGTAATCCCTCTTCAGTTCAATATAGTAATCGTATCACCGAATTTGGTCGACTGTAGTATCGTATAGAAAATGTAGCGTTGTGTTGTATGCTATTTTAATAGCGACTATTATGCTATAATATGGCAGAATGTAGTAGCATATAGCTTGGGAAATACACGATAACCAAGTACTATATAGCATGGCATTTACGTATACACCCAAGTACATGAGCTTTATTGAACGTTCGACATGAACGATGGCCACCGCCATTTTTGTGTAACGTCGAGTTTCTGAAGGGGCGCTTCAATGATTGGAAATGTCACGTTTCGGACTTCCGAGTTTTTCTTAAACGCACCGTGACACCCGTTTTCTTTCTTTTTCACTTCCTGTGGATGTCATCGAAGGTAACGTTATGGACAAAGCAATAGGGGCAACGTTAACACTCGATGCGATGACCAGGATTTGTGTGCGTGTGCGTGGGCGCGCGTGAGATGGTCTGTTGAGTGACGACCATTCCGTAATGTTATTGCTTTGTGTGTGTGTGTGTGTATGTGTGTGTGTGTGTGTGTGAGGGCTGCTTTTCATGGTCTCCATCTAGTTTCTATTGCCAAGTTAGGAGTGTTTTACACATTGACCCACTTTGGTGTGGAAAAAAAAAAGGCGGGCTTAGGAACGTGAGTGAAAAAAGGCAAAGTGACACGGCGTTTATCTCCCCGAGTGAGGAAGGCAGAAGGCCATGTGAGGAGTTCGTTGAGGATGCATTTGATGGAGGAACAGAAAATAAGTCCATGACATTCACACACACTCGAGCTAATTGGACTTTATACACGTTGTCCGCGACGATGCATGACAATGGAATGTTGTCATGTTTGTAAAAAGACAAAACTTACACTCTCCCCTTGGACAGTTATAAAACAATGCATCCAGTTATACTGTTTTCATATCTGCTCCCTTTGGGTTCCATCTTAAGGAAACACGGTATTTCCTTCCACTGCTATGTGGATGACTTTCAGATCTATGTCCCAATGTCTGGAGGAAATTGTGACCTGGATGGCACCGAATTTCTTGAATTTCAATGAAAAGTCAGCCAATCCTCCACAAAGCGTCTCCAGTTGGTCCAAAATGCCGCTGCTAATCTCTTGACTGGTACTCGTTAAAGGGAGCACATCATTCCTACTCTGGCATCCCTTCGCCGGCATTTTAGAGTTCTTTTTAAGATTGTTTTCAAATCTTGAAACGGCCTCGCGCCACCTTACCTCTCCGTGCTGCTGCGCCCCTTCGCACTTGCCCGGTGCCTGAATAAACTTTATTGTCAAATGTACTGTATGTATAGTATACCGTACAGCACAGATGAAATTTCTTTCTTTCTTCTTTCTACTGTGATCTGGCATGCTAGATGGATCGCAAAGTATGATACAGTTTGTGCGTCTGTGCTGACATCAGTCCGATGCTCGATGCCGCACACGCATTTAGGCCCACTCAGCAAGTGACAGTGCAACTGATGCATTCAAATGGACAAGTGGGCAAACAGAGTCAAATGTTCCAAGCTTGTGACTTGAATTCTCGTCATCCACACTGGCACGTCTTTGCCCACGCTGCATGACTCAAGGTCCAACAAGGTTGAAGAAGGCTCTGGGGTGACCACCCACGGCGCCCTTGAGTGCTTTTCGCTCTGCTTTGCCAAAGCCTCTGACTCACCGGCGAGGCTTTTGACCCGGTCTCAGACGCTCAGCGGCAACCTCGGCCCACTCACGCCGACCGGGGGCTACGTTCAACTGAGGCCTCGTGTGGAGGCCATGACGAGCCACAGAAGGACAAAAGTGAAGCCAACATGGCACCTCCTCTCACTACTCACCGCAAAACACAAAATCTCCTGCCAACGCTCACTTCACCACTCCAAGCCGATACTGCGCTCGTCATGTTTTTGTGGAAGATTTTGCAAGTCAATTATGATTTACCTTTTAACCTTCCCCAAAAACATTTCCCCACCACGCTTAAGTTTGCACTCTCGTTTGATCAGCAGCGGTTGCGTAGCGGAACATGTCTGGCGGTCGACAAAATACGATTAATTACTGTTGAGGACTTTTTCACGTCTGTCGGCCATGTTGAACTTTCCCACACGCTTCCGAGTAAAGAGAGAAAGAGGGCGGCGGGGGGTCATGCTAGAGTTCTACCCCGGACGCGTGAAACCATGGTAACCCCCCGGGCGCCTTTGTGTCTTTGACTCAGATGCAGGAGTTGGAGCAGCGGGTGATCGAGGCCGACCAGCGTGCCGAGAGCGCGGAGAAACAGGTGAAAAAGGCCAGCTTTTGTCCTGCTTTTCATTCCTCGGCTTCAACTCTTTCCAACTTTTCAGATCCACACCATGGAGGAAAAACTCAAGTCGGCAAACGTACAAAGCAGAGGGTCCGAAAGCTTATTGAACAGGAAGTATCAAGACCTGAGCGCCCGGGTCCAAGAAAAAGATGCCACCATCAAGAGATTAGAGATACAGCTCGAAAAACAGGTGCGACGGGAGTGGAACTTTCCCACGCGATTGCCGTTCTCATCCAGCTTGGGCTCTGCAAAATAGTTTGCAAAAAAAATATCACTTTAAAAACGTTCTTCACACTGATGTCTAGGAACCGTCATTCCCTGCACCTCAAGATTTTGAGAAGCCCTGCCGTAGCAAAACAGTTTGGTTTGGTCCATACATAATGTCATTTTTTCCCCTCCTCCAGATCGTAGTCAGAGCCCAGGAGGCTAAAATCATTGAGGAGAAGGCGGCCAAGATTAAAGACTGGGTGACGATAAAGCTCCGAGAGGTATGTGTGAGCGGTGGCGTCCCGTTGTGGACATGGCATGTGGAACATCCCAAATTCAGGTGCTAAATTGGCGTCAGATGTAAAAATGTCGCTGACCACTGTCTGCAAAAGAAGGTTTTGGTTACCACCTCTGCAAATTTGGCAGCGCCCTGCAGATACAAAAGGAAGTTTGAAATGATGGAATTGGAAGTGTTACAGATTGAACTGTGCTGCATATTTGGACATTTGGCAGAATCAATCCTGGTTGCATCAGGTCATCGAATCAGCTAATGTATGTGGAGCGTTATTACGCGAGCAGTCAAGTTTGTGCCAATTTTTTGCATGTGTAAGCATTTCGTGAATCAACCCCTAAGGGCCCAATTTGTGTGCAACGCCTAGTCTAGTCAGCACTGTCCGTCTAACTCTGCGTATGAATGAAAATAGAGCCCATCGTATATTATCTCTAGCTGGAGCAAGAGAACCAGCAGCTTCAAGAGGCCAACGGGAAGCAGACGCAGCAGATCAGGTTACTGCAGGACAAACTACAAGGTCGGCAAAGATCTCATCCTTCACCTGGTTCTGCATACAAAGCTGACGAGTGTCGTGTCGTCCCTCAGCTCTTTTAGAGAAACCGGTCACGTATCCCGCTGGGTCGCCCGTAAGCTCCCCCAGGACAGACATCCACCCAGGACGGAGCAGTCCCTCGTTTCCTCATAGCGGTCCCGGTACGTCACCCTCATCAGATGACAGCAGGAGCCCGGCGGTCGCCCGCGGAGCCGCCAAGAACTTGCCAACGGGTGACTGCTCATCTGTGTCTGTCTCTGCCCTGTGACTGACGGTTATAATTTGAGTTTTATGGGGTGGACTTGGCTTTTCGATGGGAGGAGAAGGCGGTGGTGCTCTTCCTCTTACCAAGTCGACAGGAGGTCGGGAAGTGTGATGTTGTGGGAGGCGGGGCACCTGGTCGTTTCACGAATTTGTTGATGGCTCAGGGATGTGCGGTTGTGATCGGTTGTTCTATTCGGGGATTGGGGGAGTGTGGTTGTGATCGGTAGTTCTGCAATAACAAAAGGAGAGTGGGCGTTGCAGGGTCCCGTTGCCAAATGGGTGGTGGGGCAATGTCCTCTCTTTTCTAGGCTTGGGGTGCAGTCACCTATCACACCCTCCCCGAGTTATTGAACCGATCTCTTCTTGCTCTCAGATTTGAAAAGATCTCCAGAACTCACCCGTAAAGGGATTTGCAAAGGCAGCATTCCAACCCCCAATCCTCACTCACAAGACCAAAGCAGCAACAACCCCGGACCAGAACCCGTCAGCTGCTCCGAGGGTAAAGACAACTCAGACGAACTGAACAGCAAGTTCCGCTCCCAGTGCCTTCACTCGTCCTCGTCATCTTCATCTTCTTCCTCAGCGTACGAGATGGACCAAGGACCCCCCAGCTCCTCAAAGTCTCCCCTCCGGCACGTGCCCCAAAGTGCATCTGTGCCACGCTCGCCCTCTACGAACAATCCCTTTCCCAATCCCACCCAGGCAGCGGGTCCCCAGTCAGGCGCCAGCCTGACTTTGCCCAAGATCCGGACTCCGCTCACACCTCGGGACAGCATCCAGCTGGTGAAGAAGCACTTCAGCCAGCCCCAGCACAGCCTGGACCGACTCCACCAGCTAGTCAGCATCGACATCATGCCGTCCACTTGCTCCACCCTTACCGCCAGCACGTCGCCCTTCTCCCATCCCGTCGAGGAAACGGACATTGACGACAAGCTCCCAGATAGCATGGATGGCGTAGTGGAAGGGTCTGGATCGGAGGAGCCCACGCAGCGGGACGGGCTCCCTCTTGTGGGTCGCTCAGAAGAATTGGAGAGATTGGAACCTGATGTTCTGAAACCACCGACACCTCCCTTACATCGCTTCCCTTCATGGGTAGGCGAGCTTAATGCGAACTCATTTGGATTTTGCATCTTGGGGTGGACGTGATAACGGAACCGATTAACTCCCCATAGGAGAGTCGAATCTACGCCGTGGCCAAGGCTGGAATGAGAGTATCTGAGTCGTCTCCTGGAGCCAGGTGCCCCGGTCGAGGTGAGTCCTTACCCCCAAACACTAACTACTCACTTGCATTCCCTACGCCACTTTAGAAAACTTTGTAGAACCACTTGCAACAACACTCCCTTAACCTCTGCAACTGCATCACCCCAAGCCAGTCTCGAAGATTTTTTTTTTCTTTCTTTTTTAGAACAGCAGGTACTGCCCCACTGTCATATGGTGTTCCACAGGGCTCAATTCTGGGGCCTCTGCTGTTCTCACTGTATCTGCTCCCATTGGGTTTCATCTTAAGGAAACATGGTATTTCCTTCCACTGCTATGTGGATGACTGTCAGATCTATGTCCCACTGAGCAAAAAGACGCTTTCTCAACCAAACCAAACATATGGCAGCCACACTCCTCAAAGTGAGTTTATTCACTTCACCCAACAGCGGCAATTGATGATCACTTGCTGTGAGTCGAGGTGTGATTCCTGGGTGGCCGATCATTCAGCAGCCACTCCAGCGCTGCGGGGTGGTCGCTTGGGATCCATCGTCACGGCCTTTAAAGTCACTTCCTGCGGCCCGAGGCCAGGCGCACCTTTGCAGGTGTGGGCTCATCTTGGGCTGCAGACACTCCCTCCCTTAAAGAAAGAGGCTCTTTAGCGGAAAGGCGGTGAGATAGCTGCTTTTTAATCACGGGCAATGAAAGGAACGAGGCCCGGGTGTAATTATGCTTTCCATCACCACGTCGATCCTTGTGTTGAGCTGGATGCTTGGCAGCACTGCTAAGAGCTGCTGTGGATGTTGCGGGTGCTACTCGGCGTGGTTTTTTTTTTTTTCCTCAACTTCAGCTTCAAAAGACTAGGGCTTCAATCGTCTGAATGTGTGATGTCACGTCACAGGCACAATATCGCACCTCCACAGGATCGTCTGTCTCAGAGGCGCAGGTGGTGCCAGCTGCCTGGATTAAAAGTTATTTTTTCTTCCAGACACACCAGAGTAGAGTAACCCTCTGAAGGGTGTTTACAGTGTTGCTTTATGGACAGTAAGCCATATGATCAGCTGCTTTGTGTCCCATTTGAGACAAAGATACTTGGGCACTGCTGTGGCTTTTAGTCACAGTGTCTGATTAAGCCAAAAATATAATCATAAAAATTAATCGACAGTAAATACCATAAAACTCAATCATGATGACATCACAACAACTTCAATATAGATCTAAATTAAATGTAAAACCAATTGTGACATAAAATTTGCATTTAAAATGAAAGTAAGTAGTTACTAGTTCGATTATAAAACATATAAAGTACAAATACCAAGTTGATATAAAATACAAATATTTGATGACATTCAAATAAATATATACGTTTAACATCAATCAAATATGAATGAAAATTCAATTTTAATAAATATTTTGAATGAAAGAAAAATCATGATAATAAATTAAAATTAACAACATGAGGTGAAAATAAACAAATTCAAATAATAAATATTTAAAAATAAATTAAATACAAATACAGCAGCAAAACTTGCATTTAAAATACATGCAGGAATATAATAACATTGTCATATAAATGAAATGAAAATAAAATAATGTCAACATTTTGCATTTCGATCCACATTTGCGTTGGCTCAAAGAAGTGAGAAATGGCATCGTCCTCAACCACTAAAACACACCTTTCTATTCAGGAATGTCAATTTAAAAAATGGATCTATTTTATTATTTTAATTAGAATTTTTCTTTCATTGTATATTTGAAACCTGACGTCTAAGAACAACAAGGATATTTTAGCATTTAAAACATCCACTCGGGTCTGCTGTACGAACTAACTAGCGTCGATTTGCCTTTAGGGTCTATCTTGCCCCCGTGCCCAGCGGCCAGTCCATTTGCGCAGCTGATTTACAAGAACATCAGCGTTCCGGTGTACACCACACTTAAAGGGGTGAGTCAGCCATTGTTGTTTTGAACCTTTCCTGAGGCAAAGCACACATTTTATGTTTGAGTTTTCTGTTTTGATGTCACAAGCAGCAAAGTACAATTCTACCATGTACACAAACATCAACCGTGTTTCATCAACTACTGTGTTCAATCGTTAGACTATTCAACCCAAGCAGACTACCTTCAGATGATGCTCATTAAAAGTATTTGCGAGCATAATAGCCTAAATAACTCGCTAGCATGAGGGATTACAGACAGCAATAACAGCAAATTTTCACCAGATGGGACCAAAGTAAGACCTTTATGGCATTAGCTAGATCATGAAAATGGTGAGTCGAGAAGTTTTTCAGCTAACAACAGAGGACAGGTTCTGCACCTTATAAAATTGACCTTTCTGTAGGGGTAAAAAGCAGGATCGAAGAGGATTTCACGTTCAATACTCTTCAGAGATCTGTCCTGTTTTCACTGTTCTTCCAGCTGTACAGCATCAAACATATAATATATAGTATAATAATGCGCCTCCGTCTAGTGGACTATAGTGGAATTGCACATGAAATAAACGGGAGGTAGAATTTTTTTTAAAACAATTTATGAACGAATTGAATAATATGGTCACATGTCAATGTGCTTAGAAAGCCACTCAGATCAGCGCGGTGCCTCTGCGGGATAACGACGATTCGAGTTCCGAGGATGACAGCGGCTCCCTCGCCAGCTTGCGGACCTCCATGCTGAGTCCAGACAAGCGGGGCGGCGTCCCTGGGAGTCCACGTGCTGTCAAGAGAGGTATGAGAACAATCACTTCATCACGCTGAAGGATGCATTTCATCGGCCGTTCCTTGCAGGTGTGTCCATGTCGTCCATCAGCTCAGAGAGTGACTATGCCATCCCACCCGACGCCTGCTCCCTGGACAGTGACTACTCGGAACCAGAACACAAAGTCCAGAGGACCTCGTCTTACTCCTGTGAAAGTACCGGGCCTGTGAGTATTCATGGGGGAAAAAAAACATAACTACAAATATTACTCATGTTGGCTGCTGGTACGAGCTGCCGATACTTAAGACAAAAGAAAGCTTACATTTTAGTAAGTCCTCCTCAGCAGTAGTTGGCACTATACTATGGCAGTTGGACACACTGACAAATCATCATCTGCGCCGGAAAGAAACATTTTGTTCATAATTTTTTTTTTTGTCATTGTGTAAAATGAATTATTTTATCAGAATGTTAGCATTTGTTGCGATTCTCATTCAAACTGTTGATGACGTGGTGTTGTTGTGTTCAGGAGACGCTGGAGAAGTGCGGCTACCTTCTGAAAATGAGCAGTCAGGTGAAGGCATGGAAACGTCGCTGGTTTATTCTGAGGAATGGAGAGATCCTCTACTATAAATCTCCTGTGAGTCGGCCCGTCTGCGTACCAGCACAGCGTAAAAAAATAAAAACGCCAAAACTTTCTTCCATATGTCTGTGCATGTGTGATGTTTCCAGAGCGACGTCATCAGGAAACCTCAAGGTCAGATTGAGCTCAACTCGTCCTGCCACATCGTACGTGGAGAAGGAGCACAAACCTTTCAAGTACGTTTCCACCTTCTGGCTCACTTCGGTTCGGAATGCTTTTTGTCGTAAGCTGCTCTTGCGCTGTTTGTCGCCCTCTTCTAATAAAGCACAAGTATTTTGTTTGTCATATTGTGTTAAAGGATTTTATTTAAAAGCACTCTGCATGTTTGGACCTGTGTGTTGTCTTTGAGACCATTAAAAAACAAGAATTCAAGTTTTTTTTGGGGGGGGCGACAAAACTCAACAGATTTTGTTGATTTTCATTGGACATGTATGAAAGGTAAAAAATAAATAAATAAACAGCCCCTTTTCACACTAAAATACATAAAATAATACATTTCCTGGGATTTTTCTCTCACTGGTCAAACTGTTAAATAATCTTTTTCCTCGGATGACCATTTTTTTGTGCTGACATATTTCCAGTTGGTTACGGAGAAGAAGACTTTCTACCTGACGGCGGATTCACCCAACATTCTGGAGGAGTGGATCAGAGTTTTGCAGAACATCCTAAAGGTTCAGGCCAGCAGCCCAGTCAGTGTGGAGCCCACCTCCGCCAAGCCCACTGTGACAGGCTGGCTCACTAAGGTACTGCCACTTTTTGGTGCGCATATGGAGAAAAGTGGGAGAAAAAAATCATAAAAAACACGGACAGCAGGATTTAAAAAAAAAATCATTACATAAATATCATGATGTTGATTTTGTTTTTCAGTAACGAAAACAATATTTTATTTATTTTTAGGATTAGAAGAAAAAAATCAGAATTTTTCGAGACACTAAAAAGTGCTCTATCAATAAAATTGAGTCGAGTATACTGTATCTTAAAAAAGATGAAAAGATCATTATCATCTCTAGTACTAGACATAACATTCAGCTGTAAACATTTTTCTCAACAGCTACAGTCCTGTATCCTATATGTTTGACATCAGTTGTAGTAATATTTATTTTTTATTTCTCCCCAGGTCAAACATGGGCATTCCAAGCTGGTGTGGTGCCGTTTGGTCGGAAAGGTCTTCTATTACTATCGCAACCAGGAAGACAAGGTAAATGATCAGCACCATTTCATAACAGTTAAGCTTGTTAGCAACAAGCACACTAACGGTCTTCAGAGGCAAGAAATGCCGAAACTAGCATGAGCAAGTCGTTTGTTTTGAATTTGTAAGGGCGGAGCTAGTTAGCTAGCATGCTAACATTCCAAACTCTGAACTATTGTATTGGGAAGCAAGAACAAATAGCTTATTTTTGCATTGTCACACACTTGAAACAGTCGCAGCGATAGATTAGCTGCAATTGTGCTACGATTCCTAACTGGCTAGAGTTGGCTAAGTTAGTATTAGCACCATGAACAGGTGGCTCGCTTTGAAAAGGCTGAGCTATTTAGCAGCTTAGCACGCTAACAGTCCTCACTGTCAAGAACAGGGGTCACCAAACTTTTTGAAACTGAGAGCCACTTTGTGGGTACTAGTGCGCTACAGTGAGACATACACTTGTGAAATGTGCACAAATTATTGACGATTTTAAAAAAAATCATCATCAATCATATTTATTTATGTGAAGACACTGATCATCTTAATGAGTTCTCACAATGATGAAAGAGGTATGTGCCTGTGTTTACATTTTTAATTGATCACTTTTTATCCAATATAACGAGAAAATTATAATGTCAGTTGTTTTTAGAACAGGTCCACGGGCCACGCATGTGGTCCTCGGAGGCTACCTGGAACCCACGGGAACTATGTTGGTGACCCCTGGAAATGCTAAAGTAGCTAGGAGCTAACATTCTTAAATAGTGAAATAGCATCCAATCCTCAGCTGCCCTTGGGCCAGCTGCAGCTGCGCTCGGCGTCCGTCCAGGAAGTGGACCGCTCGTGCGACTCAGACGAGGACTACGAGGCGGGCGTCCGCGGCGGCTTCCTGTCGTCACATTGCACCCTGGTGCTGAAGCCCACCAACCAGAGCCCCTCGTACCTCCTCGTCGGCACCAAACAGGAAAAGGTCAGTTCGCCGCGACACGCTTCTATGAAACCTTCCGGATGGTCATGGCGAATTCATTGACAGGACGCATGGTTGTACCACTTGTGCGTGGCGGCGGGAAGTGGCAGCAACCTGAAGGTGGGCACCGAGTGCGAGCAGCTCATCGGTAAACTGCTGGACGCAGACGGAGATGCAGGTGACTGACACGCATTGATACCTCCGAGATGGAGGTTTGGGATTTTTTTTTTCTACTACAATCTCAAGTCTGTTGTGAAAAAAAGTGGGGCGGGGAATTAGAGAAAATAAAGTTAAGACAAAAAAGTAGCAATTTTACAAGTTTAGGGTGAAATTTTTGAGAAAAGAGCGTTTCATTATTTTAAGAAAATAAGCAATAATTTTTACAAAAGTCCTTCAACGCCAAACCTTTTTTTTCAAGAAAAAAACGTTTAATAGTTATCTGGCAATTTTATCAAGAATCTCTTTTTAATCTTAATGTCATGTTCTTTTTAACAAAACTCATGTTTTTCTAGAGAAATTGTTTCTTCAAGAAAAAAACATTTTAATCTTGGGAGAATTTATTTTAGCTACTTTACTTAACCTCATAACCCCTCTTCACTTCTCCACGTAAAATCGGACTTGTATATTCTAGTGTGGGGCGGGGGGGTTTCCTCACTTAGTAGATCTATATTTCATTCGTATGACGTGGCGGCCTCGTTTGGCCTTTTTCCATCAGTTCAGCAGGTTGCGCTGAGCACAGTTGTTTCTTCAGGAACACAAAATACTTTGATTGACTGCACACCTCTCAGTCGTGGCTATAAATGGAGAGACGTTTATTCAGCACCAAGTTATTTTCATGTCGGCGTCTAAAGCCAGCAGACGGTGTTTACAAGCGTCTCTTACTCATTGGTCGTGTCAGCTGCCGAGTGTTGACAGCCAATCCTTTTGCGTTCTTGTTGTTGTTTTTGTTTCGTTTTCCCAGAATGCAGCCTGTGGCAGAGCGACGCCCTGAGCTTCTCCAAGGAAGGTCTGCGCTCGCCGCTCACCACGTTGCCCTCGGACGCCCTGCAGACAGAAGCGCTCAAGCTCTTCAAGGTGCAACTCGGCATACATCTGTCAAATAAAATAAAATCAATTAGACTACGCATGCACAAAAAATACAATAATGAATGCTCATACTACAAAATGATATTTATAATTTAAATTCATTTCAACTATGTGGTGTGCAGTCATGCCAGCTGTTCATCAACGTGCTTGTGGAGTCTCCGTGCGTGGACTACCACACGTCGCTGGCGCAGAACGCCCTGCAAGTGTGCCTGTCACACCCGGAGCTGCACAACGAGATGTACTGCCAACTCATCAAGCAGACCAACCGCCGCACGCCGCACAACTACTCCGTCACGCAGGTTTGCGGTTTTCAACGCAAGGCGTTTGACCGCCTTCTTCCTCATCTTCTTCCTCTTGCCAGACGTTCATTTATGATTATTTATCGCAGTGCTGGCAGCTGCTGTCGTTGTGCGTGGCGCTCTTCCTTCCCCAGCAGCACTTCCTCTGGTACCTCAGGCAGCACCTGCGTCAAAATGCCGAACCTAGGTGAGATACATCAACTCTGCAAAAGAGTCTACCTGTCATAGTCATACAAAAGCACTCCATCAAATCCACCCAATGATACATTAACCGAGAGTAGGTCAAGCTCCAGGACCTATGCTGTCTTAAATACAACTCCCCTCATTACTACTCAACCCAACTTTATTTATAGAGCACTTTAAAAACCACCATCACCGCATACAAAGTACAATGGAAACAGTAGGGGCCCCGGAATTGAACCCTGTGGAACACCATGACAATGGGACAGAGTAGCACTTGGATCTTTTCGTGTCACCCTGAGTTGCTCTGTCTGCCAAATCCTTTTTTTAAATACAAACTCTTAACATCACTAAGAAGGGAAAGGGTAAGGAGGGAAGCCATTGACTGTCCCGTTTCCCCGGTTGTAGTAGCGACGTGGGCAAGTACGCAGTGTATTGCCAGCGCTCCCTGGAGCGAACGCTGCACAACGGCGAGCGGGAGGCCAAACCATCACGCATGGAGATCGTCTCCATCCTTCTGAGAAACCCCTACCACCATTCCCTGCCCTTCAGCATCCCCGTGCACTTTATGAACAACACTTACCAGGTAAGTCACTAAATGTACTGTATATCGGTGTGGATTCGTCCGTTTGTCAACTGCAAAAGTTGAAAGACGACCGGACTCGTCTCGCTTATCTCACTGACTTCTCTTGGCAACATTTGGAGTTCAAAGGCTCATATCACTTTGCCTGCACCGATAACTGATAAAACTGCGCTATTCTTCCATCTCAAAAATCTCTCTGGCAAAGATTGCCCCAATTCCATGACAAGAATGGCCACTGATGAGCCAGTTTGCCACCCGTGAAGTCACACCCGCGAGAGACATTTCTCCCATGAAAGCGGACTTGGCCACGCCTTGCCCTGTCATCGTGCTCCTTTTCCTTCACGCAGGTGGTGGGTTTTGATGGCTCCACCACTGTGGAGGAGTTCCTCAGCACTCTGAACCAGAGGATAGGCATGCGGAGTGCTCAGCTGTCCGGCTTTGCGCTCTTTACTGATGACCCGTCCGGAAAAGACCTGGAGCACTGCTTGCTGCCCACTGCCAAGGTCTGCTCAACAGAATGTTGACTTCCTTGAAAAGCCAAACGGGTTGAAATGGATCTTGTTAAACCCAGTGTAGAACATTCAGATATTATCAGAGTAACTTTCAATTTTACATTTTTTTTTTTCTTCCCAGATTTGTGACGTTATTTCCAAGTGGGAGCAGGCCCTCAAGGAGCAGCACCCGGGGAAGAATGAGGGCACGCGGATTGTACGGTTAACTTACAAGAACAGGTGGGATGTTTCTGCCATAGAGGTAAAATGGAGTCCAGTCAAGATGACAGCAGAACTTTATTTGCAATATCATTGTGCTCAGTATAACCATTGAAAATCCCGTTCAAATAAATGTATTCATTTTTTTCATTGGGACAGTGCGCATATTAATAACATATTTTTTGTTGACATAAAATTGACATCCACATTATATCATTAAGAAAAATCTAAATGAATTGTATTGTATTATTATCTTCATCACCAAACGTGAATATGGCACTGGCATGGAAACAGAAGTCCAGAACCTTCAGTTTTTTACCCTCAACCCCCTCCACCCCTGCAGGCTTTGCTTCCGCTCTCAGGTCAAGGGCGAGACGGAGCGCGAGCGCCTCCTGCTGGCCCATCAGGTGAATGACAACGTGCAGCAGGGCCACTTCCCCGTCAACAAAGAGCTGGCGCTGGAGGTGGCTGCCCTCATGGCGCAGGTATCATCGAGAGACACACACACACATACACACACACACACAAACAGCAATACACACAGTTTTTAAACAATTCTTTTCTTTATTACACAATACTAAGTGGCGCTTTTTTTCATTTGCATTCCGGAAATAAAAACAATCAAACTAATACTAAATCTAATAAAAATTTAACTCAAATCTGCTCTAAAAATGAAATAAAACCCACAGAATTGAAAAGACATACGTCAAGCAGGATGAAAAACGAATCTAAAATCCCAAACTATTCCAACCAAGATGTCAAACGTTGAACAAGTCAAAGTGACTTTTCGCAAATCATATTTTTCAGGTGGAACACGGCGATCTGGAGCGAACGGCCGCCGCCCCTCTCTCAGCCTCCTCGCCCGCTTCGCCTCAGCCCAAGTCTCAGCTGCTGCTCCTGCAGGCATTGGAGCGCTTCTACCCCAAACGCTACAAACACAATTGCGGCGCCGAGCAGCTCAGGTCAGTCAGTCTGACTTTTTGTGTTTGCGCCTCACTGGACACTTCATTAAGTACACCCAAAAGTGACCACCAGAGCAGAAATGAAAATCATGTTATCATCTTGCTTGGAGTTTGCATCATGCCAAGAAATATTTCACTCGCGTGAATGCGTCAAAATATTAGAGATAACTCTCAGTATGATGCATATGAAACAATATTTATTATTATTATTATTGGTAAATGAGAAAATATTGACACCTTTCCTGTCGCTGTTGGTTTTTATAAATTTTATCTGCATATTGCGACCTCCTTTTCAGGGAGCTGAGCGAGCGTTTGTCGGCCAGGTGGTCCATGCTACGCGGCTGCAGCGCGGCCGAGTGTGTGAGAATTTACTTGACGGTGGCGCGCGGGTGGCCCTTGTTTGGGGCCAAACTCTTCAGTGTCAAGGTAAGACCATTTTCGCCTCATTTTGATGTCGCTTTGTCAAGCCCTTTGAAGGGACCGCCACAAGTCAGAACTCGGTTTTGACTAGTGATGGCACATACAATGCATTCTTTTCAAATACCATTTAGGATTTGCTCCTTTTTAACAAATATTTTACGTGTTTGCAGGCTGTGCCCCCCGCGCCTCACGAGCAAGGCCCGGCCTGGTTGGCCGTCAACGAGGACGGGCTTTGCGTGTTGGACTACGCCATGGTCGCTTTCTCTCTTAGGAAAATTGTCAGCCAAACTGAGCATCTAGCAAATTAATGCCACTATTTATTTTTATTTTTTTTAGCACACGCTGGCCTCGTACACCTACCAGTCGGTGGTCACCTTTGGCGGCTGCTGCGACGACTTCTTGCTGGTAGCCAGCCAGCAGACGGAGTCGGGATGCGGGAAGAAGAGCGTGGAGAAGCTGCTGTTCGCCATGGCCAAACCAAAGGTAACCGGCAATATAATAGTGCTGCCTTAAACATTTAGTTCGTTCCGTGAAGGCGTTCGTGACGCAAGTCACCTGTGTCATCAGCATCTTTCCCCGTTGAGATGAATGCAAGTGCCAATCATCTGTGACAGCCTCACAAATTTCAAAAAAATTGAGAAAAAGAGAACTCTATAATATTGTATATTATAAAAATGAACAGTGATGACATAACTGAACAAATAATTAAAACAATTATACAATTTTGTCGCATTTTCTCATTCAATTCGATTTACATTGTGCTTCTAGCCAAGGCCACCGGGGGCAGTATAAGACAGACAGACAGCTCTACAGTGAAATACTGTATGGATGTTTGTACAGTATGACGTCCTCTCCGCCCCCTACTCAATATGACTCCATCCTATTAATTTGAATGTCTTAACGTGTTGCCACACCATTTGTGTTCAAATATCAGTTGCCTAAAAGGATGACGTAATTATGCGTTTCTCATTAGGTTAGCATTTAGCATTAAGCTAGTGGACTGAAATCTGTGTCTTTTAAATACACAACATGCTATTTTATAGTTTGATGTCTACTTTGACAGTAAACTTTAACAAGTGGGAGTGGCATTAAACAGCTTGAATCCTCTTTTTTGTTTGTTGAGGAATTAGAAGAATTGCTCACCATTTGTCAATGTGCTGCATCGCAGAGCGCTTGTTTCTCATGGTTGCACTTATAAATCAGAGCAAAATTTTAAAAAATAAATAAATAATCGGTGCAACAACAGCTTGTAACCTGAAAAACCCGCAAGTCCACAACCTGTTTGTGCTTGCCTGTTTTTACTCGTCTTCAGATCCTGGAGTTGACGCTCCTCATGGCCAGCTACATGAACCACTGGACCCCGGGCGCTCCGCCCAATACCTCCCAGGAGCCCCAAGCGCACTGGGATGCGAATGCCCGCCACTTCCCCACCATGAACTACACCACCAAGGTCCCCACGCTACTCTGACCGCAGTGGCTAAAAGTGCCTAGCTCAAGTTTCCTTTATTTGTCTTTAGCCTGCTCCCTAAAATGTGTTACTAAGGAACAATCATTCGGTAAGATACATAGTAAGATACAATTAACACCTTTCCCACTTCATGGTTTTGACTTAGTTTGAAATTGTGACAGAAAAGTAGATTCTACGAGGTACTTTTTCTTATTATTTCGTCTTTATTAGTCTTCATCAGGCCAATGGGACAAAATTCATTCTCCATCATGGATTTTATTTTCCAGAAATCAAAATCAGAGTCATTTTTTGTACCACGAGTAGCAACAAAACGGAAGAGACACAACCTGTCCCAGAGACACAGAAAAACAATGACCAACTGGTGGATACAGAACGGGAGTTCACCTGTAACAGCGTGCCATTTCCCCCCATTCTTTAGATTGTGCTTTTTCCAATGATGACTTTTTTGTGGATATTAACTGACAAAAATGTGGCCTTTTTATTTGCTCCGGTACCCGTGATGACTAACAAGGTGTCTGACTCAATGCTGCCTCCAACTGGACATGTAGAATGTTACACAATTATTCTTTTTTGTTATTACAGTATTTTTTTTTTAATTGCGACGTGTGCATTAAAAAGGGACAGAACCACTAACAACGTATTTAGTGGCTAACATGTCTAGCATTTTGCTAATTTGACAGAAACTAACTTAACGCTGAAAAAAGAAAAAGAAAACAAATTGCTCTTTGAACCACTGTCTTGTTAGTGGACCAACGTTAATTTATTATTGTTGCCAAAACATTTTTTTGGAGGGGGCGGGGGGCTTTGACTGAAAAAATGTTTTCCATGCTCAAAAAGGGAAAATGTTTTGAATGTGTTTGTTCTGGATCATGAGTTACAAATGTTTGTGTGTCCCGTGAAAATAAAGTGGTACAGTTGTGTTCATTTTTAGCTCAATAATTGACAGATGTCCTTCAAAAAAATCTGAAATCACTTGTCTTTTTGGGGTAGTTTTATATTCTGCACTCACATGCTCAACACACCAAAGCATGATTTCTATCCACGATTTTGGAGAGTTAAAGGGCTAATATATTATTGTAGTAAAGAACAGACATTAAAAATGTTATCTATCCATGTTTTTCTATTTAGATTCCCCATTTATGTCTTTTTCCAGTGACAGTGCTTTTCTATTTTTTCTGTTGTTTCAACATGCTGGTTTTTCACCTTCAGTTTTACTGGTCTGACTTTCAGCTTCATGTCAGTGATCCAGCAGGTGGGGGAAGGTCTGTCCTTGAACTGTTGCTCCAAGTGGGTAGTTTTCTTTTTTTTTACTGTTTATTTCCATGTACATATCAAGTGATGCGTATCTGCTATGGCTGTGTTTGTACACGAAACAGCCCATGTGCAATTATGAATTTAGGGCTAGGTTGACCAATGCTATAAATGACAAGGCATGGTAAGAGCCGTAATGTGCACGCCTTTTTGCAGTAGGTGTCAAACTTAAAAAAAAAAATATATATATATATATATATATATATACACACACACACGCAAGACACTTAAAAGTTGTTGACCAGTATTATTGACAGATTGTTGGGACTTTCAACTTATCCTATCAGGTCTCCACAGTAAGTTGCATGTTTTGTTCAAAAATATTTTCAGTTTTATTTTTGTAAAAAAAAAAAAAATTTAATCCATAAAAATACATTTCCAAAACGTCAATATAATTACTACACGGCAATTCTTCCGGAATATTCATCCATCCATTTAATGCATTTCGATTTGAAATAAAGCGACATTTTTGGAAGCCAAAAAGTCATCTTGTGATCATGTTTGTCCTGTATTGATCACAGGAAGAGGGCGGGGGGCATGGAAGTGGGTGTGGGGTGGCCTCCAAAGTTGAACTGCAAGCTTGGAGCAAAAGGAGGTTCCAACAGTGCACGAGAGGAGTTCTGGTGTTAAATCCAAACAGGCCTGCATCACGCTTTACGTGCGTGTGTGAAGTAGAGCTGCGAGCAGATCCACGCGAGGCGACACATCCACGACACAGGTTAGTGTGCCTCACGAAAAAAAGTGACGGCTGTGACGTCACAGTAGGGGCCGCGGGACCTGTATTCAGCTAGCTAGCTAGCTAGTTGCTAACTACGCGTGTGTTTGCCCTGACAGAGCAGCCAGGGGGGAAAAGCGGCCACCATGACGACGACAAGCCCCAAACCGCGGGGCATAGTCCGGGAAGCCACCCACCAGATTATCGCAGGAGGATCCGCAGGTAGGAGCGATTTTTTTTAAAAACAAGGTTTTTATTATTATTGCGTAACTGTTCTTTGCTATCTTTGCTCAACCTCGCGACCAGGACTGACGTAACAAGTCCGCTTTGACAACAAAGTGTTGATATTTTAAAAGCACAAAATTGGAGTTCACTTTTTTTTGTTTCTGGCGGGTGCTGTCTGTGTCCATATGACGGAGATGAAGTGTCAAAGCCGAGATAGTGCTGGTCCGGTTCCGCCTCTTTCGCCACCATTCGTTACTGTCTGCTGCTCTGATGTCAATGCGCATGCGTGAGGCCATTGTTTTATTGGGAAAAAAACTTTATTGGTAGAAGTGCTTAATGTCATTGCTGAAGCCCAGAGGACATTTTTTAAAAAAATGTCTTCTTTACTTCCTGTTTGTTGATCACTTTTAAAAGTAAACACGCAGTTTAAATTTTATCCGTACGTGAAGACAAATAAGCATTCACTCACATTTGCACTTAAGGCCAACTTACAGTCTTCAATAAGCCTGAGAAACATGTTTTGGGAATGTGGAAGGAAGTGAGGGGACACAAAAAATCAAAGCAAGCACGGGGAGAACATGTAAACCATCCATTCATCCATCCACCCACTCATCTTCTTACTGCCAGTTGTGTGCTGAAGCCAGCTGATTTCAGAAAAGGTACACACTCGACTCCTTGTAAGCCAAATTTACATGTTATGTCATGCAATAATATACAACATTACTTCAGCGTGGTAACAGTTACAAGTCATGTAAAAGGATCATTAGATTAAAAGGAAAATGATATCTTTAATAGATTCATAATATTTTGAATCTAATAATGAACATATCATTAATATATTACTTTTAGCTATGGAAAATTTAGAGTGGTCACTCTGTCGATCATTCATATTTTCAGAATGTAGGAAGAAAACGGAGTACCCGGGGAAAACCCACGGCAATAAGGCATCCATGTACCGGTAGTTATGCAATATATTCTCGAGTTAGCGCCTCCTGCGTGTGTAACCGCTCACCCCTCCCCTCTCTGTTCATCCATAAAATAAGTTTGCTGTCCTCTCATCATTAATTTCGAAGGGGCGGCTCATTTCATCTCTGCAAACAGCCACTCATATTGTGCACCAGAGGCATAACATCAAGGTGATCGGCCCTGGTGAATGTTTTTTTTTCTAATCCTATTCAATAATTCCTTCAGAATCCACAGTTCCATTGTTGTATGGCTGCAGGATAAACAGAAGTAGAGCAATCACAAGTGTGCTCGCATGCCTTCCAAAGGCATTCAAAACATCCCCAAGCGGGAAGTGAGCACAAGTGCATCATCTTGTTCTTTTTTTCCCCATCTTTTTGAACCCGGCACACAAAAATTCCCGAACTTCCTCCCAGAAGACCTGTAAAAAAATATATATATATTGCGTAACATGGTCAGCAAATTGAAAACATCTGCTAGCGCTGAGATGAAGCAAACACAATGAAGCAGGGTGGGGGGGGGGGGGGCACTTCTGCCGTAGAGATAACGTACAGTACATGGAAGCAGTCTCGACCTGGCGGGCAAAAAGTTGAAGCTCATTCAAACAGACTGAAGGTGAATGTCCCCGAGTTCTTTTTTTTTTTTTTTTTTCTTAAGTGGCACGAACTGCTATGACATGAGTAAATCTTCGACCTTGAATCTGGGTGACTTTTTCTTTTTCCTTGGCTTTTTTATTTTTTTTTTAGTTAATAGTTTTAGGTTTTTTCATCAGTTACTTTTTATTTTGTTTTGACTCTGGCTTTCACTTCTTAGTTTTCATGAGTTTTTATAGCAGCACTTTATGCAACACTTATTTCAAAATAGCAGTTGAATAGGTGACGTTAAAAGAGACATAAGCATATTTGACCTCAGCTATTGAATATTCTTAGAACTGATTAGTTTATTGATTATCAAATTGAGTAATCAGGTAAGATTTGATTTTGCATGATAAACAACAAGATGTGCATGTGAGGTGCAGGTATTATGGTTGTCCACTTGGGGTCGCCACCCTTACGTACAACAGTGACTTTTAGTGTGTCTGGCTGAAAAAGTTGGGGCCTGGCGGGGAGTCAATTTATGAAACTCGTGGCGGGCTGTTAACTGGCCGTCTCTGAGCCTGTCTGCGTTTTAAATGCCTGAGCATCATTTTGGCAGCTCTTGGGCACTTCCTCCAAAAGACGAACTGTCATCAAGGATGATGTCCCACGAGGAGTGCATATCAGAGATAATGAACCTTTTATCAGCTAAGCCTCATTGCGCCTACTTGACTGTTTTATTCTTTTGGGGTGGGGGGGGGGGGGACTGAATCCCTCTGTGTCACGTCATGGACGTCAACACAGAAGCTGACTGAAAAAATTAAAGCAGAGACATTTATTCCTCACAGCAGGAGCAGTAATAGTGTACAGTTGTGTAATTGCTTTGCTGTAAAAACTGTTGAATGCAATTGTGTGCTGTTAAATTTGTATATATTTTTTCCTGACGGTTCCAAATTAGCAGTGACAAAATGTAATTTCGCTCTGAAGGAAGCGTGTTGAAAAAGTGTGTTGATTTCACAAAGGTAATGATAAAACGGATTATAAAACCATTATTATTATCTGGATTTACATGGGACAGATGTGAGCCAATCTCTTTTTCGTCAATGGACGCTACAGCTTCGCGTTTGCTTTCAAAACTTAGCTTGTAGCAGACGTGTGCACATTTTCAGCATGACGTCTCTGATCCACTGGTGAAAGGACACTTTGATCCTCTCCTCTTTCATTTATAACTGCTTCAGACAACAAAGTGTATGCAGAAAAGTGGTGAAGATTGCACGACTGTCTGTGTCCTATGTGTTGTGTTGTGTTATTTTTGTTATTTTGACTTCAAAATGGCGCCGCGTGAGTGGCTGCCTTTCCAGCAGCTCCTATATTTTGTTGTTCTACTTCTTCCTTTCATAACTTTGCTGCTGTGAATCGGGAATTTCTCCATTGCGAGACTAATAAAGGTTTTCTTTTCTTATCTTATCTTATCCGAATATAAATAATAAATAAATACACGTCCCCTCCCGCGCCCTCACTCAGAATGGTTTAGTCCTGGATTTATTCACCTGTTGAATGTGGGTTCTTCCGGCTCCGCCCCCACCCAGCACAGCAAACGCTAAGTCTTCCCAGAGCCTCGTTTTATTTGAAAAATGTCAATTGGACACTCTTGAAAGGACCAACAGCAAAATTACGAACCTTTCGTGACCATTAGCATATAATGTGACAATACCGAACTCACTTCCCGTGTCTTTCTCAGAATTTCCATTCAAATGCTAACTTTACCAGTCTTACTTCCGTTCATTTTTTTAACACCTAACTGGCAAAGGAGCAGGACATCATTTTACACAAAGCTTTAGTGTCGTTCAAAGAGGAAGAGTGGTGCATTCTGTGTGATCGTTTTTTTTTTGGTTTCTTTGTCTTCCTCTTTTTGGTCATCACCTTTTTAGTTTGAAGTCCATTTATCCTTGCATTACTTGGTTTCCTCATTTCATTAAAGGCAGCATTAGCACATATTTCAGTCATTTTCAATCTGCTAGACTTTTATTTATTTGTTTCAAATAAACATGCGTTGACTTGACTCTATTCTACCAATGTCCACAAGATGGTGGTAGCTATACACCGCAAATCTTTGTGCAATTTTAGTTGCTTGTTTTGTTGGTGGTGAGATGCTTTGGGACGCACTCATAAATACCTTCACGACTTGACAGCCATATGCTTGGAAAAACAAAACAAGTGCTCATATTTGTCACAGGGTCTTGAAAAACTAACAAGGCTTAAACTAACATAGCCTGGAATTTTCTATGAAGTCTGCAACTGAAGAGCATCCTGCTGCAGTAATAGCATCATCCATTTTAAGCCGCCGCCGTACCTAACAACGGCCTGAAAATAAAATCAAATTTTGAGTCATTACAAATGTGCTTATTTTTCAATCTAAATCATATTACATGTTGTGGTTTACAAGTAAAGAATGACTTGGAAGCACATGGGGATGAATCCCTGCTTTTCCGACGTATTTTCACAGCGATTTATTCCATAATTGCCTGCCATGTTCCTTTGAGAACAGACAACATTTTGTGACTTTCTTGGCGGAAATTAAACTTATGGGGGAAAGGAAAAATAATTGCTAGCATGGTTGCTTTGACCCCCCCCCCCCCCAAAAATAGAGCCATTAAAGGGGTTCGAAAAGTCACAAAGTGTACCGAGCGAATCGCCTAATTGGCTTATGTGAATAAGTTCCTCCCTCCATGTTGTTAGTGCAAGTAGTGCACATCAGCGGGTATGCGCTTTGAACTACGGAAACAACAACAACCAAAAAAAATCAACTTAAAAAAGCAAATCATCCTGATAACTACGTTTGCAATAATTAGCAAAACTGACTAATCAGCCCTTGTGTGTGTGTGTGTGTGTGTGTGTGTGTGTGTGTGTGTGTGTGTGTGTGTGTGTGTGTGTGTGTGTGTGTGTGATTGTGTGTGTGTGTGTGTGTGTGTGTGTGTGTGTGTGTATTCCCCCCGTCAACGGACAGGAAGCGGCCAGCGCCAATCACAGGGCGAATTAGGCCTAATATTTATTTCCAGAAACAATCGTGTGCGTGTTTGGCCGAGCCATGATTGAACTCCCGGCGGACATGTTGGAGACAGATGTGCACGGGGATGACCTCATATGTTGGAAGCCAGGTGGATTTTTTTTTTTTTTTTTTTAACCTGAGCGGTGGAGCACTTTCTCTTCCTCCTCCCCTACGATGATGAGGAAGAGCTGAACTTTTACTGTTTTAACGTGTCCATGTAAGATGTCGTCAATCTTTTGACAGGCGCGCGTCTTTACGATGTTGAGGCCTGGCTCGAAATGGCCGTGATATTGCTGCTTTTATTTTATTTTTTTATTTTTTCCATCCCCCGTCTTCATCAGTCTTCCACATCAAAAGCGGCACTTGTTATTGGAGTAACCGCTCATTTCATGTGTAATAATAAACTCGCAAGATTTATCATCTCATTACAAGTTCCTGGGGAAATGTGAACAATCGCTGTCGTCAGAAATTAGCGGAGAATGTTAAACAAATGAACACGCACGGCTTCATTAAAAAGAAGCCTAAAAAGGATAAACTATGCAACGTCGTCTTGCGGTCCTCCGACTTAAAATGAGCACATTTCTTTTGCGGCTCATTTGAGCTTTGGCCACTGTCAGTACTGTACTGTAATTTCATGTTGATTTGATCATTCTCAATATTGGAATTCAGTACAACGTGGTGAAACATGTAATTAGCCCTTACTTCCCATTGCTAACCATGTCCAACGGCGACATCATTTTATAAGATTGAAGTACTTTTTATATTTTAAAAAAAAACAGTGGCTGCTTCTCATCACTGACAATCCCTACATTTGAAGGTATTTTATTGCAGTTTGTATTGTTTCCAAGCGATGAAAATGTTTAAAATATACAGCAGAAAAAAAATTACAAACGTTTTCAGGTTTTTGTGTCCGTAGCGCATCCATATTGCAAGAACTGCGAGCCCGCTGGCACTCTTCCCACGAGTCCATCAGCTGTATCAGGCATCCCCCCATTAGGATCCTTCTCGGTCCCACTTGAGATTTAGACAATTGCTCCCAGTGGTGTCGTGTCAAACGAGAGCTCATACACTTCAAAGTGTGGCATGTCACGATGCAGTTGATTCTTACCGGACCGCCATTCATGTGGGTAAAATCTAAAACATACACGACCAGGGCCTTTTCTTTTTTTTTTTGTTTTGTGAGGGTTGTTTTATGGACGGGGTCTCGGTCCAATGGGCATCCGCGCTGACAGAAAACGCCCCCCTCTCTCTCGGTCCGCTTGCTTTTAAAAGTGAATCTGCTACAGACGGATCCTGTGATGATAAAGTACTGTAACATACGACCAGCGTGGCCGATAAGGACGTCGACTCTTTGAATGAAAGCCGCTCCACAAGGGCGCGCATGCATGGGAACATCTGGTTCTTTTCATTCTAAGAACATTACACGGACCACTACTGGGTCTTCTTGCTTGTCACTCTGGACATGATGGAAACATCTTAGTTTAGCGAGAGGGGTTCTGTGTGCGAGTGTGTAATCTTAATTTTTAATTTTTTTAATACATGATTCATGACAGCAGTGAGGCGGCGTCATGGAGTCCAGTCCGCTGAATGTTTATTTGCAGGAGAATGCTTGGCCTCGTTTTAGCATTCATCCAAAAAGACCCAGTACGGTATTCCAACCTGACGGCGTCATTCATGTAAATTATATTTCAACCAGAAGGAGTGACTTTGAGCATTTCCCTGTCAGGGGTCGCCACAGCCAGTCACTTAAACGGTTTGGTTGGCGGAGTTTTTACAGCCGATGCCCGTCTTGAGGCAGCCCACCCGGTTTTGTCCGGGCCTGGGTGCGCTGACCGGGAATCGAACCTGCACTGTCTACGTACATGACGTCAAGCCTCTTTTGTTGACAGCCCTGTCTGCTAAATGCACGTATGTATGTAGCTTGGCAACTATAGCTGCTTCCAAAAATATCTCGGCTCCCGGCTGTATAGACATTGTGATTTTTAAAATAATACCTAACCATCTTTGAATTTTGTATGTAGGCTTCCCTGTGGATGAAATAGCGAAGCGTGTATAATCAGTGGCCAAAATGCATGTGCGTTATTATCGTTCATGAAAACCAATGAAATAACCGAAACTAAAATGGAAAAAAAAAACATTTTCGTTGAAAACGAAGATGCTTTTACAAGAACAAAAAAACGAATTGAAACTACATCTTGCATTTATAAAAGTATCTAACCATAACTATAACTCTAATGTTTTCGTCTGTCAATTAAAGCCTTTGGGGCTCCTTTTAACATATTTATTTCAGCATTGTGGCATTTCCAGAGAGAAGAAGGCCTTGAGAATTGCAGTCGGCTCTACTTTATTACACAACACTAAGTGACTTTTTATCTTAAACCTGACAAGCACTCCATATATTTAAAAACAAAACAAAACTAATTCTAAAACCAAGAAAAATCAATAAAAACGAATATCTGCTCTAAACACAAATTCAAGCAGAATTTGCAACAACACCAACAACAAAAAAACAAGTACAAATGAAATCAAAAATGTATTTTAATTCTGTTGTAATGAATTCAGGTATTTACATTGCACTTTTAGTTTGAGTGTGCAACCAGGGATATGCACAGAAAGAAAACACTGCTATTTTCTTCGGGGGTTTTTTGCATTGAAGCTTCGCGTGGAAGAAGTGGCGGCTGCTTATTCTCCGGCAGCTTGTCCCTCATGAGCCTTGACGTGCATGTTGAAAAGCCCCGAATTGGCCGTTTAACCCCGCGGCCCCTCATGTGGTGGCCAGGCCGCGGACGCCGCCGACCGGTCCTCCGAAGCTCTCCTCTTGGGCCTCGCCGCTTCGCTCAGAGCGACCGTTCAACGCAACTCGATACGGCGTCGCCCGAAAGTTCAGATACGCTAATTACAAAGGCGGCGTGCTGCGCGCCGACGTATAAATAAACATAATAAGTAGTGTCAATAAGGCGAAGGGACAAGCGAAAACCCCGGAATGACATGGCAGTTTCCCCGTGCATGTGTGTGTTCTGCGGGGCTCTAGATGAGCTGCTGTGTGGACGTATACACGACATGCACAGTACACACCCACACCCACACACACACACAAACACAGGGAAACGCTCCCGTTGTTAGCTGTGCCTGTTCTGGAGCCCTGCCCGCCCCCTTTTGGGATAACTCTATCAAGATGATAGACGTCATATTGTCTTGCCTCGTACCCGGGAGAATCTTTTCTGTCTCTCTCCCGGTGGCCGCGCTCAAGGCTTCAATTAGGGAGGCTCAAATTTGTAGACACTTTGGATTATTTCGGATCTGCCGCGGTGAAGCGGATGACATACTGGAGAGCGCGCTGGCAGCGCAACCAGCGGGGATGGACAGCGGCCCGTGAGAAACCGAATGAAAGGTCGCCCTCGCGGAAGGTTTGTTGTAGAAATGAGGGAGCCTGGGTGTCCAAATTGGTCTCAGTCTAGACACCGTGTAGAGACGCAACATAGGGCGATCCTAAAAGTGGAATCGACCAGACAGTGATGTGGTTTTAGTCGGGACTCTTAAGAGCGGAAGGACGTCATTTATGGACTCAAACAACTTTTGACAACATAACCGGGGGACGTACTGGGACTCAAAGTTCGGGCCTGGGAATAGTCATCGACGAGGAGTGCGTCATGCACCGAAATGTAATCATCGATGAGGGGGAGGACGGTGGACGTCATGCGCGCTGAAACATTATCGTCATCCGTTGTTGTTCGACCGGCCCCGAAATGGACCGGCCGTTTGGGGAATCTATTGATATTCCCGATGGCCACGACGCCATTAAAGTCTTGAATTTAACTTGATGTTTTCGAACGGGGGTTGGCAACCTCTTGAGCCTCCTGCGGCTCTTTAGCGCCGCCCTAGTGGCTGTCTTCGAGCGTTTTCAAAAATCTTTTAAAATAATAAAAGATGGAGGAGGGAAATATATTTTCTGTTTTAATATGGTTTCTGTAGAAGGACAAACATGACACAAACATTCTTAACGTTTTCCAATCCTGTAAAAATGTGGCGAATAAATATCACACGTCAACATTTCTGTCAACAAAGATTTGCGACACACGTTTCTATTACAAACTCCTCTACAATGAAATGTTTGCAGCAAGAAATTTTTCACAACAGGGGGTTTTTCACTGTAGCAAATTTGATCTCAGATGTAAACACACACACGCGCACACAAATGTATGTGTACTTTTTAGTTTTATTCCAATAGTGCATAAGTATGACCATACACTTATTTGACACTTCATATCGTCAGTGTAGAAAGAAAAAAAAGGGAAAACATTGCGAAATTTACGATCAGCATTCACTTTTACAAACATCAAGTTCTTGGATAATGTCTTTTATTTTGCTTCCTCCGTCTTTTATTTTGAGCACTTTTACCCTCTCTTCCAGCGTCAGAGCTCTTCTTGTCTTAGCTGCTTGACATCCAAAGCTCCGTTTTGTAGCCATTTGAGCAATGCAACGTTCTTGCTGCATCTGAAACTAACAATAACAAATACTTCCTGGACTACTGCGCACGTGTAAACCAGTGTGATGGTTGCTGTTGCCGTTTCCGAATGAAGCAGTAGCGGTCGCTGTTGGATTAAACTTGTTGTAGTGAATCTCGTCGGGAGGCAAGAGCAGAGAAAAAAGATTTCGGATCACGCAACAGGGTTTTTTTTTCGTTGTATGGGGGGCAGGAAAGTGGGGATGGTGTTGAATGCATGAAGATTTTTTTCACACTATGGGGTATGTTCGCCCATGTAGGTTTCGTTGTAGAGGAGTTTCACTGTAGATCTTCGGTCAAAATAAGGTTGGGCACCCCTGCTCTACAGGATGCACCGCAGGGGGAAAAATGTTTCATCATTAAGGCTCCTTGTATATTTGTAGCCAACTTAGTCATTTTGATACTAGGCTAATATGGCTAATATAGCAACACACAGCATGTGGTGCCTTCGTTATAAGGCTTATATAAGGTATTTATTTTTTTGCGGCCTCATATATACTGTATACTGTATATATACAGTATATATATATATATATATATATATATATACAGGTATATATAAAAAAAAAATTGTCCAATATGGCTCTTTCAACATTTTGGTTTGCCGACCCCTGTTCTAGAATGTGAGCGTGTGTTCAATTTCCTCTCAGATGAAAGTGGAAAACATGATTCTGTCGCACAGCCAGAAGAATTTGTTCCATTCTTAAAGGCTTTCTGACTTGGAAAGTTCACTCTTACGATAAAAAGCATGCGCGTTAAAACGCCCGAAGATTGATTTCTTCCTCCCATGCGTTAAGTATAAACTCCAGCACAAATGATAATTTGGGTTTTGATTTTCTCTCCTTGAGGTTCAAAACATCTGCGACTTGTCCTTCAAAGTCCATCACCCCCCCCCCCATCCGCCCCTCATCAAATATTGGCAGCCATTTGCTGCATAGCTATTTAACGAGGATTCAAATGTTTTTGCCCTGAGAGGCGCGTGTGGTCCAAATATGTCACAAATATAATTACGGGAGCGGTGATATATCGCGCTAAGCGTTTCCGCTGGTCCCAGTAGCACCCTGAGCGGTAAATTTGATGATGATGATGATGTTGGGTTTTAGGGTAACTCGGAGATGGATCGTTTTTCTGATGCGCCGCACGGCTTCTTTCAACACCCTTGACGTGCCCTTCAATGCGCGGGGAGCTTCTCCAACATCTGTTAGCCACAAATGTCAATGGAAATGTAAAAAAAAAAAAAAAAGAATAAATATTAACCCGGCAGCAGACATTTATTCTGAGAGACTTCCAAGCTGCCCCCCCATCACCCCCACTCCCTGAACCCTTCCAGAAATGCCGCTTCTTTAAAATTTCTCACAGCGACGTCCAAAAGGTGACTCAACTGGCTCGCTCGCTGCGTTTTCTACCAAGCGTTCACGGCGAGTGGACCCAAGACCACACACGGGTCCGTTCTGCGGCCTTTGAAGCCGGTCCAGTGCAAGCGGGTCGGAGGAAGGTTAAGTTGTAAGCGGTCTGTAATCACTGACTTTTACGATAAGAAAACGTACCATTGTTTCCATAGCAACGTCCAGAAACAGAATCCGTGGCACCTTTTTTTCTTTTTTTTTTTTGCAATGTGTATCCTCTCGCCACACAAGACGAAACCCTCGGAGGGCCTCCGTTGGTATTCTGGTCTTTGCCGGGCCCTCGGGTGACTTTCCCTAACACTACGTGAAGCGTTACGGTCTGATGTACGTCACCCACGGGGAAAGTCTGAAGTCTGCTCAGATTCATTCCCAAAACAGATGAAAAATGACACGCTTGGCTTTAAATGCAACTTGAGCGTTGCAGTGAACCTCTTTTTTTTTTGTTGCTTTTATGGATAGGAGAATAAAGATACCAGGTGTGGGTATCGGGCCGATACAGGCCATATTTTTAGGGTCCTGGTCCTTGTGGAGACTGCTGACGCCAGCTGGCAATACTTAAGGCAATATATATACAGTATATATATATAAAGCGCTATATATATATATATATATATATATATATATCCATCCATCCATTTTCTGATACGCTTTGTCCTCACAAGGGTCGCGAGGGGTGCTGGAGCCTATCCCAGCTGCGTCCGGGCAGTAGGCGGGGGACACGCACAGACGAACAACCATCAGCCTGCCCCATGCATGTTTTTTGGAATGTGGGAGGAAACCGGAGTACCCGTTGAAAATCCACGCAGGCCCGGGCGACACGGCGATCAATCAGTAATTCTAAGTAATTGGATTCAATTGATTTTGCAACAACAAAATGTGCATGTGAGGTGCAGGTGGTATCACCTCTGTCCACTTTGGGTCACCATCCTCACATTCCACACGATAATATCTGTGACTTTGAGTGTGTGTGGCTTGAAAAAGTAGGGCCTGACCTGGTGAGTGATGTTGGAGTCAGCAAGTGAGAGAACATTTGTCGACAAATGAAGAATTTCTTTGTTGTACCTCCCCCAGGGGATGTTGCGATTTCACTATTAGGAGTGTGACGTGAAAACTGGTTAGCGGATTTTTCAAGGGTTGTTATTTTGGTGCCGGCCATTCAACAATATTTGGCCATTTTCTTGCATTTGGCCTTAAAGTGTATAATTCGCCGCTCTTCTGGTTATTATTGCCTTGCTCGTGACTATTAGTCATGCGAATTTTGGGCCCACCCGATACAATAACAGCGCAGCTCCGATTTGTACTTAAGTGGAGAGGAGACAAGGAAATTACCCTCGGGCCAATTAGCCAAAGGGGACCAAGGGACTCGCAGCAAGCAGCAGCAGTCATTTTCTAACCCAAACATCCTGGTCGGTTCCGAAGGGGGGAGTCGGGGTTGTCGGTGAGGGGGAGGGAGCGGGTGGTTGCCGTCCAGGGAAGCGCTTTTTGTTTTGTTTCTCTGGACGACTTGTGCCAGATGAGGAGCACCACTTTTTTTTTTTTTTTTAAGTCCATCAACAGAGGAAGTGATTTCCGAGACCACTGGAAGAATTACGTTGCAGTCATATGAGTGGCAAAATATGAAAGGCGGGTGAATTAGACACGTGTCATCTGTTGACATTAAAAAAGTGTCACAAATGCTGATTTAATGTTTTTAAATTTACATTTAAAAATGCAACAATCAGTGGTGTTGAGCGTAGTGGAATCTATATTTCGAAGCAAAAGTGTTTTGCTACATTTTAGTTAGCGTTTCACTAGCAGGGCCGTTATGACTGAAACCGTATAAATTAGTCAAGTATAACTGTTGATTCAACTATTTTTTTAAGTGACTGTCATGAGGGGTGTGGTGACAAGAAAATACTTACAATATGACTCTTATTTATTACCTATGAAAATTTAAAATGTTGGTAGACATTATCAAAAGGATCACGGAAGGTGACATGTTTGAGCTGCTTTCGCGGGCCACATAAAATGGCGTGGCGGCTCAGATCTGGCTCTCGGGCCTTGAGTTTGACATATGTGCTGTCTACTGTACCGGAATTTCTAAGTGGAGCTACAGCAACGCATTCTGCACAGAAATATTGGAAAGCTTCCCTGTTTCAAATTTAGCATTGCACGTTATAAAAAACCCAAAACTCCAATTTAATATGTAATTCTGTCCATATGGCATCTATATATAACCTGCGGGCTACAAAATGGCTGCTTTCACATGGAGGGCTGTTCCTTTTAAGACCACAAGAGGGTCTCGAACGCAAACTTTGTGTGCGTGCATCCACTTTGTGATCGCGTGGCGTTGGATCGGCGGCATTTTTTGAGTGACAGTTTGGTCCGTTCGGGAGCTCGACAGCTTGTGAGCGATACCCATCAGCGGAGAAACGGGGTGGAAAAAGAGCTCGGTAAAATCGAACTGAGCTTTGTGGGAACCTCGGGGGGAGAAACTTTTTTTTTTTTTTTTTCCTGCGCATGAAAGCGAATCAAGTCTTGGCCTCCTGACAAGAAACCATAATGAACAAACACGGTGACATCATTGCAAGGTTTTGTGGGGCCGAATTTCTCTTGATTGGAATAACGCCTCGGCCTGACTTTTCGTCAAACCGCCTGGCGAAAACTCCGGAGGATTTTGGATGTTTAGGAAAGTGATTTGGACAGCAGTTGCAGACATGATATGAAAATTGGGGGTTGGGGGTGGTGGTGGGGGGGGGGGGGGGGGGGGTTACATACAAAATGCTTATTTGCGGCAACAAATTTGGTATGACGTATGCACGAAACGCAAACAAATGACGATGTCATTCCTGGACGGTTGGCGAAGCAAATTGAGCACGTCACCTCGTGAAACAGACAGTGAGGAGGAGGCACGCCTTCAGCTGAATGATCCCATCGCTGAATCGAGCATTTGGGTTCAAATGGATTTTTCATTCTTGAATACAACAAAACGTGTATGTGAGCCACCTCAATTATTTCTGTCCACTTGTGCTCATCCTCCTTACGTTCGACCGTCGTATCTGTGAGTTTTTGCGTGTGTCTGGCTTGAAAGGGCGTGGCTTTGTCTGGTGAGTGACGTGGGTGTCAGCGAAACGGTGTCGAGCGTCCCGGCTGCTCTAACTTCAGTCCGTGTGGCAGACATTTTCCATCGACTTTTGTCCTCAAACGAGTGGAGTTATTTGATGAAATGACCTAACGACGTCACGTACTGCCGTTTGTAAAAAAAAAAAAAAAAGGTGCGCTCCATTTCTTTACCCAGATGTCTCAGTTGTTCATTGGCATGATGTGCCAAAATGTTTCAACACTCAAGGAATTTGTCTCGGGTAGTTGGCGTCACACTGCTCCTTTTGTGTGTGTGCGTGTGTGTGTGCGTGTGTGTGTGTGTGTGTGTGTCTGTCTGTTATCGTTGTTAATTTTGAACACCCTTGGTTGTCATTGTGATCGGCCGCAGTCTTTTCTGGGCCAAGCTGAGTGAGTTTGGCCGTCTGCGCTCTACCAACAAACCCGCCGCGATAATTAGTGAAAAATTTCACACTGCACATTGTCAGGGATGATGCCCTGACGAATTCTGCCGAGGAGCGGTGGTTTTTCTCTCTCCCTCGCGCTCCCTCTCTGTCACATGCTTAGATTGAAATCTTTCTATGATTTGTAAGGTTTTATTTGAAGACGTTTTTTGGGGGGGGGGCCGGGGTTGACGTGAAGGATGTGAAAGTCCGATGGAAACAATAAATGAAGACAGGACAAGGGCGGAGTTGTTTTTATACCAGTCGTTGCAGTAGTAATTTCATGAAACTAATTTTGGGATTAAATATTTTTGTTGGAGAATAGTTCCAGATGATGTTGGGGACAAAAATGAAAAGAACGCTTTGAGCTTTGCCGAAGAAATTTGCAAACTCTTGTTTTTACAAATCTTCTTCCAGTTGTAATTTCGGAAGAATTGTTCCAAAAAGTTCGAGTCTGAAAATTTTAATTAACTTTTCATTGAAAAAAGGGAAAGAGTCATAGTTCATGTGAATAAAGCCATCATTTTATTTATCTTACCCAAAAGTCATCCTTTTTTCTTTTATTTATTTTTGTATTTATTTTTTAATGCAACAACTCCCTGGGCAACAAATTTAGAAATGTTTTATTTATTTATTTTTAACCTGAAATGCAAGTGAAATTTGTGTTTTTTGGGCTGGTTCTGAATCTGCCTTTGTTTCTTATTTATTTGTTTATTTCTTTCTTTCTTTTTCTCGAGCTCATGAGGTTTTCATCATAAAATAACAATCATATAATATGTACTGAAGGCATCTCGGTTAAATATTTGCTTTTTGCCCCAGTGTAATGTTCATTTGTCAGTCATTTCTGCCACCGCGCCTAATCAGACGCTATTATTATTTTCTTATCTTAGTGAAACCAAAAGTCGTCCCTATTTCATGGCGACTTCGAAACGGCTTACGTGATCCTGCCACCAGCCGCCGCGATTCCCGACGTCAACGGTCAGCGCGCTCGTTGCGATACTCTGGAGACTCCAACACATGTCTTCAATTTCATTTGCGCCCCATTCCCCCCAGATGGGGGAAGCGAGGTGGGGGTCTTTTTTTTTTGGCAGGGGTTGGGGGGGGGGGGGGTGTCTGTGTTTTGCTTGAGGACTCGCTTGAGTTTTTATGCAAGAATAATTTGCACTAAGTAGCCGGGCGACCTGTTTGTTACGCTAGAGCTGACACTTTGTTTATGTTCCTTGAGGAGCATGATGGATGTGCTCGCACTTGATGCTAATTAGAGCAAATTGTAGCAAAGAATGCCCAGAGTCTGCAGTCCGCCGTTCACAACGGTCCCCCGTCGTTGTCCTACAAAGCCTCGTCCGTCCACGGCGCGTCTTCCCAGCTCGGCGCGCCGGGGCCGATGTCCGCGCCGCCAATTAGAAAGCTCGACACAACCGGAGTCCAAGTGGCCGTGAAATTGTTGTTTACTTAGCGAGGCTTCGGATGACCATTAGTGGGTGTCCGGATTAGATGGGGGGATGCAATTCATTGACCAAAAAAAATGTTTGCTTGGCTGCGACGCGATCAAGGAGTCACTGAAATTGTAACGTTATGAATGACAAAGGGAGGAGAAAGTTTGGCTGGTTCTGGGCAAACGTTGGTTTTCCGGAGAATAGTTGCATTGTTATAAAAATATTTTTAAATGCTGTCATTTGAGAAGAACACCTATCAAAAACACATTTTAATCCGAGATGCCTTAGCGCACGTGTCAAACTCAAGGCCCTGGGGCCAGATCCGGCCCGTCACGTCATTTTATGTGGCCCGCGAAAGCAAATCATGTGTGTTCACTTGCATGATCTTGGCTAAAATCCGGACCGAAATGTCAATTGTAACGTATAATAAATAGCGTTGAGATTTTGTATTTCATTTTGTAACTTGAACAACATTCATATGATAGTTGATTGATTTCAAAACTAGTAATCCGTTCATTTGTTTTGTACAAGTAATAATGCGATGAGATGATGAAAGATTTCAAGTTCAAGAAAAATGTCCTCCCAAACGACTTCTAGTCTTGGAATCAAAAGTGGGTTTTTGAAATCATCTACATTGAAAACGAGTCACAATGTACCCTCGCGTCCCCCCCCCCCCCCAAAAGGTGCATCTGCTTCCAAAAAATGTTAGCGCTGTGCTTGCGTGGACGACCGCGACATAACATTCCTATAAAATGGTGGAATCACTGCATCCTTCGGCCACTTCTTCCTGGTCCGATGTTCATGTGGCCCCTAATTTGTCCCCCGCTCACCCCCCCCCCCCTTCATGTGCATTTGACCTCATCTGCTGTTGCGCCCGCACTAATCTTTTGGGAAGGAGCGGGGAAATGAGCTTAGTCAAGCCCGCCAGCTCGGCTTTGGCGCTCGGCTCCAAATGCGAGGTGACCGAAACCAACCCGATGATGAGGAGCCCTCCGACGACGCAAGCCAACGCGCGCCAGTCGTTGAGCTTCACTCTGTCGCGCTGAGCTTCTCGTCCGACGAGAGCAACCCACAGTGTGGCGCGCGTTTGCTTCGTTTGCCGTCAATCACTCAAATTGGGAACCTAAAAACCCAACTTGTCCATCAACTTTTTTTTAGCCCCATTGGATTCTTCCGGAAGGGCGGAAATCCCAACGTGGAGTACAGTGGGGCCTCTACTTACGAAATTAAGACATTTCTTCCAGAACCAATACGCGTTTTCCTTGTAAATGCCCTAATCCGTTCCAAGCCCCCCCGAAATTCAGACATAAATGTTTTATAAAGCATAAAAATACATCAAAGTAGAAACCCAAAGAATAGAGTAAAGAATAAAAATGTAGAATTTATTCCGATACACAAATAGAACTCTTTTCTTGACGTTATAGCTGTATTTGTTTTACTTTGTTTTTGAAAATGCATTTTTAAAAATTCTACAAAATATTTATTTATTTTTTCTTTTCTTTCACTGTCACAGTATTTTCCCCTATTATATCACGCTACTTTTTCCATCGTAAAAATACGTCAATACACTTGGAAGATTACAGCATTTTTTTCTCTTCAAACACTATTTTGCAAAAGTACAACCTTTTTTCCCCTGCCTCTTAATATTACAACTCTTTGTGGTTCTCCAATATCGCCGAAATAAAATGTAATTTTGTTTTTGAAAATACCTTGTAGAATTGACTTCATCCTCAAATATATTCCACTTATTCCAGGACAAAATTATGACTTTGGGGGAGAACAAAATGTTATCCTCTGGAAAAAATTCAAACTTTTTATTTTATTATTATTTTTTTTTTGCTTTGTTCCTATTCAGGAGGTCTGTTGGGAAGACATCTGGAGGCACCTTTTTGCTCTTCCCATCAGAGGCTGAACATCGTAAAATTGCTGAAAACTTTTCGGTGTAAAACTTTTTTTTTTTGCGGCGCTGGATGGAAGATGTTCAGCAGAACCTGACTTGTGTGATATTTTGGCCGGGCGGCTGGAACACGGGGAAAATATACAACCAAACAATGAAGCGGAGAGAAAAGCGCAAGGTGCCGTTGCCAAGGCTTGTTTTTCTTTTTGCGGCCTCAAAATGATTTAGGGCGGATTTTTCCTTTCACTGTTTTCACGGAGGATTAAATGTTTAGGGCTTCTGTCTGTAAAGCCACTTTTGTGTCTTTGTTGGCTTTGGACTGATTTCTTCCAGAAAGGTTTTTTTTTACCCCCCCCCCCCCCCCTGCCTTGTCAATCTGTCTGAAACAATACAAGGAATTGCAGAGTGTACCCCGTGTTCGAAATCATTTTGCATGGAGGGCTTATGTGGAAATAAACATCGGGTTTTTGTTTTTCGACAGAAGTTTTAATGTGTCAGTCGGTCACGGACTGGTTTGACATGAAGTATCTCGGGTGACTCCAATGAAAGAAAAATGACTTTAAGAGGATGCATTATGGAACTTGTCGTGTCGCAGCCTCGCTAGATGTAACCGCCAATCGAAAATGACACAGATAAAATAAAGCTAGGACTCGAGATCCGTACAATAGTCTCTTAGTCACTGAAAGTATTGATTATTTGTGTGTGTGTGTGTGTGTGTGTGTGTGTGTGTGTGTATTTTTATGGTTGTTTTAACTACAAACTGTTTAATTCTCTTAGTTTGATGTTTAGTTTGACAAACTGGGAGTTGCACTAAATAGCTTATTCACAAATTCTACCTTTCAACTGTTGCTTGTGAAATGGGTTGAGTTTAGAAATAGACATTTTTGTTTTCTTTTCTTTTTTTTTTCAGGGCCATTGCCGGTTATTAAGAGTCAAGGGAGCTGATGACAGATATTTGGAGTAAAAGGGAAAATAATAGCATGAAAAAAATCGTGCAGCAAGAATCGTTATACTCAAGTTTTAGTTTGCAAGTAGAAGCAAAAAAAAAAAAAAAAAAAAAAGATTTAACAATCATCCAAAGGACCGCTCGTGTCTCGGAAAACCTCAAGTCCGGCCGCTCGTGTCTCAAGGCCCCCACTGCATGAACGAAGCTTCGCTATCACCTTTTATTGGCCGTGTCAGCTCCCTTTGGCGAAGATGAATCAGACAGGAAAGGTCATAACTTTGCCTGCCAAGGCCTAATTTCCAAGCCATGTTTTTCTAACCTTCATCTTGGGGAGAATCTGGAGGATGCAGTGAGTACATTTCCACCAAAAAGGGAACACCGGTGAAGGGTCCCAAAAGGCCGGTGAGTAATGTCGCTGGCACGGCGCAAGCATACACACAGACTAATGCCGGCTGCTCTTGTGTATACAACAAGATGACAAGGCCTTTTCAGGCGCGGGCCAGATAACTCCATCACCATCGCGCCACGCTAACGGGGCGGCATGACAAGAGGCGGGCGTGTATACACAACTTGGCCATCCGACTGGCAGGCCCGCCGGGGGGCTCCCGTCTCCTTTCCCGCGACTAACTCAATCATGCTCAGGTTTCACTCTCGTCCATCCGAGGCTAACTCGCTTCCTCTATTCGTCCCCTGACCGCCACCCCCCAACCCCGAAATCTTGAACCCAAATCCCACCCATACAGTACTTTTTATGTTTTGTTTTGTTTTCCTGAACATTTTTCATAATACTATTCCAATTGATGACAGTGAAATGCCATTAAGATCAAAAATGTTCATTTATTGTGCAATAATCTAATTGTGACATGTATTTATTACATATTTTGATGCATTTTTATGCTTTAGGAAACATTTATGTCTGAATTTTGGCTGTCTTGGAACGGATTAGGGCATTTACATAGAAAACGCGACTACTTACAAAATGTTCTCGGTAAGAAATTTCTTCCAGAACCAATTAATTTCATAAGTAGAGGTAATACTGTAAATAAATTGCTTATCAGTGGTTCATTTCCACAAGGGGTGCTCAAGTCTGGTCCTCGAGGACCCCTATGCAGCCTTTGTCAGATGTCTCCCTACTCTAACAAACCTGATTGAAATGATCAGGATCCTTCTAACACAGACCGGATGGGCCTCTCGAGGACCGGACTTGGGCCCCCCCTATTTTCCACTAAGTACTACCTCTAAAGTAATATCTGCGTGGACCAGTACCACCTGGCCCGTGGACAGGGACCGGACCGCAGACCAGTGGTTCGGGACCACTGCCTTAAATGATCGAGATACTTCCTTGGTACTAATGACAACTTTCTGAGCTTGGTGCGATTTGGAGAGTCATTCATTCTGAATTTCTCAAACATTTTCAATGTCGAGCTCAAACGTTGGATGAACATGGGAGGGGGAAAAGGAAAAAGATCTTTTTTTTTGTGAGGATTCGTCTTTTTCTCGTCAGCTGGTTACACAAACATCATAAATTGGAACTTTTTTTGTTCCTCATCCTTGCAAATCATCTGATGAGGAGCCTGAAATCGATGGCAGAGATTTGTCAATCGTGTTTTTATATTCACTGAGAACGTGTATCCCGAATCAAGTCGCGACTGAGATCACCTCCCCCCCTGCCCCCCCCCTTTCTTGATGCCGCACCGGCGGTAAGCAGAAGCAGATGTCGTAAAGTTTACAGAAATCGGAACGTTATTTTCCTGTTTCCATCGTATTCTTCTAAACACTTAGGCCAACGCGCTTTGAAGTCACCCAAGAAATCTGAAGTCTGCCGGAGAAACGATACCATCTCCTGGAGCAAAGGGAGCCAGGAAAAGGCAGGGCAGGGGAGGGGGGTAAGGGGTATGGTGTGAGGGTGGGGTGGGAGCGGGGGTCTTAAGCTAACCGAGGGAGGGAGGGACTTGGAGAACAAGACTGCTTGTCGGATATTGTCGGGGGCGTACCTTTCAGCCCTACCTGGGATGGCTGCCATCCTGGTTTGTAAGGCTTAGCGGGAGCTCCGCTGTGGGTCCGATCGCAACTGCAGATAAAGCCCGCGTTAGGCCCGTGTAATGCACGGCCAATTTTAGAACCGGCCCTCCATGTACATAATACCCGGCGGGCATGGCCATTGGAACAACCCCCCTCCGTCCCCCTTTGCCTGAAACCCCTCCTATCTGCCGCCCATATCTTGCACCTTTCCTTTATCCATTAGCACCGCCCCTCCCCACCCGGTCGACAAAACGACTAAAAATTCTCGTAACGTAAACACCCTGCGTTTTTGATCAGAGTGTTTTGAGCCGCGGTTCCCTATAGTCCAAGATAAACAGATACAGTTCTCTCTGTCTGTAAACATCACCCCCACACCCGGCATGAAGCCCAGAGAGAGGTAAGAAAGCAGAAGCGCCATCGATACAAGTGCGAACATCTGCACCGCATTAAGGCTGAAGCGTGCGCTCGGCGGGTTAAGCTGGCCCTTTTGTGATGCTCCCAAATGGATTGTTGTGGCCTGCCAGTCTTAGCCTGGCTCCACGCATCAAGACAATCGGGGTCCGTTTGTCTCCTCCATTAGGGACGTCAGGCACCTGACTCGCTTCGGGTGTGTTCAGAATGGATTCGTACAGATGATCGGAAACAATCTTGACGATGAAACGCGTTCAATACAGCGGTACCTCGACTTACCAATGTCAAAAATACAGTGTGGGCTGCTCCTCCAAGCTCCGAGTTTCCTGAACAGAACACACGAACAGCTTACTCTGCATTTCAAATTGACAACGCAGACAAACATTTTCCACTGGGGAATGATTTAAAAAATAAAAATCAGTTGCGTTCGATTTTCATGCTGATTAAAACTAAAATTGACATATTGATTGCAAAATTGGTGTCAGTTTCCCTCCACGGCTTTTTTAGGAAACTGACATCCTATTGCTCAAAAACTTGGCTTCATCCGCCGAAAAAATGAGCTGAACAGCTGTCAGAGCAGAAATCGTCCGATTGATCGGAGCGCCACAAATTATTTCATTTGTACTTGCACTGTCAATGACAAAAGCGAAGCGTGGAGAGTTTCTGTTGTCTCCAAACGAATGTGATCTTTCATAACCAAAACTACGTTTCCGTCGACACGGCGCCTTATAGTTGCCCGCTGCCGCCTCGACGTCTCCTGCAAATCGTACCAATACAGTTTTTTTTCATAGATGTTGTCTTTTTGTTATTATCCATTTAAGTTGCATGGCGGACCCAAGTCTGACTGGAATCAAGTCGCGTTGTGTTTTGATTTAGGACGCTCTTGTCCCGCTCGTCCCGAGCAGCGGACCTGCCTCCCTTCAGCCCTTGTTGTCCGCTAACGCGATGTGGCACGCGCCATGTCTTCATCGGACCTCCCAGGACCAGCAAGCCTGCCCTTTTCTTGCGCTCTCATGCCCCCCCCACCCCCAACCATGGCCTCTTCCCCTACTCTTTAACATAATCCAATAGAGAGGTTGACAATCACAATTAAGGGGAAAGGGCAGGGGAGCCTGCCCGCCTGCCTTCCTGCCATAATATGGAATTACAAAACCGTGGCCACTTACCCACCCGCGTGCGGTGGGTCTCACGCAATGGTGCATCTTTTGTTGGGCGGCGTCCAACGTACCCCCCCCCCCACATACACACACACATAGCCCCCCCCCTCCTCTGTACAAAACAAAGTGCCTGAGGATGACTTTGGACGCTTGCCAGGTCGGATTGCCCGACGAGAAGCCCCTCTGGCTGCTGGGTCTTAAAGACTGGCTCATGGGAAACGGCTCTACCTCGCATGATGTAGATGTAGAAAGTAGACCTGCAGGTATTTCCGTTCCTTTTTTTTTCCCCTTCCCTTCTTCTTCTTTGCGTGCTTTAATTCTTCTGCACACACTCCTGTGTTGTGATTGGTTGGTGTGGGCTGACGATGCCGGAGCGCTGGAAGGCGGCCCGTGTGATTTTTTTTTCTTTTTTTTTGATGGGGAACATTGGCCATAAATCTCACCGCCATTTTCCATAGGCAAAAAATGGACATCCGCCACCTCAAACAACACACACACACACACACATACAAAACCCCTCTTACGAAAATCCTACTGGGGCTTCCCTGTCGAAGCAGAAGTGTGTCACGATGGGTATTTGCCACCGAAGGGGTGTGTGGGGGCGCTAGAACAACAGGCAGGCAGACCCACCGCATTCCTCCCGATGGCAGGAAGTTGTCCATTTTTTATCCCTGGAGTCAAAAGTAGATCTTAACGGGTCCAAATTTGTATCTGCCCTCCTTTGCAATCATCTTCTGGAGGAGACTTTTTTTTTTTAAGCCAAAGATGAATCAGATAGAACTTGTTAAAAAAATTAATAAATCTTTCTAGATTTATTTTTCTCAAAATCACTTTTTTTCCCGTGTTTTTATTCTCCTTAAAATGACTTTTCTCCTTCTTTTGTCCCCCTTTGCGGTAGAAAATAAGTATCTTCCATCATTACAGTTCTCAAAGAAACATTTTTGCTTGAGGGAAAAAAAATATCCAAAAAAAAAATCATTTTCCCCAATGAAAGTCAGTTTTATTTTTTTGGAGAAAAAAAACGAATTAACATTTAAAAAAAAAATTTTTGTCCTAAAAATGTTTTTTTGCTCTTCCTGGTAAAAATACACCATTCCCCCTTTTCCCCTTAGAAATAAAAAAAATCCCCCTTCAAAGTTTTTTTTTGTTGTTGTTTTTCCGAGGTAGTCAGCACAACAAAAACGCATTGCTCCACATCTCTGTATTTGCGAGTGAAGCAGGCCCAAATGTCGTCGGTGCTCTGTGAGCCCGCCTTACTCTGGTTTTCCTCCATCATGTGCACTACTTCCGCTACATGTTGTCTTTTTGGTGCAAAGGAGGAAAAACACGAGGTCAACGACAGTCCTGGAGGACCCGAGCCAGACCGTAAAAGTTTAGACAAACAAAAATTAGGGTGGGGGGGTAACCTTGGTGGTCCGAGCTTGGGCTCCCTCTCGGTTGATGTTTTCTCTGCCCTTTCGCCGTCTTTGGACAACTGTGCTCATTGATGCGTGACCCGGCCTTGTAGTTTTCTTTGCGTGGACGACTTTTTTAAATTAGGAGCATAACAGAAAAACGGATCAACCAAGCGATAAAATTTGCCTCGAAGTCCGAGACGGGAATTTTAGCTGTCGTTGTGAAAGCTGAGCGACATTTTCGCCACCTACAAGGACGCAGATGTTTGGCCTCGGTGAGCGTCTGCTCTACGAGAACTTATTGTAGCTGTCGAGATGTTTCTGAGACGGGAGAATAATTGTGTTTCTTTGAGGAACAAAATTCCGTTTTTATTTGAGGAAGATGTTTTTTTTAAGTCATTTTGAGGAAGGAAAATCGTGTTTGTCTGAAAAAAGATGGATGTGGGCCTGTTAAGCCATTCATTTTCAAGGAGGGAAAAAAATGTGCTGAGGAAAGTTTTTTTTTTTTGGGCCATTTGGGCAAAATTCTAAATGAAAAAAAATTAAAGTCAATTGCAGAAAAAAGTGTCATGAATTCAGAAAAAAATCATATTTTTAAGAAAATCTGAGTTCATGTCAAATTTTCAAATAAATTGTCATTATGTTTTTTGTTAGGCCTTGTTCAATTTGCAAAAAAAATGTGAGAAATACACATCTTTTGTTCACAAAAACAAATCATTTGAAAAAGTCAAGACCAAAAAAAAAGTCAGTTTTCTTGTTAAGAACATTTTTACCAATGTTTCTTGGGGAATATATGTTCCAGGAATAGGCTTCTTTTTTTTTTCTTTCGTTGATTGCGCAGCATGGCTAGCCTAACGTTTCCACAACATTCTCGCCAAAGTTCGGCCGTTTCAATCGCTCTTGTCCACCCTGCTGTCAAAAATAGCGATTTCCGCCGGAGTGAGTGCTTTGCAACTTCTCAAAGGCTCTCATGCGTGGCGAACATCTGCCGTCGGTTGCTACTGAAGAATCTTTGCGCTCGCCGCATTCCAGGAGAAGTGTCCAACTGGCTTGCTGCATAATTAAAAGCAGAGCAATTTGCGTCCCCGAGAAGTTCACACCATGTTCTTTGCTCGGCGTGATTGAGCCGGTGGAGCTTTTGTGTGCACGCGGCCCATCTCGTCTGGCAATGAATGTGACGCGCTTCTCCTCGTCTGATCTCCTTGTTTGGATCAGCATTGCAACAACAGACGCGACCAGAATCATCTTGCACATCTCAGAAATTTTTTTTTCTTTTTGTGAGGAAAAAAATTAGTTTCGTCAAAAGAAAGTTCTCTGAAAGTGACTTTTTTCACCTCAAGAAATACAACTTGGCATGCAGTACTTTCGTGGGTTCTTCTTCCGGTTGGTGAACGGGGCATTGAATCAGGAAACCATTTAAATAAATTAATTTTGTCCCCCCCCCCCTGAATTGAAAAAAAAAATCGAAAAAAATGTTACCAAACTTTTTGATGATGTTTTGGGTTTTTGCGGAACGGATTAATGGCTTTCCCATTCATTTCAATGGGGAAAGATGAAACGAGACGTTTTGGGTTACAAGTACAGGTGTCAAAATGTATCAATTAATTGACCATCAAATTCATCAACTACTGTATTTGTATAATTGAGTAATCATTTAGAGCTACAATGTACTGTAAAATTGTCCAAATCCTTTGATTTCAGCTTCACAAAAGTAAACAAAATATATCCTTGTATAATATTTGTACTCCTCTATAGAATAAAGCAATTTTTTTGGGGGGGGGGCGGTATCCACCGTTTGACTATGTTAGCGTCAAGCAGAGTAGCAGGAAGCTAAAGATGTTTACGGTGACTTCACTTCCTCGATATGTCGCTAAAGTAATTGCACCATCTGCAATAAAAAAAAATAAAAAAAAGATTCTTCCGACTTTTTGATGACTTTGCGGCATGATTAGAATTCATGGTCGCGCTTGTGCAATGATCCGTCCCGTGTGGAATGAGTCCGTGGGGCAGGTGTGCGCTTGATTCTTCTCACGATGGAGTTGGCGTGTTTGAAATTGTGATGTCGTTTTGGCACCCTGCCGCCATGATGTGGTCCTTGCGTGCACCGCCGTACTCCTTTGAAACTCGCTGTAACTGTTTTTTTTGTTTTGTTTTCTGTGTGTGTGTGTGTGTGTGTGTGTGTGTGTGTGTGTGTGTGTGTGTGTGTGTGTGTGTGTGTGTGTGTGTGTGTTTTTTATTTATGTATTTATTTTTAGGATGGGTAACCTTGAGGCCCAAAATCCATGTCTGGACTTCAGATGGGAAATTTGAAACAAACAAAGGATTGCTTTTGGGGGTCGGAATCAGTGTGTCGCTATAGTGTTGTTAAAAAAAAAAAAAAAGGCATTGCAATTTGTATTTCATTACCTCTGAGTCACAAGTGATTTGAACGCTGCGGTGGAAACCGAAGGCGTCCTGAAGTTGAATTTGATCGGATTTCCTTAATGCAGCTCAGGTCCCAAGATGCTGCGGCCCTCAAACCGCAGCTCCAGGTTTCAAGTGCACTTGGACTTTTTGGGGTGAGCGTTGCTGTCAGGCATTCAGACTGTGTTTTCTTATCATTTTATTATTGCTCTGGTATTTGCATGACATGAGGGTGTTTTTTTTTTAATGTTGGCTGTTGCTTTCAGAAGTACGTGTACACATTCATCGACTTGCTGAGCTTCCATTATCCTCAGTTTATTTTTAAGTAGAAGGACTTTGGGGTGGGGGGTGATAAACTACATGGATTCAATTTTGCTCAAACTACTTCAGGATAAAAATACCAAAGATGAGTCGGGCAGTCGAACTCCAAAATTTGAGTTTCTTTTCGGGGTATCTGGCGCTTCCGGGTGCTCTCGGTCTATGGAATCCTTTTCTCAACCGACTCTCACTTCAAAACCGAGTGCTTGTTTTTCAAGCGGCCTCCCCTCTCGTGTAGTTTCCAACCCGTGGGAGCATCCCTGCCGAAACCGCAGCGGGGCAATAATCACTTAACCCAAATCAGGCGCAATCAGGATGGGCCTGGATGCAGCTGGGAGGCACCCGATCCACAAGGCTGACGGGTGGCAGCAAGTGAGCGGGAGGGGTTTGGGGGGGTGATTGGTTGAAATGATGCTCAGGAAGGATGATCAAGACATCCGCCACCCGTTTTGTTGTATCGTCTTTTCATCATCAGACGTTTTGTTGTGTTTTTTTTTTTTTTGCCGTTGCTCCCCAGGCCCCTGCTGAGTCCCTCAATCTGATCCGGACCCAAGAAGTCGCATCCCATTTTCCCAGGCCATAGTTCCGGTCTTTGATTGACAGCTGAATGGGGCGTGGTTTTTCACCGCATTCAGCGGACACGCCCTCAACGACTTCAAGTCCTGCCTGGTGACCTGCAAATGTCATCCAGGGGGACTTGTCATCTCTCCCAAATGCTCTGAAATTCCACAGCCTGACACTTCGCCTCTTACCTGAATTCTTAGATGACATGATTGAGGAGAAGATGGGTCGAGAGTTGATTCCGCAAAGTGTTGAAGCGCAAACTTTCCTCAACCCTCCGGATCACCTGTGCCTGGAAGCGAATTACCCAAATGCCCCCCATGCCCCCCACCCCATCAATCCACACCACTATGGAGCTTGGACTTCCTCTTTTTTGGACTTGTCCCGCAAATCTCATTGTTTTGATTCTCGGCCAGTTTCTTATGTTTTGCTTCCTTCTTTCCATTTTAGTTTTGATAGGATAATTGACGAAAAGTCGCAGGTGAAGTCAAACGCCCCCCCCCCCCCTCCCCACCCCCTCCACTTTTTTTTTTTTTTTTCTAAATAGGTGCTGAGTGGAGGGTTTGAGGCGTGCTCCTGCTCTGTTGACTTAAGCGCTGGGACCCGGCCATCAATCACCCCACCGTGACGGCTCGGGTCGCCCCCGCGCCACCCTTGCACCCACCGACCCTCGATGTACTTTATCTACCAGGAAGTTGGCCTATATTTGACTCTTCTTCTGTACCTTTTTATTGACTTGTTTCTGCATCGTTTCTTTTAGGAAGAAAAGTTTGAGGATTCCGTGAATTGGTCCCTTCTTCTTCTTCTTCTTCTTCTTCTTCTTCCGAGATTCAAGTGGAATGATGGTATTCATCAAAGCGAGCTCACTTAGGCCCGCGCAAAAATGGCTGAAACAGTTTTCATAAAACTTTCTCGAGGGCTGCACAGCATAGGCAACATTGTAAACTTGACGCAGGGAGGAAGATGTCAGTGAAGTCGTTTATCTTCAAAACAACTCAAAAATGTATCAGGGGAGCCAGTGAAGGGATGCCAAAGTAGAAGTGATGTGCTCCCTCTTACGAGCACCAGTCAAGAGGTGAGCAGCGGCATTCTGGAGCAACTGGAGACGCTTCATGGAGGATTGGCTGGTTGTAAAGTGCCATGACGGTCATCCAGCTGGGATATGACTTCATGTGATTTCAAATCGTTGACCAGTTCAAGACTTTTGGCTTAAGTTAAGGTGCCTGGGGGCCCAAGTCCACAGAATGGGATGTACAAGGGCCAATGTGATCAAACACCGTCACTTTTGTCTTCTTTTCATTGAAATTCAAGAAATTTTATATCCATCCAGGTCTTGATTTCCTCCAGTCATGGGCAATTTTGAAGAGGTGGTGAATTTGTCACAGACACAATGTGTGTAGTACCATGCATTAGTTGACATAGTAACGAAACATCGCATTAAAATATTCTTGGTATGTGTTTTTGTTGTTGTTGTTTTCAGCAAAAACCACTTTTTACTCCAATTTGGACAAAACGTTCTCAAAGGAAATAGCCGTCAACGTTTCCAAGCGTCCTGAACTGGTCGCTTTTAATTCATTTGTTTCTGCCTCTGCTTTCTTTTGGAAATTGGGGGGGAGCCTGGGAATCGGTTTTAAATCCTTCCGTTGGACTCCCACCCCCACCCTCCAAAACCGCCGCAGCATTTGGAAAGCGGTCCTTTGCAATTATCTTTAATCATATGCGGCCATCCCAATCAGGGCCCGGCTCTTGTGATCACATTTGCACGGTTTCAGGTTCTGCCCCCTTACGGCACGGCTGGTATATCCAGCAACAGAAGTGTGGGGGGGTTGGTTGGTATGGACCACCTGGACCTATTGTGACCGTTTCTGTCCCTTTTCTCAAAACTTGACATCAAACTTTCTCCAAGATTGGGCATTTTGCGAGGAGAAAATGTGCGTTTCCGGGTGAGTTGCAAAGCGTTTAAGCAGAATTCCCCTTCCAGCCGAAGCGGCCCACCCAGCCTGTGTGAGAGCGGCCCTTCATTTGTCTTTTCTGTGCACGGTGGAGGTCTTGTCGTGTTTGCTTCTGCTGTTCCATGTGCCCATGCTTGTGTAGACGGCTGATAAATTCCCCGGGCAAAATCACAAACTAAAGGCTCTCGATGAAGGATTTTGACACTCCTTGGTCGATTTTTAGGCCCCCCTGAGAAGTTTCCTGGAGAGGGCAAAACGGAAGACACGGGTCGGGTTTGAGTGCATCTAATGCTTGGGTCTCCCACGTAGTTGAAATCTGAGCCTCCCCTTTCTCGATGGAAAATGCAACTGTTAGCCGCAATGTCATAACGATTCCAGGAAGAAGCTGCTTCCTTGCGTCACGAAGGACTACCCTTCCCACAATCCACCGCAAATCACGAGCAATTGCCGCCGACTGGTCGTGTGCCGGCGGTCGTCGCTTTACGGCAACTGTAGTTCAGTCCTTGGCTTTAGAAAACCTCACTGGTGACTTTGCAGTTTCCCGACCTGGTTTCATGACTCTATTGGGTTTTACTGACTCGATCGAATCTCCATAAAAATCAGACGAATAAATCGGCAAAAAAATTAAAAATAAAGCCGCAAAAAAATCATTAAAAACACGACAGAAAGATTCATGAAGCTTCACGAAACACTTGAGCCGTCCGTACAGTAAGCGCAAAGGAAGATCGCGGTGAAAATTGTGAGACTCCTGAAATTGTTGAGGAGGCAACGTCGAGGTTCAGTTGTCTTTCAAATTCATTGAGGCAGTTTTAATCGGAATGATGAATGATCGGAATAAAATACTGCAACTGGTAAAAGTTGTCTCGATTACACCCGAAAGGCTAAGCCAATTCTCCCAAATTGTTTTTGAGGGTCCGGCATGGACAAAAGGGTAGCTACATAAAGTCTTTTTAGTCTCCTGAATTTGTCACAAAAACTAAGCCCCTATCCCACCGAGGGTCAAACAATCGCCACTGTTGGCGAAGGTAGAAAAATGCGCGTTTACGTCAGAGTTCGTTCAAAGTCGCAAATGTTCGCGAAGCGTTTGACAACAGTTTTTGTGATTTTTCTTGTCGCAAGGAAATTGCCAACACGCCAAGAAAAGTACAGCCCAAAATCCGCCGAACCTTGGCAACCTTGAACGAACTCTGACGAACTTTGACTTGCACGCAGTACAGGGCTACCTCTACTTACGAACGTCTCTTCGTACGAAATTTTCAAGTTACGAAACGCCCCATCAGGAAAATATTGCCTCTAGTTACGAAAGAAATGTCAAGATACGAAAGGTAAAAATAGTGTTTTTTTTTTCTTCACCTAACCTTCCAGCGAGGTCCAGCACGGGAAAAGGAAAAATTGGCAAACGGTTGTAAAACTCCCGAAATGAACAAATCGCCAAGAAGCTGCGCTTGGTGAACTTTGGTACGCATTTGCCTTTTTTTTTTTTCATAGCCGATGAACATTTCAAGACACTTTGCGCGCCTTCCATGATGGTGTCGACGTTGTCGGACCTTGACGGAATGGCGTCTTCTTTCGGCGTCACGGCAGTTGCGTCCGTCTGTTCCGCCGACTTTTGGTTCGCCGGGCTTGAAAGGCGGCTTTATAACGGCTTTCCATGACCTCAAGCCGGTACCTTCTCTCCCTCGTGCGTACGTGTGTGTCTGACATACATTTGTGTGTGTGTGCGTGCATTATGACTGCTTTCCATGACCTCCAGCCAGGACCCTCCTCGGCGTCCCGCCTGGCTTTCGCAGCGCTTGTTTAGACAACAGTGGCGCACATGTTGGCTGAAATATGGCCGGCGCGCTCGCTTTGCTCGGGTGAATTAAGCTACGGCATCTGTGTGTGTGTGTGTCTGTGCGCTTGAGTAGCGGCTCGTTGATTTATCCATATATTTAAATGATTGATTTAGGGGTCGGCCGGTACAGCACTTGTCGAAGCGGCGGGGAGGCGGCGAGCCGGGCGAAGAAGGGACAGAATTCATATCTCCCAACGCCATATTTGCTCCACCCGTCCCGCCGGGTCCCGAAATGAATTATTCACGAGCCGGGCCCAAGACGGATGTCTTGAACGACGTACGGATTGCTTTTTAACGCGCTCCCTTTTCAAATGAGCGATGAAATGTTGTTTATTATCGTCGCGAGCAATCTGTTTTTGTGCGCACTCGTCTGCTAAAGTCTGAAAGGGGGGAAAACGTAGGGAAGGACGCGGTCGGGCCGTCGTGTTGCTGCGGTGGGAGCGTGCGCGAGGCCTTCGGGTGCCAGCGTGTTTTATTGCCCGACTCGTTATTAAATGGCGCTGCCGGGCCGGGACGTAACATTCCAGCCCCCCTTTTGAAGTGTCCCTCTTTTTGAGAATACGTTGGCCTCACCAGCCCCAGTAAAACATTAATTTATTTCTTCCACACACCCATTTTTTTAATATCCGGCAGTCTTTTTATGCTTTTTATGTTACCACAAAAGTTACCGAGACATTGTTGAAAAATTACACAAGCATATTTTGCCAAACTGCTAAAAGAGGCTAATGCCGTTCGCGCTGCTCGAAAATTTTCCGACGCGTGCTGATTGGGTTTTTTTGCTGTCCAGGTTACGAGAAAATTTGAATTTGTTGCTGATTTTATGAAACTGTGAGTGGAATGAAAAAAGTCCTCATCGAAGCTAGCTCTCAAAAACTGTTTTAACCAATTGTTATGAGTAGCATGGACAAAGCGCAACATTTTCCCACTGGTGCAAATAACTTTTTATGCTATTTATTGGTACAAATGGCAACTAGCACGTCTTTTGTTTTTTCCAATAAATGTAATTGTGATCGCTCTAGTGAAAACTGGAATGAAAACGGTTGCTAGCTTGATTGTCCAAAAACTACAAAACCATTTTTTTGACAGAACTTTTGTAGTTAAAAATGAACCCCCCAAATTTTCTACAGACGGGATTAATTTTAACAAAGCCATTTTTTTTCGACAGTTGCAGATTTCATTGTTATGCTATTCGTATCACTCGCAAGTTCGTATTTTCTGCTAATTTGAAGAAATTCTCATTGGATCAAAAACGGTACTTGTAAAAACTAGCTATGTAAAACTGTTTAATCGGTTTCATAAAATTGATCATGCCGACAAGTGCTGATAAAATAAAATATTCACGTTACTACAAAAGCGAAACAAGTTTTTACATGCAATGTAAATTTGATAGTCATGAAAAATTGGAACGAAAACTGACGCTAGCTTGATGGTGAAAACTGCATAATCACTTCACAAAACACTGCAAAGTAAAATTTGACTGTACATTCTTTTCTGTGGGGGCTGATTACCGTATTTTCACGACTATAAGGCGCCATTAAAAGTCTTAAATTTTCTCCAAAATGATGCAGAGCGTCTTGTGTATGCGCTGAGTTCCAAAACCTGACTGACAGCCGACACGCTGTTTATATAGAGAAAAGGCGGAAGTGACTGTGGACAGGCATGCGGCAAAGAAGTCGGCCAATCAGTGAAGGGTGGGCGTGTATATATACATATATGGAGAGAAAGAGAGAGAAAAGGCAGACGTGAGTGACAGGCATGCGGGGAAGAAGTCCGCCAATGGGTGAAGGGTGGGCGTGTAAGTGGACGCTAAAGGGATGCTACAAGCAGGTACCAACACCTGTATAGAGTGTGGCTATGTGCATTGTTGCAAAACAACTTCGGTTTTGGTTTCTAAGAACCCCCGAAAATAAATTCTACAAAGAGACACGCCTACGAAGCTCAGTTCAAACTTCAAGCCATCGGTTATGCTTTTGGCATGCGTGCCCATCTCACAGCAGCGGTGAAAAAACAAGTCAAGCAAATGAACTCTGAGCTTGCCGTTATTCCCGGAGGCTTGACTAAAGAACTCCAACCGCTGGACATCGGCATCAACCGGGCGTTCAAAGTAAAGTTGCGAACGGCATGGGAACAATGAATGATCGATGGCAAACACAACTTTACAAAGAGTGAGAGGCAGCGCCGGGCGAGTTACGCCACAATTTGCGAATGGATTGTGGCTGCTTGGACGAACGTGTCTGCTTGCACTGTTGTTCGAGTTTTTGGCAAAGCCGGCATCATTTCTGTGGAGCCACATGGCAATGAGAGTGACTGACAACGAGAGGGAACACGGCGTTTTTGATGGATTACCGGTACTTGCACAATTGTTCAATTCTGATACAGAGGATGAGGACTTTGATGGATTTCTGGGTGATGATTGATCGAAAAACGTGAGTACATTGTACGATGGCTAAATAAAATACAACGGAACTCAGTTTTGCTTCCGTTGCCTTTTTAAAAACGTGTTTTTAGCTTGTATCTGTATGTCTTGGCATGCTACCGTATGCTTCAAGCTAACGTGTTTTTAGCGTGCGCGCATGCATGCCGTATGTTTAAGCTGGCGTATGTTTTACCACTTTAAAATTGCACCCAATAATACAGTGCGTTTTGTCTATGTGTAAAATACAGAAATAGCACCCATTAATGAGACTGCGCCCAACCATACGGTGCGCCGAATGGTTGTGAAAATACGGTACTCTTTTTTGCTGTTCATGTAACAAAAAAAAATTTAATTTCTTTCTGATTTGATCAAATTTTCCTAGTCAAAGCTAGCTCTCAACAACTGGTTTAAGCAATTTTCATAAAATGGCACAGGCAAATAATAATCAGGATTTTTACGTTATTCGTGTTTCGAGAAAAAGTCCATTTTAGTTTAGTTTGGAAAACGGGCTCCTAGTTAGAGAACCATTTTTCACAACGCTTTGCTAGTTTAAATGTGTGAATCTCCTAAAATTTTCCTGACGTTTCACCTTACAAGAAAAGTGGAAATGTTTTTGAATGAGTCTTTTTAAATCATAACACGCCTAAACGGCAGCTTATGATTCATTTTACCCATTGGGTTGACTTCTGAGAATTGCTTCCCTTGGGTACCTGGGGAAATTATTTTCATCTATTTGCCATAATCATTTCCTGTTTCGTTACCCCCCCACCCACCCCTCCTCCGCCCGCTCGTCTTTTCCGTGCCTCGGCAGCTCCGCCGTCTCTTTGCGGGCTCCAGTTTTGAGGCATAAGCGAATAATTACCTAATTGCCCCTCTTGATTGAGCTCAATAGGAAACATTTCAATTAGGGCTAAAAGTGCGCAAGGAGGAAGTAGGCTCTTACAAAGGGAAACATTCCTTGTCATGCAACTGTCAGCCCACACCGGCAGACGGGATTAACTGGATAGTCGCGGAGGAAACGGCGAGGAAGAGGGAGCTTGTGTTGAGGGGGCGGCGAGATCGAGGGGGGGGGGGGGGGGTCGGGGAGTGAATGTCGGACCGTTGGGAATGGTGAGGGCGGGGGGCGGGGGGGCTGCGAGAAACGATTTCTGCAATTACAGCGATATCTAAACACCCCTCCCCGCTGATATGATTTCCCCGTCCGGATAACACGGAGTCTTTGCTCGGCTGCCTGTTCCAAAATTACAGCCTGAGAACGTGCTAAGGAAGAGGACGGCATCGATCAAAACTGAGCTTTATTTTTAGAATTTTTTTTTTCCTCCGTCGTGGCCACGGCGGTTGGTCTCTGCATGTCAGTGGGTGACGATCGCGCAAAGAATTCAACCAAAATGATTTGCTACTTCTCAGTGAAGTCACGTCAGCGCCGACACCAAATGATGTTAGCCATGCTAGCTAGCTTCTTAGCTAGTTAGCTGGATCGTATTTCGCCAAGGACTCGAGTGTCTCATGACTTGAGCTGCCATTTTTAGGACTTGGTTTCCAAGAGAATCGACTTGACTTACATTCTACAGGACTTGACGAGTCATTTTGTTCAGTTTGAAAACTTCATTTGAACATATTTAGCCTTTTTAGAAAGGAAAGGAACAGAAAAGTTTTTGTTGTTGTTGTTTTATTTGCGCCCACCTTAACACCAACAGTGATGGGAGCATCTCGGAAGATCATTAATTTGAATGAACGGATTATTGTGGATGACGGTGGTAAAAGTAGGATAGCAACAAGGATAAAGACACAACAACGTTGGGCGCGTTCGGAAATACTTTTTGAAACTGCGGTATTCACCGTAATTTGCCATTTTGGACAACACGAAATGCAAAGTCCAGTCACTCGGCGAATTGTCTTTGTTCAGCCTAAGCCAGCAGAATTGGAGCTAGCATGCATGCGCCCTTTGTTGAGCACGTTCGCCGCCAGACCCGTTATGACAACTCCCAGCGCTGACTTGATTTAGCCAAGGCAGGACGCACACATCCGCTGTTCTAATTCACTAATTTGTGTTTGTGCATTGGGTGACAATTGTGACAAATGACTGGCCTGGAGTGAAACGCCAAACTCTGAATACCCCCCCCCCCCCCTCCCTTCACACCCGCCCCGCCCGCCTCCCTCGCTTCCTGCTGGACTCGGCCTTCTCACTCAGGTGTGCGCCGCGGAGAAGGGCTTGCATGCCAAATGAGCTGACAGGGGAGGACAAATATTTGTTTAAACTTGGATTTTTATTGATGGAAGCTTGAGTGATCATTAAGTGGGCATGGTTTGGCTTCCATGCCCCCCCCCCCCAACCCCAATCCCCCGGCCGCTCCGCCTTGATGGGTCTGTTCCGTCCGGGCGATTTTTCATTTTAAGCATATTCTGTCATCCATAAGCGAGTATAGAAGGCCAGGCAGCTGCCGGAGGAACCCGGCTAATTTTACTTACGATCCCTTATGCGAGAATTACGGATTTCATTCTCCTATTGAGCCTCCTGCCGCACCCCGTCCAAGCCACTCTCAACCACCCAAGGAAGCGTGCTTATGTTTCTACTTGGAAATATCCTTCTGTGAGACCAGCATAGATTTAGGATATAGTCCTCATATGGAGCGACTTAGCCTCCTGCCGCATCCCATCTAAGCAACTCCCGGCCACCTGGGCAAGCTCAAAGCGAGCTCTGTTCCCTTCCGCGAGAGCGGCAAATAATCTCTGATGTAATCCTCATCTGGAGCTGTTTAGCCTCATGCCGCATCCCATTTAAGCAACTCCCAGCCACCCAAGATGGCCTGCGACAACGAGGTAGCATTGAGGACATATCCTCATCAAGCATTTGAGACTCCTACCCCATCCCGTCTAAGCATCTCCTGGCCACCTAAGCAAGCCCGCTAATGTCTCTACTTGGGAAGCTATTCCACTCCGTTCTACAAGAATATTGTATAATTTAGGATGTAATTCCCATCTGGAGCCGCCGATTTGGATTAAGCGGCACCTGGCCGCCCGTCTACTTCCTCCCCTGTCAAGAAAGGCTGCAAATGTCTCTCTTTGGAAATGGAGTTCCATTCCCTGATGCAAGGTCGCCCGGCATGGAATATAGAACCGTGTCTCTAACCCTATCAGTTTGACCTCCTGCCACATCCCATCTAAGCAACTCCCAGCCACCCGAGGAACCCTTCCAATGGTTCCGCTTGGCAATGCGTTCCATTCCCTTTTTGTTACAACAGCATCGAATTTAGGATGAAGCACTCATATGGAGCAGCTTAGCCTCCTGCCACATCCCTCGGAAGCAAGTCGGGGTTGAAAAGCTCTTTGCACCTGTGGCAGGTGTCGCCTCCATTTGAGTTTTCAGGGCCATCCTCGGCAAGGTCGCTCAGCGCGCACTGGGCAAAATCGTTCTTTGTTGTCCTTTGGCCTCTTTCAAAGTATTTCCACGTGGGCTCTGCGTCGGCCGCCGCGTGTACGTGTGTGGCTTTTTCCTCCGTCCTCCTCTCAGAAGGTAGAAGGGGCTCATGTTCGCTCTCTAACTCGTCCCGCTACGAGGTCAATTGCAACCAGTTGGCCGCCAGTCTGCTCCAAAGTAAACATTTGCGGAGAGGCGACTGTACAGGCAGGTAGCTGGGGGCCTTATCAGCCGCAACCCCCCCCCCCCCGCCCCCAACCGCACCCCCGCCACATTCATCCCTGCTTCGTGTGTTCCGAGCTCCTGACATATTGCCTCTCCTTCTCGTGTCTGCTCTGGATCATTTAAAATTACCCAACGGTTAGACAAAAACAAGCTCCGTGCAGTAAATACAGTAATCCTCTTTCTGTTTAGCAGAATTTTCTGCAAAACACGTTTTCATTTTCCAGCCATTTGTTTTTAATATTGCAATTTGCTTTACAGTATGTTTAAAAAGTGTCTTTAAATGGGTTTTGGTGTGATAACAGCAGGAGGGAGCTTGAGTTTAAGGATTAAACCAGGGCTGGTCAGTACTTTTCCACTGAGGGACACGTACACAAAATACACAAAAAAATGTCTTCCATTTTGATGGAGAAGGCGCCTTAATCATTTTTTTTTAATCTAAAAACTGAAAAATGTATTATAAATTAAAACCCCAAAAACTTGACTTTCAATGTTTTAATTTTCATTCAAAATATACATGTAGCCATTTTTCTTAAACATTCAACTAAGTAGCAAAAGTAAAAGTAGCTTGATGTCTTTTTTTGCACATTTAAATGGAACAAAAAATCATTTTAATAATTTAAAATATCTTCAGGTTGTGTGTGTTTAAAGCCCGTCGGTAGGAGTGAGTTATTTCTATATATATATATATATATATATATATATTTTTTTTTTTTTTTTTTTAATGGTGTCTCTATCGCAGACCTTCATCTGAAACTTGAATGGAACTTCTGCGCTAAATCTCACTGTACTCACAAACAAACTTTTTCTCTCCTTGTGTAAGCTGTTGCTTGTATGGTTTTCATTTGCTTCAGATTCTTTGCAGCAGCGCATCGGGGTTGTGCCAGGCGGGGTCCAGAGAGCCCTTTGAGGCCGATGGCAAACGACTCGTTTAACTCGGGGGAGCCCGCTGTCTGCGCAGCTCACTTTTGTCTACATTAATCAAAGGCGCATTTCCTCGCGACGGCTATCAGCGAGGCTAGCTCGTTAGCATAATGAATGCAGAGGTAGGGCAGGCAGTGGGGGTGGCGGGGCAGTCCGGAAAGGAGTTTGTTGTGTCTGAGGAAGAGTTTCCCGCAGAGGCTGTACTAGTTTCTTGCTTTTCAACCAATGTTAACTAGCTTTTCTAGCCAATGAGACTGCGAACCGGGCAAAAGAGTTGTTGGGGTTGATTAAATCGCTGTTCTTTAAACCATTGGGAATGTTTCTTTTCAGAAAAAGTTTTTTAAAAACTTGCATGAGCGCAATATCAATGGCAAAAGACGGTCAGGAAACTTGACAGAGGCATGGGTCGTTTTAGCGAATCCAGAATCCAAAACCATCTTGAAAACAACAAAGGAGTTGATCAGGGCCAAAAAATGGAAAGTTTGACACTGGCCAAGTTCAAAACTATTTGAAGGACACTGCGGGACAGTCTTTGAAGTGCTCTGCGATTGGTTCGATTCATATCGCGTGATATATGGATGACATGTCGCGATGCGACGTCTTTGTTTCCGCCATGTTTCGAGTGCAGGCCTGCGGTAGCCTTGGTCAATGTTTGGCATTTTGTAAGTGGAGTTTTTGGTCCAATGGTTTATTCTGAGGCCGCAGGCTGATCCAACCGCCCCGGATGAGGAAAACCCGGAAAGACGAAATCACACAGGAGATGAAATATTAATGAAACAAAATCTAACAATGTTATCACGCTTTGTTATATATAAATAAGTAAATAAAAATAGCTTAGCCATGACGACGACGTGGTCCAATGAACATCAAATATAGCTGTGGTGGTACATCTACTTACGTACTTCTCTTCATACGAAATGTTCAAGTTACGAAACGCCTCAGCAGGAAAATATTTGCTCTTGTTACAAAAGAAATTTCAAGATACGAAAGGGAAAAATACAGTCCGGGCTGCTAGCTGCAGCTCTGAGTTTCCTGAACGCAACATATTGAGAGCTGTTCTGCCATTGGCCATTACCGACAAAAGCAAACGTCCTTGTTCAGGATCAGTTCTTGACAAAACGCCAGGCAAAAACCAGAGGGCAAAAAACGATGAGGATGCAGTTAAAAGTCAAATGACCATCATTTTTATTCGTTCCTCTATTTTTTTTTTTGGGACAGTATGCACAACTCTCATTTATTGTGCAATAATCTAATTGTAACACGTATTTGTTCCAAATTTTGATGCATTTTATGCTTTTGAAGACACTTATGTCTGAATTTTGGGGGCGCTTGGAACGGATTAGAGCATTTACATGGTAAACGCGTCTCTACTTACGACGTTTTCTCGTGAAGAAATTTCTTCCGGAGCCAATTCATTTTGGGAGTAGAGGTACCACGGTGTTGTGAAATGAAAAAAATATCCCTTACAGATCATATATTCTGGAACTAAATTCACTCGTGTTTGAGATCGAGATTTGGACCCCCAGAAGCGGGATGCGGACGGACTAACCGCGAGCCACCATGCTGCAGTCAATTCTCCATTGCTAGCCAAAACACATTTTTTTGAAATGAGGAGGAGACATTCACTTTTTCACTTTCAACCAGACTTCCTCTCATTTCACCCTGGGGGGTGGGCAATGTTTTTTTTTCTTCCCCCCCAGAGGGTGGGCTGCTTCTCTAATGGAGTGAAAGCATGCAAGTCAGCCAGCCAGTGGGCGTGTCCATTCATACAGGTGCTTATAATTTGCAGCACGCGATTAATCATTGTTGTGTTTGGCGGTGACATCTTGTTTAACGAATCTGTCCATCTCTGTTGCGGGGGGGGGGCACAGCCCCCCCCCCCCATTATTACGTCTGCGCGCGCGCATCCAAAAGGCACCGACCGCGCGCCCTCTGAGACGTCGCCGTGATTTAAAGCCTCAAAGAAAACAACATAAGGCGGCTCGTGTCTATTCCAAAAACTCAAAGAAGCCAACATGTGTCCGAGCCCGCCGCACAGAGGCGGCCGTGTTTTTCACCTCCGTCTGTGTGTGTGTGAGTGTGTGTTTGCTTTGGGTGGAGGGCAACAGGCTGGTCAGCGTGGCTGTAAATCAGAGTCTTCCCTGATGGACGTCCAGCTAATCTGTCCCTAGTGTGTCATTACGCTCAACCTCCCAGATAGCCACAGAGCCTCTCATCTCATCTCTCTCGCTCTCTCTCTTTCTCTCACACACACACACACACACACACACACACACACACTCAGATCCGCAGTGGGGGCAGCTTTGTGGAAAGACAGTAACACAGACACACATGTTGAACATAAACCGGTCGAACCGGTGTCAAGAGTTCACAGTCAGCATCTGTCTTAGCCCCCCAAAAAAAAAATAAAAAAATAAAAATAAAAAAATGCCCACAAAGCCGGCCTGAGACGTTGGAGCACGTGCAGCACATGCCGCGCAGCTACTCGGGCACGAGCTGGGCTTTTATTCTTTGCTTTTTTTTCCCGTTTGGTTTTGTTTTTGTTTTCCGGCATGTCGCGACTCGTCCTCGCCGTCTAGCATGAGAGGCCTCACACGTCGTGATGACATCCCCAAAGGTGCCGTCTCTGCCATTTACGAGCCCTGACCAACTATTTTGAAATAACGTTCGACTAACTTGAAACCGGAGTTGACATTCTTTTGGTTCACTGGCAAAATAAAATAAAATTAAATTAAAAAACAACAACAATTTCATCCAGCAAGAAGATCTTCCACAGCTTTACTTATTTTTTTTGAATAAGGCAAGATTTGTTAACGCTCTTCCCCGCTTTTTATGGTATCGCCAGATCAGAAACGAACTGATGTTAGCTATGCTAATTTGCTCGGTATCTGCCTCCATAGCATCAGTAAGATTGACTTCCCCAATTGCAGATGGGGCTCACTCGCATCGGTGGTTGCAAAAGATTATTTCAAGTGTACCCGCAATGGTCGGAAAGAAAATATCAACGGTTTTTCAAGAAAAGCCCTCACTTACATTTTTGTTATTCTGTTGAACATAACTCAAACTATTCACCGATGTGTTTATAGCCTTATGTTTAGTGTTGCATTACGTCCAGGGTCTTGCGGATCCTAAAAAAAGTTTTAAATCTGTTCTTTCTGGTGGTCAGTGAAAAGGTTTTGGTCATTTTGGCATTTGCGCTATCCTGGGAATGCCTCCAGATCCCCCTCGGAGGAGCTGGACGAATTGACTGGGTCGGGGGAAGGTGCCCTGTTGTCCTCCGCGGCCTGACCTTGGATAAGCAGAAGAAAATGGATGGATGGCATATATACCCCCCCCCCCCAAAAAAAAAAAAACATATATTGACTTTTGAGAAAAAAAGATATCCCCAATGTTCAAAAATAAAACGGATCCCCAGCATATTTTGGAAAGGTAGCGACAGGATGTAATGTATGCGTTTCAGGAAGTTACGACGACATCTTGCCAAAAGCCCCCCACCCCCCTTTTTTTTTTTATCGTTTTATCAGTCAAACTGGCCGCTCGTCATGAATTATTTCAGCTTTTTCGTAAGGCGACACCAAGATAAAAGCGATCGCAGCAAACCGCGCGCAGTTCACTTGGAGTTTGTCCAATGCGGTCACCGTGACCCCCAAATTACAGGACGAGCGAGTCGTTTCTTTTCCGTGCCGCTGAATTCCATTAAAGACTTCACTCGACGTCGCTTTGAATTCGCGTGTTTTTCCTCGCTTGCGCCGACAAATCCGTGCTCGCCGCCGCGCTGTGTCGTGATGAGTCTTTTCGAGGCTCCTCCCCGGAACACCGAAACGCCGGAAAGCAGAGGAGCCATCATCAGATGCCACCAAGTGACTTTAAAAAAAAAAAAAATGCGGCTTTACTCCTCTGCTGAAAGTGAATCTGAGCCCAACGAACTCTGGGAATGTTTGCTTGACCTTTTCAGTGTCACCTCGGACCTTGAAAGTCGAGCTGTCATTCATTGCCAGTCGAGCGGTTCCAGCTAAAGTCTTTCTAATGGCCGCTAACGTTGACTTAACACTCCAAGACTGCGGCGGCAATAATGACTCGTATAAGCCAAGTTTTTTTGTTTGTTTGTTTGTTTGTTTGTTTGTTTTAATTCACAATTATCTTCAATTCCTCATGCAATCACAATTCAGGAACTATTCACACCTGCGCAATAATTCGGTATCAATATTGATCCCGATAGACAGCTGATCACTATCAAGAGAAATTGCACTCAATATAATATGGATTTTTGTTTTATTTAATGAATAAATTGCGTCCCAAAGTTTAATTGAGGCGAAGACAAGTTCTCCCACCGCAGGCAAGTTCTGTTAACGCGCTGCTGTTTCCAAGTACGTAAACAAAGATGTCACGGCGTGTTCCCGACGCAGCGGTTTCAATACTGTGTTTGAATACAGGACAATTAATGATTGAATGAAAAGGTATATAAAAAAAACACCCAAATTAAAGTTTGGCAAACGTTAAATCCAATTAAAGTGACCCTAGGCAGTGACCCCCGCGTTCCACTAGAGGGAGCCGCTTACACTTTGGAACTCAAACTTGATTGAAAGTTCTTTGTCATGCAGTCACAACCACAAACTGACGTTACACCAGGCAGACGGTTGCAGGCCCTCAATTTTCAACTTCAAGCCCCGCTGCGTATGCAAGTCTTGCTACATGGAGTCAAAGTCCCCCCCCCCGCCCCCCCCCCCACTCAGGCGTTCTTCATAGCTTCATGCCTTGAAGAAGAAGAAAAAAAACAACCAACCCACGCTCCCGTTCTGGTTGTGCCACCGCGACTTGAACGTCACGCGTAGCCAGCAACTCCCACGAGGACGGACCACCATGTCGGATTACGAGATGCATCACTGGAGGATTCTCCCCGCGGTTATTTTCATTTGCATTGATCTTTTTTTTTTTGCGTACACTTGGGCGGCGTCCCGACGTTGACGCATCCCGACCTGGCGAGACTTTTGAAATCGGGACCCAAAGGCCCTCCAAACGCGGATCCAGACGCACTTCTACCTCTGTCCGAGCAAACAGCTGACGCACCGGGGGCGGGCGACTTAAGAGAGAAGGCGTTAACAACTAATTAAACAATTTACAGCCTCACTAAAACCATTATTGCTGTACGCTCACCATGATGGCCTCTAAAGATCCACTTTTATGGTCAACCGTGTTGCGAAAAGACTCAAACCAATTTTGGTGGGGGGGACCTCAACATACCCCAAAACTTACTTGCTTTGTGCAAGGGTGTGTATCTCATAGAAGTAGTTTCACATTGTCTAGATAAATTCAAACATGTATTTTTAATCTGATATCTCAGATGAAAAATCTGAGATTTCAGATTCACAAAACATTTATGTCTGAATTTCGGGGGGGCTTGGAACAAATTAGGGCATTTTCATGGAAAACACGTTTCTACTTTCTACTTACATTTTCTCGTGAAGAAATTTCTTCCCGAACCAATTGATTTCATAAGTAGAGGTACCACCGTACATCATAAGAGAACGTATGAAAAAGTCTGAGGAACCACACCTGAATTTGAAGCAGCCATTTTGAACTTATTCCAGAATTTGCCCCAGGAGGCCCTATTCGGACTGCGAATTTTTTTTTAACATGCTGTTACAATAACCCCCCCCCCCCCCCAAAAAACAATGCATTTGCAAAATTAAAAAAAAACAAAAACAAATTGTTTTTCTTTCATGCTCATCCACAAAGACCACTGGACACGTTGGGGGTTTTTCCTCCTCTTTTTGAAAAACCGTCAAATGTGACTTTGCTCATTTCAGTATGATCCTAAAACACGACCACAAATGAGAAGAACTCAGTTGTGTGTCCAAAAAAAAAAAAGATGGAACTCATATGCAGTCAAAGCAGCATTTCCGACACAATGGCATCCCAGCTGCCGTTGCGCAACCAAAACCGGGGGTGGACTTGACTGAAGACGACAAAAACGCCGGGCCGTGTGTGTGTGTGAGGCTCATCTTGCAGTGATGTGGTCACGCGGTGGTAAACATAATGATAGTGGAAAGCTCGGTTTGTTTCTTTATTTGTTTGTTTGTTTGTTTATTTGGGAGGGGTCGGGGGGGTGAGGCTTGGCGCCCGTCGCTCCGCAGCTCAGGCGGACATAATGACTTAAAGATGACACTTGTTGTCTAGCGGAAAATGAATCGCGTGTTATGATTGTAGCCTTTCGAATGGGTGAGGCTTTTTTTTTTTTTCTGACTAGGTTGGACTCGCATGCGGTCGTTTTGACGGAAGGGCGACGACGTCCGAAAGTACACGCAGCTTTTGACAGGATGTTGACATTTGCTTGACTTTCTCCATCATTTGCCCGTTTGTGTTTCACAAAACCAAGCTTGGCGACGGATCCCATGTGGATTTACATCCCACATCCTTGACTTTGCTGGCGACCATTTCTTTTTGTGGAGGGGGGGGGGTGTGGTAAAAATCTGTACGAGGCCCGAGTTGGCATGACAGGTGTCCCGCAGGGTTTGGAATGAATTTGTTTCCATTTCCATCCTGTTGGGGCCGAAGCGACACGGCACACTTCCTCCCGAGCATCAGTTGCGGCGTGTTTTGCATCCATTTTGCCCCCTCGGCCGACCGCCTCCGCCGCCACTTCCGCAAGCGCCGCACCTCGCCGCCGCCGCCGCCGCCTCCTCTCAGACATTTGCATGCCGCGTCAAAAAATGTGACCACGGGGTGTTAAGAAAACAGTGACGGTAAAATGGAGGAAGGTACATACAAGGCTGCCTGTCAATCTGTCGTTGGAGTGTCGTTAGCGCGTCAGGCTGACCCGGTTGGTCGGGAGCGCCTGGCGCACGCCTACTTTGCGCGTGAGCACGTAAACACCTTTTCGTCAGTAATCAGGGTTCATCTGTGCTTTGACAGAAGGGGGGGGGACATACCCGAGCTGTCTCAGCACGTAGCCGCCGGGCACAAATGGACCGTGACGCGTAACGATAAATCAAAACAGCGGAGACAAACACCCAGCCGATGAAGACGACTCAATTTATCATTGGCAGTGGAATTTGGAGTTCCGCCTGCGTTTGCGGGGAGATTGTACGTTCAACCCTGGTTATTGGCGGCTTCAAGGACCTAAGGGCACAACCACGATATGTTTCTTTTGTTTTATTGTACTTAGAAAACAATGATACGGTTGGATCATTTGTACCCCCCAAAAATTGAATGATTTGTCCCCCAAAAGAAAAAAAAAATCACCTGTAGATTTCTTGTGAATTGACATCATATTATTTCCCCATAAAGGGAAAAGTTTGAACAAGGTTCCCGAAGTCGCCCATCTCCGTCTTTATCTCACCCGTCTGGTGATGGATACTGCGCTGCTGCAGTTGACAAATTGGTCGGGTGAGCGACGAGCTTCTGCGCCTCCACGTTTGGCATTCCAGGCTCAGCTGCGTTTGTAGACCGATAAATAACTGAAGGCCCGAGATAGCACCTGGGGATCCCGTCAAGATGGGGGGGAAAAAAATATCTATATATACGTGTGTGTGTACGTGTGTGTGTGTGTTAAGTTTAGGTGTTTGCCACACGTGTTTGATAGAATTTGAAGGTGTTGTGCCGAATGCTTAAAAGACAGCAAGTCAAAGTTTTCAGTCAATTCCCAACTCGAGTTGAAACAGACCAACATTCATTTGCCGTGATGTTCGCATCATCTTAACTGATGAAGCCGACAAATCGGACCTTGTTGATTAAGATTCGGTCAGAAAAAAAATTAATAAATGGGAAGAGGACCTTGAAAAAAAATCCCCAAATTGAAGGGAGGCGGGTTTAAAAAATGTCCAAATCGTAATTTGATTATTCATCAAAATCATGACGGCTTTGTCCCTCATCCCCACCAAAAGCAAGGTTCAATCTCGTGCCAGTTTAAGCGTGAAAAACAATTGCGATTGGCTTCCTCTACTGATCAGGGAACCTTCTGCCGGGATGTACAGTCATTTACTGTGCGTACGTGATGGATGTCACCCTCTGACATTGTGCAAACGCTCCCTTGAGTGAGTGTGTGCGCTATTGTGTTTTGTTTTCACTTCTTTTTTTTTTTTGCGTGGGAGCAAATTGTGTACGTGCGTGTTTGTGTGTGCGCGCATTCTCAAGCCAAGCCAACAACCAGTCCAGATAATCATCTCTCGTGATGTATGAGCTCTTTTCTGGTAGGTGACTTATCAGTTTCTCCGGCTAAGTTGCAGGGCTACCGGCAGGGCTACTCGTAGCTGCTCTTCCACAAACGCGCACACGCGACGAAGCCATCTCGATGAGACGAGAAAAACGTTGAGCGACGAATGGGCCCTCGCATCCGCATTTTCATGATGAATTCACAAAAAGATCCGTCAAATTTGTCGCGCACAAGCTGCGCAGTTTAGCGCCGCCCATCAGGAGAGGGGAAAAGTGCTTTCGATCGGGGCTCACTTGGGGAAATTTCCTCGTCGGAGTTCATTAAAATGGCCGCCACAAACCGAAACGGCCAACGTCATGTTCAGTTTGGAGGGACGGCAGGTCCTTGATGATTATCAACCGTTGCCGCACACAAGTGTAACAATTTTGCTAATTTAGCTTCTGAGCTAGCTTTCATTTGATCGCTTTTGGAATTCACCTCAAATGGTTGGTTCAAACCAAAATGGCCGACAATTTTTTTTTTGGGGGGGTGGGGGGGGGTCATGTTGGTGACCCCTATGATAACCGTACCTCCATTTCCACCAGGATGCACATGCTTGCAAAAACGTTTGTTTTGCGGGCCTGTTGAAAGACCCCCAAAGGTGATTCACACATCGTAAAAATGATAACAGACACCAAAATTCCACTAATAAGTTTGTAGATATAAAATGGAAAATAATTTTAATGAATAAATTTTTTCGAGTATTTAAGATTTTTCCAACCAGTTGCTCCATAATAGTGTTTTGTGAAAACAAAGCTAGTTATGGTCTAACTAGCTTACACTGGATGTCTTCTGTAATTAAAGTCAACTACACTACAGTTACAATTAAATCAATTCAAGTATTTTGGGACAACACCCCCCATAATTTGCACCTCATCATCAATGTTGTATGGCTGGAATTTCCGATGTCATAAAAACACGGACCAAAATTGTTAGCCTACTAGCATAGTTGCCTACGTCCGATTTGAAATTTTTCCAAACACCAGCAAAGATGCACTCTTTAGCTACTACATCGGTATTCTGTATCGATTTGGTCACAATATGCTGAGAATGACTTTTTGCAGTCATGCTCTTAGGCTAACGAAATTAATGCAAATATGCAATCCGTCTTTATTTTGAGACCACCTCTTCGAATAAGGCATTTTGTGCAAGTTCCATTGAAGTAGGTTCGCCTCTACGTTCCATTTCCAACCCTGAATGGACAAATCGTGTCCATTGCTTTGGGGGTGTCGGGCACTCTGGACTCAAGTATGTCCTAATGGACGTGGCCCAGACAGCGTTGAGCTATTCACACCTTTTCTTTCGGCGTGTGTGTGTTTGCAAGACGCAGGATGACAAGCCCTGTCACTTCTATTGTGCTGGACGAACAAAAGAAGCTTCAAATGGCGCAATCCCCCCCTCCGCCGCCGCAATGTCACTCACTACGCAGCGTTGACGAGGCGCAGGTGGCGGCTCGGCGTAACGTTAGTCACCCTCGGCAAGAAGGGTTTTGTTTATTTTTATTTTTGTTTGTTTGGTGTTTTTTTTTTTTGTCCGAATATTTGCCGACAATACAACTTTTTCTTACTGCCACTTTGTTCTTGTCTTTGGGCATGGAGGAAACCGCCCTTTTTCTGCGGTTGTCTTTGCGCTGTTTGGACAGCAAGGTTGAGCTTGCTAGCTTGTTTGCTTTGCGCTCTCGCTTGTTTGCAGCCTAGCAAAACAGCGTGTTCCTCATTCAAATAAACAGCGCGCGGCTAAAAGCAACTCGAGGGCAAAAAAAAAAACATGGCGCTCTTTTTGCGGCTGTCGGGGTAGTTGAGCAACAGTGAGCTCACGTCACCCAAAAACTTTGACTGTTGACAGTAAGTTGTCGCGTGTCCAAATCGCGTCTCGCCGACGTGGAAACACCTGCGTGCGCTCTACGTGTCAATCCAAGGTCACCGTGGATTTCTGCCGTACGTTTCCTGCTTTTTGACTTGATGCACTCCAGCGCTTTTCGCTTCCGAATTTTGGCTATTTTAGCCAAGCAATTTCTTCTTTCTTAATGTTTAGACTTTTTTTTCTTGTCAAAGGGAATTTGATTGTCTGAATCGTGACCTTTTTATCGAGGAAAAAAAAATCGGAACTTTTTTCACTTCACTGGCTTTTTTCCTCAAACTATTTTGTCATTTCGCATCCGTTTTGGGGAAAAAAGAAAATCAACTTTTTCCTTTTGCGATTTCATTTTTATTTTGACTTAATCATACAAATGTATTTTTGGTAGTTTTTGTTTCCCCCTAAAAAGTTAATTAATGTATTCAATTTGAGGTTTTTTTTTAATACGTGACAAATGTATTCGCTGAATATTCTGAATTTTTTTTACTGAAAAAAAAAACGCAATATAAACTACGACATTAGAATTGTCCGACCGTCATTTTTCTAAAAAGGAACAAAAAATATACAGCTGTATATATAAAAAAACGTGATTTTTGGCGAATGACTTTCTCGTGACTTCTTACAAGTTGCTTTCTGCTCATTTGTGTCTGCGCGTGATGACCGCGCCGCTTTTATAAATCTCCAGATGTCGTTTAGACTGAATTGTACGTTCCATATTTGCATGCAGAACACAGCTGGTGACTTTTTTTTTTTTTGTCGAAACACGTCCAACGGAGTCGCATGCTCCTTGCAAAGATGACAAAAGCCTCCAAACAGCAACAGCGAGCGTGACGGTTGGCATTTTAAACAGCTCCGACCATGACGAGCGAGATAAGGTTGCGTGGAAAGTTTGAAGAGTTTAAAACAACAAATGGCTTACCTTCCGCGACCTTTTGGAATGGAGAGCAGCAACAAAAAAAAAAAAAAAATTCAAAAATGTCAATTTGAATCCAGATGACGAGCGGTGGGCGGGGTCGAATGACCCGAAAACTTGCTGCAGTGAACAAGTTCAAATTTCTTGGCGCAGCTGATAAAGTTGCAGAATGAGGTGTAGCTTCTTGAGTGATGGATATGAGGAACAAACGTTGATTTGTCCTGTGTCGACTTGCATCAATGTCAATTTCCTCCTTTAAAAAAAAAAAAAAAGGAACAACCTTTTATACAAAATTTCCATTGGAACTGATCAATGCACCACAAGGTGTAGTTTCTTGACTGATGATTAAAAAAATAATAATCCTGATGACCCTGCTGCATGAGGTCTTGAGTGAACAGTTGCATGGATTTTCTTGTCCTGAAAACTAGCTTCAGTGTCAAAAAAAATGTTTTTTTGATTTTATTTTGGGGGTTTTTGGGAGGGGGGGTTGTGCCAAGTTTGTGCAACAAAATACTCATTTCTAAACCAGAAAAAAATGTCTCATTTCAGGTCTGGTGGAGATCTGCTTGATGCATCCTCTGGACGTTGTGAAGACGAGGTAAGTCGTCCTGATGGGGGTTTTTTTGTTTTGTTTTGTTTTGTTTTTTTTAAACCTCCCTAGCGCGTTGTCGCCCGAAGTGCGCGGAGGCCAGCCTCACACCCCGGTGTCATAAACAGGTCGTGGGCCACTACTAAAGCTTTATAGTCTTTCATAGGCCTCGCCGAGACCTCTGGCTTCACATCTTAGGCCCCCTGCCCCCTTCACTGCCACTCAGTAAATCCTAGCGCCGCTGTCTGTCATTTACGGCCGCACTTTCTCTCCTGGATAAATTGCTTGGCATGCCTTTTAAAAAAAAAAAAAAAAAAAAATGGGGAAAAAATAAGCAAAGACGCTTTCACTTTCAAGGCAGCGCCAACGCGCGAATAAAAGCTAACGGCTGATACTTGATCCTCTGAAAGGAGGCTTGTGATTTATGGTGACCCGGTGGGAAGGTATGAGGGCTTTATTACAGGTAGGTGTAGTCGGAGTGGGAGGGGGCGGCGGGGCCCATTGGTCATCGCACCGGGCAAAGTGCAATGGTTTTATGTTGTGCCGCCACGCTTTTACGCCGTGCCCGCGTTTGCGAAAAAAAAAAAATTCAAAATATGTACATTTTTCTAAAATTGAACAAAGAAATTCTCAGAAAAAAACTTGTTGTTTTTAAGCGTCATATCATGGCAATTTTAATAATCGTGATCCAAAAATAATAATTTTGACTTTTCTCATAATTGTGTGAAAAAAGCAACTATTCTCATAGGAGTTCACCTGACTTCTCATCATGTACAATTCCATTTCATATTTTGACTTTAAAAAAAAAACTCGACTTTCTCGGAATATCTCAACTTTTTTTTCCTTGGGGCTGGCGCAAACGACAGCTTGCTTTTCGTACGATTGCAACTCGCGCACACGCGAGACACAAACGTCTCGGGAGCAGCTAATTGGGACGCGAGGAGACTGAAATCCATTAGCAGGCCCCTTGAAAAAGCAGCGAGTCGCCGCCTCCGCCGCGAGCGGGGGCGCGCAAGCGAGCATGGCTCCTATTAGGCTCCTCCGGCTCCCGCTTTAATGTCCAGCGGGCCAAATGGATCGCCAACTGGACTAAATTTAAACCCCTCCAAAGACACAAAATCAAAGGATATGAGGAGGGGGGAGGGAGGGGGGGGGGGGGGGGGGGGTTGTCTCCCAAAGTGACAAATTATGTTCTCACCCAGCAGCTCCCGTTTGATCGGTTTGACTTTCTTCTAAGGCTTCTTGGACTTTGCTTCTAATGCGACGCCTTTTTTCCTCCAGAGTTGGCAATTAGTTTTTGGGGTGGGGGGGTTGTCGTTGTTTCTACTTCTCAATGAAATACCTTTTTTTTATTTTATTCTCTGCTCATAATTTTTCGACTTTTTACTCACTATGTTGCGTCTTCCTTTTGATAATAAGGTGACTGTTACTTTTGTAATCGCACTTATTTGGAATGACAGCGAATACAATTTGATTCTCAAACGATCACATTTTTTTCAATGAACTTCTTTTCTCATAATAATTATGACTATTTTCAACTTTTTTTTTCCTCTTTCATTTCAACTTTATTCACTTAACGCCGGTCTAGTATGAGGACTCCTTAGTTTGGTAATATGTCAGAGGCTACCGATACCAGCCACTGATACTTAAAAGCAGAAAAAAAAAATCCGACATCGAGTAAGTCTTCCTCAGCAGTCATCGGCAGTTCTGCGTCAGAAAGTTGACGTTTTGTTTTTTTTTTTGTCTTTGTGTTCAATTCCATTTTATTTTTCTAAAGTTTTAAAAATGGGCAATGAGGGGCCTTGCCTAACATTTCAAGATTTGAAAACAAATAATAGAATCTTAAAAAGAACTTTAAAAAGGGAGCCAGTTAAGGGAAAACAGAATTCGGTTTCTGTGCTCCCTCTTACGAGCTCCTGAGGAGTTGAGCAGGTCTTCGAGGTCAATTTCGAACATCCCTCAAAAAAAAAAAAAAAAAAAAAATTAATGGCAACCTTATGACTTCTCTGGTTACGCCAACTTGACAGTTCCTTTTTTTCGTGTCATGCCAATATTTATTTCTCGTAATGTAATTTTTATTTATTTATTTTATCTTTTTTTTTTTACAATCAACATTGACTTGAATCTCAGTTAGTGTACTTTTATTGTGATTGTAGTGACACTTGCCAAAAATCTGCAGCTGTGAATAACAAATGAGCAAAAAAATTTTTTAAAAACCCGACCAGGCACACTGGCAGCTCGCACCCTTAAACAAACACCGATTCACTCTCCAGGATGACAGACACCTTTGGCAGGCAATCAAGTCGTGTTCCAGCAGCGTCGTTCTTTTGTTGCGGATGGCCGACGACACGCAAATTGCAACGTAAATAGTAGCACAGCTGATCGCCGTGAGAAGCACCATCAACATTTTCAAAATGGAAATGCAGTGACACAACAGGAGGCAAATCATTTGCCTTAAAAACAAGCCCGAACTCGCGTTGGCCATTTTTAGTTTTCATTTTCAAACCATGATTCAGAAACGGGACATGGTCTCAAATTATTATGATTCACTTCCTGGTTTGGTCCATAACATGTCGGGAAAAAATTGCAAACAAAATGACCGAATTTGATTTAAAAAAATAAATATATAAAACAAACACCACGAGAATATCTGTTTGCTTTCACGGAGGACCACAGAAATCTAAAACTTTTTCTAAAAACATCCATCCATCCATTTTCCGAACCGCTTGATCCTCACTAGGGTCGCGGGGGGTGCGGGAGCCTATCCCAGCCATCTCCGGGCAGTAGGCGGGGGACACCCTGAATCAGTCGCCAGCCAATCGCAGGGCACACAGAGACGAACAACCATCCACGCCCACACTCACACCTAGGGACAATTTAGAGCGTCCAATCAGCCTGACATGCATGTTTTTGGAATGTGGGAGGAAACCGGAGCACCCGGAGAAAACCCACGCAGGCCCGGGGAGAACATGCAAACTCCACACAGGGAGGCCGGAGCTGGAATCGGACCCGGTACCTCCGCACTGTGAAGCCGACGTGCTAACCACTGGACTACCGGGCCGCCCTTTTTCTAAAAACATTCATCGATTAATTGGGTAATCGATTGCTTGTCGATTAATCGTTGCTTCTCAACTTAAAAAAAAAAATCGACAGGCACAGACTTCGGATTTTTTCGTTATTTATTTTTCTGGAGTGTGCGTCGTTGACACTCGATGCAGTGTCCATTGATCGATGACGTCCTTTCTATTTTCTTACGTTTGTCCAACTTCCTGTGCACGTGTTGCCTTCCGACCGCCAGACTTAAGCATTCTCTTTGAGCCTCGATCCGGAACATAATCGGCCTCAAAATGTCAATGTAGCATAGTTCACACGAGCTAAACCCTTAATTGGCTCTGGCCCTGCAGAAATGTTGGGGTACTCGAAAGGGGGTTAAGGGGGAGGTTGGGTGGGGGGTGTCTTGGGTCAGACGGTGAGACCAGTTACAGCTTTTCATTAACCTGGAAAGCACCTAGTTACATGGTTCATGGGCTGGTCTCAGCTCACTTGGAGGTAACAAAGGGTGTCGGGCGGCACTTTCCGCAGGGGGCCGCGCGCTGGGGGCGCCGGCATCTGACTCTGATCAGGTGGCCCGCGCTCATTAGAGAGCAAGCCCTTTATCCCCCGCCCCCAAACTCCCTCCCCCCCTTTCGTGTAGAGATCCGGTTCTACAGAGCGCCGACCACACCCACGCGAGCGCTGCCAACGACTTCCGCCTTCCTCGTGTTCCGCACCGCCGAAAAACTGCAAAGTTCCTTTTTAAATAAACAAATTGATGCGAAATGGCAAAAGGCAAAACTTCACGTAGAACAGTGAACGCATGCTCCTGAGTCCCGCCACAAAGAGCAAGAAAAGTATTTTTGGGGGTTGGGGGGGCTCTCAAAATGTTAATATTGCCTCTAGTAATTGTTTAAAACAGTGTTTTGCAACTTCGATTCATAATACTGCTAAGGCACATAATTTACGTATAGAATCTACAGGCACAACAACAAATTTATTCTGCGTGTCACTATGCATTGCTGCCACTATCTTTGCTCCATTATTTTGTCGTAAATCAATAATTGTCTGAACCGAATACACGGAACTCTTAATTTCCCGTCTACTAGTTGATGAAATTGTTGATCTTTTTTTTCTTTGGACAGTTCTTTAGCGTCGACTCATATGAACTCACAGCTGTAACCACGCCCCCAAAAATTCAAGAAGCAACCGAGTGCTTACGTCTTACAGAACGTACGTGTCAAGATATCCCGGATGAATGGATGAATTACATACAGTGTACACTTCATGAGCACACCGTCGTGGTCGTCTGCGCAATGTTGCATCACTGCCCTTGTCCCATGCCCTGCCCGGCTCCCAAAAGTGATTCATCTCACCCTAAAATATCTCATAATTCAAGCAGCCAAAAATGCGAAAGAGAACTCATCCGTCCTTGCTTTCGAAGCGTTTTGGTGGATCGGGCTTTGCCGCACCTGAATCCGTGGGCTTGACTTGTGGTCCGAGCACCGCGGATTGAAGACCACGACAACAAAATCCGAAAAAAAAACCACCAGTCCGCCGCGCCCCGGTAGCACCTTTCCGAGATGATTAGAAAAAGCTGCCACGAGCCCCTTTAGCGGCCGTCGGTAACCACGGCAACCTGACCTCCGTTTGGTCACAGCACGCTTTAAAGTGTGTTCTTGAAAGTGATCTTTCACGAGGGCTTTGACGGATGACGTCCTGCCTTTCTGAGAGCGGGGGGGCACAACAGTGCTTTAAGCTGCGTCCCACTGTACCTTCCCCCACCTCCTTCTCTTCCTCAGCATCATTTTGCCCCCCGACTGCTTGGTGAACCCAGAGTCACTCCTGGAGGACTCCCCGACACCACCCCAACCCAGCAGGTCACAAAGCAGCGGCCGCAGCCTGATAGCTGATCTTTCCTTGTAAAGTAGCGGGCAGGTCAGCGGTCAGCGAGCCTCCCCGGCCCCACTCCCCTCCTCACCGCAATTAAATACTCGAAGGGGAGGGGGGCCGGGATTGCGTCAGAGCGTACGGCATGTTCGCTTGGGCCTTTTGAATTCAACTGGCAGAAGGCGAGGCGGGTCGATTTGCATGACGCGCACAAGACAATTCAAAGGGCTTTACGAAAAACATGACCAGCGGCGTCGACGTGCATCGGCGGCAAACTCAGACGCGTAAAATCTGCTCCGAGACCATTTCGAAATCGATCGACCGGCAGCGAGATTTCCGAAGCTATTCTTTGACAGCCAGGAAGCCGGTGTTGTGGTTTTTTTTTCATTGACTATTTCAGCTAAAACCTAAAAAGGAAAAAAAGAAAAACCCTGACCATTCGCAATGAGCGTTGAAGATGAGAATTTCTGCTTTGATGGGTTTCCCAGCACCGCAGAACACAAACCATGGAAGTGCAACATTTCCGTCTTGATGAGAAAAGGCCCAAAACATGAGCTCTGAAGTTTTCCTACTGAATGTTTTGACAGATGGCGCGCTCGCAGCTCTGCCTTCCTCGGATGGGGATTTCGTTGCAAACAGCAGATGTGCACGTCGGTGTTTGCTACCGCGCCACCTATAATCATTATCAGTCAAGTTCACATTCCTCGCGGCTAATTACAGACTGCTGCGCTTTGAGTTTGGTCAAGCCAGACTGTGATGCAACAATTTTGTTTCTCCCAACAGGCTGCTCAAAATATGCGCACCTTTCATTAGACCTATTTTTTTGGGGGGGTGGGGGGGTCACGCTATAACTCCCAAACAAGTCTCCAAACTTGTACCAAATAATCTTCCCCGTTTGTGCGCTTAAAACCCAACGTGACGCTGAACCAAATCCGCCGCATACCCGTTTTGCCGAAACTACCAAAACTATATATGTGCCGTACTGACGAGCCGATGCTAACATGAGTCAGAATGACAGTAAATCTCTGTTTCTAGGCCACCGCGTTCATGCTAATTGTGCTTAACGCAGGCGGCTCAATGGCTCCTCGACATCTGCGGTGTCATGTAGCCGTCTGTGAGAAAAAGTCGAATGTCAAAAATGGATTTTTTCACCACCGCGCTCTACTTTGAGAAAAGGATGTATTGCGCCCTCTCTCTGAGATATTTCATCCCCAAATAGGCACCATGAGACCGGGTGGACACGTGCCATCCAGTCTGCGGCCCTCAACGTGTTATTTGAATTCGCCGTCTTTCGTTTTGGTTTTCCACCATTCTCACCCGGCCATGAAATCAAATCCACTTCCTTCCGACTTCCTGAGCCAGGTTTTTATATTTTTGATTTTTTTTTTTTGGATCACGCTACTATTCAAAGTTACTCTTCTAACATTAGCGCCAGCATTTCAGTTAAGAGCGTTTGGCCAAGCTCGAAAAGATCCCATTTTTAAACACCTGAGAATTTTTTTTAATTTTATTTTTTTTATCTCTGATGCAAGCAGTTACTGGAAATGTGAGTAAATGTGCTCAGTTTTTCCGCGGAGCCGCTCCAGGCGAGTAGCTGAGGGACTTTTAAAGACGACCTGAAGAGCGATACATCAGGCGGCTGAAAATGTTTGGGTGTCACTTTTGGCCTCCTCGTGTCTCTTTGTTTTTCCAAGCACATCTTTTCCTGGTCTGCCGCGGCGAAACGGGCCGTCACGGTCGAAACATCTGGACTCCGGACTACTAAAACCCCCGTCCAAGCATGACTTTTTAAATGGGATTAAACTAGATGGCATTTGAGAAAAGCACCATCATTAATTGAAACATGGCCAAAAATTAATTAATTGCCAATATTTCAAAAATTGCGCCAAGGGATGTCAACTTGCAAGCGCAAATGTGGAGGTCCCGGCAGGCAGATCGAGCAAATATGGCGCACTAATTACGAACAAAAGGCATCCATATTTTTTCAGAATGGGCAGTAATCCTACTAAAGCATATCATATATTTTTTAAAGAGTATCCTTAATTTTTTTTTTCAAGAGCAAAAAAAAAGGCACAGTTTTGGGGATCAAATTTCTGTGTGTGTGTGTGTGTGTGTGTGTGTTTATTGTATATAGATAGATATTATCGTTTTTTAATGTATTAATTTTTTTTATAATTTTCTTTTTAAAATTATGACGTTCGAGGCGCCATGTAATGGTTTTGTTTGCCGGGTCTTCACCAAAGTGAGACTCTCGTCAACGGCCTTTGCCCATTAACATGATGGAGTGTCCGCATTCTCACTGCGGATGGCGCAAAATCATTCATCATTGACAACACCTCTTACACTTGGCGGAACGGCCCAATGGGCTTTTTTACCGTCTTTTATGATCTCGCCCGTTAAAATTTACTGTCTGGCTGTTAAAAAAAACAAAAAAAAAACGGACTTGCCCGTTGCGGCGCACTGGCAGATCGGCTCTTTTAGTATGAGAAATTTCCCTCGTCGGTTCGCTTTTCAAATTGACTGTCACTCTTCTGTGCACACTCTATGACTATCGCGGGGGGCGAGCCTTGTGCGGATGAATGGATGGATGGATGATGCTCCCGTGTGGGGACGTGTTGTGTGATTTTCGCTCGCAAAGCAAAAACCGTTGCAGCCGTCTTACGAGTCAGTCACCGCAAGAAATAAGGACAACGTTTTGAAGCCGCCATGTCGGTCGTCACCATTTCACCTCCTTTCCTCAATTTCGGCTTCTTTGTATTTTCCGATGGCCTGCCTCTCCCAGGTCAGCCTCGCCAGATCGGCCGTACGCATCTCAGATTTATCTTGCGCGGTTTCTGTTTGAGGGCCTCCTCTCCGACGCGCTCTCAAAACGATCAGCTTGTCGGAATCTCCTGCCGGGAGGCGTGAAACGGGCGTCACCTGGCCCTAACCTTTCCAAAGTCGCACCCATCAATCCACCGGGCGACTGACTGCTCGGTCCAGATGCCTGCAACCTCCCAGGGATCATTTTATTACCCCTCTTTAAGATGTTATCTTGAAGAGCAAGCCATTAGCGCCTGGACTTGGGAATGGACATGACCTCGCACAGACCTTTTTACCTCTGCCTCGCTTCGGACATCTTAGCAGATGCCTTGACGCTCATTCGGGCAGACGAGGTTCTTTTCACCCAGTCGAGTCTTCTCATCTTCTTGGCACCAACCTGCCCTCGCCTTCACCCTGATCCGGGCAGCTCCGGGCCTGTAAAACACAAACACGAGAGCGTGGAAAGTAGGATGTGGGCGCGGGGGGGGTTGCTCTTGATGAACTCTCAGATATCATCACCTCCGCGTGTACTTTATCTCCGTTCGCTTAGCCAGCCGATGATTGAATGAGTCGCTCGAAGCTTCCACAGTAGCCCCCGGGGGGGTTTCTGGGGTTTCTGGGGTCTTCTTTCCGCTGAGTTTTACGATCGGCACGGCCGACTCGGAAGCCAAATGCATCTGCCAGAAGCGCTGAGGCTGTTTCGTGTTCCGACCTGGTCCAGCGTTCCCCACCCTTTTATTGAGCCAAGACGCAGACGGGGCAAACCTCGGTTCACAAACGACACCGTTGAGACGTTCAAATGGTAACGCCAACCCTCTCGGGTCCGTCGTCCTTGCGCCTCGCTCACCGGGCGGGACTCGTCGACTGAGCTGCGTCCAACTGCGGTGGTTTGTTCACATCGGATGATCTTCGTTGCGAACAAATGATTTCGTCATCGCAAAATGTGTTTTCACGCAGTTTGGTGTTGCGCTGCATTCAGGCTGCGCGCATTCATTTTCAACAGGAAACTTTGATTCGGTTGGCGCCCGTCGTTTCCGAACGATTCGCCGTCGACTGAAATGCGATGGTCGTGGAAGAGCGTTGATTTGTTCTGCCTGTTACTTAGGTGCCGATTTGACAGAAGGAAAAATGTCACGGCACACCATCAAACAAAAACGGAGAAGTGGCAGCAAAACAGACCAAAAATCTTTGTCACGGGGTGAGCTTTAACCAAATGCAAATGTGTAGAAATCCATGATTTCAACATTTCTGAAGTGTGCTACCTTCTCCGTGGGCACTTGAGAGTGCTGTCGCCCAAATAGAGGATTTTTTAACTCTGAGAGTCACCAAAAGTCACAAACCCGACGAGAGATTGCCATCTATGTCCTTCCAACCTTTTAACTCCGAGCGTTTCAAGTCCTGCTTTCCACACTCAGCAGTTGTGAAAAGCGACATGAGTTGCTTCCTTGCCGGGGGCTCGACGCCCCCCCCCTACCCCTGCCAGCCCCCCGCCCTTTCGGCCACAAGTTCTTTTGGTGTCCCCCTATTATCTTGCTGGGCCCGCGTCTGGCCGTTTGCTCTCTGGCTTTTTATGGCAGGGTAGCGGAGGGCCACGCGGAAATGAGGTGACCCTGGGGTCACCCGAGGAGTCGGGGGACCGCAACCCGGACCCAGGGCTCATGGCCGATTTTTGTGCCGGGCGAAGGAGACGCTGGGAGATTAACCCCCAGCATCATGTGCCTTTCATTAAGCCCGATCTGAATTTCTTTACAAGCCCCCCTGTAGTCTTAAATCTTTCAGTTTTTTGCCCAAGGGTGCATCTCATTCCGCTGTCCGCCTCCCTTGCAAACCTCTTTAATACGGTGTCAGACATCTCTATTTTGAGCTACAGGCACTGCCACCAAATAAGGTCAGAGGAGACACCCCTCGAAGATGTTTATCGATGCCAAGATGTCCAAACCGCAGCCCGTGGGCCATTTGTGGCCTGCTGTCTCATTTTTGGCAAACATCTTTGGAACCTCGAACAAAAAATATATACAGTATATCCGCTACATTTGCTAACACTTGCCAGCCTTTCCCACTCAGTGAGATCCCACCTTGGGGGGGGGGTTTGTTTTGTTTTGGGGTCCCGCCCCTCCACATTGTATAGCTGGCATTCTGCTCCTGCCCAGACGGCTTTGGCTAATGAGCTAGCAGTTGTCAGACAAATATTTCACTTGGCTTTCTTGAAAGACTCTCGATCCGGCCGTTGACGAACAAGATACAAATCTGTGCACACATTGAAACAAACATGAGGAAAAACGAACCCCCCCCCCCTTTTAGTGGAACCTGGGGGCTCTTTATGGGCCCATCAGGCACCCGCATGGACGACTTACGGCTCACCCCATTGACCTTGCGGATGGAGACAGATGATGCGGAATTCTTTCCTCGTCACCTTGTTTTCCTTCCTTTCAAATTCATCAACGCCTCGGTAAATAATCTTGCGCTTGGCTTTTAATTGTGTTCGTTAAAAGTCCAGAAAGTTTGTTTTTGAATGTTTTTGACTTTTTCAGGTTGACGCTCTTCGGGTCAAAGCGTCGCAGCTACGTTTAACGACGTCTTATCGCCTCAATACGCTCGGGCCTTCATCTCTTAACGGGCGCCTTTAATTCATTCTGTGGCCCCCGGCTGGTTCCTCGCGTAAAAAAAGATTTAAACGCCGCTCTGCGCCCTTTACTGGCAAGTCTGCAAAAGTGTGCCTTCGCCGCACAGTAAGCCTTCTTCCAAATTTTGCTGGGAAAGAAATCGACTGCGTCACACGAAACATTTACACGTCGCGCGAAGAGCTGTTGGTGCGAGCTTACTAGCGTGTTAGCGCCCTCGGAGCTTGGCTGCTTGGGCCCGCTCACGGGGAAGTCGGCTGGTTAATTGGACGGCTTGGGTTAAACAAATGTTTGAGTTCTCCACCCCTCCCGATGCTAGCCCGGAGGGGGGAGGGGCCCGCTCGCACCAACCAGACTCTCGTCCTGGCTCAGGGAAGATGAACGAAAATGAGAGAGCTGGTAAAACAAGCATCCGCAAAGCTTTTTGTTTGTTTGTTTGTTTGTTTATTGGTTGCACCGCTTTCACATGATGCAATAGTTTGACACGCTGGCATCAATGAAGACTGTCTGACTCATTAAAGACAATATAATCTTTTTTATTTATAATATATATATATATGGCGGCCCGGTAGTCCAGTGGTTAGCACGTCGACTTCACAGTGCAGAGGTACCGGGTTCGATTCCAGCTCCGGCCTCCCTGTGTGGAGTTTGCATGTTCTCCCCGGGCCTGCGTGGGTTTTCTCCGGGTGCTCCGGTTTCTTCCCACATTCCAAAAACATGCATGGCAGGCTGATTGAACACTCTAAATTGTCCCTAGGTGTGAGTGCGGGCGTGCATGGTTGTTTGTCTCTGTGTGCCCTGCGATTGGCTGGCAACCAATTCGGGGTGTCCCCCGCCTACTGCCCGAAGACAGCTGGGATAGGCTCCAGCACCCCCCGCGACCCTAATGGGGATGAGGCGGTTTGGAAGATGAATGAATGAATGAATATATATATATATATATATATGTATGTATGTATATATATATATATATATATATATATATATGTAAGAAAATGGATATTTCTCCCTGTGATATGAACGTGATGGCCATTTTCGGGATGACTGTTAAATGATTTTTTTTTGTTTTTTAATTTAAGCTCAGAATTGAATTGACAGCCAAAATTGTGTGCACGCAGGTTCCAGATTCAGAGGGGCACCAGCGACCCCACCAGCTACAAGAGTCTGGGCGACTGCTTCCGTACCATTTTCCGCAACGAAGGGTAAGTCCTCGTCTCTGCGCTCCGTCCTACGGGGACGGAAGATGTAAGCATTTGTCTTGAGCTGGTCCGAAAGGCAAACATTTGGCGCCTTCCTACGGCTCAATCGGCGAAAAGTCAAATGTGCACACCGTTTCGGGTTCACTCGGAATTATTCGGATAAATCAGCAGACTTGAAAGAAAAATACACACGGGAAGTTACACTAAATTGATTTTTGACCCCACTTGGTTTTTCTTTGCACCTGTGTGACATTAAAATACAACGCGACTCACCTTGGAACGGATTAGGGCATTTACATGCGAAACGCGTCTCAACTGACACAATTTTCTGGCAGGACCAATTAATTTCGTAAGTAGAGGTACCACTGTACTTCTTTGAGGCTGAAAGTGATACTTGTACTTCATAAAATGTTGCATTCGGCATAGACACTTTGTATTAGCACGAATGACTTTAGCTGGAACTGAATCCAAAAGAATCTAAATGAAATAATAAGAATGATTCACATGCCACATTTTTTGAAAATTTTGTGTGCATTGAGATTTGATGGGGGGGGGGGTTCTTGGTTTCAATTTTTTGACCTCTTTTCACTCGCTGCTAAGTGAAGGCTGCCCGACCGGCCCCTCTTCTCCTCCTTCTACTCCGACTCCTCCTGTTGCAGTGACAGCTCCTTGAGACAGCGCAGGCGTCAGAGAAAGTGTCGGCCGCTTGTGTTTAACGGCGAGACGACAGCTTTATGGCAGAAATAAAAAATACATATATATATATTTTTTTTTTTTTAAAGCGCCTCAGGTGGCGCGAGGCCGTGTGCGGTGACAGCCTCGGAAATCTCGCAGAGTCCCGTCCTGACTTTGAAAGTGTTGGAACGCGTCACGACACACTGAAAATCCACTTCAACGATCTCGCTTGCGGGCCTAAGCGCTCAGTGGGCATTTTGTTCAAATAGTGCTGCAGCATCCCCGGGGCTCTCCTGAGTCTACCCAAGCTCTGGTTTGTTCAAATAAGCGCATGTGAAACAACAATGTTTCGTTTCCGGTTTTTGCGATGCCCGCATGCGGGTGCGGCAACAGCCGGAAGTGTTCCCGTCTGGAGGCAAAACAAAAAGTCGATTCGGCAGCATTCTTGACAGCTGCTGGCCGGCCGCCCGAGGCGTGGTCGCGGGAATATATTTAAAAAAAAAAAAAAGGCTCTCTCCTCTCGCCGTTAAAGCAAGCGGGCCGTTTTTTTAGCAGACACGCGGTCATGTTCACCTCCCACTGCTCATTTCCTGAAACTCTGCAGCGAAATACGGTTTTATTTTACCCACCGAAATACAGCCCCCGGCATAATTCTTGGCAACCCTGGTTAAGAAGTGTTAAAAGCCTTTTAATGAGTTTTTATTGCAGAAGCAGACTCTCATACTAAAAATTGGAAACGTGATTGACCTCACACAGAAACAAACTCCCCCCCCCCCCCCCCCCATTTCAGTCCCCAGACCTCAACCCCATTTAGAACCCGTGAAATGACCTAAAAATCGGAGTACAGAGGAGTGGACCCAGTTAGCTGGATGATATATGTGTGTGTTTGCATATACACACACACACACACACACACACACACACACATAAGGCTTAAGGCCGCTCATGTCAAGGTCGGAGCCGAGGCAGTAGGAAAGTGAAAATATTTGCCGATGAAGCGTGCCTGCTTGTTTCCATGTGAAAAGGTTCCCTGGGGATGGACGGAGGGCCGGGGGGCTGCTCCGTTTCTTCTGATTGTGCGCGACACGGGCTGTTACTATTAAGGAAAGTTTCATTCAAAGCAGAGGTGGGCCTCGATGTCCTTTGCGTACGGAAAGCCCTAAAAGTGTGCGCTTTACATTAGAATGCAAACCAGCAGTCAAATGGCGGCAGCCATGTTTGTCCTGTAGCAAATTTTCACTCGCTGGAGGCCTGACCACACCCGGGAAAACAACGGCTGCCATTTGCATGGTCGCCCACCGACACTTATGCCGCCTTGTTTTAGACTTTGAAACGATCGTGGCGCTTAAGGCGCCACTTCGCCATTTTTATAACCTGTCAAAATAAATGACGCTTGATGACGATTTTCACCTATCATGCGTGTGCAGGTCCTGGTGTGTGCACCTTGGCCACCAGGGGGCAATATAATGCGGATGACCAGAATACACAAAGAAGAGTTTCGCAACTAAGTGACTCGGTCAGATGCAGTAATATTGCTCTTTTTTTTTCTCAGAGGATAACAAGTGGCAGCAAAAAAAGCATTGATTGATTTGGCCTGGGCACAAAAACAGCAAATAAGTGAGTTTTTCAGCAAATAGCGGCGGATACGTTTTGAAACAAAAATATGCAAATGTATGAAAATGCAATATCAAATTGCGAATCTGTGAGGTTGTACTGTATCTTATTATTCAGATTGCCATATTTGATTTTTGTTTGTTTTTTTTAAGATGGTGTCATGGACCAGGTCATTTGTAGATGGTGAAAAAAGAAAAAACCTAAATGTTGTGTGGATGGAAAATGTGGTCGCATCAGTGACTTTTAGCGCGTATGGCTTTAAAAGGCGGGGCCTGCCCCGGTGAGTGACGTGGGCGCCCACGAATGAGTGTATAGAATTGGCCTGTGTATTGAGTGTTGTTTTCTTACCGTTTGCTCAAATAATAGTACTTGAACAAGTGGTACTATTACCGCACCAAATGGATCTGAATGGTCGGGCGATGATGTTATGCCAGCAAAATATTGGTATTGCTTTGTGTGATTTGGTTCACAAACTGAGAAGGATAAAAGAAACTGGCCGGGTGCAAAGTGGCGAGGGTTGCGTTGGCGCACTTAATGCGAGCTTCTCTGCCCACAGAATCTTTGGCTTCTACAAGGGAATTTTGCCTCCGATCCTGGCTGAGACGCCCAAGAGGGCGGTCAAGGTGAGTCGAGTCGGCGCGGCGCTAACCGTGCACGTCATGTCCGTCAAAGTCATTCGTGCCACCCGCACCGCCCGCTGCTGTTTGTTCTGTCAGGCCTGCCCAAATATTGACTTACAAGTAGTTAGTGGTGCGTCGCGCCCAAGCCCCATCTTGTGACAACACCGGGCGCCAATATTGCCAATTCAAATACAGTCAACTCTCACTAACGGCAAAAATAATAATTTGAATAATAACTAATAGCAGGCACATATTCATCTCAGTAGTAAATTATAAATGATCAGTGCGTCATGAAATGTCACTGTCAAAATAATATTGCACGGATTAAAAGATATTTTATATGACTCTGGCATAGTCAATTAGCATATAGCAGCGTACAGCTTCATCCAATTTTATTTCAATACATCCTCAATTCTTTTTATGAATACAAATATTCCTGTATGACCATTGCTGCAGCAGCAATTCAATTTCCCTCACGAGATGAATAAATGATCGCGCTAATATATACTAACTAGCTAGCAGTCTTGTTAGCTAGCCATCTGGCTTGCTCACTCGCAGCTGTTTCAAAGACTGTTTGTGATTTTTTTTTAAAACTAAAATTTTAAACAAGTTTTAAACAAAAGAGCGTCTTGGTTTCAGACCCTTTCCATTTTGACGGCTTTTGATTTCGCATTCCGCAGCAACCGTCCTCGTTCGCACCGAAAGTGGGAGGGTGTTGACATCTGTCATCACTTCACAATTGAAAATATACCAGCTACTGCTTTCCTATGAGGCTTCTTTTTGTTGTTGTTGGTTTTTGATTTCGCGATAGCGAGCCCTACCCTCATTTTTGAAATGCATCCTATTCAGTGAAGTTTGAGAATGGTTACGTTTCCAGTCCGTGCGCGACAGGTGTGCCTGCGTCGGCACGCGTTCGTCTCCATTTCTCATTTGCTTTCTGTCTCGCTCTCCCGTTCTTACCCCCCCCCCCCCCCAACCTCCTGCAGTTTTTTACCTTCGAGCAATACAAGAAGCTGCTGAATTTGACCCCTTTGTCTCCAGGCCTGGTGAGTCTTAACACTCTCTCTCACAAGCACACGCACACACACACACACACATGCACCTGAGTACACTCTCGTTGGAAAGATAAACACACACACGCACAGACACACACACGGAACAGGAAGAACATTGTACACGGTGTCAGATTTTGGCCTCACCTGCCGACTGATGCCAAGAATAATTTACACCCTGTTGAACGCATAAGTGGTTGGCCCCCATGTTTTCGATGCGGTTTCTTATTCAAGCGCGCGACAATCTAGCATGCGTTTATGACCGACTCGCACCTGGCGTGGGGTTAAAATTGTCGGAATGTGCGCTTACGGAGAGCGAGCCTCCGAACGTTGCAAACGTGTAAGAATGCATTTTGGGAGAAAGAATGGTTTGTATTCCTTTTTTTTGTTTGTTTAACTTTGCTGCTGATATTTTCCTTTTGGGGGGGGGGGCAAAACAAATGCACCAGTGGCAATGAAATGTTCAAACTGGATTCTACAGTAATATTGTTGTTATTGTTGGAAAACGTGAAAAAAAAAAAGATTCTTCCAGATTAAATATTTCCAACATTTATCTGATTCGCTTAGTAGACGTAGTGGGAATGTTATTATCATCATTATTAAACATTCTAATTATTATAATAACAATACATTTAGCCAATCTGATTTTTTTCTTTTTTTTATTGGTGTTTTCAGTGTGTTTAATAAAAAAGGAAACTCACAAATTTTGCAGGGACATTCATTTTTATTCAGGCACATTAAATTGAGAATCCTTTTTGTTTTATCCCCCGCAAAAAAAAATCTCTTTTCCAATTTGTGGGGGGGTTTTTTTCCTTTTTAAACAAAACTTCAGCACTGCATATGTTTCAGTATACAGGAACGATCAACTGTGACAAGAATAAAAGGCCACAGAAAGGTGATTAAGTTGCCGTAAGGGCTGCGGTATTAAGCTCGTAAAGCGTCTTTTTAAACAATGACGTCAGGCTTCAAATCGACTTGAGGCGTGATTTTTTTTTTTTCCTTTGGTCCCTCGTCAAAAACAAGCCAACTTGTTGCCGGAATTGCTCATTCTCATTTCCTTTGCACCCTCAAAAGTGTTAACGTGCGCTCAAAACACAAAAGGCACACCTGAGTATCGCATCGGTGTCCGCCGTCGCCGTTTCGCAAGGGGAGGGCGCGTGCGCGGCTACTCGGGTGGCGGCCAGGTGTCAGCCCTGATGCATGGCGTACCTGCAGCGCCGACGTCCGCCCCGGCACATCGTATTTCCTCGTCGTGTGTGCATGTGTGTGTTTTTTTTACAGCCATTGGTGGAGGGATGTTTCACGGCCCCATCCATCAAGCGCCATCTTATGCCCCGCAAGCCATATTAGAACAAAGTCTCCAATCACGGGAGAGTGTCGCTCTCTCTTCCTTATGCACATTTGGAATTTTAGTCCTACATTACATCAAGTCACAAGTCTGCAAAAGTCGGTAATTGGGAAGTCTAGTTTGGAAAAGTATTTGGTGACTAGAATGTTTGCATTCATCTATTTAGATTTTAGCGCTTTTGAAATGGACAAAAATTTGCAGGGTTTATTTTTTTTTTTTTTTTTTTTTTTTTGCACATCAACGCATTACATCATAAGACAAAGACGGTGAAAGTAGTGTGAAACTGTCATTGTAATTCAATATTATAAGGGACGGGAAAAAAACTTCATTATCTAGTTTTAAATTAATGAGCCAATTAATCGGGTATTGGATTTTTATCCTGCCAAATATCAGAAATGGCATCGGCCTAAAAAATTTCATATCGTTTGGACTTTTTTTTTTTTTTTTAAGGTTGAAGAGATGATGTAAGCTATGTATCTGACCTTGGGCTTATTTTTTAAATTAAAAATTAAAAAATTTATAATTAAAGCAAATTATCGATCCATGCATTGACCTTATCTATATATATATTTTTGCATTAAAAATATATTGAAATACAGGTGCAGTGCCTCGAATTTAAATAATTCAAAAGTATAAATTAAAAGAAAATGCCATGCTTTGAACCTATTTTTGTTTTATTCAAAAATATTTTTAAATTAAAATAAAGGGCACCTAAAATGAATTGCATGATTGGTTCTATTTACATGATGTGCTTTATTTTATTTTTTATTTTGGGGGGAACACGCCGGTCATTTTGGTGTTTTCGACAGTGCGGCAACGTTGCCTGTCCGTCGTTGTGTGGCGGGTGTGCAGCTGAATGCCTTCACCGTGATTAAGAAGGACGCGCCGGGGCAATGAGACCAACGGAGAATGCAAAAGGTGGTGGCGGCGGCGGCGGCCTGTGTAAATACGGCGGCCGGGGGCATGTCTGACAAGGATGGCTCCCGGCCGGGGCTCTGACAGCGGCATAAAGAGGGCAGGAAGAGTAATGAGCTCGAGACACGTTCTTGACATGCTCCCATTACGCCAGCGTGTGCGCGCACACACACATACACACACACACACACACACACTTCGTGCAAATACATGCAGTGTTGCGACATGGGTTAATTTCAGTTCTTGGGTGAGCGCTTGCAGTGAAGATGTTGCATAATAATAATGGTGGCTCCTAATCGGCCTGATATGATTTAGATGTCAGTTGTTTTCATGATTTATTTTAGATTTCCACATTAATGGCAATTACTCAGACGAGAACGCACACAAATCATGCGAGGCTGGCGTGAGCTGTTTGATTTCGAGCAGGTGGTGTGGCTTTTGGACGGTATTTCAGCGCCGTGAATTTGAAGGATATTTCATGTAAAAATTCTTCAAACATATTGTTGGTGGCTGGAAGGCTTGGTGGGGAACAACGCTGGGCTTCAAAGATGGGTCCCTTGGCAAGACCCTTGAGAACACAGGTGTTAAACTCAAGGCCCGGGGGCCAGATCTGGCCCACCACATCATTTTATGCGGCCTGCGAAAGCAAATCAAACCTGACCAAAATTTCAACTTCTCACATGTAATAAATGAGAGATATATTCTAAGCATTTCAATGTGGCCCGCGACAAAAACGAGTTTGACACCCCTGCTTTAGAAGGAGGTTCGAAGTCCACTTTTTTTTTCCAGAGCCACAGCGAGTACCGATACCTCGAGTACTTTTGATACTTTTAACACAATGACAAAAAAAAACTATTCACCAGGAACTTTCTTTCTGATGCAAATGATGATTCGCCGATGTGTCAAACTGCCGCCGTATCGCGCCAACTTCGGCCGAATAGGGCTTACTCAATGTCAAATTTTGGCGGCGTTAAATATCGGTGGCAGGTATCAGCAAGCCTTAATAAATACCCTGTTCCCTAAAATAAGTCTGGTATCATCCCGATACGGATAGCTGGTATCAATACTCGCCCCTTAACTAGCTCCTGAACGCCATATGCTGATTCCAAACCACTGCCGGTGACAACTGCAGCGACCCCTGAGCGGGAAAAATACTTCCTAAAAAATTTCGGGAATAAAATGAGTACTATTTTGAACCACACTTGTACTGATAACCTGGTCATTTCTTGCTAGCTTTAGCTCAAAAGTATGGGTAGTTTTAAACCCCTTGTTGGATCAAAATCATGACCCCTGCATGCTGAGTTGATTCCTCAACCCAACGCGCTGGGTAGAGATAATCCAGCATTGGCTCAGTCCCTTTTGGCCCCACCACCGGATTTGCAATTTCACTTCATTTGGATTCCTTTTGAGCCGGCAGTTTTAAGAGCGGAATGAACAATGTTAAACTGGACATTTTTGGGAGTTTTTTTGTCAACGCTCTAAAATCCCAACGACATCTTCAGGCACTGTCGGCCGCGGGACTCGGCGCGGGTTTGACCGAGGCGGTCGTGGTCAATCCGTTCGAGGTGGTCAAAGTCAGCCTCCAGGCCAACAGAGACACCTTCAAACAGGTGCGTGAAATAAAAAAGAGCGTCTTGGTTTCAGACCCTTTCCATTTTGACGGCTTTTGATTTCGCATTCCGCAGCAACCGTCCTCGTTCGCTCAGGCCAGACGCATCATCAAGACCGACGGCTTCGGACTGAAGGGTCTGAACAAAGGACTGACGTCCACTCTGGGACGCCATGGAGTCTTCAACATGATCTACTTTGGCTTCTACTTCAACGTCAAGGATGCCATCCCCGCCAACCCGGTAATGTGCCGCTCCGCATTGCTCACCCTGTGCGTTTGACTTTTTACTCAACTCACGTGAGAGGTAAGGTGGAGCGAGGCCATTTCAAGATTTGAAAACAAATAATAGAATCTTCAAAATGTATCGGGAGCCCGTGAAGGGATTCCAGCGTAGGAGTGATGTGCTCCCTCTTACGAGTACCAGTCAAGAGACGGGCAGCAGCATTTTGGACCAACTGGAGATGCTTGATGGAGGATTGGCTGTTTCCAAAGTGAAGCGTTATCCAGTCGAGATGCGGCAAAGGCATGAATAACTGTTTGAAAGTGCTATTTTAGTTTATTCCGGTTCAGTCCTGTAGGTGTCATTAGCATTACCTGACTTTGCACAAATCACTATTTTGCAGGAAAGACACTGACACAGCGACTGAAGTGGGACACCAGACGCCCACTTCGACCGCCCACAGCAATTGTCATTCTCTGACAAGTATGATCAAATGTGAACAGTTTTCGTACATTTTTGACGACCCTCTTGTAATACGAGGGGGAGGGGGGGGGGGGGGTGCCGTAGAGTGAGAGTAGCAATCGGTAGAGGTTTACTATAGGAGCCTGACGGAAGCCCGAATCAAGAGGGGCGCCGGGGGAGGTCTCAGCCCCACTAATGCATCGTCTGTTTGCTCTCCGTAACTTGCTCAAACGTTTCACGTTACGCATCCGGCGGGCCCCGATGGCTCAGAATAAACGTTTTTGTTTTGGGGGGGTTTTTTTTCCTTTTGTGGAACGGAAACGTTACCCTATGCCACGTGCACGAAAGCGCCGCGTCGGATTAAGTCGGAAGGACTAATTGGAAGCAGACAACGGCACTTCTCTTTGGTTTACAGTAAGAACTGCGGATTTGAGGAATCCGTGTTGTTATCTCTGACAAGTTGACGGGCCCGTTTGATGATGGCGTCGCTCCAAAGTCAATCAACAGCGTGACCCGTTATTGGAACCCAAAAAAATAAAAATAAAAATAAAAAGGAGACTCAAACTCAGCCGAGCGTGCTCGATGCTGTCATAGCGCCACTTGAGCGGCAAAGAGAAGTGGCGGGAGGAGGGGCGCTGTTTGCTTTGGGCTCTTAGGAAGTCACTTAATGGGCGAGATTTAAGGCTCGGTTTCATCAACTGTGGTGGGGGAGGGCAAATAAGATTTAAACTCGTTTGGCTGTCTGGTATAATCATTACACTTATGTTTCTTTGCCCGAATGGCACATTTGTTTTGGGTTTTTTGGGTTGTTTTTTTTTTTTTAAGGGTGTGCACAGGACACAGGAGGTGCGCCAACTTGGTCATGGTATTGAAGAAGCAGTGTGTGGTGTGCAGGAGAGAAGAGGTACACCAGCTGTGTCGGAATCAAGAAGAGTGTGGATGGCTTGAAATATTTTGGCCCTTTTGATCCAGCTGAGGGTCTTTAAGGGGGTGTGCCGGGAGCTTGAACGGAGTGCATGGCTAAAAACATTTCAGAATTTTTTTGTTTTTTAGCTTGTGTCTGTACATAAAAAAGTTTGCTGCATAGAACGGGTGCACAACCTCTGCCGGGATGTTGAAGGGTTGCACGGTTACAAATGTTTTGATACGGTTGGTAAAAACGGATCTGAAGGTGTTTGGGGGCTTAAGCGTGTTTGCGTTGTGAAAGGCTGATCTCGCTGAAGGTGGCGGTGCGCCAACTGGCAGAATCTGGGATGTTCAGGGAAAGGCTGTTCTCGCTATGGATGCGTGTGTGGGGGATGGGGTGCGCTCGCTCCGTCAAAGTTTGGGGACGTTTGTGATCATGTTGAGGAGGGTGCGCCAATTATGTGGAAATGCCACAGTTTGTGAAAAGCCGTCTCGAGGGGACGCTTGTACCTCCATCCTTGAAGTCCAGTGGAAAGATGTTGGGGATTAGCTGTTGATTTAGGCCGCCTCTCGGGGTGTGCTTGCTGTCATTTGTTTAAATTTTTTTTTTTAAATCCCCCGGCCAATTAGCTGTCAGAGCTCTCTCGAGTCTGGCCCCTTTGCTGAGGGGAGGGGCGGAGGGTGGGGGTGGGGGGGTACAGTAATACGCCTGTGCGCCGAGTCGCAGCCAAATTATCCAAATTGTCCCCATATGCCTCTGCTAGTCTGTCTGCACGAGTCCTGTTTCTAAATCCTCACGGCTCCCCCGAAAAACACGTGCTTCTGCACAGCCAATCGGGAAGCAGTTGTCGAGCGCTCGGGCCCCTCCCCGATGCCATAAAAATGATGGCGGCTTCCATGCCAGCTTTGCAATCAGAAGGCCCTCTCGCAATAAAAATGATGGTCATTTCACTCTTAACTGCGTCCTCATCGTTTTTTGCCCTCTTTAGTTCATATTCTCTCTCAGAAGTGTTTTTTGCCCGATCCGAGGACATTTGCTTTTGTCGGCTTTTCACAATGCTTCCGAAATGTCCGAGGCGAACATCAGCATAGTGGGCGATCGCCCGACTGGCGAACACTTTTTCCGGGTGATTGACATTTACGATAAACTATCGGAACGCCTCGTGGCCCGAAGGGCGAATGATGAGGACGCTGCATACGGCAGAGGTCACCTCTTAGCCAATGAGATGCCAGGATCATGCTCGGTAGTAGCCAATGGCAGAGCAGCTACAAGTATGTTGCGTCGAGTAAACTCGGAGCTGCGAGTAGCGGGCCGTACTGTAGGTTTCACCCTTTTGTATCTTGAAATGTCTTTCGGAACAAGAGGCGATATTTTCCTGTCGAGGCGTTTCGTGACTTGAACATTTGGTTTGAAGAGACGTTCGTAAGTCGAGGTACCACTGTACGGCAAAGCAACATTTCGTGGTTACGCTGCGCACAAATGGAATAAGATGCCAACAGAAGTCAAGTCAGTTTCCTCCAAATTATTTCAAATGTTTTGTTTTGTAAATGCGTCGAATGGCCGTCACCGGATGTTCTTTGGTTCTCTCCGCTTTGCCTTTGAATGCCTTTTGCTGTTCAAATGCTTTTATGTTCTCGTGGTTTTGGGTGTGTGAAGCGCATTGAGTTGCCTTGTGCATGAAATGTGCTCTTTCCAAAAAATATTTTTTAAAAAACAGCCTTACCTGGCCTTGCCTTGGCGGGAAATGTTTTTTTTTTTCTGTTTTGCTCTTTACGTGACCGAGTGTTTGATCACCAGGACCCGACCTTGGAATTCCTGAGGAAGTTCGCCATCGGCCTGGCGTCCGGAACCATCTCCTCCTGCGTCAACATCCCCTGGGACGTGGCCAAGAGTCGCATCCAGGGCCCGCAGCCGGTCCCCGGCCAGATCAAGTACCGCACCTGCTTCCAGACCATGGCGCTGGTTTACCGCGAGGAAGGGTAGGGACGACCTTCCGTCGACGTCGTCGCTCTCGTCTGTTTTCTTGGGCTTGCCTTGGCCGCTTGGCTGCCGATCTTATCGCAATATTTTGAGAATGCCCCCAAAAAGTTTTTATGACACGTGTGTTGAGACGCTGCCACATTTGCGGTAACAGTCGTCACATCGTCAGCACTCGCGATGTCACTGACGTACTGGACCGAGACGATGGCATCGCGATGGACTTTTTGTTAATATTGCCCATGAGAGCAGTTTGAAAAGTTGACACAAAATTCCAAATTGATTGACAGGGCGATACCGGGCCCAAAATGTTTGAACTTTTGCCAACAATGACAAATGTGCGGCGGGTTATAATGTTGACAAACGATGACATCGTCGTTGTCCTTTGCTTGGCATGGACGACGACATCATCATGATATCGTTTTTGTCAACATTGATCATGACGGCTAAAACGGTGAGATACTTTTGTCAACATTGGAGAGTACCGCAGCAAAAATGTTGACACGTGGTTACATCCGGCCCAAAAAGTTGACGCAAGGTCACATGGCGGAAGATCTTTTGGAAACATTGATGACAGTGGAACACCAGACCAAAAGGTTGAGAGATGGTTATGACTTTTTTCCCAAATCTGACGACGACAGTCGAACCCAACCCAAAAAAATTGTCAGCACTGCACCCAAACGTTGACGTGCGCTTCCATAGCGACGGACCTTTTGCCAAACGTGGCAATGACGGCGGCGGCGCGGATCAAAAAGTTGACACGTGTTTCCAGAATCGTGCGCCCCCAATCCACCACCGCCCCCCGCCCTCATCCCGTAACACAACGCAGTCCCTGCTAATTAGTGGTCCCTGTGGGGGACGTCGTTAAGCGCACCCTAACGAGGTGCGCCGCGCTCCTCGGGTCAATCTAATCAGACACGGGGGCAAGGGAGGAAGTGGCTCCAGCCTTATTAACGCCGTCAGAAAGTGCGGCGGCAGGGCAGGGAAGCGGTGCGTCAGGCCACGGGTCACCTTGAATCAATTAAGCGGCGCGGGGTCGGATCCTCATGGCCGCAAGCTTGTCCCGACCGAGGAGCGGGCGGTGTGTCCCTTCAATGTCCTTACAGAGACGGCACACCCCATCGCTAGGTGAGTCGTTTTGAAAGCCACCCACCTCCGACAGAGTGGGCGCACTCCCTGCCCCTGTCCGCACCTCAGACAGAGTTGGTGCACCCCCAGCTAGATCAGTCTTTCACAATTTCTTTTGTGGTGCATCCCTTTCAACAGCCAGACGGCATTGGCGCACCTCCAGCGAAATCAGTTTTTCCCTAAACGTCCTGAAACTTTGGAACGCTGCGCACCCGCATATAACCCCTCAGTCTTTCCCAAAGGCATTTTGACCCACACACCCCCTTCAAGACCCCAACAGAGTTGGTGCACCCCCAGCTAGATCAGTCTTTCATGATTATTTTTGTTGTTGTCATACTTCCCCTTTCAACAGCCAGACGGCGTTGGCGCACCCCCAGCGAGATCAGTTTTTCCCTCAACGTCCTGAAACTTTGGAACACCGCGCACCCCCACACAATCCCTCAGCGTGATCAGTCTTTGCCAAACAAAACTCTAGAAGCCACGCAACTCTGAACAGCATCCAAATGAACACGGTGCACCCATTAGCTCGATCCGCTTTTTTGCAAAACTTTTGTTCACGCGCACCCCCTTCAGCTTCAGAGATGGTACTTATTGTAATTCCCGCACACTCCCTAACATAACCAATCTTCCCCAAATGTCCAGCCTTTCCCCCACCCACCCGAAAACAAACAAAAAAAGCAATATGTTCATGCAGAAATGTTGGAAAAATGTAAAAACAAATTCAAATTCAAATTTTCAACAAGCTAAGCACTCAGCTACAGTACATCATTGATTTTCAGTTGTATGCACAGCTTGAGATAAGGGTTTCATTTGCTGAGTGATCACATTTGCGATGCTGCTGTTGTGTCCGTAGGTACTTGGCGCTCTACAAGGGCTTGGTGCCAAAGATCATGAGACTTGGGCCAGGTAACATCTGCCGTTCATTTTTATTTTGATTTTTTTTCATGAAATATCTTGGTCAATGTCCATGTCTGCTGTGTCCTTTGGACCACAGGCGGCGCTGTGATGCTGCTGGTGTACGAGTACGTGTCGGGATGGCTGCAGAGAAACTGGTAAAAGACGCGCATTTGTCAACGTCCGAAAGCAAGTGCCTTTGGGTTGCATGACCTGAATACCTCCAACGGAAAGGTATCTTTCTTTTTAGGAAGCATTTTCAACATGAGTCCAAATGCAATAACACGCATGCAGTTTTTCAGTTGCACTTGCCCTTTTTTTTTTTTCCTGAATCGATATGTGCTAAAAGCGCTATTTTGGAAGGATTTTCTTCAAAGGTCCTGTGAAGCTTTATTTCAAATAGTCAAGAGAACCTTGACGTGTCTATGTGTCTATGTAACATCTGGAAACTGCCGTAGTATGTACACAGTATGTCAATATCGACATTTTTGCAATGTGAATCATCCAGTGTTCGGACATGCAGTTGGGACCCCTTTTAAAAAAAAATAAAACTCGATGAAGTGCCTTTTGAAGTCAACTCTCGAACTCTGCAGTCTGTATGTACACGTCTTTGTAACTCTGTCAACGTATATTTATCGACACACATACTGTATAGAGAGCACAGTAACTTTTAGCTGTTGTATTACAGATTTTTTTCCAAATGTTCCAAATATGAATTTGTAGGAATTGTCCTTTTTTTTTCTTTTAATAAAAGTGACGTGTTGCTGCATCCATTTCCAAAGAATTGAAAACCAAACCAAAAAAAGATTTTGGGAGCACTTTTTCCACACTGTTGGTTTTAGTGGGGGGGAGGGGGGGGTTGTTTGTTTGTTTGTTTTAAATTTGGTGTTGGAGGTGGTGGTGTCAAGCCCGAAAAAAAATTGAGATTTTTAAGAAAAACGAAAACATCTCAGTAATCCCCCATTCACCTTTTTTTTCTTTTTGTTTTGTTTTGTTTGTTTTAATGTGCCAAATGTGATTTGGAGCATTTGTAACTGCCTCGTTTTTCAAATGAAGAAAATTGACATGTGCGTGACTCGACTGCCAAAAGGCAATTAAAAACATTTTTCATCACTTGTTTCCCCTCACGTGGGGGTGTTTGGAGCACATTTTTCACGCTGTTCGCTTTGTGGTTGTATTCCCCCCCCTCCCATGAAATTTCAAACACCTCCCATTTGGCGGCTGTTGGTGGTGGTACAGGAATAGTTTTTCCAAAATAACTCCATAAATGATAGAAAGAATCAATTAAAAATCAAGAAATAAAAAGCTATGCATTAACATTTTGACGACATTACGTGTTACCGGAAGTTGCGTAAGCGGAAATTCCACTACCCGTAACCCGGATGGAGGCATAATGCCGCGGGAACTTAAACACACGCAACGCCCACCCGATGCGACGGAAAAGCTACAACGCTGAGGCAAGTTTTCACTTCGCGCTTTTCGATCATCAGATTCTAAACGACGACGTGTAAGTGAGTTTTTATTGCCGTGCGTTTTACTGTAATTGTCAATGATTTTAACTTTATTCACTTACGTCCTGTAGAACGCGGCACTAGCTTAAAAGCAGCACCCACTCGACACGACCGAAGAAACGTGTTCGCTTCGCCGTTTTCATTCATCAGATTCGAAACGAAGACGTGGAAGTGACTTTTTATTAGCGTGCGTTTTGCTGTAATTCCGAACGATTTTAACTTTATTCACTTACGTTGTGTAGATCATGGCATCGAAACGTAGAAGAACTGTAATGACTGGAGCGGAGCGAGTGAAATGCATCCGTTTGAGCGAGGCTGGACACAAAGGTAAAAAACATCCAGTAGACACTTGGAGTCGGAAAGACGCAAATCTACGAAACTTTAAAAAACAAGGCATCGATTCAACTCCTGATGACAAGCCACCATCCAGCAAGGAAGCAATGCAAATGGCAACAAAAATCCTTCAGTATGCACAAGAATTACCAGACATCGGTGATCAACGGGACAGTTACTTGCAACTAGCAAGAAAACTGTATGACACGCAGGCAAACATTGTCATAAACCAAAGAATGCGTCCAACAAAACAATCCAAAATACACCTTTTTTCCCCCCCCCAAGACAGAAAAAAATAAACATTAAAATACTGTACGTATTTTACTGTTTAGATTTTTTTTGGGATACACCTGTATTGCAGTTTTTGTTATATAAACAGTTTTTGGACAGTATATTTTAGTATTTTATTGATTGTGTTGTTACACGTGCATTTTCTCAACATACTTGCAGGTTCATAAAGGACATGTACTATGCTCATTTTCCAAATGAGGAATTTCTGTTATCAGGACAAATTGGACAGCGCAAACACGAGTCCGTACTAGAGTATATTTACATATACGTGTATAGCCATGTGTATGTGTATATATACTGTATGTATATATGCAAAATAGTAAAAAATATAAAACAGTCTGTTGGTCTGCCTGTCATTCATTGTTTTTAAATGAATCGGGTTTCGAAATTTTTATTCTGCCAAATATTGAACTGGACAAATTAGCAATGGGTACACTCTGTCCTTCTGTGTGATTAAAGGTCACGTTTTACACACACCGTGAATAGCGAAGCACCCCCTCCCCTAAAAAAAAAAAAGATTTGTTGTTTCTAATAGAGTAATTTTGCCAAAAGTTTCGCAGCACATTTTAGTGACGACTTGTATCTTCCCGCTGCGAACATTTCGGCACGCCTCCTGACATCTGGCCGCGTCCCTCGGGGGGGGGGGGGGTGACTGATGACACGGTAAGCCGTCGTCTTCGCGATTGGCCGCCGTTCGTTCGTTCCTTTTCACCCAAATTCCCTGCGCACCTTCATCCCACCATAAATCTCACATCTTTCTTTCTCCCCGCCTCATCCGCCGTCTCGCGAATATTTCACTCGCAGGCGTTGACAGGCTTTGACACGTGCGCTTTTAACCATTAATATTGTTCATGTGCGCAGCGTACTGTATTTGGGCAAATACCTGGCGGCTTAGTGGGCGGACATTTTGTGGTGATGGCCTCAAATTCTGCTCCCCGGAGACCACACGACTTGTTCGAGTGAACCGAGTTCACCTGGAATTCTCCACGGCCATTGGACTGACTTTCTACTTTTTCAAGAAGCGAGGCCGTGCGAACGATGATCCAACCGACCAACCCGCATACGAACCGACCTACGAACACATTTTATGACCGACCGACAGCACCAACCTGCACACTGTGGCGACTCAACCAACCAATCGACTGGCCGAGCGATCTAACTCCCCTCCTACAGTGATTTCCTGTCGATCGACCAACCGCCTGACTGAGCAGCCAGCTATCCCACCTCACGACAAGACCCATTTTCGCGACCAAGGCGATGGGAAAACACTTCCTATTTTCCTGACTACCTTTTGAAAAGCTCAACAAGAAGGCGCGTGAGCGCTTTATCACACTGATCCAGGCCCTCAAATGTGACACGATCGCCTACCTCTGCGCGGTTCATGTATGGTCAAAAGACAACCCCACCCCCCGCTCCGGGCCCGGAGCGACAGTCCGTGACCGCCGCATGCGGGGAAGCACACTTTCCAAGTCAAATCCGACTGTTGACACTGCGGCAGCCAGCCGCCAAGCCGTCTTGTTTATGCCGCAACACAAATCTCCCAGCCCGCCTCAGCAGGTAAAGTCAGCAGCAGGTAAGTGTGTCCCCCACCCCCCAAAAAAATATTCATCACCCCCCTCCCCACCACTTCCTTGTTTCAACATGCCTTGTGAGATTATTTACAACACTTGACGCCTCCTCTGTAAGTGTTCTCCAAAGTGTTTTTGCATGTTTTTTTTGGGGGGGGGGGCATGTGGCTCACTTTGTTAAATCTCGTGGCGTTCCAATTTACTGTATGCCACTGAATGCAACATTAGAGTTGAAGACTTTCAAAATGGATGGAAATTGTACTTGCACTTTGTGTGTGTGTGTGCGTGCGCGTGTGTGTGTGCGTGCGTGTGTGTGTGTGTGTGTGATGTCTCGCCTCTTAATTCAGAAAATAATGAATAAAATGTAGCATTTCTGTTTCCTCCCCTTCTAAAAAATATTTTGGAAGACTGTGAATGACTGCAGCGTTGTTTTTCTTTCAAAATAAAATATCAAAACATTCTTAGTGGAGCCCTGAGTATTTTCCATCTGACCTTAAAACTAAAATAAAACCAATTGAAGAACCAACGCAAATTTCCTTTATATATATATAGAAAGATAGATGTGTGTGTGACTCCCGCCCTACTCGCTCCTGGGCCTGGTCTTCACCCTCTGCAAGTTCTACCCGCAGGGCTACCGGGCCTTCATCAACGACAACACCATGCACAGGTGGGCCGCCCGCCTTTCGCACGGGCCCCCGCAGTCCCACGCGTGTGTGAGTTTTTTGCGCAGGGGCGTGACGGAGGGCATCCTGGCGGTCCAGACGGGCCTGATGGAGCTGCAGGTGATCCACGGGGGCCTTCCTCCTGTCCATCATCCTCTTCGTCGTGGTGGCCTCCATCCTCCAGTCTACGCTGGAGATCGCCGACCCCATTGTGCCGGCGCCGGGGGGCCTCCAGGGACAGGTACCTCGGCCGCTTAAACCTCGTCGTCGTCCCCGTCACGTTTCCCGCCAGGAGCTTGCGGAAGCACTTCCGAGCCGTGTCGCTGTGCCTCTTCCCGCTGGTCTTCGTGGCCTACGTGATCTGTCAGTTCTTCCACATGGACTTCTGGCTCCTCGTCATCATCTCGTCCTCCATCCTCACGTCGCTGCAGGTCGGGCGCGCTCGCACACCTTTGCACGTGTGTTTCATGTGACTTGTACGTGTTCTACTTGAGATGCGCGTGCGGGAGAAAGACATCGGGAGACTGCTGTGTGTCCGTTATGTGTCCTGGTCCCGCGTTTTGCATGCGTGCGAGGAGTACATCTGCGATTGTGTGCGTGTGGGGGCGTGGCTGACGTGCGTCGTGAACGCGTGTGCGTTCAGGTGCTGGCCACTCTGCTCATCGACGTGCTTTTCATGGCGGAGGAATTCCGCAAGGCTCCGGTGGAGAACATGGACGAGGTCATCTACCGCGTCAACGGGACCCACGGGCTGCTGGAGTTTCTCGTACATGCACGCGTGTCCACCAGGCGGCGGTGTGCGTGGTGTGCCACGGCGTGTCGGAGACGGTGTTCGGCGAGTGGAGCGTGATGGGCGGCACCGTCATCCTGGTGCACTCGTACGACAACGTGCGGCTGCGGGCGCAACTGGGCCGGCAGAGCTTCCCGCTGCGCCGCGACGCCGTCAACAAGATGGAGAGCCTCCCCGCCGCCAGCATCTGCGGCGATACAACGACATCCGCGCCATCGGCTACCAGGTAACGCTCGCCCCCGTGTCGCCGGGGCCTTTTGCCGTCAAACAATGGCGTCTCGGCGCGTTGAATGACACTTTGACAGGCGGCGTGAGGTGTTGCCCGCGCTGTCCGCGTGACACGTATCCTCCGGTCACTGCCGCGTTAACGTCTCGACTCGCTCCCTCAGGACCTGAGCAGCGCCGTCATCACGCCGTGCCGCCGTTTCTTCCACGCGGGCTGTCTGAAGAAGTGGCTGTACGTGCAGGAGACGTGTCCGCTCTGTCACGCTCGACTCAAGAGCCAGTCGGCGGCCGACGCGGCCCCGGCCGATCGCGCGCCTGCCGGACGGGGGCCGGTCGGCGAGGAGAAGCCCACAGAGTCAAGTCAAGTCAAGTCAACAGTATTTATAGAGCACTTTCAAACAGCCATCGCTGCATACAAAGTGCTGTACATGGAGCAATTTAACATGCACAATAAACAGTAAGACAAATCGGTAATAAAGGCGGTAGAAAGCACCAAACAGTAAAACCAAGAACAAATCTAAGTCATGCTGAGTCGAATGCCAAAGAATACAAGTGAGTTTTGAGGAGGGTTTTGAAGATGGGCAGCGAGGAGGCTTGCCGAATGTTTAGTGGGAGGTCATTCCAGAGAGAGGGACCAGCAACAGAAAAGGCTCGATCCCCTCTGAGCCTCAGTTTAGTTCTTGGTACTTCTAATAAAGTCTGGTCCACAGACCTGAGGCGCCGGGCAGGTGTGTAGGGGCGGATGAGCTCAGAGAGGTAAGGTGGCGCGAGATTATTCAGAGATTTGAAAACAAATAAGAGGATCTTGAAAATAACTCTAAAATGAATGGGGAGCCAGTGAAGGGATGCCAGAGTAGGAGTTATGTGCTCCCTCTTACGAGTACCAGTCAAGAGGCGAGCGGCGGCATTCTGGACCAGCTGAAGGCGCTTAATGGAGGACTGGCTGACTCCAAAGTAAAGGGCATTGCAGTAATCGAGCCGGGATGTGACAAAGGCATGAATTACCATCTCAAAGTGTTCATGTGAGAGGAGAGGTTTTATTTTGGCCAGCTGTCTAAGGTGAAAGAAGCTGGATTTAACAACGGCACCAATTTGCCGATCGAGTTTGAAATCACTGTCCAGTTTAAGGCCCAAGTTTGAGACTGTTGACTTAAGATAAGGAGACAGGGGGCCCAAGTCTACAGGATGGAATGTACAAGGGCCACTGGGACCAAACAATATCACCTCTGTCTTCTTTTCATTGAATCTCAAGAAATTTTGTGCCATCCAGGTTTTGATTTCTTCCAGACAGGATAGGAGTGGCCTTAATGAGAAGGCGTCTTTCTTGCTCAGTGGGACATAGATCTGGCAGTCATCTGCATAGCAGTGGAAGGGAATACCATGTTTCCTTAAGATGGAACCCAATGGGAGCAGATACAGCGAGAACAGCAGAGGCCCCAGAATTGAGCCCTGTGGAACACCACATGACAGGGGGGCAGTGCGTGACTCAGAGCAGCCAAGGCTGACACAGAAGGTTCTGTCAGCTAAATAGGACCTAAACCACTCAAGAGCACTGCCGCCAATGCCCACCAAGTGCTGCAAACGAGACAGCAGAATACTGTGATCCACTGTATCAAATGCTGCAGTTAAGTCCAATAAAACTAGACACACGTGGTCTCCAGAGTCATTTGCCAGGAGGATGTCATTAGAAACGCGTAACAGGGCTGACTCCGTGCTATGCATCGTCTTGAAACCTGACTGGAAGACCTCCAAGATGTTATGTTCATCCAAGAAAATTTTCAACTGCATGTGCACGACTTTTTCCAGAATTTTGGAAATGAAAGGCAGCTTGGAAATGGGCCTGAAACTTGACAGCACATCTGGATCAAGGCCAGCTTTCTTGATCAAGGGTTGGACCACAGCATGTTTAAACTGTTGGGGAACTACACCAGAAGAGAGGCTGCTGTTGATGATATCCAAGACTGATGCGCCAACACTCGGGAGAACCTCCTGAAAGAAGTGCGGGGGAAGAGAGTCGCAAGGGGAGCCAGATGGCTTTGTCTGGCGAACTACATCCTTCAAAAGCGCCAAGGACACAGTTTCAAAAGAATTTAGCACAGCTGAACATGGAACATGGACAGAGGGGTCAGATGCGGTATTTGAGACCGGAGTCCTAGCTGTAGAGACCTTACCAATGAAAAACTGAAGGAATCTGTTGCACATCTCGGGTGAAGAATCCGAGCAAGTAGGCAGAGGGGGTTTGAGTACAGAATCTATTGTTTTAAATAGTGCGCGTGGGTTGTGACGGTTAGCTTGAATAAGGTCCGACAGATATTCTCTTTTGGCCTCTTTTACTGTGAGCTGGTAGTTACGCCAGCAGTCTTTCCAAATTTGATAAGAGACATGCAATTTGTCATTTTTCCACTTGCGTTCGGCAAGTTCAGAGGGAGGAGCCGCTCCGTCTTCGTCTCGTGCGGACCGCCGATCCCCTTCTGACGTGTTGGACACCACCCCCCTCGTCTCCAATACCCCATCTGGAGGGCTCCCCCCCCCCCCCGTTGCTCCCTTGGGGGGGGGGGGGGAGCCACGGCCACACTCAGCATCCGATCGGATGATCCCGGATCATCCCTTCATATCTCCAAGACCCGTGACGCCGTAAGAGGCGACGTCGTGGGCATGTGAACTCACACGTTCCGAGCGCTCGGTGCCCCCCGCCTGGTCTGGTTGCCAAAACCCTTTCTCGCGGCACTGAGATTTGGACGCGGTGGACCTCGACCGTTCCTGAAAACGTCCACTGGAGATCTCGCGGTCAGGAATGAGCGAATAATCGGACACGCGGTGGCGATGGCTGGCTCGTTTCCCGACTGGCCGATGCTGAGCGCGACATTCGCATCACGACGCATGCTGCAACGTGAACGCCCGCACGTTTCCAACAAAGCATCTTTCTTCCTCGATGTGTGTTCCAGACTGTCATTTGTACGACATACGACTTGACCGTTGACACCCCCCGGCCCAAATGACACGTCCCTCCCAGCTGGTGTGATCACTCCACCCTCCGGAATGGGAGCAGCGGGACGCAGATGGCGCCCGTTACCTTGTCGCAGTGTTATCGTGGTTCAGAATGAATACATCCGCAATGAGCAATGTATGATGAACACCTGCCAGTCCTTTTTCAGTTGTTCTTTTTTTTTTTTTTTAAGATGTGACGTGTACTTAGTGTTGCCTTCAAGTTTGTGAAGAACTCAACCGAGGCTGACATCAGCACTGACTTCCAATTTCCGCTCTTGATTTTTCAAATGAGATGATGTGCCAGCTCATTTTGGAGATGACCCCGAAATAAAGGAAAACCAGGTCAACTGTCAATGAAATGTCCATTCATTCCAAAGCTAATCATGGATTCTCCGTTGCTTTGAAATCTCGGTACCGTAGCCACTCTGGCGGTTTGATTCGCGTTTCATCGGCCGTCTGCGCTTGAAGGAGGTCGCGGCTGCGCCGCAGGTTAGCTCTGCGTCATGAAAGGGTTTCCGTGGTGCATTTTTGACCCGAAAAAAAACAACCATGTATGGTAAGGCGTTTTTAGCCCAAAAAACGACCATGTATAGTAAGGCGTTTTTTGCCGAAAAAAACGACCATGTATAGTAAGGCGTTTTGAGCAGGAAAAAAACGACCATGTATATAGTAAGGCGTTTTTAGTCCCAAAAAAACGACAATGTATAGTATGCCGTTTTTAGCCAAAAAAAACGACCATGTATTGTAAGGCGTTTTTTAGCCGAAAAAAACGACCATGTATAGTAAGGCATTTTTAGCCGAATGGTCGTTTATTTTTGGCTAAAAACGCCTTACTATACATGGTCGTTTTTTTCAGCAAAAAACGGCATACTATACATGGTCGTTTTTTTCGGCTAAAAACACCTTACTATACATGGTCGGTTTTTTCGGCTAAAACCGCCTTACTATACATCGTTTTTTTCGGCTACAACCGCCTTACTATACATGGTCGTTTTTTTCGGGTCAAAAACGCCTTACTATACATGGTTGTTTTTTTTGGGGTCAAAAATGCCATACTATACATGGTCATTTTTTTCAGGTCATTAACGCCTTATTATACATGGTCGTTTTTTTCGGCTAAAAACGCTTTACTATACATGGTCGTTTTTTTCGGTAAAAAACACCTTACTATACATGGTCGTTTTTTTCGGCGAAAAACGCCTCACTATACATGGTCGTTTTTTTGGGGTCAAAAACGCCTCACTATACATGGTCGTGTTTTTCGGGTCAAAAACGCCTTACGATATATGGTCGTTTTTTTCAGCTAAAAACGCCTTACTATACATGGTCGGGGGTTTTTTCAGCTAAAAACGCCTTACTATACATGGTCGTTTTTTTCGGCTAAAAACGCCTTACGATATATGGTCGTTTTTTTCAGCTAAAAACGCCTTAGGATATATGGTCGTTTTTTTCAGCTAAAAACGCCTTACTATACATGGTTGGGGTTTTTTTCAGCTAAAAACGGCTTACTATACATGGTCGTTTTTTTCGGCTAAAAATGCCTTACTATACATGGTCGTGTTTTTCGGGTCAAAAACGCCATACTATACATCGTCGTTTTTTTTCACCTAAAAACGCCTTACGATATATGGTCGTTTTTTTCAGCTAAAAACGCCTTACTATACATGGTCGTTTTTTTCGGCTAAAAACGCCTTACTATACATCGTTTTTTTGGGCTAAAACCGCCTTACTATACATGGTCATTTTTTTCAGGTCATTAATGCCTTATTATACATGGTCGTTTTTTTCAGCTAAAAACACCTCACTATACATGGTCGTTTTTTTGGGGTCAAAAACGCCTCACTATACATGGTCGTTTTTTTGGGGTCAAAAACGCCTTACTATACATGGTCGTTTTTTTCGGCTAAAAACGCCTTACGATATATGGTCGTTTTTTTCAGCTAAAAACGCCTTACGATATATGGTCGTTTTTTTCAGCTAAAAACGCCTTACTATACATGCTCGTGTTTTTCGGGTCAAAAACGCCATACTATACATCGTCGTTTTTTTCAGCTAAAAATGCCTTACGATATATGGTCGTTTTTTTCAGCTAAAAACGCCTTACTATACATGGTCGGGGGTTTTTTCAGCTAAAAACGCCTTACTAAAAATGGTTGTTTTTTTCTGCAAAAAACGCTCTTCTATACATGGTCGTTTTTTTCGGGTCAAAAACGCCTTACTATACATGGTCGTTTTTTTTCAGCTAAAAACGCCTTACTATACATAGTCGTTTTTTTCGGGTGAAAAACGCCTTACTATACATGGTCGTTTTTTTCAGGTCAAGAACGCCTTACTATAAATGGTTGGGTTTTTTTCAGCTAAAAACGCCTTACTATACATGGTTGTTTTTTTCTGCAAAAAACGCTCTTCTATACATGGTCGTTTTTTTCGGGTCAAAAACGCCTTACTATACATGGTCGTTTTTTTCAGGTGAAAAACGCCTTACTATACATGGTCGTTTTTTTTCAGCTAAAAACGCCTTACTATACATAGTCGTTTTTTTCGGGTGAAAAACGCCTTACTATACATGGTCGTTTTTTTCAGGTCAAGAACGCCTTACTATAAATGGTTGTTTTTTTCTGCAAAAAACGCTCTTCTATACATGGTCGTTTTTTTCGGGTCAAAAACGCCTTACTATACATGGTCGTTTTTTTCAGGTCAAGAACGACTTACTATAAATGATCGTTTATTTTCGGCTAAAAACGCCTTACAATACATGGTCGTTTTTTTTCAGCTAAAAACGCCTTACTATACATAGTCGTTTTTTTCGGGTGAAAAACGCCTTACTATACATGGTCGTTTTTTTCAGGTCAAGAACGCCTTACTATAAATGGTTGTTTTTTTCTGCAAAAAACGCTCTTCTATACATGGTCGTTTTTTTCGGGTCAAAAACGCCTTACTATACATGGTCGTTTTTTTCAGGTCAAGAACGACTTACTATAAATGATCGTTTATTTTCGGCTAAAAACGCCTTACAATACATGGTCGTTTTTTTTCAAGTCAAAAACGCCTTACTATACATGGTCGTTTTTTTCAGCTAAAAATGACGATGCATAGCACAGAGTCAGCCCTGTTACGCATTTCTAATGACATCCTCCCGGCTAATGATGCTGGAGACCACGTGTGTCTAGTTTTATTGGACTTAACTGCAGCATTTGATACAGTGGATCACAGTATTCTGCTGACCCGTTTGCAGCACTTGGTGGGCATTGGCGGCAGTGCTCTTGAGTGGTGTAGGTCCTGATTAGCTGACAGAACCTTTTGTGTCAGCCTTGGGTGCTCTGAGTCACGCACGTGGCGTTTTTGACCCGAAAAAAACGACCATGTATAGTAAGGCGTTTTTGACCTGAAAAAAACGACCATGTTTAGTAAGGCGTTTTAACCCGATAGAAAGAACCTCTGCAGAATTTCTAGCTTCTCCCCGTCAAAATATAACGACTGAAGCACGTCTTCTCCACTTCAAAATAAAACAGATTTGAAGAGCCCCTGTGGCAGTGCTATTTCCTCTTCCTTCAAAATAAAATCAAAACCACTTTGCAAACTATGTGCATCTGCAGATACACCAATCAAAAAACTTGAAATAACAGCAATAAAATTACTAAGAATGAAATATTTTAAAACGAAGATAACATCAACCAAAGGCAGACTGTAAATACAGTAGTCTTTGTGATGTAAAACACTCGTTTCCAATTTTTTTTAAAGCATTTAAAACACAGCCAACTTGAAAATAATTGTAGTTGTTCAGAAAAAGAAAAAAAACTGAATATGTTTTGTGAATCAAACCATGCGTTTCCTGTCCTCGTTGAGTGAATTTATCTGTTTCCCTTCACAATAAAGTGCCAAATCCCAAAGGTCCATAACAGCCAAACAATTTAATAAGATACATTCAATTTCATTGTGCAACATCGTGTGTCCGTTGTCGTTGTTCAAGTCCGGCGACAACGGACGTACATACGCCAATTGTAAGTCTTTACGGCTAATTGCACTTCATTCTACGTGCTTTGGATTCTAATAAATAATAATAAACACAATGAGAAGGGGGGAACTCGATTTTTCGGGGGGTGGGGTGTTTGATTTTTCCTCAAGTTTTGGGGTGGGGGGGGGGGGGGGCAATGCTCTGTAATACCGTGATTCCCAACCAGTGTGCCCTGGCACATTGATGTGAAAAAAAGAATCTCATTTCCTTCATTGCTCCAAAAATGATGTTTCCTCCAAATAATCTAGCTTTGTTCAGCTATCTATGCCGTTTATGGATAGTGACACAAATCTTTCACTCCATGGCAGGAGGTACGCAATTCACCTGTGCATCAGTTTGTGACATTTGTTCCAATTCTAACACAGGGGCCAAAACCGGACGATGGGGGTCTTTAATTCGGCCTGCAGGAAGAATTTGAAAGTGAGGGGAAAAAACATTTTGGTGGGGGAGGAGGAAGAATAATCATTATTTTGGTCCTTAGACTAGTGGGGGCAAAGTAAATGTTTTGACTTGAGCTCCCCTTGAAGTACTGTATTTTTCAGTTCCAAATGCCTGCAGCCTAGAGTCCTGTCTTGAAACGCGACCCTTGTATCAGGTGCTAGGATGATAAATCAAAGCATCTTTTAAGGTATCAGCAATTAAGTTCTTGGTTTCCCTTCTCTTTTTTTTTCTTTGTTTGCTTTGAAAAATCTTGGATATGACGTGCATTTTTTACATCGTTGTTTGTACAATGAATGTAACGTTTGCATTCAGTGGTTATAGCCATCTATTTGTTTTCTAAGTCAACTATCTAGTAAAAGATATATTTGCTTGAAGTTGCTGAGATTTTATTTTTCAACTGTAAAATATGTGCCTCGGCTCAAAGGTTGGGAGTCGTCGCCGCAATAAACAGAAATCATATAAAAGTAGAAAATACCATTAAGAAGCACCCTGAAAGCAACATTTTCCCTCTTCCATCTGGAGCGTCGATTGAAGGTCTGCGCATGCGCGTGGAATGCCAATTTCGGTCCACCTGTCGCGGAGTATTCCGTGGTGTGCGTTCGCAGCCACGTCGGAAGTTCAACAATTACGTCAAAAAAAGTTGAAAAAATAAAATAAAATCCTGTGGTCCTTCATTTAAGAAAAGCAGTCATGGCGGATGTCTTCGCCAACGGGTGACAGCGTCCCTGCCTGGCGAGTCCGGCGAGCCGCCGTCACAGCTGCCACTGCCCGGCGGCGGCGGCGGCGGCGGCGGCGGCGGCCGCCATGTGTGTGCGGTCACAGAGGCCGACGTGGTGCCGCTGTACCCCGTGGAGGCTGACGCTCGGGTGGTGGGCCGTCGGGAGGCCGGGATGCTGGGTGCTGTGGCACAGCTGCTCGCTGTGCGCAAGCCACTCGGCGTCTGGTCGGTGGGTGACAAAAAGAAGTCATCAAAAAAAAAAAAAGCGCCCAAATTCAAATCAATCAATTAAATAATCAATAAGACGAGTATGATGTCAACTCTGGTTGACTTAAGGTCCCACTGATTTATATTATAAAACAATACAACATCCATATTGGCAAACTAACGATCAGAAAGTACAAAATAAGATATCCAAAAAGTACATGGTGAACTTAAGTATAAAGATAACTGAAAAATCGATTTAAGTACAGTAACAAAGTATTTGTACGTTGTTCAGAAAACCTTTACCAATTTCAAACATAAAATAAACAAAATGTAAAAAAAAAATGGACATGATCACTTTGCACCATGTTTCCGTTGTGAGAAGTACAGTAATGAAAATGTGTTTACTCGTGTACTTCAGAAAATTTCAGAGTCTGTACTTTAAGTAAAGATTGTTGAATCAGTCCTCGTTCTTCGGCCACTTTGTTTTTATAGTTGGACTTAAGTGTCCACTTTTGTCACCTTGGGTGGTGCGGCTATAAGGACAAATAAATTGTTACGATTCCACCAATACTCATAGTTCATTCGAATAAGTAACCTACAAGTCAAACGGTCAACCCTGGCAAGTGTAAAAAGCGCCATATTTTGAAGACGGCTCTCGTTACACGGGCCCATGTAGTGCCCAGATAACATTAAATTACACTTGTTTGTCGTATTTCTTTGACCTCATTTGCCCGCTGAACGGCGCCGAAATGTTCGGGCAAGCCCTCGACGTCAGATGGCCACGCTTGAACATCGTTGCAACGTACAAGTCAAACGATAACCGCCGGTGAGTGTGAAAACCGCCACGTTTTTTTTATCGGATTCTCGGCAAAGGCCTGCTGGTGTCCCTAATGTTGTGTCTGGTTATGAAATCTGATTTGCAAATTGCGCTGTATGTTAAAAAAAAGGGGGGGGGGGTGAAACGCATGTAATCTTGGGTGCAGCGATGCATTAAGTGGACCAAAAATCGCTTCTGAATTCACGTGTTAATTTTGTCTATAGATTTTTACACGATTTTTGGGCATATAATTTATGTAATGGATCCACATTTCGCCAATCAGGAGTGTGTGTGTGTGTGTGTGTGTGTGTGTGTGTTTTGCCCCATTTAGTTTCCGTCATTCTTGATGGATTTTTCTTTAATATTTCACTGGACGGATCACATTTTAATGTATTCTTACTTCACGTTATGTTTGATTTCATTTTGTGTCATGATTTTTTTTGATTGATTATATTTTTTTCCTCATTAATTGTACTACAGTAGCATTTTAAATTTCTATCTTCGACGTTTATGGGGGGTGGTCATGATTGTTGATATTATTTATGCATGCTTCTACTTTTTTTTTCTTCCGGTGGCCTTTCTGCTTTTTATTTTAAACCCACATTTTAGCCTTTCATGGTGGTGTTGAATTTAAATTCAAACAAATGCAACTAAACACACTCCCACGATTTGTTCGGCAACATCATATTTGCACTCGACATTCCAGAAAATTGTTGAGATCGTATTTTACTTGGTCACATTTACTCAAAACTAGTTTGATGCAAAACTGCATATTGCATCGAATGAAAATTAAAACACTCGCGAAATCCCTACGCGTGACGTCGCCACACACACCCTCATTGAAGTGTACGCGTACTTCTTACAGCTTATCTGTTCGGCGGAACTATTATGGGATGTCAGCCGACTTCTGATAACACAGTGGAAGATTTAAAATCCTTAATACACTTCTCTTAAAATAATGACATGGCCTGTACATTGTTTCCCACCAGGCACAACTCTGCGTGCGCGCGTGTGTGTGTGTGTGTGTGTGTGTGTGTGTGTGTGTGTGCGTGCGTGCGTGCGTGCGTGCGTGTGTGTTTCCTAGTCCACGAGAAATCACACGATGTCAATCAAAGTTGTCTTTTAAAATGAAACTTCCCAAGTGCTCATGTTGAAGCCCGAGTGCCCGTCCAAATCAAACAAAGCGAGGTCCTTAGAATTATTATTATTTTAATTCTTGTTTCAAACTCGTCCTCCAGAGCTTTAACGTGGAGTTTAAAATATTATCGCACGCGCAAATTCATCTATTGCAACCAATTCCTCCGTGAGCCTCCCCCGCGCGGTGCAGCTGCGTGTCGAGCCGGGGAGAGGAAGCCCGGCGGCGGCCTGACAACCCTCCCCTCTCCCGCCTCCTCGGAGAACCGCAAAAAAGAAAAGCGAAAGCAAAATCTCGTGTTGACGTCGAGTATTAAGGTTGATTTACATCGTGTCGTGTTACACGTGTTTCCGGGGTAAGGGGGGTGGTGGTGCGGGCAGGGGGGTGGGGACAATGGCGGCTTTTCGGATTTGGCTTGGTATACCCTTTAACGCACGCATGACGCAGCCCACAAAATGATAACACTTTTTAAAGTGAAAAATCCGCTAAGGGATGCTGAAAGAAATGTCCACACACACACACACACACACACACAGGGAGTGAGACAAGGACAAGAGCAGGCTAGGCGTGCACCCGACTTACTTTGCTGCTCGGTAATGGATCGGATCCCCAGAATGTCCGTGACCGAGTGCGACGAGGGCCATATCCGGTGCATGGCCATGTGTCCGGGGAGCGCGGGCATGCCCGGCGGCGTGGCCACCTTGGAGCTGGGGTAGGAGTACAAGTGGTTGTAGGGCTGCGGCGGGTGCGCGTGCGGGTGCGCGTGGGCCTGCGGCGGCTGCTTGGCCGCCTCGTAGGGGCCCTGCTGAGCCAGGTTGCCGATCTTGTTGCGCAGGATGCGGCTGATGGAGCTGACGGAGGGCAGGTTGAACTTGTCGCACACGCCGTCGGCGAGCAGCCGGTCGCGGATCTCCCAGGCGAAAATGCCCGGGTCGCGCTGCTTGTACGTCCGTATGTGCTTGACCACGGTGGGCGTGGTGACGCGCGGCTTGCTGCCGCCGATGGCGCCGGGCAGGATGGAGCCGGTCTCGTTGTAGCGCGCCAGGATCTTGCTGACGCAGCCGTGCGAGACGCGCAGCTGGCGGCTAATGTCGCACGGGCGGATGCCCAGCTGCGCCAGCTCCACGATGCGCAGCCGGATGGCGTTGGGCAGCGGCCGGCCGTTGACGAACACGCCGCCCAGCTGGTTGACCTCGCCGAAGGCCGGTTCTGCAAGCCGGAAGGGCAAGAGCGGTTAGTCGCCGCCGGGCCCGGCCCGTTGCAAAGCCGCTTTTTGCACAGCGCTCAAACGACGTTGCCCCAATTGCCTCCTGTTCTCGCACTTGATATCAATTCCACCGAGATGCGGCGCCTTCGTGTTATTCTTTGCATGCTTCGGGGCCAAGTTGAACGGATCAGTCACTAAAGCCGTCTTTTGTTCTCCGGATGCACTCAAAAGTCAATCGAGGGTAAATTCAAGATCAACTGCATTGTTGGTTTTTTTTTTGGACGCTTGCATCATCATGCTGAAAACAAACTGTATCAAAACAAAAAGGGAGTTCATGCTGCAAGGCCACACTGGCAGCGCCGTAATGTCTTTTACGCGCGCATGCGGAATCCCAAGCACATCAAACGTCATCTATGAGTCGTTTATGCTTCGGTTATGCTTGACTTGCTTGCACGCAAGCATCATGCTGAGACTCAAATGTTTCAAAGGCCCCAAAACGAAAGACCGCGCGTGTCTTTTGCTCCATCGGATGCAAAATGCATGCTTGCGTCTTGGCGCTGACATTTCAAGTATAACCTCGGGATAAATTATTTTTATTTTTCGCAGCATATGCTCGCGTCATGCCGAAACACGTGCATGAGCAAATGTAAAAAAAAAAAGATATCTAAATAAATCACAGCCCGAGTGGTTGCGATGCACCTTTTGGAGCACGGTGTCGAAACGCAAGTGTATCGAAAAGAAACAGTTTTGCACATCGTCGAGCCGAGAGTCAGTTGGAGTGGATTTTGCTCTCGATCACGCTTGTGGAGCATGCTGGCACTCACGCGCATCGTGCGATGCTGAAACTCACCTGCGTGTGTCACTTCATTACAGGTTGGCGCATTGCTTCATGCTGAAACTCGGGCGTTACTTGCATTGATGTCCGAAATACTTTTGAAAGTTGAAAGCGAGATACGGGGTGCATGTTGTGTCTCATGCTGAAACGCAAACGCGACAAACTTAGCGCCAATGTTTCTTCTTGCACCCCCCACCCCCCCCCCCCCCAAAAAAAGTATACGCGCAAGTATATGTTCCTGTGTGTACTTTGCGTGGATTAAAAGCAACTTGCAGTTGCTTTTAATTCATTTTGCAGAAAATACCTTGCTTGGTTTGATTTTTTTTTTTTTACTCGATGCAGAGATTGTACAACAATGTGGGTGCACTGTATAGTTATGCATCATGCTGAGATATAAGTGTAAAAAATGGCAAATCTCATCATCAATTTTTTTTCCGATATAAGGCTGAGATTTACATCCAGGAAAAAAGAAAAGAAAGATAAGCTCCAACCGAACTATTACAATTTCCATCTCAACGTGCACACATGCCCAAATGCTGAGACTCGAGTGCAGAACACGAAACAGTTGGAGGTCGTGCTGAGATTTGGGTGTGTCTACATACATTTGGATTTACAGTATTTATTTTATTTTTTTTTTGGAATGGATGCACCGTACTGCGACTTGACTGCAGAAACGCGAAGCAGTGACGTGATTGCGTTCTGGACGGATCCTGCTGAGACCGGCGTCTCAAAAGGCGAGTCTCGCCCAAATAATGCTTAGACTCGAGTGTCTGAAAAGTCTGAAGATGAATTCCGAGCTGCAATCGTTATTTTTTATTTTTATTATTTTTTTGCTCCACCGCACGCGTCCCCCCTTGACCCTGAATACTGAAAGTCAAGCGTGTCAAATCCCAAACGGGTTCATTTCGACAGCGATGCAACACGCATGCTGAAACTCTTTCGTACACGTGCAGGCAGAGCGACGACTTGCATCGAGACGCTTCCGGCTGCATGCAAGGGCCTCGAGCGTATGAACGGTCCAAAATCTACATTTGGTTTTTTTTGTTTGTTTGGTGGACGCATGCCGAGACTTGCTCTTGATTTGTTCTGTTGACGAACTTGACAGGATGCGCTTATCCTGAATCGAATGCTGAGATTCGAGTGCATACGCTCAAGTCATTTGGAGAAATGCTCGGACTAATCTGCTTATTTTAATTTTTTTGCTTGGGACCGTCTGTGCTGAATGCAGAGACGCGAGTGGAGCAAAAATCAAGTCCAAAAGGCCAAAAATCGACCGTCCGGTGCTGAGACGCGAGCGAAATCAAACTTGACTCCAGCAGAAGCCGCCCGATGGCTTCATGGAGGAGCTCTTCTATTTTGTCATGTTACGCCTCTATTCTTTTTTAATTTTTTTTTGGGGGGGGGTCGGTCTTATTTAACTTTTTCAAACATGCTATTCCCTGTATTATTTCTCTCACATTCCGTTTGGCATTCGGACGTCAAAGAATTCCATCGCACATGCAAAAGGGGGAATCGAGCCACTTGGAATCATTTTGACGCCTCACGTCGAAACACGAGCGGTGTTTTGAAAGTTAGCTTCTGACAACCCCCCCGATCTGTCTTCTTACACACACTTGGACCCGCACGCCACCGGCGCACAATCAATCCTATCCGGCAGCCGTCTCTCCGTCCACCCCGCGTGGGGCGCGGAGTCCAAAAGTGTCCCCCCCCCCCACCCACCCTCGCGCATGCGTGCGCGGTGGCGACTCACCCATGGCGTTCAAGCCGCGAAGCAGGAACACGGCGGCGTCCGCTTGCTGCTGTTGCTGCTTCTGCTCCCGCACCGCGTCCAGCGTGTCCAAAACAACCGAAAAAAACTCCTCCTCCACGTCGTCCTCCCCCCCCCCCCCACCCCAACTCCCACCCTCCACCCCACCTGCAAGCAGCGACCACCGGGCTCCTCTCCGGCCCGGCAGCGAGCACCGGCAGCGGAGCCTTGACGAGACGGGCGAGGCGGATCGCGAAGCTCGGATGCGTTTGGCGAATGAAGACGGCGAAACTCCCGAGCGGCTTTTTTGGCCATTTCCTTCAAGCTCAGCACAGTTCGGAGGCAGGACGCGAGAACGCTTCCTCCGTCCCTGATTGGCTGAGAGCGAGCAAGGCGCGCTGCTATTGGTTCGCGGAGTCAGACATGACACTTGACCCTCCCCCCTCCCTCCCTCCCTCTCTCCCTCCCACCATCCTCAGCCATCACTCTGATTGCATGTCACCGCCAATGTGTTTGTTATTGAGACTGATAGTACACCAGTGGCCACATCCACGCTGCCTGGATGCGGACCCCCCCGCCCCCAACCGTCTCCCTCCTCCTCCCAGGAAAAAAAAAAAAATCCCACTTCAAAAATTTGATGTCATAAATTTGCCCAACAGGAACGAGCGATTTCAGCGATAAAGTGTTACGCAAAACAACAACAACAACAACAACAAAATTCAGCTCTCGTGAGGCTTTGTTGGTGCGTTCTCACGGTTGGGACACGCCACGACGCGCACGCACTTTGCTGACATATTTTGCCGATAATCTTCAGGTACGTGCTTTCAGTTTTCAACGAGAAGAACAACACGGCCTGTTGCCGCGAGTTTGTTTTGTTTTGTTTTCTACGCGTAGGCAAACGCACGCTTGCTTTTGGTTTTGGTCGAACAAGTGAACAAAATTGAGCAACCAAAAACGACCCGTTTTGAGTCTTTTTATTTTTTTTTAAGGAGGTTTATCAACTGTGAAATGTGAACTCATTATCGTGTTCTGAAGTACTGTACCACGCCGATGTTTTTGGAGCGAGAACGCGTGATAAATGATTTGTATCATATATATATATATATATAAAACAAAATGGAATCACAATCATATTTATGAGAATGGATCCTTGACAACAGGCAAAACTTGTGTCCTCAAGCGATGACAATTTCCCCGCCATAATCCATATTCGGGGATTCATATTCTAGAGATGTGTTTTCTCTCTTCAGAATGTATTGCAGATTTTTACTTAATTTTAGATTTTTACTCTTAAAATAGTAAAAAAAAAATGCTATTTTTGCAAATTTGCTGGATAAAAAAAAATCGCTGTTCATACGGACAATACGATTACGTGTGTGTGTGTGATTGTTGCACGGCCTCCATGCACCTCGCTGCGTGCGTCCGTGGAAGGATGCACAGGATGGATGGATGGCCCCCCACGGGCCCACGCAAGGCAACGTGCACGGCGCGTGCGTGACGTTGATTTCGGCTCTTGTCTTTGGGATGCGTTTGAGTTGATGGCGCCGTCGGATTCAAAGACGATGCTGGACTTTGATGAAGTTCTGCATGCGCGCGCTTGAAATGTTCCTTTCCAAAACGTCGAAAGAGTCAAATGGTCGATGGGCCCAAATGTCTTCATATGCATTTCAATTTAGCGTCTCCATCAATCACTCTGACAAAAATAGCTGATAAGTTGCAATATATATATATATATATATATATACACACCTGTATATATGTGTGTGTGTGTGGGGGGGGGGGGGGTTAAGAATCATCTTATCCCTCCCGAAAAAGCCAGTAAGCAGCAAGCAGCTTTCTACGTGTGAACGCTCCACAAAACGTCCACCGCTGTAAGATATATCGCCACAAAATCCATCGGTGCAGCACCGATGCAAGTGTGTGCCGTGTGAACGCCCCTCATGACAATCAGCGTTCTCAAAATGACAAATCGCAGCCTTGCGATGAGATTGGTGCGATCACGAGAGAGGAATCGTCTTAAAATGAAATGATCGTCATCGACTGAAAACAAATCTGTTAGATTCACCCCCCCCCCTTTTTTTTTTCCAAGAAAAGTTTGTACTGAACATGAGTTGGGCACTTCGACACCACGCGTTTCACCCGCTCGAATATTGCACAAAATAACCTCTTCCTGTTGATGAACCCCGATTTTAGTGTTCGTACTTTGTTTGTTTTTTTAAAGATGCAAATCCAACAGACGTTTTTTTTTCTTTGACCAATTTCATGGCTGCATCATGAGAGGCAATACCCTAAAAAGTCATTTTAAAAGCAGCCTGCATATCATCTGTTTCCGTGATTCTTGTTCGCCCCCCCCCCACCACCACCACCATCTCAAATCAAAATAAATAACAATCGAAATAAATAAATCGTGCTCACCTGAATTGCTGGCGTGCACGTCGCATCTCCTAGTATGTGTGCGCAATTTTACCAGCTTCTCATTGAAACAACAGTGCTGTCGGCACTGTGACGTTGACACCTGGCCTACATGACAAATGGAACATATTGACACGTAGGGCAATTTTTCCAGCTTTTTTTTTTGTGTGTGTGTGACGCTTTGTTGTCACTTGTAATAGAAATGAGACACGTTGCTTCATATTTCAAACTGCAGCATTCAAACCCCCTTTTTGGGCCTCCGTGTCACAGCTTGAAAGCACACCAAGTGGCGTCACTACACGTGGGCACACACTAAATGTTGGCGCTTGCTCCAGGATGACTTTTTTTAAAATAATTATACACACACACATATATATATATATATATATATATATATATATATATATATATATATATATATATATATATATATATATATATATATATATATATATATATATACATATATATATATATATATATTTTTTTTTTTTTAAGGTGAAATCAGACATTGTTTTTAAATCCAATTTTTAAAGCTTTTTTAAAAACTTATTTGAGTTATATTTGGATTTTTGTTTTGTAATTTTCGTTAGTATTGTTATTTCTCAGTATATCCTTTCCATTTATTCTTCATTCATTCATCCAGCTATTTCAGTGGAACAATGCCGAAGAGATAGGCTATGACATCGTTTGTGTACAACGATGTCCCCCCCCCCCGGAAAAAAAAACAGACCAACATGCTTCAAATCTATCTGTTTCCACTTATGCTTGAAAGGGAGTGGCAAGAACAAGAAGGAGTTGTTAATTTTGCTTGGTCGTAATAGTGTAGCAGGAGAATTAGACAGTAACAACCACCAGCCCCCCCCCCTCCCCGCGAATATAAAATATAAAATGTGCCTCTACCAAAATAATAATGCTGACTTTCGATTGACGCTTTCACAGACGTCTTTTCAAATGTACCAGGCATAATAATGTCAAACTGCGCTGTGTGTGTGTGTGTGTGCGTGCGTGCGTGCGCGCGCGCGCGAGCACGTGCATGCACTTTGAGGGGCTGGGCCCCATCGAGATGCTACAGCGCCACCCGGCGGTAAGCATAAGGTGACAAAATGTGAGTGACAGGTGCTGCTGTCAGTGCACGCAAGCGTCCTGTAGAGGGCAGCAAAGGTTCACACATCGGAAGGAAGCAACGTGCACGTCACAAGGCCTCCAAAGGGCACGTTTCAAAGACAACAATTGAGGGAAAAAGATCTCCGAAACAGATTTCTAAATACTTTTGAAACACAAAAGACTTACAGCCATTGCTTTCGAAGGCGCACAAAAAGGAATATGACACAGTGAGGCTTTCTGCAGCGACTCGTCTGAAGAGACACAACGTTTAACTACCCGCAATGCATTGCAATTATGAGAGAGATTTTAAACACAATTACCTTTTACGTGGAAAAACATGAATTATGACGTTTCAATTCAAGAAATGGTATAAACCCTTTTTTTTCTTTTAAGCTTAATGAAATGCCCCGAAACTTTTACTGTGGGCAGAATACCTTCTACGTGCTAGTTTTTGTTGTTGTTTCGTTTTGCTGCTTTGTTCAATTTCAATTAGCGGAACACAAAAAAAAAAAAAAAGTCAAATGTTATTAACAGTCATGGAAAGTACGGACTTTAATTTAGCAATCCTCCCGAGGCACGTTGCTCAAAAGGGGCGTGTCATATTGTTGGATTGATTATTTTTAGTCATCATACATTCGCTTATGCCTGACATGATAAATTGATTATGCTTGCAATCATTAATTGACTATGCCTGCAATGAAGAATGCTTCTGCTTTTAATAAAGATACATTCTTTATTATGTACTCACATTTTATCCATTATATACTCACTTTTATCATCAAGAATGCTTGGTGCACTGTGTGGAAGTTTAGGGACGCAACCACCTTTCCGAGGACGTGGTTGGGACGAGATAAGTGTTAAGACTAAACAGTGAGCAAGGGTGAACAGTGGATGGAGACATCAACACCAGCTGCGGCGTGATGTTTTTGTGACAATTGAACACATGTACGTAATTTGCACTCACATACACACACATAGTCAAACAAGTTCAGTGTGTGTTCAACAGCCCCCACCCTTTAGGTTGGACACACCTATGTAGTAGCTTTCCCAATAAATGAGGAGGTGAAGGAGGGAGATCGTTAGGGGTGACGTGCCGAGAACTGAAACCGAATGCTTCTCCTCGTTCCCTCCTGGTACCAGAATCGAGTCTCCAGTCTCCTCCTTTTGTTTATTCCTGAGTGTCAAATTGGACAAACCTGACATCATGTACATTTTCATATTTACGGTTGTTGGTTACTTGCTTACATGTCTCTTGAACTTGCTATACTATACTGGTTTTGATAAAGTAAATTGTTTTACAAAAAAAAAAAAAACATATTTACCATTAAAATGTCCACAAAAGATTCCAAATTTAGGTCACGCATTGAACAGATTTACATTGTTGTCATTTCAAATTCAAAAATGTCAGCTCCTTTTAGTTCACGTGCCAAAAATTCATCATTTTCTCTACTGCAATTCAGACCTGAAGAATCCCAATTGATCCAAAGTGACAGCTCCAACTAAACAGATTCAGAGCCTTCCCGTTTCAAATTCCAAAAATTGTTTTCTTAACTTTTCTTTTGACAGCGGCGCGGACACCCGCAGTGGCTCCTCTTGTTTTATGTTGAGAGGGATGAAATGTAATCTGTGCTGTATGTTACACATACAGTACATTTGACAATAAAGTTTTATCCAATCCAATTCAAAATGTTCAACTCTTCAATGATACATGAAACAAAATTATGACATTCAATATCATTTCACATCAGTCGATATCGTTGAGTGTCTTTCCACATCATTCGACATACTTCCATATTTGTCACGTTTCAGCCTTCAGATGCAAGAATCAACAATTTTCTCGTGCGCTGTGCATTTTTGTATGAAATGGTGTTCTGTGCGGTTGGGTTCAAAGTGTGCGCGTGCGTGCGCGTCCTCTGTTCGATATCGATACAGGCAGGCGCGCGCCCACGTGGGCTCCGCCACCCAAACCCTCTTGGGTGGTCGTCCCTGCCCAGTGTGTGGGGTGTGTAGGGGGGCGCGCCTCGGTGGGGGGGCTTACAAAGGAGGAAGATGTCGAGCATTTGTTCCGCGCAGTCGCCATTTTGCGTTTGATTGACGCCCAATGAGCGCCACAATGTGCGTCACGTTGGCGGGATAAATCCCGGCTTGTTCCGTGTTGTCATGGCTCTCAATGGGAGACCCCCGCAAAGCAACCCCCCTACGCCCCCACCACCACATCCCCGCCTTCTAACCCTCCCCAAAGCGATATTTTTACACGTGTGATGCGATTAGTGTTAAACACGCCTTCACATGCTGCTAATTCCCATTTCGTTCTTCGAGGTAGGAGTCACTGAAGAGTTTCCCTTTCAAGGGGTGTGTAAACTTTTGCGCGCAAGGGCCACTTTTCTTTTTTAACATGGGCAGAAGGGCCCAGTTCTCCGAGTTTATTTCTTTATTTGGAATTTACACTTTAATTTATTTATTTTAAATATTAAATTTGATTTTAAATGGTGTCAATTGGTCAAATGTTTTTTATACGAATGCTGGATGTTTATTGTTATTTTCATTACATGAAATGTATCAACTGTTTTTAAAAAATAATGTTCATTGTTAATTATTATATAAAGGTGTTGCCCTTTATTTTTAATGTTACGATTAATTTAAATGAATCGCATCAAGTATGAAACGTTCACTGCCCATGATCTATTTTTAATAATGATTTTAAATGATTTGATTAGCTTAAGAAATATTTAAAACACTCAACGTATAAGTCAATTTCTTTCGCTGCAATAAACGAACGGTTTTTAAACGTATTTAAAACATTCTATGCCTATAGAAAATGGTTAATGTTACGAAGATATTCGTATTTGATTCATTACAATATATTCACTAACCAAATATTTTTAAAGCAAAGCAATGCAATACAGCTTATCAAATCCTACAAAGTCCCTATGACACATCTGCACTGTTACGATATGTAGGTAGACAGATAAGTTGATGTAATTTTTGTGAACCATTTATTAGCGAGTTTTAGTTGAATCACACACACACAAAAAAAATCACATTTTCTCCCAATTTTGATACACGATTTTTGTTAATCTGACACCCTTGAAACTGCTGGGAGTTAAAAGTAACCCAATTTTGGTCACTTTTATTTTAATGGCTGACTGCTACTTGGGTCAATTTGACTAAAAAAAAACAAAAAAAAACGTTGATTCAGAACAACAGAAAGTTGGCTCAAATTCACCAAAGAGTGATTTTTCAGAGTGTCTAAAATTTGATGACAAAATGACTTTTGAAATCATGGACATGCTCGAAGTGCGTCCAAAAAAAAACCTATCAAAGCCTTTCCTCAATGTGGCGTCACAACACACCTTCAAAGACAATGCACCGAAAATATCACCAAATAATCCAAAACCCTTCTCGAGATTCTGCCGAAATTCATTCCGGAGTCCGACCAAATCCTCAAGTGCCTCCGCGCGCAATTGTGTGCTACCAACTTTGCACAAATTAGTTGGACCAAGTCGTTAATTGGTCACTTTATATGCAAATTCTAAACACGTTGTTTGGGCTGCAAGAGGGGGGGGCACTGGGATGTCAGGGTGGGGAGGGGCGTGGTCATTGTGTGTGTGTGGGGGGGGGGGATATGCTCCGTCGGGGCTCTTGTTGTCACTCGCCACCCAAGACGGTGATTGATGGGGGCGGCAATTAGCGTGACGTGTCGGGACGAGCGACGCGTCTCCTGATGACTTGTGGCTTTCCTGCGCTCATTCGTCACCACCTCCCGCAACCAAGTGACACCACCGCCGCCCCATTCATCATAAAGAGGGGCGCGGCAGGGAAGGTGGGGAGGGGGGGGACTTATATAAAACCCAGGATGTGTTTATGTAAACACTGTTGGACCAGCCCGTCAAGTGGACTTGCTGGAATCCCTTCAAGTGCTTACTCTTTTTTTCCCCTCCCTCTCCTAATTATTTATTTGCGCCGAGCAAACACACGGCGGAGGTGGATTTTTTTTTTAACTTCTTTTTGGGGTGTGCGCCCACATGGCAGCGCCCACCAAGTTCAGCTTCTCCGTCCGGAGCATCTTGGACCTGCCCGAGCGCCACCCGAAGACCGTGCCCGGGTCCTCGTCCCCTTTCTCGGCCGCGCGGCCGCCCTTGGACCACCTCACCTCCATCTCCGCCATCTCGTCGTCTTCCTCCTCCTCCTCTTGGATGCTCGACTCGGACCCAAGCTCCTGCATGTGTGAGTGTATCTTTTTCTGAGTGGAGACATGCATGAAAAGATGGACAGGCTGACGAATGGTGACAGAAAAGTTTGGCAATCACAGAGTTCCTCCATCCGTGACTCTCGTCAGTCAGAGTAAAAAATAAAAAATAAAATAAAATAAAAATAGACATGTGATTATCACCTGCACAAGGCATCGCTTATGTGTGATGCACAGTCCAGGGAGCTGCATTACGCAATCATCATCGTCATCATCATCATCAACCATCGAGATGGATAATGTGGAAATTGTAGAGATTTTTACCTTTCTCGACAATGACGATTTTTCGGTGAGGGGGGGGGGGGTTCTCAGAATTGTTTATTGTTAGAAAATAAAACATTGATCTTCAATTGATTTTTTTTTCAAAATGAAAATTTCCTGTACAGATAAATGCTATTTAAAAATATATAGTTTTGTGGGGGTTTTTTTTACAAAACATATCTGCATTTAGACAATTTATTAACATAAACAACTGTTATGTTAATATGTTTAAACCTTCTTTTACTATTTTTTATACTTGAAATTTTGAGTTCACCAACTTATATTAGTTGAAAATAAGGGACATTAAAAAGTCCCTTCTTTTCAGTGTGATGCTTGGCAACGAGGGAGTTGCTGTACCCTCAAAACTGCTGGGTCAAAAACTGCCAAATTTTGGTCAAAAATTGGACCGACCTACTTTGGGGTCAATTTTTCTGCTGAGTTGTTTCGTCTCAAATTTCTGGGTTGTTTTGTACCTAAAAAGGTTTTGGGTACTTTGTACATTCTCAGAATCAGAATCAGAATCAGAATCATCTTTATTGGCCAAGTATGTAGAACACACAAGGAATTTGTCTCCGGTATAACACGCTGCATTAGTATCATCGTAAACAACAAATCATTGAACCATTTTAGAGTAAACTTCACCCAGAAGTTTTAATAGCGTGATTTTTTTAACCCCCAAAAGGGGATTTGGAATTGGAGTGGGGTCGGGAGGGGGGGGGGGGCGTTGAAATTAGTGTCAAAATTCAATTTTTTTTTTTTTTTTTTTTTTTTTTACAAAGAAAGCCATTCATTGTGAATTAATTTCTTAATGTTTTTAAAAGCAGGTCTTGGTTTGTTTATTTGTCACTGTCGGACCTCTGAATGACAAAATTGATCTCTTGGAATGAATGCCATTTAAAAAAAAACACAATCACAACTTTCAGTGAGTAAACTTATTCACGAAAAGCTGACTTGTGTGTCCCCCCCGCCGCAGCCTGGGACGAGGGCAGCAGCCTGGAGGCGTCGCCGGACTCCACCAAGCCGGACGAGCCGTCGCCGGACGCCGAGCCTCGGTGCGCCCCGGCGGAAGAAGCCAAGAAGCAGAAGAGCAAGAAGCGTCGCGTGTTGTTCTCCAAGGCGCAGACGCTGGCGCTGGAGCGCCGCTTCCGCCAGCAGCGCTACCTGTCGGGCCCCGAGCGAGAGCAGGTGGCCCGCCTGCTCAGCCTGACGCCCACCCAGGTGAAGATTTGGTTCCAGAACCACCGCTACAAGACCAAGAGGGGGCGGGGGGCGGCGGACGACCCGCAGGAGATGCAGCCGCCGGCGCCCCCGCCGCCGCCGCCGCTGCTACGCAGGCTGCTGGTGCCGCTGCTGCTCGGCGACGGGAAACCCTTCCGCGCCGCCTCGTGCGTGCTGGACTGCTCTGGGGCCTCCCCGCAGCCGAGGACTCTCCGCTGGCCCCCGGGCGCCTACCCGGGCCTCCAGCCGCCCGCAGCCGTGGCTCTGCCTCCGCGCCATCAGCACTTGGAAAGCCCCGCGGCCTCCAGGCTGGCCTGGGCGGACTTGTGGGGGGACCCGGTCCACTTTGCTTCGTTCAAGTGACACGAACCAACTCCGAACAAACGCAACTTATAGATGATGGGAGATCTCTTTGCACATTTTCTTTCGCCGTATTTCCGCTACTTATATTTTTGAAATGTTGTTCACATTTTTTGTAATTGTGGTAGCCTGTAGATCTTTGTTCTTTTACTATCCGGTGCTATATGTATGTTATTTCGTTTGCTGAATGATGCTCAATATTATGCAAATTACCGGTCAATATTATAGAATGATGGAAGAATAGAAAGATGTTTAAAGGGAAAACGTCTTCCTGAAGCAAAATGTTGCATTATTTCTCTTGTAAAGGAATGCATAAATAAACCGTTTGTGTATGCTGTTAAAAAGTACACACACACCCGACTTGTATTTATTTATCCATCCATCCATTTTCTGAACCGCTTGATCCTCACTAGGGTCGCGGGGGGTGCTGGAGCCTATCCCAGCCGTCTTCGGGGGACACCCTGAATCGGTTGCCAGCCAATCGCAGGGCACACAGAGACGAACAACCATCCACGCCCACACTCACACCTAGGGACAATTTAGAGCGTCCAACCAACCTGCCATGCATGTTTTTGGAATGTGGGAGGAAACCGGAGCACCCGGAGAAAACCCACGCAGGCCCGGGGAGAACATGCAAACTCCACACAGGGAGGCCGGAGCTGGAATCGAACCCGGTACCTCTGCACTGTGAAGCTGACGTGCTGACGTGCTAAGCTACTACCGGGCCGCCCTGTATTTATTTATTGGAGGTCAAATTGTTGGAACAACAAAGCAAGATTTTTGCTCCAAAACGATTTTCGTCATGTGTTTTTTAACTTTTGATTTTAAGCTGGGGGAAAATTAGACTTGTCAAGTCGTATTTTTGTTTATTTTTTGTTGAAAATGCGGGAAAGCCCATTTCACATAAACTTCAACTATTTTGTTAAATTCACCAACTTAAAACTTTATTGACTGGAAATTTTGAGTTGACCAACTTTTATTTATTTTTTAATGTCCTTCATTTTGAGTGTGATGCTTGGCAACAATACGAATTGCTCCATCCTCAGAAGTGCTGGTTCAAGAATAACCACATTTTGGTTCAGCTTTTGGGACATTTTTTTGCTCGAGATACTTGGGTTGTTTGGTCTCAATTTTCTCTGTTGTTTTGTACAAAAAAATGCTGTTTTTTTACTTTGTAGTTTTTTGACCCAGGAGTTTTAATAGTGCACATTTTTAAACTCCCAAAACGGATTTACAATTGGGTACGGGGGTGCCAAAATTGGTGTCAAAGCTCAACATTTTTTGCATACCAAATGACCGCTTAGCCCATTCATTGTGATTTTTGGGGGGGGGGGCACCCCAGAACATGCTGTAACGAGGATTAATGAAATCAAAATATCACGATTGGTTAACCCCCCACCCCTTCAAACTGGTTTAAGAGCCTTCAATGTGGTCTCCTGAGAGGCTTTTCTGATGTTTAAAAAAAACTCATTATGCAGCTTAAAAGCTGTGCAAACACTATATTTTTTTTTAATTTAAGGGGAAAGGGAGAGCTTCATCGAACGAGAAGTTGGCGAGGCACCCTGTTTGTGTTCCTTTCAAGTCAAGTCATTCTCTTGCCACTTTTAAAAGACTTGCAAAGGCTTCAAAGTCTGGAGAACGCCGAAGAGATGAAAGATGAATGCCGGTTGGATGAAAATGAATTCCCCGCTTACGGTAACACGAACTTTAATGCGCCACACACAATGCGCCATTAGACAGTTAATTGCAGGTGAGCAGATTGATTTGATATACATTTTTCTATCTTGAAAATTGTGCGGAAACTATTTCCGGAACCAGATCAACGTCTTCTTCTTCGGCCATTTTGGGTTAAAATGCAGTGATAGCGCCCTCTAGCAGGTGCTAATCCAATCACCGAACGCGCACCTCCAGTGTCGACCTAAGTCCTTCTCGCTGCCCCCGGTGCGCAGACTCGTGATCTGATTGGCTATTGCAAGCTGACTGTGCCTGTTCATTTACAGCGCACAGGGGCCTGCTCCGTTTCATCTGAAGGCCCTGAGCAAGTTTAGTTTACCTGGCAACACAAGCTATCTGAAATATGATTGGTTAAAAACTCTACCATAATAAATAAGTTATTTATCGAGTAAGTGGAAATAATATGACGTAAAGAATACAAAGAATAATTTTGTTTACATATTTATGAAAATAAAATAAATTACATTTAGGTTATTCTCAGAAAAGTAAATTTAATAAATTTACTTTTCTGAGATTGTTTAGGCCAGCAGAGAAGGCCTTGCTGGCCCTGACGGAACGCCACTGACAGTCTTTTACATCTTGAGTAGACTGGAAAGTCTTTTCCAAAGTCATTTTCGCGAGAGCGCCATTTTAATCCGCGACGCTAAAACACTACGCGAGAGGCGGAGAGGAGCAATACGGAGAACAAGTGTATTTTTCATCACAGAGAGACTGCGAGGGAGGCTCTTTGTAACACCGCGTAATGAGTGTTTAAAGTCATGTGGGTGTTAATGCTGGATGGCGGTGTTGCGCGGGGGGCAGATGAGGAGGGGGTCGGGTGGTCTCGTGTTTTCCCGCCCCCCCAGTAATGTTGTTTGCTCGTCCTGTGACCCCGCAGCCTATCGTCCTTGTCACCTGGTCCTTTGTGGCCCTAGCCGGGGCCACCTTGCATCACATATGGAGGAGGGAGGAGGGTCTTTTTGTCTCCCCCACCCCTGAATGGACCATTGTCGTCCCCCCCCCCACCGCCACTTTTTCTTCCCGAGGTGGGGGTCCGCAAAGGAGCGAGACAAAATGTTTAGTGTTTCAATTTGCCTGATGTTTAATCAGCCCCTGCGAGCAATTTATGAGCACGGGGGCCACAATGCCGTTGTGGGTGTGAGCACGATGGGGCCTTTTGGGGGGCGGACAAAGAGCAGCTTTGAGGGGTTGCCATTGGTGTCTTCAAGTTGCCCCCAAGAATTGGCGGCGGCCCGCTCATCCCGTCCTGCTTTTGACTTGCTCGTTTCACACCAGTTAACTGGCTGGGACGCTCGCAAGCTGGAGGAGTTAGTGGATATCGTGTTACTCGGTAGTTGAAGAGAACCACCGTGACGGCGATAATTACTTGTTGGAAATCAAAATTTAAAAAATAAAAATAAACAACGGGTTAACTTGTTATATCGAGGTTGGCTTGCTTCAAGCATGCGTTATGGACATGTTCCTCGAGGGCCGATGGGATTTGTTACGGTTCAAACGGCTTTGTGGAAAAGTAAAAAAAAAAAGGGGTCAAAAGTGTTCATTTGTGAGGTAGCTTAATGCTCTGTCACAAAACATTATGACTTGAAAGCCGAGGGATGGTGAGATTCAGTTACAATATTTTGTGGGGCTGTTAAAAAAAAAAAAAGCTGTCAAAAGGTTAATATGCCGAGACTGCCTTCCTCCAAGCTTTGACATGGACATTTAGTGTCGACGAGAACCAGGGAGAATTTGATTTTGTTGCAGTTCAAACCACTTGTGGTGGCCCGGTGGGCCAGTGGTTAGCGCGTTGACCTCACAGTGCAGCGTTGACCTCACAGTTCGATCCCTGAATGGAGTTTGCATGTTCTCTCCCGGCCTGCGTAGGTTTTCTCCGGGTACTCCGGTTTCCTCCCACATTCCAAAAAACATCTACGGCAGGCTGATTGAGCACTTGAAATTGTCCCAATGTGTGAGTGTGAGCGTGGAGGGTTGTTTGTCTCTGTATCGCCCTGCGATTGGCTGGCAACCGGTTCAGGGTGTCCCCCGCCTACTGCCCGAAGACAGCAGGGATGGGCTCCAGCACCCCCTACGATCCTTGTGAGGATAAAATTACTTGTGTAAAAATATATATTTTTTATACGTAGAGTCTGACTTGCTTCAAACCGTGTCATGAAAATGTTACTGGAGAGCCGAAGAGAGCCAGGGACTGATATACTGATATCCGTACTCTTGCAGTTCACGCTGATCGTAAGAAAGCAAAAAAATGAAGAAAAAAAAAATAGAATGAAAAGGTTTTCATTTGTGTAGCATTGCAAGACTATGTCCACTAGATAGCGCACAAACACTCCTATTGCCAGCGCGCAACTTCAGCGGCCTGCAGTAGTGTTTTTCTCCAGAAGGGGGCGCAAGCTTACCATGTTTTTGCACACTGGCCCGCGTGTGACGCCACGAGGAAATTTGACCTGTTTTGTCTTTTTGCGTCACTTGTTGAGAAAACCACATTCAGGTCAGTACTGGAAAAAAAAAACACATTTCAAATATTATTACAATTAAATGTTCACACTTTCTAATTTTTCTTTCGTGTTTGTAGTTCAAATGAGGAAAAAAAACCGAGTCGATTTGCACCTTTTTGAAATTAAATCGACTGTTTTTTCCAAGATTGAAAGTCATTTATATAGTATTAAATAGACAACATTTTTACCCTACAAAAAGAAAAGGCATTCTTATTTACAAATAGAAAACGATCTTGATCGTATAAAATACATTTGCAGGCTATAAACGATAACAATGTATTTTATACCATGACATATTTTTAAATGAACGAATGTTTCATGTTGAGAATACATTGTCGATTTTAAAATAAAAATTGATTTTATATTGTAAGATTATTTTCTGTTTTAAATGATAAATCAGGTCATTTCTATATTTGAATCGTAAAAATGTTCGTCTACACGTCATAAAAGAACGATATTGCAAAATATGCATTGCATTTTCAAATTAAAGTTATGCTGAAGAGATAGATATATGTTGAAACAATGTATTTCATATGGTGAAAATAAATTGGAGCACGGTGTGTTTATTTAACATAAAAAAATACTCCAGGATGACAGTATATTGTTTTTCAGATTTTTGGAAAAATTGTCCGGAAAATGGATTTTTAGAGTACACTGAAGAAAAATGGAATCTGTTGAATCTTACTCCATTTCATTTTGTTAAGTGTTTGCACACTTACAAAATCATCTGGAGGCAGACACACATTTTGAAGTGGAGGCATAGTCGTCTTCAAGAATGGATCTGGATCCAGATGATTTTATTTGGAAATCAAATGGAGCACATTCACCACTCCATTTTGTGTACGTGTGTGAGGGGAGGCGGGGGCAACTGTCCACTTGATTTCCCAATTTCATCGCCGGACTCACTGTCACATGCGCACGTGTCCGCAACAAACAAACACGGCGGGCCTGCGAGGGCACGAACACTCATGGGGGAGGGGGGGGGGTATTCAAAACAAAGCGACTATGAGGAGCGAGTGTGTTCTCCTCTCAAGTCCTGCCGAAGACGAAGAACGAAGACGTCGACGCCAGACAGCCCACTGGCCGCCCTCGCGACGCTCATCAAGAGGCCCTCAGCAGTCAGTGCAGTTGATCAAGTGCGCGCTGACGTCACCACAGACCCCGCCCCCTCCACCCCCTCCATCCCCTCTCCTTCCTCCGCCTTAAACGCGTGCTGCGTGGACCTCCGGAGCCAGCCACGGACAGCTCCCACGCCAGCCAATTAGCAACGACCAGGAGCACTTGCCACAACTACGAGAAGAGGGACATTTATTATTATTATTAAAAAAATAAAAAATAAAGAACAGGAGAGAGAAGAACAAGAGGAAGAGGAGACAACCCAGCCCAGGACAAATAATGTCGATGAGCCCCAAGCATACGACCCCCTTTTCCGTGTCCGACATCCTGAGTCCGCTGGAGGAGAGCTACAAGAAAGCGGCCGCCGCCGCCGCTGCCATGGAAGCCGCCGCCGCCGCCGCCGCCGCCGGCGGAGGAGGTGGAGCGGTGGCGGCGGCCCCCAGCAACTTGGGGGGCTACCGGCAGCTTCAGGGGTCCCACTCGGCCATGCAGCAGCAACACCACCACCATCACCATCAGCAGCATCACCACCACCACATGGGACCCAACTCCGGCGGTGGCGGCGGCGGGGGAGGCGGCGGGGGCGTTGGGGGCGCGGCGGCGGCGGCGTCGTACCACATGAGCGCCGCCGCGGTCAGCGCGGTGGGCGGCTACTGCAACGGCAACGTGGCCGGCGAGCTGGCGCCCTACCAGGACGGCGTCAGGGCGGCCGCCGCCACCGGATGGTACCCGGCTAACCCCGCCGCGGACCCGCGCTTCTCCACTAGTGAGGACACACACACACACACATTCGCGCGTGCAGGCTCACGGGAACAATTTTCAAGGACGTTTTGACGGCAACAACGAACATAATATAGGCACACTTTTTAAATTTTCCTCCTGCCATAAAAGAGAAAACAATTATAGTTTTTATGATTGAAAATGTAAAAATAAAATATGCTATCCCCGCCTTCAAAACTATAAAATACAAAACAAATTTTAAAAATCGTTACAATATTTTTTTTACCATATTCACCCCCCCTCCCCCCATCAAATGTTATTACTCAGGACATTTTCTGTATAATTAATAATTAATTTAGCGCTTACTTTTTTAAACTTAGTAGAGATGTTGCACGTTTTACAACGTAAACAACCATATTCAAATTCAAAATATAATTTCTATTTAAAATATGAAAAAACTATGCTATGCTTTTTCCCTTTTCAAACTAACACATTTTATATCGAGATTTTAAGCGTTCACTACATTTTTATTATTTAAAAAATAGAGAATTATCATGAGTACCTTCGACATGTCCCCCCCTCCACTCCATATGCGTGCGTTGATCCGTCTTGTCACGAAATAATACAAAGGACGTGAAAAAACATTTTTACTCTTGAAATTGAAAAAAATATCGAGAGTAACAAAACATTTTTTTTTGTGTGTAATTGTTGACATCCATCCCTGCAAAACACCCCCCCCCTTTTTACTATTTCATAATGTTGACGCGTTTTACACTTGGTTTATTTTTTAAATAAGACTTATATTGATAAATATTGACAGAATTTAATACAAGAAAATTTAAAAGAAAGAAGGGAACATTTATTTTCATTTTCAAATGAAAAATGGCAAAATTGTACTGTTGGAAACTCGAAAATAAGACCTTGCCATTTAAAAATTGGAACATATGTCGAAAATATTCATTCTTAAAAATAAATACTGGACAATGTATTGTTATGAATAATATAGTATCAATACGATATTTTTACGATAATTTTTTTAAAACTGAACATATTTGCATGTTCATAAATTCATGAACATCAAATTTTTTTCGTTTTATTCTATTAAATCATTTCATAACAATAGTTGACTCCTCTCCTTTTATGGACATTGGCAGTCAACATTTCAAGCAAGTTACAAGAAAAAAAAACACAGTTCTTATTTTTTAAATGTTAAAATAGAAAATGAACCCAAATTTTAATTGCAACTACAAAACCCTTTCTATTCTACAAGAAAATAATTTTACTGTTCAAAGTCGAACATTCAAACTTTTCTTCAGATTTTTTTTTTACCATATCAAAATAAAAATAAAAAGCTCGGTGCTTTCATACTTATTTTGTGACAGATTCTTGCTCCTCCAAGTATCGGCCGTATTTTATCATGTAAATTTGAAAAAAAAAAGTATTATCATGGATTATCCATAACTAGACGCAGCAAATAATGACTTTGTTTAGGATTTACAACGAAGAAAACAAGACTTTAGAATAGCAATATGAAGAAAGAAAATTTGTAAATAGAAAATAAGACGTGTCTTAAGTACAGTAAAAATTTAGAACAAAAGTCTATAGGGCGGACAAAAAGGAGCATATTAAACGGAAACTCATAAAGATTGCTTTATGAGTTTCCGTTTAATATGAAAGTGGTTTCAACCCGAGTTCAAAATGAACGGGTGGGCGGGGCTCACCGATATTTTGCCAACGTCACCTTTTGTTTGCAAATGCCAACTATAGTGAATTGGCATTTTTATTTTATTGCTTTGTTTTTGCAACTCATATGTTGTTGGGGGGGGTAGTGAAAGTCCCCTCCCCACCTCAAGATGTACGCCCCTGTCTCTAGCTTTCAGGCAACCGCTTTTTGGGCTACTCCGTCGTGGTTCTCATATTATTTCAGCGCACCAAATGAGCAGCAGGTGATGATTATTTGTAAATTCTCATTCAATAGCAGTAACGTGCAGTAAAAATGGCACTAAAAGTATTGTTGGTGTGCTTAAAAAACAGTTGAATTGAATAATGGGCATCTCTGCAGGTGATGAACTTGTGGTGCGATGATGTCATTTTTTTACCTTCTTGCAGATCACGCGTTCATCTCACGCATTTGAATCAAGTGTATAATTTCGATTGAAGTCCAGTCCAAGGATTTAGTTTTCTCCCCAGTGTACATGAAGGACCAAGAATACAACTTTGAAGCATTTTTTCCTGGAATATATTAAATACACACCTGCCATTTTGGCACCACAAGTAGAGTAAGGAAGAGTAATTCACGGTTGCACGTGATAAAATTGTGGTAAATATTTTATACTAAAACAGACTTTTGAAAAAAATAATTTCATTTGCTTTATGAAATTATTTTTTTACTGTTCAGTTGAAGATGTACTGACCACGCAAATGCACTTTTGGAACTTTACCAATACGTTTTTTTCCCTTGGATTTGGGAAAGTATTTCCATTGAGGACCAAAAATAATTTGCTATTAAAAAAAGGGAAGACTGGGTGCATAGTTTTTAGATACAATTTTGCTTCTTGAAGTGGAGTTTGTGCACTGAATAAAAGGAGTCTCTTGTATTTATATTTATATTTGTGTGTGTGTGTGTGTGCCGCCCCCAACCCCCAACCCCGGCAGTCTCCCGCTTCATGCACGGCTCGTCGTCAGCAATGAACATGGGCGCCATGGGCGGGCTGGGCGGGCTGGGCGGCCTGGGCTCCTTGGCCGAGGCCCACGCCAAGGGGGCCGTGCACGGCTCGCTGGGCTCCGCGGTGCCGCGGCGCAAGCGGCGCGTGCTCTTCTCGCAGGCGCAAGTGTACGAGCTGGAGCGCCGCTTCAAGCAGCAGAAGTACCTGTCGGCCCCCGAACGCGAGCACCTGGCCAGCATGATCCACCTGACGCCCACCCAGGTCAAAATCTGGTTCCAGAACCACCGCTACAAGATGAAGAGGCAAGCCAAGGACAAGGTGTCGCAGCAGCACATGAACCAGCAGGAAGTGGGCTCCGCGTCCGCCTGCCAGCAGCAGCAGCAGCAGCAATCGCCCCGCAGGGTGGCGGTTCCGGTTCTGGTCAAGGACGGCAAGCCGTGTCAAGGGAGCGGACCGACGGCGGCGGCCCACCAGCAGCAGCATCACCAGCAGCAGCAGCACCATCACGGCCACGGGCATCCAGCGCCGCCGCCGCCGCAGCAAGCCGCCAACGTGATGCTCATGTCCGGCCAGCAGCAGGTGGGCAGCGCCGGCCACTCTCCGGAGCTGTTGGGCGCCGGGGGGGCGCCGCTGTCGCCCGCCTGTCCTCAAGTGGGCGGACTGTCTCACCTCAACTCGTCAGCCGCCGAATACGGAAGTGCGCTGCAGTGCTCGGCGCTCTTGTACGGCAGGACGTGGTGACCAAAAAGGGTGGCAAGAACGCGAAATATTTCGCCACAAGAACACATAAAACCCCCCCACAACTTTTCATGGGAAGGATTTTTCGGACTCGCTTTTTCTACCGCAACTCGTGGATTTATTTATGTAAATTATATCTACTCTGATATCGATATCCATTAACAGTTTTTTTTTGTCCTCCCCCCTCACCCCCATGTAAAAAGTCAACACTTCCCCCTCTATTGTTGTACAGTTCTCTTTTTTTTGTTACTGTCGTTTGGTTTGGTATTTGTATTATTTGTAACTTATAGATATTTGACTTACCACACACACTAAAGTCCTATTAATAAATTATGGAAAGCTGAGCAACGCCCCCCCCCCCACACTAATTTGTGGAATGTGCTGACAAAGTGGCTCGTGAAATCTTCATTTAAAAAAAAAATACAAGTAACACGACAATGAAAACATAATGGCGTAGTCAATTAAAATGAAACTTCAACAAATATTATCTTCATTTCAATTAAAACACTCCCGTTTATTTATGTGCACTTTATTAGAATTGCCCCTTAAGACATACATTTAAATCTATTTAAAAAACATTATTACATTTTGCATTAGTTAACATGTGTTATTTATATACATAGTAAAAAATAGAAAGTTTGTGTCTGTAAGCATTAAAAAAAACCTTTGTGTTTTTTTTCCGACTATTTAGCACATTGTTATTGTATGGTGCCAAAAAAAAACATCCCATGAACAACATCGTAAACCATAATGAGATGAAAGTGTCAAAACAATCCACATCTCTCGTGTTATTAGTCCCCCCCCCCCCATTTCATGATTGGTGATTGTTGACCATCCTGTTGCTTTTCCCTTTTTTTTTTCTTTGAAGTCCTTCGGGTTTGTTTTCTCTCGCCTCAGGCTCTGTTTTCCGTGTTGACGGCCACGGGATTCGAACGTGCTCGATCACGGGCGAGCAAACAGCGAGTCCATTCTTCGGCCCGGCCCGTTTGCACAGCCGACTGCGGCTTTTTGTTGCCTTTGTCTTCACGCGGGACTTTGGGCTGCGGGAGTCGGCGCACATCAAACAGCAGCTTATCTTATCGTGGCCAAACGCCATCTTATCGTTTATCGCCAATCAATCAGTGCAGCCTACGGATCATTAGGAGGGGCAATTCCAAACAGTTCTTTTTTTGAATTTTAACTTTAAATCAGGCTCTCTCTTTTTCAAATTTTCATTTCAGGGTGGGGGGGGGGGGTGGCGTAAAAAGCGGTGCTAATCATGAAGGGGAAGGGGACTGGGTCGCAAGGGGGGGGGCAGTCATTCTCCCGCCACCTAACAATGTGGTTGCTAAGCAACGCGGCTACGTGCAGGTCGTCTCATTTCAGGGTGGAAATAGCTTTTCAATTCCGTGTTGACACACAATCGTTTCAAAATGATTCGGCGAACAAGCGCGCGTGATGTCAAACGTGTGCAGGTGATATGGTATGCAAAAAAAAAAGTACATGTATATATATCAGTGGCGGGCCATGCATTTCAACCATAGGCCTTCAGTGACGTCAGATATATTAACACAATATAGGCTCGTCAGGCAGCACTTAATTTCAGGAGCATTTAAAACCATCAAGTATGCGTTCACAATTAAGAGCAGGAAACTAAATTTACAGATATTGTCAAAAATAAAAAAGATGATTTAAAAATACTCAATAAAATGCCACCCAAATTACGCTGTGTGATCATAAACAAGTCTGTCCAATAAATTGCGCAATGTCGCAGTTTCATATAAGACACCAACCACACAATAACAAAACAAACTATTCTTTGAAAATAAAATGAACAGTTCATTTGCATTTTGAGAATAGGCTATACAACAGCAATTAACTGAAAATGTTGAGCAGCTGAGATTGAACGAATTTTCGTGCACGAAGCTGACTACAATGCGCCAGGATAAATTGCAGGTGAGCTGATTTATTTGATACATTTTTGTATCTTTGTCATTTTATTTCGTGACCATTAATACTAACGAAATAAAATAACAAGAAGAAATGTAAAATAAAATTCATTTACTCACCAATGTAGTGCCTGTTCACTGAGCTGCAGATCGGCGCGAGTGTCCCCGAACGTTTTTAAACTACCTTGTAAGTGCCCAGCCATGCTCTGATGTTTCCTTGCTGCCTTGTTAAAAAAAAAAACTTAAATTGGTAAATCCAGTGGAAGGTCCGTCTTGAAAATTGTGTGGAAAGTAGTCCTGCAACCAGATCAACGTCTTCTCCTTCGGCCATTTTGGGTCAAAATGCAGCAACAGCTCCCTCTAGCAGGCGCTAATCCAATCACCGAACGCGCACGTCCAGTGTCGACGTAAGTCCTTCTCGCTGGCCCTGGTACGCAGACTCGTGATCTGATTGGCTATTGCAAGCTGACTGTGCCCGTTCATTTACAGCGTACAGGGGCCTGCTCCGTTTCATCTGAAGGCCCCGAGCAAGTTTAGTTTATCTGGCAACACAAGCTATCTGAAATATGATTGGTTAAAAACTCTACCATAATAAATAAGTTATTTATCGAGTGGCTTTCAATGTTATTCAAAATAACATGTTATTTAAAATAACATTGAAAGCCACTTGACTAAGTGGAAATAATATGACGTAAAGAATACAGAGAATAATTTTGTTTACATATTTATGAAAATAAAATAACATCAATTAAATTTGTTATTCTCAGAAAGGTAAATTTATTAAATTTACTTTTCTGAGAATGTTTAGGCCAGCAGAGAAGGCCTTGCTGGCCCTGACGGAACACCACTGATATAACTCATTACGTAACTCATTCCGTTACATGCAACCCCTTTAATTGCTCATTGACCAAGAGCTGAATTTATTTTATTTTGACCCTAACAGCAACTACGGTTTTGAAATCTCGCCTCATTTTGGTCCATTTGTATGTTTATTTTTTTTTCATCACATCACGCTTTATGACCCTATGTCAGGGGTGTCAAACTCAGGTCCTGGAGGGCCGCTGTCCTGCATGTGTTCCAAGTCTCCCTGTTGCAACACACCTGATTCAAATGATCAGATCATCAGCAAGCTCTGCGCAAGCCTGACATTGAACCTGTTCATTTGAATCAGGTGTGTTGCAACAGGGAGACTTGGAAAACATGCAGGACAGCGGCCCTCCAGGACCTGAGTTTGACACCTGTGCCCTATGTAATACAACCCCCCCACCATTGTATTTGCATTTGTCATATTAATATTTTCAATGTGTTTTTTTACACCCCCGCTAATACAGTGGCCCTGAAGTGCAAAACACAAAAATAGGCCAAACAACCCCCCAAAAATGAAACACAACATAAAGAAAACCACACCCACAAAAAAACGACAAAACCAAACACACCAGCAAATTAAAAACATAAAAATGAAACAAAACAACAAAAACTAAATGCAACAGTTTTGAAAAAGTACAAAAATTAATCACAAAACAACAACCATAAAACCCAACAGCGATTTAGTTATTGCCCTACCTCAAACAACCTTAGCATATTTGTATTTTTCATATTATTTCATATATTTTCCCTGCCCTGAAGTGCAACACAAAAGAAATAAGCAAAACAACACTAACAAAACTAAACACAAGAGCACATCAAAAAAACTGCAAAACAAAACAGCCAAAACTAAACATACACACAAAAAAACAACATAAAACCAAATAACTCCACAAAACAACTATCAAGTAAAGAAAAGAACAAATGAGGATACTGTATGTCAGTTTTTCTCCTAATTTTAATCTTCCAGAATTTTTGCAACGAGTGGTTGATGACGTTATGGTGATTTGACATATGACCAAAGGTCATCACTACTTAGTGATGTCTGATCCACAAATTTGGTGTCAGACGCCTGAAACACACCAACTTTTTCATAGAAGCTCAAAAACGTGTCAGTTTTTCAAATCTGCTTTCCAAATTGGTTCAAATCCTCCCAAATTCTTGTGCTGGATCTGGGTACGCCCAAAAAGCATCGTCAATCGTCGTGCGGATTTTCAGATTATTATTATTATTATTATTGTTTTTTTCAATTTGTGGCAAAACATTTTGAAAAACCTCCAATTTTTTTGCAATGATCGACTCTTTTAGGTGACAGTGCTGCATTTGATATTTACCAAATAGCATTGCGAATTTGCTCCAAAATGTGGTCTGGTTTTATTGCAAAAGTGGAGTCATTCCTGCTAAATTGTAGCCGCAACTGGCTTTTTAAAGTCCAGGTCATGCCTTTGTTTGCTCCAAGGAAAGGAAATTGTTGCAGGCATGGCCGTGATGTCAATAGCAGAAGAAGAGGGTGCGGAATCGCGAGGCTTTTTCTCCTCCTGGGTCAGCATTGGCATAATGTAGCCACGCCGTGCCTTTTGTCCAACGCCGCAAATATGTAAATTGCTCACGTGAAAGAGCTCGAAAGGGGAGTTTGTCAAGGATCGGCTGCAGAAAAGTCTCGGTTTCGCAAGGATGCCAGCCGCCAAGGGCGCTTTTGTTTTGTCCTTTGCGCCTTTAACTTGAATAAAGTGGGTAAATGCATGTCGTTTTGTTTAGAGCGCAAACGTAGCGTGGTCTTCATTAAGCTTCGAAATGTGTTTGCTACACGTCACTGCAAAATTGCAGAAAATCCGACAAAAGTATTGTGTGTGACAAGTGGCGCTCGAAGGCGACGGTGCTGGATTCATTTTATTTCACTTGTATGCGGCATAACAGCTAAATGCAGCTTCAGCACGTTTATTTTGAAACCAGGTCTCCATTAAATTGACCTGCAGACCTCAGACCTGTTTTTTTCAATGTTTTTTTTTAACCGATCAGATTTTAAAATCACCACTCAACTCATTCCCAAGGCTTTGGAAACGCTGGCATTTTTCCGTTCTGATTGGTTCAGCTAAACAAACGCAGCAAAGCTTGATTCAAAGTGGAGGGCATGATCAACAATTCATTTTCAAAGCATATGTTTCAAGAAGAAAAATGGGAGTTGATGAGGAAAGATCAGGCCACTGCGTTGCTGCTGCCTGGCTTGTTTCAACCTGAAAAAAGTTTTTCTGGTGCACGAATAAGCATGCCAGCTCGTGAGTTTACACAGACAGGCAGGAGCAAAGAAGCTTTGCACCGGCATCTCTGGTGAGTACCACCTTAGAAAATCCATCTCGGTCTGACCCTGATTTTAAATGGACTCAAAGTAAATCCATTAACGCTTTGAAGTGTCTTTCTGGCTAAGGTTTGCCAGTCATTCCCACGCTAGTCATTAGCTAAGCAGATGCTACATGCTATTTACATCTCGTAACGCCAAATGGTTTGACATTTGCCGATCATCGTTTGGGGTTGAGTCAAGGTTTCAACTCAAAATATAGGCAATCGTTTCAAAAAATAGATAGATGGGGGTGGGGGGGGGGGGGGAGACATTTATTTCTGGCGAATTGAGGCTGTAGGCTGCAGGGCCCCGTCCCTAAACCCGACAATGGTGAGTGTTGACGGTGTTCTGTTCCATTATTGGTTTCATTGTCAAAGCGAGCCGTGCAGATTGCCGCCCTCTCATCCAAATGCACAAGTGTGCCCTCCAAATTCCGCGAGGGCTCGCCGCGCATTTGCATCCCATCAGCCTACAACCTCATTCAGCTCAATAGCGCCTGCTTTTCATCGGGAATGCCTTCAACCACTGTGTGCAGCTTTTATTGGGAGAAACACAGGCTGGGCCAAAAAGGAGGTGGACACCAATTTTCTGCGAGGAAGGATGGAAGGCAGGGAAGGAAGGAGTGGGGGTGGGGGGGTATGAAAGGAAGGAAGGCAGGAAGAAAGGAAACAAGGGGAAGGATGAGGAAAGGATGAAGGATGTATGAAATGAATGTAGGAAGGAATTGGGAGACACAAGAGGTGTCCAATGAAGGAAGGCAGCAAGGAAGGAATGAGGAAAGGATGGAGGAATGGGTCAAGGGAAGGAATGATAAAAGGATAGATGAAAGTAAGGAGGATAGGAAGGAAGCAAGCAAGCAAGGAAGGCACAAAAGTAAAGAAAAAAAAACTAATGAATGAAAGATGGATTGAAGGACAGAAGGAATGATAGATCGGAAGGGTGGGTGGAAGGAAGGAAGGATTAGGGAAGGAAGTTAGGCAGGGTGGATGGATCGGAGGAAGGACGGAAGGAAACCGAATGTAGGAAGGAGAGGACCAAGGGTGCATGAAAGGCAGGAAGTTGGGGAGGAAGGAAATCAAGGAGTGAAAGATGATTGGAGGAAGGAAGGAAGAGTGCAAGAAATGAGAGGAAAGAAAGGAGAGGACCACGGTTGAAAGGAAAGAGGGTGAAATGTAGGAAAAGGATGGATGGAAGGAATGATGAAAGGATATATGCATGTGAGAATGGCAGAAAGGATGACAGGAAGGGAGGGAAGGAGCATCATGGCCACTTTGGTCCCCACGAGGACGGCACACACAAACCCGCCCCTCCTTTGAAAGCTTCGCCCTCCTTTCCAAACGTAACCCTGACTTGAAACCCGCACGAGTCCCAACCTTTTCCTTGAAACCCGAATAATTTTGAATCGACGTGTTGACAAAACACGATTGGAACGAGGCCGTTTCCCAACCGGATGCCGCAAGTGTGCATTCTGCTGTAACGTGCCGGGGAACGGCACGCAAGCAATCATGCGCCAGCAATCCCCGCCCCAGCCCACCCCCACCCCTACCCCAGCTCTGTGTACAGTCGCGGTCGGGTGTCCATTGGGGCCCAACGAGGCATGACTAACCGGGTTAAGGCCACACTTTCTCTGTCAGCGTCCCGCCGAGATAACTGCAGATTGAATGAGCCCGTCAATGGCCTAGCCGGGGCATCGGTGAAGGGGTCAATGTGAAGAGCCGCGCGCTGGCTCCTCACAAACCGGAGTGAATTGCCTCATCAATCCGCGGCGGAAAATGTGGTGAGTTGCCGACGGCCGACCAGAATGCCAGCCGCGGCTGAGATGTCATGGAAGAAGTCCATTCTGAACTTGACCTGTATTAAGCCGGCAAAAGATTCCCTTTGAATTATCTTCAATGTCATCGTGCTGTCGAGGGGGGAGGGGGGGGGGCTGGAAAGTGGCCCACGGGCCGCAGGTTGCTCACGCGGCAAGCCAATGATAGGTTGCCGGCCTTGAATGTTGCGAGACAATACGCAATCAAGATTCCCCCAAAACGTGACAGCTTAATCGAGCCGCGCTCGGCCGCCGCCACGATCCCGAGTTGAGAAAAGGCACAAACGTCCATTTAACCCCCAGCCAGGACCACCCCCCAAGGTTTGAGGTAAATAGGGTCTGCCACATTAGGACCTGTTGAGACTGAACATATTTTCTCTTCCAACTTGCAGCGGATTAGCAGGGGGGGGGGGGCGCTGATATTCGCACCCCCCACACTCCTACTCCCCCCCCCCTCTTTCTTAATAAAATGTCATTAGGAGGAATTCATGTGACACAAAGGGGGCGACAGTCAAAAAAAAAAAAAAAAAAGGTTGACTAATTATATAGTTTGCCCTGGCAGAGGCTGCAGGCAGGTGGCTGGTCCATCATGCAAATGGTGGCTGAGCCGGCGCAATTAGCCTCTGGCAGCCGCCTCAATTAACAATTAGCTAACATGCAATTCTGCCGCGCGACGCCTCCGCCGTCTGCCTTTTTGGGCTCAATTGTCACCGTGTAGTTTTCAATTGCTCAGTAGGAGACGCGCTTTTCTTAATGCGGTCAATTTACAGGCTCGGTGAACGGAAGTCGACCACAAGCGGGGCGGCGGGTGTGTGTGTGGGGGGACCGGCACCGGTTTCATCCACTGGATGAAAGCTCGGAACGGAATTTGGCATCTGCTCTCCAAACGTAAAACCACATTCACAAAATATGGTGAGAAATGGTTTTCAATGAACACAAAAGGTTTCAGTGGGATGTCAAAAATTGAGCGCTCTCGAATTTGTAATCTGATGAGAATCGTTTGGTTGGGGGGGGAATCTAAATTTGGTAGATGCATGTGTTTCGAAGGACGGAAGTCTTTAAATTTGAGCGCCCGTGGATTTAAAATTTGATGTGATTCTTTTTAAGGAAAACTGTTTTATTTATTTATGGGGGGGGGGGGGGGGTTGCAGCGGTTTTCCCTAAAAGTTTGGTTAAATTACTAGTTGCCTGTTAGCTATGGTCAGGGTCCAATGAAAAGCATGTGTGGCCACCTTTCGTCACTATCTTCGTTTTTTGGGGGGGTCAAAAACAAACAAACTTTTCCGTGACAAAAACTCAATAAATGTGGAGCTACGTGGTTTTTGTTGGCACTCTGCAACCAAGTGGAAATTTAGGGGAATTATTTTCCCCTCTGATGATACAAGTTGCTATTTCTTCCAGATTTAAAAACGAAATAAAAAAAATTTTCGCCAACCTGCAGGAATGGAGAAACTTTGATCAATGTCACGCGGCTAATAAATAAATAATAAGACCAAAATGGAGTTTGTATCTAAGCATCTCAGGGCTGACCGGCAGCAAAATTGTGGCCACTATAGTTTGGCAGACCACAAGCTGCGTCTTGAGCTTTTGCTTTTCTAACCCCTTCCACTGATCCCCCTTCGCAGAACCATTCGCCACCACCAACCCCCCTGACACCCCACACCCGGCCCACCCACACGCTCTCATTATTCCCGCTGGCCTCCGACATGACACGGGAACAAAGTAGACATTAAGCGACATTAAAGCCGGGGATGGAAGTAATCAGGAAGCCGTTATCTCTTAATGAAGCCAAACTCATGCGCGGCAATCCACACAGACTCTAATCAATAGAGGCCCCCCCCCCTCCCCTCCCCGGACAAAGAGATAGGCGGGTCGGGGGTAGGCTGGGGTCGCTTTCTGCGCCCCCACCCCTCCCACAAATCAATTAGAATGCTTGTTTGCTTTGACAGTCTATTTCCATTAATTACGTGTTCATTAAAAGTAATTTGTCAAGACAACACTAAGAAGACCTGTCCTGTCAGGAGGGAAGATTACTGGATTAGAGGGGAGCCGTAAAGCCGCCCTGAGATTTCAAATGTGAATCGGAAATGTGGACGTATGTGGTTTTCAACGTGGAAATTCTTATATTATTATCTTCAGTTATTATTATTATTTTATTATTCATCCCATGTGACAATTGGAAACGTTGAGACAAAAATGTGGCCAGCGTCACGGGAAGTTGACATGTTCCATTTAACTTTCGTGACCCTCAACCGATGATGTGGCGGGCCAGATCTGGCCCCCGGGGCCTCGAGTTTGACACCTGAACTTGAGATAGGGTAAAAGAACAAGAAATATCTATGGGTGGTGACAGAGCGAACTGGAATGTCTTGCGTTCTCCCAAAATACAACCAAGACGCAGATTGAACGCCCTTGAATTTGCAATTTGATGAGAAATTTGGGGCAAACTGCCGTTGTGGAAAGAAATGCCAAACTGCTTTTTTTTTTCTTTGTTTTTTAACTGACAGAAACAAGACACACCTCTAGGGTTGAACAACCTTGAATTTGATATCACTACAAATTCTACAGCTGCCAAAAGAAATAAGATCAATAAAATATGGAGATGCGTGAATTTTTTTTCTATTCAACAAACACAAACAACACAGCAAAAGAGCAGAGAGAATTTTGAAATGATCTCGGTTTATGTTTACTTCCCCGCTCAAAAAAAAAAAATATTTTTTTAGTACAGATAGGTCAAATTAAAAATGGGAAAAATGTTTTCAAAATTATTTATCGTTTTTTTTAAACATCCCAAAAAACAGCAACTGGGCAGGGGTGTGTAGACTTTTAAGATCCACAATGAGAATATTTTATTGTGAAATGAAAGAAAGAGGACTTTTGTGTCAATTCATTCCATCTGCGTGGCAAAGGTGTGAAACTGTGCTTGCTGTTGTCAAGCTGTTTTACACCACCATGTTCTGCATGGATGATGTCCTTTATCTTTTTTTTTTTTTTTTGTAATGCTAGCAGCACAGTTGCTTTTACCAAAGGTCCCCCTGTTGGTTGCTATAGCATTCTCAAGCACCACTCTGCTAAATCCCCACCCCCATGCCGACCTGCTCTGCACACTTGTAATAAATTATCCTCAAGTGAAGTGAAAAAATAAAATATATTGGTTGGAAAAAAAAAACGATCTGGAGCGGCGCACTACAGTGAATCACACCCTCGCAACTTTTTTTTTTTTTTTTGCACGCCGCGATCCTTTTGGCAGTCTGCCGCTGGACCTTTTTCATTTCGACCCATGCCATTGTGTTGTCTGCTGTTACGCAATGTTTTGTGCCATCTTTAGGATGCGCTTCATGCCGAGCGTGAAGTGCAAACACATGCGAAAGGGGGACGAGGAGGAAGAGGCAGCAGCCATTTGTTGATTAATTAAATATGGCTCCTCCAAATGATAGCAGCCCCCCCCCCCCCCCCCCACGCGCAAGCAGGCAAGTTTGCGGCAGTGTGACTCGCACTCCTCATTGCCGTCATCTTTGCCAAATTGAATGCAGATTGAAAATATATTTTCGGCTCTTGACTGGGCCTATTCACAGCCTGTTGAATCGACGGCGCGTCAATAAAAGGCTCCCCCGTTTGGGAGCTTGGAGTGGTGATTGCACGCGTGCACTTTGAGGAATGCTGCGCCAAACGCCGAGCGCCGATTGAAGCGGCAGCCGCGCAACTTTCAAATTATTGCATGCAAGGCTTTCCCCTCCTGGGCTTTTCAGTGGGGGTGAGGAAACTATTTGGCAGCCAACAAAGGTGTATAAACGTACACTTGATCAGAATTTGGAAGGAATTTGAGGGGCATTGAAACTGCAGGTTTGAAAATGAACACAGTGGAACCGCAAAGGCTGAAGCAGGAGCACAGACCGACATTTACGGCTTTGGGGTAAGTGTAATTCAAGTTTGGCTGATATGACTTTTTTTTTTAAGGCTAATGCCAATTCCTAGATTGGAAGAATAAAATTCCGATTACCAATTTTCTCAATCGATTTCATGAGGAAAAAAATATACATCATGAATAAAATGATTTTTATTACACAAATTATAAAAGCGAGGGGAGAACATTTTACTCTTTTACGTTACTTTGTCGTTTATTAGTGCTGTCAGGCGATTAAAAAGGTGTGATTAATTAATTAGGTCTGTAATTAATTAATCTATCTTTTAATCTCATCTAAAAATGAAACAATAAATAAAATACAGTATGCACATTTATAGATGTAAAAACATGAACATGTAACACAGTATAATAATGTCCATTACAAATATGTCGATACCGTATCAAGAAAATATTCAGTCCACAAATGAAAAGTGCCTCTTCTCCACTTTGGGATGTGCCGCTCCCCAAAGCTGTTTACGATTATTACGATTATCTGTTGGCCTCAAACTCTGCCATGATTTTGTCGCCATTACGGAGGATTGTCGAAATCGTCGACTTTGCCAATTCGTCGTCTCGTCTGAGTCCGGGAGACTCCATTTCGAAAGTAACTACTAAAACTAACAAAAATGCAACTAAAACAGAGCATATGGGGAGGGGGGGGGGGTGAAACCCACTCTAGCAACTAATCAAAGCAAACCGAAAACAAAAGTCAACACAAAATAAAAACTAACCATTGTAAAAAAAAAAAAAAAAGAAGACTTTTTTTGTTGAGTCAATAAATACACTTTATATATCAAAAAACTAACTCTAAAACGAATAAAAATGAAAACTAAAAACTAATCAAAGCAAACTGAATTAAAGGAAGGGGGAAAAAAAATAAAAAAAGATGGCGGCAATCTGCAAATAAAGTGAAGCGCCCATCTGAAAAGGTGTCGACTGTTCGTGGAGCTGTGGGACAGCTTGGCACCTTCGTAAATGTGGCCTGCAGATCCATGACTTCCTCCTCTCGTGGGCTCCCAGCACCACCCGGGATCGGTCGCCTGCTGCGTTTCTGGCAAGAAATCAATAGTGATGGGGGAGGTGTGCTGTGTGCTGTGGGGTGTGGGGGGGGGGGGGGGTCCTAATCATCTGTACATTTACCATCACAATCAACAATCAAAGCCAGGACGCGCACCTTTCTTTTTTTGGGGGGTGGGGGTGGGGCCTCCCGAGCGCAACAATTTCCCGGCTGACTGTGAAAAGGCGGCGGCAAATTAGAAGCCTCGGCTCCCATGAGCGGCGCCTAATGGCTCTGATTTGTGAACTGCTAAACGAGGTTATGTAAATGAGGCTGAATAGAGGCAGCGGGACCCCAGGTGACAGGTGCAGGCGCTTTAAATAAAAAAATCTATATTAAAAAAAAAGTGGGGGGCATGATGATGGGTGTCACCAAATCAAGAGCAGCTAAATGCGATCTGTGAGAAAAGTGTCACATGCAGAGCACGCTAAACATTTCACAGTTAACCTAGCAAAACAAATTCCTGATCCAACAAACTTGTTTGAAATAGATAGATACGTAGAAAAAAACTCCTCCACGATGTTCCTTACTGCTGTAAAACAAGAAGTAGTATCAAATATTATAAAAACTTTTAAAAATAAAAAGTCAACTGATTGCTTTAATATTGATATGACAATAATAAAGCAGATTATAGAATATGTAGTGCGACCTTTCACGCACATATGCAACCTGTCATTCAAAGCTGGTATCTTTCCATCAAAAATGAAAATTGCTAAAGTTATTCCAATCTATAAAAGTGGAGAAAGACATCTCTTTACAAATTATAGACCAATATCACTACTACCACAATTTTCAAAAATATTAGAAAAACTGTTTTCTCGCAGACTTGATAGCTTTATACAAAAGCATGCGCTGTTAAGTGAGAATCAATATGGCTTCAGGGAAAAACGGACCACCTCAATGGCAGTTATGGAGTTTGTGGAAGCAATAGCCACTAATATAGACAACAAAGAATTTACTGTTGGGGTTTTCCTAGATCTAAAAAAAGCTTTTGACACAATAGATCACAGTATATTATTGAAAAAAATAGAAAGATATGGCATTAGAGGTGTAGCTTATAAATGGATAAAAAGTTATTTAGAAAACAGATATCAGTACGTGCAGCTCAACAATAAAAAAACGAATCAACTGAAAATCACTCACGGAGTTCCTCAGGGGTCAGTGCTTGGTCCAAAACTATTCATCTTATATATAAATGATATCTGCAAGGTCTCAAAACAATTTAAATGTGTCCTATTTGCTGATGATACAACTTTCTACTGTTCTGGAATAAATCTGAAACAGCTCCTGACAACCGTAGAAAACGAATTAAACAAATTAAAAAACTGGTTCGACAGAAATAAATTGTCACTTAACCTGAAAAAATCGAAGTTAATTGTTTTTGGCACAAGACCAATCAAACACCAAGCTAAAATTATGGTCAACTCAATTGAGATAGAAAGAGCGTATGAAACCAAGTTTCTCGGAGTAGTAATAGACTCAAAACTATGTTGGAAGCCACATATCGATAACGTAAAAAGAAAAATAGCCAAAACCGTAGGGATCCTCTACAAAACCAAGGAAGTGCTAATTAAGAGATCTTTGTACACATTATACACTTCATTATTATTACCATATATGACCTACTGTGTGGAAATATGGGGAAATGCCTGCGAAACAAACACACTCCCTATTCTAAAACTACAAAAAAAAAGCAATTTGAATTATTAATAGATCAAAATATACGGAACCCACAAATCCACTATTTACCAAATTAAATACGATGAAATTTTATGACCTGGTTGACTTTCAAATCGCCCAATTAATGTACAAAGCACACAATAACCTGCTCTGCCAAAACATTCAGAAGTTTTTCGAAATTCGAGAAAGCAGCTATGATTTAAGATAACTTATTCAAAAAACTCAAAACAAGAACAAACATCAAGCAAAGAAGTGTATCAATCAAAGGTGTTAATCTGTGGAATAATTTCGAAACGGACCTGAAAATGAGTAAATCGCTTGCCGAGTTCAAAAACAAATTCAAAAAAATAGTACAAACAACCTACATCAATCAGAGTTAAAATGATAAATTCTAAACATTAAATATAATGATAAATCAGAACTAAGTTGATAAATAGAGAAAGGTATTGAAATATCCATTATGAATACAAGAGAAAATTGACACAAGAGTGCCAGGGTGTGGAAGTATATAATCCCGATACAAACCAAAAGTTGTAAAAATATCACGGTTAAGGGTAAAGTATGAGCCTTAATGGAGACTTCTTTCTTCTTACTTCTTTTTCTTTTCTGATTGATATAAAAATGATTTATTAGATACAAACACATAACGGGATAGGACTAGATAAGTTTTTTACTTCTTCCTACTCCCTTGAACATAATAACTGTTGAATGAAGACTGATTTCTCTTTCCTTTTACTATTTCATTTACTTTATTTTCTGTCAAATGATTACTGTATATGTTTTATGTTCAATAAACAACAACAACAGGCCTAAAATTCCCCTGGCACTTTGAACTTATACTTGTCTAATGTTTTCTCACCGTTATGAGCTCTGTCCACGTACCACAAAATTTTATGATTTTCAAAAAGACTCGAAAACACACACGCAAACATAGAAAGAACACAAAGTACTGAATTTAAATTAAAAAAAAAAGATCGCCAATATTTGGACAGTCATTGCAGTTCTGCAGTCCAAAAAAAAAAAAGTAACAAAAAGTAACTCCAAATTTGGGGATTTTTTTGTGGGGGGGACATAAGATAAGAAAACCTTTATTTGTCTCACAATGGAGAAATTTACAAATTTGTTGGGATTCAGTAATTCATCTTTTTGCAACAGTTGATTAAGCGGGTATTTTAAAAAAAATTGGTTTCCCCAAAGAGACGCACGCACACACACACACACACACACACACACACACACACACACACACACACACACACACACACACACACACACACACACACACGCACAAAAAATGGGGATGAAAACAATGCTTTAAATTGATTTTTATTGAAAAGTTGTTTCTTTTTCTGTCCAGCACACAGGATGTATTTCAAAATATATTGAAATATTTGTACATTTTCTTCTAAAACACAAACATTTTTAGTTATTTTTCTAGGTATACAAATCACAAAATCTTCAGATATAGTACTTTCTTTTTGAGAGTGTGCGGGGGGGGGGGGGGGGGGGTGACTGGAATTGCTATTCAAGGACCAAAAACCAGGTATCTCTTTTTCTTTTTTTGCCCAGACAGACAAATAAAGAAAACACATTTTTTGTTGTTGTTTTGGGGACAAAACAAGACTTCAAATCACAACATTTGGAGACAGTTGGTTTTTGTTTTCGTCTATAAGAAAAATGTCTGCTTTTAACACATGTCCTAATGACACAGCTGTTTTTATTTTATTTGGAATTGTGATTTAACCCCCGCCCCCACCGAAAAAGACAATTACAATTTTTGTATATTTTGCCGCCATTTTTATTTCTACAGTGTCGTAGTGTAAACTATCCATTCATCCATTTTCCGAACCGCTTGATCCTCACTAGGGTCGCGGGGGGCGCCGGAGCCTATCCCAGCTGTCTTCGGGCAGTAGGCGGGGGACACCCTGAATCAGTTGCCAGCCAATCGCAGGGCACACAGAGACGAACAACCATCCACTCTCACATTCACACCTAGGGACAATTTAGAGCGTTCAATCAGCCTGCCATGCATGTTTTTGGAATGTGGGAGGAAACCGGAGTACCCGGAGAAAACCCACGCAGGCCCGGGGAGAACATGCAAACTCCACACAGGGAGTCCGGAGCTGGAATTGAACCCGGTACCTCTGCACTGTGAAGTCGACGTGCTAACCACTGGACTACCGGGCCGCCCTAGTGTAAACTACTATGCCAATAATCAATAACTAGTTTGGAAATACTTTTCATTTATTGTTTAATTCAATTTGTGTGTTGAAGTCAGACATCATAAACACTTTAGATCAGTGAGGCGAATTAAATAAACCTTTTTTTTGGTTTTGTACTTATTTCGTAACTTCTCGCAGTGTGGGAGCATCGTGAGCATGGGCTCCGTCTGTCAAACCGTGTCAAGTGTTACAGGTCCGCTCCCATTTTTTGGGTGGGAGTCGAACCCAGACAAATGAAACCAAGGGACTTGTCTTCAGACCCCCTTTCCTAAAATGATTAACCCATCAAGAGACCTTATATGAGGCGCGTGAGTGGCACGGCGCTTTCTCGTTTGCCAGCAACTGTCATTTTCCCGTTGTTGTCCTCATCCGTCTCTCTCTCTCTCTCTCGCCATTATGTGCAAAATGAATAGAGGAGGTAGATTTTCCCACAGTCACTCAACATGGGCAGGCGCACACACACAAAAATCACCATTGTGGCCGGCAATGCCCCTGCTGAACAGGCTGCTCTGCACTTAACAACAATGTTCTCATTAGAGGGTGACTATGCTTTATTGTGAGTTATCAAGTGCAATGTTAACTGTTAAGCATGTCATTTTTCAACGGGTTTTATAAACCAGAAGCACATCATAGTGTGATTCCCCCCACCACCACCATTTAGCAGCGGTTACACTAATGAATTTAACAGATGCTGTCTGCATTAAATGTGCTTTTCTCTCGTTAAGGGAGAATTGAGAGCATATTCAAAACATGATTTAGAATCGGAAAATGAAACAGTCTGTGAATAATTACAAACGCAAATTAATTACAAGCACCTTGAAAGTGTTTCCCAACAAAAAATATACAAAAGAATTGCAAAATAACTGGGCAAATTAGGATGCAAACACTTGTTAAAGTGTATCCTCGTTGGCCCCCGCCCACATTTCCTCATGAACGTTTCGTATTTCAAGGCAAATGAGAATTGTACAGGCGGAAATGGTCTAAAATTGGAAAATAAAACTGTGACTAGTGGTAAATCAAAACACTTTAAAACTAAATTTACTGATTTAAAAAATGTAGGAACAAATTAGGCCATACATTACCTATCAAGCGTGAATGCGTGCGTTCTCTTGGTTCCGCGCACGCAGTGACGCCCACGTTTCCTCCATCATTTCCTCTCTTCCAACCAACCAGCGTGCAAATCTACTCTCCACGTTTTTTTAGCCACAATAGCAAAAACAATGAACCCAACCGGGGAGAGTTTTTCTCCTGCTAAGGAGTCCTCCAGTGCCACATTGTCCAGCTACTCGGGCTGCATGAGTCTCCTGCTCAGGCTCCTGTCCGACGTCGTGGGAGAGGTTGGTCCGGTGTTTGTTTCCGTAGCGTTTTAAGCGCGGAAACCAGCCAAGTTGATGTTGTTTGCTAGCTCACATGCTAACGCTTCTAGCTTCTGTTCGGCATCAGTCGCAGCAGAACATTACAGAGAGCTTTAGCTAGTAGAGAGATAATCACTTTATACGGTTGCCCCCGAATAGTTGTCGTGAGTTTCAGAACGTTTCGGAGTAAACGTGTTTAGCCGACGTCCTGGCAGAGGTAACTGGGTCTGTGTTGCCATAGACTTATGTAGATGCCTCGCTGAGCCTATTGGCCCTTTCCTGTGATTCGTCAGCCTCGCAGCCATATTGGATGGGGCAGATACTGTATGACCATAAACTAACATAAGTACATGGACTGAACTCTATAAAGCGATAAGATACCAAGTGCCCATAGTCTGATGCCTATGAATGTGTACTTCTTTTTTTTTTTTTGGTAATAGGTAAGCACCAAACCAACGTATTTTTTAAATGTCGTCTTAACTGGGCAACTAACTTTCCCGATTTAATTTAGTTTGTCAAGAGGATTTTTTTGAGTGGTGCTTGTTTATGAAAGCTCGGTCAGTGTTGCCAAATGATACATATATATGTACATCTTGTGGTTTCTTTCTATTTTTTTTAATAACGATAAAGTATTAGACTAAAATGTAATAAGAAATTGATCAACTATTAAATTAGAAAAAATAGTCCAAATTCAACCTCTTAGAAAATAATAAAAAGAAAGCTTTTTGCCACCCAAAGAATATTAGAAATACTTGTTTGATGCAGTTCGTTTTTAATTAGTTTTGTGTCCCAGCTCAAATTAGGTGACGCCGTTTTGAGAATGGACATCAACATGGATGCCGTGAATCCTCAGTCGTCGGACGCCGCTCACGCTTACGACTGTCTACAGCGGCACATCATGAAGTTACAGGTATGCTACAAGCTGCTTAAATCTGTTCCGCCCTTGCACCAACCATTGGGATTTTTGGCATGCATGTACTTATTTTGAAGTGACAGAGAAATCCAAAGCTCTAGAGTTGTTGTCAAAGCACAGGGATGTTGTATTTTGCTCCAGGCCGTGTGCGAGAGCCTCAAAACGCTGGCGGAGTCTCCGAGTCGCGCGTCACCCGAGACCAAGAAGGAAACGCCGTGTGACGCCGCGTCCTCGTCTGCCCTCCGACGCGCCACGCCGCCGCCTCCGCCTCCGCCTCCCGGCGCGTTGTATGCAGCCGATGACGTCTTGGTGCAAATCCGCGCCGGCAAGTCGGAGGTCGGTTATGAATAATCATCGCCTCATTAAAGCGCTCGTTGCAGAATTGGGAGAGGGGAGCAGGACGGCGGGTTTGGAGGGGAAGAGGCGGGACGGGCCGGGGTGGGGGTAGGGGGGGTCCTTTAGTGACGTAGTCGGTGGCGAAAGCCCGCGTCGCTTGGAAGGCTTTGAGAGCGGGGCCTGGTCCTTGATGGATTATGAAGTGGATGCTCATTATTCTCAGATTGGATGTGGATGGAGGACAAGAGGCCCCCATTCTGTTCTGCATTTATTTTGCTAGCCAAGCAAACAGTATTCATATTCCATCACGCCACACGTGTTATACCTGGAATTGCAATTGTCATTCCACATCATGTAAATTGCAATGCCCCCCCCCACGCCCACACACCGCACCGGCCTTGTTCCATTCTCATCACGGCAGCGGCGCAGTTATGCTCGGCGGGTGCCCTTTGATGGCCGATCAATCCATCGCCTGTCATTACACGTGTCGTCCCTCCAGATCGAGCGCAGGATATCTGCATTTATGGAGCGCAAGCAGATGGAGATCAATGAAAACAACGTGCGCGAGTTCTGCAACGTGATCGACTGCAATCAGGGTGAGCGAGGCAGCCGATGGGAAGGGTGGGGGGTGGGTTGGGGTGGGGGGATTGAATGTGTCGTGGTGTGGAGTGGGAGCCTGCGCACAGATTGCCAATGTTTGGGAGAGAGCTGATTTCCAGCGGGCGAGAGGTCAGGCTGAACTGAGCCGGAGTAGCTAACGGCCTCCAAAAATGCGGCGGCGGCGGAGGCGCTGACGTTGCCGTGTTTTTATTCATGCCCATTTTTATTTGCCGCATTTGTTTCTTCTTCAGCACAGGACAGCTGCGCCAGAACCGACGCCGTGTTCACGCCGTACCCCGGGTTGAAAAGCCACGTGAAAGGTGGGACTGAAAAGCTGAAAAGCTCAATCATGGTCCATTTACCGCGCGCGGCGCAAGCTTGCGCGCAATCACTGGTGCCATGTGTTCAGATTTACAAACAAGATGTCCCATAGAAATGCTCAACCGCTCTTCAAAAAATGAATTGAACAAATACAACACACAACAAATAAAGCACGCCACTATACTGATGATGTTCGTTTAAGACTCCATTTTTAAATTTTTTTTTTGGTCACAGTCATACGAGTAGTGAACACACACGGGCCTCAGACCCGAACTGGAAGCCAAGGAGAAGCCGGAGATCAGGCGCGATTACGCCCGGCCACACAAGACTGCGGTAATTCGGCCATCGAGGAGCGCCTCAACAACATCGAAACTCACCTCCGACTCCCCACAGGTAGCAGGAAGGAACGCCTCGACTTGAGCTTTTGTCTGAAATTCTTTGGGAATAGCAAAAAATGTGCAAATGCGAGATGATCTTCATTTCTTTATTTTCTTTTTGCCTCAGTGAATTGAATTTGGGCGCATCATGAATCATTTTGGGATGTTTTTCTGGCAGCAGGCCCGGTTCCCGTTAGCGTCTACCAGAGGCTAAAGAAGTTGGAGGACCGCATCCTGCAGTTGGAGGGACTCTCGCCGGAGTACTTCCAGTCAACGGTGAGGACACGCACGCCTTATTTCGCCGGAGCCAAACGGCATCGTCAACGTGGCTAATTGAAGCCGCTAGCTTGTTCCGCATCCGCCGTTAGTAGCAAAGTCACCCGTGGGGCGCCGTTAGCCGCCCGTGGTAAAAATGGAGCCTTCAGCAGAGAATTTGGAGCTGGCGGAGGCAAGAGTGTGAACAAAAAAAATTGGCCGGCAGGTCGCTCTTATGGCCAAGAGGGAGAGGTGCCATGTCACCGGCCATTGTGTGTGTGTGTTTTTTTTTTTTTTTTTTTTGTTAAGGCGATAATAGAAGTGTGGCACTCAGGTCACATGACTCGGCGCAGACTTCCAGTAGTCCGTTTTAGGACTGGGGACATGCTCGGCCAAACTTGGGAAAGATTCAAGTTTGGGGTCCATTGAGGGAGGTGCTGGGCAATGAATCGGTATTCAAACGGGATTTCGAGTTTGGCTTCTCCCGATCTTGAGGACATTGTAATCGGAGGAATAAAACAAACAATTGTGCCGGACGTCGCGATCGGATGGGCCTGAGGCCACGATGGCAGTTTTGAGGAGGTGACTTTTGCGCGGGTTGAGACTGTAATCACGGATGGCAATTTTCCGCGGATACGCGGAAATCCGCCGTTTTATTTCTTAAATTGATCATTTTTGTGAATCGTCTAAATTCGTTGAGAAAATTTTAAGGGGGGTCAGGTACCTTATCGTCGAGTTTTCACGAGCTCTCCCGATCAGTCTTTCCATCTTCCGATTGTAAACAGCCCTGCGATTGGACGTGTATGATGTCTTACTTGTTGTGATTGGTCGCCCCATCCAGGCCACGCCCCTTTCCGCTTTTTTTCATTACGAGCCATTGCCATCCCTGTGTAATAGAAATTTTTGAAATCAGCATATAGTCGTTTGTATTCCTCGTGATTTCAGTGTCATTCAAAATAATCGGCAATATCGATTTTCTTTCTTTCTTTTTGCATCATTGCCCAGCCCGACGTCTTGGATGTGGGATATCCGGCGCAGTCCAGAACACACGCATGAATCTGGGTGAAGGACATGGCATCACAAAATAAATAAATAAATAAATAAATCATAAAATAAGATGATCATCCCCTTTGTAATCATGGAAATAAATAGATGAAAGGATTTTTCAGAGGGATACTCGGCGAGCCAATATTTTCGGGACTTCACATGTCATCCAAAGCACATGAGCAGAATGCGACGCGGCTCGGCGGAAGATGCGGGTCCGCCGTGTGTGCGCGTGTAGCGACGGCATTCTCAAAGTGTGCTCGAGATGAGCCGCATCGCGTCTCTTCCGTACGGCTCTTGATGCCGCCATCGCTCATATCAGCGCAGCAGGCTGCGCTCTTCAGCCACTTTTGACTCGCTGCATGTTTGTGCGAGCGCACATGTCGAGTGTTTCGGAATAAACCAACATGGTCTTTTCTACTCAAGAGTACCACTTTTTTTGGGGGGGGGGGGGGGTTGTTGCTCAAGCAGCTACACGCAGTTGCCTCCACAATAATGTCACAAGTTGGCAATAAAAAGTTATTGCTGAAAGAGTTAGAGCACGGGTGCCTATTCGGTCGATTGCGATCGGCCGGTAGCTCGAGGACTGGTCCCAAGTCAAGCAAATCACGTGTCTCAACTTCCGCGATCCTTGCTAAAATCTGTCCCGAAATATCACATTGTCACATGTTATAAATAACGTTGAGATTGTGCAATCTTTTTTTGTTTACACTCACTTGGACAATAATTGAACAAAACAGGTCATCCGACAATTAGATTTGTTGCGTACAATTAATAATACCATGTGACGATGAAACATTGATTCGGTTTGACCGTCGTAATGGCCCTCCGAGGCGAAGACGTAACTCCAAAGTGGCCCGCGACAAAAATGAGTTTGACACCCCTGCGGCATCGAGCATGCCTTTTACCCGCTTAACTCATTCACTCCCAAAGACGTTTTTAAACGTCTTTTCAGACTTGGTCCAGAATTGGCTGGTACTGAATGAGTTAAGAGGAGACTTGCCCCCGAGAGACGACAAAGTCTTTTAAGAGCATCCTGCCCGGCAGGTGACTTTTCAAAGTTAAGAACGGCACGCAAAGAAAAGCTGTGCTAATCACAAAGCTGTGTACTTTGTTGTAGAACCTTGCACACAAGAGACCCAAGACGTCGCCCGCTCAGGTACAGCCGCCAATTTTGATTTCGTTGAATCTCGTTTGTCTTCGTTTTCTTTTTTTCGGGTCGTTGCTGCGGGGACTGACTTTGCTCTTGACCTTGGTCCCTCAGGCCTGCAGTCTGACCGAACTGGATGAGAAGATTAGCGCCGTCAAAGCAGCCCTGCTGAAGAAGGCCGACGAATTTGGGCGCGTCTACAGACCCGATTACCGTCTCTGACCTGATTTGGCCCAACCGTAAAGTCAAGCGTGGAGATGCGTGGACGCGACATGTCTTGGCTGACGCCGAAAACCGATGACGAGGAAACGGATCCCGTTTTTGTCCCAGCCATTTCCGTGACAAATACATTTCGGACAGAAACCCGAAAAGGCTCCCGTGGGCCAATTTTTGCTCGAAATGTTTTGGTCGCCGAATTTTTAAGTGCAACGCTCCCTTCTGAAAATAAAAGTAGATTTAGCGCTTGAAACATTGCACTTGTGGTTAATTGAAAATTCATTTCATTGAGCTTCTCTGATCATTTCCACATTGTGTTAGCATCATTGCCACCGATGTCACAGGAAGTACCATTTTCAGTTGTGAATATTCCATTCCGTGTCTTATATTTAGTTTTGTGCCTTTTTAGTTGAGTGTATGCTACATGCTATCTACGTTAGCATCCTGCTGTGTGGGTTCCATTTCCAGTTCTGATTCATTGTAGGTGTTTATTGATATTTTCTCCTTTCCATGCTTAGAATTTGCATACACGCTCTACACATTAGCTTTAAATCTGCCTAACGTGAGCAGGCACACGTTTATGTTGTAGTAAGTTTCACTTCCGGGTTCAAATTTGTTGATATTTTTGTGCCTCTTTGGTCATTTCCTTGACAGGCGTCAGTTTCGCATTTGCTAGCTAGATGCTATCGATTTACGTTAGCATCTGCTTGGTCAACAGAACTTTTTGGCGTTGCGTAATTAACGTCAAATGGATTGTACGGCGCATCCCGAAGTTTTTCCTATTTCCAAGTTCAATTTTGAGACGCACAAAAAAAACAACTGCTTGAAATCAGTGTTTCCGGTTGTCAGCGATTTGTCTAACAGACACGCAGACAAATCAAACAACCTGCTCGCCGCGAGAGTGCGCACGTGCGTGCGCCTGCCGCGCCGCGTAATTGGGAGGAAGCTGAGCGAGGGCACCTGATTTCTTTGCCCGACTGCTGCGCTGCTGATGATCCGCGCTAATGGTTGTCATTATGACAAATGACCTGATTATGGCAACTCTTGTTTGCGAAACATCTCGCAGACCCAACAAAGCAGCGCCGCCGCTGCTGCTTAAACGGGCCGCCGCTGCGCTTGACGCTGCCGTCGTCGACGTCTTCATAAATGACTAAAGCGACAATTTGTTTTTGTTTTTTTAAAGCATTTTCAGTCAAGCAGGCTTGTTTTGTATTAGTGCTCTTCAATTTCGTCTTCTACGGAATTTAGTGTCATATTTTTATTATTTAATCATCTCACAAAGACGTATTTTCTTGCCAAAGCCGTCTTGAAAGATTGACATCATGTCAAGGGCGGAATGTGCAAGACCAAACTCAATTACGTCGACACTCGATCGATAATTCATCGATTTGATCCGGCCAGTGAGGGAAGTGAAATAACTGGCACATAATGGTGCCAAAGTCGTAAAACACCCGCCTTCAAATTCTTCCATCTTTGCGTGACTGTAAACTGTTTAATTCTTCTGAGATGCTTTTTGTGCGTCACGTCACTACTTTTTCTCTTTGATTGATGGAGTGACCTCCATACAATAGAACTTGCATTCTGGGGTCTTTTTTTTTTTTTAATCCCGTTTCTTTAGGTGTTCCTTGTTTAGTTTTTTTGGGGAGGGGGGGGGCTCGGGTCCTTCTGTGGATGTTACACAGACAAGGGGTCCGAAATGTGCAGGGACCACTTGAGCTGCTGCAACGTTGACAAATGGATTTGGGGTTGGGGAGGGGGTCTGTTCTCTGGAGGTTTTTATTGTTCCCCTGGAGTCTTGAGGGTTAATGAGGACAAATTGCTCCGAGGGTAACAAATGGATTATGCGGCGGGACAAAAGGTTGTATGCGACGGGCCAAGATCCGCCCATCATGCGCCCATTGAGCCTGGCGTCCTCCTCAAGTGGCTCGCCAAATATCTCATTATCTTCATCCTGCCTGTTTTTAGTCCATGTCGAGGGTTGCGGCCTCCTGTGGGGAACTTCGGCTAACCAGGCCAGAAACTGCGCCGCTGTTGTACAAATGATGGGAAAATGGCCTGCCATATTAGAGTCGCAGCTAGCAATCAAGAGCCGTGACTTGAGTGTGCAAAAAAAAAATAATAATAATAATAATCTACATTTTTTTTAATGTTACTGGAGAAAGTTGCAACGTTATTAGAACAATTTATTTTTTTGGGGGAGGGGGGTCATTCTATGAAGGTGGGACCTGGTAGGTCATCCTTTTGTGCAAGGTGCACCTCCGACTGTTTGACAACTCAACTCAAGTGTATTTCATGAGCACTTGAAAACAATCACCGCTTTCGACGAATTGCTGTACACGGAGCAAAAATAATTCCGACAACAATAAATTAATAACAAAGACAGTAGCTAGCACAAAAACAGTAAAAGAAAAATTAAGTCTTAGGCTGAAGCAAAAGCCAAAGACTAAAAAGGAGTCTGAAGAGGAGTTTTAAAGATCGGCAGCGAGGGGGAGCTTGCCGAAAAGTTCATTGCAAAGAGACGGCCTGACAACGGAAAAGGCTCCACCCCCTCCGAGCCACAACTCAGTTCTCGGTATCTCTAATGGTGTCTGGTCCGAAGACCGGCGGCACCGGGCGGATGCAGAGAAGCTCAGAGAGGTAAGGTGAGGCCATTTCAAGATCGGAAAACAAATCTTCAATCTTCAAACAGATCTTCAAAAGAACTCGAAAATGTAGAGGGAGCCAGTGAAGGGACGCCAGAGTCGGAGTCATGTGCTCCCTCTTACGAATAGCAGTCAAGAGGCGAGCAGCAGCATTCTGGAGCAACTGGAGACGCCTCATGGAGGATTGACCGACTCCAAAGTCAAGTGCATTCCAGTCATCCAGCCAGGATGTGACCAAGGCATGAATGATTTATTGATTCATTTATTCCAGCTAAGCGCAATAAAACAGATGGCAGTGTTAAAAGAAAAAAAAATCGTAATGTCAAAAAGGAGGGGAAAAAATCCAAGAACCAAGTTGTAGCATAACTGAGAAGACGTCCAACTCATGAGATTTTAATTTGTGAAGTGCCTGCTTGTCTTTGGAAACAACTTAAAAAAAAATGTTTTTTTCTATTCCCGTTAGCGTGGAACCTGAGCGCGGCTCCGAGGTCACACGGGCGGCGTTTGTCCTTTCACGCTAACAAAGCATCCACTTTCACATTGACTCGGGACTAATTCCCGCCTGTCAATCAGCCCCACGTCTCACCAAGTCTTTTGGGGCGAACACAGAGGTGTTCCTTGTCAACGTCGTCGTACCCCCCCACCCCCCACCCCGCAACACCCTTTCCGCCTGTCTTTTGGATTTTAGGTAATTTTTTTTTCTCCCCTCCCTCCGGTGAGGTCGCCGGAGAGGATTCATATCTATTCATATCTTGGCAACTCCTAATGGGCTCCAAGCCCTCCAGAAAGAAAGCTCTTTTCCTGTGACTCGTCAGCTCCAGTCTTCATTCAACCGGTGGCTCGGTGTCAAAAAAGACTGTTGCTCGTTTGAGCCCGCTAACAATGAGGAACAAGGCTGAGTCTCGAGCGCTGCTGGGGGGTGGGAGTGGTGGTGGTGGGGGGGACAAAGGACAGAAAACAGGCTTTTCACTCGGCAGAACATTAGATTCTGACACACTTTTTGCCATGGCGGTTTTTCAGGCACCACCACCAGCAGCCCATTTTTCCTTCCCATCATCCTGAGTGCTGTGGCTCTGCTCCTTTTTTTTTCTTTTTCTTTTTTTTTTTGGGAGAGAGACCACCTGTTGGCAACAAGCCCGTTCTTCATTACAGGCAGGGCCATTATCGCGGGGTGAGGAGCGCCACAGGCTAACTTTTTTAGCTTAACCCTGCAGAGGTTGCTTTCTGTTGCTGCTGGAAAATCCGTTTTTTTCTTTCTTCCCCCCCTTCCCCCCCACCACCGCGTGGGTAATTTTCGGGCCCTTTTGTTGCCGTGAGAGGAAGTGATTCATTTGTGCCCTCGTTCGTTGCAAAATGACACAAAACAAAAGGACGGTTACTCACAATCACCGTTGAAGATCGCGTACGTACATGATGAGCACGATGGGGAATATTTTCTTCCCGAAAATGTTTTGCAACAAAAATGTTTTTAATTTGCTGTCAAAAATGAAATGACCTACATTAAAAAAAAAAAAAAACTAACTACCGATACTGTGAATCCTCCTTGTATGATGGTTATGGATGTTTAAATACATGAGCACAATGAGACTTTCTACAGGGTTACTTACCTTACTTACTTACTTGTGGTATTAATATTTCGTAAAATTGTACAAACCTATTCCCCCAAAAAGCTTGGGTTCATATAAGAGTTTATTAAGAAATTAAAGGAAAAACTTGGACCATTTTTTTAATACATTCTGTCATTCATTTGTTATGAAAATTTCTATTATTTATTATTTATTCATAAATTGTCAATGGAAAAAGAACCACCCAAAATGACATGTTTGACATAGAAATATTTTGCTGCTCTGTAATTTGCTGCAAAAAAACCCCATCGAAATTGTAGAACATTCAAGAAATTATGACAAATTCTACAGCATATATTAAAATGTCAATTTTTTGTGAACAACAACGAATGCATAAAAATTTCCAGTTTTCCTCGATGCCCTTGAAGGCACCCTTTCCACTTTTTGCACACTTCCCGTCGAGTGGGTTTTTCGGGGGCTCGGCGTTTCACCTTCTAACCTGGGGACGAATGGCGTCGCGAGGAGGGAGGCGGTGAAGTTGTTGTGATGCACCTGTGCTCCCCGAGAATGAAGGGGAGCGTCCCCCCCCCCCCCCGGAGTCCTCGGGCCTCAACAAGTCAGCTGCTCCGCGCCACCGCCGGCCTGAGCGGAGTTAAATGTGGCAGCGGGAGTGGAATTCAGGCAATTACAATCAAGTCGGGGTATAGTTAGAGCGCGGGCCGCGGCAGCACCTGAGCTGGATGCTGATGAGACACTTAGCCCCCACCGACAACCAAGCCCGAGCTCCCCCTCCTGCCCTCCGCCAGCGGAGCGCAAATACTTGCCGAATTGTACTTCATTACGGAGCGTTTCTCATGGCTCCGCTGCGTCCAGTGTGTAGACGTTAGATTTTTTATTTTATTTTATTTTAATGAAGTCTATTGCAGTGGTTCTCAAGCTTTTTTCTTGTAATTAGACTGCCCCCAGGAGGCGGAAGCGGGCGCATCACAAGTAGCAGCTCAATATCTGTTAAGTTTAATTTTTAAAAAAAAGGCACAAATTCAGATTCGTTAGATTTAATTGTGTCATTGTTTATAAGATACAATACGGTAGAGTTCTGTTTGGCTTTTTGAAAACTCATTAAAAACATTTTAGGGTGGGGGGGGCGTAGGTCGGGATGGATAAGACATTTAGATTTTGGGGTACCTATTTTGATGCCAGGTGTACATTTTTAAAAGGCTTCACCTACCACACTTGATCAGTTTTAAGTTGTAATATTACTCTTCGCCACTAGATGGCAGAACACTCAGTAGCACTTCCATCTGTTCCTCTCCATAAGGGTAAAAAAATAAAAATAAATAGAGCGAGGTGCTGTCAGCCGTGATTGACGTGCGACAGTAAATTAAGACACACATTCACCAAATGACGGGTAACATGAACGCACTCGAATGCGAATGATTAGCGACCTTACGATGGAAAAAGTTCAGTATTGTGTGCCGCAGTGCGTCCTGGATGCTTTGAACCGTTGACAGTTCGTTGACGGTGCATTAAATTGCCAATCGCTTGCAAAACGGTCCTTTTTTAAATTTTATTTTTTTTGGTACCTGGGGGTTCAATCGTGAGCCCTGCCGGTGACAGCACAAGAAGTTGTACCTCAGAGGACAAAAATAGAGCCCGACAGTACCCGTTTTTGTTTTTTTTCTGACTATACCGCGTGTGCTTCGGTTCAGTGCCTCTGCTTTGTCACGGGAGGCATAAAGTCAATCGCCCTCCATCGGCTGTAATGGACTCTGGTCGGTCAAGCGTCCCCGAAACGTTCCGGACATTCCCTAGAAAAAGTTATTTGTGCTACGAGCCTCTTGGCTTTTATTACGTGCTCCACGCTTCCTATGCGGTGCTGTGCAGGAATATCTACGACTCAGAGAATATAGAGGGGAGGCATCACGACGACACTCTTGCGCTCTTCAAGCCCCCGACCCAACCCGCCACCATTTTTTTTCTCCCATTCCTGTTCTTGGATCTTTTCCCGGGGAGAAGAGGTAGAAGTGAGATGGGGGCGCCCGCCTTCTCTCTTAGCCGCCGCACTCGGCTCAAGCATCATCAAGGTCAGGAGGGGGCAGCTCGCTGTCGAAACGGAACAAACCGACACAATGTAAATATGCCAGTGGGCTCAGACGGTTCTCAAATCGGAATTGCAGACCAGGCAAACTTCAGTTCGGTAGCTATTTGAGAATTTAAAAATTAAAAAATCTATTTGAAAAACCAATTAATAGTCTTTCCTTTGCAAATGTTTCAAATCGCTACAGGTCCATTCTTGGGGGGCTGAAAACGCCATCCGTTCCCCATTTTTGTGCTCAAAGCAAAGTATAAAACTATTGTTTTGGTGCCATGTTGTGGATAAGGAACTATGTGGAAGTGAGGGGAGGAGTTTGGTTTAGTCAGGCCACAGCCTTATCGAATAGAACGAAATGAAACGCAGCCATGTTGTGCCATTTAGAGGCAATTATTAACCTCTTTTTTAGAGAGGCAGGTTTTCACCATTTGCAGCAGTGCTCAATTCTTTTGGGCAATTATACAAAACAAAAAAATTGCAATTTTTTGTCTGTTGGCATCAGCGATATACACAAATCAAGAAAATTGTTAGTATTCCTCTTCATGAGAGAAAACCTTGACAGTGGTCACAGATTTTGAATATGACACAAAAAAACAAATAATGTGTATGAACCAATGGAAATCAGACATTGCTTTTGAATTGGTGTTCAGCAGAATAAATTTAAAATATAATAATAATAACGAAACAGACCTGGCCAAAAGTGACAGGTGTCTTGCATCTTGGAATCAAGATCAGTCAGGTTATTTAACGGGCGGCAAGTTGTCACTGTGATGTCACTGTGATGTATGGTGACATCGCGTGGACCACACGAAACATAGACCAGAGGAAGCAAAAGGAGGGGGCGTCAGCAAACCGCCTCTCCCTGCAGTTTCTGTGCCATGATGGTTGTCTTTTGATTCTCTTGCCAGGGACTTGGACAGCTACCGGGGATTGTCTCTTTGAAATTATTCCATTTTGCCCAAGAAAAAGAAAATGGATTGCACTGATCCTGTTTTGTTCCCGAGGGGGAGGGAGGCTCGTGGTTGTCGGGGGGTGGGGGGTAGTATTATCCCAGGCTGACACCGGTGGCAAAGAGGCAATCACAGTGGCCCTGGCTCCCGACAAAAACACTCCATCTGCGAGGAGAGGAGGAAATCACACCACAATGATGGCCGACTCACCCGCGTCCGCCTCTGGCAGCTGGGCCTCGGCAGACGCCACCGCCGCAGCCCGGCTTTCTGCACTAACGCGATGAAAATCAGCAGCTGGAGCGCACAAAAGACCGAGGGCTGCACCTACCGGCGTGCATCAAGAAGCACTATTCGGGGGGGGGGGAGTTTCTTTTTAGTGCTTCCTTTTAAGGCTCCGAGATGGAACCCCGTTTACATTCGGCAGTCACCATATCGTTGTTCCTTTTTTTTTAGGTTTCACCATGTCGTTTGTTCGTTTTTTTTAACAGAACACATTTTTCAAGTGTGCAATATCCGATGATTTTTATTCCACACGGAATCAATTTAACAGGCCAATCTGAACTCAACATGCAGACTAGCTAACAGTTAGCCGCTTAACAGTTAGCAACCGAGCCAAAGCGGCCATCTCTGCATACACTCTTGTTGGCCGGCGTAGTCGCAGATACTACAGTGTAGAACATGAGGACGGTGACCCTGAGAAGGCAAAAATAATACCGCCCCACATGCATATGTTGTACTGGCTTTAAATGGGAGGCATCGAAGCATATTGAAGTCCTGAAATATATAAAAGGATGAAGTCACTCGAAAACCTCACCAGCCGTTGGTGATATCCAAAGCTGCGACCATGAAATGCTCTCGCTGACCCCAAACTTTCAAATAGAGGCTGCATATCTTCAACCCCCTCCCCTTCCCTCCAACCCCCAAATGTGTGTTGGTAAGCGCCACCTTAAGCCGCCTGCTGACAAAACAAGCGCCATTACAATGTCAACTTCAGCTACCCCGTGTTAGTATTCAACAGCCGCGTTTGTTCACTTCTACCTCTTCTCCCCGGGAAAAGATCCAAGAACAGGAATGGGAGAAAAAAAATGGTGGCGGGTTGGGTCGGGGGCTTGAAGAGCGCAAGAGTGTCGTCGTGATGCCTCCCCTCTATATTCTCTGAGTCGTAGATATTCCTGCACAGCACCGCATAGGAAGCGTGGAGCACGTAATAAAAGCCAAGAGGCTCGTAGCACGAATCAATGTTTCATCGTCACATGGTATTATTAATTGTACGCAACAAATCTAATTGTCGGATGACCTGTTTTGTTCAATTATTGTCCAAGTGAGTGTAAACAACCATCTTTCGTGCGCCCTACCTGGGGATCAAGACACGAAAGAGAGCGACTTGACCCCCCCTCTCCCTCCCGCTGCGTATACACCCCACCCCAGTCCACCCCCGCTATTAGGAAACAGACAAGAGCCCAGCTGACACCGCTCTCAAGATGTGCCGTGCAGGCGGAGGACTGTGATTACAGAGCAATCCTGAGGAGAACTCCGCCTCACTTCCACACATGCGGACACACACACACACACAAGAGCAAACACACGCCTTGAACCACAAACTCACCGATCTCTGAAAGAGATGTTAATCTCCCACCCCGACTTGCCTCGCCTGCGATGGCCATGAATAATCAATAGGCGGCCATTTTCTTCCACACAACAGGTCATTTCTCGAGAGTACGACCGCAGCAGATTACAAGGCCCTGACTGGAATTTCATCTTTTTGCCGCCAGTGAGTGGGAGTGGCCGTCGGTATGTACAGTTAAGCCCCCAAATTGCATGCGCTTATTCTAGCCAGGGCCAGATAAATGGGCATTTTGGAGGGCTTTCCCAGACTTGAAAACAGCATGTTTTGGTTGCAGGCCCCGGATTTTTGGGGAAATTCCGATTCAGCCCCCAAAGACAAACTCATCATTTCGATCATGTCCTATCTTGTCATGTTATGAGATTGAGACACGTACATGGCACAGTTACATGCTGTCCATTGGGGTTATTTTATTTATGCGATCTATAATTGGGATGCAATAATGGCGGGATACGGATTAACCCTGTAATGCCTGAGCCATCAAGGAATAGCCAGAAAAATCAGATTTTTGGGAACTGAGATGTTCATGAACCTTTGTAACAAAATCCACAAAAATATTTTTGCCATATCATTTGTCGTATCACATTGATAAACATGATGTAGATTGCATCTGAAAATCATATTTTAAACCTGCAGTATCAAATTGGATACAGATGATTTAATGGAATATAAAGAATGAGTTACATAATGAAAATGCATGTATCAAATATGACACAAATGGCATGATAGGGTTAAATCGGGTAAAGGCCCAAGAAGGGATTGCACGGGCTGCCCCTGACGCAGGCGCACCCGCACGCCCGCATACACGCGCGGCAAGAAATGTCCCAGTATGATCCGTGGCACCCAAATCAATCTCCCGTCTCTTCAGTTAATCCGCGATGGCTCTCCCGACACTAATAAGATATCGAGCAGGTGAGGCCATCGGTCTCAGAAGAGGAGAGGCCTGCCAACTTTACAGAGGGGGGAAGGGTCAGGGCGGGGCACGGCTGGTTTTGGGCTCGGGGCGGCGCGGAGAGGGGGGGGGCATGCTGGCACAAATCCAGTGCAATTACGCTCGAGAGAGAAGACGAAGAAGTAGCAGTTATGCTGGAGAAAGCAGAGAGAAGAGGTGGGAAGGGAAGGGAGGGGAGGTGGGGGGGGGGAATCGATCCCATCTGGGGTATGATGGTTAATTAAAGCAGCTCTTGAGCAGGGGACTGAGGATGAGAGGCTTGGCCGGGGCTGAGGGGGCTCCTGCCTGCCTGCCTGGAGGCGCAGCTCTGATTACTCCCGCAGAATGGAACGTTTCTGAGCCATGAAAGGAGGGGGGACGGTGGAAGGGAGTGGGGGGGGGGGGTTGCTCGTGCAAAAGGGGGAGGGGACGGGAAGAGAGGAGGTGGGGTTACAGCCCCACTTCCCCCCCACACTTGAACGTACGTCGGAAGGGGAGCGCAAACATTGAGGGTAAACGCTAATGAATTGTCACGTCGAGTTTCACGACAAGATGAACTTAAAGGAGATAAGCGGCACCCAAAAAAAAAAGGGCCATCTTGACACTTTATTAGGTACACTCGTACAATGGAAGACAAGAGCGCTTTCAATGGCGGCAGGCGGTTTTACGAGAGGCTTCCGCAAGCAACGTTGGACGACTTGAACGGGTGTCAAATGCAGCTTGCGCTTGTGGGCCAAACGGGAAAAAAAGATGCGGGTTGTCGCGCGTCAATTTTGCAAGGCGATTAGGTCACCACCGTGCGGCTGAATGGATTTGACGGTGCTGCTAACGTACGCTAAAAACAAGATTTTGTATTTCTTGCGTATCATCAGATCGGTTGATTTTTATTTGAGCCAACGGCGTAATAGTTGCTGACTTTCATGCGTGCGACGAATCGACAAACACATTTCTGCATGTTGATGGTAAAATCGAGATTTTGACTCTCATGCGTAAAACATCCACCTGATGTGCTTGAGGAAAAAAAAAACGAGGGTGGATTTCGAATCAGTGCAAAACCAGCAAAAAAAACAAAACAAAAATCATGATCACTGTAATCGAGTCCTTCAGTTCAGAGGCTGCAGGTTCGTATACGCGCTACGGCCTTCCTATGTGCCGTTTGTCCGTCACAAAAATATATGGAGTATGTTGTAAAATATTAGATGGTCAAAAATAAAACACCAGACACAAAATATGAAGAAAAAAAATTTGACCGCCCCTCCCCCCCAAAAAATTACATTGGTAACGGCAGCAGATATGTCGTACGATCATCCCCTCGCATATTCCGCCTGGGCGGCGTATGAATTATGTATCGGCTGGCGATGATTGGGCGCAGGCGGACTGATGAAGGTGATAAATTAGGAAGATAAATTTCAGGTGTGACGCGTGCGCCAGGAGGGTTAGCGCCTGCCCCTAATTGGGGCTGGGCCAAAACGCTTTGCACCTTAATGAGGAAATGACACGCTCTCACTCGGCGCCGCCGCCATCAGACGTGCTTGTCGTCCATCTGGCTCATTTGCGGAAGAGAGGGAGGACAGCGTCAACTTGTCAAGGGGGCGCAGCCAAAGTCGAACTCAAATCTGTTCAAGCCAGCGGAGGGCGGGACGCGCCGGGTGCAATAACGGACTGCCCTCTAGATGTCAACCTTGGAACTGAACCTCGATTTAGACCAGCAATTATGTGGAGTTAGCCCACTCATGTTCTCCGTGGCTAAAATGCAAAAGGAGGGAAAAATACAATTTTAATCATGGGAAAACGTGTCTGGCAACCACCAACGTCCTTGTGCCCCCCCCCCCCCCCAAATCGAATCATCTCGATGAAGTCGTTGAGTTCAGGCTCAATCTGTAGGATGAGTTGGAGACAATATTCAAGCTTTCCGGCGAGTCTTGCTAAATATGTCTTCAAGTGGAAAATAACAGCAACCTCCCCCCGTCGGCTTTGTAGTAAAAGTGATGATGTCATGTTTGGTCCGTCGTGGGCGGGCGTGAGCGGACGGAGCAAAGCGGGTGAATGATTGACGGGCAAACACACAGACGCATTCCTCCAGTTGTGGGCCACGCCCGACAAACAGACAAACAAGGCCCCGGTGACTCAGTCTTGTGTCTATCTGGCGTTTACTATTTGCGCACGGAAAGCGGCCGCCATTGGCTCTCGGGGCCTCCTTTGTGCTGCTATCAGTTGTTTTTGTGTTTGCGGTGCACAGGGCTCGCCCACATGGGGGACCACCAGCAAAAATGCAATATCGTGACACATCTTGCAATGGATTTTCTTCCTCTGATCCGAGGTCGAGTCGCGGAGTGGCAGCTTTAGGGGGGAAATCAGTTTTTTTCCCCTCCCCCCAGCCACTTCGTCCTGCGCTTCCAGGGGGATCATGAGTTGTTCCCAGGCTAGCCGCGAGACAAAGTCTGACCTGATTTGTCACCGGGGGCTCCTTCAGGCGGGACAATGCTCGGAACACCTTGCCAAGGAGTCGTCCAGGAGGTATCCTAATCAGTTGCCCGATCACCTCTCCAGCGCCTCTGAGTAGCCCTTACCAGGGAGGCTGAGGAGTATGATTCCCCCCGCAGTTGGAACACACGCTCAGGGACCACCGCCCTGGTCTACCGATCCAGAGGTACTGTCACCGATGTCCATGCGATGTTGCAGAGGAGTGTCAACCAGGACAAAACTAAGGGACACTGGACAAATGTGATCAACCCCTGCGGTCCTGCCACCGAGGCGCTTTTAGAGCAAAGCCTGCCTCAGAGACCCAAGACTCTGCTTCCTCATTTTGGTGGGATTGTCTCAAGTCCAAGTTGGCAGTCTCCCATCCAAACTGTAGACAGTGTTGAGGGTGTGCTGTACTCTTGAGATGTCGTATGATGGACCAGAATTTCCACGCAGCCACCGCGAAGGCGTCTCCCATTGCCTCGTAGAACTCCTCCCATGGCCGAGTTTTTGCCTCAGCACCACCAAATCCGCGTTCAGTTGCCTGCAGAGTTCCTTCCAGGTCTCACCGTCACTGCCCATGTGAGCCTGTCTTCAACAAAACTAGATTTGGATTTTGGGTCCGGCCGGGTCCACTGTCCCCCTATCCTTGGCGTTCCTATCTGCTGATTTGTTCTCCCAAACATGTCTTCGTTCATCTCCCAAAAGACACGAGACACACAAAAGGCATGCTTGCACTTTGCGCCCTTGTGGCGGTCCAAGAATAGGATCAGTCAGAAAGGACGGCAAAATGGGGGCACCCCCCGCCGCGCTAAGTAAATACGCGCCTAATGGCCTCTGATGAATTGTGCTCAGCTCTCGTCGGCCGGGAAACAGCCGCGTAATGACCCGCACGCGTCTCCTCCACCGCCGCCGCCGTCTTTCTCTGCGTCTCGCCCTCATTTGCTCCTTGCCGCTTTTGATTAGGAAATTAGAAAGGGACGGCAAATGGCGGCCGCCTGATTGCCATATCTGATTAAGAAATGTCACAGTGGATGTTGGGGTTTTTGGGGATATAAATATATATTTCTTTAGCCTCACTGTTAGCTGGCGCCAGGCACACAATGGCTGCCAATGACGTGAAACTTGCGCTAATCAAACTCATTCTTCGTCTGTAGGAGCCCCCCCCCCACCCCCCTCCTTTTGACACTAGTACATTTGCCACAAACTTCTTTCATGCAGCCTCTTTTTTTCCATCATGGGCCAAAATCACATCTTTCGATTAAAGAGCATTCTATAGTGGTACTTCTATTTTTTTTTTTTTTGAAATGACACTATTATTTTATCCTTTTCCTATTGCAGTCTTATTGTATTGAATAGTTTTTATTTGATTTCATTTTGTTATTATTATTATTATTATTATCTTATGAGACATAGCATTAGCACCCCCTCAATTTGTGTTTTTAATCCTCCAAAGTCACCACTTTCCTGTGACTCTCCTTTTTTTTTTCTGCCCTCACACCACTTTGGTGCAACTATTTGCTTGTATCATGATCCTCAACAGTGTGCATTTTTCCAAGGGCTCCTCTTTTCTGGCCGCATTCCAGTGTACTCCACAGTCTCCTCTTTGCTGCAGAGCTCGTTTTTTTCTCTACTCTCCACTGATTTGCATCAAGTTTTCAACACTTTTTTTTTTGGAAGCTCCGCACAGCGGCTATGCGGGCACCTCAAATGTATGCCTGAGACAAATGTGTGTGCGCATAGGTTTGTGTGTGTGTGTGTTTGTGTGTGAGACAATGGTCGGTGTCCATCAGCACACACTTAATGCCTGCCACAGGGTCAACTCGCATGTGTACAAAGGAGAATTGATTCCTTTGAGGAAATAAATAAATAAATAATCCCACCAAGGACAGTTTTTCCCGAGATGGCGGTGGGGGAGAAAATAGACCAAAATGTGTCGAGATGAAAAGCAGCACAAGGTGGTGGGTGTTGTGGGAGCGAGGTTGGGTGGAACAAGGTCACCTTCCCACCTCCTTCCTTTCCTCGCCGTCCTTTTGTGGTCCTCCCGTCTGTCCGTTGCGCGCAAGGACAGGCGGCAATGTGGCCTCCTGGCCTGCGGGGGGAGGGCGAGGCTGGGGCCGATGGGCCAAATCATGTCAAATGATTTTTGGGGACAGTTGAGGTCAAATTTGTATCTGATATCAAATAGATTATTTTTTTGGTAAAATAATGTTTCTTTCTCCATTTTTGTTGTATTATTTATTATTCAATCATGATCAAGGAATTATTTTTTCCCCCAAAAAGGTGTCAAAAAGAAACATTCATTTCATTAGTCATTCTCCTTTTTATTTCATGATCTATAATTATAATCAAGTAAACGTTTTTACAAAATACTAATTATTTTATTTGTTAAATTCTATGAAATATGTCAAAAAAAGTCTCTTGATATAATTTAAAATGGTTTATTCTGTATTTTAATGGGCACATCCAAATTTGCATGTGATATAGGTCCAGTAGTTATGCTTCGTTCAATTCAGTATTTTAATCATCAACGAATGTATTCTCTCTTTGATTCCGTTATTTTAATTTCATATCGTATTTCATTTCAATCGATGACCCAATTGGATGTCGTTCGTATGGATCTGGATGAGATCCCCCCTTACATGAGCCCCCCTTTGCTTAGCGTATCCATAAACAAAATCAGGAGGTACAGTAAGGCTTCTAATCAAAGCAATCAGAGCCGTTTTCAGAGGTGTAGCGAAGCACCGCCGCCGCGTTGGTCTCATCTCCGTGTCTGCTTTAATTACTTGATGCTGGAGGTGGCAGTGAGGGGGGGGGGGAGGCTCTGCGGTGGGGCGTGCATGGCTGGTGATTGTGCCTTATCACCTATCTGCCGGAATAAAAGACGAGCCAATTACTTTGTTTGGATGCTAATGATTACGTTTCATTAGCGTCCGCCCTCAGCCCGCCGCGAAACAGATGAATATGCCATCATTCCAATTATTTGGAATTATGAAAATTGCTTTTGAAAAAGGGGATGTGGCGGGTATCATCAGCGGCGCCATAATGCCATTTTCATTCCGAGAATGCTTTTAATTGTCCCCCCACCCCGCTGGTATGAACAGTAGTAACACACACACATCGCTAAGCGCATCCGTCAGCTCCCAGCCAGACTTTGAACTAAGTACAAGTTCATACATTGAAAGAGAAAACATGACCTGGTTAGCTCATGAGGGTGGAACCGAATTCCTTGAAGATGGTCGCCCTCGTCGTTCAAGTATTTTGCCTGGAGACGATGGAAAAAGCTTTGCGGACCCCCGCAGCTGGTTAGTGTGTGAAAGTGGAGCATCTCTTCTTGGTTAGCTCATCGAGTTGGAACCAAATTCTTGAAGATGGTTTCGAGAATCCTTCAAGTATCTCGGTTGAAGATGCTTCCAAATGGTAATTGAACGCGAGCTGGTGAGCTCGTTCGACTATCTTGGTGGAAGAAAGTGGAAAAACCTTTGTGAATCCGAGCTGGTTGAAAATGGAACCTTAATCTTGGACAGCTCATGAAGGTGAAACCAAATTCTTCAAGATGGCTCCATCGTCTTTCGGGTTACTCTCGGTTCTGGAGCGTCTTACTTTTCCAGTTTATAACCTTGCTTGACAGAAGTGCCTGGTTGGCTCATGAAGGTGGAACTAAATTCTTCAAGATGGTTGAATGGGTCTTTTGGGTTTCTCTTTGCTGTATAATACATTGTGAATCCTATTACAGTGGTACCTCTACTTACGAAATGCAGATGTTCTGGAAGAAATTTCCTAACTAGAACAATTTGAAAGCCAAGACGCGTTTTTCATGTAAATGCCCTAATCCGTTCCAAGACCCCCCAAAAATCAGACATAAATGTTTTCTAAAGCATAAAATTGGAAAATATGTATTAAAAATGGATCAAAATATGAACAAATACATGTTACAATTCGATTACTACGCAACAAATGAGAGTTGTGCATAATGTAAAAAACTGCGTCCTCATCGTTTTTTTTCTCTCTCTCAGAAGTGGGTTTTGCCTGGCGCTTTGGAAAGAACCAATCCAAGGGCGTTTGCTTTTGTCGACTTTTAACAATCCTTCAAAAATGCCCAAGGCAAACATCAGCATAGTGAGTAATCGCCCCACTGGTGGACACTTTTCTGGGTGATTCACATTTACGTAAAACTATTGGAACGCCACATGGCCCGAGGGGCGAATGACGAGAACGCTGCACTATTTATCTACCTACACACATGGGCACATAAAGTAGACATCCCTCTTAGCCAATGGGATGCCAGGATGATGCTCGGTAATAGCCAATGGCAGAGCAGCTAGAAGGATGTTGCGTTCAGGAAACTCAGAGCTGCGAGTAGCGGTCTTTCGTATCTTCAACTTTCTTTCATAACAAATTCTGCGAGATTAGTTCGCTTTGATCGGCCACTGCGAAGTCAAGAGAAGATAAAAGTCAACGGTGGCCGAAAAACAAAAGGTATAGCATGGAGAGAGCGGGGGAAGTCTTGAGTGACAACCTTGAGAAGCTCTCCATCGTCTCCGCCGTTGAGAGGGAGGTCAAGTGCGCCCCCTCCGACACATGCGAGCGCACACGCGCACACCACGATGCGGCAGCATCTCTGAATGAAGAGGGTCGCTACACCCAAATGATTCCCACTTTACTTTATGTAATAATAATAAGAAAACACCCACGGTGTAAACATCCCCGTCAGTCCTTTCAACAAACACAACATACCGGTCGCATACACAATTGGGGTCATCGGCGGTCTGTCTTTTCACACACACAGTGGGTGGTAAAAATAAACATCGACATCAAATGACGAAAACAAAAGTGACTCACGGAAATATACAGTATGTAAACGCACAAGGAGGCCATGTGAATCAAAGAAGAATCAAACGCGAATCGCGCTCGAATCAACGTGAATCCAATGGCGATCAAACGGCGACTCAAATCAACGTTCAATCATCAAACTGGAATCAAATCAGTCATCAATGAGAAGCAAAGTGAACAGAATGTAAATCAACGCATGTGAATGAAACATTGAATCACAGGGAATCAAATCTGAATTAGCATTGGAGTAGGGATATCAATCGATTCGAATAAAATCCGAATAGGTGTGACTCAAATGAAACGGGAATCAAATGTTAGGCACATGGGAAGCGATGTTTAAAGCAGGCATGTCCCGCTCCGGGCCTGGAGGGCGACTGTCCTGCCTGTTTTCCAGCTCTCCCGGCTGCAACACACCTGATTCAGATGATCAGCTCATCAGCCAGCTCTGAAGCAGCTTTAGATCGTTCCTGATTATTTGAATCAGGTGTGTTGCATTTCAACGCCAGGTGGCGCAGTTACTTGAAGTTGCAGAGCACAGGGAGGGAGGGGGAGACAAACAGAAAGGGAGAGAAATCTATCTACCTAAAATATACATCTTCCCCAAAGAAAGGGAGAGAAATCTATCTACCTTTCTCTTTGTCCCCCCCTCCCTCCCTGTGCTCTGCAACTTCAAGTAACTGCGCCACCTGGCGTTGAAATGCCTGTCATTACAAGTCCAAATGAAATGAATGCAATCATTCACATTCAACCATAATTGTGTAACAACCTTCGGCGGGCCGGATTAAAAAGACCAATGGGCCGGATCCGACCCACGGGCCGTAGTTTGTGCACTCAGAGTCTAAAGAGAGAAGACGGTAAGAGTAGACTCAGCGGACAAAAGCCTTGCGCCCTTGGTAACTTTCAATAGCCACATTCTCCCTCTCGCTACATTTTTTTTTCATTCAAATGATCGAGACCGTGACATTTTGGCAACTTATCAAAAGTGCCTCGGGGGCCAACCGGGTCAAGCGGCGCGCAACAAAGATGGAGGCGTATGAGGGACAAGCGCGCCCCCCCCCCCTACTCTCCATCTGCCCCCCCTCACTCACCTCGCTCTTGTTAGCAATGAAAGGCCCGCGTGCGGTGCGGACCAGCGCCTACACAATTGTGCCACCTTCTGGAATAAATGGGACCATCTCCATCAAGGCGATGCGAACGAACTTCAAGTGGCATCGCAAAGGAAGCTTTGCTTTTTACATTTTTTTTCTTCCCTTCCCAGAAATGTGGAGCACATTCTTTTTCAGCTCCGTTCCGAGGTCTGCCGCAGAGGAGGCAACACACGAGACATTCTCATTTTTTTTTCCCGTTCAAAAATCCGTTTTCACATCGACATCTGGTTAAAACCCCAAATTTGAAAGCATGGGCCTATTTCGAAACCTTCATTTGACACACGAACCCTCGTTTGAACTCTCACCACGGTTTAAATTCCTATTTTGAAAACCGAGCCCCTCGTTGAGAACCCTCATTTGAAATGCTAAATATCGTTTAAAACCCCAAATTAAAATCCAAAACCTAGCTTGAAACCCCAATTTGAAGCCCTAACCCCAATTTAGAACCCTACCCCTAGTTTGAAACCATAATGTGAACCCCAAGACCGAGTTTGAGACCTACTTTGAAACTCAAAACCTACTTTGGAACCCCAATCCCAGTTTAGCCCCAATTTGAAACCATCACCCAAATTTGAAACCCTATGCCTCGTTTGAAACCCGAATTTGAAACAGATGACCCCTGTCATAACACTAATTAAAAACATCACATCTGAATCTAAAAAAACAAAAACAATTTAAGACCCTAAACCTAGTTTGGAACCCTCATTTGAAACCCAAACCCTAATTTGATATTGAATACCTCGTTTGAAGCCGCAATTTGTACATTTATCTTGAAACCTTAATTTGTGTCGTGAGGGCCCAACCGATGAAACTGATCACATGAGCTGATACCCTTTGGAAAAAAATCTTCATCGGGCGGAGTTTTGCCGATTGAACGCCGACGCGGGGAACAGCAGCTGCTCGGATTTGGTCGGATGCCGTCACCCTCGCTATGGAGACGAGGCCCCACTTTATTGGGCCGCCGTAAACCAGGCTGAGGGCCGCCCCGCGTCCCCTTTCCGCCCGTCACGTCGGGACCGCACGCGCTTGCATTCCATCCGCGCGAGATGGAGAGCACTCGTATGCAAAACGTCCTTCGTTGTTTTGTTTTGTTTTGGGTTTTTTTCCTCCCCGTTCGCCAGGCGGCTGGAAAACAAAAACTTGTTTTTCCACGCTCGTTGATTGCGTCTTGGCTGGCGCTCTTTTCACGCAAGCGGCGGCGGCGGCGCTGGCGGCGCTCAAGGCCGGCTCGCTGGCGCGCTGGGGACAATGGGCCACTTATTTAGCCCCAGCCCATGCTCATTATTTATTTCGTTTTAATTTAGCTTTCCATACGTTTAGCTTTTCCTCCCCCCCCCCTCTCGTTGCGTTAACACTAACGTAGAAGAATAATAATCTGGAGAAATTGTAAGCGCATTTCAAAGACAGGGTTAGGGGGTGTTGAGCAAAGGTTAGGGTTTCGAGCCAGGGTTTGGGTTTCAAATTCACAATCAAAGGCATGGTTAGGGTGTCAAGGCAGGGTTATGCTTTGAAGTTTGGGTTTTAAGCAAAGATCGGGGTTTCAAAACCAGCTTGAGGGTTTCAAGCCAATGTCTGGTTTTCTCGTTTGGGTTCCAAATTAGGTTTTCAACCCAGCGTTCGAGATTTGAGTTTTGAACCAAAGAGCAGAGTTTCAATGTAGGTTGTGGCTGGGTTCCGTTACCACTCCATTTGGTTCTCAGAGCCCCACCCAGATCCGGCGCTGGACCCCCGTTCTCTTGGCAGCAGCATTGTGAGGCTTCCATAAAGAGTCTTGTTTTTTTGCTCAACACTTTGGCCTACTACTACTGTAAGGATATGTTTCCCAGAGTGGGAATACATGAATGCTTTCCAATTTCACACAATATTGACTTGAGAGCCCTGATTGGACAAACCTCACAACAACAACAATTGATGATGTCAGCACAGTGTGTGTGTGTGCTGGGGGGTTGGAGGGGTCTGTTCTTGTCACCAGGGCAACGGCAGTGTGTGTGGGAAGTCCAAACACGACAGACCTGACCTGACCTGACTGACTCAAGGTGACCGAGGTGGGGGGGACGACAATGGAGGGCTCCGTTCATGCTAATTTGGTACACATGTTACAAGATTAGGGTGATGATACCTGGGGGGCGGGGGGGGGGGGGTGAAGGCTGCACATGGGAAGGGAAGATGCGACATCCAAAACATCCCACCACTTGGTTCACTTCATCAATCTTGGACACAAAGGCACATGTTTGGCATGTAGGGAGCACCACCCATGTACCTGCCTGAAATCACAATTATTTTTTTTTCAAATTGTCGCACTGAACACGCAATTTTTTGCACGTCAGTTCACATCTCAAATTCAAGCCCATTAAAAAAACAAACAAAAAATGGCCATATTAATTCATGCTTTATTCGCCTTTCTTTTAGCATATTTGCCTTTCTTTTAGCATAAGCTTAATTTATAAGACCAAAACATTTATGTGTAGTAAATCTGATCTGGTTTCTTGAAATACAGATTCATGTATTGCTTGTGTTTGTTTACAAAAAAAATGCATGGGTCGGTGTGCCTTGAAAAAAAGAGAATCGCATATTAAACGGCAAGCGCCATATTGAGGTCAACGCAATTGGACTAATTTTCAAAATCGTTCATGCTAATTTGGTACACATCCGTTCCGTCCCCCCTATAACACCGCCACGTAGATTTTATTTGTTAGCACGTCTATGGTATTTCCCACTATGTGTTAGCATTAGCATTCGGCCAGCGAACTTCAGGGCTGTTGCCTTCCACTCAAGTGGAATCAAATGCTAGCCGGATGACGACGCTTGGTCTTCCTCCGAGCTCATCCTTCACTTTTTCACCCCTCCAGCTCCCCTCGCCCAAATTCCTGCACTCTGCTGAGGATGCCCAGTCAATTAAGAAGACATCGTCGCCGCCCCCGCCGGGATGCGGAATAAGGGGCCACCCAGGAGCCCACCGCCATGACCCGCCCTCCTTCCCCTCTAAAGCCTCTTCACTGGTGGCCCTCAGGAATGCCAATCGCTTTTGGGTGGTTGAGGGGGGGGGGGGGGAGTTCTGGGCGCGCGCATGGTGAGTCAGCTCGATGCTGGGGGTGTGGAGGGGGGGGGGGCGGGCAAGGCCAGTCAAAAATTGGAGGGGAAACAAAAGGAAACGCTTAACTTCCGAGGAGCAGCAAGCACTTCAGTGCCGTCTTCGAGGAGAATGCCCCCATCGCAGCACCACCACCACCAGCAAACAGACACATTTCCTGTAGGAAATCGTGTCAAGTGAAGAAAAAAAAAGTCCTAGAGAAAAAATACTGAACTACAAGAATACAGAACGATGCCTTAAAGCACTTCAAACCACACAAATACTGAACATAGCAAATAACTGGTGCCACTTTGTAATCGGGCGCTTAATACAGGGAGGATCATAGAGCATCAACACTGTGCTTGAAGGACGAACACGAGCGCAAACTCAAGTTACATAAACAAATGCATTCAGTGGTTCCATCATTCAACCCAAACAAGCCACCTTCACGTGAGGCTCATCAATAGTTTGACTCAATCCATGTCAGTTCATACTAATAAAAAGTCTTGCCGTCCAAAAACGTCGACATGAATGAGGCCGAGGGGATTTCAAGCAAAAATTAAAACAGGTTTGCTGAATCAAGAAGTGCAATCGTGCAAAAGCAAACATTTGAAATAGCTCGCCGGCTTCCGCTCGGCGGATTAGCGGATAGCGTTTGGAGTGGCCGGCCTCCATCTGGACACTTGACCGCATTAATGGAAGCCACACGGGCAGAGTGTGTAAAATGAGTTGCTCACCACTCAATTAGCGCAGACGCTCGTGGAAGTGCGGCGGCAGTCGCCGTGGTCCAAAGTAAAAACTGGCAATAGACACCATTTTATATCCTGATCATGATTCTTCCTCAAAATGACGTGAAATGAATATCAATTTCAAGTGACCTTTTCTCCATGGACGCATCTTCTTTAGAGACCACACAATTCCCCGAATAAAGTGAAATAAGAGTAAAAAAAAAAAAAGTACAACTCGAAATGTACAAAGTAGAGAACCGCTTTTCAAGGAATGCAATAAAGGGCAGAGAATTTGAAAACAAAACGCTGCTTCAAGCACCATTCAAGTAGGCCTCCCATTTAAGGACGGACAGGATTCCCTCAGTAGCAAAAATTGCAACCAGTCAGATCAACACGTGGTAAACCGTGACACAACCTACGACAAAAGTACGGTGTGAATTGTAAGCAAATAAATGCAGAAAGGCATCGTCACATTATTAGGTTAGCTAATAAATGGAGACATTTAGCCAGCGACACACAAGTAACACACTCCAAACACTATAGCCTTTGGAACACATTGACGTAAGGACAATTGCGTATTTACAAAGTGTGGAGCTGCCGATAGGGAGTAAACGTTTTTGACTGGCAAAGACAAAGACGTTGGAACGTCTTGCAAATACGTTGAAAAATCTTTGGAATCCGACACATCCTTGGTCAGATTCCAAAGGATTTTTCAGTCAGCTGAAATTCATCTCCTCGTTGGTAATATGTTGTGTAAACCATACTCGTCACTTTCTTCAAGTTGTCCAGTTCACAGTTCGATTAAAAAATAGGTTTTAATTGCTAATTTCCGAAGGTTTCTGAACCTGGAAGTTTGAGGAATCGCAGGTGTAGTTACTCTAGCCACCGCTAGGGTTACCACAAGTGACGTTTTAGTAGCCCACAAGCACGCAACAGGCTACTCAACTCAACTCTATTTCTAGAGCTACCGCTGTATACAAAGTTTCATACAATTCATACAACAACAAACAAACAAACAAACAAAAGATAGTAGAAGGCACAAAACAATCAAACTATAACTCAAATATCATGCCGAGTCAAACGCCAATGAATGCAAACGATGTCCATGCGCTACACCACACTGTACATTCAATGGCGAGTGATGTTTTGGAATTCAAGGACAAGGATTTTTCCACACCGAAACCGAGAGGAGCGAACGTTGTCAAACACTACTCGTTTGAGACACTCAGGGCGTCGGAGCCAGTCAGTGGAAGAGAAAGTCAGAATGAACGTGAAAGTGTGGAACCTGGATTATAGTCGACACAAAATTCGTACTTTTAACACTACACAGGCCGGGACCGATTAGGTTTCATGAGATCACAAGGGCGTGAAAACAGAGAATAACACAAATTGAGAAACTACCACCGAAAAGGGTTGCCACTTACTTTCTGATTGATGACAACTTCCTCTCTAAACACTACACCGAAAATGGTTGCCACTTACTTTCTGATTGATGACAACTCCTCTCTAAACCGGAAATGAGCACATTTCGATGTTATGTGATTTTACTATAGAACTCCAGTTTGGGACGAAATGGACGCCGTATCCTAGTTTATTGAAATCACTATACTGGATAGAGTTAAATACAATATAATGAAAGGAAACAGGTGTATGTTTGTATACGATTATTAAAAACACTTTAAAGTGAAAAAACGTAATGTACAATGCATCATGCATTTCCGGGTTTATTACGTCATTTTACAGCCATATACTGTATATCATACTTTAATTGCGATCTGAGTGAAGTTGTTTTGGATAAGGTACGCCCTCTTAAGTCCATTTCAAGTTCTACAAAACTGCTACCCGAACAAATGCATTTACAGTACACTAATGTGTAGTATTATGTATGTTACATAATTACTAGAACTTTTTAATTCCTCAACAACGGCAAAAGAAGTTTCAGCTCCTTATTTGTACCTTTTTATGTTATATTTACAACTTACTTTTACTGTGTTTCATCAGTAGTCTTTCTGTGTGACACTGGGCGAATATTTTACTTATTAGTAAATGCTAAATAAAATGGGAAACATTATTTTGTGGGGTTTTTTTTTACTTTAACAAATATATATTTTTTAAAATGCCTAAATTAGAGCTGGAGTTTCAATCGATCATTCGAATGCACAAACTCATCAGTCCAAGCTTCCCCCCCCCCCCCCCCCCCCAAGACTGTGCAACAATTAATCCGTGCGAAAATGACTTAAAAAACAAAACAAACATAGTAAACACAAAGGAACATTTTATTGTGACGTGACAAATAGTTCCCGGGACCTTAAAGGTCTAAAATAAATATAAATATATTTTCACATCAAACAATGGAAGAAAACAACTGCAGACAACGAACTGATCAGTCAACAATTATTACAGTAGTTTAGTCACTTTCTTTCTTATTCTTTTTTTTTTTAAACAAATACTCTTGAGATCTTTCCACGTGTGCTTTGCTGCTATCTGGCGGCTGTTTGCTAGAACAACACACCGCGTTACCTGTTTTTTTGTTTTTGTTTTTGTTTTTAAAGCAGGTTCTGTACAACAACAACAACAAACACAACAACAACAAAAACAAATTGACTAAATGAGCAAACAAACGTACGATTGCGTTCTTGAGAAGAAAAGGACATATGATTTACTTCCCACTAGGCTAAAGGCCTCAAAAGATTCACAGTGGACCACAAGTTCGATAAAGAAAAAAGCAAAAACCCTTAGTGGAGATTCTTTTTGATGCAAATGAAATCGAACGTGACAGATAATCGATTAAAAAGAAAAAAAATCATCAGAGTGCAAAGTGTCGCATCTCAAAGGGATTGACTGCTACAGTACATTTTCTTTACACAGAGAAGGGGGAAAACCAAAAGGGAAAACGGAGCAACTGCGAGTCTCTTCCAGAAGGAATTTACTGGTTAAGCTTTTGTACAAAACGTAGTGTCTTTTTTCATTTGGCGATTCTTGCAAAATGATACTTTTTCAGTTTTGTTTGACTTGATATTGAAATATGTCAATTTCCAGGGGCAATAAAGTACAGTGGGACCTCTTAAAGTCAGTGTGATGATAACAAGAGAAAAGGAATAATTTGTAAGATTTTTTTGCTAATGTTTGGGTTGAATTTCATGTAAATGATGAATGCATGATTTTTTTTCAACTCAACTCAACTGTATTTATAGAGCATTTTCAAACAGCCATCACTGCATACAAAGTTATTATGCATATAATATATAATATAATGCATATAAAGTTCAATTACATTGAAAGGAAAGTAGAAATGTGATGATAACCATAGAATGGGAAACTGGGCTATTGGGATAATGAGATATTTTCTAATCTTGTTCTTTCTTGGTGTAATTTAAAAATATATATATTTAAAATTTCTCATAATTTGTATTTTTGGTATTCTAGAGTGATGATGCCCCTCCCCGCTGGAAGCGAGTGTTGGTGCGAAGCAGAACAGGCGAGTGAAATGTTTGAGATTTTCACAGTTTCTAGGAAAAAAAAAAATCCAATCAAAATTGTGCCTTTACTCAGCCAAGGACTGAAGTCTGTCCGCTTGATTGTAGCTGAAACCCGTGTCTTTGAAAACCTAAATTTGTAGCCTGCAAGCTAACAAAAACGACTTTGCATTGGCGTATCGCGACAGCTTGGAACCATATTATCTCAGGTGGTTTAATTTTACGTCGTCTCTCTAAAAATGCCCCCCCCCCCCACCCCAATTGGGTTGTACAGGTTCAGGGGCACAATCATGGTGAAAACTGTTTGGAACTGATTTATCATTGGCCTCATTGAAAAATAAATAAATAAATAAATAAATTGTCTGGTAGACTTTTTAGATGCACCGTATTTTAGTCAAAATGAGATGACATACATGTTACAGAGCGCTATCAGTACAAGTACGCAACTCTTGAGTACTCATTAAAACTGATATCAAGTACCGATACCACTAGTTTAAGAGGACAGCTGTAACTGGTAAAATGGATCATAGTTTGGGGGTGTATTTAGGATCTTAACTATTGATAGAAGCCACTGTGCACAACAAATAGTAACCCCCCTCATGAATACCTCACCAGGAAATGGGACACTGTGATTTCCTCAGAATGTTGCAGAAGTGATTATTTGAAAACGTGAACACCAGCAGAGACTGAGAGAAATAAAGTGTTGCAGATCTGTGTCCTAATGATTAAGAGCAATAAGGAACATGAGCTGCGTTTCCACATCAATGAACATCAGTAATGATTAATCGGACCGCCCGCGACCCTCGTGAGGTCAAGCGGCACGGATAGTGGATGGATCATGGTCAACGAGTTTGTGGACCACCTCTTTGCGGAGACGTGTCGTTGGATGGATGTGAAGATACAAGAAGGCTTGTGTTTTCTTTGGCACCAACACAAGTGGTGCACATCAGCTAATAGTGCCTGGCTCCAGGGGCCGGGGGAGTCGGGGGCGGGGGGCTTTCGATGTAGGACACTCTCTTCCGCTGTGCTCCACTTCAGCTATTAATACACCCAAACAAAAGAAGAAGGGTTGGCAGGTGGAGGGCAGTGGGGTGGGGTGGTGAGGGGCGGAGGGGGGGTGGCAGTGAGTTCAAGGAGAGCTTTGTAGGTCTGTTGTGCTGCGGATTCCACGGATCGCACTTTTTGCATTCCCATTGTGGACGAATGACGCGGCGTAAGTGGCTGCTGTCGCGCTGCAAAGACGACGAGGACCCTCCGAAATATTTAAAACTGGTCACAAAATGGGGGCTGCATAGTTCAAAGCAAAACGGGAAATGATGGGCGCAGTGGGACAAAACAAACACCAGTTTTGCATAAATCACATGAGAGAGAGAGAGGACGGAGCGGCTACTGTATCTCGAGGTTATTCTCAGCGGTGGTATCGCGCTTTGGTTTTCCGGCTGAGTGCATCCGAACGAAAGACTTGGAGGAGCGACTTCCACCAACAAACGAAACTCCACGAAACGCAAGCGGACAGACGAAGGACGCGAGGGCCGGGCCGGGGCGGGGTTTGGCATGCATAGCTTTCGAAATTCTACAACTCTAGACTTGACGCGCAAACGAAGGAGTCGTCGTGGCAGCAGGCGTGGTTCAAACAGCCCCTTTCATGCTGCTTTTCTGGCCGCTGCAGCTTTGCGCATTCGGATAATCGACAGCAGCAGTTGGTTGGCTTCGACGCGGACCGAGGACAGTGGCAAACAAATCAATGTTACGGTAGAGCGAAAACTGCCTCCGAGAGAATGGGACCTGCTCGCTGAGTCACAATCTGGTCGCGGTTCCGACTGCGCTGTACGCACACGATACTCAATTGTGGGTCGAGTGACATCCCCCAAATATTCTTCAGCCGCACCTCACAAAAACAGCACAGCGGCGAATCGGAAGAGAGCCGGCGTGAAACGGGGCTTGTAATTGGTGGTCCCACAAGGGTACCGCACATAATTGATTTCTGTTAGGGTTGTGGTGGGAAACCGTTCTGACGAGCTTGTACCCGCCACAGCGGTGCCGAATGCGGCCCACTTACTGAACATGTCTTCGGTTTAGCGTGTATTTCGATGGTTAGCGTAGAATATTCTCACCACCATATCCAAACAGGTAAGAAACCGACAAACCTCAAAACATTTTCGGACCACAAAAAATATATTAAAAAAGCATCTCTGAAGGAGACAGTCAGTTGTTATGCTAAGCTAACTAGCTAAAGGTTGCAGCATTTGGCAGAGTCCAGGTGCTACCTATTTTCACATCAAACTGGCGTAAACTAATTATGATAAGCGTGTATGTCACGCATTAAAATTCACATTTGCATTTTTCTGTTGATGCCTCCTGGAAATACCGCGCTCATGCTCACTTGATATGCTACATTTCTAGGAGAATCGGCGCAGACGCTTTGAATTTCTGACAAAAACAAAACAAACATTATAAACCGCGCCACCAACTCATCAGCAGTTTGCAATTTTTGGGCCCATTTATTTTATTAATGAGCATAAATGGAAGTTGAGGGAGCGTTTGAGCCGTCTGCTTTGGGACTTTAGCGCATGGCCGCTGCTTTGAAGTCATGTGGCATATCGACGCCTTCCTACGGAGCCCCAGACATGACGGGGATTTTTTTTTTCCCCTCGCTTGTGGTCACGAAATGGTCACACTGGTCCACAGCAAATTTGAATCAGAGATGGCTTGATGTGTCCCAAAATATACTTTTGATTTTTTTAAAAATGTCTTTACTTAAAATCTATCACATCAGCTTTTTGACATGATTTGATTTTTTTTTTATGTTTGGCCGATTAAAGCTTCAGGGGTACACAAGACAAAAAAAGAGAAGGTGCACTTGTGTCCAGCAATGACGTGAATATTTTTCATTTTCGTTTTCAACTTTGTTCACAAATTTGTATTCGCTGTGCAATAAAATACCAACTTCCAGGCCACAAATGAGCACGTCGTCATGTCTTGTCTGGGGCTTTGTATTTTTGGAGTGAAGGGACAAATAGTGTTGCATGCATTTGGTTGATTTTTAAGTGCAGCGTTTGGAATCGGGCTACACTGCTTAGACATTCAAGTTAGTGACGCTAACCTAACTCTGAGTAGCCACTTAGCAATAATGCTCTCTCTCTGCGCAAAAAAAAAAAAAAAAAGGGGGATCCACCATCGACCACAAACTACTTCTTGGAAAAACTACTTCTTGCAAAACAGTCTTTTTGAGCTTAGACGCACGTACGGTGCGCAAAATAGCGCCACCATCTCCACACATACTCGCCTCCGGGTCATAAATAATTTAACAATACATCCCATCATAAATAATAATCTGTCGTACAAATGGCGTATAAATACCCGTGCTCCACGTGGCTCGCCGAAGACGGCAGAAGTGGACCCACGATGCAACCAAGCATTCGTATTTCCTCCCTTGTGGCTCAGGCTTTTCTTTTTTTTTTTCCCTTTGGACCTTTCGGGGACCATCGCGCAAGACGGGGGATGGAGGGGCTTACAAGCTGGAAATGTCGGGACAGGAGGGCAGCCCTTGCGTTGTTTTTGTTTGTTTTTTTTGCCTTGTGACAACTCCTTCCTGGTCCTGTCCTTGATTGACACAGTGTGAGTGTGTGAATGTGTTGCAGTGTTTGTGTACGTGTGTGTGTGTGTTTTTGAGTTTATGTTTGTGTGTGTGTGTGTGTTTTGTATCTACGTGGGTGTGTGTGTGTGTAGGCCCGGGATCGAGAGCGGGACGAGCTATTGCTAGAGGAGGTTTGCTCCTTGTTGCACGCTTGTCATGCAATTTAAAAAAAAAAAAAAAAAAAAGGAGCAAAGAGAGTGGTCACTTCCCATCGGAAAAGTTAAAGGCGGGAGGCGCCGGCTGCTGCTGCTGCTGCCGCCCCGAGTCCGTTGCGGTGGGCGTGCCGACGGGCGTGGTGCCCGGCGTGCCCTCGGCGGGCCGGTGGCTCCCCTCGGCAAAGTTCTTCTCCTGGGACTGCGACGAGGACGACGAGGAGTGGGTGCTCTCGCCGGAGCTGCTGCGCGTCTCGGTGCTGGTGCTGGTTTTCTTCATCTTCCGCCGCTTAGCCAGCGGCGCCTTATCCACCGTTTGCAGGCGGAAGCCTTCCCGCTTGCATTTGTTGAAAGCCTGCCGCCACAACGAGGAGGACGGCGGACGAACGTGATTATCGTTGGTCTCGTTTGAACTCCCGGTTCGAGGAGTGAATCACGACTATTAGACGGGAGGCATCAGGCGAGCTCACGTTAAAGGTAGCTTTGACGTAAGTGTGGACCGACGCGGTGGATGAGCCCAGGATGTCCGGCGTCATGAGCGGGTTGGAAGACAGCTGGCTGTCGTCCTGGAGCCAAGCGTTGTAGCGGAGGCCGCACATCTTGATCCGCTTGCTCGGGTCCACGGTGAGCAGCTCTGCGGGACCGCAGACGGTTAAAGTCGGGAGCGCCAAGTCCCACGACCCGCATAAAAAAAAATGGGGAGGCGGCCTGACGTCGGAATGCCGAGGACAGGCCGCGAAAACCTCCCGTCTGTTCTCACCTTGGATGAGATCTTTGGCCTGCTGCGACACGTTCCTCCAGGCTTCGCCTTCAAAGGAGAAGTCCCCCTGTTTGATTTTCTTCATGATTTCCTCGGCGCTGGTGTGGGTCACGCTCTGCTCCTGACATTGGAAAGGCACCCGGCCGGACAGCATGGTGTACTGCGAACGACGTCGTCAAATTCAACACACTGCGACAACGGGGCACATACACTTTGCTCGACGGATGCTCGGCTTCGCTTTGGCCTTCACGTGCATTTTGCCTTGAAACGACAGAATGGGTCACGGTTGACGCTGTTTTTTTGTTTTTTTTGACCGACTCTCCACTCACCAGAATGACGCCCAGGCTCCACAGATCGCACGACTCGTCGTAGCCGTCATACTTGAGGATCTCGGGCGCGGCGTACTGCAGGGTGAAGCACGGCGTCTTCAGGAGCTGATTGTCCGGCGGCTTGAGGCGAGCGAAGCCAAAGTCGATGATTTTGATCTCGGAGCTCTCGCTCTCGTCAGTGAAGAGCAGGTTCTTCAAAATTTTTTGGACTTGTTTGTGAGTTGATGAAAGTCGCCAAGTCATGCGCGGCGAGTGTGCCGACTACCTCTGGTTTCAGATCCCGGTGCAGCACGCCGACGTCGTGCATGTGGCTGACCGCCGACACCAGCTTGCGCATGATGCCACTGGCCTCCGTCTCGCTGAAGTGCCGCTTGCGGCGGATGCGCTCCAGCAGCTCCCCTCCGCCGAGCAGCTCCAGGACCAGATAGGTGTGGATCTGCCGCAATGCAAAACAAAAAAAAACATCAATAAGTCATCTTTGACAAATTCACCTGCTCGCACATTTTTCTGTCAAATTAATTTTTGTGCTCTTTGTGTAACGCCCTAAAAATGCCACCCAACCACGAGAAGCTAATTGTGGAGTTGGCCGGTGCTAAACCGCGGTCTGTTCCCGGCAGTGGTGGGAAAATAAACAACGGATCAGCTGGTAAGGGTTAGCTGCTTAACAAAAAGTGAAAAAAAAGTGCTTGTTTGCAATGTATAATGGGAATACAAAGTATACAAATGAGGTCAGGGAAAGCCTACTAGAACATCCGACCTTGATTTGGAGTTCATCAGAGGTACCCAGGAGGGTTTTACAAACATTTTTCTTGTTGCCCTCAAAGGTTGAACATGTTCAAAATATCTTTGCGACGAGAAAAGCTGTTTGCGACCGTTAATGGAGTTTCCAAATGTCTGGCAGACGTCTTTGCAACCTTGAACGAACCCTGACGAAAAACTAACGATCGGGCCGTGCGCAAACCTTCGCAGCTCCGTGAGATACGGGCTTAAGACTTGCGCATGTGGGGCGGAGGTGGTGTGACAATTGTTTATGAGGATTATTGCCGAACACAGCCACATCCCCGGTTAGAGTCGGAGTGAGTGAAAGTGGGAGGCGGACGCACCTGGTCGTGGTAAATTTCGTGCATCTTGACAATGTTTGGGTGGCCGTCACAGAGCTTCAGAGCGGCGATTTCCCGCTGAGTCTGCGCCTCCATCCTGGAGGCCAAAGACAAAAAGGAAGCGCTCACAACAACATCCGTTTAAATCAGGAGTTTTTCTTCCGTGAACTTTGTACCGCTTGCTGACTATCTTGACGGCGTATTTCTGCCCAGTTTTCTTGTGCGTGCAGCGCCTGCAGATGGAGAAGCTCCCCTCGCCCAAAGCGCTGTCCTTGAGGTCCATCTCGTAGCTCATATAGAAAGGCGAGTCCTGCCACAAGCCAGAGACGGAAAATGCTCAATATAGGAAAATACATTCCAGGTCCGCTTGCCCGCCGCTGCACTACGATGGGTAAAAAGTCGCAAGTTGCTTCTTTTTTTTAAATTTTTTTTACTGATGAGGTCATGTCAAATAGGCTCCCATCGCGAGTGACAACACGCTCGGTGGCGTTTGTAGGCTCCACACTGTAAAGTATTCAATTTGCAAATAAGGCTTCTGGGAGTGGCCGTTTAATGAAAGAACCCCCCGAGGCTCTCAGCAACTCGTGCAGCTCATATGCCGATGAGGCGAAAGCTCGCTCCAAAGCGCGCCGACATGGCGAAGCAGTGATCGACTGGGAGTGTAACGTGGTGTAATTATTGTGGGAAATGTGCAAGAAAAAAAATGTTTTTTTTGAAAAAATAAGGACCAGGCAAGCGTGACGGCCGCGGCTGGATGTTTTGAATAAGTCCTCACATCCGCTGGCAGTGCAAGCGGACATGAATGGCTGCGAGAGGCACTTGTGAGCGCGAATGGTTGTTTGTCTCTGTGTGCCGTGTGATTGGCTGGCAACCGGTTCAGGGTGTCCCCCGCCGACTGCCTGAAGACAGCTGGGATAGGCTCCGGCACCCCCCCCCCCCCCCCTTGTGAGGATAAAGGGGTTCAGACAATGGATGGATGAAATCTCTACTTTTGGTTCAGTCCTCACATGGGTCTATGTTTATAAGTTATTGAGCAAGTTCATGTTAATTACGAAACAAACATGCTGTTTTTTTGGTTTCCTGAAAAGCGATGGAAAAAAAAAATAGTATCGGGGATGCGAGGACTCCGTCAACCGCCAGCAATATCCGTGGGCCATCTGCAACATCGTTTATCCTGTTCAGGGTTGCGGGGGTGCTGGAGCCTTTCCCAGCAAGATGCAAAAAGGAAGAAAGAAAGTCATCGCAAATGAACTGATCGCATCATCGGTGGCGATGGAGAAGCCGCAAAGAATGTGCAGCTGCGTCGTCGTGCTCAGAACAATGCGTCCGTCCGTACCTTCATCATAGCGCTGCGGGCCACTGCCACCGACCCGGGCCGCTCGGAGCCACCGCACAGCTGGACGGGGTCGTCCATCACCACGTTCCTCTTGAACAGGATGGAGGGGGACATGAAAGAGTAGCCCTACAAATTTTTTTTTCAAACCACACAAATACGCACAAATGGGAGGGGGGGTTAACATGCCGTCAAAACCCCTTCATCAACAGCAGAGGTGATGTTTTCAGAAACGTTTTTTTAACTGATAGCCACTGCAAAAGATCAAACTTCAAGGGTGAAACGTATGTGAAGCTGCTTTTCATGCAAAACAGCACACTAAGATGATTGAATACTTTGAATTGTCCCGGTGTGAGACGACTTAACATGTTATGGGGCCGCTGGAGAATGGGATGTGGTGGCACCCTGCTGGCTGTGAAGCCTGCCCTCTGCAGGTTGGAGCGTAATGTTCCCCCCTCCACGTGTGCTCGTCAGTGTGTCGTGTATTCATGTGTGACAGGAGCTCAGTCTGGAGGGGTTTTTTTTCCTTTATGTTCTCACCATCGCTTATGTTTTTATTTTTATCTGAGAAAACAGGACACTGTAAAAGGCAACCCGGCGGACTCCCGTTCTGTATCCCTTTGTTGGTCATTCTTTGTCTATTTTCTTGGGGCGGATTGTGTCTGTCCCATTTCATTGCAACCTGAGCTCAAGCCTCAAGAGATTTGATGAGCTCACATGTGAAGTTTTGTTGGACTTTTGGCCTATTTCTCCAGACAACTTTTTGGCAGGTCTACAACTTGAGAGATTTCCACTGTATGTTTCAACCAGTGACATTTTTGGTCCATCTTTCCCTGGAGATATAATCGCCAGTCTAATAATCACCCCAATTCTGTGCGGAAATTGTCCAGCTGTTCCTTTTTTTTTTTTGGTGTGTTGTTGCTGTACCAACGCTCATTGTGAAGAGACGACCGCTTCATTCCAACTGCGGGGATTCCGGAGCCCCAAGAGCTGGCATTCATTTTACACACACACGCACACACACACAGCTGTGGCGTGCGCGAGTGACGGCATCGGATGGACGGAAGGATGGCTGCGTCGTCAATAAGATGCCCCAAATTGCCGGGCTTGAAAATGTGATTGCTGTCAAAATCACAGCCTGGCGCTGTTAATACAATTTTAATTCTGTTTTGTGAGGCACCGTTGGTGGAGCGGAGGGGGGCGCGGGGTAAAAGCCCCTCCCCTCCCCAGGCGGGCCGAGAGAGAAAAACGTTCAATCAAAGACGGGAGGCGTCACCGCGGCAGACGCGGCGACGCTCCACGAGTGCCACCTTTTATTCCATCAGAGAAGCCGAGCTAATGCGTCTATTGATCGCGGCCCGGCTCGAGCATCCAGAAGGCAATCGAGAGTTGAAATTGCAACGCCCGCACATCAGCTGGCGGTGGGGAGTTATGGCCCGTATTACGGTTCAAAGCCGAGCCCTCAAAAATAGTCATTCGCATCTGCGGCTTCAATGGGGCAAACCGCGGGCGGCTGCAATTACGCCGATGAAAGGCTCGTTGAAGCGGCGTGAATGGCGACGGGCCCGCACACAGACGCGTGTTGACTTACAGCAACCTTTTGAGGACATTCACAACTTGACACTCGACTTGGACTGCGGCGGAGCGCGTCAAATATAGTCGCAAAAGGCAGAACAGGAATCAACATTCCGCACGAGAGGAGCAAATATTAACGGAGGAGTGCGCGGTGACCGATTTTTGGTGTCATGACGTGACAATGTAACATGGGAAAGGAGACGCGCGTTCATGCGTCCATTTTCTAGAGCGGTGCTTTCACCCTGGGATCCCGCCAAAAGCGTATTGCTAGCTATGGCGTATGCTAGCCATGGGCTAAGCTGCATTGTATTTGTTGACAAGCGCACCGGAAACACTTCCTGACGCTTACCCAATATTGTATGTTCTATGTGAGAACTTGGTACATCCGTCCTGTCCTGAAAAACTCACAATACTAACACCTCTATATTTTTTAATGAATTTATTTATTGATTGATTTTTACGAGCCGTCCACGACTCACTCAAAATGCATGCAGAGTCCTACGCTGTGTCATTAAAAATAACCAGAATGTTTGGTGTCCCACCTGGAAGATGCGGTCACAGTTCTGCGGCAGAGCGGCGGGTGAGTAGGTGGGGTCCATCTCCGTGAACTCCTCCGCAAAGTTGCTGACGTCCAACTCGTCCCGGATGACCGGTTTGAATGGGGCGGGCACCTTTTTGGCCGACAGGTCCTCCCAGTTGATTTTCTGCGGGGTGTAAGGGGGGAAATTCGATGTCAGCGACTCCATCTGTGGTCATCTTGACATTTCTAGAATTGAAGGACATTTTACGTCCCTCCCATCAAATGGTGGTTTGAAAACTACCCAAGAGGTCTTGGAGTAACCCCTAAAATGCCATTTGTCTCTTGTCCCACCCCCCTAATGACCAAATTGAATCTCAAATAAAGTAGTTAATATGAAATGTAAATAATAAATAAACAGAGTTCATATTGACTGCTAGCATTAGCAGTGACAAAGTTTCTAAAACAAAGTATGTCTTGTGTTTAAACATACAATGTGTGTAATTCTTTTTGTTGTTTGTTTAGTTTTAGTTTAGTTGTTTTTTTTTAACTGCTTAAAGCACGCTCAGCAAGGGAAGAATCACATCATCTCACGCGCTTGATGGACAAGCAACACAGGGCATTCGGGGTACTTTCAAAACGCAGAAATTTGCAAACACACACCGCGCTGTTGGGCACATTCATCGTTTTTCTTCTATTAGAATTGATTTTTTTTTTTTTGTCACCGTGTCAAGGTACAATCAAAATCCCGATTCGATGTCGCAGAATGGCCCAGCTCTCTGCCACAGATGGCAGCACGGACCTGGTAAAATGGATGCTTCTTGACAGTCTCCACCCCGTTTGGACCTGAGCCGAGCCTCTTCTCGGGATCTTTGGTGAGCAGCCGCTGGATGATGTCTTTGGCCAGTGGCGCCATGTCTTTGGGGAAAGGAGGATCTTTTTTTAGAATCCTCCTGGGGCAGACGGAGCCAGACAGATGTTTCAGTGGACGATACGCGCGGCCGATGGAAAAACAAGTCATCTGAGAAGTCGATTCACACCTGGCGATGTCTGTGTGCGAGTTCTCGTCACCGTCGACGGTGAAGGGAGAGCCGCCGGTCAGAAGTTCGTACATCAAAACGCCCAGACTCCACCAGTCCACCGCCTGCGAGGGAATACACACACACACAGGCACACACACACACAGACACACGTTTGATGCTAGCGCTCTTGGCGTGTATGGGCATCAGTTAGCATAAATCACGGCAGTAAAAGTAGCGAAGTCACCTTGTCATGTCCAGACTCGCCTCCTTCCACAATCTCAGGAGCCATGTACTCGATAGTGCCGCACATAGAAAAGGCTCGATCCACCTGTTTCAGTGGAAAAAAATCCACACTCAGCATTGTTGTCTTTGAAAAGGCCTTTTAAAAAAAAAAAAAAGTAAATCAGCTGCTATTACTCAGATTGTTCAGGCTGCATATAAATGTAACGATGGAGATGTTATTCGTTTGTGTATATTGTTTTATTTTGCATACCATTACATGTTGAAACATTGTGCGAAATTATGTACAGTATAGTATAATAAATAAATGCATTACCCTTATTATCAGCTGTATAAACGCAATAAAACTAAATATTTCTTAATAATGTATCTGGAACATAATTGACCGGCTACCTGATGAAAAAAAGAGCAAAACATTTTTATACAATGCAGCAAGGTTATTCAATGTCACAAAATTGATAAATGAATGCATTTATGAAAATGCAAATTCATTATTACAAAAATTTGCCTGTCAGGATGCAGAATACAATGCACGGTTAAAAAAATAAATAAATAAACTGCACGGAAAAAAAAAATCCATGAAACAGCAAAGCTATGAAAGATGTTATAGTGAGGGATTACGATATTTTAAAATAAAAAGAAAAAATGTGTTTCATCTACTATTCATCCATTATCTGAACCGCTTTGGCGGGATGCACCCTTGAACTAGTTGCCATTCATTTGATTTATCATACGGCATCAGTGGCTTTCATTTTTCTTCCCCCCCCAACATTAAAAAAAATAAAGTTCACTCTGGTTCTTACTCTAATGTGAATCACAGGATGAAGACAAACCTGGTCAAATTCTTTACTGAGGCCAAAGTCTGTGAGGACGATGTGACCGTTTGAATCCAGCAAAATGTTTTCCAGCTTCAAGTCGCGGTACACGATCCCGAGCTGCAACGGGGGAAGAGGCCGTTACTAAGGACTACAAACAATGTGAAGACGCGACCGGTGCGCCGGCGCCGTCACCTTGTGGAGATGCTCCAGCGCCAGCACGATCTCGCCGCTGTACAGCGCCACTTCCTGCTCCTTGAAGCGCACCCGCTGCACCAGGTGCGTGAAGAGCTCGCCGCCATTGACGTAATCTGCGGAAGTCAATCATAGTTATAAGAATGCCTTGGATTTGTAGAGTGCGTTTGGGGAGCAGTGGAGGGGGAGGGGCATTAAAATGTTAGACCAGGGTCATTTTGTTATCAGTTTAGAAAAAAAAACGTTGCCAATGCATGTTAAGATTTGGCGGTAAAGTTTTTCAATTGCAGCGCACGAGTAGATGTGCCGGGTCCAAATTGCTTGTTGTGGGGCAATTATTGATTCAATTTTTTTTGCGATGATTGTTGGCCGTGTTGCTTGGTGTCAAGCTTCTCATGTCCGTAACAACAGAAAATTGGCAACACACCGAGAATGAGGTGCAGCTTGGTGTCGGTCTGGAAGGCGTAGTGGAGCGTGACGAGGTAGGGTGACTGGCGGATGTGCTCCAGCACCTGACGCTCGCTGCGCGTGTGCTCCGCCGTCTTGGCCTTCTGCACGATGGTGGCCTTCTTCAGGACTTTCATGGCGTACAGCTTGCCCGCGTCGTGGCCGCTCACCTTCCTCACCAGGAACACCTTGCCGTACGCTGACGGGGGGGGAGTTGACAAAAGGACACAGGGGACACAGTTTGGCGCACACACACACACACGAAAATCAGCTTTACCATCAACAACGGGGACTTACCTCCAGTGCCAAGCACCTTGAGCAGCTCAAAGTTTTCTATTCCCACCCGTTCCACGTGGCCCGTCAAGTTGGCTGCGAGACACAGAAACACACACGCACAAACTATTATAAAAGTATCACCCGGATATGATGGCCATATAAAAGAGACGGCGGCAAAGTCTTTCTTGTCACGCTCGCTTTTAGACAGCAACCATTTTGAGAGCAAGGAACCACATTTTTGAATGTGTGTGTGACTTGTGCTAAAATGGACCCACAGAGCCAAAATGAGTCACAGTGACCCATCTTGTCCGAATGAGGTTTTGGCTTAATCAAAAAAAAAAAAAAAAAGATCTCAGCTTTTCAATGATATGTCAACCGTTGCATCATTATTACTCATTACATTATTAACACAGATATGAATAGGTTGATGTGACACCACCACCACCCACCCCGAGCCCGGTGCCGATTATTTTACTCAAACGAACAGCAATGGATCAATCGGAGGCCAGTATTTTGGGGTCATGATGTGAACTCGATCGTTGAAAAAGCTGCTGGCTTTTATAATGATACCCGTATGTTGGGATATGGAAGACATAAAAAGGAGCAAATAACTAGGTTTTTCCAAGCCAATAACCGATCAGTGAGTTAAAAAAAAAAAAAGATAACGAATCACTGATCCAGTCAGAAGATATAACAACCAATGTATTTCAATTTTTTTTTAACTGCATGGTTGTAGTGATTTATCTCAACTCAACTCAATTTATGTCTTATTTTGTGAATGCATAAAGTGCTCAGTCTGCCGAACCGATGAGATCTGTGTAAACTCGACAAATGAACACAAAAATACAAAAATAATCATATTCATAATCATCATAAAGAAGCTGGGGAAGTTCATGTGTAATAAATGGTGAAACATCAGTGCATTGGTCGTATGAATGTGAGGTTGTGCAATATGAAGCAGTGAGCCCGCTCCAACGGTCGGAGTGCTTTGAAATGACAGAATGAATGAGTGAGTGGCAAACAAAAAGCAGCGGCGTACTGACAGCACCCCCTCGGGCGCCTTCCGAGTTTGTTGACCTGCAAAAATGTGTGCAATGTTTATTAAAAAAAAAATAACTAAACAAAACATGTTACATAAATAGCATGCTTGTTCTGCACACCCACTGGAAATATACACGAGAGGAGGAGGAGGGTCATTAGCGTCCATCTGTGAGGTCTTCGGTGCGACTCACGATGTCTCCGCACAGCCGGATGATCGTGCTCAGTGTGCATATCGTCGTGAACGCCTCACCCCAGAGAGCGATTTGAGTGCCTCCAACTAGACGTGACAAGGCTGGGAGGGCATACAACCACAAACAACCCCCCCCCCCCCGCACTCCCCAATCGACTGCCGGGTCAGGGGTGTGCATTGCATAACGCCGTTGTCGTGCTCGCCCCGCCGAGGCCGAGTTTGATCTCTGTGTTTATTAATAGACCCGCAGCGGAGGTGCACGACCGAACGCAACTAGCTCTGCTCCTCAAAAACTAGGTCCTGGGCTGACTGGAATCTTGAAGGCTGATGACAATTCCAAAATTTGGCAGGGGAACAGTTGAGTGTCATTATTTTCATCCATCAAGCGGCCAATATAGATGGATCTTTCAGCGTATTGATCAAAGTAAAATGCGAATTTTGGCAATGGAAAAAGGTTTTGCAAATAAGCAATGTCAGGCCCGCACACCACCTCGCATATTTTTGTTTTGAGCGGATATGACATCACATGTACGCCACAAAAAAATAGCAGCGGACGATTAAGGAAGACATGTTTGAGGGGGCAAAGAAATTGAGATATTTCTGGAATTAACGAAAGAAGCGAATATTAATGAGATAATGCACCCGTGTTTCCATACAGACGGAGAACAACGTGTCTTCTTCTGCACGTTGACAGATCCCTGACTTGTGCGTCCCCAGCTTGAAAAGTGGACTGTATAAATCTCTATGTCCAAATCTAATTGGATATTACCACTTCATGTATTCTATCACCTTCCCTCCAACAATCCACTACATTCTGTAATACCCCATAATTTGTATGCTACACAATATTTATTGACTTTCCAGTACTTGATCCGGATTATTTTCAAAATGACTAACTTGTGAACTGTTAACCCTTGAAGTGCAATCTAAGCAAGCGTACCATCTCCCCGTAAACACTTACAACTCTCCGTTAATCCTTTTACCCATTTCAATCTTGAATTCTAGTATCTGATGGACACGGCTACTCCCACTCTATCGTTTTTATGCTTAGATGCATCGGTACAGCTTTTCATGTAATTAACATAACTGGAAATACAATGTCCAAAATCACGACTGCACTCTCCTTGTTCTTCTTCTGTCGCATCAACTGGCACTTGGCAAAGCAGCTTAATCTCCCATTACCGCCACCAACTGATAATATCCTTCTTTTCACGCTAAGGCATAGGTGTCAAACTCAGGTCCTGGAGGGCCGCTGCCCTGCATGTGTTCCAAGTCTCCCTGTTGCAACACACCTGATTCAAATGATCAGATCATCAGCAAGCTCTCAAGACTTGGAAAACATGCAGGACAGCGGCCCTCCAGGACCTGAGTTTGACACCTATGCGCTAAGGGAACCAATGTGAATCGATAGTGGCTATCCATCCATCCATCCATTTTCCGAACCGCTTGATCCTCACTAGGGTCGCGGGGGGTGCTGGAGCCTATCCCAGCCGTCTTCAGGCAGTAGGCGGGGGACACCCTGTATCAGTTGCCAGCCAATCGCAGGGCACACAGAGACGAACAACCATCCACGCCCACACTCACACCTAGGGACAATTTAGAGCGTCCAATCAGCCTGCCATGCATGTTTTTTGGAATGTGGGAGGAAACCGGAGTACCCGGAGAAAACCCACGCAGGCCCGGGGAGAACATGCAAACTGGGAGCTGGAATCGAACCCGGTACCTCTGCACTGTGAAGCCGACCTGCTAACCACTGGACTACCGGGCCGCCCTTGATGGTGGCTAGATATTGCTCACGCTCAAAAACAACAACAAAGAAGGGTGCCAAGTGACCGTGTGTATCTAAAAATAAAAATAAATAAATAAAATAAATCACAAATAAAGGTACCACTGTGGGGGGAGGGGGCGGCCTAGTCAGAAAATCTCTGCAATTTTCGGATTCTGGAGCGCCCAAAGGACAATAGGCGGGTTCCAAACCGCGAGTATCCGGGGGTCCACTGCATTCGTGTATTTATTTATTGCAGTTTTAAAATACATTAATTTACCATTTTTATGTGGTCAAAGCAAATATGCTAATGCGTAAATAATTAAAATACCCTTAATAAATGTTTGGGTTTTTTTTTTTTTTTGATGACGCAAAGCACGTTAGCTCGGCTCCGCTTTTGACAGATCGCCTGTCTTTTGAGCCGTGTGCCCGACCTATTTAAGTTTTGACGTGACTTCGTACAGACAACTGGGTGGGCATGCTAATAACAGGGTCAGACTTATTCAGACGACGAGGGTTTACGGTTTATTCTGGCCAAATGGCACGACAAGCAGCTGGTAAATTGTGGTTGCCGGGGCCGGCCAAGTTAGCTTTGTTTATTAGCCATAGCTCCGGAGTGAGTTGAATGCTTAGGTAACGTTAGTCACCGAGAGGCAGTGCAGTTGGTGGGGAGGCAGTCGCCCCGCTAACCCCCGCCTCTTTTTTGCTCGTTTAAGTAGCTTCAACGAAGAGGACGACTCCCTATTGACACATGTACGGTAGCCCGCCGAAAAATATGTGCGTTAACGCAGCACTCTCACCGTTCCTCAGCTCATGTTTCACCGTAAAGAGGTCACACTCTCTGGACGGTCCCTCCATCGGCGATGGCATTGTGATGATTTCTTTGGGCTCCAGTTCAGATCGGCGATTCCCGGCGAGGTTCCGAGGTTCGATTGACCGAAAAGGAAAACAAATAATACATTAAAAAAATAATCCTTGGTACGAACTTAAAGGTTTTATCACACACGGCACCGACATTTTTACGTGCCCGTATGTTGCCACTGGGGTTGCCAACATGAAGCCAGCACAGCCAGCCAGACAGTCAGTCAGTGGAAGGTGGAAATACTACTTTGCCTCTACCTTCGCAACCAGGCAGCCCCTTGGTGCTCATTGGTGTTGCTACGCAAAATCCCGTTCATTGATTGGCTGTTTGAAAACTGATGACAGGCAAGTCCCGCCTTCGTCAGAACTGTACGAGCTCCAGTGCTGAAGTTCCTTGAAATAAAATTAAGTCCCATAAAATACATTTTCGGTAAATTGAATTCAGTTGACTCATGTTTGATAGAATGAAATTACTGTATTATGATTTAGTGACATCATAAATCATATTAAAATGCATTTGTAACTACATTAAATTGATTAATAAAAACGTGGAAGAGTGGTTAAATATTACTGATTTATCATCCTGCATGTGTTCCAAGTCTCCCTGTTGCAATCCTTGGTACGAACTTAAAGGTTTTATCACACACGGTTTTTTCCCTCTCCCTACCCAGTGTTTTCCTTTCTGAACTCTGACTGTAAATTTCCCCATTGCGGGACAAATAACGGATATCTTATCTTATCTTATCTTATCTTAATTACACAACACATCACAACCCGATCATACTCACACATGCAAGCATGGAAGGAGAGATATCACAGTGAAAACATTAGTTCACAGATTTATTGAAAATAATTACATAGAAATAAGGCCTATTATTACAATTGCTTTACATTTTTAAATATGCAATTAACTATGTGTGTGTTTTATCTATACTGTACACCGTTTTGATGGATATCTATTTTAAAAAGTACATTGTATATAAATACTGTATCTCTTCCTTTTGACTGATTTACCTACACTCCAGTCCGGTAAGTGGCGATAATGAACCCGAACCCTTGTTGGCAATCTCCCGTTCAACTCAAACAAGACGAAGAAGAAAAAGGCGAGCTAACTTTGCTAGCTAGCTATCCTCCGCCGACTGACCTCCGCCCGCCGCTCCCGCATTATGGCATGTGTTCGATCCCTCGGCGTTCTCTCCAAGTTGACACTCAGGAGATACGGTGCAGCGCCAGGTGAAACACAGCGAGAAAATGTTTTTCATATATCTTTTGGAATAAGTTATGTTGGGCTGACTGTCTTGAGTTTGACTGGAAAGCGCCAACTAGTTGTATGGAAGGCGTGCTCATGTACTGTATTAAATAAGGAGGCGAGCACTTCACTCCATGTACCAGTCGCATTTTACCCCCGTTTAACAGGCGCTTCTTTTCAAAGTGTGACTCGTGAATGTGTAATAATGCTAATGATCAGCGACTATTATACAGCGGCGCCAATAAAAGACGATGTTCAAAATCGGTCATTCTCCTGTCGATAAAAAAAGGTTGTCAATTTGATCAGATTTTGGATCATGTTAGTCTTGTCAATTTGCCATTGTAGTGGTTCCGATTAGACGTCTGACGTCTCGAATGTGGGTGAAGGGTCATTCATAACTCCGGGTTGAAGTGGGAGCCCCTTGAGGTCACTCAAGTGCTCTGAGGGCCATATGACTAAATACAGTACTGTATATGAAAAATATGTGTCATTCCCCAATGCAAATGTTGCCAAACTATGACTGTTGGTATGTTTTTTATGACATTTCTCTGACCTGTCGCTGTGCCATGACTCTTGTATTTTGTATCTTGTATCTATTTATATTTTTGCTACACAGGAACTACCTTTCGAACCTTCTCAGTGGCCACACCGATGTTAGGTAAACTTTAAATTCTCTTAACCTGTCCTGTCATGCAATAAAGTTTTTTTTTCCTGTGCGACATGAAAGTTTTGATGTAAAGTGATCACTCGGTTTTCATGGGACCAAGCTCTGCACAAAATGCAAAAAAAAAAAAGCAAATAATGGTCTCGCAACATTTATTTTATTTGTTCTTCATACTTGATGGTTTAAACTCAATATATCCCACAAGCTGTCATCCTAAACTATTTATTATAATAATAACAAACATCAAAATCATCACAATCAGCAACTTGTGTATTTTCACTATTCCCAGCAGGGCTCAGTCGCTAACTTCCTACTTGTAGTGACGATTGACTGTATCATTGTCTCACGGTACATTATCTCCCTCTCTCCTAAGCCCGAACACATGTCAGTTATGAAGTCAAGAACGACGTTGCTGTGGTTCGAATCAACGACCCCAATTCCAAGGTAAAGCACAACAGCTTTTCACGCAGTGTCTAAAGGAAGTGAGGAATGAAAATGGAAGCTTTCTCGTGAGCTGTACAAAGGCTTTCTGGTGCATCCTGGAAACGTTTTCTTTTTTCAGGGAGCGGGGGGGAGAATCCCCCAGCCTTCCCATGCATACGGGATAATTCTTAATGTGGGGTCGATAGTATGTATTCAACATGTTCCGTTGCACGATAAGATGAGACGATGGCAGTAGAACTGGACTTAATCGCCCGATATTAACGATTTTAAAATCAGCAAAAAAAGTGAGAGTTTTGACAAGTATTTGTTTTTTTTTACGTCACATTACAACATAAGACAAAGATAATGAACCCCGTCCCCCACCCCCATTGTAAATCAGCGACATATTTCTTTGATTTTGTTTTGTTTAAAAAAAAAAAAGAAGAACAGTTTATAATCCTCCTTCCATCCAGGTCAATACACTGTCGGTCCAAATGGAAAAGGAGCTGACGGAAGTAATGAACGAGGTGTGGGCGGACAATGCCGTTCAGAGCGCCGTCCTCATCTCCTCCAAGCCGGGATGTTTCATTGCGGGAGCCGATATCGAGTAAGAGAGGTCCCGGTCAGAGCGGAACGTCCAAAGTCCAGCACATTCCGAACTGTTTTACTTGAATCGTCCCATCTCCCCCCCAATCAATCAACCACGTTTCGGCCACAGCATGATCCAGGGCTGCAGCAACGTTGAGGAGGTCACAGCACTCTCGCAGAAAGGCCAGAAAATGTTGGAGAAGATCGAAAAGTCCCCAAAGCCCATCGTGGCTGCCATCAATGGCTCGTGCTTGGGAGGAGGCTTAGAGGTCAGCCAAGCATCTCGCTGTCACACTCAATCATTTGATTTGTGTTTTTTACAGTATCAACTGGTTTACGCGTCTTGTGTTCTCTTCTTGTCAATCCAGTTTGCCATCGCGTGCCAGTACAGGATCGCAACAAAAAGCAAGAAAACAGTGCTGGGTACGCCGGAAGTCATGCTGGGTCTTTTGCCGGGAGCCGGTGGCACGCAGAGACTCCCTAAGATGGTGGGGTTTTTTCAGCAAATGGCTTTCATCGGGTTCCACGGAAAATACTTTTTCTTTAGGGAAAAAAAAAGTGATTGTTCACATGAGTTGTTTGCGTTTACTTCTTCTAGCTGGGTCTGCCCAACGCCTTTGACATGATGCTGACGGGGCGAAACATCAGAGCGGACAAAGCCAAGAAGATGGGCCTCGTCGACCAGCTTGTAGACCCCCTTGGTAACTTAAATGATTAAACTCATGTTGGTAGGCTACCAGTTAGTGATTAAGACCGAGCCGCAGGCATGGGCACTCCCAGACCCCGTTGAGCGCTGAGTTTATGGCCGTTTGTCACTTGGGGGTGAATCCAAGCCATTTGCTCTTTTGACTTGAAGTGTATTTGACTCTGCAACTTCTGACGATAGCTCATGTAACGTCATTGGTGTTATTTTTGGCTTGTTTGCAGGAAAGTTGCGTCACTCAAGACGGCAGTAAAATTACATCAACGCCTCTGACTTGATGTTTACCCGCCTTTTAATTATAAAGTATCTTTTTAATGTCAATGAACATTGTGAATGACTTAAAAATGACTGCATCAATGAACGAAACCATACAACTATATTTATATTGGGTGAACATATTTGTCTACTTTTGCTATTAACAAGAGTATGAAAAAATCTTTTTTATTTTGTACAATTACAGCAGATATAAAATTTGCGATGAAGCACAAGTTAACTCTGGAAATCATGCGATTAACTAGGATTCAAAATCTTAATCGACTGACAGCCATGCAGTATTTTCCAGTGTATGCATATATGCGTAGGATGTGGGCATTAAATTAGTTGTAAGTTGCCCGAAAAAAATGATGACATTTGATCGCTGCTACCAACAGCGACCTTGTTGTCAAAAGCTGTCCCCCTGAACAGGCCCGGGTCTGAAGAGCCCCGAGGAGAGGACCATCGACTACCTGGAGGAGGTTGCCGTGGAATGTGCGAGAGGCATCGTGGGCAAGAAGATTCCTCTGCGCAAGGAGAAGGGCACCATGCAGAGTAGGTCGGAGGCATCCGTCTGCAACGGGACTTTGACTCGGTTTTGACGGTCTCCTTCGCAGAGATCCAAGACTACGTGATGAGCTTTGAGATGGTGCGCAACCAGATTTACAAGACGGTCCACGGGAAAGTCATGAAGCAGAGCAAGGGGCTTTATCCGGCGCCCCTCAAGATCATTGAAGTAAGTCCTTGTCTTCGTCATGACATTTGACCTGAACTTCAATTCCACTCTATTGTTTTGTGACTTTCAGTGTGTGAAGACCGGCGTGGAGCAAGGTCCCGTTGCTGGATACCTGGCAGAGTCTCAGGTAAGATCCGCCTTTTGACAAGCAGTGCAGTCCACCTCCACCAAGGCCAAATGGTCGTAACTGAAATCGTCTTTTTCATCCGGTCGCGTCTCGCTCAGTAGCGTGGATGTCTAACTTGCGGATCCCAAGCAAAGAAAATAGAAATACAATGATCCCTCGCTACATCGCGCTTCATTTATCGCGACTACACTACATCGCATCCCCCCCAAGTACTGCATTCAGGGGGAAAAAATGACTTTGGTCCTATTAGTCAACACAAAGTCAAATCTTGATTGTACAAAGTGTTGCAAAATCCTGCTACTGAACAAAAAGAGACGACGACAACAAAAGTGTAATGTCCTTGGCGGAAGTCACGCAGTACTCCCGATCATAACGGCTCCACGTTGCCTGTCCCTCCACAGAACTTTGGACACTTGGGTAAAACCGCCGAGTCTGCGGCCCTCATTGGACTCTATCACGGTCAGGTCGCGTGCAAGAAGAACCGCTTTGGGAGCCCTGCAAAGGAAGTCAAGTATGTCACTCGGCAGCCATCTTTGTTGTCTTCGATCCCAAGTTAGAACTGGATGGTTTCTCTGCTACCAGAACTCTTGGAATTTTGGGCGCTGGCCTGATGGGAGCGGGCATTGCCCAGGTGACGGTGGACAAAGGCGTGCACACCATCCTGAAGGACACCACCGAGGCCGGGCTGGCCCGCGGTGAGCAGCAGGTGTACAAGGGGTGCGTTTGTTGTTTTTTTAAAGCAGTTCTCGTTTCAAAATTGTATATATGATAAAAAAAAAAGTGGTCATTTTGCACACCATCCTGAAGGACACCACCGAGGCCGGGCTTGCCCGCGGTGAGCAGCAGGTGTACAAGGGGTGTGTTTGTTGTTGTTTTTTTAAAGCAGTTCTCGTTTCAAAATTGTATATATGATTAAAAAAAAAAGTGGTCATATTTTGTTGCCTCACCCTGTATTTGAATGAGGAAAAATGCACCAGAAGGTGAAATGCACCAAAGAGTCTATAAATTCTACAAACCACCCAGGCTAAATTTAGCTCATCTGCCAACATACAAAAGTTATCTCGCAGTTGAGCTTTATCACTTCATCTTACTTCCTTGACACCAATGACTGGACAAGCAGCACCTTGAGGCATCTTCTTTCGGTTCCACTGTGGGATAAAATGCCAGGAGGTGAATTTGTGAACGGTGTAAATGTGGGGATTGACTTTGTTATTCTCATTTGATTTTTCTCTTAGACGAAGAGGGAGGGAAATAAACTTTTTTGGGGGAGGAAAAATGACACTTTGCTTGAAGGCCGTACCATCCAGCCTTGAGATGGTTGGCTTTATTTTTTTTTGGTTTGTCATTGCTGAATCCATTTGAATCATCAGGCTGAACGACAAGACCAAAAAGAGGAGCATCACGTCCTTCGAGAGGGACTCCATTTTGTCCAACCTGACTGGCACGCTGGACTACAGCGGCTTCGAGAAGGCCGACATGGTGATCGAGGCCGTGTTTGAAGACCTCAAGGTCAAACACGCCGTCCTCAAGGAGGTCGAAGCGGTGAATACAACTCACAAACGCATGCTTTTTAAGAAATGCGCGTCCAAGCAACATCTGTCGCTGTAACCCCTGAGTGGGGGAGGCATTTTTAACGAGCTGAGACGTCTGCTTGCAAGGCTCGGTAAGTGCTGCTGTTTTGGCTCGCAAATGAGTTGTATTTGAACTTCCCCGCTCAAGGTGATTCCTCCTCACTGCATCTTTGCCACCAACACATCAGCTCTTCCCATCAAGGACATCGCCGCTGCTAGCAAGAGGCCAGACAAGGTTTGGTCTACTTGTTCCTCTCTCTCTCTCTCTCTTTTTTTTTTTTTTTTTTTGAACAAGGAAAAAAAACTTCTCTTGCTCATTGTTACCCCTCAGGTCATCGGCATGCACTACTTTTCCCCAGTGGACAAGATGCAGCTCCTTGAGATCATCACCACCAAGAAGACCTCCAAGGACACCACAGCGTCGGCGGTGGCCGTGGGGCTCAAGCAGGGCAAAGTCATCATCGTGGTCGGGGTGAGACTTTCGCTTAATTCAGCAGCAGCAGCATCATTAACTCATTCACTCCCAAAGACGTTTTTAAACGTCTTTTCAGGCATGGTCCAGAATTGGCTGGTACTGAATGAGTTAAAAAAAAAACACACCCAAAAAAAAAAACACGAATGCACAGCCATTCTATCTAAGCTACTGTATGTGTGCAGGATGGGCCCGGATTCTACACCACTCGCTGTTTAGCGCCCATGTTGGCTGAAGCTGTGCGAGTTTTTCAGGTTTGTTGTGTTCAAGTATCAAGTCTTGCTCAAGGGCTGTCATGATTTTTTTATGTTTGTTTAAATCCTTTTTAATATATTCTGCTAATGGCGCACAAATCTGCCAATAATTGAGGATCATGATAGCTGCCAGGGGGCAGCTCTAAAAGCTTCCCTGTGGCAGCTATAATGACCCCCCCTCCACCCTAAAAAAAAAGCTGCAACTAACCGGGACAGACTGCATATGAAGTACACTTTTTTTCTATCAAATATTTGATTGTTAAAAAAAATCAAGCTTTATTTCTTGTAGGATTGCAACTTTTTTCTTTCAAAGTATAAAATTGTCTTTTTTAAATGTTTTATTTTATTTTTTATTTTTTGCCAACTCGTAATCTGACTATGATCAAATATACTGCTTTTCTCCATGAGGATTGACTTCTTTTCTCAAATAAATGATTTAAGAGTATTGAAAAGAATTTCGGCGTGCCATCATTGCAGGAAGGGGTGGACCCCAAGAAACTGGACGCCCTCACCACCAGCTTCGGCTTCCCCGTGGGCGCCGCCACGCTGATCGACGAGGTGGGCATCGACGTGGCTGCCCACGTGGCCGAGGACCTGGGCAAGGCCTTTGGCTCGCGTTTCGGCGGCGGCGACGTGGAGGTCCTGAAGACACTGGTGGACATGGGATTCAAGGGTGAGCCGCGATGGAGTCAAGACTTGATTCTTGCAGCATTTCTCATTTCTCCACACTTTCTCAAAAATGTATGACGTTGACTTTTTTTTTTTCCTCACAAAATTGTACATATATTTTTCTCAAATATCCAACTTTATTCTAGTATGATTATAAGAGAGTTTTCATTAGATTTCGACTTTTTAAACACTTTACATTTAAAAAATAAAATGGCGATTGTATGATTTCTTTTCTTTCCTAAAAACTAAGACTTATTCTCAGGATTAATATATTTTCTCAATTTGGCAACTTTAAAAAAATGTCATTCAATGTGATTTTATCCTCATCAGATTTCTGCCTTTATTTCTCAAATGCAAAACATTTTTCAGAATTTTAAATTTGATATTTTAGAGATTTTTTTTGTCTTTCTGTCTTTAGGTCGTAAATCAGGAAAGGGCTGCTACGTGTACCAACCGGGCCTGAAATCCAGAGAAGTCAATCCGGAGATCGGGGAAATCCTGGAGAAATACAAAATCGCTCCCAATCCCGCTGTGTGAGTTGACACTCGCCATTTAAATGACTGATCTGCGATTGCATTCTGATAAGCGTCTTTCCTTTAATTCCAAATCTTTCTTCAGTTCATCCGACTACGACGTCCAATATCGACTTGTTTCTCGCTTTGTCAACGAGGCGGTGCTGTGTTTACAAGAAGGCATCTTGAACAGTCCTCTGGAGGGAGACATCGGAGCTGTTTTCGGCCTGGGCTTCCCACCTTGCCTTGGAGGTCAGACTTTGGCTTATTATATTGCGACACGATCTTTTAACTGGACATGCTTTAGAAAATGGCACCCAAATTTCAAGTGCCCGGCCACCCATCAAATGTGTAATTGCACAAAGTACATTTTTGCTTAAGCAGAGCTGCCGTGTTGTTGGGTGCACAGGTTAGTTATCACCGGCGTATGAATGTGCAAGAAAGCCATTTTCAAGTTGCATTCTTGGTAAATTGGCGGGATCTGATCACCTGTTGCGTGACATTCTCTGCCCGGAGAATGCTATCCTATAAACGCGCTTATATCTCCAATTAATAACCCTTCGCATCTCCATCCGGACTTCCAGGCCCATTCCGCTTCGTGGATTCCTTTGGCGCCGACAAGCTGGTGAAGAAGATGCAGCGGTACGAAGCCGTCTACGGGGATCACTTCACACCGTGCCAGCTCCTCCTAGATCACGCCAGCGACGCCACAAAGAAGTTTCACAAGTGAGCCGCTCGTCGCGTTTGGCTTGGCCGCACTCAACACGTCTGCAGTCGACTACATCAAAAATGTGCCTCATGACAATTTGATTTTTCCTAGATCAGCACACACAGTTGGTGAGGGTATGATGTTGTATGTGCATTAAAATATTCCAAAAGAAAGTACTAATTCATGCCGGAATGTCCCAGTATGGTAGTGTTTGTTTGTTTGTTTGTTTTTGTACATTAAAAGATGTTATTGGTGGATCATGCAAATGTAGGGCCTAAAATAAAATTTTGTTTATGAATCAAAGGCTTGGATGTGTTTCATACCTAGCCTCAGATATGATGGAGCGAAAACAGGACATACTGTAGGTTTGAATGATTCAATAAATCATCAATTTTAGTTGTAATCTGCAACTGGGCGAATCTCCAACTCTGGCCTTCGATAAGTAAAATATTGATGAACCCGGATAATATATTTTGGGAGGTGAAAAAGGTAGGAAAAAAATCATTTGTGTTGTGGACAATAACTTGCGATTTTCATCTCTATGCATTTTATTTAGTTGTACATTTTTGAGTCAAGAATTTTAGGGCGTAAGGTGTTAAAATCAAATTACAGGAGTGTTGGAAAGCACGTTCGTTCCTGTTTGGCGTGGTTGTCACGGTGTCCCTAATGAACTGCCCGGCTCGTGTTGTGACGTGATTGGTCGTGGGCGCGTCACGTGGGTTTTCCTCGCCTGCCATTGTCTGTCGTCATCCTCATTAGGGCGTGTGCTGGAGCTGCTGCTGTTGACCCGGGCGTTTTGTCCTCCTGCCAGCCGGGATGCGGAGCCTACGTCGCGGCTACAACCGCGCGCCTTCACCGTGACGTGCGCGGATGAATCGAAGCGTGAAAAAAAAAGACAAAGAGAGAGAGAGGGGCGCGGTCCTCTGTATTTTTAGCCATGTCCAACAAGGGGAAGGCGTGCGAGTCGGTCCGGGTGGTGGTCCGCTGCCGTCCGCCCAGCAACAAGGAGGCGACGGCCGATAAGGCGAGCTCCATCCTGGAAGTGGACGCTGAGTTGGGCCGCATCTGCGTCCGTAACCCGAGCGCTCTACCCGGCGAGCCTGCCAAGGAGTTCACCTTCCACTCGGTCTTCGGCTGGGGCTCCACCCAGTGCGAGGTGTACGACGACGCCGTCAGGCCCCTGGTGGACTCGGTTCTGCTGGGCTTCAATGGCACGGTTTTCGCCTACGGCCAGACCGGAACGGGGAAGACGTGGACCATGAGGGGCGTGCCGGCCGATACGGAGAAGCGGGGCGTCATCCCCAACGCCTTCCATCACATCTTCGCACACATCTCGCGCAGCCGGGGACAAAAGTACCTGGTGCGGTCTTCTTACTTGGAGATCTACCAAGAAGAGATCCGGGACCTGCTCAGTAAGGATACTTGGAAAAAAATATTACACATGGTGCAGCAACACATGTAGACAATATAACAATACTTAGAGGCATATATTTTTTATCTGCTATGACAGGGAAGTAAATGATTCCGAACACAGTGACTGCGTTGTTTTTATAGAGTGGACCAGTTCCTTTCAAGAGTCCACTGGAAATATCTCTGTAGTAGTTAGGGGGACAAACCAATAAATGTAGCTGTGACAAATCAAGGTAATTTTTTTTTCTCCAGTGGAACGCGGCAGGAAACTGGAGCTGAAGGAGAGTCCTGAGGAAGGCATCTACGTCAAGGACCTGTCCTGGGTGGTCACCAAGGACCCAGCAGAGATGCACCACCTGCTGACGCTAGGCGACCGTTGCCGCTCGGTGGGCTCTACCGACGCCAACCGCTGCAGCTCACGCTCGCACGCCATCTTCGCTGTGACGGTGGAATGCGGGTCCGAGTCTGAGGACCCGGTACGCGTGGGGCGCCTCAACATGGTGGATCTGGCCGGGAGCGAGCGCCAAAGCCGGACCGGCGCCACGGGCGGCCGCCTGCGCGAGGCAGCCAAGATCAACCTGTCGCTGTCCGCCCTGGGGAACGTCATCTCGGCGCTGGCGGACGACAAGGGGGGCCACGTACCCTACAGGGACTCCAAACTCACCCGGCTCCTGCGGGATTCACTGGGCGGCAACTCCAAGACGGTCATGATCGCCACGGTGGGGCCCTCGGAGCGGGACCGGCACGAGTCCCTGGCCACCCTGCGGTACGCCGGCCGGGCCAAGAACATCAAGAACAAGCCCCGCGTCAACGAGGACCCCGAAGCTGCCCTCCTCAGGGACTTCCAGAGGGAGATCGCCAGGCTCAAGGCCCTCCTGGAGGAGCGAGGCGCCCTGGCCAGGGAGCGACGACAGCGGCGGCGGGACAGCAAGAGACTCAGCAGGGACCTCGCGCAACTGTGGAAGGATGATGAGGGAGAAGCTGGCGAGGGGCCCCCAATGAAGTGGCGCCACTCCAGCGGGAAAATGGATGATGGCCAGTGGGATCAGGAGGCCGTGGAGAAGATCGTTGAGAAGTACAAGGTAGACTGAAGAAAGGATGGCTAAAATCCACCATTGATTTACCCGAAAATGATTCGTAGTTGCACCAGGTGGCATCTATATTGGGGTCATAAAGCATCAACATCATACATCTCGCATGTACAGTCGTCATTCATCTTATCGCAGTTCACTTTAAAATATGAATCTTTTGTTTTGGAAAATCTTTTTTTTTTTTTGGCGGGCGGTTGTTTTGTTTTAATAACCGTTCTAATTTTCAGTTTTATGGAATGATTTTTTTCTGTTTTCTGAGTATTTCATTTCCCTTTCTTTTCGGGTATTCAAAAATTTTCAGAAAACCAGTAAAAAAAAAAAAATTTTTAATACAGGAAAAAAATAAAAAAATAGCAGGAAAAACTGAAATATTAAATAAAACAGAAAATAAAGCAATTATTCTAGAATACAAAAAACAACTGTAGGGTTTTTTTTTGGTTCCCCAATTATTATTATATTCATATCTTCCCCCTCCTTTTTTTTTTTTTTGAGTATCACTGTTTGTGTTGCCCCAAGAGTAACTTTCGGATGTGTTTGTGGTCAGGCCATGGAGAGCAAATTACTAGAGGGAGGCAAGACCATCATGGATCACACCAACGAGCAGCAGAAGTTACTGGAACAGAAGCGTCAGGAGATCGCCGAGCAGGTGAGAAAACTTTTCATTCCAACGTCGGCCGGCGACTGGAGCGAGTGACCGTCCCAGCGTTTTTCCGAAGATCCGCCGGGAGCGGGAAATGCAGCAGCAGGTGACGCTTCAGGACGAGGAGACTCTGGAGATGAGGGAGACCTTCTCCTCGCTGCAGCAGGAAGTGGAGATGAAGACCAAGAAGCTGAGGAAGGTCAGAACGCTCGTGAACCGCCAGGTGGGCTCAGCGGGAGACGTCATTCGCGAGATGATTGAAGTCTGTACAAGGCAAAAAGTCGTTGTACTCAGGAGGGCTGGAAGTTACGTGCCAGAAAAATAATGCCCCAAAAAAGTTTTTTCTCGAGAAAACACTGTTTTTCCTTTAAAATTTATTTTTCATGAAAATATATTTATATCCAACAACACACTCCTTGTGTCCTCTAAAGATTACCAAATGTATCACATTTTATTGAGGGTTTTTTTTTTTTCACTCCAAAATATACAGCATTTTTCCCCCCACAAATGTAACATTTTCCCTCCAAAAATGAACATTCCTTTCCTTGTTTTTCCCCATCCAGATTCCATTGGTTGATTTCGTGCCTACTGTCAATGCGGGTCTTTTACTTTACGTTTATGTTGTCTCGTGTGGCGCCCGCCTTTTTAGCTGTACGCTAAACTGCAGCTGGTTTGGGCCGAGATGCGCGACGTGATGGACGAGCATGTGGCAACCCGGCAGGAACTCGAGCAGACGCAGGATGAACTCACCCGAGAGCTCAAGTACAAGTGAGAACAGTCTTGTCTTGTCGCCGTGAAATGAGCACAACCTCATCTGTAGTGTGTATAGTAAAAAAATATGGCCGTGCATATTTTCAGATCCCTCCTGATGGAGAATTTCATCCCTCCTGCTGAAAAGAAGAAGATGATCCACAGACTTCACTTTGACGACGAGGAGGATCAGTGGGGGCTTATGTCGGTCATCCCGGCGGAAAGGTACAATCGGGGATAAAAAACAAAAACATCCTGTGCTGGATGCAGATGCGGATGCGACCGTGCTGGATGCGGATGCGACTGTGCTGGATGCATGGAACGATTTAAACTGTGTTATGGGGAAAAAAAACAAAAACATGATTTGCCCGTGCTGGTTGTGACAGCGCCAGTTGCAAATTGTGACTCCATAATAAGGATCGTATGACTTAAAAATAAAACATGATAACATTTTGGGACGGTTTGTATGATTGTGTTGTGGGGGGAAAAAACTGCAGAGGGAGGGGCATTGACTTGCTCGCCCCCATGTGTATGCTAGCACGGCCACTCGGGTGAAGCGAAGACCTCTCTCTGCCGTGGGATACAAGCGTCCAATCAGCCAATACGCCCAAGCTGCCGTCGCTACGGCAACCGGGGCCCCGTCCAGATATCAGGTCAGCGCCCGCAGTGACAAAATATGCAGGATAATGTCATATGACGGCACCTTGAGATACAAGTTTCATTTGTTCCACGACACTCGTATCGGCCATGATTCCGTTCAATGCTTCCCCACAAAAAAAAAAAAAAACAATTTTGGTCATATGTATTGTAATGAGAAAAAAAACAGTCCGTGTTATTGTACTTCCTGAAAACATACAGTCGTGACTTCAGTTCAATGGACATTTTGCTGCTCCTTTTGGTGTGTGCAGGCTGAAAACATCATGCTCCTGGAGCTGGACGTGTCTCCGCCCAGCATGTTCACCCTCAACCTTCACGGGTCTCGACTGGAGAGGGTCTTTTCGCCCAGCTTGATGCCGGACCCCCGCTCAGACGTCGTCATGCGGGAAAGGACCCGGTCGTCGGCGCGGCTCAGGAAGTCGCGATCCTGGTGAGACCAGTGTTCCGAATGGTTCCTGTGAAATAAGCAGAATGATCAAAGAAGTTGGTATGAAATGACAATAAAAAATAGACAAAATACCTCATTATTGAAAAGAATTGGTCAGTTCATTGGAATGAAATAATTATACATTTTAAAATATAATGAATGATGATTAATTTATTTTTGACATTAAATATTTCACATATTTTACATCCATGCATTTTTATTTTTTTTTTGCAACTCATCGACAAACGACCTGACCATTTTTTGGGGAAATCAAACATGGTCCTTTAGCACAACACTTTCCTCGTGTAATTCCAGACAATATTTTTTTTGAGCGTTCCAGGTATCAGGCTCCACAAGCAGCGTGCGTTTCAGCATCCGTGTCATCCACCGCTTTGACGTCACTCTCTCAGGGTCTGGGTCACAGACCCAGACCGTCCTCGGCCGCCTGTGTCGCACCCGAAGCGTCTCTTCGAACCAGCCCCTGAGTAGGACATGGCACCGGACTGCCAAAGTCACTTGGCGTGGGACAACGATGCCACTAAGCATGAGGACCTGCTACAGTAACTGCTGCTTTCCAGCAAAGCCGATGTCAGCAAAAAGCACAGCCAACGCTTTCATGTTTGAGCATTTCATTTGCATTTTTGGGGAGTATTGGTGGTGGTGACATGTTTCGCTTGCTACTGTAACTGTGAGGAAAATATGGTTTACATGAGAAAGGCTTGCACAGGCTATTTAGCTGCCTTATTTTTTTACATTGACGACATTGTGACAAGTGAATTGAATGTACTGTGCTTCAATGTGAAAATAAAGATTTTGGGGCCGGGGGAAAACAGCACTTTTTCAAATGTGCTTTCAATTAAAAAATAAATCAATACAGTATTGTAAAAAATGATTTTTTTTGAAATGCCAAAATAATACACACACAAATAGATATACTGTACATACTGTACATATACAATACATATGTCACACACATTCCAGAAGTTTATATGTAGGGCAAATACTTATTTTTATTGTATTTTTATTCAGTGAGCGATTGATACAGTTGATAAGATTCTGAATCATTATAAAAAATAAATTCAATTTATTTCGCAGTGGTTATTTTACCGTGACCGACTACTCTCGTTGCTATCTTTATTTTACCCGCAAATCTCGCGCGAGCAGGTGTCCAAAGTGACAGCTGTACAGTATGATGACGTCACAGCGACGGCGGCGGTCACGTGATTCCACCCCTCTCGCCTCTTTTACAGTAAAATCCAACATGGCGAACATAGCAGGGCCTACGCGGCGATGGCGGCGACATTATCTCACTTGAAGACGAGCGTTGCACAACAACAACAACGACGACGAGGACGACGATGAGGGAGCGACAGAAAAAGAAGAAAGGAAGGACGTGGGCGGAAGCCGCGAAGACGGTACTAATATGACATGCGTGGCCCTCCAACGCACCCACTTGAGTGACACTTGTGATACAACGTTCACGCACTGCAGGGCCCTTGTGTGTGATATTTGCCGGCTGTCACCATAGACTCGGTCAATAAAGTTGTTCGTTCACGTAACGCGAACTACGTTCGTGTGTGGAGGACTTGAGTCAACTTACGGCGCGAGGGGCGCGGGAGCTAACCCAGCTAGCCTCGTAAGCTACAACGAAGTTTTGTCACGTGAACACGTCACAAAAACACATTAAAACACACTTTCATGTCTAATTTAATGCTGGCTATGTCCTTGTTTTGAACGCAATAGTGACACAAGATCCCCGCAACATTGCTCTCGACAGTTAGCTTGGTGTGCTAATGAAGTCAATAAACAGCTGTTTACATTTCGTGTCGGACTTTCTGAGTGTTCGATCAAGTTATGCTCAAGTACTAGACACTAGATTTGCAAAGTCAAAATCTCGGTTGCACAGACCGTTAAAGTTAGATTTTTGCATGATGCCAAACAATATGACATCACCCACAGTAGAGAGAAATTCAAACAAGTGAATTGATTGTTCATCATCACGTGATCGATCGTCGCTTGTCTGCCATGGAGGTGTCGAAAGATTAGTGGTCCAGAGCCAACTCTTCTAGCTTGTCCTTTTTCGCGTTAGATGTGCTAAAATGAGTCTTATAAAATCGACAGAATATAAAGAAGCGTTAAGGCAAAGCCGACAGACAAAGTGGGCATTTTAAACAACTAGAATCCTGATACAATTTAAATATAAATGTTACGGGATTAAATGTTCCGATTTTTTTAAGTAATTGAGTGGGAATGCGCAAAACGAAAACTAATTATGTAATTTATGCCCCATTCCATTTGTTATTTTGCGAATACAGTATTGAGAGGAGACCCACCGTGACTTGACGTCATATGAAAGCGTCTGGCTCAGAACTGTCAATAAAAGTGATCGTGGACAGATTCCTGATCAAGCTTTCGTATTTCGAAGAACTCTGGTCACGATTGTGCATGCCGACCCGCCATGAAAAGGAGATGGCAAAGAAAATTGTGTTTGTTTAGAATACTGTCGGAGATCTGGAGACCACCGCAATGTTCTCCGTCAGTCTGGGAACATAGGCGTGTTCCAGCGTCAATATTCGCTTCTTCTATTAATTTTAGAAATATTTTAATTTTCTTCATGCCCCCAAACATACCCTGCTTTATTCGTCCGCCGCCACTTTTTATTGTGATTTTTTTTTTTTGTCTGTCACTTTGCTTTGTCTACAATATCTGTGACGTTATATCCGATCACCACGTTCTACGTGGTATCCGGTCCTCGAGTTGCAACGGGCGCCAGAGCTGACCCAGCTGTCCAATTTATAAACATTACCGTTTATAAATGTTCATTTAAATCTACATCACATTATCGATGCTTTACTACTGTTTTCAGGTGCTGGAGAAATACCCTAACACCCCCATGAGCCATAAAGAAATCTTGCAGGTGATCCAAAGAGAACGACTCAAAGAGATAAGGTAAAAACAAAACAAAATACAACAACAACAAAACACACAATTTCTGTTTTCACCACTGTCTCCTATATCGTCACGTCATCTTATTGCTTACATTTCCTGTCATCTCCAATACTCTCCTAATTGTTTTCATTTCTTTTTTTTTCTGTATCATTGTCACTGTTTTCATCTAGAAGGTAAGAACAAGCTTGACCTCACCACCCCACTCACCCACATATCTAACAAACTCACTCTTTGGGATTACTTTTACTAACATGAATGTGTCCTGTCTTTGATTGGACGAAGAACCACAACGTTAATTCATAAAACAAATTGTGCCAGCCTGGTTTTTTTTCAGTTGGCCGTTGTAGCTGATGCATTGTACTAGGTTAAAAAAAACCTTGAAACCATGAAGCAGAGTTTAAACATTTAATTCAGTGACTTTTTTAAATACTACCACAAGATGGAGCCTGCGTAACACTCGCGGCCATTAAACCCACTTCAAGGAAAAGCCAAACACTTGGGAAGTAAATTCTTCTGGTAGTTCGAATAAAGTAAATTGTCAACTCATCTATCATGGTAGCATTTTGTTTTCTTAATACCATAATTGCTGAAGCCATTTTCTAAAAGATGTTTGGAAAACCAGAAATAAAACCACAACAAATTAAGCAAACAAGAGTCCAGTTGCCTTGAATCAACCTTTGTGGATTATCATGACCTGCAAGATTGATAATCTACGCAGACATTAAAGGAAAACAATATTTTAGTGAGCATGTTGCAGGGTTATAATAGTTTGGGATTTTTCATGATCATTTTTATTTTGTTTGACTTCAAAGAAAATCAGTTTGAGTTTAGTTTTTTGTGCAAGTTTGTTGATGTTCATTAGTTTAGTTTTAAAAAATGCTTTGTTTTTTTCTGAACAACACTGAGTATTTGTTGAGTGCAAGAAAAAAAAAGGTCATGAAGTATTGTGTAATAAAATAAACTGCAATTTCCAAATAACTGTTCAACATTGCTTCTGTATGGCTGAACGGTTAATACTGAAATAAATACATTTAAAATGAACCCCGCAAGTATGATGACAAAATGAAAACAAATTACATTTTAGCTGCAATTATAGTTAGTTTTTGATAATTTTGCAAACATAAAATGTATTTTCATTTTTTTAAACACGTTTTTATTTTATATCATTAACCAATTTTTTTTTTCAATTTTAGTTTTATTGTTAGCCAAAATAATAAAGTTATGTGTTGCTCTTGTAGCAGTGTGCTAAAAACAATTAAGTGAGCTCACGAACACGGCTGACAATTTCCTCCCTCCTCATTGACGGACGCAGCGGAACGTCACCGTTAGCATGTCTGAATGCCATGTTGCACACAAACTCCCGCGGCGAGGAGGGCATCTTCTATAAAGTTCCTGGCAGGATGGGTGTCTACACCTTGAAGGTCAGTTTGAACAACTGGACACAAGCAGAGAAAAATAAAATAAAATAAAATCAGCGGGCCGCAACTAACTTGTGTGTTTTTGAAGAAGGACATCTCCGAGGTGGCCACCGAGTTGTCGGAGGAAGAATCCGAAGAGAGCACCGACAACCTGTCCGACTCGCGAAGCTCGGAAAACAACAGCGGCCCTCGGGAAGGCAGGAGGAGACGCTGGATGCGACCAGGTAACGATGCGCAGTCCGAAGAGCCATTCAACTGACACCGACATAATCACCTGAGTTTCGAGGCAACTTGATCAAAAGTTTGGAGTCGTGCGAAAGTTGGAAGGCGGTCCCAGACATGGAGTGCACTTGAGCCCTTGTTGTTTGTGGGGCAGCACTAGCAAACAATTGATCCATACCGTTGTCATTCTTATCGCTTTTCATCTTTTAATTACTTAATGTACGCCAAATTATGATCCCAAAACACTCTTGAGGCTATTTTGTTGGCCTACGCACGATCGACATTAGGGTTGTAACAATACAGCAAAATAAAGCTACGACTGGTATCTCAATTACTTACATATCGATCGATATATGATATTATATATATATAAACTGAAATATTTTTCAATAGTGGCTGTATTGACAAAAAAAAAAAGACGCTGTAAATTCAGTTGTGTTTGAAATGTAAATGGCGGCATTTCTATGTTCTACTGGATTTACTAGAAAACAGGTCTCCCGGGATTATTCCGGACAATGGTCCCACTGAGCATTTTTACTTATCATTACTCTCAGCGGGGTAATCCCATCGGCGAGTCTTTTGTGCTCCCGCCGTGGTTTCGGTTTCATCCAAACAAAAGAGCGCCGCGCTTTACCGTGGGCGCGCCGCCCTCAGGAAGTGTATTTTGTAACATCTGCGTTTTGTGTCTCAACAGTTCCCTCCAAGCTGCTGTCGCAGCAGCAGCCGACGTCGCCGCAGCCCCGCTGCTCGTCTCCGTCCGTCGCCGCCGCCGCCAAGCTCATCTCGCCCTCGCAAAAGCACAGCAAGAAAGCCCTCAAACAGGTAAGTGTGTGTTGGACACGATTCGAGTGTTTAGTGCACCCGACGATGGGAGTCAAGGGCGGTTGAAGCCTCTTGAAAACTGTTGCTTTTTTTTTTTTTTTTTTTTTTGGGAGGTGATGTTATTATTGCTGTTATTGTTATCGCTGTAGCAGCAGCAGCAAAAACACGCTAATATCCAGAGGTGAGCATTCAAAACTGTGTGAGTCTGTAAGTGAGCTTTCGTTAGTGTTTTGGGCCCGCCCAGCCGGTCAAAGTCAACCATACGGCATCGAGAACAGGTTTACTGGTACCACGTCACATGCTGCTGCCACACACCTGACACGCAGCCAAATAAAAAAAATAAATAAAAGAGTGTTTATCACCTTTTGGTCCCACAGAGCCCAATGAGATGTGTCCGCGTTGTTTTTATTTCACCCATCGCCGCGCTGTATGTGTGTGGGTGTCTGTTGTTTTTATTGTCGTTTTTCATTATTTGACTCCGGGTCAGCTTGTGCAGCGCCCGAGTGTGACGGAGAAATTATATTATCAATTCCGCTTTGAAAACCACAGACGAGGGACGAACCGTCCCCAAATGCGTCGGCCTGAAATACTGACGCAAACTTAGCGACGGACCGACGATGCCCACCTCTTCTGTGATCACACCTTCAAACATTCAGTGTTTTTTTATTGAAATGGCCCCGGGATAGGCGAAGTTGATCAACTCCTGCAGACACTGCAATGTTCAATCAATATTTACACTTTGCTTGTGGTTCTTAAAGCCAGAAAAAAGTCATCTTTTACTGGCTTATATCATCTTAACATTGAAACTTATCCGTGAGGGAAGCCAAAAAAAACCCCACAAAAAAAAACAGTCGAGCTTTACTGCGCATGTCCTAATCCACCCAATCGGCATTTTTCTCTCTGACACTTTTGTGTGTGTGTGCGTGTGTGAGTGTGTGTGTTTCATAATGAGGTTTCACTCGACGGTGCAGATCGTAATTTACTCCATCTGTGCTGCTGAGGACATTTTCGCTCCAACTCGTGCAGTTTACACGTTGCGCGTTACGTAACCCCTGCTCTTCATTTTGCTGTTATTCAAAACGAGGCGAGCAGCCAGGGGGTCTGATTCATTGCCTGTTACGCCCGCTGACACATTATCGCAGGTTATTATCGTGATTCACGACTTGACTCTCGGCTCGCAGGCCTTGAAGCAGCAGCAACAGCGGAACCAACGCAGGCAGGCGGCGATGCCAACCACTTCCAGTTCCAGGCTGCTGCTGAAGACCATCAAAGACATGGCCGACAACATCGGCGCCAAGACCGGTGGGTGTCTGCGAAGAACCGCCCGTGTTTATCGCCCACTCTCAAAAGGGTATCTTGTTGCTAACGAATGTCACCGACAGATCTTTGCCTCCCCGTCGGACCCAGGAAGGTTTCTCAGCGCTCAGGTCGTCTCAGTGCAGGTAACGTCTGACGAATTAAACTCGCAAACTTTACATGGACCTGAAAATACGCCGCCGTAGTCAAGGAAATCTGTCGTAAACTGAGAACCCCGTTTGAAATAGATGCCCCCCCGACCCCCACCCCCTCTGCCTTCTACAGGGCACCTAAAACGTAACAGATGCAAAATCGATGTCGAGACTCCTGACTCCATTTTGGTCAACACCAACCTACGGGCCATCATCAACAAGCACACCTTCTCCGTCCTGCCGCCGGCCTGCCAGCAGAGGCTGCTGCGACTTCTTCCCCAAGTGGACCAGCAGGTGCCTCGGATCTTACTACGCGGTAGCGGGTTTCTGATTACTGACGCGCGGCTCTTCCCGACCAGGCCTGCACGGACGGTCTCCTCAAGGTGACGAGTTCGGCTTTGAACAATGAATTCTTCACGTCGGCGGCGCAGTCGTGGAAGGAACGGCTGGCTGAAGGTCAGCGCAGCTGCTCCTGACCGAAAATGACAGCATCCCGTTTGTCTTCCAAGGATGGTCACCTCACTTTTTTTTTTTTCTTCTCGGCAGGTGAATTCACTCCAGAGTTGCAGCTGCGAATGCGCCAGGAAATCGAGAAGGAGAAGAAAGTTGAGCACTGGAAAGAGGTCTTCTTTGAGACCTATTATGGTGAAAAGTAGGTTGACTGGAGATTAAAAGGAAGGGGATTTTTTTTTCTCTATTCCCCGTAGCAGAAATGGAGGGCTCAAGCCACTCGAGTTGACTCGAGTCGGACTTAGAGGAATTTGGCCACTTTCGGACTTCTAAAACTACGTGAAAGTCCCCACTTGACACTGAAATCACATGACTTGACAAGTCTTGCTTGCTTCCGTTTGAAAATATGCATTTTCAAGGTAATGACATCCTTGGGCGGATATTAGCTCTTTTTTTAAAAAATGGCCAAAAAAAATTATGAAACGCATTACAACATAAAACAAAGATAATGCAATCCAAACCTAAAAAAAGGTTTTGGTTTATACTGTTTTTACTGAAGCCACAGTCATATCGTTATCTAGATATCTGGCAAAAAACATTGAGAGGTGAGATTTTGGCCATATGGCACTGCCGGAGTTGGAAAACGTATGATTTGCTTACCCCAAGTAATGATGTGACTTGTTTTGAAATTTCCGATGTGGTTTTTGAAAAATTTCCTTGCCCTCTTAGGAGATTTAGATCAGGGGATGTCGTTCGTATTTCTCGACTTTGAGCCTCGAACCCCTTTGAGACTGTTTTCTGAAAGGGCGATATAAATAAATTTGACTTGACTTGAAATTTAGTAGGACCTCAACTTGCTTGATTCTTGTAACAGTGTTTTTGGATGTGCTTGGAACTCACACCCACCCGAGACCTGAAGTGGTTTTATTATTTATGCCTCCCCTTTCTTCTTTCCCTGTGTAGTTCTGGGCTGAGTCTTGAGGAATCCAAAGAGCTGACTAAAGCCGATCTAAAATGGGAACCGAAGCCTCGTCAGCCAAGAGCGTTGGAGGAAGCGAAGGGCACCAAGGACCGCAGTCGGACCGACAAAGACTTCAAGTCCACACCGTCGCAGGAGAAGGCACGACCTCTTCCGAAAGAATCTCTGTCCGTCCCAGAGCTGATGAAGACCAGGCGCTCTCAGCAAGCCGAGGATTGTCAGATGCCCGTTCCGACCTTGACACCGGAACCCAGGGAGCACGATGAGCGCGTCACCGCAGAGACACGGACAGAGCCGAGTGTGAAAGAGGATAAAACGCAACTCGCCCGGTCTCCCGTCAAGACAAGCCCGCTTCCAGAATCCGGTATGGAGGTAAAAGAGGGTCCACCGACGTCTGGGGTGAAGCCTTCTGAAGAGATGAAGGCCATGCCGGAGGGCGCTTCAGAACAGCAGAAAAGAAAGCCTCCCGGCGAGACAGAGGATGAGGCCACGCCGGACAAAAGACAGCGGGTATCCTCGGTTTCCTCAGTGTCCTCCATCTCCTCCGTGTCTCCTCCGGCTTCATCCATACCCAGCCCGGCCACGCCCACTTCGGCTGCCAACCAGAGAGTCCTGCCAGGCAAGGTAGGAAGATGTCTCATTGGGTCAGTTTAGCAGCAGAGGTTGCCGTCGTCCACGCCAGTCGACTTGACTACTCCTCAATGATGTTCACGGCAGAGCCGTTTGCAGCAGGAATGCGCTGAGCTCAATGAAGACCGTCACCTTAGGCCAGGGGTGTCCAAACTCTGTCCTCACGGACCGCCGTCCTGCCTGTTTTCCAGCTCTCCCAGGAGCAACACACCTGATTCAAATAGTCAGGAATGTTCGAATGCTGCTTCAGAGCTGGCTGATGAGCTGATCATCTGAATCAGGTGAAAACAGAGCTGGAAAACAAGCAGGACGGTGGCCCTCCAGGCCCGGAGCTGGACATGCCTGCCTTAGGTGATCGGAGTTGTTTCTGAATGTGCAGCCTTGCGAAACAGAGTTGCTTTTGGCATCAATTCAGTTTTTGAGCAATACGTTGGCGATGAATGTCGATTAAAAAAAAAATTTTTTTTATGATATTAGTGGGCTGATAAAAAATATTCATGACATCATCAGCAAGTCGTCGACGTCAACTTGACGATAATCGCCTTAATGCGTACTCAAAAAGAAACCAATCGCAACGCCGCTCAAGTGTATATCTAGAGCACTTTAAAACAACTACCGCTGGATACAAAGTGGATCACATATCATGTGTACAACAATAAACACTAAAACAATAAATTAATAACAAAGACAGTAGAAAGCACAAAAACAGTCAAACTAAAATCAAGTCTGAGTCATCCTGGGTCAAAAGCCAAAGAATAGTAATGGCTTTTGAGACGAGTGTCAAAGATGGGCAGCGAGGGGGCTTGCCCAATGTTCAGTGGGATGTCATTCCAAAGAGAGGGACCAGCAACGGGAAAGCCTCAATCCCCTCCGAACCTCCGCTTAGTTCTTGGTACCTCTAATAGTGTCCGGTCCCTGGGTTTCAGGCACCAGCCATGCGTGTAGGGGCTCAAAGAGGTAAGGTGGAGCGAGGCCATTTCAAGATTTGAAAACAAATAATCGGATCTTAATAAGAACTCTAAAATGTATTGGAGCCAATGAAGGGATGCCCGAGTAGGAGTTATGCGGTCCTTCTTATGAGTACCAGTCAAGAGGCGAGCAGCAGCATTTTGGACCAACTGGAGACATTTCATGGAGGATCGCTGACTCCAAAGTCAAGTGCATTACAGTCATCCAGCTGGGATGTGACGAAGGCATTAATGACTGTTTCACAGAGCTCATGGGAAGGGAGAGGTTTTACTTGAGCCAGCTGCCTAAGATGAAAGACGATGGATTTGACAGCAGCACCAATTTGCTGGTCCAATTTCAAATCACTGTCCAGTTTAAGATCCAAGTTTGAGACTGTTGGCTTAAGATTTCTGAATCTGTATCTGAAGTTGTACTGCCCCGGTGAGGTGGTACAGGCCAGACCAGTTCACCACAATTTCAACTAACCGTAAGAACGCAGTGTGGCCAAACCATCCGCGGTGCCAAATCGCTGCACAAGCCTGCCGATTTTGAACATCTCAACACATTTGCATCTGTAAAAATAGCACCAGATTCAGGTGACTTCCAGTTTGGCTCTCATTCCGTTTCACTCTGCCCCGGTGAGGTGGTACAGGCCAGACCAGTTCACCACAATTTCAACTAACCGTAAGAACGCAGTGTGGCCAAACCATCCGCGGTGCCAAATCGCTGCACAAGCCTGCCGATTTTGAACATCTCAACACATTTGCATCTGTAAAAATAGCACCAGATTCAGGTGACTTCCAGTTTGGCTCTCATTCCGTTTCACGCCGCCGTCTACGGAGTCTGAAGCTGAATTCAGTGTTGACCATGCACGCTAAGATATGTCTCCGAAAATCGTGAACAGGTTTCACACTGGCAATTGTTTTCTGAACACATGGGGGAAGGAAGAATAATTCACACCACAGGATTAGCTTTTCCTCGATGTCTGACAGCCTTGAAGGGAAAATGCTCCAATTTGGCTGAACAATTAATTGTCTGTGTGTGTGTGTGTGTGTGTGCGCGTGTGCATGTGTGTGTGTGTATATACCCTGCTTCAATGGAAACGCGACTTACAGTAGATCACAGTCTCAGCACCCAGGGCCTCATTGGAATGTTTCTCCCAGTGTGTTCTACTCATCTCTCTTCCTCTCGGCAGCTATTCAATAAAGCCACTTGATATATGCCTTTGCAATGGAGACTGCAACTGTTGTAAACTTGAACGTAAAGCAGCCACAATGGAGGGCCGTGGCAGCGCGTAAATCTTCCCACTCTTCATTTTATCAGCATTCGTTTTATTGTGTTCTCGACAAAGAAAACACACACTTGTACAGAACAAAGCAGAAGGCCAACACCGAACCAAAGAGCCAAATATCGCAAAATCTTCCTTAGGGCGGCGCTGTGGTCAACTGGTTAGCACGTCCGTCTCACAGTGCGGAGGTACAGTTTTCGATTCCGGCCCCGAACTTCCTGTGTAGAGTTTGCATGATCTCCTCGTGCCTCTGCGGGTTTTCTCCGGGTACTCCCGTTTCCTCCCGCATTCCAAAAACATGCAGTTTAGTGGAAACACTCAAAAGTTTTGTGATTGTGAGCACGAATGGTTGTTTGTCTGTGGCCGCCCCCCTCCCCTCCCCCAAAAAAACTTGTTCCCCAGGGTTACACTTGCACCTCCAGGCATTGCTCCACCCCAGCGGCACTTTTTGAGAAGGACTGATCTACGCTCACTTTCTTGCTTCCTTTCAGATTCCAGGATCACGCATTTTCCCCATCCCCGTGTCCCCAAGCCACGGGTCGCCATGGATGCCTCTCCCTGCCCCCACGAGCAGCCCGGCTCGTACCGGCGCTCGCACTTTAGCGGACATCAAAGCCAAAGCTCAGCTCGCGCGAGCGCAACGAGTAGCAGCAGCAGCGGCGGCGGCGGCGGCGGCAGCAGCAGCAGCGGCGGCGGCCGCAGCAGCCTCCGGTGGTGCTCTGGCCGGGTCCGGGCAAGGCGCGGGTAGCGCCGAGTCGACAAAACCCTCTCCGAGTCCGTGTCCGACATCCCCACACGCCGGGTTACCGCTCAATACCACCAGCACACCTCCATCTCGGCCACAGGACTTCCTCGGTCCACTTAGTCCAAGGCACTTCAACATTCAGGATGCGAGAACAGCAAATGTGCGACCTTCTAGCACTTGTTCAGACTCTGTACTTGGGTGTCAGGAAACTCATTCTGGATCAACCCGGACCAGCTCCTGTATCCCTGCAAACAACCCATTGGTCACCAGGCTCCTGCAGGGAAAGGAAGTCCCCTTGGAGCAGATCCTCCCAAAACCGCTCACCAAGGTGGAGGTCAAGATGTCAAGTGTACACTCCAGCAAGGGGAAGCCAGCTCCTTCGGCCTCCGGCGGCGTTCCGGAGCACCACCAGTCCAATACCTCTGGCTGGGGCTTCTCCGACGACGGCAGGCACCACAAGGAACCTCTTGACAAAGACACTCAGGAACAGATCCTGCAGACTCTGATGGAGAAGAAAATACCGCAGCGACAAGGCCATCGAGCGGCGAGCGGTGACGAACATCAGGGCCGACCATGGATATCCGCCGGTTTCTTGTGCCGCAAGAGGACGCAGAGGCCCGCCATGTCGGGACACTACCTCCTCAACGTGTCCACGTACGGCCGAGGGTCGGAGAGCAAGCGCTCTCAGCAGGCCGCTATCCCGAATGTGACCGCTGTGAAAAGAGAAACGGCGGATGGCCAGGAGGCGGCGCGTGAGGGAACGTTTGAGTTCAAAATGGAGCTGCAAGGATCATCCGTAAGCAAGTGTGAGCAAGCGGAGAGCCTTCTACTTGGTGCCGGCGTTAAAACCGACCCGGGATTTGAGAAAAGTGCGACGGATGAGAAAACCCCAGGGCATAAGCAACTCTGCAATCAAGGAAAACCCGAGCCATATCTTCCGCCGAAGGACTGCAGTCACCAGCGACCGTCTGCCTTCCCAACCCCAAGGATGTCCATCCATCAAGAATCGGTTTCGCCCCGTTACGGCGGAACCATCAGCGTGTCCGTACCGCACACTTTGAACCGCAACGCCGCCGTCGGCAGCGCCACCATGCCGGACGCCGGGAGCGTCATGTCTTTCTCGGTGACCGTCACCACCATTCCTGCCGCCGCCGGCCCCCTGGACTCCGGCGACCGGAGCGCGCCACCGGCGGAACCGTCCTTCATGGAGGCCGCTGGCATGGAAGAGGCGCAGTCCAAGTGCTACTGTCGGCTGAAAGCCATGATCATGTGCAAAGGGTGCGGGGCCTTCTGTCACGACGACTGCATCGGACCCTCGGAGCTGTGCGTCTCGTGTCTGGTGGTACGATGACACCCGGATCGACTCGTGCCTGGGCGGTCGCGAGATTTACACTGGATGGTCTTTTACGGGCTGCGCGGCGGCCGAGCGGTTAGCACATCTGCCTCACATTTCGGAAGGTCGGGATCTTGGCCCTGTCTCTTTCCTACGTGGAGTTTGCTCATTTCCCCTGTGGTTGAGTGGGTTTTTTGCCGGTTCCTTCAGCTTCCTCCTGCGTTCCGTGAACATACGTTCGGTTCATTGAAGACTCTAAATCGCAGGTCTCAAACACGGTCCTGAACGTTTTTAGATATTTGCCTCTTCCCACGCGTCCGATTCAAAAGATCAGTTCATCGGCAAGCTCTGTCGGAGCCTGAGAACAATCCAGATCGTTTGAATCGGGTGTGTTGGAGGAGTAGGAAAATCAAACATGCGGCATCGAGGCCTTCCAGGACCAGAGTTTAACGCCTGTTTCGAGCTGTGAACGGGGGTTTGAATGTCTGTCTGTCTACTGAATACAGTACTCACAAAAAATCTGGGATACAGGGTCTGAGCTCTCCAGCAAAAACTTTTTTTAAAATAGTTTGTGTCGGGTTGGGGGTTCTGAAAATAATTTCCGAATGGGATCGTATGTCAGCAACCCTTCACCATCGAAATGGTGCCCGGTGGAAATGGTTGAGGACCTCTTCCCTAAGTTTTATCAGTTTCTTCTCCACTGGGGCGCACCTAAAGATTTGGGTCCGGATCTCAAAGGAGCGTCAGTGGTTGTTGGTGCTCATTTTTTCCCCAAACTCACTGAATGAACTTAAACATTTACATTTACGGGATGGGAGTGCGCGAATAGCAGTCTCCAATCTTTTTAGCACCACTGACCGGTTTTGGGTACGGACGTATTTTGATGGACCAGCGAGCCGTGAGACTGGTTGGTTCAGGAACGCGACACCACTCAAGCCGCTCAGCTTCTGCGCACCCCTGCTTACAGATGCCATGGGATGGCGCTGAAGCCCTACTTTTCAATTTAACTGAGCTTTGGATTGTAATCGAAGCTCCTCATCGCACCTCAACCTAGTTCCTTGCCACCAGCATACCGCAAGGTTGGTTCCAGGGCACTATTTTTCTATTAGGCAGGGCTGTGCGAGGAGAGTTTTTCAGCGGGTAGCAGCGGATCCGTTCCCCTCAAAAATAGACGAATTGGCAAACTTGGCAGTGGTCGATTGCAAATTGGCGAGGGAACTTTGGGGTGAAATTTCAGGATGAAGTTAAAATGCGGTACAACTTTAACAGGGTCACTTGATTTGCTCTTCCCTCAAGTTTTGAATGCTCAGCTGTGACATTTGGGGTTCATCCTGAACTTTGACCCAAAGCCAAATATCCCCAACTTTTTGTGAGTACTCGCTGCGCTCTGCCATTGGCTGGCAACCAGTCCAGGGTTGACCCCGCCTCTCGCCAGAGTCAGCTGGGGTAGGCCCGAGCTCGCCCGCAACCCTGTTGACAGTAAGCGCTTTATAAAATGGATTTACTGAAATGTCCAATGCCGTTTCGAAACATCCGTTCTTAAAACAATCAGTAGTCTCATCGGATCCAATCGGACAATTTGCACTTAGAATTAGCATGCTATATATTTTTAAACTGTAGATTTATGAAAACTAGTTTTTAAACGGGAAAACAGAGGGAAAAAACCAATTATTTTTGTTGAAACTCAAGACTGTTTTAGACTTTTTATTTTTTACTATCGGGCCTGTGTCATTTTAAAGGCAAAAAAGGGGGCGTTGATGATAATCACAGTGTGTAAGATACCTCCTGTTTGGTGTTTGTCATGCACACACACACCAGGGAAAGTGCAACTATTTTATAATATTAACACCAGAGACTCGCCAAGATTCGTGTCTAGTTTTGAAGAGAGCTTTTGAAAGTTTTTTTTTCTCCTACATTACACCTTATGCAAATGATTATGATCATATATTCAGGAGAAAAATGCCCAATTGAAACGGTAGCGGATGCTTGAATTTACTGAAATTTAAACAGAAAGACCTTCCTACTGCTTTTTCTTACCTGTGTTGTAGATATTTCAACATCCGGGTTTCTATTTTTTTTCCTCTGTAAATATTTTAGGCCAATGCCTGTATGTACATGTTTGATTTGAAACCAGACAAAATTAAGACACGGTTAATCGGAAATCCACCGTGGAGAGTCAAAACGCCAACGCTCGAAGTAAGCAGCCGTCGCGGTTTGACACGGCACAATTTATTTCATACACACACACATATCTATAGATATCTATATCTATATAGATATAGATATATATACACACACACACACACAGTACATATAAAACATTTCCTGGAGGTGCAATAGCAAAAACGCCAAAGTCACCTTAAAAACTAATTAGATCTAATTTTGAAATATCTTATTAATAAATCAAAGTAATATATTTTAATTAATATATTTTAATATAAAAGAGATATTTGCGTTTGAAAATCAACAGGGTATTTTTTTTTTCCTCTCCAGTTTTTCCTGTCATTCTTTTGGTCTTTTTTGGAGGACCTGACAGGCCACTACACAGATGTTTATGGTTGTAAGCACCCAGATATGTATGTTACATGACTTGTAATCTGTGTGTTTTTTAGATGTGTCTACATTTGTACGGAAAGGCGAGAATTTTTCATGTGTCACGTTAAATTGGGAAAATTGGGAGGTATGACTTATGAGAGTCGCGTTTAGTCATTTTATATCATTGGGTTCATGTCATCCCCTCCTGAAGTATTGAAAAGCCAACAGAAAACTTAAAAAAAATAATAAAAACTTAATTCCCACGTGGCAAATAATTTGCAGATGTGAAATTTGTTGAGGGGGGGCGGTGATTCAGGGGTTTGAAGTTAATCGGGTAGTTTGTGGGCCATACACGGAAAACAAACTTTAACCCACAAATGCCCGGAAGGCAAAAATAATCACAAAAATAACAAACTGTCCCCTAGAAGGAAAACGGTCAACAATGTCCACCAATGTAAGACCCAAATGTCATTTTGTCCTCCGTTTGAAACGGCTGAATGTAATGTAATAATCAGCACTATTGTGTGTAAAAAGACAACCACGTATTTTATCAAAAGCTCTGGACTCTTATGAATAAAAATGATGTAAAAAACGTTTTCTTGTGTTTTCCCCCTCCACCCTGCACAATAAACTTGGGTCAAATTATTATTATTAATGATACAATAAATGATTTGTGTTTGAATGACTTTATTTTCAAAAATTTAAATATTACATTCATACTCATTTTTAAAAAGTGAAATAAGTGGATTAATTATCATTCAATGGTGATGAAAGGAAGGACCGTGAGTTAATTTGATTAAAATAATTTTACATGTACATAAAAAATAACATTTGAATATATGGTTAATTACAATATACATATATATTACCGATAAAGATATTTTAGGTATATGAACAAAACAGCAACATCATTCTTTGCAAGTAAATCAGAATTATTGTATTATAAAATTACATGATTGATTTCGTAATGAAATAAATATCGAAATGATTGAGTGAAATAAATTAGTGTGGAAATAATTTAATAGTGAAATAAATGAGTATGGAAATAGTTGAATAAGTGTTAAAATAGAAAAGTACAAAATATTGGAGACATTCCAGGAAATTAGCATTGGCCGCGGCTGCGCGCATGCGTACAGAGGAGCAGGTGACCGCGCATGGCATCTCCTCCTCCGCCACCGCTGCCGCCTGGCTCGCTGACTATGCCGAGCTGCACGTCCGTGTGCGCGGCTACCACCACCGCAGTGCTCCGGGGGCTCCCGGTGAGAATCGAGACGACGGCGATGACGATGACGGACGGCCACCCAGGACGCTTTTTCCGGTTAGCGTGCAGACTGCCGTGAGACGAGTAGAGTGGCTCGATATATAATGTAATTTTTTTTTCCGGGGAATCTCCATCCTGGTGCAGATGCGGCGGAGGATGCTGACGGTGTTTTAACTGCGGGATTGGAGGCCAGCTTCCCTCGGTGAGGCTTCGACGCCGGACGGTGAGAGAACCCTATATTATTGGCGGCGATTATGATATCGCGATTATGGCATAACTAGTGGACAGTTGGGGCGTTTGTGTGTGCGACATGGCCGCTACATGGGTGATATTTTATTTATTTTTGCGCGATACCGCAGAGCGGCGTCAACTGGATACTGAAGGTGCGGTTTGTACGTGAATGCACCTTGAAGCAGCAGCAGCAGCAGCAGCGATGATGTCACTCGCACAGTTGTCGTATATTATGTCATAAACTGTTTTTTTTCCTCCGCAGTCAGTTCTTGACATCATCGTAGTTCAACTCGCTATCCTTTTATGTAACAATTCTCCATTGAGATAAATACTTCCTGCACTGCAGTACATGCCGATGGACACTCAATATTATGCATATTAACGTATGCGTACCATTTTGCGTTCGCTCAAATGTGACTGGAATTGGTGACGTTGCCGTGAGCACGTTTACATGTCATAATTTTAGTATCCTTTCACTAAAACCGTTACGCACATGAATACGTGTCTTATATTTTGGGTGTATAACTTACCAACGCTTCATTACATATCACCGTCAATACATGTACTATACTTGCCGTTAATTGTGTACATATGACTGCAACCTAATTATTGCTTATGTCAAACAGCAACTTTTTAATACAATACAATCCCGGCTTTGCTTATTTAGATTACATATTTCCATCTAAATGTCATTAAAAGCAATAATAATAGTAATTTAATACAAATGAGTTATTTTTTTACCCTAATACAGTAGTATTTTAAGATTTTAACATAATGATTACAATAATCTATATTTTATTGTATGTAAACATGACATTTTTATATAGCTAACATGTACATTCCATCCATCTCACATACATATATGTGTACTAACACACACACATACACACGCACACACCTTTTATTTATGTAATATTAGACACAAATACATTTTATTTGATAAAGTTTTTTTTAATAATCTTCAAATGTTTAATTAATGTTCATTTCATTATTCCTGTCAGTAAGACATATTCTAAATATATACATTTTATTTTGATATAATTTGATATTGTTTTGTTTATTTTTATCTCATTTGCTTTTTTTAATGTATAGTAGTTTAACCATTCATATTAATAGCACATTTAGCCACAATATAACACATGAGATGACTGGCGATATTTTATAATCATCATTAAATTGTTTTTGTATACAGCAGCACATTTAATTAAAAAAATTATATATTCTCCTTATAGTTGATATGATTTGCATTATTTAATTACATTACGATAGCGTCTGACATTATTTCAATGCAACGCGTTGTCTACTGTCTTGTCCTGGATGTCATCAAGTGTACATGGAATGTGTCTTTTCTTGACAGGCTCGCCGTTGAAAAAGTTTCAATTTGCATGACGTTGAGCCACCGACAGGTAAAAAAAAAACATTTGGCTATCAAGTGCTAGCCACTGCTAACCCATTAGCTTGGCGAATGGAGAAAAACAAGTGCAGAAACAACCCAGCTGGGAGTTTTGTGAAGACTAAAAATAATCATCCTACCAGCACTCCCACACTTCAGATGAGCAATTAATGGTCAGACAGGAACCATTTGTTTATTTCCGCTAGCATGTCTCGTTTTTAGCATGAGCGGCAGCTGCCAGGAGTCACGACTAGCGGCTTAGCATCATCTCTTCAAAATCATGAGTGCCTCTTTTGCTATCGATTTTGTCCCTTTTTTTTTTTCGCCATGGCATCAGGTTTTCTTAATAACAAAAATTAGAATGAATATATCTCAAGAACCTTAATGTTCTAGAAAAAAAGGAGACTTCTTTTGAAGTCGGCATCCAAAATACGTTGGGACCCATCGAGCCATCTCTGATTAAAATGTACTGTGGACCAGTGTCATAACAACAACAATATTCATGACAATGAATGATATTGCGAATAATATTTGGAAGAAAAAGCAAGTGTTCTTTCTCGATGCAGCCTTCAGGATGATTGAGGAGGGCAGCAAGCGAGGCAAGGCCGCCGTGGAGAAGAGGCAGCTCTTCATGGAGATGAGTGAGTTTGCCTTCCTTCTTTTTACACTTGTATGACCAGAATGAAAGCTGACATAAAATGTTTCTTCTCTCCTTTCTTCTTGTCAGGAGCTCAAAACTTTGACGTGATCCGACTGTCGACGTACAGGACGGCGTGCAAGCTACGTTTCGTGCAGAAGCGATGCAACCGTGAGCGGCCGTCGGCTCAACGCGAAAGGCATTTTTGAGAAACCCGTTGACGCTTTTCTTTTGTCTGTTTGGGCGTGTGCGGCATCAGTTCACCTGGTGGACGTGTGGAACATGATCGAGGCCTTCCGGGATAACGGCCTCAACACGCTGGAGCACCACGCCGAGATCAACGTGTCGCGCCTGGAGACCATCCTGTCCTCCATCTACTACCAGCTCAACAAGCGGCTGCCGACCACCCACCAGATCAACGTGGAGCAGTCCATCGGACTGCTGCTCAACTTCATGGTGGCCACCTATGACAGGTGTGTTTTGCCTTTCAAAACATTACAGCTTTTTTGTAAACCCCCCCCCCCCCCCAAAAAAAAAATCACATTTACTGCCTTGTCCGAATGTCCAATTTTAATTATTTAATCCGTTCAAGTGTACCCTTAACCCGCCAGGAAAACAAAAACAAAAAATTAACAACTTTAATAGCACTCAACAATATTGTAAAATCATACAGAATAAAATTTAAATAGAATGAAAAATAACACTGGTCATTTTTTTTAATCAGAGATTTCAGTAAACTTTTCTACTTTGTAGATTTTAATTTTTTTGCGTTGATTCCGAAATGTGATTTTTTTTTCTCTAGCACATCAGCTTTTCATAATATGATAGGACATGTCATAAATGAATATTTATGAATTAAGGCTTAGGTTCCGCAACAGGTCGATTTTTATTCATGAAACACCAAATTACAACGCATGGTAAAATCCGTATTGCGTCACCTTTTTTCATAGGTCAGACTTAAAAACCAAAAAAAATATCTCAGAAACCTGATGTTCTTTAAAATGAAAAAAAAGGGGTGCTGGAGGGGAACCCATGACCTCTGCACTATGAGGTTGACGCGCGAACCACTGAACAACTGGGCCACCAGGAAGAATATTATTTGAGGAAATACATTGCTCACACTCATCTTTGTTTGTGCAGTGAAAGCCACGGCAAGTTGACGGTGTTCTCTATGAAAGCAATGCTGGCAACCATGTGTGGAGGCAAAATAGTGGACAAGCTGCGCTGTAAGTACCTTATGCACGCAGGGGAACCAAAGAATAATTTTCACAAAAAAAAAAAGAGGATCGGCGTTTCAATCCAAAAATCAGAATGAGCCAACCTTAACTTTGAGACATTTAAAAGCGCTGATATCATTGTGACGCGCCACCACATAAATCTAACGTCTGTATGAGTCAAGAATTTTGTTGGCGGGTTTTTTATTTATTTATCTCATTTATGTATTACAAAAGTAAAATCTTGTTTCTTCAGGAGCAAACGATATGTACAGTATATTTTTTCAATAATCTAGACAGCATAGCATACAGTATGGTTCATGGGTTGGAAAGTGTATTGCAGGTAATACAATATATTGTCTGTTCTGGAAAAATTAGGAAAAAGAACAGAGTTTGTGATGTATTGATCATGTGATGGAGATTAAAGAGTAGGACAAGTTAAATTTATACAATTTCCCTACTCCTTTTTGATCATTTGGCTTCTGTAATGGCACACTTTGACCTCACAGAGGGCGCTGTTGTTTAACCAATCTTTCAATGGCTCAGACATGCCCTTTTATTTTTTTAATGTTTACATTTTTTTTTCCTCCCTTTGTCTGGCAGATATTTTCTCTCAGATGTCAGACTCGAGTGGCGTCATGTTGTTCGCCAAATTCGACCAGTTCCTTCGCGAGGTGCTCAAGCTTCCCACGGCCGTCTTTGAAGGGCCCTCCTTCGGCTACACCGAGCACTCGCTCAGGACGTGCTTCCCCCAGCAGGTGGGAGGGCCACATTGCAGCCCTTTTTTCACTCCAGTTTGGGGGTCGGCAACGTGCGGCTCTTTAGCGCCCTCTAGTGGCTTCCTGGAGCTTTATAAAAAATGTTTGAAAATGGAAAAGATGTGGGAGGGAAATTTTTGTTTTAAATATGGTTTCTGTAGAGGATTTTTTTATGTCAATTGAGTCATGAAGGTTATTGGTCACATTAATGGTGGAAAATTTGTGTGTGTGCGTGTGCGTGTGCGTGTGCGTGTGCGTGTGCGTGTGCGTGTGCGTGCGTGCGTGTGTGTGTGTGTGTGTATATGCACATGTGTGCAATGTGTTTGCTTCCAGAAGAAGATCACTCTGAACACGTTTTTGGATGTCTTGATGGCGGACCCTCCGCCGCAATGCCTCGTATGGCTGCCGCTCATGCACAGACTCGCTAATGTCGAAAATGGTACGTTTTGGGGTTTGTTTGCAGTTTCTGCATCAGCAGTGTGAGCCTAAATTCAGAACCTTAATTGGAATCCTAAGCCCCAGACCAGAATCGGAACCCTAACAGAATCCTAAAGCTATACAATACAATACATGCTGATTTATATAGCGCTTTCACAACAGCGGCAGCTGTAACAAAGCGCTTAACAAAACAGTTAACACAACACATAACATAAAACACGGACAGTCGTGCAGTCCTAACCACTTTTCCGTCACACGCTTTTTTGTTTGAAGCAGTTTGAGATGAAAGAGGAGAGAATCAAAGTGTCCTTGAACCAGTGGATCAGAGACGTCATGCTCAAAATGTGCACACGTCGGCTACAAGCTAAGTTTCAAAGTCAACAAGAAGCTGTAGCATCCATTGACGAAAAAAGAGGTTCAAATTGGTTCAAAATTGGTTCACTTCTCCTGTCCCATGGAAATCCATTTCCAAATACGCATCGGCGCTCTGCGCCAACGCTCCTCTCTCCCCATCCTCAACTTCAGCAGCCATCCATCCAGCCGCACCAATGCCGACTGTCCAACAACTGAACAAAATGGCCCATTACAGGCGCAAAAAACACAAGCGCCCCAGGTCTGTCCAGCACCGACAGTCAATGGCGCCGACATTCCTCCCAATCAAAATCTGTGCTGGTACAGGCGTGCTGCCGAGAAGGCGCAACCACCAAGCACAGCTACTGTACTTCTCCTTTGATCAAACCAGAACCCTAAAACCTAACCCAGCCCAACCCAGAATTCCAGATCCCCTCCACTGATTGAGAGACACTGACCCAACTGCTAACAGTAACCAAAACACTAAATGACACCTAAAACCAACTTTAAGAACCAAACCCGAACCCTGAGCCTCACCTGCACCCTAAAACTCAGCCCCAAACAGAACAGATCAGAGAGCGCAAATCCCGAACCCCAAGATCTCAACCCGAAACGTTCATTATTTTAACCTCAATCATAATCAGAACCGAAACCTGAACCCCACACCGAAGCGGAACCGTAACCAGAACAAGAACAGAACCCCAATCCAAACTGGATCTTTGCTGTAAGCAGATTTACAGTGTAAAGCTGAACACAAACATGGCCGTTCTAAAAAATAACGATAATAATTCATTTTACGCCGACTCCGATATTTGCGTCCTTGTCCCGGCTTGTTTTCAGTCTTCCACCCGGTGGAGTGCTCGTATTGCCGCAGCGAGAGCATGATGGGTTTCCGCTATCGCTGCCAGCAGTGCCACGGCTACCAGCTGTGCCAGAGCTGCTTCTGGAGAGGCCACGCCAACGGACCCCACAGCAACCAGCACCAGATGAAGGAGCACTCGTCCTGGGTAACCGGCGACCCAACCGCTTTTCTCGCAAACCATCGCAATTGCCGTTCGGCGCCGTCTCGACTCGGATCATTTGAAGGCGGCCAAACGCCTCCAAGCGATGCCGGATTGAGGTGGATTTGGGTGGAGCTGATGGCCGCTTGGGGGAGGAGGCATTTGATCGGCTTCGAGCTGTGGAGTGTTTTTTGGAAAGCGCCTCACAGCGGCGGTCTCATTTAGTTTGAGTTGATGATTGCTCGAGGAAGGTGATGCTTCTTAAAATGGTCAACGCTTGAGGGGGGCATTCGTTTGTTTTACAGAAAACGGAGTTGATGGCGAGGGCGATGTTTCATCGTTTTTACGTGATGATTCTTTGAGGGACAAGTTCGACAGCTGCTTCGGATGATGATTTGTGGGAGGCGTTTATTTTTCGCAAATGAGGATGAAGTTCATTCTTTGATAGTTGCTTGAGCAAGGCGCGAAGTTGATCAATGTTGATTTGTCGTAAGTTGATGATTATTTGAAGGAGGTGTCTATTCATCTCAAGGTGATTAATTGAGGGATGCGTTTGCTTGTTTTGGTTGATTATTTGAGGGCGGCATTTAAATTCAAGTGGACAAGGTGTATTAGACAGGGGGCCGCCATCTTAACTCATTCAGTACCAGCCAATTCTGGACCACGTCTGAAAAGACGTTTAAAAACGTCTTTGGGAGTGAATGAGTTAAGGAAATGCGTCCAACACCAAATTCGCAGTTCACCCGTCTTGATGCGAATGGGATGTGCTTTGTTGCCGCGGCAACGCGCTGACGCCGTCATCCACGTTGTCGCGTTCGTCCTCGCCTCTTGCAGAAGTCTCCCGCCAAGAAGCTGAGCCACGCCATCAGCAAATCCCTGGGCTGCGTCCCCATCGGCGAGCCTCCGCATCCCGTGTTCCCCGAGCAGGCCGAGAGACCCCAGGAGACTGCTCACAACGTGTAAGTCGTCAAATTCTTTTTTACGGGCGGCATAAAAACGACTCCTAGAAATACTTGAAAATCCGGTGTCATATTTAAAAATACGAAGGGCGTTTGAAAATAATCTGTGATTTCGCTCGCTGCGTATGGCGTGTTTTACTCTTTTACTCTTCTCCGGGCCTTGGGTTGTCAGTCATATTTGGCCGTGAGCTCACCCATGACAAGTAAATGCTATTGATGTTGCGTGTGTAAAATTGGAATTAATTGTTAGCAAGTTGACCTGGTGATTTCCATGCTGATTGTTAGCTATTAGCTTGATTAGCTACACTAGCTTCTGCTTGATCAGCGCAATTAATGTTGAATTGATGGTATTTTGTTCACGATTTTAGACAGATTTATTTGTTCTCTTCACTTAGAGAAAAACAGATATTCAAAACGAGTTAAGGTTTGGGGGGGGGGGGTTCCCCCCCTCTTTTGGGGATTTGTTGTGGTCGCCGACGGTGTCATCTCAGTGAACGGTGTGGATGTGAACGGTTGTTTGTTTCTATCTGTGCCCTGCGACTGACTGGTGACCAGTTCGGGGGTGTAATCCGCATTTCGCCCAAAATCAGTTGGCGTAGGCTCCAGCATGCCCGCGACCCTCATTTGCAGCTGGGACGCACGTACCTCAGGTCAAAAGTTTTCAACGTGTAGACAAAACTCTGCTTTGCCAATGTAGAAATGGATGCCATGTATTTTTTTTTTCTAGTCGTAATTCGACTCACCAGTATTTTTCATGATTATAATTTTTTTGTGCTTGCCAGAGGGGGTCAGAAAAGTTGCAAATTATACAGTCGTGACCAAATCTCTAAGTCGGCAACACTGCACAGCGAGGATGCGCTATGTGCTAGCTGAAAAAGTATTCATTTATAAAAAGAAGTTTAAAAAAATAATAATAAATCATTGTTCACCTCATCGTAATAGTAATGTATTTCCAAAGTAATTTAACAGAAGAATTGTAAATCCTGTGACTGTGGCCGGCCAGCCAGCGATCGTTCACGGGAATCCCGCCAAGCCTCCACTTTGACTTTCATTGATGAGCCATTGGAGAAAAGAGAATTTTAAACGCTGCCAACCAATGAATTGTCAACGGAGACTCACTCCTGTTGTTCCCATCCAACCTCTCTCTCCACTATGTGAGCGCCGACTTTGATTCCAGCTCCCAAAATCCAGCAGATGCCGTTTTTAACATGTTTACCTGCACCTGACAGCCAAGCCGGCAGAATTTTTGTCAGCCACGTTTCTCTGGGATTTGCCTTCAATGTTTTGGGGGGATTTATTTCATTTTTTTTCTCCAGAATGTTGCATCCAAAATACAACAAGACTCCAAGGCTACCAACCTGCTTTGGGCGCTACAACATTCAGAGCGCTAAAAATAGAACAAAAACGGCCAATTCCTTCTACTTCGTCTTAAACTTCGGCTGAATCATTTGGGGCATACTTATTGTTGCCCCAAAGCTTGGAAAACAAAAATACATGCCGGTTGTTTCCCTGCCAACTGAGTTGCACGGGGATCAGATCACGACCGCTCGTGGCTCTGCTTCACGAAACAGGCGAGCCGTGATTGGTCGTTACCTGAGCCCCGCGCAACTGTGATGTCATTTTCAGTTGACAGCAAGTATCAAAATGGCCGCATCCTAAGATGGCTAAAAACGGGTGGATTTTGCTGCTTAACTCATCTTACCCAAACGTGACATGAATCAGAATAATGTCGTGTTTCAACTAGAAGCATCGAAAATATGACTGGAAAGAAAATGTTGGGCTTGACTTCCCCTTGAAGATCAGACACGGCAGACATAATTCACTTAGCGGTGAGTGCAGTACATTGAGTTTTTATGATTCAGGATGTAATGACCTCGGTAGTGCGGCGTGTGACGAGCGGAGGCCGTGGTTGGTTATGCATGACATTTTTTTTTTTAGCCCCCCTGGGGCCACTAACTGTGAAATATGGTGACAGTGAGGCGACGTTAACATACCGCCTCGACCCTGCCGCACGCCAAGTTCAAGGAAAGCGTTGTCATTCACCAGGAACATTGCCTCCTGCTTCACCTCTGCTGTGCGTAATTTTTTTTCAAACAATTCAGTTACGTAAACCGCAGCCGCAAAGTATTCACAGTGCTTTCGTTATTTCGCCATGTTGTCACTGTTGCAGTCTTATCCCAAAATGCAATCAATATTTTTCCCCTATAAAATCTATATGATCACATACCGTACGTTTCCTTTTTAAATTTTGCATATTCATTCAGAATAAATAAATTAAAAAATCAAATGTACATACTTGAGAGTCAGTCAAACGAAATGTGTTGATCATGCAGAGAAGTAGTTGACTCTGTGTTTCTGAGGTGTGCTGTTGTCCCGTCTTGGTCAGGTGGAAAAAAAAAGTTGCCCCTGGTCAACTCGTTGAGGGGCAGAATTATTTGGTTACCAAAGCCTAATTTGAGAAAAAAAAGCAAACAAAAACTTATGACATGCCAATGGTGCTTGCGTCCCGGGTAGGGAGGTCAGTCATCCTTTGTTGCTAGGCGGAATTCGCCGAGAATAAAGCCCTATTCAAGAACTTTCCGAGGTGGCTTGGGGCAGATGGCTCTGCTGCCCCAATAAAGAGAGACAGGGCAGTAAAAAAAAGTTATCTTTACAGGTTTTGTGGGAAGTTGGGGCAAAGGGCAGGTCGGGTTAGCAGTAACACAGTCAAGGCAAACTCATGCTTTTAAAAAAAGTGCTCATGTTCATGTTGGTATGCAGAATCTATGGGGAAGAATTATTTGTGCCCCAAAGACTAGGAATGAAAAGGACTCTGTCCCAATGTAGTCAAGTTCAATCAGATGCAAGAACGGAGGCGAGACTAACGCCTACCTTTTTTTTTCTAATGGTGGCGCTTATGAGATATCCTTGTTGCTAGGCAGAATCTGTGGGGCCGAATTACTCGTGCCCCAAAGACTATGCCCATCACATTCACTATGCTTTTTTAAATAACTTTTTTTTGGGGGGGGGGGGGTGCAACTGGTGGAACTAGTGGACCTCCTTTGTTTGGCGGAATTGGTGGGGCATAATCTTTTGTGCCCCAAAGAGGAAAAATGCATCATTAATGCCCACGATGCTGTGTCCTTGTCAAATTGAGCTAGACGCAGGAAAACAGGTGAGACAAATCCTAGCCTTTTTGACGGCCAAAGCATCGTTGTTGCTAGGCAGAATTGATGGGGCATGATAATTCATGCCCCAAAGACTGGGAATACGTCAGTCGTGTCCACCATCCTTTTTTACCCCACACAATTTTAGACAGAGGAAGAACGCAGACAAGACAAAATCTAGCTTTTTATTCGACCGATGGAACTTGGTGGGTGGATCGAGTGGGAGAGGTGGGAAAAAGACACGAAGAAGGGAGGCAGAGAGAGAGAGAGATTGAGAGAGAGAACGCGTGTGCCGGAGAGAATTGACATTGAGTTTCCGTGGAGACGGCAGCAGCCACAGCATCAGTGAGGTAGCCCAGACTCGGATGTTTTTTTTTTTGTTTGTTTGTTGTTGTTTTTTTTGTCACCAAACGGACAGGCGCCTTCTCTCCTCGGCGGAGGTAAGCTGCACAGTGAATGTGATCTGTACTGTTGGTTCCTCCTCGGAATGTTTGATGATAAGGTGAATGCAGGCGATCGAGCAGAATGCTGAAACTCGACAGAAGTGCCTCAAAGTAGGGCTAGCTATCATTTTTATGGCCACCTCCAAAACGCTGAACGGGACAAATCATGATAATTGGACACTCTATCTTTTTATGTGTGAATAATGTCTTCTTGCCCGCTATGCTACGGCACCAAGATAAAGCCGCATTTTTAACACCAATCGCTTCAAGACATGATTAATCGACTGTCGGGTCCAAACAATCGAGTTAACTCCATTTATAGAAGAAGCCTAACATTTTTGGGTGGGAAGGACGAGAAAATGAGCAGCACACTTGTCCGCGCATTTTCCACATTTCCTCTTTGGATCGATCGGGAACCGGTGGAGCAACAGCCAAAATATTAAGAAGCAAAAAACACAAAGTTGGAATTTTAAAATGGCTTCAAGACATAATTAATCATATGTCGACGCCACACGAGCAACCGAATTCTTCTTGCAGGAAAAGCAAAATAGTATTTCATCCTTTGATTGATTGGAAAACCGTTTTGTTTTGTTTTTTTCCTTCGTCTCTTCAAGGCATGATTAATCAACCGTCAATTCCACACAAATGTCTCGTGTCTTTGGATTATCTTGTAGCCCATTCCAAGGCATTTTTGCAATTCTGTCCATGACCTTGCCTTTCATCATCCTGCAAAAAAAAAAAAAAAAAAACAACAACAACTAGATTTTGGAAGGGTGAGAAAAATAATAGCACACCTGTCCCCAACGCGCTGCACATTTTGTTTTGTTTGTGAATTTGATGAGTCATGAGAAAAGTGCCCCAAACGAGCGACATTTTGCGACGGCAGGCAGCACGAGTGGGAATCCTTCTCCCTGACTCGAAAGCTGATGGCGCCTCACGCTTGCGATTGATTCTTGGTTACCGGCGGCCCCCCTGCGGGAGCCCTGCTGCCTAGCGTAGTAGCATTAAAGAGCTCTAATCTTGTCTTGTAGTCAGCCCAAAGCAGCGGCCGACCACAAGAGCGACACAATGCTCATGTCCTCTGAGGCGGCTGCTCCCACCAAGAGGTAAGCGCCTCCTTCCCATTGGGATTCTTGGCCCCGAGTGTCACGGATTTCATATTTTCCATAAATGCATCCTTACCCCTGGAACCACAAACGCACTGCAGTTCACAAAAAAAAAGTGAACTCTCCTATCTTTGCATTAATGTTCCCATGTTTAAAATTGGCATCAGAAACATGGATGCCGAAAGCTCCCATTTTGCCCGCAGGCGACGTCACAGCTTTTTGGGCGAGAAATCGTTCCTTACCCCTGGAACCACAAACGCACTGCAGTTCACAAAAAATGGCACTTCTGAAATACTGTCGCTTTTTGGAGTGGAGATATGCTGCCAGATGAAAGAAGGAAAATGGATGCCTGCTATATATAGAGTACTTTTAGCCTCCAGATACTCGACATTTCACGGCTAATATTCTTAATTGGCATTCCTGGTGTTCTTTTGAGGTTGCTTCTCTTGTTCTCTATATCGAATCAAAGCGCTTTGGAAGTCTTTTCGAGGCGCAAAAATAGCATTTGGGTTGAGCCGCGTGCACCAGAAGGACAGTTTGGCAGCTGAATTATTCGTCTGCTGTGCAAAAAAGTGGCCTGCTTGCTGATCTTCGAAAGATCCGCTAGAACGATGACGCCAATTTTTGCAAGCACGTGTCATCCAGATGAATGTTTCATAAAAGGACACTGGAAAAAAGTCCCAAGGACCTCTCTTTGTGAGTGAACAGGAATTTGGTCATTTTAGTGTGAATGGGTCATTTTAGGTAGCGTAGAGCCTACAGGGTGAGGGCAAAAAAAACTAAACAAAATCCACCCCCAACACCAGTTTGACTATTTGACATTACATTGATTGAACATGTTAATCATAACAGGACTGACATAAAAGTTTCAAGGACCCGTGCCAGGAACGGAGCAGAGAGTCGGCCATTTTGGTCTGAAGCAGCCATTTTGGGCAAAGTCCGGTGCTTTTAAGTACTTTGGCAAAATCCTGCTGGGGAATTTGCTCAAATGAGCTGCAATCGGAAGCGGCTCTATCGATCTATCGCTCTAACTTGCTAGCTAGCTATCTTGCTAGCTAGCCACACAGCTAGCTAACTTGCTAACTAGCTAGCTGTGTGGTTTTTTTGCTTTGTTTTGTTTTTGGTCATATGCCTAATCTTTTACACCATCGTTAAATGTGCCCGTGTTGAGAGTCCAATTGAGTCTTTTTATCGTTTCCCCGCAGCGTCTTGGAGAGTCCCAGCCGGCTGGACGAAGAGCACCGGCTCATCGCTCGTTACGCCGCACGGCTGGCGGCCGAGGCGGGAAACTCCACGGTCAGAATTTAGCTTTCGATGTTCACTTTTAAATCAGAAAACATGGTTGACGAGGGCAAATTCCAGGGGGAACAATCTTCAAGGTATCCACCAGAGTCATTTATTGGAATAACAAGCTTTTTTACTGGCAGGAAACATGAAATTATAACTGACCATCTTGACTCTTCTATTAACTCAGAATGTTTTTTTTGTTTTTATTTCACAGCAACAATGTCCTCCCTCCGACCTAACGTTCACCTTTGACGCCAACAAGCAGCAGAGGCAACTGATTGCCGAGCTGGAGAACAAAAACAGGTCAGAAAAATGCGGACTGGGGGGAGTGGGGGGGGGGGCTGACAAATTTTGTGCTCAGGGGCCACGTTTGATTGTTAAACAGAAAAGCACCGAAATGACTGCAACCAAAAACTCAGTCCAAAATTAATTCCCCCCACCCCTCCAAATTCTACACTGGTAGTCCTGTCCAATAACGACGGTGTGGCGAGCTTGTGGCGTGATATGAATAAAGCTGAAATTGCTTCTGTGAATATTTTTTTGTTTGTTTTTTAATGAAATTGAACTTAATCTGATCTCATGGAACTTCAACCGTCCAGCAAGTGTGTCACGGCTTTTTCAGGGAGATCCTTCAGGAGATCCAGAGGCTTCGTCTGGAGCACGAGCAGGCATCGCAGCCCACGCCGGAGAAGGCCCAGCAGAACCCGACGCTCCTGACAGAGCTCAGGCTGCTCAGGTAATGCGGACAAAGAAATTCAAAGACATTCATCAAGAAAAATGAGAGAAATACACAAATATAATGAAAAAAATCCCAGCAAAAATATTCGACAAAAAAAGGGAAAACATTTGAAATATTTGGCAAACATAAAATGAATACATTAGAAAAGAAACACCCAAATATTTGGCAAAAAAATACATTGTTTTTTTTAAATGACAAAAAAATAAAAGTACAATATGAAACAAAAATTATGATTAAAAATATCAGAATAAGACGAAAAAAGAATTTGACAGAAAAAAACCACAAATAGTCATAAATACAGAAAAGGTTGACAAGTGCGCTCATATTTGACTAAAAATAAGATAAACAATATTAGAACAACACAAACTATTTGACAAAAAAAAATTACTCAACTTGTCATAAAAATAAAGAAAATGTATGTGTGCAGCAATACATTTTGGAATAAAGCTGCAACATAAAATGCGGGCAAAGTAAGCGTTTGTGACTCCACTGTTTGTATTTTGGGATAAATCGAGCGGCGCATTTGTGTGGCGTCAGACACAGGAAGGACGAGCTGGAGAGGCGCATGTCGGCCTTGCAGGAGAGCCGGCGGGAGCTCATGGTGCAGTTGGAGGGACTCATGAGGCTTCTCAAGGTTTCCAATCGGTTCCAAAGCACTGATCCATCATGTCTTAATGTGACCCGCTGATGCCTTTCCTCTTCTGGGTGCACGACTTTGATGATCATCTTCTCGTCTGCTAACATGCTGGCTGACAGGACGAGGAACAGAAGCAGGTGGTGAGTGAACCTTCGTGTGTTTTGCATGCCGGTTTGATGGTGCGCCGTAGTCCAATAAATTCAATTGACAAGGCTAAATCTTGACGGATTAATGGGCTAATCCGCAGATAGATGCGCTAAACAAAAAAAACCCCGTAAAATAGAGGACAATCAGATTATTAGGAGGTGGGGCAAATTTACCATGAGAACGCTGTGATGATTATGATTTTGCTGTCGTGATGTAAAAGTTGTTTTGTATTGACCGCTGTAAAATTACGGAGTGGTTACTGATACTTCTGTGCTGCGCGTCATGGTGGTCTTCACTCTGCAGTCACAGTCGGGCGGCTCCCCCCACTCGTCGCCCAGCCACGGGGCGGGCTGCTCCATGCCCATGCCCATACGCTCCACCTCGGCCGGCTCCACGCCGACGCACACGCCCCAGGACTGTATGGCGGGCCTGGGGGGTGACGTGCTGGAGGCCTTCGCTCAGGGTGAGTCCATGAAGAAAAAAAAAACAGCGCCTTTGAGGTAAGAAAAATAAAATCTGTAATCTACGGGGCTTCATCAAAACAAAATTATACTTTCATATCATAATGAAGCAGATTGTGCATCGTGATCATTCAATAGGCATTGTGCCGCTCATTCCGCTGTGCACGTCTTGGCCACCAGAGGCAGTCTAATACATACGATATGGACATCTGACGATGCAACATCAAAACGTTACATCACAGACTTTGTGATGTAACGCGCCACCCCAACAGGCCCCGCCTCTTAAAGGCACTTGAGCACAAACACTTGTTTATAGTGCGCCAGAGGGTAAAAGCGTAACTAAAAAAAAGTTGTCTTTTTTGTGTGTGTGGTTGACTGATTGGAATCACGATTTGGTTTCTGGGTGTCAGGTGTCCCTCGGAATCTGCGTAATGATCTGCTCGTGGCTGCCGACTCCATCACCAACACGATGTCGTCACTGGTCAAAGAGCTGCACTCAGGTGAAATCACACAAAGCATATTTAGGAAAAACATGGAAGTGATTTTTTTTTCGGTGGGGGGGGTTTATTCTTGAAGTGGACGACGGGGCAGATGAGGAGGAGACGAACATGAGAAATGGAGGGGAGAGAGGTAAGCCCCAACAAAACTCTCAATGCTTTTATGCTTGAATGACACGCCACGCAAAACCGGTCGCTCATTCCTCCAAGTCACAAAACCAAAGACGCCGTGAAGACCATCCATCCATCCATTTTCCGATCGGCTTTATCCTCACAAGGGTCAGCCGTCTTTGGGCAGTAGGCGGAGGATACCCTGAACCTATTGCGCCGTGAAGACCAGATGAATCAAAAGATTCTGACTCTTCAGGCTGATCGTGTGCTTTCTTTTTTTCTTTGCATTCGCATCGAAGTGGTTCTCCTGCACGTTGTATCACATCCTTTGAAATCAACGCTGGTCGTGGTGCTTTTATTTGTAGCAACAGCAGTTCTGTTCCTCATGGATGGATTTTTTAAAAAACTAAATTGCCGCTTCTAATAATAGCATGCCCTTTTGTGTGCATATATCTTTTCATGTGTCCTGCGTGTTTTTGTGCGCAGGCGTCATGCGAGTACAGAAGCAGTGAAGCAAGAGCCGGTGCATCGTCAAAACGGGAAACAATCAGTAATGGTGACGACGACGACGATGACAACGGCCGCCAGGCATTAGCACATTAGACCACTGCATGCTGTAATCCAAACAGGAGACAAAAAAAAGAAAAAAAAACATCTTGACACCTCGCAGCGCAAGCAGGCGGTATCGAATTAGCCCGTGTGTTGTCCTGTAAGCTCAAACTCATTCTGTACATATTGACCACGCCCAATATGGCTCCCGTCGCATCGCTTTTTAGCGTTAGCTTGGGGTCATTTTTTTTTTTTTTAAAATCATTTATTCATTTTTGCATGAAGCGACACTCACGTCTGCTTTTTGTGCGCTTGCTACGGCCGCACTTTGTGGCTTTTGCCACACTTGGAGGCTCAGTAAGAGTTCGGGCCAGTCATCCAACTCTTGCAATTAAGCGCCGTCCGTCTGTCCGGAGGTTAGCACTTTTTTTTTTTTTCAACGCACACACTTTGCCTGCAATGTTAAAAAAAAAAGTGAAATCAAAACATATAAAATATGTCAACAAAGATGGATAGAAACGTTCTTGGGCCGGATGTGATTTAAAAAAAAAAAAAACAATCAAACAAAAGAGGCAATTTTGCAGATATTTAATTTCTGCCGCTGTCTGTAAAACACGGCGTGCAGGCCACGTTAGCTGCTCCACTGCTGCTACTGTGTACAACACAGCAACACAAGCGAGGACCCTTCACTTGTGTTCTGAGTGCGGTGTGCACTTTTCCTGAATGACGCAATGAGGCGAAATGTGCAATTAAAGTTCAGCCCGGTGCTCAGGGACTGCAGAGCTGCAAAATAGGAGCGGGTGAAAAAAATTCTGTAAGTAATCCATCACTTCAGTAAAAACTTTTTTTTTGGGGTGGGGGGGGGGGCAATGGGGAGTGTTTTGAAGTGTGTTTTGGTGAAGCATGTTGTCTATGTCGCAGTTTGTGTTTTGTGTCCTTTTCCGACGATTTTGCCGGATTGCTGCGTGAAAGCGGGAAAAAAACGAAACGCAATGCGTTCCGAGTACACTTTTCGGGGCGTGAAGCTCAAACGTGTTGAGCTGGACCACAAAGCGTTGAGAGCATGGGTGGGCAAAGTACGGCCCCCGGTCCACATTTGGCCTGCTCCGTTTTTTCCGGGAACTCGCATGATCCTGAGTCCTGCAATATGTCGCATCCATTCAGACATTTTTTTTCCCCCTGAAATGTGTTCGTTCAATTAATTTTTAAAACATGCTTGCATTTTTGTTCTCTATTTTATGTTTCTTTTCATTGCTTTTATCCTTTTTCTGTCCCACTTTTTCTTTCTTTTTTTCCTCTGTTTTCTTGAAAGAAGAGAGAGAAATATTCTATGAATTGATTCCAATTAAGTTATACTGCAAACGTAATTAAAATAATCAGTATTACATTTTTATTTTTTTAATTGACTTAAAATAACTTAAAATCATTAATCAAAGTAAATATCTTCATTAAATTGACCGCTTATCATTTTTTTATCCTTTATATCAATCATACATAAATAGAATTGGTTTTAAAATGTATCTAATGTCATATTTCATTTATTGTAAAACAGGTTTGTTTTTTCTTTCTCTTCTCTTTTATCTCAAAAGAAATAGAACAACACTTTTAAAATTAATAGTGTAATTGGATTCATGTAAATATATTTTTTATTTATTTCCATTCAAAATGAATTCAACTAAATTTAGCATTGTTTAGATTTAATGATTTTAAAAAATGGCTATTTTTGACTTATTGTAAATAACACAATTAAAAAGTGGTAATATGATCAATTTGGCACACATTATTTTCTCAAACATTTTTTTCAAATGATAATTACATTAACTATAAATGGTGAAATAAAAAGTGGGAATGAATGACTACACATTTGTATGTTTTTTTGTTTGTTTTTTTAACCTCATTTTTGAATGTCCTGTTCCATCTTTCCTTCTCAAAAACAAAAAAATGTGGCCCTTCAATACAACAATTTGCCCACTCCTAATTTCTGGAGTTCGGCACCTTTTATAAGCGCCATCCACTGTGATCTGGAAAAACAACAACAAACAAAAACAAAATTTCCCCTTTTTTACTGATTTCACTTTGTCTTGCTTTTTGGGGAGTAAATTGTTTGTCTTGTCGTCAGTCTTGACTTTTGTGCCAAAACGGAATGTCTGCATCAAAATGTGTGTGTCGGTGTCACCTTTAATCATTCACACAATGCCTCGACATGCTCGCATTTAAATGGAAGATGATAGGAAAAAAAACAGCAACAACTTTATTTACTGAACAAGCAGACACGGTGGAAACACAAGCAGAGGGGTTCTTTTTCTTTCATACAATGTGCAAAAAGTTATTTATTGAAGTCTATCTGTGTGCGCGCGTGTGTGTGCGTGTGTTTATGCTTCTGCTGTACATTTGGTTTCATTTTAAAACACTTAATGTGTCACCGCCATTCTTTTTGTAAATAAATCAAATGTGAGATATTAAAAACAGATTTAAAATAATGTTTGGCGGTAATGTTGGCCTTTGTCACGAGATACTTCGGAAAATCTCGCGAGACGTTCCAGGCTGCTCAGGTGCGACATATCTTTAGTGGACAAGAGCAAGAAGCTGCATGTCACCTCATTCATCACATAAAAGGTGAGTGCAATTTTTTTCAGAGTTGTTTTATTCATTTATTTCTTTTTAGGTAAGAAAGTGTTACGTTTTATTTGTATTTTAAATAGTATTCGTGTTTGAATTTTATAGCTGCTAGAACCCATTGGGGGAAATTCTTTTTAAAAACACAATATGTCATTATGAAATCGGTGTCGTTCCAAAAGGTTCACATCCTTTTTCTCGCAACTGTAGGATGCGGTACAGTATTAAGCTTTCCCGCAGCCAGCCGCCAGGGGCCGACCAACAACATTTTGTGTCACTTATTTTATATATATTTTTTGTAACCTCACATTTTGAAATCTTAGATCCAATTTCCTGATATAATCCGATGCAGTTAATCCATTATCAATCAAATAGTTTATGGTCAAATATAATTAAAACATTAATAAACGAAAAATCAAAACACCGCGTTAATTGTTTTAAAGCGCAAGGACGTTTTAATGGGGATAATAAATGACATTTAAAGCAAAAGCACAAACGAGCGCTGAATCCAGCAGTTACAGGTTGGATTGTGTGCGGAAACTTTTCGGGCGTTAGGACCCGGCGGCGTCCCACCGAAGCGACGCGCCGGCCCCGCTGCAGCCAGCGAGAACCAGAGAGCGAGCCGAGCATCTGGAGGAGCTGTGACCGGCGAGGGGAGGCGGAGGACGGGGAGAGAAAGAGAGAGGAAGGCAGGAAGGAGGCTCCGGGAGGACGAGACGAGAGGGGAGGAAGAAAAAAACGGAGGCCCTCTCTGGACGTGGGGGGACATCGGGTAACGTGTTCGATTCCCTTAAGTCCGTTTACGGCCTGGAGAGGGGAGGGTAGAAGGAAGAGAGGCGAGGGGGGCGCCGTGGCGGGGTAGAGGAAAAGGAGCACATTTACTAGGCGGAAGGAAGGAGGAGGTGGCTGACTGACTGACTGGCTGGTGGGTGGGTGACATTTGCAAACACTGGACAGCTTGAAGTGAAGAAAAAGATGCACCGCGAATGACCTCGCTAAACGCTGACGAGCAGGGCCTGGAAGAAGAGCCCCCAATCCCGCGGGTCTGATTGCAGCCAGACCCGCCCCCAATACTCCCCCCCCCACCCCCACCCCATTCCTTCCTTCCTATGATCGATGTTACTATACAGGTATCGGTTAATTTTCAGCGACTGACACCTTCCGTACCCTCCTGTCAGCATCAAAACTGACACGGCGCAAGTGAACGCATCACCTGTGCCATTTTTTTTAAAGCATTCGAACGTTCCGTTCCGTTGCACAAGGGATTTTGACTGACACATTTAAAGGTACAGTAATGTGTGCTCGAATACTTGTGCTAGTCCCCAAAAGACATTCAGAAATCCTTTCTGTGCACACTCTCAAAACTACTGGGTCCAAGGTAATCCACATTGGGTGAAAAACGCTAACTCAGCATTGGGTCCAAAAGGGGCAGTGCCAACGTTGGGCTATTTACAGCCAGTTCAACGGGTTGAGGATTTGCCCCCAGCGTATTGGGTGAAGATTTTGATCCAAAAGGGGTAAAAACTACCAATAGTATAAAAGGTTAAACTTCCAGAGCAATGGTTTACCAGGTTAATATTACAGTTACCGTTTCCTCAGAAGAAGAAATTTGCCACACTCTTAAAACTGCTGGGTCAAAAATAACCCAATTGGGTCAAAAATGTTAACAATGTGCTACTTGGGTCAGTTTGACCCAACTTTTTGGGTTATTTTGTACAAAAAAAAAAAGCTGTGTCAAAAACTGTTCAAAACATATCATGTGAATGACTGATACATGTAACACTGCTAGGTCAAAAAGAACCCAATTTTGGTCAAAAATTGTACTGACTTGTTGTTACTTGGGTCACCTTGAAAGTCCATCGTAAGTCACTTGAGAACACCTCTTATACATCAGTCAGTCAAAGGACTTTTGGCGTATAAAGACCTATTCTGAAAAAAAAACATTTTTTTATTTTTCAGGAGAGGAGCGAAGAGGGGTCATCTCAGTTTTTCAGTTTTTTTAACCACTTTTTAGTAAAAAGAAAAGAAAAAAAAGAAAAAATTGAGTTCACTATCAACAATCTCCCGCCCCGCTCAACATGCCCTCCAATGCCGTTGTGGCTGCATTCAAAAGCTCTGACTCGACGGGAAGCAGGATGGTAAGAAAACACACTCGCAAGTGTTTGTTTATCCCCCCCCTCCCGACCTACCTTTTTCAGTTGTACGGCCTTTTCACATTGCACTTTGCAACGCGCAGGGCGCCGTCAACAAATACATTTGTTGTGTATGTGCTGAGGGGGCAGGACTATGGGATGCCGTGTCAGGATGCAGTGGGAGGGTATTTTCTGTCTGGAGGTGTGCCTCAAAATGAAAAATATTTTATTAGAAGTGGCGCCCCGGTGACGTGAGAAAGTGCCTGTTAAAAAACAAAACAAAACGATTATGTGTCCTCAAAATTTCAAGTAAGGCAATCCAACAAAAAAATTTGACGTTTTGCGAATGTGAAAATTGTCTTTCCTGCATTTTTAACAAAGAAATAACACTTGATAGGAGTAATTGGCCCTTGTATTGTTGCCCAACATTCATATCGAGACAAATTGGATGGTGGCACGCCAAGGCAGCTCCATTGCTCGCGTGATGGAGTTCTGCCAAAAACGAAATGTTACCGTTTTGTTGTTGTATCTTGTCTCATGTAAAAGACAAATTTAGTCAAGATCTGCTGCTGCGAAGGCTGACTTTAACCAAACTTTGATGTGAGAGGCCACCGTGGGCCAAAGCGCAAATCCTCTCACGTAGGGGTTGCTTTTGTTGAACTTTTCTGAAGTTTGAATATTTTTTCAAAAGCCTATTTTGACCAAAACTTGTCCATTGTTGTCCAAAACATGTCTTACCACATTGCACCGGTTTTATCGAACTTTGTTTGACTTCCTGTATGGGACGCGCTCCAAGTCCCGTATCGTATGCATCGTCGTATGCGATGGCGCCTTGTGACGAGGGCGTTGGCTAGCGTCGAAGAGGGAAAAGGACCTGGCGGGGAGGTTTGCGTCCTCTTCCTCCCGCGTTCCCATGACACAGTACGGCCCTTGTTGCCTGGCAACAGCTTTAATCAGCGGCTACTCGGACAGAAATAGTGCACAGTCGACGCGGTAGCGGTACCCCCGGGCTGCCACACAGCTTCCTGGTGTTTGTTTGTTTTCTCCGCCTCCATCTTCCTCCTCCTCAACCTCTTCCTCCAAAACCGGGTTGAAGCCGAGTGTCAAAATGGCGTTTTGTTTGTTGTTGTGCTGAAGAGGTCGCCGTGTGGTGGAGGATTGAGTCATCCCGCGCGTAACCTTCATTAAATCTCACAGCACCCCAGCGAAACGAGACGGTCATAAAAAGTCCATACGCCGGTTCATTTTGTACTTCCTGCCATCTAACTGTTACGTCTGTCGCAATTTGTCACTGGCATAGATAGCTGTGGGTCGCCAAAGATGCGCTACTTGTAGGAAATAATAATTAAATCATCACAAAACAACTATTATATCAAATTTTAAAAAATAGTCAAAGAAAGAATGTTACCATTTCACATTTTTGTTTGCATTTTATGAAATAATTTGTCACTTCATTCGAAACACGTTAAGCCGGGTTGTTATTTTCCCACTCACGCCAAACGGCGACTTCTCGTTGAAATGATACAATACCAAGCGTACGCTTGTGGTGTGGTTGTCGTTGACAGGATGACAACGCCACAACGACGGACGCCGAGCCCGCGACGGACGAGGCTCACACCCTGAACGTCGCCGACAAGCCGGCGCGGAAACGCGCACATCTCACGGTGAGTGCGAATACAGCGGCACCTCGACTTACGTACGTCTCTTCATACGAAATGTTCGAGTTACGAAACGCCTCGACAGGAAAATATTTAGCCAAAACGATTATTCGCCAGTGTCATTGATATTGAACAATTTTTGCACTTTTGGAAAAAAATACAAATGTGTGAAAGGCGCAGGTGCTTGTGAACACTTTACGGATGCACCGCCACGGAAGTCCAACACTGCAGAAACGTGATTTAACGCCCTCATCCTTTCCCAGACGGAAAGCGGCTCCTTCCAAGATGGCGTCCGCGGCCACCCCGGTGCTCCGACGGCCCACTACAACGGCGACGCGAGCGCCCACCTGCGAGGCGGGACGTCCGACGCCTGCGTCCCCGAGCCAGACAGGAGGGAAGCGGAGAACGGGATCCTCAGGGAGCTTTCCTCCTCCTTCTCCGCCTCCTCCTCCTCCTCCTGCTCTTCCTCCTCTTCTTCTTCCTCCTGCCGGCCAGATGACGGCGTCCAGCATCCGTGTTCCGGCGAGAGGGACGAGCTGACGGCGCCGCACAAGAAGCGAGGGAGGCGGAAACTGGAGAGACCCACCAAATGTGAGTTGTTAGCGTGACTTCTGGAATGGATGCCAACATGTGGAATCATTTATGAAAATGAAAAATGTGTGCATTGCTAGCCTTTTCAAGGCACCTTTTAGCTCCTCTCATTAAGTTATACTCTATGTTTAACAAAAAAAAATCCCTAATAAGTTAGTTTGTATCATTGTTTACGTTTAAACTGCTAATCGATATTTTTCAAAGTTAATATTTTATAATTAGACTTCATTTCTGATTTTTATCGTTTAATGGTGAGAACGTATTTAACATTTCCCAATCGTAATTTTAAAGTTTATATTTTTATTCATATCATTTATGATTTTTAAAAATAGTTTAGTTGTGAGAAACTATTTTAACCTATATGCTGTATTTTTTTTATCATCAAAAATGTATATGCATAAAAAATGTTTTTATTTTGACATTTTTAATCATGAAAACAAAACGTATTTTCCATATTGCATTTTTAAAAACTTTTCATTTAATTATCTAATTGTAATCAATATAATTATTTTTACTGCATTTAAAAAAAAGACATGCCACATCCTTCCTCAGATCTCTATAACCGCCCGGTTGTAGGAGTGTACATACTAAGAAAGCAATAAATCACGGCGACTCGGTGAGGAGGGAGGCGATGACAGGCCGAGATGGAGATGAAGCGTATCTCGCGCCCACCCGATCCCCCTCCCCCCACACACACACTCTTCCTGAATGTCTTGCTCTCCCTCCTCACTTGCGACCTTGATGAGGAGGAAGAAAAGAAGAAGAAGAGCAGAATAGAGCGCCACCTGGCAGCGAGCCTCCACCGGGACCCTCATTGGCGTTGGGCCCAGAATTGCTCTCCAGCTGCATCCTTTTTTGTGCTCTCTGGTTCTTGGGGTCTGGAGTTTCAGCCCAAGTTGAATGTCAGGGTGAAAACCCAGTCTCCAAACCCTAACCTTGGCTTTGAATCCGAAATCAAAACCCGTAATCCTTTGTTGAAACAAATGCAAAATCATAATTTTTACTTCAAAACCTAGTGCAATTATGAAATGTTAATCAGAAACTCTAACCCTGTCTTGAATCCCTAACTCTGAACTCGCTAACTTGCTCACTCGGTAGCTAAGTAGCTCACTTATGATTGCTAATTTGCTAACCTACTCGCTGAGTAAGTCGCTGACTCGCTTTCTCAGCCAATTGCTAACTTACTAGCTCACTAACTTGCTGACTATCTTACTAATTTGCCAACTTACTAGCTCACTAACGCACTTGCTCACTAGCTTACTGTTTTGCTAACTAGACAACTTACTAGCTCAGTAATTTCCCAGCTCATTGACTCACTGGGTCACGAACACACAAACTCTCCAGCTCACTAACTCACTCGTTCACGAGCTCGCGACCTCACCAAAAATACAAACTCAGGAACTCACGATTGTTTGCCTGTTACTTTTTTTTTTTTTTGGTGGTCTTTCTGTCACTCTAAAGGCTATCAAGAGTTTATCAAGGGTATGGAAGTTGAGAGGGGGTTTTTTTTCTTGCTTTGTGATTCCATGACCGATAGTGAGTACTTTTAGCAGTAGCGTAATAATTTGTGTTGATATACAGATTTTTTTTCTTTGCACCCTTATCTGTGGGAAAAAAAAGTTGAGGCATTAAAAATACTTACTTGCCACGTAGTGTGTTTGTAAAATTTCGAATCCTAACTCTGCCTTGAAACCCTAGTTTAAGACCCTAACCTTCGCTTCATTCTTCTAAAGCCAAACTTGAAACATTGGCCTAAAAATCTCATTTGAAACTGCAACCCGAGTTTGAAACCCTAATTTCAAACTCTTCACGCCCCCCCCCCCCCCAAAAAAAAACATAATTTGAAAACCTAACTCACCCTTGTTTGAAACCCGATCCTAAGTAAAAATTTTGAAAGCATCTGGGCGCTTCAGACCACAAGAGGCCAAACGTATTTGGTTTCGCTTTTTGTAGAAATGCCGGCGGAGTAGCAAAGTACAGAAATGGACCACGTGCGGTGGAACTTGTTTTGTCAGCTGCTGTCTCTCAGGGCCGGCGAGACCTCCATCAATCCTAAAGATAAAGGAGTTTAAATAAAGCGTCTGGGTAAAAATAAAACAAATGTAAATGTGCAGATGCGGATTGCATTTCGTTGGCCTCGCCTATATTGGGAGAGAGAGATTATCGAAGTGAATTGTGCGATTCCATTTTTCCATCCATTTTCTACAGCGCTTGTCCTCAGGGTGGCGGGAAGGATGGAGGCCGCAGCTAACTTTTGCGCAGCGAACCTACGGATCATTTCGATTCCTCACTTAACTCAAGATGACATTTGGCAATGGTGGGGGCTAACAGTTTTTCTTCCTCTGCAGATGTGGAGCACACGGAGGAAGATGACAGCGAAGAGCTTAAGAGCGAGGTAAGAAGACTGCCTTTTGTGATCATTACCATCCCAGGCTACTAGTCAGTTAGCATCGCTTATTTTAAAGAACGGTGGTTGACATTTTGGGATGCCATGGACGAGCTGACATGTCTGCTTATTCCGTATGAATCCTGGACTAGCATAAAGTTATCATAGCTTAGCATGAAGACAAGAAGAGTGTTGCTACTTTGGGATGCGATCGAGGAGCTGATCGATCAGCTCATTCCGTAAAAATCCACAGCTACTAGTCAGTTAGCGTAGCTTAGCATAGAGTCTAGAAGCAGTCAGTGCGTCACGTAACTTCAAACACAACGGTATCCACTGTAAGGAATATCTTCAAACTGAACATGATGTGAAGTGGAATGCCAGATCTTGGCCTTTACGAAAGAAATGGTACCTGGTGAATAAAATGTGGAACGTCAAATACACTTGGGAATTTTTCCATGAATCGTGTTGGGGCGGTACAAATCCGCATGCCTTATTTGCGAGAGAATGGAAGAACTAGCTCATTTTTAATTGTTATTTTTATTTTATCATTATTATTATTATTATTATTTTTTTTTTTATGAACACTCAAAAAACAGGGAGATCGCGGGAGGCTGCGAGGGGGAGTTGGCGGGGAGATCAGCCTTCGTCAGAGGCCCGTGCCCAGAATAACCTTCCAGGCCGGAGACCCTTATTACATTAGCAAGCGGACCCGAGAGGAATGGCTGGCCAAGTGGAAGATGGAGGTGAGTGCCACAGCCACCGCCATTTTAAGGGGGGGGGGGGGGGGGGTGCAAGGCGGATTTCCATAGACCAGCTGCCAGGGTTTCTAGATGTCGGGCGCTTCGCAGCCAAGTGTATTTGATGGCTCATTGGATATCACGAGAAGGTACTGTTGATTTCAGTGAATTTCCTGGCCAGCGAGCGCTTACATGGTTCCTCGCATTTCCTGCCTTTGTTACTCCCGATTGTGTGTGCGGAGGAGGAGAACCAAACTCACATGTTAGCTGCGTTGATGTCACGCGCTGGAATGCGTCTCCGGTCCTCTCGTCGTTTTTCGATAGGCGTGGTTGCAGCTTCCTTTGAAGGGAAGCCTCGCTTCATGACAAATTCTCACGCACTCGGCCTGTCGATGCTCATGTTGTTTGAAAATGTTCACACCGTGCTTCTCGGTGTAAATTAGTCGATATAATCTGAGACAGGCAGCACACGGTGGGAAGGTGGTGAGGATGTGTGCTTCACAGTTCTGCTGGTAATTTAGCTTACCTCCCATACTTTCATGTTGGGTTCATTGAAGACTCTAAATTGCCCCTGAGTGTGAATGGTTGCATAATTGCTTGTTTTGCTAAATGGCCCATATCGTGGCCATTGGGTGCGTTGACCTATCAGATTGTGCTTCCTGGTTAAATGTCGCTCCCTTGTTGTAAAGTGGCGCAACTAGTGTGACTTCATATTTCCATTTCTTCTGCCTTTCGCTACCCCTCCCCCAATACACCGTTCCCCCTCCTCAACTCTCCTCAGTGAGGGCCCATAAAAACGTCTGGGGGAAGGAAATATTGCCAAATTAGCGCGACATACCAGGGTTCCGCAAGTGAATGGCCGTGAAATACGAGGCAAGCGAGTCCATTTGTGTTGCGTTTTCCACAAGTGGCTCAAGGAGGATGACTGAGCTACAAGCCCAGTACACACATAAACATAAGCGAGAACTACACCTCATCATTTATTGACAAGTGTTAACCTTTTGAGTTATGCGGGCAAACAAATTGAGCTTTTAGTCAATTGAACCGAACCACATCGATTATGAGCGTCCATCCATCCGCTAGCCGAAGCACTTATCTGCTAGCTTAATGCTAAACCCCCATGCGAAATACCATAGACTGGCGACTGTAACTAGCATCAACCTTGGGGTAGTTAAAACTCTTCAAGCAATTATGTTTGAACACAGACAGTGCAGCAACACTTGTAGAGAGACAATATGACAAAACTCACATTATATTCTTTACCCTTTGTTTTTTTTGTTGTTGTTTTTTTATCATGTCCTTCTTGTGCCTTATACTACCTCCTTGGTGGCCGAGGCGTGCCCACCAGAAGTAGTGAATGGGCATTGAAAGCATGAAATCATGATGCACAAAGTATTTATTCCTTAACCATCGATTTAATTATTTTACTTCCTTTTTTTTTTTTTTTTTTTAAGTGAACGAGTGCCTGGAACGGATTAATGTGTAATTGATGAAAATGAAGTGCCATGAATACTTTCTTGATGTACCGAAGGATTTTATTTCGTTTTTAGCTGTTATTTTGACAACAAAGGTATCCTAAAGTTAGAAAAGGCAAGGATGGCACAAGGGTTTTTAAAAATGTGTTTTGCAAGTTTTTAGGCGCCAGGATGCCACTGCATGGCCCACATGGTGGCCAAAGGGGCTTTACCGCACCACAGCCTTTGCATGTTCTTTTTTTTTTTAAATGCGCCTGCTGTTACAGTGGCTCTCCCTCCCCCATTCTTCGCCATGGAAATGACTCCGTGCAGTGCAGATTTTGAAGCGTTTTTGCGGCAAATTCTCAGGCGCTCTGCTCGCAAGACAGCCTCCCCCTGGCCGGCCGCCAGATGCTCGGCGAGTTCTCTCTAGCCAACCAGAAAGGAGTTTGGGCCACCACCTGACCCTGAATTCCCAGACAAAGAAATGTGCATGCCTGTGTGAGTGAGTGGAAGTGAGGGAGGGGGCGGGGGTTGAAAAGAAAAAAAAAGAAAGAAAAGAAACCTCCACACTGGCTGGACTATGAGGCTCGTGTTCGGGTATGTGCACTTGTATTATTTGTTAGCATGCATGGATGGTGATCGACTTGAGTAGAATATGCTGACTGCAGCCATTTGCCCAATGTTGTTGTTCTTGTGTTGTGTGCGCCATCGGCTTGGGAAAGGGAGAACGCGAGCGAGCGTGCGAGCGGGATTCAGTAGAGTTGCTTGGGTGGTGGGAAAGAAAAAAAAAAGAAGTTGTTTCAGCCCCACGTGCTGGTCGATACGCGCTGAAACAATTTCCTGTTCCACTGCTGCACCATCTAATGTTGTTGTAGTAGTAGTAGTAGTAGTCACATGCAATACATTCACGATGGATGGAACAGGAAGGACAGAAACATCATAGAAGACGTGTAAAAGTAGCATGAGCGTTTCTATATGGTGGCGGTGAAGTCAACTTGATTGAAAATAAGGAGCAGTTTGGAAAATAATTCTTGATAAAAGAGGCATCTGGCTTTTTTTTTTTTTTGCCTCCCCCAGTTGAAGTTTACTGTTAAGCGAAACATAAAACCAAGAGAATTACACGTTGTGCTTTTAAAACAATCTCATAGCATTGTCTTGGGGAAACATCGCTTAGCTTCATGTTAACAAACACTGCAAAATGCCATTGGTTAAGCATCGATGTTGCGACTTGGGCAGCAGCGGCTGTTTGAACACCAACGGTGAAGCAGCACATGTAGAGATCATTGAACAATACTTCGCAAGCCTACTCGAAGGTCTTTATCCGGAATGAAAAATGACTACGACACGTCTTACCGAGTCACTTCGTAGTACAAGAGTTTAATGGATTAAGAGCTAGCTGTTTGCCAACTAGTTTTCATGAGTGACCACACACGGCAACAGCCAATCCGAAATGATTGCCCTGTGGCAATTTCTCGACAATCGCGTCATTTGTGGTTCAATAGAAAACTCGATGGAGGGTCGCGGTTTTTCTGTTACTGCATGTCAGTCGATTTGCGGTACTTCATAGAGTTGCCATCTGCATTTTTTCCCACTTGAGTCACTTTCATTTGCAAATCTCGGTGGCAGCGGTTCCAGGAATGACTTTGCTCCGCGTCACAAGAAGGCGCACTCAGTTACTGCCATGTTTGACCTTTTTTTTTTTTTCTCAGCGTTCAGCCACAGGGCTAAGCTGTACGCGAGGCTAACTGCACAAAGGCGTCAAAATCCACCAGCCAAAATGGCTCCCGCTGCATCTTTCCTGCCTGTTGCACTGCAAAGCCCGCAAAGGTCGGACTTCCTTTTGTGCTTTTGCACGAGGAAGTTAAAAAAAAAAAAAAAAAAAAAAACGTCCTAGCTACGCAACCTGTTTCATCTTCCTGCCGCTGCGGCTTTTTAAGTTCACAGAAAAGGATGCGCGGTGGCGTTTTGTCATTTCCGAGGGATCCCACCACCCACTTTAGAGTGCTCTGTGTCACCTTTTGAGGCCCCACCGGAGTGAACCCAAGTCGGATTATCAACTCGTCTCAGATCTCTGTGAGAGGCAAAACTCAAAATGGTTAATTCAAATCAGTGGTTCAAATAAGGGTCAGCGTTTCAAATTAGGCTCTTAGGATCGGTTTGGGCGATCAAAAGATGAGCTTTTAAGCCTGGGTTGGGGTTTCAAACAAGGCTAAAGGGGTTCATGGTTTCAGGTTTGAGATTAGGGTTTCAAAGAAAAGTGAGCAATTCAAATCAGGTTTGAACTGGGTTTCAAACGAGGGTGAGCGTTTCAAATGAAGTTTCCCCGACGAGCTTCGACTTTCAAATTCGGGTTTTAAGCCTTGGTGAAGGTTTCACAGAAGGTTTAGGGTTCCCAATTGGTGGCTTTAAGAAGGGCTAGGCTATGTTGAGACAAGGTTAGGTTTTTAAATGGTCTGTCCTGCCTATTTCTTGTCGCGTGTCCCCGAGTTTATTCGAGGCTCTGAGTGTGTAAACCATCGAGATTGCCTTCATTGTGTCTTTGGTGCTTCTTAACCCCGTTTGGCTTTCAGAAGGGCTCAAGCTAACGTACATTGTTGTCAGGCCCCTGAAAAGGAGACGGAGTCGGGGGGAAGTGGGGCTTGAGCGAGGGGGGGCGGGGTCGCATTTACAAGTGGGAGGAAGTCCAGAGACAAAACGGGGCTTCCCATAGGCCAGGGGGTGGCCAGATTAAAAAGAAAACAATTGCCTTAAAATACTGTTCATTCATTGTCATTTCTTTTGTTAATTACAATCAATGAATTGACCACAATATATTCATTTTTCTTGTCTCCCCCCCACCCCCCAACCGGAACCCTTCACCCCGATGATTCAACCAATTAATTCATTCCTTTTTGTTTAATACAGTACACGACTCTAAAAAAGCAAACCCCAAAAAAGGTGACGTGTACCTGAAATTGTATTTGGTTGTACGAGCTACTATTTGCTTTGATAATATCATCGAGTCTGTCTCTTTTGGTGCCGGCGGTCCAAGTCTGTGCTGCGGTGCACGGGGGGAAGCCGGAGCGGCACGCGCAACCGGAGTGCGCCCAGAAGCCCGGCGAGCAAGCAACACCATGTGGCCCCCGAGGCTTCGAAGCGGCCAGGCAGCGCTCCTCTGCGGATATTTATAAACCGGCAATGGGCTCTTGATTGAACGGCACGTTTCTACTCCACAGCCAACCTTAAAGGGCCAATTTTTTTAGGGGGGGGGGGGGCTGACGCCTCTCTGAGCTTCCCAAATTGCGCAATGTCGGATGAAGAGTCGCATTCGTGACAAGTCAGCACAATATGCGGTCGGGTTTCGGACAGGGGCTGCGGTTTCAACTGAGGGCTATCAGAGTTTTAAATGAATGTTTGACGTTTGAATAGAAGGGTCCAAGCCTGGGTTATGGGTTAAAATAAAGGCGGGGTTTCAAGCCACAGCGAGGGTTTCTAATTCGGGTTTCAAGCTTGGGTTAGGGTTTCAAATTGGGGTTTCAAGCCCGGGTCATGGTCTCAAATACAGTAACGGTTTCAGGTTTTAAGGTTATGGTCTCAAATGAGGATTCTAATGAATGGTTAACTCAAATAAGGCTTTTGGTTTCACGTTAGGGTTTCAATGCCCGGGTTCTGCTTTCAAGCCAAGGTTAGGGTTCCAAGTAGTCGTCGTCCTTACCTGTGCTCATCTCTTTGTTCCAGGCAGAGAAAAAGGCCAAACTGATGTCAGCTATGAACACAATAACGGACCCGGGCTCAAGCAAGGAACCTGAGATTTCGCCCGGCCAGCGTCTGCCAACTTCCAAAGCGCCTCCGCAACCGCTACGTCAGCCTCCGCAGCAACGCCCGCCTCCAGCGCCTCAGCGTCCGCCTCAACGCCCGCCGCAATCGCAGCCGGCGCAATCGCAACCGTCTCTGCCGCAACAGCAAGCGCCTCAACAGCAGCAGCCTACCGATCCGGCCTCACCTACCGTGGCCACCACCCCTGAGCCCGTCGCCATTGCAGGTGGAGACAAGACCTCCCCCAAGGCTGCAGACACCGAACCCGAGTATGAGGTAAGAAGACGACAAACTTGTCTCGCAGCTTTTTATACTTACTTCTGTCCTCGGGTGACCAGTTGACCATAAAAAAAATACAAAGACACTGTCAAAGGGTGACCGACCAAGCATCTGGTTTTCCAGGGTACAGAAACGCAGACTTGAGGCAAATCATTTCCAGAAATGGCAGATCCAAAAACTCTGCGCAGGTAATCATAATCTTTCCGAGGTAGAATAACCAGTCTTCAAAGCAAGGCATATTCACAGATGGGGTTTACCAAAACTATCTTGTAGAAAGACCAGACACCCAGTTTTCCGCCACATAAAAACCAAGAAGTTATTTCCAGATATGGCCGAAACAAAAACCACAGATCCAATTCTACGGGTTACAGAAACCTTGATTTCCCATGAATAGTTTCCATCAATGTCAAATGTAAAAGAACCGTTGAAGGGGTGACCAAGCATCTGGTTTTCGATGGTACAGCCCCCCGGATTCGCGGCAAATAATATCCCGAAATGCCGGCTACAAAAACCTGCCGAAAGATGACCACACCTTGTCTTTCCCTCCTCAAAACTCACTTGTATTCTTTGGCATTCGACTCGGCATGACTTAGATTTGTTCTTGGTTTTACTGTTTGGTGCTTTCTACCGCCTTTATTACCGATTTGTCTTACTGTTTATTGTGCATGTTAAATTGCTCCATGTACAGCACTTTGTATGCAGCGATGGCTGTTTGAAAGTGCTCTATAAATACTGTTGACTTGACTTGACTTGACTTTCCGGGGTGCAAAATCCAGCATTCAACGAAAGTCATTTTGAGCAACAGCATTTATTAAAAACTGGTGCAGCGTGACCAGACACCTGGTTTTCTGGCATCCAAAACCCAGATCGGAATGAATCTGGACTGGCGGATACAAAAGCCTTGTCAACCCGAGACCCCGTTCCAGCCACTTAAAATGCCGTCATGTGACATTTGCAGGACGATCGCGGTTTTGGCATCGGCGACCTGGTCTGGGGGAAGCTGCGAGGCTTCTCGTGGTGGCCGGGACGAATTGTGTCCTGGTGGATGACGGGACGGAGCAGAGCCGCCGAGGGGACCAGATGGGTCATGTGGTTCGGAGACGGCAAATTCTCAGTGGTGACTATTTCCTTTTTTGTCCCAACTCTCGACATTTGGAGCGAGTTTCATGGAGCGGTGGTCACGTGAACGTTTTCCGCCTCTTCTTTTTCAGGTTTGTGTTGAGAAACTCTTGCCCTTAAGTTCCTTTAACAATGCCTTTCACCAGCCAACTTATAACAAGCAGCCGATGTACAAAAAAGCAATCTACGAGGTGCTACAGGTAAACGCCGACAGCTCTTTTTGCATGTGCAACGTTGTCAGCAATAACTATGTAGAAATCAATGGTTGGCCTTTCGAATCTGGCTTGGAAATTCAAATGAGGGATGGAGTTAGAAAGTTGGGTTTGAGTTTCACATTCGGGTTTGAAGACAAGGTCAGGCTTATTAGCGCCTTTGCGCTGTGAACTGTGACCCCAGGTGGCCAGCGGACGGGCAGGCAAAGCCTTCGCGCTCCGTCCGGCCAGCGACCACAGCGATACTTCCAAATCTGTGGAACTTCTAAACAAGGAGATGATCCAATGGGCTACGGCCGGATTTCAGCCGACCGGTCCCAAAGGCTTGGAGCCGCCGGAGGGTAAGAACAAGAACCAGAAGGCAAAGTCGAGTTTTTGTAGTTTTCAAGCCAGGGTTAGGGTTTCACATCTTAAATTCATTCCTGGGGTTGAGGATTCTTACCCCGTGAAGGAATGAAGAATGGTTTGCTCCATGTTGAACCCCGCAGAGGAGCGCAACCCGTACAAGGAGGTCTACCCGGAGATGTGGGTGGAACCGGAAGCCGCCTCCTACACGCCGCCGCCGCCACCGCCCGCTAAGAAGCCTCGAAAGAGCACCCAAGAGAAACCCAGGGTCAAGGACATCATCGACGAAGGAACGCGAGGTTAGAGTTTAGTTTTATGCAAATTGTCACCACATCTCTTATACTGAATCAGAAACGACTGAGTCTTGTGGCGTACCGCAGGGATGTCTTCAAGACCCTTGCCTGCTTCTGACTCACATCAACGTTTTCCAATTTTCTGGCCGCCCTTTGGAGGGCCTTAAGTTCCGGAATATGCCTCAGTTTTTCAAATCGACAGTGTAGACAATTCACAAACATATATTATGATTTAGTTACTGGTTTGGTCTCTCACATGCCGTGTTAAGGAATGCGGGAGGCGAGCCCACACCGCACGCAGGCTGGTGTCTAGTTGGCTGCAAAGTGCAAGCTGCAGGTGATCGTTTTCTTTGATCGACAACGAAAGTCATTGATCGCGAGCCGACGATCGATTGGAGCACCGCTAGTTTCAAGTTATGGGTTTCAATTAAGGGTTAGGGTTCCAAGCCAACGTTGGGGTTTCTAACCCGGGGTCTGGCTCTCAAACAGGGGTTAGAGTTTCAAATTAGGGTGTAAAGCCTAAACACCATTTCCACCAATCAACGTGAAGTGGTGCGGAGTTGTCTGTCATGACAGGACGCACTAAAAAGCCCCACGCCCAAAATCGAACCACGTCCAACTGAACGCAACGATGTCCCGTTGCTATTTCAGAGCGACTCATCTACGAAGTCAGACAAAAGTGCCGCAGCATCGAAGGTAAGTCAGGCAAACCGTCAGGTGCTTGTCACTTGTCGTCGTGGTGCCCCTTGACATTGTCAATCCACTCCGCACGCAGACATCTGCATCTCCTGCGGGAGTCTGAATGTTAGCCTGGAGCACCCGCTCTTTGCGGGAGGAATGTGCCAGGGCTGCAAGGTGAGACACTCGGCGCCAACTACTGGCCGCTTCCAAATCCTGCAGTCCGTACGAGTCACTCCCCTACCCGATGTGGTATTTTTCAGAACTGCTTCCTGGAGTGCGCCTATCAGTACGACGACGACGGCTATCAGTCGTACTGCACCATCTGCTGCGGCGGACGGGAAGTGCTCATGTGCGGGAACAACAATTGCTGCCGGTAAATTGTGACTCACCGCGATGTCCTTTACGAGTAGGGTGGTACCTCTACTTACGAATGTCTCTTCATTCGAAACTTTCAAGTCACAAAACGCCTCAGCGGGAAAATATTGCTTCTTGTTATGAAAGGAACTTCAAGATACGAAAGGTAAAAAAAAAAAAAATACATTATGGTCCGCTACTCGCAGCTACGAGGTTCCTGAACGCAACATACGTGTAGCTGCTCTGTGATTGACTATTACCGGCATCGCATTGGCTAAGAGGGAACGGATTCGGGCATTTACAGGGCAAACGCGTCCCTACTTACAAAAATTTCTATTTCAGAAATTTCTTGCAGAACCAAATTAATTTCATAAGTAGAGTTGCCACTATAAACAGTGACGATATGGGGTGGGTGCACCGTCGGGCCCAATGGATCCTGATTTTTTTTTTGTGGGGTGGGGGGGCAGAATAAAAATCTAATAGCCGATTAATCGGACAATTAATAAAAAAAATATAGGAGTTTTTTTTAAAATTGCGGTTCCCTCAAGCTACCGACAAAGATATGAATTACAGGCAGAACATTAGACGGCTTTACAACGCCCGCATCCTTGAAGCATTTCATAAAAATGTAACAAAAAATCCCCAGGTGCTTCTGTGTGGAGTGTGTGGACCTCCTGGTGGGCCAGGGCGCCGCCCACGCCGCCATCAAGGAGGACCCGTGGAACTGCTACATGTGCGCTCCCAAGGAGGCGTACGGCCTTCTGGAACGTCGCCCCGACTGGACCTGCCGCCTGCAGCATTTCTTCGCCAACAACCACGACCAGGATTTCGTAAGTGACACGCGTTTGTGCCGGTGTGATGGATGGATGATCAAGTGTCACCACGTGGTTTTATTGTAAGCATTTGATGCGTACGGTAAGTATTTGACATCGTTTGCTGTCATGCGCCGTTGACATGAAATGCGGGAATCGTAACACACCATTGACGTCATTTGCCGTCAACTTTTTTTTTTTTTCCTTTGTCAATGTTGTCAAATGTAAAATTGTTACACTGCTGATTGTAAAGACGTTATTTTGCCATCCGAAGCACATTTTCAATATTGTTAGTGGTATTTTATAGAAGAGAACAACTGTTCGTTGTCATCGGTGTGAACAAAAAAAATCTTTTCTGCGCTTTCTCACCCGAAAGAGGTGATTTGCATGAAACCACCGCAAGATTTACACGTGGTAACGGCGCGTTCTCGCATTGTGCCACAGCAACCGGCAAAGCTTTACCCGCCCATCGGGGTTGAGAAGAGGAAGCCAATCAGAGTCCTGTCGCTCTTCGACGGGATAGCAACGGGTAAGACGCGCACGCAAGTTTTTTTTTTTTTTCCTCGTTGATACAAATGCCTCTGGTGCATTGCCCGCCAAAAGATTTTGCTGCCAATGAAATGTGTTCGCCGGCGGGGACGTGGGGCGGATGCCCTTTGTACCCGCCTCTGCTTTTGCTGCGTAAGCGCTGACGGACCTTCTTGCGGTGCAGGGCTGCTGGTGCTGCGCGAGCTGGGCATCCGGGTGGAGCGCTACGTGGCCTCGGAGGTGTGCGAGGACTCCATCACGGTGGGGCTCGTCCGGCATCAGGGCCGCATCATGTACGTGGGCGACGTCAGGAACGTCACGCGCAAGCACGTGAGTTTGTCCCATTCCGACTTTTGTCAAATTTTTTTTGGTCAAACAGCATGATTGAGAATTTTGTTCATGGTAGTGTGATTAAATCTTTGAGACGAGTTGGCAGGAATGGCTTTGATCAAATCTTGGTCCACACTAAAAATCGAGTCTCCTGCTGAGTCGAAAGCCAAAGAATAGAAATGAGTTTTGAGACGGGTTTTGAAGATGGGGAGTGAGGGGGGCCTTGCCAAACGCTCAGTGCGAGCTCATTGCAAAGAGAGGGACCAGCAACGGAAAGGGCTCGACTTCCTTTGTGCCTCTGCTTAGTTCTCGGTACCTCTCAGAGTGTGTGGTCCGCAGGCCTGAGTCACCGGGCAGTGGCGTAGGGGCTCAGGTGGGGCTCAGGCCATTTCAAGATTTGAAAACAAATCATAGACTCTTAAAAAGAACTCTAAAATGTTTCGGGAATCAGTGAAGGGACACCAGAGTAGGAATGATGTGCTCCCTCTTTATATGAGTACCAGTCAAGAGGTGAGCAGCAGTATTCTGGGCCAACTGGACATGCTTCATGGAGAATCGTCTGTCTCTAAAGTTAAGTGCATTAGAGTCATCCAGCCGGGATGTGACGAAGGCATGAATGACTGTTTCACAGAGCTCATGAGAAAGGCAAGGCTTGTGTTTAGCTAGCTGCCCCAGATGAAAGAAGTATCACAAATACAAACAAACAAAAAAAATAGCATTAAAGCGATAGTTCTGCTTAAAATGCATCCTTTCACAAAAAGCTCTCTTCCTCAGAATTTCCATGGGAAATGATTATTTCTCAAGAAACTTACCAATATTCAACTGCTGTTTACTAAAGAATGTTCATTGGTAGATTTTTTTAAATTCCTGATAAAAGAAGAGCGTTCAGGGTTTCTTTTGGTAGGTTCTACGCTGATATAGCTCCAGAACTCGATTTTCTGTCTGCCTTCGAAATGTCCAAAATGGCTGCCACCGACTTTCCCGATTTGAGAAAAACGGCTGCCGTTAAATGAGTTCAATTATGTGGTGTCGTGTGTCCTGAAAGTGGTCTGCTGTCCGTGTGTCTTCACTCTGCAGATCCAAGAGTGGGGTCCATTTGATCTGGTCATAGGCGGAAGTCCATGCAACGACCTCTCCATCGTCAACCCCGCGAGGAAAGGCCTTTACGGTGGGTGGAAAAGCGCTTGGTCACATTTCGCTCTTGCTCAATCTGCAAAGCATCATTGACGTCTGCATGGACCGTGCGGCCGCAAAAGAGGGCACGGGCCGCCTGTTCTTCGAGTTCTACAGGCTGCTGCACGAGGCTCGGCCCAAGGCGGGGGAAGAGCGGCCTTTCTTTTGGCTCTTCGAAAACGTGGTGGCCATGGGGGTCAGTGACAAGAGGGACATTTCTCGCTTTCTGGAGGTACGCTTTCCGAATCACCGGCACCCACTCGATTTGCCCCTATTACATCATCTCGTGTGCCTCGGGGAAATAGTCGCCAGTACCAAACAATAGACTGACGCCCCCTAGTGGCACCAGATATTAGCTGTACCCACGGTCCAAGCTGAGTCAACGCTCTCCACCAACAGCAATTTACCAAAACAATTTTTGTTACAAACATATATTGAAACAATTGTGCACCGCTATCTACCCCTCCCCCCCCAAAAAAAAATCTTTCACATTTTCCCAAATTCTCATTGTGAATCTGCTTAACAAACTAACATTTAATCCCCCCAAAAATGATATTTGGTATTTTTCAGGGGGCTAGGCAAAATGCAAATATATACAGTATATATATTTTTTAATGTCCCATATTAAAGTGGCCTTCAAAATGTCAAAGTTGTAACTTAAAATGTTCTTTCCTGACCTTTTTTTTTCTTCTTTTGTACGTGTGTTGTCATTTTCGTCCCAATCGTCAGTGCAACCCGGTGATGATCGACGCCAAGGAAGTGTCGGCCGCCCACCGCGCTCGCTACTTCTGGGGTAACCTTCCTGGCATGAACAGGTCGGTGGGTGAATGGTGAGGGAAATCATCCACGTGGACTCAAACACGAAGCCGGCCGGGATTGTTGAGATAACTTTAGTTGCCATTTTTATGATTTCCCACACTTGTTGTGACGCTTTTGCCAAGACGAGCCACGACGCCGTCGTCCCGCAAGCGGGCTGCCCGGTGAACACGAAACTGGAAATGAGGCTCGGTGATTGTTTGCTTTCCATTGAACGGTCTCAAGCTAAACCGCTTCCTCCTCAGGCCTCTGACGGCCATGCGCAATGACAAGTTGGACCTGCAGGACTGCTTAGAACACGGCAGAACCGCCAAGGTGTGGCATCGCGTGATAGCCGGACCCTCGGCGCGGACATGCTCGCGCGGTCCCAAAACCTCCCGCTTTCTTTGTCTTGTTTGTCAGTTTGACAAGGTGCGGACCATCACCACCAGGTCCAACTCCATCAAGCAGGGCAAGGACCAGCACTTCCCCGTCTTCATGAACGAGAAGGAGGACATACTGTGGTGCACCGAGATGGAGAGGCAAGCGTCAACCAATCTCTGAACAACCAAAACTCCATTTTATGACCGAGCGACCGACCGCGTCATTCCCATGAAATCTTAATCAGGCGCGTCCATGAAAAACAATACCTTCGGTTTCGAATCGAATGGCTGTCATTGATGTTCTGCCTGTTAATGCTCTTTACCTCACTGACGGGCGAAACTTTGTTTTATTGATGCTTTTTTCTTCTTTTTTTTAATGAAGTACAGCATAAATTGTTTGGAAATACCAAACTCACAATCGAAAACACGTTTTATCGTACTTTTCTGGCTTAGTTGATAATACAGTATCAACAGAGGTGGAAAAAAATGCACTTCTAGTACTACATATTCAAATGAAAAAAAGCAGGCACTGCTTGGTACTGAATCTATGTAATTATTGTCACTGTTGTACTGCCAACACTTGGTCTCTATAAACAATCAAAGTGACAAAATGAGATTCACCTCATCATCTTTATCTTCGACTCAAAAGCTGTGCTGATCCTAAAATCAAACCCATGTAATGGCGCCGTCTACCTGTTAGTCATAAAAGCGCTTTTATATTGACAAGCCGACCCTTTTTTGTGTCGAGTCGTTGAAAAATGTACTTGTCGAATATATCCAGCAGTGGCAGTGAATGGTTGGATCCTGTTTGACGATGTGTTTGGCTACGGTATGCTAATTATTTTTTCTCTTCCAGAATCTTTGGCTTCCCGGTCCACTACACGGACGTGTCCAACATGAGCCGACTGGCCCGGCAGCGTCTGCTGGGACGATCGTGGAGCGTTCCCGTCATCCGCCATCTTTTTGCACCACTCAAAGATTACTTCGCCTGCGTTTGAGCGCGCCCTTTTGACAGCCCTTTAAGCGGCGTCAAAGCCTTGAGCCTCCGAGGTTTCCCGCTCGGAATTCTCTTCGGTGTAGACTTCCCATGTTCTATTTGTTATTCTTATTTATTTTATTTCTTAGCAGTGTTATTATCGCCTTGATTTAGGTTTTTTTTTTTGTTTTTTTTTTGCGTGAGCTATACTTGAGACTATGCTTTCGGAGAAGCGCTAAACATGGGGTGACCGTACTGTACTTTTTTTTTTTTTGCCTAGCTTCTGGCATAAAGGGAGCTCTCCGAATCCAAAAAAACAAAACAAAACAAAACACCAAGATCACATATACCTCGTCGTTTACAGCTTCTGAAGGTAATACAAAAAAAAAAAAAAGGTACTACTACTACTACTACTACTACTACTGTAATATGGCTCCAATGCCACGGTGCTCCGCAATGGCGGGAAACGTTGTCAACTGAGCTCTTTTGCGTGAAAAAGACAACGGGAAAAACAAAGAATTAAGCGTTGAGGACGTATGTGCTTTTTTTTTTTGCCACTTTTCTACAAAGTTCTTACTGGTGCTCTCTTGTTCACAACTCGCCTTCCCGAAGGGCACAAACTAAGCTAAGTGACAATGTTTCCCGCCGTTGGGAAAAAAAATATATATATATATATATATATATATATATATATATAAAACGTCGCGTTCCATACTGACGACATTTACTGTACATTTAGCGAGAGGTGAGGGGAAAAAAAAGAAAACAAACAAACAAAACAGAAAAAAAGAACCCCAAACCTCAACAACATGGTGCGGCTTTACAAAAAGTCCTTCTACCTTTTTATAGCAATTTTTGGTGTGCTGTTGTATCAACATTATAAAAGCACTTTTATACTTTCCTTTTTTTTTTTTTTAAATCTAGGTGGAAGTGATTTGTTTTACAATAAGGCGAACTACCCTGGCGCAACACTTTTTTTGTAGACAGTAAGGCTGTGCCAATAGTCTGGGGAGGGAGCGGGTAATTTTTTTTTTTTTTTAATTCCTTTAAATATGTGAAAAACTTTCTTGTAGGACGCGATGTATAGTCAGACGCCCCTCCTTCTTTGTTGTAAAGCGGCGATAAATATATGTGGAGTGTAGAACCACCCAGGTTTTATTAAGATTGTAATTGTGCATTTTATATGAATCAACCGTGCTTTAACGCACCCCCCTTCCACCACTATCCCCACAAAAAAATAATAATAATAATATCCAAACAAAGTTGACTGCCTAATGTTGGTTGAAATCGGAATTGTAAAGAAAAAAAATGTTCATAAATCAATATTTTGTGGTTGGGAGAAGAATCAGCCAGGGGACAAAAAAACAAAGTAAATGTGTAACGATTATTTCTGATGCACCCTCTGGTCGGCCGTCTATTTCGGAATCCGTTGTAGGAAATATATGAAAATCATGGACAAAATTCAGCGAATAAATTCCATGGATTGTACGCTCCGAGTTAAATGTGGAGCTGGTAAACCAAAACACACAACACATGGGAGGAACGTGGAGCTAAATGTGTCATTATTCTATCAGGCGCCCCTCCGGCACTGCTCTCATGCGCCTTTCCTTTGGGGGTACCTTTTGTTTTGTTCTGTTTAATTCACAGCGTTTCACATGAAGATGGACAAAATTAGCCGGCTAAAGTATCGTAACACTTGGTGCGCCCCTATCTCGTCAACCAAAACAAATATGTCAAACAAAGTCAGTTTTGTACATAGCGGTGAAAATTTTTATTTTACATTTATTTGGTTAAAAAAAAAAAAAATCAAATATTTCTTGCTCCTGGCAAGGCACTTACGCACCTCAATTTTGGGATCCATCGTGAAATGTTTTTTTTTTTTTCCTTTTCAATAATTGCAATAATTTAACGTCAACACAATTAGGAAAATTATCTGGTGGAGTCGGCGCACCCCCAACCCGTAAACTAAGCCAATTTAACCCAAAGTATGTCAAACGTATCTCCCACAACATCAAATAGATATAATGTATTTTGTAGTTTGTTTGTTTAGTTGCTTTTTAATCTGGGGGACGTTCCGGGGGTGTGCACAATCGCGATTCAAGATAGTTTCGATCTCCTTGTTATAAAATGTCAATGCATCTTCGATTTTAATTCATGTTTTATATTCACGGGATATCTTCAGAGTTGGCGCACCACCAAAACCACCTCAATGACCCCACCCCCAATTAAATCCGAACAAAGTATGTTAAATGTACAGTTACAAACAATTTTCTGTCGTGGAAAAGCGCACCTCCCAACTCGCACACCCACATGGGTGAGCGAACGCACCCCAGTTTTGGGCAGCAGGGGTCATCGCGTGGCACATATCGACAACCCAACCAACCGATGGATAATTTTGTATTCCTTTTTGTAATGTAGGGACGACTTCCAAAATCCACACAAGAAAGCCCCAGCCGGGCTTCGAACCCAGAACCACAGAACTGCGAGGCAGACATGTAAACCACAAGTACCCCGTTGCCACCTCCATGTACGGAAATAAGTGAGTAAATTCCTTTGATGGTAAACCGCGGAAAAGCTTAGCTAAAAGGGGGATTTAAGCGTTGGCTTGTCAAAACGAAAAACTGACAAAAGTATATTCAAAAAAATGTTTTGCATATCTATTTAAAAGATTTTAACTCAATCTCTTTATGTAACTAAGTTCTTAAGTGACCTTACCGCCATCCGTTTCCTCACTTGCCGCCAAACTTCCGTCTTGTGTTTGTACATTTTTGTACAGAAACGTCGTCTTGGTTTTTGTTTTTTTGTCCCTGCTATTGGATGGAAATGTACAAATGTAATTCTTGGTTAATATATAATCAATTGGGTGTTTTGGGGGTGGGGGGTGTTTATAAAAGAAAAAAAAATCATGTGATGAATTTTGATTGCGATCTAGATGTAGTTTGGTCCAGTGTTTCCCAACCTTTATTATTAGGAACATCTCACTTCAAACCAAAACGTCACACAAACTGTATCGTGTTCCAATAAATAATTTCTAGTCGTAATTAACTTGGAAAATGATTGCGTACCAAATATGGGAAGGCCTGTTTCGTTGAACACAAATGGGCAAAAGTTTAATTGTACCTTCCTTCTGCCATCGAGCGAAAGAGCATTTCACTGTTGTGCCTCTCACGAGACATCACTGGCATAGAGAGGTGAACAAAGATTTGTGGTCAACTCATCATAATTTGCGGACCAATTATGTGAAATTGAAGAATTTTCTTGGTTGGAAATCACTGGTTTAGTTGCTATTTTCCGCGCGCGAAGTTGAGCGACTTGGCGGGCACAGCCCAACCCCGGCGCCATTTTGTTCAGGCTTGTCACGGAGCAACTGTCGCGAGTTGCTCTTCCCACTTTACGGCATCTAGAACGTTTTGTTTTTCTTGTTTTATCAGACAAACGATTATTTGATGTAACTATATTAACTAAAGGCATTTTAACTTTGATGGGAAGAAAGAAAATGTTTTCTTACGTTGTTTTAGACTTTTAGAGGATTACTGTAGTCGGTGCGTATTTGTGGGACAGTTGTGAGAAAGGAAAAAAAAAATGGCAGCGCGATGTATCGATGCGCTTGTTTTCTCCCCCGAAATTCCGCGCAGTGAACTTCTCCCCATGTCTGTTTTTGAAATGTTTGATTCACATCACTGGTCAAGGCGAATCGCCTTCGAAACCGTCACTGTTGTTTAAGCCGATGTGCTTTTTTCGCCCCCTTTGGAGTTCAGTTCTGACAGCAAATGTAGCACTCAGAGCTTCACACACACACAAAAAAAGTTACATTTCGTGTCCAGAGAGAAGCTAAAGACTCCGTATGTAATTGTGCTGGAGAACACTTGAATAAACGTATTGGTTTTGTTTTTGCTTTTTGTTGATTTGTGAAAAAAAAGTGTATGTTTTGTGTCTCTCTGTACACACATCATGCAAAACATTGAAACTTAAAGCATTGTTTTATTTTACGTCCCCATCAGCTTGTTAGTGGCCATTTTTACTCAGCTTCAGACTTTTTTTAAACTAAAATCAATTTTTGTCATTAGTAGAAGAATCCGATCATTTTCATTCAGCCAATATTTTGGGACTTTTTACCCTTCACATAAAGCAGTGGCAGACAAAGTCCGTCAAAAGAAACAAAGACGTGCAGATTTTTAATGCTGCTCCCAGTTTATGTTTGCCATAAAACTAAGACACTTAGTGATTTAAATCAGCAAAAAACAAACAAACAAATTAGCCCCCACGAGCTTAATGCTCATGCATTATGGAAAACGACAGACTGTTTAACAAGTAGCATATTGTTCATCCAATATGGCGACGGCTTCAACGTAAGATTCAGCACTCAACGAGGCATCTATCTGTGTTTGTATGATTATTATTGGTGATTTCCGCTGTTGGCCGCGCCCCTTGCCGCCTCCAATTGGTTGCTCAGGCGACCGTCTGTGCCGAAAGCGGTCAAATTTTGACAAACAAAACCGGAAGCGATGGAAGGAACAAGACAATGAATAAATACAGTACGATAAAATCAAACTGTGATACATTTTCTCTATTTGACCAATATAACGTGTTCTATTTTACTAATTATTATTTTGAAATAATACAGGCAGCAACCGCGTATTTAATTTATTTGTCCCTTGTCGCGGCGAGTAAACCGAGACAACATATTTTTTTTATTCTGAAAGCCCATACAGGAAACATTTCTAGCACGTCACGTCCACGCCAATTTAACATAAATCTGGTGGTCCTGCACCGGCCGGGAAAGGCATCCATCTGCTGTTAATTGTGAGTTTGCCTCCCGGCCCAGTATCGCATTGTGTGTGCGCGTGTGTGTGGAAGGAAGACGAGGAGTCGAGCGCAACTGCTTCAGCTGCACACCCGGACATCAGGTATGCAGGGGCGGCTTCCTTCATCGGCTGCACCCGGGTAGATGCGGAGCCTCCCAAGAGAGGAGAGGAGGGGCTCGAAGTGGGATTTTATTTAAAACCCTTGGGCGAGGCTGCGCGTCTCCGGCTTCTCGCCCCGGAGGAGCACAACTACTACTTCCAGGGTTGTTTTTGTGCTAACGAGGGCAGTTTACGGGTCGTTTAAGGGTGCAGAGGCCGGGTTAAGAAGAGGGAGGAGGAGGTGCAATTTGGGAGGAAGAGGGAGGAGGGAGACGGTTAGGCGTTACTGGGTCGGCTACGATAAACTGACGTACGCCGATTTCTTTGTCATCATTTCAACCACATTTGTAAATCACAGCATGCGCTACGATGAAAGTTCAAAAAATGCACAAACACGAATTGCCTTTTTTAATGCACATTTTTCTACAATCGGACATCTCATTGGCACATTATCATGATGTATGATTTGATGATTGTTTTTTTTTTGGGCGGGGGCTATTTGGGAATAATGCAACTCTCGTGTTGTCATCAAGGCAGGGATGCCATCGACCCGCCTCACCCGCATAAGCAAAAAAGACGCGCGCCATTACGCATGGGCGTCATTCATACACAGAGGGGAAAGAATGCCAGTCATGATATTTTTTGTTTTAGCTGCAACTTCTGAACTCTGATTTAAAAAAAACAAAAAAACATTCAGCTTAGGGTTGTGACTCTTTTTGATGTAATCATCTTTGAGCTCAGAGACACTGGGCCTCGCCTGCTTTTTCAGGGGGAAACATAGACTTGCATGTTATCCAATGTATGTGAACCAAACAACGGCCCGGGAGCCATTTGCGGCCCGTCATCCGTTTTTAGTGGCCCCCGCATAACTACATGAACAACGACCACGGCCCATGCCCTTTCTTGTATTGTACTGCTTACATTCCATACTGCGTGGCGAAAACAGAGAAAACAACGAAAAATTTCAATCCCACCTCCCCATTTTCTGCCTATCAAATATTAAAATTAAATAAGTTCTTGGGGAATTTTTTTTTTCTTATGTACCCCTCGGAATTAAAATTTTGGACACCCCTGAAATTGACTATATGCTGGATCCACTGAAGAAGATTCAACATTGTTGCATTCAAGGGGGTGAAAAATAGGCTCGTTGTTACATTCTAGTTGAAGAAGATAGACTTTGTTGCGTTCAAGAGGGGGGGGGCGTGGGGGGTATAGACTTTTTGTTGCATCAGCGTTTGAGCTCACGTCAGCGTCGAGGCGGTGACTGACACGAACAGCCACCCACTCCCCAAACAGATTTAAATTTCAGCCTGGCCTCTCTCTCGTCCACTCACAGCCACACGGTCTCACCATGCGCGATTAATATTTAGCAATCAAATTCAATTGAGATTTTAGTCAGCCCGCCCCCCCCCCCCCAAAAAAAACAGATGATTCCGGGTCTTCCCTGCAGAGCTAAAGCCATGACTACCAGCGCGACCATGGTGCGCATCCTGATCAAGGGCGGCAAGGTGGTGAACGACGACTGCACGCAGGAGGCCGACGTCTACATCGAGAACGGTGTCATCCAGCAGGTGGGCAAGGAGCTGATGATCCCCGGCGGGGCCAAGGTGGTGGACGCCTCCGGGAAACTGGTCATGCCCGGCGGCATCGACACCAGCGTGCACCTGGAGGAGACTTTCATGAATGCCACCACGGCCGACGACTTCTACAGCGGCACCAAGGTAAGCGCCGACTTGACGCGGAATCCAGGCCGGCCGGGGTCTCGACAGCCATGTCTGAGGGGGCAGCCACAAATCGTGAGGGGTCTCCTGTGGTTGTAGTTGTTCGACAAAGCATATCTGAACTTGGGTTAGCGTTCGTTGTATGTGCAAGCCTCAACCTAAGCTGACTGCACTTTGTCAGGCCCCGAATCGAACTCGCTTCAGTTGGTAGATAGCTCAAAGGGTCACTGAGGCACTCCAACCTCCTGCCCACGTCAAGTTGGCCAATCCCTCTGAATTTTTTTTTTTTTGGGGGGGGGGGTATTTTTATTTCGTTTTCTTATAGAACCCTTTGGAGGACGGTTTTTATTTTAGTTTTTTGTTGTATTTTTTTGTATTTGTTCAGTTTTATAGTACCCTTCAAAGGTTGTTTTTGATGATTATTTCTTTAATAGTACCGCGGAGGATGTTTAGATTTTGATATTTTAAATACTATTTAAGATAATAAAAATGATGATAAAACATGCTATGAGCCCAGAAAAAAACAAACAACTTAATAGTTACTTAGGTCTACCGGATGAGACCTTGAGGCATGTCCAAAACAAAGGCCCAGGCATCCTGGTATCCTGTAATCAACTGAAAAAGTACTACTAAGCAAGACATTAAGTAAGAAGTGGAGTGGAGAGGCACGCGATCATAAAAATATGTGAAATAATATATTTTAGGAGATTTAATTTGGGCCCGAGGGGGCACAATATTTATTTGAGGGGGCCAAGCCCCCTCTTGTCCCTGCCTAGACCCGGCCCTGTATGCAATGTTTGGAGTCTGGTTCTTGTTTGGACTGCACTCTCCAGTTCTTGTTTTGAGCTGGCATAAACCTTCAGTTTATTAACGTTTTAAATTCCACCCATTAAAAAAACAACAACAACAAAAAAAAAAAAAACGAGACCCTACGGTGTGCCAGCCCATTCGAACATTTTGACTAATCTCTCTAATCTTCCCCCGGGATGGAGCATTCGACTGCATTACAGTGTCGAGTCGAAATTTAGGAATAGTCCAGCCCCAATTTTCAAGTGACATCTGGATTGAAATCGTCGGATTACGAAGATGGCCTGGCACATTCCGGTAAGCGCCGCATCGCGTGACGGACCGGATCGGAGCCATCCCGACACGATAATGCGACGCAGGCCGAGCCATGGCGAGATGCGCTCCCGTCAGCCAACAGACGCTGCCTCTCTTCTCTGGCTCTTCCTCCGCCCCCCTCCTTACCCGCCACCGCCGCTGTGCTCCGCGGCTCCTGCGGAGACAAACGCCGGCCCGTTTCCATGGTTACCACGGGTCTCGCGGCAAATTCCGCCCAGAGGCCTTTTGGCTCGCACCATTGTGCTCGGAGACAATGGCTCTCAGACCGGCCACGCCAGGACCGCTATAAATATCCTGTGCCCAAGACGCACTCCTCCACCCCGGAGAGCCAGTTGACAGATGCTGTTGTAAACAACAACACGTTTGTTGTTTGTTTGTTTATTGAACATAAAACGTATATACAGTAATAATTTGACAGAAAATAAGGTAGATAAAAAAAAGTAAAAAGAAAGAAATCAATCTTCATTCAACACAGTTATTATGTTCAAGGGAGTAGGAAGAAGTAAAAAACGTATCTAGTCCTACCCCGTTATGTGATTGTATCTAATAAATCATTTTTATATCAATCAGAAAAGAAAAAAGTAAGAAGAAAGAAGTCTCCATTAAGGCTCATACTTTACCCTTACCCGTGATATTTTTACAACTTTTGGTTTGTATCGGGATTATATACTTCCACACCCTGACACTCTTGTGTCAATTTTCTCTTGTATTCATAATGGATATTTCAATACCTTTCTCTATTTATCAACTTAGTTCTGATTTATCATTATATTTAATGTTTAGAATTTATCATTTTAACTCTGATTGATGTAGGTTGTTTGTACTATTTTTTTGAATTTGTTTTTGAACTCAGCAAGCGATTTACTCATTTTCAGGTCCGTTTCGAAATTATTCCACAGATTAACACCTTTGATAGATACACTTCTTTGTTTGATGTTTGTTCTTGTTTTGAGTTTTTTGAATAAGTTATCTTAAATCATAGCTGCTTTCTCGAATTTCGAAAAACTTCTGAATGTTTTGGCAGAGCAGGTTATTGTGTGCTTTGTACATTAATTGGGCGATTTGAAAGTCAACCAGGTCATAAAATTTCATCGTATTTAATTTGGTAAATAGTGGATTTGTGGGTTCCGTATATTTTGATCTATTAATAATTCAAATTGCTTTTTTTTTGTAGTTTTAGAATAGGGAGTGTGTTTGTTTCGCAGGCATTTCCCCATATTTCCACACAGTAGGTCATATATGGTAATAATAATGAAGTGTATAATGTGTGCAAAGATCTCTTAATTAGCACTTCCTTGGTTTTGTAGAGGATCCCTACGGTTTTGGCTATTTTTCTTTTTACGTTATCGATATGTGGCTTCCAACATAGTTTTGAGTCTATTACTACTCCGAGAAACTTGGTTTCAAACGCTCTTTCTATCTCAATTGAGTTGACCATAATTTTAGCTTGGTGTTTGATTGGTCTTGTGCCAAAAACAATTAACTTCGATTTTTTCAGGTTAAGTGACAATTTATTTCTGTCGAACCAGTTTTTTAATTTGTTTAATTCGTTTTCTACGGTTGTCAGGAGCTGTTTCAGATTTATTCCAGAACAGTAGAAAGTTGTATCATCAGCAAATAGGACACATTTAAATTGTTTTGAGACCTTGCAGATATCATTTATATATAAGATGAATAGTTTTGGACGTTCACACTCGGGTTCGAAAATGTACACGGTTGTAGGAAAAAAAAAAAAGCAAAACGTATGCGGGTGGTTCTCCGAAAATGTGGTCCAGGAGCGTACACGAGAAAATAAAGAATCCGTTTTGGACCCATTCAGTAACAATGCACGTTGCCATGACACCGCTTATGATCTCACATGACGCACTAATTGTGCTACAGCACAGAAGTATGAATTATTGATCAGAGTTTGTCTTTCGATTTTTTTTTTTTCCCCCGCACTCTTGCAGCCGTTATTCCCGGAAGGCCACGCCTACCTCGGGAGAGGCTCCATATTCAAGATACCGTCAAATCAGGATTGCTATCAGGCGGCCCGCGGGCTAACCAGTGGTTAGCCCGTCGACCTCACAGTGCAGAGGTCGTGGGTTCGATCCCCACTCCGGCCTCCCTGTGTGGAGTTTGCATGTTCTCCCCGGGCCTGCGTGGCTTTTCTCTGGGTAGTCCGGTTTCCTCCCACATTCCAAAAACATGCATGGCAGGCCGATTGAACACTCTAAATCAGGGGTGCCCATTAGGTAGATCCTGATCTACCGGTAGATCTAAGACGGGTCCCAAGTAGATCCGAGGAGTGTCGAGAAGAAAAAAAACAAACAACCATTTGTGTGTCTTTGTACATGTTAGTAATATATTTTTTGTGTTAATATACACTGCACCCTAATCATCTTATCAGTCTCATTTTCACAAAAAAAAATATTTAAAAAATAAAATAAAGCAGGCGCGTGATTACGTCACCGGAAGTTGTTAGCGCTCAGCAGTTTGCAATTGCAGCTTGTGATCAGAGCTGTTGCGCTCTGTCTTTTATCGTCATGATTCTCATTCAGAGTTTGCTTCGTGTACAATTCACCGAGGGCACGGGCAAAGAATAGGAATCTAGGATGGCCCAGGGAAGCACTTTAAAACGGTACGTGTGAGCTACGATAGTTAACAGGCTCCAAAAGTGCGTCGCATGCCTCCGTTTCAGGCTGTTTCTCATCATGTCGTGCGTGCGTGCGTGCGTGTGTTTGTGTGTGTGTGTGTGCGCGTGTGTGTGTGTGTGTGTGCGCGTGCGCATGCGCGCGCCGGTAAGGGTAGATCCCGGGAGGTTAGTTGATCGAAAAGTAGATCTTCGATCCAAAAAGTTTGGGCACCCCTGCTCTAAATCATCCCTACGTGTGAGTGTGAACGCGGATGGTTGTTCATCTTTGAGTGCCCCGCGATTGCCTGGCAACCGGTTCAGGTTGTCCCCCGAATATGGCTGGCATCGGATGGATGGATGCATTTAATATTGTCTTTTATTAAGTAAACTGTACTCTAAGGTTGTTGTTGTTTTGTTTTTGTTTGTTTTTTTCCCTCCAGGCGGCCTTAGCTGGAGGCACCACCATGGTGATCGCGCACGTTCTGCCGGAGAAGAACGAGTCTCTGTTGGAGGCCTACGAGCAGTGCCGTAGCTCAGCCGACGGCAAAAGCTGCTGCGACTACTCGCTGCACGTGGGAGTCACTTGGTGGGGTCCCAAGGTAGTGCGGCATCTGCTATCCTTTACTGCCGTCCTTCGTTAACCATCGACCCCGCCTTTTTAGAAAGAGAAAAGCGCCAGCCAATTGCAAGCATTCCGACTGATCTTTCAAAGCGATTTATGAGCACGAAAACACAGAAACGACCAAATGGAAGAGTAAACTGGATCTTTGGACCAGCAACGGGAAAGGCTCGATCCCGTCTGAGCCCCCGCTTAGTTCTTCGTACCTCTAATAGTGTCTGGTCCGCGGACCTGAGGTATCGGGCAGGTGCAGAGAAGCTCAGAGAGGTAAGGTGCAGGGGCCATTGAAAGATTTGAAAACAAATAATAGGATCTTAAAAACAACTCTAAAACGTAGAGGGAGCCAGTGAAGTGATGCCAGAGTCGGAGGGATGTGCTCCCTATTACGAGTAGCAGTCAAGAGGCGAGCGGCAGCATTCTGGAGCAACTGGAGACGCCTCGTGGGGGATTGGCTGATTTCAAAGTCAAATGCGTTACAGTAATCGAAATGCCACGAAGGCATCAATTACTGTTTCAAAGCACTCATGTGAAAGGAGACGCTTGACTTTATCCAGCTGCTAAAAGCGACTAGAAGTTGCCGCTTCACTCATATTCGGCAAAGGCAATATGAATCAGAATGCCGCGTTGAGACGAGTGGAGCCTCATCGGACACATTACTGTCAAGAAACATTTTGGAGTCGACTTGCCCCCGTTGAGAACTGCCGGGCTCTTTGCTCACGACGAAAGTGAGCATGAAGGAGGACGCTTTGACTCTCTGCAGAGCTCTCAACGCCATGCTCACTTTGGACTTGTCGCCCCCCTGCAGGTGCGCGCCGAGATGGAGAAGCTGGTGAGGGAGGAAGGCGTGAATTCCTTCCAGATGTTCATGGCCTACAAGGACGTGTTCATGCTGAGGGACAACGAGCTCTTCCAGGCCCTGCAGCACTGCAAGGACATCGGCGCCATTGCCAGAGTCCACGCGGAGAACGGGGAACTGGTGGCCGAGGTCTGGGACAAAAGTTTGCTCCAACATTTGTATTTCGGCTCAACGGGCGTGGGGCGGATTTCGAATATTGACTTCCTAGTAATGATGACTGGCTACATGTGGCTAAAGTTACGCTTCATAAACGCACATAATGTTGTGGCTAACAACACGACTGTTTCGCCACATTGGCTAAGAGGTTTCAGGATCCGGGTGCCAACCCTGGAGGAGGATTCTTATTTTAAAGAACCACATAGCGTAGCCTTTGCTCAGTTAGCGTCATGCTAATGCTAACACATAACGGATTTGTCCCCACCGAAGGGTGCGAAGGAAGCCCTGGAGCTGGGCATCACTGGTCCGGAGGGCATTGAGATCAGCAGACCGGAAGAGGTACGAAAACCCCAATCGCCGCCACCCAAATCCGCCTCCGAGTCATTCGCTTTCCACCAAGCAATACAGTCCACGTCCGTACCTGAACCCCCCCACCTGAATCCTGGTCTAACAATTCACTCGCAGTAATTAAAAACAAACAAACAAACATCGTGCATCTGGACCTTGGTAAAGCGAGGACACCCAATACAGCAACGCACCAAACCCAAGCCCCCGATTCGCCGCTCAATTGAAGCGTGACCATGGCAGCTGTAACGTTTGGTGGGAAAAAAATGACTCAAAGCTGATCCGTACGGAGGTGACATCATTCAGAGAATAAACACACTGTCACACCGGAGATGCTCTCATCGAGTCCCGCGTGACCTCATCTTGGCTTTTCACAGTTGGAGGCGGAGGCGACCCACAGGGCTATCACCGTCGCCAACAGGGTGAGGGGAAAACACGCCAAAAAAGACGCTGACGACAGTCATGGAAAAAAAAAAAGGGTCGTCACTCAACGAGGGTTGGTTTTTCTTTCCCGTTTAGGCCCGCTGCCCAATCTATCTGGTCAACGTGTCCAGCATGGCGGCAGGGGACGTGGTGGCGACGGCCAAAATGCAAGGTGACGCCTTTACGCACGTTCAAGATGGCGGACGTATCGCGAGCGTCGATCAAGGGCTACGCGAGTCAACTTGAACGTCTTAACTTGACTCTGAACCGCTGCCGGTGTGCCCGCTGAGTGCACTGAAACCAGCATGAAAATGTATCGCTGGAAGATATCTCACCGGATCACCGCCGGGTTTTCCACGCCACGGCGCTAGCCAGGAGCTAGCTAGCTCGCGAGCTAACAGGCTGCGTGCGGTTCGTTAATAACTTCCCAATTTGCGATCGCTTTGGATCGCCATCGATGCGAACAAAGGCACTCAAGTACAGTCGAAATGCTGGTTCAATTCCTTAATTTCAAGATGGAATATGTAGTCATGAAGCTGCTAGCAAGATTGGAACGTAGCCTCACTTCACATCCATGCGGTGGTTGCGGCTAATGAAAACGGTTCCAAGAACTGTGCGAACATGATTTAAAAAAATAAAATAAAAATTTTACTGTACAGTTGTACCTGTAGTTATGAAATGAATTGGTTCTGGAAGAAATTTCTTAACTAGAAAATTTTGTATGAAGTGACATCCGCAAGTAGAGGTACCTCAGTACTTGAGTCCCACCAGAGGATGAGAAATGGCTTGAGTAAAGCGTGCGTTGTGTACCACAGGGAGGGTGGTCCACGGAGAGACGACCACCGCCCACGCTGTGCTCAACGGCGCCCCCTACTACCATCAGGACTGGTCCTACGCTGCGGGCCACGTTACGCTGCCGCCGCTGCGTCTGGAGCCCAGCACGCCCAATTACCTCATGAGCTTGCTTGGAAAGTAAGAATCTCGGCCAAAGATTTTGAAAGTGGGCCGCACGTGCACTGACAATCGGGTCAATCTTTGAGGTTCTTGTTTTGGTTTCCGACTTTGCCGCCTTGGCTGCAAACATGTGGCGTTTCGTTTCAGATGTCGGCGGAAACTTTCAGGTTCTGAGATGTCCTTTTGTGAACTTGTGAAAATCTTATTTTCAAGATGTGAATCTCTTGCTTTCAACTTCACGGTTCTGTGTTTTCGGGTCGCGGATCGAAGCAGATTTTTAGGTTGGAGTTCTCCAGCTTTCTTCCGTCAGTCTGAATGCCCCGTGGCTCCATGCTGCCCCACTCGGGTCGTTCTTGGAACTACAGCAGATTCCGCGCGGCGTACGCAAAATACTTGAAAAGCAGGAAGCAACCTGCGCCGTCGCTTACATTTTTGCAACTCAAGCGAAAGGTTACAACTCTGTATGCGCGTTGCCCACTCGAAGCGCGAGTGCGTCTCCATCTTTGTAAAATGACGCTGCCACGATCTTGCCTCCTCTCAGTGACACTCTGAATGTGGTCGCGTCCGACCACCGTCCCTTCACCACCAAACAGAAAGCCATGGGTAAAGATGATTTCACCAAGATCCCCCACGGGGTCCCGGGCATTCAGGACCGCATGAGCGTCATCTGGGAGAAAGGGGTGGTATGTGTGCTGCTCCCATCTCAGAAGCGGGGTGGGGGGGCGCCCAGAACGAAAACTCCGCTCCGTCAGCTGACGTCCTCTTGACTGTTTCCAGATCGGAGGGAAGCTCGACGAGAATCGCTTCGTCGCCGTCACCAGCTCCAACGCGGCAAAGATCTACAACCTTTATCCCAGGAAAGGCAGGATCATCCCGGGAGCGGACGCCGACGTGGTGGTCTGGGATCCCGAGGGCTCCAAGTATGCATCCCCCATCGTCGACCGGCGCTTCCTTTTCACTTTCTCAGAGCGATCGGCCGCGGTGTCTTTCAGGGTCATCTCGGTGGAAAACCAGGTGCAGGGCGGCGACTTGAACCTTTACGAAGGTCTTCGCTGCCACGGCGTGCCCTTGGTCACCATCAGCCGAGGGCGGCTGGTCTACGAGAACGGCATGTTCACGTGCGCCGAGGGCTCGGGGAAGTTCTGCCCTCTGAGGACTTTCCCGGACTATCTTTACAAGAAGATGGTTCAGCGGGAAAAGGTACCACAGAGGAACCGTCGGGTCGTCATGCGGGGACGTTATCTTCCCGTTGTCGCCAAATCGCGAGTGGTACCTCTACTTACGAACGTCTCTTCATAGGAAATTTTCAAATTACGAAACGCCTCAGCAGGAAAATATTGCCTCATGTTACGAAAGAAATTTCAAGACACGAAGAGGTTAAAATACAGTGTGGGCTGTTACTCAGAGCTCCAAGTTTCCTGAACGCAACATACTGAGAGCTGCTCTGCCATTGGCTATTCCCGAGCCTCATCCTGGCATCCTATTGGCTAAGAGGAACCTCTACGGAATGTGTCTCTGCGTGTAGCTAGATAGTTAGGTGTCTATGCAGCGTCCTTGTCAGCCATGAGGCGTTCGACTGGTGACAAAGTGTTCACCAGTCGGACGATCGCTCACGATGCTGATGTTTGCCTTGGACATTTTCGAAGGATTGTTCAAATTCGACAAAAGCAAACGTCCTCGGATCAGTTTTTGACCAAACGCCAGGCAAAAACCACTTCAGAGAGAGAATATGAACTAAAGAGGGCAAAAAACGATGAGTTAAAAGTCAAATGACCATTGTTCTGTCCCCAATTTACAGTTAATCTAAGTTTGAATGTTTTATTTAAGTTACACTGAAGTAACGTTAATATTTCTATGCATAGTTAAGAGTATTTTCTGTGTGCAACGTAACTTTATTGATTCATTGCAAGCAGCGTAGTTCACAACCGGACGTGACGCCATGAAAGCGGAGACGCGGACGCGGAGGTCACAACCGGACGTGACGTTATGTAAGCGGAGACGCGTACGCGGAAGCAAGAAGTAGCGTGATAGAGCGTCCCAAGAGAGAAATGTGATGGTAGTCGAGTCTAATCCAGCACAAGCCACATACATCTCACGCCTTTGGTAGCATCGTGGGTATGTACAAGTTTGTTTTGTTATTGGTGAACAGTTCTGTGGCACTTTGTTAGAAATGCTGTTCGGCAATGTGAAAAAAGAACATGTTAGGATTTGAGCTAGCGCTCGCTAATTGTGTTGGCACCATGACGTCTCGCGATTGAGGTAATGTTATTTTATTCCGTTGGTTGTGAATTCAAAGTAATATTTCCTTGTATTTTATGTTAGTTTGACCTTTTTCTCCATCATTAAACCTGTGGACTAAGAATAACTTCTTCAGAGTCGTGGTGTAGAAAATTTGTTTAGCTGACTGTCCAAATCTGGCCGAGACAGTACAACCATCTTTTTTTACGCGTTAATCTCGTCTTTATTTTTTTACATGATGCAAAACTCTCATTTATTGCGCAATAATCGAATTGGAACATGTATTTGTTACATATTTTGATGCATTTGTTTGCGTTATAAAACTTTAATGTCTGAATTTTGGGGGGCTTGGAACGGACTAGGGCATTTACATGGAAAACGCGTCTCTACTTGCAACATTTTCTAGTTAAGAAATTGCTTCCAGAACATATTAATTTCATAAGTAGAGGTACCGCTGTAGTGGCAACAGTATAGAACATATGTTGTTAAAACGTGCAACGATTCAGCGACAACTCATCGATGATTACATTCATGAATATTTGGTGTTACGCACCAAATCACAATTGTATCAAAAATCTGCCCGAAAATGTCGCTTCGATCTGCCTATGCCCTTCCAAAGTCCAAATTACAGTGACGGTGCTTTTGTAAACTCTGTGACCCCCCCCCCCCCCCAGTGCCAGGCGGCCAAGCGAGTGGAGCGCGAGCCGTACACGGGAGACGTGGTGGCGGTGGCGAACGCCGGAAAGAGGGACGCGGCCACTTCAGATCTGGACACGCCCACGCGACCGTGCACCCGCCACGGCGGCGTGCGGGACCTCCAGGAGTCCAGCTTCAGCCTGTCCGGTGGGGACGCGGCATCCGAGGCAAGTCACCGAACGCTAAAGGAACTGACAAAAGCCGCTTTCGCAGGTGCCCAGATCGATGACAAGATTCCCAAAAGATCCTCGGCCAGGATCCTCGCGCCACCCGGCGGGAGGTCCAGTGGGATCTGGTAGAGGCCGAGAACACCCGATAGCCGACGATATCAAGGGCGGAGGAAGTTTCCGTCCGACCCAGTCAAGGTTGTACTTAAATAGTGTGAGATAAAGAAGGTCAGGTTTGAAATGTTTTCTTTTTTTCTGGTTAACTAAGCCCAGTTTCTTCATACTCGGGGGGGGGGGGGGGCTGAAGCCAATCATGTTTGCCCAATTCGAAAACCTTGGAAACTAAAAAGTGTCGCTTCTTGGGTTACCGCTTGGAAGGAACGTGACATCACGATGACCTCACTGTCAAAACACGTTTGCACGTGTGCGCCGTCCTCTTCAAGAGGCTTTTCTACGTGACTCGAGCTCCCCCCCCCCCCCCACTCTGTACTGTGAGCCGCAGCGAATGAGATGCGCTCCAAGTTGAGAACGCGTGACAAACGTGTTGTGCGCCTCTCGCTGATGGCAAATGTGGTGCAATTTCAAACTTAGTTGTGTTTGTTTACATCGCAATAGCTGCGCTTTATTTTTCCCCTCCCTTGATTTGATTCAGTGTACGGTGGTACCTTGACTTACAGGTGCTCCGATTTATGCTCAGCTGGAGGGGAAAAAAAGGCGACTGTTGCACTTTCGGCTGTGCAAATATAAAATGAACGACCTCGCAAGGAGCAGAGATAAAAAGTCACTCTCAATTAAATGCACGGTGAACGGACAACCGCGACTGGATTCCGAATGTTTATGAGTAGCATTATCTTTGTCTTATGTTGTAATATGATAATGAGTTGTTTCTAAATTGGCTGATTTTTCACGATTTAAAAAAAGCTCATATCGACCGATTAATTCGGTATGGCATGTTTTTCTTTATGCTGCAGTAGCTCTATTTTTCTTTAGTAAATGTGTTTACAAAAAAGGATGATGTTCATTTCAATGGAAATTTTTTTTTTGGGGGGGTATACATGTAAATTGAGGGCTACCTTGGTTGCATTCATCAGGGTACCACTGTACATTCGACTTCCAAACTGAGCGTCATCCTGCTTTGGTGTTTTTGCTGCATATAAAATTTGGAGGAGGCGGCTGCCCAAAACCGCCGACATGATGAAAAATGAAAACGGCTATGCACTTCCTGAGTTCCTTTCCAACTGAAATTGCAGTATTACACCAACGGGATGGTGTTAAATTTCTCATTCTGAATGGTACCACCAAAATTTGGGCCAGGAAAATCCCAGTCACCACCTCACGTGAAGGAGACGAGGTTGGAAAAAAAAAACAACAAAAAACAAAAGTCTCACCCAAACTGCCTTTTTCTTCCCATTCGCATTATTTTGGACCTTCTGAAATATTCCCGCCTGCGCACCTCTTGATGTATCAGCTTACTCAGCACTGTGAAACAACTGAAACGCACTGATACTTTTTTTTTTAAATAATGTACTCTACAGGTTTATATTTATCATTTTACTTTGTGAGTAATTATCTTAGTCCTTGAGTTGTTTTGTTGACTTTTAGAATGTTATTGTCATAATATGGTAAAATTTCTTATTTTTGGGGGAGGTCGTGGTTTTTTTTTTCTTTAAAAAAAAAAAACAACCTCAAAACAAAACACTGGTGCTGAACATTGTGGTCACTTTGCATGGTTTCCTTTCATCCCTTCTCGCAGCGTTTGTCACCTCATTGGAGTGAAAATAAATAAGAGTGGAATGTCCGCACGGAGTCCCGTGTCTCCGTTAACTGACGTGCCGCCGATGATACGGAGATTGCGCAAAGAGGAACGGTTGACGATCCCTCTTTCCGTAATTCTTCCCCCCTTTTGTGAAAACGTTATCGGAGGAGATTTGCTGCTGTTTGGATGGCGAAACAGGGCAGCTACTAAAATGGGGCACACCTGATTTGATGTTAAAAAAAAAAATCATTGCTAAATATAGATTTTCTTTTTCCTCACTGAATAAACGCACTTGAATCGAAGATTGAATTTTCCTCTTTTGTCATCATGTCGCTGCTATATTAGTCAGACAAAAATTGAATTTATTAGACACGAAAACATATTTTAACGAGGTGCCAGTCGAGCAGTGTGTATGTGTATATATATATATATATATATATATATATACAACAGTGGGAGCATTTTAGTGATCTAATGTTTTACTGGCTTTTAAAGTTGTACAAAAGTCAGACATTACACTGCATGTATAGTATGTGAGGATAGCGACCCCAAGTGGACAAAAAAATGCATCCACCTCACATGCATATATTGTAGTGTTATTAACACAAATAATAAAATAAATCTATCAGTCGGGTTTCTAGATAGGCGCGGCTCCAGTTTTTTTCCCCCTCTCCCGGGGCCCAAAGTGGCACTTGGCTAAGAAAATAATGGCAAAAATTTATTTTAGAAATCCACTAAAATGCTGGAGGGGCTGTCCGGATTTCTGACTCCCTCACCAGAAAACTTACAGAAGCCCCTTCACGATCCCGATCATTTGAATGAGGTGTGAGACATCTAAAAACAGGCTGGATTGGGGTCCTCGAGGACCGGACTTGCGCGCACCCCTGCTGTGCACGATAAATTACTTATCATCTGCTTGTCTTGGAAAAGAATGGAGTCTTTGTCCTCCGATGTAGAACGGGGGGGGGGGGTACGGTGGTGGAACAAGCACACATCCCATCATGTGTCTACGGCATAAAGCGGCCAAAGTTCTATTTTTAATCGGCAAGCCCTTTAAAGCAGCGTGGAGCCGCGGCGCATGCGCAGTGCCGGGCGGAGCGAGCGGCTAGGAGGAGAGCGGAGGGCGGCCGGAGAGCAACCAGGGCACCCAGGCAGGAAGGCGCAGTGCACCGCCGAGGTTTCCACAGCACCACGACCACGACGACATCGCGCAGACAACCGGAACGCAGTGAGTGAGCTCCGCCAAATCCAACCTCCCGCACTCGATTTTCTTCCCCGTTTGGAATCCGAATGATTCGCGGTGGAGCGATCGGCAGTGCGGAGGTATGTGCAGGGGAGGCCTTGCGGAAAGCCGCCGGCGAGCCCTTTTTGTCGAGGCTGCGAGACAAAAACATGAGTCCCCCACCCCCAACCCCACACCCGGCTCGGTATGACAAGAAGACCTCCGCCCATTTTTTTGTCTCACCGGCCTTCGGGGTTTCACACCCCGGATGTTGGTGCGGTCATCCCCGGCTGAAGAGGCCTGCCGGCGGCTGCTCGAGGAAGGACAAACGCCCTCCCTCAACACCATCATCGATATTCAGAAAACAAAAAAGGATCAATCACACCCACTTCACTGCGTATTTGTAGCTGGAAGGAAGCCACGTTGAAGTAATTCCAATCAATAAATGCGGGTTATATCGCGATATTCAAAGCGATGTTGCCATAATAGTTGGTTTATTACGAGATAGCGCATGAGAGGTTGTGCATAGTTTGCAGCTTGCAAGTTCTACTGTATATTCGATATTTATACTGTATATCCACGTGTATGTTCTATCTATGTTGACAGTGATACATAGCGAGAGCCATATTCTATTCATTGTACATGTCCTTTTTTTTTTTTTTTTTTGCTGCTTACAACACTGCTCCTATTGGCGCTGTTTTGGGGGTTCCCTTCTCTTTACTCTGTACAACAACTATGATTTCATGTATGGGATGGTGCAGTGGTTCGAACCTTTTCACCTTAGGTCTCACATCTTCCGACTGTTATAAAATCACCACCCATTTCTTCGAGGGCTGGGCGAGTATCGATACCATGGTTCCGTATTGAGTTGATACAAACATTATTATAATTTTTTTTTAGGTATTGGGTATTGTGGAGGCTGCAGATAGCAGCCACCAATCCTTAAGGCAGTAAAAATCTATCGTGGAGTAAGTACTCCCTGTTTTGGCATCGTGTTAAATGACATTTTATGCATCAAAAGTACGAGTGGTATCAGTACTCCGTATCAGTGAGTACGCAAAAGAGTGAATACTCATATTGGTATCGGCCTGGGAAAAAAAGTGGTTTCGAACATCGTGTGCTACAATGTAAAACGCTGTTTCAAATGTTTTCAGACTTGCCGCCAAATGCGTATTGCTCGCCACTAGCCGTAGCCTGAGCTGCACTGTACCGCGTTTGTTTACAGAGTAGCGAGCGTAACATTTCCTGGAGACGCTTTAAACAGTTTTCGATAAAAATTTGGTACGCCCGAGTACTTTGCTGAAATGAATCCAAATCCAAATAGCGTGGTGACCAGGTCGTACTGCTGCTAACATTTCACCGTCTACCACTGTTTTGTTGTTGTTGCTGTTTTGACTTAAGATGGCAGGTGTGAGCAAAGTGCGCGTCGAGAATCCGAAGCTGCCAGATGTGATCTCACGCGCACGCGCACACACTTGCCGTTTGTGAGTCAGTTTGCAAGAGGATTATGTTGACAAACGCTCCTTGCCGCACACGTGTGGATTAGCGACAGAGCTAAAGACGCCTCGAGGGCGCGCCGGTTAAGACGCTCAAGAATCACCGCGGCGTTCCCCCGACGACAGCATGTTAGTTGGGGTTACGCTCGATGGCAGGGGTGTCAAATTCTTTTTTGTGGCGGGCCACATTTTCGTCACAGTTTCCCTCGGAAAGGCCGTTAGGACTGTGAAACTGTAGAAAATCAGGGCTGTGAAATTTCCACGGATTGGTCTTTTTTGGGGGCTAAAAACGCCTGACTATACATGGTCTTTTTTGTTGTTGTGAAAAACACCTCACTATACTTGGTCTTTTTTTTGGGGGGGGGGGCTGTAAAAAATGCCTTCCTATCCATGGTCGTCTTGCTGCAGATTTTAGCAAGCGTCATGGAAGTTACCTGGTTGATTTGCTTTTAAAAGGGCCACATGCAATGATGCGGCAGGCCAGATCTGGCCCCCGGGCCTTGAGTTTGACACCTGCGCTCTCTGGATTGGCTCATGGAGAGCAAACCGTCGTTTCATGAATTTGACCATAGCACATGACACGCTGAACACAAGGACTTTTTTCGGTGTGTGTGTGTGTGCTTGCGTGCGCTTTTTCAGGTCGGGCATGGCAGTGAACGTGTACGCCACGTCCGTGTCCATCGACAACCTGAGCCGCCATGACATGCTGGCGTGGGTCAACGATTCCTTGCAGCTCACCTACACCAAGATCGAACAGCTCTGCTCAGGTAAGATGGCGACGGGGCTGGCGCAACTACGGCCGGGGGGGGGGGGCGTTTTTGTTTGTTGTTTTTTTTCATGCCATGTCATCATCCGCGAGGGGTGAAAAAGTCACCGAAAAGCTGACATCCATCCATGCACAAGGCGCACTGTGGATTTGGGAGAAAATTGAACGATAGCAAGAGAAACAATGTATTTGTACTTTGTACCCCCCCCCCCCTCCCAATTGAAATAGAAAGACATGAAAAACGGGGCCCTTTGACGTGCTTTGCAGGGGCGGCGTACTGCCAGTTCATGGATATGCTGTTCCCGGGGTGCATCCTCCTAAAGAAGGTCAAGTTTCAAGCCAAACTGGAGCACGAATTTATCCACAACTTCAAAGTTCTGCAAGCCGCCTTCAAAAGGATGAGCGTCGACAAGGTCCGAACGGCATCGGCGCCACGCCGGACTTTCGCGGTTGTCTTTCTTTGCTGCTCATCCTCTGGCCTTTGCACTCCCCGCAGATCATTCCGGTGGAAAGACTGGTCAAGGGCAAGTTCCAGGACAACTTTGAGTTTGTCCAGTGGTTCAAGAAGTTCTTTGACGCCAACTATGACGGGAAGGAGTACGAGCCGATGCTTGCCAGACAGGGGCAAGATGTGCCCCCCGCCCTCAATCCAGGTGATCACTTTAGCCACAAACCAAAGAGAACTCCAGGTAACCACAACCACTTTTTTGCGGGGGCTTCCATTGCTGCACGGTCTTTGCTCAGCTTTGGATGGCGCAAAGGCACTCGGCAGGCAGTGGAATGGCGGCCATTTTATTTATTTTTTGCTTTGTTTTCACTAATCGGTACAGTTGGTTACCTGTTCGTTTGGGTGGTCAGAATCGTCCCAAAGAACTCGTCTTGTAACTTTGTAGCAGCGGAATGGAACTGTACCGCTTAGTGGGAAGGTGGGTTTTGAAAAACTTAAAAGGGAAGCTCCGAATTTTGTAAAATCCCACGCCCCCTGAAGGCATCGCTTCAAGCGGGCGAATTTTCCTTTTACTTACTAACAGGAATGGAAACTCGCCTGACTTGAATGCTTTTTGCTGGCAAATTGCATTCTCTGACTTGTTTCTTTTCTAATTTTGTCTGCCACTGGTCTTGGTGTCTTGTATCTGGTCCCGATACAATGACAACCTCATGTTTTGTATTGTTTTTTTTCTAAAAATAAAATGCCCACTGTGCCTTGACCGTGTTGTGACCACCAGCAGGACCGCAGAGGACGTCTCCGACAGTGCCCAAAAACATGCCGACGCCGCAGAGGGTCCAACACAACACCCCGGCCCTGAGGAAGAACACGAGCCTGTCCCGAAATGGCGGCAGTGACGCCGAGGTCACGGAGCTCAATCAACAGGTTTCATGACCAGCCATAATATCTTTCGGGTTTCCCTCCAGTCGCCGCCGATAATGTCCTCTTACGGCGGTTTTGTGATTCGGCCGCTCCAGCGAATGAATGGTGAATGAGTGCTGAGGATGACAGTTCTGCCGTTTGGCCTTCGGATCTCGTCTCCGGTGTTCCTCTGAATGTAATAAACGGCGGGAGCATAATTGAGGTAAATAATGTTTTGCTTTGTTTTGTTTTCCTTTCGGTACAGTTGATGGAGTTGAAGCTGACGGTGGACGGCCTTGGGAAGGAGAGAGACTTTTATTTCAGTAAACTGCGAGACATCGAGCTCATCTGCCAGGAGCACGAGAGCGAGAACAACCCGGTGCTCAGCAGGATAATCGACATCCTTTACGCCACGGAGGTACTCCTCGCCGTCACAATAGCGTTTTTAGGGCGGTACGGTGAACCGTAGGGGTTGAACCCGAGGGTGGACGTAGGAGACGTTTTGCTTGAGATTGATGACTTGCCAATCATGTGTCCTGTCAACAAACTGGGATGGCCTTGCTGAAATCAACCAATAGTGGCTTCGTGGAGCAAGCTAGCAGCGTTTCCAACTAGGGTTAGGGTTTCAAACTAGCGTCAGGTTCCCAATTAGGGTTTCAAAGTAGGGTTAGTGTTTCCAATTTGAGTTTCAAACGAGGGTAGGGGTTTCCAATTAGGGTTTCAAACCAAGGTTGGGGTTTCCAATTAGGGTTTCAAACTAGGGTTAGGGTTTCCAATTTGAGTTTCTGACTTGGGTCAGTGTTTCCAATTAGGGTTTCAAATGAGGGTTAGGGTTTTCAATTTTAGTTTCAAACTTGGGTTAGGGTTTCTGAAGTTTGACATCTGTGGCTTCGAGCGTTTCAAAAGTGATCCGTACGAACGAAAAACGTGTCAGATCCGAATGCTCTAAATTGGCAGGCATTGAAAGTGTGTCCACAGCACTATTTTTTTTTATTCTTTTTTTTTTTTTTTTATCATTGTGCTCCTTTGTGTGTTCCAGGAGGGCTTTGCGCCTCCAGAAGATGAAGAATTTGACGAACGAGCCCACCTGGACCAGGACGAATACTGAAGGCCGCCCTCCTGCTCCCCCCCTTTCACTTTCTGTGATTGATTTCTATTCTTTGTGCACGTGCTTCCCGACTCAAATCAACTTGCCGCCCTCACTCGATCATCCTTCCTGTCCGTCCTCGTTGCACATTATTGTTATTATGATTCATTTAATTTAATTTTATTGCCCTCATCCGACACGCCACCGTACATCATCACGGTTAACCAAAAATGAACCGTGCGACTTCTCCGCTTTTTCGCTCAGCATGAGCCAAGAAGACTCAATAACGACCGAATTTTGGAATGTATTTTTCCCCCCCAATTGGGACGTATTTATTTTGCCTTGGGTGCGCGGTCTCGCAGCCCTTTTTCAACAGCAACAGAACTCAAGTGACTTTTGAAGAGCAGTTTCTTTATTTATTTAAATTATCATTGTTGTTTTTTTGGGGGGGGGGGGTCAATCTCCTGTAGCAGAAACCTACTGTATGAGAAAACTTAGAGGCCAAGCTTTTTGGTTTCTTGCTCGAGCGGGTTTACAGTACGTAGAATGAGGGAGGGAGGGGGTGGATACTTTGAAGAAGGTGATGGAATGCATTGATTGATTCTTATTATTGGCCAGCCACATATCTGAGCATGAGAATGTTATACATTGACTGTGAATGAATGATATTTTGTAAAAAGTTATTTAATGTGGAGATTCTGTCTGATGTCACGCTGGTAAATACAACTTTTTTTTTAAGCTGGTTACCGGGGTGGCCCCTTTTAGGGTCGTCAAAATGACGGCCAATCAGAGGTGGCAAATCAAATGATTGACATGTAGACCACCTCATGCCAGCACAAACGGTGACAGAACAAGTTGGCGAAACGGTCAAGTCGTAAACGGATCTCATCGCCTGGACTGCGAACGTCGCCTTCGTCACTGTCGGGATAAGTGAAGCCGCCGGCGGCCATCTTGCGTTGCCATTGTCTGAGCACACCAGAGTTGAATACCTTAATATCTCCGTGCTGTTTGCACCTTATTTCCTGTCTTGACAACAAAAATGACGACTGACGGGCTAGGTTGTCACATAACACAAGACTTGGAAAGGATTTTGACTGCACAACTTTTTTGTCGCTCGTCTTGACAGTCATCATGCAGTTTACATTTTGTTCCTCTCTGGTTGGTCAGCCTCGTTTTTTTTTTTTTTCGGGAGGTGAAACATGGTCACCCTTGAGCATTGCATTTCCACACATATTTTTAACATCTTTAAAAAGGTACTTAAGTCCTTTTTTTGTTGTTATCAGAATCTTGCTGACTGACACAAAACAAGTCTTATGGTTGCCTCCCGTTTTGCTTGTTTTGTTGTTTTGCTCTGCGCTTGAGATGTTCAGATTCAGCCGCGGCGTAAAGATGGACGGAAGGCTCGTGATTTTTGAATTTTCAAGAAATAAACAGTTGTGAAATTAATCCTTTGCGCTGTTTTTGGCCCCGGTATTGCCCATTGTACACCGTGTCCCGCTTCACACCTGTGTTGCGCGGGCCACCTTCTGGCACCTGCTCAAAGAGCGCTTTCGCAACTCTGCCACGTGGTCTGTGTGCAGATCCAGTCTGTACTCAAAGAGCGAGACCCCAGTCCTCAAAGGCATCTGGCCCGGATTCGGCATGAAGCTGGCACAGCTGGCCTTGAGTCGGCACTAGCATAATGCATGTGGGCCGAACACGGCCCAGGACTGGCAAAGGAGGCACTGGCTTGACTCTGGCAAACCAGATGAGGGCCAGTTGTGGAGTGAAGTATTTGGGCCAGAAATCAATTTACAACTCCGGCCCGTATATGGCCAGCCAGTATTGAGCCACCCTTAAATGCAGTTTCAGATTTATTTTTTCAATACACAGCCTTGTTTTACAATTGCACACGTTGCGGAATTCCATTCATCACACACACACACACACACACACACACACACACACACACACACACACACACACACACACACGTGAGGTTCAATCAGGCCCGCAGGATAATTTAAAAATGAAAAAATGCATAAAAGACAGAATTAATATTTTTAATAAGGTGCAATTCATTGAGTATCCGCTAGGGGACTGTTTTGACCAGAGAAGAAGACAACGGCAGCCTCAGTCCGTCACTGAGACAGACCCATGACAGCAGACGCTTTCAAGAGCATTCTCACATTTACACATTTTATTGCACTCTCCTTAGTTTGTAAGGTGTAGGCAGGGATTACATTTAGATTTTATATGCACGTGTAAATGGTTTAAAACTTCCTTTCTTTATAAATCTTGTTTAATCAAAGTGCATTACTATATTTTTCAATACCAATTACTTGTTAAAGTTTGTACAATCAGTGGGATCAGTTGCAATGCATATATGTGAATGATAAAAGTAAATTGCACATTTGTTGAAGGAAATGTAAGGTGCTTCATGAAATGTTTTGTAAAAGATACGTTCATTAAATTTCAACATTTTCCAAATGTTCTTGTGCTTCTTTGTACCAAAACAAAGGAGAGACAGCCAAAACAACCATATTGTTTTGGTTGTTTATAGCAAAGTATGGTGTCATTTTAATGGTCCAGCCCACTTGACATCTATCGAAGGCCGTATGTGGCCCACCATGTGAAATGAGTTTGACACCAGTGATGTATAGTATGGCGTTTTTAGCCGAAGAAAAACAACCATGTATCATAAGGCGTTTTTAGCCGAAAAAAACCAACCATGTATCATAAGGCGTTTTTAGCCGAAAAAAACGACCATGTAGTATGACGTTTTTAGCCGAAACGTAAAAACGCCTTACAATACATGGTCTTTTTTTTCGGCTAAAAACACCTGACTATACGTGGTCGGATTTTTTTCCGGCTAAAAACGCGTTACTATCCATGGTCGTTTTTTTCGGCTAAAAATGTTCTTGTGGGGTCTTTTTTTTCATGTAAAAACGCATTACTCTACAGAGTAGTTTTTTTTGGCTAAAAACGCCTTACGATACATGGTCGTTTTTTTCGGCGAAAAACGGCTCATCGTTCACTTCAAAGAGCTCTTGAAGACTCTACAAAGAGCTCTTTGTACCGGCTCGTTCGCGACCGACACATCACTTGTGAAAATGTAGGTGATTGAACAGTTCAGAGGTGCGGCCAAAAAGAACCCTTTCTGCACTGAAATTAATTTTGATTCCGTTTGCTGCAATACAAACCGGATACTTCATACTTGACCATAAAGTTAATTTAAAACTTAGTCCCTCAAAAACAAAATCTGACGTTGAAAAAAACGTCGTTTTGTATTTGTAAAACTGAATATGAAAATAGGGGCGGCCCGGTAGTCCAGTGGTTAGCACGTCGGCTTCACAGTGCAGAGGTACCGGGTTCGATTCCAGCTCCGGCCTCCCTGTGTGGAGTTTGCATGTTCTCCCCGGGCCTGCGTGGGTTTTCTCCGGGTGCTCCGGTTTCCTCCCACATTCCAAAAAACATGCATGGCAGGCTGATTGGACGCTCTAAATTGTCGGTAGGTGTGAGTGTGGGCGTGGATGGTTGTTCGTCTCTTTGTGCCCTGCGATTGGCTGGCAACTGATTCAGGGTGTCCCCCGCCTACTGCCCGAAGACGGCTGGGATAGGCTCCGGCGCCCCCCGCGACCCTAGTGAGGATCAAGCGGTTCGGAAAATGAATGGATGGATGAATATGAAAATAAACAGAATTTAATTTTCAATGAGGATCAAATACAATTTCAAAGAAAAAAAGTCTATCGTTTCAAGTTATTCAATATGATTCAGAGTAAAATATACAAATCCGAGTTCACGTAATTCAAATTCAGTATAAACTATTTAAAAGTTATTCACGTTTAGTTTTTGGTGGCAAATATTCCACACCTAGTTTAGTTTTGGTTGTAAAGTGTCCTTGAGTGTCTTGAAAGACGCTTCTAAATGAGATGTATTATTATTATGATAAGAAATTTCAGGTTTTCATGGTTTTACTGACCATTCATTGTTCCTGACATGTACAAATGTTTGTTTTCCTAACACACTGTCCATTCTTGTTTTCTTACAGTTCTTACAGCCGCTGTGAGACCTAACAGCCTAACATCTTGGGCCTCAGACCAGGAAATTGATGTCACAATCAAAAGATGGCTACATCTGGCTCCTGATCGAAGAAAAGAGGATCTGACACTGCGGTTGCTTGAGGAACTGCACGAAGGACGCCGACACGCGCTCGCTCGTGCCCAGCGAGAAAATCTCCCGCAACGTAGAGAAGTCGCCGTCGCGGTACTCGCGGATCTTCACGCCGGACATAGTGACACTCGGCTACAAGAGGAGAGGAGGCAAATGAGATGCGAGTTTCATCATTAACATGGCCCAAACTGTGATACCCACAATAGTTTAATTGTACAAATTTAAAATTTACCTTCAAAATAGATGGCTTGCAAATGATTTTCGGGGGGGAAAAAAATGCAACGGAATTGCACACGCAGCAAAGACTCTCCTGAACTGCACTCCACAACCCAGGCGGAACTGAGCTCCTCCCTTTACAAGCAAAGGTTGTCTCTAAGGCAAGATGCATCATGTCTATGTATATGAAGAGTGAACCACAAACAATACCATTTTTAGCACAAGGAAAACGATTGCCCATTGCACACCGTGTCCCGCTTCACATCTGGGTTGCGCGGGGGCCACCTGCTCAAAGAGCGCTTTCGCAACGGACGTAGTCACGGAATGTCCGCAGACTCACTCTGCCGCGTGGTCTTTGTGCAGATCCAGTCTGTACTCAAAGAGCGAGAAGTTTATGAGCTTGGCGGCGAGATTGCCCTCCGGGAACTCTCGCAGCTTGCGGAACCCCATGGCCGCGTACAGCTTCCGCGCGTCCGTCTGCACCACCGAAGTGTGGAGGACCACGCCGGCGTAGCCTCGCTCGCGCGTGAAGTCCGTCACCACCTGGCACAGCTTTTTGGCCACGCCCCTGCCGCGATGGCTGCGTAGTACCGACAAACGCTTCAGCTCCAGACAGTCGGGGACGCCGTCCTTGGGGAGGCAGGCCACCATGCCCACCACGCGGCCCTCGTTTTCGGCCACCCAGAAGCAGGCGTCCCGGGCGGCCATGTAGGTCTCGCTGATGCTGTTGAGATCTGTGGAACAGGAGAAGTCAAGTCAATGCGTCGCTTCCTTCTTTGTTACCCGCTTTGGCCACACGATAAACGGGCATTGGCTGCGTGGTCGATTTTATGACAAGGTTTGGACAAACAAAAACTCATGGGTGGCAAGCATCAAGTTTGACACCTGTGCTGCAGCACTGCTCGATGTAGTTGTTGAAATTGTAGACCACAAGTTGGCGGACGATGGCCAGCAGCAGCGTGATGGCGAGAACGGGCAGCAGGAAGGACTTGGAGCTAGCTAGCAGCGCACAGAAGATGGACATGAGCAGCATCTGACACTGCGGTTGCTTGAGGAAATGCACGAAGGACGCCGGCACGTGCTCGCTCATGCCCAGCGAGAAAACCTCCCGCACCGTAGAGAAGTCGCCGTCGCGGTACTCGCGGATCTTTACGCCGGACATGGTGACACTCGGCTACAAGAGGAGAGGAGGCAAATGAGATGTGAGTTTCATCATTAACATGGCCCAAACTGTGATACCCACAATAGTTTAATTGTACAAATTTAAAATAAATGGCTTGCAAATGATTTTCGGGGGGAAAAAATGCAACGGAATTGCACACGCAGCAAAGACTCTCCTGAACTGCACTCCACAACCCAGGCGGAACTGAGCACCTCCCTTTACAAGCAAAGGTTGTCTCTAAGGCAAGATGCATCATGTCTATGTATATGAAGAGTGAACCACAAACATGCGGGGGATTATTATTATACATTTCCATATATATTGTCACGCTTTCAAAGCACGTTTGGTATGAGGAGCGATCAAATTTAGCTCTCTAAATTTGTTGAATGCTGTTTTAAGTACACCGCCTAGCCCTGAAGGCAAAAGACAACAACGATCCTTCCCTCCTGCCTCAACTCGATTACAATTGGGTTCGACGACCGAAATACTCCGACTTCAAATCAATGCAGTGAAAAAAAGTGAAAATAAACCAGGCAATGTTCATTAGTCCACGTGATATTTATACATTTTAATCAAAGCACCCAATTCCACAAGACAAATGAATTAATTCGAAACTGCTCGCGAAACTTCTTGAACATAAAATGACGCTCTTCACTCGGGGATTAGCCGGCGGTCGGCTAGCTCGCTCGGTAGTGTGCTAGCCAACCAACACTAACATTTCGTTTCATGCGAAATGATTGCACTGCGTCCAGACTAAAAGCGTTTAGGGGGGGGGGGGGCATCTCGTCATACCTGTCCGTGTGGAAGACGTGCGTTAAATTGCAGCACAAACGTAACGGTCAAGCTAAAGGCACACAGTCAGCTCATCGTAAACTGTGACGCATTCAAGGTAGACAATAATATACGAAAAACGAGTTACAAAAACATACTTCTTGACATTAAACACGCAATGTTGTCTCAAAAGTGTTGAGAATGCAAACGACACGCCTGTTGATCGATACGAGGAAAATTACATGACTTGGTTTTGTTGTTGTTGAGCGTATGCATTTTTTATGATACCTCACCATTCAGAACGGGATTTGAATGCACCTTGGGAACAAAAAAACAAAAACAGGGTGTACGGCCGGGTGGCCCGGTAGTCCAGTGGTTAGCACATCAATTTCACAGTGCAGAGGTACCGGGTTCAATTCCAGCTCCGGCCTCCCTGTGTGGAGTTTGCATGTTCTCCCCGGTCCTGCGTGGGTTTTCTCTGGGTGCTCCGTTTTCCTCCCACATTCCAAAAACATGCGTGGCAGGCTGATTGAACGCACTAAATTTTCCCTAGGCGTGAGTGTGCGCGCGCGCATGGTTGTTCGTTTCTGTGTGCCCTGCGATTGGCTGGCAACCGATTCAGGGTGTCCCCCGCCCACTACCCGAAGATGGCTGGGCTCCAGCACCCCCCCCCCCCCCCCCCGACCCTAGTGAGGATCAAGCGGTTTGGGAAATGGATGGATGGTTTACAGCCTAAACCCTGTTTTTGTTTTTGTAAAAATGTAAACTGATGTGGTAAATATTTGCAGTCCAAATGAAGGCAATAAGTCAACTGTATTTATAGAGCACTTTCAAACAGCCATCGCTGTTCAATAAGCATAATTCTAGAATCGTCTCCAAAACCAAATTACGACATACATCTTTTTTTGTGTGTGTGTGCACTGACAGCAATTATCCAATAATTTATTTTACTTATTGTGCTGATTCGTGTTTTTTATCAAAATATTTTACATTTCAAGATTCTAGAATATGAATTGACTCTGGTATTACAAACTGTTTTGATGTAACATTTGCATAAGATTGGAACATTAAATTGTTCCTCCCAAAATAATGACCGTCTATGAGGAAAGACTGAGCCCCCCCCACGCCCCCCCCCCGTTGTGCTTAAATACCATTTGTAATTTTTTTTCATCTTAATCATGTATGATTAAAATGATAAGTTTGTATGTACAATATTTTAAATGGACTTTTTCGCATCAAAGTCCGATTCATAGATCCACATTTTATTTCAGTATAATCTGATAAGATAAGAAAACCTTTATTAGTCTAAACCTGAGCAAAGCGATATAAACCCCCCGAAATAAAAGTCGACGTCATTTAATTAACGTTCCCAAAATGAAGCTGTATTATACAACAAAGCAAAGACTTTGCTAATAAAATCCAAGGTAAAAATAGTACAGTACAGTCCAGCACCAACCACATCTTACATTATTTCAAGGAAGAAAAAAAAGTTCACTGTCTCTCTTGGGGGAAATCAAAGTAGATTTCATGAACGAAATGAATTGATCTTGTGTGGAAAATTCCTTTGGTTTCGTTTGGACAAAACATTTTAGAATCGTCCTGCTCCAAAATGAAGGCGAGGAATTTTTTTGTTTTGTTTTGTTTTCTTTCCTTCCCGGCGCTCATCCCAGATTGATATCCCGGGCGAACATGGTGATGAGCAGGATGATGGCGAAGCCCGTCAGCAGCCCGGCGTTTTGGATCAGGAAGAAGACCACCTTGGACGAGGTGCGCTTCTGTTCCCGGGCGATGGCGTCCATCTCCGGAAACTGCGTCGTGGAAAGGATCGAGTTATTATTGACAAGAGAGATATATATAGAAATGAATAGCGTACCATATCAGCTAGCGCGATGTAGAGGAACATGCCACCGGCGATGGCGAAGATGGCGTTGGGTGCAAAGTTGCTGCCCAGCACGATGCCAAACACCAGGCCCACGTAGCACGCCAGCGCCGACAGCAGGTTGAAGAAGATGGCCTGGGGGACGCTCATGCCCGAGTTCAGCAGGATCACAAAATCGCCTGGAGGCCAAATCCCACATCGGCATCATCATCATCATCACGATAGCAAGAATTGCTTTCCCACCAGACGCAATCTCACAAGCTGCCATTAGATGACAGTCAAAGATCAAGCGCTCAAAATAAGTCCTGCTTTTCAACTCGGGTTCTGTCGCCGCAAATGTCATCCATAAAAACGACAATGAGATACCGAGCTCGTGGGGGAACTCCTCGCAGACAATGGCGGTGGACGTGCTGAAGCCGGCCAGTGTGGAGACGGTGAAGGAGGCGCCGATGGCCAGGCCGTCGATGAAGTTGTGCAGCGCGTCGCTCAGCGTGATCATCCACGCCACCGTCTTGACGCTGGACAGCCGCTGGCCGCTCAGGCAGCGGCATGTCCGGCTCGACGCCTGCGACTATGGCGGAGGGGGAAAATGTTTTGGTCATGGCTTTCTTTTGGTAGACCTTAATTTTGCAGTATTTACTGGCTATTTTTTTTCAAATTTCATTTGCCTTGTTAATTTCATCCATTATCCGGCGACGGATTAGAAACCGAGACCGCCGCACTGTGACGCCGACATGCTAACCAGTCGACCGCCGTGTTGTATTTTTTTGTATTTTAGTTCAAAATACAGTCATTTGTGGAGTTTTTCCGTCACTGCTGTTGTCCGATGCTTACGTTTCATTTTGAACAGTAATTTGAACTCTGCATCAAGTTTTAGAAATGGCGAACTTTCTAGGCCAAAGCTGAGCAAATGAGTGTCGTCGAAGTGAACGTTTGAGGACAAGTGGTCGTCGCGCGCCGTCGAGGAGGGAGAACGTTGATGTCAAGGTGAGAACGGAGGCACGTCAGCCTCACCATGGCAAAATGGCTGCCCGTTGCTCTTTTCTTTGAGTCGGGCACAAGGCGTCTTTTGTGCTAGGGCTGGACAAGCTCGCCATTGAGCAGGAGTTGGGGGGCGGGGGGGGGGGGGGCCCTTTCCCCTTCCGCTTTTGTTTGCTCTGCTTTTGTTTGCCGGCTCGTTAAACGTTAACCGCGACGCCACGTCGAGCGGCTTATTTTGATGATGTCACTTGTCCAACGCGTGGCCGGCGATAACGACCGCCGACAACCACATACAGCAAATAACGGCGACTCACTCTATCCTTGATAAGATCAACAGCACTCATTAAGGTGATTAGTTACAAGGCGCGGGACAAAGTGCAAAGCTTCACCACTTCAGATCCTCGTCGTCACACGTGACAACATCAAGCGTGTCACAAAGTACTCTAGAGCAGTGGTCCCCAACCCCCGGGCTGCGGACCGGCACCGGTCCGTGGCTCATTTGGTACCGGGCCGCAGAGAAATAACAAATAACTTGCATTACTTCCGTTTTATTCATCGTGTTTTTGGAATGTGGGAGGAACCCGGAGTACCCGGAGAAAACCCAGGGACTAGATTTTAATGTTCAGGCTGTTCAGTATGTTGACGTGACACTATGCTAAGCTTTTAGGCCAGGTCGGGTCATGAGTGCTGAAGTCTATTTACTTGGCAAAGCGCGGCCCAACATTTGCAGTGTTTCTGACCTGCTCGGGTACGATGTTGGCGTTGGTGTGCTCGGAGCTGACGCTGCCGCGCTCGGCCGTGCTGATAGTGCTGATGCTCGTCAAAACCAGGCTGGAATCCTTCTTCGAGCCGGCGTCGCCGTTCGGCAGCGAGTCATCGGCCGGGGCGAAGTGCGACAGGCCGTGCTGATAACCAGACGGAGAGAACAAAAGTGACTCGATTGGTACAAAAATAAAACCCAAAACAAAACACGCACGAAACGAGAGGACAAAGGTGAAAGAGCAAGAATGGAAAAAAAGAAGGAAAGGTGGCTTGATGGAAGAACAAAAGCCGGTAGACGAAATTAATAAACGACAAAAGAAGAAGAAAAATTAGAACGGGAATAAAAACGGACTCAAGGAAAGACGTGATTCTCGTACACACCCTCGGAGGCGTGCGAAAAGTCTGACCTGGTGTTCGACGCGCAGCGCCATCGTGAGGAGCCTCTCCACCAGGAAGAGAAGGTAAAAGCCTCCAAAGATGCCGACGGCGTTGGACACGTAGTCGTCCGCTTTCGGGTCGAAGCCTAACGCCTGGACGGCGACGAAAACGGCAAGGAGTCGATCAAAAACCGGAGAAATCAATTTGGGAAATGAGCTCGCGAGCCCAGCAAGGCGGCGCCTCACCTCCGGGATGAGCTGCAGCACGGCGTTGGAGAAGAGCGTGCCGATGGCCAGGCCGATGAAGTAGGTCAGCACTTTGGGGAAGTACGACTTGCTCGTGAGCGGGATGAGCAGCAGGCCCAGCAGCGCCGCCAGGTTGATCACCGTCACCGACAAGAAGCCCCAACCCCAAACTGCACCCCCCCCCAAAAAAAATCACACCACTTTACACACGTGTTATATGCAGACACATTTCCCCCCCCCCCCCTATGACGACACTTGTAACATGTTTACTTGACAAAAATTTTGAGGTTCATCTCATTTCATCAAACAGAAGGAATATGTAAGTATCTCCATACCGGTGGCGTGAGGTGAGGTTCATGGTTGGTGAGGCACTGACTCCTTTAGTGTCACATTTACAAATATATCAAGCAAAAAAGGCTAGCTTAGTCAATTGGCTAAACGTTATATTTGCGACGTGCAGTTGTACGGCAAGCAGCGCGAGCCAGTTGCATGTATCGACCCAGTTTTGTGACGATTGCGCAATGCAATGCGCATTCAGAGGTGAGGCTCTGCCTCACCTGCCTCCCCTTGACCGCACGTCCCTGCTCCATACACCCCCAAACGCACAAGTGACGCCATTGAAATGTGCAACGTGAGTATTAAGTACATTTGACAGAGCGCTGTGTTACTAATTACTAGCTGATAACACACGGCTGATAAATCCTAAATGGGGCAGACACATGCTTTTTCGACAAAGCTCTGGTGGAGGAAATATTGTCCCCCCCCCCCCCCAACAACATTCTCTCACACACGCACAAAAAGCAGCATGTGAGAGCAAGGTCAGAACCTCAGCAAGTCATTCCGCGACACATTTTTTTCCTTTTGCACCCTTGAAAATGTGTGTTGATTTGATTTTATTTTTTTTTTTAACCTTGTTTGTTGACAGTCGAGTTCCTAACTCGTCCATTCTACGATTCACGCTCAGCGTATGAAATGCGCATCTGTGGCTTCGTTTCGTTTGGGACTGACCCGAGTAGTCGAGTGTGGGCGGCGTCGGGGTGGTGATCTCGGGGGCGGTGTAGGGGCAGGAGGGCACCAGCACCTGGGTCAACACGGCGGGACAAATGGCCTCCAGATGTCCGGCGCCCAGCCGGCTGACGTTGGGGAAGCCAAAGTGGGCCAAGATCTGCTGGGCCGACAGGCACTAAAAGCCGCGCAAGAGACGCGGCGTTAGAAACGGATTGGCGACACATGATTGGAGCAAAATGAGAACACGACGATGCAGTTGTTTATATATTTAAAGGAGCACATTCAAAAAGAAAAAAAAACCAAATAAACACTGGAGATATATGTAAAAAAAGAAATATATACAGTATATATAATATTTTGGTTAACAGAGTTATAAACACAATTCATTAATTTATGTAGCACTTCCACAACAACTGGCGGAGGAACAAAGCTTAGGAGATGTTTAAGACCTGAAAGTTTATTTTAGGTCTCTTTTTTGAGCTTATTATTTGCATATCATAACCTTTTCGAAAAGTGTCAAGTCACATAGGACGGTAGTTTGTCATTTTCTTAGCGTCGGTGAATATGACGACAAATGTTATTCATTCACATATGCTATGTTTGCATTATAAAATGTCATGATATGTTGCCTCTAAATCTTTAAAAGTATTTCACAATACGTGAAGTAAATATTTTTAAAAGCAGAACAGCATATTCATTTTTCTTAATTTTATAAATGTATATCTTTGTCTGACTCCAGTAGGCTGATGTACAATTTTGTATCATTCAGAAATCATCTAATTCATGTGTCAGCATATACACACGCACACGCACACACACAGCAAGACAATGCCAAATGACATTCTGTACGTGTTACAACAGCGTGGCAACAGAGTAAAAGAGCGCAGGCGCTAGACTGGCCTGCCTGCAGTCCAGACCTGTTCCTCCATTGAGAATGTGAAATGGCTGAAGCTGTACATCAAAGCCAGAATGAGAAAGAATTCCACCGCCCGAAGCTTCAACAGTTCGCGTCCTCACTTCCCAAACCTTGATTGCATCTTGTGAAAAGGTCATGGAGGCCAGAGGTAAACATGACCTTGGACCAGCCTTTTTGGAATGGGTTGTAGCCTTAAAATTCTAAGTTTGTGATAATTTGCGAAAAACAATAAAGTTGATCGGTTTGAACGTGAAATATCTTGTCTTTGTGGTATATTCAACGAAACATGAGTTGCACATCATTGTATTCTGTTTCGATTGAGGTTTAACACAACTTCATTGGAATTGGGTTTGGACTTATTAGCTGATCGTCGTTAACCGACTCCACAAATGAATGTGAGCATATCAAGACAAACGCTGGCTGGCCATTTCATTTGGTACTCTCATTCAATCACAATGATTGACAAAAGACTTCACGTGTTCACACTGTGGGCGCTGTTCCTGATGTTTTGAGCCGTGACCCAAAATATTAGGAACAATGTAAAAAAAAAAACGTGGACCAAAGGAAATTGGAATTGTCCGCCGCGTGCGTGTGTGACTCCAGCGCGTTACCTCGCGTCCGTGGAGCGGGTTGTCGTCGTGGGTGACGGCGTGGTGCCGGCGGGCGGCGACGATGTGTAGCAGCTCCTCCAGGTTGCGCGTGGGAATGGACACGTTGTGGCCGAAGAAGCGCACGACGTCCCGCAGGAACTCTCTGGCCCCTCCCGCGAAAGCCTCCCGGCCGCGGGTCCCATCCGTGAGGAGCGCGACCCCCAAAAGTCGCAGAAGAAGCGCAGCCATGTCTCGCTCGCTTCACACGCAGTCCTGCTATAAGAAGACCCCCGAGGCCCCCAAGAAAGTTTTTAACTCCTCCAGCACGAATTCATGCGGGCGGTAATCGGTGTTTGGTTCAAAGCTCACCGGCGCGCACACGCGACCGCGTGCACGAGTTCCAAATATGCTTTCCTTCGAGCTCCCCGGCCGCCAGTTTGAACATCCGACACGCGCACGCGCAAACAAACACGCACGTGCAGCAGGGAAGGAGAGGAGAGGAGAGCGGGAGGGGGGGGGGGGTGGCTGGGGGTCATGTTGTCACATCGCAAGGTTTGACGGGGGGGGGGGGGGGGGGGGCGAGGTAAACTAAAGTTCGGCAGTGAGCTCGTTGGCTCCCCTGGTGGGAAAATGGCGCATGCGCACTGGGAAACCCGAAGATCTTCTCGACGGAGAATCGAAATCAAAACAATAAAGCCCACCGGTTAGGGACCGGCCCAACCCCGGACTAGCAAAATCTGCGTATAATTGACACCCGAGTATGCGGGTCACAGATGCTACTCGATACAAGTTGAACACGTTCCGTCACATTTCTCCTCGCATCTCAAAACGCCTTTCCCCATGGAAAGGACATACAATTAAAACACTTAACAGCATTTTTCGTCATGTGTTTATCCCTAAAAAAATTAACACTCTACAGTATTGTACATTGAAACAATCATTTATTTCATGGCTCGTGATTTCCTGCATCATTGCGAGTTCTCCGTGACCCCCACTAGGGGGCAGTACAATACGTCCATATGCACAATCACACGGTCAGAACTGCTCAGTAAGCTGCAGTAATTCTTTGTTTTTGTTTGATGATAATGTCTGTGAGCATCAAAACCTCAAGCCAAGAATTTCCTCAGGGCAGCCATTGTTATGACCAACACTGATACACATTTGTCATGAAAATGTTGACAACAAATCTAAATTTCCTCATTTGAATGTTTGACATTTACACTCAAATATAAATAACTTAACATCTTGGATGTTCTGAGATGGGAACAATCAGAGTTCCTCTCCCGCTGAACTTACAAGCAGCGTAATCGAGCGTGGCACCAAGGTTGAAGGCGATTTAAGGCGAGTAGAGGTCGCTCAACGAGGTGATGCGGAGCGCTCGGGAGAGTTCCGTAACGCTGGTGGGTTTCCCGGCGCGGAATGCCACCGTCCTGTTCCTGGACAGCATTAAGAAGCCGTTGTCGTCGAAGCGCCCGGGAATGTCGCCCGCATCCAGCCACACGAAAGGAGCCACGGCCGACGACTGGAGGTCCACCACAAATCCCGTCTCATCCTGGCGCACTTTGGCCTGCAGGGGGAGACATCTGGCAGTGTTTGCAACTCAACTCGACTTGATTTATGGAGCATTTTCAAAACCTCCACAGCTGCATACAAAGTGCCGTGAAAGTAAAATGCACAAATCAAAACAAAGAGAAAGAATTCTCGATTTCTAGGGTGTCGCCATGATAGAATTCCAAACGCTGCAAATGTCTTCAGGCAGGAAATTCCCGAAGCCAAGTGTCTCACCGTGATGTTGGGCGGCTTTAGCCCCAGGGCGTCTTTGGGTGAGCACAGGAAGTGGTGGTTTGCGGGGCCGCGTTGGTCACCGCCGGCCTCCTCCAGGCGGAAGGCCAGCAGGCAGCTGCGGCGGCTGCAGCGTCCGCATCCAGCCAGTAGGGCGGCGACGGGCCAATTGAAAACCGGAACGGCGCTTCCTCCCGGAACCGCCACGAGGTCGGACTTCTTTGTGCAAAGCGGGTCAGGGGTGCTCCATGTGTAGACTGACACCTGGTGGACAGCAAGATTATAACAGTTGGGGATTTTTTGTTCTCGTTACTTTGCATTATTTTTTTGTTTTCAGTTTTGCTTAGTTTTTAGAGCATATTGCTTCTTTTTTTTTAATGCTTCATTTTAGTTGAGTTTTCATTGGCTTTAGTATGTGTTTTTTTTTTAAATATGCATAAAACAAAAACATTAACACAACAACTTGTATTTTATGACTTCAGTTAAAATGTCCTATTAATGATGACGGGCCCTACCACGGCTCTGAGCTTGAGGTCTTGGCTCAGGTCGGAAACGGCGTAGATGAGCAGCGTGTCGTCGTCATCCTCGAAGGCGACGGGGAGGACGTCGGCGAAGAAGTCGGCGGCCAAATAATGCAACATCTTCCACTTGCCGCCGAACTCTGCCGGGGAACAGGAAGTGACGGCGGACGCGACGGCAAGCGTTCGCCGCGGGCCGACTTACCAATGGACGACCAGGAGGGCGCCTGCCAAATGTCGTTGAGTTGCCAGTAGAGGGCGCCCATGGTGTTGCCGAGGCCTCCTATCAGCTCGCTGCGGCTACGGCGGTAAAATTCCGTCTGTGTCTTCACGCACTGAGCTTGCATCACCTGAAAAGAAAAACGCAAACCCTTACGGTCCGCCTCCAAAAAGTTTTGGAAGTCGGCGTAAGAGACGATTTTTTTTTTTCCGTAAACAAGTCATGCAAGAACAAGATTGACAATTTGGAGGGATGGATGGATGAATTTTTTTTAGGAAAATGAAATGGAAAGAATAAAGTGTGTAAATGTTAACGAGTGTTTAAATTGTCCCTAAAAAATGGAAACATTCCAAAATTGGATCTACCGGTATATCAAATGAGACATTTTAACCGAAGGGAACCCCCCCCCCCCCCCAGGAAAATGTAAAATGTTAATTTAATTTTAAAAAGTTCAAAATAATGAAATTCAAAATATTCAAAGCTTTGATTTGTATGAAAGGATTTGATTAAAGGTAAGATATCAAAAAAAAAAAGAAATAAAATGCAAAGATGATTAAAAGTATTAAAATATTTGGACAAGCAATTCCATTGGTAGTGTACAAATAAGTCATGGGAAAAAAAGCCAAATAATGTGGACACATAAAAACACAAAATATTTTGAAATACAAAATGAGTAAAATACATTTGAAAGATTTTAAGATTGACAGAGTCATTCAAGTTTAAATTGAAAAATGTTTTTTTGTTTTAGGGTAAAAATGAAAATAAGACAAATATGCAAACTGTTGATTTAAAACGTCTCGTGTTAATAAAGACGTATTTAGAAAGTATGTGGAATTCGATAAGCATGACTGACGACAGTCTGCTGCATGTGGGCCTTCATTTTCGTCCAACATTTTCATCTGGAGGGGGGAAAAAAAAAAATCATGTTTTTGCCCCACCCCCCCACCCAAAAAAAAAAAGGACAGTATTTTTCATGGGACAAATGTTTCCAAAGGAGGTGGAGGTGGCGGCGGTGGTGGCGTATGACCTGGGTGAGGTAGAGCGTGTGCGTGAAGTGGGTCAGGGGGTCGCTGGAGTTGGGCAGGCGGAAGTGAACCGACGCCTGCTTCAACATCTGCTCGTTTCCGTCCTGATGGTGCTGGCGGTGTCCTGCGAAGCGGCTGCTCAAGTTCCAATCCTCCGCAACAGACACCTGCAACGTATTTGTCCCCGCCCCCAACCATCCCATTAAAAATGTACTTTCATATGCTGGTGTTCAACAAAGTTCAATTCGTGAAAGAACCGTTGCTTTAACCGAGTTTGAGGTCTCGGCTCCGACCGGCCGATGAAAGCGCGAGCCGAGACTCACCGGCCGCAGCGTGGAGAGCGACGGCCACGACTGGAAGCCGTACTCGGAGGCGAAGCGCGTTCGGGGGAAGGCGCGCCAGTCCCAGCAGTCGGCCGAGTAGCTGTAGAAGTGCGTGTCGCCGTAGCGCGGGTCGTACGGATCGCTCGCCACGTAGCCCTCCCGCTCCGACTCGGCGCCGTTTGTCGGACTGGAGACCAGGAACGGCCGACTGGGATCTTCCTGAGGGACGCGTAGGCGCCCCGTTAGAACGCAAAGGTCGAGGCCAAGTTTGTTTTAGTTGAGAGCCGGTCGCTCTACGCGGTTGTTGAAATGATACGACAAAATGATGGACAGCTGATTCGTCTGCGGATGCTACGAAAGTCCGCGGCCGCCGCACGCGTCTGAAGGGATACGACGCCGACCTGTTTCACGATGGCCATGACGTTGTCCACGTAGAGCGCCACGTAGTCTTTGAGGTAGACGGGCCGCTGCCGGTCGGGGATGCGGAACCAGTCGGTGGCCAGCGCCGCTTCGTTCTCGTTGTTTGCGCTCCACACGATGACGGACGGGTGGGACTTCAGACGCCAGACCTCGGGTGAAGAAAAGAATTGAAAGATAACAAATTCCCACACGACTCGACCTTTGTTGGACAAGTCATATTTGAAGGCTTCAAGAATCTAAGAACAAATTTTTTAGGAAACAAGTTGAAGAATTTCGAATTTTGGGGGAGTATTTGTGTAGTTTTTTGGGTCTGTTTTTATATATTCTTGTGTTTCTATTTTGTTTATTGTTCTGAAAAAATTTGTATCTTCGGGTCTAATATTTGTGCATAGTTCCTATAGCATGTTGTGTTCTTTGTATAATCTGTTTTGACGGTCCCAATTTTTTTTTTTTTTTTACATTTGTTTCAAATAGTGATGCACCTCTTACTGATTTTGCCTTCATTTTTTTGGGGGTATTTTTAGTATATTCATATTTTATGATATTTTCCAAATACCTTTGTCTAATATGTTTGTATTTGCCTTCAATGGTTTTGCATCGCTTGTTTTCCGTTGGATCATTTTCAATTTCGTTCTAATTTTTCACAAGTCAGATATTTTCTTTCCTCATATTTTTGGTCGAATATGGTTTTAAACGTATTTTTCCTCCAGGACCTTTGCCTTGTTCATCCGATTTGCTGAATGAGTCTGTCAAATATTTCAAAATTCATTTCTAATATTTTCTTCTTCGCATTTTCACAATTGTTTCAAATATTTTTGTTTTATTTATTTTTTTGCTGGATATTTTTTTCTTTTCTGTCTTGGTATTCTTTTTAGAATCTTTTTGTAAAGCTGTAATTATAATTTTGTTTTGCGTACCACTTCATTTTTTTTTTAATTGTATGCTGCATTATTTTTGAATGTTTATTATTTTTGTTGTAATATTCTTGTTTGATTTTCTGACCATGTTTGCTTCATTTGACCTATTCCATATCTAATACCAAATCGTGTAATTTATTTTCTGAACTGAAATGATTTGACTAATTTTCGGAACAGCTTTGCGTGTGACCGCCGCGGTTGTTAATAATGAAACTTGGATGAGCTCGTGTCGCATCTCTTCCGACCTGTTGGGAAACCTCTTCCCTCACGGTGAGTATGAAGTCGTCCTCGGTGGGATACATGGCGCAAGCGAACATGAAATCCTGCCACACCTAAAAGGGAGACGAACAGGGCGAGTATGAGAAGGGCGGCGCGGCGCAAAAAATCAAATTCTGGACGGCGCTCGCTTACCATGAGACCCATGTCATCGCAGGCGTCGTAGAAGGCGTCTTGCTCGTAAACGCCGCCGCCCCACACCCGGAGGACGTTCATGTTGGCGTCCGCCGCCGACCGCAACAAATCCGCCAAGCTGACAAGTCGGCAAAAAAAAGCTTTTCGGTCCTCCGGCTCCCCGGGTTGCGGTCTCGGTTCTATTTATTTCTTTTTTTAGGGGGGGGGGGACTGGAGGATCTGTTAGAATCCTGTGACTTACACATGAGGCGTGACTTGGTCTTGGAAAGAGTGCGCCGGGATCCAGTTTGAGCCTTTGAGGAAAAGCGGCTTCCCGTTGATGCGGAAATAAAAACTCAGACCCGGTGAGCTGGCGACGGGCTCCTGGACCAGCTCAACGCGACGGAAGTAAACCTGCAACACACAGCGAGGGCTTGAAACGAGACTCGTCATCTTCTTTTAGTTCAATTTGTCCGCAGGAAGGCAATCGGGGACCATCAAAAATGTTTGCCTTTTTTTTTTTTTGTCGCGATATTTTCTCTCACCCGACCTTCTTCAATCAATCAATTTCCCCCCCTTTTTTAAAGTTATAATTATATACTGTATACATATAATTAATAGACTGAAAAGCACTGGAGGAAAAAAATAAATAACGAAATTAAAGAACCCTTTTTAAGCCTGTCAAAATCTTGAAATAACAAAAAAAGTATGAAAAAAAATGCTTTAAAAATATTTCTGTAACTTCTCTAATGATTCTTTTGAAGTTGATGTTTTGTCCTGTTGCATTTTTTACAGATTTTTTTTGTCACTGTTAGTATTTTTTTTTTGACTGATATATTTTTTTGGTTGTCACTATTACAATTTGTGTAATTTTCATCTCATATATTAGCCGCACGCGAAGCAAGCTCCTAACCTTTGAGTGCGCTTGGAGGAGTGCCACGCCGTCCGGCGAGCGCGCCGTGAGCAGCAGGCGGTAGGACGTTTGTTCGCCGAGACCTTTGGGCCACCACAGCCTCACGTCGGCGCTCTGCAAACAAAACGTCGACCACTTTCGAGCATCTTTCCGCACGCACGGAAGTACGCGTGCACGTATACCGTGTTGACGCTGAGGGTGAAGGTGTATTTGGTGGCGCCCGGGCGAATGTTTGTCGGGAAGGCGATGCGGGAGAGCAGTTCGGGCAAGTCCAGAGTTATTTGGGCCAAGGTGGGTTGAAGAGCGTCCACCAGCACGTCCACCTGCAGTGACCATGACGAGCGGCCGGCGTCTGCCACGGGGGGGGGGGGGGGGAAAAGCGTTCAAATCTCTTCGGCGCTCAATTGGGATGGCCGGCGGCAGAGGATTTGCCGTTTGCTTTTGGGGGCTTTCATGTGTGGCACCAAAAGATTATCCAAATTTGCGATTACATTTTTAAAAATATTTGCTGGCAAGATTTTTATTGGAATATTTTTCCATTTAATATTCTTGTTTGTTTGTTTGTTTTTTTCAAAAATTATTTTGGTCTCGTATTTATGTATTTTTTCTATTTTAATGGTAAACATTGTCTGACATTTTATCCTAATATTTCTGTATTTTGTTTTTTTTTCCCCAAATGTTTTTTTTTTGTCCTGAAAAGTTTGGTCGTCTTTCTTCTTCCAATATTTGTACAGTTCTGGTAATATTGTTTTTAATTTAACATTGGTGTAATTTTAGAATTTCACAGAATATTTTTATCAAAATATTTTTTAGATTCTTTTAAAAACAAAAAGAAAATGATCATTTTTGGTCTGTTTGTGTTGTATGTTGTCTAATATTCTTTATTCATCTAAATTTTTGTTGCAATATTTGGGTATTTATGGTTTATATATTTTCCCTCAAAATCTTGATATATTTTTCATTTTAAACATTATTGGATAATTTACACTCTTATGCATGTATTTTGGTCATTTTTGTCTCATATTTTGGTTTTCTGTAGTTTGTTTATGAAGAAGTTTTGTTTGGGGGTATTATTGTTGTGTTTATTTGTCCAAGATTTTTGTCATTAAAAAAAAAATGTTTGTCTCATTTTATTTTGTATTTTTTCCAAATTGGCTTTTTTTCGTCAAACGTATTCTTTTAAAAATTGCCTGAGATTTTACGCCTGGTGCAGTGTTGCAATTTTGGACAAAATGCGTGTATTTTTTGAACAATATTTTCTTGTAGCATTTGTATTATTATTTTCTAAATGGCATACATATTCTGTATAAAGGCTTTTGTGACGAAGACAACGAGGCGCACGGGAGGTGGCGTACCGTAGAGAGGAAGAGCGGCCAAGTGCACCAGTCGCAGTGAGTCATAGGCCTCAAGGCGGACGCCTTTCCACAGCGCGGCGCCGGGGAAGGACGGACCCCAGTCCCAACTGAATGAACTCTGGGCCTGAGCCACAAACACACGCAGGAAAGAAAGCACTTCACAAAACATTCTTCTTGGATTCGAGTGGTGCCGGGAAATTGGGAGTTGAATTTGTGATATGATCGGCTGGCCCGCAAATAGCAAAAATCCACATATAAGTGACGCCAACTGAAATGCATTGAAGTTTTTATTTTAACCCTTAAACTCTTCAGTAAACCTCCAATATGCCTTTTCCACAAACATTGTGAGTTGCCCACCCGCCTCACAAAAAAAAAAAAAAAAAAGCGAGGTGAGAAAAGTTAGCATTGGTGACAAATTGGAACTGATTAAGATGGAGTCCGATATTTTTATTTTGTGGTTTCGGCCACAAAAAAGCGCAATTCAACAGACGACCGTCCGCACCACTAAAACCAATGATGAAAAAGAATTTTCGGGAACAACAAAATAAAAATGAAAATGCTTTAAAAAAAATACAAAAAAAAAAAGAAGAAAAAAAGACAGCTCAAGCTGTAACACTGGGGATTGTTGAGAAAATGGAGAGTCTTTGAGTATGCCTTATTGTCCGAAAAATATGGTGCGCCAGTACAGAAATTTACTTATTACACAATAGTGTGTGCCTTTTTTTGACAAAGACTCTATATATGATATGATATAAATAAATAAATAAATGAATAAATAAAAATAAAGACTAACAAACATGGTCCAAAAATATACGAAAGCGAACTGAACAGAACAAACAAAATACAAATGAAGGACTCACTTTCCTGATGAAATTGACGTGGCACTGTCCTTTCTGGATGCTGGGCGGACACTCGGGAGGAATCGCGTAGGCGGCGTGGGCGTTCCTCCTCTGGGCGGCGTACACGATGGAAGACAGGAAGCGGACCAGCAGCGTGTTCTCCTCAGCCTTCAGCAGCTCTCGGACAGGAAAGACCTGCATAGAAAAAGACGTGGGACAAGTTGCGCAAAGGACGGACCGACGGTTGGGGAAGTGCTAAGGTGAACGCACGTATGAACGGAACATGTTGTCCGTGCGGCCCACCAACGCGCCGTTGAGCCAAACCGACGCAGCCGTGTCCACGCCGTCCAGAATCAGAAGGACTTGTCGCTTGGACCTGAGGGGTGACGACACATTTACGAAGGTGAGGGCTCCATTAAAAAAAATAAAAATTCAGTCTGACATTTTGTCTGATATTTATAAATATATTTTTCTAAACTATTTTGTATTGTTGTTGTTTCAGAACAGTGTTTTACATTTTTTTAAATGTCACATGTGTTGCATTTTTTAAACCATTTTGTTCACTTGATCCAAGCAAAGTATGCATTGTGAGCTTATATATTTGTGTCTTCTAAAAACCAAATTTTAATATTTTTGCATTTTTGTATGATTTTGAGTCGAATATTTCCTTTATTTTGAAATATATTTTTGTCTTTGAGTCAATGTATTTATTTTCTAAAAGATTTAGCTTTTTTTTGGTCTAATTTGTATGTTTTTTTTCATTAAAAAAATATTTATCCAATTGTGTATTTTTGTCTAACACCTGTGTATTATTTTCTATTATTGTCACATTATTTCAAAAAAATATTGATAATATTATGACGTAGTGTACTTTCAGAATGATTTTTGGCTAATATTTTCTATCTTTGACTGATATTTTCGATTTTAAATTTGTATTATACATTCAAAATATTTGTAGTATTGTCTAATATTTGAGTACTTTTACATATAACATCTTGAATTTTTTTCCCCAGTATTTTCTTTCTTTTCGATAATAATCGACTTGTGTGCTTTTCGGCTCGGCAGACCTCAGCTCTTTGGACACTGCAAACGTGGTGGCGTACGTCCAATTGTCCAAAGAGATCCACTCGTACAGAAGGTCATTGAACCGGAAGTAAGGATCCTGCAAGATGCATCGAAGGCGCAGGTGACACATTTTTCCCCTTTAGGGATCAAAATAATATTGAGAATGATATTTTTAAATTAAAAATAAGAAATCTAAAAACTGAAATTAAAAAATATTCAAGTAAGCGGTGCATAGAAAACTACACCAGAAACAAGGCAAAATAGAAGGAATTAAAAATAAATGTCATTTTAGGAGTGACACAGGAAATAAATAGCAACATAAAAAAAGGCTCGAATAAATAAAAGGGAGTAACACAATTCACGTACTGTTATGGAAATGAGTTGGGTTTTCTCGCGTGAGCTCCATTCTGACCGTTAACCAAAATGTGTCCCATGAGACACACGTATGACTTTTGGGTTTGATTCTTTTCGAACTGACCTGTATTAAGCCTCGCTGCTGCAGTGCCGTGTGGACGCATCCTGGCACTCGGGCGGGCAGAAAAAAGGACTTGTTCGAGTTCCATAAGTTCCATTCACCGTCCAGACTTTGGACGAGAGAACCGATACCATCGTGGCTCAAAACCTCCAAAAGTCCAAGCGATAAAAACGAGAAGAAAAAAACGCGTACAATCATCGTTCCTCCGTTAAATCGCTCTCAAGGCAAGTTTCTTCCGGGTTTTGGTCACGTGACCGGATTTTGATTTCTACACGCGGTATGCCTCGTCCCTCTGCAATGTGATTGGCTGAGGACCTGCGCCAATTTGATACACATCTCAAAAACAAATACTATGACGTACGTGCAGTCCAACACTAAAATCTCAAATTGCATTCATTCATCTTCCGAACCGCTTGATCCTCACTAGGGTCGCTGGAGCCTATACCAGCCCGAATCGGTTGCCAGCCAATCGCAGGGCACACAGAGACGAACAACCATCGCTCACACTCACACCTAGGGACAATTTAGAGCGTTCAATCAGCCTGCCACGCATGTTTTTGGAACGTGGGAGGAATCCGGAGCACCCGGAGAAAACCCACGCAGGCCCGGGGAGAACATGCAAACTGCACACAGGGAGGCCGGAGCTGTAATCGAACCCGGTACCTCTGCACTGTGAAGCCGACGTGCTAACCACTGGACTACCGGGCTGCATCTCAAACTGCAAAATGTCTAATACTTACAGAAGCTGGGTTAAAAACTAATGAAAATACCATAAATGAAGATATGACAGACAAGAAAAACAAATATAAACAATGTCCTAAAATATTAACAAGGGTAAATGAAGAAAAAAATATCCCTGACAAAAATGACTAAACACTTCAAGTTTCTTCACAATTTTACACAAGCGCCATCATATACACGTCTTGGGTGGGGGGGACACACAAACATCTGCACACTTAAGGTTGAAGTAACTTTATTGAAGGGGGAAACTAAAAACAGCCGTGGAGTTCATAATCAACCGCCAGCTTGGCATTATACATACTTGTGGGGGCAGGAGTAGTAGTGGGGGGTACAAGAAGACAGTTCATGTGTGGGCATAAGCCATCTATTGGCTTCCAGAGATCGGCGAGTGGGGGAGAAGAGAGAGAGAAAAAAAAAGGTAAACCAAATTGTTCTGTGTGGGATATTGTCGCCTACGATTTCTTTAACATGCATAAAATACAACATTGAGGTTCTTAATATTTTGCCTGCGGACTGCAGTGCTTTTTCTGTACGCGCTCCCCCCCCACTTCCGGTGCTAACGGGGCGATGGAAGCTAGATTTCTCGCTCTTTTTTGTTTTTGCCAAATGAATCTAAGTAGTTAATGCGTGGGTTGTGAGATGGCTAATGGTGCATGCTCAAACAGGGCGTGTGTTTGAAACCATGGAGACCAGGAGAAATAAAAAAAATTCTGGGGGAAAAAATCTGTCGTCTCGTGCCCTGAGAGAAAAACACGATCTTCTGATTCGCGCACGGGTGAGAAAAACAAAGAGTGGGTGTAAAATGTTCTGGATGAAACCAAAAAAAATACATATAAATGGGGGGAAAAAAAAAATTTCAGTCTGAACCAAAGAAATGTATCCCCCCCCCCCAGCCACCAAAGAATTTTGTCTCCATCACATTGCATATTTTTGTGTCCATTCTTTCGCCGTTTTGGAATACCTGCAAGGAGAAGATGCTCATTAGCAATGTTAGCAATCAAAGGCCTACTTTCATTTGAAGCAAATATGAGCTGATGCATAGTCGCCAGAACAGAGCTGCAAAAGTTGATGACTATGGCCACATGCGTAACCCAAAACTTTATTCCAAAAAAAACAAATACAAATTTATCAGATATTAAAAAAATAATAAGTATATAATGAAAAACAAGTTACATTTGTCACTCATTTCAGAAAATTAACTCTGAATATGATATTGATTCATGGCATAGTGAAATATTTCAAGCCTTTATTGCCTGTGAGTTGATTCGGGCTTCCAATGAAAAGACAAAAAAAAAGTGTGTCCCATTGATCCCTCTTACAAATTCTAAACAAACACCCCATAGCAACAGTTACATATTTTTGCAATTAAAATAATCATAACCAAAACCCAAGAAACCACATCTACACAAAGTATTCCCAGCCCGTGCCACGAAGCTCAAAATTGAGTTGAGGCGCATCAATCCGGGAGGACGAGCATCTCTGCAGCACTCCGCCAATCGATTGGGCCTGCACTGTAGAGTGGCCAGATGGCTCGCGCAAAAACCACAGAGACATCCTGGATGAAAACTTGCTCCAGAGCGCTCGGGACCTCAGACTCGGGGGAAGGTTTACCTTCCAGCATGACCACCAGCCCAAGCGCACAGCCAAGACAACAAAGATGTGGCGTCGGGACAACTCAGTGACTGCCGCATCTAAGCATGGGTCTTAATTTTATTATTTTTTCTAATAGAAGATATCTCGACATGACAACTTATGACATTGCGCTAAGTCAGCACTGGTTCAAATCAAGAAAACAAATGAAATCTTTTGAGTTCTCCAAGTCCAATTTTGTAAGCCAACAAATCCACTGCAGAGGCCGACAGTCTGCAATGCATGAAAACCCGTTGGCGAAACCCCGAATCGCCGGCCTATTTCGGCCACATCACCCAATGCTATAATCATCACCTTGCAAGAAATAAAGGCTTGAGATGTGTGACGCAGCACTTTTTTCAACTGGATAGGCTGGATTTACACTGCAGGTCCGAGGACCCAATTGTGATCGAATTCCTTTCATGTATTATTTTATTTTGAACTTCAACGTACACATCAAATAGAGTTGCATTTCCATTCACTAAATGCATGAAAATACCCACAAATGCACACACTGCACACTAACTACACACACGTACACAAACATGTAAAAATTGTTCAAATGATTCACTAACAATGTATTTCACTCGTAAGTCAAATAAAAGTGGCAAGATTCTTAAAATGTAAAGTTAAGGTACAATTGAACTGTATTCTGGGAGTGAGCCATTTGTATACGACGCTGGCAATCGTCGATGTAGAGCACACCAGAAATGGTAAGGGAACACACGATGGCCCCCCCCACCCCCAGCATGTGTGATATATATTATATATATACTGTATATGCCATGTATCTATTTTTTTGTTTTGCTTTAAAGCATGACATACTTTATGTCCACTCCCAAGCTCGCTTATTGTACCCGAGAGTGAAAGTCGACATTTATTTAAGTTGGCTTCGCAACTAACCCCCCCACGCTTTACTTACTTGACGTTATCTGTTTTGTAGATTCGGGCAATCTCTGGCACTAGCGGGTCGTCGGGGTTGGGGTCGCATAGCAGCGAGCAAATGGAGAGAAGAACTGTACCAAGAAAAGAAAAACAAAAAAAAAAAAAAGTGGCGCGTCATTCCAGAAGGACCTTGATGACGCGCGATTTGGCAAAGGAAATTCAAAGAGCTTCCTGGTGAGAGCACCAGCCGAGGGGCCCCGACGAGAACGCGAGGCAGGGATTGAGTCACCTTTCGAAATGGTAAGTGCTGGAGACCACTGTGATCTGAGAATGTCCAGACAGATACTGCCGTTACTGTTAATATTCGGGTGGTAGATTCTCGTTGTGAACGCAACCTGAAAGACAAAAGGGAGAAATACAGCCGAGTCACGATCACGTCAGCCAAAAACAAAGGCGTTGACGGCCCTGAAAGTCCGGTATGACTTCAAGTGGCAGCCAAGACCGCAAAAATGCCTTGACGGGCACCGGTGTTGATGTCATCACATCTTTGGGACTGCAGTTCATTTCCACAAAACTAATCACTTGAGGAACCTCGATGTTCAGGAAAAAGTCCAAAGTGGTGAAGTACGGCAGACAAGTGATGAGCACATCTGCCACGCGGTTTTGACATTCGGGGTAAAAAATTAATTTGGCCGAGTCGAGTACACACTTATTTAAGCGTACACGGTCACGAAATCCAGCAACAATTCTTCTTTCAGCGCATGACAGCAATATATGGTCAACGATGTAAGAACGCCAACTTCAAAATAAAGAATAACTTACCGAATAGAGCAACTTATCTACGCGGACACTGTATTGTACGGCGCTTGCTGCCAGCGTTAAGCGTGCGGCAGCGCTTGTCGCACTCAAGTGCTCCGTTGACGGCCGCTGCTCAAGAGCTGTTATCAGCTATCAAATCGACCGGTCAATGAATCGCATATATCGCCATGACCCCGTTATGATCGTTGGAATGTTATGTTTTTCATGGCTCTGTATGGTTGTTTCAATTGTATTTTTGTTATTATATAACCTGAACTTTTTGAACTGCTTGGGTAGATCATAAAGGGTTTATGATGGCAATGTCTGACCCAGCAATTCAGGCATTCCATTTCCACATTTGCAAGGGTGTGTGTGTGAGAGGATGTCTTGCTTTAAATGTGGGTGCGCAAAAGGTGCTTACCTTGGGTGGTTTGAAGGGATAGTCTGTTGGAAAATGAATAGTCAAGAAGAAAACGCCTCCCTGATATGGACTGTCAGTCTAAACGAACAAAAAATATATATATATAACACAAAAACATTCAAATAACGGCATCACGCCTGCGAGTTAATTGAAACGAGGGCGGGGGAATAAAGAGGATTTGTACTTACGGGGCCCATGATTGTGGCTTGCCAGTGAAACACTATAAAAAGGGAAGAAACGTTAGCTCTCCGGCTTACAAATGACCACTTAAAAACAACCTTGGAAATGTTGTAAGCGTTCGGCGAGCACTTACTGTCATCACCCACTGGCCCCGCGGAGCACTGTGCTGGGGGGTCGCGAGCCAGGTCATGAAGCTCCTAAAGTGCAGAAAATGATTTTGCTTTTGTTAACACACGACAGACACCATTCGGTCTAACCTGAGGCATGTTTTGGGTCTTATCGCTCGTTCTGCGTAGCGATGTGTGCAACAATCATTGCATTGAATTTGGTTTATTTATCGGTGATACGTTTCTATGAAGTCTGCGATGTTACAAAACAACTGATGTTGCCCCCATAGCTAATGGGAGACACCTTTTTAAATTCCGTGGCTGGTTTAATTTCATTTCGTTTTATTACGCAGTTTGAAACATTTACATCTCTGGAATTAATACCAGACGAGGAGTTTTACATTTTAGGTTTTCTTTGCCTTGTTACACGATGCACCAAAGGAGGCGGAGGCTACGGAACTTTTCCATTATTTAAAACAACAAAAAAAAAATGCCCCGATTGAATGATTAGCAATGGATTTGTTCATTTCTGCTTTCTTGTCCTTTTGTGAACTCTGACAGGTTCTGTGGATCCCAACTAAAACTAGCTGCTAAAAAAACAGCTATTTGTGCATTTTTGTGTTCTTCCCGTCACGCCCGCTACTTCCAAAGCACCGAGGAATAGTTAGCGACCGGCCAGGTGAACTGCAGAGAGAAGCACGAAGGAAGATCCCCGTCGAGACCAACATGGCAATGCTCCTTGCCAGGTTGATGTTCAAGGCGGCCGCAAACCTCCCAAAACGACGCAGAGAAGAGCCAGATTGATCTGACCAGTTGTGGAAATAAAAAGCTGCTTAACATAATGTACAGTAGATGCAAGACTAGAACAAAGGGGGTGGGGGGTGTCACAAATTATACTGTAATGTTAAATTAATTAGAAATACAGCTTTGGCTATGATGTATTAGGGACAGGGGGGGAAAACCAAGTAAAAACGCTTACAATACCTGTGGGGTTTGCAGGTATTTACTATTTCTTTTTTAACTACAATTTTTCTAACGATTTGAACCATTTGATGAAATTGCCGTGCCATGTCGGAAACATACAAAAAAATGTGAGCCAACCAATGCTTGCTAGACCATTAATAAAAAAAAAAAAACACATTCTGCTATAAAGGCATACAGTATCGCAGTGCTATAAATACTGATTATTTTAATAAGTGAATCATTTACACACACACAAATATATATGTATTAATCGGATAAAAAAACTCAATTGGCTTCTCTTCATTTAAATTGACAATGTAGAAAGTGCATTAAATTAATCATGAGTAAGTTCTCGGTCGGTTTCGCAACAAAACTGGCAAAAAAAAAAGATCACTGGTTTTAAAAGTGAAAGCACACGTTTACAAGCAGCTCATTTTGATTCAAGGCAGTCTGCTTTCACGGAAGATGACAAAAAAAATCGGAGACTATTTACTATTGAGAAGCTGTAATTCCACGGTCGAGGACAGTTTAAGTTAAAAAAGGTCAACAAATGTGGTAACAGGGTCAGACCGGGGAAGTGCTATCGGTGCATTTTTACAAGTATGGGTACGGTACAGACATATGGAGGGATTATGTAAACCAGTTAAAGCAAGGTGAGACTAAAGCATCAAACGTGTTATTTTTAGGTCTTTGGCGATTTCACAGCAAGCAAGGTTGTAGTCGGGGCGAGACACCCACTACCACCCCCACAGCCCCACCCGGCCTCCACGAGTAAACACGTTTTTAATAAATGCCGGTCATTGTCTGTTACTCAACTTAGTAATGAACATTTCGCCTTTAAAAGCCGGCCGGCGCAGCATGTGCTTGCGTGACCTTAAGGGGATGAGTCCACAGACGCATACCACAGACATGTTTCACCCGCGACGCTTTTGACGTGAAATATGACTCACTATTTCTGGTTAAACGCCGCCTGTGCGTCAGTACAAAATACATATGTTGCAATATCAGATAACACGCGCATCGGACACGACACGCACGACCCCAATATCGGTCGCGATCGCAATCTAAGCCCGGGCGACTGTTTATATAAGCAGTGAGCGGTGTCGGGGCCCTCCGGAGTTAGCTTGGCTGCGAACAGCAGCTAGCGTCAAACATCGATTCGAAACATTCAACCCAAGATGTTGACAAACACGCAGGCAATGTGGTAGTTACGTGTGTGTTTTCTTCAAATGGTTAAAAGCGGTCAGAAAACTATGTTCACCGAGGTAATCAAGATAACAAGAGGAGCGGGGGGGCATTGCTAGCTCAGGCTAACTAGCAGGCAGTTGGGGCGTCAATGTTACCTTGTTAATCCGTTTCAAAGCCATCCTTGCGTTGGGCTGCTGCCGCTGCTGTTACTGCTGCTGCCGGTTGTCGATCCGAGCGATGAAGGCCGGGCGTGATATGCCAGGATGCTGGAGCCTTGCTCTGAATGAACCGACGCAAGTGTCTCTCACACACTCACAACGCGACGCCCGGGGCCTTGTCGTTTCGAGCTAGCACACAGTTAGCCGACGAAGCTAAAAAAAGGAATTACGTAGGCGCCGACGAAGGGAAAAAAAACTGTAAGAAGCGAGAAGCCAAGCCGGGCGATTTTCAACCAGCTTGTTTTCTTCTTAACCACCGAAATGCCTTTAGTAGTCGTCCTCGCTGATTGAGTGTCGTCGTCGTCAAGGTAGGGGTGGTAGGTAAGGGGGAGGGCGCGGATAAGAAACCCGGACCACGAAGCTTCCCGTGTCGATTTGACGCCGTTAGCCAGTTAGCTGCCGTCTTCAGGCGAGGGAGCCTTTATGACGACACTCTGGAGTGGGGGGGGGGGGGGGGGCGAGTGAACGACGCCGAAACACGACCGACCGGGCGGCCCGGATGTAGGCACGACGCGCACGTACTGACAAATCGCAAACGCCACAAATAAACAAACAAAGAAATATTGATCTTTTGTTTTTTTGTAAATGTATTTATGTATATACTGTCTAGATAACTAATGCAAGCACACATTCACAGACCCAAAATACACACATAGACCTGTTTTCAATTACAAGTCATACAAACGTCTACTATTTATATATTTCATCTGGGTATTTTATTTTAAAATGTGTTATTCCAATAAAATCATAATAACAATTTTGTAATGACATCATTTATAATTGATGTAAATGAATTATTATAAAATGAAGCCATAGTTTAATACAAATGAGTACAAAATGTAAAATGTAATGGGCATTGTAATATTTTAATAAATTTTTATTGTTGTGGCAATTATGCGTTGTTAATTTGGTTTGTCCCTCTTTTTGGAACATGGCAACATGGATCGGTGTCGTTCTCGCCACACCTTGATGATGTCATAGAAACAATCCGCATTTCAATTTGGGAAAGAAATGGCCGAGAAGCTATACTGTACTGTGCTGTCAAACCAGATTCCAAATTCATCCCAGATTTGAATCCAACACATTTCTTCATGTAAACTAAGGGCCATTTTCAATTCAGCTTTGATTGAAAATGAGAGTTTATGCTTATTCAAGCTTGGTTAAAAATAGCCACATCTCAATGACATCATAGAAAATGACTAAAACGTAAACTATCCTATTGTTCAAAATTTCCATTTTGTACTTCCCTCCTGCCCCTTTACTTTCAATCCAGATTGGACATTGAAATTCAATTTAATATTCACTTGATTGAAGTGCGGTTAAGAGAAATTCATCCATTTTTGTTTTAGGGGACCAGGATTCAATTCAGATTTGGTAACATTTACATGAGCAAATAAATAAAATCCTCGCACATTGTCTACATTTGAGTTATTTTGAGTTAAAATCGGGAAATGGCATTACAAATATGAACCAATAAGAATTAACGACTCAAGTGTTTCAATATTTAATGAAAAAAAAAAGAGACCAAAGTTGCGAGGCATTCACTAACTTAAACGTTTCAATGTTTTTTTTATTTTTTTATTTTAGCATGTTAGCTTCTGGAAGAAAAAATAAGTAAAACACTCCTTCAGTAGTCAAAAAGATGTTGACCATTGCGTCTTGAAACACAAATGAACCTTTTATGTCTCTGGTGGTTTTATAAAACTTCAATCAAGTCACATTTAGAACAAAGGCCAAAATAAAAAGAAGAGAAAATTAGACTTTTGACTCCTCACGTCAAAGAATGAGACGGCAGGGCGACAGAAAAAAAAACAGAGCACCTTAGTTATGTTTGTCCATTCATGTTAACATGTGACAGATTTAAGATAGCAGGACTGTACCATTTATGAAAAATGAAAATGCAAAAAAAAAACACCTCCACATCAAAAAACATCACCCTCATCTGGATTGTTGTCAGGATCCTCGGCCGACTCGAAGCCGTCTTCCTCCACAGAGTCAACGTCTTCCTCCGGAGGGGCCCGGGCGTCCGGACGCGGGGGGGCCGAAGCGTCGGGTTCTGTGGCGCGGTGGGTCGGCGGCTGGGCCGGGATCGTCTGGTGGCACATGGGGCACGTCCCCTGCACGTGAAGCCACTTGCTCAGGCAGCTGGCGTGGAACAAGTGGTCGCACGACGTGACCACGGCCGACGTCATCTCCTGTTAACGCGCATGCACAACATCACTTTCATTAATAGACAGAATTTGTTTTTAAAGTGGAAGGAAAAAATAAGAAAAATCCCCCAGTTTTTTTTTTAAATGATTAGAAAATAATGACATTAAAGGGAAAAAAAGAACTACTGACTGGGAAAAAAAGAAAAGGAAAAAAAAAGTACCTGGAAATGGCCAAATGAATCATGCAAGGAACGCCCCCCCCCTCCAAAAATGTAAAAGATCTAAAAAGAAAAAAAGGTGAAAAAAGAATAATTTTACATAATTTAATAATTTAAAACCTCACTTGCAGGAGCTCCTCTTTTTTAATGACTGGGCAAAAAAAAAAAAATACAAAAAGAAATTTAGAGATGGGAGAATAAATGACCCCCAACCCTCCAAAAAAGAAGTCGAGCTTAGATCCTGCATTTTAATTCTTATTTGAATTTATTACGTACATTAATATAAATTGTGTATTGTTATAACTCCAATATACAATAATTCTAATTAATAAATTATACATTATTTTAAAAACGCGTTAATAACAATCAAAAACCCTGAAACCCTAATTTGAAGCCGTAACCCTTTGCTTGAATTGCTCATTTGAATCCGTACTCCTGTCTTGACACCCTAACTCATTAACCACGGTCGAAACCATAAACCTATCTTCAAATATATGTGCAACGCATTTCATCGGCATTCATGCGAGAGCAACGAAACTTCTCAAGGGCGTGTATTTCAGGCACTGTGGAAAAAAAAAATACAACGGTTCAAAAACAAACCCCCCCAACACAATACAAATGGAAATGTTATAGTGACGGCAAGAAATAATTTTAGTTCATGCAGAAAAAGTCACAAAAAAAAAAAAAATCTGACAGCTTACGTGTGCGTAACGGATCGAGTAGTAAAATCCCAGCGATTGGTCTTTTTGAGGCACATCTTTGTCCACCTTTGAAGCGGAACCTACCATGAAGCAAATGGCGCAGACGTCATTGTGGCGCCGTAGCTGCTGCGGCGTGGCCCGGGGCAGCGAGTTGATCTTTTTGACCGCCTCCAGCCGGAGCAGGAAGCTCCGCCAGCCCGACTGCGCTCGCAGCCACACGTTGCAGTACGAGTGGACGACGATGACCGAGGCGCCCGTCCAGCTCCACTCGCCCAACAGCGACTCCCAGACGCCGTACGCCACCACGCACACGGCCACCGCAAACTCCAGCACCCGGCTCACCGCGTTCACCCAGTAGATCACCTCGTCCAGGTTTTCCATGGGCTCGCTGCGGAACAGCTCCGTCATGAAGAGGGAGTAGATGAACAGCGTGCCCGTGACCTGCGTCGACGAGAGCGTACAACATACGAGCAAAAACCACATCGGCGAGCGACGCTGGCGGGAGCAGCCTCAAAAGTCGACAAACGCCTGAGCAATGAGTGAAATGAGCCGACAATGGCCACTTCCAAACAAAGTGGCTTCAGGCTTTTTTTTTTTTTTTTTTTTTTGGTGCGTCTACTCACGATTGACATGCCCGCCAAATGACACATTGTTAGGAGAGACTGGCTTCAGGGGATGAATTTTTAAAAGCACTCTGAAGGCTGCCGTTGAGACAAAATGGCCTGCTTCCAGTGTCTTTTCAAGCATGGGTTCGTGATATATATATTTTTGTGCATCTACTCATCATAGACACACCTCCCAAATTTCAGGTTGCTCAGTGACATCGGCTTTGGGGGCTAAATTTCCAAACTTCTTTTCGATGGCAGTACTGAAGCCGAACTAAAGTGCCACTTCAAGCCGGATTTTTTGTGTGATGTCAAGCAAGGCTTCTTGACTTTTTTTGTGGGTCTAAGACATGCCTACCAAATGTCATTTTGACTTGTAAAACTAGCTTTGGGGGATACCTTTTTGAATCATTCCAGATGTCTGTGTCACACCAAAACGACTCCCTGGGTTTTTATAAGCATGGCTACTTGAGACTTTTTTTTTTTGTGCGTCGACTCATGATAGACACAGCTACCAAATGTCATGCTGCTACGTGACAATGTGTTCGGGAGCTGAAATTGAAAAATCTTTCCAGAAGGCACCACCAAGCCAAATCGCAGCTTAAAACCAAAACGGGTGACTTTCTGTGTCTTTTCGGGCACGGCTTATTGAGATTTTTTTTTTTTTGTGGGTTTATCCATGAAATTGCACAAGAGTACTCATGACAGTCGCTTCGGGAGCCGAATTTCTAAAATACTTCAAGATTGCACGACTACTAATATGTTATCCGTTGGCCTTGGCATTAAGTCGACTGATTCAACTTTGGTTGCGGTGTTTTCAAATGTCAAGGATGTGTTTGTCTTAGTCGGACCCCAGGAAAGAGCCAAAAAGGAGCCGAGATGGCTAAACTCGTCCGGTCCTACCTGAAGGGAGGTCAGCATGCATCCGGCCACCAAAATGAGGAGCCAGAAGTCCATATGGAAAAACTGTAAAATCTCATATGCCATGAAAACTGGGAAGACCAGCAGAAGAAGACACATGCTGAGCCCACGCAAGTGCTTCCACACGCTCCTGAAAAGGTGGTCGTGGGGGGAGGGAAACAAAAAAATAACAAAAAAAACATCATGAAGGTTAACATTCCACCAACCCACTGGTGGGCTTTCATTTTCTGGACTCGCCCATCTTGTTTCAATCGCTAAAACAAAAAGATCGCTTTGCCGCCAATGTACACATGTACCAAAGTGTTGCTAAAGTCGTGCGGGCAAGTCGAGGCGAGCACCTGTTGCGCGTGGCGGCCATGGCGAGGACGAGCGGGTGGGTGATGTCCAGCATGGCCTGCATTGTGGACGTGAGCACGATGAAGAGGATGATGCTGAGCAGGAAGGTCCGCTGCAGCGTCGCCGCTGCCAGCAGGCCCGTCTGCAGGGCGAGCAGGAGCAGCGTCACGCCCTCCGTCAACCCCCTGACAAACAAAACGCAGCTTATCTCCTCACCCGCGTCCGTCTCTTGTCTCCTAAGCCTCATTCGAGAACCGGACCCTTGTTTGAAACCTCAACCCACCGCTTGAAAACCTGGAAACCCCCACCCTTCAAATCAGAAAGCCTAACCCCTTCGTAAAAGCCCGTCCCTTGTTTGAGACGCTAAATCGAAAGCCTAACCATGTTTTCAAACTCTAATCTGAAATCCGACTTGTTTGGTTGGGAACCACGATCGCCTTTGTACAAATCAAGTGGAAGCAGGTCAGGCTACGGGTGACTCACCTGTGCATGACGTTGTGGTTGTGCGGGGCGGCGTCGTCGCTCCCCAGGAACAACTTGCAGAGGTTGAGCAGACCCAGCACCAAGTAGGACACCACGAAAGTCAGACCCAACAGCGAGTACGGCGTGGCACAGCATTCGGAAACACTGCGCGCGCACACACAAACACAAATATGAAGGACCCCACGTTGAAGGGAGTTAAGTTTTTTGGAGACGAAAGTGGTACTTTGCTGCCATCTTGCAGCATCTCGGTATGGAGAAACTATGTTGAATTGAGGATTTTCATTTGGACAAACGAGTGCACAGACACACACACACACACACACACACACACACACACACACACACACACACACACACACACACAGAGTGAGCGCTTCCCCACCCGGTGAGCAGGAAGAAGAGGAGGCCGTGACGGGCGGCGGACGAGGCGGCAGGGGACATCACGCTGGAGCACAGGTAGACGGCGAAGAGGACCAACCAGAAGACGCTAAAGAGAAGCGGCACGGCAAACTGAGTCCACAGCGAGAGCGCTGCCCCCAGCAGGCGGGACAGCACCATGCCCTGAGCGGGATTTTAGTATCAGGTTAAATGTAAAGAAAAAAAAAAAACTCAAGACAAAAAAAGAAAAAAACAGTAAGGGTCCGAGTTCAAGTTTCTCGAGATTCGAGCCGATATTTTGTCTTGACTTGCGAGCAAAAATGTGGTGAAAAAATAAAGTAAACCAATCGTCACAAAGACTGCTAGCTGAAGGCTAACAATCAATAAATGAATAGAAAGGTTGGCGCACCTCCATCTCGAGCGACAACGCTGCCTTGGTGAGGCGGTAGAGCACCGAGAGCAGGAAGAGGCAGCAGGCGACCTCGCTGAGCGCGGCGGCGAAGGCGTGCACGGCGGGCAGCAGGGCCACGGGGGCGCCACCTAGGCGGGCCAGCACGGGGAGCGCGGGGACCCAGAAGAGCCACACCTTGCGCGTCTTCATCAGGAACGCCATCAGCGCGCTCACCAGGAGCTGACCTGAAACACAAAAACACAGACAGCACTCACTAGATGGCGCTGTCCTGGAATGTCCATTCAGTACCACAGCATGGTTTAGGACCCTAATTTGAAACATCAACAACACCAGTTCGAGAACTAAACGCTTTTTTGAAACCCAACTGAAGTCCGAATGTGAGACACTAACATTGTTTTGTAACCCTAGCTTAAAAACCAAATCCAGGTTTAAAACCCTAACTTGTTTGAAACCCACACATTCTCTCGAAACCCTAATCGTTGTTAATTGAGACCACAACTTGAAACACAAACCCTTGTTTGAAACCTGAACACTTAGTTTGGATCTTGCAACCCTAACCTTCCTTTTAAACCTTAGCACTGTTTGAAACCCTACTTTAGAAACCTTAACCTTAGTTTGAAACCCTAATCCTGGATTGAATTGCCAATTTGAAAGCCTAACTTTGCACGAATCCCCAATTTCTAAATTCAAATCCAGGTTTGAGATACTGACCTGAGTTTGAAACCCTAATCCTAGTTTGTAATTTTCTTCAACATTATCCTGAAGAAATGTTAATCATCTATATTTGTTCTCTTATCATACTACTTAGTTACTATTAGTGAGCCCCATGACATCAATGGATCTAGTAAATGTCAAAAGTGTAAGGACGCAACAATCCAGCAGCAGGACTCACATGTCACCGCCCAAATGAATCTGTTGATGGCCTCGACGTGGAGATAGGGCGCCCCCTGGTGGCCCGAATGCAGCTCCTCCATGATGAACTCCCTGGAAATAGCAAGAGGTAATGATGACGAAAAGGGGCGTGACTATCTCAGAACAACAGCAACACAATTCAGTCTACTCCAATTACATACAGTACACACCTAACCCCAATTCGGACCTGGTTGAAACACTGATTTGAAGCCGTAACCCTGGCTTGAAACCTTTATTTAAAACCCCAACCCTCATTTGCAATTTTAAAGACTAACCCTGACTGAAAGCCTGATTGGAAGTCCAAAAATATGTTGAAAGCCAATTTGAAAGGCCAGTTTTTGATGGCTGCTTGCACTGACCTTGCAATCTGGTGTCCCACGAAGAGCAGCATAGCGGCCAGCACGTGCAGGTAGACGCTCACGATGTGTCTCAGTGGCAGCAGCAGCAAAACCAGCATCAGCAAGTGACCTAACTCACACATGCACATGGAGATCCTCAGTTGACTAGCATACTTGCACGGCACTAAGATACCGTCAAAGCCATACGCATTCCAGGCGTTAGCCCGAGCATAAATAACAGCAAATAGATGAGTTTGTCGGAGGAAAGTGCAAATAGTCTGAGAAAAATTTGGGAAAATGCACAAGTGTTGTGAGGAGGTGGGCAAAAATATGAAAACAATTAATGTCTGAAAAATGTAAAATATTGCAAGACATGGGTGTATAAGAAACCAATATTTGACAAAAAGTATTACGTGACAAACAAATATTCAAACAAAATATTAGTCAAGAATAGAAAATAGGAGAAAAATCCGAAATGTTGAAAAAAACAAATGATTTACGTATAATTACAAAAAACGTACTCACCAAGGTAGAACATATCGGAGACGAGCCATCCGTACTTGGTGAACATATGTTCGTGTTTGACCCTGAGGTGCGCCGTCAAAGTAACGATGTCATGCTTGTAGAGCAGGTCCAGCACCAGGATGATGGGCACCCTCAGGGCCACATTGGCAAACTCTTCCAGTCGAGGCATACCCACAAAAAAAGACGAATTTGGGGGGAGGGAGAAAAGGGGTTGATGAGGGTCACATGGCCTCAATTTCGTCCATCCTGCGATCACCTGAAACAGAAACCAAAACAACTTTACCCGTAAAACAACACCAATGCGAATAAAGTAATAAGTTACAATACGGGATATATTAACAGAGTACACGGCGGTACTATCGTATCGATTGAAAGTTACGAATGATGATCAGTCGGGATAAAATACAACTTACGTTGCGCAGCAGCCATCCTGCTCGTTTATCAAGTGGACAACAAACCGTCCCACATTTTTTCCAGCGAATCAAACGTTAAGTTATAACCGCATCGGAAACAAAATACTTGATTTAATTAAAAGAAACACAGAGAGCACATTTGAATAAACTTGTACTTGACTTGAGATATCAGACAATATACGGACGTGGAGTAAGAATTCAAAGCAGTGTTATGATTCCGGTCGTTTGCGTGGCCACTTCCTGTAAACGTCACAGCGGAACAAGCCAATCGCGTTGAGAAAAACTTGAATTGGAAATTATTGTTTAAAAAAACAAACTTTAAAACGAATCTAAATATTCATAACAATGTAAAGTTGCAGTTACTGCGAACCGTAAAACAAAAAGTTATCCAATAAAAACATAACGAGGCACGAGAGTGTAGCTCTGTTCCGTAAACGTCACAACCCAATGTTCCAATCAGATCGAGGGAGAGTTGGAACCTTAAAAGTTTTTGTAATGAATGTACACATTTATAACACGTCGCGCGTAAAAGCACAACGGCAGGCAGTGAAAATATACCTCCATTTAATTTAATTAAAAAATAAAAACGAAATATGAGACGATTTAAAGGATTCCTGCATACATTGCAATGGGAATAAGCCAATTATATTCTGAGATACTCAGACTTCAAAATACTATTCATTGACATATCCTATTACATTTTTTTGTTTTACATTTTATGAAAATAAAGTGATTTGCGTAGCCACTTCTTATAGACGGAATAGCAGAAGTAGCCAATTAGATGGAGGGAGTTTTGGATTTAAAAATCAGTCTTTGAAAAATACTCAAATTGGGGTGACTCCGGGATATTTTTTCCTCCCTGGATTCAAGTGGGGCTGAAAATGCTATAAAATATTTCATAAATATATTTTACAATATCAGATAAAATGTTGGAGTATGGAATGTTGCAGTATTTTGGACCAACTACAGACGCCCCCTCCCCTACTTTGCATACCGCTGTTATGACACATTTGAACATTTGAAAATGAGATGAAAGATACACAAACAGAGGAAATGATTAAACACAAGCGAGAGTGAGTAAGAATGAATAACCGTTCGTACTGCTGATTTAGCTCTCGATTTCTTGCACTGTCAGCACTGACGTACATGAAACGTGCATGTTGTTGTGTAGACTTCCTGCCTGAGTGTTATCCAAGTGGTGGGTGGGTAGGATTGGTTTTCCAGGGGAGTGGAGAGACTTTTGGAGAAGCCATTTGCTCACAACACCGAAAGAAGTAGCAGCAGAAGAGCGATCGTCGCCGGGTACGTGATTTTGCAAACACTGATCAGGCACAAACAAGCGTCTTGCATCACTCAGGACGAGAGCGGGAAAGCGCCTGGACGCCATCTCCTTCTTCCCGCTTTGAAACCTCAATGCTTGTTTACTTCCACGACTACTCCGCGAGTTTGAAACCCTTCTTTGACCTCTTCACCCCGTCTTGAAACTGTAACTGCACTTTTGAAACCCTAATAGGAGTTTGTGAGCCTAACCCAGTTTCGAAAGACTCATTGGAGCCCCTCCTTCCGCATTTCCTCCCCCTCCTCCTCGCCCCCGGTCTCTCCTCATAAGCGATGTCCCAGCGCATTCTCTGCACATGCAGCACACAAGGAGCAGGATGGAAAAGTCATCCCTGGTCTTCATCGTCCTCCTGGCGGGAACGTTTGGGGCGACCGCCGACAACGCCACAGAGACCGCCGCCACCCCCGAGACCACCACCAGCGGAGGCATGGCCGGGAGCACGCCGACATCGACTCCGGGGTTGAAGTCTACGGCGAGCTGGGCGCCAATGACGCCGCGTCCCCGCAGCGTCGGCAAGAAGGAGGAAGACAAGCATAAGGACAAACTTGAAATGGGTATGACCAATCGCAACTCACCGGCCCCGTCCTTAAAACCTGAATTTAAAACGGTAGCCCTGACTTAAAAACTCTGAGCCTAACTTGAAACCCTTAGACTCCATTTGACACCCCGAGACCTGTTTGCAATTCCAACCCAGTCTTGGAACCCAAACACTCACACTAACTTAAAATCACCATTTGAAAGGCTAACCTTAGTTGAAGACCCTAGACTATGCTCTTGAGCATCATTGGAAACCATAATCTTGTCTCAAAACCCTCATTTCTACCCCCAATCCTTGTTTAAACCACCAACATCAGCATGAACCCCCAATTTGGAACAGAAACCCAGTGTTGAATCCCTAAACAAGACTTGAAACCCCGACCCCGTCTACAAACCCAAACACTTAGCCTGTCTTAAAACCCTAACTTGAAACCCTTATGTCATCATACCCCGTCTTGAACCCGCATTACTAATTTAAAATCCAAACCCTAGTTTCAAACTCAAATGACAAACCCTAACCTTGGATTAATGCCCTTAACACGATTTAAACCCTAATTTGAAAGCCTAACCCTAGTTTGAAATCGTAATTTGAAACCCTAACCATGGCTTGATGCCCCAACTGTGAATTCAAACCCCAACACTAGATTGAAGATCTCACTTGAAACTCATATCCTGGTTTTAAAGCCTTATTTGAAACCCCAGCTCCGTCTTAAAAACAGATGTGAAACCCTAATACTTGTCGAAAACTTTACCCTCATTTGAACCCCCACCTGTCTTAAAACCCTAAATTGAAATCCTTAACCTGGCTCGTTACCCTAACCATGACTTCAACCCCTGTTTTGAGACACTATCCCTCGTTTGAACTTGACTTGTTTGACACCGTGAACCCGTCTTTAAACCCACATGTTAAACGGTGACCCTCGTTTGAAACATGAATCCGAAACCCAAAGTTCATTTGAAAGCTTGCCATGAAAGCAGGTCAATTGGTCATGTTTTGAGTGCCTCGCTGCCAGATGTGCTACAAATCCCCCCAAACAAGTCTGCTGTGACTTGACTCCAAGCGTGAGAACAGGCTGAACTTTCTTGAGCGCAAATCCGTCCCGTGGGCTGTAAACACACACGCGCATCTCCAAAGCAGACGAGCGGAGCCAAAACACGCAGCCGTCAGCATTTCTGATAAATGCTGGCGTTATTGCCTCGGAATTCCCGGCGGCTGGAAGGTTGACTTTTACACTCGACCCCGGTTGGCTCAGTTTTTGCGCAAAAATGGCTTATCTGGCCGTCTTCCTGCTCCTGCTCGTCCTCAAGGAGCACGACGAGTGGGAAGGGGGGGGGGGTGCTCTCTGCATCCCGCATAGCTGAGCTGCTCTGATTACATCGCGTTCCCGCTGGAGCAGTTTTAACCCCTTGAAGGGGAGGACGGGCACTGCTAAAATACGGGAACAGTGACAGGAATATTGGTCGCGGAATACCGTAAGAGTAACAATACAGGCGGCACATGGCGTCTAACTGGCAGTAACAGTAACCAGATTCATTTGAACAGCATTGGGATTCCTTTTCTGATGCAACACACAGTCGCCGTGACAGGAGTCATCTGGTGTGTCATGAACAGTAACAGTAACTACAGTCATTTGTCATGAAACGTGAGTAGAATACGCAAAGCTGGGGTTATTTGTCATGGAACACAGTGACAAACAAGCCAGGCATCTCTTGTCATCGACAGTAACAGTAACCAGAGTCACTTGCGACAGCAACAGGAGCCATTTTTGTCGTGCAACACACAGTAACAGTAACAGGAGTCATTTGGCATGTAACACACAGGAACAGTGACAGGATCCATTGGTCGTGGAACACCGTAAGAGTAACAGTACAGGTGGCACTTGGCGTCTAACTGGCAGTAACAGTAACCAGAGTCATTTGTTATGTCACGTTCACATACAAATACAGTAAAGGTGTCAAATGTCAATGTAACTTACAGTAAGAGTAAATCGGAGTCATTTGTCATGTAACATGCAGTAACAATAACGACGGTCGTTTGTTACGTGCATACAGAGTATCACGAGTCCTTTCTGTCTTTTGTTCTCAAACAAAAGAGAAGGAGTAACATGCGTCTGTGCGTTACATACGGTAACCAGAATCCTTCGGAGCGGAACAGACAGTAGCAGTCGGATGAAAATAAAATTCCCAAAGTTTGCACACAGTGAATCCAGAGAGTATTCATGGCGGTTCACTTTTTCCGCAATTTATTAGGTCACGGGCTTTATTCCTAAATGGAATACTTTTTTTCCCCTCTCAACCTCAAAATTCAACAAGTCACAAAGTGCAACCCGATGAATACTTTCCGGCTGTACTGAAGCGCAGCGGTGCCCAAACTTTTTCTTTCACGGGCTTTAAAGCGCAAAACTGAAAAAAATGCAAGCGCCACTTGCAATGTGTTTCAATGACATACTTGAGATCCAATCCACCGAGGCATCCCATTTTGTTTCGATTTCCAAAGTCCCCATTTCTCACACCTCAAACACCGACCCGGAAGCCTCACTTTCAACCCCAACCTTGTCCTATGACCCTCATTTTGGAAGTAACTCACCCGCCGTCACTGACGCCAGACGTGTCTTCGACTTCCTCCAGGCTGTCCTCCCCTGGGTCTGGAGTCCCTCAGGGTGGACGACACTCAAATCCAGGCGTCCTCCTTCCAAAGGTTCGGTCTGGGTCCTCACAGGGGCAGGCTCAACATCCAGGTTTGATCTCTTTTTTTTAGACTCTGTCCCGTTCAGCTGTTTTGTCGCCATGCAGCATGGTGGACGTCTCGAGTTCTTAATGCCGGAACGACTTTTCTGTGCAAAAGGAGATTTTGATACAGCGGTATCTCAACTTATGAGCAATAAGCAACAGTTTGGCAAAGAGTGAGCAGGACTTCAAAAAAAGAGGCTTTCAGTGGGTGCTAATGCTAACACATAATGGGAACGCCTGGAAAAAAACAGCAGATTACATTACAAAAAAAAAAAAAAGCAGATTACATAAATTTTTGTTGCTTGGTTTTGGCAGGCTGAAACGGATTGTTGGTATTCTCATTCACTTTGACAGAGAAAAATTGATGAGCGTTATCAAGGCTGTATTTGTGTTGGAGGGTTTTTTATTAGAAACACATAGGGACAGAATGAGGGGCTTTGAGAGCGTGGGGGGATGGGGGGGAAAGCGCCTTTGCAAGAATAATAGCATGAAAGGATATACGTCTTATGAAACGACTCGGCGAGTCTGAAAGCAATTAAGTGTCACTCTCCAGAGTCAACAAGTTTGCGGTTCCTCCCGAAGCTGACCAAGCATTTCCGCGCGCGCGCGATGATATTTCCAGTCAGGCATCGAGGACGGCGACCTGTACGACGGCGCCTGGTGTGCCGACTACAGGGACCGGCACCAGTGGCTGGAGGTGGACGCCTTGCACCTCACCCGCTTCACCGGAGTCATCCTGCAGGGCCGCAACACCATCTGGAGGTCAGGTGGTGTCGGCGGCCGCGTCCGCGCGCCCTCAATCGGGCGGAATTTCCCCGATTGGGAAATCTGAGCAAGCTTTGCGTGTGCGTGTGAACAGACGAGACTGGGTCACCAGCTACAAAGTGCAGCTGAGCAACGACTCCATCAGCTGGAAGAGCAGCATGAACGCAACGCAAGAAGCGGTAAGATTCAGGCTTGACACGCCGATTGAAAAGGCCCACCCGGGCGTGAAACCTGAACTCGATCTTGATTGCGTTTGACTCGCAAAGGCGAGCATGTTGGAAAAACCAGCGTGAAAACAGTTCAAGGGACTTGAGCGCAGCGCCGCGCCGATTGCGCAACATCGGCCACACTGTAATCATTTCAAGGGCTGCAAAATTTGCAAAAATATGCAAAGCCAGCAACCCCCCCCCCCCATCCCGCCGCATTGATTTACGCAAACGTGCGGCGTCCCACTCCATGCAGATCTTTGAAGGCAACGGCGACGGCGAGAGTCCGGTGCTGGCCTTGCTCCCCGTGCCCGTGGTTGCGCGTTACATCCGCATCAACCCGCAGAGTTGGTACCCCGATGGAGACATCTGCCTACGAGCCGAGATACTCGGATGTCGCCTTGACGGTACGTGCGCATGCACGCACCAAAACAAAACCAAAAACTTTTTCTTGATCTTGGCTGCTTGGCTCTCGTGATGTCTTCCAAAGATCGGCTTTTTAGTCTCCCTCCCTTGTAACACAAGAGGAAGACCAAAGGGTTGTTTTCGGTCTCCATCCGAGGACACATTTTAGGGTGTATTCACACCTGTCCTGTTTGTTCCACTTGAAAGGCACCAGGGGTCGTTTCCCAACGACGGTCCGGAACTTTTATGCGGGTGTGAATGCACGCAAACAAGTTCTGGTGCGTATCAAACAAACCCCGTGTCGTTCCCGCTTGCAGAGTCGCAGGAGAGCGTTTCCTCAGCACAGGAGGGCAAGTCAAAGGATAATCTGGATTTCCGACACCATAACTACCAGGAGATGAGAAAGGTGAACGTTCACAACCAGTTGCTCGGATTTCACGCTTGGAAAACGTTGAACCTCACTCGCTCTCCTTCCCCGGAAGCTGATGAAGTCAGTGGCGGAGGAGTGTCCCGACATCACGCGCATCTACACCATCGGGAAAAGCTACATGGGCCTCAAACTCTACGTCATGGAGATCTCGGATCATCCCGGGAAGCACGAACTGGGTGAGGAGCGCCATTTTAACTCATTCACTCCCAATGACGGATATTGACGTCAAAGATCCACGTCGGAGAATAAGTAAGTACATTGAAACGTACAGGACACTTCAATTGGTACTGAACGACTCATTTTGATCAGGCGAGCCGGAGTTCCGCTATGTGGCCAACATGCACGGAAACGAGGTCCTGGGTCGCGAGCTGGTTCTCAACCTGATGCAGTATCTGTGCCGCGAGTACAAGAGGGGCAACCGGCGCGTGGTCCGGCTCATTACCGAGACTCGCATTCACCTCCTTCCCTCCATGAACCCGGACGGCTACGAAATAGCTTACAACAAGGTACGTCGTCCTGACCGGTCGCTGCGTGAAAACTGACGTGATTTAAAACTCCCGGCGTTCCTCAGGGCTCCGAGCTGGCCGGCTGGGGCGAGGGACGGTACACCTACGAAGGGATCGACCTGAATCACAACTTCCCGGATCTAAACACCATCCTGTGGGATGCTCAGGAGATAGCCGAGGACCCGTCTAAAGTACCCAACCACTACATTCCCATTCCGGAATACTACACGAAAGAGGACGCCATGGTAAGAACACACGCACGCAAAAACAACATCCATCAGATCAGGAAGTATCATAGGTGTGAGGAATCAAAAACATCAAAATGAATCCCCAGCAAGGGACGGAAAGCTAGAGCCCATATGGATTTTATTGAGGGAGAGCAAAACCTGCTGCTCACACCTCACATTGCTCAAGAAAATGCCACTTGGACAGCAGACCAAAATCAAAACTACCCAAAAATATTCTCAGTGATGGACCAAAAAGCACTGAAGTGCATTCTCAGCGTGGGACCAAAAACATCAGGATGCATCATTGGCACGACGGAACAAAAACACTGACAGGAATCCAAGGAACAGCAAAAACTTCTCTGAGAAGGGGCTACCAAAACACAACTTATCCTGGAATACGCAACCAAAAACACCAAAATAGATTCTTGTAGGACCCAAAAGGAAAAGAAAAAAAATTGGCTGAATCGCATGCAGAGGAAGAAAACATCCAGCGATTTCATTGTGGTCGGTTCTTGGGTATGTCAGGTGGCCGCGGAGACGCGCGCCGTGATCAGCTGGATGGAAGACATCCCGTTCGTGCTGGGCGCCAACCTGCACGGGGGCGAGCTGGTGGTGACTTACCCGTACGACGGCACGGAGTTCTGGGCCCCGCAGGCCAACACGCCCACCCCGGACAATTCCTTCTTCCGCTGGCTGGCAACCGTCTACGCCTCCACCAACCTGGCCATGGCGAACCCCGAGCGCCGCCTGTGCCACACTGACGACTTCCAGGCGTACAACAACATCATCAACGGCGGAGCTTGGCACCACGTGCCCGGAAGTGAGTCGCCACACACTTTCCCTGAGTATTTGGTGAGCGGGTGTACCATGAGCAGACCTGCAAAAAAGGTTATGAGAGGGCATGTCTGAAAAAGAGACAGGAAGTCAGTCGTTTGTTCTTGGTGGCACACTGCAATTTATTGATTTATTTATTTTTTAAATTCAGCCCTGCCCATGGTGCTAGTTTCACTTGGCGACATGGAATTTGGTAGGCATGTCTATCATGAGTACACCTCCAAAACAATTCTCAAGAAGCCATCTCACGATCAACACGGAAGTTAGACATTTTGCTACGGAATGGCCATTTTGGTAGCACCCAAGGGAATGTGGAAAAAAATAATAATTCAGCCCTCGAAGCCAGTTGAACAGAAAATTTTTGCAAGAGTCTATTATGAGCAGGCCTACAAAAAAGTCACAAGAAGCCATGTATCAAAAGACTCAGAAAGTCAGCCATTTTGGTTTGAAGCCTTTCTGCCTTGGTAGCACTGCTGAAAGCGTAAAAAAAAAAAAAAAAAAAAAAGAATAAATCAGCCCCTGAAGTCAGTTACCCATTTACAGCATGAAATCTGGTAGGCTGGTGTAACATGAAAAGGCCTCCAAAAAGTCTCCAGAAGCCATGTCTGAAAGGGCACAGGAAGTCAGCCATTTTGGCTCAGAAACTCTCAAGAACGTTTGTAAAATGCCCCTGAAGCTAGTTTCACTTAGGAGCATGAAATCTGCTAGGCGAGCATCATGAGCAGACCAGCAAAAAAGGCTAAAAAGCTATGTCTGAAAAAGGCACAGAAATTCCACATATTTTAGCTTGGTTGCGCTCTCTATAAATTTCAAAGAGATTCGGCCCTGAAGCTGACACTGGCTCCTTGATCAACATGAGGCTATCGAGAGTAGACCTACGCAATCTCTCGAGTCAGCCATTTTGGTGCACGGCAGACATTTTGGCTCTTTTTTTTTGCAGACGTAGTAACAGGTCTCGGCACTGACACGCGCAACTCCTTGGACAGTTTGAATCAATAGCAGCCAGTCATTGTGATGTCCTTCTCAGGCATGAATGACTTCAGCTACCTGCACACCAATTGCTTCGAGGTGACGGTGGAGCTTTCCTGCGACAAGTTTCCTCACGCCAGCGAGCTTCCCATCGAGTGGGAGAACAACAAAGAGTCTCTCCTCCTCTTCATGGAGCAGGTCTCTTATCCTCAAGCCTTTCCCCGGAGCAAAAAATATTGAATTACATCTTTTAAAAAAAAAGCAAGACTTTCATCTGGTAACATTAAAAGTTTTTCCTGCGGGGCAAATTGTGCTCTTTTTAATCTCTTGGATGGTTTCCTAATGTTGTCTTGAGCATTTGGACAAGATTCTAGCCACGTAAAGATGTTTTCTTTCCCCCTCGAATGTTGCGTTGTCAGGTTCATCGAGGCCTGAAAGGGGTGGTGCAGGACAAGGAGAGCAAGAAAGGAATCGAGGACGCCGTGATCAAGGTGGAGGACCACGGGCACGACATCCGAACAGGTAAGTCGGGAAAAGGGGACGGCGCCCCCTTGGGCCGGCAACCTCGCGCTCACTTTTCACGTCTGCTCCCCTCCATCCCGCAGCCGCCGACGGAGACTACTGGCGCCTGCTGAACCCGGGCGACTACAAGGTGGTGGCGTGGGCCGAGGGCTACCTTCCGGCTGTGCGGCACTGCCGCGTGGGCATGGAGCCCCGCGCCACCGTCTGCGACTTTACTCTAACGCAAACGCCCGTGCAGCGCCTGAAGGAGATCCGCGCCAAGGGCGGCAAGATCCCGCAGGACCTGCAGCTGCGCCTGCGGGCCCTTCGTCTGCGTAAGCTGCGCGCCAGCACCAAGGCCATCAACCAACGGCGAGAGGGCAGCAGGATGCAACGAGAGCAGGCCCGCAAGGCGCGATCCACCTCCTTGCGGTTATGAGGATTTCGGTATTGAAAAACGCGCAGCGACACGCACGGTGGCGTCGCCTCACTGTCGGACACGTCATTAGGTACATCCGCCAATCCAAAAGGACGCTTGGAGTGGATTTCACTTGACGGTGCTGTCCAGTAGTAAAATCACTTTTGGAAAAGGAGCATCGGGGCCCACATCAGTATTTGCGCTTCCCGTTTGTATTTCATACCCGTAAGTGAGACGAGAGCCAAAATATGTTTTTGTGCAATATTACGTTTTATGTACCGGGACGAGTCGAAACAAAGCATTCCGAGTCATGTCGCGTTGGACGAATAATGAAATGAAACTGATTTAGTCATCCATTTTCCATTCGAGGGAGCCACAAAGTCGAGCAATATCGCCCCCTACTGTCGAGTCACGTGATCATACAGAGAAAACATGACTATTTTTGAGACAGACTTAGTTAAAAAAATAGGGATTTCAACACATGAAAATGTCCCCTCTAAATCACAATACTTGCAAATTTTTTGGGGGGGAGGAGGGGTTAACCTTTTTCCTGCTATTAACAAAGACAAAAAAAAAAAAAAACATTCTCGTAAAATACATTTTTATCCTCAGCGGCAAGCACGATTTTATTTTCCATAATCAACACATTTATTCTGAGTACAATTTTGTGTGGCGCCCTAACTGTCCTTTTGAACTGTGACAAATGAGTGAATAAGTGAATGCGCAGCCGGTGAAGTCGCGGCAATTCTGTTCAACGACTGTTTAAGGATGACAAATGGAGTGATGCCATGAAACCACCCTTTCAAGTGTCAGCTGGTCTGATGTCGAGCGAATTGACTTTGACTCAAGTCCAAAAGGACCACACTGTCTCAAATAATTGTTTGAATAAAAGTTCCTTCTACTGTATTTGGCTGGCCTGGGTTCATTTTTTGGACAAAAGCAGACCTCTTAGGCTACGCTGCCATCTAGTGGAAAGGAGGCAGAACAACACATTGCGAAACAATGCAATTTCTTTTTTTAATTTTTGCAAGACAAAGTACCTTTTTCTTCCCCCATGTTTCATAGCTCTCTCTTGATGATTTGATGCATGAATACAACTTGGCGCCGCGTGCACTTGAACACAAACGTGCACACAGGTGTGCGCAAAGGAGCAACATAAATGAGATGAAAATGCAATTCAATTCATATTTTGCACTCATTTCATTCTTAAAATTAGAGCAAACCGAGTGACCTTAATATTCATTTTAGTTCTGGATTATTCTGTCAGTACTTGGGGAAAAACCTGAAAGACGAGTTTCTCACACACACACACACACACACACACACACACACACACACACACACACACACACACACACACACACACACACACACACACACACGCACACGCACACGCACACACACGCACACACGCACACACGCACACAAAAAAGCTCCAGAGAAGAACAAAGTCTGAACGATGATGAAATAAATTAATTCAATAAATGCATTTACATGCGCAGTTTTCCAGCCCCACTTTGAATATCAGTTTTGAGATTACTTTAAAATGTCCTTTTGCCATCAGAAATAAGCGCAAGAATAAACTATAATATAGGTAATAATTATTAGGGCCATACTGGGAAGAGGAAAAAAAAAGAGAGGGCAAATAAATTTGCAATCTTACAAGAAAAAAGCATTTTTCTGACAAGAAAAAAAAAAAGAATTGTCCCTTTCAGCGATTTTTTTTTAAATACAAAGTTGGAGTATGACGGTTGCCATTTGTCAAGGGAAAAAATGCGCAAATTACAAGAATAGCCTAAAGAGATTTTCAAGAAAAAGTCTAGTTTTCCCACAAGGCTGTTATATTACGAGTATTTAAATTGTTGTTTGTCACGAAAAAGTTGCAATATTACGACAGTCGTTGTAAAACCTTTTTCTGGAAGGCTGGAATACTATGAGATTAGTTTTTCCAGAGTTTTAAAATAGATTAAAAAGTTGTAGTGTACGTCAAGATAAAATGTGACAATGTAACAATAGTCGTAAAATAATAAAAATGCCTCAGATTTATATTTTCTAGAAAAAGTCATTCATGAGATTAAATCTGGTTGCCAAGGAAAAAAAACTGCCATAAAACGATACGAGTTGGTTTGCAATGTTCCTCCGAAAAAGTTGCGTTTTTGCTTAAATAAAATGTTTTTTAATGGCAAAATTACAAAAAAAAGATAAATAAAAAAATAATAAAAAGGGATTTGAGGGGAGAAAGTGTGAATATACAGTACGTTTGTTCTGAAGAAAATAGGTTTTCTGAGAAGATACATTTGAATTAAAGTTGTGATGGGTGGAAAAGAATGGTTTGAGAATTTTCCCACACGTTTAAAAAAAAAAAAAAAGTCAAAATGGCATGATTGAGGGTGTGCTTTCCAAAGTACACGTTTTCTCACCTTTTTGAGAAAATAAATAATAACAAGATTAGGTTTCACTTTGCCAGGGGGAGGGGAGGGGGGGGACCAAACTTGGAACATTCGGAGGATACATAAAAAGCTGGACAATTCTGACTTCATTGTCCCTAATATAGATTTTTTTTTTCCATTCCAGTGTGGTCCCAACAGCCCTTATTGATAACCAACTACAGCTGGTATGCATAGTACGTCACACTTGGCTTGCGCTTTTTTTCTTGCACTGTTATTTCTATTGTCATTGTTAGTTCAGGTGACCTTAGCCCCCACCCCCGCAGAAAAAGGGAAAAAAACTGACGGATGAGACATTTCTTTGGCTGTCCTTGTTAGTTACGGATCTTTACAGTGAGAAAAGGTGTCAAAATGACCGAATGGGAAAACAACTCTGGACTATTTTCCACAGTACGGTGAGAACCAAAAGAGCAGGGAGGAAAAAAAAAAGCCCCCTCAATGGCATCGCAGGTGGCGTGCTACGAGGAGCTCCAAACGCAGAAAAACGCTGAAAGGCCACGAAGCAGAAACACGAGCCAAAAGCAGCGGCGGCAGAGGAAGAAGATAGTTGCGCGAAGAACGAAGCAGCACCAGTCGATCGGGATCGACGGCCATCTCGCGAGCCGTCGAGTGGCCGTCGAAGCAGTTTCTCCTTGCATTCATCCATGTTGGACGCGGGTGCGCTGGAGCCAATCGCGGGCTCGGACAAACGAGCACTTTACACTCACATCAACACCAGACGTTCATTTTGAGTCTTCAGTTGACCCTAGATGATTTCTGAGGAGAGGGTTTTACGGGGGGACAAATATTTTTTTGTGGGAAAAAGTGGGTCGTCTTGTTGAGAAAAAAAAGTCAAAACATTACAGGTCAAGATTTTCCACTTTAAAAAAAAAAGCCTTTTTCCTCCCCCCAAGACTGTTCATTGTCTTTGGTCAAGAAAAAAAAAAGGTCTTTTGACTTTTATGTAGGAAAAAAAAAGTCTGATTTTCATCACACACGTCAGAAGAGGTGGTCGTTGACAAAATGTTTTGAGAAAATAAAGTCTTCAATGGGTTAAGCTACACCCTGGACCGGTCGCCCTGCAATCGCAAGGTATACACAGACAAAGCGTTTGCACTCTTAGCCACACCTCGACACATTTTTGAGTCCTCACTTTGTCCAAGATGGCTTTTGGGAAAAACAAACAAACAAAAAAATAACAAGATAGGGGGAAAAAAAAAAGGTTTATTGTCTCACGACACTTGGAATACTCGACTTCTTTGGCAAAAAAAAAAAAATGTCACGTGACAAACATTTGTGTTTTCTCATTTTATAGTTTTTTAAAAAAAAATTTTAAAAAATAATATAGTTGGCATTTATTCAGAAAATTTTCTGCAACGTTGAAAGAATACATTCACATCTTTGGACCTTTTTTTTATCCTAAAAAAGTAATCTTGTGAAATTTTGATATTTTTTGTCATCTTCCGGTAGGTTAAAAGATAAATTTTTCAAGGTTGAAGTTGTGTTGTCCGCACTGTTTGAGGGAACAGCCCTTTTTTTTTAAACTAATTTTTCCAAGAAAGCTGGAATATTAGCAGTTTTGTTGAGGAAATGTGGAATGCTTTCTGCATGTAAAAGAGAGTTTCATTTTTTTTCTCCAAAACAGTTGCGGTTTTTCAAGAAAGTTTAGACATTAAAACCTCATGAAAAAAAATGTCATAACACGGCAAGCTTAAAGTCATGTTTCTCCACTTCCAGAAAAAGTTGCAGATTTTTTTTTTAAGTCGTGTTTTTGGTCACAAAAAATTTTGAACACTGAAGTCGAAAGATTGCTTGTCGAGGGGGAACACCCCCCCCCCCCAAAAAAAACCCCAGAACATTGCCACATTCCAAGAATGAATTTGTGTTTCTTGAGGAAAAAACATTTTTTTCCCCCTCCGCCCCGGGACACGTGTAGACAAACAAAACGATCCCACTCACATTCACACCTACGGACAATTTAGAAAGTCCAATGAAGGTGACACGCAGGCTTTCGGAAATGCGGGAGGAGGCCGGAGAAAACGCACGCAATTGCATGGCGAGACAGCCCACAAGGAAAGGTCGCGGCACAGATTCCAATCGCCACCCTTCGAACTGGGAGGCGGACACACGAGCCACCCGAGCGCTGCGCTGGCCCAAAAGTCCCACCTTAAATCTGCCGTTTAAGACGGAACGAAACGTTTCGCGCCCGCAGGGGGCGGGGGGTCGGTATGGACTCAAAGGTCCCCGGCGGGCGTGCGGGTCTGTGCATAGAAGACGCGGGCGTACCTGGGGCGGGCGAGTGTTCCGCTAGAACTTGGGCTGGTAGAGCGCCACCCGGCCGCTGAGGCAGCCCGAGGCCAGCTGGCAGTGCGTCGGCGAGAACTTGGTGGTGAGCACCACGTCGCTGTGCGAGTAGATGGCGCGCACCTCGCGCAGGCAGCCCGTCTGCACGGGCACGCAGTCGGCCAGCTCGCCGCAGCTTTCGTCGAAGGCCAGCAGACGCACGCCGTAGCCGTACGGCGAGCAGATGAGGCGGCCGTCCGGGCTGAAGCACAGCTCCTTGATGTAGCCTCGGCCCACGTTGGCCTCCTCGATGTAGTGCGTCAGGCGCAGGGAGCAGCGCGGGGACACCAGCGGACGGGTGGGCGCGCCCTCCTGGAACTCGTACACGCACGTCCACTGCGAGGACGACGGTTAAAAAACGAAGACGCAGGCGGGGTTTAAAAAGCTAAGCAAAGATGGAGGCCAGATAACGCTACGTGAACTTGACGCTCGGTCTCACCTCGCGGTCGTCCATGTTGCTGGAGCAGCGTATGAGCGTGGCCCAGCCTTTGGGGTGCAGCTGCAAGGACGTGATGCAGCTCCCTCGGTCCCGCTCGCCCGGGATCTCCGGGGTCAGAACCTCCAGGCTGTTCCTGGGAGAAAGGCCTGCAAGAAGAGGGCGTGGCTTCAGCGATCACCAGCAGCCTCTCGGAACCCAAACGCCGCACGCGAGCCAACGTGACATTTTTAGCCAGCGGGAAGGCTAGAACTCAAGTCATTTCTGGAATTTAAAGGCAATATTGATCCTATTCCATCACGCATCGTTCGGATTATGATTGTTTGCATTTGTACTATTTATGGCGTCATAATATTGAGTGTACGTTTCATTCGAAAGACCAAACACAACATTTTGCTGCTGTTGATTGCGAATTTCTCCATTGTGAGACAATAAAGGTTTTCTTATCTTAATTATATTTCGACAGGGCTATAAAATATTTGTTGTATGAATGTTGAAATATTTGTCACACACTATCAATGAAATAAGCAGAACGTGTTGCAACAATTACACATCCCGTCTGACATGAATATTTTCAATACATTTTGCAATATGCTACAGTGTTGTATTTTTATACAGTCAAATTTAAAAAAAATTGTCTTCATAAACATTGATACGGGAAGTAAAATACATTGATGGATCATCGAAATATTAGAGATGAAACAATCATTCGATGATTCTTCGCCATCAGGGCGCCATCTAGTGGGCGGCCAAATTATTTCAATGACTGTATACGTCAAATTGTTATTTACCTGGACAGAAAAGCAAACAAAATGGCATCCGGTCGCGCCATCTTTTTCGTTGCATTTTCTTTTCGTGGAAAATTGTCTCTCACCTTCTCTGTGAGGGTGCAACTTTGCCGAGTCGTTTCCGTGGCGAGGTCCAGCCGAGCGGGACGCCAGCGCGCCTCCGTCTAATAAGCGTTGGGCATCAAAGAACACGTTTGAAGCCGACGGCAAAGCGGCCCGCCCCCCGAGAGGGCGGAGCAGCCGAAGGGACTGAAGGCTCGCGGCGCCAACCTGAAGTCAGAGGGGTCCGCCGGGCTCGCAGCATGCGGTAGCTGCCCACCTCCAGCGACTGCGTGAGGTCCAAGTCGTGCAGGATCAGCAGGTAGCCCGACGACGTGGAGATCAGCATCTTGGAGCAGTCGGGCGTCAGGCGCATGCGCATCAGGTAGCGCGTGTGGAAGAACTTCTTGTGCGGGCAGCCGTCCTCCGTGAATCTGCACGGCACATTTGGGGAACCGCGCGAGGAAACGTCGGTGATTACCAAATGCAGGCAACATCGAGTAACGGGCAGAACAAAGGAAAAGCTTTCCCGCTCGATGGGCAGAAGGTCCATTTCATCTGCGCATGCACTTTCAATTTTATCGGTGTGCCATTCATTCCGGTGAAATATTTCACACCGAGTGAGTAAATTGAGAAATCATCAATCGGTGTGCGGTAAAGGCGGAAGCGATCAAAGTATTGCTTCGTCGCCGTCCTGTGGCATCTTGGCGCCTCCGAACTAGGTCGGCGTGCGTCGAAGAGCTTCACCGAGACAAAAGTTGTGCTTTGTCGCCAAAGTCATTCTTTCGGTACGGCAAGGTGGCAGACAAATTTTGTTGTGCATTGTATAATGACAGAGAATTCTTATCGCCATTAAGAGGTGCGTTACAAATCACGATATACGATACAAATTTGATATACTTATAAAATATAGTAATACAACTGTTTGTTCTTGTTTTGGATTTTGATCAACTTATCAATTGTATTCAAGAAATGCTAATTATAATGAATATCAGAAAATTGAAATAAGAAAGAATAACTATATATATATACAAACCAAAAGGTGTATAAATAGTATAGTATACATAAGGGTAAAAGTATTTGATGATATGTAGATTTTTCTTTTCTTCTTTGTTTTGAAAAATGATCAATTCAAACTGCTACAAAATAAGGGGTAGGACGAGATAAGTTATTGACTTCTTCCTACTCCTTTGAGCATACAACTGTGATGATGTGTGTTTTCTTCTTTTATCTACTTTCTAATTTTCCTTTCATAATTTTTGTTGGACTTTTGGCAACCTGTTATTGTGTGTACTATATAAGCTCAATAAACAAACGATGATTGTTTTCAAGTCAAAGTCGGGTGACCTGTTGGTGTCCCACGTGATGACGTTGCCGTCGAAGCCCGAGGTGACCAGCAGGCGCGTGTTAGTGTCGTACTCGATGTTCTTCACCCAGCTGGCGTGGCCGTGCAGCGAGCACACCTTGGAGTTGAGCTTGCGCAGGTCCCACAGCGCGATGGTGGTGTCGTCCGAACAGGTGGCGAACAATCGGTTGTCCAGGAACCTGCCCGCCCACCATTTCCACAGCGAATGTTGCGGATATTAACAACTCTGGCGAGATCGAGGCTCACTTTTTGACAGGTAAATGGAAAGAATACAAAAGTCACCTGATGTTGTTGACGCAGTCCTCGTGGGCCTCCGTCAAAGTTTTGATGTGTCGGGATGATATGGGATCAAAGAGGAGGACCTCGGTCTGCTCGCAGGCCACCGTCAGGACAGACCTGAAGATCACGCGTCATCGTCAGCTCATCGTGAATACGAATGTTTAGAATGCATTTTCGGGTGAGGGTTTCAAGCCTGGCTTTGGGTTACAATCTCAAACCAGGGCTGGATTTTGAAATCGGCATCAAAAAGCCACAATTAGCGTTTCAAGATGGAGTTATGAGCTTTGAACCGGGGTCTCAACCTGGGTTTGGGTTGGAAGTTCCGGGCGTAGCGCGCCTTTACTGGAGGAGCGAGCGGGAACGCAAACGTGATCCGGCCTCCTGCTTCAGCTTGACCCGCTTTAGTGAGCCGTCTCGTCGCTTTGACCCAGCTACTAATCCGCGCTGACCAACTGACACACTCTAATCGCTTGGGTTTCAAGACTTGGTATGGGTTTCAAATGAGGGATCCGAACCAGGGTTAAATTTGGGCATCAAGCAAAAATGAGTTTTTCAGATCAGGGTGTCAAAGCAAAAGTCGGTTTCAAGCCTGATTTTGGATTTACATGATCATTCCTGGGTTTGGGTGACGAATAGCCGTTGAACACCAAGATCAGGGGTTCCAAAGCCAGAAATGTGGGTTTCAAGCCTGGGGTTTGCTTTCAAAATAGGGGTTCAAGCTGGGGGGTTGGGTGAAGACTTCACCCAACGGTACATTCGGGTTTCAAGCCTGGGTTTGGTTTTCAAAGGGGGATTTCAAGCAGGACGATCGTTTAGGATTAGGTTTGAAAGACAACATTTGGGTTTCAAACCCAGCTTTAAATAACCAGATCGGGGTTTTAAACAACGGTTAAAAGGGCAACTCTCGTGTGTGGAATGGAGCATTTTGTGCCTCCGTATTCGGGGTCAACCGAGTTGAAGGCCTTACCCGTCTGGGGAGTACTCCAGGTTGAATACGGCACCGTGAGTCTTCGTGCTCAGGTTGACGGAGTCGGCCGCCGGGTTCATGGAACTGTACAAGCTAGTCATGGTCCTAAAATTGTCCCGCACGGGGTCCACAAACACGCCCCGCCTGATGGACCTGTTCTGAAGCCAGGAGAACAGACTTGTGGGCCGACCAGTGTCGCAGCCCGAACCTCCGCTGCCGCCGCCACCTGCCGGTCGAGGCGCGGCGGCTGGTTCTTGAGGCTCATCCGAAGTCGCGCTCGTTGCGGGCGGGGAAGGAGGGCAGCTTCGGGCAAGGTCTCCGTCGTGGTCCGAGCCGTCCATGTCGGGTTCTTTGTCGGAGTCGTCGCCGCCGCCGCCACCACTGCTGCTGCTACGACTGCTGCTGCTGCTGCTGTCGGGCCTGTCCCGCGGCTCGTCGGCGTGTTCCGAGCTCATTGTGGCCTCTGGCGAGATATCCGAGAGTCGGATGAGCGCGGTCCAGCGGCCGAGCGTGAACGCGGGGCCGCCTCAGCACCGCGGTGGGGCCATGGATGGGGAAGGGCGCGAGAAGCTGACAAACGACGCTTGTTGTCAGACTCGCCTGAGCCGAACCGCCGCGGGTTGGAGCTGACAAAGCGAGAAAGTGCTCAACCAGACAAGTACCGGTGGTGATTTCAAAATAAACCTACGGAAGTGCCCAATCACACCATACCATACCATGTTGGAAAATGAACACTAGGAGACTTAACACATGGATATAATAAAATGAAAACTATTATGTTTAATTCGTCTTTTAGTTTCATATCAGTCAAAGGTAACAAATACATCACATGTACTCTGAATTACATTACCGAAAATAACTTATTCGATCGATTTGTTTGACTTCGCATCGTCATATTTTGCATATAGTGCGAATTTCCGCTTCCGCCCTATTCTTTCGGTGCTGTCCAATTTTGTTGCTTCCACCTTGTGGATGGACTCTGCCTGCTCATCACTTTTTTCCTTGGGTCAATATTTGATGTTTTCACGGTTATTCGGAATTTTGTATTAATTGTTGCTGCCACGATGTCGTCGTAGCATTATAACCAGTAACTAATTTTAACGACAGTAGATTTGATGTAACTTTTGGCTTTGATGTATGTTTTTACCCCATTAACTTGTTAATAATAATAATAATAATAGATTTAATTTATAAGCGCCTTTCAAGACACCCAAGGACACTTTACAATAATAAAAAACACAAAACAATACGGGTTGAGCAGCGGCAGCCAAAACGCGCCAGCGTTCACTCAACCCGAAAGTCAGAAAGAAACAAGGGAGGGAGAGAACAAAAAAACCCACGCTCGAACTACCCTCATTTGAGGATAATTTGAGTGAGGCAAATATATGACCTATACACCTAATTTCAAAGAGATCACAGTAATTGTTATTTTTTGCACTACAATACTGACCTTTGACATATACAAAAAAGAAAACCAAGCAAAACAAATATGCACCAATGCGAAACTGAGCTATCGTTTGAAGAGGGGGCTATTGAAAGTTGGTGACACCAAGATTAAGCTCATGAAAGTTATAATGACGAGTGAACATCAGAAAACTATGACTTGTTCACCCGAACTTTCAAACCCAGATCGACACTTCAAAATTAAATTTAAAACCATAAAAAACACAAACTTGAAACCATGACTTGACAGGCTGATTTGAAACCTTAAACTCAATTTGAAAGCGTAATTTGAAACCTTAGACCTATCTTGTAACCGTAATTTGATTCACGATGTTGAATACCCGCAAAGTCATCGTCCTAGTTTGACTACAAATATTTGACTGACTGGCTTATGTCGGCGTGCAATATCATATAATGTTGTTTGTCATCGCTTCCATTTTCGCAGCTTGTAAAGTGTGGTGTCACTTGATTCAATTTTGCATCAATTTAATGTCCACTCGTTTGGGTCTTCCATGTGACATACACACACATGCACATCCCGGGGACGTCTGGAAAAAAGTTCCAGTAAACATACAAGAAACAACAAATTCAAGTCGAGCCAGAAACACGAAACCCGAACATGTCGTGAACTATCATTTGAAACCCTAACCTTGATTTCAAACACAAATTTCAAACCATACTTCAGGTCTGAAACCGTACTACAAACCCAATAACAACAATAGAAATGATAACAATAATTATGATACTAATGATAACACGAATCACCTCACATTTTGATGGATTCAAACAGCAAACATGCTAAAGAATAATGCTAATGCTAATGCTAACGACTGTCAAAGTCAGTGGTTCTCAACTGCTGTGAGCCTGGGACCCGTATCTTCCTGTTGTTGCAGTTGCGACTTTTTTTACTTGTTTGTTTAAAAACAGACTCTTAAAATATATGTACAGTACGTTTCATTCCTTAAATGCAGTTTTAAATGAGTTTGACAAACCGCCAAAAACATATCGCTAGCTATGACGTCTGCTAGTCAACGGCCGAGCCGCGGGGGGCGGTCATGAATGCAAATGGGGCACTTGTTTAGAGCAAATGGAAGACTCGCCAAGTCCAAAAAGAAGACAAGTCAACAACAAGAAATGAGTGCACAAAAGAAGAAGTGTGACAAGTGGACACAAATCCACAGTCAGAAACCCTCACCTTGGCTTGACAACCTAAATTGGAAACATCTTCTTGAAAGCTTCAATTGAAAACCTGAACCCTTATTTGAAATCCCAAATCTGTCTGGGAACTTTGTCCCTATCTGTCTGATCCAAAAACACTTTTGTATCCTGTCTACATGATGTATCATTGCTCATTAACGATATACGAAATATAGCAAGACCCCCCCCCCCCTCCACTCAACCGCAGTCCTCCAACGCCCTTCCATGTGATCACATAACTTTACAGTAATCGACGGAGCAAACATCAGCTGCTTCTAGTTAGCTAGGCAGTGACTCCAATTAAAGCTTAAACACACACACACACACACACACCTCTTCTTTTCAAAAGGTCTGTATTCTGCTTGCAAATCATGTTACGGCCACTGGGAACCTAAAGTCACGGGTTGCATTTTCCCAAGCTGTGAAGCGTCGGGCACCTTTGAAGAGATCTACTGTCTTTATTACCGATTTGTTTTACTGTTTATTGTATATGTTAAATTGCTCCATGTACAGCACTTTGTATGCAGCGATGGTTGTTTGAAAGTGCTCGAGAAATACAGTTGAGTTGAGATCTTGGCCATGGGGTCGGCAACGAGGTAATTAAAAAAAAAAAAAAGTCCCACTTGGACACATAGAGTGTGAGCTTTTTTAATTTGGACCACGTGTTTCAAGTTGTCGGGCTACATAAGAAAGAAGGCCTGCACACAGTACACTGATTGTCAAACGCATCGAAGCCAGCGATGTTCCTGCGACAGGCAGAACACTGAAATGCTCTTAATTTGCAAGCAACCTGTGTGTCCACCTGTTGCCCTTCATTCCACCCAAGCACAGTTTAGTGTTCAGCAGCACAGGCCCAAATTTCTAACTGAACGAATACGTTTCAGTCACACTCCCACTCAATTATCAATATTCACGGCACATGGGGGAAAAAAAAAACATGGACACAATCAAACAATATTTTCTTAAAAGGCTTCAATAATCCGGTTTAAGGCGGCAACATATGAAATAATCACTAAATCGCAACGTACTGTATTTATAATATACGGACGGGGCCAGCGCCGGTTCTGACAAGGCCACCAAAACTTGGCTTTGTGTCCGACCCTGATGCAAGTCAACTGACTGGCGCGATCAGGCCTGATTGCAGCAAAAACACAACTAATGCGATTGAAAACGATCATGAGAGATCGAGACAAACACGGTTGCACGAGCGTGTAACTGTGGCGCGGCGGCGTTCTCCACCCGCGTCACATGTCATCGGCCGGACGTAGAAAAATATGAAAAACAAGACTGGTCCCGCGATGTGAAATGAGGATTGCAAGCACAGATGTTGTGGTTGTTTCTGGAAGATAAACCTTAAAATCAACACGATAAAGTACATTTGTACACGTAAATGACATCTAAATGGATGTAATTCCACATTCTGTCGTTACGTTCGCATTCCAAAATGGACTACTGAACCCAAGTTTTTCTCAAATTTCTACATGCTTTTGAATTGTGATTTAATGAATTATTTTTGCTCCATGTACAGCACTTTGTATCCAACGGTGGTTGTTTCAAAGCGCTCTATAAATACAGTTGAGTTGTATGAGGGTGTGCACACTTGTGCTACCACATCATTTCATCTGGGTTATTTTGACTTCCCCTCTTAAAAAGATGCTTTTTTTTTTTTTAAGCTGCACAGGTTATCTGTAACATTAAGAGTGGACAAAAGTTTTGAGAAAACATCACGACAGCAAAGAGCAGCGTGACAGCTCACTGCTTCATGTGACCCCGCAGCACACTTGCTCCTCTTCCTGCCCAATCCCTCCCTCCCCGTGCTGGGGCCAAAAAGACTTTGGCGCGTCCAACTTGCATCATTTGCCACCGCCGCTCCACTCGTCTCAGGGATTTTTTTTTCCCGCGAGTCATTTGGAGCAGTTTTTCATTTTGTTGTTTTTTGATGGGAAAAGTGAGGCGTCTGGCTGTGTGAGAAATGGGGGACACGCAGTCCGCGTATGAGGAAGGCGAGCCGGGCCAGGATGCTGCAGAGTGCGGCGTTCAGGATGTCCAACACGCTGATGACGAGAAGGTACACTTTCAAATGTGTTCAAAATTTCCTCTGTACTGACTAAAAGTGGTGGCCAGAGAGGCGAATGGATTTGTGGTGGAGTACTCACTCCAATTGGAATCATTTCGCACAGTTCATTTGAGGACAAAAATCCTCAAGTTTCCTCAATTTTAATTAGCCCATGAAAACGTTACCGTAAAATTGTTTCAATTCTTTCTTGAGTGATAATTCTGTCCAAATCTGACAATGTTGCGCAACCCCCCCCCCCCCAAACAAACACACACACAAAAAAAAACATTTACCTCAAACATTTTGTGTGTCTGGGGGAACAAAAACACTGAAAGACGAAGGAAATTCATACAGATAGAGACAGCACGATGTCATTATTTACCTCGTCATTAAAAAGTATCAGGAATACTGATTTTGCTCTCACTTTGCATCGGCTCAACACATTACCGATTTGTTTTACTGTTTATTGTGCATGTTGAATTGCTCCATGTACAGCACTTTGTATGCAGCGATGGCTGTTTGAAAGTGCTCTATAAATACAGTTGACTTGACAATCAAAGTCATTTTTCTTTTCTTCTTTTATTCCTCCAATGGTTACATTTGCTATTATGTCGAAGAATTTTAACCTAGTTAGCCAGTAATATTTTAACGCCCCCAAAACCAAAAATAGTAACAGTATGAACTCCGTAATTACATCTGGATTAAGAGGTCAAATGACAGTTATTTACTTGCATTCCTTCACATGAAATTGGTTTTTGTGTTTGGATGCTGTGCTGAATTCTTTTGCGTATTTACTTTGAAATTCCTCATTCCTGTTCAAAATCACTGACATCGAGTAACGTCACGATGAGGACTGCAATTACAAGAAACAATTTTTCACTTTTGGAGGTTTTGTGCTTCATTTCGCAGCTTCTAAAAAACAAGGGGCAAATTGCTGAAAAACCAGGCACCTCATTCGTGGAAGTCAATGGTCGTCGTGAGGATGACACTAATGCCGAAGGTAGGCAGTAACCCACCTAAAAAGGAGTCCGACTAAACAAATAACTGACGTGGTTTAACGTGCCTTCCTTCCCTGCTATCATTTTTGAAGCTGACGGGCTGGAGATGCTGATCGAGAAGGAGTCAATCAAAGAAGCCAATAATGAAGAAGACATATCCTTCGACGTGACTGAGGTCGAAGCAAAACACGACATCAATGAGAGCTTGAAAACATTCCTCAGTAAAGTTGGTTTGAAATTTACATTGAAACGAGGCTTCAGAGTTCACGGCGGGAACCAAGAAGATGGCCCAGACGACTCCAAAAACACCGCTGACCAAATCCATGACGACAAAACCCAAGCGGACGCAGCACGCCAGAGTCAAAATGAGGATTCAAGTCGTCCGACCGAGGAAGGAGCAACCGTCCGAGAAGATTCCCAGAATGAGGCCGACCTCCCTGACGAAGAGTGGACACACCTCGACACTCCATCTGAACAGGATCTTTCGTCTCCCTCTTGCGCCAAAGAGGATGTGACTATGTCACCCATTCAAAGGTTTTTCACCACGGGAATCTTTGCCAGATTGGCGAAAAAGAGTATGTCCTTGAAAGACAAGACCACGACAAGAGAGCTTGTTCTACAGGAAGTCGGAGACACTGTGAAAGAAATGACACAAGACGAACAGGAAGACACAGAAATTATTGCCGTAACATTAGCAGATGGCGACCAGGAAGAAAATCCATCGGCGGACGTGAAAAGCGAGCCTGAAGCTCCCAAAGAGATCGAGGGTGTTCCGTCGAGTCCTCTGAAGAGGCTTCTTTTGGGCTCGAGTCTGATGATGTTGAAAAGGCAAAAAGATTTAAAACCGTCTGAGGGTGAAGATTGTAAACCGTCTAGCGATGATTCGGACCAGCTTTTTTCACCGACTGACATGGCAGAGAATGATAAAACACAAAGACCTGCACAACCTACAGAAACAACGGTGGCGGGGCAAGAGGAGAGCCCGTGGGCCGTCTTTATGAAACTGTTATCTCCCAAAAAGCGTGTGAACAGGTCCGCCTTGAACAATGATGATGTGCAAACCCCAAAGCCAAGCAAAGAAGAAGATGACACATTAGAGTGCAGGTTGGGTGATGGCAAAGATTCAGCTGTTTCCTGGGATGCCATTTTATGTGCAAGAATTCAGACACCGTTCGACTCTGATCACGAAACACCGACTGATGATGTTAATCCTGCAGAAGCAATAGAAAACTATGAGAACAATGCTGACGTTTTAGCATCTACCCCCAAGGAAGCCGCAAGTCCACCTGAAGGCGACGTAGAGTCAGCCTGGACCGTTTTCAAAAGACTGATGAGTCCCAAAAGGAAAGCCAAGCCTGCGGGAGAAAGGCAACGCAGGTCCGAACGTGACGGCCATCAAGAAAACACCCTTTCGACTCAAATTATGTCTGACAAATCTAAGTCTGTCTCAAATAAAGACCAACAAACACCTTTGTGTGAAGTGGATCAGGAGCTCGGTGCAAGTGACCTTAATTCTGAGATGCCAGCTGCTGTTCCCTTGTCCAATCATGACACTGTTGAGACAGAACCAAAAGAGAGTGTTGTAGAGAGGGAGCCAGCCACAAAAACAGAGGCTGATCTCAACCAAGACATCGTTCCTGAGGTGACAGAGGCAGCCCAATTGTTGGATAATCTGCAGACTGAAGGAAACGAGGCCACAAATGAAGACCTGGCCAACCTCGCAGAGTTCAATGGAAACGCACTGAGCGACATTCCTGAGGAAGGTGAGTTCACGGAGAGCACCAAAGCAGACAATCTGATCGAGAGCACCTCAGAGGCCGTCACCGCACCATCATATCCTGTGGACATGAGCCTGGCCGAGGATAGCGAGAGGATATCTGGGCTCTCCCAACGGTCAGAACAAACAACATCGGGTGCTACCACACCGGTTGTGGCAGATTCCCAAGTCACGGTAACGAAAGAGCTTATGCAGCAGGTTGTTGAGAGCATCTCCACTATGCCGGTGGCAGATTCGTTGTGTTCAGACAAAATGGTTAGTTCTGTCTCACGTGACGCACTTGAAACATTTGCGGGGGATTCACAACGACATGAAGTCCAAAAATTAAAGGCACCCATCACCAGGACAGATCTGGTTGTAAATGAAATGGAAGCTGCGATGGATGGAACTGAGTTATCCGAAGTAAAAAAAATCACGGAAATAACTCCAATTCCTACTGAGGAGCTGAACCTTAAGGAAATCACACCTCCCATTCCTCCCGAGGAGCTGGCTACCCAGGAAATTGCGGCAACAATTTCTACAGAGGAGCTCGACACCAAGGAAGTCGCAATTCCCATTGCTACCAAGGAGCTTGACAATGAGGAAATGGCACCTCAAATTCTTACCGAAGAGCTCGACATCAAGGAAATCAAATCTCTCATTCCTATCAAAGAACTCAGCATCCAGGAAATTACACCTCCATTTTCACAGAAACTTGACGCCCTGGAAATCAAAACTACAGAGAAGGTTGACACCAAGGAAATCAAAACCACTTCTACAGATAAGCATGATACTGACAAAATTTTACCTTCCATTGCTACAAAGGAGCTTGACACTCAAGAAATCACAACTCACACTCCAATCGAGGACCTCGACATCAAGGAAATCACAACTGCCATTCTTGCCAAGGAGCTTGAAGCTCAAGAAATTACACCTCCAATTCCTACTGAGGAACTTGACACCAAGGAAATCAAAACCCTAATTCATACCAAGGAGCTCCATACTGAAGAAATCACTCCTACTTGTACCGAGCCTGAAAAAAACACACCTTCCATTCCTATCAAGGAACTCGACATTGATGAAATCAAGCTTCCCATTCCTACAGAAGGGCTCAACGTGGAGGAAATTATACCTACAATGACTACCTGGACAATCAGTACCCTAATTCAAACTGAGGAGCTTAACACAAAGGAAATCACATGTCCCGTTCTTCCAGAAGAACTAGACGCCCAAGTAATTACAGCTCCAATTTCTACAGAGAAGTCTGAAACCGAGGAAATCAAGACCCAAATAACTACAGAAGAGTTTGAGGTTGAAGAAATCACACCTGCTCCTTGTACTGAGGAGCTGGACACTGATACGCCGATTACTACTGAGAAAATCAGAACCCCAATTCAGACCGATGAGCTTAACACAAAGGAAATCACACCTCCCATTCTTCAAGAGGACCTTGACACCCAGGGAGTGGCACCTCCCATTCCTACTGAGGAGCTGAACCTCAAGGAAAGCACAACGGCCATTTGTGACAAGGAGCTTGAAACTCAGGAAATTACAGCTCCAATTCCTGCAGAGGAGCTTGACACCAAGGAAATCCAAACCAAAATTCTTACCGAGGAGTTCGACATCACACCACGTGACACTGAAGAAATGACCCCATCCATTCCTACCAAGGAACTCGAGATCGAGGAAATCAAATCTCCCGTTCCTACAGAAGGGCTCGACACAGATACTTCAACTACTACTGGGAATATCAGAACCCCAATTCAGACAAAGGAAATCACACCTCTCGTTCTTAAAGAGGAGTTTGACACCCAGGAAAGGGCACGTCCCATACCTACCGAGGAGCTCGACACCCAGGAAATGACACCTCCAATTCCTTCAGTGGAGCTTGACATGGAGGAAATCTCAACTCCCAGTCCTATCAAGGTGCAAGAGACAGAGGAAATGACACCTCTGTTACCTACAGAGACACCGAACACCGAGGAAATAACTCCCCCAGTTTATTCAGAAGATTTGCACAGCAATGATATTACAAGTGCCATTCCGACCGAGGAGCTTGCCACAGAGGATATCAGAGCTCCTACTCCTACAAAGGAGTATGACACAGAGGAGATCACGTCTCCCATTCCTATCAAGGGGCTCAAAATGGAGAAAATCCATACTCCATTTCTCACTGAGGAGCTCGACACCAACAAAATCACAACTCTCATTCCTGCAGCGGGGCTCAACGCAGAGGAATTTACACCGCAACTCCCTATCCATGAACTTCACACCAAGGAAATAACACTTCTCATTTCGACCCAAGAGACTGAGACAGAGACAAGTATGCCTTTAATTCCGACTGACAAGTCTGACACCGAGGAAATGACACCTTTCATTCCGACCATGGAGCTCAACTTGGAGGCATGTGCACCTCCAATTCCAACCGAGGACTTTGAATCCAAGGAAAGCAGTTCTCTCGTTCTTACCGAGGAAGTTGACACTACAATAGCTACTGAGGAAATGTTTCACTCTGAGAATATCATAACTCAAGTTGATACTGAGGAGCTTGACACAGAGGAACTAACCACAGATGAAACAAAAGAAACCAACCTTTCCAAGTCAGACGACAACGTCAATGAATTAGACAGCATCGATGAAATCCATGAATTTGTGGACCGCCTCACAGATGTAAACCAAGGCGAGCCTTCAGAGCAGTTGTCCGAAAGCAAAGATGTTGGTGCAGAAGATGATCTAGAAGATTTGGCAACCAATCAAGGTGAAAACAAAGCCTCCGAAGTGGACAGTCAACAACCCGTATCTATGGCAGAACATGAACGTAGAGATGGAGGCAAGAGATATTTGGTGGAATCTGCCAAACAACCTCAGGTCGAGGATCACATTCCTGTTGTGGATGAGTTGCAAAGGTTAAGTGACACACTAGACAACACAACAAATTTACATGAAGGTGTTACAGCAGAATCAATAATTGATGCACCAGAACCAGAAACAATTGATCATACCGACCATAAGGAAACAAGCGCAAAGCAAAACACTTTACAGGCAGCCACAATGCATTTGGAGGAACAAAACGTCAAAGTAACATCACAAAACCTTCCCGCGATCGATATGGAGCCCACAACAGATATTTTATCTGAACCCATCTTAAATTTTGTTGATATTTCAGGAGCACAGACAGAAGCACTGGCTTTGCAACAACATAGTGTTCAATTTGACAAAGATAAAATGCTTTCCGAGAAGGTTGTGAGTGAACTCAAAGAGATGACTGAGCTCCTAACTGATATTAGTATAGAACCAGAAAACAAAGATGTCGCAAAGGAGCCCGTGGAGACATCCGCAGATGAAATAGAAGCTGTACAAGCAACATCGCTCGTATCAGATAAAGCAGAAGCAGACAACAAGACAATTGCGGGACTGCCTCAGGACAAAGCAATGGTTGGACCTGAAATTAAATCTATTCAGGAACAAAAAGTATTAGTAGCAACACCGAAAACACAGTTTGAATCGGATAGAGCTGACGTCCAACACGATGAACTCAAAGAAGACATTCATGGAGAAGACCAACCAGGGGAAGAAGTGAAAGACGACAACGTGCCTCTGCCGGAAACTGACGCTGAGGAAACAGCAAAAGACCAAAACACTATAAACGACACTCAAATTAAAATCGTACAAGAAGACAAAGACATAGAAGGAAGAGACCTGTCAGTTAAAGCGGAAGACATATCAGAAAGTATACTTGCACAAGAAGCCCTGATTGCTGAAGCGAAATACAGACCTGCGCCTCTCACCGAGGATGAACTAGTAAGCGCAGACCAGCAGGCCAAATCTGACCTTAGTCCTGAACGGGAAGTAGTACAAGAAACATGTGCAAAATCAGATGACCACAAAGAAGTAAGAGAAGGCACCCATCCAATAAAAAACATGACAGAAGAATGCGGGGAGGAGATGGCGCCGCAGCTTCAAACCATTATTGAGTCAGCAAAAGATGATGAGGTGGCAGTGGGTGCATCTGAAATTGAACGAGGGAAAGAAATAGAGGAAACACAATCCAAACAATCAATCCAAACCAACTCGGTTGTGGCAGAAGAAACCATCAATGCAGAAATACAGATAACAGAAGAACTCAAAGAGGAGACAATGCGGTTGACTGAAGTTCAAGCAGAGAGTAACCAGAAAGCAGTGGATGTAATCAAAACAGAACCGAATGCAGACCAAGTTATGGCAGAAGAGGGAAAGGCAACAACGGAAGATATTGCTGACGAGAGAAAAGTTTCAATTGAAGTTAAAGAGGAGGCGGTTGCGCTAACTGAAATGAATGTGGACCCACAGGAAAAAGACGACGAAACAGTGAATGAAACGGACAACATAAAAATGTCTGAAGTCTTAGCATCAGAAGAAGCCAATGTGGAATTACTTCAGTCTGAAGAAACAACAGAAGGTATTCTGGTAGAGGAGAGCCTCCCAGGCGAACTCAAGGAGGGTGCAGAGCCAATGTCTGAATTAACTCTACAGCCAGGGAACACAAACATGAAGCAAGTAACCATTTTGACAGAGGGTACTCTGGCGAAGAAAAGTAACGATAACCAGAATGAAGCAATGAAATACAGTGCTGAAACAGAAGCACTGCTAACTGTAAGGGAGGAGGTCCAAGAGCCGGAAGAAGTTCCTCCAGTTGAGACAGAAACAGTGGAGGGGGTGGCTATGTCTGGACTGGTGATCACTCAACAAAGCATCACTCGAGCATTTTCAAAGGAAACATTGGAAGAGGAAATTCCAAAACCAGAAACGGAGAGAGAAATTGTTTCGGAAGTAGATCAAACCAAGCCTCCACCGGATCAGGCTTTAGATAAGCAGAATAATTTGGAACCAGAGATCACAGCTGATGACCGACTGCAAGATGCTAAAGAGGGAGAGGAAGATGGCACACTACAAGTCACAGAAGCACATATATGCTTACACCAGGAGGAAAAAAATTGCGACCAGAGTCTTGAAAATGTCATTTTTGAAGAAATCCCTGACGTTTGTGGAACTCTTGCAGACAAAGTCAAACTTGAGGCACGTGCAAGTGATGTGGAAAACAGAACTACGGGAGAAAACTGTGATCTACCAAATGTAGAGGCGACAATTGCTACACACGAGTATGCTCTGGTGACTCAAATGACCATGTGCCGTTTTAAAGAAGTCTCAACTGCACTACCTGATCTGATTAGGACACCATCTTGCAAGCAAGAACCCCTCATGGGATCTTTAGTCCCAGAATCCACAGAAACTGCTGTGAATGAATCACCAATGATGACTGATGACTTGGCAGAGATGGCACGGATCAGCAATGAGGCTGTGATGATGTATGCGCCAGCAACAGTGATGGAGGCCAACCACAGCATTCAAGTACAAGTAGTCCAAATGAATACCACAAAGGCAGAGAGGAGCTTGGATGAGATGTCAGAGATTGGGATAAGAGAAAAAGCAGTCATAGACATTGGTAACAGAAATATTGAAGGGGATGAATTTCTCTCCGCAACCTTGGGTGTTGAGGACGTCATGCATGAGCACTATGCAGTGATGTGTCATGAGATCGTTCCACATGTAAAGGAGAACCAACTTGAGACCTTGGGGCAAACAGTCTTAAAAGAAGCAAGAGACGTTGAACTTGGGAAAATTGATGATAATACGGAATTAATAGACAGGGAGCATGCTTGCATAAGTGAGACTTTGGCAGAGGAATTACATGAAGAAGCTACCCCACAATGTTTAGAGGTCCCCCAATTTCAAGAGCGTTTGGAGGAAAAAGAAGACAGCATTTGGGCCCTGCAAGCAGAGGAGTCAATGGCAGCAACTGATAAAGCTGGTAAGGCACCGGTAGCAAAAGAGGAACCCTGTACCTCAAAAGATAGTCATAAAGACCCAGAGCCAACCAAGGAAGGTCATAAAACCTTTGTAGCGCAATCTTCCTTCCACCAGATGGAGCCGGCTGACAGTCAAAAAGAAAAAAATCCAACTGAGAAAGGAGTTCAGCCACAGGAAGCTCTATCCCAAACAGATCTAGGAGAGTACCAAGACATAATGACAAATGAGCAGGATTTGCAGATCCCAAAGGTAGAAGAACCACTATCCCAAAGAGATACAGAAGAACCACTGTCCCTACTAGACCCCCTTGCTTCTCTTAAAACAACAGAGCAAAGTGAGGTTAGTGTGCAGGCCATTCTGGCACTGGATTCAGTAGTTTCAGTGGACAACCATAAGCAGACAGGGATACCTGAGGAAAATGTTAAGGTACAACAAACTGTAAAGCCCTCCTTCCCAGAAGAGCCAGATGGGATACAAAATTCTGCAGCACTGACCAAGAAGAATTGTCAGAAGCCAAAAACAGAGGAGCCAGTATTCAAAAAAGAGTCTACTGAAGATCAGAAACAGACGGACCTACTAGAAATACTTGTTCAGGCAAGCAAAAACCAAGAGCCCCTAACTCAAAAAGAGTCCACCGATAGCCAGAAACAAGTGGAGGTAACAAAAGAGCATGAGCGGGCGAAAGATATCCAAGTGCCATCACCTCAAAAAGAGTCCATTAAGATCCAGAAACAGACGGAACTGCAAGACAAATATTGTCAGCCAAGTGAAACACAAGAACCCATACTCCTAAAACAGTCAACTGAGACCCAGAAACATATGGCGCTAACAGAGGAGTGTGACCAGGCAAGAGATATCCAAGTGCCATTACCCCAAAACGAGCCCACTGAGACCCAGAAGCATACGGAGCTATTGGGGAAACAGCTTCAGGCAATTGAAAACCAGGAGCTCCTGCCAGAAACTGAGTCCACTGAGATACAGAAACAGACGGAGCTACAAGAACAATGTTTTCAGGCAAGGGAAACACAAGACACCATTTCCCAAAAAGAGTCATGTGAGAGCCAGAAACATATGGAGCTATTAGAAGAGCATAGGCAGGCAATAGAAAACCAAGTGCCATCACCCCAAAAAGAGCCGAGTGAGATCCAGAAACGGATGGAGCTACAAGAGAAGCATGTTGAAGCAAGCGAAAACCAAGAGCCTCTGCATCAAACAGAGTCATCCGAGATCCAGCAACAGACAGAGCTACAAGAGAAATATTTTCAGGCAAGTAAAACACAAGCACCCATAGCCCAAAAAGAGTCAACAGAGACACAGATGGAGGTAACAGAAGAGCATGAGCAGGTGAAAGATATCCAAGTGCCATCACCTCAAAAAGAGTCCATTGAGATCCAGAAACAGACAGAGCTCCAAGATAAATATTTTCAGGCAAGTGAAACGCAAGGGCCCATTTCCCAAAAAGAGTACCGGTACACAGAGACCCAGAAGCAGATGGGGCTAACAGAAGAGCACAAGCAGGCAAGAGATATCCAAGTGGCATCACTCCAAAAGGAGTCCACTGAGACCCAGAAAGAGACAGAGCTCAAAGAGAAACTTGTTCAAGCAGGCGAAAACCTAGAGCCTCTGCCCCAAAAAGAGTCCACCGAGATCCAGCAACAGATGGAGCTACAAGATAAATATTTTCAGTCAAGTGAAACGCAAGAGCCCATAGCCCAAAACGAGTCAACTGAGACCCAGAAACAGATGGAGCTACAAGACAAATTTGTTCAAGCAAGCGAAAATGAAAAGCCCCTGCCTCAAAAAGAGTACACAGAGACCCAGAAACGGATGGGCCTAATAGAAGAGCTCGAGCATGCACGAGATATCCAAGTGGCATCACTCCAAAAGGAGTCCACTGAGATCCAGAAAGAGACGGAACTAAAAGAGAAACTTGTTGAAGCCAGCGAAAACCAAGAACCTCTGCCTCAAAAAGAGTCCTCTGAGATCCAGCAACAGATGGAGCTAAAAGACAAACTTATTCAAGCAAGCGAAAACCAAGAGCCTCTGCCTCAAAAAATGTCCACCAAGATCCAGCAACAGATGGAGCTTCAAGAGAAATATTTTCAGGCAAGTGAGACACAAGAGCCCATAGCCCAAAAAGAGTCAAATGAGCCCCAGAAACAGATGAAGCTAACAGAAGAGCACGAGCAAGCAAGAGATGTCCAAGTGCCATCACCCAAAAAAGAGTCCACTGAGAACCAGAAACAGGCGGAGCTGTTGGAGAAATTTGTTCAAACAAGAGAAAGCCAAGATTCTATACCCCAAAAAGAGTCCACCAAGACCCAGAAACAGACAGAGCAAACTAAGGAGGCTCCAGAAAAGGAAATGGTCTCATTACCAACAGAGCCTGTCAACGGACAAAAACAGGCAGTTAGGATTGAAGAGACCTCCAAACTGGTGCATGAATTGAAATCCACTGACATGTCAGTGACCACGGGATCTTCAGTCCATTTGGATTCTGGGTTCCTAACAGTTGAGACAGAAGGAGCAGCCGAGGAAATCTTACCAATGTTAACAGTAAAAGTTATAGAGGAAATTCAATCAGCAGAGAGCATAGAACCAGTCGAAAAATATGTAGCCACAGCGAAGGAAACACCAAACGTACAGACAAGTGAAACATTACAAACTGCAGAGAGACCAGAAACCGAGGCCCCCATAAAAGAAGCAGAGGACGACCAGGACATATGGATGGACGCAAAGGAAGAAATCGAAATTCCTGGGGAAACAAACGTGCTGTCGCCTCAAGATGCCAGCCCACGGCATGACCTCAACCGACCAACAAAAACGGTGCATGAAGCGGAGTCCGAGCCGATGACAGACACCGACTCCGGGGCTGAAAGTGAGAGCGAAGGCGATAATTTTGCCATTGCATTCGACAATTCTAAATTGGAAAGTGCAGCAGTAATGGAGTGAGATTAGGCGGGTATGTTTCTGTTTATTCTCTTCTATTAAATATTTTGCATCCTCATGAAAATACTCGACCGTGTTGTTGTTTTTTCCCTTATTTCAAGGTTGCTTCGATAGCCAGAAAATCACAGCGGAGGAGGATACCCTGATGATCGCTGGTGATTTGCGGCCTGATTTGGATTACAGTACTCATCGCATCATCAATATTATTATTATTAGATGCCATTTAAAACATGAATTGCAAAGTGACAAGAGATTACGGATGGTGGCGATTTATTAAGACACTTGCATTGTATATTCCCTATATTACACTCGAACAAGAAAAAGTGAGAATAAGAGCACAGATACTGACCATATTGACCCTTTTTATTGGGGGGGGGGGGGGGGTTGCACACAGTTGAATGTGTTTATCATGATTCCAAATAGGAACAGCCCTGCGCTCTCTCCACACTTTTCTTGTTTGTATAAGCTACATCGATATGCCGTGAGACAAGTGCTGATGCCACAAATGGTGGTTATGCAACAAAAGAATGAAAGGAAATAAGTCCAGTCATCTGTAAATGTGTTTTTTTTCTGTGAGAAAGCAAGGCCTGACAGTCATTGTTTACAGGAGTTCCGTGAATTGTGTAGATTGGCGCGGTACTCCCACGCGGCGTCTTTTTCACACCTGAGCCAGCCATTGCGAAGCCAGAATAGCTCACAAGTGCAGCTGTTGGCTGCGCACAAGGTCGCGGAGCGTACCCGAACGCAGTACGTGTATGTCTGAAGACTCTCCCCGCCACTCAGAAGATCATTCTCACCACTTCAAACAACACCTACGACAAAAAGAAACAAGATGGGAGCGGAGCTGTCGCGTGTCCCGTCTGCGCACACGACGCGCGGCGGCCGCTCACTTCAATGGTGATGAGGATGACGATCATCCACTCCAGCCGCAGGCTGTGCTTCTCGCTCAGGTGGCTCCTCATCAGGTCCGTCAGCTGAGTGCAGTGCTCCAGCTTCTCGTTCACAACCTGCGGAGCGGCGGCCAGCGACATCGCGCCGAGTGAGCGCGAGCGCAATTGCAATGATCCGGATTTGTGTTTTTTTCCGGTCACCTTGACCCTGCGGTTGATGCTGAGGAACTGGCAGGTCTTGTCGTAGATCTTCTCCAGGTTCTCTCGGTCCCAGTAAAAGTCGGGCGTGAGCAGCAGGTCGGAGCTCAGGTTGATGCAATGTCTGGCGACGGCAACGGCGGCATTTCAACCGACACTTTCCATATACCGGACCCATCACTCCAAGCCATCCACGTAATACAGTTTGCATTTTTTATTTGTTTTTGTCCAACTATCAATTACTTAAAAAAAGATGTAAATAATAGAAAGATTATTATGCAATCAGTGTTTTCTAATTAATTTCAAAAAGCTACGAGAACCCGGTTGAGGAATGGATCATTTTTATACAAGCTCACATAAATGTTAGAAAATGTTTTAATAAAAGTAAAAAAATACACTTTTTTTTTTACAATTTGCATCCTTTTCATTGACTTAAAAAAGCGATTGAAAACATTCAAATAAATGTAAATTTATATCGATAATAAATTGAAGAAATGTTATAACTTAGTGCCACAACTAAAATCTGTATATTTAAATAAAACCGCCATTATCTAATTAATGCATTAATTTATTTTCCATTGAATACGCTTTTGAAAAATCAGCATCAGAATCATCGCTAGTGGCCAAGGATGTAAACCACACAAGAAGCGGGTTGAAATCTTCCACATTGGCATCAAGATTTCAAATGCATCTAATTTGGAAGTTTTATTTGATCACTTCTCGCCGTTGTCTCCCCTTAAAATGTCATTTTCAAACTGTGCCTGCAAGGAGCCTCGAAAGTGCGTGCGTGTGACTTGCGGAGTGCCTGACGGCGTTTGACCTCAACGTGAAGAGCTCGCCGATCTTCTGCATCACCTCCGCTGACGACAACTTGACTCTTGTGCCCGACTTGAGCGTCTGGGGGAGGAAAAAAAACAACAACAACAAAAAAAAGGAGGTGCTTGACTGCTGCCACAACACACCTCCCCTCACACCAGGCGGCTTGAAGGTGTGCGACGCGTACCTCGGGGATTGACTGAATTGACTCCACAAAGTTATCCAGCGACACCTCCCATATGGCCAACTTCACTGGGGCAACCAAGTGACACAAACAGACAAAGAGAGCACATGTTCAACACCACTTACTCAAACCAAAAAATACGTTTTTGGTGTTTGTTTGTTTGTTTTTTCAATGGAAAAAAACATTACCGTATTTTCCACACTAAAAGGCGCACTGGATTATGAGGCGCACCTTCAATGAATGGCCTATTTTGTAATTTTTTTCCTATATTGGACGCACGGCTTTATAAGACGCAATCTACAATGCATCCACTAGATGGAGCTACGCTCAAGGAAATGCCAACAGAACACTACACTACACCCTGATTTATAGAGTATATTATAGAGTTATAACATCGACTCTCTTGCCGCTGCTCTATTTCCGTGTTCAACTGCGAAACCGATCGCCTTAAGTTTGAAATCTGCGTTGGAAGCATGTCTCTAGCAAGGAGCCATTTTGGGGTCGAAATATTACCGTAATGATCATACACAAGGCGCATCGGATTTTAGGGCGCGCAGTGAGCTTTGAAGAAAATGGAAGGCTTTTTAGGTGCGCCTTTTAGTGCGGAAAATATGGTAAGAAAGGGCTGCGCGCAGCTCCTCAGTAAGTATCAAGGCTGTGGGAATGATTTCAATTTGATTTGGCGGGTGGCGTACGGCGCCACGTCTCACCTGACAAACACAAAGCGTTGGAAAAGGCAAACTTCTCCAGAACGGCGTCGTGCTCCTCCGAGTGCTTGCTCAAAATAAAGTTGCCATGCTCCAGTTTTGTGTTTCCCCTGCGTGGAGCCAGCCGTAACGATCACAAACTGGGGGGGTGGGGTGGGAAACTCAACAAAACGATTTCAATACGATGTGGATTCACTCACTCGCCATACATGTAGTTGATCTCTTCGTTTTCCCAGTGGACCAGCGCAACCTCGTACGGCTGACTCTCGTGACGCTCCAATACCCTCAGCACCTTCTTCAGCTGATAATCAAAAAAGTTTGGGCGTACGTATTATCGGCAGCAGGATGAGGGTTGCTAAAATTGGGAGATTTTTCATTTAGTCATTTCTTTGATTTGCTTGAGTGACAAAGCAGACTGCTAAACACTATTTTGAGGGAAAAAAAAACAACTCAACACTATAATACTAAAATGGTCCTCAAGATTTCTGTCAAGTTTTGCCAAATTTGCTTCATTTAACGACATTAGACCATAAAATATTTTACATTGAAAAAAAAAAAAAGTTAATATAGTTTGAATGTGAGATGCAGCCGGCGTTTGAATCAAAACAAAAGACCGAGATGTGATACTGACTTTTTTTTGTGTGTATGTGTGTACACATCTGGCATGAATGACAGAAAATATGAGATGGTGTTTTCATTACCATTTTCTCTTCCACGTTCCAGAAAACCACGGAGCCTTCCCTGACAATTGTAAAATGGACATACATGAAAAAAGAGGGAGAGAAAAACATTTGTATGCAAAAATATATTTCAATAACATTTCCATTTGTCCTCCTCAATGGCAAAAGTTTGAGTGCCTCCCAAAAAAATAAAAAATAAATAAAATAAATGCAACAGTGATGAAAATAAATGTGGCGAGTCCACCTGAAGAAGAAGATGAAAGAGCTGTCGTCTGTTTTGGCGCTCGCGTCCGAACGGATCACCAGCACATTGGAGGCATCTGAAATGTGACATCCCCCCCCCAGACGACAAGTGAAGGAAGATAAAAACAATTTTAACTTTGGAGGTTTTTAAATAGTCTACTTAAATCTGTGCAATTTTTTTTCCGGCGATGACGGTAATGTTTCAAGCTGCGCAATCATTCAGGGCTTTTTGGGGGTGGGGGGGGGGGTTGCAGTTTGTATGCAGGCCCCCAAGTGCGGTCTTACCTCGAGGGAACTCCACTTCATGGAAGCCGTGCTGCGTCAGGTCAACGCTGAGAGTCGGTAGATTGTACTGGTCTGCTGTTGCGAAGGCTATACATTGCATCATGTCCTGGGTAAGCAACCACACAAGAATGCTAACACACACATGCACACACGAGCGGAATGAACAAAGTCATGCAAGTCTGACTCACCATGTCCTGATTTAGGAAAGGCTGATTAGCTCTGGAGGGTTGTTTGGTTCTGGGCCCTTTTGGAACTCTTTTCCCAGGTGCTATCACTGGTTTCAAGGTGGGTTTTAAAACAGACTTGACCAGATTTGATGCGTACAAACGCTTCTGATTGCTCCTGTGTTGAAAATCCATTGAAAAAATGCAGCCCGGCCTTTGGAATCCACTGAACGCAGGTGACAAAAAGTGGCTTGGAGGTTCTGGCTTGAGCAGAGGTGCGTTGAAGGACCTCGTCGTCTGGAGAGCAGAGGAGCATGGCTGAGTCCCGAATTTAATCTCAAACTTGGGTGCTTGAGTCGGATGAAAAGGAAACGCTGAGGTAACAAAGTTCCTGGCAGCTCCCAGTTTATCCCACCAAGTCCGCAGAAGCATGTTTTGTTTTTCTCCTCCGGCCGCTTGCTCACACACTACATGGGAATACAAATGCATTTATTTCAATACAGAATGTAAATCAAATTAAATTCTATGAAAAAACTAAATCAACAAAAACAATTAAAATAAAGAACATCAACAAACAAGACCACCATTTTTAAAAATCATAAATAATGCGTAAGATGGTCATTAAGAGGGAGGGGGTACATTTTAGAGATGCTGAAGAGCTATTTGGTATTTTAAATAGAATTTTGGATCCACTCTTGCTACAGCTAGAGTCACATTTCGTCTCAGGATAATAACAAATTGCACAAGTGCATGTTTCCGTATTTCATTCATTGATCATTTGAAACTTGATGGAGGAGCACAGAAAATGTCCCCCAATGACGGACTGGCCCACTGAGCAGCAAACCGGTGAGCAAGGCGTGACAATTAAATGAAACGCTTGAAATACAAACGGTGGTCGGCTCGCTACCTGTATTACGCGGCTAGCAGCAAATGGCTCGCCGAGCAGCAATTGGCTCGCTTGACGAGGAAATCATGACGAACTGTCGTCACCAAACGACGTTTACGCGTTCAAACGTAAACGTTCAAAATGAACAAAACTCCCGCTGTCAAACTTGACCATCTGGGAACGACGTGTTGGGGTGTCAATAAAGTTTTTATTCGAGGTTACTTCCTATTATAGCCTTAAAGTGTAACCCCGATTCCTAGCTCGCAGGTGCAAGTGTAACCCAAGGCTAAAACACAAATTAACAGTAGTTTTTCTTTAGTCACGGAATACCCCCCCCCCCCCCAAAAGTCACATTATAAAAATTTATATTCTGTCATGTTTTGTCTGGACGTGACAAGCAACGTAGCATGTATTATAGTCGAGCGCGTAGTGAATAATACCACAAACTTTCATTGGCATCAATTGACATTTTCTCCACTTCACAGTCTATTGATGTATTAGTTTGTCTTGAGTCATATTGGTTTGCAGTTCAATTAATGTCTACGTAAGCAGGATGAATGCCGCAAAGTCAGCCCGTAGCTAAGGAAGCCTTTCAGTCCGAACACGGGGCGGCAGACACATATATATATATGCCCTTGAGTTCGTTTTCTTACTTTTGTATTGAGTGCAAAACTAAATGAGAAAATATATATATATATTTTCAATATTTGAGATTCATATAGAGTTTTTGTCCTCGCTTCTGTATTTCGTATACTGATTGCAATTATTGCATTTTGATTCCGGCGCAAATTAAAAGAACTAATCAAATTAAAAAATACATATAAAATTGTGAAAATGCAAGCGTGATATGCTTCTGTAAAATTAAAATTAATGTAAAATACAATTGCTCTTCGGCTACACTTTTAAAATAATTGACAATGTATACATTACAATATTCATTATTCAAAATAGAGAACATGTGCTGGTCTGGAAATACAGAAAAACAAGGTGAATAGTACATTCTGCTACCGTTTTAAAAATAAATGACTATTTTCTAACCTAGTTTCAAAAGAAATGCATTAGAGAGAGAGAGAGAGAGAGAGAAAGAGAGAGAGAGAGACTTCCGCCGCTCTCCCACTCAGACACTCCAACCTCCTTGAAAAAAACGCACCACATATCAAAATAGAGATTTGGCATTCATTGTTTCTGATGCTTGCGTATACATTTGTCATAAACATTATATACAGTACACACACACACACACACGATCATCCACACTTTGTTACACATCTGACACCGGGTAAGCATACAAAAAAATACAATACTTTCTATCTGGCTCTATAGTATTTGATATGTTGTAAAAATAAAACGACCCACGTCGCCCTGACGGCGGCTCTCTTAAAAAATAATCTCAGCATGTCAGGTTAAAAATTGTTGGTGGGGATGTGGAACTGCATGCGGACAAAAAAAACAAAAAAACACGCAACTGTGTTAAGCATTACTAAGTAGAATCATGAGAAGAAAAATCACAGCCTGTGTTTCAGCCATTTACTTTGGTGTGTGTGTGTGTTTTTTTTTTTTTTGTAATTCCTCCGCTCGTCACATGATTATTACCTGTATTCATTTTGACGTGGGTACTACTGCCTAAATGTTGACCCCATTACTGTCCTTCCAAACAGCAGTTTCAGTCATGTCACATACAGTTCCAAGAAAGTTTGTGAACCCTTTAGAATGACCTGCACTTGTACATGAAGTGGTTGTAAAATGTCATCTCATCGTCATCTAGACCCCCCAAATCAAATTTCAAATCCAGCAGAGCCAAAGTAGATTCCAAATCGACCTAAAAAGCTTCTGGACCAAACAAAGTGACCAAGACCAAAACAAAGCACTTTTTTTTTTTTTTTTTTGCGACTAGCCTAGCTCATTGGGTAAACACATAATGCCGATTCAGTTCGTTATCGTTTTTCTTTCCATTTTGCGTTCAGTTCACAAAAATATTTTTTTCCAGTTCCAGTTGTCGTGATTTTGTTTGTTTTCGCGAACGATAACCTCGGGGCAGATGCCTTGAACCGACACTTCCAGTCGCGTCACATGGATTGATTAGATCACAATTTACGACTCAGTTCTGCAGCAATCCAGCTCATTGCAAAGGGTGCTTTTTTTTTTTTTGGTGTCAGTTGCGCTTTCTAGACGGGTGGGGGTCCGTTGGTGTAGCTCAGCATGGGGTAGAAGGAGTGGGCCAAGTTGTTGGACTGGGCGCAGTAGTCCGCCTCGGACAAGGGCAGCAGGAAGGCGACGAGCAGCAGCAGCAGGAGCGCCAGCTGGAAGGGCAGCGCCACTCGCAGGACGCGCCGGGCCAAGGAAGCGCCTCGAGGTGGCGGCGGTGCGTCAGAAGGGCAGGAAGCGCACCCAGCGGCGCTGCGACACCTGCCAAAAAGCAAAGGTTACATTCGGAAAAAAAGGACATCTCGCAGATGTAAAAGTTGGAAAAAAAAGTCTCATATATGTTTTCTGTCTGACCAGAATACGGCAAGACTGAAGTTTTGCAAGAAAAACCAGCACAGAAAAAGCAGGCTTTAAAAAAAAACAGTGGACAACCATCATGTACGGAAGGAGTCCTCAAAAATGACGAGCGGCGATGACTGAAAAAAGGGGACGGAAGAGGGGTGCAGAGACAGCAACAGAAGAAGTCACAAAGTTAGAAACGGCAGCCTTTTGTGTTGTTCATTGCAGACATTTGATGGCTGAGAGAGAAAGAAGGGCAGATAGGGGCAAGTGCGCCCACTAGTGGCGGAGCGCTGTTGATGCTGTTAGCGAGAGAGAACAACACTTCGGGGGGCGAATCTAGGGGCTGGTTATTAAGCAGCAGAAATTCCTTAAAAACCAGGAAGGGAGGGCTGACGCTGGTCAGCCGGCCTACACAAGAGCGTCTAGACTTGCAGAAGATGATGGAATTCACTGACACGATCACGCAAAATAGGGATTCCCAACCCAGCAAGAAATGATCCAAGTGCACTTGATTCATCTGGAAAACATAATTTTATGATGACAAATCTTTTTTCATCTGTCGATGTCAGTGTTTGAGTATTCACACATTTTGACGATTCACAGGGGATAGGGAGCAGGCCGGCCCGTGAATCGTGAAAAGGGGGTAACGCCCCTCTCCCCCAAAGAAATCAATCAATCAAATCAAATTCAAGTTTTAAAAATACTGAGGAAAAAAACTAAGGGGGGGATCGATCTGATGAAACATAAGTTGTCAAAAATCAAAAGTCAAGCGTGTTCACAAACGAATCACAGTAAACCCTGGCATATTTGATGTTTGGCATTCGCAAGGTTGACTGTTGGCAGTTATTTTATGCCATCCTCTGTTCATCGGTGAAAAAAATGCATTTATTCACTCATAACAGAATTGCTTTGGTGCCATCTGGTGGCACCTTGGCAGAAGTGAGTTGAGCCATACTGTATGTGCATGACGCCCGAGTGGAATCGATGGCTCATCCCAAGCTTTCAGGGGGAGACGTCAATCTGCTGGTTTTCGCGGTGTGCCGCAGGGCTCCGTCCCCATCCCCTGTGAATAGTCAGGTTTCACTGTAAACTCCAAAGTCAACGTGTGACTATTAGCGGCGTTTCTGCTTGGTGTTGCGCGCTATATTTGGCTCGGCTTAATAAAGGTTAGAAAGCCCTGTTCCGGAATCCGCGCGGCCGCTGACTTCCATCATCTTCCGAGTGCGCTAGCAACCAACAGAACCATGTACCTGTGCTGCGGACCGCTCACAGGGCCTCCACGCTGTGACACATTACATTTGCCCCGCCGCTGTTTGCAATGAACGGGTCGGTAGAAGAATGGAAGCGGGGCAGGGAGGTATAAAAGAAAAGAAAAGTTTCAGTCCAGGCAAATCAAGACAGAAGCCACTCGATGACACCGACGTCCCCCCACCCCCCCGCAGAGGAGATGAGAGGCGAGCAGCCACAGAAAAAAACAAAACATGATGGCGGGTTCATTCAGCCATGTGAAGGCCACATCGCCATGCTTAGAGATCTATTCATAACGATTGTCAATGAGTAGCGCCAAGGATACTTCCGGGTGGCAGAAAGTGATTGGCTGCCACTGACCTGGACTACTAAATTTAAGGCAAAAAGATGGGGGGGGGGGGGGGGGGGGGGGGAAAGGTTCGCAGCTCGCTTGGAATTGCCAGCTATAATTCTTTTGAAAATAGTCTTTACCTGTTGAAATTCAAATCTTGGAAGTAACTGACTTCATATATGAAAGTCTTTACACAAAAATGAAGGTGGTTGAGAAAACAAACAAACCAAAAAAACAGTAATGACACCCCTCACCACTAGACGGCTTTTGCCACCCGGAAGTAGAAGTGACATCATGGTGAGACGGTCCATTTTTCCAAATGACAAATATAACACTGCCGCACTAAAAAGCAGACATTTGCTGGGATCCAAACTAGAGTGAGGAAGAGTTCCGAGGGAGGCTGACTGGGAAAAAAGATTCGCCCACACGCTAGGAGGTATGACGTTGGAAGTCAAGGAAGGGAAAAGAAAATCCAGTTTGCTGGCTCTCTCGCTGGGTGCGTTGCACGAGTCATGAATGCGTGAAAAGTTTGGGAAGTGAGAGGAGAGGTGGAGGTGCGGTAGAGGAGTTGAGGAAAGATCCGAATATGGGAGGGAGGTGCATTTTTTACTTCCGTGGGATGCAGGTGTTTGGAGAGCCCCTTTCACACTGCCCAGCTTTTTCTTTGGAGGGGAAAAAATGAATTTCATCCCTTTGGGAAGAAGGCTGCAAAATGTGGCAAAAGGGAAGCCCGCGTGAATCTTCACAATTTTAGAATGTTGAGGAAAGTCAGCATAATTATAGTTCAGGTTTTTTTTTTTGTTTGTTTCCATTATCGTCGTTTTTTATTTTATTTTAACTTGGCTTTCTGAAATTCAGATAGTCTGAAGAAGTTTTTTGAGCAGGTTTTTTTTCAAAAAATGCTTCTGTTTTAGTTGAGTTTTTTTCGGTTTAGTATTCGTTTTTTTTTTCAATTTATCTGAAGTCTTTGTCAAGCGTAAGACAAAAGCGAAAATGTCATAAGGTATCGTGTCATAAAGTAAACAAACAATTCTCAAACGACTATTTGACTTTCTTTCTTCTGGAGGAATGTCCAGCAATTCCGAAATGAATACATTTAAAATGGGTTATCGTAAGTGACAGACGAGTTTCGCTATCATTATAATTAGACGTAGCTTTCAATTATTTTTTGGGTTTTCTATTTTATTGCGCCAAGGAACATGGATTTTTTTTTCAATTTTAGTTACAGGTATTTTTCGTTTGTTTTCGTACATGATAAAAATGTTGGCTTTCGCTACAAAATTACAGCCGAGTCACGGGTCGATCTTCTGTTGCAGTCCCAATTCTGAAATTTCCCGTCAACTTTGTGTGAAAGGGGCTGACCGCATTCTAGCGGCGGAGGTCCTGGTGGGGTTGAAGAGGAGCAGAAGGAGGCAGGCGTATACGTTACCGATCGCCGCCGACTCGGAGTGCTCCTCCCCGAGGCGGGACTGAGCGAGCCGGATCCCGTGTCCAAATCATCCGCAGACGACCAAGATGACAGATCCTGAGGAAACACAACACACAAAACTCACACTGTACTTCAAAAATGAGAGCCTCTATGTATCGCAGTGTCAAAAATGTCATCAAGATGGCGAAACGGAAAGTAGTCATTTGTACGCGTCCATTCTATGGGCCTCTCCGGGGATCTCGGATTTGGTGTACCTGCTGACTGCTGGTCATGTCCAGGATCCTGGCCAGTTCCCTCAGGTCTCGGGTGACCTCCTTTAGCAGCAGCTTGAGGCGGTTGCCGATGACGTGGACCTTCTCCTTGGCCTCCAGGCAGTCGCCGCTCTGCGAGTTGACCAGCAACTGCAGCGCCATGTCCTGCAGCGAGGCCACCTTCCGCTGAGAGTCCAGCAGCTCCTGGCGGATTTGCTGCAAGCGCAAGTCAGAGCTGAGCCTGAGCCGAGCAAGATCACGGGACGACTGCCATGTTGGCTCACTGGCGTGACTTGAGAATATTTTTGAAAAGTCAGCCCTCAAAGTCACTTTATCGATAAATGAAAGCTGGTAGACGTGTTTATCATGAGGAGACCCACAAAAAAAAAGGCCCCAAAAGACACAGGAAGTCTGTCATTGTGGTTTAGCTTGGGAGTGGACCCTACAATTAAGTAAGAAGAAAAAAAAAACAGCTCCAAAAGCCTGTTTTCTTTGCAACATAAAATTTGTCAGACATCTATGATGACTGAGACCCACAAAAAAGTCTCAAGAACACTTGTGCGAAAATACATAGACAGTCTTCCTCTTTGATTTGAAGTGGCCATTTTGGATTAGGACCATCGTCAAGTATTTGTATTTCATTCTTTTTAGTTCAGCCGGTAAGGCCAATTTGTCTTAGAAACACAAAATTCAGCATTCCTGTCTATCACGAGTAGACCCATTGAAAAAAATCTCAAGAACATTTGTCCAAAAAGACACAGGAAGTCTTCCGTTTTGGTGTGAAGCGGCCATTTTGGCTAGCACCACTAAATAATAATTTAGCCATTAGGGCCAGTCTGACGTCGATACTTGTCAGACCTGTCTATCATGAGTAGACCCCCCCACTCCAAAAAAAAAAAGTCTCAAGAAGCCATGCCACAAAAACCCAGTGTTCCAAATTATTTGGCCAAGAGGAATTTGTCTCCAGAAGAAAAGATGACTCGATTCCCATACCATGAGTGACTTATGGTGCTCTTGCAGAGTGTCGCTATCCTGAATGGGGTCGATGGGGACCACCTCGTTGCGCCGGCGGTCGATATTTTCCAACCACAGCAGGAGACCGTGACTCATCTCGTGGAAGTCCTGCTTGCGGGATCGGTGGACAACGAAGTACGAATACTTTGTTATCCGTACTTGCGCCGAAGAACAGACGATCTTGACCCACCTGACACTGCATGAGGGCTCCCTGCAGCGAGGACCTCCACTCGTCCAAGGAGGCGGCCAGCTTGTCCCACAGGTTGTTCATGTCCTTGAGTTTGGCCCGCAGTTCCTTGGACTCGTCCGTGTCCGAGTGCACAAAGTCGGCGCTGCACAGGTTGATGGACAGCACGATGCCCTTGCGCTTGTCCCAAGCCCTCTGCAGCTCCTGGACACACGTCGGCCCCGTTTAAGGCAACTCGGGAGAAGGACAAATCGTCGTCACGTTTGCTGGATGGAGGCGACCGGACTTTTTGGGTTGTTGACGATGTTTCATCGAGAATCCAAAAGGCTTCTTCACTTCAGCTTCAAATCCCAAATTTTTACTTGGCCTATTTAAATATGAAAGTTGTTATGGCAAAACTCAATAATAATAATAATGTATTTTATTTAAAAGCGCCTTTCATGCCACCCAAGGACACTGTACAGACAATAAGAAAATACAATGTAAAAATTAGTGTCGTTGTCAACACATGTAACGTACGTTTATGAATAGAGCGATGACATTTGGGGAACTCCTGCAGTCGCACGATGCGGTGGGATGTTTAGTGCTTTATTTTTTTTGACGTCGGGTTATTGAAGCAAGAAAACACTACAGTGGGCAAAAAAAAAAACCCAAACTTTTTTTTAGCTGACACAAAATCAAAATAGTGACTATAATTCAAGCTCGAAAACGTAAATCTCCCTCCAGCCTCCACATTGCTGTTCATGTCGTACGGTATGCGCTCACGAGTCGTCAACGCGCTGGAAACGTGACGCGACACATACGGGAACGTGAAGGCCCCCCACGATGCCTCCTTCCTTCCGTGCTCCATAACGGACAGTTATTTGCCGAGCGCCCGAACCGAGTACCACACAGACGTGACACCTTGAGCTTCCTGATGCGGAACTCGATGGTCTGGATGTCGGTGCTGAGGTCCAGCCTCCGCTGCTGCTCCAGCTCGTCGCCCGCCTCCCGCAGCCAAGTCCAGATCTTGTTGAGATCCGAGTTGAGCTGCCGCCATTGCTGCTGGTTCTGCTTGGTGCGAATCTCCCTGCTGAGGTCCTGAGCCTGCAGGAGCTCCCAGCGCTCAATCACGCCTGCGACAGAACCCGCAAATTCACCCGGGGGGGTCTGATGCACTTATTTGTCAACTGCGACTTTGTGAAGGCCCTTTGAGACCCTTTTGTGATTCGCGCAGATATAAATAAACTCGACTTGCTTTGACGAGGAAAAATGGCGGGGCTTCGAACGCCGTCGAAGCAGTGATGGGGGGGGGGACTCACCGGACGTTTGGCACTCGGAGCCGCCGGGATTGGCCAGGCCGGCCGCCGTGTCCTCTTCCTCTTTTAACTCGTGGCCCATCCTCTTCACGGCGTCAATGTTGCCGCGACACTCACCCAACAGTCGCATCTGCAGCGCGCACAAGAAAGAGTCGCGACTGACATAAACATTTGAAGTCAGAAGAGTTGACGATCCCAAACGACGATGGTGATTTCACAATCACGCTAGGTTAAGTGATCGCTCCAAATTGTCCCGAGGTCCGATTGTGAGCGTGAAAGGTTGTTTGTCTATTGGTGCCCTGCGATTGGCTGGCAACCAGTTGCGGGTGTGCCCCGCCTCCTGCCCGAAGACGGCTGGCGTAGGATCCATCCAGCACCCACACGACCATCCTGAGGCAAAGCGGCTCTCAGATAATGAATGGATACATATAAATTATGAATGATTTCAGTCAAAAAAAAAAAAAAAAAAAAAAAAAAGGGCATCCAGTACAAATCAGACGGTAAAGAAAAAAAAACTTCTATTTGACCAAATTATATATTACAGAGAATACTTTTTTTGCGTAATGACTGATGATTACTAAATATATGTATCACAGATATTTTGTTTAAATATTTGCTTGTTATAAAAAAATATTTGATATTTATCAATAAATCTTATGATATTAATATAATAAGCAATGGCATTCTTAAAGCTACAGTAAATTATTCTGCCTATTTTATTTCCGTGAATAATCAAATAAAATATAACAACAAGCTAAAAAGGTTTTTAAAATGTATGCATTTCACATTTTTTATCATAATGTATCTTGTGAAGGAACGGAATCGTCGCATCATTCATATGCATTCCATCAAACAATTGGCTTGATTGTTTCATTCCACAATAAATACAACAACCCAAATAAGAAACAAAACGCAAAAACAATACAAGAACGCAACCATGATGACTATTTAGGTGAAGAAAATTCAAAACGTACATATCCCATGTAGGAGGCATCCAGTTCAACGGCGGCGGCGCGCGTGCGGCTGCGGCTGCCGTCGGCCGGCGGCGGCGGGCCAGACGAGGCCGCTTCCCCTGCGGACACACAACGTTCACGCACGCTGCTCGTCATCACGCCGGCGCTACGTGTACCGTTTTCAGTCCAGACACTGTGCGCGGATCACGTGACGCTTAACTTGCCGTCCCCGTCGCCCATCGAAGAGGCAGCACAACATGCAAAGAGGTTTGATAGACCTTTTCATGGTGATCGGAAACAACGAGTGGCGGGCCTCATTCTGGGTGGCGGGGATATGATTGACGAGCGCTCACTTGAGAAGTCGAGTGGCGGTCGTAAAAAGTCACACGGAGGTGTGACTAAAATGCTGGCTCGGGTTTCATTTGATTCATTTAGCAAAACGTAACAACGAGCCGGTTAGCGAACGTGAGCTCTGGAGTGCGCTCACCATTTCAAGGTGTTATTTTCTGTCTCGACGGCGAAAGTAACAAGCGGAAATGACGTTTGTTTGCGACAGGCCGGTGACACCGAATTTTCCGAACGCGGGAATAACTCCGAGGTGAACGAAATCGGCATTCGAACGTCGTCTCGAAGAATGCTTGCGCTTTTGCCACCCTTGGTGAAAAGGTCTACAGCCACACAGCACAAAGCAAAGTGAGAAACAAGGCGCTGGACTCGTCTCCATTTCTGTTCGGTCTTTTTTTTTTATTCGATTTGATTTTTTTCAGGACTTGCGCTGACCAAAAAGAAATGGAATGGAGCCCTCCGTGGTGCTACAAAAGTGTCGCTACCCATGACCAAAAAGTGCAAATGAACACAAATCCAAAAGTGGTGAAAGCTCGAAGGCCACAGGTGCCACAGAGTTTGGAAATCCCGGAGGCATGCTGGCTTCGTTAGCACGTTGCCTACCAGCGGAGCACCTCAGTGTTTTCTCGGTTAGTTTAACAAAGGCTTCCGGGTTCTCTGGGATCACTACATCTGGAAGACACATTGGTAAGCACACACATATTCAGCACCGGCCATTTTACACCACTGCTGTCTGGATCGTGAACCGACGACGCCAAACGTATCGTACGTGATACTTGACTTTTTGAGGGCTCTCCATCATCAGTGTGATAGTCCTCTACTTACGGAAATTGAATATGTTCTGGAAGAAATTTCTTGACTAGAAAATGTTGTAAGTAGAGACGCATTTTCCATGTAAAAGCCCTAATCCGTTCCAAGCCCCCCCCCCCAAAATTCAGACATAAATGTTTTCTGAAGCATAAAAACAATACATGTTACAACGAGATTATTGCACAATAAATGTGAGTTTTGCGTAATGTAAAGAAGAAATAGGTGTTAAAGTCCAGTCACGGGTGCGCACGTCCAGTCTTGGAGAGCCATTCGAGGACAGGGATGTGTAGACTTTTGTTTTCTGCATGTAAAACTATCTGTATTATTCCCCCGCCCCCATGGATTATTTTTGTTAAAAGCTTTAAGTTTCTGGAAAGACTTAATCGGAGTTACACGATGGAAAATATGATTAATTATGAAAGTATGATGTCATGGAAAATCTTTCTTCATCTTTTGACTTATTATTAAGACAAATTCATCACATGGTTCAACCGTCGAAGAAAAATATGGACAAGGATAAACTTTTACATCACGTTTGCCAATAAAAACTTGTTGACGAATTCAGTGAACAATTTTCAGTCATCGTTTTACCGAGGCGGGCAATCAATTGGAGTCGTCCCACTGTGAAATCGACATTTCGCAACAACGACATCGGCAGGAAACTGGTTGAGAACATCAGGATTAAGTACTGACCCGCCAAGGCGGAGGCAGGCGGCTGCAGGAAGTCCGCCTCCTCGCTCTGCTGCTCCCTGAGGGCCCGACTGGCGCTCTCCAGGCCGCGGCTCAGGTCGTAGTCGTGGTCCCACTCCAGCGGGATGGAGTCCACGCTGGCCGGCGTGTCCCGGCCCGAGCGCTCGGTCCGCAGCTGCGCCGCCAGCGAAGCCGCCGAGCGCCCCGAGGAAGGCAGCGGCGACAGGAAGCCGTCGCCCAGACGCTCACTCCACGGCGGCAGGCCCGACAGGTCGCCCGACAGGTCGGTGGCCTCGTCCAGCTCCAGCTCGCGGTCCGAGAGAGACGCTTCGGCGTCGTCCTCAGCCAGCTGAAGGGGAATTCGATAAACATTCAATCAGGAAAAAAAAAAAAAAAAGAAAAACATCTCCAAATCCGCAGATACCCAATTGGCTGTCGTTTTTAGTCACCACTAGATGGCAGACACGTCTTCGTTGTGCTTCTATTGGGTCTTTGACTGCCGTACAATACAAAATGAATGGGGTTCATAATTTTTATTTTTGCCAATTTGGAATGATATTCAGGACAACTATAGTACTTCGATGATATTAAAATTCAAACGGAGATGATTTTTGTGAAATGTACAAAATGAGTTCTTGCACTTAATGTTAGGTGCTTGTTTGGCAATTTTGTGCCGTCCTTGAATGGTTCTTTCTATGTAAGTGAAAAATAGGGGTAAAAAAAAACAATGACAGTATGCGGTTATTTTGTTTGTTGGATTAGGAGCATAGAGGATCTTTTATTTATGCACCCCCACCCCCCCAAAATAAAAAAAATATTTTCCAGCATTTAATTTGCCCATCTTTGGTCTACTGTACTTTTCCGTCTGATGTGTTTGAGGTCTTACGGGTAGCCGGATGAGCTTCTTGTAGTATCGCTCGACCCGGCCGAAGACCTCCTGGCAGTAGCGCTGCAGCTCCTCGAGCTCCTCCTCGATGACGGCGGCGTCCAGCGGCTCGCTCTTCTCGATCAGCGCCTCGCCTTGGTGGAAGATGCCCTCGATCTTGGCCGTGGTCAGTGAGATCTCCTGCTGGAAAGACTGCGGGGCGATAAAAAGCCTCGCTAACTGCGTGTGTAAAAGGCCGATATGCGGTATTTTTTTTCTTCATATTTCAATGTAGAGTATTTCATTTAATTCTTGTTGAAAACAAAAACCCAATTTGTTGCAAGCGCCGGTCACATCCTGATCGATCAATTAAAGTGAACATCGCGGGTAGGATTGAGTTGCAGCAGCCGCAGGTTTCTCTCACCCGGAGCTGTTTGATCTTGGCCTGGATGTCGCACTCGGAGAAGTGCTCAATGTTGGTGAGCTGCAGGTCCATCTCGGTCAGCCACACCAGAATGCTGTCCCTCGCCGTCTCAAACTCCTCCCTCTGACTGATGAAGTGCTGCGCAGGCAGGAAGAACACACCTTGTCATAATACAAACACACGCAGTTTCAAAAAAGAATATGCAAGCCCTTTGGAATGAGTGAGGACTGCATGGCTCACTCAGGGCCTGGACGCAAATCCAGACGTTCATTTCTCTCACCTTCCGGCTAAATGATGATCAGGTCACATTCCATTAACAATTTTTCATGAACCCCGGGTCATTTCAAAGGGCTTGCACACTTTCCCTTGTAAGTTGTACATAAGACACGTAAGAGCGCGGACCTTGAGCCGGCGGAGGATGGCCGCCACCCTCTTCTGCAGGTTGTCCCAGCGCTGGTTGGCGCCGTGCGCCATCTCCTTGAGGCCGCTGCAAGCGTCCGTGCGGTTTTCTCTGGCCAGGCGGCGATACTGCTTGTTCAGCAATTCCAGCTGCGTCAGGCTTTCGTGGACCTGCCTCTGGAAAGTCTGCGGACACGCGGCAGGGCAAACCTCGGGACGTCAAACGAGGACTATTTGCCTCCCCGATAAATGATGACATTATAATAAATGGTGTACCTCAAATTTCTTGAGTTCCTCCTTGGCTTCGGTGTACAAAACACCGGAGGAGTTGGGCAGCGCCGCCGTCTTCTCGGAGGCGGTCAGCCACTCCTCAAAATAAGCAAAGTCTTCCAGGAATTTCTGCCACAAACGCCACGTTTCCTCAATCCTGGAAGCCAACATGCGGTTTGGTAAAATATGATGGGGGAGGGGGGGGACCGCAGTCACATGAGTCAAAGGTAAGGCCCTACTTGAGCCTCCTTTCCACGGAGGAGGCGCAGATGCTCCTCCATCGGCGGTCCAGACTGCACGTGGCCTGCTGGATGGAGTCGCACTCAGCATCGGTGGCGCAGGCGTCGCAGTCGTGCAGCAGAACCTCGCAGAGGTTCAGCACTGATGCCACACCGGTGCTGTGCTTCTCGATGTCGCGCTGAAGCTCCTTAAAAAAAAAAAAAAAAGTACTGTAACAAAGAAGAAGTACTTTGCAACTTCCCTAGCACTGTGTGGTGCCGAGTCAAAATGGATTCCGCCGGCTAAAATGGAGCGTCACCTGCTGTTGGTCGAGCTTCCGCTGAATGTCTTGGAAGTCGCAGGAGTCGTAGGCGATGGGCTGGGACAGCTCGGTCTCGATGTGGGCCAGCCAGATACGCAGGCTGCTCATGTTCTTGTCCAGCTGCTGCACGGCTCCCAGGGTTTCCCTCAGCTTCTTCACCCTGCCGACAACAAAGGCGACACAGCCTGGTGATTGAAAATACAGCTGGACGATTCAGATGGAAGTGTTTCGTCCGTGTGCTAACCGGGCTCCGATGAGATCCAGGAGGTGCTGCCAGCGGTCGTTGATTTTGGTGAGCTTGTTCTGAATTTCGCCAGCTTTGCTCGGGTGGCTGGCCCGAGCCAGGCGCTCTCCCAGCTGGTGGAGCTGAAGCTTGTTCTGCTCAGCCACGGAGATCTCCTCCTGGTAGTCCTGACAACAACATACCATTGACATTAAAAGCAACAATTTTTGATTTTTATTTTTCGACAAGTGCCAACAGGAGTTTGAGATTCTCTACTCTAATGCAAATAAAATGCCCTGCAGAAACAGAATGCATGCAACTTTATTTATGGAGCAGGTTAAAAATAAACAGCGCTGCATACAAAGTACTGTACATTAGGTAAACATCAGACGGAAGATGGAACCCAGGGGATACAAATACAATGAAAAAACAAGGGGCCCCAATATTGACCCTTGTGTAACACCATACGAGTGGGACTCACGGCTAAAATGAAAAGTCCTACCTGTTGAACAACAACTTTGATTTTTGTTTCAAACTGGCTCCGTCAACCTGCAGACTTGCGTCTTCAAGATGTTCGAACAGAAGATTACGACGCTCCCAAAATGTGCGCTCCTTACCTTCCGCAGCCGCTCGATCATCTCCTCAATGCTGACGTCGCCATTTTGCGACACTTTGCTCTCCATGCCGGTGAGCCACTCGCACAGTTCCTTGTACTTGTCACTAAATACGCTCCACTCGTTCAGCTTTTCGGCCACCTGCTGCCCGCGCAGGGATAGCTGCGAAGATAGAAAGACATCGGCAAAGTCAAGCAACCTAAGACGCAAGTGGCGAGAGTGGTCTGGGTGGTTTTGTGCGTTTCCTGTCCCTCTGTTGTGTCGCTCAAACAGGATGCAGCGCATGAGGTCTCAGTGCAGCCGTTTCATCAACATTGCGACAGGAAATCGACAGGGTATCTACCACGTTTCTTTAAAACCAAAAACAATATCTGATAAAAGCAATCGGTGAGAGGTTAACCATATCGGAGACTTAGAAGTCGATCAATGTTTGAAACCCGAGCCATCGCTGTTCTACTCCTTCCGCCGATTCACGAAATCTGGCTGATCACAGCCCGACTTCTTTTGAATCCTCTCGTTCTTATCACGACAGCGACAAAAGTGTCGCATCCGTCACCTGGTGGCAGATTTCCTCCCACACGCGCTGCAGCAGCTCGATGCGCTCCTGCAGCACACACAGGTCCTCGGCAGCGATGTAGCATGACAGCGACTCCCTCAGGACAGTCAGGTGGGCCAGATCTCCAGTCCAGCCTTCGATGGCGCCTTCCAAGTCCTGCAAAAAAAAACAAAAAACATTTTTTAAAAACAATAAGTTCGAACACAGACAGGATCCAGCGTACCTTGCAGCGCATCTGCTGCGCCTGCAGGTCGTCGTGGTGATCGGGAAGAGGCTGAGCGAGTTGTCGTTTGAAGGCCCGAAGCTTCTCCAGAGATGCGCCGATGCCTTTGTCACACCGGTCCCAGTCCTGTTATGACCCAAAGCGAGGAGGGGAACAAGTTGTCGATATTTTAACTGCATTTTCCAATGCTGCTTGGCGTTTCGTCACAGGTGAGCTGCAGTCTATCGCAGCTGACGTAAGAGTTCCCCGCCAGTGTTGTTGCACCTTCAACAAGATGGCGAGCTGCCTCCTCATTTCTTCCAGGCGTCCGCTGGCCCGCTTCCACCGCTGCTGGATGTCGGTCAGCTCGGCCTGCAGGGCCACCTCAGCCAGGCTGTCGGCCGACAGCAGCAGTTGTCTACCGGCCTCCACCGTCAGGATGTAGCTGCCCTGCTGGCGCTGCAGCACTTTCTCCTTCAGCTGGGTCGGGGACAAAACACACATTCATTTGTCAAGGTGAAGCAGATGCTTATGGAAAGAGCAAATGACAATGACATTCTTTCCTGCTGTTCGTCGCTGAAAATCTCACAAACATGTATTTGCTGTTTGTGTGCTCAGTGAATTGAGGAGCTTCATTGAGACAAAAGCCGCCAAGTTGTGGCATCTTTCAACAATTGTAGTGCAGTGTAAAACTTTTGAGGGCGTCCTTTTATTCACAGATTCAATTCACCTTGTGGAATTTAAAAAAAAAAAATTATGTTGTGTTTATGCATCTCGGATCCTGTATGCTAAGGTAGAAGCTACTTTTAGCTCAGGTCCTTTTTGAGAGTTTTTGCTACGTGTGCGCGCGCACACGCTATTTTATTGGCAGGTTAGGGACCTGGATGGCGTCCAGCATGGAGCGAGCTTGCTGCAGAGGAACGGTGGCGCCGGGCCGGAGCCCCTCGGCCGGTTGGGAGACGTCCAGAAGCCACTTGCGCAGCTTGTCCACCATCTCGCGGTAGCGCTGCCACTGGCGCAGCAGGCCGTCGATGATGCCTCGCCTCTGCTGGGCGCGCCGCACCACGCCCTGCCACTGGTTGCTCAGCAGGGCCAACTTTAGATTAAACTCCTTCCTACAAGGTCCAACAAAGTACAGCGGTGGACAGACGGGCCGCACCGTTTTGTAGATGAAGTCAATAAATAAAAATGTGTGTCAAGATGTTTTCTTTTGATCAATAAAATAACAACGGCTTCACTTTTTGGAACATTATTTAACTCATCCATTATGCTTGAGATTAGATGTGGGCAAACTTTTGTGCCAAAGTACAATGGACTCAAGGGCTGTCAAGTGGTACCTGTCGTCCACTTGACCCTGTTCCAGCATCCTTTGCCCGTCGCTGATGATGGAGTGGAGAATCTGCTGGCGACTGAACATCTCGGCCTGGAACAACTGCAAGACAACAAAGCGTCGATGAGTAAACAAATCGGCAATGCTCTGTAGCGAGTCGGACAAAGCCCCCCCCCCCCCCCCCCCCGCCAAACCTCGTGGGCCTTCTGCTGCTCCATCAAACTTTGGTAGTTTCCGGAGATTTCCACGGCCAGATTGTGCTCCGTTTGGACCAAAAACTCCATCCATGTCTCACATTTTTCCAAGAAGGTCTGCTGCTGAAGCAGGAAGGACTGCAGCTTGCTGCAGCAAAGGAAGTCCACAAACTTTCAGCATCCCTTTTACTCCTTTGATCCCATATGAGGCGAGACGTTCGGAAACGACATGAATGCAGCGCGACTCGCAGATTAAGAAACATTCGGGTCGGACTGGTGTTGGTTATTTCGTAGACAGGTGCAGGCTGGCAGATCTGAGAGCGGGCAGGCTGCAGCGCTGTGGGAGTGTGCTCTCAATGCCTTGAAATGTGGCATCTACTGAAAGCAACTGAGAAAGTAACTTAAAAGTTACCTTGAAAATCAAGTAATCAGGAAAGTAACAGTTACTTTTTCAAGGTAACCGTGGCAAAACTGGTCTGCAGCAATATGGAAAATGATCACTGTGGACCTCCAAGGCCCCGATCGAATGAATTCATACCTAAATCTCTCGGTCGTCTGGGCCGACGCCGCCGACCAGCTCCTGTTCAGGTTCTGCATGCGTTTGATCTCGGAATCGTTGAGCGGGAGCCGGTAACCCAGTTCGTTGAGACGCTCCAATTCCGGCGCCATGCAGCTGAACTTCATCATCAGTCGCTGTCGAGAGACGGCGCTTTATGAGCGCACGTGCACACGGCGCGTTCCAAACATGACGCAAACCTTCAGCTCCTGCATGCGCTCTTGGATGAGGGTCAGGTCGGTGGAGCCGTTGGGATCGTGCACCCTCAGCGCTTCCTCGGCTTCCACCACCCAGCTGGCCAAAGCGTCCAGCTGCTGGTTAAAGATCTCATAGTCGTGGACGCCGGTCTGGAACGGGGAAGAGACAATCGCTGTGGATGTCGGCTGGTCTTGTCATGTGCTCACAGGAGTACTTCAATGATGATCTGCTACTTGACGCAAACTTGGCGGACCTGCAGTGTGACAAGTTGCTTGTTGAGCGCCTGCTCCACCGCCGCTAGCCGCTGAGAAAGCGCCAGGTGGTCCGACTGAACGACCGAGGCGGCCGGCGTGTCCACCTGCTGCTTCAGCTGATCTCCAAGCTCGCGGAGCACCTGCAGGGAGGCCTGCACCGGCACGTGGGAGCGCAGGACCTCCTGCCACAAAAAACCCGGGGGAGATTTCAGTTAAAGCGTGTGCAAGAGGTAACTGTATTGATTTTTGGAAATGTATCACCGCCCCCTAGTGGGTTGTTGACTGCAAAACCAAGTGTCGCACTCACGCCGCAGCGTTGAATCCAGGCGGACACGTGGTCGTCGGCAATGTCCTCGCCGCACGGCGTCTCGAGGAGCTGCTCAGCTTTCTCCTCCTGGAGCGAAACGTTGGCGCAGGTCTGCTGGTGAAGTTCCTTGTAGCCTTGCCACAGTTGCTGGAGAGCTTTGCTGCTCCTCAGACGCTCAGATATCTCCTCCAGGAGGCCGGACCACCTTCGGGCACACGGAGCCTGTTCAGGACTGCGGCGAGTTCTGGCCCTTATCTAATAAGTGCAAAGCCCGTGTCCAATGAGTCTAAAGAGGGTTCTCATCAGCGCCGCAGAAAAGCACTCTCCGAACTTTCAGAGATGGTTTTGCTGCTTGCCCACTGGGACAGGTTTTTTTTTTTTCTCGGGTTTCGAAAAGCAATTCTGAGTTTTTGAGTTTCTGCAGTTCGACTCCAAATCATATTCGACACCTTGCGTTGGCCTCCTTGAGGGCGTGATTGAGGGAATCCGACACCGATGGGTGGCACTCTTTCAGCAGTTGGTGGGTCACGGCAGCAAACCTCCTCAGACTGCTCTCCTGCTTCTCCAGCTCCTCGCGCAAACCCTGCACAGGCGGCGCACAGGTGAACGGATCCGCTCCGAGCGGTCGAGGATGGAAAAATGCGCATTGTACCTGCAGACTTTGCACTTGCTGCTGAACGGCCTCCAAGGAACCGGTCAGGAGGCGGAAGCGTGACACGGAATAGCGCCCCTCCATCAAGTAGCCGTTAATCTCTTCTGATGCACGTTTGTAAAGACTCCACTGATCCAACACCGACGTCAGGCTGATCTTCAGCTGAGCAATCTGGACATATTTATATCATGTTCCAGACGGTTTAGGAGATCAAATAATCGTGACAACACCAATGGATGAAACATACAAGGTGGTCCAGGTTGCCCCAAGTGTGGTTGACGCTCTGGAGCGTCTCCATGACGATAGCGCAGGCCTCGTCTGTTTTGTTCTGAACAAGGGCACAGCCTTGCTCCTCAACCCGCTCCAGTTCTTTTTCTTTGTCTCTCACCAGCTCTTCCATTTCCTGAAAGATTGATTTGGAGTGTGAACAGAGAAACAGCTCTTCAAGGAGGTTTGAATCCCGAGACATGAGGTGTAAGCGCTACCTGGCAGTCCTTGAGCGCACTCTGTACTGACATCAGGTCCTCGATCCTGTGTTTCCTCTTCAGCCGCTCTTCTTGAGTCCCCATCCAAGACTTGAGGGCCTGAATGCTGCTCTCGTAGTCCAGCCACATCTGCACCAGACTCTCCAGGAACTGGATCTGCAAAATAAACCATCCAACTTCTTTTTTTTTTTTTTCCTGCCCCCCACCCCGCCAAGTGGAAGATCACTTTCATGTTCCGCTCCCTCACCCGCTCGTTGATCCGGCCCTGGAGGATCTGCCACTGCCTGTTCATGACGCCGAGACGCTCTGCAAAGTCGGTTTTATCGCTGCGCTTGCTCTCCACGTCGTGACCGCTGAGGTGCAGCACCGACTGGTTGACAAAGTCCACAGTCAGTTGCTTGCAGCTGAAATCCACCCTGAAGCCCTGAAAGATTTAAAAACGAAAGATAAAACCACTGCAATCTTCTCCAGGTCACAAATCCTGAACAGGAAAACCACTTTGAATACAATACAGAGCGTTGGGTATGGGTCGTGAAGGGAAAAGAGCACTAATTCCTACAACAACAAACAATAAATGAATATCAGTAGAAAGCACAAAAACAGTCAAACTAAAAATCAAATCTCGTGCTGAGTTAAAAGCCAAAGAATAAAAATTTGTTTTAAGATGACTTTCAAAGACGGGCAGCGAGGGGCCTTGCCTAACGTTTGAGAGGGAACAACAATGGATAAGGCTCCGCTTTGATCTCTGTCACTGTCGTGTGGTGTTCCACAGAGTTCAATTCCGGGGCCTCTGCTGTTTTCATTGTATCTGCTCCCTTTGGGTTCCATCTTAAGGAAAATGGTATTTTCTTCCACTGCTATGCGGACCACTGTCAGATCTATGTCCCGCTGAGGTGGGTCCATGAAATGTACGCCAGGTCTATTACCTTGTATTTCTGCAAGTAGTCCTGAATCACATGTGATCCGACTGCACTCTTGAGGTTTTCTTCATCCTCCTCGATGACATTCTCCATCAGCGATATCCAGTTAAACAGCTCTGAGATGGCGTGGCGGGAGGCCAGCTTCTCCATTTGGATCTGAGCAACAAATGCACATTTTTAGATCTGGATTTTGATTTGAATATTTCATCACTATTCCCACTGAAATGAATTGTATTTTCAGAAATCCATTCCAGCCTCCCCCGAAACACCACCATTGTTTTTTAACAGTTTTCACTAAGGAGTAAGTCGAGGTTCCACTGTGGCCTGAAAGTATTTGCACGTGCGGTGCACAGCTACCTGATGGAGCTTTTCCTGCACCACCGGTATGCGTGTCAACAGTTCACTCCACTGGTTGTCAATACGGGCCAGGTCTGAGCGCAACGCCACTGTGTCCACCTTCTTCAGCCTCAGGAGTTGGTTTCCCTCAGAGACCACAGAGCTCTTCAGGCAGGACTTGCTCTCTGCTTCCTTTGAAAAATCCTGCGATAGAGCGGAATCAAGCAAAAACCCATGTGAGACGTGAAGACGGAAGCACGATGGCGATTTTGTGATCTGCGGGCTCACCAGAAAAGCAGAGAGGTGGTCTCTGACTGTTTCCAACTCCTGTGGGACGAGGACCGCTTGCGTGTTCCAGAATTCCAGACGCTCCAGGGCAGACTGTAGCCATTCGCTAAGCTCCCCGCACTGTCTCTGATAGCTGGGGGAGGGGGGATGACACTAAATATTTTTATTCTGTGCGTCCAGGGTTTTCCAACCTCATTCTCATCCTTCTCCCAGGAAGGAACGCAGTCTTCTGCGAGCAGCCACGAGGTCTCTCTCATTTAGCGTGTTTGCCTGACCCCGTGGCTGTTAGGTGTTTTGCTAAATCGTCAGTGAAGTGTGAGTTTCTCCATTCTATCTGTGGTTGACGTAGCAGAACATGACCGAGCCCGAAGTCCCTTCTCAGTTGTCAAGGACTTTTTATTTGGACTTTGAGGTTAGCTGCTTTGCTATGAACCCTTTGGTGTTGGATTGTCATTGTCATCGCTTGTTATTAAAAGTCATCTTAGACTATTCTTGCCATTCTACACCTGCCCATGCCAATAGGAAGTACAGAACACATCCCCCGTGATGATAGGGGGTTTGCTGTAGCAGGTTTGTCTTATGGTTTACTTTGTGTATAATTGATCATGCATCCCCGGAGGTACAGAGAGCCCAGTTTGAGAACCACCGTGCCGGGGTCACAGAGCGGTCTGGTGAGGTTCCTGACCTGGTCCAGTGTTTGAGGATGGCCTCCAGACGCTGCAGTTCTTTGTTGACTTTGCTGGTGTTGTCCAGCCAGTGTTCGCCCAGAACTGCTAATTGATTCTCCAGGGCAGGACAGCAGACGGACAGCAGCAGACATTTGCCTTCTCCCAGCACCTGCTGCAGTTTGTGTTGGTGTTCCGTAAGCTTTCCCTTCAGACCCTTTGGGCATGGTGGAAGAGGAACTCATGTCACGTTTTAGCAGAGGCGGTAAAAGTACTCACAGTCTGTGCTTACGTATAACAACAGTCATTTGAGTATAACGCCGGGAAAAAGAATACTCAAAGTTGAGATACTTTGAGTATTCTTACAGATACAGATTTCTACTTGGGTACAACCCACCATTGCGTAGCTGAGATAGGGAGCAGGCAGACTGTGTTTCTGTCAATCTATTTTCGATGTACTGTACCTGATACAGTGAAATCCGCTCCATCAGTTTTTCTTCCGTCTCTTCTACTAATCCCACCGTGGGGATACTTTCCTCAACGGCCTCCAACTGGCCACCCATGCTTTGATAATCCTGCACCAAGCGACGCCAAGTCTGATAAATAGAATTCAGAAAAAAATGTTTGATCCAGATATGGTTCGGCAACAGGCTTTTGTGGGTGAGGTGGTAAAGTGGTCTTACCTCCAGAATGCCTTCCAGCTCCACACCTTTACTGTGCGACTGCTGCAGGACGCCCCGAGTTTGGTTCAGTGTCTCCTCCAGCACGTGTGTCTCTTTAGGAAGCATCAGAGAGCAAATCTTCCCATAGTAGGTCTCGGTCAAAATCATATGCGACTCCAGACCCTGGAAAAACTCCTACAAGACAACCACAGATTTGGATAAGAACTTTGCTTTTTTAACTCTTCAAAATGTTGATTAAAGACGGTAAAATATTCAGATAGGAGTTTGGGATTCTTTTCGGCATTTTCTCAGGAATGAGCAGGAACCCAAGGAGGATCGTGAAAGTGTGATATGCGGCTCAGAGTTTTTGTGCCTATTTTTCCCTTTTTAAAATTCTGCTGTACAGTTAAGTGTTATGAAGCTGACCTTATGTTTGTCCAGGTGACTCTGGACTTCATCAGCTGAAGCGGCGACGATCCTCTGGTCGGCAGCCATCTTGCCCTTGGCCGTGTCCACCAGGTCGGCGAGGTCCTGCAGGGCGCGCTCATATTGCAGTTTCAGCGCCACGTTCTGGTTCAGCCCGCTGCGCCGAGAGCCCACGGCCATCGCGAGCTCCTCGTAGGCATCCTGACAAGCAACAGCAGCTATATAACCGGACTTTCATTTGCCAACCCACCCCTTCTATCCAACCTGAAGCTTCAGTATTTTGTCTGTTGATATCTGATCCGCTTGGAGCGCCGCTCCTCTGCTTTTCAATTCCGCAATCTTCTTTTCAAATTCTTTGAGGTTGTCCTCTGTGCTGGCAATGACCTGCATAAAAATGAGGGATCAGTAAAAATGTGAGGAATGTAAGTGGCTATGTGGACACTACATTTTGCACTACCTGGAGCTGTTCTGAGGCTGGTCTATCCGTGGTTTCAGCTAGTACTTGCAAGACCTGGCACTTAGTCTCCATTAATGCACTCTGTAGACGCTGCAGTTCAGTCTGTGTTCAACAACAAAGCCAAACCATACGGCAGAAGAATCATCAGTGTAAAAAACACTACGGGATGTATGGCACTCTGAACAGAATTGTTTTGAGTTTGTTTTGGGAATGATACGGTGCGATGAAGAGGAGGGGCCCCGGGACGGAGCCCGGGGGCACATGTTTGGTAAATAGGGATAGCCGGGATGTGAATAACTGAAGTTGAATGAATGGATAAATACCCACCTGGTAGGCTGCGAGTTGGTGAGTTCTGGTCCTCATGTGGTCACAGCTTTGACCCAGAGCACCACCCAGAGCTCCCAGTCTCTCTTTCAGACAGTCCAGGTTGTCCTCCAGCAAGGCCCGTTCCTCTTGCCTCAAGCCAAATGACGCGGCGAGCAAGGTCTGGCTGAGTGTCACCTCGCCTGCCACGCGATGAAGATCACTCGCCAACGTCTGCAGACAAATCCAATAGCAGCTCAGATCCAGTCTAATATTGGAGCAAAGAGCAACCCTGAACCTTGAAATATCCACATTGCCAGGTGCATGAAAATGAGCGCACCTCCTGCTTTTCCAGCTGAGCCTCCACGTTGTCAGCCAGCAGCAGCGAGTCGGACAAGACCACGTTCTCCACGCCGTCCAGCCAGGAGGAGGTGGAGGACACGGCCGTGTAGAGCTGCTGCTCCATCGTGGACGCCTGCGTCTTATCGTCGCCAACGGGCTGTAAAAGGACAGCAGGAGACACAAGTTCCACTTGAAGTGATGTTATGTTTTTGGTACCAGTGGGAGAAAGTCCATTTTTTGTCCAAATAAGAAGTCTCAAGTCTTAAAGGGGCGGCCCGGTAGTCCAGTGGTTAGCACGTCGACTTCACAGTGCAGAGGTACCGGGTTCAATTCCGGCTCCGGCCTCCCTGTGTGGAGTTTGCATGTTCTCCCCGGGCCTGCGTAGGTTTTCTCCGGGTACTCCGGTTTCCTCCCACATTCCAAAAACATGCATGGCAGGCTGATTGAACGCTCTAAATTGTCCCTAGGTGTGAATGTGAGCGTGGATGGTTGTTCGTCTCTGTGTGCCCTGCGATTGGCTGGCAACCGATTCAGGGTGTCCCCCGCCTACTGCCCGAAGACAGCTGGGATAGGCTCCAGCACCCCCCGCGACCCTAATGAGGATCAAGCGGTTTGGAAAATGGATGGATGGAAGTCTTAAAGGTCATGTTTCAAGCAAGTCTGAAGTACCCTAAGTGTCCTAAGTCAAGCCATCGTCGAGTCTGACTCAACTCAAGGCGTGTGACTCAAGTCCCCGAGCTCGGACTTTTACAAAACCATGTTCAAAATTTCAACCTGAGAATTTTCCGTCGTTCGCCTGAAACTGTCATAAAGACTCTTCAGCGATGATGCGTCAGCTCGAAGTTCTTCTTTCAAAAGCGGTGCTGCGCACGGGGCACTGGAATAAACCTGGGGAAATCAAAAACCGATCAGATCCCCCCCCCGCCTTTTAAAAACAACATTTGTTTGCTTCCTCCACGACTGGATTGTACCGTTTGCTTGTGGTCCTGCTTCAGGTTCTTCTGCATCAGCTGCACTTTGGTGTTCAGCTCCAGCCGCAGGCTCTCCCACCGTTGCCTCATCTGCTGGCGCGCGGCTTGGGCCTCCCTCTCGGCGAGTGGAAACGGCTCTGAAGCACTGCCCCCGCCCCCGCAGACACGCAAACAAATCTCCAGTCACGATTGGTGATACGCAAGACAAAGCTCGAAGTTTTGGGGGCAGCTGTCGAGGGTGGTCAGTGTTAACGCTACAGTGAATTTTTTAGGGCAAAAATGAGCATTAAAATCGCTAAAAATGATCTTGTTCATGAGAAAGACGTGTGACGTCCTATAGGGATGGTTCACTGGACTCCCATTGACTGCATTAGACGTGTATTTCTTTCTAAGGGGGGGGGATTTAGAAGGTGTTCAGTACATGGTGCCGCCAGGTGACGCCTGCTGGATGAGGATCTCCTCTCCTCTGCTGGCTACCGACTGAAGCAGCTTCTTCTGCTCGGCGAGCTGCTCCTCCAATTCCTACAAGGACAAAAGGCTTTTAAAAAAATTGTTTTGTTTAATCGGACTGTGTATATGCACACCATCAGTTGAAAAATCTACCCTTTGACTCTGAAGCGTGTCCTGGTGCTGCTGGGAGCGCGTGGTCCGAGCCTGGGCCACCCAGTCCTGAACGCTGGGGCTCTGAGAGAGGCTGGAGTCTGATTCGCTGTCCTCCTGCTCTTGCATGGAGCCCTGCGCACAATATATTGTATCGTCAAGCATCGACACGTACGACCGAAATGCTTCTGTGTCCTATCGGGGAGCATCCAAAATGACTTTTTTTGTTTAATGGCAGGTCAGCGAACGTCGCTTTGGCCAAATTAATTTAACTTTGGTCATTTTGTCTCGTACAATGATTCTCAACTCAACTTTTTTAAATTTAAATATCAAGTTATTTTTCATAGGAATAGCTAAAGCAAGCCAAATTAGATCCAAAGGGACAGAGTCTGATCGACACAACCTTTTGTTGGGCCAAATGAATAACCCACAAAACAACTCCAAAAGTTTTTTTTTTTTTTTTTGCAAGCCCCCAAATTGTATTGTTAGGTGATTTATTAATTTGACCCAATTTTTGGGGTTAAATTAATAACCCAAAGAGGTTGGGTCGGTACCGTTGGGAGCCCGTGTGGGTTCCATTGTAACGCTTCTGTTTTTAGAGTGCACAAACAAAAAACAACAACAACAAAAAACCAACCCTGAGGGTCCCCGGCCAATGAATGTATCCCATTTCTAGTTACTTGAAAAGTACGATTATATGACCTGATGATCAGATGAATTCAATTTGGTGGCTGTATTTTGTATGAAAGCTCATTTTACTTTGTTGACATTTGTACATGTCACGCTCATCCTTAGTTTCTGAATGAGGCACAAACGTGGCTCGACAAACCCACCTGCATGCCGGCGTGCTTATCCTGCAGCATCTTCTGCAACTCCAGCAGGCCTCCCTTCAGCGTCCGCAGTCTCCTGGCCAGTCGCTCGGCCTCGGCCCGGGTCTCGGCGCGGCCCTGCAGCAGCAGGTTCTCGCCGTGCACGGACAGCTCGGAGAGGGCCTGCACCTTCTCCTCGATGTCCAGCAGCATGTTCTGCAGCAGCAGGAAGAGGGAGGCCAGCTCAAACATGCTGCCGCCGCCGCAAGTCCGTTTCCATTAGGGCCTCGAAGAGCTGCCTATTCCTGGCCGGGGGACGGCAAGGGCTTTCTCGCTGCCCTTTGACCCGGGCTCCTCCGCCCGGGGCTCGTCTGCCACATCGGCGCTAATCCCTCACGTCGCATTGATCGCAGGGAAAAGCCAGGCGTGGAGCGAAATGAAAAAGTGCGTCGGTTTTCTGGCTCTCAAGGACGTGCCGAGGGCTTTGCCGGCAACCCAGGCAGCGGGCTCTATCCGTGGTCAGACGACGCCTCGCGAGAGTCGCTGACATAATCTTCTTAAGAGCAGCGCTCGTGCTGCTAAGAAGGGAGCCGAGTCGGTGTCCAACCGGAGGCCTGAGCATTTTGGTTTAGCGACTCAGCGCGAGCCTCCCGCCTCCTCAAAAACGGTTGACTGGCCCGACTCACCTGACAACATGCGAGCCGCCCTTCCGTGTGCGTCTCCTGGGCCTCGAGGATGGCAGCGGCGGAACGGCGCGTCCGGGCCAACCAGCGGTCCAGCTCCTCCGCTTGGAATTGATAACGCTGTATCGCCTCATCCTGGCGTTGGCCTTCAAGCCGATCGACGACGCGTTCCTGCGGCGGCAGAATTTCGGCCACACTTATGTCTGGACTTTGTCGTCATTGTGTATTGCTTCAGTGTTTTTTTTTTTTTTTTTCGACCTTCAAATATAGTCATTGCCCGCCCTCCCAGTGAACATGGATTTTGACAGCTCCTTTCCTTAACCTTTGTGGGAAAAGGTCATCGGAGTTTACGGAGCAAGCCTTCAGATCTTTTACGGCCTGGCTGCTTCTCAACAGCGTACCTCCAACAGCTGCCGCTTCCCCAAAGCCTTCATGTGGATGGTGGCCAACCTCTCGGCGAGGACGGCCAGGGAGGACTGCATGGCCAGCCGGTCGGCCGTGTCCGAGTCGGCGGCCGAAGCGGAGGCCGCGCTCAGGTCTTCGGTGAAGCTCGTCTGGAGTCGGTCGATGTCCTCCTGCACGCTCTGAATCTCTTGGATCACAGCCTGCGCAGACAGCAAAGCAGAATAGAAGAGATGGAACTTGCAAATGGGAATGCTAACAGTGGAATTCCGCCATGAAAAATACAAAAACAAATTAAAACAAACAAATAAATAAAACACAAATAAAAGTATTAAAAAATAGTAATAACAAATTCTGAAGTACATTCCTGCGTAGAATCAGAAATTATTCTAAATTAGGTTTCGTTTTTGACTCACCCAAAAAAAGTCTAGAATACGGCATTTAAAAAAAAAAGAAAAAACCATTCATATGGTCTTTTATATCTTCTGCCATCCAAAGTAATTGCCAAATACTTTCTGTAGTTGCATAAATAAAAAGGATCTCATATTTTTGTAGTCCATTTGAATTGCCATTTAGTTCCATAAATATTACATTACATTAAATAAATAAATATGAAGATCAAATCATCTATTGTATGATAAGCTACGATTTAAAAAAAGTCTCCCCTCTCTCACGACGTGTCGTTGAGTAAATAATTACATAAACACATTCGGTTATATTGAACACAACTAAATACATTTGTGTAATTTATGTCACTTCCAAATCCTTTCTACAGTTGAGGCAATAACTGGCAACAAAAATAATTTTTTGCACCAATATTTAAATAACCTAAAATATCAAGTGGATCTCCCACTATTATTTCATCATCATTTTAGAGGATCGGCAGCATGTCCTGCAGCGTCGTGGCTCATCTCGGCGTTCTAACGAAGTACTCCAGCGGTAACCAATTGGATCCCCAAATGAGGGTTGTGAAGCGCTGACCTGGTGTGTTGTCATGTGACTATCTGGACTCGTGTCGGCCTCCAGGGGCTCGCTCAGCTTGGCCTCCAGGGCCTCCATCTTGGATGAGATGGACTGCAGCGAGGCCTGATAATGCTGCTGCTTCTCCAGAGCTTCGTACAGACTTCTCTGCTTCTCGCTGATCTGTCCACAGGCGGACACACACCCCGGCGCGCGCACGCACACACACACACACAGTTGATGTGAAAGTGACTGGAAAATACCAGACGCTCTATAAGTGTACCGACCACGTTTTTTAATGTCTCCCATGAGCGCTGCAGGTCATCCAGGTTGGCCACAGACTCAAACGTCGGGTCGTAGAGTTCTTGGACCGGAGCTCTTTTCAGGGCTCCCCTTCCAGCCTGGGAGAAGGCAATCGTCTTACTTTGAGCAACAAAATTATTTGTTTTAACTTTCAATCTAAAATGACTGGCTCCCTGTCTTTTGGAGCGTTGAGACTTTTTTGTAGCTCTACTCATGAGAGACATGCCTAGTAAACTCCATGTTCTTTGTGGAAACCACCCTTTGGGGCTGAAGTTTTTCTTTTTAAACCGAAGGCGCGACTGAGCCACAATGGTCACTTAAACTAAAATGCAGACTAATGATATCTTTTCAGACATGGCTTCGAGATACTTTTTTGTGGGTCTACTCATGATCGACATTCCCACCAAATTCCTGTAAAACTGGCTTTGGGGCCTGCATTTCTGAAAGAAGCTACTGAGTTGCAACGGCCGCTTTAAACCGCTTTGGCCAGTGTCTCTTTTTGAGACTTTTTTTTGTTCCTACCAAATTTCAATTAGCTTGGTAAAGGTTGTGCATTTGCAGAGTAAAATACCTTAGCCGTGGCAACATCGCTGTGGGCGAGCGGCGAGGGTGAGCGACACGTGGGAGGAGAGGACACAGAGCTGATGGTGCCCTCCTCGCCCGACTCCTCGGTGACGGGAGACAGGAGTGTGTGGCAGCGGCCCGCCGTCATCTGACCATACGGAAGGCATGTATGATTTACAAAAAATTCTAAAGCACTGTACCCGGGTTATAATAGTTTGGGATTGTTCAGGAGAGTGAGATTTTCTTTGAGTTTGACTTTTGTTGTAGTTTCAGTTAGGTTGTTTTCGTTTGTTGATATTTTTCAGAAATACCTCATTGTAGTAGAGGTCTTATGAATTATAGTGTTAATTTTATCTAATCATTTATTTATTTGCGATTAGCAGGAGTATTTGCCGAGGCTCATTGGGTATTGTGTAAGAAAGTATGGTTGACTGCAGTTCTCCGACAATGGTTTGACTTTCCTTCTTCCGTATGGATGCGCAGCAAGACAAGAGAAAATGACCCCCGAAAACTTGGTACTTGATGCAGGGGTACTTGGTCGACTAATATCACTATGTTTACTTTAAGCTATTCATGTTGACAGGTGGGGTCCCTCAAGGGTCTGAAATAGGCCTTAAATTATTCATGTTGCTATTATTCATGTCTCCATATTCGCTCTTTTCATGGAAATGCCATAACCAAAATATGAGGCACAGGTATAGGTTTGATGGAGTGCAGTCGTAGACCGGCATGAACTCCATCCACAATGACCAAATATGATCGATATAACACTATTAGGATTCATTAGCATTGGATTATTTCTACTTTACAGTCACAGCCATTCTCTCCTCCTCCATCTCGGGCAACCCCCCTTCCACGTCGCCGACTGTCAGCAGCAGAGTGGCGTGCTTGGCCTTCACCGCCAACATTTTGCACTTGGAGTTAAGCGAGGCGATCTGCTCCTGGTAGCCTTTAATCTTTTGGGCCAGCTCCTAAGAAGAGAAGCATGAGAAGGAGAGGCTGTTGGTTGTTGGTTTCAGCCCAGACCTGTTTGGATAGTTGGGGTCCAATTACTTCGTGGTGAAGGATCTGCGCCTGCAGCTCCTGGACGCTGCTGGTGGTGATGGGACGGTCCTGGATGACGCGGTGCGCTTCCTCGATCAAACCCTGCAGCTCCCTCACTTCCTGTTCGTACTGCTCGTACTGCACCACTGCCTCCTGGAACGTTTTTTTTTCTTGGTTGGTGGTCACCTCAGCCTAATCTCTGATAGCATGTCAACTGTGATTATCTGACACCGTTGCACGAGTTGGATGGGTTTTTTTTAAACTGCAATGGTGGTATTTGGTCGAGTTTCCGGTATTCTTTGCCTCTATTACAAATTCTTTATCTTGTGAACATTATGTATCATAACAACAAAACGCAGGGGCCATTTTGTACATGCGATATGATGAGTTGACTCTTGTATACATTTGCTATGTACATTTTACAGTCAGACCCTGAGATAACGACGTGGTCCGCAAAAAAAAAATAAAAGAAAGAAATCACGGCCTCATAGCTTCACGGGACAAAAGTGAGCAACAGAAACATTTACATCTCACTCTTGTTTTTTTTTGTTTGTTTTGTTTTGTTTTTTTAAAAAATACGCTTAGACAAGAGTTGTCATGTACTTTTTCTTGGTTATTTCCTTCTGATTCTTCAGAGTGGATCTGTTTGAATATTGCTGTGGAGGCACTTTCTCAACCTGTAGGATGTTGCACTGCTGGATGGCCACATGCTGCAGTTGACTGGCGTCTTGCTGCAGACGTAGCGCCGTGCGACAAATGGCCAGGGTGGGCATCACCTCTTCGGGCACCCGCAGAGCGCTCTGGCACAGCTGCACTGCCTGCACCTGCTGCTTCAAACTCTCCATGTCCGCCATCAAACGCTGACGAAAAACCCCCCCCAAGTGTGTGTTGTCCAGCAAAAATGAATTTCATCCATTTTGGAACGTGACACTAGCTTGAAGAACAAGCAGAAAAAAATGTCGCATTTCTTTCCACGTCTCTTCGGGTGGTTACCTGTCTCTGCAGCAGCTGTTCTTTGAGGCTCTGACGTGCCAGCTCAGGGGACGTTAGCGTGGACTGCACCTGCTCCACAGCCACGTGTAACACCTTCACCTCGCATTCCAGCGCGTCCATACTCTGAGAGAATTGGGAAATCGATGATTTGGACTGGATTAGGGCTGGGCCATGAATTGATTTCATCGACCGATTCAATTGTAGCGACTAATCCATGTTTAGTGAATTTGTTTGACTAGGAGTCAGAGAATCAGTCAAGAGGCGAGCAGCAGAATTTTGGACCAACTGGAGAAGCTTCATGGAGGATTAGCTGACTCCAAAGTCAAGTGAATTACAGTAATCTAGCCGGGATGTGACCAAGGCACGAATGACTGTTTCAAAGTGCTCTTGATAAAGGAGACGCTTGACTTGAGCCAGCTGCCTAAGATGAAAGGAGCAGGATTTGCAAAGGAAGAGGAGAGAGTGAGCCCTTGCGCACCTTCTCTGCGTCCTCCAAGCTCTGCAGCCGCATCTTGATGCTCTGCTGGAGCTCCTCGGTGTGCCGGCTGAGCTCGCACACCTGCTGGCTCATGGACTCCACGTGCAGGACCTCGGACAGGAGTTCCACTTTCTCCGCCATGGACTCCAGGTCTCCGTGGAGCTCGCGGGACTCTCGCAGGACAGCCTGGCGAGGAGACCCAAATCAGCGTTTGTGAGTGAAGGACCAGAATCCCGCCGGAATCAGGTCGGGCCGAACGAGACCATTGAATTGGTTCGTGTTGGGTTGGATACAGAGCAGAAGTTGAGGAAAGACCATCCAAAAATTGCGTTGTCCGGCGGTGCACGGGGAAACTTTTGAGCCCAAGATTTTGAAATGAACAGATCGACCAAGTCATTTGTAAATGAGATTTCAAAAAAAAATTTCATATAAAATTTTTAAAACTTTGTCTGCCTGTCACCCACCTGATGCATGCGTATCTGTTCCTGGAGGTGAACCGACGAGTTCCAGATGACGTTGGCCCTCACCAGGCTCTGGGCTTTCTCCGACCACCTCACGATGAAGTCCAGCATCTCGTGGTATTCGTCTAAATAGCAAACGGCCTGGACGGCAAACAAAATGGTGAGCAACTAACAGAAATCCACATCTGACGAACCCTTACGCCGTCGTAAGCTTTTGAGTCCAAGTTCCAAGGCCGCAGCCATGCTCAGAATTTGCGAACCATTTCAAAATGTATTGACGGTTGCACACGAACTGGATGATTAATTCCGAATCAATGTTTGAGAGGAAAGGCAAAGTGTATTTTGCACGTTTCTGCTGAGGCTTGTACAGACGCGGTCCGAGTTCAAAACCTTTTTGAGCCAGTTGTTGCGACAGTCGGCGAGTCGGGTGGTGTGATGGTGCATCTCTGAAAGCTTCCCGATGGCGTCGCTGAGCTGCTTGGCCAGCAGAGGGTTACGGCGGCCGAACTCCTGCACGGCCATGTCCAGCTCGGAGAGAGAACGACCACAGCAGTCCAAGTCCTCTGCGAGACTCTGGAACCATTAAAAAAAAAAAAAACAGACTGTTTGGAGAGAAATCTTCCAGCCAACCCTCACTTATTGCGGGGGACCGCTTCCAGACCCACCAGCACTCGATAAATCGGTTATCTACCTTGACCTCTTCTTTTGCTTGGTCAACCTCTGGAGATTTGTCCTTGAATTTGGCGGAGATGGCTTTGAGTTTCTCCGAGACCTCGTGGATTCTGGAACTAAACTCCTCTTTGATTTCTCTGGTTTTCTGGATTTCTCTCTCTTTGGAAAGAACCTAAAAGGCACCGAGGTAACGCATGAAAAATACGACACAGAGTGCAGCATTGAGTTTGACAAAAATAGTATCGCACCTGATCCTCAATAGCCCCCAAAGCCAGCGAGACCTCGGCCAACTGCATGGAGATTTCAGAAGGCAGGATGGTGTAGAGATCCAGGTACTTGCTCTGTTGCTGCTCGGCTAATTTGTCCAAGTTTTGCCGATAGGTGATCACGTCTCCATGGACCACCTGCAAGCGTCAAATCAATGAGATTACGTCATATTCACCAGAGGTGCAGATTAATAAATGCGTTAATGTGTGCAGATTGCTATGGATATATTTGCCGGCAGACATTGCTCTGACCAATGAATCAGAGGACGAAAAATGCTCACGTCATCGTGGGCCAGCCAGCTGGTCCTGCGAGGCAAATTTGAAATCTGATTGGTTAAAGAAACGGTCCCTTTGGTGATGTAGCTTCGGGTTAATGGGTCAGCACAACTGATTCGGAATGCTTTGGGACAATTAAATTGACTTAGTAACACTGCCCCCCCCCCCCCCCCAGCACAGTTTTTTTCCACTGAAATGAATGGACATAGAATTAATCCATTCCCGAACCAAGTCACCTTATTGTGCAGTCATTCGTTTGTCTTCGTGAACCAAAATATAATGTGGGTGAAATCGGTGAAATTAATCTTCCTCGTCATCATTCTCTTTCGTTATCTGAGTTCAGGTCATGGGGGCAGCAGCCTCGATTTTTTTTACTCCCTCTGGCCACCTTGGCCAGCTCTTCGATCCCGACGCTGTCCCAAGCCAGCTGAAGGACATAGTCTCCCACAGCGCATCTTGGGTCATTCTCGGGGTCTCCACCCAGTGGGACACTTCACCATATATTCTTAACTGCATCAAATTTACACTTTTGTAAGTCCACTTTCCTTCGTACCTCCAGTTCCTGAAGCAGAGAGTCAATGTCGGGCGTGGGGTTGAAAAGAAGCTCCCTCGTCTCCTGAATCCAGGCTTTCATCACGCTGAGTTCTCGCTCCACTTCCTCTCTGTCCTTCAGTTCCTGAGTGGCCTGAGATCGCTTGGTCCTGGACTGCGTCAGGAGGCTAGACACAAAAAGAAAATAAAGCACACAGCAAAGCTGATTTGGCAAGCGAAGTGCACTCGAGACGACATACACCAGGTCAGGCGTTCACGCCTGTGGACAAGAAACTAAAAATAAAAGTCAAAATGGAGTTTGTGGCGTTAGTACCTGTCCATGTGGTCCTGCACAGCCCTGATCTCCTTCAGGCTGGGGAGCTCTTCCTGCTCACTAGTGGGCGAGGGCACCTCCACGTCGTGCAGCAGGCTGAGGGCGTATTGGCGCAGCAGAGTCAGAGACGACAGCTCTCTCTCCAAGTCTTGGCTCAGGACGTCGTGTTGCTCCAGCAGAGACTGCAGGGTGGCCTTGGAGGCCTTCTCCACCGCGCTGTCCGGCACTCGACCCCGGAGCTCGTCCGCCACCGTTCGCACCTTTGTCATCTTTGGTCACCAGACAGTTATCCGTTTCATTCAGTCCGCGTGGCTCGCTGCGCGGCTGGCTTTGGTCTCTCGCGGACTTACCTTCTCTCTGAAAGTCCTCCACTCCTGCGCCGTGTCCTCCAGAACTCGCTCCTGGCCGCGGGCCACGCTGCGGAGTCTGGTCCAGCGCTGCCACACGGTGGTCATGGAACGACTGATGGTGGCCTTGCTAGCGTCGCTGCCCACTTGCTCCAGCTGAGCCGCTTGCTCCTCGAGACCGCTCAGCTTCTCTTGGAAGCCGTTGACAAGTGAGACCAAGGACTAAAAACACAAAACAGACAAGAAGGTCGCGGCAGGAATGTCCCGCGAGTCCTGGTTGTGTCCGACAACGATTTGCCATGTTCGCTCCTCTACATTCCGTTTTGAGCTTTCCTACCCGGTGACTGTGCAACTTGTCCTCGGCCTCTTGACTGGTTGCTGCCTTTGCGGTGGAAAATTGAGTGAGCTTCTTTTCAGCTTCGTTCATCATCTCAATTACGGTCTGCCGCGTCTCCTGGTACGACTTCCACTGAGCCCCGCAACTGAGAAGAGACATTCATCAGGCACCGTCTAATGCGGGGTTTTCAAACTTTTTGGATCCAGGAACTCCTCACATGGAAGGATTTTTCCAAGCATCCCCTCATAATCATAACGCCATGAAACAAAACGACCTTATGTCCCGTTCATTTATGAATATAAAAATAGGACTTTAACCCTGTAATTACAGACCGACTTTAAACTGACCTGATTCATGCACAGACACCAAATTTATGTGATGAGACATAATAATCATCTCTGAGCTTTTCATTGGCCCGAAGCTCAGACACAGGGTAGTCATTGGTGTTTGTTTTATTGACATATCAGTTTTATATGTGGAGATGCATTTTTCTAAAATGATACCCACAATATAATTAGTCACAAATGATTTTGCGGTCAGTCAAGCAACACCACGTAGACCCCGAGGCATCCCTGGACCCCAGTTTGAGAACCACTGGTCTCAAGAGACAATTGCTGTATGGACGATATTGCTTCCACTTACCTGTGAAGAACAGCCTGATGACACTGGATCTGATCCCGGACCTCCAGGCCCCTCTGCTTGGCTGAATCCACGCTTACTCGCAGCTGTCCTTTGGCTACGGGGTTGACCAGGTCCTCCAGCTGGGGCACAAGGCTCTCCAACTCTTCCAGGTGGATGAGGAACTCCTGCTCAGTGGCCACGATGCCGTCCTGCAGTCTCAGACACTCCTCGTAGTTCTCCACGTCCACGCCCAAGCCGGCCTGTTGCAGGAAGGATACGGCGTCCTCCAGCCATTCGCAGGCCGCCTGCATCCTGAAGTGATACTTCTGGCACAAGAGCAGGGCCTGCTCCAAGGTCACCTTCACAACAAAGCCAATACAAAAGGCATGTTTAGAACCCACTAAGGTTTTACACATGATAAAAGGGTTGTCCCTATCCCCTAAACCCGACTACTCAAACCTTAAAACTAAACACCAACCCTAAACCCGAATTGAACCCCAACCCTAAATGCTCATTCATGGGAGACATATAAAATGAAGTTGGACCTGTTTGGAACTCAGCTGTTTCTGAACATCTGCTTGCAGCTTTGCCATTTCTCCAAGACTAGCGTCCATGCGGGTGGGCGGCAGTTCATTGGCGCTGGTGTACTTATGCTTCTCCCTGCTACTCAGAGCCGCCACAATCCTCAGTCGGGACTGAACTTCTTCCTGCATGATTTGTTGCTTCCTGATCTCTTCTTGCACCTTCTCCACCCGCATGTCTACGGTGACGGCAGAACCCATCTCGTCCCGGACCTGCTGCAGCCAGTCCAGCGTCCTTTGCATCTCAGTCTCAAAGTCTTTACTCTGAACGAAACGGTTCTCGCACTCCTCGATCAGGTCGCCGACCGCGGCCTGCAAGGATCGCAGCTCCTCCTGCCACAGGACCACTTGCTCCTTGGAGGCGTTGTGGACCGTTTGGTCCAAGCGTGGAGGACGAGTGCCCATCTGCTCCATGAGCCTGGACAGGTGCGAGTTGGCACTCTGGAGGCTCCCAGCGAGAGCGTGATAGTTCTTTAGTCTCTCCTCCGCAGACTGAGTCTCAGCATTGACCTTCACCAGCTGCTCCTTGGTTGCCTTTAATTCGGAGTCAACTTGCATGGCCATTGCCTTCTGGTCCTCGAACGACTCCAAAGTTTCATCCAGATGCTCCACTTTCTGTTCCACCAGCCTCTTCAGGCCGTTGTAAAGGCCGGTGAGCTGGGTCATTTCCTCGGGGCGCCACGGTTGTCCGGTGCTCCGGAATCCTTCCTTCTTCTGGTTGAGCTCGCTAACAGCAAGACCCAGGTTGCTCAGATCGGCTTGGATGGCTTTGTAATCGCCCTGCAGACTGACCACCTCCTCGGTTTGCAAGCCCACCGGCCACGTGCCCAGATGGTTGAACTGCTCCTCAAGCTCCTCCAGCGCTCTCTGCGTGACATCTATGAAAGAGGTGTACTCATTCCTTGTGAAAATAGCCTGTTGGATTTTCTCCTGTTTCTCTTTGGCTAACGCTAATATGTTGTTGTATTGCTGTGGGAGGCTATTGAGTTTCTCATCCAAGTAGCAGTGGTCCACTTCATTGAGGGTGGGCAAAATCTCCTGGCCTGCTCTTTGCACAATTAGGAGAAGGTTCTCGTATTCCGCTGCCTGCTCGACTACCTGCTGGTATTTGAACAGCTGCGCCTCTAATTCAGCGTCGCCAACCATGAGATTGATTTCAGGGAATGTGATGATGTCAGCTTGTTTTATCCACTGGCATATTTTCTCCAGGTCATTCTTGAAGTACTTTCTGGAGACAAAGACCTTCTCCAGTTCCTGAAGTTTCTGGCCACACCTGTGTAGAGTTTTATCGAAGATGTTTTGCAGCTCCTGGAGCTTTGTGAGAATCTCATTCCTCTCTTCCTCGTTGGCATCCCTCATCAAGTCCCTCCCCTGAGACCACAAGGATGTCAGCTCACTCTGGTAAGCTTTCAAACTGCTTTGGACGTTCCGACAGGTACGGACCTGCTTGGCGAGGTCCTCGGGTAACAAGGCGATGTACTCTTCGGCCTGGGCCTTTTTCTCATTTTGCTGGACCCAGGAAATGGACTGGTTGACGGCCATAAGGAAGTGAGTCCTCTCGGTGAAAGCCTTGCTCAGGTGTTTCCTGCGCTGCACCACTTTGACGCTCAGGGACTCAACCTCCGACTGGGTGTCGGAAATCAGCCGCTGCAGACATTGACGTTCACAGAGACCCAGACGGGCCAAAACCCTGTCGGAGTCGGCCATGGCTTGGGCCAGCAGGAGCTGCTTGGCCTCCAACTCGCTGCAAATGCTCAGATGGTCGAAGAGGAAACTCTGAGCCAACTCCGGAGGAGGACTCATTTTCATGGCCTCGGACAAGGCGGGCTGTTGTTCCTCGGCCCAATTTCGGGCCTCCCTCAGACGAGCCTCCACCTGGCCCATTTCCTCTAATGTCACCACAGAGTCCTGGATTTTCCTCTCAATGAGGTTTTGCATCTGGGACCATCGTTGTTCAAAGTGGCTGATCTGCTCTTTCACCAGTTCCTTGTCGTCCAGGTTTAAGCACTGGATGACTTTTTGCTTTTGGTCCTTGAGTTCCTCGAGTGTCCCCTTTTGCTCTCCCAAGTCTGCTGCCAGTTTGCGTAACGCCTCCAAATGCTGAGAGGAGCTTTCGGCATCAGTTCTGCATTAAAAAAGAAAGAATCGGTATGATGGGTACATTTGAGAGGCCAAGATATCTCTGCACAAATGCATGGCACACCATAGAAGAGCAGCTTCTTCGGATCCAGAATCAACAATTCATTTGTTTTTCAAAAACAAGTCACGTTCAACTTCAGGACAACAATGTCCAAATTCTGGACAGGGAGGCTGTTGAAAGCGGTAAAACTGAATGCATCCATGCCCTTTACAAAAAAATGGAGGTTCATGCCTTCACTGCCTCTTCCCCAATGATTGGCTCATTTGATGGGAAAAAAATCTAATCAAATAAAAGCGAAGCGCAGCTCATAGTCTGGCTAGCAGATAACGTCCATCCATCCATTTTTAACACGAGTTATCCTGAACAGGGTCGCCGTAAGATTGAGTTTGACACTGCTGATTGTATGCTAATTACGCATACCTGGCCAGGTTGTCCCACTCTCTGGACACCCGCTCGAAGAGTGCCTCTACTGTAGAAATGCAGTCGTGGTACTCTTTGGACCTCTGCAGATCCTCCTGTCTCTGGACCTGCAGCCTGCTGGCCTGGTGGCAAAGTTCGAGCCAGGAATGACTCAGGCGGTCCAGCTCTGCGTGCTCTGCAGAGTCTTGGCCCGGAGACAGTCTGCTCACTCTCTCTGTCATCTTGGTCAGGATATTTTGCTTGGACTGGAGCTGCTGGCTGCATTCCTGCGTATTGTGAAGAGGTCAAGTGCATGGTCTGAAAGGGCTGGAACATATCAACGGCATTTCCATTCATTTCAAGAAGGAAAGTTGCTTTGACGTACAAGTAATTGACATGATGCGCATGGTCATGGAATGAATTCGACTTGAAAGTTAACACCGTGCACCGTTTGAGATCAGTTGCAATGAATGTCATTGGGGAAAGTACTGAAGTCTAAAACTGGAAAACGAAAGCTACCTTGGCTTGAGACAACATGTTTTGGGCTATTTTGGTTTCCAACTCTGCAGGTCTTCTAGACAGACTGAGGAGTTGCTGCTCCATATCTTGGAACAGGCTGGTCAGATCTTGCTTCTGCTCCTTAATCTCCCGCCAGCCCTCCGAGAGCTCCTGAGCACTTGACATCCTTTCTTCAATCTACAATTTAAAAAAAAAAGAACACTAGTAATGAACATGATGCAAGATGGTGACTAAGCAACACCTTTTTTGCTTTACAAATTAAAAAAACAAATAAAAAATTATGTAGTCTTGCTATGTTGTGGATTCCCCAGGATGAATGGAGGTTGACTGTTCTTACAGTAATTTTGACCCTCTGGACCTCAGCCGCTGTCACTCTAACGGCGTCGTCGGACAGGTCACATACTGAACACACCAGGTCAAGGTAGGTGCTGGCCTGCTCCTGGAGGGCCCTGTTATGCTTCACCTTCAAACATCAAGAAACAAGCCTTGTGACCATCATACTACAGTCGACCCCTGCAGTAAACAGCTGGGAGCATCTTTTTGTGGGACCTGTTTAAGTGCTTCCTGCAGCCCGGATGGTTCCTGGTGATTTTGCCGGATTTCCTCCTCTATAGCTGTCAGCCACGACTGGCACTGCTGGAGGGTATCCTGGTGGTTGACATGTTTCTGGAGTTCTCGGTCCAGACTTTGCTGGACCTGCGAGCAGAATTATCAGGATGAAAGACTTTTTTTTCCCCCCTGAATGTTGAGGACGACCAAAAATCTACTGGGAGGCGGATGGCATGACTCACCCGTTGAGCCGTGCTGCATATGGCGGAGTAGCTATCCCTGGTACCCTGCTGGTGAGCCCGGACTTGTTGGCTGATCTTGGCTTGGACTTGGTCGGTGCAGCTTGAGAGCAGTTCTTCTCCTTTCTGCTTCAAGATGGTGAGACGTTCCTCGAAACTGGCAATGTCCTCCATAATAGCCTGGAGAAATTTACAAAACTGAAGGTTAGCTCTTAATACGGGAATCTAAATATCGTGGTGAAAATATTTCATTTGGATGTTTAGCATAATCCTAACGCCTGGTCACATGACACACCTGCAGTTGTACCAGGCATCGAAAGGAACAAGAAATTGAAGAGAACAAAGTGGTCTAATAATTTTTTTTTCCTATTCATTCGCCCATTTCCCATTGTTAGCATTAAGCTAGCAGAGGCTATGCGGTGGTTTAGCTACACAATGTGTAATTCACTCGTATGTACTAATTTATTTTATTCACAATTTGATAGTGAACTTGAACAGGGAGTGACAGCTTGTCGCCTCCTTTGGTTTACTTATATTGGATCTCGAAAAACAGTTACAGCTCAAGACACGAATGTATTTCCAAAATTCCTCATCTTAAATTCCCATGAAAATCTATTTTCCGTACAAGTGGCGTTCAATTTCCACCGCTTCCACAACCCGAGACCTCAGTAGTCACCTTGTGCCGGGCCAGTTGTTGGGTGGCCATCTCCATGCTGCTGGTCTGCATGAATTCAGACGTGACAAGCCGACTGGACATTTGCAGGAGCCATCTCTCCACTTCCTGCAGTTCACTGTTGTAATCCTCATGCTCCTTCACCCACTCCAGCAGGTTCTGGACCTGCATCTGAAATGAAACAACGTGGGTCGCAGAGTCACAAGCGCGAGAGGCGCAGCTGCGCAGTGTGACGTTATTGAGCGATGGGTACCTTGGCTAACAAGCAGAGCTCCAGAAAGTCTGCTTGCAAGCTATTCATGTTGTCACTAATGATTGGGTCCTGGACGGCGTCTAGCAGGGCTTCCCCCTTCTCCATCACACATTTCACAGCCGACTCGTGCGACTGCACCATCTGCTGGATGGTCTGCAAATAGCGCCGGGGTAGGTGAGCACGCTCATTCACACGGATGGGACATGATAGATTTGAGGAATAGTTGTTATTCCAAGTTCAAATTGATTACGTCTCGAGCGATGGAGGTGCTTTCGTCTACCTTGTACTTGGCAAGCTGGGCCTTCTTCTGATAGAGCTCGGCTTTGGGCTCCACGCCGGATGCCAACAGGCCCTTGGTCTCCAGCACCCACTGGGCCTGGACCTTGTATTTATCCACAAAGTCTTTGGAGAGCGAGATGCACTTCTCCAGAGCGTTCTGCTGGGCGCGCAGAGCAACCAGCAGGTCCTCCAGTCGGCCCAGCTGGCCGTCCACTTCCTCCCTCAGCTGCTCCGCTTCGGCTTCCTCTAAGAAGACGGCGGCTCGCTCCGTCTTCTCCCTGACGGTCTTCAGGTTGCTGTGTCCCTGCTCCATGTCTGCCTGAAGCGCCTGAGCGCAAACACACAATGGTCAACTGAACATCGGCGAGATGCGCCGACCGACACAATAATCAAGAAAACCTACCTCGAGCTTCTTCATCTTTCTCTCCATGGCGGAGCGATCCACCGCATCTGCACTTCCGGCCAGGGCGCGGAGGCTGTTCTGAGCCGCCAGGAGCCAGTCCGAGAACGTGCCGAAGACACATTGTGCCTCCTCGATGCAGGATACTTCCTCCTGCAGCTGCTTGATTGTCTCCTGCAACCAAAAAAAAGACAGAGTAAAGGTACAATTTGTGGCATTCCCAACATTTAAAGACCCCGCCTCTCAAGTAGATTCAGAGATTTGTTTCTAGATACACTGGAGAAGTTGAAACTGCAAAAAACAGGCAAAAACTGAGCGCTTTGTGAAAAAGAATTATTTTATTAATAAGGAAAAATCATGCTTGATAATAATATACTTCATCTCAGTGGGGTTCTGAGGTCAGCAGTTCAAAGCAAACATGGTGCATCAGTATTTAACTGTTATGATGCAAATGGTAGAAGCTACCACCAGAACTAAAGTGGGTTCAGTGCAAATGCTTTTAAATCCAGGTCAATAAGCATAGCTCCCCCCACACCCCCCCAAAAAAATATTTGCAAGATTATGTACTTGTACTGTACATTGTTTTCATAATTCGAATAAACATTTTCTTATTTCACTACCGGTATTTTGCTATTAAATGTCTTCATGATTCAGTTTTCTCTTTTATGTATTAAATTAGTTTTTCCTTCAAATGTTGTATTTTGCCTTACAATGTTGCCTTTAAATGCTGTTTTGTAACCGTGTGAAGCACATTGAGTTAACTTGTGTATGAAGTGTGCTATATAAATCAAGCTGCCATCCGTTGCCTGGCCTTTGTAGAGTTGTGGCCAACAATTCTCTGCGGCGTTTCAAATTCAGAAATCATTCATGTTACATTCACTTTAACGCCCAAAAAGTGAAGCGAACCAGTAAGTGCAGGAGCAAGGCGTGGTAGCGGGCTGTGATCTGGGTTGCTCTGGTACTGATGCGACTGCTAATACGGGTCTCATCCAGAACTTGCTGAGCCAAAACACTGAGGCCCTCCATCTCCTCTTGATAAACCAGCACTTCCTCTTGCCACGTCTGCACAAAGGAAAGGAGATGAGCGATGCCAGCCTGAAAGCCGCACAGGCTAATGGCGAACACGAGCCTTGAGCAACTGGAGCTGGGCATCTTTGGTGGCGCGGTCGGAGCGGCGGTGGCCTCGTAGTTGCGCTTTGGTCTCCATGCCCTTCAGCCAGCTGTCCAGACGCTGGAACTTCTGCTCCATTTGCCGGAGTTTGGCCAAGGCGCTGTTGAGCTGAGCCCTGGCGTCGGCCAGCCGGGCCTGGTACAGCCTCCACTCCTGCTGCCACGTCTCCACAGCTCGCTCTTCGATCTGCGGGGTACCCCAGGGAGCGACCAGCTCTCGGCTGACCAGCAGGGTGTTGAGAAGAGCCTGGCCCTCGGTGCAGTGCAGCTGCAGTTCCTGTGGTGACAAAAAAAAAAAAAGCCATTAAAAAGGGGAGATGCAGCATTGCTTACCTCCTGACAGTTTCCATATATACTCAAAAGGTTCCTTGACTAAATAAAGGATGGCAAATTCAGCTACAATGGCTGATCCTCGGGGTGCTGGAGCCTATCCCGGCTGTCTTCGGGCGGTAGGCGGGGGACACCCTGAATCGGTTGCCAGCCAATCGCAGGGCACACAAGAGACGAACAACCATCCGCGCTCACACTCACCCCGAGGGACAATTTTGAGTGTTCAATCGGCCTGTCGTGCATGTTTTTGGAATGTGGGAGGAAACCGGAGTACCCGGAGAAAACCCACGCAGGCCCGGGGAGAACATGCAAACTCCCGGAGCCAGGATCGAACTCCGCACCTCCACACTGTGAGGTCGACGCGCTAACCACTCGGACGCCGGGCCGCCCAAAGAGCATGTCATAAACATTAAAACTCTGGGAAACTGATTTCAGTTGTAAAAGTAAAAACAAACAAAAAATGTCTCCTTGAAGGCGCAGCTAGCAAAGTCCTCAAAGATGTTCCGACCTGCAGTTTTTGGAGCGTCTCCTCCAGCATATCGACGTCGCCCTCCAGCTGAGTGTACCAGCCCAGCTTCTCCTGTTCCTCTTCCAGCCAGTCCTCAAATGCTTGAAGGCCCTGTTGATACTCTTCGTGAGCTTTCACCAGCTCCTCCGCTTTGCCAACGGCCCCCTGGGGTCAAAAACAAGCGCCGGCATCAGGTATTGCTTCAAAATACAGTGAAATCTTGACAAGAGTTTAATTTCATCCGTCAACCGAGCTCGCGACTGAAACCACAGCAACCAAAAATCAATTGTATCAATCCGTAATCCGTTGCAGCCCTTCGAATTTGGGGGGGGGGGGGGGGGGGGGGCAAACATTGGTTTACCATGGCGTTGTCCTTGATGCCGTTGTAGCGCTCTTGCAGCTCCTGCAGCTCCAGTTGAGTCACGTAGTTCTCGGCGATGCTCGCGCTCTTTGCCACGATGGTGGCCAGCAGGCCGTCGTGGCCGAGCACTTCCTCGTGCAACAGCTGCAACCACAGCAAGGCTCAGTTATTAGCTGTGGAGGGGCCAAGTAAGGCTGAACAATTCAAATCAAAGTCACAATGTCGTGGAATGCAATTTTCCAAATCACTGTGGTTGCAATTTGTGAAGAAAAAATAATAATAATTCGGTCGATATTTATTTATTTAGCATATTCTAATTATTTATTTGTGGCGTCCACATGTTTACAAAGCATTGTAATATGGATTCATTTATTGCTTGTCATTGGGAAGAGGACCTTGGAAAAAAAACAAAAAACAACAGGGGCAATCGCAACATGGAGGGTGCAAAGAAAAATGCAATTCGATCAATTTTCAAAATCGTTCAGCCCGAGGAAGTTTGTTGCTATCTGGCAAGCTGACGGGTGCTTAACTAAACTTCAGACATGTAATCCAATTCGTTATAATGCTTCATCAGCCTCCATGGAGATTTACATATTGTTCAACAGTTACTCTTCATTTCAAGGAGCAACAACAACAAAATCTGTGAACATTCTGGTGAGTAAAATATATTTTGTTCATTTTTTTAAAATTATTTTTATTTTTTGTGTTTTTGTGGAGTACCTTACGCATGTAAATAAAGCGAAACAGCACCACTGGCACTGATCCCCAAAGTGACGTATCAGGTTTTTGATATTTGCAGCACGCAAAGCTCCAGAGAGAGAGCGACCGTTGTCACCTTGGCTCTGCTGAGATTAGCAGTTTTATCTCGCATCTCGGGACACAGTTTATCAGCCAGATCCAGGTTCTCCTCCATGTGCTCCAGCCAGCTCACAAACTGCCGCACGTCCTCCTGGTAACTGGTCCACTGGGACAGAGAAGCTTCCAGTTGGCTGTTGGTTCAGAGGAGAAATCAGTCATTAGAATCACTTCAGTGGAGCACTCCAATCAATACTGTACTTCTATTTGACCAGAGTGTTTTGTACACAAGCGTGTGCACTTTTGAGATCTCTGCGATGCATCAAGCGTGATTGATTCCTCACCTTTTGCACTGAATGGATGCGGAGAGCAAAGCGTCCCAGGAGTCTTTCAGCTCCTGTATTTGTTCCTGGAGCACAGCCACACCACTGCCCGAGGTGTTTCTCTGAACCGACTCCCCTCTGGTGATCAGCATCTTCAGCTGGATCTCTTTCTCTTGGCGGGCAGTCAGCAAAGCCTGGAACAATCAATCGCCACGGGGTCCCGCGATGAAAAGGCCGATTGAGCTATCCAGGGTCGGAATCGCTCTACCTCCAGCTTGATCATCCGGCTGTCCAGGACATTTTTGTCAGCCGTGGGGGCGCAGTAGGTCTGAAGCATGTGGCTCGTGTCGGCCACCCAGTTCTGCAGCTCCTTCAGCCCGTGGTTGAACAGCTGGTGCTCGGTCACGATGCGGTCGATCCGTGACGCCTTCTCCTGTTGAGCGAAAACGAATGATAAAATAAGGAAACTTTCCTCATCATCGTGATACTTAGTTCGCTCCCAAGTTTCAACGTTTTTTTTCGTATTCAGACTTTGGTATTGGAATATACATCTTTTTTTTTTTTTAATTAGCCCTGTTGCGCATGCCTCCAGCCCCCATTTATCATCACCCAGAGACAACTTGCAAGGTGTTACTGTACCTTGGTCAGGTTGGTTAAAGCAAGGAACTGAGCAGAGAGCTGCGAGACACGGTGCACAAAACCCTTGCCAGCTGCGTGTTCGTCCAACAGCCGCTGGGCCTTCTCTTTTAGCCTGCTCAGCTGGACTTGGTGGGAGGTTAGCTCCTCCAGCACAGACTGAAAGGGCACAAGCAGGTTTTGGTAGAAAGCATGCAAGAAGAAGCAAAGACAGGTATTGCCAAAGGGGGGGTTGAGGACTTAAAACGTAGCTGTAAAGGAAAGCGAGCAGCACCAATGTGAAGATTAAGGCGGCATTTTGCGGGCAGTGAGCACAAGCTGGACAGAGGCAGTGGGCCATTAGAGCTCAATAACAGCGTCACAGTTTAGCTCCAACGTTGGCTTCAAGATGACCTTCCAATGTTTCCTCCAATATTAGTTTTCCACGTCATCTTTAACGTTAGCTTCCAAAGTTATCTTCAACATTAGCCCGAATGTTAGCTTCTGAAGTGAGCTTGCAATATTATCTCTAACTTTGGCGATAAAGCCCAAAGTTTGCATTCGATATTAGCTTAACTTTAGCTTCCAACGCTGCCACCAATGTTAGGTCCCAAAGTTATTATTCGTATTAGCTTGTCAACAATAACTCCTGACATTAACGTTTAGCTTCCAATATATACCTCTATCACGAGCTCTCACTTCAGACCTAAGGAAGAACATTACCTTGCAATGTTCATGTAGCTTCCAAAGTTAGCTTCAACATTAACTTCTTATTTTAGCTCCAACGTTAGGTTCTAACGTTCGCTCCAACGTGAGCTTCAAATATTATCTGGATGGAATGCTGACCTGATGTGTACATGGTGGGTGAAGATGAGCCGAGCAATTTTCCAGCGTGCCTACCTGTAGTTTGTGGAGCTCCGTCTTCTTGGCCGGTAGATCGTGAAGCCGCGCGCTGCTCTCCTGCACGGCCATCTCGGTGGCATTCAGGCACTCCTGGAGGGGCTCAGCACTGGCCTCAAAGTCCTTCATCTGCGATACGAGGTTCTGCAACCAAAAACAACAACTCTTCCGTCAGCGGGATTCTTTTGAAAACCATGATGACCTGATTCTTGCTCACTTGTAGATTGAGCTCTCTGGTGTGAAGATTGGACATGATGTTCTTCCAGTCCTCAAGAGCATGATTGGTCTTCGTTCGAACCGACTCCACTTTGTCTTTGGCAGCGATCATGGAGAGAAGCTCACCCGTGACCACCACGCCGTTGAGTTTGGACTGACCCAGCTCTCTGTCGCTTAGAAACTCCTGAGGAGGAAGCGAGCATGAGTAGAAAAAAACAACTTGTGCACGTACACTACGGATGAAAAGTTACAGATATCGGGTGAAATTTCAGAGGTGAACCTAAATTTGGCCATCTTTAATCTTTTAAATGTTAACTTTCAATGTTGGGTTCAACATTACATTCAGCATGATCTATAAAAAAAAAAAAATTCCAACGCTAGCTTTGGACATTTGCTACAATGTCAATTTCCATTGGTTGATTCCAAAGTTAGCTTGAAATTTAGCAATTGTAGTACAGCTGTTCCTTGTCAGAATACCCAATTACCAGTTACCTGAATTTTTTGCAAGCTCGTCGAGGCCTCAGAGAGATTTTGGGGTGCGTCGAAGCATTTGGCCGTGTTGATCTTGTTGTTGACCAACCACTGCTGGAACTCCCTGCAGGCCGAGCGGAATCCCTGTTCCTGCAACTTCTCTTTGCTCTGGCACTCCCTGGCAGCTCGGAGACTCAAACTAGGAGCAACCCCCCCCCCCAAAAAAAATAGCAAATCATCCATCCATGCATTTTAAATTGTGTTTGACCTCATTAGAACTGACTTTAGGTGAGAGGTGAAGTCATCACTTGTTATATCGTGGTTCACTTTTTGTGGAATATTTGCTATATGGTGGGAATTTTGTTTAGGGGTGAGGGGACCTATCACGCATAATTTTTTTTTTTTTAATGGAAACAATGGATATTTGCTGGAAAATGTCCACCCCTTGCAACCCTTGCAAGGCAATTCCGCATTACGTATTACCTGTTGTATTCCTTAATGAGGGCAGAAACTCTGTCAGACTGGGCGGCCACATCTCTGGAGAAGCGGCACAGATCATTGAGCTGCGTCTTCAGGCTATCGCACATGGGCTCGGCTTTGACAAGCTCCTCCAATGTGTCCTGGGAACAACGAGGGTTTTATTTTCCTGTGGCTCTTATGTACGAAGTGTGGAACTGCCAGTGTGTGCAAGCGAAACATACGTTTGAACAAGCTGGTAAGTCGAGGGTCCGAAATATTTTTACTCCGCATCGGCAGTTCCACGCCTCCGTAGTTCTATGCGCCAGATATCAAACCCACCTTTGCAATCTGCCAGCTTTTCACAGCGTCCTCTCCATCACTTTTGCCCTCGGCCTGCCCCAGTCGGACACGCCAGTCGTGAAGGTGACGCCCCAAGTCCTGCATGTCCTGCTCCAGCTGCCCCGACAGACTGCTGAACTCCTGCTCGGAGGTGGTCATCTGAGAGAGGGCCGTCTCCAGACTGGCTCGGGTCTGAAGCGCCGCGCGTTCCCACTGTTCCCAGCTCGACAGCAGGGCTCCCTCCTCGCGCTCGATGGCCTCGTAGCCCCCCGAGCTGGTGTGATCTCTTGCTGCTGCCCCGCACCTCTGCGCCCGGTTGAGCCTCTCTCGGCCTCGCTGCTTGGAGTCCAGCAACTCCTGTGAAACAAACAAAAAAACAGTCCCTGACGAGCCCTGAGAACTATCTGTGTTGCCGTTTAAATATGCACAGGTTCCCACGGAAACATGCATATGTTGGCCTTTGAGGGGTCGGAGGGGAAACTCGAAACATAACAGGGGAGTTCAGTCACTAACTAAACGGACGTGACTGACGCTCACCTGGACCTTGGCCAGCTTTCTTTTAATGGACGCCGAGTCTCCCGACAGGTCAGACCAGCGCTGGAGTTCCTCCTTGGCTGAGACGAGCCAGTCGTTGAAGTCTCTGACGGTGTCCAGGTACTGCTCATGCTCAGACACGACGCTTTGCATGCACTGGATTTTACCCTTTGGGAAACAACATGTGGAACTTATCGTTAAAATCCGAATCCCACATCGAGACTACTCGCAAAAAGTGAGGCATATTTTGGGTGAGGTGGCCACTGAGCTGTAGCTAAAATAGAGAGACTGTAAGAGTCACAGAAAGGCAAGGAAGTGGACGTCAATGGAAATTTTCATGGATCAAAACACCTGTCGCGAATGTTTCCTCCTCGTTCCATTGAATTTTGCATCCAGAATTCCGCTCCAAAACCGACTGCAGCCCCAGACTTTTTGTCAGCGTATTTACGCGAGCTCGCCTTACCTTGACCACGGCTGAGATATCCGCAAATTGCGCGTTGAGCTCCGCCCGCGACTCCGGTCCAAAGTTCTGGTCGGCGGACTTTTCGTACAGCTCCACGGCCTTGTCCGTAAGACGTGACAAGGCTACAGCGTGGGCGTCCACGTCCGCCTGGATAGCCCTGAGGCGCTCCAGGAGAGCAACCTTCTCTTTGAGGCCGGGCTGCTGGGGGAGAGTCACGCCCAGCTCCTGCTCCGCCGACTCCATCCACTGCTGCAGGTGGTTCTTGTTCTCCTGGAAGCTGCTCCACTGGGCCACCGTCCACTCCAGTCGACTGTGAGCAGGAATTTGGCGGTCACTAGCGAGCGCGGTTTCTCCCGAAATGGCGCGTGATTGCCGACGAACGGCGTTTCGTTGAATGGTCGACATGTGAATTGGTAGGTCTCGATCTCAAAACGCCGGCATGAATTGTGCAAAATTTTGCAGATGTTGGCACGGGTTGGATATGTTGAAGCTGGAAAACCTTTCCATTCATTTCAATGGGACGACTTGCGCAAGTATGCAAATGAAACAAAATAGCTGCCCGCAAGAATATTCTGATGTCGGAATGCAAGTAGCGCCGATGCTATCAGCCATCATTCTGACATTTGTGCCTCACGTCACATGCCTTACCTGTGGCAGCTCATGGAAGTGATCAACATATTGGCCCAGGCGTCCTTCAGACTCTGAAGCTGCGAGCCAATGGCCTCCTGGCCTTCCATCCGGTTGTGCTTGAGGACTTGTTCCCCTTTTCCGACCGTCATGTTGAGCTTCACCTCGCCTTCACCCTTCATCAGCAGGATATCCTAGTCGAACAACGAGGCCAGCGTATGAATACTAACACATCTCGCCGTTGGTGAACTCAACGAACCTCTCCTCACTTAACTTGCTGTGAATAGTTGTTTTTTTTAGGTGCTTTTTGTGGAAGTTGAAGATGCTACAAAATAGCACCAAAAGCCCTCGACTAAGTCAGAGTTGCTCTCAACAAAGTACCATGTTGAAGTGGCACTTTAATGAGAGACAAGCTTTGTGTGTCAGGGAGGAGCCAAGTTTAGCCTGGGCTGTCGAGCGGCAGTAAGGAAAGTTTTCATTGCGTGTGCATTCACGGCTTGTGTTTTAGTCCTACTTATGCCTTCACTGCAAAAAATGTGCCGCTCACTCTGGTATGTCCGCCTTGCTCTGCCGGAGGTCAATATCAAACAGACAAACATCTATATATTGTAGTGGAGACTCGGCTCTTCTCATGGCTTCTCAGTACGACAGTAAAAGGGAATATGAGATCTACGCAGAGGATAAGGAATAGATGCCTGTATATTTTGTCTCTACGTGGGTTGTGTGTGTGAATATGTGTTGCTTGAAGAGCAACAACACAAAGGCCCGATGGATATAGATTTTTTTTTAAGGCTGATTCAGATACTTGATAGAATAAACTTAATAAAAAACACATTTTAAAAATAAAAATCAGATAGCTTGATGATAGTTTTGCATTTGTCTAACTTTAAAGGAGAGAGACAAATTGGTGGGGTTGTTTTTTTTAGTTTTTTTTGTTTAGTTTTTTTTAGGCAGGATGTTTGAATTTTCTTTTGTTTGTCTTATTGTAATTTCCCCATTGCGGGACAAATAAAGGGATATCTTATCTTATGTTGTCATGTATTCAGGTACACCAAAAAAAAATGCATGCAGCTCTTTTTGTGAAGTGAGGTGAGTCGCCTTCGAACATACAGCACTCATGTTGGAGCTCGCGAGCCAAAGCAAAAATATTAGCCGATCGACAATCTTGAAAAACCCCGTTCGCCATTTTTCTCATTGGTCCGACCTGTACAAGAACAAGCCTTTTCTCCAGGGTCTCCTTGTTGCCGACGGTGCTGTTGAGCGAGGCCAGACGCTCCTGGACCCCGTGCAGCCAGGTCCAGTTGGCCTGCAGCGTCTCCTCGAAGGCCTGCTGCTCCTGCAAAGTCAGCTGGCAGCTTCGCAGCCTCTCGCGCCCGCGTCGCAGCAAGGTCTGATGCTGCGACTGCAGCTGAGACGACACGCGCGTCTCGCCGCCGTCGCCTCGTCCGCCTTCGTTCAGGGCCTGCGCCTCCTGACACAAGCGTTCAAAAGAATCTCTGAATGGAAAAACAAAACAAAACAAAAAAGCAGTCCCAGGTTGACTTCCTCGACTCCATGTTGTCCATTTGCAGATTTCTGGGTTTCATGTGTCAGACATGTCACCATCAAGGAAGTTGAAAAAGAAAAAAAAAAACAACAAACAACAAGGATACAAAATAGCAAGTGGTACAGGTATTTGTTTTCAAATGTAGGGAGTAGAACTAAAAAAATTGGCCGGAAAATAGTAAAGTAAAGATGGCTGACAAACTGACTTCAATACAGCAACCAAGTCTATGAACTTGTTTCGTTGTCCAACAAAAACATGGGCAGATGGGCACCTTTCTTTGAGCACTTCCTGCTGATATTCCTCCACCTGTTCGAGCAAAGCCTTTTCCGGCCCGCGTTGTTTGGCTTCAAGCAGATCTGAAGTCATCCTCTTCTCCATGTGCTCCAACCACCACTTCAGCTTCTTCAGGCGACCCTCAAACCTGAAAAAGAAATGGTAGATTTTTTTTTTTTTAATGGAAAATTTTCTGGGTTTTCGCTACTGATAAATGTTGACATTGTCACAATGAACGCTCGAAGAATTGAAACTCATTTGGTGAATAGAAAACATAAAATACGCGTTGGGAATTTTCACTGACTTAAAAAACAAACAAACGTTTATACAATCGCTCATGAAATTTTATTCAAAGATGAAGAGTTATGATATTTTTAGCGGCTTAAACATTACTTGTGGTGTTCTACAGAGGTCAGTGTTGGGACCCAAATTGTTTATTTCACACATAAGGGACACCGCATCTGTAAAGTTTCCGTTTTTTCTTTAATTATTTTTTTTTGCAGGCGACTAAACAATTTTATGTCCTAGGAAGAATTTTTTAGAGGTGGTCATCATTCAAATGCATGAATTAAAACATTGGGTACACATCAATAAGACAGTTTAGCTTATGTTCAAAGCTAAATTCGTGATATTTGGAAATCGTCAAATGACAGCGTGGAAATCCAGGTGGAAATTGACAACGTGCAAGGCGAAAAGGTTTACGAAATTGGATTTTGGGGCGTCTCCAAGTTGACCACTGTATTGTTTTCCACACCAGGGGCAAAGTTTCAGACGGACTTTGTATCAAGTTGCGCTATTCTTACCCTTTCATGAGGGATGCGCTGTCCTCCAGGATCTGCTGGTTCTGTCTGCACTGCTCCACAAAGCTGTCCCAGTCCTGCTGGATGGAGGACAGGTGCTGCTGGACCTGGCCGGCGTTGGCTTTGGGGAGATGGAGCAGCAGCTTCTCTCCTTCCTCGCAGACCTGCGTCAGATGCACCGTGCCTTCATCAATGCGCTCCGTGGCACCCTGAAAAAAACAAAAACCAAAACACCAATATAGGATGTCTTTCCATCCGAAAGCTTTCTAATCAGTGTTCCCCACGCCACATCGCTAACAGGCACGTCAGAATTTAGACTAAACGGGGGTTCACATACCTTCAGTTTCTGTAATTTGCGTTCAACGATCTGAGTGTCTCCAGAACGGTCGGAGCATTCTTTGACAATCTCCCTCTGCTCCACAAGCCAGCGATGGAATTCCTGAACTAGATCTGCGGGTCAAATCAAAAGATTTCGTTCTAGGGATCACCTCGCAACTGCGGGTGAAGTACATGCTTATTTACATATCATGCTTCATTTATCGCGGCTTCACTACACGGCTCCACTACATGAGTTTTTTTCTGAAATACTGTATTTAGAAAAAAAAATGCAGAACGACTCGGAGGTTTTGTACTTGGCTGGAGGGATGATTGGTTCCCGGCGTCAACCAATGACAGCACGAGTGGATTTATCGCCGTGAGTTGATTGGCTGCGCATCTTCTCAACCCCGCCCAGCACCTTCCCTTGTGTGTCATCACGTGGTTGACTCTCTGATCAGTGTCTTTTCATGCTGTTGTGTTTGCTACGCGCGTGGCAGCACGTCTCTGTTCGCCTTCTCCTCATCAATACCGATTAATTAATTAATCGGAAACACATCGGCTGCGCGGGGATCGCTGGCCAGGAGCTAGCTGGAGGCTGACGGCGGCTACAAGGTCAGAGCGTACAGTGAGAGTGACACAAGTCTCTTTGTCTCTCTCAGAAGGCAATGCCGATTAATGTTATGGTACCCACATACACTTACACAAAAATTCCTAGGGGGGGAGCCAACGCTCCATCGCGATTTACTTTGCAATGACGTTTCTCACCATTGAACAGCTGTTGGAGACAGTTCTGCCGTGACGCCAAAGTCCTGGCCGAAACCTGGTTGACGGACTCGTACGTCTTGATGAGCTCGCTAAGCGCGGACCCCAAACTGGAAAGCTCCTCCGAGGGATATTTGCGACACAGGTTGTTCAGGCTTTCTCTGGTGGCGTCGATACTTCCCTGCTGGTTTTGCAGCTCTTTCTGAAGTTCCTGGCAACCCCAATCAAACGGACAAACGCAAAATGGGACAGTGTCAAAAAAGGCGCCGCCTGCAGGAAGAGACACGACGGAGCCCCACCTTGACTCGGCAGATGTCCTCGGGGTCGGAACCGGCGGGAGAGGACACCAGGGAGTCCTCCATGCTCTTAAGCCAAGCCGACATCTGCGCAATGTAATCTTCCAGCAGTTTCTTCTGGGCGCTGAAGTCCTGCAGGTTTGCCCGCGCCTGCCCGTGCAGCTTCTGAACGGAGTCCATCTTCTTCCTCAGGTCGTTTTCCAGCAACTGCAGCGGTTGGAAGAAAGGTTTTGCCGCTCTCGCCCAAACAAAGTAGAATGAGTGTTCATGTCATCTTCAAGAGCTGCGTGTTTGTTTGTTTGTTTGTTTTGTTACCGTTCCTTTATGTAAAACCGGTCGATGGTGCAAAAAAAAAAAAGAGCACCAATGGTGGAGGTTTTCTACCTACTTGCAGTTTTGGAGGAGTTTCCTGACTTTGACTGCTCCTCTTCAGCTCTGCCCTTTTGCTCTGCAGCTTTTCAAGTCTCAGCTCCTTCTCGGCCATTTGTTCCTGTGGATGTCAAACAGAATTGTGGTTCGCAGGGGAGGATAATTGCATCCAATCTACAAAAAGTCCAGTCGATGGGCAAAAAAACATGTCAGAACCAGTTTCAAAACCAGTTACGACTTTTACTCGGGAAGTGCATGTGGGCATCTAGGTGGGAGTTCGAGCCTACAGCAGCTACTTCGTGTGTGCGTACAAATTGGCCCGTCTAAAAGCGCATCGTGATGATGGCTCTCCTTGCCAAGGTGCGATGGCATTACAGTCGTTATTTTCGCTATATTACGACGCCTCATCACTTTAATTGAAAAGTCAGACACGATTGCATGAAAAAAATCTTACCTGAAGCACAGAGAGTCTCGCCGCTAACTTGTGACTGTCATTGAGATTGTTCAGACTCTCGTTCAGTTCCGTTAGGCAGCTGTTGGCCCAGCTTTCGACGTCGTCCGCAATTTGCCGCACATCCTCCCACAGCAGCAAACTTTGCTTCAGGCGCTGGAGGTTATCGTCCACCCTCTCCGACACCTGCTTTCCAAGAACTTCGTTAGTCACTTAAGAACATTTGTTTGTTCTGCCTATCACTATACATCGCTGACATAGATAGATGAACAAATATATCGGTAAGAGAATATACTTTTAGGGTCAATTACCGTATTTTTGGGACTATACCGTGCACCGGATTATAAGGTTCTGTCATGTTCTGTTTATTAGTTCCAGTTGGAGCGGTGGGCGTTTCCCTCCAGCGGCTCACCTGTCTCGCATCTTAATGAACTCACGACTTAAATATTGCCAATCCCGTTGTCGGAGTAATTCACCAACAAATACAGTTGGTGAAATTGGATCATTTGCAATCACTGATCGGCTCAGTTCCCGCGGTGCGTCGACGACGGACTTCTTTTACGTACATCCAGCCATTGGTCCACCAGCGTCTCCGTCTCCTTTCGGACCATTTGCAAGTCGCACTCTGGCACCTTCTTCAGTTCAATGGCCAACTGTTTTCCTTTGCTGGAAAACCGGTCCAGTTGCTGTTGCTTGTCAGCCATCGCCGTCTTCACCGCTTCATGCTGGGGATGGAGGAACGGGAGTTGGCTATGACGTGACCTGTTGATTGGCATTAAGTTGAGAGCGACTGGACTTTTGTTCTGACCTTGCTTAGGCATCTCTTGGTTTCCTCATGGTCCTTCAGAACAGAGCTGACATCATACAGAGGTTGTGCGCTCTCCATAACGCTGCCGATGGCAGATTTGAGCATTTGATATTCTCTCGTGAGCTCGGCAAGAACATTGCACTGTTCCTGTCTGTCAAAAAAGAAACACATTTTTTTGTCATTCTGAATCAACTGAATGACCATTTTCTCTTTCTTGGCCACCTGGGGGCAATAAAACAAAACAACAGATTAAGGCCGATTTTCTCGTCATTGAAATGTCTTAACTCCTTTCAGCTCATCAGTACAGCACTAATATTAAGCATTCGTTGCAGAGGATCAAGAATGTACGACTGTGAGTATATAGTCTGTAGACACGTGTTTGCGTCCAATACTTGCTTCAGGGGATGTCACACCACCCCAAAGCACATTTTAAGAATCTTGATTCCATTTGAAATTCAATTCAAGGGCAATTTTGCAATGCTCCCGTTGTCCGTCCCATTTTGTGAACAGTAGCGACACTCCGAAATTGAGCATCTGCATCCACTCTTAAAACGAAAACCACATCAACGTTTTGTTGTTTCTGCTATCATGAGTGCATGATGTTCCCATGAGTGTCTTAATTCAGACATGGAAACACATTCCCGCAGTACCTCTCCGTAATGAGCCTCTTGGTGTCCTCCCACGTGGTCTGCAGCAGGCCGATTTCCTTCAGCGCCTGCCCGCCGAGCTCTGCGTCTCGCTGGGCCAGCTGGTCCGCCTTGTCCCTCAGCCATTGCTCCTCGTGCTGGTGGGACTGCAGCTCGTCCTCCAGCTGATTGAAGAAGCGCAACCTGACACAAACAGGAATGCAGTGTAGCTCAAAGTCAGGGATGTCCTTACTTTTGCCATTTGGGAGAGTTCAGGGGAAAAAAATGCTCTGAGCATGTCGTTACCTTTGCTGGAGAGCCAGAAGGCTGGGCTCTTTCAAGCTCTGATGGTCGGCTTTTTCTTCAATGTCCTCCACAGATTTGAGCAGCTGCTCTTTCCGCTGTCGAAAGGAAGTCCACAGAGCCCCCAAGGCCTCGGCTTCGCTCTGCTTGGTCCCCAGCAAGTGCCTTACCGCATCCAGCTCAGCGCTGAGCGAATCGGCAAGCGTGCGGCAAGACCTTCGAGAGCCTTCCTCGCCGCCCATGTGCAGGTGGCTTTTGCAGAGGCCGCTGTCCAGGTCGACGGCCAGCGTTTCCAGCCGACACACGTCCGGCACCGCGGCGGAGACCTCCTGCTGCAGCTCCTCCACTCGGCCGCGGTCCCAGCTCCCGCCGCTCTCCACGGTTTGCCGCAGGCCTTGCAAAACCGCCACGGCCGCGCTATGCATCTGCCGGAAATTCTCGAGCTTTTCGAGGCACTCCAGCTGTAGTTGGACGATGTGCCGAGCCTCGAGGTAGGGCTGGACGCAGCCATCCACTCGGCTACGGAGGAGCTGCGCATCACCAGGATTGCAGGATTGACAGAGACTCTCCGCCTGATTATCTAACTTCTGTTTTGCACTAGCTTGCTTCCGTAAGGCCGTCTGGGTCTCCTGCCAAGGAAAGTTTGGGGAAAAAAAATCTGTGCCTCATTCATCTTTCATTTCCAATAAAATAACAAAAAATAAGACAGATACAGATTATTTTGGTATGGTTTTTAACAAAAAAAAAGGTGGAGAAAAAAAAGTTTGCTTTTTCAATATTTCAACTTCTCACATCAAAAATAGGAAAAAATGTTTTTCCAAATTGCTATTTCAGGCTCGCATCAAAAATGGATCACAGGGCTGAATTTGATTGAATGTGTTTGGGTAAAAAAAAAAAAACAACAACAACAAAAATCATGACATTAGCGACTAATTGAATCCATGCCCAAAAGGTTTCGAATTGGCTGCGTTTGACGTGTCCCGTGTCACTTACGTTTACTCTGGTGTTGGCCGCGGGCAGGTCATTGATGCTGATTTGGGAAGCTGCGTGTAGATTCGAAAGCATGGACTCACTCCACTGGGAGAATTTCTGAAGGTCGCGATCAAACTGTTCCATGAGGGCCAGATGCTTCTGGAGCTCCTCGATTCTGGAGGACAAAAACAATTCATTGCGATAATTATTAGCAGTTTGGTCAATGGATGGATGGAAGATTCCTCGTGATTTGTAAGTAAGTCGCCCTTAACTCTGTGTCTGGCCCCCTGAAGAGGCTGTAGCGCCACAACGTAGACGCGCGTTAGCAGTAAGCTAGCAACCCGTAAGGCTAAGCTATGTGGTGATTTAAAAAAATTTGTCATTTTCTTAGTGAACTCCAGTGGGGAGTGGCGATCCGAAATTAACAGTGAGCCAGCGCGAGGACTACACAAAGGGTGAGATGTGGCGGAAGCTTTGGGATCCGGACGAAAGCTTCAAAGTGTTCTTTTTTTTTTAAATGAAGAATGTCTAAAAACCTTTGAGGAAGAGCTTCATTTTGGGCACGCAGTCTCGTCTGCAAGACGTCAAGCTCTTCCCTCAGTCGGCTCGCCCTTTCATCCGGTGCGTTGTGATAAAGTGACGTCCCGAGAGAAAGCAGCTCAGCGTGAGAGGTCCCCAGCGCCTGGACCTCCGACTGCAAGGCCTGAAAATTATTTTAGATGACAAAACAGAGAAGTCATTTGTTTCTTCATTTGTTCAGGTTAGGCGCAAACGCGTGGAATGCACCTGCATGTCCCGCAGCTCGCCGCAGAGTTTGGCTTTGTCGGCCGACAGGCAGCGACACTCAGATTTGAGCGCGCACTCGCTCCTCTCCAGACAGGAAATGAAGTTGCAACGTTGTTTCTCAAACCTGCAGCCCAACAATCCACAAAGTCGGAAAGTGTCAGCTATTTTTTTTTCCAAGAAAAGAAAAATGCTTTATAAGCATTTTTTGATACTTATCAAAAAATTCTTTGATAAGCATCACTGCATTTTCTAACATTTTCGAGCATTGTGCTCAGGTTCAAGTGGCCGTATCATTTTTATATTATACAAACTTAGTTGCTCAATTTTTTGCAATCACTTCATTGAAGAGGCGACACATGTCACAATTTCAAATACAAAAGCAATGGGGGGAAAAAAAAACCCCAATCATGATGAAGTCCAGGTGCCTCTGCATGAAACGCATACGGTTCTTTTTCACCTTTGCCAAGCCGTTAGCAGGGTCTCCAGAGTGCTCTGCTTGATCTTGGCTTCCCGAGTGCTTTGTTCCAAGCCAGTGCTTAACGCCTTCACAGTCGCCTCCGCTTTCTCCCTGTGGCTGAGTCGCCGGGCGCTGGCTGACAGTGAGAGCGACGATCCCTTCAGCCTCTCCAGTTGCTGAGAGACGTCCTGGGAGACAGACACACGAGATGAGACCGGCGGTTGGGACCATGTTGAGAGCTTTGGTCCATCTCGAGCAGGGATGGGCAACTTGGCAGGGGACGGGACTCATTTTTGAAAATATAATTGTAATTAAAGCGTTTAACACTAGATGGCAGACATTGCTCAAGAAAACTGCAGAAAACAAGAGTTAGGTAGGGGTCCTGGCAAGAAATTAGCACTGAATCAGATCTAGAAAAGGCTCTTTCGGGTACAATAAGAAGCAGATTATATGCTCGCCGGATTTAAAAACAAAGCCATTGGCCTAGTTTGCATCAGCCATGAAAATTTGGTGAAAACATGAACAAAATGAGATAATAATAATAATAATAATAGATTTTATTTATAAGCGCCTTTCAAGACACCCAAGGACACTTTACAATAACAAAAAACACAAAACAATACGGGTTGAGCAGCGGCAGCCAAAACGCGCCAGCGTTCACTCAACCCGAAAGTCAGAAAGAAACAAGGGAGGGAGAGAACAAAAAAACCCACGCTCGAACTACCCTCATTTGAGGATAATTTGAGTGAGGCAAATATATGACCTATACACCTAATTTCAAAGAGATCACAGTAATTGTTATTTTTTGATGGCTTCTATTAAAATTGCGATTTAAAACTTTGTCACAGATCTTGTTAGGAAGTGTGCAATCCTCTGTGCACCCTCCCCCCCAAAGATTTTCGTTTCGGTTGCCCATCCCTGATGTGCGGACTGTGAACTTTTAATTGTCTCCCAACGGGTAAAGGATCAAGCACCAAGTGGTTTTGAAGGGCCCTGTAGGTATCTGATGAGGAGCCGCACGTCTTGATTGGCTCCTCCAGCTTTGACTGTAGCTCACAGAGTGATGCTTGCGCCTAAAACATAAAAAAAAAAAAACCCTCAAATTTTCCATGAACCTAACATGAAGGAAGCCAAAGTGTGGAGAGAAACCCCCAGAGAGATTCCGAGAGCTAAGAGGCAGATATGCGAACCGCAAGTCCATCGTGATGCTTTCCGTCAAGACAAAACACAGCGCAGAATAATTTCTTTCACGGCACCTCTTGGAAGCTCTGCGAGAACTTCCGTTGCTGTGAGAAGCTTTCCCGCAGCTGCCCGTCGAGCTGCTGCACGCTCTCCCTCAGCTCGTCCCAGTAGCGTCCGATTTGGGTCAAGCGGGCCTTGATGCGGGCCGCCTCGCCCGACGAAACGAACCGTGCCAGATCCTGGGAGTCGGCCTCCAGTCCGGAGAGAACCTGAGCACGCTCTTGGAGCTCCGTCTCCACAACCTGGAAACATGGTAGGTAGCAGAGGGTGAAACGAGGCTTCAGGCTGTTTGTTGGCTCTCCTTGCCGAAGTTTAGGATCGAATTTTTACATTGTGCAATTTGAAACAACCGTATAGCCTCAGCTAGCTAACACAAAATGCGAAACGCCAAAGGCACGGGCTGAAAAGTTTGCATCCATGTGACGGTGAAGCAACAGATGAAAAAAAACAATCAGAAACTCAAAGACAGACGAGATAAATATACTGACAGGCATATCTTCTTTATCCTCAGCAGAGGGCGACCAAAATTTGTCAGTGGCTACCTTCACTGTCTCGATCTGTTGCTCCAGTGCCAAAGTGGAACCCTTCAAGGCGTCCAGTTGCTTTTCCTTGTCAGATATCCACGAGGAAAAAGCTTCAAACTCGGCTGCAAAGCCATCCCACTTGATCTTCATCTCCTCTGCAGTTTTCACACTACAGCGGAAGAAGTAGACATTATACAAGAGCTTTGAATTAAAATAAGTCAGTTTTGAAAGAAGCGTACTCCTTTTTGAGGCCAGCCTCCACTTTGTCCACTTGATCGCTGAGGGAGCGAGCTTGCTGAAGGAGCAGCGGCTTGTTCTTTGGGCCCAGTTGGATTTCCGTGGCTCTCTTCAGCAAAATGTTCATATGCGAGGCCTCGGCTTCACATTGCTTCAGGAGCACCTGTTACACACAAACGGGAAATGCTCCTTTTTTTTTTCCAAGCGTCCTTTGGGCCGAGAGATAATCGTACTCTGAACCCCCGGGCCGGAGACCGGTACCGGTCCGTGTGTCATTTGAACTTATAATACTTGCGTTTTATTCATTTTGGCATCTGAAAGATATTTTATTTTGAAAAATGACCGTATTCTGGAGTTAACCGAGGAGTTAAGTTGGACTCACTCTGGTCTGGTCCAGTTCCACCGCCAGGCTCTCCGGACTGCTGAAGTTCAGCTCTCGCTCCGTGGCGCATCGGGCCTTGCTCACAAACTGGCGCACCGCCTCCTGCTGGCTGTCAAACTCTTGCCAGGCCGCCATCGTGACCTGAGGATCACAAAAGGTCACCGCCAACAGCGACAACGGCGCCTTTCCCGGGAGTGGTGGCTCACCTCCAGGCTTTGCTCTTGCGAGTCCATGCTTTGCTCCATTTTTCCCAGCGTGTTCTCCAGGCTGTGCAGGTCCTGCTGCAAAGTGTCTCCCAGGCCTTCCTCGGCCTGCAGCTGCTGCCCCCGATTGATCAGCTGTTGGACGTCCTTCCTCTTCAGCTTCAGCCGTTTCACAACTTGCTACGGGGAAGACAATGTAGACCCGTTAGGACTTCCATCATGGGGGCGGAGGATTTTTTTTTAATAGCAGAGCACCTGATGCACCAGCAAGAGTTGCTGCGCTTCCCTCACAGTGGGACAATCCAGGATTCGGGAGACATCAGACTGAGCTTCTTTCTGCGCTCGGAGAAGATCGTCCAAAGTCGTCTGCACTTCCTCCCTAAATTGAACGCAGTCACCCACAGCCAGGACCATCTTCTCTGCCTAAAACACACCCCGGGAGCGCTTGGGCTGTGATTCCAAAAGAGCTGAAAACCTTTATCAAGCGGCTCTTGATTGTACTGAAAATTGTCGTAACTTGACCTTTTGACCTTATGGCTCACCTGACCTTACAATTTTTTTTTCATGCAATGTAAGTTCTAAAACACTTTCAGCGTTTCACAGATGTATTTTTTTTTGTTTTGTTTAGCAGCAATGAGGAGTCAAAGTATCCAGACCTCAATTATTTGTTGAATATTCATTAAGTCTTCACCGAATAGTCAGAGCAAATCTGAAGGACAGTTAGTCCCGAGCACGTTCGAAACGACAAATGATAAGATGCAGGGCGGTTACTGACCTCGACGAGAGACAAGAGAAGACCTTTGAAATCAGCCGAGAGCTTGCCGAGGGCGCTTCCTTGCCTCTGGGCGTCGCTGTCGGCGCAGATCTCGATCAGGACGGCCATCCGGGCCTTCAGCCGGCAGAGGTTGCCTTCCTGCAGCTCGGCGTCGTTCCTCAGCTCCTGCCGCAGCGCGCAGTGAGACAAACGTGGCGCAAGGGTAACGACGCGAAACGGCTCGCTTGCGAGGGCGGCGCAGCGCAAACGTACCGTGATGGTGGCCTTGACTTGACCGTATTTCCTGGGATCGCCCGCCCGGTTCCTCAGGAGTCGCAGTTGGCTCTCTTTCGAGATCAACCAGCAGGAAAGCTCGGCATATCTGTTTCAAGACGCAAACGTTCAGCTCAACATGACAATTAGTGGCCTCAAAATTAATCGATTCATCGTTTTTCCAGGTCTGAGTTCAGCATCTTAACAGTCAATATTCTGACTGATCAGCTTTTGTTTTTCACCAAAAATCACACATTTGAAAAAAAATGCTTCTTTTACTTTGGAAAGCAACGATTGACATTTTTTTAGGGCATCAGAAGTAGCTGCTAGCATTAATCGGTGGCAAATAAATAACAATCGTCGTGTCACAAACATCAATTGAAAAAAAAACGTCTTTATTTTTTTAAATAAAACTGACTGCAAAACAAATCTTTCAAACACCAGTTCTGAATTTTTTTCTGTTCAGAGATTGTTCAAACCCCCCCAAAAGGCCAAAACGCCAAATCTTTTCTGTGAGCACTGAAGTTGTAAAATGGTTGCTTGCGCCGCAATCGAATTGTAGGCGATTATACCTTTCGTCGTAGTCCTTCCACTTGTCCGGATCCTGCATTAGCTTCTGATGGGTGTTTTCGATCTCCTCGCTGAGCTCAGCGTAGTCCTTCCTGGACTTGTTAAGAGTTTGGTGGGCAGAGTCGCCCTCGGGGAGCTTCTGACAGAGTTCCTCCATCAGTTGCAGCCTCTTCTCACAAAGGGACCGAGGACCCTTTTCTCTGAAGAAGGCCTGATGGGTAGAGGGGGTGGGGGGACAAAATGGCCGCCGTGAGCTCGCTCGCCCGAGGAAGCGATAAGTCTTTCTCGGAGGGGTCGCTCACCCGGTGCTCCTTGACGAGCCTCTCGCTGCCCGTGCTGGCCAGGTGTCGGTTCTCCCGGCTCACCTCGGCCTGACACTCCTGCAGCAGCGTTGCCAGCTTGCTTGCTTCCGCCTCCAGTTTGAGGCGGAGGAGGTGGAAGGGAGCATCGGTTTGGACGTCCTGCGAACAAAAAACGAGCGAGGCAAACGGTCGGCGGGCGGGAGAGGAATATCGCCGGTGCGTTTCTGTTTGATTTGCAGACGTCACCTTCCAGTGTTTGTGCAGCGCCCGCACGGTTTCCTGCAGCGACTGTTGCTCCGGGTCGGGCAAAATGTCAGTGAGCTCGTCACAAGCCTTGAGGAACGTGTTCAGGATGCGCTGGTCCAGCTGGCCGAAGAACTCCTGACAAAGTCACAAACTTTACTTGCGGCCTTCAAATTCCTTCTCAGATTGTGGGATGTGGTCATGTCATTGTATTTCTACTTCCTGTGGGAGGGATTGACTCATCAACTTAAGACATATCAACACCTCCCTCAAATTCCCGTTGTGATCAGCAACACAACGGGAACACCTCCCGAATATGATCAACTGAAGATGAATAAGCGCCTCGCTCGAGCGATGAAATAAATGCCTCCCTGAAATTAGGAGGTGGGGCACCGCTCACCGAGTGCTTCTTGAGCAGCTCCTCCGGGCGGCCCCTTTCCGTCAGACAGCTTTCCGCCATCTTGAGGACTTTCTCCAGCTCCAGTCGAGACTCGTCAAACCTCTTCATGAGGCTGCGGTTGGCCTCCGCGTGCTTCCTCCACTCGGTGGCTTCCCGAAACATGGCCTGCGCACACGCGCGCTGCTTCATCAACAATTCAAAGCCGCAAATCCACTTTTCCGAGCCAATGAGGCACTTTAGAAGGACCATCGTGTACGGCACTGATTGTAATTCCAAGTCTATGCGCTGTGATGCAGTCCCTGAATTTGATTTGGAGCTGGTCAGTTGTTTTGAAATTTTTTTTAAATAATATTTAGGGTGACTTTCTAACACACAATACTTGCCGTGGTGATTTTTTAAATCTTGCATGCAAGTAATGCGAAAAATCTAATACGATCCCTAAGCACTGGCCCACCGGGCCGCTAATCCAATACTAAAACTATACAAAAATAACTCAAATGAAAATTGCAGCTGAATGGCAGAAATATCAAGACAAGTCCTCTTCACCTTACAATTGTCATTCTGACATCATGAGACCAAGACGACTCACTCATTGATGAATCCTTCGCAGCGGTTGAAGATGTTTACCTGCGAGGCAGCCTGGAGGTCTGCGACTCTTTTCCGCAGGAGGCTCATGTCCATGCGCTGCAGCGTTTTACTGAGGTCCGTGAGCTTCAGGATGCTCTGGTGATTCCGCTCAATCACCATCAGACACTTCTTGCAGCTTTGCGTGGCGGCCGCCAGCTCCTGCAACAAACGAGGCGTCAGCCCCCCCCCCCACCTCCTCCCGGGGTTGCCACGGACGGACCGAGCGGCTCTTGGGGATCACCTGGCACTTGTGTTTGAAGTCCACGGGCCCCTCGGCGTCGCTGCTGCTCGTGACGTGGCCGGCCTTCTCCAGAGCTTGGTAGAAGCCGCTGATGTTCTTCTCCATCTCTTCCAGCGGAGCTAAGAGGGACTGCGACTCCTTCAGCAGCGGCAGACATCGCTCTCTCACCTGATGGCATGACAGGTAAGCCAAGTCAGAAATCCATTGTCAAAAGCCCATTCGTCGCGTATGAGCTTCAAAATTCGGCCTGGGAATATTCGTCGCCGGGTTGGGGGGGGGGGATACAATTGTCGAAGGGGTGCTTGGGGGCAGTGACGAGAAAATATATCAGAGAAACAGTATAGCGCAACGTGGTTAAGAATGCACAGCCACAACCACAAATCCGTATCGCAGCGGTTCGGAAAACCCGGGCTACTTCCTGGGTGGTCGCTAAGCAACCACCACCAAATATGGGCGCACTTCTTTCCTGTGCCCTAGCCCACAGTGAGCAACACGGAAAACAAATGCGGGGTGAAAAAGGGTCTTTCAAGGAGGGGCAAGGAAAGGTTGGCATGAGAATGCAGTCTAGAAATCGCTTTCTTAGTCTTTAGAAAGCATTTTGGGGACTTCAGCCGAGTCCCAAAGTGCCGCGGCCGCACCTTGCCAAGCTGCTCCTTGATGGACGTCATCACAGCCGTCATCTGAGCCACTTCGTCCTGCGCCGTGTCTTTGCTCAGCAGCTGAGCGGTGCGACCCGCCGCTTTACATGCCGCCTCCATGGCCGGCACTTTGTGCTTGATTTCCTGCAGGGGGGGGGCGGAGTTGAGGCGAATCTCCAGAGACACTTTCAAACCAACAGTTTGGCGTTTCTGAAAGGAGAGTGCTCATAAAATAGACTCAGGAAGAGAAGCGCCAGTGCGCTCCCTCTACCTCGACATCCTGAGCAAATGTGCGGACGTTGAGGAAAGACAGTTGCACGGCTGCGTTCAGCTTCTCGTCGGTGGCGTCCATGAACATTTTCAAAGTGTTGATGCCGTCTTGATAGTCGTGCCGCAACTTGTCCACCTCGTCCGCCCTCGCATACTGACAAAAAACAAAACAAAACAAAACAACAACAACAACAAAAAAACCACGGTCACTCCTTCTTTGAAGCAGAGTCAAGTCCTAAGAAGGGAAGTCACGTTAATGCATTTGTGGAATGATAATTCCGGTTAATCCAGCCGTTTTCACCCATTTCAGGTGGCTGACAAGAAAAAAAAAAGAAAAAGGACGTCATTTACGTATTTGACTTTGACGAAGAGCTCCCTCCATCGGCCGTTCAGGAGAAGGAGCTGCTGCTTGAGGTCTCGCGACACGCTGTCTTCGCAGGTCTCGATGAGGAAGTTGCCGGCGTCGTTCATGTCCATGTGTTGCTGGACCCAGTGGGACAGGTTGCGGAAAAAATCCTGAATCGAGAAACAGCGGCGAGTTTGGAGGAGCTTCCGTTAGACAACAGTTGTGCTTTTGTCACTATATTGTGGCATCCCAAGGAACTATGTTGAAGAGACTTGAGGAGTTCCCCTTTTCATAAATGTAGTACTTTGCTGTCATCTTGTGGCATCTATACCGGTACTCCCGCGTTTGCTGTTGCTGGCGGGTCTTGGTCCCTTTCCGCAACGAATATCAAAGGAACACTTTACTTGGGCTCGACGGTGACTGATTCCCAAATTTGCATGACTAAAATTCTGATAATTAATTAGCTGATTAAGTAAAAAATAATAATGCAATGATTAATGTAACTTCTTTTTGCTCCCTTAAAACTGATATGAATCACGAGCAGAACATTTGACTGTTTTACATGAGTTTGTCATAACGATGCAACACAGAGAAAAATCTGCAAAAATTCGCTTTTTTTTTTTTGCGGGGGGTGGGGACTGCGGGTTGTCTGCATGTTATTATCTTTGTCTTATGTTGTAATGTGTGATTTATTTGTCAAGGCAGAAATTGCCCCTCTACCCAAAAAAATAAATAAATAAACAAAAGGTTTGCCAAATTTTTCACAATTTGGAAGAGCCCTCCCCTCCGTGAGTCGTCACCTTACCGTGGTGGAGGGGTTTGTGTGTCCCAATGATCCTAGGAGCTAAGTTGTCTGGGGCTTTATGCCCCTGCCAGGGTCACCCATGGCAAACAGGTTCTAGGTGAGGGGCCAGACAAAGCACGGCTCAAAGACCCCTTATGATGACAAAAATATATGGACCAAGGTTTCCCTTGCCCGGACGCGGGTCACCGGGGCCCCCCTCTGGAGCCAGGCCTGGAGGTGGGGCTCGTTGGCAAGCGCCTGGTGGCCGGGCCTACACCCATGGGGCCCGGCCGGGCACAGCCCGAAGAGGCAACGTGGGTCCCCCTTCCCATGGGCTCACCACCCATGGGAGGGGCCAAAGGGGTCGGGTGCAATGTGAGCTGGGCGGCAGCCAAAGGCGGGGACCCTGGCGGTCCGATCCTCGGCTGCAGAAGCTAGCTCTTGGGACATGGAATGTCACCTCTCTGGCAGGGAAGGAGCCCGAGCTGGTGTGTGAGGCAGAGAATTTCCGACTGGATATAGTCGGACTTGCCTCCACACACAGCCTGGGTTCTGGTACCAGTTCTCTCGAGAGGGGTTGGACTCTCTTCCACTCTGGAGTTGCTCATGGTGAGAGGCGCAGAGCAGGTGTGGGCATACTCATTGCCCCCCGGCTCAGTGCCTGTACATTGGGGTTCACACCGGTAGACGAGAGGGTTGCCTCCCTCCGCCTTCGGGTGGGCGGACGGGTCCTGACTGTTGTTTGTGCATATGCACCAAACAGCAGCTCAGCATACCCACCCTTTTTGGAGTCCTTGGAGGGTGTGCTGGAGAGTACTCCTGCTGGGGACTCCCTTGTTCTGCTGGGGGACTTCAATGCTCACGTGGGCAATGACAGTGAGACCTGGAGGGGCGTGATTGGGAGGAACGGCCCCCCCGATCAGAACTCGAGTGGTGTTTTGTTATTGGACTTCTGTGCTCGCCACAGATTGTCCATAACGAACACCTTGTTCAAGCATAAGGGTGTCCATATGTGCACTTGGCACCAGGACACCCTAGGCCGCAGTTCGATGATCGACTTTGTAGTTGTATCATCGGATTTGCGGCCGCATGTTCTGGACACTCGGGTGAAGAGAGGGGCGGAGCTGTCAACTGATCACCACCTGGTGGTGAGTAGGCTCCGATGGTGGGGGAAGATGCCGGTCCGTCCTGGCAGACCCAAACGTATTGTGAGGGTTTGTTGGGAGCGTCTGGCGGAATCCCCTGTCAGAAGGAGTTTCAACTCCCACCTCCGACAGAGCTTTTCCCATGTTCCGGGGGAGGCGGGGGACATTGAGCCCGAGTGGACCATGTTCCGTGCCTCTATTGTTGAGGCGGCCAATCTGAGTTGTGGCCGTAAGGTGGTTGGTGCCTGTCGTGGCGGCAACCCCCGTACTCGCTGGTGGACACCAGCAGTAAGGGATGCCGTCAAGCTGAAGAAGGAGTCCTATCGAGCCTTTATGGCCTGTGGGACCCCAGAGGCAGCTGACGGGTATCGACTGGCCAAGCGGAAGGCAGCTTCGGTGGTCGCCGAGGCAAAAACCCGAGCGTGGGAAGAGTTCGGTGAGGCCATGGAAGCCGACTTCCGGACGGCTTCGAGGAAATTCTGGTCCACCATCCGACGTCTCAGGAGGGGGAAGCAGTGCACCACTAACACTGTGTACAGTGGGGATGGGGCGCTGCTGACTTCGACTCGGGACGTTGTGAATCGGTGGGCAGAGTACTTCGAAGACCTCCTCAACTCCACCAACACGCCTTCCTTGGAGGAAGCAGAGCCTGGGGACTCTGAGGTGGGCTCTCCTATCTCTGTGGTTGAAGTCACCGATGTGGTTAAAAAGCTCCTCGGTGGCAAGGCCCCGGGGGTGGATGAGATCCGCCCGGAGTTCCTCAAGGCTCTGGATGTTGTGGGGCTGTCCTGGTTGACACGCCTCTGCAACATCGCGTGGTCAACAGGGAGAGTGCCTCTGGATTGGCAGACCGGGGTGGTAGTCCCTCTTTTTAAAAAGGGGGACCGGAGGGTGTGTTCCAACTACAGAGGGATCACACTCCTCAGCCTCCCTGGTAAGGTCTATTCAGGGGTGCTGGAGAGGAGGGTCCGTCAGGAAGTCGAGCCTCAGATTGAGGAGGAGCAGTGTGGTTTTCGTCCCGGCCGTGGAACAGTGGACCAGCTCTACACCCTTAGCAGGGTCCTCGAGGGTATGTGGGAATTCGCCCAACCAGTCTACATGTGTTTTGTGGACTTGGAGAAGGCGTTTGACCGTGTCCCTCGGGGAGTTCTGTGGGGGGTGCTTCGTGGGTATGGGGTACCGAACCCCCTGATACGGGCTGTTCGGTCACTATACCACCGATGTCAGAGTTTGGTTCGCATTGCCGGCAGTAAGTCTGAGTCGTTTCCAGTGGGGGTAGGACTCCGCCAAGGCTGCCCTTTGTCGCCGATTCTGTTCATAACCTTTATGGACAGAATTTCTAGGCGCAGCCGAAGCGTTGAGGGGATCCGTTTTGGGGGCCTCAGTATTGCATCCCTGCTTTTTGCAGATGATGTGGTGCTGTTGGCTCCTTCAAACGGGTCTCTCCAACTCTCACTGGAGCGTTTCGCAGCCGAGTGTGAAGCGGTTGGGATGAAGATCAGCACCTCCAAATCTGAAACCATGGTCCTCAGTCGGAAAAGGCTGGAGTGTCCCCTCCGGGTCGGGGACGAGATCTTGCCCCAAGTGGAGGAGTTCAAGTATCTTGGGGTCTTGTTCACGAGTGGGGGCAGGAGGGAGCGGGAGATCGACAGGCGGATCGGTGCAGCGTCTGCTGTGATGCGGACGTTGTATCGGTCTGTCGTGGTGAAGAAGGAGCTGAGCCAAAGGGCGAAGCTCTCAATTTACCGGTCGATCTACGTTCCAACCCTCATCTATGGTCACGAGCTATGGGTCGTGACCGAAAGAACGAGATCCCGGTTACAAGCGGCCGAAATGAGTTTTCTCCGCAGGGTGTCCGGGCTCTCCCTTAGAGATAAGGTGAGAAGCTCGGTCATCCGGGAGGGGCTCAGAGTCGAGCCGCTTCTCCTCCACATCGAGAGGAGCCAGATGAGGTGGCTTGGGCATCTGATTCGGTTGCCCCCTGAGCGCCTCCCTGGTGAGGTGTTCCGGGCATGTCCCACCGGGAGGAGACCCCGAGGAAGACCCAGGACACGCTGGAGAGACTATGTCACCCAGCTGGCCTGGGAACGTCTCGGGATCCCCCGGGGAGAGCTGGAAGAAGTAGCTAGGGAGTGGGAAGTCTGGGCTTCCCTGCTAAAGCTGTTGCCCCCGTGACCCGGCCCCGGATAAGCGGTAGATGATGGATGTATGGATGGATGGAAGAGCCCTGCATTTTATTCTCCACATTTTTGCGTTGGTGGCGCGCAATGAGGTTTTCCCAATGCAAAACAGCAAAATGCCGCCGACGACTACTTTTGGCTCGGCGATCACAAACGGCGCTTGTTTCCAAGCGACGTGGACACTTACGCGCTTGGCGGCCTCGGACTGGTTGAGCATGTGTTCGGCGTCCTCCAGCCAGGCCTGCAGAGCCGCCACCGTGCCGTCGTACTTCTCCCAGTTGGAGATGACCTCCTCCAGCATGCTGCGAACGCTGCGCACTTCCAGCGCCAGGTTCTTCCACTGAGCCGCGGCGTCGCCGAGAAATTTGCTCACGCCCTCCGCTTCGTCAACTGCGGGCGTCAAGTTTGGTGAGGTCGGGCGTGTGCAAAATGTCATTTGCCATCCATCCAAATTCGTTCCCTGCACTACGTCTCCTCATTCGGGGACGGCAGTCGGCGCCGGACAGGTCGAAGGTCAGTGGCAAGGCGCAGAGACAAACAAGCGTTCAGACTCACGCGAGGTGTCAAGAAGCCACCGTGATGCGGTTAGCATGCGTGATGTGGTTAGCATAAGCACAAGGCTAGCAAACTAAAGGTCTAAGTGTTAGACTAAGTGTCAGTTTTAAATACACAACGTGTAATTTTCTTTTGTTTTATGTTTAGTTTGACAGTAAACTTGGAGTGGCATTAAACAGCTTGAAATCTCTTTTTCGATCAATTGTTTACATTTCCAAGCGATAGCAAAAAAATAACAACACGACCGCGGGTATCTTGAAAGACGCATTTCTCCAGGCACGACTGCTTTCTGTGCAGTAGAAGAGACTTACTTGAGCCGTCAGACTTGACGTAGACGTCCGCCGCTTGCTTGAGTGCCGAAAAGAGGATGTCGTACTGCTCAAAGAACCTGTGGCCCTCAATGAACGTCTAGGAAAAATAAAAGTCCAAATCAAGCCATTCGCACGGCGCTTCCGTAAGGACAACCATCGCGCCAACTCACGAGGTAACTCTGCAACAGGAGCTCCACCGAGTCCCGCCTGCCGTACTTAACGATCCAGGATTTGAGTTTGGACTCTGCCAGCAGCAGAAAGGCCATCAACCGATACTTCATCTCCCAGAATTCCAGTTTGATCAAGTGGCCGTGCCATGACGTGGACACAAAATTGAACCTGCGGATTGGAAACGTGCTCCATTTGCCCCTCGCGGGAGTCGGAGAACGTGGCGGCACTCCAGGTGTCGGCCGACTCACCGCTCGGCCATATCTTGGAGCTGTTCCGGCGGGACCGGGACGCCGTTGACCGATCTGTCTCGATGGATCTGCTGGAAGGGTTGCCTGTGCGATTCCAGGTTTTTTAACACCTCCTGCACGCAGCGAGGGCTAAAAGTTGGCTCGTGCATGATATCGCGATTGCTCGCGCAAACTGACGCGGCGCATAAACGATCACGTCTCCAAAATGAGAAAAAAGATTCACGTGCAACTCATTTTGCGCATTGTGAAATACTTTAACAGACACGATTGTGGGAATGGGTCAGACCCAACCAAAATGGATTTTGTTTTTAGTTTTTTTTGTAGGCCAATGCTGAGAACATTTGACAATTTTACAGAACTTTGTCATGAGGTATTTAACTATGTCACAGAGACATAAAGAGTCTTATTTTCTTGCAGTTTTTGTTGAAATATTATCTTAGTCTTTTGTTGTAGAAAAAAACAACAATGATCGTGACGTATTATCCAAGCAGCAGTGAAATTTTGGAACTTCTAGATCAGCGGCCACCAACCTTTTTGAAACTGAATGACTGATTAATGCTAGGACAAAATCCTTTGAATTCATTGCGAGGAACTAAAAAAAAAAAAAAAAATTTGCTTTTTTCATAAAGCCGCCTCATCTTGCAGAGCTGGAAAAGGCTTAAATCACATTCGCCACAACGGCTATTGCAATCGGAGGTGTCCGCCATTTTGACACCCGTTTGTCAAGCGCCACACGCCACCAGCGGCTCGCGAGCCCTTTCGAGTGAAAAGCAAATCCGGCCCGCGGAGTCCGCTCCTCTCACGTGAGCCCGGGACCGCAAAGTCATCGCAAGCTGACCTTGTGCTGCTCCAGTTTCCTGTGGAGAGCGTCGGCCGTCTCCTCGTGAGCGTGCTGGATGGGAACGTCCTCCCTCAGGGCCATCTCGGCTCGGTGCAGCCAGGCTCCGATGGCGCCCAGAGGACCCGGCAAGGACTTGTCCAGGTGGATGTGCCAGTCCAGCAGCTGCGGTTGACACCCGTTCAAAAAAAAAAAAAAAAAAAAAAAACAACGTACACACAAAAGGATTTCAGCATCCAAGTTCTGTCACACGAAGATGTTCCAACGCACCCTGATGGAAACGCGATCCCACGCCTGCTTGACCAGCGCCTGGTCCGCAGACAGCTTGCCGTCCTTGTGGAGCGGCTGCAGCAGCGGATCCGTCTGCTTCTTCTTCATCTCATACTGCACGCGGAATTTTTTGAAGGCCTGCGCAAAAGACGTTGCCGTCGGGACTGGCGGACTAAAGGTGACGGCGGCGGAGTTTCCCGAGCGCCCCGCTGACTGCGGGTACCTGATACTTGTCTGTGAGATTGCCCTCGGCCGCCTGGGCCCTCAGCACGTCTCTCTCCAGCTGGTCCAGGAACACCTTCAGCTCCCTCAGCATCTTGCGCTCCTCCCGCTGTCAAGTTTTAGATGGCTCATTACATTTTTTTAAATGCTTTGTTTTTGTATCATTTATCTTAGTTGAAGTGTTAGTTTTAGATTTTAAAATTTTTGCCCCCACAAACAAACAAAAAAAAAACGTCAACAGTGATTCTCAATGGTTCTTCGGAAACAAATAGTGTACAATTAAAAGGAACCCCCGAAAGCTCATGTATGATATTAATTTTAAAAAAATCGAAAATGAAGGATATTTTCACGAGAATTTGTTTTAGCTTACTGCGCGTGTGAAGTGAGATGAACATGTGACGTGGTTGATAATTGAAAACTGATCGGCAAACTATCCACTGAGGCACAAATTCTGGTGGCCGATGAAAAGGCAACAACCGCTCACATGATTTCAAGTTGGCGGCCCCCAAATACGAGAGGACGAATCGGTCGCACAATTCCGCTGCACAGTTCACAAAAAACAGGCTGCGTTGCAGGCTTTAATAATAATAATAATAATAATAATAATATGTAATTTTGAAAGCGCTTTTCATCGTACTCAGACATTTTACAAGAGTTTAAAACGCGGGACAAAATGTACACTTTACACTTTAGTTTTCTGTTTTCTAATAAACTAGCAAAAAAATACGTAAATAAATAAATCACAAAAAATACATTTTCACTTTGTCATTATGAGTGTTGTGCGAATAATACGAAGGAAAAAAAAAAATTCAATAATTTAGAAAAAGACTGCCGTAAATGCTCGCCGGCTTCACTTCAAAGAATATTGCAGAAACGCCGCCAAAGGGAGGATGAGTCAGTAAACAGCACACGTTTAAGGCCTGAAGACTGAAAAGGTCGTGAATGCCGGTGAGGAAGCAAAACATACCTCAAGCATTTGCTCGATGTCTTGAGGGCCAAACTATCAGGGGGAGGCGGCAAAGCAGACAAAAGAGACGCATCAGACAGGGGAAAAAAAAAGGGCAGCGGACGGAGCAGGCGAGGTGGAGACGACGGTCGGCATGCGGCATGCATCTCTGCGCGACCCCGTCGCTCACCTGATGCGCGGGAGCTGACGGCGCAAAGGTCGGGACGGGGCCCAGGCGCAGCTTGAAATGGGCACACAAGCGGATGCGGAAATCAAAACGATGAGCGCGCTGATGACGGGGAAACAAATTGGCCGCGGCGTTCATGCGGTGAGAACAAAGCACGTGCACGAGAATAACGCTCAGCAGTGCTCGGTGGACATGACTTGGAACAAGCGATCACACACACACACACAAATCAGAAGGCAACTGAAGGGAAACATTTCACCCCCCCACAAAAAAAAAAACTATTTCCTAATTGTGTTTAAAATGAGGAAATCCAGTTTGTATAAAAATAATAAACCGTAAGTAAATGCAAAGAAATAAATCAAGTGTCATCACTGTCTGTACTTTAGTACTTGTGCCCGTAGGGGGCGTGGCCTACAGGGGCTGGAATCAGGCTGGCTGGTCGGCTCAGTGTGAGCGTCTGGATGTGCGTTGTGGTCTACAACAGCTTCTTGTATTTGGCTAACCTGCTCAAGAAAAGAATGTGCATCGGCGACTCATCACTGAACTTGTATCGTCTAACAACGAACGCTGGAAACAAATATTCTGTCTTCACATGAACCAACGACGCGCACTTTTGATTCCTTGAAAAAATTACAAACCGTACCTCAGCCGGAATGTTAGATGAACGCCGCTTGGCTAACGATCAAAGCTGAGCAGTGGCAACTTATTTTCAGGATGACAAGTGTTTTATTTTCGCAAATGGCAGAGAACAGTAGTCTTTTTTTTTTTTTTTTGAGGGGAGGCGTTTACTGACACCGGTGTTTATGCAAGGCAAAAAGTGTAACAACAATTCTCGCCGAATGATGCTAACACATAAACGAAGGCCTTCACATAAACAAAATTGAAATTGCCACAAAGACGGCAGGTCTCAGACCGACACGAGGGGCCGCCTTTAATTCCGCACAAGTCGCGTTTGGGGTTTTTTTTTTGTTTGTTTTTTTTTAAACGCGAACGATCATGAAATGAAAATCGCCGCGTCAGCCCACGAGTACGAGCAGGTACCTCATCGTGCTGTCCGTCGGTTTCCGAGTGCTGAGGGTCGGGGTGGAGCTTGAGGAACTGCGCCAAGTACGTCATGATGGACTTCTCGTCCGGCTTGTCGACGTCCACGTCTGCAGAGCGACACAAACAATCAACAAACAGGATTGATCTCGAGCAGCGGTTCGACAAATGAGGTCAAAATCTGGTCCTGAAGAGGTATGTTGGAAATTAAATCATTCCACGGGATTTAAAGGCGCACGTGGTAGGAAAATTTAACAACAACAAAAAAAACAACACACTCCTAACAACCTTCAGGATCCAGCAGACGAGGGATGCCCAGCTCGTTCTCCGCTAGCGCGAAAGCCTCTTCGAGATTCTCCTTGTTGCCTCTGCGGCGCACCGCCTGCATGTCTACCAGGTCGGGCCGGATGGCGTGCACCACCGATAGGAAGGCGACTCCGTCGCGCCAGCTCGCACCAAAATCCTTCACCTCGATCCCGTGATGCCTGGCGAAAAGGTCAACACGTATTCATTCGGGGCTGTTTCGAGACATTTTCATTATGATGTCACACACACACACACACACACACACACACACACACACACACTTCCGGGTGGCAAAAGCTCCGGCGATCTTTGAACGCACCGTGAGAAAAATCAACCCGTACATGTCGTTGATCAAGACGGAGCGATTGGGCTTGAAAATGAAAACGGCTCAGAAGTTCGACCCTGCGGCGGCCATCATTGACATTTCAACAGAAAAGCTGATTCAAAATTAGACGCGGTCGCTCTGAGACCGGCTCCTGAACTGACTTTTCTGTTGCTAGCATGCCGCAGAGTTGACGTCGGCTAGCAGGCTAGCCGTGATGTTTTGCTAAATGACGCAGACAACCCAACTAAGTACTTGTGAGAAAATGTCTTCCGCAAACCCGATAGTGGTTTGATTCTCAGGCAGTCCGTCCCTTTTTGAAGTGGCTACTCCACATCGAGTTAATCTTGCAAGATTTTCTCTGTCCGGCTACTTACGACCACTTTCATGACATGATAAAAAGACTTGGTGGTGCGACCTAAGTTCAAGTCGGCAGCGCTCGCTTACTTTCTGGCCTTCAGAAAGGTTCTGGAGTTGGACATACTTGGCGGCGGTGCTCTGCACCCATCGGAGCAGCGCCTTCTTGGCGTTGCTCTGAAACTTGACCACTTTTCTCTTCATGGGAGGACTTCCTGTTTCGGAGCTCTCCACCGAGGAGTTGCTTGCCGACAAGGCTTGGAGGGCTGGAAGGTTGCTGGTCAACTCCTCAATCTGGTGAAGGAAACGATGAAGGTGAAGGAAAAACTCGGAGCAATGTCGTCCGGTGGCACTTTTTTTTTTTTAATTCCAAAAATCGCGGTCATATTCCGAAGAATTCAAATGAGGGCCCACTGTACCTGGAAATAGAGGATGACGGTCCATATCAACCCGAGGACGATGGACGGGCGTCCGTCTGCGATGTCCGTCGCGTGAATGTTCACCAATTTGATCTGAAACAAAAGCCGGGCATCACTTATTCCCTGGGGGAGCGCATTGCGCGTGGCATTCACTGCTAACGCCTCGGAGGGAGAAAAAAAAAAGCCTCTTGAGTTTAATGTGGTTCCAAAGTTGGCACGGCAGGAACGATCGGCACAAGCTAGCAGGTCACAGTATGCAAGCTATTCCTGTTCGGACATGCTAACTCACGTAGCATCACTACAAATCGATTTGCATCCCAATAGTCTGTAAACTTTGGACACAAAGAACATCATCACCAGGACTTTAGGCCTGACGCGCGCTCTACACGTTGGGTGACACTATTGTTGCCCCGAGCGATGCTAGCTTGTGCGGACGCTTACAAATTGTTCCTTTCCAAGAGAGAAAAGCAGATGTAAGCACAGCAAGCATGAATAGTTGGGCCTCTGGAATTCCTGTCCGCCCATCAAATGTGAAATTAATCCACCGGATTAATTTTGCGTGAACTACGCATTTGCAGAAATTTGCGAGCCCACCGCTCTGAAGCGCAATAGGGCAACGCGTCTGCTGCACGCAACCACAAACGCAAGCGCTGCCTCCACAAGAGCAAATCCAAGCGCAAAGTGGGACACGGCGCCATAAAGGGACACAGCCATAAAGGACTCGGAGACGGAGATTACGTAACGATGAGCCGCTCTCCTCTCTGAATTGCCGAGCGCCTCTGCACTCGAGGCATCGTGCAGATGCTGACAAATAGCGGTTACGGCAATGCCGCTTAGGTGGCACGAGAAGTGGTTGACCGGTGAAAGGAGCCGCCGAGTGCTTACCTTCCTGCCCTCGAGGAATTTGAGCGCCGTGCCGATGTTGGAAACCCAGTGGATCCTCTTGAGTTGGCGGCCTTGCTCGGAGGGCTGGTGAAGTTCACATCGTACATCATCAAAACTTTTTACATCATGTACCATTTAGGTTTTTTTTTTTTTTCTGAGGGCCACATCCACAAAAATGGAAGGATGCAAGGGCCACTTTGAAATACTTCAATTTAAATTGATCAATCATGCCTCCGTCACATCTCAACGGGAGGACTAACGGATTTTTACTTTGGAATCAGCCAATCCTCCATGAAGCGTCTCCAGTTGGTCCAAAATGCTGCTGCCTGCCTCTTGACTGGTACTTGTAAGTGCTTTCGTGCTTTCTACTATTTATTGTTTGTGTGTTGTACGAATTATTTTTGCTCCAAGTGCAGCACTTGAGTGTTGTCAAGTGCTCGCGAAATACACTTGAGTTGAGTTGAGTCGACGAGATCAACTCGCGCCCTGAATAGCGAAATCCCATCTCCTTTTTCAGAAGCAAAACGAGCAAACTGCAGTAAGATGAGTATTTCCGGTTCTTTGCGGATCATCGAGGTGACCGGTTTACAAGATTGGACCTTGACACAACTGAAAGTGGAAGACACTCTTCTGGTTTTTGCTTTTAAAATGAAAGTATCTTTAGTCACCAGCGCTTCGGAGTGGAATCGTGAAAGGCTGCACAGTATTTCGAGCAATTGAGTTGTGTCAAAGCAGAAAAAGTCGACTTACGAGTCTTTGACCCGACAGCACTTCCAAGAGAGCCAAGAGCTTCACCCCATCTTTAATATCCTCGAAAAGATCGTTGACTTCGAGCGGCGGTTTGTGCTGCAAGACAAGAACAACGAGATCAGAGACCCGGAGGCACCTCGGGACGAGACGAACGCTTCGGCGCCTGCTCTGCTGAGACTGCTCTGCCACCGCGACCTGAGACTGAATTGGACTGGGCGTCGTGGGGGGGCTGCTTGCGAAAGGACATTGGTATGCCAAACCCACGCCGGACCAAATGCTGCAAGTGACAAACAGGCTCGTTAGCAACGAGCGCCGCAGGCCACCCCGCGGCCGCAAAGATGGCGGCGTTCCCTCGGCGATGGCTCGACGCCCGGTCTCGGGTGCCGCGGCTGAGATCGTCTCACCCTCCGCGCGGGCACGCAGACAAGGGGATGCACAGGTGGCTGAGCGGCCCCCGTCTTGCAAATGAGAACGTATTCAGCGGTGCTAAGCTTTAATGAAAAGGTTCTTGACTTGGCGTCGATCGCCAGCCTTCTCACCGCTCGGTTGGCCGAGCGAGCGGTGTGAAGACATCTGCTTGAGAATTCTGTACGGGAATACAGAAGCGCGGTCGCCTCGGGGCGGGCGGCACGTCCGGAATTAGCATGTGGCACACTTTCTTTTTTTTTTTTTAAATACAGCGCTTATCCTCATTGGGGCACCAGTTGACCCCCGGGGGAGAGGGAGGCTTGCACCCTGAATGAGTTGCCAGCTGATAGCAGGACATTAAAAAAAAAAAAAAAAAAGAATTCTCCCTTTCACACTCTTTCACTGCGGGTTTTTGAGACAGAGCCCACATGCCGGCAGCAATTTGAAGAGCAGTTGGACAGATATTTCAAGAATGCAGAATGCAGAATGCGAGGGCGGGGGGTCGACTGAAGAGTGAATGTTTCATTTGATCGAATCGGTCATCGGCTAGCGTTTTGTTTTGTTTTTTCTCTCCCAAAAACTTTGCTGCTGTAAATTGGGAATTTCTTCATTGTGAGTCTAATAAAGGTTTTCTTATCTTATCTTATCAAACCTTCTGATGGCCGATCGACACCAAACGAGAAAAAGAAATAAATAAACACATTTTTCAGGTAGCGGTAATTCAAAAAAATTTAAAGTTCAATCTGTAATTGTGACTGCTGGAAAGCGATGGAGTTCGCGCGTGTGACATCCAGGCATGGACGCAGTCGACGACGGAGTCCAACTGCGAGAGGCCAAGATCTCGAAGAAATAATCGCCTGACAAACGGCAAGGACGTCGGAGAGGAAAAAAAAAACTGCGGCGAGCGGCGGAAAAGGTGCCAAGTCATTCAGAGTGAGTTCCTTCGCGTTGGGAAATCCTTCAACTTGAACAAGCGTAGGCCCAAAAAAATGACAATTCTGTTCGTCTTCTCTGCTGTTATGCTTGAAACGAGGCAGCCGGCGCATAACATACAGTAGGCGCTATTTTTGAAGTGAATCGACGACGGCCTGCGGGGAAATGTCCTCGCCCCGTTGTTCTCCATCTGCATCACTGTGCACGTACTCGCTCGCCCCCCCACGTCAGCACAGTTTGGTACAGCCGGCATATGTACGCGAGGATACTCGTCCGAACTTGAAAAAATATATATAAAAGCTCCAGTCACGATTCATCCCATCTCACGGCGTGACTTTTCCTCCAGACGCGGCGGATGCTCCACCGCCACGGATATTGCAAAAAGCCGCGTGAAGTCATTATTTACGATGACGCCATAATTAGCGGCCATTACAGTGGAGGAATTGCCCGCAAGCCATAAAATGTTCCGCTGCAGAGGCTCTTCTTGTGAGCCGCCTCGAAACGCTCTCAGAGACAAGGAGATGCCGCCAAATTGCCGCATTCGAGTTGTGACAGCCCTTTCACACGGAACCCAGCAACGCAGGATATTTCACACAGCGACATATTGCGAAAAAAAGACTGGAAGAAGCAAGCGCCTGTGAGGCTTTGGTGAGTGCTGGAAAATAATGGCGGTTGCACAAAACAGTGACACTTTGGGCACAATTTGGACATTTTTACATAGGGGTGAACTCACTTTTGTTGCCAGCCATTCAGACACTAATGGCTGTGTGGTGAGCTATTTTTTTTTGGGGGGGGTTAATGCTGTGCCCCTCCCTGGGAGCAAAGCTTGAGACTTGTTTTGTTTCTTCCCCTGCCGTCTGGCGACCCGTCATGCGCCACGTTGTCTCCCTCTGTTGGTCATTGTTGGTTTTGTTTGTCTTTCTTGGACAGGTCTTAAATGTTCATGTCATTTATTTGCTCTGTATGACATGCGCAATGACAATAAATTTGCTTCCAAAATGTAAACAATGGAAGAGATTTATAGAAAAAGTGGTGCACGGGAGTATTGATGCGTTTCCTAATGACTGTGAGAAGTAATGATCATGACCGCCATCTTAGCAAAAATAATCATAACGAGAGCGGAGTCTTCTTGCGAACCGATGTTCCGAACAATAACTCCACCCATTACTCTGCCCATCACCCCGCCTCTCATTTCGAGGCAGACATTTTCTTATGAGCAAATTTTTGCGGTCGACTTTTTTTCCTCAGCCCAGACAATCACGTGGAATATTAACAAGGCGATTCCACTTCATTTGAGCAAATGAGTTCTTTCAAGAAGTGTAAAATGTCCAGCCGCGATGAGTCACATCCTGACCTTCGCCAAGTGAGAGTTGATCCATTTGGTGAAGGTTCTCTTTTGCACGGCTTCTTGCTCATCTGCAAAGAGAAGAACAAGACACGTTTGGAATGAGGCATGCGGTCATAAACTCCGCCTGGGGCCCATGCGCGGCAGATCAATCTAAATCAATCAGGCTCCATTGTTTGAGCAATATGACTGACGATCGCTTTGATTCACTCAAACCGAGCGTCTCGGGGTGCTTTCGCACCTTCGGTTAACCCGACGGCTTTGTTAACTTGCTGCTTGCTCTCCTCGTATGGTTTGGCACCTTTTGACCAAAATGCCAAGTGATCCAAAAAACAGAAGACATTTTATGGCAATCCAGCCGAGGTGCACTTGAACTCATTTAATGCAAAAGCATAAAAATACGTTTGCAAAAATCCGATCACTTGGTGCCAGAATGTAAACACAATGTTTTTGTTTTTAATTCACAGTTGGTTCAGTCCGCATCCGAGTTTGATTCTCAGACCGGACCAACCAAACCGAATCCGGTCTCATCTTCAAACTCAGAACCATGAGAACTGTGAGGCAGACGTGCTAACCACTAGCTCACCGCGCTGCCCCCCCCCCCCCCGACACCTGAACCAGTGGATCCGAAATTCTGCCTTGAGAGATTGTGAACTGACGAGTCTGACGTTTGATGATGCCGTTTTCATCAATGTGGATAGCATGACGCAGCTTTAGATCCCACTACAGCGCTGACCGACCCCCCCCCCCCCCCCCCCGTATGTATGTCCATCCATCCATCCTCACACAACGTCAGGTTAATTAGCCTTCAGGGAGCATTGCAGCAGCAAGCTGGCAGCAATGCCAAGCCACTGTGTATACACCGGTCTCGAAAAGAGGTCACGCCAGGAGATTAGTAGCAGCCTCCTTTGTGGTTCTATTCATGCGACCACAAGGCCCCTTAAGCGTGATGCAGCCGCTTCGCTTTTCTTTTATTTTGCTTTTTTTAATTCTACCAAACTGGTCGAAGAAACAGCAGTCACGCTCCCAAGACGTCACCACGCCAGAGCCGATGCACACGGGATGCCCGCCGAAGCGTCAACAGATCGGCCAATTAGAACGCACTCTCCTGGAACTGCATCCCCGCTGAAAGGACACGGCGCGGACTTACCCCGCAGATACTGAAAGAATCCGGCGACCAGATTCAAGGAGGTCTTCCCGCCGCACACGTCCTTGTAGTGAGCCATTCGACAGGCCCATGTGTCAAAGGAGTAACATCCACAGTGGGTACTCCGGGTCCCCACGCCCCCCACCCCCACCCCCAAAGCAGGCAGCAGCGCAGAAAAGAGCTGGCTGGGATGAATACGAGCCCCCCTCCTGCCCTCTGTCACACACACACACTCACGCGTTCCCGAATGGCTGATTTACAATGTCATCCTCCCCTGCCGCCGTGGCGTTCCCATCCGGAGGAGCCGCGGATGCGGAGGGTGCGCACAGCCCCCCCCGCTGCACCGCGCCGTCCTCGCCAGGGCACCGTCAGGGGCTGGCTCCACATCAGCCGCTCGGCCAATCGGCGGCGAGCGGGCAGGGGGAAGGAAACGAGGACGTCACGTGGTTTGGTTCACTGAGAGGCTCCTCTGGCTAATCCGTTGTGACTGATACCTCACAACCACCAAAACACATGATTGCAGCCCAAAAAAAAAAACTCAAAATGAAAAATTCACATGGCTAAAAATCAATGTCCAACTCATATACATTTTTCAGTTACTTTGACTTTTTGGAAATGGATTGAATTGTAATGAATTCGTATTCATAAAAAGTTGTGTAAAACCAGTTTAGCGTTTGAAATAGTAAAATTATAAAAGTAACTTTTTTTGGGACAAAAATATTACATTAGCCTACAGCGATACAACTTTATCCAGTTTTTATTGATTAAAAATGAGAGATATACTCCAAAAATGCAAATAAGTCAGTTGCCTATTAACGCATATTTTCCGAAGTCATACTTAAATTCTTTCGTAAAAATAAATAAATAAATTGCGAGCAGATTCGTTTTTTTTCTCTTTCAAATTGATTTGATAATAGTAGAAATATAACTTGGGCAATTATGCAAAATGATATGAGGTCAATTCAACACGCCATTTTTTCCAGTGTCAATTAATCATCAAAGTAATTTGTGAATAACATTTGTCATGTGGAAATCTAAATGTATGAAGTATTATACTTTTGCGATATTACATTTATTGATTACAGGCCGTATATTTTACAACGAATGCATTTTATTTTTGTGGCATTGAATGAAGTCTCCGGAGTCATTTTGGCGAAATTGAATTCAACTGAAAACAAAGGCAAAAAGCTCAATAATGAATTGATGTGGCGGCGGGTCAACCATCTGCTCCCACTCTGCCATTTTGACAGCAAAAGAACCCCCCGCCCCCACACACACACGGCCCCCCACCCAGACAATCCACCGCGGGATTTCCCCTGTCGCGCTTTGCTTATTCTCTCTTCACTTAACGTTACTCTTGTGCATAGAACACAATAGTGGCAGAGTATAGTGGGAGCATGGGGGGTGCGGCCGGGGGGGCGACAGCGTTGAGCTCGTTTTTTTTCTTTCAAGACCACCGATAAACTAAAAGCTTTTCTGCTAAAAATAGATCAGAGCTGCTGATTCTATTATTGGTGCTGCAACTGGCCTACAAAAAAAAAGACTCAAGTAAAAGATGAGAAACGTGGAATATAACGAAAAGGAACATTTGTAACATTAAAAAAGGGCCAATATTGCACGGAAACAAATTTGTAATGTTCTGAGAGTAAAGTTGTCATGTTTTCAAGTTGTCAAAACAGAAAACTACGAGAACAGATGTACTTTGACAAGAAACGGCCACAGTATTCCGAAAATAAAGTTGAAAAGCATCCTGAGAAAATGTCTCAAGATCAGAACAAAACATGTAACGGGGGGAAAAAAATGGTGACACTACAAGAACTAAGTTGTAAACTTACTAGAAAACGTTTTCCTCCGAATCGTCGCAATGTTTATGGTTGTAGTCATATTGCTTTTGAGGAAATACTGTTAGAAAAAAAGTGATTAGATTGCGATTTTCCCCGAATTCACATAATAGTCTGCGGGACGCAATATTCTTCACGCAACTGTGTTTGATAAAACAACCGCAAGAATATAAGCAGAATATTTCAATCCGCTATGGACTAGCCAAAGAAGCGTCGGACGAGATTAGCACGTGAACATCCGGCGTCGTCCTTGAGGACGTCGCGTGTAGCGACCTCCCATCTCCCATCACTGAACCATCATATCCAAGCAGATGGAATTCATTCAACGCGACAGGACATTGATATCGCAGTGATGATTAAAAGACAGCGGGGCGCTCAAGCCAGAGGACTCGACCGCTTAAGAGACAACACAGATCAGACTGTCACTCACTCACTCACTCACTCAGCTGATCCATTAAGGTCATGTCGGGCACGGCCGCCTCCATTTTGGTTCTGAAATGACTATTGACTCTCTTCACCCGCTTTGACGAAGAGAAGAGGCCAGGTTCGAGATCAGGACCGAGATCTGGCGCTCAGTCCGGCACATGTTGCTGACACTGGAGTGATGATGTCATAGGCTGTATCAAACATAACTCGTGAAGGCTGTGAATATAAAGTTCACTTTTTCCGCATTTTTTTTCTCAAAAAATCGACACACAACCCTCATAATGACAACATGGATTTCTAGAATACTTGAAAGGAAAATTACTCTGAGGCTGCCTGACAGTCATGCAGAGGGAAACAGGTCATGTTTGCAGAGCGACACTGTCGTCTAGTGGTATATTAGGAGTACTGCAGGGGTGATGAAAGCCTTGTGTGGTTTTGAATCGATGACGTGAACGTGAGTGTGAATGGTCGTTCTCTTTGGGACGAGAGGTAAGGCACACCCTGGACTAGTCGCCAGCCAATCACAGGGCAAACATATCGGGAATTTCGCATGCCCTCCCGAACAGGGACAAAACTTTACTCATGATTTTTTTTCCGTTTATTTGTGCAGCATACATCCAATACCGTGGCCTAATCCCTTTTTGAGAACCGTGCTAAACAGGAAGCCAGGGTGTCCATCAGGGTGAATGTGAACATGAAAGCTTGTTTTGTCAACGTGACTGGCTGGTGACCAGTCTCGGGTGTGCACAAAGACAACTGCGATAGGTACCATGACAACCGTTAATGAAGAGAGTAATTTGGCGTGTATTTTTTATTTTTTTTAAGGGGTTGACTTCACACTTGTCGATATTGACCAGTCACCATAGTGACTGTTATGAAACATTTGCGGTTGAGGTGCCAAATTGCTGGCCCCGTTTCTGCTATGACTGCGTTTCCTGTGCAAACCTCGCCTGCATTCAAAACCGCGACACATTTGTCTACACATGACTATAAACCGTTTGTTCCATACAGACCAAAAAACAAAGAAAAAAAAAAGTCGAGTGAAATTAAATAGAACATGAGGGTACCAAATGGAACAGAAGAGTTGGAGGTTTTACGAACTGGACCGATTGTCATAAGGTCACTTGCACTAGAATGTGACTAGACTGAGGTTCCGTACCTTGGCAAAGTTAGCATGTCAAGAGCTAATCTGTATGCAAAAATGTGATACCTTTGGAGCGGGACATTTTGGATACAGTATTGGATTAACTTTCACCACGTCACTTGGACAAAAAAGCGACTCGAGTGCAGTGGACGAATATGCATCGCAAAAAATCAAATAAAATGGAGACCCTCAGAGCAGGAGTTTTTAGGTACTGAACTGGCTTTCACCAAATCACTTTGATAAAAAGTGACTCGAGGCCGCTGTGATGTTGCCTTTTAATGTCTCCTTTTCAAGTGTGTGTGTGTGTGTGTGTCCGAGAGACTTGAGACTGGCCCGCAGCCCAGCCACTGAATCAGCAGCACACCCCTTTGCAGCAGTAGCACAAGAGAACTCACACACACACACACACACAGTTGAAGTCAATAATTGGACAGACACTCACCCTGCAGTTTTTGCATCACATTCGCGATGTCCGCACATCCAGTGACACGACGCCTCGGACAGGCCATGACGTTGTCTTTGATATTGTGTGTGTGTGTGTGTGTGTATGAGAGTGAGTGTGCGTGGCCTGTGATGCTCCAGTTACGTCATGGACTCCACCGTCCAATGCCTGTGCCTGCATTTGTCATGGCCTGCAGCAGACAAATGTTTGTTAAATTGATGCCACTAGTTATTCATTTCAATGATATATACGTTTTAACAAGATGAGTACAATTGTAAAAAAAAAAAAAAAGAATTGAAAAAATAGTAAAGCAGACATTTGTAAAGATGTAAGTCAGTAAAAGGTTATTTTTGAAAACAAATCTTGTTTTCAAAAATAAAATTAAAAGCAAATACAGCTGGATAGTCACATTTTTTTGTCCGTTTTTTCCCATCATAAAATGCCACAGTATCATAAAATGATACAATACCGTATCGTAAAGGAGCTGAATTCATGTTTGAGCACTCTTACTTTACTGCACTTTTACTTGAGTGTGTTTACATTGCCACTTTTGCTGTACACGATAATAAAAAAAAAAGATCACAGGTGCACCAACTGTAACGAGCTGTATTGTTTAACCATGCTGGAGGACAGCAACCTGAGTTCAGAATTGACCATTAATGAGGAACTAGCTGAAACTTATTAGCATCCATTAAAAAACAAACAAACAACTTCTCGAATGATGACGTGGTCGAAGTTTACGCGCATAAACACCGACGTAACAAACGACACTTGAATGGAGTCAACGCTCCCAAAAACATTGGACGACAACATGATAGAAAAGTAGACAAACGTGAAGATTTAGCTCTTACTGCGTTTGGATTCGTTCTGCTCGCCCGTGGCAACTCGCACACCGGAAGTGGAGGCTATGTTGCCCGGTTGCCATGGTAACGCGACGAACGCACGAGATGGGGACCAGGAAAGAGGAGGCGGTGTAAATTTGATAATTTGATTTTTTATTAAACTTCTTTATTTTTAACAACAGACACTTTATAATGGAATTGTCCAAATATAATTCAGAAGAGTCACGTTTGACCAATAAGCAATACATTACAATACAAGTGAAAAGGGAACAAATGTGACACCTGGAAAGAGAAGGAAAGCAAAAGGAGGAAAAAATGAGGATAGGAAGAAAATGTTTATGTGACATTTTATTGCTCGAGATGTCAAGGGTTAACGGGAAACCCCACTCCATCACGGGGTTCCATTATACACTGAGAAAATTGGGTCAAATTGACCCAAGCAGCGAGTCGATCCCTTTTTTGGGCGGAAGGGGGGGCAATAATGCATTTTTCTAAATTGCTCAATCGGATGAATTCTATGCGCTAATACGAAACTCTGTTTAAGATTTGGCTTTTTGACCTGACTGCGCCGCGGCTGCCACTTGATTGGCAGAGAAACTTCGCGTTGTGTCGCTTATGCTCATTAGCCTCACTATTGATGTCACAATCTGGCAAAATGGAGGTGGAATTTGCCAAAAGAGTGAGCTAACAAAAGAGATACTAGCTTGTTTAATTTCACACCTGGTGATGGCCACAGAAAGCCTTCCAAGAGTGAATTCCCCGTAATTTGTCAATACGCAATGTGAAGTTATAAAGAAATTGTACACAATGTCGCAATACAGAGTGTTCTCCCAAGCTTATTCTTTTGTGGTTTGGAGCCGGAGTGAAGTGGAAAACAGAAACAATGGAAGGAAATCCCCACTGGGACCTTGATAGCGAGCGGAGTCACCAGTGGTGGACGCTTTATATTTATGAACTGGCTTCAATATTTTCGAAGCATATTTTATGAAGGGAAAATCGCCAGAAAAGCATCAGATAAAACAAAAAAGTCACCGTGGTGGTGGTGGTGTTGGGGGGGGGGCGGATTGTTTCGTCAAGGAGGCGATCGATCCAGAGGAAACGACGCCAAAGGGAAACAGCGCTACGTAGATAAGCTATGCTAATTTTAAAAGAGGGGGAAGGAAGCGTGACTGCCAAGTTTCCTCCAGACCGACTGGACAAAGTCGTGCAAGAAGCAGAAGCTGCTCTTAAAGGTCGGGAGGAAAGACGCTCGCAAAGATGGCCCAGAATGAAACGCATCCCCTTGTGGAAATCCTCAAATCCTTTAATACGGGTGAGAGCGGCTCTGCTGCTTGATTTCTATGAAATGTTTTGGAGATAACAACTCATTAGTGGAGACTTTTTAAAAAAAAATAAATATGCATGCGATGTAATCAACAATTGGTGGCTGGCTGGCTAGATGTTGACCTCAAGGACTGTGCGGGTTCGTATTGCTTCTTTTGGCAGCTACTAAAGTTATAACTCGAGAAGTCTCCTACAATGTTTGTTTGGTACTTCAAAAACGTTCACAGGTTTTCAGTAAATTAAAAAAAAAATACAATTAGAAGGAGAAATTTTAACCTTTATCCTTTTTTTAAAATCGATTTTTAAACTCCTACTATGTTCCAGGCCAAATGAAGATGTTTTTTTAAAAGAAAATTCTGAAAAACAGATTTTTTTTTAAAATAAATACATTGATAGCAATAATAGAAGGGAATAAAATGTCCTAAAAAAAAATTCTACAAACCAGATTCCAGTGCAGTTGTGACGATGAACTGCGAGAGGAAATAGCCAAACCGTTTGAGCACAATGTTCAATTACAAGGAACTTGAGGATTTCACGTTTATAAAACTCGACTACGCAAAGCAAAAGCCATTTCTCAACAACAGCCAGAAACAAAATCAATACATATTTTTCTGCCTTTATGAACATGTCTCATTACCTGCTTATTTTACGAATAAACTACAGTCTGATTCCATTTTCTCATTTTGTCTCTGTTTCTTTAAATGTTCGATATCCTCTTCAAACTATTTCATAAATGCTACAATGCCCGAATAGCCAAAATGCAGCACATACGGGCTGCAAAAAAATATACTTGGACAATCGATTTTTTTTTTTAAATCATCCTGAAGCTATCAAGGCACGATAAACCCACACATCAGCGGAGGAGATTTAAGGTTTGATGTAACATGCCAACTCCAGCAGCAGAGCCACGTGGGCTGGATGCGCCATTGACAAATTCAAAACTCACTTCGAAATAATCCCAAAAAGGAGAACAAAAAAACCCCCCACAATTAATAAGCATCAAGTCATTTAAAGAGATGATGAGGGCAACTGTGTTACTTCCAACGGAGCCTGTAATTTTCTACGTTCGTTTGTATTCTGCAACGATTCCTCCGTCGACAGTCATAAATATCGGGACACCCGGCTCTCAATGGAAGTGGTTCCCTTGCATTTAGTAATCACGTGACTGCAAGCAGAATGAAATCTGAATCATTACCTGCTCATATTTGGCCAAATACTTCAGAACTCTTTGGACGGCGCTTCGCAGTGTAGCTGGACAATATCCCAAGCAACCTAGGAAAGCCACAAAGAGTTTTTTTTTTCTTAAATCTGTGTTAAATTTGAATTTTAATGACTCCTCTTTGGGACCGATTCCCCTTTCGTTTGTTTGTTGCATTGTCTTCCATCCAGGCGACATGATCCTGGCCTTCTGCTTGTCGGTGCTGGTGGGCCTGCTTCTGGGCGCTCTGGTTTACGTCCTGCTGACGTGGGCGTCCCGCCGCCGAGCCACCGCCCGCATCACCCGACGCTCCCGCAAGACACCCGGCAAATGTTCGCGCTCCCAAATCCCACCGGACGGCCAGCTGGGCCTCTACCGCAGCACTTTCCTCGGCGTCTACCGCCAACCCTCGCTGGAGCCGGTGGGGCCGCTGGGGAGCAAACCGGGACCGGAAACGTCCACGTTTCGACCTGTGCCCAGGAAAGGCAGTCTGGAGATGGGAGAGGACACCCGGGTGAGCCCGCCCGAGGACTCGGCCGATTCGGCCTCACTGGTTCCCGGCAAGCGCCACTCCTTCTGGCTGGGCGGGAACGGACTCAAGGGGTTTCTGCCGTCGCAGACGCCGCCGCCCGCCTACAACAGCATCATCCACGCTTTCCAAGAGTCCTGCACTTGAAGCCAACCACAGCCAAGTCCTCAAGACTTTGGAGAGATTCTATCCGAGGGAAGAGTTGTTTTAAAGACCCTGTGAAGTCAATTCAGAGATTTTATCTCCAGCATTTTTTTTTGGGGGGGGGGGGTTCGATACAAGGGACAGGATTTAAAGTGAACAACATGTTTTTAAAACTGCCTTCAGAACAGCCGCCGCTAGCTTTATGCTAACATATAGTGGAAAAGCCCATGACATGCTCAGAGTTAGCATTAATAGAGGCCATTTTACAACACTTTGAGCAACAGATATTTAAACAGAAAATGTTGGAACAGATCACCAAATAGTCACAGTCATAATATGAAAAATGGCCCGCATGACAGCAATTGACTGAGTCGTAGCAGAAGAAGTCGATTGTCCCTCGGTTGTGTCTGCATGACCGCGTTATAAAATACTGCCTCCCGGTGGCCAAAGCGGGCACACCAGAAGGAGCGCCACACTGAATTGGATGGTAGCATTAAAGTATGATGCACCCACTTTCATGTTTTACATTCTATTTAATTTGTTCTTACTCCGTTTTTCATAAAATACAAGAATATAGAGTTTTAATTTCACTTATGTTCAAACAAACCAAAAATAGGATTTTTTTTGGGGTGGGGGGCTAGAATGCATTAATGGCATTTCCATTCATTCCAATGGCGAAAGGGGACTTGAGATATGGATTTTTGGAGTGTAGGCGTTGAACGACTGAAACTTCAGGATCTCAAGGAACCATTGTATGTTATACATGTAGAAAAATAAATTCTGAAAGGACTGAGAACTATGTTAGTGCTCACTCCAGATGTTTTTTCGGGGTGGGGTGGCTCAAATGGCCTGTTAATGAGAATGATATAAAAGTCAATTTCACACGATGAAAATGATGCAGGGAGACACCTTCGGAGAGGTGAGACCAATCTCAAATCCGTTTTAGTAAACACGGGTCAAATGTGACTCGGGACACAAACCCCGAGTACATAAAAAAGAACATTTTTAAATATCTTCGTGCTCAGTGGGATTCTTCGGCTCTGTCTTTACTTTCTAATTTCTCAACATCAGAGGTTGCCAGTTGCATGAAAATCCCCCTTTCCCACCTACCGCCAAACCAAACTCCGATGAAAAATGCGGTGACATGAGATTTAACCCCGGGAAACCCGCCCTCGCAATCATGTTTGAGCGCATTTTCCTGGTGTTGTTCGATTCAATGATGTCCGCCTTGCAATTCGGCGTGCGTCGAACGGGTCTATCTGCCTGATGGCAACCCGCTCGGGAAGCATCCCCCCCCCCCCCCCCCCCCCCCCCCCCCCATCAAAAGTGCGCAAACGGAGGAGCAAGGCGACGCGCTCGCTGCAGCCAGCCAGCCAGCGCCTGGATCGGCATCACCCTCCTCCCCGGTAAGAACGACTGTCGACTGCATCGTGCTTGTCCTTAGAACGCATGTTTGGATTATTGACGCTAAATGGCGCTCGTCTTGTTGTCTTTTTTGCACCGTTAGCGTATCCCGCTGTTTTTCTTCTTCTTCCAAATCACTCCAAACCTGAATCCACGGAATTGCTCGCGTGAATATGCACATGTGTGAGGAGGTGAAAATGACGATCTGCACGTGAGGCATTCATTCGGCTGTGTGATGATGTCAGAATGGGATGAACGGGCTGTGTTTGTCGGCATGGAGACGGGCCAGTTCTGTCAATGCGGGGCTGCTGTTGCATAGAGACACATTTATATATACTTAAAAAAAATATATATACCCCAAACAACATGGTGACTCAAGGTTGATGCGGCGTAATGATAATTATTTAACCAGAGCGACACCCCTTATCCAGTAGGATGGATTTGTTTTTTTTTTGGTTTTTTAAATCTCAATAAGTATCAATTGCAACAGGACAGAGATATGGGATGGGCCAGTGGCGTCAAACTCTGAGCTGAATGGTCACCAAGCCCGTCACGTCCACTCCGCGAGTGACTAAGTGAAGAGAGGAAAGCGAGAAAGCCAGCAGATCGCCAGCGTCCACCTTGGAAGCTTTTCCTCTGAATGGAAACATGGACGCCTTCCACGGAGGCTTTTTGACTCAACATGTCCAGAAGCTATGAGGTGGGTGATTGACACGCCATTCCGCAAGCATCGTTGCCGCATATTGGCTGGAATCTGTTCAGAGAATCGAAAATTGACATGGGCACGAGCTCTGCATTGTCGGGTGAATAAACAAGATTTACCCGGCTCTGGATAAAGCTACACGGCTGTCGTTGAATAGCCAGTTGACTGTGCGTCCAATTTTTTCCAAAAAAAACGAAATGACCGCAAATAAACACAGGTGCCAGTCGAGCTACGCGGTGGCAGATCGTCGGCTTGGTCAGTTCAATGTGTCAAAAATGTGAATTAACACGGACAAATGAAGGCTTCTGATGAAGGAATGCAGTGGTCAGAAAACGACATGAACCCGACTCCGTATTGAGCTACGTGACCGTCGTTGAATCAGTCCCCAAAAAAGAAAGATAAAAAAGAAAATCGAAACCTCAAATAAAGACAGGTTCAGGTAGCGCTATGCCGTCATCAACAAAGGTCATTTGAATCCGTCCGAAATGACAATGACACAAATGAACGCAGGCTTCGAAAAAAGCTTTGTGGCCATTTGCATAGGCGAAAAAAGATGTTCAAAAATGTCCAGTGATATTGACGAATGCATGCTCCGGCCCAAGCTATATGGCCATCTGCATCGTCTTTTGAATCCGTTAAGAGTGGAGATTAACATCGGTAAAGAAGCGATGCCAAAGTCCGCATCGTCGATTGATTCCACGACCAGTGAGGCAGAGTCCTTTCGTCTCTCGAGAAGACATTCAAGTCTAGTGCCTGTGCTTGATGACATCATCATCTTGGGCCACCGTGACTGTTGCCACGGTGATTGTTCTGTTTAGTCATCCAGCGTCAAACTCGATGGTTCTCAACCTTCGAGACGACCTTTTCTTCGAGGGCCGAGGCATTTGTGTTTTTTTTTCCACATTCGAGAATATATGGAAACCGGCCTAACTCGGTTTTGTGGCGGCGTGTCTCCATGCAGCCGGGCCACTCAGTAGGGATGTTGGCGGCCGTGGAACACGGTCCCATCCTGTGCAGCGACTCCAACATCCTGTGCTTGTCGTGGAAGGGCCGCGTGCCCAAGAGCGAGAAGGACAAGCCCGTGTGCCGCCGGCGCTACTACGAAGAGGGATGGCTGGCCACGGGCAACGGCCGCGGCGTGGTGGGCGTCACTTTCACCTCCAGCCACTGCCGCCGGGACAGGAGCACCCCGCAGAGGATCAACTTCAACCTCAGGGGGCACAACAGCGAGGTACGACCCACGCGCCCCCCCCCCCCCGCCTTTGACTGCCAACGGGTTCCGAATAGGGCGAAGGCGACTGTAAGCGGTGCTAAAAGACGAAAAGTGTCATGCTAATCGGATGGAAAACAGGACAATTAGATTAGAACAGGACACGGAGGGGCACCGAACGAGCATAAGCGTATCAAATAGAACGGGGGAAAAAAAATGACATGAACAGAAGGCGATACGATTGACTGAACAAAGGTTGCCCAATGAACAAAACGGTACCAAATAGAACGAAATTGATGATTATTGTAGAATAGGAACTGAATAGAGGCGTACCAATTTCTGTATCAAGTGAAAATAAGCGCAGCAGTGATGGAAAAGAGGAAACGGGCGACGATAACCATAGAAAAAAAAAACGGAAGAGGTGTGCACCAAATGATTGAACAAAAGGGTAGCAAACCGGAGAACAGGAAATGACATCATCGCATACACGCAGCGATTTAGCCGAATATGCAACTCAAAAGCAGACGAGAGTGACCTTTGCGTCGTAGGTGGTGCTGGTGCGCTGGAACGAACCCTTCCAGAAGTTGGCCACGTGTGACATGGAGGGAGGAATTTTCGTGTGGATTCAGTACGAGGGAAGATGGTCGGTGGAGCTGGTCAACGACAGAGGAGCCCAAGTAAGTCTCGGCCGCTTAGCGCGCCGTCAATTCGCGCGGGTGCAGAAGCTTGAACTCGAGGGATGACGCAGATCAACTTGTGGATCCCAATGCCAACTTTTTAGTCCGATCCAGGCGCTCCCGCTTTCACGTTGTGCCGCAGGTGAGCGACTTTACGTGGTCCCACGACGGCACTCAGGCGCTCATCGCCTACCGCGACGGTTTCGTGCTGGTGGGCTCGGTCAGCGGCCAGCGGCATTGGTCTTCAGAGATCAACCTGGAGAGCCAGATCACCTGCGGCATCTGGACGCCCGACGACCAGCAGGTACTCGCAGACACGCGCCACCCATGTACGACTTCAATGAAAAACTGAAGCACCAAATAAGGTCAAATTATAGGATCTTAAAAAGAACTCCGAAATGTTTCGAGAGTCAGTGAAGGAATGCCAGAGTAGGAGTGAAATTTTCCCTCCTACGAGCTCCAGTTAGGAGGCAAGCAGCAGCATTCTGGCCCAACTGGAGCTGCTTCATGGAGGCTCGGCTGTTTCCAAAGTAAAGTGTTGTCCAGTTATCCAGTTGAGATGCGACAAAAGCATAAATGACTGTTTCAAAGTGCTCTTGAGAACGGAGACGCTTGACTTTAACCAGCTGCCTAAAATGAAAGAAGCTGGATTGGACCACCAATTTGCCGGTCCAATTTCAAATCACTGTCCAGTTTAAGACCCAAGATCGAGACTGCTGGCTTAAAATAAGGAGCTTGGGGGCCCCAAGTCCGCAGGATGGGATGTACAAGCGCCACTGTCGATTATTTTACCTGATTGCTCGGTTAATCGCCCGGCCTCTCATTTCAAGGCAAAAATTATTTTTGTCATCTACAATTTTTTTTGGGGGGGGGGGGGGGTTTAACCGCAGACCTCATAACATACAATAGTAATTCTGTACTTGAAAAAGGTTGGTGTAGAGCTGAAACAACATCGGGGGCGGGGCGCGTTTCAGGTGTTGTTTGGAACGGCCGACGGGCAGGTGATCGTGATGGACTGCCACGGCCGCATGCTGGCGCACGTGCTGCTGCACGAATCCGACGGCATCGTGGGCATGTCCTGGAACTGCCCCGACTTCCTGGTGGAAGACAGCACCGAGAGCGACACCGACTCAGACGACAACTTCCTGCCTTTAGGTACCCTACCCTTGGGGGCTTGCTCTTTGGAGACTTAGTGAAGCAGCATGTGGCTTAGTAGCAAGTTGTACTTATGGAGGCGATTGTACTGCTAAGAATGCGGTGCCAGCAGCTGTCGCGTTTTGTCAGGAGAGCTCGCTGGTCGCATTCTGGGTATCCGTGCTGGCGCTGGAATGACTAACTTGATGTCGATACGTTTAGTGCGGCGAGTCAAGCCTTTGTTGACGGTCACCTTCTTATCGGGAGAAATCAGCTTGATGAGCAACTACGATGACCTGTCCCCTGCCGTCATTCACTCGGGTTTGAAAGGTACGATCACGTTGACGCCTGACCGATCGTACGGTACGTCTACGGGGTAGTCGCTTGTTCCACAGTCGGGTGCCTTTTCCGGCCTCATTCCAAAATATTGTGCTGCCTTCACTACAAATGGCAAGACTGCAGCGGACGTTTGGCAGATTTTTTTTCTTTTTTTGAGGGGGGGGTTGACTTAAATTAAGAGACGAGCGTTGAATGGTGGCAGCGAACTCAACTCACTTCACAATAAGTAGCGGTTTGACATATCTGTGCTGATCATATGCATCGATCCCCATTTGTGTCGGTAGGAGTGTATTGTACTGCCCCCCGGTGGCCACATCCGGAGCAGCATAATGAATTGGATTGAATTATTAAATCAGAATGCAGAAAGATTGGCTGGCTACCAATTCGGGGTGTCCCCCGCCTACTGCCCGAAGACAGCTGGGATAGGCTCCAGCGCCCCCGCGACCCTAGTGAGGATGAAGCGGTTCGGAAGATGAATGAATGAAAGAATGCAGAAATCGATTATATTTGACATTAATAAAATATTATAAAAGTGAGATGTGGTGGAATTTAAAACCTTTTCTTCTGGCCACACCGTTTTTGAACCGCACATGTGGAGCTTGTTTTGTTGCTACTTTCAAATCCTTTTCGTTATAAGGCTAGAATATCAAATGTGGAAAAAGGGAAGCCTGTGATTACCTCGGGGACGCACTGAATGTTTCACTTGAAAATGGGATGCTTTTGTGGAAGAATGAGTTTCCCCCCGCCGACGTTTCCAGACGTGGAGGCGCAGTGGTGCTCCCAGGGGGACCTCCTGGCCGTGGCCGGCATGGAGAGACACGGGCTGCCTTCCGACGCCGGCATGACCAGGAACGCTCTGGTGAAGTTCTACAACGTGCAAGGGGAACACATCTACACTTTGGAAACGCCCGCGCAGGTACCAAAGTTAGAAAAGTGCCGAGGGGAAAACGTTTGCCAGTTTCTTTATCACCACCTACAGGACGGGAGTGGAACTAACTGTCCGTGAAGAACATTGTGGTGGGATTATTGGCATTATTTGTGCTTTGTAGCCAGAGCTTTTGCTGGGAATTTTTTGCTGATTATTGTCATGTATTTGCTGCTGTTTAATGATTCAAGCAATATCACACGAGAGTTTTCACCAACGTCTTTGAAATTTTACGCTATTGCTTGGGATACGATACCTCAGGGCTTCGTGTTCAACTGCATGTCAGTGACCCCATTCAAGTTGCCCTGGTGGTTTCAGAGGCCCATCACCACCATCTGCTGGGGCCACCGGGACTCGCGGCTGTTTCTGGCATGCGGTCCGGCGCTGTACGTGGTGCGCGTGGAACATCGCGTGGCCAGCCTGCAGCTGCTCTGCCAACAGGGCATCGCCAGTGCCCTGCGGGAGGAGAAGGACGTGGGCAAGCTCAACATGCCCTCGCTGCTCTGCTCCTACGTCACCACCGCCTTCATCCCCACCATCAAGGTGCCGCCTGACGACAGCAGTTTGGCCCGAGCAAAATGACAACATTTGACATGCCGTTTTGTGTCGTAGCCACCGATCCCGGACCCCAACAACATCCGAGACTTTGTCAGCTACCCGACGACTGGCAACGAGCGGCTGCACTGCACCATGAAACGGGCGGAGGACAGCCCCGAGGCGGGCGGCCCGTGCTACACGCTCTACCTAGAGTACCTGGGAGGGCTGGTGCCCATCCTCAATGGACGGCGCATCAGCAAATTGAGGCCCGAGTTTGTCATCACCGATCCCAAAACTGACAGCAAAACGGGTGAGCGGCGTCCACGTCACTAAAAGCATCTTCTACGGTGTCGGCCTTTTCTGTTTTAGACCCAACTTTTGGGGTTGCATGAATAACCCCAAAAGTGGTGTCGAATGAATAATCTACAGGGGTTTTTTTTCAATTAAAAAAGAAAAAACATGTTGTGCCCCCCCCCCCCCTAAAAATGATGTTGGTGCCTTTTTGTTCAAAAAGTTCAACTTTGTTTTGTCAAACTGGTTCTGTTGAAGTGATTTTTTGATTGAAGAAGTCTGGGGGTAATCAGGCTTGGGTGTGGTCAGTCAAATGGAACTCCTCCCCCCAGAAAAATAGCTATAGTTCATGACATTTTGAGTACTTCTCTCTCTCTCTCTCTCTCACCACAAAACCAATCATCACATTAAATCTCATTGAGTGGCACGAACAAGTGAAACGAATGTGACGCGGATGCGTCTGGTTGCCTGGCGATGCCGTAGCAAGGCCCTCAGAACTCTTCTCAAGCTCGAATGCCAGCTCTGCGTCACTGAAGTGGAAGAATCAAAATGGCTCAGCGTTTAGAAAGGCTAAGCACGTTCTCTCTTCACACGACTCGTTTTTGACCTCGCGCATCGGCAGCCCTCCTCCTGACGTCTTAAGCCACTCCCTTAAAAACAAACAAAGCAAAAAGGAGCTCACGTGTGTTCTGGTGATACCCCCCACCCCCTTTTAGAGGAGGTGTGCGTCAACCCCATGATCTCGTACGCCGACAGCTGCAACTGCTCCGACTCCAGCGACGTGGAGCTGAGCGACGAATGGGTCGGCAAGAAGTCACCCAAGTTCTCCCGGGGGAACAGGTGAGCCAAACCACCAAGCGCACATTACATACGCGCTGTAATTGAGCCTTGGCGTGAATAACGTGTAATAGATGCCCCCCCCCCCCAAGTATTTATTGTTGCCTATATTAATAGGTGGAATCAAAAAGAAACCCCATACACTGATCAGAAAACCTTTTCAAACACTACTGAGCTGCAGGACCACAAAAGTGACATGACTTAGTACACATCCCTGTCCTAAAACCACAAAATCACACAGACGCTTACCCCCCCCCCCCAAAAAAAAAGAAAAAAATGTGATGATTATTGTACAGTCAAACTTTGCTGAATTGAAATCTGAAAGCAAATTTTCACCTGAAAGTGACATCAAAATTGTTCGCCATTTATTTTTCCTGGTGATTTCTCCCAAGGGGTCTGCGTCGATACCGAAGTGGTTTGAGATCACCGCTTGGGCTGTATTTTAGGACTCAACTCTTATTATTTTTATCTGGGCTATTTGCAAGTTGCAAATTTTTTGCTATTCAGCGAGATTTTCTTGATAAGACACATTGATAAGATCCTCGAAAGTTTGATTGGTTTTTTTCCTGGGTTTTTTTTTTTTTTTTGCTCGATAGAATGAACCTGGAACCGCGCAAATCTCCTAAACTGTCCCGCGGCCACCAGGACGGCCAGCGGTCACCGCGGTTAGCATCCAAGAAGCCTCTGGTTCGATCCCCCAGCCTGACGCGCCGGGAGTTTTCCATGGACAGACTCACCGAGGTACCACTCGCGCGACCTGGCCGCACTTTGGAAGTTTCAGACGGAGTTCCGTCCTGGATGGATTCAAATTTGTAAAAAGCAACTAAGTATGAATTTTGCATAATTATGCGTTTTCTACCCCCCCCCATCACTGCACTCTGCAGCACAATTACTTGGCTCAGGTCACATCCAACATCTGGGGCACAAAGTTCAAAATTGTGGGACTGGCTTCATTCTTGCCCGCCAATCTCGGCGCAGGTAAGTGTCGGACAAAAGCCAAATTTTTTCCTTACCATCTAAATCTAATGGGTACGTAACAGTTTGAACGGTGTAAATTATGACGCAATGTCAACGACAATGACATGATTGTTTTTTGGGGTTTTTGGGGGGGGGGGGGGTTAACATTGGTTTCATGCCGTTTGAAAGTGAGTTTTGTTGGATGAACTTCCAAAACCATATCGCTCGCCAGGACGTCTGGTAGCAAGAGGTTGAGTTGCACCGTACTTGTTCGCGGAGGAGATGCGGCTAGAATGCAAGGCGGTTGCAGTCGATTTGGCGAGTATCTGAAGAATGAAGATCAAACTTCCTCAAGTGTCGATGTGTTTGTGTGTCTCAGTCATCTACAAGACAAGCCTGCTTCATTTGCAACCGCGGCAGATGACCATTTACCTGCCAGAGGTGCGCAAGATCTCGCACGACTTCATGAGCCTGCCCGTGTTCAACCCCAACGTGTTCAGCGAGGACGAGGATGATTTGCCAGGTTTATCTTGCATCAACACCCAATATGTCTCTCATGTGCCGAAAACAGAGATGGCAAAAGGACTCAGGCTCTGAAATTTAGTCAAAGTACAGATACTTGTGTGAAGAATAAATATTACAGTACAGAAACAAAGTATTTGGACTTGGGGGGGCTTCCACTAACAGACTCTTCTTCTCCCCCCCTCCCCCCATGGTGAAGTGATGGGCTCATCGTCAGGAGACAACCCGCCCTGTACCGTCAACATTCCCATCGCTCCCATCCACAGCCCGGCTCAGGCCATGTCGCCCACTCAGAGCATCGGCCTGGTTCAGTCTCTCCTGGCCAATCAGAACATTCAGCTGGATGTCCTCAACAACCCCACAACCAACGCGGCAGCCGCGTCCGTCTCCGCGCCTGCGTCCGACCGCAGCCAAGACCCCCCGGTCGCCGCGCCGTATCCGGTTCCCGCTAGATACCCAAACCCCGGGCAGGTGATCTTCAACGGGCTGGAGATGGGTCCGCTGCTCCCCGGTACGCTACCTCCCCCGCCACCGCCTCACCATCTCCCACCCCAGCCGCGGTCCCAGCCGCCTTGCCAGCAGCAGCTGCAATCCAGGCAGCAGCAGCAGCAGCAGCCGCCGCAGGCCCAGCAGCAGCAACGGCATCATCTTCAGCAGCTTCACCACCATCAGCCTCCGCATCAGCAGCAGCAGCAGCAGCACCAGGTCCAGCAGCACCAACAGATGCCGCAGAATCCACCGCCGGTGGCGGGCGGGCACCCGTTCCAGCAGCAGCAACAGATCCAGCAGCAACAGCAACAAATGCAGATGCAGCATGAACAAATGCAACAGCAGCAGCAGCAGATGCAGCAGCAGCAGCAGCAGATCCGCCAGCAGATTCAGGAGATGAGACAGCAACAGCAGCAGCTCCAGCAGCAGCACCAGCAGATCCAGCAGCAGCACCAGCAAATGCAGAGGCAGCACCAGCAAATGCAGCAGCAGCTGAAGATGCAAATGGCGCTGCCTCCGGCACCCACCGGCTACCCCACCATTGCCCTACAGCAGATACATCTCCTGCCGCCGCTTCCCCCGCCGCCCGCCACCGAGCCCGGACTGGATCGAGAGTACGCGTTGAAGCCGAGCCTGCCCCGGACTTTACCCCCTTCCTTTAGTGCCAGGGATGGTGGATCTGTGGAGATTCAGGCGAGGAAGGTGAATCCTCCTCCTCCCTACCCTGGTACGGTGGCGTCTGCGGTGGCCGCAGCCAACGCGACGGCTCAAACGCTGGTCACAAACTGCGACAGCCCCAGCATCCTGTCTCTGGACGGCTGCCTGAAGAAAGACGACTTTCTGCTTCAGCCCGTGACCATCCAGTACCCGACGCCTCTCGGGTACGAAAGGATAACGACATTCGACAGCAGTGGTAACGTCGAGGAAGTCTGCCGCCCCCGAAGGCGTCTCGTCCGCAACCAAAACGCGTACGCCGCCCACGGCTCGGCCACGCTGAAGGTAACCTCCACGGAGAATAAAAAGATTCATCTTCCCTACAGCTCGGCGACACTCAGCCGTCTGTCGGTCCCACGATACTCCATACCAAGCGGCGACCCGCCCCCTTATCCCGATCCGGCCAATCAAGTCCCGGCTACCCTCGCACCTCCACCGCAGAGATTAGAAAGCAGTCTGATCCATGCCACCCTGCGCCGCGACCGGACGCTAAAGGTTCCCGCCATGATGGACAGCTCCAGGACACTTCCCACCAAGGCCAAGATGAACAACAGCGCGTTGGGTTTGACCTACCAGCAGAGGCTGCCCACCGCGTTATACACGTGCACGCAGTGCAGCAGCAACAGCAGCGGCACCAGCGTGAGTGTTAGCGGCGGGGGTACATCCAGTAGCGGCATTGCGGGTGGCACGGTGGTCAGGCAGGACTTCCCCCCGGGGAAAGGAGCACACCACAGCACAATCATCGTGCACTCCAAAAGTGCCTCCCAGTCATCCTACAGTCTCCTGGGTTCCATGGACACCAGCCGGGACAGAACGGTGTACGTCAACTCGGCTTTCACCGAGGACGAGACTCTCGGCCAGCACCGTCACCCGGACAAACCCGTCCGGCAGATGACCCTCGGTGACGTCGGCCTCTCGGCAAAACGCCCTCCGCCTTACCGGTGGGAGGCCTCCGCCGCAGAGGAGTTCTGGCTTGCTCCGGAGCAAACCATGCTGGCCCCCCCAGCGCCTCCTCACAAGCCCCCTCCGCTCATCCTCGGCCAAGCTCAGCACTTGGACGTGACGCGGCTACCGTTCGTCCTCACGACGAAGCCGCCGTCCAGCCCTGGTACCAGCACCCTCACCTTCCCGTCGGGCTACCAGATATCACTGTCTCCTTTCCCTCCCGGCGTGGGCCACAGTCGACCCCCCATGCAGACCTTACAGAACCCCCCACCGCAATGCGGTCCGGGCGAAGTGGTTCTTCCGGTTCCATTTGCTCAGCAGGACTCCAATTTGGTTTTATCGACAGGGTACTCCACAAGTCTGGCTAACTTGGCCTGCTGCACCCTGCCCCCGATGTACCCGGGTGCCGGCTCCTGCGCCGGGCTTCAGCTGCACGCTGTCAACCTGCACCCCTGGAACCCTTACCCCTGCCCGCCACCCATGCAGGACCCTCCCGCACCTCCACTTCCAACCAAAACTCATCAGACATTAGAGAAGCCCATCCTCTCGCCACCCCCTGCGACTGCGCCGCCGCCGCCGCCGCCACCGCCACCGCCTCTGCCTCCACCGCCGCCGCCCTCGGAGTTGCCCCCCTCCAAATGCGCCACAGAGGACCCGCCGGAGTCGGCCACCGGCTTTCCGGAGCCGTCGTCTCTCAACGAAAGTCCTGTGACGCAGGAATCGGACCGATTCAACAAGAAAAGCCGCAAGAGACCGGACAGCCGAGCCGAGGAGGGCAACGTATCGTCGGCGTCGAGAAGGGACGGTCGCACGCTGTCGGATTTCAACTCTCTGATCGCCAGCCCGCGACTAGGCAACAGAGAGAAGAAGAAGCCCAAAGGACCCCGGGAGCAGCTCAACCGAGCCAAGAAGATGAGCCGGGCTGCCAACGAATTCCAGGACAGCTCGGAGAGCGAGCCGGAGCTTTTTATCAGCGGCGACGAACTCATGAACCAGAACCAGAGCAGCAAGAAGAGTTGGAAGAACAAGCGCAGCCTTCGCATGGCGAGCGAGCTGGAGGAGATTAAGTGCCGCAAGGCCAACGAACGGGAGGACCGCAGTTTAGGCAGCCAGGGCTTCGTCTATGTGATGGCCAACAAGCAGCCTCTGTGGAACGAAGCCACGCAGGTCTACCAGCTGGACTTTGGAGGACGGGTCACGCAGGAGTCCGCTAAAAACTTCCAGATTGAGCTTGATGGCCGACAGGTAATTTGATGGATGGATGAAAGTCATTACTGGTAGAATCGATTTTGTTTTGCACCTCTGCCTCCTAAAAATGTTCTTCTCTGTTTACCTGGTATGGCGGCTATTCCGCTTTCCTCCCGCATTCCTATTATGCATGTGAAGACTCTAATTCATAAAAGAGGTATGAATGAGGGAGTGTGAAAAATTGTTTGCCCACCAGTCCAGGGTGCACCTCGATTTTATCTCCACAAGTCAGCTGCGATACCTTGCATCTTTCCCTGCAGCTCGGTCGGGTATGTGAGGTTTATTTCAAGTGGCTACATTTTCCATTGGAATGGTTCACATCAATCGACATCAACAGCAATTTACACTAAAATGTGCATCTATGTGACATTTAGAGTCTTCTGTGGTCCTCACATGCATATTTTGGCATGTGAGGAAAACAGGAGGACAGAGATTCAAATCTCTCGTATGATTGTGAAAAGTCAAGATTTCTTGAGCGCGATTTTTGAAAGTCGGAAATGTTACAGCCGGTGCCATCTGCTTACTTATTTTCCACCCTGACAATTCTTGTTCAACAAACTTTTAGGTGATGCAGTTCGGACGCATCGACGGGAACGCCTACATCCTGGATTTCCAGTATCCATTCTCGGCAGTGCAGGCGTTTGCCGTGGCCTTGGCCAACGTGACTCAACGGCTGAAGTGAAGTTTTCATGGCGCTGAAGCATTCTGCCAGTACCTGCCGCTCGCTCAAGCAGCTTTTTGGGCCATTTCTCACCATTTCACTTTGTCACGCTTATGACATGAGCACTTTGACCCGCCGGATGAATGTTTGAAATTGGCATTTCAAACAAGCCTCCCGCGAATGAGCTAAGATTTGAACTCGGCGCACCTTCTGAAGCCCATTTAAATAAGTTTGAATTATCGTTAGTTCAACTATAGCCAGCGTATGACAAATTCCCTCACTGAGATGCAACGGCATTATTTGAGATCTTTTTCGAAAAAAAAAAGTTTTATCAAAATAGCAAATATATGAACCACTTGTAGATTTTTTTTGGGTGTCTTTATCACGATGATGAATGTATTCATGAGTGTCAGAGTTTGTATATATATTTTTTTTCTATCCACGTTACTTTGAGGAAGTGGTGCATACCTTATTAGTCTATTAGTGGAATCCGGAATTTTTTTAGCATTCATTTTGGGGGGCCCTTGCATGTTCCAAAATTTTTTATTTTATTTTTTACAGCGTTTGGTGAAATTGTTTAGGAAGATAAATTGCGCCCTGCGCCCCACCCCAAGACTCACTCAGCCCCCGACACTACGTAGTTTTAAAAATCGACACCAAATGTGGTGGGCATGTCTCTCATAACCGCACGCACAAAAAAAAAGTCTCAAGCTGAAAGTGTAAAAGAAGTCAGCAACCAGTGAGGGTGAATTCCAGGACTTGTGCTCAGTTGGAAAGCTGTACGGGGTGCGAGGGGGGGGGGGGGGGGCAGCCCCTGACACCAACTTCACCAATCGACACCAAATTTGGTAGATATGTGGAACTCAACTCAACTCAACTGTATTTATAGAGCACTTTCAAACAGCCATCAACAGCAATTTCAAACATAACAGGACACACAAAAAAGTCTCAAGGAAGGTTTTGGCAAAAACCAGGACCTTACGGACTTTGATGAACTGCTATAATGAAAAAACGGTGTGTTGAATTTACACAATTGTAAAGTCTACTTTAAAAAAAACATCTCTAGATGTTGACAATTCTATTTCATGCCACCACTTGCTGAATTCAAAAGGAGTAAATTCAACCAAAACTTCAGCGTACTAGCAAATAAACGATTATCATTGCTGGCGGTTCTTATTTGAATCATTTCTAACCATTCATGCGTAAAGTTTTCACATAAAGAAAAAAAAAGCAGCTTTGTGTTGGTGTCATTTTTGGCTGGGTGCTTGTGATGCGACTTGAAATATTCTATTTGGATGTGTCAGTCCGTGCTAACTGTGTGCTACCAGCCTCAAAATTCGATCACAAGTTTCAGTTTTGTTTTTACCCCCAGTACAGTGTTCCCCCTCGATTCGCTCCCCCACAAAGGTTCAGAATGCCTCGAGATGGCGCACAACAAAGCACTTTTTTCCCCTCTTAGACAATGCTTTTTTTTTTTTTAACTGCAAAGAGATGAATATGCGGTGGAACACTGTACAGTTTTGATGCATACATTTATACTTTTGCACCGCTAAAGGTTGATTGAGGATGTCAGCAAAGAAACGTTGCAACAGGATTCAACATCGGATAATCACGCATTTCGGAACTCCGGTGCTAATGTACAAAGAAACTACTGCGCTCGTTATCGCAAAAGATTTCCGTTTAATGTCACGCTGCTCAATAGTTTTCACTGACTGTGTGTGTGTGTGTCACTGATCTGCAATGTTGATTTATGATATATTGTTAAGTTTTCTTTCTCTTCCTAATATGTGATTTTAAAAAAACAACAACAAAAAAATATGAGATGTAACCCGAGATTTACATTTGACATGGACGCACAAGCTAGACAAAATAAATGATTTATTCCAAACGTTTTGCATTCCAATTTGATTTCTTCTTTTGTATACTTACTTGTCACCATACTATTTTCGTAATGCATTGATTTTCACACATTATAAAAACTGATCCTTTGTTGAATTTATTAACTGTCATAGTCCATTCTTTAAATGCATAATTTTATTTAAATTAACTAATAATTATATGTTACCACTACATTACACAAAATTAACATCCTATTGAGACTTAAACTTCAAATAGTTCATCAGTCAAAAATATACTCCCTAACCTCCCAAAAAGAAAAAGAAAAACTCCAGCACAAATTACAACTGTCATCCCAAAAGACCTTTGAGTTGAAACCAACGGACTGGAAATGACACCTCTAATTTGAAATCACTCCCTCGCTTTTAGTTTGAAGGCGCTCCAGGAAGCAGCCGCTGAGTCTGTGCTGTCTTAAATCGGGAAAAAGAAGGGAAGCAAGTGAACGTGGGCGCGTCTGCTTGTTCATGTCAGCCAGTCCCTTTTGTTTTTTGAATATTTAACTTTTTGAATATCGCAACACTTGGACAGCAACCCGCAAGGAATCGTTCACAAAAGAACGAAAATGGACGCCGAAGTAGAAGCGGACCTTCAGCCACAAGGTCTGTTAGTTTGACTTTTAATAAGGGGCAACACGGGGCAATTGTGATTATGTGCACCGCGCACACTCGAGGTTGGGGGAGCCGATCCGGCTTTCCTGTTTCAACGTCTTTAATTGTCCGCACTTTGGAATTCGTACACACATTCTTGTATTGTGAGAACAAAAAGGGGTTTTATATAAATCCCTGTATATTCACGGCTTAGCGTTTGCATATCCACTGATATTTGTTTCGAACTTGTGCACTGGTTTTCACAGAAAAAAAACTCACCTACTCGCTGTTTTTATGGTCGGGCTGAAGAAATGTCGGTCCGCGCGTCCCTCGCGATATTGCGGTTCACAGTTTGTGGTTTCAATGTTCAGCAAATGATCAAATTGTATGTAGCTAATTTTATAGCAGATTTCTTACTAGCCAGCACCTCTATGAGCTGAAACGTGAGCTAATTTAGTATAGTTTAGGACCGCCCATTCGAACATTTTGACAGGGTTGCCGGTTCACTGGAATTTAACCCCCACGTTACTTTTGCGCTATCTGGTGGAATCGTGGAGTTATTCGGTTTACTGTGCTTCATTGAAGTTTTTTTTTTTTGTCTGCATTTTCTAGCAGCTCTTGAATGCGCATACGTTAAAAATACAGCAGACTGTATATTTTAAGTCTAGTTCTTAGATGAACATTGTTACTTAATTTGGTCATCGATTAGTTGGCTGAATCGACTAATTTTGGTAAATTAGAAATTCTGGAATATGATTTATTTTCCTGACCGGTTATTGTCATAAGATAGTCCTGGAGCCTGAATAGACAAGACATAACTTTTTTATATTTTCTTTGAAAACCTCAAAAAAAAAAAAAAAAAAAGAGGAATTGAGGGAGCCTTCGGCAAGGATGACAAGGCAGCAGACCCTGACCTTGATATCCATGGCGTCCGTCAATTTCAGCTCCATGATCTGCTACTCCATCCTGGGACCCTTCTTCCCCATCGAGGTACACGTTGTGCAGAAAAACTTTCTTAATCTCTATGGCATAGGTGTCAAACTCAGGTCCTGGAGGGCTGCTGTCCTGCATGTTTTCCAAGTCTCCCTGTTGCCACACACCTGATTCAAATGAACAGGTTCAATGTCAGGCTTGCGCAGAGCTTGCTGATGATCTGATCATTTGAATCAGGTGTGTTGCAACAGGGAGACTTGGAAAACATGCAGGGCAGCGGCCCTCCAGGACCTGAGTTTGACACCTATGCTCTATGGGGTCCTAGGGAGGGTTAAGGCTCGCTTCTCTCTTTAGTTTAGGTTGACCTGCTGTCCTGAATGACACTGTCCAGTTGAAGTTGCAATCGTATCAGTAGAAGGTTGTATATTTTTGGATTTGAGATAAATTCAGATATTTATGACACAAAAAATAAATGCATCACATTGTCGAGGGGAAGCGATAAGTGAGGTACGATTGGAAAATGTTATATTTAGTAATTAAATTAAAAAAGTAATTCAATCATGAAAAAAAGTTAAGTTTGTAAAAAATGTGTGTGTGTGTGTGTGTGCGTGCGTGCGTACACACACACACACACACACACACCCATACATAGAGTTGCAATTTGAAAATGGCATTCTACGACGTTGAATTGGACGGATTGTTCAGCCTTAATTTGGTGTGTAGCATTGTTCAGTTCCAAGTACAAATTGCTTAAAACAACGATACATTTCACACCGAATCCTTTTTGGAATTCATTTGAATGAGTTTTGATATTGGAATGAATGTTTGTTTTGCGCCCAGGCAGAAAAGAAAGGTGCATCTCAGACAATGGTTGGCGTCATATTTGGCTGCTACGCCGTGAGCAATTTGATTGGCTCCTTGATCCTGGGCCGATATGTAAGTACAGTATCCCTCTGCCCGACGCATGTAATGCATGTGATTGGAGGCAAACTTAATGTGTCCCCCCCGCGCCCCCCATTCTCTCTCAGATTGTTCAAATCGGCGCAAAAATGATGCTGATCCTGGGCCTCTTCGTGTCGTCGGGCTGCACCATTCTCTTTGGGTGACCATGGCAATTCAGATCCGTTTCAAACGAGGGTTCTCCAAATTAGGGTCCAGGGAGGTTTTTAGTTTTCCCGGGCGGACCTCTTCAAAATCCTCACGGTTCTAATCAATCAAACGTAACTACGGCATGCATCTCTCAATGCTCTCGGAATAAAAAAAAAGAAATTTTTACATTTACAAAATGTATTCCAAATTTTGCAGTCTCCCAGACCTTCGGCGTTCCCCAGAGCCCATTTTGAGAACCACTATCTTATTTTGCGATTGATTTCTCTTGGCAGGCTGCTGGACCGAGTCCCCGCCGGTACGGTTTTTATCGCCTTGTGCATCATCGTGAGGTCTGTGGATGCGGTTGGCTTCGCCGCCGCCATGACCTCTTCCTTTGCGCTCTCGGCAAAAGTATTCCCAAACAATGTGGCGACTGTTTTGGTGAGTGTGGGCGGCTCTTTGTCTGCATCTGGCATGTTGTTTACGCTGCGCGATCACGAGCACTAACTTTTGCCGTCACATTCCCCGATGACAGCAGCCTTAGGAGACCCTCGCGAGCGGGACGCATGTTAGCATTACTCTGTGAGGCGCGAACTAGTTGGGTCTGATCAATCGGGAATCTGTGATTGGTAAGCAACGGCTGTCCAATAAATTGGGACGTAAGAGTATTAAAAAATAAAAAAAATGGTTAAAAACCTTCGCGAGGCTTCAAGTTCACCCGCAACCCGATTTAGCCAACGAGCTAGCGTTCTGGTTCTTGTCTTTACGGTGAGTCTCGACACACCTTGTAAGCGGAAGCGCTGTTGCCAATCAGCTTGTCGGAAAGGTGAAGTGATCAAACGTATCGGTCACGGCGTGTTTAAAGGTCGCTACAAAGTGTTTTATTTGCGACAACATGGCGCCATAAAATCATCAAGCTGAAGCCGGCAGGGGCAGTTGAGTTGGACGCAGCCACCGGGTCTGATCTTTACCCTTTTCTTGACGCTTTATATTCTCCATTGTGTCCTGTCCGAGTGGTCATGTGGAAAATGAGCTCATGTGCGAGAAGTATGCGAATGAATACGCCACAGTCAGCAGCGCCTCGCCGCGCATTCAAGTTGGCCGGAATCCTGCAAATATGTTGCATGCATTCCTTCAGCCATTTACTTCCCTAAAATGTGTTCATTTAAATGCCTTCTTTTTTTTTTTGTTTCCGTTATCAAATCCAAGAGTGTGTACATTTAAGATCTTTTTGTATTGATTTGTTTTGCTCTTTTCTTTGCAGGGAAGTCTGGAAGTGTTTACGGGCTTGGGCCTCATCCTGGGGCCGCCGGTTGGAGGCTGGTTCTACCAGTCCTTTGGATACGAGGTTCCCTTCATGGTGCTCGGCTGTTTCCTGTTAATTATGGTGCCGCTCAACATCTACATCCTTCCCTCCATCGGTATAATACTTCATTTGATCACATGTTACACTTCTTTTTCCTTTCCTTTTTTTTTTTTTGGTTTGGCCAGCAAACTAGTTGGGTCTGATCAACATGGGCTCAGGTGGTCGGGAAGCAGTGATATAGCGTAAGGCTTCCATTGAGACCGCGGCCTGTCTATGCAGCAAAGTCGTCGGGCCTGATCAGCAGGGAATCCGCGGTGGGAAAATGTGGATGATGGGAGAATGTTAGAAATCCACTCGATCGACTAAAATCATAAGCCTTCGATTTGGACAGCAACCTGTTTAGTCAGCAAACCTGTTGCGTCTGTTCAATAGGGAGTCCTAACTGCCTGCCACTTCTCAGACGCCGTTTCCTCAAAGACCTCCTTCTTGAAACTTCTCAAAAACCTGAAAATCCTCCTGCTCTGCTACGTCATCTTCACCCTGAGCTCGGGTCTGGGCTTCCTGGACGCCACGTTGTCGCTGTACGCCGTGGAACAGTTCCACCTGTCCACCGGCTATGTGGGCCTGATCATGCTAGGTCTGTCCTTCCCGTACTCACTGGGCTCCCCGCTGATGGGCTTCTTCACCGATAAATACCCCGTGAGTATCGAAAGCCATCTTTTCTCGTAAGTCTTTGTTTTAAGCATGCATCCGTCATCTTTAGGCGTCCAGGAGCTGGTTCATGGTGATAGGAGGCGTCGCCACGGCGGGCGGCTTCCTCTTGCTGGGGCCCGTCCCTTTCCTTCACATACCGAGGTAGTTGCCGAAACGCAACTCTCTTCATGCAACAATCGCAGCTGGAACTAAGAGATCAAACTCCAAACCAAGCAATCAAAATGAATTCCAAAATGCAGAGGCAGAAAGTGGAAGTCCCATTTATGTTCTGCGGTGAGGAGGCGAGGAGCAGCATTTTGACCCAACTGGACATGTTAAAAGGAGGATTGGCTAACTCCAGACTAAAGTACATTACAGTCATCGTATGTCAAGAAGGCACTGCGGTCGTCTCCAACCTGCCGCTAGCAACTGTGGACATGGCAAAAATAAAGATAGCCACAAAGGAGGTCACAAGTCCGCTGCTAAAAAAGATTACGCAAAATCCACTTGGACTCTTTTGGTTCTTAAATTATGAAAACAAGTTGCTGTTAGACAAAATCGATAAACGTCACATTTTTTAGCAATGTTTTCTCTTTTTCATTTGTCATCTATTTTTACTAATTCGTCCCTATCCGATCACGTGATCAGAAATCAGAGCCAATCGCCTGATTTTTCAACTGATTGGGATCGGCTGGAAAAAGATCCGATTTTTGAATTCGCTAAATTTTTAAAGTGAAGAAAGAATATTTTATTGGTTTACTTAGTTTGAACCACTGCCGACTTACAGCCATACAAAATTTGACCGTATTGTGAATTTCTTTTACAAAATTACGATTTTTGTTTTTCCCTCTTCTTCGTAATGCATTGCCGAGGTATTGGATCGAGACTCGGTTATCGCAGATCCTAAAAAACAAATGACTCGGATGCAAAAAATAAATAATGTGATCGACACATCCCTATTGATAACTGACTTTTGATCGAAATGATTTATCAAAACAAAATAAAAAATAAATCAATAAACGCTAGCTTTACTCGCATTGTTAACAACCGTAGTTTGACCTCATCCACCGACTTGATCTGATTAGCATACCAAACGCACAAAGGAGGTCCACGAGCCCGCTGCCAAACAAGATTATGCAAAACCCAGCTTGCCCCTTAAGCTTCTTAAATTATGACAACCGGCTGTTCGACAAAAATCAATGCGCGTCATGTTTTTATTCTCGACTTTGTTTTCTTTTCCTCATTTATTTGTACTCGCGGTGCAAATATTACAAATATCGTATGATGTTCGATTTACTTTTATTCACCTCTATTGATAATAAAACGCAAGTGTCTGTGTGGGAGTTGAGTTCTCCATCTCTGTCCTCAGGCAACTATGGCTGCTGGTCATCATGCTGGGAGTCATCGGTTTTTCCCTGGCCATGACCGCTATCCCCATCTTCCCAGAGGTCATCAAGTGCGCCTAGTCAGTGGCCGGGGCATCGTTTTCACGGTTTTACACTGCCAAGGTTGAGGAAGGTCATTCTTTGATTGCCCCATTCCTTCTCTCTTGCAGTGACAACGGTTTTGAGGAGGGACTGAGCACTCTCGGAATGGTGTCGGGCTTATTCGGAGCCGTTTGGTCTATGGGGTGAGTCTAGTACAAGGAATCGGGTCGATTGGGAAATCAGTAACGCAAGGTGCAGAGCTTGGAAAAAAATAATACATGACGGGTAAAAATCGTAAGGCTTCAAATTATGAAAGAATTGGCAAACTAGTCGGGTTTGATCATTAGAGGTAGAAAGATGTAAGGTGGAGTGCAATTGCGCAATCATGATGTGGGAGCACGAACAATCCATATGATCGTCAAAATTCATCATGTGTTCCATTTATACAGAACCAGGAGCCTGATTGGCCCGTAAACTAATCGGATCAGATCAATCGAGTTTGAAATCAGGCCATTAAAGGCTTCAATTTACACAACAGTCCATATAGTCTTTGAAGTCAAGATGGCGCCCGAGTAGGCAGTCGTCAGCAAGTGCTCTCATGAGCCTTGCTTTTTTGGATGTTTTTGTGTTTGTTTTGTCACTTTGTGTTTGTTGTTACGTCGTGTGGACCTGATGTGGACTTTTTTCAGCATTTTTTGGACACGACATTCATCAAGGAGGAGACTCTGTGCTTGGTGGTTGCGCCTTCTCGGCAGCATGGGTATACCAGCACTGTTTTTGCCTGGGAGGAATGTCGGCGCCATTTGACTGTCCTTGCTGGACAGTCCCGGGGCGCTTGTGTCTTGCGCCTGTAATGGGCAGCATTTTTCACAGCCCCGCTTTGTTCAGCGGAGAGATCGGTGCTGTTGAACGGTCTGCGGCTGGATGGATGTAAGGCTTGAGGAGCCGACGATGAGAAGAAAGGAGCGTTAGCGCGGAGCGCCGATGCGGATTTGGAACTGGGAGTCGCGGCTTGGAGTTTGAAGCGGATTACGTGGGACAGGAGAAGTGAACTAATCTCTTTTCTTCAATGGACGTTACAGCTTCGTGTTTGCTTTCAAAACTTAGCTTGTAGCAGACGTGTGCACATTTTCAGCATGACGTCTCTGATCCACTGGTGAAAGGACACTTTGATCCTCTCCTCTTTCATCTAGAACTGCTTCAGACAAAAAAGTGTATGCAGAAAAATGGTGAAGATTGCACGACTGTCTGTGTCCTATGTGTTGTGTTATTTTTGTTATTTTGACTTCAAAATGGCGCCGCGAGAGTGGCTGCCTTTCCAGCAGCTCCTATATTTTGTTGTTCTACTTCTTCCTATCATAACTTTGCTGCTGTGAATTGGGAATTTCTCCATTGCGAGACTAATAAAGGTTTTCTTATCTTATAGCAAGTAAACTAGTCGGGTCTGTCCATGATGGGAAAGCAACGTGTCAGTGTTAAATGTCCACATGATTGGCTAATTTTCTTTGCTTTTAATTCATACAGCAGCCAGCAAACTGGCCGAGTCTGATTGACACGGAATCAGTGGTGGCGAAGCAGTGACGACACACCAAACTGAGTTCAACGTCCGAATTTAAAAATCCACATCATGGCAAACCTCATAAAGCTTCAATTTTATACAGCTGCCTGTTTAGCCAGGAAATCAGCCGGGTCTGGGCAATGGAAAAAGAAAAATCTGAGATGTCATTAAAAAGCATTAAAATCCACACGATTGGCAAAAATATGCGAGGTTTCAGTATGCGAGGTTTCAGTGTACACAGAAGCCTGTTTTGTCAGGTCTGATCAAAAAAACATCCAGAAATGTGCTTGTGCCCCGTTTCCAGGATGTTTTACGGGCCCACCATGGGCGGCGTCATCACACAGCGGCTGAGCTTCGAGTGGGCAGCCGCCTTCCAAGGAGGCTTGGCCTTCCTAGGAGTAAGTTGAATCTGTCTTGAGTTTTTTTTTTTTTTAACAGCCCCTCCCTTTGGAGTTGAGTAGACCTTGAGTGCACTTGCCTGAGGAATTCCAAAGCTGTATTTAGGGAGCTAAATTGAAGGTGCCTAAAATGACTTCCCCCTTTGGTTGATGACGTGATGTGTTGTCAGGCTTTCCTGCTGGCGCTCTACTACTTCTCGCATCCGGCAAGCTCGCAAAGGTAAACAACCCGCTTCTACATTTGTACACAATGTGCCGAAATTGCGCACGTTATTTTTTGAAATGTACTGTATATTTAGCATTTTCATGTAATTGAAATGATTAATGGTTTCAAGCATTGCAAGTTGAGAGATCCTCCTTCCTTTCATGTCATCCACCCTGACTTGCTTCTTGCCCTCGTTGAATCGTATCCTTGTTCCCTTCCTTCTTCTCAATCCATCCTTTCAATCTTTCTTCCCTGCTTCCTGAACCCTCCCTGGATTCTTTCATCTGCACTTCTCTCCTTCCTCACTCCCCTTTTTTTTTTCATTTCATAGCAACTATCCTCGTTCCATTCTTCGTTCCTCTAATCATCTTTGTTCCTTCTCTTCCCATCCTTCTTCCTTGCATTTCCTCCCATCTTTAATTTCTTCTCCCTTCTGTTCTCTCCCACAAAAGTCAAGCACATTCCGACTTGTGGACTTGAAGTTTAAAGTATTTTAGGAAATACTGCCAACCGCATTAAACCCTCAGAAATAAAACCTTGTTTTGCCGGTCTGTGTTTTTGTTTTGTGTTTTAGGCTTCCCGAGAAGACGCAACATATGGATGAAAGAAGTCCACTCTTGGATGAATAAAATCCCAGTAAAAAAAAAAAAAAAAACTTGAGTATTTGTAAAATACTTGATAAAGGTGGTTGCTCTTCTTTTTATCAGCAGATGAACGTCTGTACTTGCAATGCATCCTGGATTTTTAAAAAAAAAAATATTTTAATAAATAAATCTTGTACATATTGTAAATGCCAAACAGTCAGCCGGCTCCATTGCACTTTTATGTACAGGACATCAAAAAAGTATTGGTTGTCGGAATACTTTCTGAATGCACCGTAAAAGACGACAAAGGCAACTCAAATGATGGTCAGAATTTAATACTGCACTGTATAAAAATCAAACCTCGACTATCGTAGAAACTTTTAGAATATTTTTGGGTCGTGCGCTTTGGGACTTGAAACTATCAAGACGTGGGATTTCATGTTATGGCTGAACTCCACAAGTGATGATAACCATAGAATAGGAAATGGCCACAGAGTCAAGTATGCTCTGGTCGCTCAGTGCGATGCTTGGAATTCATTATAAATTAATTTTCTTTAGATGCTAATCTTAATAGCATGTGGCTAACGTTTAGCGTGAAAATTATTGACCGTTCAATTAGCTGTGTACACGGGGAGTAACACATTAATTTTAGTTGTATGACACACTTGGTTAACTTCTTAAGTTAAAAATTTAAACGTAGTTACATTATTTCCTCAGGAGGGGAAAACATTTTTGAAATCGGATCAATACATTGTGTTCCACTTTGGTGGTGCCACTGTCCAGAAATTCAGCCCTTACAAATAAATCATGTCAAGAAAGTTGACATTTTGTCCAAAAAAAACCCAACAAAAACTTTAGAAAATCATTACAAAAAAGTACCGTCATGGGTCGAGTCGCACAGCAGCACCGGGCTTCTTGGTCGGTCTCTTCGGAAGGGGACGGCGACTGGGTCGGACTTTGTCTGCCGACTCGGTTCCGACATCCCGGTTGGAAAACGTGTCCTGAGATGACACGGGCAGTGGTGGCGGTGGTCGCCTTTCTGCATTTTTCTTCACTTTCTTTTTCTTTTGAAGTCTGTACCAAGAGGAAAATGTACATGTGAATAGGGCTCGGCCAGTATGGAATGTTTTTGTATTTTTTGATGGGGAGGCCAATGCCGATTTGGCAGAAAAGCTGACCAAGAGAGGTGTGTTAAGTTGGGTAATACGTCGGTCAAGTTGGAATTACAAACATGACTTACAAATTTTTGCTTGGTCCCTAATAGCAAGGTCTCCCTTGTCTGAATTTTTTTTTGTATCGGTTTGCATTGGTGCTTTAACTGTTTGGCATCAGTCCTGAGAGCAGTTTTGAAACATTACTTAAAAAAAAAAAACATACAGTGACTTACTTGGCTTCCAACAACTCGGGCTCAGTGTCGGTTAGGGCGGGCTCAGAGAGAAACCGCAGTTCCCCAGGAGGAGTCGTCGCAGTGGAAATCTTGGGAATTGCACAGCACGACATTTGTTCATGATGAAGTGTCATTTTGAAAGGTTCATGACTGTCATCATTTTGGGGACGAAAAAGCGAGACCTTTTAACCCACACACAACCGATTTTAAAAATATGCATTTTATATATAACTTTTCAAATAAATAAATTCACTAAATGAATGACTGCTATGTCACCTGCTATCAAGAGCTGCCATCTTGTGGCTACTCTGTATGACTTCTCCAAGGACACCACAAAGCCCGCAGGGGATGTTTGAAAAGGGATTCAACATAAATGGAATGTAACAAAGTCCAACGTGAAATCAGCTCACCCTGGTCGATGTCATCCTCTCAACGGCCGCGTCCGCCGCCGCCTCTTCGCCGGAGTCTCCTACGAGCGCAAATCAGCTCAGCACATCGCCATGAAAATGGATTGTCATTAAACAATACCATACATGATGTTGGATATGTTCCATACAGGCCCACAATTCATGAAAATACAATTTTTTAAAATTATACTTTACCCCGCCCCACACACCGAAATCGAGTTTGAACAAATAAATAATTCATTCATTTTCCGAACCACTTAATCCTCACTAGGGTCGCGGGGGGGGGGGGGGGGGGGGGGGTGCTGGAGCCTATCCCAATATATATATATATTCCAGCTGCGGCCTTTCTTTGTGGAGTTTGCATGTTCTCTCCGTGCCTGCGTGGGTTTTCTCTGGGTACTCCGGTTTCCTCCCACATTCCAAAAACAGGTGCGGCAGGTCAATGGAAGGCTTTAAATTGTCCCTAGGTATGAGTGAGAGCGCAATTGGTTGTTCGTCTATGTGTGCCCTGCGATTGGCTGGCAACCAATTCAGTTGAAGCATTTTTTAAAATACAAGACCTTCCATTGATTGAATAACTGAAACTGAAATTTTATTTTGAAAATGTACAGCATAACAAAAATAATCTTTTTCCTATTCATTGCCAGCATGCCTGCCAGCCATAATTGGGTTAAATACGTGCATGCAGCTGCTGTACTGCATTCACTGATGCATAGCGTTGACCAATTCAACCCATTTGGCGAGCAGGCAAAGTAGATGCATTGCTGTTCTAAAATTAGAAAGCAAATGCCCCGTCCATGCACCTGAGATGTTTTTGTTCTTGATATAAAGACAACTGAAATCTGAAGAGGATCCTGAAATACTTCCGCGCTCCACGTTTACATCAAATCAACATTTGAGAGAGCATAGTTCTGTCAAGAGATTAAAAAAAAGTGAGATCAATTATGATCTAATTAATTGATTAATCTATATTTTAATCTCATCTAAAAATTGGTGAGAAACCCCCTATTTTCGTTTTAAATTCATTACATTACTGAGCATTAAGGCAGATCAAAAGATTCACACCACAAAAAAGTGGTATTATAAAGTATTTTATTCTTTTTAAACAGATGCAGTCCAAGCGATTTACTTTGTTAAAATATCAAAAACAGTAAGAACACTTTTCTGAGCAATACAAGTACTGAACACGGAACTTGCTTCAGATAATAAATAAAACAGACCCTTAAAACACAGTGCTGCAAGTTACACTTCGGGAAATAATACTGTTCATCATGACAAAATAATGGCTGAAATAAACATCAACAACTTCTAATATGCTACAGAGGACACAGCAGCTATGCTGATTTCATCCGTCGTATGCGGGGTGTTCTCCTCGAGTTTAGTTTGGCTAAGAGCTTTGCTTTGGCTCCCTTGATTGCTCCCAGTTTTGGTGCTAACGTTAGCCGTGGCTGCAATCGAGACTGGGTGCTTTGCATTGATGTATGAGGCTAAACTTGAGCTGCTTCGGTGGTAAGTAAACTCCTTCTTATTAGGCACAACACTCTACCTGTATCAATAGTGCCGTCAGGGCGTTTTTGGAATGTAAATTGTCCATTCATTGGGCCGAGAACTCTCACATGCTCCTCCATTTTCACCTCACCTCTCCTCCCTGCTGCTTACTTAGCCCGCCCAACTCCAATGGGAGCCAATCAGCTTATACTAAACAAGCCTTAACATCATGACAGCCAATCAATGTCCGCTCCAGGCTGTGACTGACAGTTGTTTCCCTACCCTCAACAACCTGAACACAGGAAGCTAACACGTAAAAGGGATACTGTATTAGAAAAAGGCAACCCACCTCCAGAAACAATAAAGTTAGAGATTAAAATTTAGATTAACGCGATAAAAAACATAACACGCAAAATATGGATGTAATTAATTATTCGCAATTAACGCAATAATTTGACACCTCTAAGAGAGCGTACTTCCATCCATCCATTTTCCGATCTGCTTTATCCTCACAAGTGGTCCCGGGACGTGCCGGAGCCTATCCCAGGTGTCTTCGGGCAGAAGGCGTGAATACCCTGAACCGGTTGCCAGCCAATCACAGGGCACACAGAGACGAACAACCATTCGCACTCACACCTGAGGACAATTTCGAGTGATCCGTTAACCTACCATGCATGTTGGGATGTGGAAATGTGGAAGAAAACTGGAGTGCCCGGAGAAAACCCACACAGGCACGGGGAGAACAAGCAAACTCCACACAGGAAGGCCGGAGCCGGAATCAAACCCTGCACCTCTGCACTGTGAGGCCGACGTGCTCACCAGTCGACTACCGGGCCGCCCTGAGAGTATATACTATTAAGGAGAAATAACTGAGGCTTAAGACAGTGAATAGGAAAAACATTTATCACATTCTATCACAAAATTATCTTCACAAATAAACTGATAATTGCAGCATGTGACACGATTAAGTTGAAGACAACATGCTGATATTAAATCAGAAATGCACGTACATGAACATTGACACCAAACTAAAGCACGTTTCCTTTTCACTCCCTATTTTTAGTCGCAACGCTGCTCAAATGGCCTCTGTTGGAATCGTCATTGCAACCGTAGTCATAGAAATGGGTTGCAAATTTCTCTTGGGTGCCTGCCAAATTATGGTTAGCAGGAGAGAGTGTTGTGGTGTGTCATCCAAGCACCTACCCCTACCCCCCCAGTTTGACAAATCAGAGCAACTCCAAGTGTGACCAGGATTCACACATTGAAATCGAATCAGCCTACAGCTAGGGAAGCAGTCATGGAGGCTGTGTTTCTAACCTCATAGTGACTCAATCTTACATAACATCATGATAGACACTTACTGTATCTCATCTTGATTACATTAAGAACACGATGCTTAGCAACAAGCATTTCAGAACATTCTCCAGGAGCTAACGTTGAGCCAAGAATCTCCCATCTGCATTTGGCCTAACACATGCTGAATATCCAGAAGAGTTTTGAAGAATGACAAATGATCTCGACTTTCACCAGTGAATTCGAAAACAAAATTAATCTTGGGCGGCACGGTGGTTTGATTCCTAACGCCGGCCATCCTGTGTGGCGTTTACATGTTCTCCCCATGCCTTCGTAGGTTTTCTCCGGGTACTACCAGTTGAAGTGGTATTAGGAGGAACATGTTTTTTTTCCCTCACAGCGGTGGCACTTAATTTGAAGTGCATGAGGGGTTTGTAAATGTGTGTCCAAAAACACGGATAAAGTCAACTCTTAATTATGTTTGTGGCTGCCGTTCTCAACGAAATTTCGAAATCTCCGAGAAATGGCGAGGCCATGAGAATGCGAGGCGAGGGTATTACTGTTGTGGCGACGCCACTCAAGCTCAGCGAGCCTCAGCAGTAGATAGTCCGCTGCTCCCTGCTGTGCGTGCTTCAGCGCAAACATGTACGCAAGCGCATCTTTTGATTTCAACCAATCAGCGCCGACGCAACGACGACACACACCCGACGTCACACACGACAACAGCTAAGCTAAAACTAGCCGAGACGACACTCGAAGTCAGACGGACACGTTTTTCTGCCAATCTGTGCGTTTCCCTTTTTGTCCAAATATATTTTTTATGACAACTGTCTTGTCCACGGTGTCTTTTATTTGTTTCACTGGGGTTTAGCAAGTGTGTTTATAAAGAGACGAAAATCTCTTTACTGTTACGAGTGTGAGTGTCTCAACATGGCTACGCTCGTGAAAGCAAAACAACGAACTGAAACGCATCTTCGTTCAATGTTGTCAACTCAACTCATTTTCCTCAATTCTCCAGAGAGATTTTCATTAAAATTTGAAAAACCCGGAATTCCGGGAAAATCCAGAGGAAACAACATTATTGTTTTTGTGTGCAGTTATTGAACAACATTAATGTAGCTAACGTGCAGTTATTGTGTGCAAACTGTAAGGTTATTCAGATGAGTTTGCATTTATTTGTCATTTGTGAAGCGTGTAAATCAGGTGACATGTTCTCCTGTAAATTAAAGAACACATTTGCATGTTTTAAAGTGTATGTACAAATCCTGACAAAGTGGGACGCCACATTGGCCCTGCTCTGATTCAGTCTGATGTCAGATGCCAAACAGACACTCACCAATCACATTGAGTCATGAACTCTCACAGTCCATCTATTGTCATCAAGTCTAAATATAGGCTAGTGAGCACAAATGTTCGAGGGTGTTTTCCTTACATCAACGAGAAAAAAATTGCAATGTTAAATTGCAAAAGGATTTCAGGGTGCCAGAACAACGGACTGCAACACCACCAGGTGGGCAAGCATGGTAAACGGACATTTATTGCCCCCACCCTCTCCCAAAAAAAGTCCCCAAATATACATACAATTGGACATTATCGTTTTTCACATACCAATTTTTTTAGGTAATCAAAATAAGAACAACTTTAAGACAATGTACATTTCTAAAATGGCATTCTTAAGATACATTCATAACATGACAGTCACATGTTGTGCATTTTGAACACTTACTCTGCTACACAATTACTTTGTCTGCAGCTTATGTTTCAAAATAGATAGTTGCTCCATGTCTATGTTGCTGCCTCCACACACTATCACCAGCAGGGGGTCCAAGAGAGCCGGTAGACGACCTAAAATGTTTAAATGTCAGATCATTACGGGCCCCATTGGGGTGTGTTGGCGTTTTTAACTTATGACCTCCCACGAGCTGCTGTGCTTGTTTGTGATGGTGAAATGAAGATTCATGAAGCAACTGTAGCTTTCCATCTAATTGGTTTGTCCCCTCCTCTACATGGATGACATAAAGCTGTATGCTAAGAGCGAAAGGGACATAGACTCCCTGATCCACACAACCAGGATCTACAGCAGTGACATCGGGATGTCATTCGGGCTTGAGAAATGTAGTAGGATGGTGACTAAGAGAGGCAAGGTAGTCCGCACTGAGCGGTCTCACTCCCTGAAGGAACAATAGCAGACATTGAGGACAGCTACAAGTACCTCGGTATACCACAAGCCAATGGCAACCTTGAACTGGCAACAAGGAAAGCGACTACGGCCAAATACCTCCAGCGAGTGAGGCAAGTACTAAGAAGCCAGCTCAATGGCAAGAATAAGAACCGGGCAATAAACAGCTATGCCCTGCCAGTGATCAGATACCCTGCAGGAATAATAAGGTGGCCAAAGGAAGAGATTCAGACCACGGACGTTAAGACCCAAAAGCTCCTCATCATGCATGGAGGGTTCCATCCCAAATCCAGCACCCTGAGACTGTATGCAAGCCGAAAGGACGGAGGCCGGGGACTAGTGAGTGTGAGAGCCACTGTCCAAGATGAAACATCCAAGCTCCATGAATACATCAAGGAGAAGGCTCCAACGGATGACGTACTCAGAGAATGTCTCAGACAATGGGGAACAGAGGATGAGGTGGTGGAAGAGGGACCATCAAGCCCCTACACGGGATGTACCAAGGTGTAGCTTGTGCAAAGAGGCACCTGAGATGATCCAACACATAACTGCAGGGTGTAAGAAGCTGGCAGGGAAAGCCTACATGGAACGCCATAACCAGGTGGCTGGCATAGTTTACCGAAGCATCTGTGCGGAGTATGGACTGGAAACCCCAAGGTCAGAATGGGAAAGACCTCCGAAGGTGGTGGAGAATGACCGAGGGAAGATCCTGTGGGACTTCCAGATCCAGACTGACAAGATGGTAATGGCGAACCAACCAGATATCGTGATCATAGATAAAGGGCAGAGGAAAGCCGTTGTAGTGGATGTAGCGGTCCCAAGTGATGGAAACATCAGATAAAAGGAACATGAGAAACTCGAGAAATGGGCTCAGAGAGGAGCTAGAGAGAGCCTGGAAGGTAAAGGTGACAGTCGTGCCTGTGGTGGTCGGAGCACTCGGGGCAGTGACCCCCAAACTAGATGAGTGGTTGCAACAGATCCCGGGAACAACATCGGACATCTCAGTCCAGAAATGTGCAGTGCTGGGAACAGCAAGGATACTGCGCAGAACCCTCAAGCTTCCTGGCCTCTGGTAGAGGACCCGAGCTGAATGAGGGACGGACACCACCCGAGGGGTGAATCGAGGATTTTTTTAATATACAGTATATTATATGTATATTATCATGCAAAAAGATATTTTCCCTAACTTTAAATTCACTATTAAGAGCCAACCTTTAATTTGGGAAATGACTGATTTAGTCCCATGAATTACCTCAATTTCTGTTACCTGTATTTACTATAGATACCCATTAATTCTCATGGAAAGTTTAGAACTGGTACCTCAAAATTTACACTGAAAAGTCAAAAAAACATATTTCGAAGTGAACACAACCAAGTGGATATGCGCTTTGGCCCTTGAGAAATCTCTTGGAAAGTGATGGTTTACCCTCTGCCTGTAATCGGTGCACAACTCCGCTGTAGACAGCCGCAAGTGTTGCTCCACATGCCATTTCCACCAGGACACGCTCTTCATCTAACAAATGTCGACCCAAGCAGCACAAAACATTTTTTACCTTCTCCGTGGTTTACTTCAGCAAAATGACTTTCAACTTTAACGTTCTTTCAAATGGAAACTCACCCAGGAATGTTTCCATAGCATGAAGAGCCTGCTTGTCAGTAACCACTTCCGAAATGATTGTGATCTCATTGCTCTGACTGTATTCAAAAGCTTTTGTGCAAACTGTCTTTGCACCAAGACATTTAGCTTCACTGGGGAGAGAGAGACACAAACAGACAAGGGGGGGGGATTTTGAAGACAGTGGGGCAATAATCAGTGTCAAATGAGACATTTTTAGATAACATAATTTCTCGAGTATAATACCCACTCTGATACCTACCAACAGACAGTCTCTGATCTAAATAAAACGATAAATATAGGTGTGTGTACAGAAATGTATTGATCAAGGTGACATCGCAGTATTAGACTGCCACAATATCGGTGTCATGTTACGATATTACAAGCAGTACACCTCCTTCAAAAAACACTCCTTTTCACCCGCTTCAGCCGAACAACACAGCACTGCGATGTATCTTGACCAGAGGTCCCAAAACCCCGGGCCGTGGACTGGCACCGGTCCGTGGGTTATTTGGTACCGGGCCGAACAGAAAGAATAAATAATTTACATTACTTAAGTTTTATTTATTTCGGACTCTGAAAGATGTTTTTCTTCGGAAAAACTACCGGATCCTCTGTTGACACTCCAGGAAGTCGGCCCTCACGCTGCCAGGAGCAACTTGAAAATAAAAGCGGACCATGGCACTGACGTTCATATCCTGTATTATTTGGTCATGGAAAGTTAATTTGTCTGACTGCCTTGGTGGCATGTCACTCTCATGAATACCATAAGCACTTGTTGCTGCAGTTGGCTTGACTCCTTCGTGACAGAGACTGCATTACCCATCATGCTTCTGTTTCCAACAGAAATGACCCGATTCCCACTACTTCCCATGTGCGTCACGGACAGGCACACAGCCCGTGGGAGGAGAGGCGCGAAAACCAAAGTGCCAAATAAATAAATAGCTACATGACTCGTCGACTACTGAATTAATTCTTGACAATTCGACCGTCGACATAGCCATGTTTAGTCGACTAATCTTGGCAGCCCTACTGTTGCATGGACAACAACACAAGTCTGAGAATATTTTCTGTTGTCGGGCTGAAATTCTGAGAATTTCGAACAATTTTAAATTAAAATAGGTCTCAAAACCACTGGTCAATTTTCAAAAATTATTATCAATTAGGGCGGCCCGGTAGTCCAGTGGTTAGCACGTCGATTTCACAGTGCAGAGGTACCGGCTTCAATTCCAGCTCCGGCCTTCCTGTGTGGAGTTTGCATGGTCTCCTCGTGCTTGCGTGGGTTTTCTCCGGGTGCTCCGGTTTCCTCACACATTCATGGCAGGCTGATTGAACACTCAAAATTGTCCCTAGTGTGTGAGTGTGAGCGTGAGCATGAATGATTGTTTGCTTCTGTGTGCCCTGCGATTGGCTGGCCACCGGTTCAGGGTGTCCCCCGCCTACTGCCCGAAGACAGCTGGGATAGGCTCTAGCACCCCCCGCAGCCCTAGTGAGGATCAAGCGGTTCGGAAAATGAATGAATGATTATCAATTAATTGGATTAGTGATTCATTGTCAATTAATGAATACAACTCTAAATTTGGCCTTTGTTCGTGGGGGAATTATGTCAAAATCAGTGCATGATTAAATATAAATTTGGAACATTAGACATTAAATTTCATATTGTGATCCCAGGTGCAAGATAAACATCTATACTATGTGATAAATTGTCATTTTCTTCCTCTAAAATTTGATTTTTATTTTGATTTTGGATGATGTTTTTTTTTCCAGCATATGTGAGCAGTTGCGATATTCAGGCAAGGCTCAAAGAAGAAATTTGACCTGGTGATGTCATCCAAGGTGACGATCCTTCCTGTCTTAACGGAAGCATTCAAACAGTCTGCGCCAACTGTTTCCATGGCGACGATGGGCACGTCCATCCAGCCTACATCCTTCAGACCCTGGACGACCCCACAGAGGAGGCCCCCTCCGCCCACTGATATCAGTACTGCGCCAGGCTTGACATTTGGACCCAGACTGGCTGCCGCCTCCGCGATCAGACTAGAATGCCCCTTCCTTTTGTTTGGGTAGGAGGAAGAACATTTAAAATACCAACTATTAAAGAATTCAGAGGATGTAAAGTAGTGATGCATGAACAAGTGATTACTTATCTACCAGATCAAGGGATGATTAAACGGAGACACATAGGAAAGTCCCTCTGTTTCGACGAGTCTGAGAGCTTCAGCGTTTGCATCATCCCAAACCTGTGTACAGTGGCTGTTTATATGACCTTTTCACAACACCATTTTCTAAAAAATAACCAAAAACAAAACAAAAAAAAAACGATCAAACCTAAACAGCCTGTTATGGTCAAAACTGACATGTAAAGATACCTTGCCCACAATCTTGACATGAGCACCTTGATCCTTGAGTCGCTGGACAACAGAATGAGGCGTTGATGAGGGAATTATTATGGTGGCCGGTACACCCATTTTTCGGGTTACATAGGCAGCCGCCATCCCAGCATTTCCACCTGGAATAAGACATCATGTACACAGCTCAACCATCTACTGTATAGTACTGTACCAATATTTAAGTGATAATATGACAAAAGAGGCAACCTGAGGAGCAGACAAATCCTTTGGACTGTGACTTAAGCTGCAGAGGATAGAATCAATATGAAATAAGGTAATTCCGTACACGCTCCATACTTTCCGACTGTACGTATATGCAAGTGTATGTATCTACCTGTTGGCACAAGTACCCAATGCCGCGGATCTTGAAAGAACCAGAGGGCTGGGAATTCTCCATTTTCAGATACACAGTGGTTCCCACACGTTTGGACATTGCAGCACTTTCCAGTAAGGGAGTGTTTATGTGGAAATGTTCAGCCATGTTGCCGCAGCCTGTACTGAACTGAAAAGTGACCAAGTTGTCAACACAATACAGTCCCAGTCGATAAAACTGACATTTAGATTGACAATTAATTGAACAGCTAGATTAGGGGTGTCCGAACTAAAACCCGGCCAGGAGCTCAAAGATGACATTTGACACAACCCGCAGTGCTATTGTTTGTGGGTGTTTGAAATGTGACACACACACACATGGCCTTCAGGTGCAACACACCTGACATCAACTACTTGTACCACTATGTGTAATCATAACAAAAATAATAGTAATAAAAAAAAGAATAAGGTTTTATATTTCTCAATATGCAAAGAAACTATAACTAAAAGACAGCATTTTTCGGATTATAAATTGGCTTTTTTTTCATAGTTTGGCTGGTCCTCGATTTAAACGAGCAATAACCGACCCAGATTCTAGCTTAGATTACGATGTGACATGGGAGTCTAGTTAAGGTAAGCCATTTTAAACTAAAAAGAAAAATGTTTCGGTAGTTCGAAATAGAATTTTTAAAATCAAACTGGAACTCGTTGCTGTAAATGCATTTGCGAAACGGGGATTCCGGCTGCGAGTCTCAGCTCGACTGTTCTTGTTTCCAATTAAAAAGTCCCCAATAAATGTAACTCGTACCACAGAGCGACAATTATATTTGTTTCTTCTTCACGATGCATTTTTTCGCTGGTGCGACGGTTATTTCTGTATTGCCACCGGTGCTTCGATGGTCAAGTCAACAGTATTTATAGAGCACTTTCAAACAGCCATCGCTGCATACAAAGTGCTGTACATGGAGCAATTTAACATGCACAATAAACAGTAAGACAAATCGGTAATAAAGGCGGTAGAAAGCACCAAACAGTAAAACCAAGAACAAATCTAAGTCATGCCGAGTCGAATGCCAAAGAATACAAGTGAGTTTTGAGGAGGGTTTTGAAAATAGGCAGCGAGGAGGCTTGCCGAATGTTCAGTGGGAGGTCATTCCAAAGTCGTTCAAAATAAGAAAGCAGTCCTTCCAAGGTACAAAAAAAGATTGAGCAACAGACCACGTCGAGAACTGTGCGAAAAAAAAGTCAGCTCATCACAGAACGCCATGCTCCAAATCAGAGTTGGGCAACAAATCTTTCAAAAGCCAAATCAACATGCTAATTGAATAGGAAAATATGAATAATTACTAGGGCAGTGGTTCTTAACCTGGGTTCGTTTGTGGCTCAAGATGTCACTTAGTTATGACACGCCTGCTTGGCCATTGCTGGCTGCAGATGATCACACTGCATTGCTTGTCCAATCAGTGCTGTGGGAAATTTAGTTCACTCAGTAGTCAACGTGTGACTGTCGTGATAGTACCATCCATCCATTTTCCAAACCGCTTGATCCTCACTAGGGTCGCGGGGGGTGCTGTAGCCTATCCCAGCTGTCTTCGGGCAGTAGGCGGGGGACACCCTGAATCGGTTGCCAGCCAATCGCAGGGCACACAGAGACGAACAACCATCCACGCTCACACTCACACCTAGGGACAATTTAGAGCGTTCAATCAGCCTGCCATGCATGTTTTTGGAATGTGGGAGGAAACCGGAGTACCCGGAGAAAACCCACGCAGGGCCGGGGAGAACATGCAAACTCCACACAGGGAAGCTGGAATTGAACCCGGTACCTCTGCACTGTGAAGTCGACGTGCTAACCACTGGACTACCGGGCCGCCGTCGTGATAGTATGTTGTGGGATTTTTTTTTTTTAAATGCTTTTAATACATGCTATGTCGAGCAAAAAAAAACAAACCTAAGTGGTCGGATGAATATGTACCACGGGTTCACATGCACTACGGAATGTGATGGGACTCAGCATCCTATCTGCATGATTTGTTATGCGAAGTTGAGCAACTTTAGTCTCACACCGGCAAAACTGAAGGAACACTTCTTGAATCATATTTTTATATTTCAGTAATGAAGGGATCGGTGAATGTGTATATGAATTGTTTGGGTTTGGTACCTCTAACAAGGTTAAGAACTACTGTGCTAGAATGATTGGAGAAGTCAGTGAATACAGAAAAAGTTGCCAACACTTAAGACAAGTCACTGCTCCTGTTGGCTTGCACTGTTGACCCGTGCACATCATGATAAAAGCGAAGCAGACATGATGTTTTATTTTATGTCCTGCAGTAACTACGGCCCAAAGGTCCGACTTTGCCCAGGTGTGCTATATGTCTTTAAGTTCATGTATTAGGTCAGCGGTTCGGGCAGAAATAAGAACCTAAACAACCTCTGGTGCTCATTTGAGAACCACATCAAAATTTGTATCAGCACCCTTGTATGTATGCATACCGTTCATACAGCCACACAGTATGTTTGTATGTCTGTGTACATCTCACAAAAGTGAGTCTCGCATTCCCATTTCTGCAGCTATTTAGTTATACAGGGTTCCCACTCTTCCACTTGCTTTTTATTTATGGACCTTTTAATGACTTTTGTGGACCAATTTAGCCATTTTTAAGGACTTTTTCTCCATTCAGCGGGGCATTCACGGTGCATTTAATGCCCGCTCAGCAATACACGGGCTGAACAGAAAGCCACATATCACTGAGCTGGTGTTCAAGTCATTGCTGCCAAAGGAAGGGCACATCTTTATTTTTAGGGGCAATCACTTAACCCTTTATTTGACAGACTGTATGTCAAATTTTCACTTTGTATTTGCTACGTGTATCACAGGTAGGAAAATGAATGCTCAAATTGAGCGCAGTTAATCACTTTCCCTCGACAGTGTCATGTGACCCATTAGTGTTACAAGGTCTCAGGTGTGAAGAGAGAGCAGGATGGTCCAAATTGGCCTTATACCAGGGGTATCAAACTTATTTTTGTTGCGGGCCACTTTGGAGTTACTTCTTCCATTGGAGGGCCGTTACAACAGTGAAACCGAATAAATGTTTAATCATCACATTATTTTCTTTTACACACACATGCAACCCCCCCCCCCCCTCCCAAAGTGATTACTAGTTCTGAAATCAGTCAACTATATTTTTATATTTTTGTTCAGTGTGAACTCCTTAAAAATACTGCAACATCTCATCGTTATTTATTACACGTGACAATTTGACATTTTTGGTTCAGATTTTAGCAACGATCATGGAAGTTGACACTTGATTTGCTTTCGCGGGCCACATAAAATAATGTGGCGGGACGGATCTGGCCTCCGGGCCTTGTGTTTGACACCTGTGCCTTATACACTCTCAAAAGACACTTAAATGCAGGTTGTGTTCTCAGGGTCTGTGGGGACCTCTTGTGGCCAACAAAAGCAGTAAAACATGGCAACTGCAGCAGAAAATTCTCCCGCATTCTTAACTCCGTATTACGATTGCAAAACTAACCTACATTGTTAATGACAACTTCTGCAAGGCTTACAATACGCGGTACTGCATCGCTGTCTGTGGTTCAAAATGTTTATTTTCTGACAAGTATCATGCTCACAAAGTGATGAAAAGATGGAAGAACCCATGTTAAATGCTAAGCTAACCCAAGAGTGACGAGGTTAGTGCGTTTCACACCGCAATTATGTGCTTGTGATCAAATTAAAGCAAAGACCATCCAACTTTGAGCAGCAAAAGAGCAGAACAATTAGTAAGTGTCTTTTAGAGAGAGAATCTTACATGGTAAATTGAGCCAGAACGGAATAAACTTTGTCACGTTGTATGTCAGCCAGGTGACTCAGTAACATGCTTGTGGCGCACTTTCATCGAAATACACCAAGCATAAAAAAAATGTCAGCACACTTGCCTCGGTGATAAAAGCCTGCTTTCAGAGGTCAGTCCTGCCCCATGCAAATGGCCCACTGCTCAGACACTAAATGCAGGACCAATTTCAAGTATGGCTTCGGTTACCACAACTATTGGGATGCAGCCAAGGGTGGTTAGATCAGGCATACGGCTTCTACTTGCAGAAGTGTGAGCCTAGAATGTGGAAGAAAAAGACAGCATTAATAAAAACATTAGCTTATTTTCACATGTTGAGGAACAACTTCATCATCTAGCCACAAAAATTGTAATTGTCAAATAGTGCAAGTAGGGCATGCAAATGGAAACACTGCACTCCCAGCGAGGACGACATGTCATTAAATAAGTATCAGCTTGGTGCCTTGTGTTTATTTTGAGACTTAAAAGAAGTCCTTGTAAGGCGGTAGGTAACCTGTTACAAACAGCTCTGTTAACATTCCCCTTTATTTTTACCTTGTTATCAGTTTTCAGTCATGCTAAACAATTTGGCAGCATTTTAGCATTCCCGCTTGTCCCCAGCGAGCGAGGCACTCCCGTCAAGAAGTTGTGCTTACGGAGATAGAGAAACTCTCTCCCAGAGGCATGGGCAACTGAAATTATGGAGGGAGGGGGCAAAAAATTTTCAGCAGTCAATTCACTCAAAATGTGAATAATATTGAGATAAGATGAAAGCACGGTGGCAGACTGGTAAGCACACTGGCCTCACAGTGCAGAGGTCCAGGGTTAGATTCCTGGTCGGGCCTTCCTGTGTAGAGTTTGCATGTTCTCCCTGTGTGTGTGGGTTTTGTCCAGGTACTCCGGTTACCTCCCACATTCCAAGAACATTCATGGCGGGCTAATGGAACACTCTAAATCAGGGGTCCCTAACCTTTTTTGCCCCACAGACCGGTATAATGTCAGACAATATTTTCAGGGACCGGCATTTAAAGTGTGGCGGATAAATACAACCGTCATGATTCGGTTTAGGGACCAACAGGTGGCACTGTAGGGCTCTCCCGGAAGCTGCACACCTGTTGCTCATAACTAATTAGGGCTTTAAAAGGACTCCCAGCCCGAACACTCAGTGTCGGGTCATTGTTGCTTTTGCTATTGTCATGTGTGTTGCTGTTTGCTCTTAGTTTCTGTCATGTTTAGTTCATTGTTATGTTTTAGCTTTAGTCATGGTTTTTTGTTTGATACTTTGGACTTTGTGTGTTTGGGATTTAGTTTTCTTTGTTTTAATACAATTCTTCAAATACACCCTGCTCCTCCCTCCTGCCTGCTTTTTGGGGTCCACCACCACCTCGCAAACGTGACAACAACAAAATAATATGGTATGAGCTGCATGAAAACTGTGGTGTTTTTGAAAGATAATAATAAACACAAATCTTGACCCGAGGAACGTCCAATCTTGTCGCTATGGTAATGTTTAAACGTGACTTCCAAATAAGATACAATGCAAATTCAAAGTGCATGAAAATTATGACTCATCACAATGCTGAATCAGTGGGAGCCCTGAGCTTGATTTTCTGCAATCAGGCGGTCCCATCTTGGGGTAATCGGAGACAATGACACCTGGAGTGTGTGGTTTATCTCTAGTCTACTTTGTAATTTTGTTTTGGTCGCCGTCACTGCAGAGTAGGATGTCGGAAATAGCAACAGTGCTGTTGTGGCGATCTCAGTGTATTCAGCCATAACTTGAATCCAGAACACCGGCAGAGTTGTTGTCTCCAACGTACTTTTAGGGCCGCCGTCATTTGCGATCTCCAGCAGTTTGGCTGGTCCTCAACTTAAAAAAGCAATAACCGACCAAGATTCTAGCTATGGTTACAATGTGACATGGGAGTCTAGTTAAGGTAAGTCATTTTAAACAAAAAACCCCCAAAACGTTTCATTAGTTCGAAATATATATTTTTTAAATCAAACTGGAACTCATTTGTTGCCATAAATGCATTTTAGAAACAGGGATTCCGGCTGCCAGTCTTAACTCAACTGTTCTCGTTCTTGGTTATATTTAAAAAAAAAAAAAAAAAAAAAAGTGCCCAATAAATGTAACTCATACTCCAGAGCAACAATTATATTTGTTTCTTCTTCGCGATAGATTTCTTTCAGCATCGGTCCGCAGACCGGCAGTTGGGGACCTCTGCTCTAAATTGTCCCGAACTGTGATTGCCAATGGTTGTTCATCTGAGTGCCCTGCGATTGGCTGGGAACCAGTTCAGGGTGTCCCCCATCTACTGTCCGAAGACAGTTGCGATAGGCTCCAGCATGCCCCACAGCCTTTTGTGAGGACGAGCGGATTAGAAAATGGATGGATGGATGAGGTACGATGTTTGTCCTGCATATCAATCCAAATCCACACACACACAAAAAATATATACAGTATATAAATGTTCTCGTTTTTTCTTGTTTAAAAAAAAGAAATACCAAGGGGGGGGGGAAATAATCACCTGTCAGTCTCAATGGGGAGGGATTAACCAAGGGGCCACTTAAAGCGTGGTCGCAGGGCTTCAGTTGCCCGTCCTTACTTACATCTCATCCTGACAGTTAGTGGGACAGAAATAATGCTTGTCATTACTGTTATTATTGGTTGTCTCTAATATTTTATAACCACGATTTCGCTACGTCTGCACTAAACAGTGTTAATAAAGGCGTTCTATTGTATTTTGTTCACTCTTTCTACTCAGCACTTATTTACAGTTGCGGTTGTTTTGTTGTCTATGTCAAAAAAGTTAAGGTTCAAAGAAGGCGTGCACGCCCCTGTCACTACTCAGACACGCATGCACCGTGAAACTACCAATGGCTCATTCAAATCAAATATGGTGCGTTGACCGCTTCGCTGACACTTCACACAACTGTAGCATTTACAAAGGAATTTACGTTTACTGGACGTGATTCCAGCATACAGCGACTACATTTGAGAGTTTGATGCTGTCATTGCGACCGGAGATTCTCACGGCCCCCAAATAGCTAAAGACGTTTAATGTCGATTTACTATCAATCGCCATGATATGTTTTGTTTTGGATTCAACCAAATCGGGCGGCATAAAAGACCGCGAGAGACTGTCGGTAACATTGTTGTCAAGATGGCGGCAGATTACCGTAACGTTACAGTATTTACAATCGCTGTGGCGGCTGGCTTGACTTCAACTTTGCGCTGTGGCGGCTGATTTGACCGCGGTCAGAGCACCATCTGTGACCCAGACAAGATGTTTGGGGAGAAACACACACACCCACGCGCACGCACAGACACACACGCATACGCGCGTACCTTGTGATTTACGCATGCGCAGAAGGTCAGAAACTTTATTAATCATTAACTACGGCAACCACAATAGAACAAATACCGCGTCAAAGCAAAGTGAGTCAGGCGTTTCCGACCTACGAGTCTCTGATTGCCGAGTCCCCACTCGTAAATGGCGTGTATACCACTTTTTCAGTTTACAAGCCTCCGCCCGTTGAATCCACCTATTGAGCCGCTTCATTGCACGTTTGTATTATGAACACATCATCATTTGCTCTGGAGCAGAAGGAATGGTATGGGATGAGTGTAACTGAACCGCGGAACCAGCTATGACATTGGCCATAGGGCCGCATCATCAGGCCAATGATTTGCGACCCATAGTTAAGTAGTGTGTAAAAGGCATCTGACTGGACCCCAACCGCTATCAGACATTTTGACCATTTAGCTCAGTGGTGGGCAAGCTACGGCCCGCGGGCCAAATCCGGCCCGTTGGTCTTTTTAATCCGGCCCGCCGAAGGTTGGTCCACAATTAAGGTTCGATGTGAATGATTGCATTCATTTCAATTGGACTTGTAATGACAAGCATTTCACCGCCAGGTGGCACATTGATTGAAGTTGCAGAACACGGGGGGCGGGGCAATCTTTTCGACCACCTAGTACCTCTGTATCGCTCTACTTCTACTGGTCTGATCACAACCCATCTGCAGCGATGCACAGGCTAAAATAGGTCATCAACAACACTTTTGTCATTTAAAAAAAGTATATTAATACCGTACTTTCATGCTTTTGTTCTGTTGATGTTTGATATGGACTGTCAACAAATGCAGTTTTTTTTATGTACCATAGCTCGTGCTGACCTGGCCCTTCTGTCAAATTTTAAAAGTCAATGCGGCACCCGAGCCAAAAAGTTTGCCCACCCCTGATTTAGCTACTCTTTCTGGTTATCGAATTGCGGCATACACCCAAAATGCTTTCATCTAGGAAAATCAACAAATTATGCAAGGCCACGGTGTAGAAAGAACGCATCACCCCGATTGCAAAGCCATGGTTGCATTGTGGCCGCAGGGACAGTGGACCCGGGGCACCTCCAATGTCAGGATTTGCTCCGCAATCTCCCTGGTGACCTTTGTGGTTTCCATCTCTGCGCCCATCTGACAGAACCAGTATCGACGAAGTCCGGAGCCTGCGGAGGGCATCCCGGAGAGGAATGCTGAGCTGAAGAGGGCCAGGATTCTGGAGTCCTTGTCGTCATCCTGAAATACACTCATTTTGCCAGTAGAGAAAGCTGTGGGAAAGTATTGCATGGCGCACGACCTCAGACGTACGAAGTCGAATGTGACCACACCTACCCTGAACACGTTTACAGCTCTCACTGTGCTAGACCACACACATACATTTTTCACGGTCACTAACTTGGCAAATACTTTATTTTGCTTTTTGCTTGCAGGAGAGATGCAGAACATTTTTTCATTCACATATGACGGCGAGCAGTTGCGATACACACCTCCGAGCTTTTTGTTGTCACCTGGAATTTTCAATTTACAACACATCGTGGAATGGCTTACGTAACTCGGGCAGCATTCACAATGTCGTCTCCTAGACACAGCCGTCTGGAAAAAATGTTGGCTCTGCCACACGGCACATACACACACGAAGACATCAACATGGCAGACACTATCCAGGAGGATCCCCATGAATGTGCTGCGTGAAGAATTGAACAGTCCACTTGCCACACTTGCAAGGTACTCAGTGGCCAGATGCCTAGATCAGATTGTACATAGACGGTTTCTGTTTCGGACATCCCGAGAGTGGGGGTTTGCAAGGAGCCTAAGCAGTAGTACAGCAACATGGTCAGGATTGGCTGCAGTTAATGGAGGCAGAGATAATGGAGGGGAATCAAGGGGCCAAGTGGACTGAATTGAGAGCAGTGATAAGAGCGTTTGAAAATTGTCAACATTTTTACAGACTCAGGCGTAAATTTGTGGTATCATACATGTGGAGCTGACTCCGTGGTTGAGCCGGCTTCCTGGCCATGACAGGGACCCCAATCAAACATCAGAATGAGATTATTCCGTTGCGGGAAGCATTGATGAAATGTCACAAGGAGGCGGTAATCAAGTGCAAAGGGCACAGCAAAGGAACGGGTGGGTCGAACAGAGAAATGAGGCCGCCGATCTCGTGGCAAAAAAGACAGCTGCAGACCACCCAGGACGCCAAATGGTAAGTGCAGAAGTGGGATTTATCACGTTGTTCCCAAAAGGCGCGTTAGAAACACTGTTTGAGGATCAAAAGCGTGCATCGCCCAAAGAGAGAACTGCCTGGAGGGTGAGCAAAGCCTACCAGGGTGCCACAGGCTTGTGGCATCACCTAGATGGACACCCTATTAACTTGGCAGGCAGGTTTCGTGTCCTGGTGGAGGAAGCCCATGGAGCGGCCCACGTGGGTAAGGCATCCAGATATGCACAGCATGATCGAGAGTAATAACAAATGCGATGTGTGCCAGCTGTACAATGTTTGGCCAATCATGAGACCTCTCCAGGGGACTTTTCTGCTGCCTCAACTCGCTGGAGAGGTTAATTCAGATCGATGAAATGGTGAATCGAGTTCAAGGTCAGTGATACCTGTTGGTAATTGTAGATGTCTACAGTTGCTAGCCAGAGGCCAACCACTGCAAAAGGCAAGAAACAGCCTCCTTCGTTAAGGTATTGGTTACTCCAGGGGTGGGCAAACTTTTTGGCCCAGGGGCCGCATTGACTTTTAAAATTTGACAGAAGGGCCAGGTCAGCATGAGCTATGGTACATTAAAAAAAAAAAGCATTTGTTGACAGTCCATATCAAACATCAACAGAACAAAAGCATGAACGTACTGTATTAATATAGTTTTTTAAATGACAACAGTGTTGTTGATGCCCTCTTTTAGCCTGTGCATTGCTGCAGATGGGTTGTGATCAGACCAGTAGAAGTAGAGCGATACAGAGGTCCTAGGTGGTCGAAAAGATCCCCCCCCCCCCCCCCCCGCGTTCTGCAACTTCAAATCAATGCGCCACCTGGCGGTGAAATGCCTGTCAATACAAGTCCAATTGAAATGAATGCAATCATTCACATCGAACCTTAATTGTGGACCAACCTTCGGCGGGTCGGATTAAAAAGACCAAGGGGCCGGATTCGGCCCGCGGGCCGTAGTTTACCCATCCCTAGGTCACTCACATTCCGACTCACTGCTTTCCGAGACGTGTTGGTTCTGGCAATGGCTGGCATTTCGAGAGTGAACAACTTCAAAAAGTAGAAGCCGTACTTCATTTGAAACACACTTTTGGCACTATGCATCACCACCAGTCTCAGAACAAGAGGGAGGGTATGAACCAAAACTTGTAGTCTAAAATCGCTCAGATTATGGTTGGAACCAAACTGACATGGATGCTGTTCCGCTCGCATTGATGGTTGATTGGAGCTCCGTAAACTCGCACACACAGTTTATGCCATTTGAGCTCATTCGAGAACAGCAATTCCCCGTTTCCACTGCAGTGGCCATTGTACTTGGTCTAGCCCTAGATTATATCTTGGGCACTACACGCACACATTTATCAATTTCATGTATGATGAGCTATAAACTTGTCCCCCTCAGATCCTACTGCAAACCCTTTGGACCTGCTGGTTGATGATTGATCTTTAGTACTTGTGGTGCATGGTTAATCATCTGAAGCTTACACTTGGCCTTGAGTTCCTCCTTGAACATATTGAAGTATTGATCCTGTATTCAGAAATACAAGACAAACTATCCAGGGATTCTACAGTGAAATATAGTTTTGAACCAAGGTACAAACATTTTCTAAATTAATTGTTATTTTGTTGTCCTATATTTAAAACACGGCTATATGAAAATTTCAGCGTTCTACCTGAAATAATGTGAAAACGGTGAATATGAAATCGACACAGCTTTAATATCGATTTTTTTCCTTCAAAATTACAGTTTCACCAATAGATGTCGCTCTTGCCCCATGAACCTCTCAAAAATGCCGGCATAGTCGTTGCATATTAAACAACTTTGTCATGGAACATTCTATATAATTTTCATAGCGTAATAAATGTGCCGGTGTTTACGAGATGGATTGGGAAACAAATCGAACTATTGACTGAACCCTGGAAACCAGGTTTTTCTGATTATCGCATTACTTAAGTACTACATGTACTGTACAGTAAACGCATCATCTAAACATGGCTGTGGTTATTGTGGTCATCCAAAAATGTCTGTAACAAAATAAACAATTGTTATTTAAAACATTGATTTGCCTGCAAGTGACGCGCGATCATAAACTTAATCTCGCTCTTTTTTACTTTTCATCTTTTGCGCCGCCGACTCTTGGTGCCTTTTCGACCACATGTCCAGAAATCCAAAAATTTAATTATGCTAAATTAGCGATGGGAGCATAATGGATCAAACCACTCACGAATGACACAGGGGGGTTGCGGAGCACTAAAGGAAGAGTGACGAGAAGTCAGCACAGGAGAATCATCGTTTTTTTTCCCTCTGTAAACAAGCCTGTGTTATTTTTATATTAGGTATTTACAAAACGTTATTATAAATATTCGATCCTTTATGATTGTAATTCCTATTATTATCACTTTTTTACGAGTTTGATTTTTTTGGGGGGGCCCGCAGGTTCTTGGTGCTACCCTCAGTGCGTGATCTGCGTGTGCAACCCGCTGCGCCTGTGTCAGCTGAAATGCTGTGACAGATTCATTGACCTCGTATGCCTTTAAAAACTTCAAATTCGTGTAAAGACAATTGTCCCTCAACTTTTGTTTACAGTGACCGCATTCAAGAGGAGTTCTAATTATCGAATGTAGAAAAATTGGCTAAGTGAAAGGGGGATGCCCTGCGATTGGCTGGCAACCAGTTCAGGGTGTCCCCGCCTACTGCCCGAAGACAGCTGGGACATGATCCAGCACACCCGAGCCTATGATAATGTTTCGAAAATACCACAGTTTTCATGCGGGTCAAATCAAATTATTTTGTTGTATTTATCCACCACACCTTCAAGGCCAGTCTCTGAAAATATTGTCTGACATTAAACCGGTCCGTGGGGCAAAAAAGGTTGGGGACCACTGCCCTACGGTACGGTAAAACTGCAAATTTGAATGTGACCTTATGTTGCGGGCAACCTCGGCCACACGTGTGCAATAATTATGTTGTCAAATCAGCATCCTGTGAGGTGAATGGATTATCTGGGCAAAGGAGAGGTGCCAACACAGATTTAGACAGGATTGTAAACGATATGTGAGGGAAATGAACCTTTTGTAGATGTAAAGAAAGTCTTTCGGTTCAGCCCGTGAAAAATGAGAGCAAAATTGTTGCAGTTCTTTAATTTAAACTGCAGAGTATACATGCAGAGCATTGTTATGAACTTGCATTAATGAAGAGAAAAAATGTATTACTGTATGTTTGGTTCATTTCTGCTTTCTCAGGGAAGCCCAATAAGTCGGCTCCATTTTGGGGGTACCAAAGTGAAATCATTTATCAAGTTCCTCACTCTTGTGCAACATTCTAAATGTACAGAGCTCACTGATGTTGAAATAGTCCACATTAAAGCGCCTCATGATGCTGGATAGGTGATTGAATAATAACATTTAATAGAAGGTCCATCATTAAAGCAAGAAAAAAAAATCTGTTACCATACCCTTCACAGACATGTGGTATTGCATGTTTTCCCAACATGTGTGGGAGAAAAAAAACCTCTTGACTCAGAGTCTCATAATTTGTTTAGTATTGTCTCGGTATTAGCAATGTTGTAAGAAAAAACACAAACAAATTCATCGGTTTGTCAAATGAACTGCAACTCCAAACTATCGAAATGTATTTTGGTTTTACAAATCTGTCTTCGAAATACTCTCAACCACATTCTTATTTTCCTTTGGTTCTTCATCTCCTCAGTTGTCTCTGCAAAGTTCGGGGGCAGATACGCGAGTTAACATTGTCGTGTGTTGGGTCCCTTTTATCATGCTCTGTGTGGGCATCCTCAGTGCATGCTTGTTTGAGAAAAATCTTAATTTCCTTTTTAGAACTGCTTCAACTGCAACCTCAGAACCAACAACGTCTCACCTTCATTATGAGTCAGCCAAATATTTGCATTCATCCACCCGGCGCATTGTGAATCATCACATCCACGTCACCCTTGTCACAAACATTCCTCCATATGTTACATTTAAACGTACAGGCAAAAACTATATACTGTGAAGCTCGCAGAATGATAATAACAGTAGCCAACTGGGAGTTTATAATTCTGTGAAAACCGTACAAAAATAGTCATCACTCTCCATTGAAACACCATCCAAAAATGTTAACATAACGTGTTAGTGTTCAGGGACAGTAGGATACATTTTTTTTCTCATCTAATTTGAATCTCGACTGCACATCTCCACCTAAAGCACACATTGCTTTCTCTCCTTGATCTGCCGATGAATGTGCACAAGGCTGTTGAGCTGAGCTTCAGGCCAGGGAACGTTGTCTGGGTTTGATCCTTGGATATAGCTGGAGACAAACACAGTGAGTGAATATTATGATAGACTGCACAACAATAAATGCACTACATACTGCAAAAAAAGCCAAAGCCAGATGGACATCTTCACCTTCAACTCTGAACTGTTCCAAAATATGCAGGTCATTCCATAAATAAGGTGAATTTTTCAGTATAAAGACTTCTAATACAGATCGAAGCTAACTTTTTAAAAAAACTTTTTCAACGTAGTCTCCCAGTACTTTGACACACTTTTCTCATCTGTGCACAAGCTTCCATATTCCATCAGCCTAAAAATCTTTGGACTGGTGTCCCAGCCAGTCGCTGAAAACACTTTTGACTTTGTCACGTTCAAACTTGGTGCCAACTACTGTGAACTAGTGAGGCAGGTCAAGAAAGACATCAAGAACAAACGCAGGGGTCATCAGTCAGAAGGAGTCATCTCGTATCATGAAAACGCAAAGCCTCACACAGCAGCCTAAACGGTACAGACAATCAAGGAACTGGGCAGGGAACTGCTCCGTTATCCCCCTTTCAGCCCTTCCCCTGTTTGGTCCCTTCAAAGCATTCACGAGAGGCATAAAGTTTGAAAGTGACGATGAAGTCAAAAGTTTTGTGAGCGACTGGCTGAGGCATCAGTCCAAAGATTTTTTTTACGCTGAGGGAATATGGAAGGGGCGGCCCGGTGGTCCAGTGGTTAGCACGTCGACCTCACAGTGCAGAGGTAGGTGCAGGGTTCAGCTCCGGCCTCCCTGTGTGGAGTTTGCATGTTCTCCCCGTGCCTGTGTGGGTTTTCTCCGGGTACTCCGGTTCCCTTCTCCCAAAAACATGCGTGGCAGGTTAATGGACCACTCCAAATTGTCCATAGGGGTGAGTGTGAGCGTGGATGATTGTTTGTCTGTGTGTGCCCTGCAATTGGCTGCCAACCAATTCAGGGTGTCCCCCACCTTCTGCTCGCCGACAGCTGGGATAGGCTCGGGCACCCCCCGCGACTCTTGTGAGGATAAAGCAAATTGGAAAATGGATGCATGGAATATGGAAGGGGGCGGCCCGGTAGTCCAGTGGTTAGCACGTCGGCTTCACAGTGCAGAGGTACCGGGTTCGATTCCAGCTCCGGCCTCCCTGTGTGGAGTTTGCATGTTCTCCCCGGGCCTGCGTGGGTTTTCTCCGGGTGCTCCGGTTTCCTCCCACATTCCAAAAACATGCATGTCAGGCTGATTGGACGCTCTAAATTGTCCCTAGGTGTGAGTGTGGGCGTGGATGGTTGTTCGTCTCTGTGTGCCCTGCGATTGGCTGGCAACTGATTCAGGGTGTCCGCCGCCTACTGCCCGGAGATGGCTGGGATAGGCTCCAGCACCCCCCACGACCCTAGTGAGGATCAAGCGGTTCGGAAAATGGATGGATGGATGGAATATGGAAGCTTGTGCATCGATGCGAAAAGTGGGTGACAGTGCTGGGAGACTACGTTGAAAAAAAAAGTAACCTTCCATCTTTATTACAAGTTCACCTTATTTATTGAATGAGCCTCATATACAGTCAAAGTGAAGAGAACCTATAACACGCAAAACTGAAACTCAAACTCTCAACCTTCATCAATGTGTGGCTGTGCCAAGTGAATATGATTGGCAAGTATAATACGATTTTGGATGTCAGTGAGCTGTACAGTGTCGTACCCCGAGCAAGTTCCTGGGAACATATCCCTCACGGTCATTGAGTCGAGCCCACCACCAATCCGTCTCGGTGTCGTCACGCCGTCGCAGTATGACGAGCGAGTCCCCCTCACTGATGGTTAGCTCATCAGCTTGCTGGGCTGTGTAGTCCCAGAGCGCGTAGACCAAGCCTTTGTTCATCACGCCCAACTTTTCCTGAACACCTGACACAAAGACACACTCTGAGACCGAGGATGTCCTAACGCAGGGGTCGGCAACCCAAAATGTTGAAAGAGCCATATAGGACAAAAGAAACAAAAAACAAATATGTCTGGAGCCGCAAAAAAAATAAAAGCCTTCTATAAAATTTACAATGAAGGAAACATGTATGTGCTCTATGTATGTAGGAGACTGGACTGTCTCGGAATTGTTTATGTTATTTATTCCTTTGTTGTGTGTTCACAAACGCCCATAGAATTTATTTTGTGATTTCCTCACTTGATTTTTTTGTTTTGGTGAATTATTTTCGCTTTTCTTAGTGTCAATGAAGTGATCATTAATTTCCGTTTTTCAGAGGCTGTCTTTTAACGTCTCTCGAGTTGAACGAGAAGAGAGCAGGCATGGAGTCGGACGCAGACGTGTATGTGTTTGTCGAGACTGTTAAAAGCATAAATAAAGTGTACGTTTTAAAAAACCAACACCACGACTCTCCTTTTTCGGAGCTGTAACATGTATCTATAACTATTTGAGCTATATTAGCCTACTATCAAAATCTTTTTCCATTTTCAAACATGTTTTATAAAGCTCCAGGGAGCCATTAGATGTCGCCAAAGAGCCACATGCGGCTCTGGAGCCGCATGTTGCCGACCCCCGTCCTAACGCAACGTATCATTGCCATATAATCTGAGTGAATGAGATCTTTTGATTCAACAGCTAAATTCTATTTTGATTCACATCCTGCTTATGTTATGTTCAGTACTTACCATAAAGGAACTGAGAACACTGTGTGTAACCTTCCTCCATTTCTTCACATTTGTCTGCCGCTGTTTCAACATCACTGATGGTTTGGGCAAAAATGGCTGCCCCTGATTCGACCAGCATTTTACAGAGATGGACACTGTTACAAGAAGCGGCACAGTGTAGAGGCGTCCTGAGGATAAAGGAACCACCAAAACGTGAGTAAAGTAGGACATACAGATGTAAAGGCCACTCGTATGAAAAAAACAAATCCAATTACATTTGAATTTGGTTTGCAGAATGCTATGAACCACATTGCCTATTTTCTATTGTTTGCGGTGAAGGATGCTTTCTCATTCCATGTGGTGCGAACATTCACCATACGTGCACCCATTTTATTCACAGTGCGGCTCACAGGAATATCAGAGGTGAGTGGAACTTTGTCCATGTTGACGATGTGGTCTGGTCGGATTTTTTTTAGCAGTGATCTTATTTTTGCACTGTGCGTGGAAAGTGGCCAGCTTTTCTTGGTAGTCTTCAGGCAGTTGCTGTGAAACAGTGGTTGGTGCGTGGATGGAGAGATGACATCTTTTCATAAACCGAAAGCACCAAGAAGGACTGCCACTAAATTCATTTATTTCAAGTTCCTGTGCCAGCGCTTTTGCCTTTATTCGAATCGTGACTGTAGAGGCAACTCTACTTGCTGCCCTCCACTCAACAACCCACTGCTCGAGTTGGTCCTCCAACTGTGGCCATCGTGCTTTGTTTCCTCTGAAGCTCTGTTTAGTCTTCTTTTCCTGGTACAGGGCATCTTGTTGCTTCCGCCATTTCCGCACCATTGACTCGTTAACGTTGAACTCTCTCACCCTCTATTTCCATGTTCGACTGCGTAATCGATCGCCTTAAGTTTAAACTCTGCGTTGTAAGCATGTCTCTTGCAAGGAGCCATTTTGGGGTCTTGATACAGTCAAATATATGGCAAATCACGAAATATTACCGTAATGACCATATACAAGGCGCATTGGATTTTAAAGCGCACTGTCAGCTTTTATGAAAATTGAAGGCTTTTAGGTGTGCCTTTTCGTGCAGAAAATACGGTAGTTATTTTTATTTATTTTTGTTACATTGATTCTCTTAAAACCAAATCTGAGGGTCAACAATATATTAAATACAAATCAGAGGTTACTCACAGTTACTCAGTACTTTAGCAGTTTTTTGCTGAGTAATTTTTTACTCGTAAGTAATTATTTGGAGGACTACTCTACTTCAACTTGAGTCATATTATTCTAAAGTAACAGTTCTCTCTACCGGAGTACACTTTTTGGTTACTCCACTCAGCTCTAATCATAGTGTACGATGACAATGATTTAAACATTGTATGCAGGATTGCTGCGTGAACATGCTGAAGTTGAAAGTTCACTTAATTTAAGTTAAATGCAGTGGTTATTAAACCAAACACCTGGTAAATGCAGATGCCCATCTCTCCCTCTGATGTTGCAAAATTAGCTTGGTCAAAATGGACTCAGAAATGCAATTCTCATTGTAGCCCCATATTTTTCCAGCTACCATTGTTCGACATTTAATATAGTACTGTCCACGTCGAATGCAAATGCTATTACCAATTGTGTGACTAACTGAAGGTACTGACCATCCATCACTGTCTGCTGCATTCACATTCACTCCAAAGTCCAGCAGGAACTTGACAATGTGGTGGTGGCCAGCACAAACAGCATTGTGGAGAGGAGTGATGCCTTCATCATTTGGCATACTGGGATTTTCCACCTGGAAAGCAATTAAAAAGGTATTATCAAAAACGTTTCAAAGGCTCTGATAGTTTTTAGCACTTGTATTGGATGTCATTTAGAGCAGCGGTCCTCAACCCCTGGGCTGCGGACCGGTACCGGGTGGCACAGAGAGAATAAATAACTTACATTCCTTCCTTTTTATTTATTTTGGAATCTGAAAAAAAATTTATTTTGAAAAACCATCGGATTCTCTGTTGCATGCGTCGACTGTATGTCACTTTTGACGCAGGTCAAGGCACGCTTCTCGATCACGTGATAGGTTACCGCTAACATGAAACCCAGGAGCTAGCAAAATGAATAAAAAACAAACGTCTTTGGGAATGGGAAATGGCCCAGCCAGGAGACAGAAGAGCAGCCTACAATTTTCAAGAAAAAGAAGGCTACATTTGAATGACAGTATCAGGAGTCCGACTTAAACTACGGATTTATCTCAACGGGAGATTCCCACGCACCAAGCCCACCCTGCATAATATGCAGCGATGGTGAGTTGTATTTTTCATGCACTTTGTATCTTATTTTGAAGGCAGGTTTAAACGTTATCTCGTGACCAGAGAGTGTTGCAGCCAGATTGGACGTTCCTCGTGCCATGATTCATCTTTATTATTATGTTCTGAAAATACCACAGTTTTCATGCAGGTCATATCATATTATTTTGTTGTATTTATCCGGCCTTAAAGGCCAGTCCCTGAAAATGTTATCTGACGTTAAACAGGTCTGTGGGGCAAAAAAGGTTGGGGACCGCTGATGTAGAGACCAGAATGAAATGCCTGCTATGTATACACTCATGACACAGTATGGGTGGGCAGGGGCATGCTTGAAAGGACACAATGATCGTTGGCCTTTGCCTCCCTTCCTTTCCCTAGCACACTCACAACATACAGTCCATACATGTTTTAGGGGCGCTGTGGATTGCATTAGTGGGAAGACTGAGGGCCAACAGTTGGCCACAGCATTGCTGCTTTCTTGCAGTGTGTGGCACTGCCGTCCTAGCCCATATAACACACAGAATCCAACCCAGGTCATGTAACATTTTATACTATCATTAGTCTGTTGTTGTTGTTGTTTTTTTTTGCTCTGTTGTCCCATTTCTCTCTGTTTGTTTCTTATCAAAGCGTGTTCTCTCTGAGCGTATTTCCAGTAAATATCCATCACAATACAAATAGAACTCGACCGTTGCTCAGCAAAACCATTCTTGCATGAAAAGGCTTATAGACCCGCAGCAGCAGAATAGGACAGGTGAAAATACAAAACAAAAAAAAGTGTCAGGTAAGTGACTGTTCATAGATTCTCCTCTGGACGAAGAATTATCACCTCCACAATCATTTTCAATTGTACATATATATAGTATGATGCATGATCTGATCCAAGCTATGCTCCCATGACCCATCTCAATAGCCTCATCATTTAAAGTAAATTCGGTGAAGGAGCTTTTTTTTTCTTTTGCAACACAGTTCATACAGACAGATGAATTGAATTTCCTCAGCGGGGTGTCCGGGCTCTCCTTTCATGATAGGGTGAGAAGCTCGGTGATCTGCGAGGAGCTCAGAATGGAGACGCTACTTCTCTGCATTGAGAAAAGCCATATAAAGTGGAAGTCTAGACTTCCCTGTTAAAGGTATTGCCCCTGCAACCCAATCTCAGAAAATGGAAGAGAATGGAGTTCATTGCAAAACTCTCTCTGCACATTGTGTTGTGCTTTTTATGAAATGCAAAACTGATTTGTCCTATTAAAATAAGACAATACCAACGCTGCGATTTACCTCATATATAATTCTCTGCACCAGATCAAACTCTCCTTCTAACGATGCATCAAGCAGCAGAGCTAGAGGGTTAAACTTGACTCTCAGCCCATGGCCCGTGCGCTCTGATGAAGGCTTTTTCAAGTTGGTTCGCTTCACCTGATAAGAAAGCGAGACAGGTGGAAAGACAACACAACATTAGCAGCTACATAAGGGCTCAATAACCAGCAGTAGTAAACTTCAGACCATGACGAGAAAACAGGTCATGCCAATAAGAGACTAAATTGTAATTGAAGAAGTGAAACATGAGAATCAAATCATAATACAATCAAAAATAGGAAATAAATTAACGGTACAATAATAATTAAGTCATAGTTTATTTTTATGAGAATAAATCTAAATACCATATTTTTCAGATGATAAATTACAGCCTTTTTCATCGTTTGGCTGCTCCTGCAATTTATGTTCAGGTGCAACTTGTATATATTGACATTTGAGTTGGCACTGGCACCGCCCCCCAAAAAATCCTTGTTCCCCAATGGTGTCGCAATACTGCCACCTTTTTTCCACTGGTGGTAATGCAGCAAAAGCCAACTGGATATAGACAGAGTCGAAATGGAAGACAAAGTCAATGTTTGTGAAACGTAGCCCTGCTCCTGTCGCGAGCATGCGGGGATCGTATTAACTCTTCAAAGCACCAAAAGGCGCAATACATTACCTTCGGCTTTGAAGGTGGGGTAGGCGGTGATGGTGAAGGGGAGGCCTGACTTGTCACGCTGTGGGCCGAACTCGAACTGCTTTGATTATTATTCTGATCTTCAGACTTAACAGGTTTTGAGGCAAGGTTCGTTTGTGGTGACCCATTCTCTCTCACTTCTCCCGTGGTAGCCGTTTCAATGGCCCCCGGTGATAAGTGGCGACAGTCCAAGTTCAAATTTTGAACTTCTGCGTCCTCTGTTGTCAAGCTGGCATGCTTTTCACATGGTTCGACATTCCCCTTGGCAGATTGGATGTTGTCCATGTCACTCAAAAGACAATCAGGCTGGTAGAAAGTACTGCCTAAAATAAAGAGTGCGCAATGTTGACGATTGAACCATGATGTACTGTATTATGGAGATGAGAGTCACTGAGGTGACAAAATCCTACCTGAGACCCCTTCCATGCCTCCAGCCAAAGTGTTAAACCTGCAGATCACGACAAAAAATGACCACTCAATCAACCCTCAATATGAACGACTAAAACTAGGCAGAGAAAATAGAAAGGGGTTCCGCACAAACCTCTGGTACAGTAGCTTTTGAATGTTTGGCCCCTGTGGGCCCTCAGGTTCAGTAATCGAACCCCGCTTCTTCAGAGGTCGTGGGGCATTGCTGAGACGTCGGCGAAGGACTTCCAGGTCAGCATCGTTTTGATAGCGTAGTTGAGAGTGGGCTGAAAACAGATGGTATCATAGAAATATTAAGAAACTTGTTTGTGAATTTCATAAGTCACTGATGCTACCAAGATTTTTGCATGAGTGAACACCCATCTGATGGACACCAATTTATCTACTGAGATGCAAACAGAGAACGACAAGCAAAATTCTGCCTTTGAAATGATAAAACCATTAATCCAGCCAGTCTGATGCAGGGTAGATTCACTCGACTGAATATGGTTGAATGACCTTGACAACCGGGGTCCGTCAAGACTCAGGCCTTGGAATCTTACCATTCAGCCCATACATGTTACCTTTGGGTCAAATGCTTCAGAAAGCCAATGTTGGCCGTCACGTATATACAGATGACATACAGCTGTATTTATTAATTCCCCGAATGACATCAGTTCAATGAACATATTGTGTCAACGTCTAGAGCAATTCAACAACTGGATGAACCAAAATTTTCTTCCTCTTAACCAAAACAAAATGGAGGTAATTGTTTTTGGCAATAAAGAAAAAAAAAAGGATTTCTCTGAGAAAACACCTGCAGTCACTGTCTTTTGAAACCAAAATCCGAGTCAAGAATCCTGGGCTGCTGACTCAGACCTGTCATCCATCATATCAACTCAAACTCCAAAACAGCCTTTTACCAGCTGAAAAACATCCTGACTAGTTGCATACTCCAAGCAGATCAGGAGAAACTTATCCATGCTTTTATCACCAGTGGACTTGATTATTGTCATCGTCTTCTTACTGAACTGCCTCAAAAGGGCATCAAAAAGCTGCAGAAAACATTCAGAAAACTACAGCTTGGGTTCTGACCAAAACAAAGAGATCAGACCATATTACTACAATGCTAAAGGTTTTACACTGGCTCCCAGTTAGCAGTAGAACCAATTTTAAAATTCTGCTACTGGTCTAAAAATCACAGAATGGTCTGAATCTTGAATATATGACAGAAATGCTGAGTGAATATAAAATTAGCCTCAGTGGAGTCGAGCCGAAAATTTAAAGTAAACATGGTGAATCTGCATTTAGCTGTTATGCTGCACACAAATGGAATAAACTGCCAACAGAAGTGAAGTCATATCTCAGGGGGAAATACCAAACATTGCTTTTTCCCGCCCCCCATAACTTTAATTAAGTTCCTCCAAACAATTTTTATTCATTTTGTCTTTGACTTATTTAAAAACTCTACTTTTATTTCATCTTAAGTTTTCTGTTCCTGTGTTTAAATGGTGTCAATTTACATTCTGTTAATTTTTCTAAGCTGCTATTTACCTGCTTTGCTTCTGAGTGTCCTTAACAGTTGTATTTGTAAATGCTTGTAGTTGTGTGAAGCACATTGAATTGCTTTTGTGCATGAAATGTGCTACATAAATAAAATTGCCTTGCCTAATGAAAAATACACAAAAAACTGTGAGACTCAATGGAACTTAACATCATTGTGTATGTCAGAATTTAGCATTTGCAAGTCATTTTCTCCTTTCAGCTTTTCCCTATGCTAAGCATTTTGTAATCCAACCCAACCTGGTGGATCCAAAAGAAAACCTCGACATCTTCATTTCCACCACCTCCAGCTCTGCTTCCTGTCGTTTCTTTAGTACCACTGACTGTAACCCGTAGAACACTTAATACAGTGCGTGGGTTCGATTACTGGGAGTTTGTATCACAAGAAAATGTGGTCCTGTGACCAAGTGATGAAACTTCTTAATGTTTGCAGGTAGCGGGATATCACTGATTTTATCCTGTACAACCTACCAACTGGAGTGAGCTTAGTAGGACTGAGAGGACGAGGAATGTTGTCCACACTCGCAGGCGGTAAATTTGACCCATCAATGGGTTCTCCTCCTCCAACTCCCCTTACTCCTTCCTTGTCTGTAGCATCTTCTGTTCTTGTTCCGCCGTGGAGAAAAGGAAGAGGGGATGGAGATGTGGAGGAGGTTGGCAGGATGGGTTTCCCATAGACTGTGGGGCAGAAAGGAAATGATTCAAAAGACAGAAGAATCTGGATTTGTCTTTTATTACTGTTTAGTTTACCTGCTTTAACAGCAGTCCTGTTGCTGAGTGAGCCATAATTCTTAGCCTGAGGCTGCTGAAGATACATGCTGTAGATGGAGCTGCTGTTCATTGTCGCAGGGCCCTTTCTTGGAGACTGCGGCCTGGATGGATGGTCAGGGACGTAAGGACGTACAGCCACTGCTGGAGGTGGATCTGTTCGTTCACTCTGAGGTGGCAAGGACAAAGTCTGGGAGCCAGTGTTCGAGCCTATCAGGTGAGACAAATTGATGGCTTCAGGTAAGGATGTCAGGAACACGTTTTTTGTTTTTAATCACATATTGGTAGACTACCAATACAAAAAGGAGAACAATGATTGGTTTATGTGGTTTCACTCACTTGCCTATAATGGGGATGTTTGGTTAAACATCAGGTCGGATGTTACCTTGGTTTGAAGTTGGAGGGACAGCAATACGTTGTTGAATTTGCTGTGAAGAGGAGGAGGAAGAGGTTGAAGAAGACGACGTGGCGTTCACAGGGCTCGATCGGGGCCATCCCAATGTGCCAGGAGCAGATCGGGGCAGGGAGCTGGTGGAGCAATGATTCCCTGCTACTTGGTGGCTGGTGCTGGGGTAAGTGCCATAACCAGAAGGAAGATGCTGACAAAAAGAAAAAAAAAAAAAAAAACAGGAACCAAAACTCAGCCAACCATGAGCATCTTCTTTTGAGCGTTTCTTGTCAAACGTTCACATAAGTGGGAAATTTTAACTTGACCATTGCACAGACATGGATTGAAAACTGACTCTTTCTTTTCTTGAAACAGTTTCTATTGTCCTGGGAATTCTTTCTACAAGATGTCTGACATTTGCACATTCATGAAGAAAGGCATCAGGAAAGTCAGCGGTAACTGATGGACCCTGTGGGAGTTGAGAGTAAACACTTAAAACCAAAGCTATAGCGTCGTAGCTTTTTTGTGTTTTTAGCTACAGAAGCATTTAAAAGTTGTTTTTTCCCCCCTTCACATCTAATGGTGTGGATATGTCTCAAGTCTTATGTCATGCCTATAAAGCGTACCTGTTCTGCACTGTAGGTCCTCCAATTCGACCCATTTTTACCAATCATTGGCCCCGATGCTTCACTGGCTGTACGACATGACAGACAACAGGTTAGATGACCTACTGCTCATATCACAGCATTACAAAAAAAAAAAAAGTGGTTGAAAAATTGTGAAAATAAGATCAAGTGTGAGAAATGGGGATAAAGACATGGAGTAAAAGTTGGCATAAATTGAAAGTCACATGATATGATACATACACTGAATGGGCCATGTAGACTTACTTGCCGCCTGATTGACAAGACAGGCACTGAAATCCAGTCAAGGACATACATGTGTGCAATAAAGCAGTGCGGGTCTGGTGTATCCTCAGTTATTTACAACAAGAATCTGAAATTAAAGGTCTGGCACTGAGGCCACCAAGTACATTTAATTTGTCGAAGGTTAAGGTTATCTGATGCTGAAGCACAAATACAACCGAGCAACTTCCCAAAAGCTGTTCAAACATCAATTTGTAGAGCTTGTCACATGCTTAAATCTTATGTGATGCAATATATACAATATTAAAATCTATCTCAATTAACGGTCATCTCAACTGTATTTATAGAGCACTTGAAAACCACCACTGCTGTATACCAAATGCTGTATAGGGAGCAAAGATCATATATACAACAACAAACAATAAAACAATAAATCAATAACGACAGTAGAAAGCACAAAAACAGTAAATCTAAAAATCAAGTCTCATGCCGTTTCAAAACCCGAAAATAAAGCGAGTTCTAAGACGAGTTTTAAAGATGGGCAGAGAGGAGGCTTGCCTAACGTTCAACGGGAGGCCATTCCAAAGAGAGGGATGGAGGAGCTCAAGGTCGGGTGAGGCCATTTAAAGATCCAAAAACAAATAATAGGATGTTAAAAAGAACTGTAAAATGTATAGGGACCCAGTGAAGGGATGCCAGAGTAGGAGTGATGTGCTCCCACTTACGAGTACCAGTCAAGGGTCAAGCAGCAGCATTCTGGACCAACTGGAGACACTTAATGGGGATTGACTGTTTCAAAGTGCAAATGACAAAGGAAAGGTTTTACTTTAGCCAGCTGCCTAAGATGAAAGAAGCTGGATTTAACAACGGCACCAATTTGCCGGTGCAATTTAAAATCACTGACCAGTTTAAGACCCAAGTTCAAGACTGTTGGCGAAAGAGAATGAGCCAGGGGGCTCACTGAGGACTTCTTCTCCTCCCCCTCCTCTTTCGACCAGCTCTCAACAACCCAGTCTGTCACCTGGTTCCTGCCTGTCCGTCACAACAGAGCTGGTGAGGAACCAACTGAGGAAGATGAATGTGAGGAAGGCAGCAGGACCTCAGGACCTGCTCTGACCAGCTGTGTGACATTGTCCAGCACATGTTCAACCTGAGCCTGAAGCTGGGCAGAGCTCCACAGCTGTGGAAAACTTCGTGCCTGGTCCCAGTGCCCAAGACCCCCCACCCTAAGGAGCTGAACAGCTACAGACCGGTGGCGCTGACGTCTCACCTGATGAAGACGCTGGAGAGACTCGTCCTCGCCCACCTTCAACCGCTGGTGAGCTCGGCACTGGACCCGCTGCAGTTTGCCTATCAGCCTAGCATCGGCGTGGAAGACGCCATTATCTACCTCCTCCACTCAGTGCTGTCACACTTGGAGAAGGCTGGGAGCACTGTGAGAATCATGTTCTTTGATTTCTCCAGTGCCTTCAACACCATCCAGCCCAACTTACTGGGAGGCAAACTGCAGAACGCCGGAGTGGACCACCATCTCACAGCATGGATCATAGACTACCTCACAAACCGGCCGCAGTACGTGAGGTTGCAGAGCTGTGAGTCGGACAGGCTTCTCTGCAGCACTGGAGCGCCGTAGGGGACTGTTCTGGCTCCATTCCTGTTCATCCTCTACACCTCGGACTTCAGACACGCCACTCCAAACTGCCACCTTCAGAAGTTCTCCGATGACTCTGCGGTTGTTGGCCTCATTACAGAGGGGGACGATCGGGAGTACAAGGGACTGACGAAGGACTTTGTAGACTGGTGCCAGCAGAATCTCCTCCAGGTCAACCCGAGGAAAACTAAGGAGTTGGTTGTGGATTTCTGCAGGAAACAGTCCTCACCAGCACCGATGAACATCCAGGATATGGACATAGAGAGGGTGACCTCCTACAAGTACCTAGGTGTTCTTCTGAACAACAAACTGGACTGGTCTACGAACACGAACACCCTGATTAGGAAAGGACAGAACCGACTCTTCCTACTCAGGAAACTGAAGTCTTTTGGGGTTCAGGGGTCACTCCTCAAGACTTTCTATAACTCGGTGGTGGCCTCGGCCATCCATTATGGCATTGTCAGCTGGTCAGGGAGCATCTCGGCCCGGGACAGAAAGAGACTGGAGCGACTGGTCAGGAAGGCCAGTTCTGTCCTGGGCTGCTCCCTAGACACTCTGGAGGAGGTGGGCAACAGGAGGATGCTAACTAAGCTAAAAGCTATGATGGACAGTCCCTCCCACCCTCTCCAGCCCGCCCTGACAGCACTAGGTAGCTCCTTCAGCCAGAGACTGTTACACCCGCGCTGCAAGAAGGAGAGATACCGCCGCTCGTTCCTACCGACTGCTGTCAGGCTGCTGAATAAAAAAAATAATAATGATAATAATAATAATTAAATGATGTGAAAAACAATTGTAAATAGCACTGCGACTTATCCATTTTGTATTTATATTGCACTTAATTGTACGGTGTTTGTTTTTTTCTTCTTTCTTCTTTCTACCCACAATCTTGCTGCTGTAGACTGTAAATTTCCCCAGTGTGGGACAAATAAAGGATATCTTAAAGTCTGCAGGATGGGATGTACAAGAGCCACTGGGACCTTTTAATCAGGGCTCATTTTCTTTGCAGTGGAACAATTTAACTGAGACTCTCTCTCCATGCTGGTGGAGTTACATAACTGTCTGGCACAGTGGATAGCACCAGTCATCCGACTCTTGATTTATGGCTGCTGAATTCAGGGGATAAATGGTCCCATCCTTCATTAATAAATTTGCTTAAAACTATTTTAGTCTGTTTAGCATTTGTGTGCTGCCATGAAAAAAAAATATTTACCGTATTTTCCACACTATAAGGTGCTTCGGAGTATAGGGCGCACCTTCAATGAATGGCCCAATTTAAAACTTTTTTCATATGTCGGGCCCACCGCATTATAAATTGTATAGAATAGAAGCTACAATAGTGGATGCGGTTGCATTATGCATCCATTAGATGGAGCTTGTCATGTTTCGGTTTGTGACCAACAGGTGGCACTGTGGGGATTTTCCCTGCAGCTACACACCTGTTGGTCGTTAGATAATTAGTGGCTTTAAAAGGACTCCCAGCCAGAGCACTCATGTTCGGGTCATTGTTTGCTCTTTGCTACTGTCATGTTCGTTTGTTTGCTGTTGCTTTTTGCTGCTATCATGTTTGTTTGTCATGTTTCTGGTCATGTTTCTGTTATTGATAGTTTTGAGCTTCAGTCATGGTTGTTGTTTGCTACTTTGGACTTTGTTTGTTTAGGATTTAGTTTTCTGTGTTTTATCAATACACTTCTTCAAATACACCCTGCTCCTCCCTCCTGCCTGCTTTTTGGGGTCCACCACCACCGCGCAATGTGACAGACCTATGCTAAAGGAAATACAATACAATACCGCTTTATTTCTATAGAGCTTTTACAACCGCTGCAGCTGTAATTATTATGTAAGGCACATCGGATTATAGAGTGCACTGTCGGCTTTTGAAAAAATTGAATGCTTTTAGTGGCGCTTTATAGTGGACAAAATACGGAATTTGATAAAAATTCATAAGAGTACTTGTTGTTTTTAGTGGGACAATTCCATTCCAAAAACAACAAGTCCCCATTGTCAAGGATTATTTTAAGTAGTGTTATCTCACCATTTGGCACGGCTGTGTACAGCACAACCACGTCACCGTGCTGATACAGACTAATACTTATTATGTACTGAGTCCTGTGGTCGGTAAGATCAGCTGCACAACACGTTGAGTGCCACTGCACTATCTCGCTGACCTCAGGACGAAAGAAGTGACAACAGGAAGTAAACAGTCAGCTCTGCACAGTTCGGAAAATTGGCTATCTGCCTTGAAGTCCAGATAGGGAATCACTCTGCAGCACTTGTCATCACATTCTGTCCTGCTGCAGAAGACTACATGTTGAAACCTCTTTTTTTGTCTCTTCATCCAATGACAAATATAAAATCGTAGTAGACATTACAGTGAAAAGAACAATACAATCTTGAACATTACACTATGTGATACGGCAGTACACTGCTGCCGGATGATGTAAAACACCGACTAAACAGTGACTAGGCATTATCAATTTGTTGCTATTGTTCCAAAGACTGTTTATTTTTAGAAACATTATCAAACGTTGCCTGCTGATATAACCCAGGACTCCAGAGAGCATGCATGGTTTATAACTTTTTTTTGTAACATTAGCTCAAGAGAATTGCAAAATTTAGTTGGTAGAAAATGTGAATGTGCTCTGCACGAAAAGACATGCATCTACTGTATATTTATCAAAACTAACACGGCGATGCTGCACTTTACAAAAAAAAAAAAAGTAGTGATCTGAAAACATCTGTACAAATTATTGCAGAACGTAGATGTAAAAGCTTAGGAGTTATTTGACCTTCCTCTAATTGTGTGTACGTGTGTGCCAGTAGCCTGTTGACATGATTTACAACACCATCGTTTCTACTTCACCCAAGCCAGGCCCATAAATAACTCTGTGGCATTTGCTTTGGCATTTAAGATTACAATGGGATTAAAAAAAAAGTCCTGGTCCAAGTCTCCCTTCTCTGTGTTGATATCCTGTGGTTGGATTTGTGCAAATAAATGTTTTTCGATGCAGAATATTAGTTAGTGAGTTAGTTAGTTAGTGAGGGAGGGAGGGAAGTGGGTATGCAGATTTGGCAGTCAGACAGGAAGTACCGACACTAAGCCATATGTTGTCCAAAGCGCTTTGACAGCCTTAAATTCTACTTGAGCCACCAGGATCCCCCACAGTACACTGTGAATTGGCAGAAAAATCCAGGGTGTTCTGACAAAAATCCATCCATCCATTTTCTGAAAGCGCTTATCCTTTTGGACTAATTTCAATACATCCATTTGTCGTCGAAGCTGATAGCACATGCCAAGCTAACCGGTATATTTTCGTGTCCTCTCTGGCGTGCAAATGGTCAAACTCACTTTGTCTGCCGCTGTGACAGTGTGAGGTAAGCAATGAAGAAACAAGACAAAAGCATTGGTCAACTGTCCAGCTGTTTTACATTAACTGCTTAAAAAAATGAATATGATACATATGCCACTCATAGAGTTGAGACTTGATGGTCGAGACAAGCGATATGGCACATCTGTGGACTACTCATCTTGTGGTTTTGATCCTATCTATTGTATAAAGGGATCGTTCATCTGTTTGAATAGATCAGAATACTTGAAGATGACACAGACCCCAAATCTGTGCTCTGTCATATTCTGCTCTCTTCATTTTTGTTTACAGCACCAGCTGGAGTGGAGGGCATGCTTCTTCACTGGTGTGCCATTTGTGCACTTGTGTTTTTTGCGCCTGTAAGGAGCAGCATTTTTCACAGCCCCGTTTTGTTCAGCGGAGATGGTGGTGCTGTTGGACAGTCTGCATTGGTGCGGCTGGATGGATGGCTTGTGGACCCGAGGATAAGGAGGGAGGGGCGTCAGCGCGGAACACGGATGCCTATTTGGAACTGAGAGTCGCCGCTTGGAAGTGAAACTGACTTACATGGGACATGAGATATGAACCAATCTCTTTTTTCGTCATGGATGCTAAAGTTTCTTGTTTACTTTCAAATTTAGCTTGTAGCAGATGTATACACGTTTTGAGCATGACGTCTCTGATCCACTGGTGAAAGGACACTTGGATTCTCTTTCATCTAGAACTGCTTCACATAACAAAGCGTATGAGGGAAAAGCGGTTAAGATTGCATTACTGTCCGTGTTTTTATGTTATGTTGTGTGTTTATTTTAATTGATGTTAACTGTTTTGTAAAGCACTTTGTTACAGCTGCAGCTGTTGTGAAAGTGCTATATCAATCAGAATGTATTGTATTATCAACATAAAGCAAAAGGCAGACATATTTGTTTTTCGAACAGCTGGATTTTCTCTTTTCATTTTGTATGAAGGAATAAAACACTCGCAAATTTGTTTGTCATGTTTTGATTTGATTAATAATTTGAATTATTACCAATAGTGTACATTTATGTGCATGGAACTAAAAGCTATTATGATGATTGTGAGGTTTGCTCTGTTTTTCAACACACCTATAATTCTGAAGACAACTTCACCAACCTCAGGACCACACCTTTGAAGTAGTTTTTAACCAGAACAAAATCAGAATCTGAATTCTGGAAGCATGGAGAACATGATGAAAGTAAATGTGCTCATTATAAAAATACAATGAGTGTGTTATGTTTCGATCTGGTTACGTTTGGTTTTGATTCCTCATGTGCCCTTTTTTCGCCACCTGTTCTCGTTATCAGTGTTCCTTGTGTGTAACTAATTAGCTCCCTCAACCCTTTGTGTGCTGTCCAGGTGTTTCTCGTTGTCTCGTCACTTAGCTTGTATTTAGTTCCCTGCGTTTCTGCCAGTCTTGGTTGGGTCATTGTGAGCTGTGAGTATGTGAGCATATGTGTGCTCCTGTCATGTTTTGTTTCCTGTTGTAGTTTGGTTTGATACTTGTGATTTCCAGGCATTTTTTTGAGTACTTCGACTTAGTGTTTTTTCCATTGTACTCCTGTGTGTATTTTTTGTTAAATACATTTTGGTCAATCCACCCTGGTCCTCCCTGCCTCCCTGCTTTTTGGGGTCCTACAACTACCATCACGCAAAACGTGACAGAATGACTCAACCACTGGACCCCGCAGGACTAGAGGCCTGGTCCCACTGCCTCCCTTTTCTGTTTCCGGCAAGGCCAGGGTTGCCGTCGCCCTCCGTCCCGATTCCCAATGAGGCAAGGGTTGCCGCCGCCCGTCCCTGTTCCTGGCGAGGCAAAGGTTGCCGTCGTCCTCCGTCCCTATTCCCAGCGAGGCAAGGGTTGCCGTCACCCGGCCCTGTTCCCGGCGAGGCAAAGGCTGCTGTCGCCCTCTGTTCCCGTCCCCGGTGACGCAAGTGTTGCGTACCGCCCTGTTTCCACAGAGTCCGGCCACTGGGTGACTTTGGGACGTCTGGGATCCGTCCCTTGGGGGGGGGGGGGGGGGGGGGGGGTACTGTCATGTTTCGATCTGGTTACGTTTGGTTTTGATTCCTCATGTGCCCTTTTTTCACCACCTGTTCTCGTTATCAGTGTTCCTTGTGTGTAACCAATTAGCTCCCTCAACCCGTGCTGTCCAGGTGTTTCTCGTTGTCTCGTCACTTAGCTTGTATTTAGTTCCCTGAGTTTCTGCCAGTCTTGGTTGGGGCATTGTGAGCTGTGAGCATATGTGTGCTCCTGTCATGTTTTGTTTCCTGTCGTAGTTTAGTTTGATACTTGTGATTTCCAGGCATTTTTTTGAGTACTTCGACTTAGTGTTTTTTTTTTTCCATTGTACTCCTGTGTATTTTTTGTTAAATACATTTTGGTCAATCCACCCTGGTCCTCCCTGCTTTTTGGGGTCCTACAACTACCATCACGCAAAACGTGACGGAGTGTGGGCGTGTATGTGTGGTACAAAACATCAACCAGCTGCTGGCTATCAGATATGGTGGTGTTCTTGTAGACAAGGACTTCACATTATAAGGTGACAATGTTATGTCTCATAACCACCTGCTTCCTTTACAATGAAGATACAGTTTGAATATAAAAAATTTGAGCGCAGGAGTTTATGCACATTCAAACCCAATTCCATTGAAGTTGGGACATTGCGTTCAACATAAATAAAAACTGAATACAATTACCGTATTGACCCGAATATAAAACGGTGTTTTGCACATTGAAATAAGGCTGAAAAGGTGGGGGTCGTCTTATATTCGGGGTCTAGACATTATAACCCATTCACGACGCTAGAAGGCGCCAGATATCATTGAAGCGAATGCTGAACTTGACTCCCCAGGCCAAAGTGAACCCCTGGCACAAAGAATAAAAAATAAAAATAGTGGTAGCACAAAGAAAAAAAAATAGCGGTAAGAAAGAAAAGAGAAGAAAATAATAGAAGAGATAACAGAAAATGGAGAAACATAGCGACAATCTGGAGAAAAGATCGGCCAGGTTAACCGGCAGCTGAGGAGAAGTTATGATGTAATTTACATTTCAAAAACCAGAAGCCATTCATTTACGAATCTGATTGCACTTTAGTTTACATATTTAAATGTTCAGATATTAAGATTTGAATGAGGCAAAATAACATGCTTTTTCTCACAAATATATTATAATCGTTTGTTTCAGATGTACTGTAATTATTTTCTGTATAGAAGTTCCTTTGGTGTTCAAAGTCTTTTTTCAAACTTGAGTCTTGAAAAAGAGGGGGTCGTCTTATATTTGGGCCAATACGGTATTTGCAAATCATGCTCCAATTAGATTGAATTGAATACACTACAAAGACAAGATATTTAATGTTCAAACTGATAAACTTTGTTCTTAGCAAATAATCAAAAACTTGGGATTTTATGGCTACAACACATTCCAAAAATGCTGGTTCAGGTCATGTTTACCACTGTGCTACCTCACCTTGTCTTTTAACAACATTCAATAAACATTTGGGGGGTGAACACACTCATTGTTGAAGCTTTGTAGGTGGAATTCTTTCCCATTCTTGCTTGATTTACAGCTTCAGCTGTTTAACAGTCCCGGGTCTCCATTGTTGTATTTTAGGCTTCATGATGCACCACGCATTTTCACTGAGACAGGTCTGGACTGCAGGCAGGTCAGTCCAGTACCCGCACTTTTTACTACGAAGCCACGTCGTCGTAAAATGCGCAGAATGGGATTTGGCATTGTCTTGCTGAAATAAACAGGGGCGTCCATGAAAAAGATGTTGCTTGGATGACAGCAGATGTAACTCCAAAACCTGAATGTACCTTTCAGCATTCACAGATGTGTAAGTTACCCATGCCATGGGCACTAACACAGCCGCATACCATCACAGATACTGGCTTTTAGTCCAAGTCCAAGATGGTGCCCGAGTAGGCAGCCGTCGGCAAGTGCTCTCATGAGCCTTACTTTTTTTTTGTTTTGTTTTGCGTCGTGTGGACCGGATGTGGATTGTTCTTCAGCATTTTATGGCTACAACATTCATCAAGGAGGAGACTCGGTGCTTGCGCCTTCTCGGCAGCATGGGTATACTAGCACTGTTTTTGATTGGGAGGAATGTCAGTGCCATTTGACTGTCATTGCTGGACAGCTCTGGGGTGCTTGTGGTTTTTTTTGCACCTTTAATGGGCAGCATTTTTCACTGCCCCGCTTTGTTCAGCGGAGAGATCGGTGCTGTTGGACGGTCTGTGGCTGGATGGATGCAAGGCTTGAGGAGCCGACGATGAGAAGAAAGGAGCGTCAGCACAGAGTGCGGATGTGGAACTGGGAGTCGCGGCTTGGAGTTTGAAGCGGATTACGTGGGACAGGAGATGTGAGCCAATCTCTTTTCGTCAATGGACGCTACAGCTTCGTGTTGGCTTTCAAAACTTAGCTTGTAGCAGACGTGTGCACATTTTCAGCATGACGTCTCTGATCCACTGGTGAAAGGACACTTTGATCCTCTCCTCTTTCATCTATAACTGCTTCAAACCACAAAGTGTATGCAGGAAAAGTGATTAAGATTGCACGACTGTCTGTGTCTTATGTGTTTTGTTGTGTTATTTTGACTTCAAGATGGTGCCGCAAGAGTGGCTGCCTTTCCAGCAGCTCCTATTTATTTTGTTCTTCTACTTCTTCCTCTCATAACTTTGCTGCTGTGAAGTGGGAATTTCTCCATTGTGAGACTATTAAAGGTTTTCTTGTCTTCTTATCTCATCTTAAACTTCCCATCCATTACAGTCCGAATGGTTCTTTTCCTCTTTGGCCCGGACAACATGACGTCCATAGTTTCCAAAAACAATTTGAAATGTGGACTCGTCAGACCACAGAGTACTTTTCCACGTTGCATCAACCAAACTCAGATGAGCTTGGATGTTGCCCTGAACTGTCATCACTGACATTGGTTTTCTGAAGTGTTCCTGAGCCCATGTGGTACACAACTGATGTTGGTTTTTAATGCAGTGCCGGCTGAGGGACGGAAGGTCACAGGCATTCAATGTTGGTTTTCGGCATTGCCGCTGACATGCAGTGATTTGTCAAGATTTTCTGAACTTTTTGATGATATTATGGATTGTAGATGATTAAATCCCTAAATTCCTTGCAATTGTACTTAACAGCCATAAAATTCTAAGTTAATGACTATTTGCTAAAAATTTTATCAGTTTGAACATTAATATCTTGTCTTCGTAGTGCATTCAATAAAATATAGGTTGAACATGATTTGCAAATCATTGTTTAACATAACGTCCCAACTTCACTGGAACAGGGTTTGTATTTTGGAATTCATGTCATTGACAGGCCGTGATAAAAATGGAGAAGTGAGGAGCTATGACCTGTAAACAGAAAATATTTTTTCCTTAAAAACTCACTGTTGTTACTCTGGTCCCCATGAGGAGACTGAGGGCGTAAGTCATTTGGCTCTGACAGGGTGATGTCTAAATCAGACACTTTCCATTGCTTGGGAGACTTGCAGATGCCACTCTTGTCCTCGTCTGCATGAGCACACCCACGGCCACAATAACAACCACAAAGCACAATCAATGGGACAACCATGGTCACGAGTAATGAAAACGGGACCCCACAGCAACAGTTATGGGTAATACAAGGACATACAAATGACATCACATTACAGCGAGATTGACAAACAATAATCATAATGGAGTGATTAAGTGAACAGCAACCATGAACATTAACGCCGGAGTTGAAAATGAAAACAACAATACACAAAAAGGACAGGAAGAAGGCAAAAAACAGGAAAAGGAGACAGAAAAGTAGCCAGTTAAAGAATTGGCAGATATCAGAGGAAGAAATCTTATGCAGTTCGGTGAGAGATTCAACAATAATCTGTACCCACCTGAAAGGGAGCGCACATGACTGAGTTGTGAGGGTTTGGGGGATGTGTCAGGTGACAGGTGGTACCCCGCCTTCTGTCCCCCTTCAGGTGGAGCTTGGATGTAAGGGCAGACGGCAGCCACTCGGCCTGAGACTCCACCACTCGGACGAGTGGAGCTTTGAGGAGAATGTGGGCCTCCTCCATTTATACGGCTCAACTGCAAGATGCAAAGTAGACAATGAAGCAGGTCACAAAACAGTCACCTAAAGAGAAAAATTTTCAGGCGTGAGAGTACTTCTGCTCGTTTCTTCTGCAGTCGCTCCCTCAGGTCTCCAATACGTTGATCCATCACTGTCACCTGAGCATTCCTCTTGTTCAACAGCTCCTTGTTGTGTGCTAACTTGCTACTCTGCTCCAAGTTGTGACGGTTGCGAACCTGACACGACAGCACAAGAAATGTCCTTCCGTGTTGTCAAGAACTTTGCATGAACAAAAGCACGTTTTATTACCTGCAGCTCTTGGTAGAATTTCCTCAGTTCTAAGGCAGCAGGGCTAGAGAGTGGGGATGCTTTCATTCCAGTGTGTCTACCTTGGGGTCGGTTGGGTGCCCCCTGCGGGGATGCAACGGAATGCAGCTGAAGGCGTCCTTTCCTCAGATCCTCCAGTTGTTGGGTCAGCTGGTGAAGCAGTTTAAATATAGATGACATATAGTTCCTGGGGCGACATGAACTTGACTCCTTAACCCCCCTCCTCTATTCCCAAAGTACCTGGTCAACACGAGTCACAGCAGACTGCAGCTCAGCCTGCTTCTCCTGAAACAAGCTGCTAACATGCTCAATCTCTGCCGCTGTACACAGAAAACATGATAAGTTGATGTTTGGTTAAGATGTTACTGTCATCCACTACTTTTGGAGAGTGTAAAGTACGAGTATGTTCAGGCGTACAGAGGTTCCCATTGATCAGTTTACTGTAGTCCACTTGACCTCTCATGGCTCGAATCTTCTTCAGTTTTGCCTCCTGAGACTCCACTCGCTCCTTCAACCGCTGCAGTTTCTCAGCTTCAGACTGAACAAAAAGAGAAAAGCGGGAACTACTGTAAATGTAAGAATGCATCACATATTTGGGGTTGTTTGCGGGCCTGCTCTCTGCTGACTGTCTTTGTCAGTTTTCAAACAGAACAGATAACATTGTTCCTTGAAAGGAATCATTGATACATATTTTTGTCCATATGCTTCACAATTTGTGTCCATCAAAGCTGTGACATGACCAACGGGCCAATCAATTCTATTTCGGGGTTAGAGCTGCCAAGATAAGTCAATTTGCCACATCTGCTGACGATCAAAATTGTCAAAAATTTAAAAATTTAATAGATGACGATATAATAAGAAATAATATTCAATACCGGTATATATATGTATGTATATATATATATACTGTATATACAGTATATATACTGTATATATAATCCTCGTCTCACCCCTCGGGTGGTGTCCGTCCCTCATTCAACTCGGGTCCTCTACCAGAGGCCAGGAAGCTTGAGGGTTCTGCGCAGTATCCTTGCTGTTCCCAGCAATGCACTTTTCTGGACTGAGATGTCCGATGTTGTTCCCGGGATGTGTTGCAACCACTCATCTAGTTTGGGGGTCACTGCCCCGAGTGCTCCGACCACCACAGGCACGACTGTCACCTTTACCTTCCAGGCTCTCTCCAGCTCCTCTCTGAGCCCTTGGTATTTCTCGAGTTTCTCGTGTTCCTTCTTTCTGATGTTTCCATCACTTGGGACCGCTACATCCACTACAACGGCTTTCCTCTGCCCTTTATCTATGATCACGATATCTGGTTGGTTCGCCATTACCATCTTGTCAGTCTGGATCTGGAAGTCCCACAGGATCTTCGCTCTGTCATTCTCCACCACCTTCGGAGGTGTTTCCCATTTTGACCTTGGGGTTTCCAGTCCATACTCCGCACAAATGTTTCGGTAGACTATGCCAGCCACCTGGTTATGGCGTTCCATGTAGGCTTTCCCTGCCAGCATCTTACACCCTGCAGTTATGTGTTGGATCATCTCAGGTGCTTCTTTGCACAACCTACACCTTGGGTCTTGTCTGATGTGGTATATCTGGGCCTCAATGGCTCTGGTACTCAGGGCCTGATCCTGAGCAGCCAGGATGAGTGCCTCTGTGCTGTCCTTCAGGCTAGCCCTCTCTAGCCACTGATAGGACTTCTTGAGATCAGCCACTTCAGTTATGGTCCAGTGGTACATCCCGTGTAGGGGGTTGTCCTCCCATGATGGTCCCTCTTCCAGTGCCTCATCCTCTGTTCCCCATTGTCTGAGACATTCTCTGAGTACGTCATCCGTTGGAGCCTTCTCCTTGATGTATTCATGGAGCTTGGATGTTTCATCCTGGACAGTGGCTCTCACACTCACTGGTCTCCGGCCTCCTTCCTTTCGGCTTGCGTACAGTCTCAGGGTGCTGGATTTGGGATGGAACCCTCCATGCATGGTTAGGAGCTTTCGGGCCTTAACGTCCGTGGTCTGAATCTCTTCCTTTGGCCACCTTATTATTCCTGCAGGGTATCTGATCACTGGCAGGGCATAGCTGTTTATTGCCCGGGTCTTATTCTTGCCATTGAGCTGGCTTCTTAGGACTTGCCTCACTCGCTGGAGGTATTTGGCCGTAGCCGCTTTCCTTGTTGCCACTTCGAGGTTGCCATTGGCTTGTGATATACCGAGGTACTTGTAGCTGTCCTCAATGTCTGCTATTGTTCGTTCAGGGAGTGAGAATCCTTCAGTGCGGACTACCTTTCCTCTCTTAGTCACCATCCGACTACATCTCTCAAACCCGAATGACATCCCGATGTCGCTGCTGTAGATCCTGGTTGTGTGGATCAGCGAGTCTATGTCCCTTTCGCTCTTAGCATACAGCTTTATGTCATCCATGTAGAGGAGGTGACTGATCGTAGCTCCATTTCTGAGGCGGTATCCGTAGCATGTCTTGGTGATTACTTGGCTTAGGGGGTTCAGTCCTATGCAGAACAGCAGTGGGGAGAGTGCATCACCTTGGTATATGCCACATTTGATGGACACTTGGGTAAGTGGCTTGCCATTGGCTTCAAGTGTGGTTTTCCACATCCTCATCGAGTTCGCAACGAAGGCTCTTAGGGTGCTGTTCACCTTATACAGCTCCAAGCATTCAGTGATCCATGTATGTGGCATCGAGTCATATGCTTTCTTGTAATCAATCCAGGCTGTGCACAGGTTGGTATGTCGGGACCTGCAGTCTTGTGCGACTGTTCTGTCAACCAGGAGCTGATGTTTGGCTCCTCTGGTATCTCTACCAATGCCCTTCTGTGCTTCGCTCATGTATTGATCCATGTGTCCACTTATCTTAGCCGCAATGATGCCTGACATGAGCTTCCATGTTGTGGAGAGACAGGTTATTGGCCGATAGTTGGATGGTACTGCACCCTTTGAGGGATCCTTCATGATCAGGATCGTTCGCCCTTCGGTTAGCCATCCTGGGTGAGTCCCATCCCTCAGCAGCTGGTTCATTTGTGCTGCTAGGCACTCATGGAGTGCTGTGAGTTTCTTTAGCCAGTAGGTGTGGACCATGTCCGGGCCTGGTGCTGTCCAGTTCTTCATATCTGAGACTCTTTCCTGTATGTCTGCCACTGTTATGGTAACTGGGTTCTGTTCAGGGAGGTTGCAGTGCTCCTCTCTCAGGGTCACCAGCCATTGTGCACTGCTGTTATGTGCAACCTCCTTCTCCCATATGCCTTTCCAGTACCTTTCAGTTTCCAGTCTTGGTGGGTCAGCTCTGTTGTTAGGACCCTGCCACTGAGCATACACTTTCGCAGGTTGTGTTGCGAACAGCCTGTTTATTCGTCTGGCCTCATTCTCTTTCGTGTACCGCTTTAGGCGGCTGGACAAGGCTTGGAGCCTTTGTTTGGCAGTTTCGAGTGCTTCAGGTATGGCCATCTGGATGTACCTCTCGGGTATCGGCCTTTTCATCACACCTCTCTGGGCCTCCGTCAATTGACACATCTTTCCAAGCCGCCTTGATCTTAGCCTCCAACCGTCTTTTCCATGGTGGGTAACGTATCTCATGGCTTCCATGGTTGCTCTTATAGCCAAGCATCTCTAGGATCACTGATGCTGAAGCATATATCAGGTCATTTGTTTCCGTGATCGTTACGGTAGGGATCGCCCTCAGTGCTGCATTCACACTTTCCATGAGACTTTCAGGTGGTACTTCACATAGCCGTTGTAATCGGTTTCTAGGTTGTTCCAGTAGCCCATTTTTCATCAAGGTGCTCTGGTTCCCCAGCACCTGACGCAGACCTTGTTTGGCCGGGCGACGTCCGAGCCGGCATGTCATTCGTTTTATTGTATATATATATATATATATATATATAGGCGGCCCGGTAGTCCAGTGGTTTGCACGTCGACTTCACAGTGCAGAGGTACCGGGTTCAATTCCAGCTCCGGCCTCCCTTTGTGGAGGAGATCTGATGTATCCTCTGCTGAAGTCCTGTAGCTCTTCGATGGTGACGTACGAGAAAATGGGAATTTACCAGCTGGTCCGTCAACGATGCAGGACTTCAGATTAAATAACCATAGTAATTTCTTGACGATTTTAGTTTGAATTTATGGCGGACACTAGGACCATGCTTCTCACCCAGCAGGCATACAGTAGGGGGTGTCCATCCATCCATCCATCATCTACCGCTTATCCAGGGCCGGGTCGCGGGGGCAACAGCTTTAGCAGGGAAGCCCAGACTTCCCTCTCCCTCGCCAGCTGGGTGACATAGTCTCTCCAGCGTGTCCTGGGTCTTCCCCGGGGTCTCCTCCCGGTGGGACATGCCCGGAACACCTCACCAGGGAGGCGCTCAGGAGGCATCCAAATCAGATGCCCAAGCCACCTCATCTGGCTCCTCTCGATGTGGAGGAGAAGCGGCTCGACTCTGAGCCCCTCCCGGATGACCGAGCTTCTCACCTTATCTCTAAGGGAGAGCCCGGACACCCTGCGGAGAAAACTCATATCGGCCGCTTGTATCCGGGATCTCGTTCTTTCGGTCATGACCCATAGCTCGTGACCATAGATGAGGGTTGGAACGTAGATCGACCGGTAAATTGAGAGTTTCGCCCTTTGGCTCAGCTCCTTCTTCACCACGACAGACCGATACAACGTCTGCGTCACAACAGACGCTGCACCGATCCGCCTGTCGATCTCCCGCTCCCTCCTGCCCCCACTCGTGAACAAGACCCCAAGATACTTGAACTCCTCCACTTGGGGCAAGATCTCTTCCTTGACCCGGAGGGGGCACTCCACCCTTTTCCGACTGAGGACCATGGTTTCAGATTTGGAGGTGCTGATTTTCATCCCAACCGCTTCACACTCGGCTGCGAAACGCTCCAGTGAGAGTTGGAGAGCCCTGTTTGAAGGAGCCAACAGCACCACATCATCTGCAAAAAGCAGGGATGCAATACTGAGGCCCCCAAAACGGACCCCCTCAACGCTTCAGCTGCGCCTAGAAATTCTGTCCATAAAGGTTATGAACAGAATCGGCGACAAAGGGCAGCCTTGGCGGAGTCCTACCCCCACTGGAAACGACTCCGACTTACTGCCGGCAATGCGAACCAAACTCTGACATCGGTGGTATAGTGACCGAACAGCCCGTATCAGGGGGTTCGGTACCCCATACCCACGAAGCACCCCCCACACGGTCGAACGCCTTCTCCAAGTCCACAAAACACATGTAGACTGGTTGGGCGAATTCCCACATACCCTCGAGGACCCTGCTAAGGGTGTAGAGCTGGTCCACTGTTCCACGGCCGGGACGAAAACCACACTGCTCCTCCTCAATCTGAGGCTCGACTTCCTGACGGACCCTCCTCTCCAGCACCCCTGAATAGACCTTACCAGGGAGGCTGAGGAGTGTGATCCCTCTGTAGTTGGAACACACCCTCCGGTCCCCCTTTTTAAAAAGAGGGACTACCACCCGGTCTGCCAATCCAGAGGCACTCTCCCTGTTGACCACGCGATGTAGGGGTAGGGGGCGTGTTTATGTGAATGTCTTTGGCGCAAATTTGAAATTGTTCAGACCCATTTCTTGGCAGTCGTGGAATAAAGACGTGTTTACAGTCAATCGTGTGTGCTCCTTTTGACTGCCACAAATGGACATATTTTGCTGAGTATCTGTTCCATTTGGGGCAGTACTTGATTCCAAAGACTTGATTACAAGACTCATGGTTACCACACTGAATTAAACCTGCTTCGAAGGTTTGTAGTAATTAGGCTGCTATTTCTCAAATGCATTTGGCCACGTACAGGAAATTAAACCATGTTGATAATTCTTCACAGATTTTCACACTCAACGTAATGCATAAGCAACATATCTGCATTTATTTCTTTTTTGCAAATGTATGAGACATTAAAATATGAACTGTGCGCATTGGTGGTAGGGGGTGTGGGAGACGGTCTTGGGACAGACCAATCGCGCTCGTCTTTGCATCTGCAAAGTTTTGAAGCATCAACAGAATGGATATTAGAATTCAATTTAATCCAATTTGAACTATCAAGTATAAAGTGGACATTTGTGGTGACAATAATAGTCGTGACACACATTTGTGATACGCACAAACGACGTGATGTCATCTGTAGTCAACTATCAAATGACACCATCGACGTCATCTGTATCTCTATCAAAATGACACCATCTCCTCCCTCCTCGATGGAATTTCTGATGGGAGCTGCTACCATGGAAACAGAGGAGTGAGGACAAAGGAAGCAACAATTACTCAAATGAGGTGAGTCCTCGATATTTGGAAAGATTTTACAAAGTATTTTAAATTTGGCGTCACCACGTTGGCGGTGTGTTCCGTCATAGATAGCATGAACAATTTTTGCTGTTAGATCACCACAGTGCACACACGAGAATGTGTGTATTTCTTTAAAATTATATGAAGCCTTGTATAAAACTGTGGACAATTTCAGATCATCTCTCTGTGTGTGTGTGTGTGTCTGCTGTAGGGCGGCCCGGTGATCCAGTGGTTAGAGCAGAGGTATCGGGTTTGATTCCAGCTCCGGCGTCCCTGTGTGGAGTTCATGTTCTCCCCGTGCCTGCGTGGTTTTTCTCCAGGTACTCCGGTTTCCTCCCACATTCCAAAAAACATGCATGCCAGGCTGATTGAACACTCTAAATCAGAGGTCCTCAACCTTTTTTGCCCCACTAACCGGTTTCATGTCAGACAATATTTTCAGGGACCGGCCTTCAAGGCCCGATAGATACAACAATATAATATGATATGACCTGCATGAAAAGTGTGGTATTTTCAAAACATAATAAACACGAATCACGACACGATGAACGTCCTATCTGGCCGCATTTCTCTGGTCGCTATGGTAACATTTAAACGTGCCTTCACAATAAGATACGCCGCAGATAAAAAGTGCATGAAATATACGATTACCATCGCCACTTATTATGCAGAGTAGGCTTGGTGCGTGTGAATCTCCCGTTGAGATAAAGCCGTATTTGAAATAGGACTCCTGATACTGTCTATTAAATGTAGTCTTCTCTTTCTTGAAAGTCATAGGCTCATCTTCTGTCTTCTGGGTGGTCCTTTTCCCCTTCTCGAAAAAAACTTTTCAAAGACGTTTGTTTTTTATGCGATAACCTATCACGTGACCGAGAAGCGTGCATTCATCTGCGTCAAGAGTGACACACTGTAGATTGATATAACAGAGAATCCGGTAATTTTTCAAAATAAATCATTTTTCAGGTTCCGAAATGAATAAAATGAAAGGAATGTAAGTTATTTATTCTTTCTGTGCGGCCCGGCAGCAAATGACCCGCGGCCCGGTATCGGTCCGCGGCCCAGCGGTTGGGGACCCCTGCTCTAAATTGCCCCTAGGTGTGAGTGTGAGCGCAGATGGATGTTTGTCTCTGTGTGCCCTGCAATTCGCTGCCAACCGGTTCAGGGTGTCCCCCACCTACCTTTTGTATATATGTGTGTGCGTGTGTGTGTGTGTGTGCGCGCGCATGACAAATAAAGATGATTATTTTTCTATATTTGTAATTACATAGGTACCTGAGGCTAGAACACAAATCACATAACATTTTATTGATATTGCCTTGTACGTGGAGCCTAAAACACAATACAGGGTTGCCGTTTTTCATTTATAACACATGAGTAAATGTGCGGTGCTCAAATGCTTAGTGTGCGGTGAACAGTCTCCAACTATAATTGTTTGAACCACTTCGTTTACATTAGCCGCATCACTTGGTGTGCAGTGAGCCTGAGAGGGGACCACACAATTTAGCGCCCATTATTTGCGATCTTCGTATATGACGACATTAAGTGTGTGTTTGTTTCAGAAAACTTAACTTCAAATGTGAGATCTGATCAAATTTTATGACCAACTCATACACAAATCCAGGTAATTCCAAATGTTTCACATTCTTTTCCTAGTAACTGCACATACTACACTCCACAAATGAGCGCGCCTTGCATATTTTTCTTTACAACTGGTGTTCAAAATTGCCATCTGGATCCCACCTGTGTTTGTCCATGGTTGGATCTGCTTCCCTGTTGAAGATACTTCAGTCTTTGCTCCTAAAACACAGAGGAGAAAAGATTTCAGTTTAAAATGCACACTCTACATGATCCCTGAAATATTCACACTTCAGATATTGTCAAGGAGGTGGACCAGCTTTGTCTCCACTACAAAAATTAGGAAGGCAGGAATGCGGGGGTTATTCCCTGAGTAATTGACGGAATAATCGATTCCAAAAAGATTTGTTTGTGACAGCCCTGTTGTCAAGTATTTTGTTTAGAATAGGAAATAAGCACCTTTGCTTTGTCATTTTGATGGACCCATCCATCCATCTTCTTCTGCTTATCCAAAGTTGGGTCACTGGGGCAACAGTTTTAGCTAGGAAGCCCAAATTACAGCCTCCCCAACCACTTTGTCCATTTTATCTCCTGCTCCATTCTTCTCACGTGTGAACAAGACCCCAAGATTCTTGAAATCATGACTTGATTTGGGGCATGCGCTCGTCCTTGTAGCAGTCACTCCGTCCTTTTCCGAATGACGAAAAAAGGTCTCAGATTTGAAGATGATGGTTCTCATCCCAACTCCAGTGAAAATTGAAGATCGCCACTGAATGAGACGTAATACTGCGGCCACCTAACAGGAATGCCTCAGTGCATCAGCTGCATCTAGAAATTCTGTTCATAAAAGGTTATGAACAGTGACAAACGGCACCCTTGTCGGAATCCAAACCTCATTTAAAACGAATCCGACTGCCTGGAATGTGGACCAAACTCAGACACTGGTCGGACAAGTACCGAACATGGCAACAAAGAACATCTCACAGAATTCCACGAAGGGGCATCGTCGAACACCTTGTACATTCGATAAACTTCAGATGGTATTCCTCTTGACCTGATGCAGATGTGACAGTGGCACTTCACACTTTTCTGGATCATGTAGTGCAGCAGTCCCCTACAGCCGGGTCGTAGACCGGTACCGGTCCGTGGGTCATTGGGGACCAGGCCGCACAGAAAGAATAAAGAACTTACAATAAAAATGATAGCCATTTAACTTTTAACTGTGTCCTCATCGTTTTTTGCCGTCTTTAGTCAATGTTCTCTCTCAGAAGTGTTGTTTGCCTTTTGTCAAGAACTGATCCAAGGACGTTTGCTTTTGTCGGCTTTTAAAAATCCTTCGAAAAGGTCCAAGGCAAACATCAGCATAGTGAGCGATTGCCCGACTGGTGAACACTTTTTCTGGGTGATTCACAGCTTGGTTAAACTATCATAACGCCTCATGGCCCGAGGGGCGAATAACGAGGAGGCTCCATCGACACATATCTATCTATTTATCTATCTAGACACAAAAACACATACGGTAAGAGGTCCCTCTTAGCCAATGGGATGCCAGGATGATGCTCGGTAATAGCCAATGGCAGAGCAGCTATAGGTATGTTGCGTTCAGGAAATTCCGAGCTGCGAGTAGCAGCCCATACTGTATTTTTACCTTTCGTATCTTGAAGTTTCTTTCGTAACAAGAAGCAATATTTTCCTGTTGTGGTGTTTTTGTAATTTGATAATTGCGTATGAAAGAGAAATCCGTAAGTAGAGGTACCACTGTATATGAACAGGGATTCCATAATTATAGTACAGTAAATGAATTTTCATCTTCAGACGAATAGAGTGAGGGTGGCTCTCACAAACAACAAAAGCAAAAGACCCTGGATCTATCAGAGTTCTTAAAATAATCAGAAACGAAAATGTATGTGGTGATTTTCATGCAACACACAAATGATGGTGGCTTATAGCAGGAAAACTTGTCTGAACACTCTGAGTTCTGTTTAATTTTGTATGAATCGTGAGTTTCTTATTCCAATTCTAAAGCTTGTGAACAGCAGTGTGACAGCTGCAGTGTGTTACACACATAAAACGATGCAGCGATTTCTTCACACAGCACCTTTGAAAGTTGGGTCTTGTGCTGTCATTCCTTATTTTTCATACTATTGCCAGAGGTACTAAATGAGGTATGGGTTGCCCCTTGCAGATAGAAAGACACTCTTTCAACTAACTTTCTGTTTGAAGACAGACATAAATAATTCCCATCCCCCCCAGTGTCACATTTAAAACAAATTTACCAACTGAGAAAATACAGTATATCCCTGGGATCGATTTATAAACTTGCTCGAAATGTGCTTGAGATGTGGCATTTATACTCGTTCTTTTCCTGGAGGGCCCACATCCTGTAGTCTTTGAATATCCCAGCAGCTGTGGCTTCCTGATGACTTCATTTCCTTCCTATAGTGTTCCAATCCCACGACACAAGTATGAGCTACACATAAAAAAAATCTGCAAGACACTAAAATACTGACGTTCATTTTTGACAGTCCTGCGAGCACAGGTATCAAACTCAAGGCCCGGGGGCCAGATCCGGCCCATCACCTCATTTTATGTGGCCCGCAAAAGCAAATCAAACATGTCAAATTCTATAATGCTCGCTAAAATCTCTACCAAAATTTAAAATTCTCATCTGTAATAAATAAGAAGGATATTGTAAGCATTTACTTGTGACCAAGCCCGTCATGACAGTAACTTAAACAAAAGTGGAGAAAACGGTTTTTCTTGCCTTCTTGATATGGTTTCAGTCATAACGGCCCTCCAACGGAAACGGTAGCTAAAATACGGCCCACGACAAAAATTAGTTTGACACCCCTCCCTTAGAGGACAACATGTGGAAGATATACATGCACAAGCCATTACATTTACACCACCATGTGTACACATTTCTCAGCGGTTTGACTGTAACTGGTGGGGTGTCAAGTGCGACCCTTTAAGACTGACTCGAAATGTAGACAACCGTAAACCAAGTAACAGGCAATCCATCCAGAGCATGCATGCGTGTGTGTATATATATATATATGTGTGAAAAAGTTACCTTAGCAACCAACATCTGTTGGTGAGCGTCTATTTGTTGCTGTTGTCTTGTGGCCATTTCCTGCAGCTCAGAGAGAGTTAGCTCCACACGGGGAACCTACACAATTGGCACAGTAAAAATAAATAAATGAACAATTAATTAAAAAAAAAGACTTTTTACAATTTTCGTCTCTCTCTCTCTCTTAAATAAACAATTAATAAAAAAAAAAAGACTTTTTACAATTTCTCTCTCTCTCTCTCTCTATATATATATATATATATATATAAGATAAGAAAACCTTTATTAGTCTCGCAATGGAGAAATTCCAAATTCACAGCAGCAAAGTTATGAAACGAAGAAGGAGAACAACATATATATATATATATATGTATATATGTATATTGTGTGTGTGTGTGTCGCTATGACAGTAAAAACATTATTTCCTTTGTGTTTCTACTCTCATTGGTCCATCTGTTATAGACTGTCACAGTCCAGATGATGGATGCAGTTGTTCCTGAGAAGATGAACCCATAAGAGTGACACAAGATAAATGCCGGCCGAGAGTGAACAGCTGCGCACGTTCCACTTCACATTTTAGGGTCATCCAGCTTCTTCGGCTTGCTACAGAAATGTTATTACGTTAGCAGCTGGTGGCCTTGGCAGGGTGACAGAGTTATCGTATTAGTCCAGGAAAAATGGCCTGATTTCTATTTGGCTTCAGTTTTGGAACACTGTCGGTGACGACAGCACATTTGCAATGCAATCTGATCATACTACTCAAAATATGCCTGAATTTACCATGTGGGGGCAGTAGCTCATATGTAAGGAACAGAGGCGGGGTGGCAATTGGGAAATTCAGGCAGCGTCCATTTCAGGCCAACCTGGCCCAGTGTTTTTTTTCCTCTGTTTGTTTGTTTTAATAGGTCCTCATTTTTATAAACAATACACACATAATTACAGACTACTGTTCACCAAATGTAAGACGACTTATAGGGTAGCCTGTATGATGCCATGAAAACCACATGCGATTGGAGTTCAAGTCCCGCTCTGGACAAAATGACCCCTATTTTTTGAAAAGATCTCAGTCTGCTTCCTGACTACTGTCAAAGCGTCTTTGGGCCAGGCACCAACCCAAGCCCCCCAAACCCAAGAGAGGCGGCACAGTTTGCATACCGTTTTAACACTGACATCTCTTCTTGCATGGCTGCTTTTGTGTGATCTGTTTTTACTGTGTGTGGCGTGCAGCACAAATAAACAGGAGAGTGTGTTGAATTTTCCTTGACGGATTATAACGGGCACAAGAAATAAATCAAAATATAAAATGTCGTAAGCATTTCATTTCAACATTTGCAGATCAGATCCCTTATTTGGAAAGATGTGAATATCATGGCAAATACGGAGAGGGAATTGAATACAAGATATCAAGGAAGGAAGGACCCAACCCAGCCACATCCTGCTATTGTTTATGTTAAGTCACAGACAAACAAACGATCTGAACATGCAGACACACATGCACAAACACACATGCACATGCGCGTATACAAACACACACACACACACACACACACACACACACACAAACACACGAACACTCAAAATTCCACTTAAGCTTGTACGTATGGAAATTGCTCACTAAATAAACACATAGATGCCTTATGTGACTTAGATTGGTGGAGGCAATTTGTTAATTGAACAGCATCTGAGGGCAGAATAAGTGCAGGCGGTGTTGCAGTCTCGCAATTTGAAGATTGCTGGTTTGAAGTCGCCCCAAAGTAGACAGTGAACCCTCATTTGCTCCTGATGCTGAGTCACAAGCCAACCAATGATTTATAGCAGCAACAACAGACTGCTGATGTGGTGCATGGTTGTGCAGGGCATCTACATTTACATAAAATACAGAAATTCAGGTCACTGTTAGGTTATTTGGTCACATTAAAGTCGGCTCGTTCTTGTTTGTTTAACCCGGGGGGGGGGGGGTCACACTTTTTCAGCATGTCAGCTGCAAGATGACCATGTCAAAATGATATACAACAGTACCTCTACTTAAGAATGTCTCCATGCGAAATTTTCAAGTTACGAAACACCTCAACAGGAAAATATAGCCTCTTGTTATGAAAGAAATTTCAAGATACGAAAGGTATGTAGGTACAGTATGGGCTGCTACATGCAGCTCAGAGTTTCCTCAACGCAACATACTTAAAGCTACTCTGCCATTGGCTATTATCTGGCATCTTCCTGGCATCCCATTGGCTAAGAGGGACCTCTACCGTATGTGTCTATGTGTATAGATAGATAAATAGATACATATGTGTCTATGCAGCGTCCTCATCATTTGTCCCTCGAGCCATGAAGCGTTCCGATGTGAATCACCCAGAAAAAGTGTTCACCAGTTGGGCGATCGCCCACTATGCTGATGTTTCCATCCATCCATCCATTTTCTGATCCGCATATCCTCACAAGGGTCGCGGGGGGTGCCGGAGCCTATCCTAGTTGTCTTCGGGCAGAAGGCGGGTGACACCCTGAATCGGTTGCCAGCCAATCGCAGGGCACACAGAGACAAACAACCATCAACGCTCACACTCACATCTAGGGACAATTTCAAGTGTTCAATCATCCTGCCATGCATGTTTTTCAATGTAGGAGGGAACCGAAGTACCCGGAGAAAACTCACACAGGGGAGAACATGCAAACTCCACACAGGATGGCTGGAGCTGGAACCGAACCTCTGCACTATGAGGTTGACGAGCTATGCTGATGTTTGCCTTGGAACTTTTGAAAATTGGAAATTGTTAAAAGCTGACAAAAGCAAACGTTCTTGGACAATTTCTTTACAAAATGCCAGGCAAATACCACTTCTGAGAGATAACATGAACGAAAGAGGGCAAAAAACGATGAGGATGCAGCTAAAAGTTCATTGATCATCATTTTTATTCTTCACTTTATTCTTTGTTTTTTACATTATGCACAACTCTCATTTATTGTGCAATAATCTAATAGTGACATGTATTTGTCACACATTTTGATGCATTTTTATGCTTTACAAAACATTTATGCCTGAATTTTGGCAGGGCTGGGAACGGATTAGGACATTTACATGGAAAACGCGCCTCTACTTACAAAATGTTTTAGTTAAGAAATTTCTTCCAGAACCAATAAATTTCGTAAGGAGAGGTACCACTGTACCTACTTTATGAATTTGTTTCATTAATAAATATACTGGGGAATTCTTTAAATGCAATATATACAGTAATAATATGTAATACATAACAACTTTGTGCATAAATGCATGAACCTATGTTGCTGTCATGATATGCCATGGAAAGCCCCCGCTATCTGGCCTTGCATCAATATTCTGGCGCATGGCCCCTCTGGTCTGCATGTCATTCTGAAGCGCCGGGGAAACCGCTAGCGACTGCATCGCCAACTCTGGATGGAAACACTATACTTTGCTTACTAGGTCCCCTAATCATTTGTAAATGTTATTATTAAGTTTAGAGTAGATGAAACAAAATGGAAAATGCTAGTTATCTAGGTTTGGTAGGTAGCGCCCTTATATGCGCATGCGCGGTGAGGCTTGCAACCGGCATATGATTGGCTGCCGTGTTTGGCATTCAAGAGACAATTTTCACAACAAATGATCGGCAAGGGCCGACTGTTTTATTATTATTATTTGTGCCATTGACAGGCAGATATATCAATAGCATAAAATTGGAAGGCCTGGGAGTTATTGACTTCATGCCATGTGAGCTACCCACACTCCCTTCATGAGCTACTGTTCGATCGCGATCAACATCATGGGCATCCCTGGTTTGCCCCATTTATTGGAATTATGCACCCACTTACGTTTCCCTATCTATTAACACCGCTTTTCCCCCGAACAGGATTGCGGGGGGTTGCTGGAGCCTCCAGTCAGTAGCAAGGCACATGTTGAGACGAACAACCATTCACACTTCCATTCACACCACCAGGCACATCTCGAGAACAACAACCATTCACACCCACATTCACACCGCCACTGAGTGGGAACTGATCCCACGCTGCCCACACACGTCAGGCGAGTGTACCACGACACCATCGACTATGTTTTCCTCCATTTTCTCAAATACTTTTCAGAAATAAGGCTTTGCAACGTGCAAAAGTTTAAGGTCACTTTTATAAGTGTTAAAATAGCGATTCCACAATGACCACTTATAACTACGGTACTATAACTACTACTAAATTGTGGGTTAAAAAGAATATTTAACCCAGCAGGTTCAGGGTGCAGAATGTACCTCAGTAGAGCGCAGACCTCCAGCAAGTCCGAAACGGTAACACAAGTGAAAAAATATGGTGGAAAAAGATCATTAAAAATATAAAGCACTGGTGAGGTTTACTTTTGAATAGTTCCATTCAAAATGGTCAGCGTGGTTGGGAGAAAAAAAAAAGGTTCTGCCATTGATATCACTTCGGTAAATTGCTGCGTTAAGCCATTTATAATGCAGCACAGTGCTGTGTTGCATACCAACCCTTGCTCTTTTCACAAGTTAATGTTTCGTAGAAGCTGAGCATATTAACCCATCTGAATCACTTGTCATACTTGGAACATCCAAAATAAAATGCAAGTATTTCTTAGAGTTACGGCCAAGCACTGCACGGCAAGGGAAAAGGCACTTTTTTGGGCTCTTTGCTCGCATAGCTCATGCAATCAACACAGACTGTGCTGTTGTCCTTCCCCAACTGATATTAACATACAATCTCAATCAGTTTCCTGCCGTGCTGTATTTACCTGCAGGCTGTCCCATGTGATCCTGCAGGAGCGGACTTTAATTTTGCTGCATTGCCCTTCAACGGTAAATTCCTGCACCAAATCCACTTCATTCCACTCCATCCTGACCGCACTTCCGGACAAACAGCAGCCCTTTACGCTTTCTGGTCGACGAAGGATGCCGCAGGCTTGTAGCAGCGTAAAAAACAAAGCAATTCTGATCACAACTTTCCCATTTCGCAACTGATGAATTACGACACACCTCTCTTTCTCTCTCTCTCTCTCTCCTCTTTGTGCGAGGCACACTCCCTCACTCCCTCCCTTTCTTCATCCCTTTATGAAGTCTGTTTTTGGTATGGTCGCACATGATGTGTCGGGTCAAAACTATATAATGTAGTCACAAATAATCCGTTTTTACTTAAGTTAGCAGAAATATTTTTTTAAAAGATACACAATTGACCCCTTATTTCATCCAGTCTTCATACATGGAAATTATTTCTTATACTGTTTTTGTCTTTAGTACATTTGAACCATCTCTCTTCCACCCCTTTGCTTGTCGGCATTCATTCACCTCTCCCGCACTGAGTCCGTCATGCTGCTGCAGTTGGCTTTTTGCTGCAACGACATCTAGTCTCACCTACCCACCTGACCACCCCCCCACGCCCCACACCACCCGACCTACACACACACACACACACCCTCTAAACTCCGCACTCTCAATCTCTCCCACTTTCTCAGTTAAGAAATCACTGCACCACTGCCTTTAGATGCGTGTCGTGAGTAAGATGGGGAGTTAAGGTAAAAATAGAATGTATTCATGTCGGTGGTGGGTCCAAGAATTTTGTTCGACCTGCCCAGTGACACACACCTACCTATACGCATGTATTCATGAATCTATGTGGTGGGGAGAACATTTGCCCCAATTTGCGTCATACTTTTCCCATCTCTCTCTCTCTCACACACACACACACACACACACACACTGTTAATGGCCCACGGTTTTTCCTGGCCATTAATTTTGGGGGAGGTTTTGTGTTAGGGGTTAATCTTTGTCTGTGTGTGAGAACAAGCCCCCTGCTCCTTCCTAATTGTTGGCCCTCATCCCCAACTCAGCCGACCAATAAGTGCAGTGGAGGTTGACCCCATGAGCAAATAGTTTCAGGTGTGCCACCACCTGACAAGATTAACCATCACTGTTTAAAAAAAAAAAAAGGTCTCGGTTGCTTTCAGGGTGGGCTGTGTGAAGTCATACGGGGGCTGGCAGTGTTGTTATGTGTTTGTCAGCACTCATCCCATATGTGTGTTTTCATTCCGCTGTCTTTTGTTTAGTGTAACAAATCAGTTATTCGCCATAACTAGCTTTGTTCACTTCATTCATAAGGCAATGGGATTTGGGAGTGTTTTACTTTAATTTAGTCATCTAGTGTCATGTGCCTGGGTTAAATTGTCCCTCACCCCCAGTATGTGTACTCGTTTGTGTTTAGAAGATCCAAACCTTGACAGCACACCACATTTTAATCCTCCCCAACTCCTACACTTATGTTAGGCCCTTCCTCTGTTGCCATTATGTGGAAGGGTCGCAACACACAGACGCACACACACACACACACACACAGACGCACACACACTTACAAGCATGCAAAGGAATCTGGATCAGTCATCTAGGTACAGTTTGTGGGTGTGTGTGGGCTGCAGGAATTGGAAACAAAATCTGAAATAACAAAGCAAAAAAAAGATGTTATTGTTCTGACCTCTGCCAGGGCCCTGCATTCCAGATTTTGCAGAACAGCATATTTTCATACTCAATCTGTAGTATAGTTGATATTCATGTCTTTTTAAAAACTCAATTTTTATCGTAGTTGATAACATCTTTTTAGTCTTTCATTTGCATTGTTTTGCAATATGATTGTTGCTGTACAAACTGACTGCTGTACCCGCCGGGCAGTGATTGATTTAAGATCACTTCATTTTTCTGTTTATCTACAATATATTTGTCGATCCTTGATTTAAAAAAAAAAACAACGTCAACTGCATATTGTTAGAATGGGTTGTTTCTATTTTCTGTCAAAACACAGGTCATATCATTTCCTGTCATGTTTACTTGGATCAGACTCGCACTCCAATTCCAATGAAGTTGAGACATTTCGTAAAAGTAAATAAAACAGAACACAATGATTTGCACATTTTTTCAACCCATATGCAATTGTAATATACTGCAAACGCAAGATACCCTACTTAATGTTGAAACGGATGAATATTTTGTTTTTACGAATATTCTCTCATTTTGCTCCGTGCTCACATGCTCCAAATGTTGGACTACATTTCTGCCCTCAGTGCTCCACTGTGTGTCCCCTCCCTCTGTTGTTTTTGGTGACCTTTCCCTCAATTCAGTGTGGGCTGGGCGTCTCCCCGATCATTGTACCTGTCTCACCTACACACCTACCAGTCTTCACCTCGTCAGCCACACTCACCCCTGCAGCATAAAGGCCAGTCTAAATAGCCACCCGTTGTTAGTTTGTCAATTATCTTACCTGCTGTACTTGCTGCTGCCGAGCTGTTACGTTTGAGCCTTCCCAGTAGACCTCGATTTGGTTTCTCTGTCTGCCTTTGGTTCCTGCCACCTCAACCTGTCCCTCTCCCTGACAATAAACCGGTAGCGAGTTCATTGTGTCCGCCTGTGTTCACCTTAAGCTAAGCAAGCAAGTAAATAAATAAATATGACTGTGTAAAAGTTGATGAATGCTCAAGGAACACCTCTTTGGAATATTCCCTAGATCAGGGGTGCCCAAACCTTTTGGACCGAAGATCTACTTTTCGATCAACTAACCTCCCGGGATCTACCCTTACCGGCACGCGCACGCACGCACGCGGACACACACACACACACACACACACGCACGCCATGATGAGAAACAGCCTGAAACTGAGGCATGCGATGCACTTTTGCAGCCTGTTAACTATCGTAGCTCACACGTACCGTTTTAAAGTGCTTCCCTGGGCCCTCCTAGATTCCTATTCTTTGCCCGTGCCCTCTGTGAATTGTACACGAAGCAAACTCTGAATGAGAATAATGACGATAAAAGACAGAGCGCAACAGCTCTGATCACAAGCAGCAATTGCAGACTGCTGAGCGCTAACAACTTCCGGTGACGTAATCACGCGCCATCGTAAATTCAAGATTTACCTGCTTTATTTTCTTTTTTAAATATTTTTTTGTGAAAATGAGACTGATAGGATGATTTGGGTGCAGCGCACATTAACACAAAAAAATATATTACTAACATGTACAAAGACACACAAATGGTTGTTTGTTTTTTTTCCTCCTCGGATCTACTTGGGACCTGTCTTAGATCTACCGGTAGATCAGGATCGACGTAATGGGCACCCCTGCCCTAGATGAACAGGTGAATTAGAAACAGGTGAGTCTCATGATTTGGTATAAAAGGAGCATCGTCAAAACACTCAGCTGTGCACAAGCAAACGTTGTGAACAAATGTGTCAGCAAATAGTCGAACAGTTTAAGAAGAGGATTTCTCAATGTGTCATTTCAAGGAATTAATTTCATCACTGTAATTTCATCATCTACGATCCATAATGTACTCAAACTATTCAGAGAAACTGGAGAAATCTGTGCACGGAGGCCACAAGGCCGAAAAACTCAACGGCCGTGATCCTGGATCCTTGTGACGGCACTGCATTAGAAATCTGGCATCATTGTGTTTCGGATATTGCCACGAAGGCACAGGAACACTTCAGAAAAATTGCGACGTAAACAAATGCAAGTTAATACGCTACCATTCAGAGCAAAAGGCATTTATTAACGACACCCAAAAACGCCGTCAGCGGCTCTCGGTATGAGCTCATCTGAGATGGACTGACGCAAAGTGAAAAACTGTGGTCTGACAAGTCCACATTTCAAATTTGGGAGGGAAATCATAGACTTTGTGTTCTCTGGGTCAAGAAAAGGAAAAACACCATTCCAAATGTTATCAGCACAAAGTTTAAAGGTCATCATGTGATGGTATCGGTGTGCGTTCGTGCCCATGCCGTGGGGAATTTGCACATCTGTGAAGACACCACTAATGTGAAAAGGCACACTTAGGTTTCAGTGCAACATACCATATGCTGGCATCCAAGTAACATCTTTTTCAAGGACATCGCTGACTATTTCATCAAGCCAATGTCACAGTTTGGGCATATTACAACAGCGTGGCTTAGTAGTAAAGGAGTGCAAATGACTGTGCATAATCATTTGTTTTTATTAGCTTTGATTCCGGTGTGCCAAAACACCATTGTATGTATTTAGGTAAAACAAGGTTATTCACATTGATCTCTTCAGCATTCATTCACCCCCATCACCGCATCAGATGCTCAGCTCCTCCAGTAAAAAATATTCCTCCTGATCTTTAATCACAGAACTCAGACATTCCTGCTGCCCTAGGCTATGGCTTATGCTGGTCACACATTTGAACCGCACCACCTACTGCTTGTCCATCAGTAAACCATGTGTCTAGGCCAGGGGTGGGCAAACTTTTTGGCTCGGGGGCCGCATTGACTTTTAAAATTTGACAGAAGGGCCAGGTCAGCACGAGCTATGGTACATTAAAAAAAATAAACTGCATTTGTTGACAGTCCATATCAAACATCAACAGAACAAAAGCATGAACGTACTGTATTAATATACTTTTTTAAAATGACGACAGTGTTGTTGATGACCTATTTTAGCCTGTGCATTTCTGCAGATGGGTTGTGATCAGACCAGTAGAAGTAGAGCGATACAGAGGTCCTAGGTGGTCGAAAAGAACCCGCCCCCCCCTCCCTGTGTTCTGCAACTTCAAGTCAATGCACCACCTGGCGGTGAAATGCCTGTCATTACAAGTCACATCGAACCTTAATTGTGGACCGACCTTCGGCGGGCCGGATTAAAAGGACCAACGAGCCGGATTCGGCCCGCGGGCCGTAGTTTGCCCACCTCTGGTTAAGGCTGTGTTCTGTACATAGGGTTAGGACTTCTTCTGTTCAGGAATCACATTTGTCATGCAGTGAACTGAATGGTACTATGCTTTTGTGTAGCTTGTGAGGAAGACTGGCAGCCCACCAGTTAGTAGAAAGATTTAGCGAATTTTGACTTCAAGTCATGATGCTTTGGCATGGAAGTACAGTCATAGAAATAAATGTAACCCAAGACACAAGATCAGAATTTCTTCAAAACTGTCCAGAGGTTGTTTTCTATGGCTTCACCAAACGCCTTCCACACCCAAGTGCCTCAGCGACCACCAAAGTTAAAATTTTTTTGGCTAGCCGGTACCCATCAGCTGCCTCTAGAGTCCCAGAGACCCGAAGGCCCAATAGGACTCCTTGTTCAGATTGCCAGCATCATTCCCTGCTAGTTTCCCCCAACAGTTCGCCACAACTATCATCGTTCACCTTACAGCCACAGCTGCAGTCGGCTGCCTCAACAATAGAGGTGCGTAACATTGTCCACTCGGACTCTATGTTCCCTGCCTTCCCGGAATGTAAGAGAAGTTCTGCCAAGGTGGGAATTGAAACTTTTTCTGATGGGGGACTCTGCCAAGCATTCCCAGACAGACCCTCACAATACATTCTTTGCCATCCAGGTGAGACCAGCATCTTCCCCCACTATCAAAGTCTACTGTGATCACATGATTGCAGTTTTTCAGGAATGTTTCTCAGTTTGAATAATGACGAAGGAGCTAATTAATGTTTGTGTCAGATTGACACTGGAAACAAGAACTCTAGTCATGGCGTTCCACTATAGCTTATCTAAAATAATAATGAAGGTTAAAATAAGTTACAAGAGCATTAACAAGCATCCACGACATTAAAAGTCAATTAATTAAAGAAGACTTGTAGCAATATGAATCGGCTATGCTCGTTACAAGCTAATCATAATGAAGCTAACAAGTGAATAATTTGTTCAAATGAAGATAGCTCGCTAGCTGAATACTTTTTACTTTTATGTCTTACATTACATCCATCCATCCATCCATCCATCCATCTTCTACCGCTTCGCCGGGTCGCGGGGGCAACAGCTTTAGCAGGGAAGCCCAGACTTCCCTCTCCCTAGCTACTTCTTCCAGCTCTCCCCGGGGGATCCCGAGGCGTTCCCAGGCCAGCTGGGTGACATAGTCACTCCAGCGTGTCCTGGGTCTTCCTCGGGGTCTCCTCCCGGTGGGACATGCCCGGAACACCTCACCAGGGAGGCGTTCAGGAGGCATCCGAATCAGATGCCCAAGCCACCTCATCTGGCTCCTCTCGATGTGGAGGAGAAGCGGCTCGACTCTGAGCCCCTCCCGGATGACCGAGCTTCTCACCTTATCTCTAAGGGAGAGCCCGGACACCCTGCGGAGAAAACTCATTTCGGCCGCTTGTATCCGGGATCTCGTTCTTTCGGACACGACCCATAGCTCATGACCATAGATGAGGGTTGGAACGTAGATCGACCGGTAAATTGAGAGCTTCGCCCTTTGGCTCAGCTCCTTCTTCACCACGACAGACCGATACAACGTCCGCATCACAGCAGACGCTGCACCGATCCGCCTGTCGATCTCTCGCTCCCTCCTGCCCTCACTCGTGAACAAGACCCCAAGATACTTAAACTCCTCCACTTGGGGCAAGATCTCTCCCCCGACCCGGAGGGGGCACTCCACCCTTTTCGGACTGAGGACCATGGTTTCAGATTTGGAGGTGCTGATTTTCATCCCAACCGCTTCACACTCGGCTGCGAAACGCTCCAGTGAGAGTTGGAGAGCCCCGTTTGAAGGAGCCAACAGCACCACATCATCTGCAAAAAGCAGGGATGCAATACTGAGGCCACCAAAACGGACGCCCTCAACGCTTCGGCTGCGCCTAGAAATTCTGTCCATAAAGATTATGAACAGAATCGGCGACAAAGGGCAGCCTTGGCGGAGTCCTACCCTCACTGGAAACGATTCCGACTTACTGCCGGCAATGCGAACCAAACTCTGACATCAGTGGTATAGTGACCGAATAGCCCGTATCAGGGGGTTCGGTACCCCATACCCACGAAGCACACCCCACAGAACTCCCCGAGGGACACGGTCAAACGCCTTCTCCAAGTCCACAAAACACATGTAGACTGGTTGGGCGAATTCCCACATACCCTCGAGGACCCTGCTAAGGGTGTAGAGCTGGTCCACTGTTCCACGGCCGGGACGAAAACCACACTGCTCCTCCTCAATCTGAGGCTCGACTTCCTGACGGACCCTCCTCTCCAGCACCCCTGAATAGACCTTACCAGGGAGGCTGAGGAGTGTGATCCCTCTGTAGGTGGAACACACCCTCCGGTCCCCCTTTTTAAAAAGAGGGACTACCACCCCGGTCTGCCAATCCAGAGGCACTCTCCCCGTTGACCATGCGATGTTGCAGAGGCGTGTCAACCAGGACAGCCCCACAACATCCAGAGCCTTGAGGAACTCCGGGCGGATCTCATCCACCCCTGGGGCCCTGCCACCGAGGAGCTTTTTAACCACATCGGTGACTTCAACCACAGAGATAGGAGAGCCCACCTCAGGGTCCTCAGACTCTGCTTCCTCCAAGGAAGACGTGTTGGTGGAGTTGAGGAGGTCTTCGAAGTACTCTGCCCACCGGTTCACAACGTCCCGAGTCGAAGTCAGCAGTGCCCCATCCCCACTGTACATAGTGTTAGTGGTGCACTGCTTCCCCCTCCTGAGACGTCGGATGGTGGACCAGAATTTCCTCGAAGCCGTCCGGAAGTCGGCTTCCATGGCCTCACCGAACTCTTCCCACGCTCTGGTTTTTGCCTCGGCGACCACCGAAGCTGCGTTCCGCTTGGCCAGTCGATACCCGTCAGCTGCCTCTGGGGTCCCACAGGCCATAAAGGCTCGATAGGACTCCTTCTTCAGCTTGACGGCATCCCTTACTGCTGGTGTCCACCAGCGAGTACGAGGGTTGCCGCCACGACAGGCACCAACCACCTTACGGCCACAACTCAGATTGGCCGCCTCAACAATAGAGGCACGGAACATGGTCCACTCTGACTCAATGTCCCCCGTCTCCCCCGGAACATGGGAAAAGCTCTGTCGGAGGTGGGAGTTGAAACTCCTTCTGACAGGGGATTCCGCCAGACGCTCCCAACAAACCCTCACAATACGTTTGGGTCTGCCAGGACGGACCGGCATCTTCCCCCACCATCGGAGCCTACTCACCACCAGGTGGTGATCAGTTGACAGCTCCGCCCCTCTCTTCACCCGAGTGTCCAAAACATGCGGCCGCAAATCCGATGATACAACCACAAGGTCGATCATCGAACTACGGCCCAGGGTGTCCTGGTGCCAAGTGCACATATGGACACCCTTATGTTTGAACAAGGTGTTAGTTATGGACAGTCCGTGACGAGCACAGAAGTCCAATAACAAAACACCACTCGAGTTCTGATCGGGGGGGCCGTTCCTCCCAATCACGCCGCTCCAGGTCTCACTGTCATTGCCCACGTGAGCATTGAAGTCCCCCAGCAGAACAAGGGAGTCCCCAGCAGGAGTACTCTCCAGCACACCCTCCAAGGACTCCAAAAAGGGTGGGTATGCTGAGCTGCTGTTTGGTGCATATGCACAAACAACAGTCAGGACCCGTCCCCCCACCCGAAGGCGGAGGGAAGCAACCCTCTCGTCTACCGGTGTGAACCCCAATGTACAGGCACTGAGCCAGGGGGCAATGAGCATGCCCACACCTGCTCTGCGCCTCTCACCATGAGCAACTCCAGAGTGGAAGAGAGTCCAACCCCTCTCGAGAGAACTAGTACCAGAACCCAGGCTGTGTGTGGAGGCAAGTCCGACTATATCCAGTCGGAACTTCTCTACCTCACACACCAGCTCTGGCTCCTTCCCTGCCAGAGAGGTGACATTCCATGTCCCAAGAGCTAGCTTCTGCAGCCGAGGATCGGACCGCCAGGGTCCCCGCCTTTGGCTGCCGCCCAGCTCGCATTGCACCCGACCCCTTTGACCCCTCCCACGGGTGGTGAGACCATGAGAAGGGGGACCCACGTTGCCTCTTCGGGCTGAGCCCGGCCGGGCCCCATGGGTGTAGGCCCGGCCACCAGGCACTCGCCAACGAGCCCCACCTCCAGGCCTGGCTCCAGAGGGGGGCCCCGGTGACCCGCGTCCGGGCAAGGGAAACTGAGTGCCATCGATTTTATCTATCATAAGGGGCTTTGTGAGCCGTGCTTTGTCTGGTCCCTCACCTAGGACCTGTTTCCCATGGGTGACCCTGCCAGGGGCATAAAGCCCTAGACAACTTAGCTCCTAGGATCATTGGGACACACAAACCCCTCCACCACGGTAAGGTGACGGCTCACGGAGAGGACATTAGATACAACTACATACAATTACATACAATTATAAACATTACATACAACTACATACAATTATAAAACTATAATTACAAAAATTATTTATTTACGTCTCTTGCAATCAATTTAATACATGAGCCGTTGGGGTTAAGTTTAAATGTGATTTTAAATGTATTAATTTCTGTATTATAGCACAGCTGTTTGCAGGAAGAAGGAAGGTCGAACAGTCGTCTGGGAATTTTAGTCTTTTTACTGTCTGTCGACAACACATACCAAAAAACATTGAGTGATATTTACTTGGAAAAAAATCGGAACATTATTTCACTCAGAAATTCTAAGTGCATTTTACAAAGAGATTTTGAGTACATTTTACTTGGATGGTGTTAGTTTATTTGAAAAAAGTCACTCAACGGTTGAGCAGTGACTCATAATCTAAGCTTGTTTTGGTTCATAAGTTTTTTTCTTTATATTACTTTTTTATGTGATATTATTATTATCACGTAAAAATGATTAGCTTAGCAAAATTAAAATCAGGTGTCCAGGTGTGATGAGCAAAGAAAAAAAAATGAATGAAAACCACATTTTGTTCCATGAAAAACACATTGAACTTACCCCACCCTTCCAAACTGCAGCCGCACCTCAAATTCTTTTGGTCTTTGCAGAAAATGTAAAAATTACACAATGGAGAAGGCAACGCAAGACGATCGCGGAGAAGTGAGAAAGGTGAGAGGACGAGGAGGAGCTGTTTGGCTAGCTAACAATCCTCTTAGTCTGGTTATGTCATGAGACCAAACTAATCCCACCTTCACTGACTAGCCAACACACACACACACACACACACACACACACACACACACACACACACACACACACACACACACACACACACACACACACACACACACACACACACACCAGTTGACTCACAGCCAGACTGACCAACACACTGTTAGACACAAACATGGTCATTGGCACCCTAACCAGCATGGGTAAAGGAAGCGTCTGGTCTGATGCAAAAGCAACAGGGACCAAAAAAAAAAAACCAACCTGCTAATATGACAACTGCTTGACCTTGCGAAATGACAGACAAAATGTGGTTCGAACTTTGTTGTTTGTTCAGGTATAGCAACTCAACCATTAACACAATAGCTATAATTGTGTGCATATTGTACATACTGCAAGCACTGTTTGTAGTACAATACAATACAATACAATACATGCTGATTTATATAGCGCTTTCACAACAGCGGCAGCTGTAACAAAGCGCTTAACAAAACAGTTAACATAAAGTAAAATAATAAACACAACACATAACATAAAACACGGACAGTCGTGCAGTCCTAACCACTTTTCCATCACACGCTTTGTTGTTTGAAGCAGTTTGAGATGAAAGAGGAGAGAATCAAAGAGTCCTTTAACCAGTGGATCAGAGACGTCATGCTCAAAAAGTAGAAGTATGTGTTTGTGTGGTGCATGCTTACACTGGTGTCCGTGCCCTCTGTTGCTTCTGTGGTCCAAGTTGTGTCCAAAGTCTCCTGACTTCCTGTATAAAGAAGCAGAAACATCGAAATTAGTTAGCCTTGTCGCCAGTTGGTTACCCAACATCCAAATATTGTTTGGAATGCCTGTCGGAATGAGGGTCACAGGTGAGTTAGAGTCTATGTCTGCCAATTTTGGGTGAGAAGCAGGCTTCACCCTGGAATTATCACCAACCAATCAAAATGAATAGGTGGAAAATGCAGTGGAATAATCTTGTCACAACAGAAAAGTAGACAGACAGACACTAGTACTGCAGTGATTTAGAGCAGTGGTCCTCGACCTTTTTTCTGCTGCATACCGATCCATACAAGTCCATACCCTTCGCGGACCGGCAACCATTAATTCCAACGGTGGGGGGCAGAAGACAAGAATCCATAGTTTTTTGTTTTTTCTCAATGTAAGAAGAGTAACAACAACGCAGTCTTACTTGTGGCAAGGACCAATTCTTCACCAATATTGAAAGACTTTTAGCGTTAGATATGCGGGGTTAGCTAGCTTGTGTGTTTAATATTACGTTACCGTGGCCAAGACAATTAGCATCTTGACATGTCAATCAAATATGGACAGAGTCCATACTTTAGAGACATTACATACATCATTTATGTAAAGAAGTAGCCAAAATGAGTTTCCTACGCAGGATGTCCGGACTCTCCCTGCTTCTCCTCCCCTTTGAGAGGAGCCAGATGAGGTGGCCCAGGCATCTGATAAGGATACCTCCTGGATGCCTCCCAGGTGAAGTGTTCTGGGCATGTCCCACAGCCAAATGAACAGGTTCAATGTCAGGCTTCCGCAGAGCTTGCTGATGATCTGATCATTTGAATCAGGTGTGTTGCAACAGGGAGACTTGGAAAACATGCAGGACAGCGGCCGTCGAGGACCGGAGTTTGACACTCCTGCCCTAAACAGTAACCCAAATCTACCTGACTAGTGGCTCGTGCATTTTGCACAACCCTGTGGAACAGCATTTCCGCTATAATCATTGTAGCTCCAGCTCTGTACTTACTGTCACTGATCTATATTCCACAGCACCAGACACTTTGAGCTCAAGGACATCTGCACAATTGCATACTTGTTGTACTACAAATACTGCTACTGGTCACTTTAAAATGGTGCAATGATTTTTGATGACATTGTCTCACAGCTGTCATTGGGTGGTACCACCGCACAATGGTACCCTTACATTACGGAATGTCCTTCCATACTTATTTGTCCTGTCCTTGTCTATGATGAAACTAGTGTAGCCTGTACTACCGGAGACAAATTCATTGTGTGTTCGATGTACTTGGCCAATAATCAGATGATTCTGATTCTGAAAAAATACCCCAGCTGGATTTCGTCAACTCTATCAATTACTGCCGGGGCTGTTGATCGATTCTTTTCTAAAACCATACTGACTGTCAGTAATTACATTTTATTTTTTTAAAACATGAATCCAATCATACATGAAATAAATTTTCAATGATTTATGAGAGCTGTGGTAAAAAGGGAGATGGGTCGACTGCCGTGCCACCCTTTTTGTGAAATGTCCTGGGTAAATAGAGCTGTAGTGTTTTCTATTGTATATTTTTCCTTTTGTGGTTACAAATTCCAATTGAGATGCACTCTAAAACATTATCAATTACAGAGGACGTTTCTTGAATGACTTTGAAGGGGAGTGGACAGTCAACACATATTGTTACACCACCCCGCGATTTATTCACTCAATGGACACAATGAAGTTCATAGGCATCAAGGTCCCTAAATTCGTTGGGTTCCAGCATTTGTTCAGTGTTCATGCTTCACGTGTGACAGTAGTTATCAGTATTAGTGAGCTGACTTTATGTCTGTGATGGAGGTGAGTTCCCTTACATGCTGCTTTTTTATCTTGGCTTCCTCTGGTGGACCCTTTAACTTGATAAATGTTTTGCCGTTCATAGTCCATGTGCTTTGAATTTTCCCTCGTTTCTTCAGATTCCATGCTTTCGATCCAATTCCAGCATTGGGTTTTGTTAAGTGCTGATGGATGAATACACCACTTAGCTTTCTTCCTTGTTTACGCACAGCGGCTGCGTTTTCTGTTGACAAATCTCATTATCACACTCGTTTGGCATTAGGCTTACTTTTTGGCAGTCGGTGACAGGGCTTGATGCCTCTACAGTGCATGAAAATGTCAATGGACTCCAACTAGGACACTACCTGTTGTTCAATAGAACTTGCACCCTGGTTTGTCGGCTGCCCTCCATTCGTATTCGGAACCACGACATGGGAGTTGGACTGGGACTTTATATCCATCCATGCATTTTCTGATGTGCTTTATCCTCACAAGGGTCGCGGGGGGTGCTGGAGCCTATCCCAGCTGTCTTTGGGCAGTAGGCGGGGGACACCTTGAACCGGTTGCCAGCCAATCGCAGGGTACACAGAGACGAACAACAACATGCGCTCACACTCACACCAAGGGACAATTTAGAGTGTTCCATTAACCTGCCATGCATGGTTTTGGAATGTGGGATGAAACTGGAGTACCTGGAGAAAACCCACGCAGCCACGGGGAGAACATGCAAACTCCACACAGGAAGGCAGGAGCCGGAATCGAACCCTGCACCCCTGCACTGTGAGGCCGACTCACTAACCAGCTGACCACTGGGCCGCCCTAATCAGTTCATACAATGAAAAAATATTTTCATTGCATCAAGGTGATCTGATTGCTCTGTCACATGATTAATTTGTTCTTCAAAAAATTGTGCTGCCATTTTAGATTTCATAGGCTGACATATACCGCAGTGTACACAAAAAATGTATGCAGCAGTATTTTTCCCATATGTGTTTTGGGTAATTTTAATCACATGACATATAAAGAGTTTTTGTCAAACATATAACAACAGTATGATTTTCCTTCAAATTAAATATATTCTACATGCAGGAAACCATCATGGTATGCATTCATATATGAAAAGGATATGTCTTCAAAGCAGACATATTGTTTTATCTAATACACATTACAGTCAAAGTCAATCATTAAATTCATCAATCATACATGGATGGGGCTCAACCAATTAATAGTACCGGGTACTGTAGTATATTTAGGTTTCCTTCTCCATTTGGTGTGGGGCAACTTTAAACTCACACATAACCTCAGGCGACCTAAAGGGTGACAACATTTTCTGATGAATGCTCCTGATAATGTGTTCATAGTTACTATAAATGTTTTTATCACCAGTTTGTAATCCCACCCCCTCTTCAACAGTTTTTCTGGTAGAGGCCAGGTCGCCGGTGGTTTGCTTTTGCATACAGAATTTGGGGGTTCGAATGTGGGCTCCAGCCTTCCTGGATGGTGTTTTCATGTTCTCCCTGCGCTTGCGTGGGTTTTTCTCCAGGCACTGCGGTTTCTTTCCACATCCCCAAAACATGCATAGTACATTGATTGTACACTAAATTGTCCGTAGGTGTGATTGTGAACACAAATGGCAGTATTGTATGTCTTTGTGTACCCTGCGAGTGGCCGGCAAGTAGCCTGCTGCCTGAAGACAGCTGCGATAGGCTCCAGCAAGCCCGAGACCTTCGTATGGTTAAGGGAAGGTTGGTTTCGCTGGCCGTCATAACAACACAAAAACTGGCACTTGTGACTGTCCGTTTTTGTCACTTGACTGGATTGCTATGGGACATTCATGGACCTTTTTTGAAAATACCGGAAAACATGAATCGGAGCTCAGTATGGGTCATTTACAGGTTTATTTGTGTGTTGGCAAGAACGACCCATGATCCATTCTGAAATTAAATGAACCACCCCCATGAATTACATTACGTCAGGCACACGACACAGTCATCAATATTTCTTAAGCAGACCTCTCCTCCCATTCAGGATTACACCATACATGTTATATAACTGTAATCATCTTATCAGGCTAATTACTGACTGAGCCCCTGACCTCACCTCTAAACCTCATTAAACAGCACTCACTGGGGAGTTTTCTTCTTGTGATAGAGTATCATGTTGCCTTCAAAAAAATATGACAACTAATATTAAGATAAGATAAGAAAACCTTTATTAGTCTCGCAATGGAGAAATTCCCAAAGCAGCAAAGTTATGAAAGGAAGAAGTAGAACAATAAAATATAGGAGCTGCTGGAAAGCCACACAACAACCATACAAAGAGGGTACAATGAAAAATAAAATGCAAAAATAGAATAGATGAAAACATGCCATGACTCACAATATTGTTGTCTCACAGGAGTTAAAGATATCATATAAAATACAGTAGGTATGGCCAAACACTGGCAGAGCAAGAGAGGGTTGAGGGAGGGAACTGCCCCCCCATAAAATATGCTTGGACCCACCCCTCCAGATAATTTCAGGATTTGGGGGGGATTCCCCCACATTTAGGGTGTTCAGTGCATGTTTTTGTAATGTGTGAGGAAAATCGGAGTACTCGGAGAAAACCCACACAGGCACGTGAAGAACATGAAAACGCCACATGGGAAGGCTGGAGCTTCGAATGGAACGCTGGACCTCTGTGTGTGTGTGTGTGTGCGTGTGTGTGTGTGTGCGCTCACGCCAATTTCATTCAATATAAAAATAAATGTTGACACCCTGGCCACCTCAAGGATAAAAGTCTAGCTACACCCCTGTGGCTAAAGCATAGTATGTGTGCTGTACCTTGTGGCAAGGAGGGACAGTGTCGCAGGTAGAAGCTGACCTCTGGCCTCCTTGCCCCCCACTGCTGAAGGAGGTCCAGGAGTAACAACTGCTGAGGGAGAACTCGCTCTGACAAGAGACAGAAGGAAAGCCAAGGTGTCAAAAATAATGACAAGAAGAATTTAGCGAATCCGATTCCATTAATGTTTCTCTCAGTGATTCGCGTTAGCCGGGTTTAAATGCTGACTTTTATGTCATTCTGACTGAAATCATTCCAATTGAAGATCTCTGGTCAACTGTTCACGTGTGACATAATCTATTCCGAACTGGAATGGATTTAATTAGAACAGCTGTTTTACAGACATGGACATAGTGTGACAGATCGATGTAAACCTCACATCAATTGATCAAGACGGTCGTCAGATGTCTGTTTAACACAGTACAGTAGTTGAGATTCCGATTGCAATTCAAAGCAAAACCAAATACAAGATAAAAAGCAACAGCTGGGAAAAAAAGCAACAGTTTGTTAAAAAACAAGGAGCAAGTCATTTAAAAAAAACTTTACACCATCGCAGACCAGCGCTAGTTGAGAGCCGTCGTATTTTCAAGTGTGAAAGACGATGTCACATCAAGACACAAAAGACATATTGTGCAGTGCTGTGAAATATGGACCAAATTTTATAGTCCAATATTTCCGAACCGCTTGATCCTCACTAGGGTCACGGGGGGTGCTGGAGCCTATCCCAGCCGTCTTCGGGCAGTAGGCAGGGGACACCCTGAATCAGTTGCCAGCCAATCGCAGGGCACAAAGAGACGAACAACCATCCACGCCCACACTCACACCTAGGGACAATTTAGAGCGTCCAATCAGCCTGCCATGCATGTTTTTTGGAATGTGGGAGGAAACCGGAGGACCCGGAGAAAACCCACGCAGGCCCGGGGAGAACATGCAAACTCCACACAGGGAGGCCGGAGCTGGAATCGAACCCGGTACCTCTGCACTGTGAAGCCGACGTGCTAACCACTGGACTACCGGGCCGCCCTATAGTCCAATATATCCTATTTTATTTTACATTCCATAATAATATGCAAACTCTGATTTCCATTGAGCTTTGTGTTAAATCTAAATAAAAACCTTGAAGTTAGAGTACAACGGTATAACTTCATTATTTCTCAACATTCTCCTCGACTCTTTTCCTTTCGTTTTCTAATCGGGAACCCTTTTCTCAGATTGGCTGACAAGTTTCGGTTGAAAATATCCACCAATTGCTCAAACAGGCCAAAATGACTGACACTTGCCCTAAAAGCTTGACTTAACAAGCACAAATGGAAGACTATTGGTAAAAAGAGCAGTGTGACCAGCAAGGTTCTGATAGTTCTGGATTTTTCACTATACAGTGGTACCTCTACTTAGGAAATTATTTGGTTCTGGAAGAACTAGAAAATTTTGTAAGTAGAGACGTGTTTTCCATGCAAATGCCCTAATCCAGGGGTCCCTAAACTACAGCCCGCGGGCCGGATACGGCCCGTCAGCACATTTGGCCCGGCCCTCTAACCCTCCTGTTGTCCTCGGGTCAAAATGACCCGTCACTGTGTTAAAAACGCCCCAAAAACCCCTGAACTGCAAACAGCGGTGTCTACAAGCCTACTGGAACCTACAAAAGGATTATAAGGAAGGAACACAGGAACTTTAAGAGACTGCTCATATGTGTCAGAGAGATTCTGCTCTGACAACTGAGCTGAACTTTTATCTGTTAAGATTGTGCATGGCACAACAGAAAGTTCATGTTCCATGGCTTTTTTTTCTATGAAGAACCCAGAGAGAGTTATTTAGTTATTATTTATTTCCTTCTTTTTTCTGTGAAGAACTCAGAGAGGGTTATTTAGTTATTATTTATTTCATTAATAGTGTTATTTGTTTCCTGACTTTTTTTCTGTAAAGAACCTGGAAAGGGTTATTTGGTTATGTGTGGCTTTCTGGGAAACAATAACATTTTTTAAGCTCCCCTACGATCGTCACACTTTTTCTGTTACAAACTGATCATCAGAGAAGAGAAAAGTTATGTGGCCCTCACAGGAAAAAGTTTGGGGACCCCTGCCCTAATCCGTTCCAAGTCACCCAAAATTCAGACATATATGTTTTATGAAGCATAAAAATGCATCAAAATATGTAGCAAATACATATTACAATTGGATTATTGCACAATAAATGAGAGTTGTGCATAATATAAAAAACAAAGAATAAAGAATAAAAAGTATGGCCATTTAACTTTTAACTGTGTCCACTTTAGTTCATATTCTCTCTCAGAAGTGGTCAGCAAAGTGAGGGAGCGTCTGACTGGTGAACACTTTTTCTGGGACATTCACATCTACGTAAAACTATCGGAATGCCTCATGCCCTGAGGGGCGAATAACGAGGACACTGCATCGACACATATCTATCTGCACACATAGACACCTATGGTAGAGGTCAAACATGAGCCATACGAGTCATTGGAGAATATCTCTTTGTGCTCGTGTGCTGAGCAACACATTTTTTTTAATAGCAGTGTGTGAGATGAATTTCCCTTGAGGGATTATGAGTATGAGAAGTAAAAAAAATAAAAGATTAGAACATGAGTAGTGTATTAAATGAAAATGGCAAAAAACAGCGAGAGGGTGGGTGAAAAAAAAACTACAATGAAAAAAAAAATAAAGAAACATCGAACTGCTATACTACTACAGCCAATCACTCTGTCAAGGCTAACAGCAGGATCCTGAACAATGGCATATGGCTTCAACACATATCAGACAAAACACACCAGCCATGAGGTTGTAGCCCTGAGACATGACCTCTTGTCATAACACATAATTTCTTGTTTCCATTTATTGTGTACTAGTGTGCATGGTCAACCTTTAAAAAAAAACAAAAAAGCATTTGAGTATCAGACCCTTTTATAGCCTGACCATTCAGTCACACGTAATCTGTGATGTGGATCACTGCTCTAACACCTTGGATTGAATGAATGTAGGCCACAGTGGTTCCCAGTGTCTGCATGTGATGGACTGGTCCGTTTACCGGTACTTTGACAAGGCATAAAATTGGGTTATGTTTGATTGGGCTTGACTTTGTTTGTGAGTATCCCACTGTCCAGTATATACTGTATCAACCCAGTGGGTGGGGATTCTTTCAGAGATGCACAATTAAAGGTTTAATCCACATCATGCAGAATGAGTGTGATCCTTGCGTCACAATGATTTTTTTTTAGATTTGAACAATTCAGTGGTAAATGATTGTGGCCATTGTTCAATGATAATTTATGCACGCACTTTATGGATACATGGTGAAATTATACATAAAGTATAATTGACCAGAAATAGCAGATTGGCAGTATAAGTGCCACATGTTGTTATCCTGTGTGTAACTCTGTGAGATGTGTCTCAAAGATTCAGTTCTGCTATAAGGCTGGTTGCTCCAGGTTAATTTTGAAAATAGAGGTTGACAGGTCTGTTGGAATTTTGGGAAACTGTGCTGGGGGAAAGGAAAAAGGTCAACAAGGAAGAAGGATTTTACTGTGGTTTCTTTGTTTCGAAATGTGCTGAAAAAAGTCTTACTTGTGTCTGATTTGTATATGACATGCTGCAATGCATGCAAAATTAAATGACATTTCTCTTTGTGCATCCCAGCTCAAAATGACATATAAAGTGCAACACACTCATTGTAGAATGTTTACATTGCAACAAAATCCAATAGTAAGCATGGTCCCGCGCGTCGTGGCTCATTTCAGGCAGAGGAGCGAGGTAGGAGGAGGTAGAACCATTTCCTGGATATGAGGAGACGCTCCTTGATGTCCTCATTTCATGGAGACTTCTACTAAGGATGATGTCACATCATGGCAGCGCATAAAAAAAAAGAACACTCTGGGTGGCTGAACTCTTACTGTCACCACAAACATCTGCTTTATTCTTCATGTTTCCGGTGGTCTTAAAGTATTGTCACGTATGAAAGTAACATTGATCCTCTAAACACCTCTCTCAAGCCCTCTCCTCTATCTGCACCGAAATATGAGGAGCACATATTTGGCTTTTGTTCACGTATAGTTTGGACCTGTATGGACGAGCGCTCAGACACATCTCATTCACAGCTGATTTATACCCACATAGGAAAGAGGCCCGGATCGGATTTGAAAAAAATAGAATTGTACCGTTCACACTGCATGAAAAATAAAATCGCAGAAACATGCTGCATATGGGGGGAAAAAAAATCGGAACTGACCTTCGGTGTGAACATACCCCAAGTAATTTAGTAAGCACAATGTGGAAAGGCGAAGCATGGCAGTTTTATTTATATAGCGCATTTCATACACAAGATAACTCAATGTGCTTCACGGAGCGCCGATGCGGATTTGGAACTGGGAGTCGCGGCTTGGAGTTTGAAGCGGATTACGTGGGACAGGAGAAGTGAACTAATCTCTTTTCGTCAATGGACGCTACAGCTTCGCGTTTGCTTTCAAAACTTAGCTTGTAGCAGACGTGTGCACATTTTCAGCATGACGTCTCTGACCCACTGGTGAAAGGACACTTTGATCCTCTCCTCTTTCATCTAGAACTGCTTCAGACAACAAAGTGTATGCAGAAAGGTGGTGAAGATTGCACGACTGTCTGTGTCCTATGTGTTGTGTTATTTTTGTTATTTTGACTTCAAAATGGCGCCGCGAGAGTGGCTGCCTTTCCAGCAGCTCCTATATTTTATTGTTCTACTTCTTCCTTTCATAACTTTGCTGCTGTGAATTGGGGATTTCTCCATTGCGAGACTAATAAAGGTTTTCTTATCTTATCTTATAAGCAAAGACACAATACCTACAAGTATTTACGAGCAGAGAAGAGATAACAAAAGCTGCAGTGTTCTGAATGAGCTGCAGCCGTTTAATGCTTTTTGAGGGAGTCCAAGTAATGCCGATTTCAGACTACTCAAATGGAGCTCGATTTTGAGCCGATAGACGCGTTGGAGACAAACATAGTGACTCGTAGTCGATTTTGACTTGTCTTGATGCGTTGTTGCAGCCCGTGTAGTGTGACATATTCAACAATTGGTGGTTCCAGACGCCTCGCGGTCACGACGACAGAAGTCTGGCATGTCAGAATTTTTGTTTGTCTTGCCACATAATGTGACATGTCCTGCGTCGTCCATCAATGGGTTCTTCTGCATTGATCGATAGAGAGACAGTGCCCTCTTATGATGAGGGACTGAGCTGACATGGCGCACAGAATCACAAGTTGGTTTACGGTATTTACGTTTTTTTGGTTAAGAAGGGTCGGTTTGGAATGGGTCTGTAATTTGCTATCAAGGAGAAATCCAGCATTCTCTATTTTTCAAAGTGGCTTGACAGCGGCTACTTTCAGGCGCTGAGGAAGCCAAGAACAGACTCACCATGTCCATTCCATTTTTCAGCTAAGTGACACTCTCCTTCGCCTGCCTCTTTGCAGTATTCCACCACATCCACAACTCTGGTTGCAGGAGTAACCGGAACCTCAGTCAGCATCTGTTGTGTGTCGTTGAGGTAAACTGTCAGGATCACCTGTAAGCAAAGAAACAACCGCACTTTATGATTAGTCTTGAATCTGGACCTCCAATTCCCTACGACAGTAGCCACTAACGGCCAGCATTTATGAACATTATTTCTATTAAATACTACTCTGAATATGAATATTATTTATGATATATCCTGCGGTGGCGGCACGGTGGTTGACTGGTTAGCACGTCTGCCTCACAGTGCAGAGGTTTGAGGTTAGAATCCCGGCCATGGCCTTCCTGTGTGGAGTTTGCATGTCCCCCCTGCGTGGGTTTCCTCCCACATTCCAAAAAACATGCACGGAATCTTAATTGGACACTGTAAATTTTCCCTAGGTGTGATTGTGAGCGTGAATGGTTGTTCGTCTGTGTGTGCCCTGCGATTGGCTGGCAACCGGTTCAGGGTGTCCCCCGCCTACTGCCCGAAGACAGCTGGGATAGTCTTCGACACACCGGCGACCCTCGTGAGGATAAGCGGTTCACATAATGGATGGATGATACATTCTAATATCCACATGGTTAGAATAGCAATACAGTCATTATATGCACGTGTCACGTCAGATCGTCAGTCAACAGTTGAATGATCCATTTAGGATATCTGCGATAGTGACACACAGACATCAGAGCCAGACAGTGCTGCTTTTTCTCTCCATCACACACATTCATTGTCCACTGTTGCATATCCCACAACCCCACAACACCCATTCACACGATTACTATCACTAATCCCGAGTAATCTACACACCTATCCAGATCATGTGATCGGGTTGCATGCAGACAGACTGAGCAGGGATACATTCTCTAAATCTTGGATTAGATACACAAACACCGGCACACATGCACACACGCACGCAAATCCTTCAGGGAACATAATTCAGCATACAACCCCATAAGGGATCTCCTTTTTCATGATAACATTTGAAATATGTTTTTAAACGAAGTATCATTGCACTAATTCGTGAAATAAAAAAATCCTAAAACATTCTAGAACCAGTTTATGCTGAGTAAAAATACAGGATTCTTACCCTGACAAGAGATATCAGATATCCAGTATGTCCCATGTAAAATGGTTAAATATTGAAATATGATGTTGCAGTGGATGCACAAGGGCCAAATTTAATTACCACTATTCGCGAATCAGTAGACACTTAAACAGCTTCTTCCCTCTAGCCATTAACTCCTTAAACAGTCACTGACGTAGTCACTCTTCTTGTACTACAAATACTGCTACTGGTTACTCTAAAATGGTTCAATGATTTGTTGTTTACGATGATACTAATGCAGCGTGTTATACCGGAGACAAATTGCTTGTGTGTTCTACATACTTGGCCAATAAAGATGATTCTGATTCTGATTCTGATTCTGAATCAAAATGTGAATGTACGATAGATACAGTAACATGGCATGTGGGATAAAAGGCCGGAGAAAATGTAAACAATGCACATGCCTCGAAGAAACATCACCAAAAACTTTTTCAGTATTTCAATAATGTGAAGCTCACACTGACAGGGTACAAATTGTCAAAGAATATGTCACTAAAAGCAAAAACATCAGAAATGTGTGAATTGAACCATGTGCTGAGAACAAATTCTTCACTATAAAGCTTCATTACCATGATTGTAGCACCGCACGTTCCTGCCGACCGCTGTCAGGCTATTGAATAGACAGACCTGACCTGAAAACCCGGACTCACCCATTCTGAAAATACTTAAATTTTATCATTTATATTAACGGATATACTTTTTGTTCTTCTACTTCTCCCTTTCAAAAATTTTGTTGCTGTAAATTGGGAATTTCTCCGTTGAATAAAGGTTTTCTTATCTCAATGTTCCTTCCAGCAAATACTATTAACCCTTTCAAGCAGCAATAATGACATCATGTAACCTGATAACATAATAAGATGTCCACTGTAGTCACCGCTGTCCCTCAAAGGGTTAATGATAACTTATTTGCCACTTTGAAATAAATCCACAAAGTCAGAAAAGTTGCCGTAATGCAGTGTTGTTTAAATGATTGCACTCGCTGCTCAGTGAGAGTGCAGGGAGACAGAGGGGGAGAGAACATTGTGCCGTTGCATGCTGACACAACCGTCCGTCCTGCATGAGCATGCCCTGTCCGTCAATGTGGCACCCAGTCGTACGAGGCTAAGAGAATTATTTTATTTTATTTTTTTGCAACAAACACTTGTTGAAATTTATCGACATTTTCCTAGTTAAATACTCCAACACCTCATCAATACTGCTGTGGACTTTTTTCAGCATTTTTTGGCCACGACATTCATCAAGGAGGAGACTCTGTGCTTGGTGGTTGCGCCTTCTCGGCAGCATGGGTATACCAGCACTGTTTTTGCCTGGGAGGAATGTCGGCGCCATTTGACTGTCGTTGCTGGACTGTCCCGGGGCGCTTGCGCCTGTAATGGGCAGCATTTTTCACAGCCCCGCTTTGTTCAGCAGAGAGATCGGTGCTGTTGAACGGTCTGCGGCTGGATGGATGTAAGGCTTGAGGAGCCGACGATGAGAAGAAAGGAGCGTTAGCGCGGAGCGCCGATGCGGATTTGGAACTGGGAGTCGCGGCTTGGAGTTTGAAGCGGATTACGTGGGACAAGAGAAGTGAACTCATCTCTTTTCGTCAATGGACGCTACAGCTTCATGTTTGCTTTCAAAACTTAGCTTGTAGCAGACGTGTGCACATTTTCAGCATGACGTCTCTGATCCACTGGTGAAAGGACACTTTGATCCTCTCCTCTTTCATCTAGAACTGCTTCAGAAAACAAAGTGTATGCAGAAAAGTGGTGAAGATTGCACGACTGTGTCCTATGTGTTGTGTTGTGTTATTTTTGTTATTTTGACTTCAAAATGGCGCCGCGTGAGTGGCTGCCTTTCCAGCAGCTCCTATATTTTATTGTTCTACTTCTTCCTTTGATAACTTTGCTGCTGTGAATTGGGAATTTCTCCATTGCGAGACTAATAAAGGTTTTCTTTTCTTATCTTATCTTATCTTATCTGATTGCTCGATCTTGGCACTTTTTTCTTTTGGGACCGTTGAAACTGATCAAATGATACATAACTTAGCATCATCTTATTTTGTCTTCTTAGTGGTACCCTATGTTCCGTTCCAAACTCTTTGTTCGCAACCCGCTAGTTATACCGAGAGACAAAAAGAAGTCCACAAGTTCGAGAGCAGGGGTAGGGAACTCCAGTTCCTTGAGAGCCGTGTCCTGCCTGTTTTAGATCCCTCCCTATTCCAACACACCTAATTCCAATGATCAACTCATTGGAAAGCGCTGTCGAGGCCTGAAACAATCATGAGCAATTGAATCAGGTGTGTTGGAATGGGGAAGGATCTAAAACAGGCAAGATATGGCTCTCTGGTTTGTATACTCTTGCAGTTAGTTGAACTTCGTGTTGGCCTGTTTTAAGATAAGATAAGAAAACCTTTATTTTTCCCACAGCGGAGAAATTGCAAATTTCTCCGTTGTGGGACCAAAGACATTTGAGAGTCACTTCTTTCTCCCGCCCGCTCCTTCCCAGCGTGGAGAGGGGCCTAAGTGTCGCTGAACAGATTCGGCACTGACTGATCCGGGACAAGATGTGAGGTGGACCACCGCCTCTAAAGTGCCGCGATGAAGATTTCCGCATTGACCAACCAGAGAAAGGTATTGAGGAGGACCCACATCTACTTTGTCTGAAGGTGTCTTCCTACAGCGCGTGATCTTATAAAATGGACTCCGATACAATTCTAACGAACTTTATATGACACCAATCGGTGTTAAATTTTGCCCAGTCGGCACCCATTGCAGCTTGGTCATAATTGAAGAGAGATTGACCCTTTTGGAGCCCCTTCTCAAGGTTTCTTATTTTTCCCCAGATTTTTTTTTTTTTTGCCCTCATGTAGGGTTAAGATCAGGGAATGTCACAAATATTTGTCAACTGTGGGCATGCGAAGCCCTTTGAGACTCTTTTGTGAATAAATGCTCGATAAATCTGACTTGAATTGCAAAGCTAACGGAAAACAAGTTGTTTTGGGCCCATTTTGCTTCAAAAAGGATGTTGGGACTCCATTTCCTATGAATCTCCGCTATCCGACCGATTGAGGTGTAGTGTGAATAAAATCACCAAAGACAATTTTTTGACCTTTTTTTTTTTTTTTTTTTTTTAAATTCGTGTCATGTCATGTGCTTCTCTGGTCAAACGGAATTCTCGTTGGCTCTAAACCGACACAGGACGTGAGCGCCTTATTTGTTGTGGTATTAGGTAACTCATAAAAGGTTTTACGTAATGTTCAGTGAAAGTTTTGAGACTGATCTTGACACATAATTAATAATGACTTAAAATGTTCATGAAGAACAGTACATGGCCCCACAGTTGAGATGGCACAAGTTTGTTTGAATCTCGGCTCGTGTCCTTCTGCTTGGTGTTTGCAAGCATTCATGGTGTCAGAAATAAATGTTGGCTCAAACAACAGTCGCACCCCAGCATTCCCTCCTCTTTGTACAGAAAGCAGTCCCACCCATAACTTCAGAGGCCCACGGGGGCTATTCTACACTGACTTGATACACACATGGATGTTCGTACAAATGTGTGTGTGTGTGTGTGTAAAACTCTAGCCCATCCAGCTGTGAATGCGCGCTCTGCTGCCTTGTTTCTTCCTGACTTAACAGATGTCAGATGTGATAGACGTGGGACCTGTGTTTTGCTCCGGTTGGAAATAAGTACCGAACACTACCGTATTTTCACTAAAAGGCGCACTGGATTATGAGGCGCACCTTCAATGAATGGCCTCTTGTAATTTTGTTCATATATTGGACGCACCGCATTATAAGACACAAACCACAATGCATCCACTAGATCAGGGGTCTCAAACTCAGGTCCTGGAGGGCCGCTGTCCTGCATGTTTTCCAAGTCTCCCTGTTGCAACACACCTGATTCAAATGAACAGGTTCAATGTCAGGATTCCGCAGAGCTTGCTGATGATCTGATCAGTTGAATCAGGTGTGTTGCAACAGGGAGAATTGGAAAACATGCAGGACAGCGGCCCTCCAGGACTGGAGTTTGAGACCCCTGCACTAGATGGAGCTACGCTCAAGGAAATGCCAACAGAACACTACACGACACTACACACTGATTTAAATAGCGACGATCAGATGTCAGTAAAACGTATTTAATAAAGCAGCGACACAGTTCACTTAACCAACAGCAAGTTATAACATTGACTCGTTAACGTTGAACTCTCTTGCCGCTGCTCTAGTTCCGTATTCAACAGCGAAATCGATTACCTTAAGTTTGAACTCTGCGTTGTAAGCATGTCTCTAGCAAGAAGCCATTTTGGAGTTGACATATTACCGTAATGACCATACACAAGGCGCATCAGATTTTAAGGCGCGCTGTGAGCTTTGAAGAAAATGGAAGGCTTTTAGGTGCGCCTTTTAGTGCGGAAAATATGGTAATTAACTTTCCTAATGTTGAATTTATTGTTTTGTTTTTGTTTTCTGTACGGTATGAATACATTCCATTTTGGTGTTTTGGTGGTGTTTGGACTCTTATTATAATAGACATGGGAATACCAGAGAGCAATACGTTACAATTGTCGAGGTGAGACGTAACCAACACATGAATTACGATTTCTGCGTCACTAGCTGATGGATGGGATGGATCTCCTCCACATTGTGGAGGTGAAAAAAATTACCATTCTAGTTATAATCTTAATGTACATCTGAAAAGAGAGAGTTGAATCAAATATAACAATGAGAATCTTTGCAGAATCACTTTCGGTAACAGGACATTACTACAAGACTCGGGGCCGAATACACAAAGAATAAACGGTGATCCCTGATAGCACCTTCATTTGCAGCCGCAGTTTGCTCTGTCTTAACGTTCTATTTACAAAGGATATTGTGCTAATGACATACCGCCATAAACATGTCCACCAAGCTTGAAAGCTCAGTGCAATTTGCACCTGTTTTCCCTCGTGATTGCATACTTGGACAGGGATAAGCTTTACGCCATGAACACCGTGGCAGAACAATGGCAGATAGGAAGATCCATTCATCCATTTTCCGATCCACTTTATCCTCACAGGAGTTGTGGGGGGTGCTGGAGCCCATCCCAGCTGTCTTTGGGCAGTAGGCGGGGGACACCCCGAACCGGTCGCCAGCCAATCGCAGGGCACGCAGAGACGAACAACCATCCGTGCTCACACTCACACCAAGGGACAATTTAGAGTGTTCAATCAGCCTGCCATGCATGGTTTTGGAATGTGGGAGGAAACCGGAGTACCCGGAGAAAACCCACAGAGGCACGGGGGACAACATGCAAACACCACACAGAAAGGCCGCAGCTGGAATCGAACCCGGTACCTCTGCATTGCGAGGTCAATGCGCTAACCACTCGTCACCAGGCTGCCCGAGGTGGACTTTTCAAAAAAAAAAGAAAAACGTGACATTAAAATGTTTGTGGAGGGGTGCCCAGTCTATTCTCAGCTGACATTTTTTATGAGATTGCAGTGCTATTCGCCGTGATTACTTTGAACAGACAGCAAGGGCCCTAACACAGAGGCCCAATTGGGTGTCAAAGGCAGTCTCCAAGTGCCTACTTCACAGTGGCCACCGTTTCATCACTCGAAAGTGGAGGTCTTCTTGCAGGTCCTTTTAAATTTACTTTGTGTGCATGCATCTACATGTTATACGCACCAACGCTGTGCGTAGGGTGACCAACCGTCCCGCGTAGCGCGTGCACATACAGTGTCCACGCGTCCCGCAAAATCAGTACTCGCTCTAACAACAAACATGCTCACAATATCGCCCTGAGGCAATCCAATTGTCATTATTTGAAGGTTCGGCACAGCTCTTTCGCTGCACCTACCCCTGAGTTGAACAGCTGACTGGGGTGAGAGGTTGCCGTCAACAGTTTTTTTGTTGTTCTCATGACACCGCACCCACATGCAGCAAAAGTGAGATGAGTCAGAAACGCGACTACATTTGTGTGCGCTTTTATGAAGTTGAAAACAGAGAAAGAAACTAGCGTTAGTGAACCACCGATTCAAAAGAGAATATGTGTGTTCGGGAAAAATTGGGAAAATTTGTATTTGTAGGTAGCAGTGGTCAAGGAGGATAACTCAGCTCTGTTGAGTACTCCAGGGATTCCCAACCAGTGTGCCGTGGCACATTATTGTACCTTGAGAGAATATCAGGTGTGCTGTGGGAAATTATCCAAAATCAGTTGTTTGGATGAAAAATTATTGATTTTAGAAGACAAAAAGTAGTTGTTTCTGTTAATTTATCTATGCCAATCACCTAGAGCAGGGGTGTCTAACTCATTTTTGTCGCGGGCCACGTTAAACTTAACATTTCCCTTGGAGGGCCATTATGGCTGCGAAACCATGTAAAGATGTCAAAAAGACTGGTTTATTCAGCTATAGTTTAAGTTACTGTAATGAGGGTTTTGGTAACAAGAAAACTTACAATAGCTCTCTTATGTATTACATACGAGAATTTGGAAGTTTGATCCAAACTTTAGCAAGCATCATAGAAGTCGACAAGTTTGATTTGCTTTCGCGGGCCACATAAAATGATGTGACGGGCCAGATCCGGCCCCCGGGCCTTGAGTTTGACACCCTGACCTAGAGCGAAAGAATGAATAATCAAGTGCTCGGGCACTAGACGGCAGAAGATACATAATTATTTATTGCAGCTAGTGAATTCAGATTTAACAGCATCATATTGTTGATCATTTCTGATTGACAAACCTAACTGTAAAGCAAAGTAGGCCAGTATTTTTCGAAGGGTAAATTAATCTTTCAAGACGTTTGTAAATGTTTCAACTGCGATGATAGTCAAAAAATGGTGGTATATTGATGGTTTAAACTATTAACACGGGCAATTAGAATCACCTTTAAGGGAATGTCAATTATCAGCAGGAGTTGGCTTGCCGCTGGCGGGCTTTGTCCCCACAGTGGACGCCCCAAATAGTGGGTGTCCACTGTGGGGGTCAACTATGCGGTGTGCTTCCAGTATATCTGAAATAGACTCATTAGTACTAGCCAGTGGTACAAAGTGAGACTCTCCAGACACAGGAACTGTGATTCTGTATGGGAGTGATTAGAGAGGACAAACTGCAGTATTACACACAATGAGTGACAGGACATAGATGATACAGTGGCAACCATCTGTCATGTACATGCAAACATATACACACGTCACATGATAAGTGAACATGCTCGAAACATGCCGACTCAGCGACTATTCTGTTCGATCAGTAGACATAAAGGTGGCTTAGCAAAGAAGAGAAGTGGTCGCGAAGACAACAAACACGAAAAAAAAAATATTACTGCACTATGAGTCCATTACATTAATGTACACTCAAGCTTGATGGGAGCTTATGTCATAACTAAGAGTCACAAACAAAGTCACAGTCTTCCGAATTTGATCTCTTTATTTTTCCTGTCCATTCACTCAACCCCCCCCCCCCCCACACACACACACTAATAATAAATATCTCCCATCACAGATTTGTTGTTGCATGGATCTAGATATTTACGTCCCGCATTCCTTGGCAGCTGTTGCTTGGAGACCCCTTGCTAAGCATTTACTGTGGTGGCCACAACAGCAACTACAGTTATACAACCAGGCGAAAATTATCATTTGGTTTCATGTTGAGATTTCGATGGTGTGCACTAAATGCAAATGAAACTGTGCTTCAGACCGGAAAGAGGATCAAGGGTCTTGAAATGGGTTTCCAAGTGTGGAAATAACCATAATATCCATGCAGGGAGATCATGCACAACGCAAACACTGTATTACATTATAAAATAAAGAAAATCTATCGAATATTATTATGCGTTAGGAAGCACCCTGGTCGACTGGTTAGCATGTCCGCCTCATAGTGCAGAGGTCGTGGGTTCAATTCTGGCTCCGGCCTTCCTGTGAGGAGTTTGCATGTTCTGCTCGTCCCTGCGTGGGTTTTCTCCGGGTACTCCAGTTTCCTCCCACATTCCAAAAACATGCATGGCAGGTTAATGGAATACAATAAAATTGTTTGGCGGTGTGATTGTGAACGCGAATGGTTGTTTGTCTCTGTGTGCCCTGCGACTAGCTGGCAACCAGTTCATGGTGGCCCCGCCTACTGCCTGAAGACCGCTGGGAAAGGGTCTAACGTCCCGCGACCCTCGTGACGAAAAGCCAATTAGAAAATGGATGGATGGATGACTATGCATTTATGTTAAATGCGGCCCTGTATCTGGCTGACAACCAATCCAGGCCTTACCCTGCCTTGTGCCCAAAGTCAACAGCAATAGGATGCAGTGCAACCCACATCTCATGAGGACAAAAAGTGGAGATGAGAAGATTGAAGAATGTTTGGGTTCGGCTGCTGGAGTGCGTGGTCTGGATAACATGAAAGCAAACATATTGAGGTGAAAAGCTTTTTTCCAAAACATAATTCATACATTTGGATTATCCTGAGGGCGGCACAGTGGTGGACTGGTTAGCACGTCGGCCTAACGGTGCAGAAGTCCGGGGTTTAATTACAGCCCTGGCCTTCCTGTGTGTGTTCGCCCCCTTGCCTGTGTGGGTTTTCTCCGGGTCCTCCGGTTTCCTCCCACATCCTAAAAACATGAATTGCAGGTTAATGGAACACTCTAAATTGTCCCTAGGTGTGAGTGTGTGAGCGTGAATGATTGTTCGTCAATGTGTATTCCCTGGCTGGCAACCAGTTCAGGGTGTGCCCTTGCCTACTGCCTGATGCCAGCTGAGATAGGCTTCAGGGCACACCGTGACCCTTGTGAGGACAAGCGGATCAGAAAATGGATGAATGGATGATTATTCTGACGGAACACAAATGATACCTGAACATTTTTACTGTTTTTGATTTTTTTTGTCACATGTTCAATTCTACATGTTCATCAAAAGAAAAGATAAAACGACACTGAAGATACATCCTCTGAAAAAAATGGAGTGATACTGGAAAAAATGAGAGAAATAAAATTTTTCACTCAAAATTTAATTTTACAAGGAGAGTTTTTGAGTAAATTTTCCTTGCATAGTGCCACATTCATTTATTCCATCCATTTTCCGATCCACTTTATCCCCACAAGGGCCGCGGGGGGTGCTGGAGCCTATCCCAGCTGTCTTTGGGCAGGAGGCGGAGAAGACCCTGAACCGGTTGCAAGCCAATCACATGGTAACAGAAACGAACAACCACCGCGCTCACAGTCACACACCTAAGGACATTTCAGAGTGTTCAATCAGCCTGCCATGCATGTTTTTGGAATGTGGGAGTAAACCGAAGTACCCGGAGAAAACCCACACAGGCACGGGGAGAACATGCAAACTCCACACAGGAAGACCAGAACCCACGACCTCTGCACTGTGAGGTCGACGCGCTCACCACTCGACCACCGGGCTGAACCTCATTCATTTATTAAAAAAAGAAACACTCATCACAATGAGCAATGAACCCACAAACCTCAGGTTTGGAGACAACTTTTCCACTGAGTCATGCCATTCTTTCTGTGTTAGAAAATAGCTGCTCTTTCCAAAAAGAGACCTAAAAAATGGGAACTTTTGATATTTTATAGGTGTCGTACACGAGTGCAAAAAAGAAAGAAAAAACAAGGATCTATAGCATCCCCCACAGAGCTGTAACAGAGCCATTTGAATATGTTTGACCTCGAGCTATGAAAATTGGGAAGCATACAGAGCACTCTAAGGCATACAAAAACGTTTTGGGCAGCCATACCCTAAAATGTACTGTACATGAAGTGAGCTATGAGTGTACAATTTTGGTCAATTTATCCACATTTCCTGGTGGCATAATTTTACTTCCCTCTACTAGACAGTTAACCTGAGTGATACAAACCGGTCCTAATCAAGTCATGAGAGTTTGATTCTTGTGAGTCAGTACTAATCAGGGACTTTTCTTGCATGTCACCGTTTCTTAAAGAGGGTGTCTTTCTATACTACTTAGACTTACTAAAAAAGTGAGAACTGAGCGTGTCCCCACTTCTCCAGGGAACACTACACCACTGCCCATGTAGTTAATTAGTGCATTCCAATCTAAGGTGATACAACTGGGTTCGAAAATGTGCATGCTGTTAAAGGACAAGTTCCAAGAGTGTAAAAAAAGTCAGTGACCTACCTTTGAGGAAATATGGTATGCTAGTGACCACAAAAGTCACTGTGATGTACATTTTGTCTGACTTGACGTGTGATATCAAGTGCTTTTGGAAACTGACTGACGTTTCAAAGAACAGAGCTGTTGCAATATGGAAGGAAATTTGTAGGATTGGTTTTCTTATGTGCATGTACGTCGGGGATTGGCACAAAGCACATCAGAAGACAAGCACAGCTGAAGGTGATTTGCGTTCCATACAGTCCAGCTTCTACTGCCCACACCCAATCACACATGCATACATGGACGCACTCAGTCAAGTCACCAAGATCCACATGACCACTTAAACACGTGCCTTCACCTTATTCAGAGAGAGAGAGAGAGAGAGAGAGAGAGAGAGAGAGAGAAACCTGTCATTTTGAGTAACAACTCCACTATCTGTGATTGTGAACTGTTGAAGCCAATGCATCTCATGCGCAGCATAACAATATCACAGTCAAGTCACCCGGCCATGAGTCGGCGCCAGAACATGACTTGTCAACTCAGGGGGTTAAAGGTGGAGACCTTCCAGAAAGGATATCAGGTGACATCATGGTCTATTTTTACTGACACTTACCGTCCTTAAAATAACGACCTCAAAGAGCAGTTTAAACACAAGGCATGAGATTTATAGTCACAAGTTAGCAACAGTCATCATGTGGCAAATACAATCTTTTCCATGGAAAAATTCTGAACGGAATGCACAAGTTTCAGTTTCACGTCAATTTTTGCGAAACTGTACATCATCAAAATCATACAGAATAGCTCAAATATCTTGTATACTGCAGCAGTCCCCAACACCCGGGTCATTTGGTGCCGGGCCACACAAGAAAGACTGAATAATTTACATGACTTCCGTTTTATTCATTTCAGAATCTGAAAGATGGTTTATTTTGAAAAATTACCGTCCGTCGACAGTATGTCACTCTTGACACAGATCAAGGCGCGCTTCTCGGTCACGTGAAATCTGGGAGCTAGCAAAAGAAGTTAAAAAACAAACATCTTTGTAAAGTTTCTTTCGGAAGGGGAAAGGCCCAGCCAGGAGACAGAAGAGGAGCCTACGACTTCCAAGCCAAAGAAAGTTACATTTAATCGACAGTATCAGGAGTCCGACTTAAAATACGGCTTTATCTCAACGGGAGATTCCAACGCACCAAGCCCACCCTGCATAATATGCAGCGATGGTTAGTTGTATTCTTCATGCACTTTGTATTTGCGGTTTATCTAATTTTGAAGGCATGTTTAAAGTGACCAGATAATGTTGCGGACAGATCGGACGTTCCTCGTGTCATGATTCGTGTTTATTATTATGTTACGAAAATGCCACCGTTTTCATACAGGTCATGTCATATTATTTTGTTGTATTTATCCGCCACACCTTAAAGGCCGGTCCCTGAAAATATTGTCTGAGATTAAAGCGGTCAGTGGGGCAAAAAAGGTTGGGGACCGCTGGTATACTGTACTTCAGGGGTGCTGGAAAGACCTGTTTTACATCAGCAAGCTTTGCAGAAGCCTGATCACGATCCTTATAAAATCGACTTCAGAATTGTGGCTTCTTTGCGGACTCTCTGAAGAGCTTCAAGATCGGCTGTACGAGTCACCCAATTGACAATGCCATAAGAGATTGCTGCCAGAGCGCTAGACATATCTTATCTTTGGGCATCTCTTCTACTTCCTCTATTGTTCTTCGGCTACTCTGGTTAAAACTTCATGACCTTCACACACATTGGATGTTAGCATCCATATTTAGTTTGAGCACTTTCTGCCATGCTCATTGTTTGAGTTCTGCGTCTGCAACATCCCACCCTTCTCCTCCCGATCTTTGTTTGGTTTCCTCTGAGTATCACGACTTGGGGGAAGTGTTTAGTAAGTCTTGGGTGTTTCCCCTTTCCCCTTACAGACAGTATGAATGTGCCATCACCTTACTCCTAAATAGACTTGACAACCTGTCACGCCCCAAGAGGGAAACCATGGAGAAGTATATCAGTGACTCATTGGCGGCTGATATCATCCATTCCTCCTCCTTTCCTCTCGGGGCTGAATTCTTCTTTGTGGACAAAAAAAAGACAAAACCCTACGGCCGACCATGCATCGACTTTGAAGGACGAAATGATATCCCCATTAAAAATAACAGCTCATCCGACCTCTCCTTTGAGCCCTTGAACTAAGCCACCAAAGTGGATCTTCAAAACGCTTATCGTTTTGTGCGGAGGGGGATGAGTGGAAAACAGCTCTGAATATGCAGAATGCTTTCACGACAACAATAATAATAAAAATTATTATTATTATTATTACTGTTGTTGTTGTTGTTGAGGCAGCATGGCGGTGGGCCTCACAGTGCAGAGGTGCAAGGTTTGATTCCGGCCTTCCTGTGTGTAGTTTGCATGTTGTCTCCATGTCTGCGTGCGTTTTCTCCAGTTACTCAGGTTTCCTCCCACATTTTAAATACATGTGTGGCAGGTTAAATAGAACACTCCAAATTGTCCCTAAGGTGTGAGTGTGAGCGCGAATGGTTGTTCGTCTTTGTGTGCCCTGTGATTGGCTGGCAACCAGTTAAGGCTGTATCCTGCCGACTGCCAGCTGGGATAGGCTCCAGCGCACCTGCCACCCTCATTAGAATAAAGCGGTTCAGATAATAGATGGATGGATGGTAACAATGATCAACATTGTCCATTTTTGGACATGTTGCAGACCAAATGAGTAATTCATGTTTGTGCATTTTCTGCGCTGTCACTTTGAATGATGCCCTATTTTTATTATCATGGGATAGAATTGAAAATGATTTACATCAGAGAAGTCGATTAATCGATGAAATAATCAACAGATGAATCGATTATTAACCTAACAATTAGTTGCAGCTCTAATGTAATCCAATGTATCAATGCTAATATGAGTACTGCATACTCACAAAAAGTAAAGGATTCAAATCATATAACTTACTTTCTTTTTTAGTCAACTTATTATTGGGCCATTTTTTTATATGTAAAAGGACTAGGCTGCATTCCAGGAAAAGCAGAGGAGGACTTTGTCTTACTGGCGGATGTGTTGTTGTTCATTTACGCCCAAAAACTTCCAACAGCAGTGTTGTTCATCGCACAAACAACACAAATCATTGGTGATTTTTTATAAAGTGTCACCAAAATAAGCAATACAATTTTAATGGTGCAGGAGATGAAGTAAAATGCTGGGCCACAGTTTGCAGGCAGAATTGATAGAGCACAGTCAAATGTGCCCCAAAAGGCACATCGTGCATCTTAGCTGCAAGTCGGCAGGAACAGGGTATACGATGGAAATGAGACAAATGTATCCACTGTCAAAAAATTGATTTCATGATTGACTCACTGCTTTGTATTAGAGATGTATATTGATTAGAAGGGGAAAAAACAAAGATTTCATATTAAATACATTTCTCGTACTGCGATTGCAATCTCAACACCAAACCTGAATTACGTAATGTATATTTCAAACCAAAGCTTCAGATTTCATTCAGATCAGGATTACTGGGTCAGTGTTTTGAGATGATGGAAGTCACATACACATGGGTCTTCATCCTTTTTCACAGATGCACACATATGTTTCTTCAATGCCCATGACACCGTGCACTCGAGGTACCCAAACTTTTTTGACCAAAGATAATAATTAAAAAAAAAAAAAGAGGTACCGCAACAGCTGTTATCACAAGCTGCAATTGCAGAGTGCTGAGCGCTAACAATTTCTGGTGATGCACATCATGCACCATTTTAGATTAAAGGTGACCTGCTTTTTTATTAAATTTAATTTAATCATTTAAATACTTTTTTTTTTGTAAAAGTGAAACTGATTGGATGCTTAGTGTGCATTAACACAAAAATCTATATGATTAACAAGCACACAAATCTTTTTTTTTTTTCCATTTCTCCCTAACCCCTCGCGATCGACTTGGGAACAGTCCGCGGGCTACCGTTCAAACGCGATCGACGTATTGGGCACCCCTGCCATACACACAAAATAGTGTACGCATCTCTCAGAATGCTACAAATTGTTATTGATCACAAACATAAGCAAATTCCATCGAAACAGCCATAAAACAAATCACATGGGATGACAGCCAACTGAAGAATGTCACACATCAAGAAAACAGTGAGGAAACTAAAGAAGGGACCTTTGCCTTTAATTCACATGAAAAAAAAACTCACATGGGAAATATCAACAACAAACAGCAAAAAAAAAGGAAGCAGAACATGTAGTACTGACCCCAAGACTTTTAAACAGTTTGCGCTTGCTCTGCTGAGTATTATGCACTCGTATGGTCATGTTTATGTCATACAACCAAAAGTGATACGGAGCTCAAACAAAACATGCAGATAATGGACACTTCATCCAACCACGCAGAATGCCCCGGCCTACACTGTTGTTGCCGCCGTCATTGCGCCCCCACCAATCAGAACGGGAAATACGGGACCAGAATTGAGAGACTGAAACAGAAAAGCAACAGACACCCCTTGTGCAACCATCATTAGGGCGTCCGGGATACATGAAATCCAGGAAAAGTACCATGACAGCTGAAAAATAAGAACCTCTCTTATATGGCTGCAATTAAATTTGAATAATTCAGTAATCTGTTGATTATTTGTCATTCAATTGATGAATCCGTTTTTTTTTTAAAATTCCATCCCTTTCTGAAAAACTAGGACATGGTTTCAAACATTATGATTCGGTTTGGTGAATAGCAGTCAGTCAGCGTTCATTGAGGATGACAAAAATTGGAGAATGTTTACTGGCGAGAAGCTGAAATCCTGACGATTTGGACAATTTCAAATTATACGTTTTTTAAAATGAATTATAAATATTCAACCAATTAATTGATCATCAAAAATAATTGTCAATTACATTGAAATTAACTTGTTGTACTTTGATCATTGCACCTCTCATTTCTTATAAACACATAACAAAGTGAACCCATTCAGAAAATGCAGAACAAACCTAAACATCCCCAAGTCAGGCCAGTAACTGTCATGCACACAAACACAGGAGACAACAAAACATCGAATTCCTTGGCAATTAAGTGGACTGTTGTGCTTTCCAAAAATAAGCATTGACTCCCAAAAACACTATTATCCATCCTCCCCTCCCCAGATCCCACACCCTTTGGAGGTTTGGATCAAAACAGCAGTACAAGAAGAAAAGACAATAAAAATAGAGTCAAAAACGAGTGAACAAGTTCTCTCTCCCTGCATTTCTCCCAACAGTAAAACACATCCTTATATATTTCGTGTATTGATCAGTGCTGACAGGAGAACAGAGGTATGTGTGTGTGTGTGTGTGTGTGTGCGCGTGCATAAAAGGAAGCCAAAGAAACAACAGAGACGACTTCTACTGTATGTATAAGGACTACAATTCATATATATATATATATATACACACACACGCGCGCACACACACACACACACGCACACATCCATTTTCCGATGTGCTTATCCTCACAAGGGTCGTGGCGGGTGCTGGAGTCTGTGAATCTACTAAATTTATAAGATAAGAAAACCTTTATATTTGACTATAAATTAATCCCGCTGGAAAAATGAAGCCCAAACTTGATATTTATGGTGATAGAAGTAATTGAAACTTGCAGACCGTTTATTTTTACACACAGCAAAGAAATGACGTTATCTTTAGTTAGAAATCTCCATAAAATGTGGAGATTGTGGAGCATCACCTAACTTCCCCAAAATATTTCCACAGCTCATCCCGCCTCGCTACTCTGGCGATACAAGATGAGAAACAGATGAGCCCCTCCAGATACCAAATACATATCTTTTATCAACACTTTGTGCGCATGCGTGTCATGTCACACATGAGAAGTCACACATCGTTTTGTAAGATGAGCAGGAATATATAAAAAGATCGGATTCAACAAAAACTCAGAATTGGGCATCACGGCCCGCAGTGTGAATGGAGCCACAGCCATATTGTATATGAGGCCCTTTAAAGCAAAAGGATCCATAACCATATCCAATCATCCTTAAACTTCAGTATCAGTGAATGTAAGTGAATTTTAGTTCGTAGTGTTACTGTAATTTATGGTTGGTATACTTTGAGTGTGGAGGGTGTTGGAAGAGGTATACTAAAAATTACATGGATGTAGACTGTAGTAATTTAACATGCACAGACAAAATACGCTTCCTTGTGGCTCCTGTCAACCCTGAACAATGCACTAAAGATATTAGGATGTGTTTTACGGTTGGGAGAAATGCAGAGAGAGAAAACTTGTAAACTCCCTTTTGACTTGATCTTTCTTGTCTGTCTTAGTCATTCAGCTGCCACACAACAGCGGGAGTCCATCAAGTACAGAAACCAAGTAGCCATGACGACCACAGTTTTTGAGCACCCCAAGATTGACTGTGATGCCTTGGATGTGTATTACTTTGCAAAAGTTTGTTGAGGTTCTGCAGCCATGTGAATTTCATCTTCAATGGTCCCACTTGCCTCGTCGGAAAATAAACAGATAAATAACATGCAGAGTGGCTCGGATTGTGAATCACAAACATGAAATTGACAAAACATTACAACAGACACTTTGCGAGAGTTTGAAATGTCAAAATACTGTATATGTATATATATATATATATATATATATATATATATACAGTATATTAGACCAGAACATGCACAAGTATCAACCATGTCCACTAGACCAGCCGTTCCCGGCCTTTTTTGCCCCACAGACCGGTTTAATGTCAGGCAATATTTTCAGGGACGGGCCTTTAAAGTGTGCTGGATAAATACAACAAAATAATATGATATGACCTGCATGAAAACTGTGGTATTTTCTCAACATAATAGTAATAAACACGAATCATGACATGAGGAACGTCCTATCGGGCCACAACACTCACTGGTCGCGATGCTAAAGTTTAAACATGCCTTCAAAATAAGATACACCGCAAATACAAAGATAATAATCGCCACATATTATGCAGAGTGGGAATTTCCAGTTGAGATAAATCCGTATTTTAAGTAGGACTCCTGATACTGTCTATCAAATATAGCCAGCCTTCTTTTTCTTGGAAGTCGTAGGCTCCTCTTCTGCCTCCTGGCTGGGCCTTTTCCCCTTCCCAAAGAAACTTTTCAAAGACATTTGTTTTTTACTCATTTTGCTAGCTCCTGTGTGCCATTTTAGTGGAAACCTATCACGTGACCAAGAGGTGTGCCTTCACCTGCGTTAACAGTAACATATTGTTGACGGATGTAACAGAGAATCCGGTAATTGTTCAAAATAAAACATCTTTCAGGTTCCGAAATGAATAAAACGGAAGGAATGCAAGAAATGTATTCTTTCTCTGCGGCCCGGTACCAAGTGACCCAGGGGTTGGCGACCAGCCAAATGGTTCTCAAATAGTGGGGCGCGCCACCCAGGGGGCACGAGGCTCCATCAAGGGGGGCGCGTTTGGCCTCGGGGAACATGCTTTTTTATTTTGATTTTTTTTTTTTTTACTGTCCAAGAATAAAGTGCAATTGCGCCTCGACTACATTCGGGGGCAGTGGTGCTCTCCTTGGCAGAGTGCGCACTGCACAGGGAGCATTCGCGCTGTGTTTTTTTGCACTGAGCATGCGCACTTTGCACACGGCACAGAGTATGAGTATGAAGTGTACACACGAAGTCGACAGGCGGAGAGAGAGAGACGGAGAAAAGAGGATATATGACGAAGCGTATGTAGCGCTTAGCTTCACTGTGACTACTGTAGGAGACGAGGAAAGACAGCGGACAGCATGAAGCCAAATGAATTAAGGCATCACTTAAAAAAATTGCACCTCAATCCCGTTGATAGAGTGCTTGAGGGGGTTTTTTTCACCGAAAACGTGCCGAATATTGTCAACAATCCCGTTTTGTGACTGCTGCTGTAGCCATTAATCCAGACATAATCTTTGATTAAAAAAAAAAAATCTGCACAAATTATTTTATATATTTATGTTTTGCAGATGAAAGTTTTTTTTAAAGATTTGTGCTCCTGAGTTAATGTTGGTGATCAGTTCGAATGCATTTGTTAGGCTTTGGATGTGACCCCAATAGCACGACAACAGGCAGGTAGAGTTGAAGCCAACACTTGGCGTAGTTTATTGAAGAGTCTTAGAAAAGTCACTCAGGAAGAAGCACGAAGAAGCCACAGGGAAAATGTCCACAGGAAATGAGACCCTTACTCAGGGAGAAAACTGGGACTTACTTAAACGCTCAGGGGGAAGCACGAGGAGTCCACAAGGGGATGTCCACACATGGAACAAGAAAACTGCAGGTGATTCCAACAGCCCACTGGTGTGGTGACGGCACGAACTTGCACTGAGGAATGGTCTGTGAGTCAATTTATACCAGTCCAAATGAGCAGATTGGCAACAGGTGGGTGGTGAGCTGACGAGTCTCAGGTGTGAGGTGCAGAGCACCCTGGCTGAGGAGGCTGCCTGGCTGGCCCCTCCCTAACAGTACCCCCTCCCCTACGGGAGCCACCTGGCGACCTGCCAGGTCTGCCAGGGATGGGTGCGATGAAACTCAGTGATCAGGGCAGGGTCCATAATGAGCCGGGAAGAGACCCAACTCCGATCCTCCACGCCGTAGCCCTCCCAGTCAACAAGATACTGGAATCCGCATCCCCAGCGCCGGACATCCAGCAGTCTACGGACCTTCCACTGGGGGTGCCTGTCCACAAACTCGGGGGGAGGCGGGGCCGGGGTCGGAGGCAACAGGGGGCTGATAGAGACAGGTTTAACTCGGGACACATGAAAAACAGGATGGATCTTCATAGAGGGAGGGAGCTTCAGACGCACTGCTGCAGGACCAAGCACCTTTTGGATCTCATAGGGCCCAACAAACCGGGGGTTGAGTTTCTTGTCACCCGACTGAAGAGGAAGATCCTTGGAGGACAGCCACACCTTCTGCCCAGGTCGGTAAGCCGGTGCTGAACGACAACGACGGTTGGCACCACGACTGGCACGTTCCGTCGCATGGAGCAGGGCGCTTTGGGTGACCTCCCAGACACGGCGACAGCGGTCCAGGTGGTTCTGCACCGAAGGAACTGCCACTTCAGACTCCTTTGCAGAGAAGATGGGTGGCTGGTAACCCAGAGATACCTCGAAGGGTGAGAATACGGTGGTGGAGCAGACCAGGGAGTTGATTGCATATTCAACCCAGGGGAGAAACCGGCTCCAGGAGGCAGGCTTCTTCGCGGCCACACAACGAAGGGAGGACTCCACGCTCTGGTTTATCCTCTCAGTTTGCCCGTTAGTCTGGGGATGATATCCTGAGGAGAGACTAACAGAAGCGCCTAACCCCTTGCAAAATGCCTGCCATACGCGGAAGACGAATTGAGGTCCTCGATCTGAGACAACATCCTTGGGAAGACCATGCAGGCCATGAGGAGCTCAGCAGTCTCAGAAGCCGACAGGAATTTAGGCAGGATCACAGCACCACCGCTAGGATCACAGTGTTACCTTCAGAAGGGGGAAGTCCAGACACAAAGTCCAAGGCCACATGGGACCAGGGCCGACTGGGTGTAGGAAGTGGCTGCAGCAGACCGGCGGGTGCCTGGTGGGAAGCCTTGCTGCGAGCACAGACAGTGCAGGCCGTAACAAATTCCTCAACGTCTCTCCTCATGGTGGGCCACCAGAACTTCCGATCCAGGAAGGTGTAGGTACGATGGACACCTGGGTGGCAAGCAAACCGGCTAGCATGGCCCCACTGGAGTACCCGAGAGCGAACAGTGTTCGGAACAGCCGGCGAGGAGGTACGTTGCTTGGAGCAGGATGAGAGCGTAAAGCACGCTTGACAACAGACTCCAGGTTCATGGTCACTATGCCTATCACCTTTGTCTCAGGGAGAATGGGGAGGGGTTCCTCTGTACCAGGCTCCTGTGGGTGTTGTTGGGAAAGGGCATCTGCCTTAGAGTTGTGAGAACCAGGACGATAGGTTAGTGTAAAGTCGAACCGACTGAGGAAGTTGGCCCACCGCGCTTGTCGACCGTTGAGGCGCTTGGTAGCCCGGATGAATGTCAGGTTTTTATGGTCCGTCCAGATGGTAAATGGCTGCTCTGCTCCCTCCAGACAGTGGCGCCACTCCCCCAAAGCGGCCACCACTGCCAGCAGCTCTCGGTCCCCAATGGCGTAGTTCACTTCAGCAGGAAGGAACTGGCGGGAGTAGAACGCACAGGGGTGAACCTTTTGGTCAGTCTCCGACCGTTGAGAGAGCACAGCCCCCACCCCGGTGTCGGAGGCATCCACTTCCACAATGAACTGTCTTTTGGGGTCAGGATGGAGAAGAACGGGGGCAATGGTGAACCTCTCCTTGAGCAACTGGAAGGCGGAGCGAGCTGTAGGGGACCAAATAAACGGTTGGGACCGGGAGGTTAATCTAGTGAGGGGTTCAGCCAAGCTGCTGTAGTAACGGATAAACCTCCTGTAGAAGTTAGCAAACCCTAGGAAGCTCTGTAGTTCCTTCCGAGATGTGGGATCAGGCCAGTCCACTACCGCCTGGATCTTACGAGGATCTGCCCGAGTCTTGCCCCCTTCCAGGATGAAACCAAGGTACTCAATAGAATCAGAATGGAACTGGCATTTCTCAGGTTTGACAAAGAGCCGGTTACAAAGGAGTCGCTTGAGAACCTGCCACACGTGTTACACATGCTCCTCTAGAGACCTGGAGAAGATGAGAATGTCATCAAGGTAGACCACAACAAACCGGTCAAGCATGTCACGGAGGATGTCATTCATGAGTGCCTGGAATACCGCATGGGTGTTGGTGAGGCCGAACAGCATTACCAGGTACTCATAATGGCCACGGGGGGGTCTTAAATGCGGTCTTCCACTTTTCCCCCTTCCGGATCTGGACGAGATGGTAGGCGTTTCTGAGATCCAGCTTGGTGAAAACAGTAGCCTGAGTGAGAGGTTCGAGGGTGGAGTTCATAAGAGGTAAGAGGTACTTGTTCTTGATAGTTATGTCGTTGAGTTGGCGATAGTCAATGCAGGGTCGGAGGCCACCATCCTTCTTCACAAAAAAGAAGCCAGCTGCCACCTGGGAGGATGAGGGCCGAATGAGCCCTGCTGCCAATGACTCCGAAATATACTTGTCCATAGGAGCCTTCTCTGGGATAGAAAGACTATACAGACGACTGCTAGGGAGGGCAGCCCCGGGACATAGGTCGATCACACAGTCATAAGGCCGGTGTGGGGGGAGAGACTGAGCCCGAGCCTTGCTGAAAACCTCCCCGAGATCATGGTACTCAAGAGGAACAGATGAGAGATCGGGAGGGGGGACACTGGGGGCCTGGTGGAGCGAGGTACTATTCGCGGCTCGTAGGCAATGGGCGTGACAGGAGGGGCTCCATTCCAGAATAGTTCCGGAGGACCAAGCAATATGTGGCTCATGTTGTATGACCCAGGGCCGGCCCAAAATCACAGGGACTAAGGGAGATTGAATTGTGAAAAACTGCCGCGTCTCCACATGGTTACCTGCTATGGTGAGAGAAACTGGGCAGGTGCGTTGAGTGACGCTGAAGAGACGATGTTCGTCCAGCGCGAAAGCCTCCAGGGGTCTCTCCAATGTCTCTACCGGAATGGAAGCCTGAGCAACAAATTCAGAATCCAGAAAACATTCATCAGCACCTGAATCAAGGAGAGCCCCTACCGTGAGTTGCTGGTCAGCCCAGGCCAGAGTGACGCTGACCAGGTGATTCAGTGGGGCAGGACGACGGGAACAAGACAGGCGGCTCACCAGGATCTCCCAGGGTCTTAGTGAGCCTGATCCTTTGGCCGGTTGGGGCAGCCTCTGATAAGATGTCCCCTCTGGCCACAGTAGAGGCAGAGGCCAGCTTGGAACCGGGCCTCACGTTCAGTTGGGGTGAGACGTGTGCGTCCGAGCTGCATGGGTTCCTCCACTACTGTGGCCTGGGATGTAGCGGGGTATGCCCGAGGGGTAGGGGAGGGGAGGAGTGGCTGTCATGTGCATTCTTGGTGTCTGAGGAGTGACCAGAGATCTACTCCATGCTCGATCACGCTTCCTCTCCCGGAGCCGTCCATCAATACGGATTGAGAGGTCGATCAGTTCGTCGAGGGAGGCAGGCTCCTCCCGGGTAGCCAGGCTCCTCCCGGGTAGCCAGCTGATCTTTAACGGCGTCGCTGAGGCCATTCTAGAAGGTTACACGGAGTGACTGGTCGTTCCAGCCACTCTCCGCAGCAGCCAGCCTAAACTCCACTGAGTAGTCAGCGACACTGGTGCTGCCCTGCTGGATACTACTTAGCCGAGTGCCAGGCTCCTGACCGCAGATGGGGAGGTGGAACACCTTCAGTAATTCTGTCACAAAGTCCTTGTAGGCATGACAGAAGCTGGCCCCCAGGGACCAGGAATCGGTGACCCACTGTGCTGCTCGACCCGTGAGCAGATTCATCATGTAAGCAATGCGGGTAGAGTCAGTTGCGAACATGCTGGGTTGGTGGGCAAAAATCAGCTCACACTGCATGATGAATGTTGCGCAGGTCTCAAAGTTGCCATCAAATGGCCATGGAGCTAAGAGAGAGGGCTGAGGAGGAACCGGGTTGGGTATTATGGGGTTAACAGGGGCTTGTACCACTGGAGTTATTGCGGCTGAAACATGGGGAGTAGGCGGGTCTTGCGGTCGGTTGGTGAGTGCTGATGTCAAAGCCTGTAACTGTAGCAGAACCTCCGCCTGTTGTCTCGCCAACGCCGTCTGCTGATTAGCCAAGGCCTGCACCACAGGCTGAAGGGGCTGGATCTGAGCCTGAAGGTCCTGTAAGGCGACGGAAGTGTCCTGTAATTGCTGGGTGTGGGTAGCGGTCAGGTGAACCTGGTTGACGAGAGCATCTTGGATCAAATCGAGACCAGACTTGTCTGTGTTGGCTGGGGTCGTCATGGCAAGTTCATAGTGTTAGGGTTTGGATGTGACCCCAATAGCACGACAACAGGCAGGTATAGTTGCAGCCAACACTTGGCGTAGTTTATTGAAGAGTCTTAGAAAAGTCACTCAGGAAGAAGCACGAAGAAGCCACAGGGAAAATGTCCACAGGAAACGAAACCCTTACTCAGGGAGAAAACTGGGACTTACTTAAACGCTCAGGGGGAAGCACGAGGAGTCCACAAGGGGATGTCCACGAGTGATGTGCCCGACTGTGCCGAGGCTCTGATGCGTGTGCTGAGTAAACCGGAAGAAAATCTGCGAAGCGCGCATCAAGGCGTGTGTCGATTACGCTTGTGGCCACGCCCAATGCCTCGGAACGCGCGTTGCTCCGCCCGAAGCCTCGCGGGACGGGATTCCTACGTCACCGCCAACAAATAGTTTCGCGGGTGAATCGAAATAAATTCGGCGCACCGGGACGACAATGAGCTGACAGGTGACACTGACTAGAGGTAAGATCGGGCCGCCCGAGCCCGCGGGTCGGGTCGGGCTTCCCCCTTGCTGACTTTTTTTTTGTTCGTTACGAGGCCGTGAATAGTTTTGGCCACGAGAGACCGTGGTTCGCAAAAAAAAAAAACCCCGAAGTGCCCTCATCACAATACGTACTATATTGAACTCTCGCAATGACAATTCAAAGAACTCCTTCATGTCTCTATGATCCAGCCGTCATTGTTCTTTGACTCGCTGCTTCTCTCTCGTCAAGTGCCACGCTCGATTCTTAAGGATGTACTGCTGCTGTGGTGAATGGCCCAATTTTCAACCCGTCAAAGGATGTAAATAATTATACAGACTTGTTCAACTTAGATTTTGTGGAAAAGACAGGCTTTAATTTGTTATCACAAATCACCCCTCCTCCTCCCGAGTCATCACAAATGAAATGTCTGGTTTGCTTCGGGCTCGGGCCTGCAAATCAAGTTAATTGGTCGGGCTCGGGCCGGGTCGGGCTGGATTTTTTTGGCCCGATCTTACCTCTACATCAAATCCATGGTATCATTTTAATCATTGTCGTGACATTTATTTTCCACATGATGGCGCAGTAGTACAAATAAAGCCTCATGATGCCTCGGCCCAGCAACGAACCAGTTGGATGGAAAGCTTCATGCGGCTTCATTTTCCCATCACTAATGTCCACACATGGAACAAGAAAACTGCAGGTGATTCCAACAGAGCCCACTGGTGTGGTGACGGCACGAACTTGCACTGAGGAATGGTCTGTGAGTCAATTTATACCAGTCCAAATGAGCAGATTGGCAACAGGTGGGTGGTGAGCTGACGAGTCTCAGGTGTGAGGTGCAGAGCACCCTGGCTGAGGAGGCTGCCTGGCTGGCCCCTCCCTAACAGCATTATTATTGATTTTATGTAATTTTATTTTTCAGTATTGCATGGTTTGACATGGTCAGTCAAAAAATATTTTGAGTTTAATTAAGGATTTAATTTTATTTTTGAATTTCAGATTCACTTTAAATCTTTTCTGTTACAGTTAATAAACCTATTCTTTGTTGTAAGTTGGTCCATATTTCTTTTTTTTATTCTCTTATACGTTGATAAGGATACAATGTTATGCAGAGGTGTACTTATAATAATTATATGGACAAATGATACTCTTTATAGTCATGGGGGGGGCGAGATGTTTTCTTCTTCTTAGGGGGGCATGACAGAAAATAATTGAGAACCACTGCTTTAAGCACTTGCTTGAAAAGGTCAACCGCATGCAGAATCTTCACTGTGACTGCAAGAGAGCAGCCCAACCTTCGTGTCACCCTACAACTGCGAGATGAGGTCTGGAATGCACTGTATCCAGATAGACTCCAGCAGTTATGCTTCATTCACACATTGCTCCAGGAACCTACAGTATGAAGAGTTGAGGTAGACTTCCACAAAATAGCCAAAATCTTCGCATCAGAACTCCTGTCGCCAACCAGTCTCCCCTATGTGATTTGCAGCAAACCCTGGTGTGAAGTCCTTGATCTAATACCGTCCTCAGCAACGTCCATCAGAGCTGCGTTCTTTACTATGTAGAGAGCCACAAAGTTCTGCATAGCCCAACTCATGAGAAGAGTGTACAACCAAGTAGGGAAAGGTCGTAAAACCACCTGATAGGCAGAATTTGTCATTTTCGCTAAATTCTTGAATTATTAGGCCTGGGAACACATGCCTGGTGAAAGTGATGTGTTGTTAACATATCTATTCTCAATTGTATGAGACATCAGCATGTTTAGTTATTCAATTGATACCACTTATATTGTGTTCAGCACAATAACATTTGATATTTATAATTATTATAAGTAAAAAGGAAACGGTTCATAATGGTTTGCAAATATATTATTTTTGGATGTATTTTGTTTTGAATGTATCAGAAATAGCAGCAATAAAGCTGAACTGTTGCAGTTTGTTGCTGAAGATATAAAGTACTGTGGATTCGCTTTCTGTTTCTGTAGCTGCTTCGAGCATTGTCTCCCCTGCTTGTCAAATGTGTGTGTGTGTGTGTGTGTGTGTGTGCGTGCGTGTGCGCGTGTGTGTGTGTGTGCGTGCGTGCGTGCGTGCGAGTACTCAGTCATGAAGTGAGAACAAACAGCCAACACTGGAAGTCAGGTGACAGGAATGAACTACTTGTCAGTAACTTACCTGTGTATGCTGTGTAGTCTTATTATAACATCCTTGAAAAATTCGTTGTGATATATATATATATTATGGAACATAATGATCCCACAAAAAAAGAGAAAAAGGATAAAGGTTCAAGTTTTGCTGTTGTATTGGAACACTTGGTCTATTACTGACCGCATTGAACGCACAATCAATGTAATGCCTATAGGACACCACTGATTATTAGCGATAAAAGTACATTTGAACTATATGCGCCTGTGTTACAGTTTCCTCCCACTTTGATTTAAAACAAATATAGGGGATTTCATCACTGGTTGCAGTTGGCCCAGAGCAATAATCAAATGTGTGGTTCATCCCATCATTGCAAAAACTCACCGGCAACATTCCTGCTGCTCACACCGCTCCGTTTGAAAAAAGAACGTTCTCCTTCTCCTCGCTGCTTTTTCTCCAAGTGTGTCTCTCCGGTTATCCCGATACCGTCCCAGAATTCTTTCTCCGAGTGCAGTAGACATCTAGATGCATGGAAAGCCCAAAACTCCTGTTCCCTTTTTCCTGCCAACCCCTCCCCCTTACCTCCCCTCCCTCCCTCGCTCCCTTCCTTCCTCTCTGTTACGATTGATCGTTCCACCCCAGGGAAACCTCACATGGTCTTAAAAAAATCATATCAGCTGAAGAAAACAAAATCATTTTATTGTTTGCTCATCGATTGAGGGCTTCGAGTGTTCTCTGTTTGAAGTAGGTCACCGTCCCGTATGCGTCACATCCCTCTCCTGCCTCATCCGACACATTACGGTCTAAGGCTAATTCAAAACGTTGCAAATAAATTAACACTGAACATTAAAAATTAACATTCTTCGCATGTGTATTTTCATTTCTACCCCCCCCCCCCCACACACACATATCCTACTCCCATGGTGGTGGATTATGGATTACTGTTTTATGCACGTCATCATATCCTCACAGCATCGCGATTAGAATGAGGTTATATGATGTATTCACAAAAAGTCTTTAAACCGTTTCCGTTACATTGGCTACCTGTTGTGTTTCCGTGTTCCGTTTTATTGACTAGTCACAGTAAAATGAGTTTTGGTCGATAAAACATTTCATATCAAAAACATTGTTCATTTATCGGTGCGTGTGTATGAGATGCTGGCACCCTCTACTGGCCACGGGACAGAACTACACCAATTCTGGAGACGTTGAATTGTCTTGATTTTGGTGTTTTAGGATTCCTCGACAGAAAACTATTTTAGAGGTCTTCCTCCATCTGCCTTGAAAGCGTGAGGTTCACTTGTAAGATACATTTTGGGCTTCATCTGCATAAATGGATCAACTGCCACTCTTTACTTGTGTTGTCATGTCAGTCGCTATAAATTCAATCAACCTTGAACTGGGTATTGGTTCCATGTGATGCCACTCTGGTGTTGCTGTACACAATTATGCAACAAGCACGAAGCCGGAGGCAATCTCTCTTTCTCTCTCTCACGCGTGTGTCAAGGAGCCCACGTTTTATACACCTGTTTCATTGACAGACGTGGTCGTTTCGCCGGCCCACTCTTGCGTCTTTTTGAGGGATGGGGCGCGCGAGAAAGAGAATACCCCAGTTACGAGGAAGTTGGGAATTGTATAAAACGTCAATAAAAGAGAATGATTTGCCACCAGTAACCAATTAAATACACTACAAAGACAAGATAGTAAACGCTCAGATACTGGGTTTGTTTTGCAAATCACTAATTTTGACCTTGGTGCTTGCAAAACCTCATTGATGGTCTAGTGCAGGGGTCCACCAACCTTTTTGATAGTGAGAGCTACTTCATGTGCCCTGATTGTGTCAAGGGCAACCAAATTGATACACGTCTGAAATAACATTTGTACAAATTACATTTAATAATATTAGAATGTGTTATTTTTAATACTTAATTATTTTAATTTTCAGGCTCTGAACATCTTAAAGATGCCTCACAATACTGCCCATGTTTGCATTTTTAAATCATAATTTCAACTAGAAAATCACAATCCTAGCACTGGCGGGCTCTTGGTGTGGTTTTCAGGGGCGACTTGGTGCCCGCGGGCACCAGGTTGGTGACCCCTGGTCTAGTTGCACCCTCGCTTGACTAGTGTGCGGGCAGCGTGGGATCGGTTCCCACTCAATGATGGTGTGGATGTGGTTGGTTGTCTGTCTCTGTATGTGCCACGCAACTGACTGGCGACCAGTTCAGGGTATAGTGGTGCCTTCCGCCCAAAGTCAGCCGGGCTAGGCTCCAGCAACTCCCCGTGACCCTGTTCAGGATAAGCGGTGTCGAGAATGGATGCTTTCAAAACATTTAAAAAACAGCAGTACTAGGCGGCATAGCCCGAATTTTTTCAGGGGGATGGCCATCCACAGTCAGGGTTTTATGAAATAAAACTCAACTATCCAGAACAATACCTGTCTCACTCATAATTAAGCAAGATCTAAACAAAAAGCAACATTTTGCAGCTTAATTTACTGCACTAGATAATGCTTTCTTGTATCCCATCTACTTCAGTCTCATGCCCTGATTCACGAGTTATCAGCCAAACAGAGATCAGTCATCAGTGATGATCGACACCATTTTGCATAGGACGATCAATGGCTCGTTCATTCAAATCAAATCTAAAAAGCACCATGACACAAATGTCTCTTAATTCACCACAATTCCAATATTTATTCTTTAACCCTTTCAGGGACAGCAGTTACTACGGTGGACAGCTTAACATGTTATCCGGTTACAGCATGCATGAAAGGGTTAAAAATATGCAGTTAGAAAAAGTATTATCTCAAGGGATCTAAGAATATCACATGTGTAACGTGAAAGTGGCAGAAAAATCCCAAACAACATTTTCCCCGAGGTATGAGGGTCCCCTGGAGGGTGGCCAGAGAGCAGTGGTTCTTCACCTTGTTAGAGGTACCGAACCCAACCAGTTCATATGAACATTCACCAAACCCTGCATTAGTGAAGAATAAAAATATGCTTTTTGACCAACACATTTATGAAAAATAGGAATAAAGTAAACACAATAAGTATAAAGTGCAAGTTTTTTAATTGTGCACAAAATGAAACAGCCAGATGGCCATGCGGGTGTGTCACAACAAATTGACAGGTTGAATCGGTTGCGTCTTAACCTCCATGGCAGAGGCTCTGTCGAACCCCTGACACTGATTCACCGAATACGAGGGTTCGATCGAACCCAGGTTAGGAACCACCGCCATAGAGCGACAAGGAGTGGCCTTGGCCACCCAAAAGCTCCATGCCCCTGCGTTTACCACTGTGTTACATCACCTCAACTTTTGCAAACACTTAATAAGAGTTTGGGAACTGAGATCACTAATTGTTGTAACTTTGTACATGGAATTATTTCCCCATTCTTGCTCGATTTTTAATTTCAACAGTGCAACAGTCCAGAGTCTCTGTTGCCATTTGCAGGGCACACATAGACAAACAACCATTCTCACACACATGATCTCACTTAAGGACAATTTTAAAGTGGTCCATTAATCTGCCACACATGTTGTGGGAAGACGATGGAGAACCCAGAGAAAACCGCACAGGCTAAAGGACAACATGCAAACTCCACACAGGTAGGTTGGGACCTGGAATCGAACCCTGCACATCTACAGGTAAGTATGGATTACTTGTTCCTCCAAAACCCATGAAATTAAATGTGGGATCCCCCAAGATTCAATTTTAGGCCCAAAACCTTTTAATCTTTGTATGCTTCCCCTTGGGAATGTCATCAGGAAACACGGCATCAGCTTCCACAGCTACGCTGATGACACACAGCTGTATATGGCCAAGTCTCCTGATGACACAGGGTATATTGATCAAGTTTTCAATTGTACTTTTGATAGTAAGTCATGGATGGCAGAGAATTTCCTCCAACTCAATCAGCTCAAAACAGAGGTTTTAGTTATCAGCCCTTACGGCCAGCAAGAGAAACTTTTTCCAAAACTGTAAAATTTCAAACCCTCACAATGTAAAAGAACTTGGGTGTCACTGTATTTAAGAGGAGGCTCAAGGCACACCTTTTTGGTTGAGCTTTGAATGATTTTTTTTTAAATTCTTTTCATTTAAGGCTATTTTTATCTAATCTTATAGTCTTTCAGTTTTTAGATCCATTTATTATTAAATGTATTTTTATTTAGCTTTAGCGCCGGTATTTCCTCCGGGGGGGGGGGGGGGGGGGCGTTCTGTGCTGGGAGGTATGGTGGCTGTCATTCTTGTCAGAGTGGATGAGCTCCCCGCGCTGAAATTTGAATTTTGGGTCAACTGTCAAAAATCGTGTGTTTGGACCGAGGAGTTCCGGGATCGAGCCTTGGACTGGAGTGATAACAGGAATGTGAAAGTTTTTGATGGGATTTTATAGGCACTACTAAAAATAGAAACAATTGCATGAAAACCAACCTCATCTTTTAAAACGTTGACTGTTTTATACCAGAGCTAAATAATTCTCATGTTTGAATTTTTACTCTTTTTTTTTTTTTAACCACTTAAAAAGCCTGAAAATTTATTGAAGACAACCACTCCTTTGAATCCATGCCTGCTTGAAAACATGTCATGCATCCTGACAGCTAAAAATTTCAATTGAATATTGGACAGCCAAAATGTTAATTCCCATATGTACCTTAAGAAGGTGGTTCAAAATGGCTCTTCATGGGCAGGATAATCTCTTCTATCAGTGTCTGTCCTCTCTTCGAATCTTGCAATCCTTGTGTAGGGAGAAAGGCCAAGATGCTTCTTTGTGTACTCATGGTGTCAACACAAAGAGGGTGTCCAAAACGCATCTGCAAATGCGTGTTGAAGACATGCTAACTTAATTAGCAGTCCTGTGCACGAAAATGAGAAATGTGTCCTGTTCTCACGTCCCATTGGGGGTGCTGTGCTCTTTCATCCCTGTAGCCTTTTTTGAAGCGGAGTGGAGAAAAGTCAAGAATTTTGCATTTGTTGTGGGGTCATATTTGTTACAACGGTATGTTACATTTAAACACGGTTTCAAGTGAGTTGGGTATTCTGCCGCAAGTGGACCAATGTGGACTTCTAAGATAATCATTTATGATGGTTAAGTGTCGGGTATTGTTTTATGCAGATTGTGTGGAACCAAAATGAAAAAAGGTAGAGGCAAATGGTGAATTATGGATTGTGCATTTCCATTGCCTCAATGGGTTGTCGCAGGGATTGGAAATTGGAACAACAAACTCAAATGTTAAATGTTCTGGAATGTGCTTTGTTCGAACTCCAGCCGAGGTGAAAGCACTATACACAGAAATATGCATTGTGTAAATGATATAAAAAAAATATTTGATGTATTAAAATCAAACATTTATTCAGACTTCCAATATCGGATGGTTTTCAACACAGCACAGAGTGTATATATTAAATCATGATTGAAGTGACGAAGATACAAACACAAACCCTGGGGGAGTCCTCTGTGGGACTCTGAGGCTTTGATGGTTGGTCTAACTTTATGTCACTTCTACGACCTGTCTCAGCTCATTTATTAGTGGAGCCAAATCCTTCTCCAAACTCATGATGAGACCTGGAAAAAAAAAAGACAGGGGAGTCACACCTCATCATCTCACGGTAAGAGGCCAAAATTTGGTCAATAAATCGCTAATGGGAAGAAAAACTGTTGTTTACCTGTGTTGGCATTGCTGCTGGCGATAAAACTGATGACAAGCGGTAACCGGTTGAACTGCACAATCTGTTGAACACAAGAGACAATAGAAAAGTCAGACCATCATCTAAAAAGACAGCAGAAAAGGAGATTGTGTTAGGGTTTCTTGAGATGTTATAGCCGACTTCACTTTGTTTGATAGATGCTATTTATGTGATTTCTTGATTCAACTAATGTACTGCTCGGGTGTTGTTTGTGAAATTGAACTCAGCTTCCCTCAAACTGTCGTTTGCCACACTTACTTTGTGATTTAACAAGGGGAGGGGGATTACTTTTTCACATAGGGACAAGTAGTTTTGAATTTTTGTTTTTGTGCCTTCATTAAATTGGCATTTAAAAACTGCATTTTGCATTTCCTTGGGTAGTCTCTGTGTGATATTAAAATTAGTTTGATGAACCGAAACCTTTGTATATGATAAATATGCAACAAACACAGTAATCAGGAGAGAGGCAAATATTTCACAGCGCCTACTCTCTCTCTCTCACAGGTCGGGGGTGTGAGCTGGAGCCAATCCCAGCTGGGCTACACCCTGAATTGGTTGCCAACCAGTCAAACAATACAATTTAGAATGATCCATATACATTTACATATTGTTGTTGTCAGTCCAAAACGTAATGTATAAAAATTTGTTCAAATGCTTATTTTGGCCCAAATCAATACGATTATTCAGTAGACGTGTGTGTGTGTGTGTGTGTGTGTGTGTGGGTGGGTGGGTGTTAATTATTGCCCAATATTTATTGCAACAATCACTTGCTCTGTTAGCTGATGCAATATTAATGACTCAGCAAATGCACAATTTATTTTAGGTTTCCTGAAAAAAATTATTTTGGAGACGCAAGGAATACTCCCAGCATCAGCGATATGCCATCACTTCTTAATCCATCACAATAAAAACCTCAACTTTGCTGAGTTGAGGCTTATTTCTTGTCTATGTTTATTTATCCTGTGCAAGAAGGTGGCTGTGGTGGAACAGTGGGCGAATAATAATAGATTTTATTTATAAGCGCCTTTCAAGACACCCAAGGACACTTTACAATAACAAAAACCACAAAACAATACGGGTTGAGCAGCGGCAGCCAAAACGCGCCAGCGTTCACTCAACCCGAAAGTCAGAAAGAAACAAGGGAGGGAGAGGGGGAGAAAAAAAAAACCACGCTCGAATTTAGTTAGCACGTTCGCCTCACAGTTCTGAGATTGTGGGTTTGAACCTGGGCTTCGGGCTTCCTGTTTACATGTTCGCCCCATGTCTCGTGGGTACTCCAGGCTTTCTCAAACATTCCCAAAACATAAACGGTAGGTTGGTTGAAGTCCACAATGTTTGTCGGCGTGATGGTGAGTGTGAAAGTGTGTCCCACGATGGGCTGGTGACCAGTGAAGGGTGTACCCCACGTACACCCTCGCCCAAGGACACTTGGGATCGGCTCCTGCACGCCTGTGACCCAAGTGAGGCGAAGCAGTTCAGAGAGTGGATGGATGAAGATGGTCCTTGTCAATCATAAATGTCAGGGTCAATGATTGCCACACACGTTGGACGCAAGCGTGTGTTTGTGTTCCAGAAAGTTCTCCATATTGGCTAAATTTCAAGTGTTTCAGAACCATTCTCTGATCAGTAGATTTTCCAATTATGTTACAACAGAAACAGTCTGACCTGGTAGCTGTTGTAGTAGCAGATAATACTCTTGTTTTTGGAGAGGCCCAACTTGCTCCCTTGATCTGTTGCCAGAGCAAACGTGGACAGGAAGCCTGGTCTCAGCGCATGGACTGGAGCGTTGTCATTAGCAACTACAGGAAGAATGGAGAAATAGACCTCAATCACGTGAAGCTACAGGAACACCAACTACTTGTTCTTCTTTACGTAAATATAAAACAAAGAAGAAGAACTAATCTGGAAAAAACAATACAGGCATTCTGTATTTTTTGAGCTAATTGAAAATGATTTGTTACTCAGTTCACTACGTTAGCAAAGCTGTCCGGGCATGTTTTGATAGTCCAATTTGAGTCAACGCTAGCTAGAGAGACAAAATGTTTTTTTTTTTCCTCTTCTCTGATGAGTACTAAGTTAATAAAAGAGGGACAAATTTTGAGATTTTTTTTTTTTTGTGTGTGTTTCACTACATTTAGGGGTCGATAGAAGGGGCGACCAACCAGTCAGAGACTAAGAGTGTTACTGTAAAGAGCCACATCTTACACATGGGCATCCCGTCCTCGCGCACTCACACGCGCGCTCTCACACACACACACACACACACACACACACACACACACACACACACACACACACACACACACACACACACGCGCGCACACACACGCGCGCACACACACACACGGGTGACCAATCATGCACTCACGCGCATATGCACGCACGCCACGATGAGTAACAGCCCGAACATGAACGAAAGCTAAAGACACAAACACACAAATCTTTTTTTTCTCCCTACCCATTTCCTCCTCCCAACCTCTTGCGGTCAACTTGGAACCAGTCCGCTGGCTCCCGGTCGATTGTGACGTATTGGGCACCCCTGCCTTAAAATCAGCGGTAATTCGCTGACTAGCTTAGCGCCGTTGTTTGTGCATGAGCGGTGATTCAGTCATATGATTGGTTGCGCTCTATGTCAATCAAGTAACGGGATTGATGATAGGTTGACGTAGTGCGTTCTGTGTATTTAGCGCCTTCGTTTGAATGGCAGCGCCACTGCCGAGGTGTTTTCGACGCTTGTCGTGTGAAAGCCCGGGAGCCGCATTGAACCAGCCAAAAAGCCGCATGCGGCTCGCGAGACCAACCATTGACCACCCCTGGTCTATGGTTTCATTTTTACCTTCACTGAAGTACAGGACTTGAAACAATACTTCCACTTCTTATAATACTTGTGGCCTCTTCTTTAATTTGCCATCGTCTTGCAGAAAAGCAAATTCCTAATTTTTGGCCACATGTAAAAAAACATGTCCAAAGGGTAGCAAATTGTTTTCATACCTTTGATAACTGGAACTCCATCTCTGTCTGTAACCACGATAGCGTGAAGACCCTCAACACTGCATGAAAGGAGACAACAAATCACAACAGAAGCTCAGTTCATGAACTGTTTAATTTGTTTTCCAAACTCCAAATTAGCCCACAGTATATCTCCCACACAAGTGACATGTGCATCTGACTTTGTTATAAGAGCAGCCCGGACAGCTCTCGCTGGCAGGCATGGGCGGAACTTACCATGAGTTATTTTAGTGCTTTTTTTTGTTTTGAAAAGAAGTAAACACTCTGTTTTGCAGTAATTGCGGACAGAGTTCAGTTTGTATGGCCACCGAAATATGATGATGTGTATTTTGATGTTTAATCCCTGTGAAAGATGGTCCTCCTCACCACCAATGCTCCAGCATAGAGGGCTTGTCCGCCGTCTCGATGAGACGCTCCCAGTTTGGCGTGGTCAGGCACCTTAGGTGCCACCTAAGCCACTTGGCTTTGGGGCTGGAACGGATTAGTTCTATTTCCATTCATTTAAATGGAAACGATTGCTTTCGTTTGCTTCCATTATGGATTGCAGACAGTCTCGGAACAAATTGAGTTTGTGCTTCCACTGTCTTCACAAATGTCTTAACATAATTATCAACTGTAACTGTATAATAAGTAAAAACATCACATTGTTATTTCCACATACCTTTGCAACTGTTTGTACAGGTATCTTTTTAATTCCTGTAAAACAAAAACAACAAATGTTATTTGCAAAGGAACAAGACAAACTGTACATATAACACAAGATACAGGGGGGTCCTTGACAGAGTTCTGTTCCGACCAATGTAACCCAAATTTGGATGCTTTTACCACTAACCTATGCAAAAGCAGTCGTAAAGTAATAGTTACAGTAAACATTTCTCTGAAAAACACCGAACACAGAACTATCCAATGAAAAACAAGTAGGGTGGCGACTTCAAATGCCTTCTCGTGCCGCACGAGGATTTACACTTATGCCACGACACAAATTACTTTGCGTGTCGTTTGTTGCCTTCAAAAGTTGGCCGTTCGCAATCGTTAAAACTGACGGTGTACACCCAAGTGCTGTAATTATGATGAATCTCACCATAGGTTTCGACAGCCATAGCCAACTGAGAATTCCTGGAATTTTGGTGGCTTCTGAAATTAGTTTGCTGTGTTTGCACTGATTTTAAAAAAAGGGGCGGGGGAGGTCTCCTCCAGTTTAAGGCAAGTTAAATTCAAGACATAATTCCATGTGAAATTAAATTTCAGACCAACTGCCCAATGTTCCCAACGTCCCATGTTATCCAAAGGTGCTACAGTACATAAAAGGTGTGTATCCGCTCCTAAAGGGTCCTGAATCCATTTTTTAAAAAAATCACTGTTGGTTTCGTTATCATGATTGTGAGATGTGACCACGAGAACCATTGCCCCATCCCTCCATTTTCTGTATCGCTCATCCCCACTTGGGTCACGCGTGTGCTGGAGCCTATCCCATCTGATTTTGGGCCAGAGGGAGGGGACACCTTTCAACTGTTTGCCATAGAATCACTGGCAAAAATAGACAAAAAATAAAATCTTAGATGGACCTATACATAATTAGATTTGTTCAGTGTGTATGTTGAAATTCTTTTTACAGAAAAGTCTCAAAGGGCTTTACATGCCCACAGTTGACAAATATAAATTAGAGGCATTTTTGTCAACATTTCCTGTTAAAAATGTGCACCCAAAGTAAATGTGTGGCTGTTCTTGAACCATTTGAAGTATCAGCATAGTTTTGGTCTCTTTATGAAATATTCAAAATGTTATCATTTTGAATAAATGTTATCAAAATGTTATCATTTTGAATATCCCCCCGCCAACAGTCAGAATCTGTGTAACTGCTCCTGTCACTGAACTATGGATGTTTGAAAACAGAAAGAAAAGGCGAAACTTATGTTTGTCTAATTTCTTTTCACAAAAATCTGCCTTGAAAATGAATTCAGAATGTTGATTAGGACTTAAAAAACACTACAGGATCAAAGCTTGAGGTCTCCCCAAGTTCCAGTTCAAATTTGACAATTGTAAAATGTTGGGCACCATTCAAATCTCCAGAAACTCAGCCTTTAAAAGATGTATAACATGCTCACACATGACGACGTGCATCAGCGATTTGTTTTGACAGATGATGGAGGGCCCCTCGGTGGGCCGACCTAACTAACGTCAGAGGGTTAATTGTAATTAATAGAACTTTTCTGTTCACAACTGCTGGCTCTCCACCCTAACACAGTTCTTGCCAGACTTCTGTGAAAAGTCTACTGTATACCTTATTTTACAAGTACCGTATTTTCACGACTATAAGGCGCCATTAAAAGTCTAAAATTTTCTCCAAAATGGACAGGACGCCTTATGATGCGGAGCGTCTTGTCTATGCGCTGAGTTCCAAAACCTGACTGACAGCCGACACGCTGTTTATATAGAGAAAAGGCGGAAGTGACTGTGGACAGGCATGCGGCAAAGAAGTCGGCCAATCAGTGAAGGGTGGGCGTGTATATATACATATATGGAGAGCGAGAGAGAGAAAAGGCAGATGTGAGTGAGGACAGGCATGCGGGGAAGAAGTCCGCCAATGGGTGAAAGGTGGGCGTGTAAGTGGACGCTAAAGGGACGCCCCAAGCAGGTACCAACACCTGTATAGAGTGTGGCTATGTGCATTGTTGCAAAACAACTTCGGTTTTGGTTTCTAAGAACCCCCGAAAATAAATTCTACAAAGAGACACGCCTACGAAGCTCAGTTTAAACTTCAAGCCATCGGTTATGCTTTTGGCATGCGTGCCCATCTCACAGCAGCGGTGAAAAACCAAGTCAAGCAAATGAACTCTGAGCTTGCCGTTATTCCCGGAGGCTTGACTAAAGAACTCCAACCGCTGGACATCGGCATCAACCGGGCGTTCAAAGTAAAGTTGCGAACGGCATGGGAACAATGAATGATCGATGGCAAACACAACTTTACAAAGAGTGAGAGGCAGTGCCGGGCGAGTTACGCCACAATTTGCGAATGGATTGTGGCTGCTTGGACGAACGTGTCTGCTTGCACTGTTGTTCGAGTTTTTGGCAAAGCCGGCATCATTTCTGTGGAGCCACATGGCAATGAGAGTGACTCTGACAACGAGAGGGAACACGGCGTTTTTGATGGATTACCGGTACTTGCACAATTGTTCAATTCTGATACAGAGGATGAGGACTTTGATGGATTTCTGGGTGATGATTGATCGAAAAACGTGAGTACATTGTACGATGGCTAAATAAAATACAACGGAACTCAGTTTTGCTTCCGTTGCCTTTTTAAAAACGTGTTTTTAGCTTGTATCTGTATGTCTTGGCATGCTACCGTATGCTTCAAGCTAACGTGTTTTTAGCGTGCGCGCATGCATGCCGTATGTTTAAGCTGGCGTATGTTTTACCACTTTAAAATTGCGCCCAATAATACAGTGCGTTTTGTCTATGTGTAAAATACAGACATAGCACCCATTAATGAGACTGCGCCCAACCATACGGTGCGTCGAATGGTCGTGAAAATACGGTACTATACTTATTTTGGGTCTTAACTGACTCTACAATTCGCATGCCCAGTGCCGCTTTGATAGTCTCCTCTGTGAAAGTGCTACTTGATAGTAGGGTAGTTTAGGTCTCAACATGGATGACAGGTTCTGCATCATGCAGTTCCTAACTGAAAGTGGACACACAAAAGATGTAAATAAAGTCGATGCTGTTGCGGAGAAAGCTAGCTTCAGCAGCTAGGATTGCTAAACAGGCACGAAAGAAATGACTTCCCGGTGTATGGGTGACAGTGGGAGTGTGACGTGGATACAGCCCTTTTTTTCCTTAACCAGTTCTTTAACTTGGGTGTCAAAAAAAGTGTGAACAGGGCTAGTCATTGGTAAAAGTAAACATTGCACCACTGGGTATATCAGCATTTGTTTTTAACTTAATTTGACAAGTAGCTGTGTTAATACCATAATATTATTCACATCCAAACGTTTGTACTTTGTCGCCATGGCTTTTGACGTGAGGGCTTTTTTTTTTTCTGGGCTAATTTTGACAGACAAATTGGCCCTTCACCCGAGTGGTGAATATGCGAAATATTTACCACGCCACTCCCCATTTCAACTCGTCACTGTGGCCAACTATAGGTGCGCACACACACACGTATATACACAAATATATGTATACACACACACACACATATACATTTTATATATATATATATATATATATATACATATACACACACACATATACATACTGTACAGTATATATACAGTATATTATATGTGTGTGTGTGTGTCATTGACATCATTTCGTTATTTTCTTGGACTGAAAACGATTTCGAATCAGTTTTCTTAGTCTCAAAAACCTAGCATTTGAGCGGGTCGTGTAAACTTTACTCCCACTCTATGATTATGTTCAACCTACCCCTCCATATGCTTCATAAAAATAAAATGTCCCCCAAAAATACTTCATCATCACCACTCAAAATTGTTAATGCATCCATCCATTTTCCAATTCAAAGATTAATTTCGACCACTTATTTTAGAATTACTATACTAACACTGATAACCATAATATAAAATTTATATGAAGAGAATATGGTCACGCAATCATAAAGTTGTCTAAAATATAACATTTGTGCTCAAGGCACAGTAAGAAACACGTAGGAAGCTGGAATACTCACATCTGCCATGGTGGCCAGTCTCCTCACGTGTCATTCAATATTTCTATTGATAGTAGGAATAAAACACTAATAAATTCAATGTTCGTGACAACAAACAATTATTTACCGTACGCAACAGTTAAGTTCACCAACAAACACATTCAATGATGCTAACGTGCAAGCTAACTAGCGCCACTTTGCTCTTAAATGCTCCGTTTCGCCATTTGACTTGGTTTCTAAGTGTGTTTAACAAGTTATACCAGCTGAATACATTACAAAAGTGAGCTAAAAGTATTTTCGAAACATGAAACGGCTCCCCATACCTGCCCGGGAAGGTAATTTAGAACTGCATCAACGATACGTAAAGCGAAAACGGTCCTCCGGTCTTTCACCAGCTGAGACGCCTGTGGTCACGCGCACAAGTCACATGACCAGCTTGTTCTCTTTCCGGCTCTTGAAGAATAGCTGAGGAACGTCAAAGCTGCGCAACGCCGCAATAGTATTTTCACTTCACCATCTGTGTTGATTGTTTATTTTGTGGAATGCCCCCTGAAACGATGATCCACTTGTTCTAGGTATGTCCGTATGACAACAATTTTTCGAAAGCTATATCTCGATTTATTTTTAATAATGTTGAGTTTTAACAGTTTGTTCATGTTTGCGATTTACTGGAAAAATGTAGATTGGCTTCTTCAACAACGAGGAAAAAAACGGAACAAGTCTTGATTATAAAGTTAATAATTATTCTAGCGAAATTCCATATCCACAAATCTAAATGTAGTCGTTCAAAACCTCTTTTCTACGGCGAGGTAATGTAAAACTTTGCTAGGTAAGGCAAAGTTGTTGTTTTTTTTCCCTTCCATGTCACCTGAGGGCAGGGGTCCCCAAACTTTTTCCTGTGAGGGCCAAATAACTTTTCCCTTCTCTGACGGGGTCCGGGTTCGGTTTGTAACAAAAAGTGTGACAATCACAGGAGGTGTCTAGACGTCAACATTTGTTTTCCAAAAAGCCACACATAACCAGATATTAACCCTTTCTGGGCTCTTGAAAGGCACAATTTATGAATAATAAACAATCTTTTTTTCTGACCCAATCTTTTCGCCATTAGTCCATTTTTTACCAGACAGGGTGCATCGCGAATTTTATTTATTTATTTATTTTAGGGAGGGGTTTCGGATAGGGCACAGACTGCAGAAGGGTGGAATAGAATGTTACATTCTATGCATGAACAAAGTCTCGATCACGTGGCCAGACTTGAAATAAAAAATTGCATCCCGGGTCTTGTTCAGGGGGCCAGGCAAAATCCTGAATACGTGTTTATTTTGTTTTCTGTGACTTGTAATTTGACTTGTTCAATAAAGATTTATATTGAAAAAAATGTATCTTCACTTCACACAATCTTTCTGGAGTCACAGCCGTTTGTTGCCAAAAGTCAAAACAAATGAACTGTATCTATAGAGCACTTTAAAACAACCACCGTTGTACACAGTGCAGTCCATGGAGCAAATAGTATACATAAAACAAACAATCAAACAATAAATTAATAACGAAGACAGTAGAAAGCACAAAAACAGAAACTCAAATCAAATCTGAGCCATGATGAGTCAAAAGCCAAAGAATACAAATGAGTTTTGAGAAGAGTTTTAAAGATGGGCAGCAAGGGGGCTTGCTGAATGTTCAGTGGGAGGTCATTCCAGAGAGAGGGACCAGCAAGGGAAAAGGATAGGTCCCCTCTTAGCCGTCGCTTAGTTCTTGGTACCTCTAATGATGTCTGCTCCCAGACCTAAGGCACCGGGCAGGTGTGCAGGGGCAGAAGAGCTAAGAGAGGTAAGGTGGAGCGAGGCCATTTCAAGATTTGAAAACAAATAATCCGATCTTAAAAAGAACTCTGAAATGTAAAGGTAGCCAATGAAGGGATGCCCGAGTAGGAGTTATGTGCTCCCTGTTACGAGTACCAGCTAAGAGGCGAGCAAGGAAAAGTTGATAGCAAAAGCCTGGGAGCGGAAACAAGAAACGAGGGAGTGGAAATGAGAAACGAGGGAGCGGAAATGAGAAATGATGTAACCGAGAGGAAACGTTAAGTCTTTTGTTTGCACTTCAAAAAATCTACTTTGAAGCAAAAAAAATTCTTGGTTTGGTTTGGTTTACAATTCAAAAAGTTTTGTTTGAATTTATTTTGCACAAATCTGATTCAACAGGGTAAAATGCAGTTTTCCCTAATTGCTGGTAATGTTTGTCTAATTGATACCGGAGTAGTAACTGACCGATGTTACAGTGGAGCTCATGAATAAAATCTATAACAAATGGAACGTGTCCGGACCAAGACAATACAGGATACATTTTGTGATTATGTGTTTAATAGGAATTATCTGTAATGCATGGATGACATGGATAAAGATGCGGCTCGTCAGATATGTTTAATCAACCTATAAACCTATATCTGTCCGCATTTCATGTGACCTAAATGTTTGGAGTATGTTCTGTCTACTCATTCAAGATGTTTATGCACAGTAAATACAACTGTAGCATTGAGCGATGAAGTTCTCCCTCCACTTATACATTGAAAAAAGTTAATGAAAAGAGCAATTTTAAATCATCCATCCATTATCTGAACTACGTAATCCTCACAAGAGTTACGGGCATGCTGGAGCCTATCCCAGCTGTCTTTAGGCATTATTAAGAGTAAGACTTATTACGCTCATGCAGAGCTACTCTTTCTAAAATCAAAAGTTATGAAACTAAAAGAATTGCGTTATTTTAAAATTATACAAAAAATGTTTAGAGCAAAAACATGATCTCTTCCTCACTTCATACAAAAGGTCTTTATAAAATGGGAGTTTTATCATCTAAGTCATGTTTGTAGATTTATCGTACAAAAAGCTCTTAAAGGAATTAAAAGGAGATCTGTTTCTGTTGCTGGAGTGAAATATTGGAATGATGCAACTATATGTGTGTGCCCTGTGATAAACATGCAAAGCGCCTCAACTACTACCGGCCCTTTTCCATCCATTTTCTTATATCCTGTTCGAGGATGTAGGTAGCTGCCGCCTATCACTAACTTAGACCGAAAGGCAGGCCAAATGCTGGACTGTTCGGGAGTCAGCCACAGGTCACCTATTGAGACAGATAATTCACACAAGACCCTGAGTGTGAACTGATCCTCCACTGCCTGCCTGCTGAAGTCAGGAGAGTGAATCACGACAGCGTCGTGATTCACTCGTGACTAGTGACTGACTGACTGACCCACCTGATGGTGTAGTGACTACGCCATCTGAGATTAGCTCTCATGGGAACTGATTCATGCAAACTGATTCAATACACACTTCGGACAAAACACATTTTCTCAAATTACCTTAGATAATGATGTTAGTAGGTGTTTTTATGAACAATTAATGACTCATTTTATTTTCATTAATGACGTATTTATTTGACGACACTCCATCCATCCATCCATCCATCTTCTACCGCTTATCCGGGGCCGGGTCGCGGGGGCAACAGCTTTAGCAGGGAAGCCCAGACTTCCCTCTCCCTAGCTACTTCTTCCAGCTCTCCCCGGGGGATCCCGAGGCGTTCCCAGGCCAGCTGGGTGACATAGTCTCTCCAGCGTGTCCTGGGTCTCCTCCCTGTGGGACATGCCCGGAACACCTCACCAGGGAGGCGCTCAGGAGGCATCCGAATCAGATGCCCAAGCCACCTCATTTGTCTCCTCTCGATGTGGAGGAGAAGCGGCTCGACTCCGGGCCCCTCCCGGATGACCGAGCTTCTCACCTTATCTCTAAGGGAGAGCCCGGACACCCTGCGGAGAAAACTCATTTCGGCCGCTTGTATCCGTGTTCTCGTTCTTTCGGTCACGACCCATAACTCGTGACCATAGATGAGGGTTGGAACGTAGATCGACCGGGAAATTGAGAGCTTCGCCCTTTGGCTCAGCTCCTTCTTCACCACGACAGACCGATACAACGTCCGCATCACAGCAGACGCTGCACCGATCCGCCTGTCAATCTCTCGCTCCCTCCTGCCCTCACTCGTGAACAAGACCCCAAGATACTTAAACTCCTCCACTTGGGGCAAGATCTCCCCCCCGACCCGAAGGGGGCACTCCACCCTTTTCCGACTGAGGACCATGGTTTCAGATTTGGAGGTGCTGATTTTCATCCCAACCGCTTCACACTCGGCTGCGAAACGCTCCAGTGAGAGTTGGAGAGCCCTGTTTGAAGGAGCCAACAGCACCACATCATCTGCAAAAAGCAGGGATGCAATACTGAGGCCACCAAAACGGACCCCCTCAACGCTTCGGCTTGAAGCAATTCCGATGATACAACCACAAAGTCGATCATCGAACTGCGGCCTAGGGTGTCCTGGTGCCAAGTGCACATATGGACACCCTTATTTTTGAACAAGGTGTTCGTTATGGACAATCTGTGACGAGCACAGAAGTCCAATAACAAAACACCACTCGAGTTCTGATCGGGGGGGCCGTTCCTCCCAATCACGCCCCTCCAGGTCTCACTGTCATTGCCCACGTGAGCATTGAAGTCCCCCAGCAGAACAAGGGAGTCCCCAGCAGGAGTACTCTCCAGCACACCCTCCAAGGACTCCAAAAAGGGTGGGTATGCTGAGCTGCTGTTTGGTGCATATGCACAAACAACAGTCAGGACCCGTCCCCCCACCCGAAGTCGGAGGGAGGCAACCCTCTCGTCTACCGGTGTGAACCCCAATGAACAGGCACTGAGCCGGGGGGCAATGAGCATGCCCACACCTGCTCTGCGCCTCTCACCGTGAGCAACTCCAGAGTGGAAGAGAGTCCAACCCCTCTCGAGAGAACTGGTACCAGAACCCAGGCTGTGTGTGGAGGCAAGTCCAACTATATCCAGTCGGAACCTCTCTGCCTCATACACCAGTTTGGGCTCCTTCCCTGCCAGAGAGGTGACATTCCATGTCCCAAGAGCTAGCTTCTGCAGCCGAAGATCGGACCGCCAGGGTCCCCGCCTTTGGGTGCCGCCCAGCTCGCATTGCACCCGACCCCTTTGACCCCTCCCATGGGTGGTGAGACCATGAGAGGGGGACCCACGTTGCCTCTTCGGGCTGAGCCCGGCCGGGCCCCATGGGTGTAGGCCCGGCCACCAGGCGCTCGCCAACGAGCCCCACCTCCAGGCCTGGCTCCAGAGGGGGGCCCCGGTGACCCGCGTCCAGGCAAGGGAAACTGAGTGCCATTGATTTTATTTATCATAAGGGGTTTTATGAGTCATGCTTTGTCTGGTCCCTCACCTAGGACCTGTTTACCATGGGTGACCCTGCCAGGGGCATAAAGCCCCAGACAACTTAGCTCCTAGGATCATTGGGACACACAAACCCCTCCACCACGGTAAGGTGACGGCTCAGGGGATTTGACGACACTGATTATGTTAATGATTTCTCATGGTAATTCTATTTCAATATATCTTTCACAATGTTTACCGTTTCACATGTATAGCACTCCCAGAAATTCACAATGTCTCTTCACCTGTGAGCTATTTTTTAGAACAGGCCCTCGGGCTGCTCATGCGGTCCTTGGGGTCTACCTGGGTGTCCGCGGATACCACGTTGGTGACCACTTCACCACACCATTCGTGACTCTGCTTTCTCCTATTCATTAAAAAAAAAATATGTGAAGACATTTCCTCAGACCAGTAATCCTTGTTACGTTTTCCCCACAAGAAATATTTCTCTTTACAACAACAGAGGGCGCTCTCACATAAAGTTTCAAACAAGGTCTTGACCATCTCTCCATACTGTCGGCTCTTTCAGCAATTTAATCTTTTGGAATTCCCCAACACGTTCTGTCGACACGGAGAGAGGTATGTAAGCGTGCGTGCATGTGTGTGCGCGCGTGTGTGTGTGTGTGTGCGTGTGTGTGCGCGCGTGTGTGCGTTCCAGACAGAAGAGGAGGAAGTTAACACAGTCCATAGTGCTGTGAAGCATTCACGGGAAGAGAAGAAAGTCATTTTTCACACATATCAGGACCGTATGAGGGTCAGGGCAGACTGCCAGATGCAGATTCAGTGATGTTCTGCAGAGAACTTTCTTTCAGAGCAAAGGGAGTGGGCGGGCGACACAAATGTCTGCACCATTCTTTATGATATTAACAATGAGTAACTTCTGAGGGAAACAGTCCAATCAGCCAATACCCTAAAAAAAAAAAGATAACAAGGCCATGAATTCTCTGCTCAGTGTCTCTGCTATGCATAAAGTAGTGGCTCCAGGCTATGGTCAAAACAGATACATACACAGATTCCAATGTGCAGTGAGAGGTGGGAACATTGTCAATTTTTATTCATCACCAAAAGTCTGTTGATGAAAAAATGTGGAAAAAGAAAAATCTATGACCCAACTCTTATTTTCCCGATTACTCTCATTTTGGTAAAGATTAGCAACTGGAGCTCAGTGTTCAGATGCACTCACTGGCCCTCATTAACTACCGGTCATAAATGCATAGATACGTTCGCACTCTGCGCACAACTTGGGCATATGCACAAACTAACCAACACGAGCGTACTGACCAAATTACTTTGGACTTGTGTGCATATATTGATGAATCTGAATTCTTCTGAAATGACATCAGGTGCCCTCGGCTCACTAATTTCCATAATCCGTGCCATATTTGGTCAAAGAAGGGTGTCAGATTGATGCATCTCAGTCAATGCGCATTTAAAATTTTTTTCAAAAAATGCACGAGATGGCACTAGGCCAGGGGTCAGCAACACGCGGCTCCGGAGCCGCAGCGGCTCTTTAGCGGAGCTTTTTAAAATGTTTGAAAATGGAAAACGGTCGGGGAGTGAAAATATATTTTTTGTTTGAATATGGTTTCTGTAGGAGGACAAACATTCTTAAAATTGTCCAATGCTGTAAAAATATGTTGAATAAATATTACATTTCAAAATTTCTGTCAACGAAGATTTGCGTCATAGCCTGCGACACACGTTTCTTCGAGCAGAGCGGGATGCCAGGCAGGTGGCTGTTGTAAGAAGAAATGGCGTTTCATGTCCAATTCACCGACGGAACTGGCACAGAATGACAATCTGAAGGACAGAGAGAAGCATTTTAAAACGATACATGTCAGCTACGAAAGTTATCACACTGCAAAAGTGCAACCCGTGCCTCGTTTATCTTAGCTGCCGTTATGGCTGTTGCTCATTATGGCATGCGTGTGTGTAAGTGCGTGCGTATGCGGTCACGGGTCGATCGCGGGAGGCTGGTTGATAGAAAATAGAGCTTTGGTCTAAAAAAGGTTGGGCCCTCCTGCTCTACAGGATGCACTGCAGGGGAGAAAAAACGTTTAATCGGGAAGGCTCATTGTGTTTTTGGAGCCAACTTAGTCATTTTGATAGTAGGCTAATATAGCTAATATAGATACATACAGCGTGTGTTGCCTTCTTTGCGAGGCTTTTAATTTTTTGCGGCTCCGGACAAATTTGTTTTTTTGGTCCAATATGGCTCTTTCAACATTTTGGGTATGTACGCTCTCAATCTTTCTCCCAGGAATAGCACTACGCCACTACGATCTGTTTGATCCTGTTTTCAAAAAGTCTGTATCAACAGGTTTGCTTGAAGCACAGAACCTGACAACATATATGAATACCAATAATTTTTAATTAACTCCAAATTACTGCAAATTGAAGAATGCTGTTCACAAAACATGCATAGAAATATACATTTTTAGCCCATCAACAAAGAACATTGTACACGTTGTTAGACTAGAAAGTAAGGAATAAATATGGCACTACAAAGGCATTTGTAGTTGATACAATTTATGAGCGGGGAAAGGTTTGCCGGACGTTCGAAGTTTGATTTTCGCTCTTACTGTCCGTGTTATGGACTGTCCACAAATTATATATTCTTGGGTGACGAATCACCATACATCAAAAAGGATCTTTTTTTTTCTTTAATTCAGAATGATGTACTCGCTGGGGGCGGCACGGTGGTGGACTGGTTAATACGCGCACCTCACAGTGGAGAGGTGCTGGGTTCGATTCCATTTGCATGTGTTCCCCTTTCCTGCGTGGTTTTCTCCGGGTACTCCGGTTTCCTCGCACACTCCAAAAACATGAATGGCAGAATAATGGAACACTCTAAATTGTCCCGAGGTGTGAGTGTGAGCACATATGGTTATCTGTTTATCCTCACAAGGGTCGCGGGACGTACTGGAGCCTATCCCAGCTGTCTTCGGGCAGTAGGTGGTGGACACCCTAAACCGGGTGTCAGACAATTGCAGGGCACGCAGAGACGAACTACCATCCGCGCTCACAGTCATACCAAGGGACAATTTGGAGTGGTCCATTAACCTGCGTGCCCTGCGATTGGCTGGCTACCAATTCGGGGTGTCCCCCGCCTACTGCCCGAAGACGGCTGGGATAGGCTCCAGCACCCCCGCGACCCTAGTGAGGATGAAGCGGTTTGGTAGATGAATGAATGAATGAATTAACCTGCCACGCATGTTTTTGGGAGAAGGGAACCCGAGTCCCCGGAGAAAACCCACGCAGGCACAGGGAGAACATGCAAACTCCACACAGGAAGGCTGGAGCCGGAATCGAATCCTGCACCTCCGGACTGTGAGGTCAACGCACTAAACATAGATGTAAACAGAGAGTGAGGTAAATAGGTCAAGAGACATATCGATGAGAAGGGGAAAATGAGTCATGCTGTATCTCAACAATTGAGTACTAAATTGTTCTCAGTCTTAACATTTCCAGCACATACTATATTTTCAAACATACGTATCCGTACGAGGGTCATAGATTCCAACCATTTTCCGATCCACTTTATTAAGGGTCGCGGGGCAAGCTGTAGCCTATCCCAGCCGTCTTTGGGCAGAGGCGGGGGATACCCTGAACCAGTTGCCAGCCAATCGCAGGGCTCACAGAAACGAACAACCATGCGCGCTCACACACACCTAGGGACAATTCACAGTGTTCCATTAACCTGCCATGCATGTTTTTGGAATGTGGGAGGAAACCGGAGGACCCGGAGAAGACCCACGCAGGCCCGGGAAGAACCTGCAAACTCCACACAGGGAGGCCGGAGCTGGGATTGAACCCGGTACCTCTGCACTGTGAGGTCGGCACGCTAACCATTGGAGCACTGGGCTAGCAATGATTTTGAAAGCTACTGGGGTGGCCAGGTGGTCCAGTGGTTAGCGCGTCGACCTCACAGTGCAATTCCAGCTCCGGCTCCCTGTGTGGAGTTTGCATGTTCTCCCCGGGTCTGTGTAGGTTTTATCCAGGTACTCCGGTTTCCTCCCACATTCCAAAAACATGCATGGCAGGCTAAGTGAACACTCCAAATTGTCCCTCGGTGTGAGTGTGAGCGCGGACGGTTGTTCGTCTCTGTGTGCCCTACGATTGGCTGGCATCCGGCTCAGGGTGTCCCCTGCCTACTGCCCAAAGACAGCACGAATAGGCTCCAGCACCCCCCGCAACCCTTGTGAGGATAAGCGGATCGGAAAATGAGTGAATAGCTCTTGCTTCTGTTCGAATTCAATATGAGTGTAAAATTTCCCTTCTCATTAATAATGGAGTCATGTAGAAATGCAAAAATTCGCAGAGCACAGACAAAAAGCACTTATGATCTGTGGAATCAATGTTGGTGACAAATGTGTGTAGTTTTGACGATTCTTAATCTCTTTGCGCACCCCTCAGCTCATGTGTTTTTACCACCAAAGCCGTGAGAAACTCACCTTCATAAGTATTTATTTATCATAAAGACATATGTCACATATTCAAGTTAAAACATTTCCCAGAAACTGGATACACTTCGCTATATTTGTGCGTTTCAACACGTTAGAAATCATAATCCTCCAAACCAGGCAAGAGGAGAGTCTACAATTCCCACGTTCAAGCTTGTGTTTTCTCTCATCGAGAGAGTAAAAAAAAAAAAAAGAACTATCTATCATCAAGCTAATAATTAAAAAAAATAAAACAGCTTTAACTGACATAATGTATGGTCTAGATGACAACTGTAGTCCCAGTGTGTCACCCGCCCGGGGCCAAGACTGGCTGTGATAAATGGAGGCTGCTGCTGTGTATGGAGGTGAAGAAAAAGAAATAGGACTGTGTCCATGGTGGAGTTGAACACTTTGAGTGAAGCATTCCCAAGACGCAATTCCTTCTCAATGCAGCTGAAACAAAGTCTGACCTACAGCAGTGGTCCCCAAACCCAAGGCCGCGGACCGTCACGGGGCCGTGGGTCATTTGGTATCAGGCCGTAAAGAAAGAATAAATAATTTACATTACTTTCGTTTCATTTATTTCGGACTCCGAAGGATGTTTTATTTTGAAAAATTACCGGATCCTCTGTTACAACCGTCTACAGTATGTCACTCTTGACGCAGGTCAAGGTGCGCTTCTCGGTCACATGATAGGTTACAGCTAAAATGAAACCGGGAGGTAGCAAAATGAGTAAAAAACAAACGTCTTTGGAAAGTTTCTGTGGGAAGGGGAAAAGGCCCAGCCAGGAGACAGAAGAGGGGGCTCCGACTTTCAAGAAAAAGAAGGCTATAGTTAATGGACAGGATCAGGAGTCATACTTAAAATACGGATTTATCTCAACGGGAGATTCCCACGCACCAAGCTGCATAGTATGCGTCGATCATGAAATGTACTGTATTTTTCATGCACTTTGTAATTGCAGTGGATCGTATTTTGAAGGCACGATTAAACATTACCATAGCGACCACAGAGTGTTGCGGCCATACAGGACGTTCTTCGTGTCATGACTCCTGTTTCTTATATTTACAAAATACCACAGTTCTCATGCTGGTCATATCATATTATTTTGTTGTATTTATCTGTCACATCTTAAAGGCTAGTCCTTGAAAATATTGTCTGACATTCAACCGGTCCGTGGGGTAAAAAATGTCCTTCAGTATCAACCCCTTTTGGTGATTGACCTATATCTCAGCTACATAGATACCTTTCCGTGTATCTATACTATTGTTCATATGAATGGACAAAATTGATGGTTCGCTACAAAAAATTAGTACGCTATCTATTGTGCTATTTTAACTCCAGTTTCTATCCAACTGTATCATTGTGAAGCACAGACTGTCAAACTTTGTGATTCTGACAAAATTTTACAATTGAAATAAAATGGTCGACTTCCAGCAGACACGTGTGCCGCACAACCTGACTGTATGCTATTTTCTGTTTTCAAGTGAACGTCTTGGACGAGGGTATTGAATTATACAATACGATACAATACATACTGATTTGTGTAGTGCTTTCACAAAAGCTGCAGCTGTAACAAAGCGCTTTACAGGACAGTTAACATAAAGTAAAAGTATAAACACAACACCTAACATAAAAACACAGACAATCGTGCAATCTCAACTTTTCCCTCATACGCTTTGTTGTTTGAAGCTGTTCTAGAATAAAGAGGAGACTGACGTAAAAAGAGATTGGTTCACTTCTCCTGTATCATGTAAATCCGTTTCCAACACAAATACGCATCCACACTGCCAGCGCCCCTCTCTCCTCATCCTCGGGTCCACAAGCCATCCATCCAGCCGCACCAACGCAGACTGTCCAACAGCTTTCACTTTGATGCTATATATATTTTTTTGCATTCATGATACCTCAAATATCTAAACAATTCTTTCCTATTGAATCACAACATAAACAACACAATAAAGGTCACTTTGGGGAAAAAAATAACAGTTTATTGCAAGATAAACACTGCACTGATGCATGAATCATGCATTAAGTTTTCATGAACGTTAAACTTTGTGTGTGTGTATGTGTGTGTGTGTGGGCATGTGTGTTCGTCACTGATGACGATGAGACTGATATCTTTTTTTGTTTTTAAAATAGCTCTGTCGTAGAGTCAGCTGCCAGTATTTATCCATGTTCTTAACACCACACTGCTTCCGCACATCACCTCGCGACATAGGATCGCCATAGAATTGCCGTACCGCACCTCACACCCACTCACATTGTCTGCGACCAAGATCTGATCAAACCCACTCCTGCTACCTAGTAGTGATTTATCATGTTGAAATCATTCCCACCACCTCGATACTGACTGAGGAGGTGCACAAAGCAATAAAAACGAACAAAAAAAACCCCCACCCAAAACATATTTGTATGTTTTGGCGATAAATTATTGTTTTTTTTGCAAACGTATTTTTACCTTTCAGCATTAAAATGAGGGCAGCCTGGTGGTCCGGTGGTAAGCGCGTCGATCTCAAAGTGCAGAGGCACCGTGTTCAATTCCAGCTGTGGCCTTCCTGTGTGGAGTTTGCATGTGCGCCCCAGGCTTGCGTGGGTTTTCTCCGGGTACTTAGGTTTCCTTCCACATTCCAAAAACATGCATGGCAGTCTGATTGAACACTCTAAACTGTCCCTAGATGTGAGTGTAAACGTGGATGGTTGTTCGTTTGTGTGTGCCCTGAAATTGGCTGACAACCGGTTCAGGGTGTCCCCCTGCCTACTGCCCAAAGATGGCTGGGATAGGCTCCAGCACCCCCCGCGACCCTTGTGAGGATAAGCGGATCGGAAAATGGATGAATGGAGCATCAAATCAGTTCAGGGGGAAAATGCAAGCAGAGCATGGTGTTCATACTTCATTGTAGAAAACGCTGACTCGGTGCTGAAGGTCGATCCAGACATTGTCAAGGTGTGCTGTGCAACTTTGCTTAGACCAGGGAACACCCTCTCAAACACACTGTGTCGTCAGAAAGCACGATCCTAATGCAATATTTCCTTGCTCATCAATGAGCTCAAATGGTAGAGATTCTGCATGTGCCCACTTGAACGTCTGTGTCACATCCTTTGAAGAACGTCTGGCTTCTCTGATGAGGAAAAAAAAAAATCGAGATTAACAGGAGGAGCGGCAGCCCAAGGCAGAAGCTGTTGAGGCTGAAAACACAATGAAGTCATTCACATTCCGCACACAAGATCATGAGAAAAATATGTTTTGATAAAAGTTGACCAGTACATTCCTCCTCAAGAGATTATTATACACGCGGGAGCCCAATTCCATCAGTGAGTACTGAAACCAACATGAAAAAGCTGAGAATTTTATAGGAGGATCGTACGAACTGGCTGAAACATGCAAGTTTGGGGTGAGGAAAAATGAGAACGTCAGAGACAGAATGTCGGTGTATTATTTTTTTTTTTTCAAAAAAGACGACCCTCTCAATGCAGCGAGATTTGCCAAATGAAAGATGTTGTGCGGCAAATTCACCAGCAGGGAGAGCCTTCGCGCTTCATAGAGGAGGTCCATTACGCTGGGGGCAGCCAGAAAAAAGGCCTTATGTGCTGATCATTCAAAATGACCCAGCTGAAAGACGATGTGTAGCCGAAAAAGCACCATGGGTGAAGAGGAATCAGGCAAGATGAACAAGATGTGGGAAAAAAAGCATCAACATAAAATAATGTCAGTGTGCTTAACACAGTCAAGTCAACTTCATTGTAAAATACTGTATAGAGGGCTCCGTCCTTTTAGCAACTACCCACAATGCACTAGCGGCGGCCATATTGGAGGGCTGTTATAAACAAGCCATACACGAAGGTGGGTAATTGCTAAAAGGACGGAGCCCTCTATACTCAATGTGAAACATACAGCACAGATGAAATTTCTTTCCTGTCAATCACAGTGCAAACACACGAGAGAGAGGAGGCGCTTGCAGGTACCCGCGCCGCCATCAATAGAACAGTTAACATAAAATGACAAAATAATACAACACAACACATAAGACAAAGACAGTCATGCAGTCTTAACCACTTTTCTGCATACGTTTTGTTGTTTGAAGCAGTAATAGATGAAAGAGGAGAGAATCAAAGTGTCCTTTCACCAGTGGATCAGAGACGTCATGCTGAAAACGTGCACACGTCTGCTACAAGCTAAGTTTGAAAACAAACAAGAAGCTGTAGCGTCCATTGATGAAAAAAAGAGATTGGCTCACATATTCTGTCCCTTGTCAATCAGGACTCTATATCCAGAAGATGTAATAAAAATGGACGCTGAAAGTGTGGGTGCAAGTAAAAAAGGAAAAAGTAGGTTAAAAAAGAACCGGATGCTGAGGATTTAAGTTACCCTTGGTCCATTTACACAGACAGTGGCATACACAAGTGGACAGTAATGTAATAGATTGGCCAGAAAACTGCCAAATCCAAGACTATTTCACTTATTAGGCACTGAGGCAACCACAAGTCTTAAAGAAATCCGAGGTAACCTCATCAGCCCAAGTGGAAACATAAAGCAGATGGGTTATGGGCGATGGACTTTGTTGTTGTCCTTTAAATTTTTTTTCATAGCCATCAATAAATGTGCTGCACTTCCTGGCCACTTTCTCAGGTTCAAAGGACTCAGAGAAGTGACGGATGAGCTTCTCTGCAGTTTCCTTCCACAGGTTCTTTTGACTTTACCTCAGATTTTTGCTGACCTTCGTTCTTTCAAAGTCTTTGGGAGACCGTTGGTTGCTGTCTCCATGTGTTGGCTCAGGTCAATAAGAAAATGTCAGTTCCCTAGTGAAGTCTTTATTCGCATGCATGGAAGGAGATGGTGAAGGGCTGAGGGTACAAGCATCATTCCCCTCAAAGACATTTACATTACATTACCCTCAGATTTTTCTTTTAAATAATTAAAAATGTTTTGTCATGAAAACTTCAATTGTTTGATATATTCAGATTTGGAATATGTTTTGGTCGTTGGTCAATAAACATTGATTACTTGGTTTTGAATATTCTATTTATAGACCACTTCAAAAGAACCATTGCTGCATACAAAGTGCTGTAAATAGAGTAAAATTATTCCTACAATAACAAAGGCAGTTAAAACAATCAATTAAGAAAATAAAAACAGTAAACATCATAAAACACCAAAACACTAAAAGCTGAGTCTCATGCTGAGCCAAAACCCTTAGAATAAAAATGTGTTTTAAGACGAGTTCTAAAAATGGACAGGGAGGCCGAAAGCAGGTCATTCCAAAGGGAGGGACCAGCAACGGAAAAGGCTCGATTATCTCTGAAGCTCAGCTTAGCCCTCTGTACCTGCAATAGCATCTGATCTGCTGACCTAAGGCACTGGGCTGGTGCAGAGAGAGCTCAGAGGGGTCAGGTCGAGTGAGACCATTTATAGACATGAAAACAAATAAAATCCATCCATCCATTATTCGCAAGAGTCGCCGGCATGATGGAGCCTATCCCAGTCATCTTTGGGCAGTAGGTAGGGGACACCCTGAACTGGTTGCCAGCCAGTCGCAGGGCAGACTTAGACGAACATTCACACTCTCCATTATACCAAGGGATAATTTTGAGTGCTCCATTACCCTACCATACTTTTTTTTGAATGTGGGAGGAAACCGAGAAACCCCACGCCGCCATGGGGAGATCATGCAAACTCCACACAGGAAGGCCGGAGCCAGTAATTGAACCCGCACCTCTGTCCAGCTTTTTCTCCATGAAGCTTACATGAAATCCACAATATAAGAGACCATCATCCAAAGAGTGTATTTTCAGAGGTCAAAGTGAGCATGTGCAGATCGACCCCAAGAAAACTAAGGAGTTGTTGTGGATTTCTGCAGGAAACAGTCTTCACCAGCACCGATGAACATCCAGGGTACGGACAGAGAAAGTCTGACCTCCTACAAATACCTGGGTGTTCTTCTCAACAATAAACTAGACCGGTCTAACAACACGGACGCTTTGATCAGGAAGGGGCAGAGCCTTCCTGCTCAGAAAACTGAGGTCTTTTGGAGTTCAGTTTTGGGTCACCCCTTTAGACCTTCTATGACTCTGTGGTGGCCTCATCCATTCATGATGGCATCGTCTGATGGTCAGGCAGCATCTCAGCCCGAGACAGAGAGAGACTGGACCAACTGGTCAGGAGGGCCAGCTCTGTCCTGGGCTGCTCCCTGGACACTCTGGAAGAAGTGGGCAACAGGAGGATGCTAGCTAAGCTAAAAGCTGTGGTGGACCGACCCTCCCAACCCCTTCAGGCCACCCTGACAGCACTGGGCAGCTCCTTCAGCCAGAGACTGATACACCTGCACTGCAAGAAGTAGAGGTACCGCGGCTCGTTCCTGCCAACTGCTGTCAGGCTATCGAATAGACGGTCCTGAAAACCTGGACTCACCCCCACTCACCCATTTATAATATGCTTCTCTATTTATATTTACATTTATACTTTTTTTCCCTACTTTCTCCCTTTCATAATTTTGCTGCTGTAAATTAGGCATTTCTCCATTGTGAGACAAATAAAGGTTTTCTTATCTTGGCTGGGAATATAATGATAGATGTATTATTATTATTATTATTCATAGTAGTAGTCGTAGTCGTAGCAGTAGAAATAGTAGTACTATTAGTAATAGTAGCATCTCTTGGTTATAGTAAGAGTAGTAGTATTTGTAACTCTTAACTGAGTAAGGCAAATCAGAACATTTTATCTTTAGAAAACACATGTGACTGCAGATAGAGCAAACCAAGGCAAAATAAAAGTAAGAACAAAAAAGATAAATCCTCGGGATATCACCAACATGGTGAGATTTTGACATGGGAACAAGGTCACAGTTAAATAATTGCAAGGCTATCAAGGGGCAAAGCCCACCTTATTGCATCCACAGTCTCTGCATTTTCTGCAGTTTTTTTTGGTGAAAAAGATATCTTAAAATCATATATTGCTGTGAACTTCTATCCCAGTCCATCCAATGTTGACATTTATATATGTCCAAAACGCCATTACTGTTGGGGCGCCGCGCTGTTGTAGGCCTGCTCATCATGTACCGATGTTTATAGCTGACCCAAAGGTACATTTTAAGCAACATCATCTTGTAAGCTAATTATTTCATATCAAAACAAAATAATAATAATATATGCAGGGGGCAAACTTATTTCTTAGGAAGCAGTTCAGGGTATCAGTGTCTTGCTCAACGACACCACAAGCGCTTGATTCTACAAATGTACCTATGTACAACTTAGAATCTGCAGTCAGTCTAAAACACATATCTGATATTTGTTGAATGGGGCAGGAGATGCCTGAACCTGCATCGACAATATAGATTTTTGGTTTTATTTTGTTTTTAAGAAGTAATTTTTAACCAGGCTGGCCCGGTGGTCCAGTGGTTAGCACATCAACCTCACAGGTGCAGAGGTACCGGGTTCGATACCAGCTCCGGCCTTCCTGTGTGGAGTTTGCTTGTTCTCCTCGTGCCTGTGTGGGGTTTTTTCCGGGTACTCAGGGTTTCCTCCCACATTCCAAAAACATGCGTGGCAGGTTAATGGAACACTCTAAATTGTCCCTTAGTGTGATTGTGAGCGTCAATGGTCGTTTGTCTGTGTGTGACGTGCGATTGGCTGGCAACCAGTTCCTGGTGTAACCCACCTACTGCCCGAAGACAGCTGGGGTAGGCACGCCTGCGACCCTCGTGAGGCTTAGCCGATTAGAAAATGGATGGAAGGATGGAATTTCTAACCAATGCCATGTTTAAAAGACACACATTGCATTTTCCCTAAATAGGGTCATTCCCAGTCAATTCCCTTGACCAAGGATCTGGATTTGGTCCCCAAGCGCAAAACAGCTGCTGCCCATCTCTTCTCAAGGATAGATGAAATGCGGGAAAAAAATTCTGTCAGATTTGTACAGTGCATGTGACATTTATTGATTCTTGAACTTCAGTTTCACCATGTGCTGTTTCCGCACTCTGCACTTTCTCCTTTTAATTAATTTGTCCTAAATTCATGCAAATTTTATGAACTGTAGCTGAATGCAAGTTTGAATACATTTTTGTAAGAAAAAAAAATACACACATTTTATATATATATATATATATATATATATATATATATATATATACAGTATATATATATATAAAATTATCGAATGCTTCGTCCGAAGTGAGTTCTTCCTCAGAATCTGGTGTACTTGTTCAGGGGGATGACCTCAGGAAACCTCCCGCTGGGGGACCAAATATTCTTAGACATGTAATGTTTATGTCTTTTGACTTCAGTAGCTTTAGAAGTAAATTCTTCAAAAATTAGAGCCCAGAGGAATTTGTTGACATCCCTCATTAAAAAAAGCAATATAAACTCCAAGTGCAGTTCATTGGAAGTGATGAATTCCTCCTGGGGGAATCATTTTATGGCCCATTTTCAACAATTGTACAGGACACGAGAAACATGGCTCTCAGATATTGCTGAGATTTGAAGTTTTGTAAACACTCATGTGAGATATATCGCAAAATTATGTAAGAACAACGGCATATTTTGACTTAACTAGTTTGAGGCCAGACAGCAGTGGTTTCATCTCACTCCACAAGTTACTTGGTCAGTGTTGCAACTTTTCACTCCCCTCGTCATTTGCGCTGTCCTTCGTGGTTGAACAGATGAAAACACCGAGAGGTTGTGGGGAAATGGAAGCATGTTGAAATAGTCGTGGATGTGGAATTTGAGCAAGCAGCCAAAATATCAATGAGTCATTGCTCCTGATTAACAACCCCCATCAACTGCAGCAGATATATCAAGCTCATTTAGTGCTGAGGGCCAATAAAAACTGGACTGGATATATCTTTAAAAGTCAGGATGGCTATAACATCATCCGTATCATGACAACAAATACATCAGCAATTTGTGGGAAAAGAACTCATGTAACATCATGACGAGAAAGATGTGATTGTTGAAAATTATTCTTTAAGCAATCTCAGTGTTGTAGTCTTTAATCTGTAGTCTTTTTTAAGGCATATTTAAATGTTCCCATAGCGACCATGACACGTTCCTCGTGTCATGATTCGTGTTCATTATTATGTTTAGAAAATACCACAATTTTCATGCAGGTCATATCACAGGGGACTGTTCTGGCTCCATTCCTGTTCATCCTCTACACCTCGGACTTCAGACACGCCACTCCAAACTGCCACCTTCAGAAGTTCTCCGATGACTCTGCGGTTGTTGGCCTCATTACAGAGGGGGACGATCGGGAGTACAGGGGAATGACGAAGGACTTTGTGGACTGGTGCCAGCAGAATCTCCTCCAGATCAACCCTAGGAAAACTAAGGAGTTGGTTGTGGATTTCTGCAGGAAACAGTCCTCACCAGCACCGATGAACATCCAGGGTATGGACATAGAGAGGGTGACCTACAAGTACCTAGGTATTCTTCTGAACAACAAACTGGACTGGTCTACAAACACGGACACCCTGATTAGGAAAGGACAGAGCCAACTCTTCCTACTCAGGAAACTGAGGTCTTTTGGGGTTCAGGGGTCACTCCTTAAGACTTTCTATAACTCGGTGGTGGCCTCGGCCATCCATTATGGCATTGTCTGCTGGTCAGGCAGCATCTCAGCCCGGGACGGAAAGAGACTGGAGCGACTGGTCAGGAAGGCCAGTTCTGTCCTGGGCTGCTCCCTCGACACTCTGGAGGAGTTGGGCAACAGAAGGATGCTAACTAAGCTAAAAGCTATGATGGACAGTCCCTCCCACCCTCTCCAGCCCGCCCTGACAGCACTAGGTAGCTCCTTCAGCCAGAGACTGTTACACCCGCGCTGCAAGAAGGAGAGATACCGACGCTCGTTCCTACCGACTGCTGAATAAAAATAGCAACAATAATTCATCTTCCGAACCGCTTTATCCTCACTAGGGTCGCGGGGGGAGCTGGAGCCTATCCCAGCCGTCTTCGGGCAGTAGGCAGGGGACACCCTGAATCAGTTGCCAGCCAATCGCAGGGCACACAGAGACAAACAACCATGCACGCCCGCACTCACACCTAGGGACAATTTAGAGTGTTCAATCAGCCTGCCACGCATGTTTTTGGAATGTGGGATGAAACCGGAGTACCCGGAGAAAACCCACACAGGCCCGGGGAGAACATGCCAACTCCACACAGGGAGCCGGAGCTGGAATTGAACCCGGTACCTCTGCACTGTGAAGTCGACGTGCTAACCACTGGACTACCGGGCTGCCCAGCAACAATAATATTAATAATAATTAAATGATGTGAAAAACAACTGTAAATAGCACTGCGATTTATCCATTTTGTATTTATATTGCACTTAATTGAACGGTGTTTGTTTGTTTTTTCTTCTTTCTTTCTGCCTACATTCTTGCTGCTGGAGGCTGTAAATTTCCCCAGTGTGGGACAAATAAAGGATATCTTATCTTATCTTATCATATTATTTTGTTGTGTTTATCCGCCACACCTTAAAGGCCGCTCCCTGAAAATATTGTCTGACATTAAACCGGTCCAAAGGTTGGGGAACGCTCTTCTAGAGCAGGGGTCCCCAACCGCATTTGGTGCCGGGCCGCACAGAGAGAGTAAATGACCATTCCATTCCAATAACCAACCATTCCAATAACCAAGCATTCTCTGTTATATCATTCTTACAGTATGTCACTCTTGACGCAGGTGAATGCGCGCTTCTCGGTCCCGTGATAGGTTACCGCATAAAAAACAAAGGTCTTTGAAAAGTTATTTCGGGAAAAGGAAAAGGCCCAGCCAGGAGACAGAAGAGGAGCATACGACTTTCAAGAAAGAGTAGGCTACAATTAATAGACACTATCAGGAGTCCTATTTCAAATACGGCTTTATCTCAACGGGATATTCCCACGCACCAAGCCTACTCTTTCTTGAAAACATTGCTTGAATCATGAAATCTACGACCATGTTCATACAGCTCGAGTGACAAAGGCTACGGTCACACAAAGGGCCAACCCGTGGCATAAATGGTCGAGGCGGGTGTTGAGGGCCACAACCACTCGGGAGGGCCCCATTAATTCCTGTTTTGCAATCTATTGTCTGCAGTGAGACTGTAAAAAGGTCCACAGGCATTTATTGTTCAATGAAATATGTTCATCTGTATAATTTGTGAGCTTGAAACGTGTATTCATGTGAAATGCATTTATATAACGTTGTTGTTTGAGAGCCAACCAGTCAGAGACAAAGAGACAATATTTTTACTGTGTTACTCAAAAGAGCCACATCATGCAGATGGGCACACATAAATATTACTGCATCCCTTACACACACACACACACACACACACAGACCTCTGCTTAGCCACATTTATTGTAAATGTCACACACCGACATGATAATGACAGAAATTGACTCCTACAGCACTAAGACCACAGGCCAGTCATTTTCAACAATGAATATTGTGTGTACTGTCTCACACACACAAACTCAAACACTAACACTAACATTTTTCTCTTACTATGCATGTTGTTTAACGCCTTAGTGCAGGGACTTTTGGCATTCCTTCTCTTGAACAATCATCTTCAAATCTGGTTTGTATTCTGTTGTTGCCACTCAAAACAGGCACTTTCTACATGCAAGCTGCAGTGGTTACTTACTACTTGGGTCAGTTTGCTACATATTTGACTAAAGATCAGCTTTTGAAGCGATGAACCTCCCGCGATCGACCCGATCGCGCACATGCAAGCATACAAACACACACACACACACACACACACACGCACACACACATGCACACACACACGCACACACACACACACACACACACGCGCACATGCACGCACACTCGTCGAGATGAGCGCCATCCGGAACGTCATCGAACATGAACGAAATCGAAGCACAAAGTCTGGGGTTGGCCACCCCTGGTCTACGTGATTTACACATGTGCAGTGACATGTGGGGTTGGAGCGGCATTGTGATGTCGTCAGTATTGTGAGTTATGCATTATGCAATGTGCGTAATCTCCCATGCGTCTGAGCATTCACACAAACTCCCTGAGCATCCCTTGGACAACAGTGAGCAACATTAGATGAGGCAAACAGCAGCCAAACCAGAATCACACTGGTCCAAAACCTGAAAACATAAGTTAAACCACCTTTACACAAGAATAGAGCAAATCATTGAATAGAGATTTGTGAAACAAATAAACTCAGCCTGAGCTTGTTACTTTCAGTTTAGCACACAGGTCATCCCTCCATCCAACCAACCACTCGACTCCCGGGGCCACCCCACACAGGTCATTTTAAGTATAAATTAATTCTCATTACAATCTTTATCAATACGGTCCCACATTGACCACTCATAAATAATGGAAAACATGTGGACCAATAGTGTTCCAGTGGTTAGCGGGTGGACCTCACAGTGCAGAGGTACCGGGTGCGATTCCAGCTCTGGCCTTCCTGTGTGGAGTTTGCATGTTCTCCCCCGGGCCTGTGTGGGTTTTCTCCGGGTACTCCGGTTTCCTCCCATGTTCCAAAAACCTGCATGGCAGGCTGATTGAACACTCAAAATTCTCCCTCGGTGTGAGTCTCAGCTCAGATGGTTGTGTGTCTCTGTGTGCCCTGCGATTGGCTGGCAACCGGTTCAGGGTGTTCCCCGCCTGCTGCCCGAAGACAGCTGGGATAGGCTCCAGCACCTCCTGCGACCCTTGTGAGGATAAGCGGATCGGAAAATGGATGGATGGATGTTGATTCGTAAAGTACAACAAATTCTCCTCACCCAACCTCTAAAATGCGCGAAACAGCCTCAGTGCTCGTAAACCATAGCCATGTTTGGACTTCCTGAATGGAACGATCCGGGTGTTGCCTTGCAGCATTATATCAGTGGCGGCTCTGACTGTATGCATGTCAATTTACTGTATGTAACTAATTATAGTCGAACTACTGAGCGTTCACCCTTGGTCGGCCTATTGAAACTATGAGGGAAGTGGGAATGGTGTGGTGTCCTGTTTATAGACAAATCTGGGGTGGAAATAAAGGAATGAGAGCTGAAAAGTAATGTGTGCACATGGCGCATGCCAGAGTCACTGTGCGCGCGGAGAGGGTGAGAGCAGTGCGTAATTGCTTATATTTGCATTTTAGAAGGAACATCGGTGTCATCCAAATATACTTGCATGCAAATACGTTGTTAAGATTCACCAATGCCTATTTTACTCAAGTGTTTCTGTGACATTCATGCACCTGCTGCCGAGTTGCGCTTGTCAAATAACATCAATACGCAACAGGAAGTGGGGTGCTTTTGAGTTTCAAAATAAGAGTCAAAGCAGACGTGACGTGCTTTGCCGAAAACACTGAGGTCTACTCCAACATTTAGATGGATAATTACCTTAATCCACGCATGAAAGAAATTGGACAGCACTAGTCACAATTACAGCTCCAAAATAGGAGCAAACAACAAAATAAAAATAAATAAATAAAAGTAAAAATACGGCGGCCCGGTAGTCCAGTGGTTAGCACGTCGACTTCACAGTGCAGAGGTACCGGGTTCAATTCCAGCTCCGGCCTCCCTGTGTGGAGTTTGCATGTTCTCCCCGGGCCTGCGTGGGTTTTCTCCGGGTACTCCGGTTTCCTCCCACATTCCAAAAAACATGCATGGCAGGCTGATTGAACGCTCTAAATTGTCCCTAGGTGTGAATGTGAGCGTGGATGGTTGTTCGTCTCTGTGTGCCCTGCGATTGGCTGGCAACCGATTCAGGGTGTCCCCCGCCTACTGCCCGAAGACAGCTGGGATAGGCTCCAGCACCCCCAGCGACCCTAATGAGGATCAAGCGGTTTGGAAAATGGATGGATGGAAGTAAAAATACAAAAAAAGAAGAAAGGGGAAAAAAGTGGTACAAAAGCAGCATCGATAGGTACCCAAAGAAAACTAACATTTAAGATGTTGCTGTTGGGCTGTGGCAAGTCATTAATAACAAATTAAAAAATCCAATTAATCACAGTAATAGAATTAAAACTCATAATCTAATAATATATAGTTTTAACTTCCAAAACATTAATGTCAAATTGACAACTCCTACATATTGGAATGAATCTTCTGATGCAGTTACACGTGGTCTAAGATAGCGTGTGCACGGAATGATGAGGCTGTTCGGCTATGTGCTGTGATGACAAGCGATTAGCGACTCAGCAGCGCACCTTTAATGTGTTTTACCCAACGTTAATTCGTGAAAGATGGCGTGTAGCAATCGCTCAGTTAGCGGCGTGAGAAATAATGACAACAAACAGTGTGATAGGATCAAAAAAATAATGCTGCCACATGATGCCACTTTCACATTTCTGCCTGCTCCCTCAAGTCGACATACCTCGAACCAGAGACAGGGGTAATGTGAGACACCTTCTGTTTCTAGCCAACAAAACAATCAAGTCATGTGACCACAATGTAATTTTGGGCTGTGCTGTCAGTGTTTCGGGGCCACATACTGGATAAAATCTCATTTAAGGCAACCAACATTCTCGGGTCAAGCTTTGCTCACACACAATCAGGAAAAGCCATGCATGGAAATATCAGTTGCTTGGAATTGTCGCTTGTTTACTTTTTCCTTGACAAAAACGGTGGTGGTTCACTAAAATAAGAGTGGAGCTGCAAAACGTTGCTTCCCCAAAAGAATGCCAGGGGTTAAATTTCTTTTTGCACCATGTTGTCGGTTTATTTGTGATTGTCCATCTATCGGTACTTCAACTGTGTCGCTCTGTGCGCAGTGGGCTTAAGTGACATGCCACTCCGAATAATATAAATACAGTGGTACCTTTACCTTCAAAATTAATTGGTTCTGGAAGAAATTTCTTCACTAGAAAATTTTGGAAGTAGAGACGCGTTTTCCATGTAAATGCCCTAATCTGTTCCAAGCCCCCTCAAAATTCTGACATTAATGTTTTCGAACGCATAAAAATGCATCAAAATATGTCACAAATAAAAGTTACAAATTCGATTATTGCACAATAAATGAGAGTTGTGCATAATGTAAAAAACAATGAATAACAAATAAAAATGATGGTCATTTAACTTTTAACTGCGTCCTGATCATTTTTTGCCCTCTTTCGTTCATGTTCTCTCTCAGAAGTGGTTTTTGCCCGGTGTTTTGTCAAGAACTGATCCAAGGACGTTTGCTTTTGTCGGCTTTTAACAATACTTCGAAAAGGTCCATGGCAAACATCAGCATAGTGAGCGATCACCCGACTGGTGAACACTTTTTCTGGGTGATTCACATTTATGTTAAACTATCGGAACGCTTCATGGCCCGAGGGGCGAATGACGAGGATGCTCCATCGACACATATCTCTCTACTCACATTGACACATACGATAAGAGGTCCCTCTTAGCCAGTGGGATGCCAGTATATTGCTCAGATAATAACCAATGGCAGAGCAGCTTTAAGTATGTTGCTTTCAGGAAACTCGGAGCTGCGACTAGCAGCCCATACTGAATTTTAACCTTTCGTGTCTTGAAATTTCTTTCGTAACAAGAGGCAATATTTTCCTGTTGAGGCATTTTGTAACTTGAAAATTTCGTATGAAGAGATGGTCGTAAGTCAAGGTACCACTGAACAGTAATACAATTCTTTTCCCCCAAATACCTGTTTATATTTTAGAACGGTGCCCGTGTTTTCCTCAAAACTGTTAGGATTAGGTGAAAGCAACTCCGACGGGAGCCATTTTAATCAGCTAAGTACACTGTTATCTGATTCCAAGAGGAGGTCTCTCTTTCAGCCTGTTAGAGTTGGTATGCACAAGTTCGTGCCAATCCTCCCATGTTACCCTGCTATGGGGGTGCATTAACATATCTGATGTCACAACAAGTGGAGGGTGATGATTGTGGAGACCACACACACACACACACACACACACGACAGTCCTGTGATTGGGGGAAAAAAAAGGTTACAGGCTTGATTTTGCTTTTGTTCATGTTTGGAATAATGTCAACTGAGTCCATACTTCGATGTTGTGAATTTAATGATTCTTATGTATGATTTATATTGTATGTTCCCCCCACCTAGCCCTTCTTTCATTATTTCTTCTTTTTTGAATTCCTTCTGTGTGGCTACATCTCAGCTGGTAGTAGTGTTGAACGCTTTATCATGACGGTTATTCAGATGCAGGGGTGTTTAGCAAGAAACAAGCATGAAAGCAAATAATAATTACGCGAGTGACCTTAACTTCTGGGCAGCAATCCGTGGTGAAGAATGCCAGCAAACTGGCTCCATCTAACAGTTGTCTAATCTTGAAGGCTCATGTTGTTTTCCAGAAATACAAGCATGTCCATATTCTCAGGGTCGAACTTTGTTTTTGTGGGCAGTATCTATACCACCTGCAGGAGAAACGACACACTCTTTCGAGTCATCTTCTGCTGGTGTCATGCTCGACTGAATCATGCTCTGGAATCAGAATCAGAATCATCTTAATTGGCCAAGTATGTAGAACACACAAGGAATTTGTCTCCGGTATAACACGCTGCATTAGTATTATCATAAACATAAACATCATCATAAACACATAACAAATAGGTATGGAAAAATTAAGTATGGAAAGACATTTCGTAATTTAAGTGAACCGTAGTGCGGCGGTACCACCCCGTGACAACTGTGAGACAATGTGCAAAGTATCAAGCAAAGCTAAAGTGATCAGTGGTAGAATACAATACTATAACAGTTGTACAGTTGGTGCAGAAAATCATTGAACCATTTTAAAGTGACCAGTAGCGATATTTGTAGGACAAGAAGTGTGCAATTGTGCAGATGTCCTTGAGCGCTTTGAAGTGTCTGGCGCGGTGGAGTACAAAAAACGTCAGTGACAGTTTAGGGAGTTAATGGCAAGAGGGAAGAAGCTGTTCAAGTGTCTGCTGGATTTGGTGCGCATGGATCGGTAGCGCCTGCCTGAGGGGAGTAGCTGGAAAAGGTGGTGGGTGGGCAGGGTGTGGATCCCCGCAGTCGGATTTTCCGTGCCCTTGTTTTGATTCTTGCAAACAAGTCCTCAAGAGTGGGTAGGGCAATGCCAATGATTTGATTTTTTCCACCGTCCTAACTGTCCGTTGAAGTCAGATTTTGTCCTTTTTTGTGGCGGCCCCAAACCAAACCATGATGGAAGAACACAGGATTGATTCGATGACTGCCTGTAGAACTGGCGTAGCACCTCCTGTGGCAGGCCATGCTTCCTCAGCAGCCTCAGGAAGTACATCCTCTGCCGGCCCTTTTCAGGATGGAGATGGTGTTGACCTCCCACTTCATGTCCTGGGAGACTGTGGTTCCCAGGAACTTGAAAGTCTCGACGGTTGACACAGGGAAGTTGGAGAGTGTGAGTGGCAGCTGTGGAGAAGGATGTTTCCTGAAGTCCACGATCATCTCTACAGACTTAAGCGTGTTCAGCCCGAGGTTGTGTCGGCTGCACCAGAGCTCCAGCTGCTCCACTTGTTGTCAGTACGCAGACTCGTCGCCGTCTTTGATGAGTCCGACGACTGTGGTGGCGTCTGTGAACTTTATGAGTTTGAATGACTAAGTGGGGCACTTTTCTTCGCGTAAAACAGTGGTAGTATTTCTGGCTGGACTCTTCAGCAATAAAAACGTCACTGCAATCCAAAGTGTCAAGATTTCTTCAACTATGTCGTTGTCCCGGGCTCATCAGAGCTGCAGATACAACAGCCTGCTCCTCTAGAGAGCGGACCATCATGTCCAAAGAGCTGTCCCAGCACGTGACAACATTCACAATTATCTTTTTTTTTTTTTTTAAAGACGTGCTATGGGCATCTTGAAGCAAACGTGATACGCGGGCCACTTTGAGACCAGCCTGACGAGCGAGATTTATTGTGTGCACCAAGCACTTGTGGCTCAAAATCAGTCTCTCCTATCCTCACAGCCATGTTGCGAGCATTGTCAGTCACAACATCGACTCCGTGATTTGGCCTAGGACGTTCCCATTCGCTGACAGCTCCATTTTGGACATCTGCTACATTCACCTAAGGGTGGGTCTCAAAGTGGCCCATCTGCAGTACAAAACATTGTACTTCCTTTTTACCATTGGCAAAGTAGGCTGGGATTATGATGTAGCTTTCAACATTTACATTACATATACAAAGACTCCTTCTTGAGTAGGTTGATGCCGCAGCCGAATTGTATGTGCCAGAGTGAAGCAAATTGTCACAATGCTTCCTCACTGGATTTACATGGAATTATTGCTTTTGATTGTTTGATGTTATTCTAGCACAGTTTTATGACATTATTTGCTGAAATTAAGGCTAATTTTAAAACCACATATAATGGATGAGGTGACTTATCGCTTCGACGCGGTTCAACAATTGTCTGCGACAGAATTGAACAAGAAAAAGCAAAATAATATTTTTATTCATTTTAGAATGCCAAAGAGTTTTTGGCTCCCATGGAATCTTGTGTTAAACGGTTCAAATGCCTCTTCAGTTGCCAACACTAAGATAATATATTCCCTTCCTCATTTGGCGTACAACATGACAGTCGAAACCTGTAATGTAGGAATCCAAACTTTGCCAAATGTGCCAAAACTGCAATCAACGGTCACCAAATTTATGTTGACATCTTTACTTATGCTCACATCAAACTCTGAAAATATTAGAACAGTGGTGGCCAACCCGTGGCTCGTTAGCCGCATGCGGGTCTTTGGCTAGTTCAATGCGGCTCCCCGGCTTTCACATGACAAGCGTCGAAAACGCCTCAGCGGTGGCGCTGACATTCAAACAACAGCACAAAGTACAGCCGAACTTTCGATGTCAGCCTGTCATCAATAAAGATTTGCGTGTCTGTGTGTTTTGGTTTCGTTCGTTCTGGCTGTTGCTCATCGTGTCATGCATATGTGCGCATGTGCATGGTTGGGCATCCGCGTGTGTGCGTGTGAATATGCTTGCACGTGCACGTGCGCGATCGGGTCGATCGCGGGTGGTTGGTCGCTTCAAAAGTCGATCTTCGGTCCAAAAGGTTTGGCCACCCCTGCCCTATGTGGCAAGCTGACCCATAGTAAGTAACCGCTGCAGCTCACATGCACAGTGCCTGCTTTGAGTGGAAACAACGGAATACAAGCCAGATTTGAAGAGGATTGTTCAAGTGAAGGGATGCCAGAAGCCCCTGCACTAAGGGCAACATGCATCGTATAAGAAAAACATAATTTTGTTCGTGCACTTTGTTGAACTGAGAGCTTGTGGGAATGAGACTATTCATTGTTGAAAATGACTGGCCTGTGGTCTTAGTACTGTATAAGTAAATTTCTGTCATCATCTTGGTGTGTGACATTTACGATAAATCTGGCTGATCAGAGGTCTCTCTCTCTCTCTCTGTGAGTGTGTGTGTGTGTGTGTGTGTGTGTGTCTGTGAGTCAGAGAGAGAGAGACGCAGGGATGGGGTGATGTTTTATGTGCGCCCATGTGTATGATGTGGCTCTTTAAAGTAACAGTAAAAGAAATTGGCACTAGGAGCCTTCAAAGAGGCCCTCACAACAAAGCTTACGTCTCTTTACGAGAGGAACGCGTCCTCCATAAAATACAAAACACATGACATATCTTGCCACAATACACAATGCCCATCCATCCATTCATCCATCCATTTTCCGATCCGCTTATCCTCACAAGGGCCACGGGGGGGTGCTGGAGCCTATCCCAGCCATCTTCGGGCAGTCGGCGGGGGACACCCTGAACCTGTTGCCAGCCAATCGCAGGGCACGCAGAGACCAACAACCATCCGCGCTCACACTCACACCTAGGGACAATTTCGAGTGTTCAATCAGCCTGCCATGCATGTTTTTGGAATGTGGGAGGAAACCGGGGTACCTGGAGAAAACCTACGCAGGCCCAGGGAGAACATGCAAACTCCACACACATTAACTTCATCAACCAGCAAATGCCTATAAAGAAAAATTTAACTTTAGAAAAATGCCTGAAAATGCATTTGAAGCAATAACATCTGCAATTGAGTGTCACGGCAAAAGCATAGGCTTTATATCACTATATTCATGTTTTGGTACAAGTTGAAATCCTGAAGCTGAAAAGAACATTAATTTCATCATTCAACAATTCCCCATGAAGAAAAATTCAACATTAGAAATAGTGCACAGCTCGGCCTGTAAATGAATGAAAACCGACGCCGGTCCGGGGAGAACATGCATACTCCACACAGGAAGGCCGGAGCCAGGATCGAACCCCGGACGTCTGCACTGTGAGGTCGATGCGCTAACCACTCGAGCACCGGGCCGCCCTCATGTGCAGTTTAAAAGCAGCAAATTGATCAACAAAATCAAAATATAGTCGCCATCCTGAAAAAAATAAGTCAAGAAGGAATGTTTAAAAAAACTAATGATACAGTCTACCAGGGGGGTCAAACTCATTTTTTGTCGCGGGCCAGATTTTAGTTGCAGTTTCCCTTGGAGGGCTGTTCTGACTGAAACCATTGAAAGAAGTCAAGATTAACGGTTTATTCACCTATTGTTTAAGTTACTGAAATGAGGGGTTTGTTCACAAGAAAATGCTTACAGTATCACTCTTATTTATTACAAATGAGAATTTTTAAAGTTTGGTCGAGATTTTCGCAAGCATCATGAAAGTTGACATCTTTGATTTGCTTTTGCGGGCCACATAAAATGATGTGGCGGGCCAGATCTGGCCCCCGGGCCTTGAATTTGACACCTGTGCAGTATACTGTAATGAACTGGGTAATGGATGTTTTGTTACATTCTGTTACTTTGAGTATAGTACTTGAATATACAAGTCCCTCAATGCACCAATAATTGCATGTGTGGTGATGAGGAGGAGGGGGGCGGGCAGAGCTGTTTTTTTAAATAATGTAATTTATTTTTCTTAATAGAGGACTAAGGAATCATGAAGTACAATATTTGACTAATATCAGAGGATATTACCTGATTCGAATGATCAGTTCATCAGCAAGCTCTTTCGAGGCCTGAAATGATCATGACTAATTTAATCAGGTGTGCTGGAGTAGGGAGGGATTTAAAATACAATACAATACAATACAATACATGCAGATTTATATAGCGCTTTCACAACAGCGACAGCTGTAACAAAGCGCTTCACAAAACAGTTAACATAAAGTAAAATAATAAACACAACACATAACATAAAACACGGTCAGTCGTGCAGTCCTAACCACTTTTCCGTCACACGCTTTGTTGTTTGAAGCAGTTTCAGATGAAAGAGGAGAGAATCAAAGTGTCCTTTAACCAGTGGATCAGAGACGTCATGCTCAAAATGTGCACACGTCGGCTACAAGCTAAGTTTCAAAGTCAACAAGAAGCTGTAGCATCCATTGACGAAAAAAGAGATTGGTTCACTTCTCCTGTCCCATGGAAATCCATTTCAATTCCAAGCGGCGACTCACGGTTCCAAATACGCATCCTCTCTCCTCATCCTCAACTTCAGCAGCCATCCGTCCAGCCGCACCAACGCCGACTGTCCAACAGCGCCGACATAGCCACTGAACAAAACGGGGTTGTGAAAAATGCTGCCCATTACAGGCGCAAAAAACACAAGCACCCCAGGTCTGTCCAGCACCGACAGTCAATGGCAGCGACATTCCTCCAAATCAACATCTGTGCTGGTACAGGCGTGCTGCCTGTGGGCAGGATATGGCTCTCGAGGAACCGCTGTTATCAGATAAGATAAGATAAGATGAGAAAACCTTTATTTGTCTCACTATGGAGAAATTCGCAATTTATTGCAGCAACATTTTGAAAGATTCCCTACCCTTTGTGTTAAAATAATATTCAAAACATGGTCCGAAACCTTTTTACTGCGTGCAATAAACTTTCTGGCAAGAACCCTATTTTACTGAATGTTTGTGTCCATTGTTGCCATTGGTCATTATTTCCCTTAATTGACTGGGTAATTATGCTTTACTGATGTTGTTTTTCCTTCTTCTTTTTATTTTTTAAAAATCCAACCATAGTTTGACATTTTCACAGAAAGGAGCAGTTGATTGCAAAAGGATGATAAAATCTGCTCTTAAAAATTGTTTACGCTTGAGGAATTTGCCCCCCAATCCCCCCCCCCCTCCACACACACACACACACACACACACACACACACACACACACACACACACACACACACATTCACACATGAAATGATGGCTCCAGCCATGCTCATATTAACAACAAAACAATGGCACTGACTGAGACACTGCAATTACAGTGTGTCAAGAAACTGTGGCTGAATATATGAACACAACTGGGAACCCAAATAAATTCTGCAAGGACACATAGGGATTCCTACTCTGAGTTGTTTTTTTTTGTGGTGGTGTTCCTGAGTTTGCCATGCCACGAACAGCCACACAAGAGGAGTCGATGCAATAAATAAGTCCGGAGCAGTCTGTAAAATCAAACCTCATTGATGTCAAAGGCAAGAACATACAGTACATGAAGTATATGTTCAGTGTATATTACATCCCAGAACAACGTATTTGTCGACATCCCTTGTGAGTAAATCTATTGTCATGAAACTCTCTCCACTGGACGCACCAGTTTTAATGAGTGAATTTACAGTCCAAAAACACGGTCCGGTTGTCCAGTGGTTAGCACGTCGACTTCACAGTGCAGAGGTACCGGATTCAATTCCAGCTCCGGCCTCCCTGTGTGGAGTTTTCATGTTCTCCCCGGGCCTGCGTGGGTTTTCTCCGGGTTCTTCGGTTTCCTCCCACATTCCAAAAACATGCATGGCAGGCTTATTGAACATTCCAAATTGTCCCTAGGTGTGAGTGTGAGCGCGGATGGTTGTTCGCTTCTGTGTGCCCTGCAATCGGCTAGCAACCAGTTCAGGGTGTCCCCCGCCTACTGCCCGAAGACAGCTGGGATAGGCTCCGGCACCCTCCGTGACCCTTATGAGGATAAGGTGGATCGGAAAATGGATGGATGGGACAGTTCCAAGACTTCAAAGCACTTTATTTAACTGTTATAAATCATATTGTGTTGAAAACACTTGGACGCACTCCTTGACAGGAAGCTGTTGAGCAGTTGTATTTAAATTTATACCACATGGAGTTAAATTCACTTCTTTTTGTCGAAGGATTCTGTAGTGAAGAAAATAATTGCAGGGCAGGCCCTTCTTCAATTATTTTGTACCGGTTGGGGTATAGGCACTTTTCCATTTTGACAAAATACAAGTACTTAATTTTTCAAATTTTTATGAACTTCTCCATGTCATCTGGATCACACCAGGCCACATCCACCCCCTACAATCCCCCCACTTCCCCCAGGATCTTTATTCCTTGGTGAATGCTTTGGATGGGAGAAAGCTGAATCAACACGTCGGCTTGACTCCTGTCAGTTTGTTCCGACAGGCCTCACACCAGCGGCAGAGGAGCAGGTGGAATAACTTGTGGAGATTCTCTGACTTGAAGCTCTCTGGAGGAAGTGACATGATGCCCCACAGAGAGACTGCGGGTGGGGGATCTGGGGAACAGGACTGTTTGTGTCTTTTCTCTGTGAGACTCTCGTCCCTAAATGTAGTCAGCCAATTTCGACAGAGGATTGCATCTTTGATGGTGAACAAATCTCTTCAACCTGCCCTCAGATGAAATCAATTCTTGCAGATTGCCCTATTTGGAGAATTTGATTTTGATCAGGACTGTCTACTTTATTGTGTCCATGTCTACTTTAAGAATAAATAAACCGATAAGTATTGATATTATATCCGACGGCAACGAATGTGTAGTACTGATAATGTACTGATTCATGTGGTCAAGCAATGTCAATTGACATGGATAGTTAATATGCAGTCAAGACCTTCACTGAAGCCAAGTTCTTCGAGACGTAGTATTTCACAAATCCACATTGAAATAATTATGTTGAAATATATATGCGGATTTTCCTTAGGTCCTCCAGTTTCCCCCGACATTCCAAAAAAAAATGCATGGTGGGTTCATTGAAGATTTTAAATTGCCACCCATAACTCCAGTGATGAGAAGCGATACAGAGAATGGATGGATGTTCGATGGATGGATAAATATCTGCGAGCATGCTCAGCGCGTTGTCATCACCTAGGGGCTTAAACGCACTGCAAAGTGTCTGACTAAAGGCTGGGCACGCGACCAACATGCATATGGCCACTGTGGCCTATATGCATGTGCATATATATATATATATATATATGTATATATATATTAGAGTGACTTCAAGTGTGGTTTTCCACATCCTCATAGAGTTCGCAACTCGATATACATATATAAACACACACACACACACACACACACACATATACTATATACGGTGTATATATATATATATATAAAATTCCTCGTCTCACCCCCCCTCGGGTGGTGTCCGTCCCTCATTCAGCTCGGGTCCTCTACCAGAGGCCAGGAAGCTTGAGGGTTCTGCGCAGTATCCTTGCTGTTCCCAGCACTGCACATTTCTGGACTGAGATGTCCGATGTTGTTCCCTGGATCTGTTGCAACCACTCATCTAGTTTGGGGGTCACTGCTCTGAGTGCTCCGACCACCACAGGCACGACTGTCACCTTTACCTTCCAGGCTCCTCTCTCCAGCTCCTCTCTGAGCCCTTGGTATTTCTCGAGTTTCTCATGTTCTTCTTTATATATATATATATATATATATATATTCAGTCATTCATTTTCCGAACCACTTTATCCTCAAAAGGGCCGTGGGGGGTGCTGGAGCCTATCCCAGCCATCCTTCAGGCAGTAGGCGGGGGACACCCTGAACCGGTTGCCAGCCAATCGCAGGGCACACAGAGACGAACAACCATCCGCGCTCACACCGAGTGACCATTTGGAGGGTTCAATCACCCTGCCATGCATGTTTTTGGAATGTGGGAGGAAACTGGAGGACCCAGAGAAATAAACTTAAAAATTTGCAAGTTCACCAATCTAAAAAGAGAGGTTTGCAATTTTCATAATTGTGTGAGAAACTTAATGTGAAATAAATAAATAAAAATCCAGAATATCACATTGTTGATTGGTGGTCGAACGGTTAGCATGTTGGCCTCACAGTGCAGAGGTGCAGTGTTCAGCTCCGGCCTTCCTCTGTGGAGTTTGCTTGTTCTCACGTGCCTTCGTGGGTTTCTCCGGGTACTCCGGTTTCCTCCCACATTCAAAAAACATGCACGTTAGGTCTATGGAAAATTTAATTGTCCCTAGGTGTGATTGTAAGCTCGAATGGTTATTCGTCTATGTGTGCCCTGCTATTGGCTGGCAACTAGTTCAGGGTGGACCCTGCCTACTGGCCGTAGTCAACCGGGCCAGGCGTTAGCCCCTAATGAGGACGGGTGGATGAGAAAATGTATGGAAGAAGTTACACAACCCCCCACCCCAATTTTCTTTTTTCTTGCTATAGAAATTGATGAATTGCTTTTGCTCATCATGGAAAAGAAATTGGGTGGACTAAAAAACGTTTTTACTTCTTCCAACTTCTTTTCGAGCATGTTCATGATGATGGATGAATTGTTTTCTCATTTACCTCAATTTACTAACGATTATTTTATTATTATTAATTTAATTGTTGTTAATTTATGTTCTAAATATAGATTTAGAACATTACTGCAGAATAAACCTGGGTGTGCCAGTCTTGGACTGCTTCTTCAAAGGAGAGTTCTCGACACCTTCGCCAGACCAGGGGCTCATTTGTTTAGTTGCTGAAACTCCTGAACCAGGCCCGATGGCATGGATGGGGTGCAAAGACTCTGGCCCTTCTCTTCTCACTGGCGAGTAGGGTCTCATAGTGGTTGTGCCAGGGTTCTTTGGGATGCCACAGTCCACCGTTCACTACACCACCAGGTCAGTGGGGAAGTGGTGGCTCTTCACCACCAAGTCATCCACTTCCCAAACACTCCAGGAGAGCTTCAGGCAGTGACCAGAGTGTTTGTAGGGCTAACGAGGCTCCTGTCTTGCTGCCAGGGCAACTGATGGCTACCCCGTTTCTTGGAAAATCCTCTTGTAAATAAACCCAAATGCATGCATAAAACATAAAATATATGCAAAAAAATCTGAAGAAAATCCCTGGAATAACTGGTTATATGGTTGTCTATGAGTGCCCTGTGATTGGCTGGCCACCAGTTCAGGGTGTACCTGCCTTCTCCCCAAAGACAGTTGGGATAGGTTCCAGCACACCAGCAACTTGAGTGAGGATAAGCATGCTCGGATGATGGATGGACTGATAGGTGGTTTCAACCTCGGGCCATTTCAAATGCAGATAACCAGCTAATATTGGCATATGTACAGTATTTTCTACGCTTTGCTAGTGTGTGTTCTCATCTGCACGAATAGACATGCCCACAACAGGCCCATTGTAAACACAACAATGTATCTGCTGCTGATTTGAACTGGGTAACAAAATTGCTCTGATTTTGTCTGTCTACACAGCAGGTTAGCCCATCAGTGAAAGACAAGTTAATAAAAATACATTTGTAGACAAGTTCAGATGAGTTGACCATTTCAAGGGCAACAGACGGGAAAAAAAATCAAAGAAGGCTTCTTTGACATGCAATGCAAAAAGATTCATCTGTTCAGTCATTTTAGAAGTGGTTGACACATGACAAGGCACATGACCCCACTGGTGGAGAAACAGCTTACTGATGCAACTGAAGAAAACAAAGGCCCTCAAAATACAAATAAACCTCTCTAACATCTGCAGACAGAGTGAGGAGAGGCACAGGGAAGCTAACAGCTTCTGCCACAGCCAGTGTGACCAAGCAGGGAACATATGACCAGAAGGTAAATATTGCAAACCACATGAGGTGGAGATGCAGCGTGTGGTTTGACCCATCAGGCAGACGGATTCTCTGGTCTCCACAGTAGAGGTCTGGCCTTGAAATCCACAGCTGTGTTTTCCCACTGTTTGTTCCTGAACATGCACAGAACAACTTCTATCACCACCAACTCTAAAGATGGCTGTTCGTTATTGCTGTTTGTCATCGATTGCCACTTATACAGGGTCAGGCAAAATGATCTGACACATTTGTAGGTTAAATAAAAAGCAAATTAAGTAAAGACACAAAAAAAAGTTTTTTATTTTCGAAAGGCACATACAATGCCATTTTTTTCATATACAGTGTAATGCCATTTTGCTTTGTTTCTTTATAATGTCATTGTTTTTTGTTTCTTTTTCAGTTGCTGCAATGAATTGGACTGGTGAGCATCACGCTTTCATTGTGGAAACGTTTATCGAAACAAACGAATCGGTAACCGCAACACGAGTGTTCATTTTGCAATTCAATCTTGGTAGGCATGATCCCGTACCAGATCAAAACACGATCTTGTTATGGGTTACCACCTTCAGAGCTACTGGATCTGCATTGAAACGAAAATCAACCGGTCGACCTCGCACCGCCAGAACTCCACTTAATTTTTAAAACAACATGAAACAGATGGGGATACCATACCATTTTCTACCACTTATGTGGGGTCGAGTCGTGGAGGCAGCAGCTTTAGCAAAGAAAGCCCAGACTTAACTCTCCTCATCTACATCTACCAATTGTTCCAGAAGGATCCCAAGGCATTCCCAGGCTAGCCAGGAGACAGAGTCTCTCCAGTGTTTCCTGGGTCATCCCTGAGGCCTCCTGCCGGTGGGACATGCCCGGAACACCTCACCAGGGAGGCGTCCTGGTAAATTGAGAGCTTTGCCTTTCGGCTCAGCTCTTTCTTCACCACAACAGATTGATACAGAGTCCTTATCGCAGCAGATCCGCCTGTCGATCTGACTCTCCATCCTACCTTCACTCGTGAACGAGCTCCCAAGATACTCAAACTCCTCCAGTTGGGGCAGAGTCTCATCCCGACCTCAAGGGTCTCCACCATTTTACGACTGAGGCTCATGGTCTCAGATTTGGAAGTGCTGATTTTCATCCCAACTGCAAACTGCTCCAGTGGGAGGTGGAGATCATGGCTTGATGAAGCCATCTGTACCACATCGTCTGCAAAACGCAGAACTGTATGAGAAGTCCACAACGCAGACTCCTGCTGCTTCACCAATCTTTCTTGGCTGGCCAGAGCTTTCCTCATTTTATCTGAGTCTGGAACAGGAATGTCGATTTATAGCTCTACGTAACATCATGACTGCCTGCCCTTAGACGACTCCTGCAACTTTTTCCTACCCGGTCATTGATCTTAGCTCAGTGAGCTTGAAAAGCGATTTTCAAGTATAAACTGTGAAAACATGAATAGCATTCCAGCTCTAGATCCCCAAAAAGATACATTCCTCAAAGAGACGGATCTGTTTTCATTTGCAGAACTGTATGATTCAAATATTGATGACCTGGGACATGAACTACATCAATTTAAAATAATCTTGGAAAGAAAAATCCAGGCTGGGATGCAGAGACCCTCTAGTACAGTGCAGCTCGTACAGTTCATTGAACCATACAAATACGTTTGTTTGTTTGTTTTTCGTTTTTTTTTTAGCTCTATAGACGCAATCCCAGTGCTACTTGCGAAAGGAGTTTTTCGACATTAAAGCTGGTGAAAACATACCTCAGGTCCACCATGAATGAGGATAGATTAAGCAAATTTGGGGTACCGAGCATTGAGTCTAGGAGGGCAAAAGCACTCAATCTTGGCTCAATTGTTGATCGGTTTGCCAGAAATCACAAAAATCGCACGATGCAAGAATGGTAGGGCAGCTTAAGAATGTGATTATAATAGTTTTTTTTTCCTCGTCACTGTAATGTTATGACTGCAATGGTTTCAAAGTTTGATTAAATAAAAAGTCAAATAGGATTTCAAATCTGTCTTTTTTGCCCTGTGTTAAATGTGCCCCTCTATCAAAACCCCTGGCCCCAGCCAGGCCCCCTCAGTGAAATTGATCTAGAACCGCCACTGCTAACAGAACGCAGCAAAGGTGCTTAAGGAAGAACTGCCCAAGAAAGACAGTAAGATGTCCATAGATGAGGCACTTGAGATTGAGACTGCCAAGGAAAGACTCACAGAATTGACGACTCGCCTGAAGAGGTAGATGAGAGCGATAGAGGCCAGGAGAATAAACAGAATGTTCTCCAACAACCTACCTACAGTTGACTCTCAGTGGCAAGGTATCAAGATCGAAATAGATCCATGAAAGCCGAGACAGTGCAATGCTGGAAGGGACAAGAAAGCGTCACAGAATACCAATGCCCAATGGCTGGCAGATTTACAAACAGAGCACAGCAACATCCCAGAACAAGAACCAATCATCATGGCAGTGGCCAATATCCAAGCAAGAGTGTCAAAGATGAAGAATTGGACAGCACCAGGGCCTGACATGATCCATGCCTACTGAAAAAAAGACGCTGACTGCTCCCCATAAACGCCTGGCAGCACAAGTGAACCAGTTGCTTACATCAGGGACCCACGCGCAATGGCGAAACATAAGGTCAGACCATCCTCATCATGAAGGACCCCCAGAAGGAAGCAACTCCATCAAACTACCGATTTATAATCTACCTCAGCACCACATGGAAGCGCCTATCAGGCAGCGAAAATAAATTGGCATATGTACTGTATCAGTACACAAACTGAGCACAGAAAGCCATTGGTAATAACAGCAGGGGTTCCAGAAAACAACTACGGGTCGATAGGACAATCACCCATGTCTGTAAAACAAGAAGCACCAACCTGTGCACTGCCTGGATTGACTCCAAGAAAGCCAATGACTCAATGCCACACACATGGATCCTGGAATGCTTGCAACTGTATAACATCAACAGAATTATAAGAACCTTCATCAAGAACTCAGTGAGGCTGTGGACTACAACTCTGTTCAGTGTGTACCCCGCCTGCTCCCTGAAGGCGGCACTTTTGCTCCCAGCAACAGTGGCAACAAAACTGTGTCCTCTTCTGTCAATACTCGAGGTAGCTGTATTTGTGCCATTTCAACGTCGCTGTATTAGTGCCGTTTATTGGAGAACCTGATGTGTGGTGAGAGACAAAGTCTGACTGGCTCAGACGCTGGCGGCTAGCTTCGCCTTTCACCGAGGCAGGGAAGAGTGAGTTCCTAGGTCACAGTTCGACTTGTGTTGATTGTATTTTTGACGGTTATATTTATATTTCTGGATATTATTGTGTAATTAGCACAGAATAATCGAAGTGAATTTGTTGGTAAAAAAAATGGACTGTCTTGAGTCCATAGTTCATTTCCCCTTGTAGGTTATGGAGGGTAAAAACTGGAACATAGACTTGGTCTGCAGTACCTCTGTTGGAAAACTCTTTCACGTTTAATCTGAATAAAATACCACAGATGGCTGAAGGCCACTGCCCTCGAAAGCAAAACAACTTTCAGCATCAGACAAAATGTTTTCTTTCCCTTATTAACAATGTAAATTGCTGCTTGGCAAAATCTGTGAATGCAATCAGCTACCCTAATTGTTGGGCTTTTATTCATAGTTGAGCTCCTACTGAAAACAAAGTGACGCTGGAATATCCTCACGAAACCTGTCATTACTCACCAGTTTGAAAGCTGTGTGAGCAGGCAAAGCTTTTCTCAGTCGAGTACACATCTACCGTCATTAGCCAATATCAGCTGGATGCATGACAATTTGACTGATGCTCACAATTTACATTATACTCTTTGAAAGATTTGCTTCTGCTCTTAGAATGGCTGTTTCATGAAAAGAAGGCAACATCAATTCAATTTTGTTTTCCTTTCATCTGAAATGCCCAGAGGCTGTCAGTTTATAAACAAACAAAAAAAAAAAATCAAGATTATATATTGTTAAATGGGCGGCCCATTAGTCGAGGGGTTAGCGCGTCGACCTCACAGTGCAGAGGTTGTAGGTTCGATCTGGACTCCGGCCTTCCTGTGTGGAGTTTGCGTGTTCTCCTCGTGCCTGCCTGGGTTTTCTCCAGGTACTCCGGTTTCCTCCCACATTCCAAAAACATGTGTTGCAGGTTAAGTGATCACTCTAAATTGTCCCAAGGTGTGATTGTGAGCGTGGATGGTTGTTCATCTCTGTGTGCCGTGTGATTGGCTGGCAACCAGTTCAGAGTGTGTCCCGCCTACTGCCCGAAGACAGCTGCTCGGCTTCGGCACGCCCCGTGACCCTTGAGAGGATAAGCGGATTAGAAAATGCGTGGATGGATATTATTAAATAGCGGCATTTTGCTTTGCCTTCAAGAAAAACTGACAGGCAGGCAACAAGTGACCTGACTTCACATGCGCAGCCAAAATCCCATCTGTGAATCCGATCTACGTATAGAATGGCTGTTTGAAGAAAACAGCATTTTTTTCACAATATGATTGGAATTGTTTGGCTTGTTCAGAGTCAGTTCAGAGCAGGTTGGTCTCGTAAAATTCACCATTAGTCAAATTTGTCTAACCCTACTATGGCATGTACAATTTGCCGTTTCCTGTTTGTCAAAATCGGGTTCAGCTTTGTATCAAAATTTCCAATATTATTTTGTCATGTCCTGCAAGATGATTGATGACTGAGTGGCTTCTCTCCCTCCGTCTGTGTGAATGTGTTTGCAAGAGGGGGCCACAGAGCCCGGGACATTTCTAAGTGAGGAAATTGTTAAGAAAACAGTCATTTGGCAACCATAATCTCACATGTGCAACCAGAAACATTGAGCTCAGTTCATTTTCCCTATATTGAGGACAGAAATGTTGCTTCGAATGGGGAACAATTGTGGCTAGTTCTCAGCCATCCACAAAAATTACAACGGTTAAATGTTCGGCGAAATCAGAAGCTTTTCAACAGAGTTACAGGGAACATTTAGTGTGTGTGTATATATATACTGTATATATATACACACACACACAAATCACAATTTTGCAAATGTGCATGTAAATATCTGACATTCATTTTCCAAAAGATATTGATTATTCAAAAATGTAGGCCATTGCAGTAAATACGACCAAATAAATGAATGGCAGTCCAATGCAACTATCTGAACAAAGTTTTCATTAAAAATAAATAAATAACTCATCACAATCATTCATAATGACTTTTGCCACAGTGTTATGTGGTGAAAAAGCAGGCGGTGTGGAAAAAGAATAAACATTGGTTTAGCCAGGATCCAGGAAGGTGATGTTCCCATTTTGTTTATTTCAGTTGGATGCGGCTAACCAGGTTTAGAGTACACATGCGTTGATGCTCTCCAAGCTGTCCAGCCTCAATGCATTCCTCAACCTCTTTTTGAAGGGGTAGACCTGAGCTGCAAGCCAAGCAGGTCAGAGCTCAGCAACTGGCCATCCACAGGTGGTTGCAACTCCCTTCCCTGAAAAAATCCATTGACTACAAAACACATTAAGCACTGCGCAATCACCACAGCAACAGTTTTGAATGGAAAGAAATGTGCATCTTTCTCCCCATCCAAAATCAAAATAAAATTAATAGTTAATATGGGTCATTTGGTATTATGACACGCAGCTTTGTCGATCGAACCCCAGTGACAAAGCAAATGGCGGTGGCCCACTGAAATATCTCTTGCGTAACACGAAAACCAAAAGTGCATCGCGGTAAAGACAGACAGCTTCCTTGCAACAATAAGTTGCACAATTTCTATGCATTGCTCTTCAAACTCTGCATAATTGGTCCTAATTACTCATGAAACCCACTACATTCTTGCCTTTACACATTCAGAATAATGGTAAAACAATACATTTCTCAGAAAAAAAAACCCCACCAACTTTGTTGCCGCCTGAGAACTCCGGTTGCTCGAGCCAAATCCTGCAAGTTTTAGCTCTCTCTCTTCTTTAACACACCTGATTCAAACGATAAGATCATCAGCAAGCTCTGTTGAGGCCTGACACGATCATGATCAACTGAATCAGGTGTGTTGGCATAGGGAGGGATCTAAAACAGGCGGGATATGGCGCTCGAGGAACCCGAGTTCCCGACCCCTACTCTCTGGGCATGATTATGATGTATATGGTGAGATAAGTCGAGTTGTTAGGAAAAAAATGTTATTTGTTTCAAGCAAACCGTTCAGGGATGTGCTTTTTATTTTATTATTATTATTTTTTCAGTTTAAACATATGATGCAAATGCAGCGATATGCATTTGCAGCGAGAAATAAACAAGACGCTTGAATTGCAGATGTTTACAAGGTCCTTGGTTCTTGGGGGGGGGGGGGGGGGATAGTGTTCAACTCGCATGGATGAATTAGGCATAGGGGTGTCAATGTCAGGGGAACAGAGCAGTGTTTGAGTTTTAACAGTCTCCCACAAAGAAGCTGTTCCTCAGCCTGGTGGGAATGCTCTGGATGCTCCTTAGTCTCCCGCCTGAGGGAAAGAGATGGAAGAAAGTGTGTGCGGGGTAGGTTGTGTCCTTGATGATGCAGAGAGCCCGCATTCTGCATGTGTTCGTGCAGACGTCCGTGGCTGTGGGAAGGCGGTTCCACACAATCTTCCCATCCTTTGAAGATCCTTCCTTTCTGCAGCAGAGCAGCCGCTTTGCCGCACTGTGATGCTGCTGCTGAGGACGTTCTGTCATGGTGGATCTGTTTGTGACCAACAGGTGTGCAGCTGTAGGAGGAGCCCTACAGTGCCACCTGTTGGGCTTGTCATGTCACTAGGTTTTTCTGTTTAAAGGACTCCCTGGACGACCACTCAGGATCAGGTCATTGTTTCTCTCACCGTTTCTGTCCGTGTTTGTGTTCTGCTGCTGCCGCCGTGGGTTGTTGTTTGTTACTTTTCGTTTTTCATGTTTCAGGACTTTGTTTTGGATTTTGTTTTCTTAATACATTTAGTCAAGTCCACCCTGCTTTTTGGGTCCTCCCCCACCACCATCATGACACGTTCTCCACCACACATGTTCAGGTAATTCCGTTTTTCATGGCCCTCTGAATAGGGATCGTCGGTCAGCATGGAAGGATCACTCGTTGTGTACTTTTTATGATCATTTATTGGAGCACTTTGCAGCAGAAGTAGTAGCAGAAGCAGGTAATAACCTAAAGCACACATAAACGCAGTAAAAAAATGAATATATCTATCTTTCAGCATCACGATGTAAATATGTATATAATTGACATTAATACTTTTATTTTAACAATACTATCGTCATTAAGTGTCCCAAAGGTCCAAACCGGAAGTGGAGCGCCGGCATGATTAAGCCCAGCTGCAACGCTATTTACTTCGTTCAAACATCAAATTGCAGCCGGACAAACATGGCAACTATGCAAAAACTGAGCTAAATAAAGACACCACTGTTCTAGCAACATTTAAGCCCACGCCGTTTAAGTTGCCGATTGCGAACGGTAACTGATTGTGATTGCATAGCGATGCGGCAAACCATCGCATTGGGCCATGCCGACGACGAAGCGAGTGTATTCACTAACGAAACATAATGCGATGCTGCTTTTTATACGTCGCACGAACGGTCACCTGTCAGTGGCAGCCCCGCCCCTCTTAAAGCGCCAGGTGAATCCAACAACACATCTGTAGAAGCTCCTCACGACACAGCTCCCCGTCTGACACGTCGTATCTTCCCAAAGAAAGTAGAGAGATTGGTGAGCCTTCTTCAGTCGACAGCAAGCGTTTCACGTGAAGTCCTGAGGAAAGTGCATTCTGAGGTAGTTGGAGCTGGAAACCATTTCCACTGCTGCTCCTCAAAATAGTTCAGTTCAATAATTTGGGAGAAGCCAGCAAAAGCGATGTTTTATTTCACTCACCTTGAGTTTATAGCCCCGGGCGCAAAAACTAAATATTGCAATCCATGTGGGAAGACGGTACCGTGCAGAGCTTGCTTACTTCACCCTTTCAGAGACAGTGGACAGTTCATCATGTTCTCAGGTTACAGGGTGCATGAAGAGGTTCAAACGTTTTTTGGATTCACCAAGTATGGTTCCATCCATTATGGATGAATAAGATTTAAGATTTAAGATATCCTTTATTTGTCCCACACTGGGGAAATTTACAGTCTACAGCAGCAAGATTGTGGGTAGAAAGAAGAAAAAAACAAACACCGTTCAATTAAGTGCAATATAAATGCAAAATGGATAAATCGCAGTGTTATTTACAATTGTTTTTCACATCATTCAATTATTATTATTATTGTTATAATTTTTATTCAGCAGCCTGACAGCAGTCGGTAGGAACTGTTTTCTTTCCAGCTTAGCACACAGCGCTACAGTATTCAACATGTCTTTATTTCTTCTTTGTGAGATTTCCAGAGCTTCTTCTATCAAAGACAGTCATGTAAGTCATTTTGTGGGTGCCACCTAGTGTTCAGAATGAGTCACCACAGTTGAATGAAACTGTAGCCAAGGAACAAGATGACAAAACTCTGGCTGAATGGTAAGGATTCCTAAAAGTTACTTGAAACCCTGCTACATTCAACTTAATTCTTTGCACTTCACTGGATTCCTTGAAAAGAAATTATGAAAACACATATTTTGATTGGAACTTTTTCCGGCCACTGGATATTTGGTTTCACCGTTTTTATTTTGTGATTTTCTTTTCTCGTGTGTTCGATACAAAATACACATTTTTCAAAAAAAAAGGAAAACACATATTTTGATCTTTTTGTTTCATAGAAAGTATATTACAATACCTTTAGAGTTGACCTCTTCTATTCTCAGAAAATAGAGACCAGGATGGCCCACAAATAGAAAAAGAAAATCTCCGTAATATTGGCGTTTTAAATTTTATACACACACACATATATATATATATATATATGTATGTATATCCATCCATTTTCCGATCAGCTTTATCCTCACAAATGTCGCTGGGGGGTGCTGGAGCCTATCCCAGCCGTCTTCGGGCAGTAGGCGGGTGACACCCTGAACCGGTTGCCAGCCAATCGCAGGGCACACAGAGACGAACAACCACACGCGCTCACACTCACACCCACACCCAGGGACAATTTAGAGTGTTTAATCAGCCTGCCATGCATGTTTTTGGAATGTGGGAGAAAACTAGAGTACCCGGAGAAAACCCACGCAGGCACGGGGAGAAGAACTCCACACAGGGAGGCCGCAGCCGGGATCGAACCCTCAACCTCTGCACTGTGAGGTCGACCACTGGACCACTAACCACTGTACCACTCACTGGGTTGCCGTAAAAATTCTTTATATACAAAAAATACAAAGTAACAACAGAGCGCCGGACTGGATGCATCACACAAAAATACCAAGTAACAACAAAGAGCAGGGCTGGATGCAGAAGGAATGGAAGCTGAACGTTCTTGTGTGTCGCTGAGTAACTAAGTTTAAATACTGAAAGACATCAGGCCATAGGTGTCAAAGTCAAGGCCCGGGGGCCAGATCTGGTCCGCCACATCATTTTATGTGGCCCGCGAAAGCAAATCAAGCATGTCAAATTTGACGATGCTTGCTCAAGTCTGAACCAAAATTTCAAATTGTCATATGTAATCCACAATAACAGTCATTATTCTTGACTTCTGATTTTAAAACTAGTTATCCATCAATTTGTTGTGCGCTGTGTATGTAATATGTGGAGGGGATTAAAGATTTATTGTATATGGTTTCCCAAAATTCATAACGGCCCACCAAGGGAAACTGTAACTACAATGTGGCCCGCGACAAAAATGAGTTTGACACCCCTGCTATACGGGAAGCCGGAGTACCCAGAGAAAACCCATGCAGGCACGGGGAGAACATGCAAACTCCATACAAGAATATATTTCATATATATGTCATATATATATATACAGGTATATATATATAAAAATCATGATTTTACTGGCCGGTCCCACCTGGGAACAGATTTTCCCCCATGAGGACACTGCGCTAAACTGAGTTTGACACCCCAGATGGAAAGCAAGCCTGTTTCTGATTTTCGATCAGTAAGTCCAAATCATTCAAAATGAGTTCTTTGATGTCTTTTCTCAATGTCATGTTAATGTTGTTCCAACACATTCAAATTTACTCCGCTTCCCCCAACTGGTATTGTGAGTACTTTAGTTGCTCATCTGCACCAACTTGTATTTGTTGGTGGAACTGAGCCAACTTGTCACAGTCAAAGTTGGTGGAGCCGCTGCGTAAATGTGTTGAAAACTTGGGTTTAATGTGCTTGTTCACACAGCATTGGGTGCATGCTTGCACCTGCGCATAAATGCTTTCAGAAGTTCAGTGTCGTTGAGCCATGGTGTTGCTCAGCTCAAGTGTCCTGTTCAAGTGACAGGGAGAGAAACAATCATTTCTAATGGTTTGTTTTGTAGTTAATAGAGAATTTCATGTTGAAGTGGTTGAATGCGTCATTGTTAAATGTGATTAAAAAGATCCCCGCTGTGTGTTTATATATGCACATATGCTGCTGGCTCCTTTGGGGTGGTTAACACATCAGTGTTCTTTAAAACTGAGCATTGGACTGTTCCCAACACACCTGTGTTTTCATTGAACTTCACACGCAGCCCCCACCTCGCACCTTCCCCAGCCCCCAGGGGCATGAGAGATCATTATTGCACACAACTGCATCATAAATAAATACCAGAGCACGGTTCATTAATTGAACTGGCACCATGGAAAGGATTTGTACATTTTTCACACACTCTGAAACCACACAACGGTTGTCCACAAACCCCAAATCATATACAGCACGATGTAACACACAATTGTTTTTAAGTATAATAAGAGCTGATGAAGGAAGGCAACTAGATTTCCTTGTCACATCTCTGTTAAATAATGGTAAGAATCCATCCATCCATCCATTTTCCGAACCGCTTGATCCTCACTAGGGTCGCGGGGGGTGCTGGAGCCTATCCCAGCTGTCTTCGGGCAGTAGGCAGGGGACACCCTGAATCGGTTGCCAGCCAATCGCAGGGTACACAGAGACGAACAACCATCCACGCTCACATTCACACCTAGGGACAATTTAGAGCATTCAATCAGCCTGCCATGCATGTTTTTGGAATGTGGGAGGAAACCGGAGCACCCGGAGAAAACCCACGCAGGCCCGGGGAGAACATGCAAACTCCACACAGGGAGGCCGGAGCTGGAATTGAACCCGGTACCTCTGCACTGTGAAGTCGACGTGCTAACCACTGGACTACCGGGCCGCCTATGGTAAGAATCAGCACTTCGAAAATAGTAGATACAGCCAATGGGCTCGATATTCATCGACGGTGCAGCTGAGATTGAGCGTGAAAACTGCCGTGTCCTAATTTTTGTGCTGATACAAGCCTCAATATGCTTGTTAGGGGATTAGTTAGCGTCACGATTGTCATTCCGGCGTTCTGAGGGTGTTTCCTTTGACATGCGGCCGGCGCACTTGACTATTTGATGGCTGAAAGAAATAACTTGACCTCTACTAGGACCACTGTGACTCTCGGTGTAGCTCGATTTTAAACAATACAATACAACACATATTTATTCATCGATGACTTTGATGAATGCACAGGCTAACAGATTCTGACCTCTGTGGACATGTGTGGTGGATGTCATCACATTACATTTCTAAATGTCACAACATCATTTCACATCTTTACCATGTGAATTATTGCAGTCTAGTCATTGAACATTTTTATTATTATTATTATTATTATGCGATTATTATGTTATTATTATAAATTTGCAACTATACTGTAGCTGGTAAGATCTTTGACTGTATATAGTTTGAGATAGTGCGTCAACCTCACAGTGCAGACGTACCGGGTTCGATTTCAGCTCCGGCCTTCCTGTGTGGAGTTTGCATGTGCTCCCTGTGCCTGCATGGGTTTTTTCCGGGTACTCCGGTTTCCTCCCATATTCCAAAAACATGCATGGCAGGCTGAGTGAACACTCTAAATTGTCCCTAGGTGTGAGTGTTAGTGTGGATGGTTGTTTGTCTGTGTGTGCCCTGGGATTGGGTGGCAACCGGTTCAGTGTGTCCTCCGCCTCCTGCCCGAAGACAGCTGGGATAAGCTCCAGCACCCTCCGCGACCCTTATGAGGATAAAGTGGATCAGAAAATGGATGGATAGATGGATTTTCAAAATCACCACACTGGCCGCAGCACAGCTATAGAGGGTTGGGAGGAGAGTGACACACCGTTCGGGTACCAACTGCATGGCGATCAGATCGCACAAACGTTGACACAAACAAAATCGGTGCAAAAAATAGATGTTTATACTTTGTCCCTGTGCTTTGTTATTAAACAGAAACCGATGCTCAAAAAGAACCAGCGCTTGCAAAGGCAAGGTAATAGTAAATCTGAGAATATCAACAAAATGACTCGAGTCCAATTCTACGAAACAAAAACAAGAGCAAGATTAAAAGACAAGATAATACTTACAAGCAAGATACGAGCGAGCAAACAACGACAATGATGAGATCGAGAGGTCTGGAGAACAACACTTGAGCAAGGGTCAATAATCAAGGTCAATAATCTGACGAAGACTTGGCGCTTAGGCCGTCCTTAAATACATGGCTGACTTGATTAACATATTGGCAGCAAGTGTGCACGCTGGAGGGAAAGCCCTCCTCTGCTACCTGCAGGAGAAACACAAGAACAGGGTCATGACAGAGAGGGGGTCGCACATGGACACGTACGATTGGGGTGGAAGGCCGTCTCGAAGTGCTCACTTCAAAAAACTATCATCTCCCCAGCCAATTTAGGCCTATAAGCGCGACTTGCCACACCACTCAAGCGAATCATTGTCCTCTTCTGCCATGTCAAGAATTATCAGCACGCCTCTCATGACTGGCATTTAAAGGGAATGAGATGTGCCACTTCGATGGTTGTGTTCACACCGACAACAGCACAGAACACCTTTTTTTTTTTAAATGCACCGCAATGCTTTGGCTGGCGCAGATCTGCCAAAAGACCGATCCTGGCCCTGCACAGATTCAGATGCCTCGCGCCAGACTTGCAGCGGCCGCGGAAATGGAACCCAGTATTTCAATTATGGAAAAATAAATAAATTTTGGTTGTTGTCAACCCAGTTAGTTGTTTAATTATATTCATCATCATATCTTGTCGCGCCAGTACTGGATCCATTGCTTGGCAGCATCACTTGTGCCTAAGAGGTCTTGATCTGTGCAGGTGGGCCCCAGTTTACAATCCCGAAGAATGTGCTCCATTGTTTGTATTGGGTGGCCACACGGACACTCACTGCTGAGTGAGAGTCCCCATTTATAGGTGTTGTTCCCAGTCTTGCCTACTCTGGTTCTTGCTCTATTTAATGTCACCCAGTTCTTTCTTGAGAGGGCAGTTCCACTTGGAAGATGTTCGTTTGGGCTTTGGATTGCGCCATTTAGTGCAGAGCTGTCCCATTCTCTCCATTTTTCGAGCCTGTGGTTTGTTGACTGCTCAGAGTCTAAACTTTGGACGGTCATAAAGCTCTTTCTGGACTTCAGTCTTCTTATTGAGTCACTATGACCATAGAGGGGGTGTCTTGTGTCATTTTCTTGACTATGCTTTTGTGTCCTTGCATGAATGTCTCTACGTATGTGTGGTGGTGCGATGCCCGCCAATCTGTAGAGTGCTGGCAGTGGTGTTGGTTTTAGTGTGCCAGTAATTATTCTGCATGTGTTGTTCAGCTCAGGATCTATTTTGTGAGCATGACCCGATCTTGTGCATGCTGCTGAGCAATATTCAGCAGTAGAGTAGCATAGTGCTAGAGCTGTTGTTCTCAGAGTTTTAGGATCTGTTCCCCAGTTAGAGTTAGCAAGTTTAGCTAAGAGTTGTTTCTTGTGGCAACTTTTGACTTGAGTTTCCTTACATGTTCTGCGAAGGAGAGCGTTCGATCTAATGTGACTCCAAGATAGACGGGATAGTCAACATGCTCAAGTCTCTCATTATTCCAGTGGATGCTTAATTTTCTATTTGCCTGGTGGTTATTTAGGTGGAATACACACATCTGCGTCTTTCCTGGATTGGCATGAAGTGAGTTTTGTTTATAATACTCTGTTAGATGTTGAAGAGCAGCTGATAGTCTCCTTTCGGTGGTTTCAAATGAGCGCGATTGGGTGGCAATACACAAATCATTGGCATATATAAATCTTCGGATGTTTTCAAACTCTGGCTGGTCATTTGTGTAGATGTTAAAAAGTACTGGAGCCAGAACAGAGCCTTGTGGGAGACCATTTTTTTGTGTTCGATGTCTACTTTTCTTGCCATCCATTTCTACAAAGAAGCGTCTGTTTAATTATATTTACAACATTATATTTGCAACATTTATGGATGGCTTCAATCTGGGTGCCCTCATCAAAAGTAGACGTGTTCTGTTCACTGTACTCAGTGTCCTATCAGATTCGGAATGGCAGCAGTCAACAGTTGTTTCAATGCTGCTCAGCAATAGCTCACAGAGCTTTTGTTTTTCTAATCTTGTTCAGTTGTGTTGATTGCCCAATGAGTGTTTGAGTGATGGGTCTTTATGAGACCTTTGGCCCCTTCTGACTGGGCAAATAAACGGAATGATGTACTTAAGGTTTTGATGGTGCAATATTTACTAAATGGCCACAAAGCTTGAGGCTGGTGAGTGCATAGTTACTGCCAACATAGTTTAAAGCAAATGCATTTCACATTTTGAACTTTTTACCACTCTGGTACAACTCGTTTTCGTAAATTAAACATTAAAAGGATCAAAGTGGGCAAATTGATGTTTGGCAACAAACTTGCATTAGACACCCACAATATTTAACGATAGAGTACAAATGGGAACAATAAACTAAATTACTCATACTGTAATAATAATATATAATATAAATATATAAGAATAAAGTGCATCATGCCAGGCAGGTGCCCTAGTTTTAATTGGTAACATTTTCTAGTGTCTGGAAGGGTTTGAAACATGAATATTAATTTGTTCTAGACAATGCCTTGATTTTAGTGATCTTAGTTCAGTAATTCATGATGACTAATCATTATATAAATGGTAATGTTGCATTTCTTTATGTTGCCCATTGGCTGGTAATCCAGATATGGATTTTTTTTAAGAATGAAAACAACATTTTAAAATCTGTATCATGATGGGTGAGGAAGAGCGGTTCAGAAAAATGGATGCACTTCTGTTGTAGCAAAATATATTCCATGCGAAGGAAAAATAAGATCACATTTAATTTATAGGACTACATGGTTGATGCAATAAATAAATATAATACGATTTTAGAGTAATGATTATGTTGTATAATTGAACAGTTTGCAGATTTGTATGTATTTTTGTATTCTTTTACAAATTATACTGCGGCCCATGCTAATATTTTTGACATCTTCTGCCCTAATTATGCGTTTGATATGAGAGCATGGTGTGGAGCAGGGGTACCCAAACTTTTTGGACCGACGATCTACCTTTCGATCAACCAACCTCCCACGATCAAATCAATCAATACATATCATAAAGACAGTAGAACATCACATTTTAAAGCTTGACAATGTTTAGCCATTAAGATATTCCGATTGCATATATTCCAAGCTTGATAATGAAAAAAAAAATGGACATGCTTACTACGTTAAGTGTGATGCACCTCACGCAGCTTTGAGCATGCCATGTGAAAAAGGCTCTCTAGGTATGCACTAAACCACGTTGTTCACAGTTCACTCCGAAATGCAAACTTGGTAATGGTGTCATGACAGTGACAACGCAAGTGTTGAGATCAGAGAGAAACACACTGCAAAGACGAGTGCCCTGCTTTTTCATGAACAAATACGAAAGAGCAAGTCTCCTCTTCATTACTACATTTTGAGATATCGCGCTGCCAACCTAAAGAAATTCACTTCCAGAATTATTTATCAGAATTTTCATGCTATTAAAATTCTGTCAGGAACACACACACACACACACACACACACGCACATCTATACTTATTTGTGGGGTCACAAGACATGGCGGTGCCTTGTGCGAATCCTCCCCTTTATGAATGGGCTACACTATCGGTTCCGCGGACCGGTATCGGGCCACACAGGGACAGACCTGCGAGCACATTTACCCCATCAGAGGACATTTGCACGACTCCAGCCAATTGGAGTACTCTTTCTAACATTGGTTCGCACGTTGAAATAAACAGAATCCGCCAATAAAAGAAAGACGAAGCAGTACATGGAAAGTAATATGAAGACATTGATGAAATGTGCAGCTGAACGCTTAGCTGATGGGCAGTCATGACTTCCTAAGATGAAGCTACTTTGATAAGAGAAGTTCCTCTGCTGGCGGTATCTTCACAGTGCCATGAAGTTGGAAGCTGTTGTGTTGTGCATGTTATGTTGTCAAAAACAAGTTAATCCAAGAAACCCGTTGAATCATTTGAACAAGTGGCACCCAAGCAATCAAGTGGAAAGCATGAAAATGCGAGCAGAGTTTGCACAGCCTGTCCACATAAACGTTAGCAGTTTAGTCGCTCAGAACTAACTACCGGATGAAAGCAGCAATCAAACGTGGCACCTTTTGATCAGTCACGTTTGCAAGAAGCAGTAATGCTAACACCTTATGTAGGATCATAACTTAAAAATTAACATTGTAAGTTTTTGCTATTATTCCTGATTGGTTCATTTCTTAGTAGTTCACTGTGTCATTTTATATTATTCTGCATTTGTTGCACAATAGAATAACACTGTTTGAAATTCATGAAAAAAATATGTATATAAGAATAAAATGTTCGATTACTCTATAATTATTTCCGTTGTCAGTACCAGTGCTTTAAAACTGACAAGGTAAAAGCAATGAAAAAAAAATGCCGGTCTATGAACAGCATGTACTTGTCTCAACTGGTCCATCACCCCAAAAAATTGGGGATCATTGTGCTACAGCACTCGATACAAAAAAATTAGGCAGTATCCAGACTAGCCAGAAACACAGATGATATAACATCACATCGCAAAGAAGACAAAGTTTAAAATTTCTAACCTGACTGGGGAACTGCGTGAGTTTTCTTATGGTACTCCGGTTTCCTTTCACATTTCAAAACATGGATGGCAGGCTGATTGAACACTCAAAATCAGTGGTGTCAAACATACGGCCCACGGGCCGGAACCAGCCCCCAAGTAGGTTTGATCAGGCCCGCAGGATAATTTAAAAATGAAAAATGCATAAAAGACACGGAATGAATATTTTAATAAGGTGCAATTCACGGAGTATCCGCTAGGGGACACACTGTTTTGATCAGAGTAGAGGACAACATTGCTTTGATCAGATAAGAAGACAACAGCAGTCTCAGTCTGTCACTGAGAAAGACCCAACACAGCAGTAAAAGCCAGCTCCCTAATTGCTAGCGAAATAGCATTAGCATCAAAGCCGTATTCTGACGGTGTCTTTGTTAAGTCAAGTCAGCTTTGATTGTCAAATATGCTCTATGTGTAACATACAGCACACATGAAATTACTTTCCTCTCTCAACCACAGTGCAAACATGTAGTGCATTGAACACACACAGTTAAAAATTTATGTTAAAATTCCATAAGACATAAATATATAAATACGTTAAATAAGAATAAACAAACGGCAACAACAGACAACCAAGGGCACTTGTGATTATTGTATATTCGTAGTTACTTGTTTTAAGTGCAATAATCGGATGCGGGACACCGATTGTGGCAGGAGGCAGGGGGACACGGGGGGGGGGGGGGGCGGTGAGGGCAGAACATGGAGGGAGTTTAGTCTCCTGACCGCCTGGTGGAATAAACTGTTCTTGAGCCTGGTGGATTTAGCAGAGAGACATCGCAGCCTCCTCCCCGACGGCAGCATGTCGAAGAGGCTGTGAGGTGGGTGGTTAAATGATGCATGACGAAGGCGGCTGAACTTGTATGTATACTCTAGCAGACAGGATTTCTGACCGATCAGCAGACTTAGACAGCCACTTGAAACAGAGAGTCATTTTGTCAATTGTTTTTTAAAAGATATGTCTGTTAAATTTCAATATTTTCCGAGTCTTCTTATGCTTCTTTATACCAAAACAACGGAAAGACAAATATTTTGGCTATTTATAGCACAGTATGGTATAATTTTAATGGTCCCGCCCACTTGATATCTACCAAGGCCGTATGTGGCCCACAATGTGAAATGAATTTGACACCCCTGCTCTAAATTGTCCCTAGGTGTGAGTGTGAGCGTGGATGGTTGTTCATCTCTGTGTGCCCTGCGATTGGCTGGCAACCGGTTCAGGGTGTCCACCGCCTGCTGCCTGAAGACGGCTGGGATAGGCTCTAGCTACCCCCCCCCCCCCCCGATCCTTGTGAGGATAAGCGGATCGGAAAATGGATGGATGGATGGATCTCACTTGCTTACTGGTGCATGTTGTTTATTTTTCAGGACAAATAAATGTCACATTGCTTTCTTCTATTGTTGTTTTTGTCTTTTACCTATTTTACACGTCCCTTTTACGTTGTCTTCCCTTAGGAACCAGTACTAACATTTTTTGTCAAAAAAATTATTAACTCCATGGCCACATTCTCCAAAACAAAATGATCACAAGTAGTTTTCTTGAAACCTTAAAAAGTGGTTCTGCAAAGTTCAATCAATGTGGGTGCAAGCTGCCCTGTTTATTTTCCAACCTACCGACATAAAGTATTGACACGATTTCAGCCCAAAGCGTCCCCACTATTCAGTAGAATAATGTCCACAAAAAGAGATGCTATTTGTGAGCCGAGTCATTATTTGTTTTCTGAAATAACAGTCTCGAGGGTAATACTATGAACACGCTTCCATTGATGTGTTTGTTGTACTCTGTGCCACTTGGGATGAAAGAGAGACGTGGACACAAGCAAAGCGGGACAAACACAAAGGCAACGGCATTCCCAAATTGGCCGAGGACTGCCCCACATCTGAAAGCCCTTTCCAGCATCTGTCATTTGTGATATATGGTTTTCTGAAGGGCATGACACACACCCTCAAATCCTTGATGTGCTAACCTCGCTAACCCCGTTTGCGAAACCCCTTTTCTGTGTTACTCTCGGGAAGATTTATTCCCAGTTGAGTCACCGGGCCATGTTAATGGGAAGCGACAGCAAAACGTAGCGCACACCCATTTTCACTTATTTCATGTTTGCGTTTCAGTGGCGGAAAGTCAACATCTCTCCAAAGAAAAATCGGTCACTTTGATCTTTCTTCAAAAGCTGCAGTTTGACATCGGGGCAATGTGAGTAACACCTTTCTCAGGAGAATCTCAATGTGTAATTTGTAAATGGCATTTGGGTTCTAGTATACAATACGAGACACTAGGTATTTAAAACTGTTTGCAACTGTGCCTTTTATTAAGGATATTTTGATTTCGCAAAAATGATTACTTTTTCAAATGATGACAAGCTTTGCATTCCTACTTCAAACAATCTGGGAACTGTTTGCCTCTGTTTTAGGGCAAAATACAGGGGAGTGGAATGTGGATGAAAGCCATCCCTCCCTGATTCAAAAGTTGTTGTTTTTTTTATGGTGCTTGTCCCTCAATCGGGCCGTGGGCCTGTTCCAGATCACTGTGCAAAATACGACTACCCTGGAGTAGTTGCAAGCCAATGGCAGAGCAGAATGTAAACCAATAACGTAAATCAATTCCTTTCGACGTATTCAAATTTCTCAATTAAATACATAAAAATAATTGCAGATATTTTATGATCTCTGTATGTTTTAAATTAGATTCATTCACACCAACCAAAAACCAGAGCGCACAAGGGTTGAGGCTGTGATCTGAATTTTTGGTGGATCAGTGTGTGTCACGGTTCGAACAAACCGAATAATATTTTTGATCTCAGAATAGTAGACGCCAGACAAAACTCCGTAACAAAAATATTTAATACCAAAACGCACCGACAAAGTAGACACATAAAGCACTAGTCAAATAAGGACCAGGAAAAGACAAACGATACGATAACCAAAAGCGCTTGCAGAAAAGCCAAGGAAAAAATGAACCAGAGTCTACAAAACGAAATGCAAAGAACCCAATTCACATAAGCAATGACCAAAATAACAAAAACAAAAACTATACTTACAAAACATAGAAACCCGAGAACAAGAGTAAACACGACGAGAGCTAGAAGTAAAGAAAAATGGTCACTTGAACAAAAGCAGCAGCAATGTCAAACAATTCTCCGACAACCAGTAGAAAGTTTTTTGGTCCTTAAATACAGAGTTCCCTAATTACAGAATTGGCAGCAGGTGTGCACACTGTAAATTCGCTCAGTCTGCCACCTGCTGGTAAATCTAAGAACAGGAACATGACAGTGTGTTATGGTGAATGGCAAATTATCTTTGACTTCGACAGTGTTCCCTCTACTTAGGAACGTCTCTTTAAACGAAATTTTCAAGTTATAAAACGCCTTAACAGGAAAATATTGCCTCTTGTTAGAAAATAAATTTCAAGATATGAAAGGTAAAAATACAGTCTGGGCAGCTAGTCGCAACTCAGATTTTCATGAACGCAACATACTTTCAACTGCTCTGCCATTGGCTATAACCGAGCATCATCTTGGCATCCCATTGGCTAAGAGGGACTTCTACCGTATGTGTATTTGCGTGTAGATAAATAGATATGTGTGATGCAGCGTCTTGTGATTCGCCTCTCGGGCCATGAGATGTTCCAATGATTTTCCGTAAATGCGAATCACCCAGAAAAAGTGCTCTATGCTGATTTTTGCCTTGGACATTTTCAAAGGATTGTTAAAAGCTAACAAAAGCATACGTCCTTGTATCAGTTCTTTACAAAACGCCAGGCAAAAATCACATCTGAGAGAAAAATGGACTAAAGAGGGCAAAAAACAAACAAAAAACAAACAAAAACGAGGAGGACGCAGTTAAAAGTTAAATGGCCATCATTTTTATTTTTCACTCTGTTCTTTGTTATTTTCATTATGCACCACTCTCATTTATTGCGCAATAATCTAATTGTAACATGTATTTGTTACATATTTTGTGTCACGGTTCTGTTTTCGGTCAAGCCAGCAGGTGGCATGAGCGGACTTTTGTGCACACCTGCTGCCAATCAATGATTAGTAGACTGTATTTGTCGGAGTATTGTTTATTGCATTGCTGTTTCTCTGCTCATAGACTATTTGGCTTTAGACCTCGTGTTTCGCTTTTTGTACTCTCGGTACCCATGGTTTAGTAAGTACGGATTTTGTTTTGTGATTGGGCTTTCTTGCGTGTATTTTTGATACATTGTTTTTAGTTTGTATTCGCGGTCTTTATTTTTCTCCCTTGCCTTTTGTGCAAGCGCTTTTTGTTATTCGTTTTATGTGCCCTCTGGTCCTTGTTTTGACCAGCGCTTTATGTTCCCTCTTTATCGGTGCGATGTTTGCATTAAACCATCTTTTTTTCTACGGAGACCTTGTTCATGTCTACGCTTTAGGATCCAAACTAAACTCGGCTTGTCCGAGTCGTAACATTTTGATGCATTTTTATGCTTCAGGAAACTATTTTTGCCTGAGTTTTGGGGGGCTTGGAACGGATTAGTGCATTTACATGGAAAACACGTCTCTATTTACAAAATTACCTAGTTAAGAAATTTCTTCCAGAACATATTAATTTCGTAAGTGAGGTACCACTGTATAGTGTTTTTTGACCTTAAAGGTACTCCGAGCACTTTTGTACTATTGATGATGCAGCATCAGGGTCTTGCCCAAAGAAATGCGGATGTGCTCATACTCACTGAGGTTCAAACTCACAAGCTTCAAAATGGGAGACAACAACTCGACCACCTGAAGCCATGCCATATCCGGGCGCAGCATATTGGAAGACGACCTAATTTTTTTCCTTTGGTTCACAATGGATTTGAATCATTGCGGCACCCTCTGGTCCAACGTAAAGACGAAACGGAATCCTGGGTAAATGTGACATCTGCAATTTAGCGCGAAATGATGACTCCAATTCCATCAGTTATGTTGTGCCAAAGTCAGAATGTGATGTAACGAAGGGTGTGTATTCATGTCAGTGACACTGGCAAGCTTTCAAGGACTACCATGTTTTTTCAACACACAGTTGCAACTACAAGTGTCATATTCACGGTGATGCTAATTTTGATGTGGTTTGCAACGTGAGAAAAATCTTCCTTTATTTGTTCCAAGTCTGAGTTTTACATTTTCTACCATTACCGTGGCTTATTATTACAGTATCACCATGGCAACAAAGTCACACAATAATAAAAACTTGAATCAAATATTTAACAACATAACAGTATTTGACTTTCCTGCCACAATTTAACCATAGCAACAAACATCAATAGCAGAATTATTTCTGTCAACTTTTTTTAAGATGACGTCACTATGGTACAGTAATGGGTGTTCACCACAGAAGTGCTGCATTTTGAAAAATACAAATACAAATCCCAGACATGATGGAAATGGTGGTCACAGCGTCATACGACGAAGCAACACTCCATCGGGACTCTTGTATTGTTTTAAAAACGATACAGAAGTGTTTGTGTGTGCGTGTGCGCGCGTCATAGCAAACTGCACACATTCATGCAATTTTCTTTCCCGTGATGACACTTCTCTCCACTGGTTTGTGCTAACTCAGACGCTGCGCTTTCTGGAGAGCAACTGCCTCGCGTCCTTACACTAGTAACACTGTCAAACGCGCACGCATGCGCGCGCGCGCACACACACACACACACACACACAATAGAAGAAGGGAAAAAAACCTCTCCAAGACCCGAAAATGAAAGATAGAAATTAAGACAAGACTGCCTGCATGTTTTCATTTACCTTTTTTGACAAGCTGTCATTATGGCATGGCTAAAATGGCAGACTTTTATCATGCTTGCTTTTAAACACCTCCAACTTCCTGCAACACATCGTTTCTTCTGGGAGCAATTTGGGTCCCCATTAAACGACCTTTGCCGTGATAAATGTGAGCGATAATGTGTATTAAGCATGTCCAGTTCTAAGAAAGTATCCATAGCGGTTTCTGCGCTTCATCAAAGCTAGTCCCTCTGCAGTAAGATAATGCTGGACATGCCCCGCTATCACTGTAGTCTTTAATTAATTTACTTCTTTATTTCTCCCTGATAATGGGGGATGGGTGGGTGTCACCAAATAATATGCATTTCTGTATCATTGCCTTTTGCGACACTTAATTTCAATCTGGTTTGATATAGTTTTTAAAATTCAATGCATATGTTTTTTTTCCCAGAGAAAGAGACACAGGTCCGTAGGTGGGAATACTTTCTCTCTCTCTCTATATATATATATATATATAGATGAACAGGTATAACATTGATCTTTGCTTGTTCTACAGTACACTCGTTGCTGTCACATTGCGAGGTGGTGGTGGACCCCAAAAAGCAGGCAGGAGGGAGGAGCAGGGTGTATTTGAAGAATTGTATTTAAAACAAAGAAAACTAAATCCAAAACAAACGAAGTCCAAAGTATCAAACAAAAACCATGACTAAAGCTAAAACATAATGAACTAAACATGACAGAAACTAAGAGCAAAACACATGACAGTAGCAAAAAGCAACAATGACCCGACACTGAATGTTCGGGCTGGGAGTCCTTTTAAACAACTAATTACCAAATGACCAACAGGTGTGCAGCTGCCGGGGGAGCCCTACAGTGCCACCTGTTGGTCCCTAAACCGAATCATGACAGTACCCCTCCCTCAAGGGACGGATCCCAGACGTCCCAAAGTGTTGCCTCGCCGGGGAACAGGAATTAAAAGCGACGGCAACCCTTGCCTCGCCGCAGAACAAGAACAAAAGCGATGGCGACCTTCGCCTCGCCGAAATACAATAACAATAAGCGACGGTGACCTTCACCTCGCCAATGAACAGGAACAAAAGCGACGGCAATCCTTTTGGCTGGGCGTGGCCTGACGTGGACGGAGCTCGACGTAACGGGGGACATGGAACAGCCGGACGTGAACAGGGGCTCGGCCTGACGTGGGCGTGGACGTGGCACGGCTCGTCGTCAACGTGAATGTGACTCTGCTCCAACAGACACGTGACGAGCCTCGGCTCAACGTCGACGCGGACGGGGCTCGGCCCACCGTAGACGCGGCTTGACGAGACGAAAACAGGACAGCCGCATCCCCAGCGCTGCCTGAAAGGGGAAAGGGGTGTCGGCCGCAGACGCGCTCCGCCAGGCACATGGTGGAACAGGGACCAGTCCTTAGTACCTGCGGGGTCCAGGTGGTCGGGTCATTCTGTCACATTGCGAGGTGGTGGTGGACCCCAAAAAGCAGGCAGGAGGGAGGAGCAGGGTGTATTTGAAGAATTGTATTTAAAACAAAGAAAACTAAATCCAAAACAAACGAAGTCCAAAGTATCAAACAAAAACCATGACTAAAGCTAAAACATAACAATGAACTAAACATGACAGAAACTAAGAGCAAAACACATGACAGTAGCAAAAAGCAACACACATGACAGTAGCAAGAGCAACAATGACCCGACACTGAATGTTCGGGCTGGGAGTCCTTTTAAACAACTAAATACCAAATGACCAACAGGTGTGCAGCTGCCGGGGGAGCCCTACAGTGCCACCTGTTGGTCCCTAAACCGAATCATGACAGTTGCTTAGTTTTAGAAAAACAGCATATTTCAATGTCATTGTTGGTCTGCCCAAAAATGCATGGACAGGTCACGGCCATGGGACTCAAAATGTTGAAAAGGGTTCACTGTTCTCTGAAGTTGTAGCAGGGCTTAGTGTTGTAGTTCTCCAGATCGGTCTCATGTTCTGAAGACCGGGTTCGAGACCACTTTTGAAGGATCCCGGTTTAGTCTCAAAATCGATGGCATTTTTACTCATCTCACTCTCAGACAAGGCGGACTCTGGGATTTTGGTCAAGACCGGTCGAGACCGGACCAGTACTACTCTGTTCAGTGAGAAACACAGAATGCAGGTGCTGCGCTTCCTTCCTGATGTTGCCTGTCGTGCCACGCCCCCTGTACACAGAGAAATGTTGAACACGACCAAAGACGTAGCGCGTTTGAGTAAACGTTGGCATACTCATCAGTAATTAAGTTTGGTTTCCAAAACCACAAGGACTTCATTTGCCTAACAAAATGTAAGCAGAGACACACCAACATGCAAATTCTGTGGTGTACAGCATACATAAACAACTGGCACAATGTCCAACTTTCATCTGCCCTGTGAGAGGGTGCATAAAGACAGGTACATCCGCGTGAAATATCCTTTTAGCATAAACACGGTGCATGGACACCATCATTCTACACCACTGTACACGAATGCCGATTGAAACCAGCTGACCTTCAAACACAAAGTGCCCACAAAGTTTGAATTCAACAAAATGAGACCACAAAGGTTACAAGTCCCGAATCTCAATAATACAGAGCATGATCAACCACCACATCAAAGTCCTTGAGAAGCCTTCATGACTTCAAACAGGGATCGGCTTCAGCATGATCAGTGGCAAGATCCAAGAGGTGAGTTTTTGACCTGAGCCTTCAGTAGGTATTTAGTGATCTAATCCACCTCTTAATCATGGCATCACGTCACAATATGTGCCCCCCACCTCCCGCCTCCATGTGTTTAGTTGTACAGAAAACTCCCAATTGGGGTGTCATTAAACAGCTAAAAGGACACAGAATCTCATACGCTACACGCTTGCTACTCAGGAACTTGAAAACACGCAGTCGTTTTTCTTCGTTTTGATTGATGATTACAATTCTAAATTAATCATTGTTGTTAAAAAAATCGATATATATTTTGGTGTTCATTTTTTACAACGCGATAAAGCAACGATGCTGATTGATATGTAGTTTTTCTTTTCCTCTATTTGAAGTCTAAGGCCCTTTCTCAGAAAGGCAACTTTCCTTCACCTTTGTTATGTAATATGTCATCGGGTCGAGGAGCGATGAAAAAGTGTTTTCTTTTGAAAAAAGGAAAAAAAAGCGAGCAGTGTTTCGAATGAATCCGACTCCGCATTTCCTAGCCCTCATCATCGCACGACAGTGAGCATAGTATGCGAATCTCTAGCTTGCGGACTTTACCTGCAAAATATTTTCTGTAAAATAAAATGAAAGAAACATCTTTGAAAATAATTCAGTAGTGTCCATGTCTGAAAATACTTGAATGTCTTTTTGTAGAACTGTGTTCTTTATGATTAACATCTACATCGACAAATATCAGGCACAAGAACAGATTGAGCCTAAATCAGCTGAAGCGTCTGCCCTTTTTGCCCTGATGAAAAAAGTTGCTGGTGTGTGCGCTTGTGAATTTCAGAATTGGAAATTCCCCTGTCATTTTTTTTCAATTGAGTTGTCTCGGTTACAGATTAATTAAAAGGCTTTTTTTTTAATGATTTGTCTTGTCTTTGCCTCGTTTTTGGGAGACGACAAAAATCTGCAATTTGATCCAGAGTGGAGACTTGTTTGTATCCACTCTTGCTTCCCTTCGCCCACTTTCTTAATACAGTAGTTGTTTTATTGACTATGTTCACGATATGAATGGAAAAAAATACACTAGTTAAATATGTATATAAAATTAAAATAAAAATTCTAAATAGCAGGAATAATTTTGGTGCCATATTTTAGTTTGAATGTTTGCCCCCAAAAATGTCTACGCATGTGCCAATGTTAATTATGACACGGTTTTGACACTGTATCAAAGCAAATTACGACTACTACCACTACTTTACTGAACCGAAACATATCAAACCATTCTGCTCTTTAAGATAGGGCTTTTAAATTGAAACACAATCGGTGTATCTAGATACCGAATGTATCGAGTCTGCCTGGTGCCAGAGATTCCAACTCTAAAGGTTATTCCCACTCATTTCTTAAAATTGGAAGATTTGAATTAGTTGAGATCAAACAGCAAACTGCGACTCAAGACAGCAACAAAAAAATGCGGGGTGAGATAAACTTCCTAATCCCGTGTGTCAGTAGCAAAGGGCTTCATGCATTCAGTGCACAGTCCCACATTTCAAACAGTGGCTCACTGAAAGAATTTCTTGTCAAAACACAAAGGTTTTATGAGAAAGAAACCGCCGGATGTTCATTCACTAAGTGTCTTCCTCTGCAAGACACAGAGCGAAGACGTAAAACAGGTCTGTTGCATTTCCTTGAAGGGAATGTTATCTGTGATTGTTTATATATATACAGTATATATATATATATATATATACAGTATATATATATATATATATATATATATATAGATCCTGCAGGAATCTACTGCACAAATGGATTTACTAAGATGACTCAAACGAAACTTAAGCCCTTTCTTTTCTTGCTATAGATAGCGATTGCATGTGTATTGTTGTTGGTTGGCTCTTACAGTCGATAAATATCCAAAAAAAAACACATATCAGCCATTGCGATTGTTTTCCTTGCGAGGGTGGTTTGAAACATATCCACAGAGGCCGCCTGTCATCAAATCCGGCTTCTAGTATCTGCAAGCCAAATCTCAGCAGTCCAACTACCCCCGCCATCCTCCTCCTCCTCCTCCTTGCTCACTGCAGAGCTGTAACACCAAGAAGGCTTGGCCAACTGCCCAACCAAGTTATCCACTACAAAGAACTGCTTCCAACTTCTTTCCTGTTTAGACAAGGCCCTGAGGTATGCGCTATGGATCCCACCACCAAATGCGTCATGGTGAGATTACAGCAGGAAGCAAATAAATATACTTTTCAGATATACAGTATACTTTATAACGTATTACATTTGACCTTGATGGAGTGGGATTGTCAGAGGTAGCATGCCTCTCGGTTCTCACTGACATTTACTGACAATTTAATACTGTAATGGCTTCCAAATTCAATAAGAGAAAGGTTTGGAAGGCACCAAATATTGCATGAATAATTCATTTCAATGTACAGTGGTAACTCGACTTACGAACGTCTCTTCATACGAAATTTTGAAGTTAAGAAACACCTCAACAGGAAAATATTACCTCTTGTTACAAAAGAAATTTCAAGATACGGAAGGTAAGAATACAGTATAGGCAGCTACTCGCAGCTCCGAGTTTCCTGAACGCAACCTACTAATAGCTCCTCTGCCATTGGCTATAACCGAACATCATTCTGGCACCCCATTGGCAAAGAGGGACCTCTAAGGTACGAGTCTATGTGTGTAGATAGATGGAGATGTGTCGATGCAGCGTCCTAGTCATTTGCCTCTTGGGCCATGAGGCGTTCCGATAGTTTTCGGTAAATGTGAATCACCCAGAAAAAGTGTTCACCGGCTGGGTGATCGCTCACTCTGCTGATGTGTGCCTTGGACATTTTCGAAGGATTGTTAAAAGCCGTCAAAAGCAAACGTCCTTGAATTAGTTCTTTACAAACCGCTAGGCAAAAACCACTTCTGAGAGAGAACATGAACTAAAGAGGGCTAAAAATGATGAGGACGCAGTTAAAAGTGAAATGACCATCACTTTTATTCTTTATTCTTTGTTTTTTTTACATTATGCTCAACTCTCATTTATTGTGCAATAATGTAATTGTAACATGTATTTGCGACATATGTTGATGCATTTTTATACTTTAGGAAACATTTATGTCTGAATTTTGGGAGGGCTTGGAACGGATTAGGGCATTTACATTGAAAACGCATCTCTACTTACAAAATGTTCTCGTTAAGAAATTTCTTGCAGAACCAATTAATTTCGTAAGTAGAGATACGACTGCATTTTTTTTCTTCCTAGTCTATATCTGTTAAGACAAACATTATTTCTGTTGAAACTGCTCGATGAGGGTAAAGGGGTTGTGAAAGAATTCGTAAAGCTTAGCTTTAGTACCTTGTCGAGTAGCACACCATTAAAATCCCCTCTATCAGACATCGCTGATCAAACGACAACCTCTTTCGTTCCGTACTCTGAAAACGTGTCAGGATCAATACCCGTCTTCTTCACTGTTATGACAGCAGACGAGTTAAAATACTTGTGTTAAGCTTTAGTGTTAACCGGATCACTGAGTACCTGGAATTCATAAATAACACCTGACCAGCGGTAAGGGAGTTGGGAAATTTACGGTCAAGTGGCTGAACCAAAGTATGACCAGCAACCACTCTTTGTGAGAAACATTGAAACAAAGAAATACTGGGTGGAATAATTAAGGCAAGTGGTACAAATAAAATTGAAAATCAAAACAACAACAGTTGGACATGAACTCATTAGCCGATGATGCTTTCAATAAATGTGGCTGCATTCAGTCTATGGCTCCAACTCCGTTTGCAAACCCCTTATTTCATTTCGACTTGTTGATGACGTCTGTGTAGCCGTTCCAACCGTAGTGTTACTGTTCTCCCACAAGGTGCGCGTTGTCAGAGTTGTGCCTAAATTGACGTACGTACTCACGCACAAATCTAACTTGATATATAACATACTTTGGTTGGGAACGTTCATATGCACGCTTTCACGCTCGATAAACTAGGCCCCCAGGTGTCTTGGATTGTCTACAACTAAATATTTGAGTTCAGACTTTAGCAAGCATGATGGAAGTTGATATAATAATAATAATAATAATACATTTTATTTATAAGCGCCTTTCAAGACACCCAAGGACACTTTACAAAAACACAAAATAATACGGGTTGAGCAGCGGCAGCCAAAACGCGCCAGCGTTCAATGATTGATTTGCTTTCACAGGCCACATAAAATGATGTGGCGGGACAGATCTGGCCTTGACTTTGACACCTGTGATTTAGAGTGTCCAATTTAGTGTGCCATGCATGTTTTTGGAATGTGGGAGGAAATCGGAGCATCCGGATAAAACCCACACAGACACATAGAGAACATGCAAACAACACACAGGAAGGCCGGAGCCGGAATCGAACCCTGCACCTCTGCACTGTGAGGCCGACGCGCTAACCAGTTGACCGTGTTAACTCAATGCTCTGTCTGGTTAAAATTCAGTGCAGAATTGGAATCACTAGAGTTTTTATAAGATTACCGTTAGTCTGGTAGCATTTTATTTTCACAATTAAATAAAAGACAAGGGGGGTGGCCTCAGTGGAAGAGTGGTTAGCGTGTCGACCTCACAGTGCAGAGGTCGGGGGTTTGATCCCAGCTCCGGCCTTCCTGTGTGGAGTTTGCATGTTCTCCCCATGCCTGCGTGGGTTTTCTCTGGGTACTCCGGTTTCCTCACACATTTCAAAAACATGCGTGGCAGGCTGATTGAACACTCAAAATTGTTTCTAGGTGCGAGTGTGAGCGCGGATGGTTGTTCGTCTCTGTGTGCCCTGCAACCGGTTCAGGGTGTCACCCGCCTACTGCCCGAAAACGGCTGGGATAGGTTCCAGCACCTCTCGTGATCCTTGTCAGGACAAAGCGGACCGGAAAATGGATGGATGGATAAAAGACAAAGTATTTCTACTGAAGGAGGTCTTTCAATGACTATTCTCACTTCATCCCAAAAAATATGTTTCATTGTTTTGATTTTGGACATGCAGGAAAAGAAAAAAACATGCAAGCCAGACAATGCTTTCTACGAAACTATTTTTCAGAGCTACGATAATGCAACCACACTCTTTGTGCACTGATTATCTTCTTTTGCTTCCTTGTCTTGTAATTGTCTGCCCTGCCTTTTTGTTTTGTTTCCTTGGCTGGCTGTCCTTTTATTAAACTAAATGTTGCCAACATTTTCGTCTTTAATATTTGTCATATTTTCTTGTGGGCAGCACAGTGGCACGTGTACATTTGCCTCAAGGGTTCTGGGTTCTTGGCTCAGACCTCAAACAAGCACGCTCGGTTAGTTGAAGTCTCAAAATTTCCCATTGTGTGAGTATGAATGTCTCGATGAACCAGTCCAGGGTGAGGCCTGTCACCATTCATCACTCTGGGATAGGCTCCACGGGGAACGCCAACCTCGGGAACTCAAAAGTCTACCACGGGAGTACTATTCCCCCCGATCGTGGATCGGAAACCAAATCTGCCATTATGGTGGCGAACCTGGACTGTGTGGGCAATTCCTTCACCAGTGCTCGCTGGTGTTTGACCAACAGCCATCCACCTATGTCAATGATAGTTCCAAGGTGGCATTTGTTATGAGTCTGTTGACTGGCAGCCTCATGGGCACTGGCAGTGAGCGACGCAAAACCCGGGCTCCGTTCTTCCTTCCCTGATTTCGTTGCCGAGTTTCGTCGGGTGTTCCACCACCTGGTTCGGGGAAGAGAGAGTTGTTAGACGACAGTCAAGGAATGCAATCTGTTGCCGACTATTCTATTTCGTTTCGTATTTTGGCCGCCCAAAGCAGTTACGGTGACCGGCACCTATGCGGTCTATTTCGCCGCGGTTTGAACTCTTCCCTTAAAGATGAACTTGCCGTCCGTGATGACAGCACCAAACGATGACCCGACACTGGATGGTCATGCCGCGAGTCCTTTTAAACAACTAATTACATAACGACCAACAGGTCTGCTTCTGCAGGTGGGGTCCTCCAGTGCCAGCTGTTGGTCACAAACAGAACCGTGACAGTACTCCTCCCTCAAGGGACTGATTCCAGAAGTCCCAAAGCAGTCACCAAATGGCTGGGCTTGGCCTGACGTGGACAGAGTTCGGCGTGACGGGGGACATGGGACAGCCGGATGTGAACGGGGCTCAGCCTGACGTGGACGTGGCCCAGCTCGTCGTGGACATGAATGTGACTCGATTAAAACAGACTCATGACAAGGCACAGCTCAACGTCGACGTGGACAGGGCTCGGCCTACCGTTGACGTGGCTTGACGTATCGAGGAACTTCGGACAGCCACTGAAGCGGAAAATGGTGTCGGCCGCAGACGTGCTCCGCCAGGTACAGGGTGGAACAGGGACCAGTCCTTGGTACCTGCGTGGTCCATTTGATGGTCCGGTCATTCTGTCACGTTGCATGGTGGTGGTGGTGGACCCTAAAAAGCAGGCAGGAGGGAGGATCAGGGTGAACTTGGCAAATTGTACTGATAAAAACACAGAAAACCAAATACAAAACAAACAAAGTCCTAAGAACAAAAATAATCCAAAGTATCAAACAAAAACCACGGCTGAAGCAAAAAACTAAGAATACCAGCAACATGACCGAAACATGACAGGAACAAACAAACAATGACCCGACACTGAGTGGCCATGCCGGGAGTCTTTTTAAACAACTAATGACATAATGACCAACAGGTGTGCAGCTGCAGGGGAAGCCCTACAGTGCCACCTGTTAATCACAAACAGAATCATGACAGGTAAAGCACAGTTTTTTTTTAAACTGTGACTCTCTTTTGGATGTTGATTCTATTTATTTTGCCATATTAACATCAATTCCTTGTAAATGTATGATCAAAAATTGGAGGTTTTATATTTTCTAAATCTAAATTTATCTTAGTGTACTTTATTTGAGAATGAATTCGTTTTTTTCATTTACAGGTAGAAAAATGAAAAATTGACATACAGTATGTGAAATAAAGGGTTAGCTGATTGCCCCTAAAAATAAAGATGTGCCCTTCCTTTGGCAGCAATGATTTGAACACCAGCTCAGTGATATGTGTCTTTTTGTTCAGCCCGCATATTGCTGAGCGGACATTAAATCCACCGTGAATCCCCCGCTGAATGGAGAAAAGGTCCTTAAAATGGCTAAATTAGCCCTCAAAAGTCCTTAAAAGGTCCATAAATAAAAAGCAAGTGGAAGAGTCGGAACCCTGTAGGGGGTGGGGGGACATTAGTGTGTCCGTGTTATTAATATGTTATATTTTTGTGTACACTGCACCTTAGCATCCTATCATTATCACTTTCACAAAAAGTATTTAAAAAAATAAAACACAATAAAAAAGCAGGTCACCTTTAACCTCCGGTGGCGCGTGACCTGCATCACTTGAAGTAGTTAGCGATCAACAGTCTACAATTGCAGCGCGATCAGAGATCTCTTTTATTGTTATTATTAATCTCATTCAGAGTCTGTTTCATGTACAATCCCCCGAGAGAACGGGCAAAGAATGGTAATCTGGAGGGCCAAGAGAAGCATTTTAAAACGGTACACGTGAGCTACAATCGTTAAGACGCTGCAAAAGTGCGTCCCATGACTCTGCGTCAGGTCTCGACAAAGGTCGTCAGGGATTTCCTTTTCACAAACTCTTGTGTCTACTTTATTTTTTCGGTTTCGTTCATCTTTGGTGTCATTATGGCTGTTGCTCATCATGTCATGCGTGTTTAAGTGCGCGTGTATGTGCGTGTGTGCGGTGATAGGTCGATCCAGTAGGTTGGTTGATCAAAAAGTAGATCTTCAGTCAAAAAAGGTTGGGCACCCCTGCTCTACAGGCTGCACTGCAGGGGGAAAAAATAATCGCGAAGACTCATTGTGTATTTGTAGCCAACTTGGTCATTTTGATAGTAGGCTAATATAGCTATATATGGCGTGTGTTGCCTTCACTATAAGGCAGGTATGTCAAACTCATTTTTGTTGTGGGCCATATTAGAGTTACCGTCTCCCTCAGAGGGCCACTATAACTGAAACCAAATAAAAGAAATGTCAAAAATAACGGTGTATTCCACTATTGTTTAAGTTACTATCATGAGGGCTTTGGTTTCAAGAAAATGCTTCCAATATGTCTCTTATTTATTACATCTGAAAATGTTACATTTTGGTTGAGATTTTAGCAAGCATCATGCAAGTTGACATGCTTGATTTGCTTGCCCGGGCCACATAAAATGACGTGGCGGGCAGATCTTGAGTTTTGACACTTGTGCTATAAGGCTTATTATATAAGGCTTTCGATTTTTTGCGGCTCCAGACCTATTTGTTTTTGAGGGGGGTGGGTTGGTACAAAATGGCTCTTTCAACATTTTGGGTTGCTGACCCCTGTGCTAGTTGCAACCCCCATTTGCTCCTTTGTCAAATGACAAATTTCCCTTCACTTTTTCACAACACTTTCCTCTTTGAAGTTCAAATTTTACACTGTGTTAAATCCAATGTCTGGCCCAAATATGTCCACCCATTGAACAAATTTAGCTTTGGATTTTACAACAAAGAAGAGGTTGCTGATGCGATGTAGGAGGTTTGCTATATATTTCTGGGTGCAGGTAAAGACACCGGAAATGTCCTTAGATAGATAGATCCGTATCTTTTGAATCCTCATCACATCTCCAGAGACTTCAGAGAGTTTAGCTCTGTGAGTACGGTAGATCAAGGATATAGAAGAGGATGAGGGGCAGTGAATGAAAAAAAAAAAGATCTCCAAGCTAGTTTGTGTTTGTGTGTGCGTTTATAATTTTGCTTACTTGTGTTACAACCACAAAAGGGTATCGAACTATAGAACACATTAACAATACTCAACTTGGTGCTGATTGTTTATGTTGGACTTCAGACAGTGTTCATGAAAGTTCGAGGACTTTGGGGCCAACGTATTGCTCTGCAAATTAGCCTGCATGACGCGACAGTAAGGATCGCACAGAAGAACAACATGTCTTGGCAATTTCAAGGGTACACTTTTGTTTTCTATTTATCTTTTACATTAAGTTAGTATATCATGTTCATAGGCCTCGCTAACGAAATTATCAGTCGTTATTGTGACAGCAGCGATTCTGCGTGTGGTTAAACACGATGGGTGTGTGCCTGGCGTCGCTCAACAGTACATTCCATTGCAGCGAAACAAACAAACCACAATACAACTTCTGTTCTTGGGATGAAACAAAAGCTTGTGCTGAGTGTCTTCACCCGACATCTACACTGCCTCAGGCATAAACTCTATCTGGCTGATGCACTGTTATTATTTATACAGTATATACAAAATTGCTTTGTTCCCAAGGTATACATAGTAGGAACTGCTAGCCCCAGCTGGAGGTCGCTAACTGATTCGAATTAGCAATGTCAGCCTGAGCATTTCAAACTGCTGTGTTTTATTGACTTTAGTGATTTAATTTATCAAGTTGTTCCATGATTGAATGACAACAATAAATACTTATATACGTAGTCATATTTCATATCATATGACAGCTCCTGAATCCCATAACGACGTGCAATTTCAGGACCAAAACATAGACATGACCACAAAGTATAAACGGAAATGCAATCTATATAATCACTTCCAAGATAAGCCATTTACGATATCAGTCATTGTTGGTGACAACAATCACTGTCATGGTGTCATGAAACAAACATATACTCATAGTCCAAGCAAGAACAAACCTAAGTAAAAAGGAGCAAATAAACTGTGAAGAAATAAAAGTCTTTTTTTCTTTTGAGATATGATTTTAATGAAGTTTGGGCCATCAATTGCAGGATGTAAAACAGTGGTCATTCTGATTGGCTGTTCGTGATCAAAATGCGAAGTCGTCTGCCTCGGAGTCGAGGACACCCAGTGGCCGATGACGTCACATGATGGCCGTTCCAATCAGACAAACTAAGACTCATCCAATTTGAGCCTGAATGTGTTTTTATTTTTTTTCCATTTTCTTTTGTTCAAGTCACCTCAAACTTCCATGCAGTAAAAATAATTACAAGTAACTGAATTTGATTTATTATTATTATTATTATGATTATTATTAGTGCGGCCCGGTAGTCGAGTGGTTAGCACGCTGACTTCACAGTGTAGAGGTTCAATTCCAGCTACCGCCTTCCTGTGTGGATTTTGCATGTTCTCCCCGTGCTTGCGTGGGTTTTCTTTGGGTCGTCCGGTTTCCTCCCACATTCCAAAAACATGCATGGCAGGCTGATTGAACACTCAAAATTTGTCCCGAGGTGTGAGTGGGGGCGCGAATGGGTATTCGTTTCTGTGTGCCCTGCAATTGGCTGGCAACCGGTTCAGGGTGTCCCCTACCTCCTGGCCGAAGACAGCTGGGATAGGCTCCAGCACCCCCCCCCCCCCCCCCCCCGCAAGCCGTTCGGAAAATGAATGAATGAATTATTATTATAAATCTGCAGTTAGGTCAGTTCTCACTTTATCAAAACATATTTTTGCTTTTAATACACATTCCCTATCTATCTATCGATCTATCTATCTCTCTATTATATGTCAATCAATTTGAATATGTTGATCATTTCATTTGTAGTTGACAGGAATTATTTCTTTCCTGGACCAAATGTCAGTTCCAAAATTTATATTAAAAGCTTATTGATTTCTTTACGATTGATCAACGGTAGCAATCTCCCACCATAGAGTTGAAACATTTAACATTATATCTCACACTCTATACAATTAAAGAGCTTACCAGCTACAATATAGGTGCAAATTTAGCATTTTCTTTCTCAGGTATCAAGATCATTGTTAAATAAATTAATCCCTGATTTAATAAATAAACAAAATAATTAAATAAACAAATAAAACGCCTTAAATGTACCTTAATCTTGTGCAACTCATTACTTCACACAGATAGTAAGATTCTAAAGAAACATATTACTGGTTATTTGCATTTGAAAGTAATACGTAGTAATACATGATGGAAGTAACTTGCCCACACAGTCATGCATTCTGCAAACAGATAATGAGGGGATGCGCAAACAGTGACAGGTTCAAGGGTATTTCTCGCATCTTTCCTTCAATAAGTTGAAAATGACTTGTCCGACGCAGGACTTAAACTTTGACCTTGTGGTTCAGAACCTTACAACTAAGCGAGTTCCAATTCCATGTACAGCTAGGAAGTGCATCAGTACATCACAGATCTTTGACGGCAAAGAACTGAAAAGCTAAAATGCTCACCATCTTTTTTGAATTAAGATGGAACTGATTCATTGACCAATGCTGCCCCAAGTGTAAAATATTGCCTCCTCGCAGCATACGAAAAAAGTAACAACATCAACTGGTAATCAAAAGCCAGGCAATCTACCTGTTCCTTTTCTATACGACTTTTATACCATGAAGATTACGGGTAAATTGGAACCTATCCCAGCTAATTCAGATTCAGATTCAGAAAACTTTATTTATCCCCGTTGGGCAGTTAGAGTTTGGGAAACTGGAGGAGCAACACCTAAACTGGTGGCCAGTCAGTTGTGGTGTACAGAAAGACAAACAAGCATCCACACCAACATCAATTTTGAGTCTTCAGTGAACCTAAAAAGCATATTTTTAAGATTTAGGATTAATTGGAACCAGAAGAAAACTTGCACAAGCATGAGAGGAGTATACAACACCGTGTAACGCGCATTCTCTCAGCTGGTTCGCAAACACCTGTTGACACTTTCACAAGAGTTTGAGCGCTACTTCCCAAGCACGAAAGACCCACGGACTGCGAAGGAGTGGATTCGTGACCCATTTGTGAACAAGCCGAGCGATTCGAGCATGTCTGTGCAACAGGAGCATCAGCTTGTTGAAATAGCAAATGACGGCGACCTCAAACGTACATTTGAGACAAACACGCGCCCAAGTTTTTGGATTAAAGTCATTCCGGAATATCCTGACATCGCTACGAGAGCGCTGAAAACCTTGCTTCAATTTCCAACGTCCTATCTGTGCGAAGCGGGCTTCTCTGCAATGACGGCAACCAAGACAAAGTTACGGAGCAGGCTGGACGTAACGAACACGTTACGTGTCTCACTGTCTTCCATCACACCGAGATGGGACCATCTTGTCTCATCGAAACAATTTATTTGTTTTTAGCCACGTCGTGTTTTTTATTTGCTCTATTTTTCTGCTACACCTTGCCGGTCCATGAAAAAAAGACCCAACTCATACCGGTCCGTGGTGCAAAAAAGGTTGGGGACCCCTGCTGTAGAGGCCTGAAACCAACAATTGAATCAGGTGTGTTGGCATCTAAAACAGGCAGGATATGGCTTTCGAGGAGCCAGAGTACCCAACCCCTGCTGGGTGGTCTGTTTAAAACTTATATATTAAAGATCCATTATAGCAGGCATGTCCAGCTCCGGGCCTGGAGCGCCACTGTCCTGCCTGTTTTCCAGCTTTCCCGGCTGCAACACACCTGATTCAGATGGTCAGCTCATCAGCCAGCTCTGAAGCAGCAGTCGGACGATCATGATGATTTAAATCAGGTGTATTGCTCCTGGGAGAGCTGGAAAACAGGCAGGACAGTGGCCCTTGAGGAACCGAGGTTGGACACCCCTGCATTATAGTATGTATGAAACAAAAGGGGAGCAGCAGCCCTGGTTAGCATGTCTGCCAAAAAGTTCTGAGGTCCATAGTTCGAATGTGAGTTCTGCCCTTCTGTTGTGAAGTTTGTTTGAAACTTGGCTTCATCTATTGGGCCTTAAAATTGTGGGAAAGAGTCACAGACAGAGTGATGGGATGGTGATTTTAGTTTTAAAAATATAGTCCCCCCCCCCCCCCCCCAAAAAAATGACTGTGACCATGTGCAGCTTCTCTTCTCCACTTCAAGGTGTCTTCATATCTGTCATCCATGTGAATATGTTCCAAGGATAAAAAAAATAGCCTTCACTACACCCTGACGACGAAGGGCAAAGCGAGGGGTGGCTGCACATAAGCACCCTGAATATAATCAAACGACTGAACTGCAAGGCACACCTGGATTATATTTTCCTTTGTGGAGCAAGCACTAAATTGCCAGATTAAACTTGTCAGTCACTGTGAGACCCTGCATATGTGATAACGGTCGCATCGTCAAACATTGCAATGCCTTGCCCATAAAGCAGGCACCTATAAAGATTTTACTGCATTCTCACTCATGGGGGTAATGACTTTGATCAAGTCGCTGAATTGTAGTTCAAATCATGTCGGTTGTGGTGCGTGACATTGTTGAACCCCCACTTGCCACCCAACCCCTCGTCCACTAACAATGGAACTGCAGATAATCTAGCCAGATTGGATGTTTACTTAGACTAATAGCTCATAATTTGCTGATGAGATTTACAAAGGTTGTCCCGATTGCATATGCTCATAAAACTGTTCACGCTCCTGTCACATTCACCCCCAAAACCTTTTTGTGTTCCCGGTCAAGTTTGACAAGTTTGTTTTAACTGCTGCTAAATTAACACAATAACCATTAATCACAGCCACATTTTCTTTTCGCACGCCTTTTAGTGTTGATCAATGACTCAGAGGACTTCAGCAGGAACAGATCATAAGCGCTGGAAACAGAAGAGACTTTTCAGTCATATGTACATGTGGGTTGTGGGTTGGGTGGTGGTGCCTTATGGTAGGGATGGGCAGTTGGCGGCCACAATCTGCGTGGATGGCCCGTGTCAAATCTTTGAAAATAAAAACGTTAACTGTAACAGAGTACTTTTAAAGTGTAATACCAGTATTTGCCACTAGACGGCAGAATCAATCATTTTTATTGGCCAAGTATGTAAAACACACAAGGGTGTGGGGGATCCAGGAGGATTTTCCGTGCCCTTGTCTTGATTCTTGCCGTGTGCAAGTCCTCAAGAGTGGGTAGGGCGGTGCCAATGATTTTTTCCGCCGTCCTAACTGTCCGTTGAAGTCGGATTTTGTCCTTTTTTGTGGCGGCCCCAAACCAAACCGTGATGGAAGAACACAGGATTGATTTGATGACTGCCGTGTAGAACTGACGTAGCACCTCCTTTGGCAGGCCATGCTTCCTCAGCAGCCTCAGGAAGTACATCCTCTGCTGGGCCCTTTTCAGGATGGAGATGGTGTTGACTTCCCACTTCATGTCCTGGGAGACTGGGATTCCCAGGAACTTGAAGGTCTCGACGGTTGACACAGGGCAGTTGGATAGTGTGAGGGGCATCTGTGGAGAAGGATGTTTCCTGAAGTCCACGATCATCTCTGCAGACTTAAGCGTGTTCAGCCCGAGGTTGTGTCGGCTGCACCAGAGCTCCAGCTGCTCCACTTGTTGTCGGTACGCAGACTCGTCGCCGTCTTTGATGAGACCGATGACCGTGGTGTCGTCTGCGAACTTTATGAGTTTGACAGCTGGACTTGTTGAGGTGCAATCGTTTGTGTCGAGGGAGAAGAGCAGTGGAGAGAGGACACATCCCTGTGGTGCTCCAGTGCTCGTGGTGCGTGTTGATAATGTTGTTGCTCCCAGTCTCACCTGAACACAGTATCCTATTAAAACCTTTGTTGTGAAAACGCGCACAAAATTAATTCTGGCTCTTGATGCTGGTTTGCATTTCAGCAGTTTTGTGTCATCTTTGAAAGGAATTCTTGGCATCTCCTTCCCACACCTCCCTCTACTTATTGAACAAGACCGAGTATGGCTTTCAATGCAATGACAACCTAGGATATCAGTAAGGGCTGCAACGGGGCAAGAGTAGGACAGAGTGAGAATTTAAAAACAATTAGCTCCCTAAAAAGCAGTAAAAGCAATGCCTGTTTTCACCACATGGAGAGGGCACTTCCGCACCAAGCCACTGATTTACACTTCCCAATAAATGTAGTGGATCTGTACATGTGTACATTTTCGTAAATAGGCAGTTCACACAAGAGGGACAATAGTTGGTTGCGTAATTTTTCACCTAATAAGTGGGCAGGAAGTCTAGAATCCCAGCTACTTGTATGTAAACAATTTAAAAAGTACACTCCATATACGGTCTAATTCCTTAAATCCTTTAATTCAGTTGCCACATTCAATAGAAAATAAATGGGTGCTGTGTTACTCGCTAAAGTTTTGTACAAGTGCTCACTGGACACATCTGTGTCATTTCATTTTCACAGCTGAGACAGATGTTTGGCAAAAGCAAATCCCTTTTGTGTGAAAATATAATAATTTGTTTAGTTTGAACTCCAACAAGTCAAAACACTAAAATCACTCCTGGTACACTCATTAAGCAAACACATCACATAATGTCATATCAACTTGCGGGGCCTTGAGAATATGTAGCAGTAGTGGTTGGAGACTTTCTGACTCCTGTGGAGCTTCACACATTGAACTCCACTAGAGCATTTGAGTACACAGATAGACTTTAAAACAGAACTGGAAAGTGTCTCATTGACTGAACTGTAAGAGTCTCTTCCACCATTGGCTAAAACTAATAAGTCCCGCGAAAAAGGCAGTATTATATAAATTGAATATCACCAAGATAAAAATAATGATAATTAGAGTGATATAAAGGAGCAGCTCGGTGATCGGGTCGTTAGCGCGTTGACCTCACAGTGCAGAGGTCATGGGTTCGATGCCGGCTCCAGCCTTCCTGTGTGTAGTTTGCATGTTCTCCCCGTGCTTGTGTGGGTTTTCTCCGGGTACACCGGGTTCCTCCCACATTCCAAAAACATGCATGGCAGGCTGATTGAGCACTCTAAATTGTGTCTATATATACAGTATAATAACAACAATACCTTGAGATGAGTGACCCGACTTAAGTTTTCTAGAGACAAGCCGTTTTATTTATAGAACACTTTAAAAACACCCACCGCTGCATACAAAGTGCTGTATGTGGTGTAAAAAATTGACATAAAAAAAAAAATAAGACCGTCAAAACAATACTAATATGAATGCTTTGACTTGGGAGTCCAAACTTAAGATAAGAGCGCTGCCTGGCAGCAGTGTCAGATAGAATTAGTAAATATTCTTAAAAAAAAAAAAACCTGTCAAACTGTTTATTGCCACTCCCAGTTTGTTTTATACTTAGTTTGACAGTAGCCTTGAAGACAATTACATGCTCTAACATTTTAACAGTAACATAAGCAATGACAAGAATATTATGGGATTGTGTTGTCGCCCTTGAAATAAATCAAACACATAAATATAGCAGTACTCAGTCATATAATCGCTCTGGCCAAATCCACAGGCTGGGTCCTGCGAAGGCTAGGCTACAATATTGGATGCATGACGTCACTTCCAGCGCGATGAAATTGCACGTGGTGTCCTAATTCACATTCAGCCTGTCCAAATTTGCAACCATTTAATGCGATCCACGGAGGCCTCATGCGGAGGGGCCATTGTAGGTGTCGAACGAAGTGGCCTCCGAATTGTCCTAGAATTTGGAAACCACATGTGGTCGAGTTGCACCAGAGGTGACATCATGCGGTCGAAAATTCAGCCGAAAATGCGGCCTTTGGAGGTGGCAGCCTGTTAAACATAAGAACAGCCTTTGTGTTCTTATGTTCTGTGAAGAATGACGACCGTATTTTCCGCCATATAAGGTGCACCTAAGAGCATTCAATTTTCTCAAAAGCCGACAGTGCGCCGTATAATCCGATGCACCAAATATGAAGAGCCTGTAACTCTCTTTATATTCCCCATTGAGTTGTTTCCCTGTTTGTGTTTTTATGCAATCTAGTGGTGAATTTTAGCAGGAACCAATTGTCACCCAAAAAGGGTTTGCCTGACAGGAATTGACGTCTCCATTCGCCAACCCACACTCAAACAGACAGCGACTTAGTGAGCTCTGCGCAGCCATAATGAAATGAAGATAAGACCAAAAGCACAGTTAACTACTGACAAAACTATTCTAAGGATATTCATGTCCTTTGTAATATCATTTTGAATTTATGTTTCGTGTCCATGTTTGTGGCCAGTTCTCATTGTTACAGCTACAGCGGTTGTAGCTTCTATGCGTCTTATAATGCAGTGTGCCCTATATTTGAAAACAGGTTTAAAATAGGCCATTCATTGAAGGTGGGCCTTATAATGAAAGCGCCTTATAGTGCGGAAAATACGGTATATGAATCTCACTTGAGTTGTAGGCAGGACACGGGCCCACTACAATAAGATTTCTGCCTGGATGCAGCAGCCAGAGTGGGAAGTAAAAGTATAAAGTGGCCTTTATCCTGCCCAGGGTGGCCAAGGAATGTACCACTAGAATTAGCAGCATTATTTGCATTAAATTAAACAAAAATAAAGTGTGACAGAAATTGGTATTCATTTTGATTGTATTTATGTTTTTACTGGATATTTTTATAAAGTATATTATTCTAGGCAAAGGTGCACATAAGTGATGCATGAGGACTGAAAAAGTAAACATTGTGCGATCAAGTCTGCCACCACACTTTTGTGCACTAAGCATATTGCGACTCCAAGTCAAGTCAGCCGTTACGATTGTTTCTGAGGACCAACTTCAAAATAAAAGCGAAGCAAGGCATTGATATCCATGTTCAGGATTACTTGTGTAGCTTTTATTTGGAAGCTAACCCTTGAGGCGCGTTGCATCGTAGCCTATCAACAAGCGTTTCGGTGGCTGCCTTGAGGAGCCTGGCTCCCCGCAAACAGTTCCAGGAACATGATAGGTCGATGGTGGAACGCATCGCAGAAGGGCCACCGGTGACATGATTACCTGCACGTCGGTGCGCTATGGCTTTTATGGTCCATGAAAATAAGTCCTTATGCGAAAAAGGTCGACAGCCTTTGGTGATTGGACACCGGATGGCAGCCATAGAAAACAATATTTTTAGGATGGCAAGACTGAAAACAAGTCTTTTTTTTTTTTCGCTTGTGTTGTTGACTCATATTCACATCAAAATAAAGGCAATGCGTACTTGAGGTTTTATTTTGACGACATAAAAGCTGCAGTGGCTAAGGATGGGCTAGGGGAGAGTAACAGGCCACACCTTGTCAACATGTGCTGTCAGTCTGTCAGATCATCCAAGAGATCATTTGAGAACCACATCAACATTCCAATGTGCACCCATGATTATAGGGCTCCAATTTACTGAAAAACAAACAAACAACAACAAAAAAACACATTGCATTTTAAAGTTATTTTTTTGGATGAGAGGGGGATCTAAGACCTATAATAGCATTTCCATTGGTGAGATGATTTGAGATACAAGTGTTTTCAGTTCGGAGCGTGGACAAGGAACATCATTCAACTCTGTCTAAAAGTACCATTTAATAATTAAAAAGAGGAAGCGCAAGGAAAACATGCTGTGAGCCAAGCATTATTCATCCTTAGGTTTTGGTAGTAGAAGATACAGTATGTATAAATTAGAATTAAAGAAAATGTATCTTCCACTTTATGCAAAGGTGTCAAATGACAGTCCTTGAGGGCTGGTATCCTGCATGCTTTGGATGTTTCCCTCCTCTAACACACCTGATTGAATTGATCAGCTCATCAGCAAGCTTTGCAGGATGCTGATAACGATCCTGATCATTTGGATCAGGTGTGTTGGAGGAGGGAAATCCTGTATCTTAAACATGGAGGACAGCGCCCTTCGAGCACCGGACGTTGACACCTGTGACCTCGTGTGTTAGAATCCATTGTTTGTCCACGGTGTCGCCCCTCCCTTTTGTTGTGTTTTGCTACCTTTTTCAGTGTGGGCGGGGCGTCTCCCTACTCAGTGCACTTGGCTTCCCTGCACACCTGCCAGTCTTCATCTCGTCAGCCTGTAGAGCCACCCGTTGCCAGTTCGTCAGCGATCTTTCCTGTCGTACTCGCTTCAGCCAAACTGTTCCGTTCCAGCATTCCTGTACCCCTCGACTTGGTTATTTTGACTTCCCTTCAGTTCCTGCCACCTCGACTTGTTCCACCTCCTGACAATAAATCCCGTTCTGAGTTCATTGGAGCTGCCTGTTGGTCCCATGCTCATCTTTAGCGAAGCCTAACATCGTGCTTTGAATTATGGAGACTTTAATTGGCCAGCAATAATACTGAGAAATCATCATGCATGTACATACATTCACAGAGAGAAGGGGAGAACCGACTTTACGCCAGTCCAGACAAGCACCTGTGGATTTTCTGTGCTCACTTCAGGAAGGCTCTTTGGCCATTTTAGGATTGTCATCGTCTTTGTTCCGCTTGTAATCAGCCCTCAATTCAAACCACAATGTCAGCAGACCCGAATCACTCTGCAGATGGCTATATTTGTGTTCATCAGAGGCAAGCAGGGCTGCGATCCAGACCTCACAATTAATCAATGGAGACAGTAGCACTCTGGACCCCAAATCATTTCCCTCATGCAACACATATCTTGTGTCATTTCATGTTTTATACCACAGATCCAAAACATTTTTTCGTGCATATGATTTTGTTGATGTACTGACAGTTGCACAATAAAAAATCAAGAGTGAAAAAATGTGTTGTTTATTTTAAATGTATGAGTGACCATAAATCATCCTAATTAACAAACAACTAGAGGAAGGCAGACAGACAAGCAGGAGGACATGAGGGCAGTGTGGAGTGTGCATATGACTGTGCTGTACCGTCCATTGTGTGTAGAGTATATATCGTCCGGTACTGTATGTATTGTCCAATGTATGTGGTGTAGCGTATGTGTTTGTGTTGTTCAATGCATGTAGCAGCAAGGAGGGCATGTCCTCCGAGACAAGTTTCTCCTATGGGAGACCAAATAAAAAGTCAAATCAGTCAAATCAAATCATAAAACATTTACATTTTGGTTCCATTTGCAGTGGTGTCACTTTCGAGATCTTAAAATGGAGGTACTCTGCATAAATGTTTGCAAACTGCATAAGTTTGTGACCCAATCAAATTAAAGCTGAAGATCTACTACACCTTAGCTAGTTTAATTTCAATACATAGTAGTGCCGCATGCATGTAAAAATCACAACCCAAAAAACTCTTGAAGAAATACTTTTGAACCTAACTGTAAGACCTTGATCAGCAATTCACTTTCAGAAGATTTTAATCCGAAAGGCATTTGTGGAACAAGTGGGAACCGATGGTGTCGAAGTCAAAATGGGAATCAACCTATATCCTCCTGACTACCAGGAAAAAAAATGTTGTCCAATCACATTTATTTTGAAATTCCCCAATCTATGTGAAGTAATTGGACAACTCCAAAAGAAATTTTTGAAATCCCACAACATTTTTTAAACAGGCTCAAATACGCTTAAAACAACACTTTAACGTGTTCATAAGAGTCTTGTAATTAAAATGCCAACAGCATTTCAAGACAAAATGTGTTTGATAAAAAGTATTACTTTTCCTCTTCCCATAAAAAGTGCTTGCACTGAGGGAAGCCATTTTCTTACTTTTTCTCACCCCTACAAATTTGGTATCATTGGAAAGCACTGAATGTCCTCTTTAGAGTAACAAAAGGAGTTAATGCGATTGGATGCACTGGGTGGGAGATATTTAGGTTCACAAATGTCCTCTACAGAGGACAAATTTGAACTACTGGTAGTCAGGAGGATATCAATGATTGGAAGGTCTGGAAACAATCTATCAATTGATATGCATAGTTCCCTTAATCAAGGGGGATCACAGAAGAATGTCATGCATGTTTGCGAGAAGCAAACTCATGTGTGGAAAATTGACGTTCTCATTTCCCCATTGGTGTTACCTTTCAACCAACACAATTATACCAGTCCACAATCGCATAGTATTTTAAAGTTAGCTAAAAAAAATCAATAAATACAAAGAACAGAGCGTGTTATTGAGCAAATTGAATCTCATTGCTCCATCACTGTAAATGTACTCATAAGGCAACTGCAGCTTTTTGTAAAGATCTCAAATTATTCTATGCCACCTGTTAACGACCACTGTACAGTTTATTTATGTTGTACTTGCTTTTGTTTTGTTTGGTTTTATTTTGTTGTCTGCTGCCAGGTCAACATTGCCAATGAGAACCAGTTCTTGGTTGCCTTACCTCAATAAGTGTGTTCAATAACAACAAAAACAAATGAAAACAATTGTACAGCATGATAAAGATTTCATGAAGGAAGTTTTGAATCGGCCTATAAATTCTCAAGCATTCCAGTAGTTTGGTTAAGATTAAGACAGCTCCTGCCATGATTCAAACGGTTCCGGCCATCATTCATTGAACAAGTCGATGGACAACACAAACATGGTGGCTCAGGAATTCAAATTTCCATCTATCCATTATCTGAACCACTTTATCCTCACGAGGGTCGCAGGTGTGCTGGAGCCTATCCCAGCTGATTTTAGGCAGCAGGCAGGCTCCACCCTGAACTGGTTGGCAGCCAATCGCAAGGGGACACGCCGACAAACAACCACTCATGTTCACAATCAAACAATTGAGAGTGTTCAATCAGCCTGCCATGCATGTTTTTGGAATGTGAGAGGAAACCGGAGTACCCAGAGACAACCCACGCAGGTGCGGGGAGAACATGCAAAATCTACACAGGAAGGCCACGGCCTGGAATCGAAACCCTGACCGGTCCACTGTGAGCCGGACATGCTAAACTGTCCAGCAACGTGCCACCAAAGTATCTTTAACTGCTCATCAAACAGCACAGCACACATATTCACAAACATACCAAAAATAGATAGGATTTATTTCGATACAATGTCACGAATGGGTGAATGTAAAATCAATTACCGGTATTCAATCTTTTGTAGTGACACGGCAACCACTGATTGCTCCCTGCAACCCCCACTTTATGGATGATGTAGTGGACACTGCAACCGATATGATACCCCGCTGTCAACCAGGAAAGGAAGATCGGGATTTTGATTACATCCCATCCATGCCATCTGCCCTGGAAGAAGGGTTTCATCCACACTCCAAATAAGTCCCTGCTCAGGAGAGCCCCCCCCCCCCCCCCCACCCACCCACCCAAAAAATGGCAGTAACACACTCACGTTTATCCTGCTCCAGTTATGGACAGTACTTTTATTTTTACTGTAAATAGTAATTTTTGTTACTTTCATGTGAGTTACAATGTATTGAGTTTGAATTTGTCTAAGCAATGCATTCTGATGTTTCATAAAAATAAAATGTAACCAAATCAGATTTCACTTCTGGGGCCTCTGCTGTGTACACTGTATCTGCTCCCTTTGGGTTCCATCTTAAGGAAACATGGTATTTCCTTCCACCGCTATGCAGATGACTGTCCGATCTGTGTCCCGCTGAGCAAAAAAGACGCTTTCTCATTGAGGCCACTTTTGTCCAGTCTGGAAGAAATCAAGACCTGGATGGCACTGAATTTCTTGGATTTCAATCAAAAGAAAACACAGGTGACGGTGTTTGGTCTCTGTGGCCCTTGTACATCCCACCCTGTTGACCCGGGCCACCTAGTGTTTCATCTAAAGCCAAGAGTTTCGAACTGGGTAAAATGAACAGAGATTTTGAATTGGACTGGCAAATTGGTGCTGTTATTCATTCCAGCTTCTTTTATCTTTTGGACAGTAAAAAAAAGGAAAGTAAAAGTAAAAAAGTAAAACCTCTCTTTTTTTCAACAGCACTTTGAAACACTAATTCATGCCTTCGTCACAACTCGGCTAGTTTACTATCATGCCCTTTATGTTGGAGTCAACCAATCCTCCATCAAGTGTCTTCAGTTGGTCCAAAATGCTGCTGCTCGCCTCTTGACTAGTACTCTGGCATTCCTTCACTGGCTCCCTATACATTTTAGAGTTCTTTTTAAGATCCTATGATTTGTTTTCAAATCTTTAAATGGCCTCGCTCCACCTTACCTCTCTGAGTTCCTCCGCCCCTGCTACACCTGCCTCAGGTCTGCGCACCAAACGCTGTTAGAGGTACCGGGGACTAAGCGGAGGCTCAGAGGAGATCGTGCCTTTTCCGTTGCTGGTCCTCCTCTTTGGAATGACCTACCACTGAACGTTTGGCAGGCCCCCTCTTCATTTTAGTTTTATTGTTTTTGTGCTTTTTACTTGTTTTATCGTTTGCTGTCGTATGACTTGTACAGCGCTTTGTACACAGCTGTGGTGGTTTTAAAGGGTTCTATAAATACGGTTGAGTTGAGTTATTGTTGAAGTACAGGTCTATTTCAAACATGCAGTGAGGGTGGTCCTCTCTTTTTCACTTGTCAGTCTGAAAAAGCTGGTCTAAAGATGTGACTGGGACAAAAATACATGTGAAAACCTGTGACAAATTTAACTGTTGAGAGACAGGAACTGGTTCAGTTTTCTTGTGGCTTTAAAGTTTTCATTTACTTCTAAATGAATGTCATGTTATGTTACATTTTTTTTTATAGTTTGATCTATCATCTCTTCCATTACACGAAAAAGTCATTCACAAATTTCCCTCCTCTCTGTTGCCCTTCTCTCCTCTTCTAACCCATGCTTTCCCATTTTCTCTCTCCACACCACAAAATCTCATTTATAAAGTTTCAACAACTTGTCCTACTTTCGGGTTCTCTTTCTTTCTCTTCGTGTCCTTTCTCTTTCTACTTCATCTTCCTCCTCCTGGGCAATCGGCCCCCGTCAGGGACTTGCCCCCCCTCCCGGGTCCCACACCCGGTACGACTCTCGCTGCTGCCTCGTGAGGTTCACACCCAGTGTGGGCCCCAAAAGGGCCCTCGCCTGATTATTGTTGAACTCATTCAGTACCAGCCAATTCTAGACCAAGTCTGAAAAGACGTCTAAAAACGTCTTTGGGAGTGAATGAGTTAAGGAGGGTTGTGGGGCGGCTACTCCCACTTCCCTCCGTTCCGGCGGGGCGAGCCCTGGGCGCCTCACCTTCCGGTGAGACCCCACCTCCTTCCCCGCCGGCTGGTGGGCATTTAGCTGCGTCTGGAGCCCAAGAGCCCCGGCGTTCCCCCCTCGCGCCACTCGGAGGCATCCCACCACGCGAGGCTACTTCGTCTTGCTGGTCATCATCTTCTTCTTCATTCTCCTCTTTATCCTGCACCACCTTGGCTGGACTTGGCCCTGGTATGTCCTCAGGAACGGAGGTGATTCGGATGGTGGGAGGCTGGGATCATGGACAGCCTCACACCTTGGGACAATTTAGAGTGCCATGCATGTTTTTGGAATTTGGGAGGAAACCGGAGTATCCGGAGAAAACCAAAGCAGACCCGTGGAGAACATAAAAACTCCACACAAGGAGGCACGTCAACCTCTGCACTGTTAGGTCGACGTGCTAACCACTGGACCGCCGGGCCGCCTCGTCCTATTTTTAAAAAAAGAATAAAAAAGAGATGCAAAAATCCTGGTGTTATTTTTAACATGCAAATTTATACACCTCATTCAGTCCATGATTGAATTAGGAGTTTTTATTTGTTGTGAATATGGCGAGTGATTCAAACCTTATTAGGAAACCCTTTCAGGGACAGTGGTCACTACAGAGGACAGCTTATCATGATATCAGGTTCCAGGGTGCACCAAAGGGTTAATATTTGTAATTGCTCATTTTAGTCCTCCGGTGACATGATAGTTGCATTTGAGAACAGCATGATCTTGTCTACAGCAGGACCATTGGCTGTGATAGCGATAAAAACAAAAAAAAAATTAAAAACACTGAAATGTTTCGTTGATCTACATTTCAACACCATAAATGCAAAATCTCATTTCAAAGTAAAGAAATACATGTGATTGGAGCAAGTTCCCAACCCATGGTTTGTGGACATGTGAGCACGTTGCAGGAGTTACCTCGGTACATGTCATCGACCAAGTCTGACACAGCTGTGCCAAAATGACAACAGCTGCGTGTCAGCTCACGTCTCCTTAAAACAACAACGGCTGAGGAAAAGAAATGAAAATTGCTACATTGGGTCTGAATATTCTTGATCGGTGTTTTGTTTCTAATGTTTAAAGTTGAAAGGCCTGTTGAAAGGGAACTTTTTCAAAGGAGCGAATTTTTGGGTGGTAAATGTGATGAGTTATACTGTATTTGACAAAGGCGCTTTGATTTGTTTGTTTTCCTTCCTACTTTTTAAATGGATGTTGCCTACATAGCGTTTTCATTTTAGGTAGAAAAGAAATCTTTCTGAAAAAGAATGAGAATTCCAGAAAATTAAGCATTTGGAATGTTTTATTGAACTGTATTAAGGGTTGTGTTGAAAGGGCCATGTCAGAGTTTAACATACATCTTTGTATTGAAAGAAAAAAAATCAATTCAAATTCGAAAATGTTTTATTAGATGTTTTTTTGTTTTTTTTAATTGATGGTGATGAATGATTTCTGCGTCACTCGCAGATAGAATTAGCAACAATGCAACATCGAAAATATTCCTTTTCGGATTCATCTGTAGCAACTGACCTGTTATTGAACATAACATGAATAAAATGTGCTGCTTCTAACCAACAGTAACATGTGTCCCTAGAAATGTCAAGAAAATTCTGCAAAGAACATCATGCCAGGTTGGTGCCCAAGTTTTAATTAGTAACATTTTCTAGTATCTGGATGGGTATGAAACATGAATATTAATTTGTTCAAGACGATGCCTTGATTTTAGTGAGCTTAATTCAGTAATTCATGACGACGATTCATTATATAAATCAGGGGTGTCAAAGTTAAATGGACGGAGGGCCAGATAAAAATTTTTTGCTGCAAGCCGAGGGCCGGATTGAAAAAAAAAAAAAAAGACCACATATAGTTTATTGAACCAAATTTAATTGACTGAAAACCTAACAAATACATTCCAATATGGTCAGATATATAAAGCAACATTTCCTTATGACTATGTAAGTAAACTGTAATTTTCAACAAGCACAAAAAACAAATTTCATTTGTATAAAAATACCCATAACATGAATGAAAGAAACCGGTATTATTCAAGGCACCATCAATAGCCCATATTTTCTCTTTGAGCAAAAGTAGGCTAAATTTACTTAAAAGAAAAACAAATAACAGCAACTTTCGATCATTTACTCGAATAAAATATTATTAAAACATAATTGGATTGAAATACATACCTGTCAACCTTTTGGAGCGCCAACCTGTATAAACTACCAAAAAATCCTTATAAAGAGTAAAAAATCCTTATAACATACCAAAGCATTTAATAACGGCAGAAAAAACCCCACAAAATTTTCAATGATATTTATTGTAGATCTCCATAATACAATGTCTGGTTAATGTCTAATCATCATTCAACTTAGTGGCATTACTGTGTTCAGAGTTGTATTCCTGCGTTACTTTTTTCACCAACTCCAAATCATTTGGAGTTGGTGAAAAAAACCCTGGAAATTTTCAGAATCCGTATGATTTGTGCGATACGGCCATATACGTAAGATTCACCACAAAACCCGTATGAACTATGGCTAAACCATATGAGTTGACAGGTATGGAAATACAATAAAATAAAGTGCAAAAATGTATTAACCAAAAACAACACTTTCTTCAAGGAGAAGTAACAAGCAGCGAAAGCAAATATTACACTTTAATTTTTAAACTTGAAGTGAGTAAAAACTCTTAATATGTGATTGCACAGTAACATTCACTTCTTTGAGGCTGAGGCTGATACTCGGTGTCTTATCTTTTCTACAAGTTCATCAATATTTGGGGTCAGGCTCTGAGCTGAGCAAATCCTCAAAATTGAGTGAAGGTGTTCAGCAGTAAGTCGACTTCTGTGTGATGTTTAGTTCAGCTTCATCAAAGAAAGTAGTTGTTCACACAGGTATGTGCTGCCAAACTTTCGACGTTTGATCAGCCTGGATGCGCAGCTGGGCCACTGTGTCGGGAGGAAACGGGCAAACTTCGCAGCTCCCACTGCCGTATCTTTTTCATGCATAGGATGTAAAGCCAAAAACTCCTGTCACGCTTAGGCTGGAGTCCACTAGGCGGATGAAAATTGACAACTGGGCAACGTCAGAAACTTCAGCGTTCTCATCCACAGCCAAAGAATATGCGATGACATATTTTCCGTTTTTCACAAGCTGTTCTTTTAGATAAATGGACAACTGCTCTACTCGCTTGGCAATTGCATTTCTGCTCATGCTCACGTTTGAAAGAGTTGCTTTTTTTCGGGGCAAACTTCGTCACAAACTTTAAGTTTATACAGTTTTTAATGAAATCCCCCTCCCCCCTCCATGTCCATATTCTTGTTTTTTTTCGCGTGTTTCGTTTCATGATGTCATCTCAGATTACACTCTTTCAATACCACCACACTTTCTCCGCACAGAAGACACACAGGTTTTCCAGCTACGTCCATGAACATGTAACTCCGACTCCCACCTTGTTTGAAACCCCCGGTTCTCAGTGTCCACCTTGCGTTTTGCCATTTTTGATGGGTATCTGAAAGCTAATGTCACTGTTAGGCGAACGACTGCCGCACTAATAAATATTGAAATAAAGCCGCCGACTGCTTGGCGCGTCACCGTTGCATTGTGGGAAATGTAGTATTGGTGCGTGTAAAGGATCTGCGGGCTCTCGGCTTGCTGCGGTCCGCGTGCCGGTTTTAATAATAAATCAATATCATCCCAGGGGCCACTGAAAACATTCGCGGGGCGGCACTTTGACATATGTGATATAAATGGTAATGTTGCATTTCTGTATGTTGCACATTCGCTGGCAAACCAGATATGGATTTGTTTAGAATGAAAGCAACATTTTAAAATCTGTATCATGACGGGTGAGGAAGAGCGGTTCAGAAAATGGATGGATGGATGCATATACTTCTGTTGAAGCAAAATATATTCCATGTGAGAAATATTACTGCATTTAATTTTATAGGACTAAAGGGTTGATGCAATAAATAAATATAATACAATTTTAGAGTAATTATTGTTGTATAATTAAACGGTTTGCAGATTATTATTATTTTTTTTTAAAATTATTTTACATATTATACTGTGGCCCCATGCAAATATCTTTGACATCTTCTGCCCGAACTATGTATTTAATATTAGAGCATGGTGTAGAGCAGGTATGCCCAAACTTTTTGGACCGAAGATCTACCTTTTGATCAACCAACCTCCCACGATCGACCCATGACCGTGCACGCACGCACTAAAACACGCATGCCATGAAGAGCAACAGCCATAACGGCCCCTAAGATGAACAAATCAGAAAAATTACAGTATAGAGTGAGGTGGAGAAGTTTGGGGGTGAGGAGTTCCGGGATGATGGTGTTGAACGCAGAGCTGAAATCCACAAAGAGGATCCTTGCGTAGGTCCCTGTGCTGTCGAGGTACTCGAGGATGTAGTGCAGACCTATGTTGACTGCGTCCTCCACAGACCTGTTTGTCCGGTAGGCGAACTGAAGAGGGTTGGCCTGAAGCTCAAGTGAACTCCATTTAAAAGAGGAATGAGGAAGTCACTGCAGGCGGGACAACTCGGAGAGCCGTGCTACACGTGATCTGGTAAAAACTGGTCAACTGTTACTACTTTAAATAAAGAAAACTGGAAAATCTCCTTTCTGGATCCTGGTTGAATCACCTTTTTATTCTTTTCTCGCCTGGCCTGCTGTTTCGCCGCATAACACAGCTTTATTTAATTTTACTTTTTAAATACTTTTTGTGAAAGCGAGACTGATGGGATGCTCAGGGTGCAGTGTGCATTAACATAAAAAATGTATTACTAACATGCACACTGATACACAAATGTTTGTTTGTTTGTTTGTTTGCTCTACACCCCTTGCGATCGACTTGGGACCAGTCTGCGAGCTACCGGTCAATCACGATCGACGTAATGGGCACCCCAGGTGTAGACAGCGAGCTCAACAATCCTCCAATAAAAACACAAAGATGAAAAACCGTCGTTTGGTATTTTTATGGAAGTCTTTCTTGAAAAACAGAAACACAACACTAATGTTTGTACAGCATCCAGTTATGCACACACACACACATATACATATATATATACAGTACATATATGTATATATACCATACCATACACTAATGGCAGAGCAGATATAAGTATGTTGCATTCAGAAAACTCGGAGCGGCGAGCAGTAGCCCATACAGTGTACAGTTCTTTTTCTGAAACATTTATTTATTTTGTGCATGCAACACTTTTTTTTCTTTTGCTGCTGTAGACTGCAAATTTCCCCAGTGTGGGACAAATAAAGGTTATCTTATCTTATACTGTATTTTTTGAAGTCAAAATGGCGCCCGAGTAGGCAGCCGTCGGCAAGTGCTCTCATGAGCCTTGCTTTTTTTTTTTTTTTTTTTTGGTTTGGTTTGTCACTTTGTGTTTGTTGTTACGTCGTGTGGACCTGATGTGGACTTTTTTCAGCATTTTTTGGCCACGACATTCATCAAGGAGGAGACTCTGTGCTTGGTGGTTGCGCCTTCTCGGCAGCATGGGTATACCAGCACTGTTTTTGCCTGGGAGGAATGTCGGCGCCATTTGACTGTCGTTGCTGGACTGTCCCGGGGCGCTTGTGTCTTGCGCCTGTTATGGGCAGCGTTTTTCACAGCCCCGCTTTGTTCAGCGGAGAGATCGGTGCTGTTGAACGGTCTGCGGCTGGATGGATGTAGTAAGGCTTGAGGAGCCGACGATGAGAAGAAAGGAGCGTTATCCTCTCCTCTTTCATCTAGAACTGCTTCAGACAACAAAGTGTATCCAGAAAAGTGGTGAAGATTGCACGACTGTCTGTGTCCTATGTGTTGTGTTGTGTTGTGTTATTTGTGTTATTTTGACTTTGACTTCAGTATCTTGAAATTTCCCTCGTAACAAGAGGAAATATTTTCCTGTTGAGGCTTTTCGTAACTTGAAAAATTTGTATGAAGAGACATTCATAAGTAGAGGTACCACTGTGGGGGGTATATCTTATTCAAAATCAAACAGGCAGAAGTTGCAGGTTGACCCAACATCTGTGAATTTCATCAAGACAACTAATTATTTGGCTTAGGAGTGTGTATTGGCCTCCACTCACTTATACAGTATGCACTCCTTTTAACGTCTGGGTATGCTTCTGCTCAGTTGACATGGGGGCTTCTGGGAGTTCTCTTTGTCAGGGCAACAGCCACTGACATGGCAGCAATATAGGCAACAATACGTTGTTCTGCATTTTTGTCTGGGGAAAGGGTGGGCCAGTCAAGACCTTGAATGCCTTCATCATCCAGGCAGGAACTGCTGACATACTTCATTTGGGTCTGGGCACTGTCACCAACATCATTGAGATAATCAGGGGTCCACCCATCTGAAAATGTATTCTCAAGATCTCACAGCAGTCAGGCTGATTTGTCAAGAAAAAGGGTGCCTATGATGACACTTCAGAATGCTAGGGCATGGCTTCCTTTGAATCACAAAGGAAGCAATCCCTGGTGCGCTATATACAAGTACTGTAAGTCATCCCTCCGAAAGCTTGTTTGAAGCTTTCCCAGCCAGACTTGTCTTGGTTTATAAATTAACCTAAAGAATTAATCCATGACAAAAATGAATTTCTCAGACCAATACGTTGTACATGCCCACCCATTGGCGCAAGCAAATACTTCATACATTCAATACTGATTGCTCTCACAAGTGCTTGGAGGATTAGACCTGGGTATGCAGGAAGACAAATAAGAATTGTTTCCAAAACACACCCAATGCACTTATTTTTTCAGCAACCATTTCATAGTGTTGTTTTTGCATGATGTGACTGTCAGCACCGCACACTTTTGGAAGTTGGAACCACACTGTTCTGAAAGGTACTCTCTTCTCAGTAAGCCCTCAGATTTACAGCGCCTTTGTGCTTGTCACATGTTAACATTATTGCCCAATCTGTTAAAACAGTGTAAATAGTTGCAAGCGGCAGGAATTATGTAAGGAGTCATAGTTTCTGACGTCGAAGTCTAAATTACACCTCTGTTAGATTTTTGGCAACAAATTGAGGCCTGTGGTTGCTGCCCCCCTATAGGTTTGAGCAGGGATGTTGCTCGGCATTAAGCTACCCTGGGGCAGAGTCCCCCTTATTACATTGGGACTGCAACTACCGGTCCACGGCCTGGTAATGGTCTGTGGAGCACTCGGTACCGGGTCACAGACAAATATTAAAAACAGAAAGCAAAACAAAAACATCCCTTCTCTAGCATCGCACACATGCCCTAATTAGCACCATGGCGGGAATGTCGTGGATAGTTGCCAGTACATGAAATATCAGTCGTACCATAAGGTTCAGAAGCACTGCCCTACTCTATTCCCTTACACGCACACACACGCACGCACACACACGCACACACACACACACACACACACACACACACACGGCTATACTCTTGCTCATCAGTAATACCTGTAAATGTAAAAAACTATGAACACTTTGAACACTACAACAAAATCATAGCAAAGCAGTTTTTGCGTCATGTTCACAGACCTCAAATTGCATTGTGAGGTCAGTGTTGCGCACCCCAGGGAGTGCAAGGGTGCAGTGGCAGTGATAGCATGGACAGTAAAGTCCTATTTGGAGTTGAAGAGAGTTACTGTTGTGGTCCCGAAAACTTTATAACACCTTGAAGAAAAGAAAAAAAAAATGTTGGTCTTTATTTGGTCAGCTTGCTTTCATATGTTTGGGTAAGTGAACAACTGTGTGAAATAATGAACAGCGATTTGCAGTGACAATGCCAATTATTTTTCTGTTGAATGTAATATTTAGCCACAAACAGAACATATCTGGATTTAAATATGTAATACCTGCCTATCACAAAGAAATTAGTACCAGTGTGCACAGACCAAGTTGACAGAAAAATTTAGGTAGGTACCAATTTTAGCATTTGACAGCACGACCTTGCTAATATAGAATAAATTATCTTTGTCAGGACAGGACTTACTTCTCACAGCATGACGAATAATAGAACATTACTGTTCTTTGAAAACAAATTCAAACAGATACCGTACATAATTTTTTTGTCTCATTGTCTTGTTTAATGATAGCTGTTAATGTGTAGTCAACATTGTGATGGTTGGTGAGACTTTGACAAACAAGCAGCACTACTTTGTTACATAAGACAAAAAAACAAATTCTTATGTAACAACCTGTAACATCATCTCTTTGTTCTTTTGTTCCTCCTTCCGGGTGTTTCTTTCTTCATTTAGCATGACCTGATCGACAAGTTTCATGCATGCAGTCTTCATATTTGCAATTAGCCTGCAAATTGGGAGCTCTCCGACACCCAACGTGTCATCACAATAACTTTTCAGAGTAGTGTCATTGATGTAGAGCAATAGCAGCCGTCTGTTGGAGGTGGGGCCCATCTGCAAGCACCGCTTGACAGTTAACACTTGTGGGAGAGAGAGGGAGATGGGGGGGGGGGCTACAATGGAAGGCAGCGTCCCATGCGAATAGGTGGCAAATTAATGAATGTAGGGAAACACTGTTGCCAGGTAAGACATATTAACACCTGTCAACATTTTTTTTTCTTCCCACTCCAGCCATACAGGCCCGTCCAATGGCCAGTCTGCGTCTGCACAGCACGTGCCCCAGTAATAAAAGGGGTCTGGGGACGCCACTGGTTTTGAGGTGTATCCTTACACTGGTCACTGGCTGCTATCTGCCCAGCCTGGAGGACATTGCCAGCTCACGTTACCTCAGCAGAGCTGCCAACATCATCAAGGATGCATCCCACCCCAGCAACCACCTGTTTAGTTACCCTCGGGCCGGCGTTACAGATCACACAAAACCCGGACGAGCAGATTCAGGGACATTTTTTTTCCTAGAGCTAATACTGCAATAAACACCGAAAATAATCAAAGCTACTGCATTTCAAACGTAAACTCACTACTTCACTTGTGCATTAATGAGCAATATCTGAGCCATTTCATTTCATGTGCAATATGTGTCCTGTGTGCAATATAAGCCTCCGTCCACACTACCACTACTGCCGCAGTTGTTGTGTGTTGTTGAGTTTTGTATTTATTTTATTTTATTTTATTTTTCGAAATGCACTAAGGAATGGCACCCAAATTTCGTTGTATGCTATACAATGACAATAAAGGCGATTCTGATTCTGATACACAAGTTAATCTCACTAATGATTTAGAGTGAACTCTGATCCCCACCAGATGCTGGATAATGGCTCACACTGCTGGTACCTCAGCTGTAAACAATTGGGCTTTAGCACCATGCAATGTAATAAGACTGACAGGGCTAAATGAATATTTACAAAATCAAATCTAGCAATTTATACATAAGAATAAAACCACACTATATAGTTTGGTATAATATTATGGTATGTTGGTGTAATCAAATTAAATTTGTGTATCAATTCTAGAAAGTCATTTTTGTTTGAATAAAATAACATGAAACTCAATGAGTAGAATTGAGTAGACTATGTCCAAAAATTCATAAATGATGCTCAATGGCATATTTTTAATTGCTGTACGCTTCCGGCCACGGCCACAGCCATTTTTTTGAAAAGCCGACGTATTACTGCCTTTGACTGCAATGGGGGACCCCAAACTCACAAACGAACACTTGACTGTGTCACTTCAGCAGTTGAACATTGGTAACTCACAGTAACACAAAACAAACAAGTTTACTTGTTGTCTATTAAAGGTTACATTTTGACTGGGTGATTCGGAGTCAGCTGGAGCTTACCCCCACCCACCAACCATTTTAACAAGTTCGCTGACAGTCATATTATCAAGCTAACGTTCTCAGAGATGAATAACATTTTGATGTACTGCATTTCAGGTTTTTAACCATACTATCTCCGAGTATCAACTGGTCAAATGGGGCATATTCACCGTATTTATTCCTTTTCTGAATGGTACGAGCAGGGAAGCGGTAGACGCATCATAAAATTAACTCGTGAGCCAGGTTGGATGGAGGTTTTCTCTATACATTATATTTTCCTCTAGCTGTCAATGAAAAGGCTTATAAGTTATTGACGTGTTTTGAGATAGTCTACAGCTCAATAAAAATGTATGGAATTAAGTCATGTAGTTGAGAACTGTAACTAATTATTTTTGTTGATCCTTCTGGTTTTGTGTAGACATCATTTCGGGTGACTACACTTGGTTCGAGGCACAAGACTAGAGACGTTTTTTATTTTTGAGTATGGTCGCTACCACTGCCTCGCTGAACTCTCGACACGCCTCAGCGCACCATCAGTGTCAGAAGCAAACACAGGGAAGCTCCACCCCCTTTATTTATATCACCCAGAACACGGTAACCTTCCACATGAAGTAGTTCCAAAACCCATAACAAGAAACAATAATGTCATTGGCATACATCGTGCTCAACGAGACTTTTTATGTGATCGTCTTTATATGTTAAAGATAAGTTACTGTAGGTAGCGTGTAAATGTGTTGCCATGTTAAATTCTTGTCACGAGTAATCCAAAAAAAATAGTGTGTGTGTGTGTGTGTGTGTATTAAAAAAGGGTGACAGTGTGAGCTTGAGCAACAAAAAAAACATGATTACCATTCAAATAATTATGCAAATAATTATATTTACAAAAGCAAATGTAACATTTCATTACATTCTATTTTATTTTCATATCTCTTCTTCTGGATTAGTGGTTAAAATATTAATTCATCCAAATGATTTAGAACTATTAACTGAACTTTGCAGCGTTCCGTTGTGTGTGGGGGGGGGGGGGGCTTCCTCGGCAGAGCAAGAGGCAGCACTTCTTTACGTTGAGGAAGAGTTTCCAAAAACAATTGAAGAGGGTGGTTATCTCTCGGAGCAGATCTTTAAAATTGATGAGACTGGTCTCTTCAGGAAGAGGATGCTGTCCCATACGTTCCTTAACAACAGGGGTGTCCAAACTCGGTCCTCAAGAGCTACTGTCTTGCCTGTTTTCCATCTCTCTGGGCTGCAACACACCCGATTCAGATGATCAGCTCATCAGCCAGCTCTGAAGCAGCATTAGAACGATTTGATGATTTAAATCAGGTGTATTGCTCCTGGGAGAGCTGGAGAACAGGCAGGACAGCGGCCCTTGAGGACCGAGTTTGGACACCCCTGCTTTACAAGGATGAATCGAAGAGACCAGGGTTCAAGGCCCACAAAGATCGAGTGACTCTCCTTATATGTGGGAATGCTGCTGGCTTCATGCTCAAGCCCGGCTTAATTTACAAGTCCCTGAATCCTCGGGCTTTGAAAAACAAAAGCAAAGCCTTGCTGCCCATCTAGTGGATGAACAAAAAAAAAGGCATGGATAAAAAAAGCCTTTGCACTCGACTGGTTCGTGAACTTCTTTATTCCGCAGGTGAAGCTATACTGCAGTGAAAAGGGGCTTCCCTTTAGGTCCTCCTTTTGATGGACTCTGCAGGAGGACATGCAACTAACCTCCATTATGACAGGGTCCAAGTGGGGCTCCTGCCTCCCAACACCACTTCCCTTACACAGCCCATGAATCATGGTCATTCGGGCCTTCAAGGCCCTTTACCTGAGGTCCATGATGGAGGGCCTCATCTCCTCTATTGACGAAGACAACAAGGCCTTCAGCCTCAATAACTATTGGCTGAAGCGACTTCTACGCTTCTCATGTATTGTCCATAATCAACACCATGTTCAAACATCGGGGTGTCCATATGTAGACTTGACACCAAGACACACTTGGCCGCAGTTCCATGAGTGATTTTGTAGTCGCCTCATCACCTGATAGTGAGTTGGCTCCGATGGTGGGGAAGATGCTGGTCCAACCTGGCAGACCCAAACATTTTGTGAGGGTTTAGTGGGAGCCTCAGCAGAATCCCCTTTCAGAACAAGTTCCAACTCCCACATCCGGCAGAGCTTTGCCCACGTGCCGGGGGAAGCGGGGGACATTCAGTCCGAGCAGGCCATGTTCCGCATCTCTATTGTTAAGGCGGCCTATCGGGGTTTTTGCCGTAAGGTGGTCAATGCCTGTTGTGGCAGCAAATCCAGAAGTCATTGATGGACAGTAGCAGTAAGGGATGCTGTCAAACTGCGGGTGTTTTGTCAGGCCTTTTTGGCGCTCACCCAGGCAAAACCTCAGGCATGTGAGGAGTTTGGTTAGGCCATCTGGTTAGGATGTCTCCTGGACGCCTACTCTGTGAGGTGTTCAAGGCATGTCCCACCAGCACGAAGCCGTGGGGATGAACTAGGACACGCTGAAGGGACTGTGTCTCCTTGGTGCTCCCTCCTGCTCCAAGCTAAAACCTACTACGAGTTGCACCTGACCCACTTCAGGCCTCGTTACCTACTGCCTTTATAAAGCCATGCTTCACCGCTAACTGGCTGTCGGATCGTTTAGCCTTGCTCACAACTCTCTCCTCCAGTGGTTCAATTCTCCGGATTTTCTCTATATTTTTTTCCTCATAGCCTTTGCCGAGTAATTCATAGTATTTTTGTTCTGTAAGTATTCTGCTTAAAATATTCTCAGTTTATGTTCTTGGTGTATTGTAGTGTTGGGTCTATGAGGCGTCATGAAGTGTGTTGACACAATGACACACTGTGTTGATACTGTGTCACTGACCACTGACACCTGCTGGACTTCAAAAATCCCTGCAGGCAACCCACTTGACAGACTGAACTGACTGATTTGATGACGAAGTGTATACAATATCATTCACATCCATGCATTCAAATTGTATCAATCAAAATGTTTCAATAATGTGAAAATTATGTGAACGAGGATGCTTGCGGGCTTTGTCCTCACCAATTTTTATTTAGAAAAGGAAGATGCTCCAGTGTTTTGAATTTCAGTCTGTTGCGGTTTTTACATGCTATTTGCCCTGCTGTGGAGAACACACAGTCGCATGGCACAGATGAGGCCGGCGTACAAATGAACTCCTTTGCGAGGTGGGAGAGATTTGGAAAAGTAGTGTGTTGGTTCTTCCAATATAATAGCGGGTCTTGACTGCGTACATATTCCCCTCCGCCAGGCACCGCTGGACCTCAGATATAGCATCTGCTGTTGCACTTCTTCCCAGTCTCCCCACCTCATCATCCAGATGCTGCCACAGGTCATCTAAAAAAACAAAACCCAACAAAATTGGCATTTAGAACAGTTTACAAAAACAAACTAATAATGATGAGTAACATGCCAGATGTAGTTGCAGAGGTGCTTTTTTTGCTATGTTATTTCTGTATGGCAAATTCGACATTTCACCTGCAATAAAATATGTGAATAGTAAATTAAGCGTTACCTTGAAGTGAATTTGAATTAGATTTGAACAAGACATGTCAATAATCTGAGAGGCACTTGGTGAGACACTTCCATATAAACACAGTTTGGCGGGCTTTTGCGGCATCGACGCCCCCTGGATCACGTGATTGTCTTGAAGCAGTACGCGCACCGACGCGACAATTGCTCTGTGAACTTGGCGCGTGCGTCGACGCATCGGTGTTGCTGGAGCCATCACTAGTGTATTGCATTCTCTTGTCTTTTGAGTTGACAAGCAATTTACATTTTTCTTGCTCCTTGCCTTTTGGTTTGCTGTACACGCCATTTCTTGGTTGTTTGTTACCAGGGTTCTTTGTTGTGTTTTGTAGGTCTTGTGTTTTTATAAGTAAATACATTTTCAAAGCTTCTTATCTCTGTCTACACACATGGAATCCTTGTTCTGTCCAGAATCCTTCCGAACGGCTGATAAAAACAACAATGTTTTTATTCATTTTAGCTTGGTCAGTGGCCCTATTGAATAAAGACTGATTGGTTGAGAACAAGGAAGTGAGGGATCAGAACAAACTTCTTCTGATCTCCTGCCTTGCCCCTCAGTTGTAGCAGGCAAGTATTGTAGCTCAACGCATGAAAATGACACGGGCCATGTCAAATGTTAAATTGTCCGGTGACAGCGAGCCAGATGATTCCTTCAACAAGTTTCACTTGTGCGGGCTGGTAAGAATGCGTGGGCTTGTTTCGAGGGCTAGTCCAGTCTCAGCCGCTCCTGTAGCATCACCTGCCACAGGAACTGCTGAGACAGTTCTACACAGCAGTCATCAAATCAGTCCTGTGTTCCTCCATCATAGTTTGGTTTGGGGCTGCCACAAAAAAAAAGATAAAATCCGACTGGAATGGACAGTTAGGACTGTGGAAAAAATCATCTGTAATGCCCTACCCACTCTTGAGAACTTGTACACCACAAGAAACAAGGGCACGGAAAAATCCTCCTGGATCCCCCACACCCTACCCACCACCTTTTCCAGCTACTCCCCTCAGGCCAGCGCTACCGATCCATATGCACCAAAACCAGTAGAAATTCAAACAGCTTCTTCCCACTCGCCGTTGACTCCCTAAACAGTGACTCAAATCTGGAGTAGCTCGTTGCATTTTTGCACACCCCTGTGGAACAGTATGACCGCACTGATCACTGTAGCTCCAGCTCTCTACATACTTGAACAATTATCATTGATCAATATTCCACAGCACTAGACACTTTAAAGCGCTCAAGTACTTTCTGCATAGTTGCACCTCAAAAGTTGGACGACAATTACTGCTGGACAATCACAAGTACCGCACCACTGATCACTTTATCTCTGCTCCATGTCTTTGCGCATTGTCACATAGATGTCATTGGGTAACAATACTTCACAATGGTCCCCTTAAATCACAGAAAGTCTTTATTTTTATACTTATGTGATGTCTTTGTTTATCGTAGTTGCTTGTGACTGCAATACTTGTGTCACTCATACTATTGGAGACACATTGATTTTTACATACTTGGCCAGTATAGATAATTCTGATTCTTTTCCCACTGAACCACCACAAAATCATAACGGGACTGTGAGGGTCTAGGCTTTTTTTTTCTTTTTAAGCAGAGAGTACATGTAACAGCTTTGGAATTACATTTCAGTGTTCCTAGACTTGTGTTCCTGGCTTTTGGGCCACAACTTCTCATCCACATCAAAACAATTATCTTCACTTGCTTTGAGTGATTGCAGAAAACTGGTTGATCATCGTCTGAGCTAATGCTTCACACGTGTCACTTCTTTGGAAAAACACAAGATTCAACTGGGGAAAAGAAGTCTAACAGAAATGTATAAAAACATTCATCCATTATGTGAACTGCTTTATCCTCATGAGGGCCGTGGGCGTGCTGGGGCCAATCCCAGCCGTTGTTAGGCTTCGCTAGAGAAGAGCACAGGACCCACAGGCAGACACAATGAACTCAGAATGGGTTTTATTGACATTAAGTGTGACAGATCAAGGTGGCAGACACTGAAGGGAAGTCAGAACATCCCAGTCGAGGGGTACAGAAATGCTGGCGTGTAACGGCTTGGCAGAAGCGAGTACGCTCACGAACTGGCAACGGGTGGCTCTTCAGGCTGGCTTTGATGCTGCAATTGGCTGATGAGATGAAGAATGGCAGGTGTGTAGGGGAGACAGGTGCACTGATTCGGGAGAAGCCCAGCCCACACTGAAAAAGGTAACAAAACAAAACAAAAGGGAGGGCCGACACCATGGACTATACAGGAAAAACTATGGATTCTAACAGCCGTCTTCGGGAAGTAGGCGGTACACAGAGACAAACAATCATTACTCACACTTACAATCACACCTAAGGACAATTTAAAGTGTCCAATTAACCTATCCTTCCATGTTTTTGAAATGTGGCAGGAAAACCGGAGTAGCCGAAGAAAACCCACGCCGGCACAGTGAGGACATCAGAACTCCACACAGGAAGGACAGAGCTCGGAATCGAATCCTGCACCTCTGCACTGTGAGGCAGACATGCTAACCAATCAAGCACTGTGACGCTAGACATAGGATTAGTATCATATTTTTCCGACTTATTTGGTCACGGACCAAATCTAAAATCACAGGTGACGTCCATCCCAATCAAATACTGAATGACACCGGACACTTTAAAGAGCTCAAGGACTCTCAATATTGTTTTCACAATTGTTGCTGTGTTATAATTAAAACAATATTGGTCATTTTCAATTGCGTGATGACTCTGCATCATTTGCACAACTGTCAATCGTACCAGAATTACAGCACTAATGGTCATGTCATTTTTGCCTCTGATTCTCTGCATCATTTTCACAGCTGTCAAGGTTTGGTACTATCGCACAAATGGTACCTTTGTGTCATGTCCTAAATATTCTATTTGTTCGAGTAACTTGTCGCTGAAATAGTAGAGAGACTCAAACTACTGGAGACAAAATCCTTCTGTTATTACATCCTTGGCTAATAAAGCAAATTCTTATTAATGTGTCAATGTGCTGAACATTTCTAGTACGTGGGGCAAGGGGCTGTGCTCCAAATCCCGATTGATTATTTGAATGTGTTAATAAAGTCGATATATTTGTCCATGAACTGTTTGGTGGCACATGAGGACACACATTGTTTTTATTTGTTGCTGCGGATCAGGGTTTGGTCAGTTAGAATTGTTCACTGTAAAAAAACAAGAAAGAACTCTAATACAAGTGAAACTGAGATCACTGTAAGGCTCCCGCTTATTGTATTCTCCAGAGATGGAAGTATTAATGCAGCTGTAATCCAGTTTGATTGAATTTGCTGGATTTAATCTAGACAAACCTTACAAATAATTGTCCAGGCACTCACATGAGCTTGTTATTGCCCAATCAAAGATGCAGTGTATTTTCTTTGTCTCAAGTGTCCAAAAGGCTTCCAAATAAGAATGAGCTCTTGATCAATCCAAACAAAGGGTTGAAATTGAAGCTGACAGTTTAAGACATGGAATTTTTCCAAGGGAAATGTTAGCTTGCTAAATGTTGGAGTTGATAAATTAATAGCAATCAGATTTCCAACTGGTCGATAACACATGTCAGAAGAAGTCATCCACCAGAACGTCTGACAGGAATATCTGCCACCTGCATGTGGTCGAACAAAGTAAAGATGTGGTTCACATTTACTCATCAAGCGGTGTTCGTTTTTTGGTTTATGAAATGATCTGAAAATATAAATAATCCTGAGCAACAGCACAACTGAGGTGAATCTGCCTCACAGTCCATTTTGGAAGTTCTTCTCATGCTGGCACGTGCTTGCTTCCGCATTACCAAAAACAAAACACCAAGCGTGTCAGGTTAAGAAAATCGCCGATAAGTCTGTCTTTTTGTGTTCTGTGACTAATTGCAGACCTGTCCAAGGTCTCCCTCACATACCACCTTAAATCAGCTGGGATAGCTCCAGCTCACAGGTAGACACTGAAGTTCAAAAGCAGGAGAAAATGAATGAACAGTCTAGCAAGTATCGGAATTGAAGAACATTAATGACACCAATGCGTGATACTGCCAGGGGACAGCTGTGTAACAGTGTGCCAACTTTTGCAGTGTATTCTGGGATTCTGGTAAATGTGTGCATTATGTATTCACTGACAGTTTCAAAACAAACCATTTTTTAATTTTTCCTATAACAGTCTATCAGTTTTTGAGAAAATGGAATGCTTTTAGGTGTGCCTTATAATGCGGAAAATACGGTACTCGTTAAAAATAGTATCTATTGGATATGGAGATTAGATGTCTAGGTTCTTGCAATAAGGAGAAACCATGTACAACATGGATTGGTTTATTTTCACTCCAACTACATTAGAATCCATAGAACACAGTAATTAGAAACATTTATGACAAGTCTTGACAACATTCGGAATGAAGCTTACTGGAACAACAGATACCGTATAAAAGTCAAGTTGGTCTGTTTTGTTTTTCTAGAAATCAGCATGTCAGTACAATCTGGACCTTGATGTGAGTTTGAGAATTTGGATTTTGGTTTGACCCACAAAAGTCCAAATGAAGTCTTCGTAAAGATTAGCCTCTCTCATCTCCCCAAGATGCACTTCAACACAGCTAAGACAACATTTCTACTGGATGTTTTGCCGTGTTTGCAGGGGAAAAAAAAGAAGTACTAAAATCATCTGTTTTGGTGAGGTCCGAACAAAGTGCTGTTTTTCTAAACATGCTGGCCGGAAAGGTTTAAGGTCAAACAAGAATAAAATGGACGGGGATATGTATGGGTGTGTTTTTAGCTAAGGTTGCTGAAGTTGCTCTTGGAAGGAGGATCAAACCGTGAGGAGGCCCTTCATCATCATCCCCATTCTGGCTCCAGTTGTTCTTCTTTGATTTTTACAAAAACATCTTCTCTGGAGGTTGAATGTTGCATCAGGCAAGTGCCGTGTCTATTTAACTGTCATAACTGAAGAAACGTGGAAAGATAAAGGTTGCCATAAATTCTCCCACCCATTTCCATGTCAGTCCTCTGCGGTCACCGAAAAATAGACAGTCCCCTTTTTAATCCATCATTACCAAACACCTGCAGACATGCAATGACACTTTTTGCTCCAAAGTACATCCCTACTCTTAAAACTGCCTCACCATTTAAAGCAGGGGTGTCAAACTCAGATCCTGGAGGCCCGCTGTCCTGCATGCTTTCCAACTCTCCGTGTTGCAACACACCTGATTCAAATGAACAGGCTCAATGTCAGGCTTCCATAGAGCTTGCTGATGATCTGATCAGTTGAATCAGGTGTGTTGCAACACGGAGACTTGGAAAACATGCAGGACAGCGGCCCTCCACGACCGGAGTTTGACACCTGTGATTTAAAGGTTATGCGACACCGAATGGGGTTTCATGAATTGTAATTTCTAATACATAAAGGTGTCTTTATTTACAATCTCACAAAAAGACATCACATGACAACAGGGACAGGAAAGGACCGTGCCCATTTTGGACTTCTTAATTTCGGGGTGGACTCACTTTTGTTTCCAGCGGTTCAGATCACGGATGGATGGATGTTTCTTGTTGTATGAATTATTTTTGCTCCATCGACAGCACTTTGTATTCAGCGGTTGTTGTTTTAAAGTGATGTATGAATAGAGCTCAGTTGAGAAAAGACACAATATTTTTTTAAACGTGGCCGTGTACTCACTTTGGTGAGTTACTGTATTTGGGTTCACCTTAGACGGTTATTCAGTTCAATGATTAATGAGAATCGGATTTTTAAACTTGCATCTCGCCTCAGTTTGTAAATTCAAGAAAGGATGTTTCAGAAATGCCAAAAAGTCCATTTCCATTGGATTATGAGGACAGTGAGCACAGCACATCATTGCAGTAGCCGTTTACTGAACACGCAGTATCGGATGAACACTGAAGTTTGTCTTATTGTCTGTCTCTCTATTTAACCTTATCCGTGCACTTCTCTGGTCGTGGCCATTCTCCCATCCACTTAACTCATTCAATCCCAGCCATTTTCACTGGAGTAACCCCCTCAATCCCAGCGTTTTACTGGATTTTGACTGATCTTGCAAGGCCCACAGAATATTTGGCTCTAATGCTATATAAACATGGAGACTACCAAAATAAAGTTTGGACTCTCTTCTGTCAGCAGAGAAAAAAATGTTATTTTTCCATTCTTCAGCAATCGGCATTACAAAATGACTAAATTTCATGGAAATGGCGATTACTGGGCAAAAAATGGAGAGAAACAGCTTTTTGTAAAAACATGTTTCAATCACGTGAGGCACCACAGCCACTTACTGGTCGCTTTTTTACACGATTTACAATGCAAACGGCTTATTCTCATTCAAAGATTGCATCAGACCCTCCTTCACTCGATGACGCAAAAAAAAAAAAAGACTTACAAGTACGTCCTTGGTAGGCGGGGCCTAAATTTTAAAAAGATGTACAAGTACGTCTTGTGGAATGAAAGAGTTAATTATGTCCTTTTTTGCCATTTACACTCTTGGGGTAGAGTAATCCTGGAATGAAGGGATGCCCTGTTAAATCTGGTGAAGGTCGCATTCTCCCAGTCTTCAGCACATTTTGTCTTCTGCACTCCAGTGGCTGTCGTAAGTGCAGCGTTTCTTGAAAGTGAAACATTATATTGCACGTTTTGATTCAATGAACTGTGTCCGTGCTCCGCTGGTGATGGCTGGGTGACAGAACCAATTGATTTGTGTTGGCGGCTTGGAGTTTTTCTGAAAGCGGCGCTCACAACAGCAATATCAGTCATCGTAACGGTGGCAATCATGATTTAGATTTTGCCATTTTTGTTTTTATTTGATCTGTGCTGGTTGTGAAATCTGCTGGGTTAATTTTCCCGCATGTATGGCGCTAAGCAGCATGGTTGCTGGGCAATACAGATATGGCTGACTCATTCGCTTTTATTTGGATGCATCTGATCCAAACATGCGTTCAGCCATGAGCACAGTCTGATGATCCTGATTTAATTACTTTGATTAGATTTATTGTATCCATACATTGTATACAAAATACAAAAACAGATGACCCTCCCAAGTAGCCTGTTAGATGACCGCTGTACACGACACAGGCAATTAATATAACTTTGATCTGCACATTTAAAAAGTGAAATATTTTCCAAAAATAGATCCATCCACAATTCACAGGAAAACCCCATCATCTGGGAATTAGAGCCACTTTCAGACTCAGTCACACCTCTTGAGTTGTTGCATGCACGCTAGATGTGTCAAAAGTCAGATTTGGGTGCTTTCGAGCCATGCAGACAGGAAATTCCTCACTTTCAAGTTCTGTTTGTCCCTTGGCGGAGAAAATGTAGTCGGCCGGTGAAGCTGAAATGCTCGCTGATATGCTTTTTGCCCAATTCTAGACCACGTCTATGACTACCTGTTGCCTGTCGTGAGCGTTTCTTTGGAACTCCTTCCCCTGTCCTACTCGGATTTCTCAACGCGGCATGGACCTACCGCTCCTGCTGAATCTGCCTCTGACTCACCTAGCAGCCGAATCAAAACAAACATCTCCCGCAAGGGTTCCCTTGGTGAACGCCAGGTCATTGACAATCCTTCATCCAGGGGGACTTCTTCAACTCTTGTGACCTGGACTTTCTTTGTGTTATGGAGACATACTGGTGATTGTATTACTTTGGTTGAATTTTTACCACTCACTACCAGTATTTTAACTCTCCATGTATACCAGAAGAACGGCACTGTTTTTAAAATCAAAATGTGAGTTGTCTCTTCATTGTTCCCTAACACTGAAGCTAATGATTTGAGTTTGGTTACTCCGACCGGATTTTGGGTGCTGTCATCTACTGGCCCTCAAAAATAAAATAAGGACTTTCTAAATGACTTTTCATCCATTCATTTTCCAGAATGCTTATTTATCTTCATGAAGGTCGTGGGGCGTGCTGGAGCCTATCCCATATGTCGCCGGGCGGAAGGCACAGTACACCAAGAACTGGTTGCCAGCCAATCGCAGGGCACACGAAGACAAACAGCCATTTACACTCACATCACACCCAGGAACAATTTGGTGTGTTCCACTTGCCAGCCATGCATGTTTTTGGAATGTGGGAGGAAACTGGAGTACGTGGAGACCCCCCCCCCCCCCACACACACACACATGCAACTCCTCAAAGGAAGGCCAGGGCCATAATCGAAACTCACGACCTCTGCACTGTGCAGCGCAAGTGCTAACCAGTCAATTACTTTCCAGATCTTCCAAAATGATGCCCAAAATATGCTTTTTGTTGAGGGTTCAGGTATGTTGTTCTGATAAGGCTGTCGGTGAATGACTTTTCAACCCTGATTGACTCTTTTAATTTGTCACGGTGTGTTTCTGGTGCTACGCACGAACATGGGCACACATTAGACCTCGTCCTTTCCTGTGGTTTGCCTCTTTCAAAAGCGTTGGCTTTATGCTTCTCCGCATCACCGGTCTGGTGCAGATCAGCCCATGCCACCAGGGTTGATACAGTGCTAAACTCTGCTTGCCGTGCTGTCACTGCCTGCTTGAAGCCCCCAAAGGTTGATGACCTATACCTACTCAGTGGGATTGCTCCACCAAGCATTTGGAGAACAGTTGCATCCCAGAAAGAAAAGCTGAGACAAGAAACTGACACCTGCCACCAACTCTACAATCATGAGCCAACAACAAAAAGGTTAAAATCAAGGCATAGCTTCCTGCACTCTGTAGAGGCACTGGACAGATATCCGGAAAAGCAGCGTGTCACACTGTGGACAGAACATCTTACCCAAGCCCCACACACAGTGTCTTTTACCAGGCCATGCGAATCTCTTCCATCTGGTGCCAATGAAGCATGGCCACTCTGGTCTTGCCGTAACCGCCTGAGAACTGCTGTCAGCCGATGCATAACAAATCTGATAAAGTGGGGGTTTAATGAGACTGGTGACATCTCTTGTCTGTGTGGAGAGGATCAGACCATGCAACATCTCCTTGTCTGCCCACTCCTCCCGACATCTTGCACCCAAGAGGACCTAGTTGATCTCACCCTGAATGCCAGACAATGTTTTGTTGGATAACAATGGACTGGAACCATCTGATGATACATAGTGACTCGAGAAGAAGAAGAAGCCTCTTTCAAACCTGGAAATTTCCAACTACATAATTTCTTATCATATGCCTGTTCTTTATTCCAAATGGGCTCTTCCTGTGCTGCACACGAATCTGCCGCTCCTGCTCAGAGGCACAGAATTTTCCACTCTTTCACCACTGGTTGGTTCTCTGAGGCTTTTTGTCCAGCCCTCTATTCCCTGTGACTTCACTTCTGGAAACACAGAGGAGCTCAGCTCCTGGTTTCACCCCTCCTGCTGATCCATACTGGATTCTGCGGGTCCAAATAAATGTGCAACCCAAAATAAAACCCAAGCCATGGAAGTTAGGAGTGCAGCAAAGTGACCGCAGGTGGAAGGAAAGCTGCAGGTCTCTTCCCAAATTTTAAGACAAATGGTTTTGCTCCCATAAGCGTTGTGAAAGGGGCCAAAGATGAACACCGGTCGAACATCGTTTAGTTTAATCGTGACAACGCACATGTTATTTAAGACGACTGACTCTATCCTTAACCCCCTTCAGCCGCGCTTGTACAAAGTCACGCAATGATGCGTGCAATGGCTTCATGACTACTTCACTGATGAAGTTGCTCCTCATTTCAATCCCATTTGATGCCTCCAACCCTGCACATTGTTCGGCTGTGTTAAATTCATTTGAGTCTGTTTCCTAGATGTCTTTAGAACAGGGGTGTCAAACAAATTTTTTGTCGCGGGCAACTTGGGAATTACAGCTTCCCTCGGAGGCCCGGTGCAAAATCTCAACGTTATTTATTCTCCATGGCAATTTGACATTTCGGTACAGATTTCAGAAAGAATCATGATAGTTGACACACATGATTTGCTCCCACGGGCCACATAAAATGACATGGAGAGCCGGATCTGGGCCCCGGGTCTCGACTTTGACACCTGTGGTTAAGAAGATGTGGTTAAGCACATACATTACTTCTTCCTCGTTTGAAACCCAGCAATGCATTGCATTTCAACTCAGGATGGTAGACTAAATAACACAAAGACAAAACACTTGGGAATCTAAACAATAACACCAAGCTGTTATCGCCAGAGAAGATGCAGTTTTGTGTTGTAGGCGTGGCTTGCTAGCTAACTGCATGCTGTCGTAGAAATGGGTATTGTAATAAAAACTATGAAATGCGCAATTGCGGCGGACGGCAACTGATGGATTTGGAATTCCTTAGTATCTAGTATTTCTTGTGTGATAGGACTAACTCATGCCAAACAAACAAAACAAGTGTCTCAGTGGGCGAGGAGAACAGAAATGGTAAAAATCGAAGAAAAAAAAAGTTGAACTCTATATCAGAACAATTCCGTACCATACTATGTTGTTTTCACTCTTTCCCCATTTTGAACAATTATCGTCAAACATATACAGTATAACCTCTTTAGAAACTAATCGCTGAATTCACTTTACAGGGTCTTTCAAGTAGGCGGCCCGGTAGTCCAGTGGTAGCACGTCGGCTTCACAGTGCAGAGGTACCGGGTTCGATTCCAGCTCCAGCCTCCCTGTGTGGAGTTTGCATGTTCTCCCCGGGCCTGCGTGGGTTTTCTCCGGGTGCTCCGGTTTCCTCCCACGTTCCAAAAACATGCATGGCAGGCTGATTGGACGCTCTAAATTGTCCCTAGGTGTGAGTGTGGGCGTGGATTGTTGTTCGTCTCTGTGTGCCCTGCGATTGGCTGGCAACTGATTCAGGGTGTCCCCCGCCTACTGCCCGGAGACGGCTGGGATAGGCTCCAGCACCCCCCGCAACCCTAGTGAGGATCAAGCGGTTCGGAAAATGGATGGATGGATGGATGGGTCTTTCAAGTATTCAAGTTCAAATTCAAGTTTCGTTTTCTGGTCATTGCATGAAAACACAATGAAATTGCACATGGCCCCCCCTCCACATGAAAACCAAAACATCATTCAACCATCAGCAACCATAAAACACACAGATACAACACAAGACTTAAAATTGCGATGATGAAAATGGATGAAGTGCAATCATCTTTCAACACACATTTATTTAAAAAAAAATAATTTCCCTTACATATGTGCTGTAACCAGATTTTTTAATCTGGTTGTAAAACACCACATAGCATAGGATCGGTTTTATTTGGTGTTGTAAATTACATTCTCCAAGACCATAACACTCCCACCAACCTGCTTAAGTGGAAGCAAGACACACTTCTCACGTGGTTTGACACCATCTGAACCAAATGCAATTATCATGGTAAGTGTTAAGTGTTGTGATATCAAAAGGAAATACCCGTACTGATGAAGATGTGCAACTAGTACTTAATTTAGTGAGATAATGTACAGTAGGATGACCAAACGACCTCTTTTACCAGGACAGGTCCACTTTCTTACACCCTGTCCAGGCATCTGGAGGTTTTTTTTTGAATACATGAAAATGTTCGGCTTGAATTGTTTTTCATGGGACTGATTCACATGCGTTGAACTCTATTGTACGTATGAATGAATGTGAGTGAATTAATGTGTGTGTGTGTGTTTGTATGTACAGTATATATATATATATATATATATATATATATACACACATTTGATATATTTATATATATACACACACATTATATATATATATATATATATATATATATATATATATTGTACATACAAACACACACACGCACACACACATTTTATATATACAGTATATAGTACGGTACTTTTTTTGGTGGTTTCCATTGATAATCGGTGTCTGTTGCTGATGTGATTGAGAAACATTGCTAAACATTTCCAACTGCAATATCACCTTACGGGGCGGCATGGCGGTCGACTGGTTAGTACGTCGGCCTCACAGTGCAGTCCAGCTTCGGCCTTCATGTGTGGAATTTGCATGTTCTCCCTGTGGGTTTTCTCCGGGTACTCCGGTTTCCTCCCACATTCCAAAAACATGCATGGCAGGCCGATTGAACACTATAAATTGTCCCTAGGTGTGAGTGTGACGGCGGATGTGTCTCTGTGTGTCCTGCGATTGGCTGGCAACCTGTTCAGGGTATCCCCCACCTGCTGCCTGCAGATGGCTGGGATACGCTCCAGCACACCCCGTGACCCTTGTGAGGATAAAGTGGATCAGGAAATAGATGGATGGAGGCGCACACACACACACACAATCATTGACAGGGTCATTCTCAATGGTACAAATAAGTTATTTCTCTCGAGCGAGCATCCTAATCGTCTCTACAAGTGGCCCCAACCACTGGACCGGGGACTGGTACCGGGCCGCAGGCCATTTGGTACTGGGTCATACGGAGACTGAATAAAGAAGATATGTTTTTGTTTTATTTTAAAAATGAGATGCCCCTGTTAAGAACATCTCTGCCATACAATACAGGGGGAAAAGTAATCCCACAAATGAACAATGACTAAAGAACAAATGTGATTGGAAAGCTTATTCTAAAAAGGGAACAGGCTAAATAATGAGATGGAAGAAGAGCCTACAAAGTCCAAGAAAAATAGCTATATTAAAAAAACTATTGCAGCAGTCCTACTCAATATGGGTTCATTGCTCCAGGTGATTTGTACTCCTAAAACCTGCGCTGCATAATACTGCAACTGGATTATATATAATAATTATATAATACTTGCAAAGAGGCAATGAAAGAGGGGGGTGGGGGGTATTAAGATTTCAGGCTCATTGAAGAGAAGCTAGTCTCGTCCTCCCTCTAGGTACAACTATAGGTCATACAGTGGAAGGTTGACTTGAATTTTTCATTTGTTTTCTTCTGTTTCTTTGGTGGCAAATCAAAATATGTGTCACAAAAAAAGGTTGGGATCCATTGGCCTTTCACAGGGGAAGAGGCACCATTTCTTGGATAATAGTGCCTTTGCTGACATAGTTTGAAAAAACCTCGCTGGCAAATCAGTCTGAAAGTCAGTGAATATAACAATGTTTCTAAAATTCAGAAGTTGAAACACTTCAAGGAGGTCTTAAATAACCAAATGTGGATTCATCAAACAACCGATAGGACCACACATTGTGAGGAATAACTCCTGGTAAGCTCTTGAATGTCATAATTTGATGGAGTGGTGTAAGGAGGATTTGACCATGGAATTTTCCACTGAGATTTGTACATTTACAACAGTGTCTCTCGACAGTTCAACTCTGTTGATAATAGAACTTGTGCCTTGAGCAAACAGCCCATTTGTTTCATGTCAATATAGCTTCAATGTCAGACTTTGATCTCCAATATATCAGCCCCCACCCTGAGTCCCACTCCCACTGAGTCAAACTTGAAACTATTCACTCTTTCCACGACTTCCTGCTAAAGGGAGTCTGCAAAATGCGCAGAAATCCTTTCATGTCCTACTGTAAACACAGCAGCCCCGAGTCATGGCATGAAAGCGACGTGAAGAGAAATGGACCATTATGACAAAGCACGGCGATTTTAAGTGGATGACAGGATTTGTACTCAAAGTTCACTTTCAACCTTTTTGAACTACTTCTGAAGAGTTGGATTGGTTGTCAAGCTTAAGCTTTCACAGGTGTGTGTGTCTGTGTGTGTGTGTGTGTGTGTGTGTGTGTGTGTGTGTGTGTGTGTGCGCGCGTGCATGCATTTTTATTTGGAGATGTACTTTCATGTAATTTTTGCGCAAGGGAATCAGTGGATCAGGACGGGTAGAAGTGGGATGAATGGCTAGATGACTGTCTATCTTGTCTATGCTGTGAAATCAATTGAATATAGGTTGGAAATGATTTGCAAATCAATGTATTCTGTTTTCATTTACATTTTACAAAATTCCTGGGAGCCCTCGGTTCTAGAAAGGAAACCCCACAGTTGTCACAGAAATAACTTCAATCTGACAAAAGGAAGAATGAATTAAAAAAAGGGAAAATTAACCAATCAGAATCACGATCAAATCTTTTGAATTGTGATTCAAAAGAATTGCTTTATAAAACACACTTATGAAACAGACCTGGAGAAAAATGATGGCACCGCTCGAAAAGACCATCGAGCAGCGCTTCTCAATTATTTTCTATTACGCCCCCATGAGGTTAAGAAAACATTTCATTTTACACCTTCCACCCAACTCTCCGCTGTGACTATAAATAGTATCATTTGTCGAAAGATTGTGATTAAGTAAGCCTCCGCAGAGAATTGTGTCTTTTTTAACATAAAAGAAAACAAAGAAAAACAAAAGAAATATAGATCAACTTGAAACAAAGAATAACATTGTTTTTCAGTTTCTCCCAACCTTTTTTTTCAACCATGTTAAATATTTTTTTAGTGTGCCTCTTTAGGGTTTGTTCACTGCACTTCACATCTCCAACTCTGTGCTGTGTGTGTGAATGCTTGGTGCAAAGATACGTCAACAAAAACTACTCCTCAGAGCAAATACTCCCCGCGTACACTGACAATGAGAGCACCATTGCCACCCACTGTAGTGGATGTGCGACTACACTTTTTTTGTCATAGGGCCCAAAACAAACAAACAAACAAACAAAAATCAAGGGTGATCTCTGGGGACACATGCCATCACACACCCAAGCTCCAGGAGGTCCCGCTCCAACATTTGAGTAGGACTGCTAGAGAGTCATATTTAACCAATATGTGTGTACTCGTAGTAGATAATAATTGGAAAACAAATCCTCTCCTGTCCTGACGTGGTGACTTATTTATGGAACAGTTTGTCACCACCTTTTCATCATGGACTCTGCGGGGTTTGTTTTCTTTTTTTTTTTTTTGCCTGTTAGGCCTGTCATGATTATTTTTTTGGAAACTTCTATTTTTCCAGAAACTATCATGGTAGGCTGTACGGTGGGCGACTGGTTCGCACATCTGCAGTGCAGAGGTCGTGGATTCAAACCCAACCTCGGCCATCCTGTGTGGAGTTTGCGTGTTCTCCCCATGCTTGCGTGGGTTTTCTCCGGATACTCTGGTTTCCTCCCACATTACAAAAATATGCACAGTAGATTAATTGAACACTCTAAATCAGAGGTGCCCATTTCGTTCGTAGCTCGCGGACTCGTCCCAAGTCGATCGTAAGGGTGTAGAGGAAAAAAAAAAATTGTGTGTCTCTGTGCATGTTAGTAATATATTTTTTGTGTTAATATACATCCATCCATCCATTTTCCGAACCGCTTGATCCTCACTAGGGTCGCGGGGGGTGCTGGAGCCTATCCCAGCCGTCTTCGGGCAGTAGGCGGGGACACCCTGAATCAGTTGCCAGCCAATCGCAGGGCACACAGAGACGAACAACCATTCACGCCCACACTCACACCTAGGGACAATTTAGAGCGTCCAATCAGCCTGCCATGCATGTTTTTGGAATGTGGGAGGAAACCGGAGCACCCGGAGAAAACCCACGCAGGCCCGGGGAGAACATGCAAACTCCACACAGGGAGGCCGGAGCTGGAATCGAACCCGGTACCCCTGCACTGTGAAGCCGACGTGCTAACCACTGGACTACCGGGCCGCCCTTGTTAATATACACTGCACCCTAATCATCTTATCAGTCTCATTTTCACAAAAAAAATATTTAAAAAATAAAATAAAGCAGGTAAGTCTTATTTATTTTATTATGTTTTTGTGTTAATGCACACTGCACACTAATCATCCTGTCTATCGATCTCACTTTCACAAAAAGTATTTAAAAAAATAAATAAATAAATAAAGCAGGACACCTTTAACCTCCCGTGGCACGTGGCCTGCATCACCGGACGTTGTTACCAATCAGCAGTCTGCAATTGCAGCCTGCGATCAGAGCTGTTGCGATGTAGCTCTTATTACTATTATTATCATTCAAGGAGCGTTTCGTGTACTATTCACCGATAACACTCGCAAAGAATGAGAATCTGGAAGGCCGAGAGAAGCATTTTTAAACGGTTCTATGATGGTTAACAGGCTGCAAACGTGTGTCTACCCTTGAGATTTTTGGAATGAAAAATAGGTACCTAGGTTCAACAAAGGTTCTTTTCGAACTGATCTCATCAATACTCGCCGAAATAAAAGCCCAAATAAATCAATCTCATATATTGCAAGAGATCCAGACTCAGTAATTGAAGCACTGCTAACAAAAAATTAGATTTGGTCGCCAATCTCTTTACACCCCGGTGGGTTTAGTGAATGTTTATAGAACCCATCGTGCATAAACAAACAAATTGACAAAAAGGCAAACCAAATAGTTTAAATGGGTGTTCCACCTCTATTGTGAACGTGTGTGTGTGTGAATGCCCACACTTGCACAGTAGCGAGCAAGTTGTCTGACAGGAGAGCTCGAGAAGCAGCACAATTGAATGTTGATGATGTATGTACAGTGAACAAACATGCATGTAACTGATTTTCTTCATCGAGCGATAAGTCAAGATCGTAATTATCGTGACAGGCCTATTTACAGGGTAATCCCGCTGCCGTCTGCTCTCGTGATTTTTTTTTTATGCTGTGCCGCCCCAATCTCATGATTCAAGGTAAAGTTGACTCCCATCCTGTGCGAATGTCACCGGACTCCCGTGAAACACGAGATTCCTGAAAAGATGTCAGCCCTTTGTATGTACTCTCATGAGCATCAGAGGTGTCTTCAAATTTGTAATCGGTCAGTCGGCCGATTAAAAAGGTGACAAGTAGCCACTGTCTCTTTGGTGACATGGTGTGTACTACACTTAACATTGATCATATGAAGCAAATGAGAGAATTGTCTCAACAGCCATCTATCTCACAGAGTATATCCAGCTCTGCACTAAACAGCAACCACCTCCAAGAACCACGCTTTCCTTCAATTACAGCTGCAAGTCTTCTCTGTCAGTTTTTCAAATCAAGACACTGATTTTTTTTTTCCTTTTTTGCCCATTTTTCCTTGTAAAACAGCTCCAGCTGAGATGAGTTGGCGAGTGTTTGTGAACAGCAGCTTTCAGATCTGTCCACGGATTATCATTTAGATTTAGGTCTGGGCTTTGACCTGGCCATTCTAACACTTGGATGTGCTTAGTTTTGTATCATTCCGTTGTAGCTTTTGCTTTATGTTTTAGATCATTGTTAGAAGGTAAACCTCCATCCCAGTCTTAGGTTTTTTGCAGACCTGAACTGGTTTTCTTCCAAAACGGCCCCCGTATTTGGCCCCATCTATCTTCCCATCAACTATATCTTCCCTATCCCTGCTGAAGAAAAGCAGCCCTGGATAAAGATGCTGCCACAACCTTGTTTAACTGTGGGGATGGTGTTTTTAGGGTGATGTGCAGTTCTTTTGCGCCCAACATAATGTTTTGCATTTATCCCAAAAAGTTACATTTTGGTCTCATCTGATGAGAGCACCTTCTTACACATTTGGCTTGGGAAACTCCAAACGGGACTTTGGTTGTTTTTGAGAAATGGCTTTCTTCTTGCCACTCTTCCACAAAGGCCAGATTTGTGCAGTGTGCAACTAATAGTTGTCCTATGGACAAATTCCCCCACCTTAGCTGTTGGTCTGTACAATTCATCCAGAGTGATCACGGGCATCTCTGATCAGTGCTCTCCTTGTTTGGAGAGAGGCGGCCGGGTCCTGATATTTTTATATGTACTCATTCATTCATCTCTCTCTCCTCTCTCTCCTGTTGTTGAGAGGAAAGACATTTCATCTGTGCTGTATGTTGCACATAGAACACATGTGATAATAAAGTTAACTTTACCTGACTTGACTTTTCCTCACAAGCGTCGCGTGGGGTTCTGGAGCCTATCCCAGCTGTCTTCGGGCAGTAACCGGGGGACACCCTGAACCGGTTGCCAGCCAATTGCAGGGCACACGCAGAAGAACAACCATCCGCGCTCACACTCGCACCCAGGGACAATTTAGTGTGCTTCATTAACCTGCCATGCATGTTTTTGGAATGTGGGAGGAAATTGGAGTACCCGGAGAAACCCCATGCAGGCCAGGAGAAAAACGAGCATTTTATACACACAGTGTAGTTAAAAAAAATAAAAAAAAGGTAGGTAATAAAAATGCACAAAAAAAAGGGTGCCATTATTTTTCGATTGGCCCTACCAAATGATGTGTTTGGTTGGAAACAAGGAAGTAAGAGATGAAAACAGACTTTGTTTCTCAGGCCTTGCCACCCAGTGCAGACGAACAGCAAATGTTTATTTTAGTCGATGCTGCGGGCTACTAAAAATGGTTGGCTGTAGTTTAGACCGGCGGCTCGGTGGTCGACTGGTTAGCGGGTCGGCCTCACCTGAAATCAGAAGTGAATTGCATTCCCGTGGGAATTTTTACAATTTTTGAAATCATACAACATTTTAACTTTCGAAATTAATGTAGTTACAATCGGGAGATGACAAAATTCAAATCAGGCAAAGGAAGTGTGAAGAATCCCTTCAAAACCACTTCACAAGATGACTTTTAAAAAGCATCTCCTTTGTCTTTGCGACGTGAACAAAGTTGAGATATGGAAATAGTGCCCCACAGCGCAGGAGGACAATGGTAAAAGCAAGCGTAGTTTTGATGTTGGCAAAAGACCTCAAGCTATGCTTTCCAACACTGGAGGGAGCCTGGTGCAAAGTACCCGAGGCAGAGCAGTTTGATTTCCCAAATGTTCATAATTAAACAATTTCTATTTGAATAGGCAGCAGGGAACACCTTCACTCGTGTTATTTTAGTGGCTATTGTGTTCTTTAGAGCCAAATATTGGAATCTTTGATACTGAATCCTCTGGTGTATGTTAACTTTGGCAAGCAGCAAAGGATTCTGGGGATGCTTTTCCTGCAAATTGCTGTGCCTTCACTGTCCACCACCCACCAACTAAGGTCGTGGAGTTCCCTGCATCCACCGTTTCTTGAGATGAGGAAGGAGAAGTACAGGGAAGACATTGTGATGCATCTCGGGGTGAAAACTTATCTCAAGTGTCTCCAAGGTTTTTAAAGAAAACACTTCAATGTGGGAGTTTCTTTCGTAGAGCCCGATCTTGGATTGCTAAACTGCTTCATCATCTCACCATTTAGATTTTACATACACCACAAGGCTTTCACCTGCCTTCTCATTATGATATGTATTTTACTTTGAAAACAGGGATCGGTAAACATTGATACGACTGGACAAATGAGAACAATTGATGGTAAGATTGTATTGGCTGGCCTCCGTGCATCCCAGGATGAGTCCTCCCTCACTGGACTGCGATATGAGCTCAGCGCTGTGAAGGGGGAAAGGCAGAGTCAGCAAACAAGTAGTACTGAAGAGAAAGAGAGATCGAAAGCAACACTTATAGTTTTAAGCTCTTTTTTTCACATAACCACAAACCTTTATGCAGTACTACCATACTTGTGTACTGATCATGTGATATCAATCTGAAGCATACAGAAATGCTTCAATGCAAATTCCATCCAGAAGCTGAAAGAGTAGAGTAAACTGTAGGTGTGCAAAATTGTTTATTTTGGTATCAGTCAGACACCAAGTAAATACAGTATCACCGATACCAATACTGATACTTGTATGGTAGATGCATCAATGAAATGCTAAATCTCAGTTAATTTTTATGGCCTTGAAGTGTTATTGTCATGTTTCCTTTTTCATTATTCGTCCATCCATGCGTTTTCTGATCCGGGTTATCCTCAAAAGTGTCACGGGGGGTGCTGGAGCCTATCCTGATACCCTGAACTGGTTGCCAGCCAATCGCAAGGCACACACAGAGACAAACAACCATCAGCGCTCACACTCACACATAACTCATTCAGTACCAGCCACTTCCAGACCAAGTCTGAAAAGACGTTTAAAAACGTCTTTGGGAGTGAATGAGTTAAGGACAATTTTGAGTGTTCCGTTAAGCCGCCATGCATGTTTTTGGAATGTAGGAGGAAACCGGAGTACCCGGAGAAAACCCACACGGGCCCGGATAGAACCCACGACCTGTGCACTGTGAGGTCGACGCGCTAACACTGGACCACCGGGCCACCCTGAAGTTCAGTATGCTCTTTGCACATGCCATGAACAGGATTCGAACCAGAATTGTTGCAGCCACAATGCAGGGTACTTACTAACAACTTCACAATCACGGCCTCTTTTTCATTCTTATTCTTATTAAATTGTTAAACCGAGGACAACATTCGGAAAAAAGTTTACAGCTCAATGGAAAATACTACTTTACATCCAAACATTGTAATGGCTGATTTCTTTTTTTTTCTAAAATAAACAAAGCGCCCTAACAGATCACAAGATTTATTTTTTTTTGGAGGGGGGGTACTCAGAAACTACTTTAGTTAAGTAAAATACAAATTCTAACTTAATCGCACTGCTTTTCTGGATTTTTAAACAAGTTGTTCAAGATAATCACACGTATGATGAAACATTTAATGAACCGATTCTTTAAGCACAATGTGTGTGCACTGTGCAATGTGTGTTCACCCCCTCCCCTGTCTCACAATCTGGCCACCACCTCAAGATATATTTTCATATCTGAGATTTTTCTGGCATTTGCACATGGATTCACTATTCCTAGAACCTTGATTCTCTGTCACAAGATTCTTTTTTACACGAAGTGCATGCTTTTAAAAATCACCCCAACCCAAAAAAAGGGAAAAAAACCACATTTTAAACATTCTTAAGTCAATGGCCTTTTAAATACAGGTAATTATTTTCACAATATATCAAGTAAATAACATGACTGGGAAGTCATTGTATATCATACCATCCACAGTCATGGTTTTATGAAATAAAAGGCACATACCAGTCTTGCACACACATTCATAATACAAGCAAAAACAAACTGAAGTTTAAAAAAAGCAACATTAGGTATGATTTAAATGAGCCATTAATCGCAGTCTACAAAATGGTGTTGGACGACTGCGACGATTGACCACTCTGATTGGCTTTGAGCTATCGAATCAGGGCTGGAGATACAAGCAGACTATTTGACACAAAAGCAGAGACACAGCAAAGAAAAATGGCATTATTTAGTAAACTAAGATCAGCCTCATAAGGTGTTTTCTCACCTTGGCCTCCCCGACCTGGAAAATTTCTGGCTACATCCCTGAAGCCCATATTCCCTATATTTGCCAATTGTTCAGTTTTTCTCCATCTTAACTATTTATGTTCTCCTACTTGTTTAAATAAACACTGATTGTGATGAGGGATGGTTATCAAGAAGATTTTACTACTCTGAACAAAACTACTTATCAATCCAATGCCAGATGCTATAACCATATTCTTATTGGTGCTTTTTTTGTTTAGAAAAACAAAAATATTAGAACTCACGCTGCTTTTTTTTTTCAATTGATGTACAACTACAATGACATGATTGTAAAATAAATAAATTGAAAGAATACAGAAAAAGAAACAATTTGAACAAATCAGTATTGTAGTGTGAAACATTGTATGAACAATTTGGTGTAAAAGTGTCATTTAGTGTTTAAGGAAACTTGTAAAGAGCAACAAGGTTGAAACATGCTATCGGGTTGCACTTGCGTGAGGTGAGATGCACATTTTCCATATGTGTAAGATAACTCGTGTTTCCCCTGACATTTTAGTGATTGATTGCACTGGTGACAACATGCGTTGAGCAACGACATCATCCTTCCGTCCCTCACTGGTCTGCAGGCATAACCACTCAAACCAAAAATAACCAACCTTTTATGTTACTGTAATGGTTGCACCTAGTGGAAATTAGTTAGCCATGCCTTGAGTGAAACCCTCCGCTGCTACATTCGTGGCGTGGACATTTCTATGAGTTGGCAAAGCTGCTCTGGGCTTTTCTAAAAATGTTCACCTTTTTACCTTGTTTGTTTGCTTTCGTGAACATCTTTTATCTTTGTTTTTCCCCTTTCACAGTGGTTAGTTTCCTCTTGAAATACCTTTTCGATTCCTATGTAGAAATACAGAATAAATGTGGACATAATCAAACTGCATTGTGTACTGCGTGGATGGTTAAATAAATGTTATTAACTTCTACGTTTCTAAACCAAACTCAAAAATCTCCAAATGTAGCAGCCTTCACATCAATGATTGGTTTCCAGAGGTTTTTAATCTGATTTAAGATGTCCTTTATTTGTCCCACACTGGGGAAATTTACAGCCTCCAGCAGCAAGAATGTAGGCAGAAAGAAGAAAGAAGAAAAAACAAACAAACACCGTTCAATTAAGTGCAATATAAATACAAAATGGATAAATCGCAGTGCTATTTACAGTTGTTTTCCACATCATTTAATTATTATTAATATTATTGTTGCTATTTTTATTCAGCAGCCTGACAGCAGTCGGTAGGAACGAGCGTCGGTATCTCTCCTTCTTGCAGCGCGGGTGTAACAGTCTCTGGCTGAAGGAGCTACCTAGTGCTGTCAGGGCGGGCTGGAGGGAGTGGGAGGGACTGTCCATCATAGCTTTTAGCTTAGTTAGCATCCTCCTGTTGCCCACCTCCTCCAGAGTGTCTAGGGAGCAGCCCAGGACAGAACTGGCCCTACTGACCAGTCGCTCCAGTCTCTTTCCGTCCCGGGCTGAGATGCTCCCTGACCAGCAGACAATGCCATAATGGATGGCCGAGGCCACCACCGAGTTATAGAAAGTCTTAAGGAGCGACCCCTGAACCCCAAAAGACCTCAGTTTCCTGATTAGGAAGAGTTGGCTCTGTCCTTTCCTAATCAGGGTGTCCATGTTTGTAGACCAGTCCAGTTTGTTGTTCAGAAGAACACCTACAAGTACCTAGGTGTTCTTGATGAAGCCTTTTAAAATGTATCCCAAAACAGACGTGCCTCTAAGCATGGATCAAAAAACAGTTCCTTATGTCAGTAGCTGGGTTTCCATTGCCCTCAGAAACCAAAAGTAATTTACGTGATCATAAATTTCTAATGGAAACACAGAAATGTCAAAAAACCTTGAAATATTGCCGAATTTTTTAGGCTCTCATGGTATTTTTTGAGACGTGTCTATCGTAGTAATTTCTCCAAAGTGTTTTTCGTGTTCCCACGTCGGTGTGACGAAGCCTCCACCAGCCACAAGCGATGACAGCTGGTTTGACGGCGGAGTGGCGGGGTACAGAGGGAACAGGTTTTCTCGTCTGGGCAGAAAGACGCAGAGCAAGGGGGACCCATTTGAGTGCAGGGCGCAGCGGGGACTGTCCTTGGGGAAGCGGTGAGGTCCAGGCCTGCCCCTTGACCGTCCTCCCAAGCCTTTCCAGGTCGACGAGCGTGTGACTGCGCTTGGCTGGGGGCCGCCATGGGGAGCAATCCGACACCCCTGCGCGGATTGAGGTAGTGCCTGGACCCCACCCGTTTCCCTCCTTAAAGTTTCACGCCCTGTCGCAGTCTCGTGAGAATGTTTCATGAGGTTTCATGAGATCTTGCAGGATTGGACGTTAAGAGAATTACGCCTCAGAAGTGAAACACTCCAGTGGAAACACCTACAAATCCATTGAAATTGAACAAATATTGATTTTATTTTGTGACAATTTCAAGAGACATTTACAGAATGTAAATACCGACATGTTCTCTTAAATAAATAATGCTGCCATTGGTCACAGGTGACCTCACTTGGGGAAAGCGTAACAGAGCAAAAGACGCATTCATGCAAAGTGCTTTCTTTATATTGAACCAAAGTAAATAAATGTTAGGCTTCGGTGGTTGTGTTACCAGCATTGTTGTAGCTGTACTTTATTTAGATTAACGTTCAAAGATGGTTACATTTATCGTGATTAACCTGGAGCATTTTTTAAAAAATGTCTTTTGAAAACTCATTGCTAAGTTTTAAGTTAGCATAATTCTATGATTTCAACATTTTTGATTGAAACAAAAACAATTGTGTTACGCCATGTGTCTTGTGTGTTAAACTCGTTACAAATTGGTGTTACACTTTTCTCTGTAAAAGTTTTTATGTATGCCGAAGGGAAACATCCATCCATTTTCCGATCGGCTTTTGTCCTCACAAGGGCCATGGGGGGTGCTGGAGCCTATCCCAGCTGTCTTCGGGCAGTGGGCAGGGGACACCCTGAACTGGTTGCCAGCCAATCGCAGGGCACACACAAACGAGCAACCATACACACTCACACCTTGGGACAATTTGGAGTGTTCTATGAGCCTGCCATGCATGTTTTCGGAATGTGGGAGGAAAGCGGAGCACCTGGAGAAAACCCACGCAGGCACGGGGAGAACATGCAAAATCCACACAGTAAGGCCGGAGCCGGGATCGAACCCACGACCTCTGCACTTTGAGGTCAACGTGCTAACCAGTCGACCACCGGGCCGCCCTGAAGGAAAACAGCAACTCGATTATTCATTTCATTTACTAAACTTGCTTTGCATCCAGCGACTAAAATTGAATTAAAACTCAAATACAGTGAAACTCCTGAACAACGAAACCTACATGGGCGACAATACCCCCTAATGTGAAAAAATCTTCATGCATTAACACCATTCCCACTCTCCTGCCCCCCATACAACGAAAAAAAACCCTGTTGCGTTGTAGGAAATCGTTTTTTCTGCTCTTGCCTCACGAAGAGATTCACGACAACAAAGTCTAATCCAACAGTGACCTCTACTTCTTCGTTCGGAAACGGCAACAGCCACCACCACACTGGTTTACACATGTGCAGTAGTCCAGGAAGTACTTGTTATTGTTAGTTTCAGACGCAGCATGAACGTTACATTGCTAAAATGGCTACAAAACGGACCTTTGGATGTCAAGCAGCTAAGACAAGAAGCACTCTAACGCTGGAAGAGAGGGTAAAAGTGATCAAGATGAAAGACGGAGGAAGCAAAATAAAAGACATCCAAGAAATTGATGTAAGTGAAAGTGAATGCTGATCGTAAATTTCGCAATTTCTTTCCCTTTTTTTCTTTCTACACTGACTATATTAAGTGTCAAATAAGTGTGTGCTCATACTTATGCATTATTGGAATAAAAATAAAGAGTACACATACGATTTCAGGGCGGCCCGGTAGTCCAGTGGTTAGCACGTCGACTTCACAGTGCAGAGGTACCGGGTTCAATTCCAGCTCCGGCCTCCCTGTGTGGAGTTTGCATGTTCTCCCCGGGCCTGCGTGGGTTTTCTCCGGGTACTCCGGTTTCCTCCCACATTCCAAAGACATGCATGGCAGGCTGATTGGACGCTCTAAAATTGTCCCTAGGTGTGAGTGTGGGCGTGGATGGTTGTTCGTCTCTGTGTGCCCTGCGATTGGCTGGCAACTGATTCAGGGTGTCCCCCGCCTACTGCCCGGAGACGGCTGGGATAGGCTCCAGCACCCCCCGCGACCCTAGTGAGGATCAAGCGGTTCGGAAAATGGATGGATGGACATACGATTTCGATGTAGAGGAGTTTCACTGTACAATCAAATGACTAAATGATGTCTAAAAGTTTAATTAATTTTAGTCTGAAGACTATACCTTAAAACTAAATTACAATTTCTTGTCAATATTAACACTGATGAATAGTGCTTCCAACAATATGTAACGGTTTGAAAACAATACCTACATTTAAAAGCAGAAGGGCAAGTCATCGGATATTTAGGGTTGCGTCAAGTGGCAGTTAAGAGGGAAGGCGGAGATACAAACTCTGAATATGCGCCCCAAAGAGCAGTCACGCTTTATTGACGCAGGACACGCTGATGATCTCAGCCTTCAATGGAAGCCGACCGTGAACTGCAAAGTTGGCAAAAATTGTCCCTCCCCCCAACCCAAAAGTTTGAGGAAAGAATATGACCGTCTTAGTAGTACATAGTCCAGATTTAAATTCCCTGTGGACTCCATGTACAAAACCTTAGCAGTCCTGTTTGCGAGCTTTCCCACATCAGGTTTTGATGTTGAGGTAGCTGGGCAGGTTGCCAGCTGGACCAGTGAGCTGCCTCAGAATCGATGATGGGGTAGAGTAAGCCCATGGGGCATTACAAACTGCACAAGTAAAATAATGGCAGTGTCACGCTAATACACTTATTAGAGTCAGATTTCACATGAGTTAACGATGGACCTTTCCCCCTTCGGTTGCCGTTCGAACATCTGGTTCTTGACATTGTGCCATTAACCTCAAGAAATCACAGTAAACTGAGCAACATTCTGTAAATAAGTTATCACAATAGGACTAAAACCCATTGGGAACGACAGAGGAGCTGAGAATTTCACTTTATATTTTGAACAACAAAAGGTCAGGTGAATTTTCATTCATCTACTATAAAATACAAAACAATACAATACATCCTAATTTATGAAGCGCTTTCACAACAGCTGCTGGTGTAACAAAGCGCTTTACAAAACAGTTAAAATCAAATCAAATAATAAACACAACACATAACATAAAAACACGGACAGTCGTGCAGTCTTAACCGCTTTTCGCTCATACGCTTTGTTGCTTGAAGCAGTTCTAAATGAATGAGGAGCAAATCAAAGTGTCCTTTTCACCAGTGGATCAGAGGCGTCATGCTCAAAATGGGCACATTTTAGCTACAAGCTAAGTTTGAAAATAAACAAGAAGCTGGAGCGTCCATTGACAAAAAAAGAGATTGGTTCACTTCTCCTTCCATCCATCCATTATCTGATCCGCTTTATCCTCACAAGGGTCATGGGGGGTGCTGGAGCCTATCCCAGCTGTTCTTGGGCAGTGGGCGCAGGACACCCTGAACTGGTTGCCAGCCAATCGCAGGGCACACAGAGATGTACAACCATCTGCACTCACACTCACATCTAGGGACAATTTAAAGTGTTCAATCAGCCTGCCAAGCATGTTTTTTGAATGTGGGAGGAAACCAGAGTCCCCAGAGAAAACCCACGCAAGCACGGGGAGAACATGCACATAGGAAGGTCGGGGCCGGAATCAAACCCTGCAAGTCTGAACTGTGAGGCCGACATGTTAACCAGTCCACCACCAGGCTGCCCAATTCACAGGTAGATGAAGTGAACTTTTAGCGAATTAGGTGTGTTGCAACACGGAGACTTGGAAAACATGTAGAACAGCTGCCCTCCAGGACCAGAGTTTGACACCTGTGATTTAAAGGTTACATGACACCGAATGGGGTTTCATTCATTCATTCATTTAGTGAACTGCTTCATCCTCACTAGGGTTGCGGGGGGTGTTGGAGCCCATCCCAGCTGTCTTCGGGCAGTAAACGGGGGACACCCTGAATCGGTTGCCAGTCAATCGCAGGGCACACAGAGACGAACAACCATCCATGCTCACACTCACACCTTGGGACAATTAAGAGTGTTCAATCAGCCTGTCATGCATGTTTTTTGGAATGTGGGAGGAAACCGGAGTACCCGGAGAAAACCCACGCAGGCCCGGGGAGAACAAGCAAACTCCACACAGGGAGGGCTGAGCTCGAATTGAATGTGAGGTCGACGCGCTAACCACTGGACCACTGGGCCGCCCGGTTCACTTGTGCTGTCCCATGTAAAATCACTTCAATTCCAAGCGGCAACTCTCAGTTCCAAATACGCATCCGCGCTTCCCGCCAACACTCCTCTCTCCTCATCCTCAGCTCCACAAGACATCCATCCAGCCGCACCAACGCAGACTGTCCTACAATGTCGCCATCTCCACTGAACAAAATGGGGCTGTGAAAAATGCTGCCCATTACAGGCGTAAAAAACACAAGCGCCCAGGGGCTGTCCAGCACCGATAGTCAAACGGTGCTGACATTCCTCCCAATCAAAATCAGTGCTGGTACACACGTGCTGCTGAAAAGGCGCAACCACCAAGCACAGATTCTTCTCCTTTGACGGATGTCGTGGACAAAGATCACACAGTTAATCAGGGCCGATATTTTTCCTGTACATCACTGATGTGACAAATCGAAATACCTTTTTTTGTTCTCGTAAGATATTGTTGCGCAGAAAGTCATGCAGCTCAATTTTGCTTTCTGAAACTAACTCAAATGATCTTTAACTAGGTGGCCTGGCCCATGATTTTAAAATCAGTAACAAATTGAGAAACAAAATGAAAAGTAGTACAGTGAAATGACCATAAATGTTTTTGGGAAATTACACAGCATGCCAAAAGAAACAATTGTACTTGCTAGTGAGAACAGTGAGGACACTCAATGGCAGGAACGATACTTGTGGGTTTTACAAAGCATGAGGTGCTCTATGGGGCAAATGCCAAGTGAACATGGTGAGGTCATTTTGGAGGAGGAATAAAAGCTGAGGTCACTCAGGGGGACTTGCTGACATGTTTGCCGATGCTAGTCAGGAGGGCAGCAGAGACATGACTTAATCTGGCTCGCCAATGCCCTCTGGGCATGGGCCAGGATGCCAAGCACAGTGTTTAGCTGGTGTCACCAGCAGGAGGACTCAGATGAGGAGCAGGACTCCGGGGTGGTGACCACAGTCGAAGAGCGGGTCGCTGAAAGGAAGGCTGTAGCTTCGGGACAAGAGGGGCACCAAGGTGCTTCCAGGTGCTTGGCTGGAACTCTAGATGAAAGCTGCAGGGGAACACACCGAGTCGGCTGGCAAAGCTTCTGCCGTCTATCTGGAACATTATGCGGATGACTGTCAGGTCTATGTCCCACTGAGCAAAAAAAGATGCTTTCTCATGAAGGCCACTTTTATGCTGCCTGGAGGAAATCAAAACCTGGACGGCACTTAATTTCTTGAATTTCAATGAATAGAAGACAGAAGTGATAGTGATTAGTCCCAGTGGCCCTTGTACATCCCATTCTGTAGAGCCAACAGTGTTGAATCTTGGTCTTGAACTAGACAGTGATTTAAAATACGACTGGCAAATTGGTGCCGTTGTTAAATCCAGGCAGCTGGCTCAAGTAAAGCATCTTCTTTCTCAAGAGCACTTTGAAACAGTCATTCATGCCTTCGTCACATCCCGGCTGGATAACTGTAATGCACTTTAATTTGGAGTCAGCCAATCCTCCATTCAGCGTCTCCAGTTGGTCCAGAATGCTGCTGCTCGCCTCTTGACTGATACTTGTAAGAGGGAGCACATAACCCTACTCTGGCATTCCTTCACTAGCTCTGTGTACATTTTAGAGTTCTTTTCAAGATCCTATTATTTATTTTCAAATCTTTAAATGGCCTCACTCCACCTTACCTCTCTGAGCTCCTCCACCCCTAAACACCTGCCTCATGTCTGCGGACCACACATTATTAGAGGTACCAAGAACTAAGCTGCTCAGAGGCCTTCTCCGTTGCTGGTCCCTCTCTTTGAAATGACCTCCACTGAATGTTCGGCAAGCCCCCACGCTGCCCATCTTTGAAACTCATTTTTATTCTTTGGCTTTTGACTCACCATGACTCAGACTTGATCTTAGTTTTACTGTTTTGTGATTTTTTCGTTATTAATTTTTTGTTTTATTGTTTATTGTTGTATATATGAAATTTGCTCCATGTTTCACACTTTGTAAACAGTGATGGTTGTTTTAGAGTGCTCTATAAATACAGTTAAGTTGCGTTGACTTAATTAGATAATTTAAACAGTCCGAGTAATTAAAAGAGAGCACTATTGCTCTATTCTTTCTGCATCAAATTCACCGATTACAAATATAATATAAATAAAGCACACACACACACACACACACACACACACCTACACACACGCACGCACACACACACATGATCAACATGAAATATTGGACTGTAATGTTCCGTTCAATTTGTCAGTTTTCCAAAGATGACAGTGTGTGAAATGATTTAAAATAAAGTACACTCACTACTTGATAGTCAGTTTTATTTTTTACAGTTATTATACAATACTGAACTATGTATACAATGCAGAGGCGATTGCTCTACGACTGCAAGGGAAGCTCAGCTTCCCCTAAAATGTCAAAAAGTAAGTGATCAAATATTTGTGTGTGTGTACAATTGTGTGGACATGTCATCGACTAAATATGCGCTACAACGCGCTCAACTTTTGTTCCGCATCAGCTTCTTATTACTGGTTACGACGCGACTCTCTTCTCATTCATTCCCGCAGCTTCACTGTGCTTTAAACTGTGTGGACGCTGAGCGTAGACAGCGCGGACGCTGTGCGTCAAGAGAGTTGAGTGTAAATTGTCCCAATGCATTGAAACGAGACGAGTCATTGGATAAATGCTGGTTTTGTCCCTCCCATTGGGTGCTCAGCATCTCTGGGAGTCTATGGACAGTGGGCGTTCATAGGCTGGCCCGGAAGCTCAGCTTTCTGCATGATGATTGAATGATCTGTCTGAGGCGGAATCTCTTTTTGATTGACAGCGAAATGAGCCAATCACCTTTCTTATGGTGAAGGCATCCTTTTGATTTTTTTGACAAGGAACGGAGAGTCGAATTCACGTATAAATAAACGGACACATTTTACGATGTAGTTCGAAATTGAGCTTCCCCTCCTTGACAGACCAGCATCCGCCACTGATACAATGAAACCAAAGACCAAAAATTTGCAAAGCTAAATTTGGCAAGCTGTACAGAGTGAGGTGCGGTGACTGTTCACGTTGGTCAGTCCCTTAGCCAATCAGGATGCAGAACACAATTCACTGTTTAAAAAAAAACATTTTAAAAATTGCACAAAAAAAATCCATGAAACAGCAAAGCCGCGGAAGGTGAACCGCGTTATAGCGAGAGATTACTGTATTACAATCCCATATGGCAAAAACAACGTTACAAAATTAAGGGCCATAGCAACTGACATCAAGGACCCATCCAAAACACAGTCATAACCAGTATAATGCAAATTTCTCCGTTGTGAGACAAATTAAAGTTTTCTTATCTTATCTTATCAAGAGATCCTATAATTTGTGAATGATTGTGCGCACACTTCTGCGCACACGCACGCTTGATAAATGAGGCCCCAGGAATGTGCAGTGGTGTGTCTGGCATGGAAGACGATATCTGCCCAAATCAATGACGATGGTTGCTGAGAATAAACAAAGACTATTTTGTAACATTTACTGGAGTGGAAAATAAAAACAACAGTAAGATTAGGAGTTAAGACCAAGATACAGGGTAAATTACATTGGTACAATGACATGGAGTTTATGGCTGCGGAAATGTGGACAAAGATCGGAAGGCTTGAGAGAAATGTGTGTGAAAAAATTAGGGCGGAAGGATGGACATCCCTGCCTTGCTCAAGGGCACCTTGACAGTAGTCAGGACGCCGACGAGTACTCCTCCAGCAGCTACTCCAGCTGGCGTTTATTTTGTCAACAGTCGTGTCTCTTGTTCATGTCAACATACTGAGAGAAGTAAACTCAGTAAATATTCCAGCCTGTAAACTGCCCTGGAGAAAGGTTGCAATGAAGAATGTATTTTAACTGACCTTACGTGTTGAGTGTGTGAACAATGAATGAATGTTCCATTCCATTGATTCATTTGGGTGTTTCTATTTTCTTTGTGTCACTTGAATGACTTGGTAAAATTAATTCTGTTTTGACAGAGAATAGCTTTTCATTTGTCGGTCTGTTTAGTTCCAAAGGTTGAACACATTTAAAAGTAAATGGTTGATAGGAATGAGCAACAGAATTAACCTGGAAAAATACAGCTGTCGAGGTACGAGCTAAAAATCATTTTACATGGAAAAAAAAACATGTCCCATTTTCAGTGGCAGTGATAACTTGATTTATTTTTGTATTGCCATGAAAACTGGTATGTTTGACAACTCAGAGAAACTGGCTGGCGGCCATATGAGCTAAGGAAATTATTAGGCATGGCTTGTTTTTGTCCTCAGCATTGACACCATCCCTCGTTGTCATTTGTTTTCTTTACCATAGTGTGTTAGCTACAGTTGTGGTCAGAAATTACATTCATCATGGGCATGAGTGTCCTATTCATTTAAGTTATTCATATGAGCTGTTCCTTTCCAGGGTGAAATGGTAATATGCTGTACATATATACACATATATATACCATGGATGACAACGTACCAACGTATATATATATATATAGATAGATAGATAGATTCTGGTCTCTTTTCAATTCATAAAAATGATTACAAAAGGCAGTTCAGATATTTAAAACATATTTAATTTTAATCAGTGGTGATTCACACTTTTATTCACATTAAAATTTTGTGCTTCAGATACTCTGTTGATGGAAGTAAAATTGAACCCCTGTACATTTTGCATCCTGCTTTATTGAGGAAAAAAAAGCAGATGTTCAGACTCAATGAACCTACAAAACTAAGTATGGAAGAGACCCATCGTCACGTCCTTCGAGTCGTGCATGGCACAAGAAATCTATGAAGACAGGGAGAGTGTTGGATATAGGGAGTAAAAATAATTCAACAACTTCCTTTGCATAAATTGCTTAAACTGTTAAGAGACTTGACAGACACCCTGGTTACTTGTTAGCAGTGTTTTACGTTGTACTGTGTCGTTCCAGCTATTATTGTCAATAATCTTAACTCATTTGGGGGATCCGATTCAGTTCCGGATTCTTCCGGAACCGTAACAGAGGCAGGGCATGAGTCAAAGTCTGAAATAATCAGAGAAGAACCAGGCATCTTCATTTAGCAAGCAACCATGGATGACAACGTACCAACCACAGTGGAGATCCGGCTGTGAGGTTTGAGAAGCAGTGGGATTTTCCTCTCTGCTGTAAAGCACTGGATGGGGAAACATGTTGTCCACAAAGCCCCTGCCATTTCTGAATCCCTCTTGTATAATCGTTCTCATTCGTTCTGTTAGCACTTGTGAATGCTGACAAATGTTTCGCAATCATAGATGTTGCGGGTAACGGAGGAACATGTGTTGGTGGATTCTGGTCATCATTTGGTAAAGTGCTGCGCTTTGGCACCATAGCCACAAATATTTGTTGCCAGCGAGGCTTTTTCACTCCAGAGAAACCAAATGCGGCCATTCATGGGACGTCTCCTCCCACAGGAACACTGGGCTTTCAACTATTGCTTCTCCCGAGTTCGACGGGTGGTGGAGAATGCCTTTGACATCATTTCTGCACAGTGGAAGATGTGTGGGCATCCCATGCAGGTGCATCCATCACAAAGCTTCGGAGAAGTGTGCCAAAGCTATGTTTGTTCCTCACCACTTTATCCAGAAAACTCATGAAGTCGAATTGTTTCACCTCTATTTATGAAAATGTATCATTTGCAAATAAATTATTTTGTCATTTTTATCATGAGACTTTTTGATGGCCTGGGGAGTGCTTTTTTTTTTTTTTTGTATTGCATCGTTTCTCATTTTCATGGGCAACATCGACGGTTGAATCGAGCCAGCTGTCTTGGACTGCCACGCTTCTAAAACATGTTTATGCTCTATATGTAATTTAATAACAACCATGTCAAAATGGGAAGCATGAGCACAGACACAATTGTAACACTATTTGTATAAAGGCTAGCCCAATGTTTCCTGTTAGGAATAGATTGTTGTGAGCCAATATTGAGAAGCTTGTATTCAGCAGAATGATGTCACATTGACATTTTACAATATGCTTGAATCATGGTTTTTGTGGTTGAGGTTTGCCAGTGCTCCTGAGGAAGTCACATCACGGTCACCCTCTCCGTAACGGACCTCCATGTTGCGGTAGCATGCCGTACAAGTAGCCGTAGCAGGACGAACGTTTTAATTCTGTCAAGCCAGTGATGCAGCGGCATCGTCGTGGCTTTGGGCTTCAGAAAAACTTAATTTATCCCCAAGGGGTAATTTGGATTTAACAGGCACGCTCTGCACAAGAAACATGAAAAACAATGACGAACATGGGATACAGTGCAAAGGGCCTGTCGGTTGCCCCATTTGCATCAATTTTGGACAAATAACTGTGAGACAAGCCCCAGAGGTTGGTGAGTTGAAATTTCGAAATCCGACTTGGAGAGATTTGAAGCACCGAGTGGACAAATAGTCTGCGGTCCCCCCTGTGACTGCAGTGAGCAGGGGGATGCATAGCCATATTGCTCATTTCCCGGGGGTGGTCTTAAAGTCGTTAGATTGGGTTCTCCAAAATCAATTGATATAGTTGAAAATGTGAGCGAACATAATTTTCCTGATTCAAAAAAACTCACAAAACAAATTTGGACGAATCCTAATGGACGATCCTAGCCGGATGATCCTCTTAGAGAAGGGATAGGGTATCCTGCCTATTTTAGATCCCTCCCTGATTTACATACACCAGATTCAATTGTTTATGATTGCATTTGAATCAGATATGTTGAAGTGGAGAGCGATCTAAAACGGGCAGCACGTGGCTCTCGAGGAACCGGAGTTGCCTATCCCTGTCTTAGAGGTTATAGGTTTAAATGTGGGCTCCTTTGGGTTCCTGTGTGGAGTCTGCATGGTCTGCCCCACGCCTGCGTGGGTTTTCTCTGGGTACTCCGGTTTCCTCCAACATTCCAGAAATATGGAATCTAAGTTATAATTGAGCACTTGAAATTGTCCAAAGGTGTGACTGTGAGGGTGAATACTTTTATGTCCATATGTGCCTAACTTTATTTGTGGAGCGCTTTTCATACATAAAAATGGAACTCAAAAGTGCTTCACATTTTTAAAGTCACTCACCTCACCACCAATAAGGACCCAAACACACAGCGGCATCAACAAATACATGGCTAAATCGGTAAAACAGGCTTTTATGACAAAAAATATCTGTAGCTGGGTCCAGAGCATCTCGTGAGGAAAACTCCATCTCATGGAGTTCTCTGCACCAGGACCGGAATGTAGGTCACAGCCGCAATCTGGCCGTACTGAGCCACCAGTACAACAGTACTGCAGGTGCCTGCACATATAAAAATCGGGGGACCCAAGAGACCACCATGGCCCACCACACCTGGAGCCGTAGGCTCCCTTTGAGGAAAAACAGGAAAATAAATGACTATTGCGAAAATATTATAAACAATAAAAACCATTAAAAATATGAACATAGAGGAACTATAACCCTATCGGTCGGAATAATTTAAAAGAACTAAACAATTTAAAATGCAAGAGTCACATAAAAATAAATACCAGTAATAATCAGACTGAAAGTATGGAAAAAAAAATAAAGTAAGGAAATAAATACTAGTTAAAAACTTCAATTAAGAAAGTAAAAAGATAAATATTACGGCAATTAAAAGTTAGGTTAAAAAGATGGGTCTTAAGTCTTGTTTCTCCAGCTCTATCCTTCTTTTTGGGGCCGTTGTCCTGGATATTTTATACATCTCCCTGCTCGAACACACCTAATTCAGAAGCTAGATAACTCCTGATCTGAGTACCCAAGTTGTCCACCTCTGCAATAGTTACTCTAGCATTTTCTAGGTCTTACTTGGGTTTTCAAACACCTCATCATCAAGGCATTTTAACCAGCACCTCTCAGAGACCAAACAAAGTAGAGCTACAGTAGTAAAATATTTAATCAACATTTCAGCACTTTAATAGTTATATAAGGCACTGCTGTTTGTGGTGCAGCCTGGAATAATGGGCAGTGCATGAAAAAGTGTCAACCTGTGGATACGTTTATGAGTTTAGAAAAACAAACTGCACATGAAAGAAAAATTGTGCAGTTTTCTTCGCCAATGGGATGCCAGCATGATGATCGGTAATAGCCAATGGCAGAGCAGCTATGAATATGCTGCGTTCATGAAACTCAGAGCTGCGAGTAGCATGCCAGACTGTATTTTTACCTTTCGTATGTTGAATTTTCTTTCGTAAGAAGAGGCAAGATTTTCCTGTTGAGACATTCCGTAACTTGAATAAGTTCGTAAGTAGATGTACCACTGTAGTTATGTTAACTGATGTTTATGTTGTTGTGTAATGGTTCTTTGACATGTAGATAGTTTTTCAGAGAAAGCAAATGAAATGAATTAAAATTAATATACTTCTAGCTTTCCCCTGAAATTGTAGTGAGATATCAAGTACTCACTCTTGATCTGGTGTATTCATGTCTGGTGACAATACATATCCGCAACATAAGTAGTCGTCATTTACAGATGTCATTTACAGTGAGTGACCCTGTCCACTAAGCCAGGGTAAATATATAAACAATTGAATTGTTAGTAAGTACGAAAAAAAATTGTGTCTCATTTGCACTATTTCAGGCCTCTTGTGTATTATCATGATGATCCATTCAATCAGAAAGGCCTTGATCCTTGAACCTTGTGGCAGCTGTAAAGCACAGTTTGTGCCCAAATTATGTTTGTTCAACTCTGCCATAGAGATGTGAGGATACCCTTGCACCATGGGAATCATTTCCCATTCAGACCTGGTTTCACCTTATTGACTTACCGTGTTTACGTACCGTTGCTGTTGGAGACCGAAGAGGTGGTGGGAGTGCATTTCCTTCCCCTTTCCTCTGTCACTGGAGGAAGCCTGGGGTGAACCACGAAGTCACTGCCAGGTCTCTGTCAGTTCACTGGACGTCCATCCTGCCACCCTGTCGGTCGGAAGCCATAAAAGTGTCAGTGCACAGAGCGACGTCTACTGTGTAAAGCATTACCTTACCCCTTTTATGATCCCTTCCACTTCCTCGTAAATTATTCAGTTAGGCCAGTAGCAGTGAATGACATTTCCCTTAGGCTCGGAGGACACAGAGGAAAAGCCAAGGCCGGGTGAGAATCATTACTTTCAGTCTTAAGAAAGCAAAAAATAAAAATTAAAAAAAATTACAGTGCCACCGCCAAAGTCATTCGCCGCCAAAGTTGTACGATTTGCAAGTTGACCCAAATCTTGATGAAATTTAAGGGTCAGTCACACACAACTTCATGCATAATGATGCCACAAGACATATTTTCATTAAAACATTGTTTTGAAGAGAAGAACAACAATGAAAACCCGAAGTGACGTGAAATGTACGCAATCACATTTAAAGAAATTCAACATTACCCACCAAGTAAATTAAGATATATTTTGTTGTTTTTAGATCTTATGTAAGGTAAACTTGTTAATACAACATTGCCATTTTGGAAAAATATTGATGGTAGATGTCCCAATAATCATTTCATAGATCCATCCTTTTATGCTTTTCTGGGGTTGGGTCATGAGGTCAGCAGCCGCACAACCTTCTCCATCATGACAGACTGATGTACAGTCTGTCACTGCAATGCTTCACTCATTCACCTGCTGATCTACAGCAGGGGTGTCAAACTCATTTTAATCGCGGCCAATTTGGAGTTGCGTCTTCCTTTGGAGGGCCGTTATGAAAGTGAAAGCACCGATTTTTTACTCTGACACAACAAATTGATCGATGACTTGTTTTGAAATCAGTCAATGACAATCGTTTGTTCAATTATTGTTCAAGTGAGCGTTAACTGGGTCACAAGATTACAGCAAAATCTCAATGTTATTTATTACACATGACAATTTGAACATTCCAGTACAGATTTTAGCAAGTTGACACACACGATTTGCTTTCGTGGGCCACATGAAATGACCTGGCGGGCCAGTCTGGCCTCCGGGCCTTGAGTTCGACACCTGCGATCTACAGAGTCATTTTTCCTCAACATGTACACAAGACCAAGATTCTTGAACGACAGCATCCCAATCCCAACCTGGAGGACTAGAGTCTCATATTTTGAGGTGTTTCGTCTCATTACTGCTGCTTCACACTCGGCTGCAAACCACTCAGGCAACAGTTGAAGATATTGGTTTGATGAAGAACACAACCACATCATAAGACAGCAGAGATGCAATACTGAGCTCCCTCAACCAGTCCACAAAGGTCATCAACAGATTGGGTGACAAAAATGCCTTGGTGGAGTCCAACCGTTAATGGACGAGAGTGGCATGCCGCAAGGGCCTTGAAGGCTTTCTCTGTTCTCCCAAACACTTTCAGAAGCACATATTTACAACTTACATGAAATGATTATAAGTTATACCAAGAGTCTTTTTTTCTTCATTTCATAGCGTGTGTTTTGGGGGGTTCCGATTAGTCAGTTTCAATGTGTTGCCATACAAATATTTCACCCACAAAGTTTTTGAAGAAAAATAAAAAAACAAACAAACAAACCTTTAAAAACCTATTATTATATGTTTTTTTAATATACTGTATATATACTGTATATATGTATGTGTGTGTCAGAGTGATGCATAAGGTTTATTAAATTATGACGGAAGTGACGCAACAGCACACAGTGTGGCTCCTGCTTCCCGCAGTAGCTTCAGTCAGAGCTACAAGGAATGTGGTGTGGTGAGTCGTATGCTGTTTGTAGTCCTGATTAATTAACAGTTTTACATAATATATAACTGTTTTTATTTTATTGGTGTGTGATGTGTTCAAATAGTTCCTCTCGTTCCTCTGAGCCCACGCTGTTTTCTATTTTGTTATTTCAGTGACATTTTGACAACTAAAACTTTTTAGATTTTGAGTTAACTAGTAAACATTTGTTGCGCAGATAATTGCATGGGACCGAGTGAGACTTCAACTTTCCTCTTGCCATACTGCGTTGCAGTGTTACATTAAATGAACATTTGTAATCCACTGACACACACACATACACACACGCACGCAAACACACACACACACATGTGTATATATATATATACACACATATATATATATACAGTATAGATATTGACAAAGAGAGAGAGAGACGTAAAATGTTAAAAGATTATTTGGATTTTTGAAATTATGATTTGTTTTTAAGTAGCCATTTATATACAATACTTTAACGATAGAGTCACAAAAAAAGGCACAAGATAGTGTGAGAAGTTCAGTCAACCAGGAGGGACTCAGAATCGAGTCGCTACTCCTTCACTTTGAGAGAAGCTAGATGAGGTGGCTCGGGCATCTGATTAGGATGCCTCCTGGACACCTCTCAGGTGTCCCACTGGTAAGAGGCCCCCGGGATGACCCAAGACACGCTGGGGAGACTATGTCACCTGGCTGGCCTGGGAACACCTTGGAACCCACCGGAAGAGTTGGAAGACGTGCCGAAGGAGAGGGAAGTCTGAGCTTCCCTGCTGAAGGTGCTGTCTCCGTGACCTGGCCCCGGACAAGCAGTGGAAAATGAATTGAAGGATGGAATTTGGCTATGGACCTGTGATGCTGCATTCCAGGTTTTAGACTTGCCCCTCAAATAATCATCGAAACTGAGCGGACGAGGTTGATAACGTCCATCCTCCCACAAGGGGACAATGGACGCTAAAAGATCCCCACTAAACGCATCTTTATAAGGCTCCCCATGACCACAGGACTGTGCCCCACTTGCCCTTCCAACTCACCAAACAGCTCTCCAACCTTCTGGGCCACAGAGTAGGGAACAGGCTGCTGGCTACCCGGTCAGGCATCCAGAACCGATCACGCAGAGCAACCATTCAACGGAACATCCCCGTCCATCAAAAGCAAAGCATGCCAGTCAGATAGCTACCCCAAACCCCTTTAGGCAGGCCACCTCAGTATGCCACGCCTTGCCCTTTGGATCCGCTGAGCCCTCATTTCACTTCACCTCACCGGCTCACACAGAAACTCCCTCACTACATCCAGAGAGTAAAGGAAAGTTGTCCGGCTCATGATTTGGCAAAGCTTCGGCTCCTAAGCGGGGCCAGCTGAAGACTGCAAAGTTGCATGTCGGACACTTCCCACTTGTCCCCACAGTGAAGCCCTTGAACTCGGACTGCCACCGGTTGGTAGTAGGTCACCTCTGCTGCTGCTTGTTCTAGAGTGTCCAAGACAAGAACGATGCCATCCCTCACACAGATTAGGTCGGGAACCCAGAGAAGGCCATGCAGAATAGCGCTCCAGATTAGGGGATCTGAATCTAACTCCCTTTTGATATGCCATAAAGAACACACGTCTATTCCATTTGATTACTTAGATCGGAAACGTCAAATTTAACATTCAGCACTAAAAATATCAAATAACATTGCTGATATATTGGATTGGATAGATAATGCACTGACATTTTATGCAATGTACTTCTAGTAAATTTTTCCATTTCCTGTATCCACTATGAGTGCTGAAACAATGCCCATTTCTCCGATGTTGGACTAATAAAGGTTCTTATATTTTAAAAATTTGAGATATAACTAATATACTCTTAACTACAACACCCATGGTGGAAAACCCTGGCAGCCTGCCAGGTCGACAAAGCAATGGCGGCAACCTTTGTTGTGTTTTCGACAAGCACTGCAGTCAGTCAAATCTGCAATATCGAAATATCAGTCTAATATTGAAATATGCCCTTGGCATGTTTTTCCTGTAGCATTTATGGTACTTTTTAAGCACACTTTAAAATAATGCAAACACAATCAAACAAATTTATTGCACAGTAGAACAATGCCAAGTCTCACCCCCCGCCCCCTGTCCCCCATATATATTTATATGCAAACTCACTTGATGGTTGTTCCTCTGCCTGTCATATTTTAAAATTGTATCTTTTGTTGAGTTTTAATGACAATCATTGCTGTGGCCTTTAAAAATAAAACTTGGACACAAGAAACCCTGCAAAATTAAAATAACTAATTCGAAATGAGTGGCCCGGTAGTCGAGTGGTTAGCACGTTGACTTCACAGTGCAGAGATGCAGGGTTTGACTCCGGCTCCGGCCTTCCTGTGTGGAGTTTGCATGTTCACCCCGTGCTTGTGTGGATTTTCTCCGGGTCCTCCGGTTTCCTCCCACATTCCAAAAGCATGCATGCCAGGTTAAGGGAACACTCGAAATTGTCCCTAGGTGTGAGTGTGAGTGTAAATGGTTGTTCATCTATGTGTGCAACCAGTTTAGGGTGGACCCCGCCTACTGCCTGAAGACATCTGGGATAAGCTCCAGCACTCCTGCGACCCTCGTGAGGATAAAGCGGATCAGAAAATGGATGGATGGATATCATGACTGACTTAGGAAGCACTCTTTCACAAGTTAAACTGCACTCGTTAGCCAGCCAATGCATTCCTTGCTAGTTTATGTGCCTTAAGCACTGAGTTTATCATGATAGTCCACGACCAATGTTGGTGACTGTTCACCGTGGAGACACTGTTGTTGTTTTTTCCTTTTTTTAAATTTTGATTGAACACTCAAAATTGTCCCTTGGTGTGAGTGTGAACGCGGATAGTTGTTCGTTTCTGTGTGCCCCGCAATTGGCTGGCAACTGGTTCAGGGTGTCCCCGTCTATTGCCCGAAGACGGCTGGGATAGGCTCTAGCACCCCCCGCGACCCTAGTGAGGATAAAGCGGTTTGGAAAATGAGTGAATGAATGAATAATTTGAAATGAAGCATTTCCAAAAAGAAAAATCTAAATTAATCAATACTAACAAACCTAAATCAAATGAACTGAATTTGAAGAGCAAAAGTTAAAACAAGATCAACACAAAGTATCATGGGAAACCCAAAACTATTCTCACCTTGGCTAGTAACTGAAACGTGCAGTCTGGCGAAGGCTACTTTTCAAAAGCAGCAGCACTGAGTAAAAAGACCTTTTTACAGGTGCAGCAGTCTAATTTGGAGTCATCAAATATGTTTGATGGCAGCAATTGCCTGAGGAAGAGGACCATCATTTTTGACCAGGTCGGTCTCAATTGTGTATTAGTTTTTGTTTCTTTCTTTATTTTGATCTGAAACACAAATAGAAGCATTTGCATGTCCTAATTTGAAGCAACGTTGTATTTATATTGCTCTGGCCAGTCATAAGTGACCATTGTGGATTTTTTGTTTCATTCATGTTTTTATTTCATAGGTTCAACAAAGAATTGGTTCGAGCTCAAGCAGAACTAACTTCTTCCCAGTCTGAATTCACAGCTCATGATTTCATCCACCCACCATTTACTCATGCTGTCAAAACCTGTTCACTGGCAATTCCATTGTGAAGTTTAATTCATGGCAACTTCCTTTTAACTATTAAAACTGTACAGTACATTTGCCAAAACCACAGCTCATCCACTCCGCCTATTCCTAGTGGACTCCGAACATCGATCTGGACTACATTTGTCATGCATCACGTATCCATTCCACACTTTACGCAATCGTTTGGTTTTGCTGGATATCCACCAGCTGAAAAGTTCTGTGTTCTGGGAAAATACTTTTTTTTTGTTACAATCCAAATTTTAAATACCTCAACATAATTGGGTCAACCAATTATATGTAAACGCCATTTTCGTATCCTTCATTTGTATTTCACGAAGCAAGTGCTTACACTTTTTAATATTTCAATAAAACCTTCAGATAGTTAGAAAGAACTTTGAATATGGAAAGATCCATCCATCCATCCATTATCTGATCTGCTTTATTCTCACAAGGGGTGATGGAGCCTATCCCAGCAGTCTTCTTCACACTCACACCGAGGGACAATTTTGAGTGTACTGTACATTCGGCAAGCCTCCTCGCTGCCCCTCTTTCAAACCCGCCTCAAAACTCACTTTTATTCTTTGGCATTTGACTCAGCGTGACGCAGATTTGTTCTTGGTTTTGCTGTTCGGTGCTTTCTACCGTCTCTGTTACCGATTTGTTGCTTTACTGTTGTATATGTTAGTTGCTCCATGTACAGCACTTTGTATGCAGCGATGGCTGTTTGAAAGTGCTCTATAAATACAGTTGAGTTGAGTTGAGTGTTCAATTAGCACTATCATGAATGTTTTTGGAATATGGGAAGAAACCGGAGAACCCGGAGAAAACCCACGCAGGCACAGGGAGAACATGCAAACTTTACACAAGAAGGCCGTAGCTGGAATCGAACCCGGTACCTCTGCACTGTGAGGTCAATGCACTAACCGCTCGTCCACCGGGCCGGCTAATATGAAAAGATTTTAATTGTATTTAATTAAACCAGACATTTTCCACGAATCACAATAATGCAAAAATGATTACTTTTACCCACAAGGTCCAAAAGTCATGACAAACACAGGGAGCTCAACCCAACTCCGTGCAGAAATGACCGACCCAAAGCCTTAATCTGTAAAGCAGATGTACTAAACATATTCTGCCAGATTGTGTTTTATTTCAAACAAAAATATGTTTTGTCGAGAGTGTAGTGCAGTACGTCTTGTCTCAGCACATGTACAAAATTAACAGGAGACTTGTTTGTCCTCTTCAGACCAAAAACATTTGCTGTATGCTACTTGAAACCATGCAAGAGGTGTTCATGTCCGTATGGATTCTACTCTACGTCTGGCGAAACCAGAAAGGCACCTGCTTTGAACTATTTTAAAGTAGCCAAAATAATAGAGGTGTGCTGTTCGAGTCACCATGACATTCTACGGGAACTTTGCTCTCCTTGCAGAGGGTGTACAATTTAGAAACCAACCCATGTCAGTAAACACGGGATTACCTCTGTTTTGCTTTTCCTTATTCTTTAAGCGCAAAAGTTCACTGATCTCCATAGAACCTGAACGCGAACTCATTGGATGTACACCACAAAGTCAGCTTGTGTTGAATGATTTACTGTATGTGAACATAAAAACACATTGTCGGATATAAAAATAGTTACTGAGAGAAAGAAAGAAGATTGTCATCAATGGGTGCCTAATACAGTGATCCCTCTCTATTTCGCGGTTCGTTTATCGCGGCTTCGGTGCATCGCGGATTTTTTCAAACATATTCATAAAAAATATATATATATCGCATAGGTTACTCTTTGATCTTTAATCAGTTTCTAAGTTTTGTTTAGCTGCTAGTGTGTGCATGCGTGTGGGTGCGGCATGTCCGTGTGTGTGTGTGTGTGTGTGTGTGTGTGGCTGAGAGCGAGAGAGAGAGAGAGAGAGAGAGAGAGAGAGAGGAGGCTTGTAAGAACCAAAGCAGGTCTCTTCCATCCTTAATTGTCTAATCATAAACACGTCTGCTGCACACCTCGCTGGCCTGTGTGTGTGTGTGCGCGTGTGTTAGTGCGCTGTGCTCAAGCGCAAAGGCTCACGTGGGGCAAATTTTTTTTTTTTATGCATATGTTAATTGGTCTCTACTTTGCGGATTTTCGTTTATCGCGGGTGGTTTTGGTCCCAATTAACCGCGATAAACGAGGCATTACTGTATGTCGATCGTGATCGCCCGGTAGCTCGCGGACTGGTCCCAAGTCGATCACGAGGAGTGTTGGGGGTGGGGGCGAACCAAAAACATTTTTGTGTCTGTGTGCGTGTTTTTAATATGATATATTCTTGTGTTAGTGCACACTCCACCCTGAGCATCCTGTCAGTCTCACTTTCATAAAGAGTATAAAAAGTAAAATAAAAAAATAAAGCAGGTCACCTTTAACCTATGGTGGCACGTGACCTGCATCATCGGAAGTTAGCGCTCAGCAGTCTGCAATTTCAGCTTCTAATCAGAGCTGTTGCGCTCTATCTTTTATTATTATTATTCTCATTCTGGGCACGGGCAAAGAATGGGAAAGCATTTTAAAATGGTACACGTGAGCTACAATTATTAACATGCTGCATAAGTGTGTCCCATGCCTCCTCATCAGGTCTCTACAAAGGTAGGTTGTGATTTGCTTTTCACAAACTTTTGTCTCTCTTTTCCTGTGTCGTTCATCTTAGGAGTCGTTATGGTTGTTGCTCTTCATCTGACAGAATCTTCGATGTCAGAAATGTTGAAATTTAATATTTATTCTACACATTTTTACAGCATTGGAAAACGTTAAGAATCTTTGTCATGTTTGTCCTCTTACAGAAACCATATTAAAACAAAAAATATATTTCCCTCCCCCATCTTTTCTCCAGGGAGCCACTAGGTTGGCGCTAAAGAGCCGCGTGCGGCTCCAGAGCCGCAGTTTGCCGAACCCCGACCTAGCTTCACATTAAAGATTTCAAAACAAGATTTTGGAGTTGTGTAGACCCAGCTTATGATTTTTTTAAAAATAAATATTCATTTATAATAATAATAATTCAACCGTTACATCGGGAGGTATTACACTTTATTGTGCCGGTGTTCCCAAGTCAACCAAATTACCATGATACTGAAAAAGGACATTGCCGACTACACAAATAGTGAGCGACATGTTTGTCTAGTCATTGTGTGGTAAGTGGTGGTAACAGTAGTGAAGGATGGTTGTCAACAGCCTGCCCTCTGCCTGCACTATGACATATCCCACACAAGAACACGGCTGTTTTTAAACAAGGCTTGTGTCACGTACACCATCCCCTGCCATCTCGAACTGACCAGCTGTGTGTGTGTTTTCCTGGCTACTATGGCTGATGCTGACAGACTGATTAGTTCCTGGCTATAAGAGAAATGCAGAGTAGTGGGCTGAGCATCCGCCCTGGACCAACAGCCTTCCTCCTGTATGGCACATGCCAACAAACACACACATTAATATCATTTGTTTACATGTGCAGCTTTCATTTATGATTGGCAGGGGGTAATTCAAAGATCAGAGTTTTACAGCTGATGAGCTCATGGCTAGTCAACTTAAATGTCACTGCTTTCTACATTTATGAAAGAGAAGTATCACACTTTTCGTTAAAGTTTGTGAGTAAAGCATCAAATTTGATCAAGGTTCAGAAAAAGAAAAAGGAATGAATTCAATTTATTTAACTGACACATGCAACGCTGCTAATTTTTAGGGCAGGGTGGCCAACCCGCGGCTCGCGAGCCGCATGCGGCTATTTGGCTGGTTCACTGCGGCTCCCGGGCTTTCACGCGACAAGCATAGAAAACGCCTCAGCAGTGGCGATCCCATTCAAAGTCACTAAATACACAGAACGTACTATGTCAGTCCCGTTACTTGATTGACATAGAGGCCAACCAATCAGATGACTGCATCACCGCTCATTCGCAAACAACAGCACTATGCGCTAAGCTAGTCAGCGAATTGCCTCTGATTTTAAGGCAGGGGTGCCCAATACGTCGATCGCAAGAGACCAGGAGCCAGCGAATTGGTCCCAAGTTGACCGCAAGGGGTGGGAGGAGTAAATGGGTGGGCAAAAAGGTGTGTTTGTTTGTGACTTTAGCATTCGTTCATTTTCGACCCGTTCCGACCGTTGCTCATCGTGGAGTGCGAGCATATGTGCGCGAGTGCACAGGTGGGCACCCACGTGCGTGCGTATGCTTGCACGTGCGCGATCGGGTCGATCGTGGGAAGTTGGTCGCTTCAAAAGTCGATCTTTGGGCAAAAAAGTGTGCGTGTGTGTGAGCGAGCGTGTGCGCGAGGTAGGGTTTGATGTGGCTCTTTGCAGCAACACAGTAAAAAAATTGGCTCTTAGTCTGACTGATTGGCCACCCCTGTTCTAGGGGGAAGACAACTCATTTGGAAATTTCAGCACCTACATACACATTAACAGTAGTTTAAAAAAAAAAGAAGAAAGTGGAGTAAACCAATCCTCTCTAGTGAGTACTAAACGTTATAAAAATGGACCATGGGCGTAATCTTTGGACTTTTATGTCAAATGCAATGCAGAACATGCAAAACATAAACATTGACATTTTATTTTTGGGATACATGTACTTTAAATACAAGGGTGACCCAAAAAAAACGTTCCCCAACTCTAATTAGGCCCCGTTTCTTAGTGTTTTGTCCGAATGAAATGAAACTTTGGCCATAACTAGTTTATTATATTCAAAACATCACATCAAAACGCTAGGGTCTTTGGCCTCTTTTCCTCCGTTCTACAGCACATGTTCTAGATGGCCTCCATTTAGCTCCGGAACCAGAAATCTCGGTCAGAGGTATCATTGGACCAATCTTCATCGAAGAATGCGGCACAGCAGTGACAGTCACCAAGGAGGGGTATGTGGAGGTCCTCAAAACCTTCAAGAATGAGCTCCAGACCATCTACCCGTCGCTCATGAGCAAGTTCTGGTTCCAGCAAGACGGAGCAAGTTCTCACACCTCAAACCTGTCCCGAAATTGGCTGAACGAGAACTTCGGAGGCCGAGTGATCAGTCTCAAGACTGATTTTGAGTGGGCACCCCATAGCCTGGACCTAAGCCCCCCAGATTTTTTTCTTTGGGGCTATCTTAAGGACAGAGTCTACGCAGGGAAACCCAGAACCATCACGGAACTCAAGAAAGCCATCAGGGAGGAGATGAGAGGCATTACCAATTCAGTCTGTAAGAACGTCATGGACAACTTCGTGCTGCGCCTCAAGAAATGCACAGAGCTAAATGGAGGCCATCTAGAACAGGGGTGCCCAAACTTTTTGGACCGAAGATCTACTTTTCGATCAACTAACCTCCCGGGATCTACCCTTACCGGCACGCGCGCCCGCGCTCACACACACACACACACACACACACACACACACACACACCATGATGAGAAACAGCCTGAAACTGAGGCATGCGATGCACTTTTGCAGCCTGTTAACTATCGTAGCTCACACGTACCGTTTTAAAGTGCTTCCCTGGGCCCTCCTAGATTCCTATTCTTTGCCCGTGCCCTCGATGAATTGTACACGAAGCAAACTCTGAATGAGAATCATGACGATAAAAGATAGAGCGCAACAGCTCTGATCACAAGCTGCAATTGCAGACTGCTGAGCGCTAACAACTTCCGGTGACATAATCACGTGCCATGGTAATTTCAAGATTTACCTGCTTTATTTTATTTTTTAAATACTTTTTTGTGAAAATGAGACTGATAGGATGATTCGGGTGCAGCGTACATTAACACAAAAAAATATATTACTAACATGTACAAAGACACACAAATGGTTGTTTGTTTTTTTTCCTCCTCGGATCTACTTAGGACCTGTCTTAGATCTACCGGTAGATCAGGATCGACGTAATGGGCACCCCTGATCTAGAACATATGCTGTAGAACGGAGAGAAAAAAAGGCCAAATACCCTCGTGTTTTGATGTGATGTTTTGAATATAATAAACTAGTTTTGGCCAAAGTTCCATTTCATTCAGACAAAACACTAAGAAAAGGGGCCTAATTAGAGTTGGGGCCCATTTTTTTTGGGGGGGGGGGGGTCACGCTGTACTAATATGTATGTGTATAATCCTCCTTTTTGCTCTTTCCTCACTCTGTGTCTGAATCCACTTGATTTCCGAGGTGGTCTCATGGGGTCTACGTTAATGTTAGCAACATCCGGTCAGAATTGACTATTTGTTACAGTGGGATGTGTTTCAAAAAGCAGTTTATTTCAACATTTTTTTCACCATCTTTTCCAAGCAATCATTCGCCCCCATTGCATTGAAAAAAAATGTCTTTCACGGCGGTTGGACAAACAAGCAGAGGAAGTTGAATCTGTGACTACAAGAGCAATGTTTTGAACAGGCTGGCCCGGACAAGGACGAGAGAATGCTGTGATAAACACGAGTTTGCAGCATCTTCCTGGAGATGAGGATCACAGAAAAAAAATACTGTAAAAGTCTTCTTTTGAGAAGACCACCACCTTGTTGTCGTACCTGTCCTATTTTTCATTTTGCGGAGAAAGAGCTCCATAGCGCTAACTATGGGAATCGAGGACTTCGTCGCGTCCTGTGGCTGGCTTCAAAAGTTCGTTGCTCGACATCAGCTGTCTTGTGTGGTGATCGAGCGGAGGTCACATTAAAGACAGTAAGTGGTGGAAAGAAAAGCTACCGGGTCTGTTAGTAGTCTATTTTTGTTGCAAATAGTCCTAATTGTGTGATGCGTCTTGTTGTACTGTATTTTGTTCATATGCCTGTACTGTATGCTGCAGTTTTTGTGTTATAAACAGGTTTGGACCATGTATGTTTGCATTTTATTGCTTATGTTGTTACACCTGTATTTTTTTTTTCACATACAGTACTTGCATGTTCACAAAGGACATGTAACATAGTAGGAAGGACATTCTGTGATACGGAAAGATTGGACATCACAAATATGATTCCTTACGAGAGAATACTTACTGTATTCATCAACCTGTGACATTTTTAGAATTTTTAGAAGGATTTTATGAGCAGTAAAGCCAGTTTTGTCATTAATCTGTACTGAGCCCCTATGAAGAAAAATATGTCCTGCTCATCAAATCCAAAATATTCAGGAAATTTTTCTATTTGCAGCGGTTGAAGTTGACATAGGTGGAGATGCTCGCATAATGTTTGATGAAGATTTGTAGCATTTTTATGATCTTGAGCGATGTGAAACCTGTACCAAACAGTGGGAAGGAAGAGGTTTGGCTGGGTCCTATGTCTGCTTTAAGCGAAATAAGACTATGTCAAACCTCTTTCAACAAAATGCAACCAACCTTCTTACAGTGTCGGTAGTGATACACTTCAGAGCTTTTGCGATTGCTCATTGCCTTCCGTCTGAAGAGTTTGGAAAATAGTGAAACATGACTGTGCCTTGTCGCGGGCCTCTTTTGTTTTTAATCAGCATCCTTTACTGCTACATTAGCAGGAAGTGGGATTGAAATGTTTTCTCTTCTAAGGTGCAACAACTCTTGTTCCCACATTGTTAAAGTCTGTAACTGTCACGGAAAGTGGGCTCACACTAACAGTTTCCATATAACGCAAACACCGGTTTTGTTGAATCGCCTCATAGGGGCGTAGGGTTGAGGTGGATAGGAGTTATATTGTTGATTGGCATCCAGTGAGTTATTTTGTCAGTAGCACCTTGGCTTGACTATCAACACATGCAGATGACACATCGGCTCGTTTCAATCATGCCAATTCAAACAGGGCATAATGGTGCCGTCTCTGACCACCCCAGCTTAAAGAAAACCAGCTCATTTTTCCTAATGGCCAACAATAAGGCACGATTGAATGATACAAAAATTAGGAATAGTAATGATGATTGTATGTGATTGAATGGAAAAAGTTAAGAAATGTTTCCCGTATTCTCATTTAAGCCAAGTACTTTGACCACAACTGTATATCACTGAAAGACAGCGTCTTGCTCTGTGATAGCAAGCTCATTGTTAGGCTTCGTGGGAGATGAGCACAGGACCCACAGGCAGACACAATCAACTCAGAACGGTTTTATTGTCAGGAAGTGGGACAGGTCGAGGTGGCAGGCAGGAACTGAGAAGGAGTCAGAATAACCAAGTCAAGAAGCACAGGAATGCTGGAGCGTAACAGCTTGGCAGAAGCGAGATCACTGACGAACTGGCAACGGGTGGCTGTTCAGGCTGGCTTTGATGCTGCAAGTGGCTGACGAGATGAAAACTGGCAGGTGTGTAAGGGAGGCAGGTGCACTGATTAGGGAGAACGCCCAGCCCACACTGAAAAAGGTAACAAAACAAAACAAATGGGAGGGGCGACACCGTGGACGACAGAGAAAAAAAAATGGATTCTAACACTCATGAACCCGGCAGTATTGAGGGGGACAGGGTGGACGAAACCATTTTTGAGGAGAGAATGTATTTCAGTTGTTAAAATATTACGTTTCAACCAAAGTACTGTATTGTTATTCATTGTTGTTGTTGTTTTTTATGGACATCCATACATCCATCCATTTTCTGACCTGCTTTATCCTCACAAGGGTTGGGGGAGGGGGGGTGCTGGAGCCTATCCTAGCTGTCTTCGGGCGGTAGGTGGGGGACACCCTGAACCGGTTGCCAGCCAATCGCAGGGCACGCATTGACAAACAACCATCTGCGCTCACACTCACACCGAGGGACAAATTGGAGTGTTCAATCAGCCTGTTTGCATGCATGGTTTTGGAATGCGGGAGGAAACTGGAGTACCCAGAGAAAACCCACGCAGGCACCGGGAGAACATGCAAACTCCACACAGGAAGGCCCGAGCCGTGATCAAACCCTGCTCCTCTGCACTGTGAGGCGGATGCACTAATCAGGGGACCACCGGGCCACCTAAAAAGGGCATACAGTAGAAAAAAATATTATTGTTGTCTGTGCCGCTTATCGAGGGTTGTGGGCATGGTGCCAGAGCCTATCCCAGCTGTCTTTGAGTAGTAGGCGGGGGACACCCTGAATTGGTTGCCAGCAAATAATCCTAACAATCATAATAATCATTTTTATTGGCCAAGTATGTAGAAACACAAAAGGAATTTGTCTTCTGTAGTACAGGCTACACAAGTATTATCAATAACAAGCAACTATGATAAACAAGGACATTACATATAAGTATCAAAAGAGTTTGTGTAATGTAAGGTTACCATTGTGTAGTAGTACCACCCAATGACAACTGTGTGACAATGTGCAAAGTCGCAGGGAGCATATTGACAAACACAGGGAGAACATGCAAAGACCACACAGGAAGGCCGGTTTCGAACCCTGGACCTCAGTACTGTGAGGCAGACATGCAAACCAGTCGAACACCATGCCACCCAAAGTAGGAAAAACATCTCTCAAATCTTAGGGATGTTGGGAAATATGTTAAAACCAGCTTTGCTATCAATTCATGGCAGAGATACCAGTTTCCTGAATCACTCATGCCAAGTGACAATGCAGAACAACAACGGCAGCTCATGAAGAGCTGATGCCTGACACACAATTAAAGTCAAAGCATATCCTAAGTAGTGTGTGGAAATGCAATACAATTTTTGATAAGGAAAGAGGAAGGAGTTTCTTTTCTTTGGAACTAACGAGGTGCCCTTCAGCAAAGGCTCAAATTGAAATGCTTCACCATCACCATCGTTCTCGACCGCCTGACTCACCATCTTGGCATCACTGGTTCAGCTCTATCTCAGAGTTTCACTCGTATCTTTCAATCAGTTAACCAGGCGTGTCTCAAGGCTCTGTTCTTGGACCTCTCCTTTTCTCACCATCTAAAGGCTTCTCCTGAGATAATTTGTACACAAAAATGGTCTCAGTTTTCAGTCCTATGCAGATGACACTCTCCCTCCACCCAGCTCCCTCCACACTCCCGGATAAACTGCCTCCATGACCCCATAGCCTGGATGAACTTGAACAATTTCAAACTCAACAGCAATAAAACAGAGCTCATCGTTGTGGCCTCCAAATCACTGCTGGGAAAGCGTGCAGATTTCATGCTCTATATGGACGGTACAGCCATCTATCCGTCCTTCGAGAGCCATAAGTGTCATCCTGGACTCAACTGTCTCCTTTCCCCTTGCACATAAAAGTTGTCACCAAATCTGCCATCGGTCATACTCGGAAGATCTCCAGACACCAGCCATCACTCAATTATCCTGTGGCTCAAACACTCATTCACCCCTTCATAACCTCCCACCTGGACTACTGTAACAGAATCCTGTCTGGAGTACCCAGCCAAACTCTGGACAGGCTCCAATTCATACAAAACTCAGCAGCCGGTGTCCTCACCCACACTAGACCCTGGCAGTACAGCGACTCTGATTGATCTCCAATGGCTCCCCATCATAGCTTCTTGTTCCTTTCAAACTTAGCTTGTAGCAGACGTGTGCACATTTCAGCATGACATCTTTGATCTTCTGGTGAAAAGGACACTGATTCGCTCCTCTTTCATCTATAACTGCTTCAAACAACAAAGTGTATGCAGGAAAGTGGTTTAGATTGCATGATTGTCTGTGTCTTATGTGTTGTCTTGTATTATTTTGTCATTTTATGTTAACTTTTCTTTTGATGGTGGTGCGGGCACCCGCAGCGGCTCCTCTTGTTGCATGTTGTCTTGAGATGGAAGAAATTTCATCTGTGATGTATGTACAGCACATTTGACAATAAAGTTGTTCATGACTTGACTTGATAGTCTAGCTAGCTAGCTAAAGATATAGATATATCTCTATGTAGATATATAAATCAAGGTTCATGCAACAATGCTACTTTCAAAAGCTCACACTCATATTGATTCTTAATAGCTATTTATTTGGCCACATTGAATAATGAATAGTCTCTTGTTTATCCACCCCTTAAAATTACAAAATGATACCTCATAAAGCGTATAGGACTTTATATTTTCTTGTGTGTTCTGAGGATCTGGAGAGTTGTTGGGCTTCAAAAACTAAGTGCAGCTTTGACATCCAGGCATTTTTAGTCCAGTAACTTGAGTTCAATTGGAATTTGTTTCTTGCTTTGGATCTGTCACATGCTTTAACTGACTTAAAGGCAGACTTGGTCTTTACTCTTTTTCGTCGTAGAATATGTAATCTTACTGTATTTGTTGGCATCTGCAGTGACTTGTTTAGCAGCTATTGTATGTTCAATGAAACAACCACTTTTGAAGTTATTTCAACGTCAATCCCTTTCTCCTTCACGAGTCAGTGAAATGATTTTAACATACAGATTTAGTTTGTAAAAGCATTACAAAGACACTTTTCATGCTTGTGATATCTGTACTTCTATGTATCAGTGATATTTAAATGTATTGTATGATAATGATGTTTGCATGATGATCTGGTGTTTACACATATTGTTTATGGATGTCAGGCAAACTCAGACTCAAACATTTACAGGAAACATTTTATTCAAAAATGATTACTTGTTGGAAAAATAAGATCCAGTGATATATAGGAAAAAAAATCAATAATCAGGTTAAAGTGCAAAAATACATTTCTTATATACTGTAATGCATCCGTACAAAAATAACATTGGAATGTTACAATGAAATGGAGGAAACGTGCTAAAATGGCTTTTATCCTCCTTGTAGAATATTTTGTGGGACCTTGTCTTTGGAATACAGTTTTCTGCAAGCCCTATTTGGAATGAGCAGCCATAGTTTTTTTTTAAATTTTGTTTGTTTTTAATTGTTATTGCTATTTCACATTCCACATATCCATTGGAGTCTTTGTCAATACAACTTTACTAACTAGCCATGCACTTCTTCACAAAGGCTTATTTCTGTATCTTGTAAAAAAAAATGCTGGTGAAAATGTTAATCCTTGAGCAGCGTTCCCACATAGGTGGAAGAAATTGGAGGTTTTCCTACCAATAACTGAGTTTTTTTTTTTTTTGGAAGTCTTTGGTTGATTATCGTATTTGGTCATACTGAACTGTATATATCCAGTGTCCCCGTCCCTTCCCTTGAAGAAAACAGATTCATTTCATCTTGGCTGGCTTCAGTTCCTTGACTTGCATGTGTAATGTTTTGTGCACAGCCAGTGTCCTGGACTGACAGAAGCCTTTCCCACACTCTTGGCACTTGAAGGGCTTTTCTTTGGAATGAATGTACCTGCAGAATAGAACACAACATTGCAGTGTTAGCAATAAGTAAGAAGTCAGAACAGCGTTATTAGTCGTGTCAGTCGAAACCTTGATCAACCTTATTATTGTTCTTCATTTTTCCGGTACCAAAACTAGCAACGCCTTCGTCTTCTTCACTTCAGGGGCACACTTGTGTGTGTGTGTGTGTTTTATTAATCAAGTGGGCCCAAATGAATTCCAGAAAAGAAAAAAAAACTCTAAATACACATATATACTGGTAGTTACATGCTTTGTAGACGTCTTATCATGTCTGCTGTTGTGAGCCCACGCATCCCAGGAATTTTTGAAGTCCGCACAAACCTGAGACAGTCTTCATCGTTTTGAGTGCATTCCTCATCGACTTTTATGCATGTCTGGAATTATTATATTAGTATATTATACTTTACAAAGGCTCACATTTACCCATTCACGTGCACATTTGTACACCAATGGTAGGCAGCTCCCAGTGGAAGCAAATCAGGGCTCAGTATCTTGCTCAAGGACACTTTGACATGGGCACAAGGGTTGAAGATTGGACCCACAACCGGTCATGTTAATTGTTTTGTGTCCATATTCTTCTGTCTGTTTTGCTGCCATGTAATTTTGAAGGTGGTCCAAAGACTCTGCAAAACCAGTCAACATCTGAACAGCCGTCAGCTGATTAAAGCTTCTACATGATCAAACGGTTGGCAAACCAGCCAGTTGTCAAAGTGTCAAAATGAAGGCAACATTCACGCACAGAGCAATGCTACACTATCCAGACCAGGTTTTAGGGTTGTGTCAAATACAAACTATGTAATGTCTTGTGATGCCACTACCGCCTGGGAAAATAACTATGGAACTGAAAGCTAGAATGGAATGTTTGTATCTGCTCAAAATAGATTCTTTGCTTTCAGAAAAAAAAATGTTAATGCCTTGATGAATATAATTTCGTATGACCCCAAATGTTATTACTATGCGTTTGGATTACTTGAGTGCATTTGGATTTGAGGGGGATTAAATGAGGTGTCTGAAATTGATTTCATAAAAGACAATTGTTTTGAATTTCATATTTTCAATGTGTTTTATTTAAGGTAGTGAGGCATGGGGTTCGGTTAATCGGTTTCAGGTGTCCAATGGAGCCTCTGCCATGGAGGTTAAGACACACCCGACTCAACATGTCATTTAGTTATGACACACCCACTTGGCCATCACTGGCTGCAGATGATCACATTACATCGAATGTCCAATCAGTGCTGCGGGAAATTTAGTTTGCTCACTAGTCAACGTGTGACTGTCGTCATAGTATGTCGTAAAATTTAAAAAAAATCTGTTCATGTCTTGAAATTTTATTGACTTTTTTCAATTAAATGCATTTTTTAATGTCTTGAATTTGTAAAAAGTCCTATTTTTGTTTTTCACTAATGAAGGGTTCGGTGAATGTGCATATGAACTGGTTGGGTTCAGTACCTCTGACAAGGTTAAGAACCACTGCTGTAGACACATTTGCACAGTCCATCTTAGATGAGCTTGGGCCCAGAGAAGCCGGTGGCATTTCTGAGTGTTGTTTATCAGTTGCTTTAGCTTCATGGAGCCGAACTGTATTTAGAATTGACATTGGTTTTCTCAAAGGTTCCTGAGACCATCTGGTGATATGCTTTACACAGTGATGTCTCATTCTTTCATTTCCACCTCAATTCAATCTACACGCGGGACACTACACAATTCCCACTTCCCTTACAGTTTCAGTACAGCATGGTGCCCACTCAGTTTTTCTACTTTATTTTGAAGCATGAATTAACACACATACACTAACATTTACGACTGACACTGACTGTTGATCGATCCATTCAGTCGTTCGAACATGGGCGTAGTTTACTTTGAATGAGGCTCTTTTTCCTGTTTAAATGACACACGACTAGAATGTTTGTGTTTTATTAAATGGCATGCTTTCCATTAATTATGAGTGGACAATGTGGGACCATATTTGTACAGATTGTATTGAGATTTGATTATGCTTTACATGACTTGTGTGTTAAATTGAAACTAAAACAAAAAAAGGGTTAATTCGAATGTGTTTTATCCTGTCACAAGTCACTATTCAATATGTTCTATTTTGATTTTTTTTTTCTTTTTGTAGCACACCTAACTTGTAGCACATCACGTAACTTGTTATGATCTCAGGTTTTGGACAGGTGTGATACTGGTTTGGCCGCCATGTACATGTCCAGTGTTGCTCACCGTGGTCCAAGGTATGTTCAGTGACTTTGTGTGAACGCTCAGACCCAAGGAAAATTGGAGGGAACATTGCTGCTAGCTCTTAGCGCTCCTCTGTGGTAACAAGCAATCTGAATGAGTTTGACAGCACATGTTTTTGTAAATGTTATACAAATGAATAAATCTATCAGTGACTTCCAATCCCAATGAGTAACTTTTGAAGCTGACTGCACAAAAGCCAACACATATCCAGCCAGTGACCTGTCTCGTTTAGCAGTTGGCCAATCCAAACCTTGTGCGGGGGGACCAATGTAGATCCACTGCGCTACAATGTGACCAATTATCCACTAAACTCTAAGGAAGGTTGTTCGACCAACAAGTCTGACAGAGGGGCACACACACATATGCCTGCCTGGGTTTTCTCCGGGTACTCCGGTTTCCTCCCACATTCCAAAGACATGTATGGTCGGTTGATTGACCGCTGTAAATTGGCCCTAGGTGTGCTTGCGAGTGTGAATGGTTGTTTGTTGATGTGTGAAAATAGATAGATAGATAGATAGATAGATAGATAGATAGATAGATAGATAGATAGATAGATAGATAGATAGATAGATAGATAGATAGATAGATAGATAGATAGAGCAGGAGGTGGGGTACACCCTGAACTGCCAATCACAGGGCAAAACTTAATCATGAGCAATCAGGGCAAACAACCATTCATGCTCACAATCACACCAAAGGACAATTTAGAGCAGGAGTGCCCAAACTTTTTTGACCGAAGATGAAGTTTTGAAGCAGCCACGCTCCACAATTGACCCGTTACCGCACAATCACACACCCACACAGACGCACGTGTGTGTGCACTAATGCAGACGTGCATCCACACGCATGCCATGATGACCAACATAACAGCCCCTAACATGAATGAAACAGAAAATTAAAGTAGATAAAAGAGTTAGTGAAAAGGAAATCACTGCCGACCTTAATAGAGACCCGACGCGTAGTGCATAAACATGACTATCGAAGCTCACATGTAACTTTTTAAAAGGCTTGTCCTGGTGCTCCACATTGCCATTCTCTGTCAGTGCCCTCGGTGAAGTGCAGATGAAACAAACTGAATGAGAATTTTAAAAACAGCATTATCACAGCAGCCCTGATCACAAGCTGGAACTGGTGACCGCTCACAACCTCCGGTAATGCAGGTCAGGCGTCACCTTAGGTCAGGGGTCGGCAACCCAAAATGTTGAAAGAGCCATATAGGACAAAAAAAAAATGTCTGGAGCCGTAAAAAAATAAGCCTTCTATAAAACTTACAATGAAGGAAACACATGCTGTATGTATGAAGGAGACTGGACTGTCTCAGAATTGTTTGTTATTCATTCCTTTGTTGTGTTCACAAACGCCCCCATAGATTTTATTTTGTGATTTCTTCGCTTGACTTTTTTGTTTTGGTGAATTATTTAGCTTTTCTTAGTGTCCGTGAAGTGATCATTAATTTCCAATTTTCGGAGGCTGTCTTTGAACGCCTCTCGAGTCGAACGAGAAGAGAGAAGGCACTGAGTCGGACGCAGACGTGTTTGTGTTTATCGAGACTGTAAAAAGCATAAATAAAGTGTACATTTTAAAAAACCAACACCATAGCTCTCCTTTTTTCGGAGCTGCAACATGTATCTATATCTATTTAAGCTATATTAGCCTACCATCAAAATCTTTTTCCATTTTCAATTTTTTTTTTTATAAAGCTCCAGGGAGCCACTAGATGTCGCTAAAGAGCCGCATGCGGCTCTGGAGCCGCGTGTTGCCGACCCCCGCCTGAAAGGTGACTTGTTTTTTATTTTTTAAATCCTTTTTTGGTGAAAATGAAATTGATAAGATGCTTAGGGTGCAGTGTACACTAACACAGAAAAATATAATATTAATAACGCACATAGACACACAAATCTTTTTGTTTTTTTCCCCCCATTTCTCCCGACACCTCTCGCAGATGACTTGGGACAAGTCCGCAGGCCACCGGTTGATCGCTACCGACCGGTTGGGCATCCCTGATTCAGAGTAATCGACGAACCGACCATGCATGTTTTTGGAATATGGGAGGAAACCGGAGTACCCGGGGAAAACCCATGCAGGCACGGGAAGGCCAGGGCTGGGATTGAACCCTGAATATATATATATATATGTATATAATTATTTTTTTGATCGTTGGTTTCTGTGTGCCCTGTGATCGGCCGGCAACCGGTTCAGGGTGTCCCCCGCCTACTGCCCGAATATGGCTGCGATAGGATCCAGCACCTCCCGCGGCCCTTGTGAGGATATTGTATGTATGTATGTATCTATATATATATATATATATATATATATATATATATATATAAATAAAATTGCATCGAGTTGTCTCATTTGAAACTCAGATAAAAACAGTTTTTCACTGTGGAGAACTTTTGGCTGCCAATCGGACAACATTCAGGCTGAGCCGCAACACACTGCATGCCACACGTGTATGCACACACACATCCTCATTCACACGATGATACTGTACCCATTTCGCACATCCCTGGAGGTATTATATATCGTGAAACTGTTTGTGTGCAAATGGCAGAGGAGCGAATAAGCGTTTTCAATGCAGCTTTCAGAGCAAATGTTTTTCCTATGATTTTTTTTTGTGAATACGTTGCACACCACTGTGACTCGGGCCTTTCAAATAGAATATATTTCAACATGCTTGAAAGATGCATGCAATCATTTTCTGAACTTGCCCAACAATGTCAATAATCAAGTAAAAAAATGTGGTAGGAGAAACATTTACCATTGCTCGTATTTTCATTTTAGTATTGCTGCTATTGTTCACCTCTTCACACCACACCTACGCTATGATATCTTAAAACATGCTCTCCCCACTAAATACTTTTCATTCTGGTCTGATTCCATTAAACTTGCTGTTACATGTCAAATTATTTGCGACACAAAGTGATGACAAGGAATGAAATGTGATCAAATCAGACTATAAATCATTTATTTAAAAGTATAACTGGGTATGAACTTAATGTCCCAAAAGGTTTTTCCATTTCCTACAAATTGTTTACAAATATCTTCTTCAATATAAAACAGGCAATATGTATCAGTACTTGTCTGTTTTAATCAAGTTCTCTACGTCTGCTCCTCCAGAAACGTATATTATTATGCTTAAGGCTGGGTCTCCTGTTCCTTAACGCTGTGCCCAAACATGTCCCACTGAGACAAAATGTTGAGAAATCGAGCTTCCTCAAGCTCTTCTAGTGTGTTGCTTGACTGCCAAGCTGAAAACTAGGACCATAGAACAAAAGTCAAAAGAAGGTTTCACATCAATGTTTGACCTTACCTGTGGTCTCGGAGGTGGTCCTGCCTTCTGAAGGCTTTATGGCAGATGTCACAAGTGTACGGCCTCTCATCTGTGTGCGTCCTCTCGTGGATTAGCAGATTGTAGGATTTTGTAAAATGGCGGCCACAGAATTTGCAGACAAATTCTTTTTTGGTCTTTGAGGGCAACCGGCCACGACTGGATTTGCGCTCCGGGTAGGAGAGCTTGGCCACATCCAGGAGGCACCCGAGGCCGGTTGACTCAGAATGGTGAGACGAAGCGGCGGCGGCAGCGGCAGCAGCAACACCTGACATGCTCAGGTCTTCCGCCTTCAGATGATCCTCTTGGGTGGCTGCTGTGGCCAAGTTGGCAAAGTCAAAGCGAGGCTTGTCCTTTGAGCTCTGCATCTGAGCCGCTGAGTCCTGCTTGGGCTGCGGGTGATGAGGGAAGATCGGGATGGAGGCCATCGAAGAGAATTGGACAGGTAGTTTTGAAAGAGTGCAGCGAGGCAAGGCCACGGGCAGGTAGCCCGGGGTCCATTGGTGAAGCTGAATGGCATGCAAGGCACTGAAGCTGTAGATGCTGTGCAAGTGATCCGTTGGCAGCTGAAGGCCTGTGGAGCTCTGGAGAAGGGAATAATTCGCCAGCTGGAGCGATGGGTGGAGAGGGACTGGAGCTGCCAGAGTCTTGCTGCCCATGGCGGAGGCAAGAAATCCAATTAGATGTCTGGAACAAACAGAACACATTGGCGGATCAATTCAAATTCTTTGAATCATTGCGACTTCATGTGTCAAGAAGAGTCATTCCTTCCTGATGCCATCAAAACAACAACCAAAACCGCTTGCAACAATCGAAATATGATTTATACACGTGGCTAAGGGAAAAAGAACAGACCGCTTCAAAATGATCTGTTAGCCACATGTTGCAGTTCGGATTTACAGTGAAGACTGAAATGTTAAACCAAACATTTTCAGGAATTGGCCGTTTCACAGTTTCAATACTAACTCGTTTTTGTCGCAGGCCACATTGTAGGTTTCCCCGAGAGGGCCATTATGACTGTGAATTTTGGAAAACCGTATAAATGTTTGATCACCTCCACATTTTACATATTCAGTGCACAACAAATTGGTGTGGTGTTAATTTTGAAATCAGAAGTCAACCCTTGTGAGGATAAAGCGGATTGGAAAATGGATGGATGGATGGAATTTGAAATTTTGGTTCAGCCTTGAGCAAGCATCATGGAAAGTTGACATGCTTGATTTGCGCTCGCGGGCCACACAAAATGATATGGCGGACCTTGAGTTTGACACCTGTGCTTTAAGGGATTTTGTATTTTACGCTGACCAAGTATTTTACGCTGTCTTCCCGAAACAAAAAAATGTTCTGCCTCCAGCAAATCACCCCCCCCCCCCACCCCATGGATAATGTTGTTTAACAATAACGAGAACAGGATTCAAACAAATCTCAAAATTATTTTTTGTGTTGTAAAGCCTCGCTGTGTTTAGTATATAGAGTACAAATACATCAGAACCCCCCAGGCCCAATCAAGAATGGTGAGTTGGATGTTGACCCCCACCCCCATCTGGCACTTTTACACATCAAACTTTGATTTTTGATAAACGCTGTTCAAGGAGCAGTCATGATCTGCTTATGAAGACTGCACGTTTCAAGGGCCTGCACTGTTTGAACCACAACGCAGAAACTCTTCGAAGGTGGCTCTGTCGTAGCTAACAGAACTATTGTCTTGGAAAAAAATTAAAGGATTGAGAAATTTTTAAAAACGAGTTTCCACAGTACTTATCCACATGCATTGCTGATAGGGAAAGCCACGACGGCATTCCCTATCAGTGTTCACCGTCGTGGTGAACACTACAAGGTTTATTAAAACGTTTTGCTCATGTGAATTGCTTGAAAATTGTGCAAGAAATAGCTCTGTAACAATGCACCGTGACAAATGAGAGTGTATGCGTGAGGTAAATGTGTCAAGGAAGGTGAGTGAATCACACTTGGCAGCTTGAAGACACATACATGAATGCGCCAGACAGAAATTGAGAAAAGCGTATGTGTGTGTTTGCTGTTGCCAGAAACATGCCTGGAGCTGTTGAAGGTGGTGTAAGAGAATGGCGACATTGATCAAGAGCCTGTGAGCTGTTAAATCAGGTTTTGATAAGCAGGAATAACAAGACAACAATGTGTCTTTGTTGCAGTCAGTCTATGATTGACAGCGAGCAGAGCAGCTCCCCGCTCCATTTGAGCAGCCCTGCGCGCTATACACACAACTGAAGCTAATGTTCACTCGTTGTGGATGAAATATCTCGATGTCTTCCCTCTTCTGAAATGCTTATAAAACATGTTAGCATCCATCCAGCTGTTTTCTCTGAATCTATCCGGGTTGGGGGTCAGAGGGGAGCTGATTTAGGTGAAAGGAGGACGCCGCCAACAGCACGTCAGCTTCATAAAAACGTCACCTACAGTATGTGAACAACTACATTTCCCCCAGCTCTTGGCCAAAGACAAATCAATGAACAACGGACGATAATCTGATTCATGAAAATGTATTCATGTCATAAGCACTGCCGAGTAAAACGACCTCTTGTTCATGAAGCATGTCTCAGATGGAGGGACCTCGAAAGATTGAAAAAAATCATCAGGCTTACATGCTTTGCTTTCTGCGCTTCCCTCTCTGTTTATTTTGAGCATGTACAGTATAAAATAATATAACATTTACTGTATTTGAAAAGTATCATAAAGTAACAGAATATGTTACTTTAAACAAAACTTTTAGTTAATTCACAGAAATCATCAAAACAAGCATGACTAATGAATGAGGTAAAGAGTAGGAAAAACGAATGAGATCCTCCCACTAATTTCATTATCAATATAGAAGAGTCATATCCGACTGTCTCTGCGTACCATAAAATCTATTGTTGTACAACATACAGTACACCAACAGGCAAATCCAACACAATATCTACATTAATATACCAATATATTGTTTTGTTATTATAGGATTAACTTGACCTGTACCATTGAACTATTTTTCTGAAATAGACTAGCTGTCAATAATAAACATGGTAGTTGATACAACACTTTCCTGTAACAATAACCTATTGATACAACAATTACACTTAGCAATAATATAACATCATTTAACCTTGAACAGTAAATGATGTTGAGCTCATACAATTAAATAATGGTAAACCCTGATGATCGACCATGCATTCATTTTCTGATCCACTTACCCTCACAAGGCTCATGGGTGTGCTGGAGCTTATCCCAGCTGTCTTCAGACTGTAGGCGGGGGACACCCTGAACCGGGTGCCAACTAATCGCAGGGCACACATAGACGAACAATTCGAGCTCACAATCACACCTAGGGACAATTTTGAGTGTCCCATTAACCTATGCTGCATATTTTTGAAATGCGGGAGGGAACGGAGTACCCGGAGAAAACCCACAGAAGGTGGGGGACACCCTGAACCCGTTGCAAGCCAGTCACAGGGCACAGACAGATGAACAACCTTCCACGCTCACACCCACACCTAGGGACGATTTGGAACATTCAATCAGCCTGCCATGCATGTTTTTGGAATGTGGGAGGAAACCGGAGTACCCGGAGAAAAGCCACACAGGCTCGGAGCGAACATGCAAACCCCACACAGGAAGGCCAGAGGGATTGAATCCACAACCTCTGGGAATGTGAGGTCAAGGCGCGAACCACTGCATCACCGGGCCACCACAGTGAATATATCTTCGTTTAATATTCATGCTTTCATTATCAAGAAGCAAATCGTAGGGGTTGGTCAACATCTCTTGAGTGTGAATCAAAATAATTAAATTAGTTTCGTTTTTGCTTCAACTCAGTTTACATAGCATGCAATACTGTAGATAATCACACATTTTTAGAAATACTGTTGGACTGAAGGATAAAGAGCAGTGAAGTAATGGGTCAACCATCAAGAACAATCTACTTCAGCTAATTTAGTTTGAATAGGTTTACATAAATCACAATCACATTGTAAAAATATTAAAATACATCACTGCCTCGTAGAATTTTGTGAACCATCCAATCATGCATATTTTATTGTTAACAGCTCCATGCCAGGTTGTTCATGTGCTGTGTACAAAAAATAATAATAATAACAATAATAGCCTTAATGTCAAAGGCTTCAAGTGGTGGTCAGGCCGCTCATCACTAAAGTGAATGAAGTCGTTGTAATGAGGAGCAGTGAAGCTCAAACAGCCCCCCTGTGGTCTCTTCCTTTCTGATCATGACGCAGAAGTAATTGACTTTTACTCGGGAGGTCATTAGAGGATAGAGGTTGCTCTGCTGCTGAGGCTCTCCTCACCTTTAACCCTTTCATGTCTGCATATCGGGGGCCTCCAGATCCAGAGAGCCATGTGGATCCTCTGCTTAAGCTGAGACTGTTACATTCAGCACCTCCGAGGGACTGTGGGGTGACCGAGACGCTGCTTCTCACCTCCATGTAAATCTGATCAGACTGGCACACTACAACCCCCATGGAAGAGTCTCTCCAAAACCATTTTGGCCTTTTAATCACACACACACACACCTGCGTGCGTATATATATACTGTATATATACTGTATATATATTTCTTTATTAAAGATTTTAAAAATAGATCTTGATATTAGGTAAATAAAAAATACATGATCTACGCGCTTGTGGCTCCTGTAGCTTTTACGTTCTTATTTTGAAAATATCTGCACAAATGTGTGTGTGTGTGTGTGTGTGTTTTTAAACTTCAGCTCTTTAGAGATTATACAATACAATTGTTTAGGAAGCAAATTACTTGAGTTTACAGTTCTGTATGAATACTTTCAATCTAAATAGCCGAGAGGAGTTTGAATTTAAAAGCAACAACATGGCAGGTATAAGATGTCTGTGCAATTTACGTGCAATTGCACTCGTGAGACATTTCACAAAAATATTTTCAATTTGTCAATTTTGTTTGTATTTTTGACGACTGTTTATTGATGAAAGTAGGTAACATCTTAGATAATCCGATTTTAAAAAGGACAAAGCTCCAAAGATTTCAAGTTCACTGTTTCAAAAAGCAAAGTGCCATGTCACTCTCGTGTGCCTTGAGAGATCAGCAGGTGTGCCACAGGAAATATACCAACTTCACTTCATTCGGGCAAAAAATATGATTCATTATAACTTTAATGCATCTTTGTTCATCTATCGCTGCCAGTGGCACATTGTGACAGGCAAAACAATTAAATGCTCTTCCATTAATTGGTGGAAAGCTACAATAAAGCTGTTGCCATTCAGAATAAGTCACAGCTTCCTGCCAGTATGTCAGTGGATTTGTGTTCAATTTAAACGGGCCCAGATTCCACCCTTAGATTAAACTGCAACACAATTATTTTAGTATTTATTACTTTTTGTGTGGGAGGGTGCCTTGAAATTTTTCCAATGTGAAACGGGTGTCTTGGCTCAATGAAAGTTGGGAAACACAGTTCTACTTCGTCTGTAAAAAAAATTCCAATTTTAAATGTGATACCCATTCTTTCTCAATGAGCACAACATGAAGCGGCATCAAGCCAAGGAGAACCACCGGTGTCATCAGACCTTTATTAGTCAAGGTGCTGAAAAAAACAGTCAATGCTTTTAACGCCCCACATCTTCCTCCCAGACCTCCAATCTAACACACAAGGTCTTTATTGGATTATGCTTCATTACAGTGCCAGCATCATCAATTAGTGAGGCAGGGGTTGCAGCTGCATGCAGTAAGTGTTTCCTTTAAAAGTCATCTTAAGGCTCTTTCTCCACCTTTCTCTCTAGCAATGTTTATTCACACTGGGCTAATTGCACAAGTTATGCTTGTTCATGTTCGCTTCACCTAAGAGGGATGCTGTCTGGAGGTCATTCAGCGTAAATGAGCCAATTTAGTCCATTTTGACAAAAAATACCAACTCTGAAAAGTATTTTTTGAGACTTTACTGTGGGAAGTACAGTATAGTGAAACGACACCATCAATGTCCTCATAAATTCATTTGAACGACGTATCAACCATAATATTGGCAGTTACCCAACTTGTAGACATACACAATTAGCAGCAGTAGACCAATTATGGATGGAATTTAAATAATTCCCGTTGCAAAAAAATTCCCACGCAAGCCTTCAACACATTTCATGCACCGTATGAATTTCAATAATTGTGTCCTCAACTACATCGCAAAAAGGCGCCATGAGTAAGGGCGTGATAGTTTTGTGACCGTCAACGTGCCTTCACGCAAACTCCTGTTGTTGCACTTAGGAGCGTGTTTGTTTACAAATAAAAGAGAGGACTTACCGAACAAAAAAACCCCCTGAAAGATCCCCCTCTTCGACGCGGAGGTCTGCCGCGGTTGGGAAGCGTTCGTGGCAACGTGAAGATGAAGCGCGATCGTTGACGTGAGTTTTAATGAAACCACAGCATGTTTCCACCTCTCAGTTCGCCGCAAAATGCGTCTGAGCTGACAAGGCACGGCGGCGTGTGCTGGTGCAGCTTTGCTTCTCCCCGTTCGCTGACTGACCCGCGTCTCTTTATTGCGCAGAGCGAAGCTCCGACTGGCGCGTCACTCAGCCAACCCACATCCAATACAAGCCGTCGGGGATACATAAAGATTACGCAGACCAGAGCTGCGCTGTTCTGTGAGGGACTCGACGTGAGCCACAACTCACAAGACTTGCGTAAGCAGCTAAGACGATTTCTATACTTACCAAAAGTGTTTCACGGTTGGCCAACTTCACTGACCAACGCAAGAGCCCTGACCACTACCCATTAAAACATTTGGAATGGACAGTACTTAAAATACTGAAACAGACACTCGTCTCCAACGCCTACGACATCACAAATAGATTATAAAAACCTACAAACTGGGGTCATTTTATTAAGTTTGAAAAAAGTGCGAAAAGAAAAAAGTGCACACGAGTTGCCGTTCTCACACTGTTATATCCTTCGACGGCGTCCGGCGACAGATTTAGGTATCAAAGCTCAGCATTTGGACAAGTTGTGTCATGATTCGGTTTATGGACCAACAGGTGGCACTGTAGGGCTCCCCCGGCAGCTGCACACCTGTTGGTCATAGGTAATTAGGGCCTTAAAAGGACTCCCACCCCTAACACTCAGTGTCGGGTCATTGTTGCTTATTGCTACTGTCATGTTTGTTTGTTTGCTGTTCCTTTGCTGTTGTCATGTTTTTTTTCTGGTAGTGCTTTGGTTATTGATAGTTTTTGTTTGTTAATTTGGACTTTGTTTAAGATTTAGTTTTCTGTGTTTTAAATACAATTCTTCAAGAACACCCTGCTCCTCTCTCCTGCCTGCTTTTTGGTGTCCACCACCATCTCGCAAACGTTACAAGTTGACTCTTCCCCTGTGATGGGAAAGTCTGCGCATATGTGCTCTCTACATACTGAAATGAAATACAATAGAACAGAGAATGCTGAGCAGATTTTTTTTTCACATACATGAGCTCTTCATGCTCTAAAGTGTACCAGGACTTGGCTCTGTACAGCATTCCTTGATTCCTTGACATGCGGGGGTTGGGAAGTAAATCTATGATATTTAAAGCACACATGAGGCGATGGGACTGCCTACAGATGGCGGTGCTAACTTAACCACAGTACTTGTCATATCAATTGTTTTAAGACACCGGATTAAATTAGGCCTACCAGACAGATGTTGCTTTTGCCATATTTTTTCACTTAAGTTTTAGACCATAAATATTTTGTCCTACTTTTGCCATAGTTTTTCATTTAATTATTATGTCATACATTTAATTATTACGTCATATATGTATGCTATCTAGCATCTATACGCGCACACACACACACACACTTTCGAGGTAGACCGCAACTTTAGCCGCACGTGAGCTACTGTGAATACAATCTGCCACCTGCTGGAGAACTCTAGCCCGTCAAATAAATTGCTTCACTGAAGGTTTCCCAAATTGTAATTACCAGGGACGCATGATGCTTCAGCAATCCAGGTTGACTGACCAATTCAGTCGAATCGCGAGTAGATGCTGACATATTACTGTTAGGTTTTTGTTTAGATGACATTTGGTTTTGTTCCCTCATGTGCCCTTTTTGTCTCCACCTGTTTTCGTCATGCAGGTCTCTGGTGTTTGACCAATCAGATCGCTCAAGCCTTTGTGTCAAGGTGTTTCTCGTTGTCTCGTCACTTTGCTTGTATTTCGTCCTGCCGTATGTATTTTTTATTTTTTTTGCAACTTTGGTTTCTTATGATTTTCAGGACTTTGTTTGAGTATTTTAGTTAGGTACTCCAGTGTACCCTGCTAGTGCTTTTATTTTTTTAAGACATTTTGTTCAGTCCACCCTACTCCTCCTGCCTCCCTGCTTTTTGGGGTCATCTACCTACCACCTCGCAACCGTGGCAATTACAGCTTTATTGGTGACTTTAATCTTTCTCATAGGTACCCCACCAATGGAGAATAAATACAAGTTGTAAAACGACTTATTATGAAATTGGCCATTGGCTTGAATTTAAGTAGATGATTTTTTTGGGGGGGGGGGGAGGAAGGGGGTTACTGTGCCTTTAATGTTAAATTAGATTTTATACTCCAGAATATATATATTTTTAAATCTATTAAGTGTGACATAGGTTCGCTCTAATTTGTGTGTTTTTGGTTGTGGCATACTTGGTGTCACGCTCATGAAAGGAAATTCAAAGCTGAGCCCGCAACCTTGATGAGTGGAGAAAAGGTCAACAGAAGAAAGGAGAAGTTCAGGAACAGGCAAGCAAAACAGTGCGAAGACAACTCCCCACAGATCCGTAATGGGATTGAGTAAATTAATGTAAAAATGATGGAGCGCATTGATAGTCAGGACATTCGCAGCAGGCTGTCTTCCAAAACAATTTTTTATTTTTTTTTTGCTGCAACTGAAAGTGCTCAAAGTTCTTTGCTGTGATTATGCTTTACACTCTTGGATGGTTGATTGACAGAAGGATTCACCTAGGGTTTGAACTTGAGATTTTTCTCTTCCTTATCTACATGAAAAGCACAATGTTGCACGCGTTGGATAAAAGCCGTTTACCAAATTGAAATTCGGATCATTTGTGTGCACTTGTATGCTTCGACTGACATTTGCTGTCATTGGTGAGGAGGATGACTCCTCGATTGAAAGACACATAAAGTCTTGCAGATGCAGGATGAGAAAATGCAACCCGACACCACAGTTGTCAAAGACCGCACGGCACCAACGTTTGCGTGGCGCCGACAAGTGACGGCGGATGGAATGAATGCGGCAGATGAAAAAATACCCTTTCCGGTGAACACCCACAGGTGTCAGAGAACTATGCAATGATTTGAATTTAGAGATGCACAATATGCATTTATTTCCAACCAGTTTCTCAAGGCTAATGACCAGTATGTAAACCAGTCTCATCATTTCTCATGATTTGGTGCTTTGAAGGAGCACCAGGTAGCCATTCATTTTTGGCAAAATGTTCTCATATATGAATAGTAATCAATAAAACAGGACTTTTGCCACAGAAATAAAACAAATCCTTAATCACTGGAAGACATAGATGCAAAAATATAAAAGCTATATTTGATAAGATTTGGGTGACCAACCTATTTGAAACTGAGAACTGCTTGCCTAATGATCAATGCGAAGGGCTACTAGTTTGATGCACGCATCTGAAATAACGAAAATGTTTCTTTTTTAAAAAAAAGAGTCCCGCAGACTTCTCATGTTGCACTGGCCACAGGCAACATGGTGGTGATACGTGTGTGTGTGTACATATATATGTACAGACCGGTATTTATACACACATTGAGGTTTGTGAGACAAAATTAAAATTTTGTATCTCATTAAAATACATTGAACACAAAATCAATAGCAAATCAATGATTTTGAAGGTCTTCTGATCTGGTCCCAAAAAGCTTCACTCGCCTGGACACACAGGTGTTAACGTGGTCCAACGTGCTACCTATGCATGGGAAGTAGAAGTCGGAAGCAAATGGTCAGAACCACGCAGTGTCAGACCATCAAGATATTACAGATTCAAGGGCAGTACAAATTAAAAAATAAACAGGATAAATCGGTCCAATTTTGTTTAAAAAAAAAAAGAATAAACAACAACGGTGTCTCCACGATGAACAGTCACCAACACTGGTCGTGGACTATCATGGTAAACTCAGTGCTTAAGCCACATAAGCTAGCAAGCAATGCATTGGCTGGCTAACGAGTGCAGCTTAACCTGTGAAAGAGTGCCTCCTAAGTCAGTCATGATATCCATCCATCCATTTTCTGATCCGCTTTATCCTCACGAGGGTCGCAGGAGTGCTGGAGCTTATCCCAGATGTCTTCAGGCAGTAGGCGGGGTCCACCCTAAACTGGTTGCACACATAGATGAACATCCATTCACGCTCACACTCACACCTAGGGACAATTTCGAGTGTTCCCCTAACCTGCCATGCATGCTTTTGGAATGTGGGAGGAAAACAGAGTACCCAGACAAAACCCACAAAGGCATGGGGAGAACATGCAAACCCTATACAGGACGGCCGGAGCCGCAATCAAACCCTGCACCTCTGCACTGTGAGGTCGGCGTGCTTACCAGTTGACCACCGTGCCGCTGCCGTGTCTCTCTCACTCTGTCTCTCTATTTGTATATATACGTATATACAGTATATATATATATATATATATATATATAGATAGATAGATTTGTATAATACATGTGTGTGTTCATCTGGATGGTGAGCCACTCACACAAGGCGAGGTAAGATAAGATATCCTTTATTTGACGCACACTGGGGAAATTTACAGTCTACAGCAGCAAATTTGCGGGGTAGAAAGAAGAAAAAGTATTTGCAAACAACAATAAATGGAGAGAATTTTTGAGTGGCTTTGAATAGTTTTTTTTCCATCCTTAATCAATAAGATTACCATTGAAAAACAGTTTTATACTTACTTGGGATACTAACACAATGCAAAAAACAAAGCTTTTGAGAAGAGTGGAAACAATTTCATGGAACTGTAAACTTTCAGTCTGCCATTGTTTTAATGTCTGGTGTCTGGCTGCCCGTTTAGCGGCACATTCGAGACGTTTGGCTCTGAAATGTGAAAATCAGTGCCTAACGAGTCCTTAATCTCGGCGCATGTCACTGCTGACCGAATCACTAATTTGACAACAACTGGAGAACTCCAAAATGTTTGACTTGATTTTTTTTATTTGTTTTTTATTTGTCTCAAATAAGCACAAGAATAAATCCAACATAATCAGGAACTGAGAAAAAAAAAAACGGCACACGATGATAAAGTGCAAGTTCAAGAATTAGCTGAGGGAAGCAAATCTCATCACGTTCAGTCCCCATTTGCATTATAAGAACTTCAAGAGCGAGAAAAACAAACAAAATGTCACTAGGAATTAAACCGTATGTTGCAATAACCAGCAGCTTGCTCAAAGAGGCCCAGCCCTCTCTCACCATTAACACTTCATCCAGCAACTAAATCCAACGTTTGTCTTCCTGACGGATCCTCGTCTCCCGAATTCTTGGATGCAGAATCAGGGTGGCCAGTCCCCCTTGTTAAAAAGGTGCAAAACTACCCCCGTCTGCCAATCAGAGCTACGGTTTTCCAAGTCCGTGCAGTGTTGTGGTGGCGTGTCAACAAAAAAGCAGCTCGACGATGTCCAGAATCTTGAGGAAAGTGCAGATCTCACCCAATCCTGGGGGCCTGCCGCTGGGGACTTTTTTTTTAAAAAATAGCTTGGCCACTTCAGCCTCAGAGAAAACTTACTTCAGAGTCCCGAGACACGACTGCCCCATCGGAAGCTGCGGTGGTCTGCAACCCAAATCAAGGTCAGCAATGACCCAAAATCAAAATCCGCTCAAAGGCATTCTCTCTTCGGCCTCAATGAACTCATCCCGATGGGACTCCTTTATCTTATGTTTTTTTTTTTTTTTTTTTTTAAATCATGCAGTCATTGTTGCTTTTAAGATTTGGCCTCCGGTTCAGAGCCAAACATCTGAAAATAAACGTGTACTTTTATGATCACATGAACCAAAGAGTGTGTGTGGAATTATATGAGAATACACTGTCAAGTCACTCGGGAACTACTTGTTGTGGGAGCTGCTTTTGATTTGGCCACATGCAAGGTTACAAGCAGGTGTGCTACACACATGGTGCAACATTTCCATCTGGCTGGAGCTCCAGCTTTGGGTATTATGGCAGTTCTAACAGCTGCTGATTGTGTTCGCGCTTTAAAATTGATCTCATTTTTTGCTTTACTACATTCTGCTCCGTGAGAGCCAGTCATCAAGAATTGATAAAAAATACGAGAGGGTGCGCACACAAGTCTACTATTCAATGTAAGTTGTTCCGAACATCATGAGACATAATTCACCAAGGGATGGATCAATCATTGGTAAAGAACGCGAATGGGTAAAAACCGTCATGAGACAGGTTAGTTAATCCCGAATTAGAATGTGTTCCTGCAATAGTAACATAATTATATTATGTTTTATGTTGAGAGGGAAGAAATTTCATCTGTGCTGTATGTTACACATACAGTGCATTTGACAATAAAGCTTATCCAATCCAATCCAATATTAATATTAGTTGAATACTTTGTACTAGTGCCTCTTACTACGACTACTAATCATGTTTCCATTTAAATCATCCACCCATCCATCCCTTTTCCGATCCGCTTTATCCTCGTAAAGGTCACGACGGGTTCTGGAGCCTATCCCAGCTGTCTTCGGGCAGTAGGTGGGGGACACCCTGAACCGGTTGCCAGCCAATCGCAGGGCACACAGAGATGTACAATCATCTGCGCTCACACTCACATATAGGGACAATTTAAAGTGTTAACCAGCCTGCCATGCATGTTTTTGGAATGTGGGAGGAAACCAGAGTACCCAGAGAAAACCCATGCAGGCATGGGGAGAACATGCAAACGCACAGGAAGGCCGGGGCCGCAATCAAACCCTGCAAGTCTGCACCGTGAGGCCGACATGTTAACCAGTTGACCACCAGGCCGCCCAATTCACGGGTAGATGAAGTGAATTTTTAGTGTGCAAGTACTTTTTTGTGCCAAAATATTAGAAATGTATTTGTATCTATTTGTCTGCGTCACATATGATCAATTGTGAAGAACTGTGTTATGTTAGCCAATGAAAATATGAATGTGTACGGATTGCAGATGTACATCAAAAATCAATCAGAAACTAGTCCTCATTCAGCAGTTGCCCATCTTCAACCAATCCAGAAGGGTTCTCTCTTTCTTTTTTTCCCCGTGCCAAGGGGGACAGCAAAATACACTACGACTCACCAAACACAATGTGGCTTTTATGAAGACAATGTACTACCTGGACGAATTGCAACCATATTTCCAGTTGTGTAATGAGAGCCACGTGGTGAGAGGGCCAGGTTTGTGTCACAATACCAAACATACCAGGCTTATTTTACCATTTGGGTGAGCACCAGCAGGACTGACCTCTGTGATGAATCTGATGTTCAAACAGACAACCCCATCATACGTTTTGTCTACAGCAGTGATTGCCTCGTTTGCTTCAGCGCATTGGATGTTAATTGACTAAATGTAAAAACAACAGTCATCAAATTAAGACAAATTCATCATTATCATTTCTTCTTCTTATTATTGTTGTTGTTCAATATATAGCTTTTATGTCACAGTTTGCTGGTGTGCTAGAAATTAAAAAAAATATGTGCCTTGGCTCAAATAAAAAAGATGTGGGCTCCACTCTGTGGGATAACATCTGTGCGCAGTGACTGCCCTCTACTGGTAATACTCTGACACTTACAATAGGATACTGATCTGGGACACAATGACAATCACTGTCACTATCAAGTGAAAGTGCTATTATGGTCTTGACTTCGGGACGTATTTCCTTTTTTATTTGAACATTCTTTTTGGTAAATCTACTGTATATGGTCTCATTTTCCGAGGGAAAGGATTGAAGTCCAGACTGCCACATCAAAGACTGCCTACCATAATGCCAATGGACTGAAAACGATAATGACGAAGGAAACACAGTCTGCGAAGTTTAGCTCAGTGCGATGAGTAGATGAGTATTTTTGCAAGCTACGCGCTCGTGAATGATGAGTGATGGGTTTAAGTAAGCACGAAGGCAGTCTCGGTTTATGCAAGATCCCAGGAGTACCATATTCCTGCTGAATGCAGTCCAGAGAAACAACACATCACTGCGTTAACTGAACTCGGTTCAAGATGTGCATCCACCCACAAACTGACATTCAGATCATCTCACCACGAACCCTGTGAAATCTTTGCAACAAAAAAAAGTAATAAAAAGTCAGTGAGTTACAAAGGTCTCCTGATGCTTTACTTTGATGATCAATATAATCATGGTTGATATCAGTTATGAACGTCGCAGTTGTATTTAGAGGGGTAATACAAACACAAATAACATGCTTACTTGGTGCAAGTTCAAGTTTCGTTTTATTGCCATTGCATAAAAACACAATGAAATTAAATAGCATGCCCATGCATTTGTCAAATCCATTGAGTTAGATTGTTAAAGTTTCTGACCACCATCCATCCATACTCAACTGCTTACCAGGGTCGGCTTACGGGGGCAATAGCTTTAGCAGGGAAGCCCAGACTTCCCCATTCCCCAGCCACTTCTTCCAGCTCGTCCCGGGGGATCCCAAGACATTCCCAGGTCGACTGGGTGACATAGTCTCATTGTGTAAATGATATTGTCACATAGGCTCAGGAACACTTCAGAAAACCATTGTCAGCAAACACAGTTTGTTTTCAGATCTACAAATGCATGTTAAAACTCCTCCATGCAAAGCAAAAACCATATATCAACAACACTGAAAAATGCCGCTATTTTCTCTGGGCCCAAGTTCATCTGTGAAAGACTGACGCAAAGTGGACAAGTGTGCTGTGGTATGACGAGTCCATGTTTCAAATAGTTTTTGGAAATATTGGATGTTGTGTCCTTCAGGCCAAAGAGGAAAAGGACCATCCGTAATGCTGTGTTAAGTTCAAAATCCTGGAGGTGTGTTAGGGACCATGGCATAGGTAACTTGCACATCTGTGAAGGCACCATTTATGCTGAAAGGTACTGTACATACAGGTTTGGAGCCACATTCTGCATGTGTTACAACAGTGTGGCTTCATCCTAAAAGAGTGTGTACTACACTGGCCTGCCGGCAGTACATACCGTCTCCCACTGAAAATGTGTGGTGTAGTCCATCCATCCTTTTTCTGGGCCGCCGTATCCTCACAAGGGTCGCAGGGCGTGCTGGAGCCTATCCCAGCTGACTTTGGGCATTAGGCGTGGGACATCCTGAACTCATCGCCAGCTAATCGCAGGGTACACATAGATAAACAACCATCCGCGCTCCCACTCCTCGAGACAATTTAGAGTGTTCCATTAACCTGCCATGCTTGTTTTTGGAATGTGGGTGGAAACTGGAGTGCCCGGAGGAAGCACACCCATATATAGATAAACAACCATTCACGCTCACAATAACACCTAGGAACAATTTGGACTGTCCAATAAATCTGCCATGCATGGTTTTGGAATGTGGGAGTACCCAAAGAAAATCCAAACAGGTGCTGGGGAGAACATGCCAACTCCACACAGGAAAGCCGGAGACAGAATCGAACCCTGCACCTCCGCACTGTGAGGCTGACGCGCTAACCAGTCGACCACAAGTAAAAAGCAAAATATGAAATTTCTGCAATCAGTTACTTGAAAATAAGGGCCTGAATCCTTTCTGAATTAGTCAACACAAAAATGCAATGGATACAGTATACAGTGGTACCCCTACTTATGAAATTAATTGGTTCTGGACGAAAAGTCTTAACTAGAAAATTTTGGAAGTAGAAACGCGCTTTCCATGTAAATGCCCTGCTCCATAAAATCTGTTACAGACCATAACTGTTTCTTAAGACCGCGTCTTGTAAATGTTATAATATTTTGACATGAGAAAAACTGTTGGGAAAGTTAGACTACAACATATGGTTTGTATTTTCAACTTCAAGACAAAATGCGTGCAATGCTTCTATTTCTGGTGGGAAAAGAGAAACATAAAAATATTTTTCCCTGACCAGCTGAAGTTTTGAGGAATGTCTGTCACACCTTTTTACTACTGTTCTGTGGAATGAGGGCCGATCTGGAGCAACAGATTATGCAGCATATCACTCAGCATAATGTTTTAGCACATGGATCAGATTCCGTGTCAGAGGAATAAATGCTTCCATGTGTTTGAGAAGATAAAACCAAAAAAAATGTCCACTGCACCACATGGGTACATGTTGTTTGGTTGATGGACTTGTGGGCAAAGTAGTGTTTAATTAAGGACTATTAGTTTTGACAAATCATACCATTTCCAATAAAAGTGAAATAGAAAAATAAATCAAACATTTTTTTAGAGTGCAAAAGAAGGTGCGAGTGGTACTCTAGTGTTCTAGCACGGCCAGGGGCCCCACCCAGACACTTTGAGTCTGCTGGTTTTCTGTAACATCTGTAACGTGAACGCAAAACGTGTTGTGAAAAAGAAGAACAAGTCTGGCATTATCAACTGTGTATCTCGGGCATGAGCTGTGCTACAGGATGGTGATCGAGGACTTTGCGCATTGGTGTGAGCATAACCACCTGCTCCTCAACATTACAAAGAGTTGATTGATTTCCAACGGAAACCCTTCCCATCACGCACACACTTACGAGTAAACATTAAGACAGTGGACTCATCAGGACCTGGGTAGGAAGCATTGCGGATGTTGCTAAAATGAGACTTAACCAAGTGGTTAAGAAAGCTAGCTGTGTCCTACGCTGGCAAATAGAGTCCACGGAGTCAGTGGACAACAGAAGAATTTTTGCAAAGCTGACATCCATCCAGCACAACAATTCCCACCCCTGATAGATTATACTGCAGAGTTCCTCAGGTGCTCCTTCAGTGCAAGACATTTAACTCAAGGTGCAGAAAAGAACACTATCAGATTGGTACCCACCGCAATAAGTAGCAATAATTGTTCAATTAGACTAAATAACCATATATTGCTAGACATTGCTAACATCCATGCCCAGCACAAAAGACAAGGCTGGCGGGGTGAGAACAGGAGCATTAATGAGGGCCTCTTTTAGGCTATAAAATGCCTCCTGACAGTCTGGTGTCCATGTGAAGGGTTCGTTGGCTTGACGGAGGTGAAAAAAGGACACCCCAATGCAAGAAAATCTCTTCACGAGCCACCTGTAGTATGAGGCCAGCCCCAAAAAGCTGTTAAGCCGCTTCTGTCCTTCTGACCTTCTCTTCCAGTGTGCCGATGCCCTCACCATTCACTCGGTGGCCCAGGAAATCCGCCTCTCGCCACATAAAGTGGCACTTTTCTGGATGAACTGGTCCGTTCCCCATGCTATGATAGGTGGGTATTTATCGGGCACATCAGCTCCTCCGACTACGCCAGTCTGCACTCTTCCCCTTCCGACAACTACATTGCCAAAGCTGGGCAGGCTGATGTCTGTAGCACCCCCTTGACTGCAATCTCCCTCTCCATAGGGAAGGCAATTTCCTCGCCCAGGACTGACGAGTGAGCGTGCGGCCACAGCTCATCCGATCTGAGAGCTTGGAGTCTCATATCATTTCATTTTGGACCTCGTTTGGCATTCCAGCATACGTGCTACCCAGGCTCTTGATGTCATGAACGAGGCTGCGTGGATGTCGATCACGCTGTTTGAACTCAAATTACACTCCCCAAAGAGCCTCTGCAAAGCACCCACCAGTGTGCTGTAATCTAGTCTCTTTTTGGGGCTCAACAGCTGCAGACAGAACGTAGCGTCCTCCATCAGCACTTCTTTCGTCTTCTCTGACCAATCCGCTGCATCAGTCACCAACTCAAGCTGTGCTCTGTAAGTCTTCCAACTTCCCTTCCCGGAGATCTTAAGCGCCTTCATGGCAGTCCACGTGAGCCCCTGGTGGCCGCCACATATGTTTACATTCATTTTGGCCATGGTGGCACCTGTCGCTATGTCATTGCGTAACTCTGTTTTGGCGGGCTCATGCTCATTTTGCCGCGAAACACCAGCGTAATGGTGACCACGCTCGGTGTTACTTGACTCAGGCATATCAACTACGCACGACATGGCTGTGTGTGTGTGTGTGTGTATGTAGATAGATCATCGGATATTCCAGTTCCAGACTTTAAATAAAGTATATGTCAATAATCTTTCTACCTTTCTTGTTGCCTACAAATTAAAGAGACTTAATATAGCAATCAATATCAATAAAAATAAATATTAAAACATGGAGTAAATTGAAAAAAAATGGCCTTGTGAATATGAAATTTCCCTAACTAAATAAAAAGGCCAACAATCGTGTACATTTCTGTATGACAAGTGACAATATTTTCACCTTCAATCTTTACGGTGTGACCAGTGTTACGAGAAATATACTTTTGTGCATCTTTCCAGAACCCAATACGAAAGGAACACCTCGAGGAAAGATGAGTTCCACGCTCTTGATCAGTCCCACAGATTGTACAACAATCATCCAATTCAGCAAAGTTTGAAATACATACTGTACATTTGTTGGATATCTGTTATGCAATATCTTTATCCATTTTCTGATCTGCTTATCCTCACAAGGGTCACGCGGCGTGCTGGAGCCTATCCCAGCTGTCTTCGGGCAGTAGGCGGGGGAGACCACGAACTGGTTGCCAGCCAAATGCAGAGCACACATGGATGAACGATTCATTTGTGCTTGCACTCACACCCAGGGAAAATATAGAGTAAACGATGAACCTACCGTGTATGTTTTTGGAATGTCGGGGAAAACCGGAGAAAACCCATGCAGGCATGGGGAGAACATGCCAACTACTCACAGGGAGGCCTGAGCCGGAATCAAACCCTGCACCTCTGCACTGTGAGGCCAAAGCGCTAACCAGTCGACCACCGGGCCCGCCCCTCTTTCACTCAATTTGTTACAAAAAAATGTAAAAGGAACAAGCCATGTTTTACGCCAACATGTCTTTGTGAATTGAGAGTTCCAGAAAACTATCCCAGAAGGGGTTATTTTCCAATGATTATCGAAGCACATCCTAACATGATTGTTATTACAGTGTTTACACATGAGCTCAATACGATTTATAAAAAAAAAAGTTTAATCTGGAATTATATTTACTTCTTCATAACTACAGTTTTTCATAAATTCTAATGTACCATGAGATGTGCTTCTTACAACAAAATTGAATTGCTGTGATTTAAAAGGGAATCAGGTTGCAACAGACCTGATTCCAATAAACAGGTTCAATATCACCTGGCTGATGATCAAACCATTTGAAGCAGGTGTGTTGCAACAGGGAGAGATGGGAAACATGCAGGATAGTGGCCCTACAGGACCAGAATTGCCCCCCCCCCCATCCACCCTGCTTTATAAAGAGAATACTGTACCTTTGTCAACCCAATGTTGTAACTGGAAAGACTTGTTCCTTCTTACGACATATGAGTTCTTCCATATAATAGATCTGTGAGGAGAGAAGTTGTGGGAGGAACACAATTTCCATGCTAATCGGGCTTGCTGATAAAAAGTAGAGAGCTTAAGACAGGGGTGCCCAAACTTTTTTGACTGAAGATGTACTTTTCGATCAACCGACCTCCCGCAATCGACTCTTTACCGCACACTCATTTGCACATGCATGCCCTGATGAGCAATAGCCATAACGGCCCCTAAGATGAACGAAACAGAAAAATGAAGTAGACGCAGGAGTTTATGAGCTTGTGAAAAGGATATCACTGCCTACCTTCGTGGGAGATCTGACCAGGATGCATGCGACGCACTTTTGCAGCCTGTTATCTATCGTATTTCACGAGTACCATTTTAAAATGCTTCTCTCGGCCATCCGGATTGCCAGTCTTTGCGAGTGCCATCAGTGAATTGTACACTAAACACTCTTTGCCTGAAAATAATAATAATAATAAAGGCTAGCTCGCAACAGTTCTGATCACAAGCTGCAATTGTAGACTGCTGAGCGCGAACAACTTTGGTGACGCAGGTCACGTGCCACTGTACGTTAAAGGTGACCTGCTTTATTTTATTTTGTTTTTTAAATACTTTTTGTGAAAGTGAGACTGATAGAATGATTAGCTTGCAGAGTGCATTAACACACAAAAAATAAATTGCTAACATGCACAGAGATACGCAAATGGTTTTTTTTGTTTTTTTTTACTCTACACCCCTCGCGATCGACGTAATGGGCACCCCTGGTTTAAGAGGTACCTTCTAATCTTACAGTCACATTTTCACAAGAAATCCAACTCACCGATATTTTGGAAAACGTTAAGTGGAATAAAGTACAGTATCATCGTGATGATGGGGATTTTAAACATTCTATCGGCCATTCCACAGTCCACCTTCAGCTCAAGAGCCAGAAAGAAGTCCTTTTGTTTCCAAGTGATGATGCTTATTCTTCCAAACAAAGGTTGTCAACATGCCGTCATGCTGTCGACTCTTACACATCAAGAGACAGAGCAGGATCAATAAACTGGGACCCCCTTCAGCTTTGCTTAAGCGCGCTCTAGCCAGTATTGAAATATCCCTTTGATGACTATAAATCCAAAATAGGCTTTGTTTTGTATTTAGTTTTGTTGAAAATTTGTGATGTTGGCGTTCTTGCAAATATGAATACCAAGATACTAAACTTCCTTCTTTACAGATATATTGCTCAAATTTGTTTGCTTAGTCTGAGCTCAAGCCAAAAATTCACGTCGATTTATTTAACTGTTAACGCCCTAGACAATTGTTGAATCAAAAACAAAAGCATGATCTACCTGATGTTTATCTCATTAAAAGATAACAAATTATTTAAAATCATCTGCTCGTTGAGTCACTTTAATTTCTTTATCAGATAGAAGTTGGATTATTCAAGAGTAACAAAAATCAAAGATTTTTGGCAAATGCTTGGCAAATTGACCTTAAAATAGAAAATCTTTTCATTACGTTAGGATGAAACAGAACGCAGCAATCAATATTTCCATATGTTATGCGGCGAAACAGCAGGCCAGGTGAAAAAAGAATAAAAAGGCAATTCAGCCAGGATTCAGGAAGGAGATTTGCCAGTTTTCTTTATTTTCAGGAGTGACAGTTGACCAGTTTTGAGCAGCCCACGTGTAGCACTGCTCTCCAAGTTGTCCGGCGCAGTGACTTCCTCATTCCTCTTATAAAGGGAGTTCACTTGAGCTTCAGGCCAATCAGGTCCAAGCAACAATTGGCCATTCCCAGGTGGTTGCAATTACCTTATCTGAAACAGTTAGTGTTCTACAAGGTGCATTAAGTATCACACAACAACAGTTTTGGATGGAAAGAAATGTGTGCCTTTCTTCCATCCAAAATACACAAAAAAAAAAGAAGAATTTTTAATATACTGTACCGTATTTTCACGACCATTCGACGCACCGTATGGTTGGGCGCAGTCTCATTAATGGGTGCTATTTCTGTATTTTACACATAGACAAAACGCACTGTATTATTGGGCGCAGTTTTAAAGTGGTAAAACATATGCCAGCTTAAACATACGGCATGCATGCGTGCACGCTAAAAACACGTTAGCTTGAAGCATACGGTAGCATGCCAAGACATACAGATACAAGCTAAAAACACGTTTTTAAAAAGGCAACGGAAGCAAAACTGAGTTCCGTTGTATTTTATTTAGCCATCGTACAATGTACTCATGTTTTTCGATCAATCATCACCCAGAAATCCATCAAAGTCCTCATCCTCTGTATCAGAATTGAACAATTGTGCAAGTACCGGTAATCCATCAAAAACGCCGTGTTCCCTCTCGTGGTCAGAGTCACTCTCATTGCCATGTGGCTCCACAGAAATGATGCCGGCTTTGCCAAAAACTCGAACAACAGTGCAAGCAGACAAGTTCGTCCAAGCAGCCACAATCCATTCGCAAATTGTGGCGTAACTCGCCCAGCGCTGCCTCTCACTCTTTGTAAAGTTGTGTTTGCCATCGATCATCCATTGTTCCCATGCCGTTCGCAACTTTACTTTGAACGCCTGGTTGATGCCGATGTCCAGCGGTTGGAGTTCTTTAGTCAAGCCTCCGGGAATAACGGCAAGCTCAGAGTTCATTTGCTTGACTTGGTTTTTCACCGCTGCTGTGAGATGGGCACGCATGCCAAAAGCATAACCGATGGCTTGAAGTTTGAACTGAGCTTCGTAGGCGTGTCTCTTTGTAGAATTTATTTTCGGGGGTTCTTAGAAACCAAAACCGAAGTTGTTTTGCAACAATGCACATAGCCACACTCTATACAGGTGTTGGTACCTGCTTGGGGCGTACCTTTAGCGTCCACTTACACGCCCACCCTTCACTCATTGGCGGACTGCTTCCCCGCATGCCTGTCACTCACGTCTGCCTTTTCTCTCTCTTTCTCTCCATATATGTATATATACACGCCCACCCTTCACTGATTGGCCGACTTCTTTGCCGCATGCCTGTCCACAGTCACTTCCGCCTTTTCTCTATATAAACAGCATGTCGGCTGTCAGTCAGGTTTTGGAACTCAGCGCATAGACAAGACGCTCCGCATCATAAGGCGTCCTGTCCATTTTGGAGAAAATTTAAGACTTTTAATGGCGCCAGTCGTGAAAATACGGTATGTCTTTCGTCATCATGACATCATAAAGTATTTGAATAACCAAAATAAAATTTCAACCAAAGCCAAAATTGTAAAGAGCATTCAGTAAAGATGTATGTTCGAAAGTATCAAATGCTTTCCAAAAGTCTGAGATAAATATAATTGCCTAGTCAAGATATTCAGAGTAATCATTCAAGTCAAGGATTAGTCTGACATTCGAGCTAATATGTTGATGAGACATGGAACCGTTTGAGGGGTTTTTTTAATTTTAATTTTATTTTTTTACGTTTATCAAAAGCTAAGGAAATGACCTTATAATCTACATTGAAAAATGTAATTGGTCTCCAATTTTCAAACAACACATGATCTTTATTTGGTTTTGATATTAAGGTCATGAAACCCTGTTTCATGGTTGTGGACATTTCTTTTCTCTCTATGCATTCTTTAAAATTTTCAAAGAAAAGGTTTTCTACGTTCTGCCAAAAATGAATTTTAAAAATACAAACCACACACACAAAACTCCATAGGGATCCCATCCATACCTGGGGCTCTTCCTCTTCACATTGTGTGGAGTGCTTCTCAGATTTTAGTTTTGTAATGGCCTCTTTACAGTCGATTTTAAATTGTTCTGAGATCGCAGGAATTTGATCTTTAATTGATACCATAGAATAAATTGAATTATTTGTGCTACATTGTCGTTGATAAATATTACTGTAAAAGGAGTAACTATGTCTTGAAATACAGAATGAGTCCAAAATAACAACATCATTTATTTTTTGCTATTATGGTTTTCCAGCGTAAAAAAAAAACTATTAGAATTTTTTTTTTCACCAACTCCAACCATTTGGCTCAAGACCTTACACAGGCTCCTTTGGCTAAATCAATATACAGTATACTTGATCTATTTAGTCCTTTAATCTCTTCCGTTGATTTTTTTTCTTTTCATTAGAAAAAATTGTCTTTGCTTACAAAGTTATTTAAAATTTTCATAAAATTAATTTCCTTACTGATACTATTTTTTTAAATTTCATTTACTATGTCTCATGGTAATCCAATTTATTTTAAATTTGAACAATTCTCATTTTCGTCTGGGCTGATCTGAGTGAAGGTTCGCCATGCTGGCATTTGCTGGTGATCTCGTGCTGGTGAGTGTCTCGAGGGAGGACATGATCAAGCAATTGGAGATGCTGGAAGAATACTGTAAACTCACGGGGCTAAGTGTCCAGCCCAAGAAATGCCATGCCTTCATGATAGAAATGGAGAATCTGTATGATACCAACCCAAATTGAAGGCGGCAATGGAAAGGTGGTTGAGGAATATCGAAAGCGCTCACCTGAAACCCTCCCAACGTATAAAAATATGAAGCATCTCCGCCCTCTCGAGGGTGATGTACAAGGCAGACATCGGTAAGGTGCTAGTAATCAGGTTAGCCTTGAATGACAGAATGGTGTGGAAAGCGGTGAAAGAGTGGCTTCACCTAGCTCAGTCCACGAGCAATGGGTTGCTCTACGCAAGAGTGCGTGATAGTGGGCTTGGAATCTTGAGGCTGGAAAAACTCATACAGAGTACGAAACTGAAACACATTTGGAAGATGTGTTCGAAAAAGGACGCGTGGTCTAGATCCTTGGCTCGAGAGGCGGTACGGCAACCTTTGTGAGAAGTAATGTGGAGTACAGCAGGAGGAACTCCAGGAAGTGCACCGACGATCGAATGTGGCGATGACCTGCGAGAGTCGATGGCAAGAGAGATGAACCTTCCAAATTGGAGGGATGAGGAGAATTTGGCGTGGGAGAGGCTGGAGATACAAGGAAGAGGGGTTGCCATGTTCCAAGGTGACAAAACAGTAACTCATGAATCAGAAACCCTGCAGAAGTGGCCTTCAAACAGAAACGCTATTTACTGGGACTGGCACTGAGAGCGGGTGTTGCACTAACACGGGAATACTGTCATGATTCTGTTTGTGACCAACAGGTAGCACTGCAGGGTCTCCCTGCAGCTGCACACCTGTTGGTCGTTATCTAATTATTGCTTTAACACATATCTTCCCAGAGATTTTGGTGCTCCCTAATTTTACCAGTGGTCTCCCTTTTTGGGACATTAGTCCAAAGCTGACCCCACAGCTTTGGACACAAAGGTGTGAAGAACTGCCTTTGTTTTGTAAATGGAGCCATTACTGATGCACCACAGGGGGGCACGTGAGGAAGACACTACTAGCTGTTGTTTTACATTTAGACTCCCAAAAGACATTGGATCTTTCCTGATTTCTTGGCTGATTTCAAGTTGTTCTGTTTACATGGTGGCATGGTGTGAGTGCAACCAATTTGGTCGCCTCTTACGTTACAATTTCTCAATGGTGTAACGGTGACAAGTTTTTGAAAAAAGAAGCGGTTGCATTGGTGCAACCAGCTGTTCGGTGGCTGGGACAGGTAATCATCTTTTTGCTATTATTGCCTAAAAAGACAGAGAGCTATTTTATAACATTCAGACTCTGAAGAGGCAGACTTGATTCTCCAGTCTGTTTCCCCCCCACACACACACCAAATATGTGTCACACCCTAATTACTGTCCATTGTCTTCCTAGGTACCCATCAACGAGTGGGTTTAGCCACTGACAAAGACGCAGCTGTCCTATCAGTTACTTTAGGTGTGAAGGGTGTGTGAAACTAAAATTGAAATGTGTGGGGTGCTCATTTTGTTCCTCTGTCCTCTAAAATTTTAGGATTGGCAGTATGCAAGTATGCCCTCCGTAAAATGACTGGCCATTATAAAAGTAATTTTCATGGCAAATAAATAAGTAAAAATGATTCTTGACTCAGCTGAAGGATGATTGATAAACATTAGCGTCTACAAACACCTACTCAAATAAACTGAAATATTACAATAAGATCAGTATTTCTAAGAGGGTAAAATATATATATATATATATATATCAAAAGCAAAATATACCAAAACGCCACCAATATTTTTGTCCATCTTTTTTATTGTTGTTATCCTGCAAAATACAAAAAAATAGGGAATCCACAGACTTCTCAAAATCTCAAAATCTACATTGGCATTGTGGTTTTGCGTTGTCTGTCTGAACAGGGTAGGCACTCCAATGCTGGCACCTTCTTGCATTTGCCACAGGTGTACTTGTAGCAGTGAACACATCTGCCAGGTGCAGAGTTCCCTGCACATCCGTGCAGAACTTGACCGCGGCTGGGTGTGAGAGGCTGCTAAAGAAGCTTGTTCTCTGCGTGATTCCTTTTCTTTTTTGTGAGATGTGGCCAGCTCTTTTGCCAGTTCAACCAAGAACTGTGCGCGTCTTTCCTGCAACCCTGTGCATGCCTGATAAACAATGTGAGCATTCAGTGCGGCCATGTCGATCATGTTGTAGAACACAGCAATTGGCCATCTCCGTGTTCCTGTACGCACAGTGTACTCCCGCACCATTTGGTCCATTACATCGACTCCACACTTGGCTTTGTTGTACTGGGTCACAGTGTTTGGCTTTTTCTTGTGTGTATCCTCAGTCTCAACTTGGCTGTGCATGCTGCTGAGGATATAGACAGTCTTCTTGCGTTTTGGTGCATATACTGTCAGGGTTGCTTCATTGGTGGAAAACACATTTGTTGTGAATTGAATCTGGTCACTCTGTCTTGTTGATGGAGGAATTTCCCGGCGAATCTTGTTGACAGTTCCAAGGATGGAGGTTCTTCGGCTGCGCAGGCGTTGTGCAAGGGAGAGCGACGTAAAGAAATTGTCTGTAGTTACAGTTCTGCCTTGGTCCATGAATGGCTCCATCAGCTTCATCACGACACTTTCTGACAGTCTCTCACCGCTGGGGCGACTGGGGTCCTTGCCACGATATGGGATTGCATTGCAAATGTACTTTGATTTCAAGTCACAGGCCACCCAAAACTTGATGCCAAACTTGTCAGGTTTTGTTGCAATGTACTGCAGGAAACTGCACCGAGCCTTTGTTGGGAAAAGTTGTTCGTCAACAGTAATGTGTCGGCCAGGTTTGAAGACTGAGATACAGTTTTTGACGAAGTGTTCCCAAACAGTAGCAATAGGAGCAATAGGTTGTCCATGTGTTAAAAGGACTCGGCACGACCACTCAGGGTCGGGTCATTGTTGCTTTGTTGCTGTCATGCCTATTTGTTTGCTGTAGCTGTCATGTTCTTGATCATGTTTTGTTGACTGTTTTAGCTACAGCTTGGGTTTTGTTTGATACTTTGGATTATTTTTGTTTTCAGGACTTTGTTTGTTTAGGATTTTGTTTTCTCCGTTTTAATACAATCTGTCAAGTTCACCCTGCTTCTCCCTCTTGCCTGCTTTTTGTGGTCCACCACCACCTTGCAAACGTGACAAATACAAAGCGAGAGGGAGAGAGAAATGGAATACAACATGTACTGTATGAGATGTGAAGCAACATGTGAATCAATACCGCATATCTTGGGATAATGCGATTATGTGAAAATGAACATTATCCGCCGACATAACAAGAGAAAATCGAAAAAAATAGATAATAATGATAATAATACATCACATTTGCAAGCGCCTTTCATAACACTCAAGGACACTGTACAACCAAGAGCAACAGTAAAACACAGATAAAATAATAAACAAAGAAAGAAAGATTTAAGGCGGGTAGGCAAGTCTGAATAGGTGGGTTTTGAGCTGGGTTTTGAATATGGAAAGAGAGTCAATATTACGAATGTTGGGAGGAAGTGAGTTCCAGAGTTTGGGGGCAGAGCGACTTAAGGCTCTGCACCCCATTGTACTGAGACGGGCAGAGGGTAGAAAAAGGTGGAGGGAAGGATGAGGACCTGAGTGAGCGAGAGGGAATGGAAATTTGAAGAAGATCTGACAGATAGGGGGGCGCAAGGTTATTGATGGCTTTGAATGTATAGAGAAGTAATTTGAAGTTGATTCTAAGTTTGACAGGAAGCCAGTGGAGCTGTCGGAGGATGGTGGTGATATGATGGAAGGAGGAGGTTCTCGTGATGATCCGGGCTGCTGAATTCTGAACAAGTTGAAGTTTATGGAGGAATTTTTGATGGACACCAAAGAGAAGTGAGTTACAGTAGTCGATACGGGAAGTGACGAGACTGTGAACAAGGATAGCAGTGGTGTGAGGAGTGAGTGAGGGACGGAGGCGGTTTATATTGCGAAGATGGACGGTGATGAGAGAATTTAGAGTGAAATCACCGGATGGAAGACTTAAGATACCCGATCTGGTGTGTGCGCGAAACGGACTCGTACTGACAAGTGATGGAACGGTACGATGTGAAACAGCTGACTACCCTCTTGAACAAGTGAATACATATCTGCCGATTAGGAGGTACAGTATATTATGGATATGTTGGGTGCAAAGAGCATGAAGGTATTTGGTTTCCCCTTCGGGGCAAGGGGAAAATGGCCCACATGTAACAATGCAGTCCTAAAAGAGTTGGGATTGTCTGAATGGCGTTGTCGTACATTCACGAAATTGTTGCGCAGGAGAATTCTCCCGTACTCATTGGATATTTTAAATGGTTTCTTTGCATAAATTTTTTTTTTTTAAAAAACACGAGGAGTGAAGGTGCCGAGGGTAGATGGATCTCCGGCTAGATGTGGCAAAGACTCTCAGCCTCGGAAGACCGCATTATCATAGACACAGACTCTTAATGATCATATATTAAACAGACAGCAAACATAAAGACCAATTTTGTCACCAAAGCTACAAGTTAATTGACGTATCATCAAATAATTGTCAGAAGAGTAGCTTATAGGGTTGACACAGACTCCACGTACATGCTCGTTCACCCTGTATGATGCGCATTTCCCGTTTATTCACAGTCACATTCCATAAAAATGATACAGACCATGACTGAAGGTTGTCATATCAACAAATTACAACCTCGTTTATCTGGTTGTTATTTCTTGATGAATAAGAAATATGTTCTTCAAACATGCTCTGACTGATGACCATTTACATATCTGACCACACGTGCTGATATGGGTGACGGCCTTTTAGATTTAGATTGTATCTTTTGAATCAACCTTGAGTCTAAATGTAAAAATATTATATGATATAAAATAATAATTTAGGCCATCATACACAATACTTGCCTTTCACTACCATGCTTCGCAGTTTGGGGTTTTCTTGATGTAAAGCCTTGATCTGGCTCTGCAGCACCCGAGTAAAGTCATTGTTTTCCTGGCTTGACAATTCCACCGGACCAGGGTTAAACTGACTGTCTTTGAAAAATAATTACTCCTCCACCTGTCTTTGAGCAGCAAATCTGGCCTTTTTCTGTCGAGCAAAGTTATTAATTATTCTCACTTTGTCATTGACGACCCATCGCACTAATGATAAATAGTGTGACATCATTCACATGACCGATTTTGGATTTGAACAGCCACAGGCTTTCTCACCAGTACTGACATATTCTTCGCCAAACTCCTTTTTCCTTTGCGCAACCTCTTGGCCGGCATACGTTCCTGTGGTTGCAGTTCCCGCTCAGTCTCACAGTGTCACTTATTTTACAATATTAATTTACAGGGGAAAATTTTACGATTAAAGTTAACAGCACTGCACTTGATAAATAGTACAGAATAATTATGCGCCAAATGTAACACTGTAAAAGTCAAGCACACGATACATATTTTTGTATGATAACCAGAACAAATATTTAGGTGCTGTTTTTGTTAATACAGTCGCACTAACTGGAAGTGGGAAAAGTGACACATTAACAATGAGAATGTGTTTCAGACCGCTCAGGTAAATGTAGTTCGCCGTCTCATTACCTCCGTTTGCTTATGTCAGCTAATGTGCGACAGAGTCAAATACCGACAAACATTGAAAATGGACGGATCCCAAATGAAAAGGAAATTCCGTAAATTCCGGATTACAAGCCGCTACTTTTTTTTCCACACTTTCAACACTGCGGCGTGAAATATGAAGCGGCTTTTAAAAAAAAAATTCCATCCCGGGAAAAACATGGACCAATAAAATGGATGAGTCTTTCACTGAGGTCCAATGAGATTGTATGACTAATCACAACTTCCGCTCTTTCTGCCGTAGCAGGGGAAAAATGTGTTACCCGGCAACAGTCGACCAATAAAACGAATGAGTAGTACATAGGGGTCCAAATGAAATTGTATGATTACCGGTAATCACAACTTCCTTATTTCAGTCTTTCTTCTAACCCTGATCAACATGGAGAATACCAGACGAAAAGCATATGATGCAGCTTTTAAACTAAAAGCGATCACTCTGGCAGTTAAAGAAGGAAATTGAGCTGCTGCCCGTAATCTTGGCATAGAGGAGTCGATAAGGTGGAGGCTCCGGCAAGAAGAACTGAGCCAGTGTAAAAAGACAACCAAAGCTTTTAAAGGTGGCCCAACGTGGTGTTATAGATTCATGAAATGGAAGCCTGTCTATTTGGTTACGCACGACGTTGTGTCATCAGCTCCCTCCCAATTACGAGGACAAACTTGTTTCGTTCCGCACATTCACACAAACAAAGATAGCGGAGAATTCCACCAGCCCAGATGAAATAATAAATATGGACGAAGAACCTCTGACATTTGATTTGCCTCGAACTCGGACTGTAAATAAAAAAGGTGACTCCCCCGTCATACTGAAAACAAGCGGCCACAAGAGAACACATTTTATCTGTCTTATGAGCCGCGCAGCATCGGCCCTAAAGCTGCCAACGATGATCATTTTTAAGCGGCTGACTATAGAAATAATTTCGTATATCTTTTCCCATTTATATGATTTGCATTATTCTATTTAAAGCCTAGTGGGCTGCAATATTTCTCCTCGTAATTACGCAAATGCGCATCAAGATCTCTCTTTGTCTGGCCTCTTATTGTGTGTTTCAGCGTAATTTCGTTGTGCAAATGCATTTATCATGCTCATAAAAATATGGAGATTATTTTAACCTGAAGAAATGTTGTGGTTTTTTTCTGTGGGGGTTCAGCGGGGGACCGTGTCAGCGGCCTCACCGGGAGGCGCTCCAGGCGGCAGGGACGCAGAAGCAAACCCCCGCCTACTCATTGGCCAGCGGTTTATAGTACGGTGCGGCGCATATAATTACAAAATTGATTTTTCTTCATAAATCTGAGCATTCGGCTCTTAATCAGGTGCGGTCTGTAGCCCGGAATTTACGGTATATCCTTCCAGGTTCTGCTCAAACGGATATTCCAAAAAGAACCAGACAAACGTGGAGGGAAAAGGTTTGGCTTTTTTTCTTGATTCTGGCTGTTACTGGAAACAGTTGTGAACTAATTGCCAGATAGGGATGATGGAAGGAGAACATATTTTTTTCATTGTTTTGACAGAGTAACCTGCTACCTCTGCACCGAGGATGGTGTGCAAACCACTCGGCCACCGGGCCGCCTAATCATGTTATAGTCATATTTTATGACATGGAATTATGTATGACATCATTTTAATTTTATTCACTTACGTCCTGTAGATCATGGCATCAAACTGAAAAAGAACAGTAATGACCGTGGAGGAGCGAGTAAAACACATCCAACTAAGCGAAGCCGGATACAAAGTAAAAAACATTCAGGAGACACGTGGACTCGGAAAGACTCAAATCTATGAGACTTTAAAAAACAAGGCATCGATTCTTGCTCAGTATGATTCTGGCAATCTCCCTGCTCAGAGGAAATTGCTCGTGGCTCGACGGAAGAGATACAGAGGAGTAAATGATCATTTCCTGGAATGGTTTCACTGTTATCGTGCTAAAGAAATTCCGCGAAATGGACCGCGAATTTGAGAGAAGGCGAGCTCCATAGCGCAATCTGTAGTCATAGATGTCTTCGAAGCATCCCTTGGCTGAATCCAAATGTTTGTTGCACGCATCAGCTGGCCAATTCTGTCTTGTGTGGTGAGGGAGGGGAGGCAAAGTTTGAGACAGGGAGTGAGTGGAAAGAGAAGTTGACTCGTTTCATTGAAGGATATTCAGCAAATTATATTTACCACCTCATCAAATATCAAGATAATTTTGTTCCCACCAAACACAAACTCTCACTGTCGATGGTATGCTGGAGTGATCCAGAATGTCAAGCTGCATTGTTGTAAATGCATGCTGAGAAGCATTTTGATGAACATGGATGAGTGCAACAAAGCAAAATGAACTTGTAAAAAGAATGCTTGGATGAAATTAGAATCTTCCACCAGTAAATGCTTTTCCAAGAGTAGATTTTCACACACCAAAGCCATCACTGACGGTGCTGAAGGGGAAGATTTTCATGAGGTTGATCTGATTCCAATGCGTCAGATTATAATATTAATAATAATTAAATGATGTGGAAAACAACTGTAAATAGCGCTGCGATTTATCCATTTTGTATTTATATTGCACTTAATTGAACGGTGTTTGTTTGTTTGTTTTTTTCTTCTTTCTGCCTACATTCTTGCTGCTGGAGGCTGTAAATTTCCCCAGTGTGGGACAAATAAAGGATATCTTATCTTGTCTTATACGTGACCTGACAAACCAGGATCTTCTCATTGTGGACTGTGATTCGGCTGTCACGAAAGAAACCACCAGTGTGATCGAGTCTGAGGAGGAAGATGCTGTGCCCAGTTCAACTCCTAACGTCAAGCCACCGTCCAAGCAAGGAAGCTAAGTAGATGGCATCAAAAATGCTTTTGTATGCACAAGAATCACCAGACATCAGTGATGATCAATGGGACAGTTACTTGCAATTAGCAACAAAACTGTATGATATGCAGGCAAAAATAATAATAATAAAACACAACAACCCAAAAATATACCCTTTTTTTTCCCAAGACGGAAAAAAATCAACATTAAAATACATTACTGTATTGGTCTTATTTTAAAAACAGTATTTGGACCATGTGTTTGCAGTTCAGTGGCTGGTCTTGTTATTCTGTAATTTGTTGATACTCTATACCTGAACAGCATACTGCAGTTTTTGTTAAATAAACAGTTTTTGGACAGTGTATTTTGGCATTTTATTTCTTGTGTTGTTTCACGTGCATTTTGTCAACATACTTGCACATTCATACAATTCCGTGTAAAGATTGGACAACGCAAATATGATTCCTTACTCGAGAATACTTATTGTATATGGGTGTGGCGGCACGGTGGTCAACTGGTTCGCATGTCGGCCTCACAGTGCAGAGGTGCATTGACTTCAGGAGAAGTCAATGATGTCTTTTTTTCTGCCTGGCTAAGAGTTAGTTTCACAGCTTTGTGAAGTTCATTCTTTTACTGCTCAACTTGGACAAGTCAGTGGCAACAAACCCATCGTACATTTAAAAAACTGAACATGCCCATGAAAAAGTGAAAATAAGAAAATTGTGTTTTGTGTGCTCATTTAGTGTTTACCAGATATAATACTTTGCCCATGTCACTTGTTGAAAAATACGTTTCATTCTATTTATTTGACTCCTGCCTGAATATACCCTATATTTACAGTACAATATAGGCCACTCTAAAATGGTGCCCCGACCAATGCACCCAACCCACAATGTGCCAATCACGTTACATATGAAGTACTGTTCCCATGTGGAACTGGTGGAGCACTGATAGCCCATTCTGCATGACTAAATCATTTCCATTCTTTCAGTGAGAAAGTGGCCTCTGCCATGTGAGCCTGTTCCATCTGCCTCCATTTCGGACAATTTGTCTAATTGTACAAAATTGAGCTGCTGTCAATGATTAAAGTTGTTCAATGGAGGAACAAATCTCTTTGCCCATGTCAATTATGAGCACATTGATTACAATAACACAGGAAATTGTGGATTGGACTCAGACACCTGGCTCCCACCATATCAAGCACGGACGGGAGCTTGAGCCCAGAGGAGGTGGTTGCATTCGTCTCTGAAACAAAATGTGACAGTACCAGTGCACAACAGTAAGTCATTCAGTTGTAAATGGCCAAATGATTGATGCTGCTATGATTCAGTGACTCCAAATTTTACATGCATGAGGGGCCCAAAAAACACAGTCAAAACATCAAAATACTGTGCTTGGTTGAAAAATACTTTAGAATGAAGCCTATTGTAAATATCTGATTGGCATGGCATCCCATACAAAACATAAATATATTGCAATGTGTGGGGAAAAAATCATACAATACATTGAGTAATATATTCCCATGTTATTTTGTATTTATATTTTATCATATAATGCAAAATAAGCACATATCCATAATTTGATTAATATTAAAACTGTATTGCAAACAAGACCAAAATGAGCACTATATTTTTACATGTAACAGGCCGTGCTAAAATACACTGCAATGTACTGTATTGTGCCATACATTCACACACACCTAAATATCCATCGATCAATCTTCTCATCCACTTATCCTCACATGGGTCGCGTGTGTACTGCAGCCTGTCCCAGCTGTCTTTGGGCAGTAGGCGGGGTACACCCTGAACTGGTTGTCAGCAAAGCGCAGGGCTCACACTCACACCTAGGGACAATTTAGGGTGTTCAATCAGCCTGCCATGCATGTTTTTGGAATGTGGGAGGAAACCGGAGTACCCGGAGAAAACCCACGCAGGCCCGGGGATAACACACAACTCCACACAGGAAGGCCGGAGCCGGGATCGAACCCATGACCTCTGCACTGTGAGGACGAAAACCACTGGGCCACACACACATATATATATATATATATATACGTTTTTTTTCTTTGTCAATGATGCTGTTTTTCCATGTGGTCACCATTGTCGTGACATTTCTAGTTTGAAGTCCGACTTCCCGCCTTCTTCTATTGAAGGATATGATGCAACATTGATGACGATGTGTGACATCACCACGAAATATCACTTTATTCCCAGTGCCAAGTTTAGCTGTTTTTTGGTTTTAACTTCATAACAAAATCCACTTTTTTTTTTTTGCTATATCATGTTGTTTATGAGATATTTTTTGTATCACATTTGATACCGTGGGCGCTTTTGACAACTTTTTAGTCACAACAGTGTTAATTTAAGAACAAAAAACAGAGTTCTGTCCATAACATTTTGAAATTCTAGAACATGTTTTGACGTTTTTCCTCTTTTTTTTTTTTCACATGACACTTTTTAGTGCCTTTTTATTTCACTTTGCAGTGCTTGCATCTCTGTCGGGTTTCCCATGTAGGAAAATGGTCAGTGCCATCCTTTCTCACATCAAGAGGCACAGTGCAGCTTGGCCTTTTACGGGGTGGTGTTGGAGTCGCACCAGAGGAGGTTAGTGGTCTGCCACACTTCGCCTTTCCTGCGCTTGTGAGAGACGTACCAAAGCCTGAAAACTTCGCAGAGCCATGGTTTTTTTTTCTGGGGCTCAAGCTTCTTCTGGTCTCTTCTGTAGAGGTTCCATGCATTGATGACTGCCACTGTAACAGTGCGCTACCAGATGTACATGCACCATCTTCGAGATCTGAAGCTGAAATTGTAAAGTGCAGACAGCATATTGAGGAGATCGACACCTCCCATGAACTTGTTATAAGTTTCAACAATGGCTTAAATATATCTCGAGACATCACATCACAAACTGCAGGGAGCTTGGGTTCTATCTCCCAGTAGGCTCTCACACTGGACATCTGTACTAACTATCTCTTTGGCACTTGTGTTTTCTGACCTGCCCTGTTTTGGCACGCTGTACAGGTTTGTTTGTTCTGCAGTTTCCTGTAACATTTCATCAGTTACAAACTGTTTGAAATACATATATGGTGTCCAGTCACACCTGCCCTCCGTCCCTTCATTAACACATGCAACAAAATCGACAGATGAAGTTTGATATTGTGATTTTTTTCCATCTGTATTCTCTCCTTTTTGCATTGCCCTTCACTGACTCCTTTCTGATTGTGTCTTGTGTTGTTGTTGGAACCTCAACATCTGTGTTTGTCGGGGAAACACTTTCCTCTTGATTGTCTTCCGCATCAGTGCTGTCTGAACTGTCATGCATGTCCTGAGGAGTCCATTCCTCATCCTCATCTTCTGCCAACTGCTCTGTCACTTGTATTGCCATCTATTATCATGCTGATGACATTTTCAATGTGCTTTCTCTTTATCTCTTCTTCCTCGAGCCTTTTTTACATCTAAAAATAGACATATGGGTCAATATGGCATAGACATTATGTCAGAGGAATCGTTATTGTGGAAATACTCAAAATGTATTTGAAGGTGGCCTTTCAGTGATTAATTTGATTAATTGATAGTGTGTGTTTGCATTTTAGTAAGCATTATGTAGATTACATGTGAAATGGCAATTTGGGAAAATCATATATTTTAAAACTGCAGTATCAAATTTGATAGATGTTTTACCACAATTTAATTGGAATATAAAGAATGAGGTATTGAATAAATATGCATTCTTTCAATGAAGAAAATACTTATCTTGAAAAATTACTGAGAATGTTGATGTTATTCTCACCGTAACTTCTCAAAAATTAGCAATGATTTACCTGAAAAACCCAAGTGCATGATACACTGGGAGCAGCCATGTTGGAAATGACCAAAACAAAACTTGAGCTGCCTGTAGAGGCATGATAGTCCAACGGGGGGCAGAATGCATGTCGCAGATCACATACAACAGGTTTTTAATTCAAAAATTCATCATGTTGGTGAGATAGAGGTCTCAGAAACTCATGTAGCAAATATGATATGAATGGCATTATAGGGAAGTGGCCAAAAGAAAAGAATAGGGCATGTAGATGCACCAGAAAATTGGAATGATACAGGTTCATTCTCGCAAAGCAAATGAATTTCACACCGGTGTCGACGGGCGTTTTGTTCGAAGCACTTTGAAGACCTGTTTTCTCAACTATTTTGCTTATGATAAAGCCTTTGCAAAAAAGTAGGTGAAATATTCAATCAATAACTCTAACTGTTGATGAAAACATTAAATTCTAAATATTGTGTATGTGTACATGGATGAAATCATTTATAGCAGGGGTGTCAAACTCATTTCACATGGTGGGCCACATACGGCCTCGGTAGATGTCAAGTGGGCCGGACCATTAAAATGATAACATACTTTTCTATAAATAACCAAAACAATATGTCATTCCTTTGTTTTGGTATAAAGAAGCACAAGAACATTAGGAAAATGTGGAAATTTAATGAACATATCTTTTGCAAAACATTTCATGACGCACCCTTACATTTCCTTCGACAAATGTGCAATTTACTTTTATCAGTCACATATACTGTATGCATTGCCACTGATCCCACTGAACAAGTAATTGGTATTGAACAATATAGTAATGCACTTGAAGATTAAACAAGATTTATAAAGAAAGGACGTTTTAAACCATTTACACGTGCATATAAAATCTAAATGTAATCCCTGCCTACACCTTACAAACTAAGGCGAGCGCTATTAAATGTGTAAATGTGAGAGTGCTATTGATAGTGTCTGCTGTCATGGGTCTGTCTCAGTGACGGACTGAGGCTGCTGTTGTGTTCTTCTCTGATCAAAACAGTGTCCCCTAGCGGATACTCAAATGAATTGCACCTTTTTTCACGTTTAAATTATCCGGTGGGCCTGATTGAACCTCCTCGTGGGCCGATTCTGGCCCGCGGGCCGTGCGTTTGACACCACTGATTTATAGAAACATTTAAACTTTATGAGTGCATGGATGGAATCGTCTGTAATAGTTTACAACTAACAATGCTACCGATATAATGTGCAGAGTGGCCTACAATGCAACAGAACTACCTTATCAATGACAATGTAGGACACCAAAAGACTAGAGTGTGTGCTCTCTAGTGGGAATACATGGACCAGGTAGGGAATCATATTGTGTGTAATTTACAGCACGTCACAGGATTGAATTTGAAACAATAATGCTAGGCTAATAACCTCAGCCTGTATAGGTTGGTCTCGTCTCCATATTTTCCACATCCTGAGCATCTGTCTCATACCTGTTTGGTACAACATACATCTTGTTAACAACCTCCTCTTCCTCCGACTCTTCAAACGCATCAATCACCTCATATAAGTTTGAAATATTGCTTTCCAAATCGATTTCTGACTGGCTTTGTACACTTTCCATAGTGAGCCCAGCTATTATTACCCTTGAACTGACCTCACACTTCGGGGTTTGACGCTCGTCAGGATCTCACGTGGCGAAAACGATTACCTTGTCAAATTTACGAAACAGAAATGATTTGTTCATGCTTTATTTTATGTATTTTGTTTGATTACTTGTGACATAAAACTATTTCATTTGGCATTTTCTAAAATGAGTTTACACTTGACCTTTCACAATTCATATGCACGTTGTCCAATGTTCACGTTTTTGAATAAATAAATGCCACTTTGTGGAATCGCTGCTAACTACACTGATTGTTTGACAGACTTCTGTACTCTCTGAATCAGTAACAGGAGGTAAAAAGAGGTCATGCTCTTACCTCAAGCCTTGAACTTGGCATAGCAGTCCCAGACACAGCTGTCTTGGATGCAGCACTCTTGTTTGTGTACCCATTTGCACATGCAAGCTCTGGAGTTTTATTTGCAGATCCCTAAGCATCGCAGATATGTTTTCTGTGCCAAACCACCTGCAACAATTAAAAATCCCTCTAAAGCTCACAGGCTCAGCAGGTCCATATTCACCGTTGTGTTATATGATAAAGGCAAGTTGTTCTGCAAATGCTTGTAAAAGTAGGATATGGTTTCACACCACTTGGGCAACTTAACCCCCCCCCCCCCCCCCCACACACACACACATTTCATTAAAGCGGCAGGTACAAAAAAATACTATGGCAGGATAATTATGTTCTCTCCTTAAATGTTATCGACATTAAATCATTTAGGGCAGCACGGCGGTAGATGGGTTAGCACGTCTGCCTCACAGTGCAGAGGTGCAGGGTTTGATTCCAGGCCTTGTTCCGGCTCCGGCCTTCCGATGTGCTGTTTGCATATTCTCCCTGTGCCTGCATGGCTTTTTTCGCGGATACTCCGGTTTCATTCCTCATTCTAAAAACATGCACTGTGAGTTAATTGAACATTCTAAAATTGTCTCTCGGTGTGACTGAGAGCACAGATGGTTGTTTGTCTATGTGTGTGCCCTGGAATTTGCTGGCAACCGGTCCAGGATATACCCCGTCTACTGCCCAAAGATCGCTGCGATAGGCTTCAGCACACCCGTGTTGCTGATCCTTCCCATTGGAATGACCTTCCATCAAATGGAAGGCAATTCCCTGCTTTGCCCATTCTTAAAACACATTTTTATTCTTTGCTTTTCTACCCAACATCAGACTTGAGATTGCATTGTTTTCTGATGTCTGCTCTATTTGTGATGAATCGATTGATTGATTAATGAATTGATGATTGATTAATTAATTGGTTAATAATTGATTGACACAAAATGCATTTCTTAATTTGTGTCATTAATTTAATGTTTTCACTGTCTTTGTTATTGTATAGTTGATTTTTACTCTATGTACGGCACTTTATATGCAGCAATGATCGTTTCAAAGGCCTAAATAAAGTTGAGGGGAGTTGAGGAGTGAGGCCCTACCACACTTGCCGCCCCTGACCGTAGGTCTCTGCTCCTGTGGCAACTGTATCAGTAGCTTTTAAGACCCCAATATAAGCGACCAAACCTCGACCCTGTAATTTCAGAGGAGTTTCAAATTTCCCTCATAAAATTCTTTAAACAGTCATAGCGCAACAGTTTAATGATGACATGGCCACTCACAATCCAGAAAAAAACGTTTTCAGTCAGGATTTAAAAATAAAATAAACCTCTGTCAAATTAGCGATTGCGAACATAATGGAACAAACTCCGCACAAATGACAGAGAGGGGAGTGGCGGGGCACAAAAGGTAGACTGATGAGAAATCTTTAAGATTTTAAAATTTGAGAATTTTTTACCTTTTGGAGAATAGACAGGCCACACTGCCATCTCTCCACCATCCAGGAATGAGTCCATAATCTCTTTAATCACTTCACAAATCACCCTCAGATTTACTGTTTAATAAACATCTCAGTTCCCAAAAATCATAATTTTCTGGCTCTTCTTTGATGGGTCAGGTCTTACAGGTGAGTGTGAACAGTGCATCGCCACACATAGCGGGGGAATTCGCCTAGTCACTCACTGCCAATGGCAAAAAGCACTTAACGGAACAATCAACAATGCAGTACAATAGCTGACTGCCAACTCGGCATTCTGTGAAAGACGTCACTCGCCGGAGATTGCCAAACAAAAGCAACTGAAATCAAGCATCGTATGATGAATTTTGGTGGAGGAATTTTAGCCCAATCTTCGCAGAATTGCTTCAACTCCACCATATTGAAGGGTCACACCACTGCATCTCAATTGGATTCAAATCCGGACTTTAGGGGTGTTCACACGGCAGCATTTGCTCCGGTGCTGTGCCGGGGCTACCCCAGTCGAGCGTTCACACGTGCAAAGTTACACCGGTGTAGCCACCGAAAACAGCTTACTCCGGAGCAAATTTAACCCACCTCAGGGAGGTGGTTTGAAAATTTGCTCCGGAGCAAATGCTTGTTTGCGGGGGGAGTGGCCTCGCTATGCGTAAGAGGAGTAAATACGGGTACTTGCAAACTTGCATCCTGGGTATTTTCAAAACATGGCGAGTATCAACAATAACAACACGTGCGGTAAGAACGAATACAGGGGGGTGAACTGGGGCGACGAAGAAACTTCAGCCCTGATAACAATTTGGGCTGATGGGACCATCCAAGCCCAATTAGAAGGATCCAGGGAGGAATAAAGCGTTTTTTCAAAAAATAGGTGAGAAGATGCAATCCGAAGGTTTTCACCGCACTGGCGATTAGTGCCGCCAGAAAATCAAAGGCCTCAGACAAGAATACAAAAAAGTAACCGATAACAACAAAAGGTCTGGTCCAGGGAGAAAAACATGCAAATTTTATGTTCGACTTAATGACATCCTCGGGCATCGCTCAGCCAGCGTGCCGCTCCACCTCGTCGCCATTGGCGCTTCTATTAACTCTCCGTCCCCGGGCCCGAGCACGCGACCAGTTGCACAGAATCCGACGCCGGTCGACAGTGATGAGAGGACCAGCGACACGGACGAAGCCCAGCCGTGCACCCCCGCTCCCAGTACAAGTGTAGACGATTTAAGCGGTGAAGACAGCGCGAACGATTATGAGGATCAAGAAAGCAGTGATGTCAGCTTTGGGAATGGGTCAACCTCAAAGCCAGGAAAAAGAAGAAAAACAAGGGTTGACCAGTTCCAGAAATGTATGGAGGAAACGTTCGAGAAGTTTGCCTAGAGCCAGAAAACAAATATGAAGGTACACACACACACACACACACACCCACAAATAGCTGTGTGTGTGTGTATATATATATATATATATATATATATACTGCATATATATAATATTATTCATATATATAATTATTTGTCATTTATAATGTTATTTCAGCTCTTCGTTGAGAATGAAAATAAAAAGATGGCTCTGGAAAAAGAGATGGGAATGAAGAGATGGAGGGAAGAAATGGCATGGGAGGAACAGAAAAGGAAAGAGGAGAGAAGATCGGGAGAACACCAGATTTGCATGATGTCCATGCTTCTGCAACTCCAAAATCCTGGCAGTCATGCTAGTACCAGTGCAGGTGGTTACGAGCAGTCACAAAAAAATCTTCCAACTTGTAGACCCTGTTGCCATTTTGTATATATATATATATATATATATACACACATACATACAGGTATGTATAGCAGTATTCTTTTTCTGATACGTGTTCATATTTTAGTGTTCCTCTTACATTTTCACAATGGCTTGGCTACGAAGCTTCAGTGAAAAGTGTTTGTGAAGCTGTAAGCTGCCAGTTTACTTGCTCTGACGCATCGCGAGCTATCAACTTTTAGCTACATTTGCTACACAGGCGCTAACTGACAGCTTACAGCTTCACACTTTTTACTGGTGCTTCACTAAAGATTCGTAGCCAAGACACTTCTCATTTCTCACCACTCAGGTGTAGTGGTGTTGGTTTTACCTCCACAAAGTGAAACGAGCAGACAACAGACAACAACAAACAACAACAATTCAAAGAAACAACAAAACCCATGGCATAAGCAAAAAATATGCCGTGATAAACACAAACCAACAGAAGCAGTGACAGCAACAGAAACAGCAACAATGACCCGACACCGAGTGGTCGGGCCAGGAGTCTTTTTAACAGAAAACCTACGAATAACATGATTACCAACAGGTGTGCGCTGTAGGAGGAGCCTTACAGAGCCACTTGTTGGTCCCAAACAAATCAACCGTGACCGTACCCCTCCCTTAAGGGACTGATTCCAGAAGTCCCAGTCACCCAATGGCTGGGCTCGGCCTGACGTGGACGTGGACATGGCTCGGCTCAACGTGGACGCGGACAGGGCTCGGCCTGACTGCGAACATGGGACGGCCTGACGTGGATGTGGCTCGACGTGGATGTGACTCAATTCAAACAGGAACGTGGATTTGGCTCGGATCAATGTGGACGGGGCTTGCCCTGCTGTGGACAGGGCTCGATGTGACGGGGAACATGGGATGGCCGCATGACATGCGCTGCCTGATGGGGAAACGTGGGACGGCCACATGACATGCGCCACCTGAAGGGGAATGGGTGTCAGCCGCAGACTTCCTCTGCCAGGCACAGGGTGGAACTGGGACCAGTCCTTTGCTCCTGTGGGGTACTATTGTTGGCCAGGTCATTCTGTCATCGTGCAGGGGTGATGGAGGACCCCAAAAAGCAGGCAGGAGGGAGGAGCAGGGTGAGCTTGACAAAATGTATTAATCAGACACTGAGAAAACCAAATACAAAACAAGCAGAGTCCGACAAACAACAAGAATTCAAAGTAACAACAAAACCCATGGCATCAGCAAAAAATATGACATGATAATCACAAACCAAAAGAACCAGTGACAGCAATAGAAACGGCAACAATGTCCCGACATCAAGTGGTCGGGCCGAGAGTCCTTTCAACAGAAAACCTACTAATGGCATGATGACGAACAGCTGTGCCGCTGTAGGAGGAGCACAACAGAGCCACCTGTTGGTCCCAAACAAATCAACCGTGACAATCATGATTTAAGAAGAGTATTTAGTAAGGATCTAGCCCAAACATTACCGCCACACCTGCCCTATGACTGCGCCATTGATCTCGTTCCTAATTCTGCCCTCCCTAGCTCACGACTCAATCAGGTGTCGCAACTGGAACAAGAAGCGCTGCAGGAGCATATCTCCAGTGCTTTGGTAACAGGGTTCATTCAACCATCCAAGTCACCCTTAGGTGCGGGATTTTTCTTGATTGAAAAGAAGGATAAAACTCAGAGACCGTGCACAGATTACCGTGGACTCAACGAAATCAGAGTGAGAAACAAGTATCCATTACCCCTACTAGATTCTGCCTTTGCACCTTTGCAGTCTGCAACATTTTTTTTTAAAACTTGACCTTCGAAATGCATACGATCTAATCCGCATTCGGGAGGGAGATGAATGGAAGACGGCATTCAAGACTCCTTTGGGGCACTTTGAGTACCTGGTCATGCCATTTGGATTGACTAATGCACCGGCCTTTTTCCAATGCTTAATTAACGACGTTCTGAGAGACATGCTCATTGTTTTTTGTTTTGTTTATGTAGATATTTTCATATTCTCCAAGAACCTTCAAGAATGCAGATTACATGTTAGGAAAGTACTCCACTGGTGATTAGAAAACCGACTATGTGAAGGCATAGAAATGTGAATTTCATGCCAAATCGGTCCCCTTTTTGGGGTTCATTATTGAAAAGGGACAGCTCTGCACAGATCCAGCCAAGACTCAGGCAGTGGTAGAGTGGCCCCACTCTTTTGTTATCGCCATTTATCTGAGTCTGCGTTTGTGGGATCCACACTCCATACGGTCTGAGGTCAGACCTTGTGTTAACTTTATTTGTCTGTTTCTGCTTATTAGTGTGACATACAACCAACATTTTTAACGCCGACGCGAGGCAGCCAAAAATTCATTTCAACTCGGCCGAATTGGTCTCAGGACAAGAATTGCTTTGGAATGCTTCAAATACGCCACTGGTCACCCAACCATGCGTACTACATTGGGAACGTGCCGACGGAGAACAGGAAGGCGTGGGTGGACTAATTTAATACAACACTCCAATTCCTAGCTTCGCTGCTGTGGAGACGGTTTTTCAGCAGCCACAGACATCCTCTGGTTAACGATGACTGTCCTGGCCTATGTAAAACTTCCTCAAGGGAACCATGTCCCTACAAAGAGAGAAGCAGCGGGGGGGCCAAACACAAAAGAAAATAACTAGAACATATTTCTTCGTGTGTAAAGTTGTACAAGCTGCTCATAATTTATAGTTTGTGTGTGTCAAGTGGTCCACGCTGTTTCACAATAAATCAAATTGGTTGCTAGCCTGTCCACTTTTTTTACTGCTGGCCTTAAAATAGTGGTGACTCGAATAGGTATTCAAGTGGGTGTTCAAATGCGTGCATAAACTGTTATGTGGGTGCGTGTAAAGTAATTGTATGTGATTTTGAAATTAGCCTGCAAATGAGCTTGAAATAATGTTTATGAATTCGGAAACCTCTTCGGTTAGCCTTTCTCCCACGGTGACATGCACGGATGTTTTTTTGCTTGTTTGCTTGCTTGTTTTGGGCGGAGGTGACGAGCTGGTGAAACGTGATCGATGTGCTTTAAAAGGACGAGGATGGACGGGGACTGAGGACGATTATTTCAAGAATAAGGATGGAGAGACGATGACCGAAGGGTGCCCAGGTCACGGACGGACCAGCAAAATAGGGCCGATCTCTGAAGTACTGCATACACTTGCACAATAAATACCGTATTTTCCACACTAAAAGGCGCACTGGATTATGAGGTGCACCTTTAAAGAATGGCCTATTTTGTAATTTTTTTCATATATTGGACGCACCACACTATAAGATGCAATCTACAATGCATCCACTAGATGGAGGTACACTCAAGGAAATGCCAAAAGACCTGGAGTAACGCCACTCGAGTGAAGCGCGCCTCAGCAGTCTATAGTCCGCTGCTCTCTGCTGTGAGCGCGAGCATGTACGCACGTTCAACCAATCAGCGCCGACGCAACCTACGTCACAGATCAAAGAATTTTTGAGCAAACAACAACAGCTAAAATAGCTTAGCTATTGAGTGGTGTTGCTACAGAACGATGGAATGTAAGTAAAACATATTTAATAAAGCAGCGACACAGTTAACTTAACCAACAGCAAGTTATAAGATTGACTCGTTAATTAACATTGAACTCGCTTGCCGCTGCTCTATTTCCGTGTTCAACTGTGTAACCCGATCGCCTTAAATTTGAACTCTACATTGTAAGCATGTCTCTCGCTAGGAGCCATTTTGGGGTTGACATTTACCATAATAACCATACACAAGGCGCATCGGATTTTAAGGTGCGCTGTGAGCTTTTAAGAAAATGGAAGGCTTTTAGGTGCGCCTTTTAGTGCGGAAAATACGGTACTTTGAAAGTACCAATAATACAAAACTGAATATTTCAACTTTATCTTCCACATCTCCATCTTCATATACATACAGTAGTCCCTTCACAACAACTTCAGCTGTAAGAAAGCCGTACAAAACATGAACATAAAATAACAAAATAACAACACAACACTTGACATGACAAAACACAGACAGTTATGCAATCTTAACCACTTTTCCTGCATACGCATTGTTGTACGAAGCAGTTCTCGATGAAAGAGGAGAGAATCAAAGTGCCCTTTTACCAGTGCATCAGACACATCATGCTCAAAATGTGTTTGAAAATGTCTGCTACAACCAAAATTATGAAAGTAAAGTAAGAAGCTGTAACGACCATTGAGGAAAATAGTGATTGGTTCACTTCTCCTGTCTCATGTAAATCCGCTTCAATTCCAAGCGGCGACTCTCAGTTCTAAATATGCATTTGCACACTGCGCTGACACTCCTCATCTTCGGCTCCACAAACCATCCATCCAACCGCACCAGCGCAGACTGTCCAACGGCGCCGACATTGTCGCGAAACAAAACGTGGTCGTGAAGAATGCTGCCCATTACATGCGCAAAAAACACAAGCGCCGCAGGGCTGTCCAGCGGCGACAGTCAAATACAGCCGACATTCCTCCCAATCAAAATCAGTGGTGGCACACGCATGTTGCGTGAAGGCGCAACCACCAAGCATAGATTATTCACCTATGAAGAATGTCGTGGCCAAAAACATTGCAAACAGTCCACATCGGGTCCAGACGAAATAACAAAAAATACTATGTGACAAAACAAAAAATAAAAAATAACCAAAAAAACCCCACAAAATAATAATAAAAGCTCTTTAAGACAGCAGACTGCTGCCAAGTAGGGCCCCATCTTGGATCTTAAAAATAAAGCATATTTCATCTTTATCAGGTATCAAGCATTTTTTTAAATGCAGAAGACAGTGAAATCTGATGAGTAAAGAAAGGCAGCACGCTGATCGACTGGTTACAGGGTTCCCATGGGTTCTTAGAGTTCATAAATATCCATAAAAAAAGAAGTTGTAAAATTATGTTCTTAATTGTCCTTAATTTTTCGGAAAGCTTCTAAAATCAATAAAAATCCTTAAAAATAATTTTTATTCAAAAATAAATTGAAGTTTTGTATTTTCTAAATTTAAATTGTTCTTTGTGTACTTTATTTGAGAATGAATTCGTTTTTATTTTTTATTTTTCATTTTCCTACCTGCAGTACAGGTAGGAAAATGAAAATTTGACATACAGTATGTCAAATAAAGGGTTAGCTGATTGCCCCTAAAAATAAAGATGTGCCCTTCCTTTGGCAGCAATGATTTGAACACCAACTCAGTGATATGTGACTTTCTGTTGAGACCGCATATTGCTGAGCGGGCATTAAATCCTCTGCGAAATCCCTGCTGAATGGGGAAAAGGTCCTTAGAAATGGCTAAATTGGCCCTCAAAAGTCCTTAAAAGATCCATAAATAAAAAGCAAGTGAAAAAGTGGGAACACTGGGTTAACACGTCCACCTTACAGTACAGCAGTACAGCCTTCGGCCTTCCTGTGTGGAGTTTGCGTATTCTCCCCGTGCCTGCGTGGGTTTTCTCCGTGTACTCCGGTTTCCCCCCCACATTCCAAAAACATGCATAGCAGATTAATGGAATACTCTAAATTCTCCCTCGCTGTGAGTATGGTTGTTCGTCTATGTGTGCCACCGATTGGCTGGCAACCGGATCAGGGGGTACCCTGCCTGCTGTCCGAACTCAGCTGGGATAGAAAGCCCGCGACCCTCGTGAGGGATAGAAAATGGATGGGTGGATAGATTCATTGCCCACTGCTAGGGGGATAATAGGGGGAACTAACCCTAACCCTAACCCAGTTACAGGTAGTTGTTAATTTTCAGTTAGCATATAATTAACCCAGTAAGGAATTTCATACCAGACTGTGATGTTAGGTGAAATTGTTATAAATGCCCAGAGATTATCTCAGTGTCTATAAAGCTTGTTTGTTATTTGAAGTTATAAATTGTAACGTTAGCCAAGTTACTTAGTACATACCTGTCAACTTTTCGGAGCGCCAACCTGTATAAACTACCAAAAAAATCCTTACAAAGAGCAAAAAATCCTTATAACATACCAAAGCATTTTATATGTCAAAATAATGGCACAGAAAAAAATCCACGAAATTTTCAATGATATTTATTGTAGATCTCCATAATACAATGTCTGGTTAATGTCTAATCATCATTCTACTTAGCGGCATTACTGTGTTCAGAGTTGTATTCCGGAAATGAAAGCATTCGAGTAGACGAGCACCATTCCGGGCAAAAGCAAACGGAACTACCTGTTAGGGGGGGAAAAAAACAAAAAACGGAAATTTTCAGAATCCGTATGATTTGTGCGATACGGCCATATACGTAAGATTCACCACAAAATCCGTATGAACTATGGCTAAACCGTATGACTTGACAGGTATGTTAGTATTAACCAACATACATGATCCGGTTTAATTGTACAGTAACTAGGCTGGTAGTTGATATTAAAGTAAGCTTAAAAACAAGAATGGAGACATATAGTTTGATGATTCGGCTTAAAATAATGTTGATGTCCAACCAAATTGGTTATTTGTATCCTGATAGATAATGATAAGATTTTTCTGTTTGTGTCAGGATAAATGTATTGTACATTAATTTAGGCTGCTCGTTTTGCCAGTAAGACCTACAAACTGCTCCTAATCAAGTCATGATAATTGTATTTATTGTGAGCAAGTAGAAATGACTTTCAATAACAGTGTTTTTCTGGACAATATTTGTCGCTATTATAAGCGTCGAGAATTGTATCCAAAGGTTGCAAAAGCATTCACAAGATGTCCATTCTCTGCTTCATTTAATTTTGTTAATCAATTGAAACATCTCAAAAAATACAAATTCGATTTTTGCATGACATTAAATTGCACAGTTCCCATGTTACAGGAGAAAGTGTTTATTACAGATAGGTGTGTCTTCAAATTACATGGGTTTCCCCACATTTCAAAAGGGTTTGTGGATTTAATGACAACAAATAGGAAGGTGAAAAACCTTAAGACATACGAAGAACAAAGTATTAGATTCAAATCAGTATTTACATGAAGCACATACTGTATACTAGGCAAAACATAATATCGTAAAAATGGCCTATATTAACCATGACTCTGGCTTATTTACTTCAGTTAATCAATCAACTATATGAATGAATGAATGTGTTTTTATTCAGACTTTGTTTCGGTCTGTCATGGTGAAGAAGGAGCTCAGCCAAAAGGGGAAGCTTTCAATTTTCAGGTCGATCTACGTTCCAACCCTCACCTATGGTCACGAGCTAAGGATTGTGACAGAAAGAACGAGATCCCGGATTCAAGCGGCTGAAATGAGTTTTCTCCGCATGGTGTCTGGGCTCTCTTAGAGATAAGGTGAGAAGCTCGGTCATCCGGGAGGGGCTCAGAGTCGAGCCGCTTCTCTTCTACGTCGAGATGAGCCAGATGAGGTGGATTGGGCATCTGATTAGGGTGCCTCCTGGATGGCTCCATGGTGAGGTGTACCGGGCATGTCCCACCGGCAGGAGGCCCCGGGGACGACCCAGGACACGCTGGAGAGACCATGTCTCCCAGCCGGGAAGAGCTGGAAGAAGTGGCTGAGAGAGGGAAGCCTGGGTTTCCCTGCTAAAGCCGCTGCCCCTGTGACCCGACCCCGGATAAGCGGGAGAAAATGGATGGATGGATGAATGCATTTTTACTTCAAGCAAAATCATTTACTTCGAAAAGCTTAAACAAAATAATCAAATAACCAAACAAATTAACAACTGCAGAGCAGTCAATACAACACGACCTTCTTTCAGTCCCTCAACAGCAGTGATGTGTTCCTCAAGCCGGTCCTTGGCCTCGAGGACCGGCTCGAGGACCGAAGGTCGGTCTTGGTCCTTGGCCTTGGCCTCGGAGTCAAGTCCTTGGCCTTTGCCTTGGCCTCGGGTTGCCGGTCTTCGGACACAACGAGGGATTAGAGCAGAGGTGGGCAAACTGCGGCCCGCGGGCCGAATCCGGCCCGTTGGTCTTTTTAATCCGGCCCGCCGAAGGTTAGTACACAATTAAGGTTCGATGTAAAGTCATTTCATTTGGACTTGTAATGACAAGCATTTCAACACCAGGTGGCGCAGTTACTTGAAGTTGCAGAGCACAGGGAGGGAGGGGGAGACCATCCAGAAGCCCGAAGTAGCGCCAACTCAAGGAACTCCTGCTCGATACGACAATACAACACAATACAATTGGAATAAGTGTGTCCGCGCCGCTATTTTCTATCATTGGATCCAAAACAGCGACATACAAGTGACTCTTTATTGCAGTGAGTGTTACTGCAATTGCGAAAAAAAAATTACTTCCTGTAGATCATGGCATCCAAACGAAGAGGAACAGTAATGGTCGCTGAAGAGAAAGTGAATTGTATCTGATTAAACGAAGCGGGTTACAAAGTACGAAACATTCAGGAGACACTTGGAGTCTGAAAGATTCAAATCTACGAGGAAGCGATTCTTGCTCAGTCCATGCTCAGAGTGAATCGTTTGCAGCTCAACAGACAGTCAAGTAAATGAACATTTCCTGGAATGGTTTGACTGTTATCGTGCTAAAAACTTTACGCAAACTGGACAGCTAATAAGAGAGGAAGCGAGTTCTATAGCGCCATGGGCTTCGAAGCGTCCCGTGGCTGGCTTCAAAGGTTCGTTGCACGACATCAGCTAAGCAACGCTGTCTTGTGTGGTGATCGAGGGGAGGTCAAGTTTGAGACAGTGAGTGGATGGAAAGAAAGCCATGAGGTCTTTTGCTCGTGTCATTTTGTAGCAAATAGTCCTAACTTTGTTATGTTTTGTCATATACCTGTACTGTATGCTGCAGTTTTTGGGCAATATATTGCACATTGTTGCTTGTGTTGTCACACATGTATGTTGTTAACATACTTGGACATTCATCCAGGACATATACGCCAATTGTTTCACTGTTCTCATTTTTAAAAAAGTATGGTAATACTTTTTTTCTGTTGATGTTTGGTTTTTTTTTTTTCTGTTGATGTTTGTTATGGGCTGCCACCTCCTTGTGTGTCCTGGCCTTGCCGTGGCAAGGAGGCTTGTGTGTTCCAATGATCCGGAGAGCGTTACCGTCTGGAGCTTGCTCCAGCTAGGGTCTCCCTTGGCGGGCCGGTCTTCCGGGGAGGTTCCAAACTAACAAGGTCCCAACGGTGTGTCGGTACGCCGCTAAGATGGCAGCCCCATCATCCGACTATCCTGCAGAGGGCCAACAACCCACTCAGGAGAAATTTATTGTTACGAAACCGACCAGAAGAAACCGGACTGCCCAAACCAAACCAAGACAAGACATAGGAACGCCCCCGACCAACGAGTACGGATTGACCTACGCCTGAAGACGCGCATTGCTACATGGAACGTCCGAACGCTTCTTCGGGCTGGAGCTCCTTCACTGCTGTCCTTGGAGATCTCCCGCTACAAAATCACCATGGCGGGTCTATGTGAATCAAGATGGCAAGGCAGCGGCGAAATTACAGCAGGAGAACACTGCTTCATATGGAGTGGCCCTGAAATTCGGACGGGCCTCCATGGAGTTGTGCTGGCCATGTCCAAACATACACGCCAATCACTTGCCATGTCAGTTCCTCCACCGACATGGCAAGATGACAGTCATCGTTGCTTACGCCCCCACAGATGTCACCGATGATACAGTGAAGGACACCTTCTTCGATCAACTCCATCAGGTCGTTAGCCAAACCCCACCACATGACATTGTCATCATCCTCACTGAAGCCAATACAACCTTCTCTTCCTCCTCCAGAGAAGGACCATCTCACCAAACCGCCACACAACCCATTGGCACCACCTTTGTCGACAACACCACAAATGATAACGGCAAACGTCTGCTTCTCCTCTGCCATTCAAATAACCTCTGTATCACTGACACATGGTTCCCCCGCAAGCAGATCCATCACTGGACCTGGTATAGTCCTGATGGAAGAACCCGGAAGGCGAAAGACCACATCATCATCTCCCGCCGCTGGCGATCCTCCGTCACCAACTGCAGGGTCTTCAGAGGAGCACAGTTGGGCAACACTAACCGCCGCCTGTTGGTTGCCCAGCTACGACTTCAAATACGAGCAGACCCATCTATGAGGCCACAACCACGCTTAATGTCTTCCAGACTCTGTGACCCCACCACTGCCTCTGCATATCGCCGCTCCATCACCAATGCCTTCACCGCCCTGGCCGATGATGACATCGCGGACTGGGAAACTTTCAAACTAAAGGTCAACCAGTCTGCCCAGGATGTATTGGGAAGATCAAGATCTCTTCCCAAACAACCATGGATCTCACAGCTGACCCTCGACATCATTGACCGCCGCCGTGCTGCTCGCCTGCACGGTGATATCACAGAGTACCGGAGGCTGAATGCAGCACGAAATGCAGCAATTGCAACTGACAGGGAGAGATACTTGGGAGAAGAGACTGAACGCATGGAATCAGTAGCACAGCGCAACGACCTTAGACAGGTCTTTTAAATGCTGCGCCAAGCCCGTATCGGACCACGCATCAAGACCGTCCTCATGAAGGATGCCAGTGGAAATCGCATCACCACTGAAATAGACTGCCTTGAACGCTGGAAAGAGCACTTCAGCAACCTCCTTCATCATCCTCCAGTTCCTACCAACCCCTGTCTTGTTACTGCTGCCAACTTCACCACCCCCAACCTCAACTGCAAAACTGACCCAGTCACAATCGACGAGGTCAGAGCAGCAATAAAATCACAAAAAAATCTCAAGGCCCCTGGAATCTGTGCCATCACTGTAGAGCTGCTCAAAGAAGGTGGTGACTCCATGGCCCAGTGGCTCACCCACATCGTTAACCATGTGTGGGTGGCAGAACAGCCCCCCACAGACTGGACCCGAGGCATCATCCTGCCATTCTGGAAGCGGAAAGGCGACAAGCAACTCTGCAACAACTACAGAGGCATCTCACTGCTCTCCACACCCGCAAAACTGTTCACCCGGATCCTTCTCACCTGCGCCCTTCCTGCCATTCGAAGCCATCGCTGCCCCCAACAAGCTGGCTTCATGCCCAACCGGTTTATAGATCACATCTCCGCAGTTAGACTCATTGTTGAGAAGGTCAGAGAGTTTCGGAAGGACCAACATCTCTTTATAGCCTTCATAGATCTCAAAGCTGCCTTTGATACAGTTGACCACCTCTCCCTTTGGAACATTCTGAAATACCTTGGAGTGCCACCCAAAATAACCACATTGTTCCACCGACTCTATAACAACTCAGAGAGCTGTGTTTGTGTGAATGGGAAAGACTCAGAGTGGTTCCCCATTAACAGCGGGGTCAGACAGGGCTGTGTGGCCGCTCCGGACCTATTTAACTGTGTCATTGACCACCTTATGATCCGAATCCGGGAGCAAGTCTCAGGCGTGTCGTTCGGCAACTTCCACCTGGGCTCCACTATTACTAGCAGCGGCGATCTCAAGCCAGAGATTGACTGCAGACGCGCCCTCGCGGCCGCGGCTATGGTTCAGAATCCTGGCCTTTAAACAAGACCTTGGCCAAGATGATCAACGGCTTTGACAGCAGGTCACTCAGAACCATCCTGAACATCAGCTGGCACCTCCATGTTGCCCACTCAGACCTCCGAAAACATACTCTTCAGCCCCCTGCATCCCGACTGGCCTCTCAGAGGCGCATCCGTTGGCTTGGATATCTCCTCCGATTACCCCCGGAACACCCAACTCGTGCCATCTTCTCATTTGATCCAGCGACAGCCGGCTGGAAAAGGCCACGCGGCAGACCCCACACCAGATGGCTTGATGTCATTAGGGAGGATCTCAAACACCAGGGCCTTACCCTGGAGGATGCAGTGGACCTGGCTCATGACCGTGGTCATTGGCGGGCCCTGGTGAAGCTGATCGGCTCTATGCACTGTGACGACCCAGCCGAATGAGACTGGGCCTCCGCATCGCAAGAGCATTTATTATTATGGGCTGCCAACTTATACAGTTTTTTTTATGTACTGTATCTTGTGCTGACCTGGTCCACCTGTCAAATTTAGAAATCAATGTGGCCCCTGAGCCACAAAGTTTGCCCACCCCTGTCCTAGATGCATAATTTTCCCACGGGGCGCACAGTTCCAAATAATGTGCGTTTTTGGGACGCAAGGAAATTTCTCAGTCAAAATAAACAAACAAAAACTACGGCAAGCCTGAGGATTTCACGGTAACAATCGTTACCGGTCTTCTCATGGGCTCACCACCCATGGGAGGGGCCAACGGGGTCGGGTGCAATGTGAGCTGGGCAGCAGCCAAAGGCGGGGACCCTGGCGGTCTGATCCTCATCTGCAGAAGCTAGCTCTAGGGACGTGGAATGTCACCTCTCTGGCAGGGAAGGAGCCCGAGCTGGTGTGTGAGGTAGAGAAGTTCCGACTGGATATAGTCTGACTTGCCTCCACACATAGCCTGGGTTCTGGTACCAGTTCTCTCGGGAGGGGTTGGACTCTCTTCCACTCTGGAGTTGCTCACGGTGAGAGGCGCAGAGCAGGTGTGGGCATATTCATTGGCCCCCGGCTCAGTGCCTGTACATTGGGGTTCACACCGGTAGACGAGAGGGATGCCTCCCTCCGCCTTCGGGTGGGGGGACGGGTCCTGACTGTTGTTTGTGTATATGCACCAAACAGCAGCTCAGCGTACCCACCCTTTTTGGAGTCCTTGGAGGGTATGCTGGAGAGTACTCCTGCTGGGGACTCCCTTGTTCTGCTGGGGGACTTCAATGCTCACGTGGGCAATGACAGCGAGACCTGGAAGGGCGTGATTGGGAGGAACGCCCCCCCCCCCCCCCCGATCAGAACTCGAGTGGTGTTTTGTTATTGGACTTCTGTGCTCTTTACGGATTGTCCATAACGAACACCTTGTTCAAGCATAAGGGTGTCCATATGTGCACCTGGCACCAGGACACCCTAGGCCGCAGTTCGATGATTGACTTTGTGGTTGTATCATCGGATTTGCGGCCGCATGTTTTGGACACTCGGGTGAAGAGAGGGGCGGAGCTGTCAACTGATCACCACCTGGTGGTGAGTAGGCTCCGATGGTGGGGGAAGATGCCGGTCCGTCCTGGCAGACCCAAACGTATTGTGAGGGTTTGTTGGGAGCGTCTGGCGGAATCCCCTGTCAGAAAGAGTTTCAACTCCCACCTCCGGCAGAGCTTTTCCCATGTCCCGGGGGAGGCGGAGGACATTGAGTCCGAATGGACCATGTTCCATGCCTCTATTGTTGAGGCGGCCAATCTGAGTTGTGGCCGTAAGGTGGTTGGTGCCTGTCGTGGCGGCAACCCCCGTACTCGCTGGTGGACACCAGCAGTAAGGTATGCCGTCAAGCTGAAGAAGGAGTCCTATCGGGCCTTTATGGCCTGTGGGACCCCAGAGGCAGCTGACGGGTATCGACTTGCTAAGCGGAACGCAGCTTTGGTAGTCGCCGAGGCAAAAACCCGGGCGTGGGAAGAGTTCGGTGAGGCCATGGAAGCCGACTTCCGGACGGCTTCGAGGAAATTCTGGTCCACCATCCGACGTCTCAGGAAGGGGAAGCAGTGCACCACTAACACTGTGTACAGTGGAGATGGGGCGCTGCTGACTTCGACTCGGGACGTTGTGAACCGGTGGGCAGAGTACTTCGAAGACCTCCTCAACACGCCTTCCTCGGAGGAAGCAGAGTCTGAGGATCCTGAGGTGGGCTCCCCTATCTCTGTGGTTGAAGTCACCGATGTGGTTAAAAAGCTCCTCGGTGGCAAGGCCCCAGGGGTAGATGAGATCCGCCCGGAGTTCCTCAAGGCTCTGGATGCTGTGGGGCTGTCCTGGTTGACACGCCTCTGCAGCATCGCGTGGTCATCGGGGAGAGTGCCTCTGGATTGGCAGACCGGGGTGGTGGTGCCTCTTTTTAAAAAGGGGGACCGGAGGGTGTGTTCCAACTACAGAGGGATCACACTCCTCAGCCTCCCTGGTAAGGTCTATTCAGGGGTGCTGGAGAGGAGGGTCCGTCGGTAAGTCGAGCCTCAGATTGAGGAGGAGCCGTGTGGTTTTCGTCCTGGCCGTGGAACTGTGGACCAGCTCTACACCCTTAGCAGGGTCCTCGAGGGTACGTGGGAACTTGCCCAACCAGTCTACATGTGTTTTGTGGACTTGGAGAAGGCGTTTGACCGTGTCCCTGGGGGAGTTTTGTGGGGGGTGCTTCGTGGGTATGGGGTACCGAACCCCCTGATACGGGCTGTTCGGTCACTATACCACCGATGTCAGAGTTTGGTTCGCATTGCCGGCAGTAAGTCGGAATCATTTCCAGTGAGGGTAGGACTCCGCCAAGGCTGCCCTTTGTCGCCGATTCTGTTCGTAACCTTTATGGACAGAATTTCTAGGCGCAGCCGAAGCGTTGAGGGGGTCCGTTTTGGTGGCCTCAGTATTGCATCCCTGCTTTTTGCAGATGATGTGGTGCTGCTGGCTCCTTCAAGCAGGACTCTCCAACTCTCACTGGAGTGTTTCGCAGCCGAGTGTGAAGCGGTTGGGATGAGGATCAGCACCTCCAAATCTGAAACCATGGTCCTCAGTCGGAAAAGGGTGGAGTGCCCCCTCCGGGTCGGGGAGGAGATCTTGCCCCAAGTGGAGGAGTTTAAGTATCTTGGGGTCTTGTTCACGAGTGAGGGCAGAAGGGAGCGAGAGATCGACAGGCGGATCGGTGCAGCGTCTGCTGTGATGCGGACGTTGTATCGGTCTGTCGTGGTTAAGAAGGAGCTGAGCGAAAGGGCGAAGCTCTCAATTTACCGGTCGATCTACCTCCCAACCCTCATCTATGGTCACGAGCTATGGGTCGTGACCGAAAGAACGAGATCCCGGATACAATCGGCCAAAATGAGTTTTCTCCGCAGGGTGTCCGGGCTCTCGCTTAGAGATAAGGTGAGAAGCTCGGTCATCCGGGAGGGGCTCAGAGTAGAGCCGCTTCTCCTCCACATCGAGAGGAGCCAGATGAGGTGGCTCGGGCATCTAATTAGGATGCCTCCCTGGTGAGGTGTTCCGGGCATGTCCCACTGACAGGAGACCCCGAGGATAACCCAGGACACGCTGGAGAGACTATGTCACCCAGCTGGCATGGGAACGTCTCGGGATCCGCCAGGAAGAGCTCGAAGAAGTGGCTGGGAACAGGGAAGTCTGGGCTTCCCTCCTAAAGCTGCTGCCCCCGCGACCCGACCCCGGATAAGCGGTGGAAAATGGATGGATGGATGGATGGAATCGTTATCGGTAGCGTGTCGTTTCCATGGCGTCATTTTAACGGTACCGAAAAATAATTTAACCATAAAAGTCACCGCACACGAGTTGACTGTGTGATCAACGCGATTTCACTGTGCCTGTATGTGTGTTTGTGTTGTGGTGTGGTGTGTGAGTGTCTTTCTTCTAATTTACTTTCGTTTTGTTTTGTTTTCAGTGTGGGGGGGGGGGGGGGGAATGCAACAGATAACGTTATATGCGCATGCGGGTTGCTATTTTATTCCGCAATCTGAGGAATCGCACGGATGAAAGTTTGAGATGGTGGCGAAAAAACCTTACAAAGGTCTACTAATTACGACATTTAAGAAATGGGAATGCCAGTCTGATTTTTCGTATGAATCGTCCAAAGGGCGTATCACTAAACTCACCTGGGATGTATGCACAGAAGACGAGAGCAAGATACGACGAGAGGCACGATTACGAGGCAAGTTGGTCATTAGATTTGAAGGCTAATCGTTATGAAAAATATTATGATCATTAGATTTGTAAGCTAATCGTTATGAAAAATATTATGAAACAGTATTGGTTATTCTATAATTTACTGGTTGTAGCATGGTAACTTTATGAATAAAACATTCGTCACAAGGTGTAGTAATGCTAATGTTCACTGTTGGTAGAACTCACGATGACGTGTGTTGAATTATTTCGTCAAATTGATAGTACATTACACATGCATCGTCCTGGGAAGAGGATGTCAAGCCACATCAATACTTACCTGTATTAATGATTACCAGTAAATTAATCTTTGCAGTGTGAGACTGGAAAAAATACTCTGATGATGCCACATGAGTACACCAGTTTTTGATCCATTTATTTTTTGGAATAAACCTGGAGGACACAGCTGCTGATGTAATGTTCATTGTTAATGCATAATTTTCAAACATTGACCCTTGAAACATTATACTTTTGAGTTTCGGAATCCTTGATTATGAATATCAGTCAAAATAGAAAAATGGGTTCCCATGATGAACGTTTACGGACCCCAACATTAGTTCCTATGGTTTCCCATTGGGTAATCCGACGGAACAGAAAAACGGTTACCGTGAATTTCCGAAATCCTCAGGCCTGCTCCTGAATTATTTTAATTTTTGCAGCATTTGTTTATCATTGTATGTATCTGTTGTTGTTTGTGTTATTATCATATGCAATTGAATAAGTAGACCGTTTCAGAATTCGAAATTTGGGACTCTCTCAATGCAGAATGGGACTCGTACTTTTCTGATCAGCGAGTCCCTGGGACTCGCTGCCGGTAAACTGTAAAATTATCAGAGAGATTACCGCTTTTTCTGCACTTAGTGATTGACTTCTATGCAAAGTCATTTCTCAACTTGTCTTCTGTGCCATGTCATGCCTGTTGAGTGTTGATTTATTTCATATTAAGAAACTACTGCACTAAAACATTAATTAATAAATGTATATCATGTGCTTTTATTTTTGTTTTTCTCAGTATAAATAACACGTACCCAGACTGTTCTACTCTATAAAAACACTTCATTCAAGCGTTAGGGAGTGCAAGGGGTTATGATGGAGGAGTGTTGCAAATCATGAAGACCTGCCAAGTGGTATGATAGCATTGTTTTATACATGTCCTCGGCTAGGCTTCAGCTTCAAAATCAGTCCTTGGTCCTTGGCCTTGGCCTCGGAGGCAAGTCCTTGGTCCTTGGCCTCGGAAAATTTCCCTTGGCCTTGGCCTTGCCTCGGAAAATTTTCCAAGTCCTTGGCCTTGGCCTCGGAGTCAAGTCCTTGGTCCTTGGCCTTGGCCTCGGAAAATTTCTCTTAGCCTTGGCCTTGCCTCGGAAAATTTTCCAAGTCCTTGGCCTTGGCCTCGGAGTCAAGTCCTTGGCCTTGGCCTCGGGTTGCCGGTCCTTGGACACAACACTGCTCAACAGGCAACATACTGAGGAAAGCAATACATACAGTTTGTTAGCTCCATAAGCAGACAAAGGCTACTGTGTGCTACAGCCTCGCAATTACATCTGAACAGTTCATTTCAGCGCAGTAGTAGGATGTGAGCTTACTGGTAGCCTCTTTGATCTTTGCCTCTTTCCCATGCGTTTTAGTCCAATGATTGGGTTATGCAATTTCACTGTCCTGCTGCTATTCGCTGCTCTGCAAAGACACCGAACAAAGTTCTGGACAAACAAACTGTTCTGGGATGCTGGGATGGGCTGCTAATTTGGTTGATTGTGTCCAACTGTGCGCGCTCACTGTTATATGCATACAAACATGACTAAAGCTATGTGACATGTGACAGCATCAACAATGAACCTACCTGAACAGAAAGAAAGCAGGGAACTATATAAAAAAAAATTGACAAGGCAATGAGCCACATCTGGGCAAAACATGAGTGGCTGGAGGGAATGGATTGGTAGACACTTGGAACAAGGCTGGGGAGAAAGGAAAACCTAACGAGAAGAGACAGGAAAAAAAACCCATGTAATTTTAGCCACGTCAACCAAAACAGGCGAAAACTCTTTCATTGCTGACTGGTGATGATTTAATTAGGCATAAGATAATTTCCGAACCGCTTGATCCTCACTAGGGTCGCAGGGGGTGCTGGAGCCTATCCCAGCCATCTCCGGGCAGTAGGCGGGGGACACCCTGAATCGGTTGCCAGCCAATCGCAGGGCACACAGAGACGAACAACCACCCACGCTCACATTCACACCTAGGGACAATCTAGAGCGTTCAATCAGCCTGCCACGCATGTTTTTGGAATGTGGGAGGAAACCGGAGTACCCGGAGAAAACCCACGCAGGCCCGGGGAGAACATGCAAACTCCACACAGGGAGGCCGGAGCTGGAATCGAACCCGGTACCTCTGCACTGTGAAGTCGACGTGCTAACCACTGGACTACCGGGCCGCCTGGCATAAGATAAGATATCCTTTATTTGTCCCACACTGGGGAAATTTACAGTCTACAGCAGCAAGATTGTGGGTAGAAAGAAGAAATAAGAAAAACAAAGTGTTTGCATTCACAAAATAAATGTTACAGTTTCAATGGACACCGTTCAATTAAGTGCAATATAAATAAAGATATAGATAAGGTGGCTGTGCTATATCTAATTGTTTGTCACATCATTTTATTTTTTATTCAGCAGCCTGACAGCAGTCGGTAGGTATCTCTCCTTCTTGCAGCGCGGGTGTAACAGCCTCTTGCTGAAGGAGCTACCTAGGGTCAGGGCGGGCTGGAGGGAGTGGGGGGACTGTCCATCATAGCTTTTAGCTTAGCTAGCATCCTTCTGTTGCCCACCTCCTCCAGAGTGTCTAGGGAGCAGCCCAGGACAGAACTGGCCCTCCTAACCAGTCACTCCAGTCTCTTTCTGTCCCGGGCCGAGACGCTGCCTGACAAGCAGACAATGCCATAATGGATGGCCGAAGCCACCACCGAGTTATAGAAAGTCTTAAGGAGTGACCCCTGAACCCCAAAAGACCTCAGTTTCCTGAGTAGGAAGAGTTGGCTCTGTCCTTCTCAGGAAACTGACATGAACAAATACATTTGATCCATTTTCATAGAGATGCCCCAAAACTCACATGTGAAGATGCGCGCAACATGTCAAGAATTGTGATTGAAAGGGAGTGTAAAAAAAATCCATCCTCAATCAAATCACATAAAAATATCCTAAATGGAAAAATATTAGTCTGTAAATATGTTGTAAAAGTGAACTGTCCATGTGCTTTTGCCCTCTGTCTTGTAGGTCAAGTTCATAGTTTTGGCCATCTATCCGAGCACAGTTCATGATGAACAACTTCCCTTTCCTGCCGTTCTGCAGCTGCAGCAGAGCCCGCAGCTCGTCAGGCAGTAAATTTGAACCTTTGTACTCCAGAAGGATCCTATCAGCAGCAGGTGTGGGCTCTGCTTGGGGATTAGACAGCCCCCTGACTGCTCAAGAGTTCTGGTGCACTTGAGCCAAACACAGGAGGGGAGGAAGTTTGTGAGATAGGTTGAGGTAGGAGAGCCAGTGCACTTTTAAGTTGTAGTAACATCTATCTATTGATCGATCTATCTATCAATCTACGGAGCTAGCTAGATAGCTATTCGTCAGCGTATGCGCTTCCCAACTCAGATTCCTAGCTTTCCAAGTGGGTCCATGTTTGCATTTCATCAATTCTCATTAGAAATACAGTGGTGTGACCTTGGCTTTTATGAAAAACGAGCTGCCATTTGGCCGAGCAAATTGAGATAACAGACCTGTGTGGTGGTTGTGAACCCGTTTCAGCTCATTTAAAAAAATGCAGCAGATTGGCATCGTGAAAAAATTCGCCCCCCCCCCCAAAAAAAGGGAGGTTTCAAGCTGTTTAATACATAACTTTGCTTTTAACGATAATGCAAAACAGAAAAGGCCATAAATGGGCTAATGAATAGTATCAATGCTTGAATAATAGAATTTTTGTGTACAAGACAAGTCTATGTAAAAGAACTGGCACAGCGGTATGAGAGTATGAGCACACTACAAAACCAAGCCCTGCTTTGAACACTTGTGAGGGAAAAATTCCCAGATGAAATGTGGCAACGGTCCATGGAATGCCTTTTCAAGCTTCCACATCTGGTTGAAAGACGAAACCCGGTTCCTAATTTTACAATGATGATGTCAGAGAGAACACAAAATGTGACTAGGATGGGGTGCCAAGTCGCCCTCCCTGTGTTTTCTTTTTCTCTCTTTCCATGTTTCATCTTCCCTTTTTTCAGCCTTTTTGGGGACCAGTTGCAGCGGAAATGTTTCAACACACATGCTACGCTTTACTTTGGGAAAAGATGATGATGATGATGATTAGACAAACCTATTGAATAAAAGCAGTGATGTACCGTGTATATATATATATATATATATATATATATATATAATCACTCTAAATTATCTGTCAAAATTGCTCATATCTCAAGTATTTTTTTTAAGGGGTTTGTTTATATTCTCTCGAGGTGGTCCAGTGGTTAGCGCATCGACCTCACAGTGCAGAGGTACCAGGTTCAATCCCAGCTCCAGCTTCCCTGTGTGGAGTTTGCATGTTCTACGTGGGTTTTCTCCGGGTACTCCTCCCACATTCCAAAAACATGCATGGCAGGCTGATTGAATACTCAAAATTGTCCCTTGGTGTGAGTGTGAGCGCCGATCGTTGTTTGTCTCTGTGTGCCCTGCAATTGGCTGGCAACTGGTTCAGGTTGTCCCCCCGCCTACTGGCTCCAGCACCCCCCGCAACCCTTGTGAGGATGAAGCGGATCGGAAAATGAATGAATGTGTGCGTGTGTGTATGTATGTATGGATATATATATATATATATATATATATATATATATATATATATATACACACACACACACCATGAGTAATTTTTTTCCGGTCCGTCATTCGCCAGTGGCCGGGCAACTCGTCCATCATTATTTTAAGCCAAACCAAAACTGTAATCATCAGTCCATCACTCTGTCATATTTTAACGATGCGTCCATCACTGCCAAATACAATTGGTCACCATTATTTTTGGACCGTCAGTAAATTTCACCAGTCCAACAGTCCATCATCATCAGTCTGTCCCTCCATTCATTATTTTAATCACAATCTTGTCTCTCCTGCTCCCGTGTCCGATACATTAATCCATGATCTGTAATGGTGAGGCCAGACAAAACTCAATCATTTTCTTCAAAGGTAGACAACTGTTGTGCACCAGGTTTCCACAGCAAGAGGGGACACAAGAGAATGAATGAAAATTCTAAAGGCTACCAAAAGAAGAACCAAGGTGTAGTACTGCTGTTACAGTTCAACTGCCTTCCAGATTCACTGGCTCCGGACTCCAGCTGTGGCCTTTAGGGCAATGTTAGTCCAGTAATTTCCTGTCTGCAGATTCATCACAAGCTACACCAAAATTGTTCAATTTCATAAATGGTCAATTCTTCAATAAACACATTCACCCAGTCGTATATTGTAAACCAGCCATTTTGTTTATTATGGACAATCCATTACGAGCATTGGAGTCCAATAATAGAACGCAGCTCCGGTTCTGATCAGAAGGGCATTCCTCCCAACCACTGCGTTATCTCTGTCAATGCACAAGTGAGCATTAAAGTGCCCCATCAGAACAAGGGTGTCCCCAGTTGGAGCACAAACACCAGCCAGCAGGGAGGATACCTTCTCATCCACTGGGGTAAGCCCTAACATACATGCAGGCATATTGACACCTGCTCAGCATCTGTCACTTTGACCAACTGCAGAATGGAAGAGAGTCCAACCCCTCTCAAGAAAACTGGTACCACAGCCCAAGCAGTGTGCGGCGGCGGTGAGCCTGAAAATTTTCTAGTCATCTCAACTTTGCACACCAGCTCGGGCGCCTTGGCTGCCTGTGAAGTGACATTTCCCCATTCCTTGAGCCCATCCCCAGACTACTTAGCGCCGAAGATCATTGGGACACAAAAAACCCTCCGCCACGATAAGGTGATGGTTTAGGGAGGGTTTAAATGGAGGCTGATGTATTGCTACACATATATCGTTACACTGCAGTTAAGTGATGCGAGAGAGAAAGAGGGGGCAAGATGAGAGAGAGAGAGAGAGAGAGAGAGAGAGAGAGAGAGATTAGATAGGCAGAACGTCAGAGGGCTATAATGTTTGAAAATTCTGATGGTGAGAGGTCATAATTGCTTCAAGGCACCAAGATGACTGTTATTGTAGGGGGTATCGTTACATAGTTCATTAAATTAGAACCAGATGACCGACAAGAATAGAGCACAGAGGCAAATGAGTCATGTCTGAAAAAAAACAAACAAACAGGTGCGATCCAATAAAATGCACTTTAATACAAACGGCAGCTGAACAGCAACTTGAGCCTTGCAGGCAGGTTAAGTCTTGATTTCAGACAGACAGTAATGTTTCACTTAATGAGTCATTAAACCGCAATGTTGCTGTTGTAAAACACAAAGGGTTTTGGTGGACGAGCCTCAAAAGCAACAAGACAAGTGTTCAATGATGTCACATTTTTGTTTTTGTTTTAAAGCGAGAATAAACACTTGCTCTATTCCATTATCTATGAGACAGCTTTGGTCTTGGTTCTATAATTACGGTGGAAACATGTTTAAGCCATTAGTTTTTAGTGAAAAACTGCACAGCTGGCATATCGCCTAGGCTCCAAATTGTGTGTTTTCAGTATTCTCGGTCATGTATTGTGATAGCAGATTCCCCGCATATGATTTGTACAGCCTCGATATGAAGAAAGACGCCTGATTCTTTCTATGCAACAATTTTGAACAGTTATTTACCTTTTTGTATTCGTATTTTCCACTTGCGATGCCTATTTTCTTGAGAAAAAAAAAGCAAGAAGGAGCAAAAGTAATGGTAAACAGATCCGAAAAATTGTACAAGCAAGTTCCGACAAGGCAAACTAGTCGCACAAGAGTTTTTCCAGTATGTGCTAAAAATACAGTGCAATAGCACCAGGAGTTTAACTTTACCGTATTTTATGGACTATTAAACTGATTGTACTGTTCGGCGCAATAATCAGTGAGCGTGTCAATTTTCAAACATTTCCATACATTAAGTCCATGGGGGTATAAGGCACATTTTATGTTCAATGGTTTATTCCGTTTGTAGCACGTTTATTTGATAGATTTAGCTCAATGATGCTGAGTTCAGACCAGATAAGTAGTATTGTGTCTTGCTTGCTTTTGTTCGCTGTGCAGCTGCATGGAGGTTAGTTCGTGCAGAGATGGCAATAGAAACCTCCAACAGATGAAAAAAATATGTTTGAACATAGCGAGTCAATCTGGTGGCTAATGGCGATGGCTAACGGTAAATGTTGTTTTTTGGTTGACGGTTCAACAGCTGTAAACAAATCAATGCTTTGTTGTGCTGTTAAAGAGATAAGTAGGGTGAGGGAAGAAGACAGAATAACATATCACCTCGCAATTACACCTGAAAAACAGCTCATTTAAAAAATATTCTGCAGCATTAAGTGCAGACAATCCGCAAGGTTTACCGAACAAGGTCTGCTACAACATCCAGTTGCACTTTGGACACAGGTCAGACGCCTTATCGAAAATAAGCTTTGGAACACAATAATGACACCATCCCAAAAGGTTTGCGTCTACTCTGAGAACCCTGCTAAAACCTACTTGTGACCCTCCATCAAAGGTGTCAAACCTAAGGCATGGGGGCCTGATCCGGCTCGCCACTTCATAATATGTGGCCTCCAGAAACAAATTTTGTGCATCAACTTCGGTGATTCTTGCAAAAACCAAAATTTAATTTCTCTTACCAAGCCCCCTTTTTTACCGGAACTTCAACAATGGTTGAACAAACTAATGTCCTTGATGTCTAATTTCAAAACGTGTCCATCCGTTGTTGTGTAGATAGAATAATATGAGATTAAACATTTCTCAACTCAACTGGATTTATAGAGCACTTTCAAACAGCCATCGCGGCATACATTTGGATGTTTTTTCACACTGGCCCTCTGTGGGAAATTGCAACAATAATGTGGCCTGGAACCGAAATGAATTTGACACCCCTGCCCTACGCGGAGAGCAGAAAACAATGGAGCGAGATTCTGTTTGGTTCAATCTCCCTCACTGAAATCACACACGCCACCAAAGTGCGTGTTGAAATGCTCATATTTAACTGGTTGCACATTGAGTGGAAACGTGCAGATACTGACCATATACATGATGCTAATAAGCTAAATATCCATTATGAATACAAGAGAAAATTGACACAAGAGTGTCAGGGTGTGGAAGTATATAATTCCGATACAAACCAAAAGTTGTAAAAATATCACGGTTAAGGGTAAAGTATGAGCCTTAATGGAGACTTCTTTCTTCTTACTTTTTTCTTTTCTGATTGATATAAAAATGATTTATTAGATATAAACACATAACGGGGTAGGACTAGATACGTTCTTTACTTCTTCCTACTCCCTTGAACATAATAACTGTGTTGAATGATGATTGATTTCTTTCTTTTTACTTTTTTTATCTACCTTATTTTCTGTCAAATTATTACTGTATATATGTTTTATGTTCAATAAACAAACAAGAATAAAGAATAAAGCTTACCCATATGCAAAGTACCAAGCTGATGTGCGGGAAAATGCTTGTGATTGCCAGTGAGGACAGCAGACTAAGAGAGGATGCCGCTCTAAAACAAACAAACTAAATCTCATCGATGCCACAATCAAGAACCCAGCTAGTGCACTCTGTTTTGAGGTCAGTCTGAGACACTAGTCCCAAAAAATTATTCAGAACATCCATCCATCCATTTTGTAATCCGCTTATTCTCAAAAGTGTCGTAGGCCACGCTGGAGCCTATCCCCACTTCAGGCAGGGGGTAGGGCCACCCTGAACCTGTTGCCAGCCAATCGCAGGGCACACAGAGACTAACAACCATTCACACTCACACCTCGGGACAATTTAGAGCAGTGGTGGGCAAACTACGGCCCGCGGGCCGAATCCGGCCCGTTGGTCTTTTTAATCCGGCCCGCCGAAGGTTGGTCCACAATTAAGGTTCGATGTGAATGATTGCATTCATTTCAATTGGACTTGTATTGACAGGCATTTCACCGCCAGGTGGCGCATTGACTTGAAGTTGCAGAACACGGGGGGGCGGGGCGGGGCAATCTTTTCGACCACCTAGTACCTCTGTATCGCTCTACTTCTACTGGTCTGATCACAACCCATCTGCAGCGATGCACAGGCTAAAATAGGTCATCAACAACACTTTTGTCATTTAAAAAACGTATATTAATACCGTACTTTCATGCTTTTGTTCTGTTGATGTTTGATATGGACCGTCAACAAATGCAGTTTGTTTTTTAATGTACCATAGCTCGTGCTGACCTGGCCCTTCTGTCAAATTTTAAAAGTCAATGCGGCCCCCGAGCCAAAAAGTTTGCCCACCCCTGATTTAGAGTGTTCAATCAGCCTGCCATGCATGTTTTTGGAATGTAGGAGGAAATTGGAGTACCCAAAGAAAACCCACACAGGCCCGGAAGAACATCCTAACTCCATATAGGAGGGCTGGAGCCGGAATCGAACCCTGCACCTCTGCACCGTGCGGTCGACACGCTAACCACTGGACCACCGGGCCGCCTAAAGAGAACATAAACAAAACCATTAAAAAAATACTGAGATAATGAGAAATTTTGACGTATAATTTAGAGTGTTCAATCAGCCTGCCATGCATGTTTCTGGAATATGAGAGGAAACTAAAGTCCCCGGAGAAAACCCACCCAGGCACGGGGAGAACATGCAAACTCCACACAAGGAGGCCGGAGACGGGTTCGAACCCACGTGCTCTGCACTGTGAGGTAGACACACTAACCACTGGAACCACTCTGAACAAAGTTCATTTTCCAGTCATACTTTTTATGTTGACCAGCTGAAACAGTCCATTCTTTTTCCTCACTCAAATGCTCAGATTAAGAGTATTCCGTCACATAGAGCGAATTCATAACTATTTGTAGTCTAGATTGTCTCACTGAAGAACATTATTCTCCCGAGTTATACCACCATTATTTCACTGCAGCGGTACTCCTCCGCCCGCACCTGCAGCCCCTTCACAACTCCCAGCCTCCCCCAATCCAACCCCACCCCCCCAACCCGCCGCCCCCACCAACCCCAACACACACTCAACCCCATCCCGTGTTTCACTACCCCATAAAACATTCCTTTGTCCACTAATATTACCTCTGCAGTGTGTGAAAACACATGCAACCATAAAGGCATTTATTGCATAAGGTCTTTGTCTTGGGTTTATTGTGAATGTGCACCTGTTAACTCAATGTGATTCCCCTGGGCTTTGTGGGAGGGTGGGGGGTGGGGGGGGCTACTGGGGTTGGACGTATTCAATTCTGGGCATTTACGGTTAAATACTATTTTGTTTCTGTGCTCTAAGCTATGCGTCCCCATTTTTTCATGCAGATTGAAACATCATGTATACCGGCCATATTTGCACTCTCGCAGGATGACATTGAAATGTCAGGGGAAAAACAGGTACAGTCATACCTCGCTTTTCGGCCATAATCCGTTTCGGAAGGCTGTTCGAAAACCGATTTGTTCGAAAACCGAAACCACGCTCTTTAAAAAAAAAAAAAATCTTTATTGAACACGTCTGTTCACAATGGAACGCTACACGAGGAAGCGTCATTTCCTCATCTACCGGAGGAAGCGTCACTTCTTTGTGTAAGGAAGGCGAGAGGAGTCAAGTGACGCATTCAAGTGCGCTCAGTTTGTTCGAGAACCGAAATTTGGTCGTCATCCGAGGAATATAAAACTCAAAATTTTGGTCGAAAACCGATTTGGTCGAGAACAGAGACGTTCGAAAACCGAGGTTTGCCTGTATTTGGATTCGGTTTTCTTGTTGATACGTAATTGGAATGAGAAGCTGCACTGACCGCAACACCTTCCATTGAGCATAGTGAAACCACGAACATTTGCGTGTTCACAAATTCGCATGTTCGCTGGTTTATCATGGGTATTTATCACAGCTACAACTACAGCTTCTTGTTTGCTTTCAAACTTAGCTTATAGCAGATGTGTTCACATTTTGAGGATGACGTCTCTGATACACTGGTGTAAGGACTCTTTGATAGATGAAAGAGGAGAGACCTATTTTCATCTAACTGCTTCAAACAACAAAGTGTATGCAGAAAAAGTGGTTAAGATTGCATGACTGTCTGCGTCTTCTGTGTTGTGTTGTATTATTTTGTTATTTTATGTGAACTGTTCTGTTGATGGTGATGCGGGTACCCGCAGCGGCGCCTCTCTCTCTTGTGGTTGCACTGTGGTTGAGATGAAAGACATTTCATCTGTGCCGTATGTTGCACACAGACCATATTTGACAATAAAGTTGACTTGACTTGATTCTAATAATTCTGCTTGCCCCCCAAGTGGCAGTTTCAATCTCTTCTTATTTGACTGATCGAAATGAGCGCAGGGGGTACCGGTCATCATTGTGGCAGAGGGAGACATGAATGAGCATCAATCGGGGAGAATGGATCTTTTCCTCTCACAAAGCATTTCTGTAATGCTGGCCTCCCCTACACACACACACACACACACACACACACACACACACACACACACACACACACACACACACACACACACACACACACACACACACACTTTCAACCAACCTGGTCCGGTGTCTGCGGTACCCCAACGAAGTTGGGACATCGTGTAAAACGTAAATAAGAACAGAATACATCCATCCATCCATTCTCCGATCCGCTTTATCCTCACGTGTCACGAGGGGTGCTGGAGTGTCTCTCAGCTGTCTTCGGGCAGTAGGTGGGGAACACCCTGCACCAGTTGCCAGCCAATCGCAGGGCACACACAGACAAACAACTCACACTCACACCTCGGAACAATTTAGAGTGTTCCATTAGCCTGCCATACATGTTTTTGGAATGTAGGAGGAAACCGGAGTGCCCAGAGAAAACCCACAATGGGCACAGGGAGAACATGCAAACTTGACACCAGGTGGCCGGTGCTGGAATTGAACCGGTACCTCTGCGTTGTGAGGTCGACACGCTAACCACTCGAACACCGAGCCGCAAACAGAATACAATGATTTGCAAATCCCTTTCAACCTATATCCAACTGAATATACTGCAGTGACAAAATATTTACTGTTCATACAAATATTTCATTAATTTTCCTTGCTTGCTATGTCCCTCAGAAAGGGTCGCGGCAGCAGCAGCTCCCAAAAATGCTCACCGTCTTCAACCACCTCCAAATGGGAAGTTGGTTCCAGATCAAGGTAACGCCAAACCAAATCCCCAATCTAATCTCGCCATCTGTTCCTTGGTCATCCTCCAGGCCTTTGACCAGTTGGTGGAGCAAGCAAAAGTCAATTTGCAAGCCTTTTATTCTCATCATGTGCACAGAGCAGCGGAACTGGGACCTTTCAATCTGAAGAAGCAACGACTCAACATTTAGGCATTTGCGGATTTCCAAAGCTTTTTGGTTGAATAATGTGACACCTTGGATTGTCCGCAAAAATCCAAGGTGTCACACGCAGATCACACTTCTTCAGTGAGAACCCAAGATTAATGATCGTATGTGAGGATTGGAATATAAAGTAATTTGAAAATTAAAAGCTCAGCATCATTAGAAAGCTCTCGTTTCATAACAATTAAACAATTTCACTTCACATAGCCCAGCGCTTGCCTTCCGGATTCGAGTATTCACTCCTTGATTCTGTTTTCCCTTTCCTGAAGTCAACCCCAAGATACTTCCACTTTTCAACCTGTTTTGGTGTAAGAACACCTGCTTGGAGAGTGTCGTCGGCTGGTTTTCTTGAAAGGTGAAGGACCTCAGTTTTTGCAGCGCTGATCTTCATTTGAGCATAATTGCACGCAGCAGCAAAACAATTCAGTGCTTGGAGCTTCTGTTTAGAAGGAAAAGGCAGAACCAAATCATCTGCAAACGGCAGGGAATTGACATTGCCCCCTCCAACTTCAAGGCGTTTCTTGTCCAATTTATTAATGAGAACAATGAAAAGGAGGGGTGACATTAGACAACCCTACTGGAAACGGTTTTGACTTTTTCACAAACACACACTTCAGAACATTCATACAGTGATTTGCCACTAACAGATTGACCATCAATACCATATTTCTGCATCACATTCCATAATGTATCCCTAGGCACAATTTTGTATGCTTTTTCAAGGTCAACAAAACATGCATAGACATTTTTTGTATGTTCCAAGGACTTCTCAAATACTTGCTGACGTGTTTTTGTGTGTGCTAATATTCATTTGTTTTGAATTTGACACCTGCAACATATTCCCCAAAAGTTGGGACAGGGCCATGTTTAACAGGCTGTTACATCAACTTTCTTTTTAACAACATTCAATATGCAACTGGGAATTGAGGACATCAACTGTTGAAGCTTTGTACGTGGAATTCTTTCCCATCCTTGCTCCATGTACATGTATAACTTCAGTTGCATTTTGCGCATCATGAGGAATATGCCATGCATTTTCAGTAGGTCTGGGGCCTCCGGTACAAAGATTTGCATGACTTTTATACTAAATAATGGGAGCGGCATCCTCCCATGGGCCCATGGGAATTCCTCGTGCCAAAAATTGGGATTATCAAGCTATGAGTAATGAATCTAAAACAGGAAATTCACAGAATCCGAGATGGAGACACTCATCTATGAAGTCGAGGCCTTAAACAGAATTACTTTTGGGACACTGTCCTGCAGAGTCAATAACACGCTAAAGAGAAGTGAGTGGGAGAGTTTGTGTGTGAGGGACTGTAGGCTTTGGGGTCAGATCAGCGCACAATCACAGAGCTGAAAAAGAAATGGTTGGACATTCAGGTGGGTAGTAAGCAGAGGGCCGATGACGTCGGCCAAAGTGAGGCCGAAACAGGTTGGAGGCAGAGGAGAGGAAGAACTCATCCCATTTGAGCAGTCTTACTGTAATCATGGGAGACGGTGCTCACACAGGGAGTACACGTGAGTGACTTGTATCAACCCCAAGGTATATTTGGGGTGACTATTCTCCCCATCTTAGCGACATACTTATCGAAGCCCATTAATGCCAGTAACATGGGGGAAAAAAATCTTACTTTGGGAATACATCCGCTATTAATGAAGAAATAAATTTAGAAGAAAAAAAATCACAGGTGGAAACGGGGCCACGGAATCAAAAATAATTAAGAAAGGGAATGTAAAGATTTTTTTTTCTGTCCTTACTGGCAGCAATGAGCATCCATACATAATTGTGCTCACATCAAGTAAGATAAAAGGATCACGCTACTTTGAACCAGGATATGAAAGAGAACATGAAAAACTTTGAGTCATGTTTTACACACATTGCTAGCCTCTGCGGCCGGCATCAGCCATTCGTTCAATCCATCGTAACTATCATGTGAGGAGTGGAATTTGGACCCTGGAGCAGACAGGAGTCGAAAGTGGCTAAGTAAAAGTCTTTATATGCAAAAATTCAAAGTAAAAAAACAGTCAAGTCAAGCTTTATTGTCAAATATGCTCTATGTCCAACATACAGCACAGATGAAATTACTTTCTTCTCAACCACAGTGCAAACATGCAGTGCATTGAAACCACACACCTAAAAATAAGGGCAGCAAAACTGAACTGCATAAAAAGACATAAAGAGACAAATATATACATATAAACAAATAAAACAAAAAATCAACAGACAACCAATGGCAGTTGTGATTATTGCGGGTTAAAGTTAGGTAGTACTATTGTTTAAGTGCAATGGGCGTGGACAGAGGGAACAATGACCTCTTTCTCCTGGGAACGGAAGCGTGGGGGATGATACCCATTGCCGACCATGAACGGAGACATGCCTGTGGATGAGGAGGTGAAGGGATGTCGTGTTCCTGTTCTTGTGTACCCAGCAGGTGGCAGACTGGAGCCAATGTTGTCATTAGGGAGCCATGTATTTCTGGACTGACAAACTGCCATCAATTATCGGATTGTTGTTGACCTTGTTTGCTGCTCTGGCCCAAGTGATTATTATTATATATACCCTGACGTACCTGGGATGTGAACTGGGGACTGAATTGACAGAAATAATGTCAATAGGGATGGCATGAAACTTGAAGACGTGGTTCACAAGGATGTTTGCAGCCCAAGGGTGAGGGAAGTCTGGGTAATGTAATGGGATGAAATCGACCATTTTGGCGAATCGGTCAACCACAGTCAATTTGAGCATGTCTCCATCGGAGGGAGGCAGACCAGAAATGAAATCAATCGACAGGTGGGACCAGGGACGGCTGGGGATGGGTAGATGTTAAAAGGAGGCCCATGAGGCAATGGTGAGAGGCTTTTCCTCGCGAGCAGATGAGGCAGGCGGTGACGAACTCTCGGGCATCTTGCACCATCCAAGCCACAAGAAGCGTTGTCGCAAGAACTACATTGCGATTGACCCCAGAACGTCAAGCCAACTTGGAGGACTGTCCCCATTGCAGGACTTGAGAGCGGAGGGAATCTGGGACGAAGAGCCAATCCTTCGGGCCCAAGCCAGGATCTGGTTGCTGTTGTTGTGCCGACGGAACTGCCCGCTCAATGTGTTAAAAAACAATATCTTGTATCCTCATTTCTGTAATGATGTGATGTGTTCTTTATTTTGAACGGATCTGGCAACCCAAGACACTACGCCATATCCGGTCTGTACTCGGCGCAAAATATTTTTCTTTCTTCTTCCTGTTCAGTGGCGATGAGAAGCGGCTGCTCTCTGTGCAGACGGCAAATAAAACATGCCACGTGTTTGAGTTAAACAAGTAAATTCATCTCTCGTCGTTATTCTCCCAAATACATCCCGAACGAAGCGCACACCTCAACACAATGTCCTACATTGCTGCCCCGATGAAGCATGAATCTGAATCAGAATAATCTTTATTGGCCTAGTATGTAGAACACACAAGGAATTTGTCTCCAGTAGTACAGGCAACGCTAGTATTGTAATAACAAGCGACAATAAACAAGGACATGGCATATAAGTATCGAAAGACTTTCCGTAATCTAAAGGTACCATTGTGCAGTAGTACCTTTTGTTTTATTCTAAGTGATAACCTTCACACATGCCACACTGCTACTGGGCAGTGATGCTTTGAAGATGAGAGATCACGGGGTTTAAAGAGAGTTCAGTTGTTGTAATGAATGTGAGGAGAGCAGTTGCGAAATAAAGAGGTGTTGAATTGAAATGCAACTCGAGTTATTATTCAAGCGAACACTGCCAGCAGTGGATGGTTTGCGGCTAGAGATCCTTTGAAGAAGGAAAGCCCTACGGAAGCTGGAAAAATTAGGTCGGAATTTGGACAAGAGTCACCAATTTATAAAAAGAATAAAAAGCAAGCCCTCGCGGTGGCTTTTGCGCTATCAGGTGGGGCACAAGAGACAGCGATGGAAATTCCAGCAGACAATTTAAATCAAGTTAGGGGAATCCACACTTCATTTGCCAAACTTGATGAAGAAAAGGACAGAATCTACAAGGCTTACCCCAACTCTGACCGGAGTATGAAAGACGTGAATGGGTACATAGCGGACTATATTATTGAGTTTGAACAGTGATATTCACGAATGCAGAAATATACATTGAGCTACCTGGTGCTGTTTTAGCTTTTAAGCTGCTGGGTACAGCATATGACGTTGGCGGTGAAGAGGATATTTGATGCGAACGTGAGTGCGGGCATGGAGGGCATCAGCCAGGAAACGGTGTATGCTACAGAGCAGTGAAGACAAAAAAAGCAATGCCTGGCAAAAGACACCTTGAGAGAAAACTCCACAGAACGGTACAAATCCCCTTGACAAGTATGGACGGCGATCAAAATGTGCAGTATGCCAAATCACGTTTCACTAGGCTAAAGACTGTCCACACCAATGTGATAATGTCAAAATAACTGAGGATCATAAAACAGAAGTTGATGAGCGTAATGTTGCACTGTTCACCAAGGAATCATTTACAGATGCAGAAATATTCATGACAATGTTTTGGCTCAGCAATAATAGACACTGCTTGCATTAGAACAGTGTGCGGACAACAGTGGCTTGAATACTACACCTCAGTATTGGGAAGAAAAGTGCAAATATTAGTCGAGAGACAGAAAAACAAAGTCAGACACCGTTTAAGTTTGGAGATGGAAAAGTGGTCTCTTCGTTGAAAAGTGTTAAGATACCTGCTAAAATTGGGCACACAAAGTGTAGCATACAAACAGAAGTGTGACCTGTTGAAATTCCACTGCTTTTAAGTGAAGCATCACTGCAAAGAGCTGGAACAGTTTTGGAACATGGAGCGTGACAGTGCAGTAATGTTCAACCTGCATGTCAAACTGGATTTTACTAGCTCTGGACATTACTGTGTAAGCATTGTGGACAGTGACGATCAAAATAATGCTAACACGGAAACCAGCTACTGAGGAAAAGATACTCAATGAAAACTAATGACAAGATGAAAGTTTTAGAGAAACTCCATAAACAATTTCTACATGCCTCTGCTGACAAGCTGCAAAGACTTTGAAGTAATTCTGGCAACAAAGAAACTGAAACTGACAACCTGTTACAGAAGCTAGGAAGTACACCACTTGCATCAACATATAATGCAGCAGTTGCTGTAGATTTGTATGAGCTTGAGCTCCAGTTCACTCCTATTGACCAGTTCACTCGTTTTAGTGCAGGGAGCGTTCTGACTACCAAGAAGTCTTCTGAGATAGTGAAGCATTTTATTCATGACTGAAGCAGTGTGCACGGCCCCCCTAAAAAAAATGTTCAGTGACAATGATGGGGAAATGAATCATGAAGAATTGAGAATTTGAACATGGAAATAAAGACAAAAGCTGCCTAGAGTTCTTGGAGTTGGGCTCTTAGAACAACACACTCAAACCCTAACTGAGATTGTAACAAAATGACAACAAGCACTGGAAGTACCGTATTTTCACAACTATAAGGCGGCATTAAAAGTTTTAAATTTTCTCCAAAATGGACAGGACGCCTTATGATGCGAAGCGTCTTGTGTATGCGCTGAGTTCCAAAACCTGACTGACAGCCGACACGCTGTTTATATAGAGAAAAGGCGGAAGTGACTGTGGACAGGCATGCGGCAAAGAAGTCGGCCAATCAGTGAAGGGTGGGCGTGTATATATACATATATGGAGAGAGAGAGAGAGAGAAAAGGCAGGCATGCGGGGAAGAAGTCCGCCAATGAGTGAAGGGTGGGCGTGTAAGTGGACGCTAAAGGGACGCTACAAGCAGGTACCAACACCTGTATAGAGTGTGGCTATGTGCATTGTTGCAAAACAACTTCGGTTTTGGTTTCTAAGAACCCCCGAAAATAAATTCTACAAAGAGACACGCCTACGAAGCTCAGTTCAAACTTCAAGCCATCGGTTATGCTTTTGGCATGCGTGCCCATCTCACAGCAGCGGTGAAAAACCAAGTCAAGCAAATGAACTCTGAGCTTGCCGTTATGCCGGAGGCTTGACTGAAGAACTTTGTTCAAAGTAAAGTCGCGACCGGGCGTTCAAAGTAAAGTTGCGAACGGCATGGGAACAATGGATGATCGATGGCAACTTTACAAAGAGTGAGAGGCAGCACTGGGCGAGTTACGCCACAATTTGCGAATGGATTGTGGCTGCTTGGACGAACGTGTCTGCTTGCACTGTTGTTCGAGTTTTTGGCAAAGCCGGCATCATTTCTGTGGAGCCACATGGCAATGAGAGTGACTCTGACAACGAGAGGGAACACAGCGTTTTTGATGGATTACCGGTACTTGCACAATTGTTCAATTCTGATACAGAGGATGAGGACTTTGATAGATTTCTGGGTGATGATTGATCGAAAAACGTGAGTACATTGTACGATGGCTAAATAAAATACAACGGAACTCAGTTTTGCTTCCGTTGCCTCTTTAAAAATGTGTTTTTAGCTTGTATCTGTATGTCTTGGCATGCTACCGTATGTTTCAGGCTAACGTGTTTTTAGCGTGCGCGCATGCATGCCGTATGTTTAAGCTGGCGTATGTTTTACCACTTTAAAACTGCGCCCAATAATACAGTGCGTTTTGTCTATGTGTAAAATACAGAAATAGCACCCATTATTGAGACTGCGCCCAACCATACGGTGCGCCGAATGGTCGTGAAAATATGGTAACTGGAGCACTGCAATAAATTCAGATTTAATGGCAAAAAAAAAAAAAAAAAAAAAAAAGGCTAGCAAAATGTCCACAGCTACAGTCGACATAAGCTTGTATTCAGACAGAATCCCAACCTACCTTTTGCGGTGATTGACAAAGCACCCGCTCTAGAAGGCACCACAAAAAGTGAATGGGTTGCAAAGCAAATTTCCACTCTGCATGCAGCTAGAAGGGCTTTTACTGAAGCGGAATATTAAGAGAGAATACGGGATGTCACAGTTGATGTGGATGTGGTTGGTTCCTCCTACTGCGGCACACCTGTTGGTCATCATTTTATTAGTAGTTTTTCTGCTAAAAGGACTCCTGGCCCGACCACTCAGTGTCGGGTCATTGTTGCTTCTGTTGGTTAGTGTTTGTGCTGTTACTGTCATGGATTTTTGTTTGTATAGCTGTCACGTGTCCAAGCCACTGAGGCTTCTTGTCGCAATACTGTAACTTCTCAAAGACAATGGACATTTCATTCAATGGACATAAAGTCATCATTCTTACAGGGCAAGGAACTGTCCAGAGACATGTTTGTCAAACCTCCTCCTGAAGCTAACGGTTACAGGGACACTTTTGAAATTAAAAACAGTGTGTATTGATTCAACAATACAATACAATACAATACATCCTGATTTATATAGCATTTTCACAACAGTTGCAGCTATAATAAAGCTCTTGACAAAAAAGTTAATATAAGGTAAAATAATAAACAACACATTACGTAAAAACACGGACAGTCGTGCAATCTTAACCACTTTTCCCTCATCCGCTTTGCTGTTTGAAGCAGTTCTCAATGAAAGAGTACATAATCAAAGTGCCATGCTCAAAATGTGCACACGTTGGCTGCAAGCTAAGTTTTAACGGAAACAAGAAGCTGTTGCGTCCATTGACGAAAAAAGAGATTGGTTCCCTTCTCCTGTACCATGTAAATCCGTTTCAATTCCCAGCGGCGACTCAGTTCCAAATACGCATCCGCGCTCCGCGCCGATGCTCTTCTCTCCTCATCCTCGGCTCCATAAGCCATCCATCCAAGTGCACCCGCGCAGTCTGTCCAACAGCGCCCCCATCTACGCTGCACAAAACGGGGCTGTGAAAAATGCTGCCCATTACAGGCGCAAAAAACACAAGCGCCCTGGGGCTATCCAGGACTGACAGTCAAATGGTGCAAACATTCCTCCCAACCAAAATCAGTGCTGGTGCACTCGTGTTGCCGAGAAGACGCAACCACCAAGCACAGATTCTTCTCAGCAACACAATGAAGGATAGAATAAATGATCTGTGAGGTACTATATCCAAAGTTCGCCCAGCAGTTTTCTACTGGCTCGACAATGACAAAAATGTAGCTGGTGTTCTTGCTTGTCTTGTTGATGAATTCATTTGGGATCGATCTCAAATGTTTGTCATGGCACAGCTCAAAGCTCATGATAGGTGGGTGTCAATTTGGTAACTTCTAACACAAGGGTAAAAATACACCAAGAATTTACCACCACCATACATTGAGAATTTATAGCCTAGACATCACACACCATCACGAGCAGCTGAGCAACCCTCACCTGTTACCAAAAAGGAAATCGGCTAAAGTAAAAAAATAATAATAATTGGGCAACTTTTGTGGGTTGCAAGAAAGAGCAGACCTGATGCCATATTTGATGCCAGAAGAAAAAAAATATATATCCAGTATATAAATGCTTTGTATTTCTCTACAGGAGTAGGAAGCACCGAAGAGTTGGAATCTGCCAGTCACCCAAGTCGAAAAGAAGAATCAGACGACGCTAAGCATTTACAGACAGGAGTAGGAAGGAAACTTGGATTGTATTTTACCCTTGGCCACAACACACAGCGGTATTCTGGTTAAGTAAAATGTGCTGGCAGTTCGGATTTTGATTGCAATTGCATACATCCTGTTGGCCACCTCAATTTAAATTCAAATTCAAGAATTGAATTTGAATTTTGGTGTCATTCTCAATTCAGTTCTGAATTTTGTATAGCCCTGCGTGTGTGCGTGTGCAAGTACATGTGTGTATGTTCAAGGTCACCAAGAGAAAATGCAATAATACAAGCAGAACACAGTGCAAAACGGGCATCTTGACACATATTATGTGATGCAATAATGTCAGTGCTCATTGACGATAAAAGTTCACTAAGCTTTTCAATGGTTTTCGTGCATGTTTTAAATGAACATGCAACGAGCCCAAGAACTATTGTGTACAAACCTAGAAACGCGAGTTAAAAGTTTCTAATGGACAATACGAGCCTTTGGCTATGGATTAAGGAATAACATTTAACCCTCTGACTTCCCCTGTTTCCAAGTTAACAGCCCCATTTTCATTTCAATACAATGATTCAACTTAGTTCAAAAAGCTTTAGTAACTGGAGCAATTGGATGCTTATCGTCACTGTTTATACAATTAATTTTAATGTAGTCTGTACAGAAATAGACAAAAGGGCCACCATTTCAGAGTGTCAAAATGTGTAGAATGTTTTTATGGTGGTAGGATGCCACCAAGTGGAAACAATCACGAAATGCAGTCTCTTTGGAAAGGCTGTTCCAGTTCATGAAGTATCTTGTCGTCGCTATAACCTGGCTTCACATTACACACACAAATCGTCACCAGGTTATTAAATTGAAGTTTGGCTGTCACGCTGCTTTTGCAATGCTAATTAACCACGGAGTGGCCACGGCTGTTTCCCAGTGAAAAACACATTGAAAACAAGTCACGCAAGCCAGAGCGACAATGAAGTGTGACATGAAAGGATCACCGATAGGAAGTAATAGAGAACAAATATTTCATTTTTGTTGAGTACTTTTTTGCCAGCACTTAACTGAGTATTTATTTATCCGACTACTTTTTACATTTTAACACTATTATCTGTATTTGTTTTACTTGGTGCATTTTTAAACCAGGATTGACACGTTTTTAAGAGCAATTAAAATTATCAAGACAAGTCAAGCTTGATTGTCAAATATGCTCGATGTGCAATATACAGCACAGATGACATTACTTTCTTCTTTCAACCACAGCGCAAACATGCAGTGCATTGAATCACAGCTAAAAATAAGGGCATCAAACTGAACTGCATGAAAATACATCGACATATATAAATATGGATAAATATGTCACGTTGTGAGGTGGTGGTGGACCCCAAAAAGTAGGCAGGAGGGAGGAGCAGGGTGTACTTGACAAATTGTATTAAAACACAAAGAAAACGAAATCTTAAACAAAACAAAGCCCCGGAAACAAAAAGAATCCAAAGTAGCAAACCAAAACCATGACTGAAGCAGAAACTATCAATAACTAGTGATGTTGCAAATGGAACTGGAGTCGCGAGTCATGCCCCGCACAAAGGAGGTTAATGGAGCCCGTATCGAGGCCTGCCTCGTTTTCTCGGACTATCGACTGCTGAGGCGCGCTTCACTCGAGTGACGTTGCTACAGTATGTGCATATTATGGAGTAGCTTCCAGACAAACGCGAATTGTCCGCCATGTAGAGCCATTTTGATCTCCTTTTGGAGAATAAGGTATTTATTCAAATCTTGTTGTCTCACCAAGTGCCTCTCGGATTTTTGACATGTCTTATTCCATTGTGTGTGTGTTCTCCACAGCAGGGGAAATAGCATGCAAGGAACACAACAGACTGAAATTCAAAACACTGGAGCATCTTATTTTTCTAAATAAAAATGTGTGAAGACAAAGCCCACAAGCATCCTCATTCACATGCTTTTCACATGATTGAAACTCATTGAATGATACAATATGAATGCATGGATGTGAATGATATTGTATACACTTCATCATCAAATCAGTCAGTTCAGTCTGTCAAGTGGGTTGGCTGCAGGGATTTTGAAGGTCCAGCAGGTGGCAGTAGTCAGCGACACAGTATCAACATAGTGTGTCAGTGTGTCGACACGCCTCATGAGGCCTCATGGACCCATCACTACATGACCAGAACAAACATGACAGCAGCAAACAAACAATGACCCGACACCGAGTGGTCGTGCCGGGAGTCCTTTTAAAACAATAATTACATAATGATCAACAGGTGTGCAGCTGCAGGGAGAGCCCTACAGTGCCACCTGTTGGTCACAAACCAAAACATGACAGTACTCTTCCCTGAAGGGACGTATTCCAGACGTCCCAAAGTCAACAAAGGCTTGCCTCGCCGGAGAACAGGAACGAAAAGCGACGGCAACCCTTGCCTCGCCGGGGAACAGGAACGAAAAGCGATGGCAACCCTTTATGGCAAGCCATTTGAGCATTTATTCCAAATCCCTGATATCAAACATAAGTGTGTTACACTAGTTCGATCTCTTTCAGCACTAGTTCGACACTCGGCCACACTAGTGACACCAAATGTCGAACTAGTTGCATACAAACTCCAACTAGTCATTCATTTTCAGCAACATGTTAACTTGTCAATCATGGATTATTCTAACATGTGAACTTGTGACCCGTGATTTCCTGCGCGAGTAAACAAGTGCGAGCTGAAATACTCACTAGTTTACTAGTGGCGGATAAAACAGTAGCTAGTTTACTAGTTAAAGTACCTTGACGCCTTGATATCTAACTAGTGAGTGTCAAAAATGTTACTTGTTCACTGGTGATGCCCCAAATATTTACTAGTTGCACTAGTGTGACATTTAATGTCACACTAGTTCAACTAGTGAGGTCTAAAATGTTCACTAGTAGAACTAGTGGATGCCAACCTGTTCACTAGTAAGCTAGCTGCACAAAATATAATGAGGAGGTGGGGCAGAAATGTGGCTGCAGGATTCCTATTGGATCTGCAGTTAAAATACACGAATCGGGATTCAGATGTTGTCATAATCACACCCACTTCATTTGCATGTTTTACACTAGTTTACAAGTTGTCCTGAGGATTTGCAGCTAGTTCACTAGAGGATGCCCATTATTGGTTACATGTCGACGAGTGAATGCAGAAATCCAAACTAGTAAACTAGGTGCAATCGATTTGACCTTACACGTTAAGTAGACGGTTTCAAAATGTGAACATGTTCACCAGTCAATGTAGAGATATCCACTAGTTACACTAGTTGGGCTCATTTTCACTGTACTTGTTAACTAGTGATACACATGTTTCCTCACTAGTAAACTAGTTGGGTTCAGATTGACACACTAGTAAGCAGGTGACACAGATTTTCATATCACTAGTTAACTAATGGAACGTATTTTGTCTCACTTGTCAGGCTCAATGCTGAACATGTATAGACTTTGACTGAACATGTTTGACAAAACTGGGCACTAGGTGACATGTGCACACATCTAGTTTGCTAGTGAAATAATTACATTTGGCTAGTTTACATGTTTGGCAGTTACAAAACTTTATAAGTTCACTAGTTGTGCACACATGTCAACTAGTAAGCAATTTTATTTAGCTAGTATGATGTACATGCCAGCTAGTATGCCAAAAACATGAGCTAGTGCAACAAAAATCCCTACATGTTAGATATTTGTTGACTTGTTGTGCACAGTTGCTCACAAGTGCTGATTAACACCAACAAGTGAAAAGAAAAGCCCAACATGTGGGAAAAATGTCAAACATGTTCAGTCAAACCTTGCACAAGTTCATTTCTTGGTCTGACTAGTGAGACAAAATGCCTCCCACTAGTTAACTAGTTGAATAAACACGAGCGTCTCTAGTGAACTAGTGGCTCACTCTGGACTCAACTAGATTACTAGAAAGAAAAAATGTGTTTCACTAGTTCACAAGTGAGTTCGAAATGAGACCAACTAGTGCAACTCGTGGAAATTGTCGCATTTACAAGTTAACTAGTGAATATTTTGAACCTCACTAGTCAGCTAGTAAGGTTTGTAAGATCCAACTAGTGTAACTAGTGGACATAATATGCCTTACTAGTGAGCTAGTGATAAATTTTTAAACTGACAAGTTCACTGCTAAGGCCAGAACACCTTACTAGTGTACCCAGTGGACATTTGGCCCTTACAAGTGAGCATGTCAACTGTAACATGCGATCATTCATGTCTCAGTTGCGACTCGAACACCGACATGTTCACAAGTGGGCTGCATGCAAATGAAGCAGGCGGGACAAGAATTTTGATTGGTCAATATTCAGAGAATGAATATTCAGTCTTAAAGCTTTAACCCTTACACGCTCATAATACCTGAAGAAAAAAGTACAGTCGTGATTTTATAAAAACAATTCATACTTTTGATTAATATTTCTGTCTCTCTATCTACTGTATATATACATATATATATGAATATATATATATATATATATGAATGCTTGGAGTTGTATAAGGTGAACAGGACCCTAAGAGCCTTCGTTGCGAACTCGATGAGGATGTGGAAAACCACACTTGAAGCCAATGGCAAGCCACTTACCCAAGTGTCCATCAAATGTGGCATATACCAAGGTGATGCACTCTCCCCACTGCTATTCTGCATAGGACTGAACCCCCTAAGCCAAGTAATCACCAAGACAGGCTATGGATACCGCCTCAGAAATGGAGCTACAATCAGTCACCTCCTCTACATGGATGACATAAAGCTGTATGCTAAGAGCGAAAGGGACATAGACTCCCTGATCCACACAACCAGGATCTACAGCAGCGACATCGGGATGTCATTCGGGCTTGAGAAATGTAGTCGGATGGTGACTAAGAGAGGAAAGGTAGTCCGCACTGAAGGGGTCTCACCCCCCGGTCTCACTCCCTGAAGGAACAATAGCAGACATTGAGGACAGCTACAAGTACCTCGGTATACCACAAGCCAATGGCAACCTCGAACTGGCAACAAGGAAAGCGGCTACGGCCAAATACCTCCAGCGAGTGAGGCAAGTCCTAAGAAGCCAGCTCAATGGCAAGAATAAGACCCGGGCAATAAACAGCAATGCCCTGCCAGTGATCAGATACCCTGAAGGAACAATAAGGTGGCCAAAGGAAGAGATTCAGACCACGGACGTTAAGACCCGAAAGCTCCTAACCATGCATGCAGGGTACCATCCCAAATCCAGCACCCTGAGACTGTACGCAAGCCGAAAGGAAGGAGGCCGGAGACCAGTGAGTGTGAGAGCCACTGTCCAGGATGAAACATCCAAGCTCCATGAATACATCAAGGAGAAGGCTCCAACGGATGACGTACTCAGAGAATGTCTCAGACAATGGGGAACAGAAGATGAGGCGCTGGAAGAGGGACCATCATGGGAGGACAAGACCCTACACGGGATGTACCACCGGACCATAACTGAAGTGGCCGATCTCAAGAAGTCCTATCAATGGCTAGAGAGGGCTGGCCTGAAGGACAGCACAGAAGCACTCATCCTGGCTGCTCAGGAGCAGGCCCTGAGCACCAGAGCCATTGAGGCCCAGATATACCACACCAGACAAGACCCAAGGTGTAGGTTGTGCAAAGAGGCACCTGAGACGATCCAACACATAACTGCAGGGTGTAAGATGCTGGCAGGGAAAGCCTACATGGAACGCCATAACCAGGTGGCTGGCATAGTCTACCGAAACATCTGTGCGGAGTATGGACTGGAAACCCCAAGGTCAAAATGGGAAACACCTCCGAAGGTGGTGGAGAATGACAGAGCGAAGATCCTGTGGGACTTCCAGATCCAGACTGACAAGATGGTAATGGTCAACCAGATATCGTGATCATAGATAAAGGGCAGAGGGGAGCCGTTGTAGTGGATGTAGCGGTCCCAAGTGATGGAAACATCAGAAAGAAGGAACACGAGAAACTCGAGAAATACCAAGGGCTCAGAGAGGAGCTGGAGAGAGCCTGGAAGGTAAAGGTGACAGTCGTGCCTGTGGTGGGTGAGACGAGGATTTATATACAAAATTCCTCGTCTCACCCCCCCTCGGGTGGTGTCCGTCCCTCATTCAGCTCGGGTCCTCTACCAGAGGCCAGGAAGCTTGAGGGTTCTGCACAGTATCCTTGCTGTTCCCAGCACTGCACATTTCTGGACTGAGACGTCCGATGTTGTTCCCGGGATCTGTTGCAACCACTCATCTAGTTTGGGGGTCACTGCCCCGAGAATATAAAATTCTCATATGTAATAAATAAGAGACACTGTAAGCATTTTGTTGTGTTTTTGTTTTTCTTGTTGAGTGTCTTTTCCTTGTCTTTTTGTCACAAGATTCATTTGCAATTTCCCTTGGCGTTTGCAAGAACTTTTTGATACCCTCATTCTTATCCTGGTAATTTTGTTACCAGTGTTTTATGTTGTACTTTATGATAAAGTACAACTTAAAATAATAAAGTCTTTATCGGTGTGACCTTATATTGTAACTAAAGCATTTTTATGTTAGAATTTATTTTGGTATACGTTTGTGGGATCCGCTCCTATTCCGGATTAGTCAAACACACCAATCGGCTCGAAGTAGACGTCTCATACGCCGCGAAGTTATTTGGCGGGCCTCCTGCAGATATGAGCAGCAATTCAGCTGAATCTGCCACCGAATGTGTTGTCAGTGAAGTTCTTAATCGCGTCTGGAACGCTCTTGACGTTGCAAGACGAGAATTGTCGGTGCAGATGGACGACAATAATCTATTGCGAGCCACAAGCAGCACTTTTCGGAGACGAAGAAGAGCACGCCCGACGGCAGGTAGGCTAACTTTGACAAATCTTATTGGCTCTATAAATGTTGCTATTGCATGAGTTTCAATCAATGTTATGAATAATACGATAAAAATTAAATAGTTTTGGCCATATGCCTTTTATTTGGTACTGTGTAACTGAGTGTAAGTATATAATAAGGACTTCCGGGGTGAGAGGACGCTGGCGTGTATGTCGCCGCTTCTCACTCCAAACTTTTCCAAAACTTTTCAGATATTTCTTCTGATTTTTCTTTTGCCCTTCTGTTTTTGGACTGTTTGGACTGTGATTGATGTAACAAATCATAGCTTCACCCGATCAATCAAACCCCAAATCGTAACTTAGTCCACGGGCTAACGCCGGTAGCTTAAACTTACCGGCTGTCACCGCACCGGCCTTTCTCCCTCGTCATGGGGCGGCACAACTTCGCCGCCTTTGGGTTATTTCTGATACTTCTGACGTTCTGCCATCATCCAGTGACAGGACTACTCCACTATTCTGTCGCGGATCTTCTCCGGATCCGGAGGATTGCACCGGAGCCTCCACCGCCGGAACTGCACCATCATCCTGACATCGCTCGCCTGCCTCGACGTCGCTACATTCACCGCGGGTCGCGTAGACATGTTGACTACAAAAATCCTGGCTCAATCAACTCGACCTGGTCCACTTCTCGACGTCCTCCCAGAAACCGCGGCCGCAACACCAACTACTATGCAGTAGCCCGCCTGGCTAGGTCGGCTAACAGCACTGCCGCCATCAAACATGACACCTCCGCTGTCAACTTTGGACTGCTGAACATCCGCTCACTTACGAACAAGGGTCACCTCATTCAAGACGTCCTCGCCGAACGCAAACTTGACTTCCTCGTTTTAACAGAAACCTGGCAACAAACAAACGACTTCGCTGCTCTGAATGACTCCACTCCTCCCGGCTTTGTTTACATCTGCCGTCCCCGTGGCAACGGCCGTGGAGGAGGCCTCGCGGTAATCCACCGCGAGAAGTGGAAAGTCTTACCAGTCTCCGTTCCTGCATCAAGCTCTTTTGAATGCATGGTGTTTAAACTCCCTGGACCCACGCCAACCATCATTGCCACAGTTTATCGCCCCCCGAAGCCACATAGCGATTTCATCAATGAATTTTCCAGTTTAATCACACACTTATCCACTCTCTCGCCAAATTTAATTTTGCTGGGAGATTTTAATATTCACATGGACAACCCCGACCTGCCACTCACAAGAGACTTCACATCCTACCTGGAGAGCCTCGCGATACACTGTCTTACTGACTTCCCCACCCACATCAAAGGCCACACATTGGACTTGGTTTGCTGCTCTGGCTTCTCCCCCTCCAAGCCCACTGCTGATGTTTTTCCTGAAACCGATCATTTCCTCCTCACTTTTAACATCGTACTCCGTCTCTCTACAATCAAAACCTCCCGCCTCATTTCTTTTCGTAATACCAAAAATATCAACATTGACACCTTCTGCTCCATTATCGACCGTTCCCCGCCCCCAGACGCCCTTTCAAACCCGGATGACCTCACCGCTCACTACAATGCCTGCCTCACAAATATTCTAAATTCTCTCGCCCCCCTGAAGACCAGGACTGCTTCATTCTCTACATCTGCCCCCTGGTTTACACCCGCTCTTAGATCATTGAAATCAAAAAACCGCCAACTTGAGCGACTCTATAAGAAAACCGGTCTCACCATCCATAAGGACATGTACACTACCCATATCACTAAATACAAGGACCAAATTGCACAAACCAAATCCAGCTACTACTCCGGCCTCATCCTCTCCAACGAAGGAAATTCAAGAACTCTCTTCTCCGTCATGAACAAAATCCTCCGGCCACCAAACTCTCTCCCCCTCCACCTGTACTCCACAGCAACCTGCAACTCCATAATGGAACACTTCAATCACAAAATCCTTAAGATCCATCACCAACTCCATCAAAACCTGCCTGCTCCCCCCCCATCTGAACCTTCTTCTCCTTGTCATCTCTTCTCCAGTTTTGTTCCACCAACGACTGCTGAATTATCCAACCTCATACTCAAATCCAAGCCCACCACTTGCCAGCTTGATCCCCTCCCTTCATCCCTTGTTAAATCCTGCCTTCCTTCTGTGCTTCCTCTCATATCTGCTATTATCCACTCCTCACTCTCTTCTGGTATTGTCCCATCACTCCTCAAAACTGCTGCTATCACCCCCACACTGAAAAAACATGGCTCTGACCCCAACAACTTTGATAACCTCCGCCCCATCTCCAACCTTCCATTTATCTCGAAAATCCTTGAAAAAACTGTTGCTGCTCAACTCCACTCCCACCTGTCCCTTCACTCTCTCTATGAACCCTTTCAGTCCGGTTTCCGCCCCCGCCACAGCACAGAGACTGCCCTAATCCGTATTGTGAATGATCTCCTCATAGCATCTGATTCCGGTTTAGTATCCATCCTCATCCTCTTAGACTTGAGCGCTGCCTTTGACACAATCTCTCACCCTATCCTCCTCAATAGACTCTCCTCCATTGGTCTCTCCCACACTCCCCTCAGTTGGTTCCACTCCTACCTCACTGGCCGCACTCAGTTTGTCCAGCTCAAATCCTTCACCTCAAAGCCCTCCCCAGTCACCACAGGTGTACCACAGGGATCTGTCCTAGGTCCCCTTCTCTTCATCATCTACCTCCTGCCTCTTGGCCATATCCTCCGCAAATTTAATATCCACTTTCACTGCTTTGCTGATGACACCCAGCTCTACCTCTCCTGCAAGCCAAACTCCATACTCCCACCCCCCTCCCTCACCTCTTGCCTCTCCGAACTCAAAACATGGTTCACAACAAACTTTCTTAAATTAAATACTAATAAAACTGAAGTCCTCCTTCTTGGCACCAAATCCACTTTATCCAAAGTAAACAGTTTTTCCTTCAACATTGACAGCTCCCTAGTGTCCCCCTCCCCCCAGGTTAAGAGTCTGGGTGTCATCCTGGATAGCATGCTCACCTTCCACTCGCATATCAACACCATCACCCGCACTGCTTATTTCCACCTCCGCAATATTACCAGACTTCGCCCTTCCCTCACCCCCCGCACCACTGCTATTCTTGTCCACAGTCTTGTCACATCCCGCCTTGATTACTGCAACGCTCTCCTCTTCGGCCTACCTCAAAAGTCCCTTCATAAAATCCAGCTGGTCCAAAACGCCTCTGCTCGCATCATAACAAAAACATCTTCCCAGCAGCACATCACCCCCGTTCTCCAACAGCTTCACTGGCTCCCTGTTCAACATCGCATCAATTACAAACTGCTTCTATATACATATATGGCCATCCACAACCTGGCCCCTCCTTACCTATCCGACCTTCTCCAGGTGCATATCCCCTCTCGCTCCCTCAGATCCTCGTCCTCCCTCCGCCTGTCAGTGCCCCCTGCCCGACTGAGCACCATGGGAGCCAGAGCCTTCAGTCACGCTGCTCCAAAGCTCTGGAACAACCTACCTCCGGACCTCCAAAACTGCACACCTCTTTCCACTTTCAAGTCCCGTCTAAAAACACACCTGTTCAGGATTGCCTATAACACATAGCTCTTCCATTTCCTATGTTTTTATGATTTTATGTCCTGTTTTTATATAATATCTCGTTTACTAATTTTTACATTGTATTTTCTTATTGTCTGTACAGTGTCCTTGGGTGGCATGAAAGGCGCTTTTAAATAAAATGCATTATTATTATTATTATAATAATGAGAGGGGAATCAAAGATTATTTGCCCGAACATCTTTGGCTATTTTGAGATTAGAATACCTGTACCCAATTTGCTGAAGGTACGATTGACAGTTGCATATTCTGTTCCTGTATACAGAAACGCAAACACGTGTTCACGGGATACACAGAGTCTGGAGAGTAAGGCTATTCCTGTTGCCGAATTGTCAGAGATTTTCTCGGACAAAGCTAAAGAAATGACTCGGCACACAGGAAAATTGTCTTCAATATCGGCGGAAGCGGATCTCTGAGAGCGAACGACGGTTAGTTGCTCCGCGATCACACTCTCAGTCCCGCCACCGCGAGTTCGACATTTTATTGTAACATATGCAAAATACAAGAAAAACACTGCCCCCGATGTTTGCATGCCGCACCCCGGTCCGGCTCCTCGGTAGTGATTGGTTACCTGTTTTTCCAACTTGAACCACCAGTACATTGGCGCCTTTTCTGGCTGGTCTACATCGAATTAGCATGTTGTAGACTTTGCGGATGGTCAATGTCGTCTGGGCGCGACGGGTGTTCTCAACTCGTCTTTTGTTGCTCAACCGCTGTTCCCGAATTATTCATTCCCCTTTTGTGACCGAGTGTCGCCTTCTCCCCTGTGGTTGTCCACCTGTATTGACGTGCTAATTGTAGACTTCAACAGTCCCCCGGCCAGATGGCCGGCGCCTTTGTGTGCAGGCATTTGGGGGTGCTGGATACGCACCCAAACGCTTCGATGTGCCCAAATTAAATGAAACTTTAAACATGATACAATTTTGCTCATAGATTCCTCTAACACGAATTCCGATCATCTTGCACTCCCGCCTCATTCGGAATGCTGCAAACTGACCAGAATTGGTTTGGGTAATGCACAAATGACAGCTTTTCACAGTGAGATTGTATTTTTGCCCCCACCCCCATTTGTTACTGTTATTGCTTCATTGGATGTGTAGTCCTGAACTGGTTGCCAGCCATATCACTAATGTTCAACAGTTCGGGGTCACTCAGAAAATCCTTATGCTTTAAAGAAAAGCAATGCTTGTTTGTATTGTTTAAAAAAAAACACTAGCAATGTCAAGATTGGTATTTCCAATTAACTTAATGTTATTGTCATTGATAAAACGGTGGGTAAGGGTATAAGTGACCTCAAACGTAGGAACAGTAAACAAACATACCCTTGTGCTTTTATTGTAAAAATTATGCTCATATGCTTGATCCCAAGTCATGATCTGCAAGGGACAAACACCCCCGAGTGTTATGCACAACTTTCATGGAGTCTCGCAGAGTTTAATAATTACATCTGTCAAAGCTTCCCATCAGTTAGCCTAAATGTTATTGGATTTCATCTCGCAAGAGCTGATAAGTCGAGGCGTCTGACTAGAATTCAGGCAAACACTTTAAAGGACCTCAAAACAGCAGTTGGCAGAAGCAGAATATATATTCTTCCCCAGACCAATATTACACTGCTGTTAGAGGTTAGTCTTTGTATTGATCAAACATTCCTTTTGGATATTAACACTCTGACTGGCTAATAAGAATTTGTCTTGTCAACATAGATCACTGAATTTGAAAATACTCACGCTGTACCAGAGACATCCCAGCCAACTGAACACGAGCATTCACCAGTATTTTCCTCCTCCACCATCCACAACATTGATGGCTCCACCTACTGCTACCTCAACAGCCACCAGACCTGAGGTCTCACCGAGTACTCAAACTCGACCCCCTGCATCATCAGGTATCGTATCTCTGCCCTCACCTGCAGTCCCTCAGGTCATGCCCTCTGCTCCTGCAGTACCAGTGCACTTGTCATTTGTCACATCTAACAATTCTGATGCAAGTTCTCAGTCTTTGCCCTTCAATGCCATAGATTTCTCCTCATCGAGGAACAATGATGGAAGCTCAGCAAGCACAGGCTTGTCAAGTAAGTATTTGTCCACAATGTTGTAGTTTATATTTAATAATTCAGACTGGAGGCAATTGTGAGACAAATGGTTACAATTGGAGATTAAAAGGCACCCTCTCGGTGTTCACGTCAAAAAAGACAGCTGGATGTAAGTCTAACTCTTTCCAACAGGAGCCAAATTTAGAGTTAAATTTGGATTCTGCACAGTGGCTCAATGCAGGGACCCCAGAGGTATATCCCCACATGGAGATTATAAATAATCTGTCATATGTTCTGAAAATATGACTGCAGACATGTTCATGTTTTCACATTATAACATGCACCATTTGTACTTTTGAAGGTATTTTACAGAGTGACACGCTTGGAATCAATGAACAGGTATTTTGTAGGTTTAGAAACATGTACCATATGTGACACGGAATTATATTCAATTTCTGTTCTGTCCTCAACACTTGAGCTGTGCCCTGTATATTGACAGATAGCTCAACAGCCCTTTCTTATTAACACTCTGGAGAAAGTTTTGTCCTTTATGAAGGTTTGAATATAAGAAGCTTTTTCTCCAGCAAAACTCTATGGAAAATACAGAAAGCAAATAAATGATTTGTCACTTTTACTCTACGGACACCAATGTGAATGAATAAGAAATTAAGGAGATCCACATGCATGAATTAAATCACAATACATCTGTAGATAAATCAAAATGCAGTACATCTATGATGCAAATGGTTTGAGAGTCTCGAGTTCCAGTATGTAATTATGATTTGGGTAATCTGATTTTTAGGACTCGTGTGGATGACTTTTTGATTGATGATTCTGAAGAAGAGAGGTCAGATGATGACCTCATTACTTATGAAAATGACAGTCCTCCATCAGTAAGTTAGAGCTCTTTTAAACATAACATAGGCCAAAATGGGTTTTTTTTTTCAGGAGTTGTTTATGACACTGCATTTTAAATATTCATAAGTGGAAAGAATTTGTTGCCTCTCTCTGCCATTGTTTTGCCATTCAATTCTAATGTACTTGTTGTTGATGTTCTTTTAATATACATTAGGAAGAAGTGGATCTTGCCACTATTTTGAGGAATTTTCACGAGGATCACATTTGTGGCAATCTGGTCTCCACCATCTGTATCAGAAGGAGTAAGCTTCTGGAGAGTGCCATTAAAGCAATCTCCAGAGTGACTTTCTGTTGGATGCAGTCACCACACAGAGTTTGTAGGAGAAGATGCAGATGATATGGGGGGACCACAGCGGGAGTTTTTCAGGTATGAATGCCGGTTTTAATTTTCCATTTTCAACACAGGGGTGCTGGAGCTTATCCCTGCTGTCTTCAGGCGGAATGCACACAGCACCCTAAACTGGTTACCAGTCAGTTGACTGCTCCAAATTGTAAGCAGGTGCGAATGGTTGTTCGTCTCAGTCTAGCTTGCGATTGGTTGACGACCACTTCAGGGTGTACATCGCCTACCGCACAAAGACAGCTGGGATGAGCTCCAGCACGCCTGCAAAGCAATTCATAAGATGAATGAATGGTTGAAAGAAACCCTTTTCTTTTGATGTTTATCCTAGACTCCTGATGATAGAGGTACAGACCTCCCTCGGAATTTTTGAAGGAAAGGCTGGCCAGGTCTTTCTTACTTGTGACCAAACGGCTCTAGACCAGCAAAAATATTTGAAAGGTGGCAACCTTATCGCTTGGTCATTGCTCATGGTGGTCCATGCATTTAGGCTCTGGATCCTTGCCTCTTCCAGTTGATGTGCGGCCAGGAGCCAACACTGGAGCAGTTTGACTGGCATGTTGTCAGAGATTTTCTCGGACAAAGTTAAAGAAATGACTCGGCACACAGGAAAATTGTCTTCAATATCGGCGGGAGCGGATCTCTGAGAGCGAACGACGCTTAGTTGCTCCGCGATCACACTTGCCTCCCTCTCCGCCGGTTCGAACTTTTATTGCAAAATACAAGAAAGACACTGCCCCCGAGATTTGCACCCCGCACCCCCCGGTAATGATCTGATTTACCCGAATACACAAGTCACAGACTTTGCTGATGACTAATGTCCACCTGGGCGCGACAGCTGTTCCCAAACTGTCTTTTGGTATTCAACGACTCTTTGTTCCCAATTTGTTTATTCCCACTCTGTGATTGAATTTAGCCTTCGCCCCCCTTGCTTTACGTGATTACTCAGGAAAGGCCCTCCGCCTAAACGGCCGACACCTCTGCGCTGAGTATGTCTAGACATGCCCAAATTAACCGAAACTTTAAACATGATACAATTTTGTTCGTAGATTTCTCTATCACATGTGCTGCCTGACCCAGATGTGCAAAGCAAAGTCAAAAGGGTACATCATGATTGTCATTTAAAGATGTATTTGTAAAGAGTCAAACTGCTACCAGTTGCTGTTTATTTCTATGACAAGAAAGTTCAGTCTGAGACTCGGCTGCATTGTTCCCACTCCTGTCTCTCAGATTCAACGGTGCAAGACAAATGAGGACCTGATAGCACTCCAACGTGACTTGGGGGACTGGATTTCTGAGTGTGGCATCCCAGGAATATTTAGTGCCAAAGTTGAAGACATGCCAAAAATCTATGCATATGTTGTCAAGCATTACATCTATCTCAGGTAAAAACATGCAAAGGAAAGAAACATATCAACTTTTAACTGCTACGAAATTGTGTCACTGAGGTGATTTAAATATGTAGATTTCAATCAGACCCTGCCTTGACTAACTTATATTTTGAAATGTTAGTTTTGAATCGACAACAAATCGTGATGGACAAATGAATCTTCATGAAGTACTTATTTTTTTGACTCCTCTATATGGCACTCACGATCTAAATGTAGCCCCAGATTGGTTTGTGTGCGCCTATTAGGTAGTTCCGCCTACCAAATAGGCGCACACAAACCAATCAGGGACTACATAAAGATGCAGTGGAAATATATTAAATTTCCACTGCACTAGTGTTTATCTTCAAATCAAGAGTACCATCTAGAAGAGTAAAAAATTATCACGAATGCTTACTTTTTCCAACATTTCTGGTTTTGCCGAATCAGCAATACTAGTGTTTCTAATTCTCAGGACAAAAATAATGTTGTTCTTACAAATTACAGAGGTCCCAGCTGAATATCAGTTGGAAATTTGTTTCTCATTGCTGAAACAAGAGACAGATGAAATTAAATCATGAAAAGGTGTGCGTATAGGGGTTTTCCCCTTTCTGACGTGGTCATGACTGCTAAAAATGGAAAGCTATTGTAAAATCATAATTATGACTACATACCCTACAATCATGTGAATTTGGGCCCAATTATGCATTTTATGAAAAACTCCAAATGTATATCAGGGATTCAAGACTGTTACAGACTAATATACTCTGCATATGTTCTCACTGTTGCATTATAGAACAGCCAAGATGATACACCAGTTCACAGAGGGAATGAATGCATACACAAAGTTGTGGGACCTAGTCAAGAAAAACTGGATCGCTTTCTTGCCCCTGTTCACCAACATGCAGGAACCTCTGTCAAAGGCAGCCTTCAAAGCCATCCTCATTTATAATTACAGTGACAGAGGAACCAATAATCGGCAGACAGAGGAGGATACCATCTACAGCTGGGAAATGGTTTTGAATATGATTGAGGGTAACTTAATCAAGCATTTGTTGCAGAAATTATTAAATACCTTGCACAAACAAAATGGCACACTTAAAATTTTCACTACTTTGACGGAATGATCAAAGTGCTATAGTCGGATGTTTTACCATTTGAAGACAATGTAAATGACACAAGAAAGGGTTGTTAGAAACTTTAATGAAATGCAAATCTTTTTCCTTACATTATGTTCATATACCCTAAATTTGTTACACGAGAAGATGGTGAAATACTGTCCAGATGTTATGTTTGATTTACTTTTTTTGTGTCCAATGGCAGACAAAATGGTTGAAATCAGATTTGAAGACCTTCTCGTCTTCATCACTGGGGTGGTTGAAGTACCTGTCCTGGGTTTCCGCGACAACATCTGCATCGATTTTTATGACCAGGCTGAGGGAATGCGACATTTGCCCTACGCGTCTACCTGCATGTTGTGTTTGTACCTGCCGAGAGGAGTTACAGAGGAGAACGACCTGCAGCAGATGCTCTCCCAGGCAATAGGCGACTCCTTGGGCTTTGGAAGGGTGTAGAGGTGCGTTTATCTCCCTTCAATAATATTTCGAATCGTTCTTGCACACACCAGGTATTTTTCCCTCAAGTCTGTTGTTTCACTGATTGCATTTTGAATATATTGCAGGTGCTCTGGGCTCAGGTTAAGTTGCTGTGATATAGTCACTGGTTGTTCAAGACCCTCACTGTTTGCTTGAAACTGGTTGAACTGTATGCCGTGTCTTGCCAAGCCAGCTTCGAGATTTTCTTGGCTGTAAGGGTCATCTCCAAAGACATTGTTGAGGGCTGTTGTTTCCTGCTCACTGTTGGCTAACATGCCCTCCATCCAAATTTGTGTTGGAGTGCGGTTGTTTGCTGTTCTCATTCTGTGGTTGTTCCAACCACATTTGAATAAGCACAGTCGTTTTTCAATTTCTGGCTTGTATACAATCTGTAGTGCCAATTTTGTGAATGATATCTTCAGGGTTCAGTATTTGTTCGTCTTCAAACGAATAGAACAGCGTGTAAAAGTAGTGCACAACCTGATGAAAAACATCTCTCCAAAGGCGTTCCATACGTTGATTGTGCACATACTGGCCTGTAATGTGCCTTGCGTGCTCTTGTCCCTGCAGTAGGTTCATTAAAAGAGCAACCAGAGTGTTTTCATCACCATGGTAAGGGTAACCCATACAGGCAGATGGCTTGGACAAAATATTTCAACACTGTCAAAGCTGTGTTGTCTGTGCTGCAATTGAGGTACGTTATTAGCCTGGAATTCCCATCAATGCCAGCATGTGTCACACACCCCCACCTGTAAAACAAACATAAAAAGAATAATGGATTAAATACAAGAAAACAATCAAGTTTCATATCTTGTTTGAAATATCATCTCGGTAGCGATGATATTGCTGTGCACTTAAGACTACATGGAGGCAATCTGGAGTTTGTGTAACTTGGATATACAAATGATAAAATTCAATTTAATCTGTGCTGTCCATACAATATGGCTTTCTCATGCTCCCACGAGTACAAATATAAGATGATCCCTTATTACCGAATGAGACGCATATGCCCATCTATGTGCCATAAACTATTGGGAAATGGCACATAGTATGTTCTTCTAGCCACAGGTCAATACGGTTGAGGATTTCTCAAACTCTTTTTCTTGGTACTACAATACCATCAGCACGCAGGTATGCCCTCATCATCTGCAACAGGTCCATAAAGCAACACAATAAAGAAAATACACTTTAACACTGAATATAATGATATATACGTGAAGGGACAAGAGTATGTAGCAGAACACTTACTTCTGAGCCTGATCTGGGAAATTGGCCGTGCAATCTTCTGACATGCTCCTCCAGGTCAACATCATGAATGGGAGTAAATCTATTTCTGGCTGAAATCTGAAAAGACTTCATTTTTTTATGCAGGTATGAAGAGGAACAACCCAACATCCCCGCGATGGCTCTCACTGTAAAGCCCTGAGTGAGGAGCAGTTCACTTTGATCCCTTGTAATGTCAAGTGCTGGTCTCCCTCGTCTACCTAAAGTATGGAAATAAAAGGATTAAGGAATTCAAGCAAATGAATCACTTCGTGTTTTTATATACTGTATGCAGTACAGGCATATACACACACAGATGTACATAAAAGTATATGCAGCTTCAAACCCACGAGCAGCTATTTTCTCTAACCATTTGACTCAAGAAAAAAATAATTCAAAATTACAATTGAATAACTAAAAGACCACTAGTTATTGCTTAAACGTCTATAGCCATCGTGTTACTTAATAGTCTACTGATCTGCAGGAAAACTACTGGTATAAAACGACGTTTGACAGGGTGATAGAAGGTAAGTCACAGCAGGTCGTCAGTAAAACCCGTGTGTAGTTCGAAGAAAAATACATACAAAAAAGCAATGACAAAAAATCGTAGCCATTTTACCTGTGTGCAAACGATGTGCCACATGGGAACAAACACGTCCACCATTAGGAGCGGGTCCCGCAATGATGACAGATCGGAGATCTGTTAGACTTCGAATCAAATTTTGAATAGTATCAGCGCTAAACTGATCACTAACTCTTCTTAAATTAGCAATTGAAATGTTTATCGCGCGTGCTTCACTTTCACCGGCAGACCCTTGACGACAGACACTCTCTATTGCCCTGCACCTTCGCCGAATACGTCTCAGGACGCTGTCCGCCATGGTTGTTCTAAAAAACTAAGTGGGCACAGAATTTCCAAAATCATGAGCCCTGACTGGTGGGATGATACTATTTTGAAACGGACAGCCAATAGGATACCGTTACATGTTTTCGTAATCATCCTTATTTGCATGTAATGCAAGTACAGTGTAATGTCACTAGCACTACAAGTGGGCACATTTATGGCCTTACATGTTTACAAGTAAGCTTCAAAATTATCTTACTAGTGAACTAGTGGGCAGGTTGTGGCATACATGTCAACTAGTAAGCGTCAAAATGATCTTACTAGTGAACTAGTGGGCGTTTTGCGGCTTACATGTCCACTAGTACGCGTCAGAATGATCTTACTCGTGAACTAGTGGGCGTTTTGTGGCTTACATGTCCACTAGTACGCGTCAGAATGATCTTACTAGTGAACTAGTGGGCAGGTTGTGGCATACATGTCAACTAGTAAGCGTCAAAATGATCTTACTAGTGAACTAGTGGGCGTTTTGCGGCTTACATGTCCACTAGTACGCGTCAGAATGATCTTACTCGTGAACTAGTGGGCGTTTTGTGGCTTACATGTCCACTAGTACGCGTCAGAATGATCTTACTAGTGAACTAGTGGACGTTTTGTGGCTTACATGTTCACTAGTAAGCTTCAAAACGAGCTCACTAGTTAACTAGTGGGCAATATGGATGCACCCGTGATTGTATTGTAGACCAATGAGAGCACATCCGACAGACACGTGGACTTCGGGCAGCCAATCATGATGCATTTCGAGCCAAGCCCCAACAAAAACGGAGGAGAAAACTTTCAGACGCATTGATTTGTTTGTTTCAATCGATCCCAGATGGAATGAAAAAAAAAACTTTTCAAAAGGAGGCTTTTCCTGAGCGAGGTGGGAGTCGCCCTCACCGAGCCCGAATGCCTGAGGGGGGCAAAGAGGGCTCCTGGTGCAGCTGCACAGCAGGTCGGGGCAGCAGCTAAGGGAAGAGACTTAAGAAGAAGAAAGCAATGCAGCTTTTGTGAAAAACCACTTTGCGCTTCAAATTATTGTCACAGATGTGGAAAAGCCATCTGCCACAAACACACTACAACCATTTGTCAAGAGTGTTAAAAAAAGTTAAGTGTTGTGTTTGTTCTTTGTTTTTGTTGTCAAGTTTATATATTAGTTGCTGGTTGTTTTGTTTGTTTGTTATAAAGTATGTTACTTCAACATTTTTCATGGTTTTTGTGACTCTTACTTTTTCAAGGTTCTAATTACCATGTACAACATTTTTCACTCTGATATCTATATACACGCAATACACAATATTGGACATATAGAGTTAGAGTGACTTATATAGAGTCATAACACATAATCATTTTGTTATTCATACAGAAGGAAAAAGCAATACAAACTATATATGATGGGTAGGTCTGATGCCACTGAACATTTTGGGGGTTGAAAGTGAAAAATTCTAAAATATGCATTGAGTCACATTATTTTGAAATGGCCATTGCAGAAAAAAGCAGGCATGAAGAACAATTCTGTTCCTGCGGTTTGGTGACATATTCAAGGCTCTATTTATGTCATATGCAATATTTGGACTGGGTGTTTTTTTTTATTTACAAATGCAGCATAGTTACTGTGTTTTTGACACACCCCTGCTGCTGTGGCTCATAGAGGGCGCCAAATATATATAAATAAATAAATAAACATATGTCTTGGCCTTAGCCACTGAACATTTTGAAAGTTGAAAGTGAAAAAAAATTCAAAAGTGAAAAAAGTTGTCACACCTAAAGCGCAATCAAATATGAGATAAATATGCATTATGTCACAATATTTTGAAATGGCCATTGCAGAAAAAAAGCAGGCATGAAATAAAATTCTGTTCCTGCGGTTTGGTGACATATTTTTGGTGACTTGTGACGAAGCTAAAGTGCGTCAGATAGATGCAGATCTGAAAAACACGTTTCGATGGGACTGGTTGGATAGAAAGCTGTCCCCAGTAGGAAACAGTAAAGAGGAACCATTGTGCTTGTGTCGGATTTTGTGAAAAAGCTCGATGTCGCCGGTAAAGCTCGGTGTACAGTGTGTGACGATGTCATTCTATACGGATCGAGAGGATGGAAAGATTTACTGAGTGACGCAACCTTGGTGAAACACCGAAAACAGACATTTCTACTGAAAAGTAACTACTCGATCTCAAGCGCTTTTCGACAGCCTGGAGCATGTGTAAAAACAAGAGGAGTTGCCTAAAAAGAGAGTGGAAAAAGACGGCGAGGACCATTGAGCTTTTAGCGCTTGCTAAAAAGCTTAAAATGACGAGAAAATAAAGTATTCTACCTCATGAAACTGTATATGGTTGTATATACTGTAAATAGACATCCACTTTGTAGAATAAAATAAATTCATAACCCATATATAGTAAACAGCGTGGGACTTCACGATCACTGCATGAGGTAAGAATCAACAGCTTTTTTTTAAATCACATTTACACAACACTTTATGAATACAAGTAATGAACAAATCTTAAATATAGCAGGGAATGTGTTTCCTTTTTTAGTTTTGATTTTGAGCAGCAAATTTGAAGTTACATGTTGGTGCTCACCAGGAATGCAAAAGCAAAATTGCACAAATTTTCACTTGAAAGAATAGTGAACAATCTTGGGATTTTTTTCTGTTAAAGTTTCAAATAGTGTAAATACACTTCATCTTCAGCATGTTTAATGCCACTTTTGTAAGTGGCCACGCCCCGGTCCCGGCCACGCCCCTTTCCGCTTTATTTCATCACTAGCCACTCCCATCCCTGATTTTTACAACTTGTGGTTTGTATAGGGATGATATACATACACACTCTAGTAGCACATTTATATGTCAATTTTCTCTTGTATTCATAATGGCTATTGCAATACATTACTACATTTATCAACTTAATTCTGATTTATTATTATATTTAATGAATGTTTCGAAATGACACCTTAACTCTAATTATTTATTTTTTTTGTTCTATTCTCTTGAATTTGTTTTTGAACTCAGCAAGCGCTTTACTCATTTTCAGGTCCATTTCAAAATTATTCCACAGATTAACACCTATTACAGATACACTCCTTTGCTTGATGTTAGTCCTTGTTTTGGATTTTTTTTGGTACAGGTTGGTACCCCTTAAATGATGGTTGTCAAACTCAGGTCCTGGAGGGCCACTCTCCTGCATGTTTTCCAAGTCTCTTCAAATGAACAGGTTCAATATCAGGCATCCGCAGAACTTGCTAATGATCTGATCATTTGAATCAGGTTTGGAAGTCCATGTTTTTGGTATGTGAATTTCCTACTTCAGTCGAGTCTGAGTTGTTTGTCATCAGGTGGTGAACAGTTCTCAGCATGCCACTTGATGGTGTTGAACTTTGTTGATGTAGATGTTGGAGCCTTTGAAGTATTTTGTTCTTTGTAGGATCATTGTTCTGTCGTTGTATTTTTCAAATTTCACCACAACTGACCTCGGTCAAGGTCTCCCAGGTTCAAGTCAAGTACAAATTTATTGTCTAAGGTTTGTGCCTTCCAATGCGGTGAACTCTCTCCACCTCAATTGTCCTCTCCTTCTTTAGCTTCTCCTTGAGGATTTTTTGCACGTTTCTCCTGCGTTTCCTCTATTCCATCAATGACCAAGTTGTTCTTGAATAAATATACAATACCATAATAAATTGACAAAAAGTGAAGGTAAGTAATGATGCAAGAAAGGAAAAGAAAACAGTCATTACAATTCCATGTTCAAAGGAATAAGAAGAAGTAAAAACTTATCTAGTCCTTCATCTTGTTATAATAATATATGAATTGATCATTTTTCACGACAAAAGAGGAAAGTCTACATATCAACAAACGCTTTTACCCTTATGTCTGCTGTACTTATCTATTTTTACAACTTTCGGTTTGTATATACATACTCATTCTAGCACATACAGTATATACAGTCAAACCTCGGTTTTCAAGCGTCTCTGTTCTCAACCAAATCGGTTTTCGACCAAACTGAGTGCACTTGAATGCGCCATTCGACTTCCTTATACGAGGAAGTCACGCTTCCTCGGGTTGACAAAGAAGTGACGCCTCCGTTGCGAGCAGACGTGTTCAATAAAGATTTTTTTTTGAAGAAAGAGCGTCCATTGTGAGCAGACATGTTCAAAGATTTAAAAAAAAGAGCGACCATTGTGAGCAGACGTGTTCAAATATTTTTTAAAAAAGAGCGTCCATGAACAGCAGAGGTGTTCAAAGATTTTTTTTAAAAAGTGTCCATTGTGAGCAGACATGCTCAATAAAGATTTTTCAAAAAGCAGACGTGTTTGTTGAGATCGACACAAATTGGACTATTATTTCTGCGAGAGCGACAGAGAGATGTTCAATTTTTATGTTGATGTTAAAATTGGTTAAAATAAAACATACAAAGTGTTTGTAGTTTGTTGTTACCTGCTCTCTTATTACACGTGTATACAATTTATGGTGTAAAATAGTTGAAAAAATGCTTTAAAAAAAGTTGTTTTCTAGACATGGAACGGATTACATTTTTTTACATTGATTCTAATGGGAAACATGGTTTCGGTTTTCGAACAATTCGGTTTTCGAACCGCCTTCTGGAAAGGATTATGGTCGAAAACCGAGGTTTGACTCTGTCGATTTTCTCATATAATGGATACTGCATTTCATGAATACATTTAATACGTATCAATGTAATGTATTGCTATATTTTATACATGTATCAGTTTATTATCTTCATTTTGATTTGTGGAGTTTTTTTTTTTGTACTACTCTCTTGAATTTGTTTTTGAACTCGATTTACTCATTTTCAGGTCCATTTCAAAATTATTCCACATATTCACACTAGAGCTCTCAGTTTAGCGCGTTATTATCGGCATTAATGTAAATGAATTTTAACGGGATTCAATTTTTTCTCACGAGATTAACGCGGCACACGTCACAGCGGATGTGACGTTGCTCTATAAATAAACCAGAAACAAAACAAGCGCGCTGCACAGGTCCACGCACATGTTTGTTTTGCCAGACACAGCAGCGCGAGACAACGAAAACGGATCCTTAAAGAGTTTATGAATGGAAAGTTTACTTTTAAAACGTTGCCAGATAGTTCCACTGACAAGACCAAAGTTACCTGGATGTTTTGCAGTCGTAAACTGAGCTATCATCACAACACGTCGAGTCTGAAATACCACTTAATGGCCAAGCACACAGCTGATGTGAGTACTCTGCCCCCTCGTCTAAGACAGACAGCTATGGATCATTTCAAAGCAAAGAAAATGGATAACACGACGAAGAACAAATTTGCTGAAGCCATAGCTTAATGTATGGCTACTGCATGCAAGCCTGTCAACATTGCCCACAGCTCGACTCAAGCTGAAATCATTCGCATTGCATTGAACGACTCCACTACGGATTGCCAGCAAGAGCCTCCACTACAAGCTATGAACAGAAATTGTACGTAGCGGAGAAGGCTAAGGTACACCAAGCGGGAGAAGACACTGTTTCCGGAGAGAAATAAGAGACTAGTTTGATGAGCCTCTGGTGAATAAAGAGCAGGCATTATGTTGAGTTCGATGTATGCCACTGACACGATTGTTACTCGTTTGGAACTATTTTGTGTGGAATGTTATGTTGGAGTAATCAAGCGGGCGGAAGCGTATTGTTGTGGACACGGCGGGATCCCTTCACCGTTCTCCACTTCCCCAGGTCCTCCGCGTGTTCGTTTGATTCGGGCTGAGTTGATGTGCGAAAACGAGAGGCTGGAAATGGATAAGTTCTTGCAAGATGTTTTACTGAACGTTCAGGGCACAAGTGTGAAACAACACGAATCAATTCGGGCTCCTGTGAGTCTCAGATTTCATCAGGAAGCCCCGAGCAACTAGTCACACGCACATATAGGCATAGTATGTTAATTATATTAATTAGGGACGGGCAGTCCTTCCCCTTATGTAAAAATCAGAAACAAAGAAAGGTCAATGCAGTTCGATCTTGGCATTTTGACAAAGTACAGACCACATCTGCTGTGCACAAATCTCGAGATAAGAGTTCCTCCTCAAGGGAACTTGACAGCCTTCAGGAACTGGGGGACGCAAAAGAAGACACTTGGGGGCTGTTAATCACTCAAGGGGAAATAGGACCCCAGCTTCACACTACATTCTTTGTTTTAAGTAGCGGATGTTCAGGACAGAGACCTAATAGTCAAAGTCGACCTGTCTATGATACAAAGTTTTAAGCTAAACATATAACATATATAGGTGATATCTTCAGTTACCATGTTCCGTGTCCATATAAATAATTGGGGTGGAGCTTCTCTGTGTTCGTCCGACAGCGACGGTGCGCTGAGGCACGTCGAGAGTTCAGCGGTGCAGTGGTAGCGACCGAGCGACCACACTGAAAATAAAACGTCTCCAGTGTTGTCATCGAACCAAGTGTAGTCATCCGAAATGATGTCTACACAAAACCATAGAGAGACTTCCGCGCAAGAAGAACCAACAGAATCAACATAGCCTGACTGCTGTATTCAAAGCAAACTTGAGAAAAACGAAATATGCAACCATGGCTTGAATCCACTAAAGGCTGAGTACGAGTTTACCTTAGATGTGCACTTTATAATTTTATATTGCTGTGTTTTGATTCCATAAAAAGACCTGTTAAAGCAGCTGTTGTGTGACAAAATATTTTTTTCACTGTTGTTGATGGACAGTAACATTGTGTGAGAGATTATGTGTGAATAACTGCTCCAAGTGAGAAATGTTCATGTAAAATTGAAAATAGAAATGGTTATTTCAGTAAATATTTGCATTTTACACATAGAAAACTGATTCATGATTCCATGTTGATGAGAGCATTAAAATGGGAAAAAATAAGACAAAAAAATATAAAAGGAAATTCAGAAACGATTAAAAAAAATGTGTTAGTAATCACAATTAATTTTCAGTTAATTTGAGTTAATTATGACAGTTGCATTTTTAATTAGATTAAATATTTTAATCGTTTGACAGCTCTAATTAACACCTTACACAGATTCACCCCTTTGCTTGATGTTAGTCTTTGTTTTGGATTTTTTTTGTATAGGTTCGTACCCCTTAAATTATAACAACTTTCTCGAATTTCAAAAAGCTTCTGGATGTTTTGGCAAAGTAGGTTATTGTGTGTTTATATGGCTTCCAGCATAGTTTTGTATCTATTATTAATCCAAGAAACCTATCTTTCTAAACTTGTTCGATTTCAATTGAGATTACCTTAATTTTAACTTGGTTTTGATTGGTCTCGTGCCAAAAACAATTAACTTCGATTTTTTTTTAAATTAAGTGATCATTTTTTCCTGTCGAACCATTTTTTAAATTTAATTCATTTTACGCAGTTTTCAGGAGCTGTATCATATTTTCTCCAGAGCAGTAGAAAGTTGTATCATCAGCAAATAGGACACGTTTGAATTGTTTTGAGACACTGCAGGTATCACTTATATATAAGATGAATAGTTTTGGACCAAGCACAGACCCCTGAGTGACTTCAAGAGTGATCTTCAGTTGATAAGATTTTTTATTGTTGAATTGCACATACTGAGATCTGTTTTCAAAATAACTTTCAATCCATTTATATGCTACGCCTCTAAAGACATACAGTATCTCTCTAACTTATTCAATAATATGGTCTATTGTATCAAAAGCTTTTTTTTAGATCTAGAAAAATCCCAACAGTAAAATCTTTTTGTCTGTATTCGTGGCTATTGCTTCCACAAACTCCATGACTGCCATTGAGGTGGTCCGTTTTTCTCTGAAGCAAGATGATTTTTTACTTAATAGCACATGTTTATGTATAAAGTTATCAAGTCTGTATGAAAATAGTTTTTCGAATATTTTTGAGAATTGTGGTAACAGTGATATTGGTATATAATTTGTACCGTATTTTCATGACCATTCGGCGCACCGTATTGTTGGGCGCAGTCTCAGTAACGGGTGCTATTTCTGTGTTTGACATACACAAAATGCACTGTATTATTGGGCGCAGCCAGGCATGGTAAAACATAGGCCAGCTTAAAACCCTCATAGTCGACCGTTTGCGATAAATGTAAAATTATGTCTTTGAATCAAAGGCAAAGGCATTCGGAAAAACACGAGAGAGCTGAAACGTATGGGGGGGGTTCTAAAATGGCGTCACCGGCTGATAATTCTCAGGCATTGCAGCAATAATAAAAAAGGTTTTTGTTCAGTTAATTCCGTTTTTTTTCACGGCCCTCTGAATAGGGATCGTCGGCCAGCATGGAAGGATCACTCTTTCTGTACTTTTTAGATACATTTATTGGGACACTTTGCAGCAGAAGTAGATGTAGTAGTAGATGAAATGGAAGTAGTTGCAGTAGCAGAAGCAGGTAATAACCATTGGGCCATGCTGACGACGAAGCGAGTGTATTCACAACGTAACATAATGCGATCCTGTTTTTTATACGTCGCGCGAACGGTCACCTGTCAGTGGCAGCCCCGCCCCTCTTAAAGTGCCAGTTTAATCCAACACCTCCCACTTAAGTTCCCGATGTCCCATCCAGGGAATTTACACCAATACGTAATCAAAGACCCCATTCAGTTACAATAGTGAAAAGCTCACAAACATTACAATAGTTGTGGGTTTTTTTTTTGTTTTTTTTTGCGAACTTATCCAATGTTCTCTGAACCCTGACCCGGTGAAGAGCATAACCCCCAAAGTCAATCATGGCCCTCAAGCGGGTCAGTGGCTTTATGAGGCATGGGTGCTCAACTTCGTGTATGTACGGTGTACATTTTGTGTCGGCATGGTGGCAGCGATCCGCCTACACCAACCAGCCAAATAATGACTTAAAAGGGTCTTGACTAGAGCTAGGGTCCGGCCGGGTCACAGAGTTGCAGCTGGAGTCAAGGCCTCTGTTGGGATAAGCACAACCAGCCTCCTTACATCTCTTTGCAGGATGATGGTTGGTGGGAGTTGTTGACGTGTTCTGCCTTTTCTCTCAGTGTTTATCATTGGCAGTCCGGCACAAACTTTGACGTCAACGTCCCTGACGATTCCGTGCTTGTCGGATCTTGTGGCCGTGACTCGGCCCAAGCGGAATTGCCCTCTAATAGCGTTCGGGTCCACAATCCAAACCACGTCTCCTTCTTTGACGTTTCTTCGTTTTGTATGCCACTTCTCACGGACAAAGAGATTAGGACCAGCTAGTTCGTTCCATTTGGTCCAAAATCTGTCCACTAAATTGTGGATGTTCCTCAGCCTGCGCCAGGGGTGAGTGGCAAGATCAAGTCCATCTGTGTCTCCTCCCACTGAGGATCGTCCGAGGATGAGTGAATTGGGACTAATGTATTCGATGGACTCCTCTTGCTCCTGGGCGTGAGCGTCGATCGGGCGCTCGTTCGTCAGGTTGGCTGCCTGAAACAGTAGAGTTTGAAACTCACCCCAGGTGAGATAGTCTGTTGCTCCTTTCAAACTCGTGAGGGCTCTTTTTATCAATTTCACGGCAGCTTCTGCTGCTCCATTTCGGTGGGGCGCATCAGCAGGGTGGAAGCTCCACACCCAGTCCGTCCCGTTTTTGGAAGCGATGTCCTCAACTGATGACGTCTGAACACAGCGTATGTGGTTTTGGAGCTCATTCAGGGCGGGTTTCGCCCCGATGAAATTTGTCCCTTTGTCAGACCATAGCTTGCGTGGATGGCCCCTCAGAGCAACAAAGCGTGAGTAGGCTAGCAGAAAACTTTCTGAAGATTGGTCATCGCATACATCAGCATGGACTGCCCTTGAAGCCATGCAGCAGAAGACGATGCCCCAGACTTTCTTCCTTACTCTCCCTTTGACTGCGTCTTTGACTTCATAGGGGCCAAATAGATCCAAGGTTGTATACTCAAAAGGGCCTGCCCTTTGTGTGCGCTCCAACGGGAGGTCACTCATCACTTGCTGGCATACTCTTGCTCTTTGCTTTCGGCAGTGGATGCAGTCATTTATCACTCTTCTGACGACTCGACGGCCTTGTATTATCCATGCTCTTTTCCGAGTGCGTAGGAGAGTTGCTGCGACCCCCTCATGGTTCTTCTCATGAGCCTCTAGGGCCAGCAGTGTGGCCAGTCTTGTATGCATAGGGACCAGAGGAATAGCAATTTTGCCTTCGTTCCAGGACTGAATACGTCCTCCGCAGAGCAGGAGTCCTGTCCCCCCATCGGTCCGGACCACGAGTCGGTCAAGTGTTGAGTCCCGTATTTCAGCTCCATCCTGGGATTCAAGGACAAGGCATCGGAAGGCTTCTGCTCTCTCCATAGCTGTAAGACTGGGTTTGGGATTCCTATTGACTGTGATCTGGTGGTTACCTCCCAACCAAGCCTCCACCGCCCGACGTGTCCAGGCAACCGTCCCACACAGCTTCGTGAGGGAGCTGAATCTCCCAGGCCCAATGAGGCGCACAAGGGCCAGGACTTGCATCCGTGGGATAGGGATAAAAGGAGGTGGAGTGGTTCCCAGTCTACCAAGCTCCGGAGGCTTCATCATGTCGTTTTTCTTATCCTGATGCCTTGTGACCACTGCAGAGAATGCACGTCTTTGAAGCCTCTTGATGCTCTCGTCAGCGACCGTGGCAGAGACTTCACTTGCAGTCTTCACCGGCCATTCACTCTCAGGCCATTTGAGGAATTGAGGCCCGGTCTGCCACTCAGAGTCTTCGTCCAACTCCTCAGGGGTCGCGTCCCTTGTGAGGATATCTGCGATGTTAAGGCATCCTTCAACCCACTTCCAGGTGTCCACCGGACCGGCTTTCTGGATTTCTCCGATCCGGTTTGCGAAGAAGGTTTGGTATCCATAGCTGTCCTTTTGGATTGCACCGAGGATCGTCTGGCTGTCTACTAAGTGTACCCAGTGATCGACTGGGATGCGGCAGTGCCTCTCAAAGTATTTCTTCAAGCGAGTAGCGATCACCGCACCGCACAGTTCAGCCTTAATTCCATCCCCCTTCTGGTCGAGAGGAGTAAGCTTGGCCTTAGACTCCACCAGCTTCACGATGACCTGACCAGGCTTGGTTTCCCAGCGAATATAAAGTACAGCTCCGTAAGAGGCTTCACTCCCATCAGAAAATGTAATTCCAACTGGGGGGCCTAAGACTTCAGTGGGTGTGAGGCTTCGGTCGAATCTTACTTGGCCGAGCCTTACATACTCCTCGAAGAGTGTAACAGCTGCCTCCCGGAGTCTTGGTGACAGCGGATCATCCCATGTATCTTTCACAGGACGATATTTTCTTGCTTCTTGAAAGGATTTTCTTACAAGGATTACTCCCTTCTGTTTTGCAGGGGTAACTAGACCAATTGGGTCATAGAGGCTGGCGATTTGGCCAAGAAGCAAACGTCGGCTTAGTGGCTCAGGAGTACTCCTCCTGACCTCCTCCTCCCTTAAGTCGAGCCCAGTCCTCATCTTCCCCCTTTTCTTTGAGAAGTTGATCGAAGCAAGGATGCGGAGCTTGTCTGACTCAGGCTCATACCCAACGCCAAGGGCTTTACTGTCCTCCTCTTGCAGCTGATTTGGGAGCATGAGGATTGTCGGAGTGCTTGGACAGCCAGGCTGGGGACTGCCTTGGGCTTCCCCCCTCCCACTTTGGCCAGAGAAGACCCAGGGTTTTAGAGAGAACCCCCCAGCCTTCAATATCTTCTCAACACCAACAGTTATCTTTCGCAGCACATCGATTTCATTGTCTGATGTCAGGATGTCATCAACGTAACAGTCCTCTTCAATGACTCTGCGTTCTTTGAGCATTGATGAGAACTGTGGAAGTTTAGCTGTCAGTCGCATTGCGACTTGGGCTATACAGCCTGCAGGCTTATCGCCAATATTCACTCGGACGACTGCGAACATTTCTATTTCGTTCTGGGGGTCATCCCTCCACAGAAATCGATGTAAGTGAACTTCTTTGTCCTGAAGCCAAACGGAGTTGTACATCTTTCGTACATCACCCAGGGCCGCATGTTGTCCGCTTCGGAACCGTAAGAGAACGCCTCTTATTGGATTAAGTACATCCGGACCTTTGTCGAGAAGGTCATTCAGGCTCCAACCCTGAAACTCATGGCTGCTGTTCCACACTATCCTGACAGGGGTTGAAGCAGAGTGGGGGTTTGGGGCGACTAAGTGGCTAATGTACCACTTGGGGCCCTTCCAGGACATCAGTTCTTCTTCCGAGAGCTTGACGGCTGCACCTCTTCTGACCATGTCGTGGATTTGCTCACTATACGCTGCTTTCCAGGCGGGCTCTCGTTCCAGCCTAGTTTCGGTTCTCCTGAAAGTAGCCTCCACAGCTCTGCGATTGTCAGGGAGAGAGGCCGGGTCTCCTCGCCAGGGATACGCAGCGTCCCAGTGGGGTGACTGACTGTGTTTGTCTACTAGGACGTGGGTGAGGCAATTCTTGATTTTCTCCAACTCCCTTTCTTCTCCGAGAGTCATCTCCTTTCCTCCTGGGGAACACGTGCCACATTTGCAGCCCCCACATTGAGGATCGCACGCTGCCCCGATACTGTCCCACCTGAACCACTCTAACACTTCCTTGTTAGCTATAGTGGTGTTGCTAATGACTTTTTCGTCCTTTGTCAACAGAGGGTTTGGATCACTTGAGTCCACAAGAACCTCCTCATACACTTTTGAGGCAGTTCTCATGGACCTTGCGAAATGAGTGTCGGATTGGCGGAAGGTTAGTTCCACCCTCTCAACGAGGTCAGGGTGGGTCCCACCTACTGTCTTTCCAAGTGGGCCATCCCAGAGAATCAGGTCCCCGTTTCTCTGAACTGGTTGTGGGACCAGGCGACCTTCCCTGTGACTAATGAGGAGATCGATTTTGGTGGGCCGGACCAAGTCCTCAGCAGCAACCCCAGGGAAGAAGCCTTGAAGCTGGTGTGGTGTTGCTTTCTGGCTGACCTCTGCGATGCATTCCAGGCCATAGCAGACGATCTTGTGCACCCCCACTGTTCCCTCAGGAGTCACTACCCTCAACCGAAGGGTATATCTCCTGGTCATGACTGTTTTCCTCATCCCGCCAACTCCATGCACAATCAGTTTGATGTCCTCTCCACATAGTCCTAAACGCTTGGCTCCAGTGTTTGTGATGTAATTGGTATCTGAAGCAAGGTCAATCAATGTACCAATCAGATGGCCAGAATTGGTCGTAACCTTGAGGAGCATCATTAGCACTGGATATTCTTTTGGTACACTTCCAGTACTGGTGCAAATTGCTGCGGTGGTTTTGTTTGAGAAGACTTTCCTGTACTCTTTCCTCTGCTCTGGGGTTAGTGTAGCAAGAAACTCTTCCTGCTGGCTTGTTAGGCCAAGAGGCCCTTTAGCCACCTTCACTGGGACTTCACTGCCATCGTCCTTTTGGGTGGCGAACCTGGGGCACAGCAGGTAGTGGTGAGCCTCATCTTGCCGGCAGTCTGCTTTACTGCAAAGGAACCCCGAGTTGCAAAAGCCATTCTTCGGATGAATGCTTAAGCATCGATTGCATATCCCATGGGTTCTTAGGTGAGACTTTCTTCTTGCCAGGTCCATATCCCTGAATGTTTTGCATGCAAAAAGCCTTCCAGTGTGCGTTTCATCACCACAGGCAGAGCATGCGGTTCGCAGCCTTCCTGCAGAACCTCGTTGACCTGCAGTGACTCTGGAGAAAGCCTTCTTAGCCCTTTTCTCGATTGTTTCTATCGGGCGTTTCTCAGATGGAGCCTTTTCTGCAAGACTTGTTTCCAGCTGGTCCAGCTCCTCAAGAATGACCTCCTGTCTCTTTAGAAATTGGAGAAGGCACTCAAAGTGGTTCTGCAGGGCAAAGCCATTCATTGGCTCATTCTTGTAAGCTACCCATTTCTCCTTTAGAAAGTTTGGTAACTTACTCTCAAGTGACTGTGCCACGAGTCGGTTCTTCATCACATCCTCTTCACCCAGGATAAGAAGGTTGCTTAAGGCCCTTTCCACTGTTTGGATTAGCTCTATCGCTTTTCTAGGGTGATTTCCCTTTACGGGGGCTAGGCCTTGCACCTCATTTGCTATTGTTTGGACGATCCTTGCTTTGTTCCCGTATCTGTTGTCCAAACGCCGGAACATTTCCTCAGCGGACCCGCAACTGGACAGGACCAGGTCCTTCTTCACCTTATCACTAAGGCTTCCTAGGAGATGGAATCTTGTTATACTTGCCGTCCCAAAAGGGTTCCCCAATTGCTCCAGTTCTCCCCACTCAGCCTTCCACCGGAAGTAATCTGTCATGTCACCGGAAAATGTGGGGAGCCGTGCTCTCTCGAAAGGGAACCGATTTCTGGACCCGTACCCTCCAGGATACCTGTCAGGGTTACCTCGGGGAGCACTCTGGTCCATTGGCGGTGTCTGGATTTTGGTATCTGGATTTGAGATGGTTGTTTGTGCGGGAATAAATGGAACACTTGGGGTGGTGTTGCCTGAAGGAAGTTCATGCTTGAGACTGAGACCGGTGAATGGAGGCTCTGTGGGGCTGACAGGATCAGGCATGTTTTTTGCTTTGTCCGACTCTTTTTCCAGTGGGGCCTTGCCATCCACATCGTCGGACGACTTTTCTGCGTATCTTTTCTGCCAGCTATCCTCAAAGTCTCTAACCTGGCGCCACAGAGCTCGAACCTTCTCCTTCAACACCTTTGTGTTGGCATATGAGATTAATGCGTCACAGTCACTGCATTTTTTCTCGAGCTCGTCAACCCTCTCCTTCAGGCAATTTCTGGTGAGCTCAAAGTCAGTTTTATGTAATTTATTTATGTTGCAGCTCTCCAGTTGAACCATTTTAGCTTCTGCACTGGAAATACATTCCTTGATGTCATCTGCAGCGAACTTCGTCCAGATTGTTTCCTGGATGAGCTCAACAGTTCCGGTGTATTTGCGCAGGCATTCAGCTGTTTTCTCTGCGATGCAGGCCGCTTCTTCTGCCTTGCCCTCTTCATCCTCGGTTCCCTTTACCGCACTGAGGGCTTAAGCATAGTCGTATCCTGTATCACTGACCCTCTCGTAGTCTACCTCAAGGGCCTTCAGCTCATCAATTAGGGCTTTCTCTCCCAACAGGTTGACTCTGGAGGCAAGCTTAGTGGTCCTCTTTGTGAAGGACGATTGCGCAGCAGAGCGCTTCACTCTAAGGGTTTCGAGTTCACGGGAGTCCATTTTCCTAGTCTGACCAGAGCTTATTTTACCAGGGTCTTTCCCACTAGATGGCGGTGCTCCTTTGGCCAATCTCAGGACTGAATAGATAAGGTGTTTGCTTGGAGAGTGATTCCTCTTCAAGGCTTGACACTCATCGGGGGATCCTATCCAACCTCGATGGTTATTACTGTTCAGTTAATTCCGTTTTTTTTCACGGCCCTCTGAATAGGGATCGTCGGCCAGCATGGAAGGATCACTCTTTCTGTACTTTTTAGATACATTTATTGGGACACTTTGCAGCAGAAGTAGATGTAGTAGTAGATGAAATGGAAGTAGTTGCAGTAGCAGTAGCAGAAGCAGTAGCAGAAGCAGGTAATAACCATTGGGCCATGCTGACGACGAAGCGAGTGTATTCACAACGTAACATAATGCGATCCTGTTTTTTATACGTCGCGCGAACGGTCACCTGTCAGTGGCAGCCCCACCCCTCTTAAAGTGCCAGTTTAATCCAACAGTTTTGATTCCGTAATCTTCACAATTTACATATTTTGCACCATAGAGACCCATTATAATTCATATTTTTGAATGCATCGTAAACGTAATGTGTAAACATGCATTTCACGCGATTTTTACGTCAATCGCTTTGTTTTCGCTTGGACAGACGTATGCATGCCACATTGTTGGGTTGAGGTCATTCCAATTGTGCAACTTTAGGTGGCGCCAGAGGATCGCAAATTAATTTGCCTTTTTGCAGGAGGCTTCAAACCAATGCATTTTACATGAACAAGTCCGATCGGGATTGTTAGTAGGGCTTGGTTGGGATCTCCAGACACAATTTTTTTTTTCCTTTTGCAAAAAATAAAGTTATGTTGGGTACCAACGGCAGGCGCCGGCGCCGCCGTCAACAGCCTCGCGGGGCGTTTTTGCATGAACAATTCCGGTCATGATTGTTTGTAGGGCTTGGTTGGGACCTCCAGACACAAGCAGACACAACTTTTTTTTTTCTTTTGCAAAAAAAATAAAAAATTATGTTGGGTACCCGGCGGGCAGGCGCTGTGGGTCGGGGCAGGTGAGTAGGAAACCGTCCCTACCCCACCCGTCCCCGTCACCCCACGCCTCTCCCAGCGGCGGCCAGCCGCCGCGGGGCGGGTGCTGTGGGTCGGGGCGGGGGAGTAGGAAACCGTCCCTACCCCACCCGTCCCCGTCACCCCACGCCTCTCCCAGCGGCGGCCAGCCGCCGCGGGGCGGGTGCTGTGGGTCGGGGCGGGGGAGTAGGAAACCGGCCAATGATTCTTTTTCTGAATTCCACTGATTGGTCCGTTTCGGCTTGGTTGTGATTTGAAAGTACGGTGCGCGATTGGTCAAGGCTGTCATGATTCGGTTTAGGGACCAACAGGTGGCACTGTAGGGCTCCCCCGGCAGCTGCACACCTGTTGGTCATAACTAATTAGGGCTTTAAAAGGACTCCCAGCCCGAAAACTCAGTTTCGGGTCATTGTTGCTTCTTGCTACTGTCATGTGTGTTGCTTCTTGCTACTGTCATGTGTGTTGCTGTTTGATCTTAGTTTCTGTCATGTTTAGTTCATTGTTATGTTTCAGGTTTAGTCATGGTTTTTGTTTGATACTTTGTTTGTTTTGGATGTAGTTTTCTTTGTTTTAAATACAATTCTTCAAATACACCCTGCTCCTCCCTCCTGCCTGCTTTTTGGGGTCCACCACCACCTCGCAACGTGACAGAATGACCCGACCACCTGGACCCCGCAGGTACTAAGGACTGTTCCCTATTCCACCATGTGCCTGGCGGAGCGCGTCTGCGGCCGACACCCTTTCCCCTTTCAGGCAGCGCTGGGGATGCGGCTGTCCTGTTTTCGTCTCGTCAAGCCGCGTCTACGGTGGGCCGAGGCTCGTCACGTGTCTGTTGGAGCAGAGTCACATTCACGTCGACGACGAGCCGTGCCACGTCCACGCCCACGTCAGGCCGAGCCCCTGTTCACGTCCGGCTGTTCCATGTCCCCCGTTATGTCGAGCTCCGTCCACGTCAGGCCACGCCCAGCCAAAAGGATTGCCGTTGCTTTTGTTCCTGTTCCCTGGCGAGGTGAAGGTCACCGTCGCTTATCGTTCATGTATTTCGGCGAGGTGAAGGTCACCGTCGCTTATCGTTCATGTATTTCGGCGAGGTGAAGGTCACCGTCGCTTATCATTCATGTATTTCGGCGAGGTGAAGGTCACCGTCGCTTATCGTTCATGTATTTCGGCGAGGCGAAGGTCGCCGTCGCGTGTGTTCTTGTTCTGCGGCGAGGCAAGGGTTGCCGTCGCTTTTAGTTCCTGTTCCCCGGCGAGGCAACCCTTTTGGACAACTTTGGGACGTCTGGGATCCGTCCCTTGAGGGAGGGGTACTGTCATGATTCGGTTTAGGGACCAACAGGTGGCACTGTAGGGCTCCCCTGGCAGCTGCACACCTGTTGGTCATAATTAATTAGGGCTTTAAAAGGACTCCCAGCCCGAACACTCGGTGTCGGGTCATTGTTGCTTCTTGCTACTGTCATGTGTGTTGCTTCTTGCTACTGTCATGTGTGTTGCTGTTTGATCTTAGTTTCTGTCATGTTTAGTTCATTATGTTTTAGCTTTAGTCATGGTTTTTGTTTGATACTTTGTTTGTTTTGGATGTAGTTTTCTTTGTTTTAAATACAATTCTTCAAATACACCCTGCTCCTCAGTCCTGCCTGCTTTTTGGGGTCCACCACCTCGCAACGTGACAAAGGCGGCCAGGTAGCGGTGATTTGCATTCGATCAACCGGCACAACCACTAGAGTGAGTTGGACGGCGAGAAACAAACATGGCGAAAAGGTGCAGCGGAACGGAGGTGCTTGATGCCGTTTGGGAGACCGATAGCGATGGTTCGGATTCGGACGCTTCCGAAAAGGAATCGTCGGGGGAATTTTCGCCCGGGGACGCTGACGACACCACCGAGTACGGCAGCTCTGACTCTGCAGAGGAGAGCAGTCCCGACTCGGCTGGGGAGGGAACCTCCGGCAATCCTGCGGGAGCGGTCGAGCAGAAGACCATTGTCGGTATGGAATGGAGGTCAAAAAATAAATAAATTATTTGGGATCCGACGCACGAGGTGGCTGGACATTACGTGCCGCCACGCGTACCCACGCCCGGCCCCACGTTGTACGCGTTCGCTCGCATAAGCAGCCCCGAGTCGGCGTTCGCGTTATTTTTCGTTGACGAAATAATTGCAAATATCGTCGAAATGACTAATTTACAAGGCATCCGAACGAGCAATCCCTGGTCCCTCCTCACCCCCCAAGAGCTGCGTGCCTACATCGGGCTCCTGATCCTGGCTGGGATGTACCGGTCTAGGCACGAATCCACACGCAGCTTGTGGGGCGTGAGGACCGGACGGCCATTGTTCGCCGACGCCATGCCGCACCGGCGCTTTATGGAGGTGAATCGTATGCTCCGATTCGACGACAAGGTCCGAAGACCACAACGGCACCACGCCAACAAATTGTCGCCGATATCGGAGTTGTGGAGCGGCTGGAATCACCGGCTCCAGAAGATGTATAATGTTGGCCATAGCGTTTGCGTGGATGAGCAGCTCGTCGCATTCCGCGGACGCTGCGGCTTCAAACAATACATGCCGTCGAAGGCTGCCAAGTATGGCCTCAAGATATGGGCACTTTGTGACGCACAAATGTCATACGCCTCAAAATTAGAGGTCTACACCAGCAAGCCTCCAGGCGGCACACGTGAGGTGAACGTCGGGATGCGTGTGGTGCTGGGGCTTATGGACTCGCTGGAAGGGCACACGGTCACTACTGACAATTTCTTCACCTCCATTCCATTGGCAATGGAACTAAAAAAAAAAAGAAACCACCTGCTGGGCACAATTAGGAAAAACAAGCCGGAGCTCCCCGCAAAGATGATTGAAATTACAGAAAGGCAACCCCTCACCAGCCTTTTTGCCTTCACCAAGGACCTGGCTGTGGTGTCCTATGTTCCTAAGAAAGGAAAGAATGTGCTGGTGCTCAGCACCTTTCACAAGGAGCCAACCACGGAGAACGGGGGCAAAAGAAAGCCACAAATGGTCCTGGACTACAATAAATCCAAGGGAGCAGTGGGCCACTTGGACCAAGTAAGCACAAGTTGTCAAATTGTTTATCAAAGCTGTCTTGTCAATTATGTCATCTGATGTTTTGTGTGTGTGTCTGTTTCCAGGCATGTGGAACCTATTCAACACGCCGGCGAGCACAACGGTGGCCAATGTGCCTTTTTTTTCACATGTTGGATGTTTCGGCATTCAATGCATACATCATGTACATTGAAGTCAATCCCACGTGGCATGCAAAAAAATTATTTCGGCGACGGCTGTTCCTCGAGGAGCTTGGCAACGCACTGATCATGCCAGAGGTTCAGCGTCGGAGGCCGGAGACTGTTCCGCAAGAGATGCAGGGTGCAGTGCAGCAACGTGAGGCCACAGCGCCTTCACCCAAGCGAAGGCAATGTGGCCTCTGCAAAGAAAAACGCATTGCAACAAATGCATGTGACAAATGTGGAACCCCCATGTGCCGAAAACACATGAAGAACATTTGCCAAAATTGTTGAAAGTTCTGAAAGGTGTTGTTGTTTTTTGTTGTATTTGGTGGTGGGTTATTTTATATAAATTCTGTTATAAATTCTACATGGTTGTTGTGACTCTTCCTTTTCAAACTATATGTGTATGGATAGCTCTGATGCCACTGAACATTTTGAGTGGTTGAAAGTAAAAAAATATTCATAAATGACTTAGTTATCACACCTCAAAACATTTACTAGAAATTGTACATATTCATGAAAACGGCACTTCCACAAAAAAAAATTTCATCCAGAATTTTTTTTTTTTGATAATTATTTGACATTATCAAGGCTCTACTTGTGTGATATGACATCTTCCAATTCAGGTTTTATTTTTTATAGATTTCTTTGAAGTGTCATAGCACAGTATTGCCTTTATTGTCCATAAAGGGCAAAAAAATCCCAAATAACTAATAAAAACTATATATGTATGGATAGCACAGATGCCTCTGAACATTTTGAGTGTTTGAAAAAAAAAAAAGAATGTTTGTATAACATAACATACATCATTTCCAAAATTGTAAAACGCGTAACTTAGGGTTTTTTTGTTTCGAAGGACCTAAGGGTTTTAAACATACGGCATACATGCACGCACGCTAAAAACATGTTTTTAAAAAGGCAACGGAAGCAAAACTGAGTTTGGTTGTACTTTATTTAGCCATTTTACAATGTACTCACGTTTTTCTCTTCACCTCTTACACGCTCACCCTTCACACATTGGCGACTGGTACCTGCTAGGGGCGGGAAGGAGCCAAGATGGCGACGTAAGCGGTTGTGCTTTTGGGAGCTGCTTACCTGACTCGATATAAAGTTAATGGAACAGATAACTCTTCAATTTTTTTCATGTCAGAAAATTTATATTTTTTTCCTCTTGACTTTGCTGCACTCACGGTAACCTATCCATCGCGCAATCCTAGTTCTCTTTCTTAAAAGTTGCCTCGACACGTGCTAAGCTAGCAGCATTATCGGCAACATTGACTAAATGGAGCTGAAGCCCGCACCTGAGAATGTGCTCGTGGATGGCGCGCACGCCTACTGCCTGCAAAACCATCTCGTGTTATGGAAACTGACTTTCCCGCATTGCCCGTCTCGCCGTCCAAGCCACCGGTGTCGAAGAGAAGTAAGCAATCTCGCACGACCGAAGGAGAGAGCGCGACTATGTTGCAACAAATGTCAACGCTGTTTAACACCAGATTTGATACGTTGGAGACAAATGTCAGTAAAATGACAAAGGACATAACAACGAAAATAGAAAACCTCACGAAAACATTGAATACAGCCTGCGCCGAATTAAGAGATGTAAAAGCAAATCTAAAATAAGTCGACAACCGCGTTGGACTTGTGGAAAAGAAAGTGAGCATGATGGAGGGGCGTCTCACTGAACTTGAAAACTACTCACAATCTACGACTCTATGGTGTAGCTGAAAAGAAAAACCAAAATGTCCGTGAGAGGTAATCTCGATCTGCCAAGCGGTCCTGCCCGGAGAGAGAAAAGACAAATTTCTTCACCCCATTGACACTGTACATCGACTGGGACAGCTGAAAAATGATGCATCCAAGCCTCGAGGGATCATTCTCCAATTCACATCGCGAATCTTCCGAGACGCTGTCTGGAAGGCTGCAAAAAAATCCAGTTTTCATCAAAACAACAACATGCGCTTCGCTGAGGATTTGTCACCATCTACAAGGGAGAGAAGAAAGCTACTCTGGCCGTTGGTGGCGAAGGCACACGAGGAAGGAAAAACGGCGTACTACATCGGTGATCGAGCCTTTGCTAACGGGACCGAACTGTTAATTCCTCCTCTCCAACCTCGGCTGATGGGCGACTGACATTGGTAATTCATACATCCTAAAATTTAAGGAAACAGAATCCTTCTCCAGGTTCACCTGAGTACCTCTTATGTATTACACTGAGGAATTGAATTAAATATTACTTTAATTATTAAAAAAAAAAAAAAGAAAAGGCATTCCTTCAACTATGGCCATCACAATCACAGCAAGATCCAGATCTGTTATGTTATCAACCTGTTTACTTAGTTATTGCTAACTGGCACTTTTGATGCCCAACACAGTAATGCTAGTTTGGTTTATTGCAGTAATAATGTCTTAATTAGAATTGAACGACTGTTAACGAAACCACTGACAGAAAATGTATACCTTTTGTTCCGTCTTAACGTTGTGTTCCACTAATTTGCTTAAAATAGATATTCAAACGGTACAGCCCCAAATTGTATAGGGTTAGTGTTTTAGCACACGATCACCCATTTCTAAGTGTGTGTTTGTCGTTATTAATATGTCTTTATCTATTATTACTCTCAATGCCAGGGGGTTAAGAAACATTGTGAAGCGTAAAGCAATTTTTTTGTTTGCTAAGCAGCACGGAAATTATTTTTGTTTTCTTCAGGAATCCCACTCGATCACTAACGATTCACGGTTATGGAAAGCTCAATGGGGTAACAATTTATGGTTGTTACATGGATCTGAACACTCAGCAGGGGTCGCTACGCTGAAACACCAGTTTTCTGGGAGTATTTTACATTCTGTATGCGATAAAGCAGGCCATTTCCTTTTACAAGTAATCAACACGGGAAACACCAATATAATAATGGTTAACACATATGGGTACAACTCAAATTACGAAAATAATAACCTTTTTGAAGAATTAGAAAAACATATTCAACATTCACTCGCTAAATTCCCAAATTCCGGTCTAGTTATAGGCGGTGACTTCAATACGATATTGCACCATAACATGGACTGTTGGCCTCCTCGTAATCAATCTTCTCTAAATAAGACCCTAAAGATATTTATGCAGACATTTAATTTGATTGATATATGGAGGAGCAATAATCCAAACAAAAAAGAGTTCACTTGGAGTAAAATCTTTCTGCTTGGCTCTCGACGAAGAAGGACGCTTTCTGCACAGCTCCCTGCCCTCCCAACTTTTTTTTCCCTGCTTGCCACTTAGTCTTTTTGTGCTGTCTTTTGTCTAACTTTTTTTCCCATTGCCTCCTACCGTGTTTTCATCCGAAGAACTAACCATGGAATTAGTTGGCTGGTCTCTCGATGTAATCGACAAAATTCTTTCGACGAAAAGAGCGGGCAGTGGGGAGCCTGCTTGCCCTGCGGGGACACTTGCTGCCGGATACGCCCTGGATCCATGGAAAAAGTGGAGACCGGTGTGCCTGACAGTACTGTCCGTGGAGGATGTGGAAGACATGGCCTTTTGATAACAGGTATGCTGCTGTTTGGTGTTGGCAGCTTGCTGTTCTATCGCAAAATTCAACGGACGGGAGCGGCTCTATTGGAAGTGAAGAAGCTGCCGGTCACTCTGGATGGCTTGGCGCGAATGTCCAACACTCAGACTCAAGCGGTGACTGAGCTTAATCGCAATATTGTTGTGATTCTGGAGCGACTCAGCGCGATCGATAATACCATGGAGACGTTGGAATCCACGCTGCGGAAAGAATTTCTGGATCAGACTGATCGGCGCCACTGAGGAGATACAGACCAAGGACTCAAGGCTGTCTGGAATTGTTGGCGGCCGTCTCTCCAAAACAAACAACGCTATCTGGCCTTTCCCCTGGATGGAAATACGCACGGAGTCTAGGGCCCCACCACCACCCCCCTCCTTCTCGGCCATGGACTGATAAGCCGGGACTGTCTTCATGATGAGCAGACCTCGACGATGCAGCTATGACCTGTACACGCATACACATACACAACTGGACAACCACACGCGCATACACATCCTTGTTATCACCGTCTTCATCGCTCCGATTCTTTTTCCCCCGTGATGTGGTTTGATAATGCGGAGCGCAACGGTGGACCGTGCGGCTGGTCATTTCGGCTGCGTCACGGTTACCCCCCTCTCCCCCTTTCCATTCATCCTCCCCCTTATTACATGTTATGTCTTGTGACTTGTTGTAACTGTCATATGCTTATTTATGTGCTAGGGTCTTTTTTTATCCTGGACTTAAATTATCCTCGGAAGAGGATAGTTCGAGCGTGGTTTTTTCCCCCCTCTCCCTACCCAGCGTTTTTCCTTTCTAAATTCTGATTGTAATTTCCCCATTGCAGGACAAATAAAGGATATCTTAATCTTAATCTTAATAGAGATTCCACCAGGCGGTCACGTATCGACTTCTGGCTCATATCTCAAAATCTTAACATCAATCCAGTTTCGGTTGATATCATTACAACACCTTTAACTGACCATAACGCGGTGCTCATCTCCATCCCTTTTCACTCAAACTCTCCTAAAATATTTAAAAGTGTCTACTGGAAGCTTAACAACTCTCTATTACAACATAAAAAGGTTCAATCTGATATTGAATGCCTTCTTAAAAAGTTTTGGAACAAAGCAAAAGTTGACAATTCTTTTCGTAACAACTGGGAACTATTTAAATTTGAGACCTTAGGAAATATGGCAGTAATTTAGCTAAAGCGTGTCGATTAGAAGAAGACACAATAGTCTCTAAAATAATCGAATTATCCCTAAAAAACCCTGATAACATGTCAGATGAAGACAGACTACTACTAAGCTCAGAACAGGCTAAACTAAATGAAGTATATCTTAACAAAGCTAAGGGAGCATTTGTAAGATTAAGGAAAAGTTGGATCGAGGAAGGTGAACAAAATTCATCGTATTTTTTTAATCTAGAAAAACACCATCAAAAAATCAACTTGATACAGCAACTTAATGTTAATGGCATCATAACTGACGACCCAAAAAACAGCCAATTTCTGTTTTAAATTTTATAGTAACCTTTATCAGTCCAAATACTGTGAACACTCTGCAACCTCTTTTCTAAATTCTAATTTCTATCAGCAATGTCACACAGATAACTCAAAGCGATAAAGACTTCTGTGATAGGAACATTAATTTAGAAGTAGTTTTTGCTATCGAACACCTCAAAGACGAACAAATCACCCGGAGTTGATGGCCTCACAGCAGAGTTTTATAAAACCTTCGTAAAAGACTTGGCTCCATTTCTCCTTGAAGTTTTTGTAGAAAGCATCGAGAAAGGTTGTCTTCCCCCTTCTTTAACACAAGGATGGATTACTTTGATACCAAAACCGAAACGAGATCATACCTTCATTGAAAACTGGAGACCCATTTCTCTATTAAATAATGACTGTAAAGTGTTTGCTTCCATTATAGCTAGGAGAATCAAAGGTGTACTCGACCCAATTATTGATGAGGTTCAATCCGGTTTTATGAGTAAAAGACACATTTCTAATAATATCAGGCTTGTCCTAGATCTGATTGAATACTCATTCCTCTGCTCTGACAATAGTTACCTCCTATTTCTGGACTTCTATAAGGCATTTGACACGGGGTTAGCACGTCGACTTCACAGTGCAGAGGTACCGGGTTCAATTCCAGCTCCGGCCTCCCTGTGTGGAGTTTGCATGTTCTCCCCGGGCCTGCGTGGGTTTTCTCCGGGTGCTCCGGTTTCCTCCCACATTCCAAAAACATGCATGGCAGGCTGATTGAACGCTCTAGATTGTCCCTAGGTGTGAATGTGAGCGTGGATGGTTGTTCGTCTCTGTGTGCCCTGCGATTGGCTGGCAACCGATTCAGGGTGTCCCCCGCCTACTGCCCGAAGACAGCTGGGATAGGCTCCAGCACCCCCCGCGACCCTAGTGAGGATCAAGCGGTTCGGAAAATGGATGGATGGATGGATTTGACACGGTCGAACATGACTTCATTTTTCGCTGCATGGAGCAATTTGGATTTGGTGATTTCTTTTGTAAAATTGTTAAGACTATGTATGCCAATGGCAATAGCTCCATCAAACTGCGAAATGGCACCGCTCCAAGATTCTCTCTACATTGAGGAGTGCGCCAAGGCTGTCCGGCCTCTCCATTTCTCGTTCTATTGTGTACGCAACTCCTCACCTGTCATATCAGAAGAAGTGCCATCCAAGGGATATCTATAGGGGGCAGAGAAATCCTGATTAGTCAGCTTGCGGATGACACTACCTTATTCCTAAAGAACTTCAGCCAAGTCTCTGCTGCGATTAAAACGGTCGAACAGTTCTCAGCGGCCTCTGGTCTCCACCTAAATCTCAACAAATGCGAACTGTTCCCTATCCATGACCGGAATGAGACTTCGATCTGCAACATCCCAATTAAAGAAAAAGTTACCTATCTAGGGATTACCGTTATGAAAAATGAAGCCATGCGATGTACAGCAAACTTTGACCCAATTATTAACAAAACCCAAGCTAAGCCTTAACCAGTGGCTAGGTAGAGATCTTTCTTTAAAAGGACGTATGCTACTAACCAAAGCGGAAGGACTGTCACATCTTATGTACGCAGCAATCTCTTTGTCTGTGAATGAGAAAATTTGTAAGAATATCAATAAGATGCTTTTCGACTTCTTGTGGAGGAACAAGACTCACTATGTGAAAAGGTCTGTTGTAATGAATACCTACGAAACTGGTGGATTGAACTTCCTGGACTTCTCGACCCTCAATAATACGTTTAAAATGAATTGGATCAAACAATTTTTGGGTAATCCCTCATCGATCTGGATCTTTATACCTAACTATATATTTTCTCAACTTGGTGGTCTTAACTTTGTACTTTTATGTGACTACAAAATAGAAAAAATTCCCATGGCTTTATCCAATTTCCACAAACAAATACTTTTGGCCTGGTCCTTGATATATAAACATAATTTTTCCCCTCATAAATGCTTTATCTGGAATAATCGTTACATATTATACAAGAATAGATCATTATTTCTCCATAATTGGTTCAACAATAAAATAGTCTTGGTCAGTCAACTAATCAATAATCAAGGTTTCCTTTTAAATTACTCAGAATTTTTAAAGAAATTTAATCTACCGGTCACCCCAAAATAATTTGCTACAGTCATGGATGCTATTCCTTCTGGAATCTTGACCCTCTTGAAACAACCTCCACACTAACCCTGGACCCCAAAATGACTGCTATCGGCAAATCCTGTTTTACGTCAACATCAATCAGAAATAACACCCGTAATATACGATCCCTGTTCCAAAAAGATATTTCAACAACCCCACACATTATTACCTACTGGTCTAGCTTTGTTGATAATCTACACTGGGGAAAAATCTGGTCTCTCCCATACAAATACCTCCTGACTAATAAAGTAAGGGAAATCTCTTTTAAAATGATACACAAATACTATCCCACCAAGCATTATCTTCTTAGGTTCAAGAAAGACATCTCTTTTGATTGTTCATTTTGTGGAATGTACCCTGAAACAATGGTTCACTTGTTCTGGCAATGCCAGTATACCAACACATTTTGGAAAGTTGTATCCAAATTTATCATTGAACATATTGACTCTGACTTTATGCTATACTGGAAAAATGTACTATTTGGGTTCTACAAAAATAAGGAAAAAAACACTAAACAAACCTCCATTTTAAATTTAATAATCATTCTCGCTAAGTTCCATATCCACAAATGCAGATGGAATAGTTCAAAACCTCTTTTCTTAATTTTTGAAGCAGAAACAAAGCAGTACCTGAGCTCTATTACGCATTCCAAAAACAAAAAAGCTGTTAAGACTCTGACTATATGCTCCTTATTTGAATTTTTGTCTAAAAATCCCCTGGCTTCCTTTTTTTTCTTCTTTTTTGTTTAAACGTTTGTAATGTGTATGTATTGGTAGCACGTTCGTTTTGTTTTCTATTTGCTGAGAATTGTATTCTGACTTGTTCAATAAAGATTTGAAAAAAACCCCTGCTCGGAGCGTGCCTTTAGCGTCCTCTTACACGCCCACCCTTCACTCATTGGCGACTTCCGTATGCCTGTCACCACGCACTCCGCCTTTTCTCTATATAAACAGCATGTCGGCCAGAAGCGTCTCAGTCATACTTTGGAACTCGGCTCAAACACTGGACACCCCGCAGTATAAGGCGTCCTGTCCATTTTGGAGAAAATTTAAGACTTTTAATGGTGCCTTATAGTCGTGAAAATACGGTATATAAATGTATTTCTCCTGATTTATTAATTGGAATGACTCTAGCAGTTTTCATTTTTGATGGAAAAATACCAGCTTTGAATGACAGGTTGCATATGTATGTGAAAGGTTGCACGACAAGTTCTATAAGCTGTTTTACTATTGTTATATCGATATTCAAGCAATCAGTTGACTTTTTATTTTTAAATGTTTTTACAATATTTAATACTTCATTATGATTCACAGCAGTAAGGAACATTGTGGAAGAGTGTTTTTCATGTATATCTATTTCAAACAAGTTTATTGGATCAGGAATTTGTTTTGCTAGATTACTCAACTCAACTGAATTTATAGAGCACTTTCAAACAGCCATCGCTGCATACAAAGTGCTGTACATGGAGCCATTTAACATATACAATACACAGTAAAACAAATCAGTAGTAAAGACGGTAGAAAGCACCAAACAGTAAAACCAAGAACAAATCTAAGTCATGCTGAGTCGAATGGCAAAGAATACAAGTGAGTTTTGAGGAGGGTTTTGAAGATGGGCAGCGAGGAGGCTTGCCGAATGTTCAGTGGGAGGTCATTCCAGAGAGAGGGACCAGCAACAGAAAAGGCTCGATCCCCTCTGAGCCTTAGTTTAGTTCTTGGTACTTCTAATAATGTCTGGTCCGCAGACCTGAGGCGCCGGGCAGGTGTGTAGGGGTGGATGAGCTCAGAGAGGTAAGGTGGCGTGAGATCATTTAGAGATTTGAAAACAAATAAGAGGATCTTGAAAATAACTCTAAAATGAATGGGGAGCCAGTGAAGGGATGCCAGAGTAGGAGTTATGTGCTCCCTCTTACGCGTGCCAGTCTAGAGGCGAGCAGCGGCATTCTGGACCAGCTAAAGGCGCTTAATGGAGGACTGGCTGACTCCAAAGTAAAAGGGCATTGCAGTAATCGAGCCGGGATGTGAACAAGGCATGAATTACTGTCTCAGGGTGTTCATGAGCGAGGAGAGGTTTTATTTTGGCCAGCTGTCTAAGGTGAAAAGCTGGATTTAACAACGGCACCAATTTGCCGATCGAGTTTGAAATCACTGTCCAGTTTAAGGCCCAAGTTTGAGACTTGACTTAAGATAAGGAGACAGGGGGCCCAAGTCTACAGGATAGGATGTAAGGGCTATATATACAGTATATATGTGTATTACATATATATTTACATACACCCCCCCCCTTTTTTTGTTTTCCCTATTTGTTGCAAACATTTCACATCTTTCAATTTTCATTTCACTTGTTTTTTCATTGTCAAGCCAAGTTTCTGACATGGCACTTATTTTAAATGTATTGAGTTTAGTCAAGTATTCTTTGATTTTTGTGAAGTTTTGATTGAGACTTCTACTGTTTAAGTGTGTCTCAGCATGCCGCGTGTTGAACTCGAGCCTGAGTTTGTCATGCCTCAAGTAGGCGATTTCCCTTATGTCACATGAATTTTTTAATTTTGTTGAATTTTCTTTTTTGACGCACGACATCTGTGAAGTCGTATTTAATGTAGATTTTGGTGGGGGGTGGGGGGGGGGGGGTTCTCTCTGTGAAATCCTTGTATTTTTCAAAGTTCACCACAACTAGCCTAGGTCGAGGTCTCCCCGGTTCGTGCCTTTGAGTGCGGTGCGCTCCTTCCATCTCGATTGCCTCCTTTATCTGCATTTGCTCCTTGAAGATTTTTTGCACTTTTTGCTCCGTTTCAGTCCACGTTTCTACTTGCATTTCCTCAATTCCATCAATTACCACGTTGTTTCTTTTTGACTGTCCCTCCAAGTAGTCCATCTTGTCAGTGAATACAAGCAGACTGTCACATATTTTGTAGATTTCAGTCTGCATGTTTTTACAATGATCAGTTTCATTAATTTGCTGTTTTTTTAATGTCGTCTACCTCCTTTTTGGGTGAAGTTGATGCTGGTTTTTATTTCTTAGTTTTTCCAGGGAAGTCCATCAAGTCGTGAGTTTGTTAAGTATCATCTTGTTGATGAGAAAATATTCACATCTGCGATGCAGGTGCCACGAGTAAGTTTCGGTGTAGGCTAGGATATGTCAGGACCACATCTAAATATTCTGGAGTGGTGAAATCATGGAATTATAAATACCGGAATCTTTTGGCTGCAGTCGTGGAATCTTTGACCTCTGTATGCCATTGGGCGGGATTCACCAGATATACTGTGACAGTAAAAGCATTTACCGTATTTTCACGACCATTCGACGCATCGTATGGTTGGGCGCAGTCTCATTAATGGGTGCTATTTCTGTATTTTACACATAGACAAAACGCACTGTATTATTGGGCGCAATTTTAAAGTGGTAAAACATACGCCAGCTTAAACATACGGCATGCATGCACGCACGCTAAAAACACGTTAGCTTGTAGCATACGGTAGCATGCCAAGACATACAGATACAAGCTAAAAACACGTTTTTAAAAAGGCAACGGAAAACAGTTCCGTTGTATTTTATTTAGCCATCGTACAATGTACTCACGTTTTTCGATCAATCATCACCCAGAAATCCATCAAAGTCCTCATCCTCTGTATCAGAATTGAACAATTGTGCAAGCACCGGTAATCCATCAAAAATGCCGTGTTCCCTCTCGTTGTCAGTCACTCTCATTGCCATGTGGCTCCACAGAAATGATGCCGGCTTTGCCAAAAACTCGAACAACAGTGCAAGCAGACACGTTCGTCCAAGCAGCCACAATCCATTCGCAAATTGTGGCGTAACTCGCCCGGCGCTGCCTCTCACTCTTTGTAAAGTTGTGTTTGCCATCGATCATTCATTGTTCCCATGCCGCTCGCAACTTTACTTTGAACGCCCGGTTGATGCCGATGTCCAGCGGTTGGAGTTCTTTAGTCAAGCCTCCGGGAATAACGGCAAGCTCAGAGTTCATTTGCTTGACTTGGTTTTTCACCGCTGCTGTGAGATGGGCACGCATGCCAAAAGCATAACCGATGGCTTGAAGTTTGAACTGAGCTTCGTAGGCGTGTCTCTTTGTAGAATTTATTTTCGGGGGTTCTTAGAAACCAAAACCGAAGTTGTTTTGCAACAATGCACATAGCCACACTCTATACAGGTGTTGGTACCTGCTTGTAGCGTCCCTTTAGCATCCACTTACACGCCCACCCTTCACTCATTGGCGGACTTCTTTGCCGCATGCCTGTCCACAGTCACTTCCGCCCTTTCTCTATATAAACAGCGTGTCGGCTGTCAGTCAGGTTTTGGAACTCAGCGCATAGACAAGATGCTCCGCATCATAAGGCGTCCTGTCCATTTTGGAGAAAATTTTAGACTTTTAATGGCGCCTTATAGTCGTGAAAATACGGTATGTACTGGAAAAGGTGTAAAAAGAAATCCAAGGTTACACATACATTGTTATATATTTAGGGAAAGTGCTATACTAACTAGGGGTTGCTCATGAGCATTGTCAATCTTCAAAACTTAGGAAAAACACCTTTGTAACTATTAGAGGCAAGGAATGCATTTTTTTTCTTTTCAATGTGAATACATGAACTGCACTCACCAGAAGTTTCCAGTGGTTATTGTTTATATTTACAAAGGATAAAATTCCCTTGTAAGAGTTTAGGTTTTCCTGTCGATGCAACTAAAAGATTAAGTCTTATAACATACATTCATTGAGGTAGTAAGCGCATCATGGTTTTGAGAGCTATCCCCTAATTGGTTTGGGGCCCCTTCCCCAGGTCATAACAATACCTTCGGGAAACAGTGCCATGGAAGCTTCCGCTTGTCACCAGAGAGAATCAGTCTGGCAGTGTAGTCAGTCATAATGTAAAGGCTCCTCTTCACAATGAGTTTATTTGCCAAAACATGAAACAATCCTTCAATGATCTATGTCGGAGAGCAATATTTTTGTGACATTATTTTCAAATGAGTATTTAATGATTGTATTTAATCTGTATAAAAACAAAATGAGAATTGCACCTCACCAGTGAGCCACTAATGAGGTCAGAGTGAACATAGCTCACTGTGCCGAATTACCAAACTGCGGTCTTTCAGCAACAATCACAACTTCTGCTGGCTTACGATTCCATAAATCTTGTAACTGTAACCACAAACACAAAACAACAAAAATGTCATGGACCATTATTATATGTTTGGTGTCGTTGACACCTCTGACACCACTTTGTAATATGTGTAGTAATAGCTTCTCAACTGGAGTTGTTGAATGTTGCTGGATATGCAGCCCTTGACCGTTGCCAGTTTAAAGAGACTCCAAGGCTTGGCTCTGGACTGCAGAACCGCATTCCTGAGAAGCTCTGACATCAGTGGTTTCATTGCTGACCTTGTGAACAGAGAAAGGCTTGTTTCAAAACTGCCATCTTAAGCTTGAATGAGAGCTTGAACAGTAACACGTCGGTGTGTGATGTGTTTGTCATTTATCCATCCATCCATTTTCAACACTGCCTATCAGGGATGCGAGGAATTGCTGAAACCTATCCCAGCTAACTTGAGATGGATGGAAGACTGCACCCTGAACTGGTCGCCAGTCAGTCACATGGTGCACGTAGACCATTCAGACAGTCATTGAATGGGAACCGATCACACCCTGCCCGCACACAAGTCAGGCGAGTGTACCACTCCAACATCAACGAGACATTCGTCATTGAGTAAAGGAAAAGTGCACACATTATTATGTGTGTGGAAATGTACAACAGGCAAGATTTTTTTTTACAAAGATTGTTTGCATAATTTGTCATGAACACAGTCATAAATATCCTATTTTTAAGGATTACTGCAAACACACTTGGAAGCAACTGACTTAAGTATTGTTGGAGTTTCCACTGTTTAAATATTTTTTTTATGTTAAAAGTATATCTTGTAGTCATATTTTAGATGGATGGACCAACTGGAGTCGTCAAACTCCTTCAACATAGCTGTGTGGATGAGCTGGTACTGGACAACAAAATCATCTAGCCTGGTGAGCCTTTGAGACAGGAACCAAATGTGTTTCAGATGCCACTGGCTTTTCTCCATTATGCCTTGTGTTTTATTGTCATCTGTGATATTCTGAAAAACACTTACAGATGCTTTAATAGAAAAACATTACTAAATATAGGAGAATGCGTTTCCATTCAGCTACCTGTCTTTTCAGGGTTTTCAGGAAATTATATCTCCGTGTTGCATTCTCATAAACTGTGCCAGTCCCATGACGTCCAAGATCACCTGAGAACCCCCCCCCCCACCCCAAAAAACCCCACACACATACATATACATATGTGTATATATTAGTGCTGGCAAATGATTAAAATATAACTTTCATAATTAGCTCAAATTAACTCATAATTAATCGTGATTACTTATATATATTTTTGTCCTATTTTTTCCTATTTTAATGCTCTCATCAACATGGAATCATGGATCCGTTTTCTTTGTGCAAAATGCAAATATTAATTGAAACAACTATTTCAATTTTAAGTTTTACATTAACATTTTTCATTTGGAGCAGTTATTCACATTTGGAACACAATCTCTCACACAATATAACTGTCATCAGTAACAGTGGAAACAAACATTTTGTCACACAACAGCTCCTTTAACAGCCCTGTGTAGAGAATCAAAACAGAGCAATATAAAATTATAAAGTGCACATCTAAGGTAAACTCGTACTCCGTCTATTGTGCAGTTGAACCATGGTTTAAGACTTCCTTTTTCTCAATTTGCTTTGAACATAGCTGTCAGGCTACCTGCTCATTATTCACCAGAGGCTCATCAACCTAGTCTATTATTTCTTTCCTGCAACAGAAAAGTAACAGTAAATTAAGAGAAGAATGGTAATGCTCAACTATATAATGTAAGCCGAGCCTAATACTTCTTTGCTTTGAACCAGTCACTCAAACAGACAAGCCTGTTGACATTTTCAAACGAAAGGGAAGCTCGCTTCTTCCGTACAATGTGGCCAGATATTGGAAACAACCTCTCAGAAGGTACTGATGAAGCCGGTGTTGCCAAGTACATGCGTGCAAGGTGAGACATTTCTCTGTATGCTCCTTCATGTGTGGACCACCATTCTTGGGGACAGTCATCCATGCCAGCAAGAGACTCTGCCTTGTATCGCTCCAGACATTGCTCAAGACTTGTCCTCTTCTTCAGAAGAAGACTCGTGTGCAAGCAAAATAGTTGGTTTCTTCGTCGGAGGCTCAGGTGTGACTTGCTTATCTAGCTCCACGGGCACCTCCTGAAGCAAGGTGTGGACCATACCCCACACCTCAGCCCTGTCAGGTTTGCTCAGACACTTGAGGTCCTTAAACCTTGAAACAAAATGAAAACTAACTGTATATATATAAATTCAAATACAAAGTAAAAAGGGAAGAAAACAAGCGATGTAACAAACAAACAAACAAAAAACACACTGAGAGAAACACAATGCTGAGAATGAGCATAAGTAAGAATAAAGCACGACAGTCTGACCTTGGGTCTAGTGCTGTTGCAACTTTCAGCCATTTGATGTTCGTCTTCTGCTTGCAACTCTCCATGTCTCCTAAGAAACTTGATCATGTAGGCTGGATCGTCCTCTCTGACCTCCATCACTCGCAACAGATGACACAAACTTCTCTCCTCCAAGAAGTTCACACACTTACCTGCAATAATATAGATAAGCACTTTAGTGGGGAACTACTGATGACTACTGTAATTTAACGAGAGTTCACACACCCACAACTCATATCCACACACACAGGCAGATATTTACAACACACACATACACACGCACGACACAGGTAGACATGTACAACAGACAGGTAGACATGCACTAGCGCTAAGATCGGTCCTAAAAAAAACAAGCCTGACCCAAACCGGCCCGAGGGTATTTATGCCCGACCCGGCCCAAGCCCAATCACTTAGCTTGATTTGCAGGCCCGAGCCCGAAGCAAACACGACATTTTGTATTTAATTTGTGAGGACTCGGGAGGAGGAGGGGTGAGTTCTGATCACAAAGCCTGTCTTTTGTAACGAAATCTAAGTTAAACAAGGCTGTATAAACATTTACATCTTCTATATTTCTGTTTCTGAAGAGGTTACATGAACCGACAATTTTCCATCATTGACAAAAATAAAATTTAAGGCCATCCGTCATTTTGACGGGTTGAAAATTGGGCCGTAAACCACCGCATCAGTACGTCCTTAAGAATCTCACGCGGTACTTTAAGAGAGAGTAGCAGAGAGACAAAGACGAACAATGACGGGTGGATACTCGACAGAGACTGGAAGGAGTTCTTTGAATTGTCTTTGCAAGAGTTTAGTACAGTATGTGTTGTGATGAGGCGACTTCTGTTTTTTTTTTTTTGCGAACCACGGTCTCTCGTGGCCCAAAAAAATTCACGGCCTTGAAAAAAACAAAAAAAGTAATCGAGAGAGAAGCCCGACCCGAACCCGAAGCAATGATTGACATTTTAAGTCCCGACCCGAATTTCGGGTCGGGCTAGTGCTCGGGCGGCTCGATCTTACCTCTAACACACTCACACACACGCAAGCGTGTTTTGTTGCATTTTCAGGACGACATATGGGTACACGCCTTTCCCGTGGTCCTACCGGCTCCAAACAAATATGGTAACAGTGAAAAAAAATCAGGAAGACACCCATCTATTCAGATTTTGGCTAGGATTTTTTTATTTTTTTTTAAATTTATGACAAAATTGCTACTTATGAGGACATTGACAGGTTTTTGTGAATTATGGAGACAATCACCTCAAACACACTGGCATTTCATGTTTTAGTGAATTTTGAGCCCCCTGGATACACAAAATCTTCAAGTGCATATGGCTTATGAAGACTAGTTGAGAATAAAATCTGTCTTTTATTGATTGACTCCTGTAACATTTCTTCTTTAAATACCAACAGTGTATGTTAGGCACAGGTGTCCAAAAGTCATGCTCGGGCACGGGGAGAACTCTACAAAGGAAGGAAGCCTGAATTCAAACGAACAGTTGTTACACCCTGTCATCCCTGAGATATTCACGTTAATAATACACGACTTTAAAACTAAGCTGTGAAGAAGATGAGGCAGCAAAATACGTGGTCAGTCCACTTTTTTTTTTGAATTGCAGGCAAATATGAACACATTTCAACGTTCTATATATTCATTTTCCTTTTTAATGCAATTATTCTGTTGTGGATGGAGTATTTGATGGAAACCCAGTTTCTGTCTTTCAGGGCTACTGGCTCTGCGTGGAGACATGCATCACAGTTCTTTTTACCTGGTACTTTGAAGCTTGTTATGAAATCTAACATGTGTCTCTCAACAGCCTTCACTTCATCACCTGTCCACTTGCTTCTCCTATTTCAATCTGTCAAAAAAAGACATTCTTTATCAATAAAAATGGCATTGCTAATGTGAAAAATGCGATATAGGATACAAAATATTCCAGTAAATCATGCACATTTTTAAAAAATGCTCCAGATCTCTTTTCTCGCCGGACCGCTTATCAAAACTTAGAGACCAAGCAACATCATACTCTAGGTAGTTTCAAGGTGTCTTGCCAATTTATAGAGACTTTTTACGGTAACGACAATACTTCATCTTGTACTTGCTTTGTTTTGCCCCCTTTGCCAATGGTGTGATCCTTGTCACGTTGCTCCAAAATGATGTGTTCCCTGATGAAGTGGCACTGGAATTTAACACTGAAATACAATGCCCTGTAGCTATCGCTAAGGGGATAAATTGGTCAATCTGCACTGCATCTTTCTCCAATGGCATGTCCTCTTTTGGGGGAACAAGAGAGTCTGTGATTTTTAGTTCTGTAGTGCAAATACTTACATCTGATGGAATTACAACTTTTATCTGGAACGTAGTCCATGTCGACATAATCTGTGCAATCTGAATGTTCATCAGGAGACATGTGAATGAAAAAAGGGAAAACTTGTACATATGTTACATTTAAATATGGCTAGGATATCACTACCCCAGAATATGATCATGCTCACCGAATCAGTCATTCTTGTAATCAGACACATTGGCCTCACTCTCTCGAGTATCAATACGTTTCTTGGTTTCCTCATACCATTCCTCACACCAAGGATGATGCTTCTTTAGGTTTTACTCTTGACTGTCCATGTAAAATACGAAATGTATGCAATCTTCGTGTTACTCGAGATTCAAAAATATTTTCTCGGACAGTAAATGTGTCGAATCAAAAAGCATACAATTCAAATGATGTGAAGGCAGCTATTTTACCTGCTCTGCAGTCGCTGTCTGGTGAAGGGGGACTAATCCAATGATTTTGGTGGCCTTAAAAAAAAAAAGCATATTTAATAATTGTTTAGCATTATTAAAAACCCTTATGCCCTATGAAAAAATCTAAACCGAACCTACGCATTTTACAATTTTTGAAAATTGTGTATGTTGCATTATTCCAGCATGTGTTTTTTTATTTTCAATCACTCAAAATGTTCAGCGGCATCTGTGCTATCCATACATATATAGTTTATATTAATTCTTTGGGATTTTTTTGCCCTTTATGGACAATAAAAGCAGTACTGTGCTATGACACTTCAAAGAAATATATATATATATATATATATATATATATATATATATATATATATATATATATATATAAAACCTGAATTGGAAGATGTCATATCACACAAGTAGAGCCTTGAAAATGTCAATGAAATATCCCCAAAAAAATTTTTTTTGGATGAAAAAAAATTTGGTGGAAGTGACCTTTTTCATGACAATGTAACAGCATACAATTTCTAGTAAATGTTTTGAGGTGTGATAACTAAGTCATTTATGAATATTTGTTTACTTTGAACCACTCAAAATGTTCAGTGGCATCAGAGCTATCCATACACATATAGTTTGAAAAGGAAAAGTCACAACAACCATGTAGAATTTATAACAGAATTTATATAAATAACCCACCACCAAATACAACAAAAAAAAACAACAACAACACTTTTCAGAACTTTCAACAATTTTGACAAATGTTCTTCATGTGTTTTCGGCACATGGGGGTTCCACATTTGTCGCATGCATTTGATGCAATGCGTTTTTCTTTGCAGAGGCCACATTGCCTTCGCTTGGGTGAAGGCGCTGTGGCCTCATGTTGCTGCACTGCACCCTGCATCTCTTGCGGAACAGTCTCCGGCCTCCGACGCTGAACCTCTGGCATGATCAGAGCGTTGCCAAGCTCCTCGAGGAACAGCCGTCGCCGATATAATTTTTTGGCATGCCACGTGGGATTGACATCAATGTACATAATGAATGCATTGAATGCCGAAACGTCCACCATGTGGAAAAAAAGGCACATCGGCCACCGTTGTGCTCGCCGGCGTGTTGAATAAGTTCCACAAGCCTGCAAACAGACACACACACAAAACATCAGATGACATAATTGATAAGACAGCTTTGATAAACAATTTGTGACAATGACAACTTGTGCTTACTTGGTCCAAGTGGTCCACTGCTCCCTTGGATTTATTATAGTCCAGGACCATTTGTGGCTTTCTTTTGCCCCCGCCCTCCATGGTTGGCTCCTTGTGAAAGGTGCTGAGCACCAGCACATTCTTGCCTTTCTTGGGAACATACGACACCACAGCCAGGTCCTTGGTGAAGGCGAAAAGGCTGGAGAGGGGTTGCCTTCCTGCAATTTCAATCACCTTTGCGGGGAGCTCCGGCTTGTTTCTCCTAATTGTGCCCAACAGGTAGTTTCGTTTTTTTTTAGTTCCATTGCCAATGGAATGGAGGTGAAAAAATTGTCAGTCGTGACCGTGTGCCCTTCCAGCGAGTCCATAAGCCCCAGCACCACACGCATCCCGACGTTCACCTCACGTGTGCCGCCTGGAGGCTTCCCGGTGTAGACCTCCAATTTTGAGGCGTAACACGTTTGTGCGTCACAAAGTGCCCATATCTTGAGGCCATACTTGGCAGGCTTCGACGGCATGTATTGTTTGAAGCCGCAGCGTCCGCGGAATGCGACGAGCTGCTCATCCACGCAAACGCTACGGCCAACATTGTACATTTTTTGGAGCCGGTAATTCCAGCCGCTCCACAACTCCGATATCGGCGACAATTTGTTGGCGTGGTGCCGTTGTGGTCTTCGGACCTTGTCGTCGAATCGGAGCATACGATTCACCTCCATGAATCGCCGGTGCGGCATGGCGTCGGCGAACAATGGCCGCCCGGTCCTCACGCCCCACAAGCTGCGTGTGGATTCGTGCCTAGACCGGTACATCCCAGCCAGGATCAGGAGCCCGATGTAGGCACGCAGCTCTTGGGGGGTGAGGAGGGACCAGTGATTGCTCGTTCGGACGCCTTGTAAATTAGTCATTTCAACTATATTTGCAATTATGTCGTCGTCAAAAAATAACGCGAACGCCGACTCGGGGCTACTTATGCGAGCGAACGCGTACAACGTGGGGCCGGGCGTGGGTACGCGTGGCGGCACATAATGTCCAGCCACCTTGTGCGTCGTATTCCAAATAATTTTTTTATTTTTTGACCTCCATTCCACACCGACAATGGTCTTCTGCTCGACCGCTCCCGCAGGATTGCCGGAGGTTCCCTCCCCAGCCGAGTCGGGACTCCCGTCCTCTGCCGAGTCGGGACTGCTCTCCTCTGCAGAGTCAGAGCTGCTGTAGTCGGTGGTGTCGTCGGCGTCCCCGGGCGAAAATTCCCCCGACGATTCCAGTTCGGAAGCGTCCGAATCTGAACCGTCGCTATCGGTCTCCCAAAGGGCATCAAGCACCTCCGTTCCGCTGCACCTTTTCGCCATGTTTGTTTCTCGCTGTCCAACTCACTCTAGTGGTTGTGCCGGTTGATCGAATACAAATCACCGCTACCTGGCCGCCTTGACCAATCGTGCACCGTACTTTCAAATCACAACCAAACCGAAACGGACTAATCAGTGGAATTCAAAAAAAGAATCATTGGCCGGTTTCCTACTCCCCCGCCCCGACCCACAGCGCCCGCCCCGCGGAGGCTGGCCGCCGCTGGGAGAGGCGTGGGGCGTGGCGTGACGGGGACGTGCGGGGTAGGGCTGGTTTCCTACTCACCTGCCCCGACCCACAGCGCCCGCCCGCCTGGTACCCAACATAATTTTTTTTTTTTTTTGCAAAAGAAAAACAGAGTTGTGTCTGGAAGTCCCAACCAAGCCCTACTAACAATCCCGACCGGACTTGTTCATGCAAAAATGCCCCGCGAGGCCTTCGACGGCGGCGCCGGCGCACCCGGCTGCTGGGTACCCAACATAACTTTATATTTTTGCATTGCTCATTTCAATATTAGTGCAGCAGTCGTTAGCATAGCAGTGACGTTAGCTTGCGGATACCCATCAAAAATGGCAAAACGTAAGGTGGACACTGAGAACTGGGGGTTTCAAACAAGGTGGGGGTCGGAGTACATGTTCATGGACATAGCTGGAAAACCTGTGTGTCTTCTGTGCGGAGAAAGTGTGGCGGTATTGAAAGAGTGTAATCTGAGACGACATCATGAAACGAAACGCGAACAAAAACAAGAATATGGACATGGAGGGGGATTTAATTAAAAACGGTATACTTAAAGTTTGTGATGAAGTTTGCCCCGAAAAAAAGCAACTCTTTCAAACGTGAGCATGAGCAGAAATGCAATTGCCAAGCGAGTAGAGCAGTTGTCCATTTATCTAAAAGAGCAGCTTGTGAAAAAACGGAAAAGATGTCATCGCATATTCCTTGGCTGTGGATGAGAACGCTAAAATTTCTGACGTTGCCCAGTTGTCAATTTTCATCCGCCTAGTGGACTCCAGCCTAAGCGTGACAGGAGTTTTTGGCTTTACATCCTATGCATGAAAAAGATACCGCAGTGGGTGCTGCACAGTTTGCCCGTTTCCTCCCCAACACAGTGGCCCAGCTGCACAAACGTCGAAAGTTTGGCAGCACATACCTGTGTGAACAACTACTCTCTTTGATGAAGCTGAATAAAACATCACACAGAAGTCGACTTACTGCTGAACACCTTCACTCAATTTTGAGGATTTGCTCAGCTCAGAGCCTGACCCCAAATATTGATGAACTCGTCGAAAAGATAAGACACCACCGAGTATCAGCCTCAGCCTCAAAGAAGTGAATGTGACTGTGCAATCACATATTTAGAGTTTTTACGCACTTCAAGTTTAAAAAATAAAGTATAATATTGGCTTTCATTGTATGTTACTTCTCCTTGAAGTGTTGTTTTTGGTTAAAAAAAATTTGCACTTTGTTGTATTTAAATCCAATTATGTTTTTAAAATATTTTATTTGAGTAAGTGATCGAAAATTGCTTTTATTTGTTTTTCTTGGAAGTAAATTTAGCCTACTTTTGCTCAAAGAGAAAATATGGGCTATTGATGGTGCCTTGAATAATACCAGCTTCTTTCATTCATTGTTGTTTTTTGTGCCTGTTGAAAATTAAAGTTTACTGACAGAGCCATAAGAAAATGTTGCTTTATTTATCTGATCATATTGGCATGTATTTGTTAGGTTTTCAGTCAATTAACTTTGGTTCAATCAACTATATGTGGTCATTTTTCAAATTTTCAATGAACATTCGATCAGTCCGGGCCTCGGCTTGCTGCAAAATTTTTGATCTGGCCCTCCGTCCATTTGACTATGACACCCCTGTAGAAGAGGATCCCAGCAGAAGAACCCTGTTGCAGTGGAACAGATGAATAATCTGGTCCCTGTGGAGAACGTGATCAGTGTTCAAGTCGAAGAACAGGCGCCGTAGATTTTTGTCCAAGCAAGAAAAAGGGTGTGAAAAGAGAGTATGATCAGAGACATTATTGCTTGTATTGTTCTAAGCCTTATGCTGAGATGGCAAGTAGTGATGGGAATTCCGGCTCTTTTTAGAGAGCCGGTTTTCTTTTTTTGCTTGGCTCACTAAAAAGAGCCGGCTCTTTCGGCTCCCAAATAGCTCCTCAGTTTTTTTGTTGCTTAAATTAATTTACGACCAAAAATAATGTAAAATTATGTGTAAAATGAATTACTAATATAAAAAATACATTATATTTAAATGCATTATACATACATATATAAATAAATAAAAAATCCTCGTCTCATCCCTTGGGTGGTGTCTATCCCTCATTCAGCTCGGGTCCTCTACCAGAGGCCAGGAAGCTTGAGGGTTCTGCGCAGTATCCTTGCTGTTCCCAGCACTGCACATTTCTGGACTGAGATGTCCGATGTTGTTCCCGGGATCCGTTGGAGCCTTCTCGATGTATTCATGGAGCTTGGATGTTTCATCCTGGACAGTGGCTTTCACACTCACTAGTCCCCGGCCTCCGTCCTTTCGGCTTGCTCACAGTCTCGGGGTGCTGGATTTTGGATGGAACCCTCCATGCATGGTTAGGAGATTTCGAGTCTTAACATCTGTGGTCTGAATCTCTTCCTTTGGCCACCTTATTATTCCTGCAGGGTATCTGATCACTGGCAGGGCATAGCTGTTTATTGCCTGGGTCTTATTCTTGCCATTGAGCTGGCTTCTTAGGACTTGCCTCACTCGCTGGAGGTATTTGGCCGCTTTCCTTGTTGCCAGTTCGAGGTTGCCATTGGCTTGTGGTATACCAAGGTACTTGTAGCTGCCCTCAATATCTGCTACTGTTCCTTCAGGGAGTGAGACCCTTTCAGTGCGGACTACCTTTCCTCTCTTAGTCACCATCCGACTACATTTCTCAAGCCCGAATGACATCCCGATGTCGCTGCTGTAGATCCTGGTTGTGTGGATCAGGGAGTCAATGTCCCTTTCGCTCATAGCATACAGCTTTATGCCATCCATGTAGAGGAGGTGACTGATCGTAGCTCCATTTCTGAGGCGGTATCCATAGCCTGTTTTGGTGATTACTTGGCTTGGGCGGGGGTCAGTCCTATGCAGAACAGCAGTGGGGAGAGTGCATCACCTTGGTATATGCCACATTTGATGGACACTTGGGTAAGTGGCTTGCCATTGGCTTCAAGTGTGGTTTTCCACATTCTCATTGAGTTTGCAATGAAGGCTCTTCAGGTCCTGTTCACCTTATACAACTCCAAGCATTCAGTGATCCATGTATGTGGCATCGAGTCATAGGCTTTCTTGTAATCAATTCAGGCTGTGCACAGGTTGGTATGTCGGGACCTGCAGTCTTGTGCGACTGTTCTGTCAACCAGGAGCTGATGTTTGGCTCCTCTGGTATCTCTACCAGAGATGTGTTCCTCAAGCCGGTCCTTGGCCTCAAGGACCGGCTCGAGGACCGAGGGGCGGTCCTTGGTCCTCGGCCTTGGCCTCGGGAGTCAAGTCCTTGGCCTCGGATTGCTGGTCCTCGGACACAATGAGGGATTAAAGCCTCGAATCCCTTGTATTGTAAGGACCGCAAAAATCACGAAGGAATCAAATAAATTCCATCCAAGCAAACCCATATTGATGGATTAACTCTGGCGCTTTAAGAGGGGCGGGTCTGCCACTGACAGGTGACAGTTAGCGCAACGTATTAAAAGCAGCATCACAGTTAGTTTCAATCACGGTTTGTTCCGTTTGCGATCGGCAGTTTAAATAGCGTGTAAAGCCTTTCTGTAACCTTTTATTTGCACAGTCGTCACATTTGTGCGGTGGCACTAGAATGTTTGTTTGAACCAAGTAATTTGCGTTACAGCTGGAGTCAATAATGTGGGCACTTCACTTCCGGGTTTGGCCGTTGGGATTTGGAGTCCTTTTGCTCGATTCCAGTTATGTTTGCTGAATGCTTTCTCATGTTTGAAATAATGAATATTGATAATACATAGTTTAAAATCATGGTTGATTTAATTATTTTTTATTATTATTGTGAAGTTGAAGGTATTAATTAATGTAGTGTTAGTGGTAATAATAGTAGTACTCAGAGAATGTTTAGAGATTCAGCCATCTCGTTAGCTCTGCGTCCCGCGTCCTAGACGCATAATTTTCCCACGGGACGCACAGTTCCAAACAATGTGCGTTTTTGGGACGCAAGGAAATTTCTCAGTCAAAACAAACAAACAAAAAACTTAACTGAAATGTGTGTTCTAGAATGTTAAAGGAAATTTATTGAAATTGTTTACATATACCTTGGTAATGACAGCTCACAGGTTCAGTTCAAAGTATTTGCTAAATTTATTTTTACAGTATCTCAACAACCTGAAAGCAAACAACATACTTATTAATTTCACCTGATTCACCAAGGCTCAATTGTCTAACTCTAGAGATTTGCAACGTCAGAATCTATCTGCACTGAAAATGAATATCATTTATGCTATCCTATGTGCCTTGTCAGCTTGACTGCAGAAGTGACTAGTGACCAAGTTATACAAATCATTGTCAGAGCCGTGTGTCCTTCCACATTTTCAGTTGTCACCTGCCAAAATAAGTTGGATAACTTTGAGGCTTATGATTTTTTTATGTCTTTCTTTCCACTGGTTTAGGCGGAGTTCATTGTGACGAACAATGCGTCCAACATAACACGCGCATTCTCCTTGGAATTTCCGGAGATAGACTCAGCTGGAGACGAAGAAGAGGAAGGGGCTGGTGTAGAATATGGCGACCTCTGGGAGGACCAGGATGAAGAGGATGCGGGAGCTGTGAGACAGGCATTGATTTTGGCCTCTAAACACAGGATCCCATGCTTTGCCCATACACTCCAATTAGTCATCGGAGACGGACGGTCTCAAAGAACTGCGGGCAGTTGGGCAGGCCATTGCGAAGGTGTCAAAGCTGACAACAGTACTGCACAGGAGTCCAGTATCAAAGAAAGGTATTAATACTACTGTAATTATACAGCCCAGTCACCCTAACTTACCCAGGCTATTTTGAGAGGTGATATTCCTTGGGGGGGGGGGGATTATGGCACCCCCCCACCCCGGTAAATCAGGGTTAAATGATTCAAAACTAATGGTGATGTTACTGTAAAGCTTCTACAATTTGCTGCAATTTTGTCACAGTAAAACCTAATAGGTTATTTTTGGGGGGATATTTATTTTCATTGAGGCAAAAGGCTAAAGCTACATGTAATTGGGAGAGGCCCTGGGGAGCAGAGTCAGAGTTGTAGAAAATTTGAATGAAAAGTTAAGTGTTCATTGGACCTGAAACTCAATGGTGCAAGTGTCTAGAACACATTTTCATATTAAATACAGTATGTACGCAATAATACATTATATTTTTAATCTTTATAATTTTAAGGTTTAAGGAGCGTTTTGGTGTGGACCGAACAATACCAGCTGCGAACTCTACACGCTGGAGCTCTGTCTTTCTTCAACTCAAAGCTCTACAGAACCTACCAGGAGTTGATTGTCGAGCGATTGCTGAAATCTGCGAGCCGGTGGAGTTCAACAACCTCGTTCACACATGCCAAGAGTGGGCTCAACTTGCTGAATTGACGACAATTCTGGAGCCTTTTGTTGATGCAACAACACTCACACAAGGTATGTTAAGGCTCCACCTAGACAAATTTTTGGTGATGGCCCATTTGGACCACCAAAATCATTCATTCTTTTTTGTTGGGCCAAGATTGGAATGAGGTGGCCCTAAACATAATCAATATAGTTCATGTACTCGTACATTCTTGGACAAATATTTGACGGCCCAATAATGGCTGCCAAAATATATATTTTTTAATCTGGTTGTTCAAAGCTAAACTCCAGTGGTCCCGGACTCCCATGTCACAGTGAGAGGGCTACTGCTTTTGTTGAGCCCCTAGGTATGCTATATGAAGTGATAAATCTAATATTTAATGACACTTTGATCACGTTTAAATTTGGAAATAAATTATATTTTTAGTGTAGCAACTCTCATTTATCTTTTGCATTAGGGTATTCTACTCATTATGACAAAGCTATATTAACTTAATCTTAAGTATCATAGTGAATATTGTTATGTACTTCAGGGCTACACACTAAGCATTTTTTCCTTGCTGCTCAAAACAAGTCATTAATCACTTGTTGGGCAAGTAACCAATTTTATTAGCCACATTTGAAAATTCTTGGGTCCTGCAGCTAATTATACTCGTCCAGGACTATCGGATCAGTGCTAGTGTGGAGCACTGCATATTACAGTATCCAAGCAAATTATTCCCCCTTTTTTCGGGAGGGGGGAGGGGGGGGGCTAGGTTTAAGAAGAAATTGAACATTTTCCTAAAGTTGTGCTTGTTTTTAATTTCGCATTTCTATAAATTTGCTTAATTGACAGGTGATCAGACAGCAACCATTACATTGGTGGTGCCAGTCGTCCTAGACCTGAACAGCCATCTTTGCAAGTGGGCAGATGAAGCCAAGTTTTGCCGGCCGGTTGTAGGGTGCCTTCAGTCTTCCTTGAAACGGCGATTCAGGGGGATTTTCATACGATGTCAGATGGTTGAGGGCAGCGGACCTGCTGAGGATGAGCCCTTCTTTGAGAAGCTTTTCTTCATGGCCCCTGTTATCGACCCACAGTACATGCTGCAGTGGGTGGATGATGTCAGTATGCCAACGTGGTCTTTTGATGAAACGGAGGAAAAGTGTAAAGGAAACCCTGAAAGGTACAATTCTAGAATTTCAGAGCAATTCCATGAGAATCGCTCAGAGTATGTAACATGAATAGCATAAGACTATCTGCTGAAATATTCTTTTAGAAGAATTTGGTTCAAAATTTTATTTACTGTACTGCTTTTGTTTGATGCAAAACTAATGATAATCTTTAACAATTTTAGGATGAGTACTTAACGTTACTCACGTCACATACTCTAAAAAATTCTCATGGAATTACCCTTCAATTATTTTGTTAATTAGGCTTCAGGCTGTAATTGCATATTCAGCAAGACTAAATGTCCATGGTTGCAAGAAAATGAATTCTATTGAAAATTATTCTGTTTGTATTTTTGTGTGCTTACAATCGATGCTATTCCTAATTACTTATTGATTTTGCACATATCACTAACTATTACTAGGATCTTTAAATGATAGTAATACTTCATTCTTTACAAGTAATCATTTAAATTATTTATTATTAATATTTTTTCAAAAACAATGTGTATCCAAGCTGCTTCACCTAATTAGGATGAAGAACCATGGTATTCCTTTATATTCTTTGGTGGAAGTAAAATGTTCTTATTGTTGTATCCATTGTCTCTTATTTTTATTTTCTACTCCCATAGAACAGAATTTATTCGAACTATTATTAAAAAGAAATCAGAGCAATTTTTATAACTTCTTTCTTTTGTTGTGTAGAGCTGGTTGTGTATGAAGCTGAACGGCTTGGGAAAGACCAGCCACCGGTACAGGAGGGGCAGCACGGAGGGAGCACCAGTGAGGACGAAGTACCGGCAAAGATGTCCAAGTTCATGGCCAAATACAAGCAAAAGAGGAAGCGAGCAAAAAGTGCAGGCAAAGAGAGTCCGCGTGCCCAGTTAGCTTCCTATCTGGAGAACGAGGTGGCGGGCGAGGAGCCAGTGGCATTTTGGAGACCTGGCGGGATGGCCAGTGTGAAGTATCCTGCTTTGTTGTTGCTGGCGCAGCATATCCTACCGGTACCTGCGAGCAGTGCCCCTGTTGAGAGAGCTTTCAGCAGGGGGGGCATTATCATGCGGCCACACAGGGCACGGTTGTCAGCAGAAATGCTGGAAGTGATTATGTTTTTGAAATGTAATGAACATGTGTTGGTGCTGTAGGAGTTGTTGTGTAATGTGTACAATAAAAGGCTGGGAAACTGACTCTGTGCTCATTGCCGTTTATTGTCAGTCGCATCACTTTTATCTCAACACTTTACGGCCGTAACGTCACACGGTCGTAACATTACCCTGTGGCTGTAGTTACATGCCACAGTAGTAGTATTAGTGGTAATAATCGGAGTACTCAGAGAATGTTTAGAGATTACCGCTTTTTCTGCAGTCAGTGATTGACTTCTATGCAAAGTCATTTCTCAACTTGTGTTCCGTGCCACGTCATGCCTGTTGAGTGTTGATTTACTTCATATTAAGAAACTACTGCACTAAAACATTAATTCATAAATGTATATCCTATGCTTTTATTTTTGTTTTTCTCAGTATAAATAACACGTACCCTGACTGTTCTACTCTGAATAAAAACACTTCATTCAAGCGTTAGGGAGTGCAAGGGGTTATGATGGAGGGGTGTTGCAAATCATGAAGACCTGCCAAGTGGTATGATAGCATTGTTTTATACATGTCATCGGCTAGGCCTCAGCTTCAAAATCAGTCCTTGATCCTTGGCTCGGAAAATTTTCCAAGTCCTTGGCCTTGGCCTTGGTTGCCGGTCCTTGGACACAACACTGATTTGGTAGAAATCAGTGTTGTGTATTGATCCATGTGTCCACTTATCTTAGCCGCAATGATGTCTGACATGAGCTTCCATGTTGTGGAGAGACAGGTTATTGGCCGATAGTTGGATGGGACTGCACCCTTTGAGGGATCCTTCATGATCAGGATCGTTCGCCCTTCGGTAAGCCATCCTGGGTGAGTCCCCTCCCTCAGCAGCTGGCTCATTTGTGCTGCTAGGCGCTCATGGAGTGCTGCGAGTTTCTTTAGCCAGTAGGTGTGGACCATGTCCGGGCCTGGTGCTGTCCAGTTTTTCATATCTGAGACTCTTTCCTGTATGTCTGCCACTGTTTTGGTAACTGGCTTCTGTTCAGGGAGGTTGCTGTGCTCCTCTCTCAGGGTCACCAGCCATTGTGCTCTGCTGTTATGTGCAACCTCCTTCTCCCATATGCCTTTCCAGTACCTTTCAGTTTCCAGTCTTGGTGGGTCAGCTCTGTTGTTAGGACCCTGCCACTGAGCGTACACTTTCGCAGGTTGTGTTGCGAACAGCCTGTTTATTCGTCTGGCCTCATTCTCTTTCGTGTACCGCTTTAGGCGGCTGGACAGGGCTCGGAGCCTTTGTTTGGCAGTTTCGAGTGCTTCAGGTATGGTCATCTGGATGTACCTCTCGGGTATCGGCCTTTTCATCACACCTCTCTGGGCCTCCGTCAATTGACTCACATCTTTCCGAGCCGCCTTGATCTTAGCCTCCAACCGTCTTTTCCATGGTGGGTAACGTATCTCATGGCTTCCATGGTTGCTCTTATAGCCAAGCATCTCTAGGATAAAGTGTATATCAGCTCATTGGTTTCCGTGATCATTCCGGTAGGGATCGCCCTCAATGCTGCATTCACACTTTCCATGAGACTTTCAGGTGGTACTTCACATAGCCGTTGTAATCGGTTTCTAGGTTGCCCAGCTTTCATTCTCGCCATGATCTTAGCTTTCAGGTCAGTTGCTGCCTTGCTCAGCATTTTATTCATTGGGGCTTGCCTCCCAATCTCTGGTATGACCTCCTCCTCTGATCTGGCAGCCTGGGGCCCTTCACCATGGAAGCTGCGTTGTACCTCATCAATATCAAGTTGTGACAGTAGTTGCCGTTTGTGGATGTTGGAACACTGAGCTACTAGTTGTTTAGTGGTCAACCGTGACTGTCGGTAGCATTCCAACAGAGCCATGTTATCGCATCTCGCCCATCTCCGCTTTGTTCCAGTAGCCCATTTTTCATCAAGGTGCTCTGATTCCCCAGCACCTGACGCAGACCTTGTTTGCCCGGGCGACGTGTGAGCCAGCATGTCATTCGTTTTATTGTCTCTCATCATCGCATGGTGTTATGTGCTCTTTTTTTTTTGCCCCAAGCTATCCAGCCGCTGGATATATATGTTCTCTCCGCACTCTGTCGGCCATCGTTATTGGATTGCCAAATACTTGGAAAGACGCCTCTCTTTGTGACGCAGATGATTCGCCAAATGTGTAGTGGCAACTACTAGCGTGGAGGACTGACTTGATATCCAAATTTATATTTATTGAATTTTTAATTTTCTGAAATATCGATGGCTGGTATTGGCAGCCTCCACGATAACCTTTAAATAATGCCGGTATCAGCCTGATACCATTACTTGGTTTCGGCACTTGCCTATCTTTGCCAAGCACTGGAAATGAGTGATATAGACATTTTACAAATTTACAATAAGTCAACTTTTAATTGATTACCCAGTCAGTTTCAAATGCTTTATTTGCCCATATTAAACCGAATAAGTTATTTCTATAAGGTATTGCTGTTTTGCCATGTTAATGTGTTCGATTAATATTTTATCCCACTGAACTATCTTGTCATGTAAGCCTGAATTCTCAGTACTACTCTCTAACATCATTAATTGCAATGGTATTTTCTGATCTTTTTTTTTTTAATAACAGATGGACAATCCCACTGAAGATGGTGATTATTCTGACTCAGTCAGTCTTTTTGGATCAGATGAGGAATACAAACCAACTAAGACATCCACTGAGTCGAGTGATGACGAGGAGATATTCCATCCAAAGGTAGAAAAATTTACCTCTTATGATACATCCAGTGAAGACTCTACAAGTCATCAGACATATGAAGCGGAGGAGCACAGAGTCACATCTGCAATTCGCAAAGAAAGTAACCCATTAACCTATGTAAAAAGAAAAAAGAAAAAACAAAAGATGAGCAAAGAAGATCCTTCTTTAACCATAAAAACTTGTACAAGAAGGGAAGGCAAACGAGTTTGGGACAAAAGTCATTATTGCTTCTACTGTGGCCAATCAAATTTAAAGATGGCAAGGCATTTGGAAAGGAAACATAAGGAATTTAAAGAAGTTGCCTTTGCGTTTAGCTTTCCATCAGGATCCAAAAAAAGAAAAGTCCTTTTGGAACAGCTACGGAACAAGGGAGACTTCAAGCACAACAGCAAAGTTCTAAAAAAAGGCCAAGGGGAACTTGTCACATGGAAGCAGCCAACAGATGCCGCCTCTATCCATGATTATTTGCCCTGCCCAGCTTGTTATGGGATGTTTTTAAAAACTGGTCTGTGGAAACACCATTCAGTTTGTAGAGCCAGGGAGCTATGCGAGGACGACAAGCGAAAGAAAGGAAAGAGGGTCCAAAAAGATGCTGCCCGTCTCCTCCCTACAGCTCTATCATCAGGAGGATGTGAAGAGATAATTAATAACATGAGACAAGATCCTGTATCATTTCACATACGCAACGATTACCTAATTTGCAAGTATGGTGAATCACTGTATGCAAAACATGGCCGTGTCAAGTCAAAGCACCAGTACATTGGGCAACGAATGAGGGAGCTAGGGCGATACATGCTAATTGCCAAAGAAATGGACAAGACTGTCATGTGTTTGCAGGATTTGTGCATCCCTTCGAAGTTTAAGACTGCCGTGGACGTGGCAAAAAGACTCACTGCCTTCAGTCCAGGCAAAAATGAGTATGGGAAACCCTCCACAGCTCTTAAATTGTGATTTTGCCTGAAAGGAGCAGTGGAAGTCCTGATTGGACAGACTCTGATGAGGGAAGATGACCTGGCAGAGAAAAAGGCAAAAAAAAATATCTGGAACTCCTAGAAAGAAACTGGAAAAACCGTGCGCATCAAACAATAGAGGAAAAAAGATGGAATAGACAAGATGATATTCCCCTCACCAAAGATGTCATCACTCTCAGGGTGTTCATGAATGGGTTTTGCTCTGCATCTTAGAGTTCTTAAATTGCACTTAAGGATGTAGCGCTGAACAGTGTTCACCGACATTAGCTTTCTTAAGTATTCCTTAGCCCATCTGGTGATAATCCTTGACACATTGATGTTGGTTTTTGATGAAGTGCTCTCTGAGGGGTCGAAGCCATTGAATGTTATCTGTTTTTGGCCTTACCGCTTACATGCACTGATTGGTCCAGATTCTCTGAACCTTTTGATATTATGGACCAAAGATGACGTAATCCCTCAATTCCTTGCAATTATAAATTGTGAAACTCGGTCCTTCAACTTGTGGTGACCCTCGCCCAATCTTTGCTTGTGAATGACTGAGCAATTCAGGATAGCTACTTTTTGACCCAATCATGGCACCCACCCATTCACAGTTGGCCTGTTCACCGGTGGGTGTGACAAACAGGTGTTTGATGAGCATTTCTCAACACAATTTTTTTGCCAGCTGTTCCATCTTTTATGGAATGCATTACAGCCATTAAATTCTAAGTTAAATATTATTGGCAAAAATTAAATGTACGAATTTGAACATTGAATGTCTTGTCTTTGTAATGCTTCACTTAAATATAGGTTGGACATGATTTGCAAATCATTGTATTCTGTTTTGATTGATGAGCATATGTCCCAATTTCACTGGAATCGGGTTACTAAATGAATGCCTTGATAACATATTTTTGTTCAACACTGATTTAGTAAAATGTGTCACTTTGTTCTCCTTTTCATGTGGAGGTATCGACCTTTTACTCCCAAAAAGGGAAAAGCATCTCTCCAAGAGAGGGAAGACTGATGAATTGGATGGTAAGCTTTGGATGAGGAACTATATCTCTTTTTTAATGAAAAAAAAAGAGATATAGTTTAGTTTTAACCAGTTAAAATGCATGCAACGTATTTGACAATGAGTGTCAAATCAGGGATGTCCCATTTCATTGCAGATTCGAGTCCAGGAAAAAACCTTACACCCAAAGAGCAGGCAAAATCAAAATTGGAGAAAAAGAGAAGTAAATTTATTTATTTTACGTATAAAATCCACATTGTAAAGCTACCACAAGGTGGTCTTTGTGAGTATCATTAAATTGCGATTGTCATCATATTTAGGGTCTCCCAGAGCAAATTTGAGGAGACCATGGAATGAAGAAGAAAAGGCTGCTGTGGAAAAACACCTGGGGAGACTTATAAAAGGGTGTCAAGTGCCTGGCAAAGAACAATGCACTGACTGCAAAATGAAAGAGCCGCAGGCCTTGGCTCAAAGAACCTGGAAAGACGTAAAGAACTTTGTCCACAATAAAATTGTGACCCTCAAGAGAAGATCTGCTTCTCGAGTTCTTCAGTTTTAAATAACGCAACAATTTTACTTGTCTGGTTTGATTTGCACATCTTTGTTACAAATGCGCACTTTAGTTCACGTTCTATTTTCTTGCTAGAGTATTTTTTTTCAATTCTTTTCTACTCTTCCTGAGCAGTGTTGTTAAAAATGTTCTACTTGAGGTAAGATTTAATGTTGACATGTTCTAATAAAGTTTTACAGTTTGATTTGGTTCCGTAAATTCATTGGCCAAAGCATGGGTCACTTTATTGTAGTAGTAATTGATATATACTGTATAAATGAGGAACTCTGCTTATCTTAAGTTGAAACTATCAAATTATTCATAAAACAGACTACTGCACTCATATGTATATATATACACGTTTTTAAAATTAAAATACAAAATGTCTGCTGTGTAATTGCAGGTTAATAAGAGAGGAAAAACTCTAAAGTCCATACCAAAAGTTGATTTGTATACTTAACTGCAACAAAACCAAAAAAGATATTTTAACCAAAGTCACAACAGGAGTGAGGACTTTGAATGTGCCCATTCAGAGTCCTCACTCCTGCTATGATTTCAGTTTCAAGTCTACTTTTTATTGCTCTGTTTTTTAAAGAAGTTGAAGTGGGGAAAGCAGTTAGGGTGACATCTAGTGTACAAATCTAAGACTAGTTCCTCTCTAAACTTATCAGAAAGGGTGGTCCTCACTCCGTATCTGGAGTTACCCGGACCTCACTAAGATAGTCAAACAGGAATGTGTGTGTGTGTGTGTGTGTGTGTAACCCTCCCCTCCCTCTTCTACCACGGATCTTAACCAATCACGTGCGGCTTTAACTGAAGGAGGGAAAAAAAACAGGAGAAAAAAAAAAGTCGGCTTCTGTTCGGAGCGGCTCCCTATTTGGAGCCGGCTCCCGTCGTTCACTTCAAAGAGCCGGCTCTAAGAACCGGTTCGTTCGCGAACGACACATCACTAATGGCAAGGCACTTAGAACGTGCACATAGCGATAAATCTGATGTTGCTCATGCTCTAAGCTTTCCAAAGGGCTCAAGTGAAAGAAAAAGCCAGTTGGATTATATTCGGAACAAAGGAAACTATGCCCACAATGCTTCTGTTATGGAGTCAGGAAAGGGAGCATTGGTGCCATTCAAACGTCCTCCTAAACAGGCAGAGGGAAATGACTTTATGCACTGTGAATACTGTCAGGGACTTTTCTTACGTAAAGTTCTCTGGCGACACATGCGTAAATGTCAACTCAAACCTGGATCTGTTGCCCCCAAGCCAGGAAAGAACCGCCGTGTTCAGGCCATGTGTACATACACCTGACCTGACTAAAGAGCTGTGGGGGAGTAACTACTGCCATGCATTCTGGCCCAATCGCTCAAATAATAAAAAATGGCCAAGTCATTATTGATTTTGGGCAACACTAATTAAATAAAAGAGGGACATCGGCCAAGAACAAAGAGCTTATACGACAGAAGATGCGGGAATTGGGAAGGTTGATTCAAGGTGCCAGAAGAGTGACTTCCTTGAAAAATATGGAAGATCTCATTAGTCCAGTAAAGTACATGGAGACTGTTCAAGATGTCACGTTCACGTGCGGATATGAGAGTGAATCAAACAGCTTCTTGATTCCATCACTTGCAAACAACTTGGACACTCCTTAGTTAAAATAAGTAAACTTCTAAAAGCTAAGGGTTTACTCTCAAATGATGAGAAGCTTGTTAAGGATGCCACCAACTTTGAAGCGGTCCATCAGGAAAAGTGGCATGAGTTGATTTCAGCTGCAGCATTGAGGAACATCAGGGAAGCAAAGTGGAATGTGCCCAGTGTCATGCCCTTCACGAAAGATGTACAAAACCTGCATGCATATCTCACTCAAGAGCAAGACAAATGGTACAAAAACCTAGGCTCTATTCTTGCTTGGCTCTCGACGAAGGCGGACGCTTTTGCTTTCTGCTCCTCTCCCCCCACCCTTCCCTGCTCGCCACTCAGTCCATGTGCTGTCTTTGTCTGACTTTTCCTAGCCTCCTGTCGTATTTTCATCCTAAAAACAAACATGGAATTGGTTGGCTGGTCTCTCGATGCCATCGACAAAATTTTCTCGATGAGAAGAGCAGGCAGTGGGGAGCCTACTTGCCCCTCAGGGACTTTTGCTGCTGGGTACACCCTAGATCCTTGGAGGAATCAGAGAATGGTGTGCCTGTCAACACTGTCCCTTGAGGATGTGGATGACATCTACATTATCGGCCTTCCGATAACAGGTATGCTGCTGTTTGGTGTTAGCAGTTTCCTGATCTATCGCAAAATTCAACCGACGGGAGCGGCTCTATTGAAAGTGAAGAGGCTGCCGGTCTAAGGATGGCATAGTGCGGATGTCCAACACTCAGACTCAGACTGTGCTCAACCACAAACTGTTGCGGTTTTGGAAAGTCTCTGCAAGATGGTAAAGAACTTGGAGAAACTGGAATCCGTGCTCAAATATTGACTGAAATCACGGATTTGGCTGATCGACGCCACTCAAGAGACATAAGACACTGACTCAAGGCTGTCTTAAATTCTTGGGCAGCCTGCTACCAAAACAACATCTGCTATATCGACCTTCCCCTGATGAAAGTATGCACGGAAGCTAGTCCCCCACCATACATTCCCTTTTTTCACCGTCTTCATTGTTTATGTCTTGTGACCTGTTGTAACTGTCATATGCTTGTGCAGGAGTTTTTTTGCCTAACTCAAATTATCCTCAAAATGAGGGTAGTTCGAGCGTGGGTTTTTCTCTCACTCTTCCTCCCTTGTGGTTTCTTTCTGACTTCCGGGTTGAGTGAACGCTGGCGCGTTTTGGCTGCCGCTGCTCAACCCGTATTATTTTGTGTTTTTTTGTTATTGTAAAGTGTCCTTGGGTGTCTTGAAAGGCGCTTATAAATAAAATGTATTATTATTACGAAAACCTCTCTGAATATTCCTCTGCAAAAGCCTGGAAGGAGCTGACAAGGGTGTGTGTTGTCCAGCTCATCCTCTTGTCCAGCAGGGAGGGAGAGGTGTCAAGCATGCCCCTATCTCAAGAGACCCTTCTGATCCACACGAGGATGTGGACTGGGCACTCTCTGAATTGGAGAAAAAACTCTGCAGGCACTTCACTAGGATTGTCATCAGAGAAAAGTGTGGACGCCCAGTACCCATTCTTCTCACACCGAAAATGCTCATTGCCATAGAACTCCTTGTGTCAAACAGAGAGGCCTGTGGGTGTCACGTTGCGTGGTGGACCCCAAAAAGCAGGCAGGAGGGAGGAGCAGGGTGTATTTGAAGAAGTGTATTGATAAAACACAGAAAACTAAATCCTAAACAAAGTCATGAAAACAAAACAAATCCAAAGTAACAAACACCATGGCAGAAACTAAAAACTCTCAATAGCAAAAACATGACCAAAACAGGACTGAAGCTAAAACATAACAATGAACTAAACATGACTGGAGCAAACAATGACCTGACACTGAGTGTTCGGGCTGGGAGTCCTTTTAAAGCCCTAATCACCTATGACCAACAGGTGTGCAGCTGCCGGGGGAGCCCTACAGTGCCACCTGTTGGTCCCTAAACCGAATCATGACAGTACCCCTCCCTCAAGGGACGGATCCCAGACGTCCCAAAGTTGTCCAAAAGGCTTGCCTCGCCGGGGAACAGGAACTAAAAGCAACGGCAACCCTTGCCTCGCCGGAGAACAGGAACAAAAGCGACGGCAGTCCTTTGGCTGGGCGTGGCCTGACGTGGACGGAGCTCGACGTAACGGGGGACATGGAACAGGTGGACGTGGACGTGGCACGGCTCGTCGTCGACGTGAATGTGACTCAGCTCAACCTGGACGCGGACGGGGCTCGGCCCACCGTAGACGCGGCTTGACGAGACGAAAACAGGACAGCCGCATCACCAGCGCTGCCTGAAAGGGAAAGGGGTGTCGGCCGCAGACGCGCTCCGCCAGGCACATGGTGGAATAGGGACCAGTCCTTAGTACCTGCGGGGTCCAGGTGGTCGGGTCATTCTGTCACGTTGCAAGGTGGTAGTGGACCCCAAAAAGCAGGCAGGAGGGAGGAGCAGGGTGTATTTGAAGAAGTGTATTGATACAAAGAAAACTAAATCCAAAACAGTCCAAAGTAACAAACAAAAACCATGACTTAAACAAAAACTATCAATAACCAAAACAAACATGACAGCAGCAAAGGAACAGCAAACAAACAAACATGACAGTAGCAAGAGCAAACAATGACCCCACACCGAGTGTTCGGGCTGGGAGTCCTTTTAAAGCCGTCTCTTTAAATTTCTGTCGTCTCTATGTAGTTTCCATACATCCCGTCCGACATCTAAAATCCCTTGCTGCTTTATTTGTGTGTTAATGTACTTGGATAAATGCAACCTCAATTTCCTTGTGCTTGTTGTGTCTAAGTCGTGGTTGAAGTACCTTATTGAAGTCCCCTCCACATACTGTATCAGGACCCTGTTAGAACCCATTGTTTGTTCTCTGTAGTCCACGGTGTTGCCCCTCCCTTTTGTTGTGTTTCCTTTTTCAGTGTGAGCTGGGCATCTCCCTAATCAGTGCACCTGCCAGTCTTCATCTCGTCAGCCACTCGCGGCATCAAAGCCAGCCTGAAGAGCCACCTGTTGCCAGGTCGTCAGTGATCTTTCCTGCTGGAATCACTTCTGCCAAGCTGTTTCGCTCCAGCATTCTTCTAGTCCTTGACTTGGTCATTCTGACTCCCTTTCAGTTCCTGCCACGACGACCTGTCCCACTTCCTGACAATAAAACCCATTCTGAGTTCATTGTGTCTGCCTTTGGGTCCTGTGCTCATCTTCAGCAAAGCCTAACAGATCCCATCCCGTTCCACAGCTATAACATTGAAATGATTCTCAAAAAAGTTCTTTTCATTGTCTGGTGGAGCATACACTGTATTTTCCGCACTAAAAGATGTATTGAAAAATGAGGCACACCTTCAATGAATGGCTATTTTGTAATTTTTTTTCATACATTGGACGCTTCGCATTATGAGGTGCAATCTACAATGCCTCCACTAGATGGTGCTACGCTCCTTCCATTCAACTCGAGAAGCGTCCGTTCAACTTGAGAGGTGTTCATGACCGCCTCTGAAAAAAATGAATTAGCTATTACTGTACTTAAATGAAAATTGAAAATAATTCATCTAAACAGAAAATCAAGCAAGGAAATCACAAAATAAATTGTATATCCCCCCTCCAAAAATTTATTTTGTGATTTCCTCGCTTGATTTTCTTCGTGGTTTCATTGAAGTAATAATTAATTTACGTTTTTCGGATGCGGCCATGAACGCCTCTCCAGTGGAACGGGAGAGAAGGCACGGAGACGGACAAAGACGTACAGTACCTGTATTTGTTGAGACTGTGAAAACCATTCAAAAAGTCTGCGTTTAAAAAAATAAATAAAACCATAACCACAGCTCTCCTTTTTTCAACAAATAGACGTGCATCTTTGTCCGTCCCGTGCCTTCTTTTCTTCCGGTCAACTCGAGAGGCGTTTATTACCACCTCCGAAAAACGCATTGGCATTTCCTTGATCGTAGCTCCAACAGTACGATCAGATGTCAGTCACAGTTATTTATTCTTTTGTTGTGTATTCACAAATAATGAAATCACAATATAAATTCTGTAAGGGGGGATATATAATTTATTTTGTGATATCCTCGCTTGCTTTTCAGTTTTGATGTATTATTTTCAATTTTTGTAGTTTCATTGAAGTAATCGTTAATTTACATTTTTCGGAGGCGGCCTTGAACGCCTCTCGAGTCGAACAGAAGAAGGCACCGTGATAGACAAAGACGTACCTGTATTTGTTTAGACTGTTTTAAAAAATTAACACCACAGGTCTCCTTTTTTCGGAGCTGCAACACTAACTTATTTTTAATACATACAGTACAGTATATATATATACAGTACTGTACATGTTTAAGGTTAGGTTGCGGAAAACGTGGAGGCTCCTGCAGAAGGCTTGGATGAAGATTTCTGATGGGCGAGGAACATTGTGATGGGTAATTGTTGGTGTTGTATTTTCTTTTGAGCAAAGATGCTCTTGTATAACGCCATGACCCCCTCAACACGGTTACTGAATTCGATGGCTCTGACCATGTTGTCATCTATTTCTTGGGCCATTTTTTGAAGAGTTTGTGCAGCGCCGAACAGTCTTTGCAGGTCCTGGAGGGTAAGGTCATGCTCTTTGACTTCTTAATCATCTTCTCTGGCTTGCTCCTCTTCACCTTCACTCGCCAATTTGGTCATTTCGATGAGGTCCTCATCTATTAGAGCAGGGGTGTCAAACTCATTTCACATGGTGGGCCACATACGGCCTCGGTAGATGTCAAGTGGGCCGGACCATTAAAATGATACCATACTTTGCTATAAATAACCAAAACAATATGTCTAACCTTTGTTTTGGTATAAAGAAGCACAAGAACATTAGGAACATGTTGAAATTTAATGAACATATCTTTTACAAAACATTTCATGAAGCACCTTACATTTCCTTCGACAATTTTCTTTTATCATTCACATATATGCATTGCAACTGATCCCACTGATTGTACAAACTTTAACAATTAATTGGTTTTGAAAAATATAGTAATACACGTTAAGATTAAATGAGATTTATAAAGAAAATAAGTTTTAAACCATTTACACGTGCATATAAAATCTAAATGTAATCCCTGCCTACACCTTACAAACTAAGGAGAGTGCTATTAAATGTGTAAATGTGAGAGTGCTATTGATAGCGTCTGCTGTCATGGGTCTGTCTCAGTGACGGACTGAGGCTGCTGTTGTCTTCTTCTCTGATCAAAACAGTGTCCCCTAGTGGATACTCAATGAATTGCACCTTATTAAAAATATTAATTCGGTGTCCTGCGGGCCTGATTGAACCTCCTTGCGGGCCGGTTCCGGCCCGCGGGCCGTATGTTTGACACCACTGTATTAGAGGCTCTGAGTGGCACACAATGAGGGTGTCAACTTCTTCTGATGTCATGTCAGAGAACCCTTCAGTTTGTACCGTCCGTGCCAGCATCACAGCCTTATCTACTGCTGAGCGGTGGACTTCGTCAGGAGTGAAACCCTCATAGCTGTGTGCGACATTAGGCCAGAGTTTTTTCCAACTGCCGTTCAGTGTTTGCTCTTTCATGTCATTAAAAGCATTCTGAATATTCACCAGGCACGCCGAGATAGAATATTCCCTACAATATTTTTTCAAGGTGAAGTGCTCGTTCTCTTCACTGATGGATGAGATAAGACCCTCCATCATTGACCGTGTGTACAGGGCCTTGAATGCTCGTATCACTCCCTGATCCATGGGCTGGATGAGGGACATGGTGTTGGGGGGCAGAAACTCCACTTGAACCCCATCATAGTGGAGGTCCGTTGCATGTCCTCCTGCACAGTCCATTCAGAGGAGCACCTTGAAGGGAATCCTCTTCTCTGCCAGATACAGCTTTGCCTGTGGGATTAAGCAATTGACAAACCAGTCCGATGTCAGGGTTTTCGTAACCCAGGCTTTCTTATTGTGCATCCAGTAGAGAGGCAGGAGAGCTTTGTTTTTATTTTTTAAGGCCCGAGGATTTTTCGATTTGTAGATTAATCCGGACTTCAGCATTAACCCAGCAGCATTTCCACACATAAGGAGAGTCAGGCGGTCCTTATGTGCTTTGAAGCCTGGCCTCATCACCTCATCCTTGAACAGGAAAGTCTGCGATGGCATACTCTTCCAGAAGAGGCCAGTCTCATCCATATTGAACACTTATTCAGGGAGATAGCCCCCCTCATTTATTATCTTGGGAAACTCTTCCTCGACAAAACGACGAGCAGCTTCATTATTGGCAGAAGCAGCCTCACCATACAATGGCACGCATCTAAGGCCAAACCTCTTCCTAAATTTATCAAACCATCCTTTGCTGGCCATAAAACCACCTCCTTGAGGGGGAGAATCAATTGCTGCACTCGTACTTGGCTGGGGTTCACCCGGACTTTCATCATTGCCGTCGCCGTCAGCCCCACCACCGTGCCCTCTCCTCCTTCAGGGGCTATTTTTTCATACAACATACCCATCAACTTTTCGGAGCGCCAACCTACCAAAAAAATCCTTATAAATAGCAAAAAAATCCTTATAACATACCAAAGCATTTTATATGTCAAAATAACGGCAGAAAAAAACCCACGAAATTTTCAATGATATTTATTGTAGATCTCCATAATACAATGTCTGGTTCATGTCTAATCAACTAAGGACCAACTAGGAACCATGTGATTTACTGGAAAGTTACCGGAAATGAAAGCATTCATAGACTAGCACCATTCTGGGCAAAAGCCAACGGAACTACCTGTTGGGGGGGAATTTTCTGAATCCGTATGATTTGTGCAATACGGCCATATACGTAAGATTCACCACAAAATCCGTATGAACTATGGCTAAACCGTATGAGTTGACAGGTATGATACAGGCATCTGGCTTTGGCTCGAATGATATTCGTGTCCAAACTAATTTTTCTTCTCCTGCAATCCATTATCCATAACGATAAAGCATTTTCTATTTTAACAATGCGTGTGTTACGCGGTGTCACAACTGAAGATATCACCTATGTTATATGTTTATCTTAAAACTTTGTATCATAGACAGGTCGACTTTGACTATTAGGTCTCTGTCCTGAACATCCGCTACTTAAAACAAAGAATGTAGTGTGAAGCTGCGGTCCTATTTCCCCTTGAGTGATTAACAGCCCCCCAAGTGTTTTCTTTTGCGTCTCCCACCTTGGGAAAGTCCCTGAAGGCTGTCAAGTGCCTTCGAAGAGGAACCCTAATCTCAAGATTTGTGGACCAACAGATATGGTCTGTACTTTGTCAAAATGCCAAAATCGAACTTTGCTTGACTTTCTTTGTTTCAGATTTTTACATGAGGGGAAGGACTGCCCGCCCCTAATTAATATAATTAACATACTATGCCTATATGTACGTGTGACTGTAGTTGCTCGGGGCTTCCTGATGAAATCTGAGACTCACAGGAGCCCGAATCGATTCGTGTTGTGCCCTGAACGTTCAGTAAAACATCTTGCAAGAACTTCTCCATTTCCAGCCTCTGACTTTTGCACATCAACTCAGCCCGAATCAAACGAACACGCGGAGGACCTGGGGAAGTGGAGAACGGTCAAGGGATCCCGCCGTGTCGACAACAACACACTTCCCCCTGTTTGATCATCCTCCAACAATTGGTGACCCTGACGTGATTCGAGCTGATTGTCGGTCAACAGGCAGAATTTCGGCGCGCCATAATTGATAAGGTAAGGGGACATTTATCCTCTCGATTGATTTTCTGCCCTGTTGACTGATATGATGTGATGATTCACGTTTGATTTGAGACCAAATTAGTTTGGGGCTGGTAATTGAGAAACCCAGTTTAAACGTATTACTAGGTGTATTTCGCTCTAATTCTGAGTTCTAGAAATAATAATTCCTCGTTTTACGGTTTAAACCGGTTTAAACCGGTTTAAACGTATTACTGGGTGTACTCCGCTTGAATTATCGAGTTATAGGAGTAATAATTCCTCGTTTTGCGGCTTAAACCAAAGGCCTAAAATAACCGGTAAAGAAGAGAAGTACAAGAGAATAAGAGAATAAGAGAAATACAAGTGAATAAGGAAAAAGGGAAAGGAAAAAACTCGTCTTCAGGGAGGTTGTCTCGTTCTGTTAAGAATCCTAGAGACTAGAATTCCTCGAGGAAGACGAGTTGATTTTAAGAGAAATGCAAGTGAAGTACAAGAGAATAAGGAAAAAGGGAAAGGAAAAACTCGTCTTCAGGGAGGTTGTCTCGTTCTGTTAAGAATCCTAGAGACTAGAATTCCTCGAGAAAGACGAGTTGATTTTAAGACTGATCTTATTTTAGGCGGGGTTGTTTCGTTCTGTCAAGAATTTTAGAAACAGGAATTCCTCAAATTTAATAAGATCATAAAGAGAATACAGGAGAATTCACTTGTACAGAGATTCGCGAATAAAGAGGTTTGCGAATAAAGAGGTTTGCGAATAAAGAGGTTCGCGAATACAGAGGTTCGCGAATAAAGAGGTTCGTGAGTCAGAAGTTTGTGGACAACGAAGTTCACGGATATTAAATACTGCAGTTCGCGAATAAAAGGGGTTCCCGGGAAAAAGAATAAAGGGAGTCACACATTTCAATTTACAGCATAAGGTAGGGCGAGATTGATAGGGAAAGAATTGACCTCCATTTGTGTGACGTTAATTAAATAAATAAGGCCGCTAATAAAATAAAAAGAGGAGGGGAGAAGAGGAGTTTGTAATCTGTGTGTCGTGTCTTTGTTTGTAATCTGTGTGTCGTGTCCTTGTTTGTAATTTGTTTTGTGTTGTTAAAGTATAAAGATGGATGGGGAATTCAATAGGGAGTTGGAGTGGTTCGATACCCGTGTTATTCCAAACCATGGCCGTAGTGTGCTGCTGAGTGATCAAGTGAGAAGTGCATGTAGTGTGTGTGTGGGCGCTTTGCCAGAGAAAAGTAGGGAAGAAAAAAGGGATGAACTGAGAGAGTGGGTGAGAGAATGTTGTGACAAGGGCTGGTTCCCGCCGATGTCTTCGGCTGCGTGCTTGGTGACTGATGAAAGAAGTAGAAAAAGCATGTTTGAATAAAAAGGAAAAATTGGAGGAAGATGTGAAAAGAACAAACAAGTTGTCTCCGAGAGGCAGGAAGGTGAGAGGAAGTCTAAAGAAAGTTGAAAAATGGACAAAAAATGCCAGACTGTTGGCAATGGGCTATGCTGTAAAACAGTCAAGAAAAGAATCTCAGACAGAAAGTGTGGGAGTCAAGCAGCTGCCCTCTGCGCCGCCATCCTATTGTGAGTCTGCCGTGGGGCGACAAAGTGTGCCTATTAACCCTTTCACAGACTCACCTTACGCAAACGTAAAACAAATGCTTAAAGATACATCTGTACCAGTTTGTCCTATTTTGTCAGTTTATGGAGGCAGCCTACAAGTGGACTGGGATGGAGTTGGCGCTGCGGGTCGACCACCTTCTGATCCGACCAGACAGACAGCTGCGGACTCGCTGGCTGCAGGAGTCACTGCTTCAATCGACATGATACAAAAAGAATTTGACGAACTAATGAAATACAGGCGTGAGCCGCGACAATTGCTAGACAGAGCTATAAAATTTAAAAGTTTGTTGACAAGACATCAGGAAGTGCCGAGGAATGTTAGTGACGAGCTACTCGCACTCTTAAAAGACGCAGAGGAGAAAGCACACAGACAAGAAGAGGAAGAGGTGAGACGCAGCCGTGAGGCTAGAGATGTTATTTTTGAAGAGAGACAGAAGGAGATAGAGGAGGGGGAACGACGGAAGGATATGGCGACTGTGAATACACACCTATACATGTCCCAGCTGCAGAAGGAGATGACTGACATGAAAAGCGAGTTACAGAGCCTTAAAGATACACATCCAGACTCACCACTGAGTACATCGCGACACACTGAAATCGACACCTCAGTACATGCAGATGCTTCACAGAGCCCGCGAGGCATGTACACTCGTTCTATGGGAGGGATTGCTTTCCAAGCTCCCATGATATCCAAGGTGGACCCTGTGTCGGGATGTCAAGCAATGTATTATAAACCATTCACCCCTTCTGACCTCAGTCTGATGTTGCAGAAACTTCCTCCCATGCAGAATGGTGGAGAGAGCTGGCTGAAAGCCGTCCAGCGCACCACGACAGGTCAAATTCTCACAGCAGGTGATGTAAGAGCATTGATGACGCAATCGTGCCCGCTGTCTCAGTTAGAGACTCTTTTGAAACAATCGGGACTTACAGACATTATGGACAACATCGCACTTACTAGCACACAGTTTATGAAAATACTGACAGCATTAGATGCTTTGTTCCCCATACCCGAGGTCGTTATCTCTGACTTGATGTTTGCTCCAAAGTCGGATGAGGATGCAGCAGTATTTATTGATCGCGCTCAAGTCGATTTTGCGCTAAAAACAGGTCATCAACCCACTGACTCCTCTCTTTATTCCCAAGTATTTCGGGCGGCGGTGCTAAAAGGGGTTCCCAAATCCGTAGTCCAGTCCATGGAATCAAACCCTGATCTCCCTGGCGCTGACCACGCTCGCTGGCTGTCTCACCTGAAGCACCATCTACGGAGACATAGTAAAGATAACGAAACAAAAAATGAAAAGCGAAAGAACGTTGAATCCCAATTGACTATTATGCAGCTCCAAAGCTTGCAGAAAAAGGAGGAGCCCGTGACTCCACCAGCTGCTAACACCTCATCACCTTCTGTCTTTTCTGAGTGCATGATGTATCAGTCGGGACCATTCAGGGGTCGGAGAGCGCCCCCTGGTGACCAAGGACAATGTTTTAACTGTGGCAAAATGGGCCACTGGGCACATGACTGCCGAGCCAGACCACAAGGACAAAGATGGGGGGGCAGAGGCAGAGGACAACAAAGGAGCTACGACAGAGGAGGCTACGCACAGTCACGTGGCAGGGGAGACTACAACCAACAATCCTATATCGAGCCACCACAACAGACTGTCATGCCACCTCTACAACCTGGCCCTCCTCAACCACCAAACCAACAATACCTGCCACCGACTGCCGGTCAATATTCGCAATGATGGGGCCCTGGATCCACTAGCCGCGGTCTGCAGGAACCGATGATCAACTTGACGGTAGGAGGAACTTCTCTACCTTTCATGGTCGACACTGGAGCGCGACATTCCACCGTCATGACCTTACCACCAGAAAGTTCCCTTACTACCGGCGGCATCTCATTCGTTGGATTCAAGGGAGAGGAAACCACCCTGCACATGACTACCCCTGTCCGCACTCAATGTTACTCACAAACGTTGATGCACTCTTTTGTCTTTGCACCAAATTGTCCAGTGAACCTGTTGGGTCGTGATCTCCTCATCAAGACGACCCCGATCATAAAATGCAGCCCTGATGGACTCACTTTGGAGTTCCCTGATGGGAACTCCTGCCACTGCTCTACTCAATCTGTCCACACGGACGCTCAATTACAGCTATTCGAGGGACAAGTCACCTCACCTGCAATTGCCTGTGCCACAGCTGACATCTACTGGGCGAGAGTGGACACAGATTCAACTGATTGGAGGAAGGCGGAGAGTTTCTGGACGAAATGGTCGCCTTGGGTTCGCAACCTTCGCACTTATGATATGGTGTCGGACTGCATGCATTGCACACTCTACTATGACAGAAAAAGTGATGAAGTGTACAGTGAAGCATTTAAGGAAGTTGAGGGAAACACGTGGCAATTGAACATGGGCGATTTGTTTGTAGGAAAGCCAGGAGTAGCCTTTTCGGTTTCTCTAACAGACGAACAACAAAAATGGTACATGATGGCAGGTCCGTCCGACCCGTATATGCCACCCTGCCATCCACATGTCTCGCTGATGGTTTCTCCACAACACACAGCCAAGGATCTTGGTCCATTCGTGAGGGAGTGTACAACGGCGACTGATTGGTATGAAACAATACACGAAAACTTGTTGTATTCCAAATCTCTCGATGCCTACTGGATCCAATCTGATGCATTTTATCCCTTTTCAGTTCTTGAACATAATCTTTTGGACAGGCATCATGGCAGAGAAATGACCGATAGTGACCTCGCTGCATCCATGCTCGAACAACTTCCACAGCACTTGTGGGCCACCGACTCAACAGACGTGGGACGATGCGACGTCACTCCAGTCATTTTTCAAATAAAACCCGAGCCGATTTATATTTCACAGTATCCAACTAGAGAATCGGGGCGTCTCGGTATAACAGACACAATAAATGGGTTGCTGAAAGCGGGTGTTCTATGCAAAATTCCGCGTTCGCGATATAACACTCCCATCCTACCCGTAGAGAAAAAGAATACCGGAAAATACCGCATGGTTCACGATCTACGCGCCATCAATGCTGCTGTCTTGACACCTACCTTGCCTGTTCCCAACCCGCATTCTACCTTATCTCAACTTGCACCATCCCACACTCATTTCACTTGTATAGACTTGGCGAATGCTTTCTTTTGCATCCCGCTTGATGACTCCATGATGGAGTATTTCGCATTCACATGGAATAGTGAGTGCTATTCGTACAACCGACTGCCACAAGGCTTTGTTCTCTCTCCAGGCCTGTTCAATGCCTATTTGAAGCAACTTTTGGCGCCACTAATTCTCCCAGCCGGAGTACTATTGATCCGATATGTTGATGACATTCTGCTGGCTGCTCCTTCTGAAACTGTGTGTGTTGAAGCCACACGATCTCTGCTTGCTCACTTGGCAACGATTGGCTTGAAATGCTCGAAGAGCAAACTTCAGATCGCACGCCCTCAAGTTTCATTCCTTGGGCGGCTCATTTCGAGACACGGGACAGGCATGTCACCTTCACACAAGGATGACATCTTGCACCATCCCAAACCCACCAATGTCAAGCAAATGCTTGCCTTCCTGGGACTTTGTAATTATTCTCGACACCATGTTCCAGACTTCGCTGAACTCACACGTCCTTTGCGCGCCATGGTTAATGACCAAGGCATGCGAAACTTGACTCACTCTCTTACCTGGACTTCTGATGCAGACCAATCGTTTATCAGCTTGAAACAGTTTCTTTCCTCTGCGGCCTCGTTGGCCATTCCAGACTACACCAAAATGTTCTTTCTTGATGTGTCTGAAAAATCAAGCAGTGTGTCTGCTGTGCTTTTTCAGAAAGGGGGAGTTGGTGAACGATACACTTGCTTGTATGCATCCACTCCACTTGACGTATATGAACAACGACATCCTTTATGTGCGGCTTTTGCCTCAGCTCTTGCTCGGCTCGTTCAGAAAACATCGCACATAGTTTTACATCATCCACTCACTATCCGCACATCACACAGCACTGTACAATACGTCACAAGCCAGGCATTCACCATGACAGGAGGGAGACAAAGGAAAATCGAGACAATACTAACCCAACCCCACATCTTGTTTACGCACGAAGGCGTCAACATGGCGGAAGGAATGATGGAAGGAAAACCACACTGCTGCACACAGCGGATAGTGGACGAAAACACGCTCAGAGAAGAACTGTATGAGACACCATTGAATAATCCAGACATGATACTGTTTACAGATGGCTGTTGCTTCAAAGGAGAAAAAGGACTCCAGTCGGGATTCGCTGTGACACGAATGACGGATGACGACTTCACGACGGTAGTAGCAAAAAGACTAACAGGTCCCCAATCAGCACAGAGAGCTGAACTGATTGCGGTTCAAACAGCTTTAATGCTAGCCCAGGGAAAAACTGCCAACATTTACACTGACTCAACATATGTGCACGTGGTAATACACACGGCTCTGGCTGAGTGGCAACGAAATGATTTTGTGACTGCTGTAGGAACGCCAATTAAGCATCATCAAGACATTCTAGCATTGCGAGATGCCTTAATGCTGCCCAAAGCAGTGGCCATCATTAAATGCAAAGGACATTCCAAACGCTCAGACTTTGTAGCAAAAGGAAATGATTCGGCTGATAAGGCGGCGAAAGAGGCAGCAGGCTATCATCTTCCCACATTGCAACTAATGATCAGTGAGAATGAATTAACCGATAGGGAAGAGGTGAATGAGGATACGGTCAAGTTGTGGCAAGAGCAAGCCAGTCCAGAAGAAAAGAGTGTGTGGAAGTCGAAAGGGGCTGCAAAGAGTGATAATGGAATATGGAAAAAGGATGGGAGATGCATCCCACCACAAAAACAGTTGAAACAGTTGATAAGTGAAGCCCATGGAGTGTGCCATGTAGGCGTGGATGAAACACTGAGACGACTCCACACCTGGTGGCACCCTTTCATGAGAACGATTGTAAAAAGTGAACTACAGGACTGTAGTGTTTGTAGCAGGTACAACAGCATGCCTACGACGAAGCCACCACAGGGCACTCACGATCCGGACGTGACTGCTCCTGGTCAAGTGGTTTCGATGGATTTCACTGACATGATCAAACCAGTGTCAGGATACAGGTATTTGTTGGTAATTGTGGATTCTTTTTCAGGATGGCCAGAAGCCTATCCATGCAAAACGGAAACAGCGAACGTTGTGGCTAAACACTTGATCAATCATTACATTCCGACTCATGGGTTCCCAAAGAAAATCAGGTCCGATAACGGAACTCATTTCAAAAACAAACATCTACAAGAAGTAGAAAGGGCCCTGGGTTTAAAACACTCTTTTGGTTCAGTGTACCACCCACAGTCCCAAGGTCAAGTTGAAAGAATGAACAGGAACATCAAAGAAAAATTAGCAAAAGCATTAGCATCGTCTAAGCTAAATTGGGTACAGGCTCTCCCAATTGCCTTAATGAATGTAAGGATGTCACTAAATTCAGCCAAAGGGTGGACACCATTTGAATGTCATACCAACAGACCGTTTCCGGCACCAACAGCTCCACTGGAGGAATCGCAGGTGGAGGGACCGCCTGGGCTGCGACAGCTGACCTTTACGTTCTCCAGCCTGACCGAAAAACAGGCCGATGCTCCACCGCTAATGAATGTTTGTGAACTTGTGTGGTTAAAGGTTCTGAAAAGGAAGTGGTCGGAACCCAGGTGGACGGGTCCATACAAGGTGACGGAGAGGACTTCATCTGCGGTTCGCCTGCAAGGAAAGGGAGACACGTGGTTCCACTTGACGTCTACCAGACCAGCTCGAGGCCCCACAGGGATCAGCTTCCATCACATCAACAGCCAGGGAGACCAGCCTGGGACGACTACAACGCCTGACGACTTCGAAACAACGCTCGACGAATCCCGAACAGAGCCAGACGATTCCAGATTGAACCCGGCAACGGACAACGCAGGAGCAACTTCCACCCAGGAAAACTGCAATCCAACAGCAGCTGAGCTCACATCTTGAGAAAAAAAAAAAAAAAAACACACACAGCATTCCCAGCGACTCACCCTGAATTCAAGTGGTCTGCCCTAAAATTGTCATCACACTCAAAGTATCCACCGACGATGATCGCCAAGTATTTGATCGGTTTGTTGCTTGTGCAACTCGCATCCACCAGGCGAGAAACTCCCCTCTCGTCGAACGAACGCTGCCCCACTCCCAAAGCTACCACTCACACCACCTTGGCATGCGGAGGAATACTCTCCTCCTCAGCCTCCACCAGAGAGGGCATCTGCTTGCATATGATAGGAAACACCCAAATGACTTTTGAATTTGACGCATGCACAATGTTTTCATGATCACCGCCATTTTTGCATGCTGGAATTACACATTAGTGTTTTTGACGTTTACGTTATTATTGTCACATTTCATATCGTTTTGAATTTATCTCACCAATGTATTTGCTGTTGAAACATCACCTTTACATAATGTTTTCAGATGCATTTAAGGGTTTCGGACTCTTACGAGTCCGAGAGAGGGAAAGCTTTTTCAAACAAGTTTTCGGACTCTTTCGAGTCCGAGAGAGGGATTGAAGATATCACCTATGTTATATGTTTATCTTAAAACTTTATATCATAGACAGGTCGACTTTGACTATTAGGTCTCTGTCCTGAACATCCGCTACTTAAAACAAAGAATGTAGTGTGAAGCTGCGGTCCTATTTCCCCTTGAGTGATTAACAGCCCCCCAAGTGTTTTCTTTTGCGTCTCCCACCTTGGGAAAGTCCCTGAAGGCTGTCAAGTGCCTTCGAAGAGGAACCCTAATCTCAAGATTTGTGGACCAACAGATATGGTCTGTACTTTGTCAAAATGCCAAAATCGAACTTTGCTTGACTTTCTTTGTTTCAGATTTTTACATGAGGGGAAGGACTGCCCGCCCCTAATTAATATAATTAACATACTATGCCTATATGTACGTGTGACTGTAGTTGCTCGGGGCTTCCTGATGAAATCTGAGACTCACAGGAGCCCGAATCGATTCGTGTTGTGCCCTGAACGTTCAGTAAAACATCTTGCAAGAACTTCTCCATTTCCAGCCTCTGACTTTTGCACATCAACTCAGCCCGAATCAAACGAACACGCGGAGGACCTGGGGAAGTGGAGAACGGTCAAGGGATCCCGCCGTGTCGACAACAACACACTTCCCCCTGTTTGATCATCCTCCAACACAACCCGTTTCACTTCTTTATTAAAAGTTACAGAAGCCGTTTTGCGGATCTTGTGTTCGTCTTTCCTGATGTAACGCGCTGTAGATTCATTCAAATGGTAATGACGTGCTACGGCCGCGTAACTCTCGCCTTCCTTGAGTTTGTCAAGTATTTAATTTCTCACTCACAGTCATCATTCTCCTCTTTTTTTTTCGGTTCGCTAGTGGATTTAGAAGGCACAGTACGTTTAGGAGCCATTGTCGCGGGCGTCAGAAGCACTTTTTGTCTTTTTTTTTTTCCCTCTGAAAATCACACGAGAATGTCGTAAACTAACGTGATGCAAGGCGACACCGTGAGTGTGTTCGCTACCCATTAGAGAGATAAGCATTTGGGTAACTCGGAGCTGTAGTGAAGTCTGTCGGCCAACCTGCTTGTGAAACCCGAGTCGGCCCGACAACAAAAGAAAAAAAACAGTCGACAGACAGACAGAGGGAGTGCGGCGGCACGGTACCACATTAATGTAAACAAAGTTTTAATCACTTTGTTTACATAACTGGAATCGTCGAGGCCGAACGAAACTGATGTTTATGGTTACTGAATTAAGGTACGGTTTTCTTTAATTCCTCAAAATAGATAAATTAAATAAATACAACAATCAAATGCAGTCGGTTTGTTGCTCTATGTGGCTCGCTGTTGTTTTACTGACTTTTGCTGCCCTCTCGCGGACCTTTTGCGGCATTTTCGCAAATTTTTTTAATGTATGTTTGAAAAAAATCCGCGATGCACCGAAGCCGCGAAGTAGCGAGGGATTACTGTACTGAAAATAACCACCATGCCCATCAAGGCCAGCTTGGTTACATTAAACGCAGATCTGAAAACATGTCAGCTGAATCAGTACATTTCCTCTGACAGCTACAAGATGTTATCCACTGCATCTTCCATTCTATCTTCGAGCCTCCTGGGCAGTTGAAGTTGACCATGATCATCCTCGACTTGTTGGGGGAGCAGCAGCGCTTATCAGCACAAATACCACAGTACGTCGGTTTGAAACTCTTGATACTTGTGCAGCCCGAAAGCACAAACTTTTCCCCTCGTTTTGGCTGGAATTGCGGTTGGCATGTTTTCCCTTTTGGCACCTAGAATTGACAATTGAAAGTCATTTCATTGATACCAATTTAAAAACATGTGCAATATTAATCCGGCAATTTGAGGGGAATGTTTTTATAACCACCTGAATGCTGTTGATCACACTCTTTTTACATGGGCGAAGTAGACACAGACGCATGTCCTTCCTCATCTCACATTTGTGGTTGTTATTGTTGACACGCACAGAGATGCCAAGGCCACAGGACTTGGAACAGGGGCTCCAGAACGTAGTTTGGATGAGACAGTTCTTCTTCCAGGCCAAAGGAGGATCCTTGTGAGCTTCAGTAATAATAAGAAAGATAAATACAATTCAATCGAAACAGAAGATGTGAACGATAACGTAGATACAGTTGATAACTTGTTGGAGTCTACACAACCCCACAAACTGTCCAGCATTTGGTATTGCCAGAAACTGCTTGAGGCTAAAATATCCTGTGACACATTTTCATCAGATAACATTTACTTGGAAAAAAAAAAGTGCAGGCTGTGAGGTCTTTTTTTGTGGGTGGGTGTGTTGGGATGGGAGTGCAATACATTTTATACATAACATGTAAAGCAGGGGTGCCCAAACTTTTTGGATCGAAGATCTACTTTTCGATCAATTAACCTCCCGGGATCTACCCTTACCGGCGCGCGCACGCGCACACACACACGCCATGATGAGAAACAGCCTGAAACGGAGGCATGCGACACACTTTTGCAGCCTGTTAACTATCGTAGCTCACACGTACCGTTTTAAAGTGCTTCCCTGGGCCCTCCTAGATTCCTATTCTTTGCCCGTGCCCTCGGTGAATTGTACACGAAGCAAACTCTGAATGAGAATCATGACGATAAAAGATAGAGCGCAACAGCTCTGATCACAAGCTGCAATTGCAAACTGCTGAGCGCTAACAACTTCCGGTGACGTAATCACGCGCCACCGTAAATTTAAGATTTACCTGCTTTATTTTATTTTTAAAATATTTTTTTGGTGAAAATGAGACTGATAAAATGATTAGGGTGCAGTGTATATTAACACAAAAATATATTACTAACATGTACAAAGACAAACGAATGGTTGTTTGTTTTTTTTCTTCTCGACACTCCTACTACTCTACTTGGGACCTGTCTTAGATCTACCGGTAGATCAGGATCTACCTAATGGGCACCCCTAATGTAAAGGATATTATTGTTGGGATTTTTCAGTTTTGCATGAATTATTGGCATTACGAACATGGATTTGTGTTCTGTTTGACTACATTGGTACAGCAGCCACAAACATAAAAGGGATTTGGTTGAAAGTACTGATTGGTTACTCCGTAATGGACCAATTATTCCCATGTTCTGTCAGATATAAAGTAGTTTGAATGTTAAGAGACCACTTAAGATCCAAAACACGTGTGCATGTACTGTAAGTCTCCTGAAGCATTATTGCAGAGGAGTCAAGAAAGATGCCTGCCCTCTAAGCACAATTTGAAATAGCCGGAGTTGTATTTGCTTGTAGGAAAAACGAAGCAAAACAAAACTAAACAAAAAAGACGACAAATGTAAATCAAAATGTCTGACATAAACCCTTTCAGGGACAGCGGTTGCTACAGTGGACAGCTTATCACATTATCAGATTATAGGTTATCACTATTGGTGCATGAAAGATTTTAACTTTATTCACTTGCGTCCCCGTAGATTGCGGCACTATCTTACAAAGCAGTGCTCACTCGACACAACGGAAGAAATGTGTTCGCGTTGCCGTTTTCATTCATCAGATTCGAAACGACGATAAGTAAGTGAGTTTTTATTGGCGTGCGTTTTCCTGTAATTGCGAAAGATTTTAACTTTATTCACTTGCGGCCTGTAGATCATGGCATCGAAACGTAGAAGAAGTGTAATGACTGGAGTGGAGCGAGTGAAATGCATTCGTTTGAGCGAGGCTGGACACAAAATAAAAAGCATTCAGGAGACACTTTGAGTCGGAAAGACACAAATCTACGAAACTTTAAAAAACAAGGCATTGATTCAACTCCTGATGACAAGCCACCATGCAGCAAGGAAGCAATGCAAATGGCAACAAAAATCCTTCACTATGCACAAGAATCACCAGACATCGGTGATCAACAGGACAGTTACTTGCAACTAGCAAGAAAACTGTATGACACGCAGGCAAACATTGTCATAAAGCAAAGAATGCATCCAACAAAACAGACACATTTTTTCCCCAAGACAGAAAAAAATAAACATTAAAATACTGTACATAATGTACTGGTGTGATTTTTTTTGGATACACCTGTATTGCAGTTTTTGTTATATAAACAGATTTTGGACAGTATATTTTTGCATTTTATTGATTGTGTTGTTACACGTGCATTTTGTCAACATACTTGCAGGTTCATAAATGACATGTACCATGCTCATTTCCCAAATGAGGAATTTATGTTATCAGGACAGATTGGACAGCAATACTGCGATCCACCAGATCAAACACTGCAGTTAAATCCAATAAAACCAGCCAGACATAGTCTCTAGTGTCATTTGCAAGGAGGATATCATTAAAAACTCATCACAGGAAGGGCTGACTCTATGGCCTGCATGATCTTAAAACCTGAAAACCAATAAATATTTTAACTCCATGTGCACCACATTTGACAGCACGTCTTGATCAAGAGTCATAAGGGGAGTCAGAAGAGTTAATTTGGCAAAAAGGCGGCCTCCAAAAATGTCAAGGACACAGTTTATACAGAATTTGGCATCCCGAACAAGGAACATGGACAGAGGGGTCAAATGTGGTGTTTGAAAAACAAGTCCTAGTTGTAGAAACCTGATCAATGGAAAACTACAGGAATGTGTTGTGTACATTTCAGGTGAAGAGTGTGAGCAAATAGGCTGAGCGTGTTTAGGTACAAAGAGCGTGTTTAGGTACAAAAAATTTTCAAATTTTTTCAAATGGTACGCGTGAGTTGTGTGTTCTGACGGTTAGCCTAAATTAGATTTGATAAATGTTCTATTTTGGCCTCTTTAACTGTGATCGGGTAGTTACACCAGCAGTCTTTCCAGATTTGATAAGAAGACTGCAGCTTGCCCTTTTTCCCCACTTACATTCAGCTTTGCGGCACTCCTGCTTAGCTGCGCGAGTTGTGTCGTTAACCCATGGCTCGAGTCTAGGATTTGACTGCACAGTTTTTAATGGAGTCACCGAATCCAATAAAGCATGATGGGACAGGTAGAACCTAGAGGTGTGCTTCTCCATGTTTGAAGGGGGAAGGCAAAGCTTATCAAAGGCATCAAAGAACTGACTTGCAGTGAGGGTTAAAGAAAACATTCATGTGATCAGAACTCATGGTAGACCAGGCATGTCCAGCTCCGGGCCTGGAGGGCCACTGTCCTGCCTGTTTTCCAGCTTTCCCGGCTGCAACACACCTGCTTCAGATGGTCAGCTCATCAGCAAGCTCTGAAGCAGCAGTAGGACGATCATGACAATTTGAATCAGGTGTGTTGCTCCTGGGAGAGCTGGAAAACAGGCAGGACACTTGAGGACCGACTTAGTACACCCCTGCGGTAGACCATCAGCAAGAACTAAGTTTAAAGTATGTCCTTGTTCATGTGTCGGGCTGGTCACATATTGCACAAAATTGAGTCAAGTCTTTATTTATTTATTTTTTAAACTATCTCTTGGCTACTGATGAGTGCAAAGGGTTACCACTTGGATATGCACTTCTGAAATAAGGAATGTGCTCAAAATGCATGTAATCGTGTCTTATTCTTCTTATTATCATGTTATTATTATTAAGGCTAGGGGAAATAGCTAACTTGGCAAAGACAACCACAAAAATTGTTTGACACAAAAATGTAATGACACGTCTCAGAATTAGTAAAGAAACAAACACTAATATGTAACACTTCATTTCTCTTATTTCTATTTTTTTCCATTTTCAAATGATCACTTACATACAACATTCCTAGGAAATGACGATGCCGCATCACTGGTGAGGTAATTTTGAAACAGGCTTGTTGGCTATCCATGGGGTCCTTAGGGACTACAAGGGTGCTAAAATAAGACCCCTGTCAATGGGCCAAAACTGGACATACCAAAAAAAAAATCATAGCTCACATCTTATTCATTTTAGACAATGGCTGCAAGATTGTTTTGTACGTCTTGGGGGTGCTACATGTGTCTGCCAATTTTTGTAGGCCTAAATCAAAAATGCTGTGTTTGCATTTTGTTACAGAGCCATTTTGTTGTTTAGGTTCTCAAAAATGTGATTAGTTAGCATTTAATAATAATAATAATTAAGGGGCACGGGTTACCGCGAGGATCTCACAGTGCAGAGGTTAGATTCTAGCTCCGACCTCCCTGTGTGGAGTTTGCAAGTTCTCCCTGTGCCTGCGTGGGTTTCCTCCGGGTACTCTGGTTTCCTCCCACATTCCAAAAAACATGCATGGCAGGTTAACGGGACACTCAAAATTGTCCCTTGGTGAGAGTGTGAACGCGAATGGTTGTTCGTCTATGTGTGCAACCATTTCAGGGTGAACCCCGCCTACTGCCCGAAGACAGCTGGGATAGGCTCCAGCATGCCCTTGTGAAGATAAAGCGGATCAGAAAATGGATGGATGCATGCCTGTCAACTCATACGGTTTAGCCATAGTTCATACGGATTTTGTGGCGAATCTTACGTTTATGGCCGTATCGTGCAAATCATACGGATTCTGAAAAATTCCGTTTTTTGTTTTTTTCCCCCCCTGACAGGTAGTTCCGTTTGCTTTTGCCCAGAACGGTGCTCGTCTACTCGACATCGCTGTTTGCCTCCTAAAAACTTGCTCTCGAGCTAGCTTACTTGCAATATCGTTCGGTGTGCTTAAACCGACGTCAAATTATAGAATTTGGGGATTTATAAAACAAAAATTATCTCGCGGAACCTTTCACGGAGTCTTTGTCGCGCTCTGTTGAGTTATTTATAAAATTTCGCGAGGTCAGTTAAGATGGTGCGAGCTTCTCAACCAATCGTTTTGTTGCTCTGTGTGATTGTGTTTTTGTGTTTGTTTATTGACGTGGTTCTCCCCGATTTGATGGATGCGGCTGTGCGTGAGTGCGTACGTGCGTACGAGAGTTTGTGCGCGTGGGTTTGTGCGTTTGTCCCTGAGCCTGTGTGGGTATTCGTGTGCAAGTACCAGTGCTGGTGCGTGTTCGCGTGTATGTTGTTGTTCTCGTGGGTGTGCGTGTGTCGACCGTAAAATCTCATGCCCAAAAATTCTGCAAATTTTCCCTACCCTGTATAACGCAGGGCATCAGAGCGCTTTCTCTGAGCACAAACTATGTTCTCGTGACAACTCTCAAATATTGAAGCGACTTATCACACCAATATGATTCACAACCACCCCCCACCCCAAAAAAAGTTCATTTCAAACCCTGCATGCAACTTCACACCAAGAGGTCAGTTTTGAACATCAAATATATTGTCATCTTCATTTAGACATAGTTCATATGGATTTTGTGGTGAATCTTACGTATATGGCCGTATCGCACAATTCATACGGATTCTGAAAATTTCCGTTTTTTGTCGTAAAAAAAACCTGTTGGCTTTTACCCAGAATGGTGCTAGTCTATGAATGCTTTCATTTCCGGTAACGTTCCAGTAAATCACGTGGTTCCTAGTTGGTCCTTAGTTAGTCCTTAGTTGATTAGACATGAACCAGACACCAGACAATTTCCGTTTTTTGTCCCCCCCCCCAACAGGTAGTTCCGTTGGCTTTTACCCAGAATGGTGCTAGTCTATGAATGCTTTCATTTCCGGTAACGTTCCAGTAAATCACGTTGTTCCTAGTTGGTCCTTAGTTGATTAGACATGAACCAGACACCAGACAATTTCCGTTTTTTGTCCCCCCCCCCCAACAGGTAGTTCCGTTTGCTTTTGCCCAGAATGGTGCTCGTCTACTCGAATGCTTTCATTTCCGGAATACAACTCTGAACACAGTAATGCCACTAAGTAGAATGATGATTAGACATTAACCAGACATTGTATTATGGAGATCTACAATAAATATCATTGAAAATTTCGTGGGGTTTTTTCTGTGCCGTTATTTTGACATAAAATGCTTTGGTATGTTATAAGGATTTTTTGCTCTTTATACGGATTTTTTGGTAGTTTATACAGGTTGGCGCTCCGAAAAGTTGACAGGTATGTGGATGGACAATAATAATAACAACAACAATAATAATAATATGAAGAATTCCTACAAAAACAAGAGGCACCTTGCAGCAGTCACTGCCTGAGCCCTATTCATAAGAATAAGAATTTAGACAAAAACAATTGAGCTTGCAGCCAATCACTGCTCAGGCCCTAATGTACAAAAACAATAGTTAATGAAATTAATCATGTCTACAAAAACAATGCTGACATCATAGCAGTCATTGCTCAGGCCCTAATAAGAATTCTAAGGTTCCAGCATGCCCCGCGACCCTTGTCGGGATAAGTGATTCAGAAAATGGATAAATGGATGGATATACTTATAGAATAGGGATCTCACAGCGATCTCTCCTCTGGCACTAATTATTCCTTCAAAACAATTGGGACCTCACAGTGGTCAATGGTCAGGCCCTAATAATTGAAATAATTTCCACAAAAACAATAGGGACTTTGCAGCCATCACTGCTCAAGCCCTAATGGTGAATATCTCTTGCATTTTTCACTGCATGGTTAGTCTCCCACCAAATACACACCTGACATGTAGACTGTATCCTGTACATTTTTCTTCGAAATCTTGCCACTATGAAGGCTTGCGTGCAGGTTTCCTATCAGCGGGGTGGGGCCCAAAAGACCTGCAGGCTTCTGTAAGAATACAGGAGTACAGCCAATGGCTCCTGCAATACATGTGCACTTGTAAAGTGGATTTGGCTGGAAGGCTTCTCCATTCTCATAATGAGCTCCATTAAGATCACATCCAACTCCCATCAAGTCTGGAAAAGAAAAAAAAAAATCATGGCTCCAGCACTAATGAACTTTTTTTTTTTAGGCATGACGAATGATTGTGATGTGTGTGTATGCTGGAAGGGTGAGAAGGTGATTCAATTGGGAGGCGGAAGTTATAACCGCCTCATACTCCTCCCAAATGTGTGCGCACACAAACACACACATTCGCAAATACATGCATGCACTTACACATTTCTAATTATGGTTTCATTTTCACCATTCCCTGCCATGTTTTATGATTATTACGTGAATAACATAGGTCGATGCTGAGCACTAACCCAGCCCGTGTAGACTATTTAATAACAATTCTCACCAACTGCTATTTTGCTTATCGACTAGTCACCAATAGTTGCATTTGGTCGACTAATTGAATCAAATGTAAATCGCCTCATATCGTACCAGCAAGCAACTGTTTTTATGTAATCATTTTCAGCTTTCATCCTGAAGTCTTTTGGTATGTATAAACTAAAAGCTGTAGGTGACCAAACAAGTGATTTTCTGAATCTGAATCCGTTGGGACTGAGAGGTTAATCTTGTGAGGGGTTCAGTCACGCTGATGTGGTTACAGATGAATTTCCTGTAGAGGTTAGCAAAGCCGAGGAAGCTCTTGAGTTCCTTCCGGGATGTGGGATCTGACCAGTCCACTCCCGCCTGGATCTTACGACGATCCGCCTGAGTCTTACCCCCTTCCAGGATGAAACCAAGGTACTCAATAGAATCAGAATGGATCCGGCACTTCTCAGCCTTTCGTTTGAGTACCTGCTGCACGTGTTGCACATGCTCCTCTAGAGACCTGGAGAAGATGAGGATTTCATCAAGGTAGCCCACTGCCAACCGGTCAAGCATGTCATGGAGGATGTCATTCATGAGTGCCTGGAATACCGCTGGGGCATTTGTGAGTCCGAACGGCATTACCAGGTACTCCATGACCACGGGGAGTTTTAAACGCTGTCTTCCACTCGTCCCCCTACCGGATCCGGGCGAGATGGTAGGCGTTCCTGAGATCCAGCTTGGGGAAGACAGTAGCCTGAGTGAGGGGCTCAAGAGTGGAGTTCATAAGAGGTAGGGGGTACTTGTTCTTGATCATTATGTTGTTGAGTTGGTGATAGTCAATGCAGGGTCGGAGACCACTATCCTTCTTCACGCAAAAGAAGCCAGCTGCCATCTGTGAGGATGAGGGCCGGATGAGCCCTGCTGCCAACGACTCCATCATATACTTGTCCATAGCATCCTTCTCTGGGATATCAAGACTTTACAGACGACGTCTTGGGAGGGCAGCCCCGGGACAGAGGTCAATAGCACAGTCATAAGGCCGGTATGGGGGGAGAGACTGAGCCCGGGCCTTGCGGAAAACCTCCCTGAGATCATGGTACTACTGAAGGGGCTGGATCTGAGCCTGAAGGTCCTGTAAGGCTATGGAAGTGTCCTGTAACTGCTGGGTGTGGGTAGCGGCCAGGTGAACCTGCTTGACAAGAGCATCTTGGATCAAATTGAGTCCAGATTTGCCTGTGTCGGCTGGGGTCGTCATGGCAAGTTTGTGCTGTTATGATTTGTATATGACCCCAAATGCACGACAACAGGCAGGTATGGTGGAAGCCAACACTTGGCGTTGTTTATTAGTCTTTGCAATGTCACTCAGGGTGAATGCACAAAGAACCCACAGGGAAATGTCCACACAGGAAATGAAAACCTCACTCAGGGAGAAAACTGGGACTTACTTAAATGTTCATGATAGAAGCACAAGGAGTCCACAGGGAAAATGTCCACACAGGAAAAGAAAACTGCAGGCGATGCCAAATGAGCTCACTACAGTTGGTGACTGCACTGAGGAATGCTTTGAGAGCCAACTTATACCAGTCTAAACGAGCAGATGGGCTACAGGTGTGAGGTGCAGAGCACCCTGTCTGAGGAGGCTGCCTGGCTGGCCCCTGGCAATGAGATCTGGGGGTGGGTATGGTACTTTCTGGTGGGGGTAGGCAGGTCTGGGAAGTGGAGGTATCCTTTTCGAATCTGGAGAAAAACACATTTAGATTGTCAGCCTGTCCCTTATTGTTCACTGCTTGGGAGGATGGTGTCCTGTAGTTGTAGCTGGTGCAAGTATCATGGTCTGGGCATGTTTCTCCTACTCTGGTGTTGGGCCCGTTTATCGCATATCAGGGATCGTGGATCAAAAGTATGTCAAGATACTTGAAGAGGTTATGTTGCCTTATGCTGAAGAGGACATGCCCTTGCGATGGGTGTTTCAACAAGACAATGACCCCAAACACACCAGTAGACGAGCAAAGTCTTGGTTCCAAACCAATAAAATTAATGTTATGGAGTGGCCAGCCCAATCCCCAGATCACAATCCAATCGAGAACTTGTGGGGTGATATCAAAAATGCTGTTTGTGAAGCAAAACCAAGAAATGCAAATGAATTGTGGAATGTTGTTAAGCAATCATGGAGTGAAATAACAACTGAAAGCTGCCACAAGTTGGTTGATTCTATGCCACACAGATGTGAAATATTAGGATTGTTAAATCCTACTTTTTTTTTTTTGGAAATACAAAATAATTTTGTACAGTCAACAGCAGACTGCTATTTTTTTGAACACACGCCTTTGAACTATTTGCCCAATTGCACAGCCTTCGGAGCGTGCCGATTATGAATGCTGGGTCTGGTTTGTTTTCTGAGAATCTACTGCACCTACTGGTAATCTGTCTGGCATGTAACAATAAAAAATTTACTAAAAAACAGGGATATTCTGGTTCGTCACATTGCACTGCTATTATTTTGAACAGCACTATATATATATATATATATATATAACATTATACATATCTCAAAATCCCTCGTTTATCGTGGGGGTTACGTAAGTGAAATCCATAAAGTAGTGAACTTTATTTTATTGCAGTTATTACACAATACTTAACTATACATACAATGAAATCAAAGACCAACCCCTGTTTTCAGGCCCAATTACAAAAACAAATCTGGGATTGGCCTGGGGAACTTCTGCCCAATTTTGTTTTAGGTCAGGACAGGAAATTTTTCAGAGTAAAATATTTGGAAGCTTCTAATGTCTTTGGTGTGGTAAAATAATAATTATAATAATATTAAAATAATGAAGATACAGATATGTTATTACAGTGGCAGACATGCTTCATATCTATATAAACATTTGGAGATACCTGAAGTGTCTCTGCAATGTCAATTCTCAGAAAATCTGTAGTAAATTTCAGGTAACAATGAATGATACATATGGTGTAGACTTAAATCTCTGTAATCTTACATAGATCCATAAAAGTATTGTATATATACTTTATTTTATGTGTTTTTGTGATTTCATTTCAGAAATAAAACCTGCATTTTTTTTTCACTGATCCTAATCATATTCTTTCAGGGCTTGCCATCTGTATTTGGTGCAATGATACCCTAAGGCACAGGAGTCGAAGTCCGGTCCTCGACCGCCGGTGTCGTGCATGTTTTCGATCCCTCCCTGCTGCAACACACCTGATTCAAATGATCAAGGTCACTGTCAGGCTCCAATTGAGCTTGCTGATGAGCTGATAATCTGCATCAGGTGTGTTGCAGCCAGGAGAGCTGGAAAACAGGCAGGACAGTAGCCCTCCAGGCCCGGAGCTGGACATGCCTGGCCTAAAGCGTTTCATCAAACGCTGCTATCATTGTGACACACAAGTTGACAAGAAAACAAAGTTGCTTTTGAACAAAAAGTTATTTGGGATGGGTTTGTTTCTGGTACCAGCCAAAATGAAATACAGTGATCCCTCGCTACTTCACGATTCACTTCATGCGGATTCAGTGCATCACGGATTTTTCAAAAATATTCATCCAAACCCCCCCCCCCCCCCCCCCCCAAAACTAAATGCCGTAAAAGGAGCGCTAGAGGCAGCGAAAGTCAGCAAAATAACAGCGAGTCACATAGAGCAACATATACAGTACTACATGTATATTTCACGTTTGTTTACTGTATTTTGATATTTATACACTAACCTATTTTATACATCCTATACATGTATATATATATATAAGTATATAGCATTAAGTAATGTTAATTACTACATTTACTTCTACATGCATGTATACCATTAAATCTGGCCTTATAAATATATATACAGTAATCCCTCGTTTATCGCGGTTAATGGGGACCAAAACCACCTGCGATAAACGAAAATCCGCGAAGTAGTGTCCAATTAACATAAACAGGTAAAAAAAGACAAACTATAATTTTTTTTTTTTAAAGTCCGCAAACGGTCCGCGAGAAGCTGCAAAACAACAGTGAGTCACATAGAGCAACATATACAGTACTGTACTCCATGTACTGTATATGTTAAAAAAAGTATATATTTTTTTAAATGTTTGAAAAAATCCGCGATGCACGGAACCCGCGATAAACGAACCGCGAAGTAGCGAGGGATCACTGTACTCATACACATGTACATATACCTGTACATCCAGGGGGGGTACCTACTTTGCGGATTTTCCTCTTTCGTGGGGGGTTCTGATCCCCATTAACCTCGATAAACTGTAGTTGAAACCTACAACGAATGTAAGAGTTAAGTCAAGGTACTTAATTTGTATATCCCTTATTCACAAAAGTGTCAGAATGTCCCCCAATTGACTGCCAGTATGTGCTTCCTCACATCCCTTGATCCAAACCCCAAACTGCGCAAGAAAAAACTCCCAGTCCCATTTCAGGGAAATAGAAGAAACCTTGAGTAGAGACCACAGAGGAGTGCCGACACATTCATGGAAATTTAAGCACACATCAGTCCTGGCACAGCAAAAAAACACAAAAAACATAACCCAAACTGGCCCAGCTGTGAGGGCCCTTTAATGCTGCTCACATTGTTGTTTGTTATCGTAAGAGCATGGTGTGATTTTTCCACTGATCAGAGACTTCCCAGCTTACAAAAGCATCGATGGGAATACAGTTTGGAAATAGCGAGACTTCCAAAAGGAATGTATAGTGTATTCTTTTTCACCTGTGGGTTTATTCTGTTAGGGATCGCCATTATCCTTCTCCATTTAAGCCCACTTTTCGTTTCCTCCTCTGTCACACCAACAATCTACCTTGATTCCTAAAACTACATCTGATTCTTCAGGTGTAAAATATACAGTGTATTAGTCAGGAAAATTCTACTCACAAGCACATACTCCAATTTGAAATCTGGGTTGGTCGGCTGAGAAGTCACAGTACATTCCCTTGTGCATATCACAGATGTCCCGCTCATTGCATGGATCTCCAATTTGCTTCGCGCAACTCTTACAGCAGCCACAACCATCCAGCACAGAACTCACTCCCGGTGGACATTGAGGTATTTGCCCACACCTGCACGGCCAGTGACAGAACTGCTTCCTTCTCGCAAGATTCTGCTCATTTCCACGACGTTGAACCGGATGCTGCCCATTGACCAGATCCCTGCTGAGACACTACATGGGAAAAAAAAAGACAATTTATCGCAGTTTATAGGGAATGTAAACGGATCCACGCAATGGACGACAAACACCACATGACAACAAAAAACAGCAGGGCTCTTGAAAACGGCTGCCAACTATGAAAAAAAAAGTTAATTCAAAATTTAACAAGGGAAACGATTATTTTCTCACACCGGGGGGTACCTTTGAGGCTGCCCCCCCCCCAAAAAAACTGCATTTTATTTTTACTTGGTGTACCTTTGTCTGAAATATATTTTTACATTGGTTTGATAAACCAATAAACTCAAAAAATGTCTTGAATAAATTTATATTCAATAAACTAACCATATTCACTTCACCTGAGACATGCAGTGGAGAAACTGTACTGTACTGTGCAACAAAATGAATCCATAATGCACTGAACCCGTAATAAGTGAACTGTGATATAGCAAGGCATAATTGTATTGTCATAAAAATAAGAATTAAAAAAAAAAGAGCAGAACTTGCTGTTCCTTGATGTACCCCAGTACTCCTGAATTTCATTAAACTCTGTTTTGTAACCCCCTGTCTGTTGCCATTATTTGATTTATAAGGCAAATGCATTTTTTTAAGAATAAAAGTGAATGCAGGCCTTACCTGTTGAGCGAGGATGACCAGGATCACACGGCATTGAAGAGACACCATCTCTTTGGTTCAAGTTATTTTTGTAAGGGAATTGAAGACGACGGTCGAAAGAACGATGAATGAGGTAAAGAAAAGTAGGATGAAGCATTTGAGGCACTCGAGTGAGGAATGGTGTGTAAGTTTGAGGTGGGGAGAAGGGGACAAAGCATCCCTCTGTCTGGTCTCTGAGCATGTTTCTCTGCCGTCTGAGACCAGTGGGGAGACATTCATGTTTGAAAATGTTGGAATGCTCGATGCCCCGCCTACTTGTTTACTCTCCAAAAACCGCACCTCAGTGAGCACCATGGTTTCCTTGTTAAAAAAAAAAAAAAAGTAAATCAAGTCAGAGTCATTCAATCACAGCTACCACGCAATGCCATGAGTTGATTAAAAAAAATGATCTTTTATTATAAAAGATGCATACCTGTCAACTTTTCGGAGCGCCAACCTGTATAAACTACCAAAAAAAATCCTTATAAAGAGTAAAAAATCCTTATAACACACCAAAGCATTTTATATGTCAAAATAATGGCAGAATAAAAACCAACGAAGGTTTCAATGATATATATTGTAGATCTCCTTAATACAATGTCTGGTTAATGTCTAATCATCATTCTACTTAGTGGCATTACTGTGTTCAGAGTTGTATTCCGGAAATGAAAGCATTCGAGTAGACGAGCACCATTCTGAGCAAAAGCAAACGGAACTACCTGTTGGGGGGGGGGGGGGGGGGGGGCGGACAAAAAACGGAAATTGTCTGGTGTCTGGTTCATGTCTAATCAACTAAGGACTAACTAAGGACCAACTAGGAACCACGTTTTTTTTTCCAACATCACAGAAAAACACGAGTAGACACCTTCTTACTGTACCGCAAAGACCTCATTCTGAATAGCACACCAAAGAAGAACATCATGCAGTTCCTTCAATTCCGCATGGAAGTGGCCATGACCTTCTTGGCTCAGAGAGACAATGACAACTCTGACTTTTCAGAGCAGGAAGATGACACAGAAGTTTCAGTCCAAGGGAAACAGCGTCCAGTGCAGGCAGTGCCCCACATCTCATTCCGCAGGAAGGCTAATGCACATCTGCCAGAAGTGGTACACTCAAAGAAAGCATCACGATGCAGAGCAAAAGGATGCTCAGGGAAAACTCGAGTGCAGTGTGTTACGTGCAAGGTGTTCCTCTGCTTACAGGCAGATCGCAACTGTTTCGCTGCCTTTCATACATAGGCATGAACATTTACCCAAGGGGAAAAAAATGTTGGAGCACTTTTGGTGTGCAAGTTTCACGTTTCATGCCATGTTCAGAAATTGAAATTGAAATGAACAGTTCAACAGTAGCAATGAAAAATATTTTTGAAGGTTTACTTGTTTTATATCGGTCCTCCTGCAACTGTTAGCAGCAGCACTTCATATGACTTGCGTAAAGGGGCACAAGTTGTTGCTTTGAATTCTGTTTTTGCACTCGGAAAAAATGCTGCTGTGTTCAGGCAACAAATAAAGTTTTGCTCATCATTACTCAATTGTGACATTATTGTGTTCACAAATGTCCTCATATGTGGACATAATTTTTCTCAGAAACTACATCATGTCAAAAGATAATTCTTTGTTTTTACACTCATCAGGTCCCAATTAGCCTAAATATCAAAGAGAAAATAAAAATGCATGCCTTGCAAGAGTTCGGATCTTAGGAGGTTTAATTAATACAATTTATATCATACTTTTTTTAACCACTCAAAAGAAAACGGTTTGCACTACAGTAGCCTATTTACAAAACACAAAATTAACAGTAGGGAAAGTGAGTGTGTCGGAGCCAGTGTCCATGTTGCTCTTGTTGCGCTTATTACATTCGAGCAGGGGTCAGGAACCTATGGCTCGCGAGCCATAGTGGCTCTTTGGATGATCTGGCTTGCAGATAAAAGAAAATATTTTCACTTGTTTAATCCATCCATCTATTTTTCACTGCTCATGTCCTGTTCAGGGCTGCAGTTGGCTCCAGGAGCAATTTGGATTGGATGATTCTGACCTACGTAGGCCATTGCTGTATAAACAGGTAAATGCCCCCTTTTGAATCAGCCTGCTCGGTCATTAGCTTAAAGCTAATCCTTAGACGAATAAAATAGCGAAAAGAAAAAAAGATGATGAGAATGGTACACTTCAGGCCGAATGGACTGTTCTGCGGTGTGTCCAATTTGCAATGACTAAATACCATCGACAAAACGGTCAAATGTAAAGTAGCACTTTGACTATGCTATGTTCGCATCAAAATACCCTGCGAGAGATAGCAGAAAGGAAGCCTGCAAGCTACTGACAGGGTGCAAGCTAGCCAGCAGCAATTCCCCGTATGGACCCGGCAAGATGATTATAATTCCGCTAGCGTTGCTGGATCGTAAGCAATCTTGAGGAAGGGAAAATCATTTACATTAATGGTGAATATAACATAATTTAAAAAAACACACACATTCAGAGGCTTATTATGCTGACACTTTGTTGAAATCACGTTTAAAATACAGTTTATATTACTATGGCTCTCACTGAAATACATTTCCAAATATTTTGCTTTTAGTCAAAAAGGTTCCCGACCCCTGCGTTAGTGTGTGGCTGTATGCCCACCTTGTCACTTTTCATGCGCGTAATGTAATGTCCACGTGAGGGACATTTTTTGACCGCAAGAAGCGTTCCAAGTCTTCCTCCATGATTCTCTCCTCCCCCGAGGTAGTGTCGTCTCTCAATCAGTCGCGCATGAGAGTCAACATTCGCCAAACTGACTCGGACGTACATGTACATCGACGCACATTATAAATAAATAAATAAATAAATAAATAAATATATATATATATATTTGCCCACATTTGAAAGTAAAGAACAGAGCGAAACATGGTGGCAGCGCGTGTGTAGAAATTGGCAACGTGAAGAGGGGGTTGGACGAAACGCTAGCTCGTTAGCACGGAAGCTAATTGCGAAAAGTCGCTACGCAGCTGGAACCCACCACCAGAGACCAACCAGCCGAACGCCAGCGAGCGTGAGGGAGCCGGCAACCCCACTTGCCACGTTAGAAACACCCAGCAGCAAGCCCACTGGACACGTCACAAACTAGCATACAACTGGCTAGCAACGAGACACGACAAAATGCCCCCCAAACAGAAGCAAGACACAAAGCAGGATGAGGATTTCCTGACCCTCACTCAAGTAAACGAATTACTCCAGCAACAAAAAGAGCTTTTTACGGCGCTCTTGCAACAACAACAGGAAAATTTTAAAGGATTTGTCAAGATGATAATAGACTCAACAAACTCACGACTTGACACTTTTACCAGGGAAGTCCAAGAAATAAAAACCAGCATCAACTTTACCCAAAAAGAGGTAGACCACATTAAAAAAAATCTAATCTGTCAAACTGGCCATTCCAAAGACATGCAAACAGAATTCTACAAAATATGTGACGGCATGCTTGTATTAACAGACAAGATGGACTAGTTGGAAGGACAGTCAAGAAGAAACAACTTGGTAATTGATGGAATTGAGGAAAAACCGGGAGAAACGTGGACTGAAACAGAGGAAAAAGTTCAAAAAATCCTCAAGGAGAAGCTGCTGATACAGGGGCAAATTGAGGTGGAGAGAGCTCACCGCACAGGAAGACAAGAACCTGGAAGACCTCGTCCGAGGCCAGTTGTGGTGAAATTTCTCAAATACAAGGACAGATCAAGGATCCTACAAAAAGCAAAATACTTAAAAAGCTCCAACATCTACATCAATGAAGACTTTACAGATGCCGTACGACAAAAAAGAAAAGAGCTCCTCCCAAAATTAAAAGCTGCATGTGACAGAGGGGAAACTGCCTACTTAAGACATGACAAACTTATCGTCCACCCCCGCACCAGTACTCCAACACAACAGGCTCGAGTTCAACACCATCAAGCAGCATACTGAGAATTATTCACCACCACCACATTCACCAAGATAAAAACTCTGACCCTACTGAAGCAGGAAATTCACATACCAAAAACATGGACTTCGAACCCTTTGATGACCCTTCCAACCCTTTGATGACTTCCAACCCTACTGACCACAAGACATTTGACCCTGAGAACAACTTGGACCCGGACAATAACTTTTTCAAGACCGACCGACCGCGAGGGAGCCAGCGACGACCGACCGTGAGGGAGCCAGTGATGACCGCGAGGAAGCCAGCGACGACTGCAGGGAAGCCAGCGACCGCGAGGAAGCCGGGAGACAGCGAGCCTGAGGGAGCCGGGAGACAACCAGCCAGCGTGCGTGAGAGAGCCGGGAGGCAGCCAGCCAGCGAGCGTGAGGGAGTCGGCGACGACCGCAAGGGAGCCAGCGACCACGAGGGACCCAGGAGACGTCCAGCCAGCAACTGCGAGGGAGCCAGCGACGACCGCAAGGGAGCCGGAGACGACCGAGAGGAAACCAGCGACGACTGCAGGGGAGCCAGTGACCGCGAGGGAGCCGGGAGACAGCGAGCCTGAGGGAGCCGGGAGATAACCAGCCAGCGCGCGTGAGAGAGCCGGGAGGCAGCCAGCCAGCGAGCGTGAGGGAGTCGGCGACGACCGCAAGGGAGCCAGCGACCACGAGGGACCCAGGAGACGTCCAGCCAGCAACTGCGAGGGAGCCAGTGATGACGGCAAGAGAGCGAGCGACGACAGCGAGGGAACCAACGACGACCGCGAGGGAGCCAGCGACGACCGCGTGGGAGCGGGAAATTCACATCCCAAAAACATGGACTTCCAACTCTTTGAAGATATTGACTATAAGCCATTCGATCCCGAGAACAATTTGGACCCAGACAACAACTTCTTCCAGAACAAACAAAGGGTAACAAACTCTGACTATTACCTGGATGAACAATTCAACACTAATATAAAATTGGAAAATGCACTTTCAGTAATACACTTAAACAGTAGAAGTCTCTATAAAAACTTCACAAAAATCAAAGAATACCTGACTAAATTCAATAAATTTAAAATAATTGCCATATCAGAAACGTGGCTTGATGAAGATAAAACAACTGAAATGGAAATAGAAGGTTATGAAATGTTTGCAACTAATAGGGAAAACAAAAAAGGAGGGCGGGTTGCAATATATGTAGACAAAGCACTTAAATGCAGTAAAATCGAGAGATTGACAAACACAATAGAAAACCTAATGGAATGTCCAACCATTGAAATACATAATAAAAAGGCATCAAATATCATCATAAGTTGCATCTATAGGACACCAGGATCACACATTCAATAAAAAACTAACAGATATGCTCAGTTACAACAACGATAAGAAAACACGAATAATAGGTGGTGACTTTAACATTGACTTATTAAACCCAAATGGACACAAAAAAACAACCGACTTCATAAATACTATGTACAGCAACAGCTTTTTCCCAGTAATCCTGAAACCTAGCAGAATAACAGTTGACACGGCCACATTAATAGATAACATATTTATAAATAAGATTGATCATAAAATGGAAAGTGGACTTCTCATTAATGACATAAGTGACCACCTACCTGTGTTTGCAGTTTTTCATAATTATTTTGATAGAAAAGCTAAGTCAACAACTCATATAACAGAAATAAGACTAAGAACCCAACGCTCCACCGACGCCTTTAAGCAAGACCTAGAAAAACAAAACTGGACCGAGGTCTACTCAAACGAAGACCCAAATACAGCGTTTGAAGTATTTCAGTCTACCATAATCTCCTTATATGATAAACATTTTCCATTAACTAAAGTCTCCAAAAAGTATAAAGACCCAAGTAAGCCATGGATAACGAAAGGCATAGAAAACGCATGTAAAAAGAAAAACAATTTATATAAATTGTTTTTAAAATTGAGAACTGAAGAAGCAGAAACAAAATATAAGACCTATAAAAATAAACTAGTAAATATTATAAGAACCAGTAAAAGAGATCATTATCATGCACTATTAGAGCAGAATAAAAGTAACACACAAGAAATATGGAAGATACTTAACCAAGTAATCAGAAATAGTCCTAAAAAAATGGATTATCCAGAGTATTTTATCAAAGGCAAAAATACTATTTTGGAAAAAACTGCAGAAATAGCAACTGAATTTAATGAGTATTTTGTCAACATCGGCAGTAACCTAGCAAAACTAATTCCTGATCCAACAAACTTGTTTGAAATAGATAGATATGTAGAAAAAAACTCCTCCACGATGTTCCTTACTGCTGTAAAACAAGAAGTATCAAATATTATAAAAACTTAATAAATAAAAAGTCAACTGATTGCTTTAATATTGACATGACAATAATAAAGCAGATTATAGAATATGTAGTGCGACCTTTCACGCACATATGCAACCTGTCATTCAAAGCTGGTATCTTTCCATCAAAAATGAAAATTGCTAAAGTTATTCCAATCTATAAAAGTGGAGAAAGACATCGGTTTACAAATTATAGACCAATATCGCTACTACCACAATTTTCAAAAATATTAGAAAAACTATTTTCTCGCAGACTTGATAGCTTTATACAAAAGCATGCGCTGTTAAGTGAGAATCAATATGGCTTCAGGGAAAAACGGACCACCTCAATGGCAGTTATGGAGTTTGTGGAAGCAATAGCCACTAATATAGACAACAAAGAATTTACTGTTGGGGTTTTCCTAGATCTAAAAAAAGCTTTTGACACAATAGATCACAGTATATTATTTAAAAAACTAGAAAGATATGGCATTAGAGGTGTATCTTATAAATGGATAAAAAGTTATTTAGAAAACAGATATCAGTACGTGCAACTCAACAATAAAAAAACGAATCAACTGAAAATCACTCACGGAGTTCCTCAGGGGTCAGTGCTTGGTCCAAAACTATTCATCTTATATATAAATGATATCTGCAAGGTCTCAAAACAATTTAAATGTGTCCTATTTGCTGATGATACAACTTTCTACTGTTCTGGAATAAATCTGAAACAGCTCCTGACAACCGTAGAAAACGAATTAAACAAATTAAAAAACTGGTTCGACAGAAATAAATTGTCACTTAACCTGAAAAAATCGAAGTTAATTGTTTTTGGCACGAGACCAATCAAACACCTAGCTAAAATTATGGTCAACTCAATTGAGATAGAAAGAGCGTATGAAACCAAGTTTCTCGGATTAGTAATAGACTCAAAACTATGTTGGAAGCCACATATCGATAACGTAAAAAGAAAAATAGCCAAAACCGTAGGGATCCTCTACAAAACCAAGGAAGTGCTAAATAAGAGAGCTTTGTACACATTATACACTTCATTATTATTACCATATATGACCTACTGTGTGGAAATATGGGGAAATGCCTGCAAAACAAACACACTCCCTATTCTCAACCTACAAAAAAAAGCAATTCGAATTATTAATAGATCAAAATATACGGAACCCACAAATCCACTATTTATCAAATTAAATACGATGAAATTTTATGACCTGGTTGACTTTAAAATCGCCCAATTAATGTACAAAGCACACAATAACCTGCTCTGCCAAAACATTCAGAAGTGTTTCGAAATTCGAGAAAGCAGCTATGATTTAAGAGGTACCAACTTATTCAACAAACTCAAAACAAGAACAAACATCAAGCAAAGAAGTGTATCTATCAAAGGTGTTAATCTGTGGAATAATCTCGAAACGGACCTGAAAATGAGTAAATCGCTTGCTGAGTTCAAAAACAAATTCAAAAAAATAGTACAAACAACCTACATCAATCAGAGTTAAAATGATAAATTCAAAACATTAAATATAATGATAAATCAGAACTAAGTTGATAAATAGAGAAAGGTATATAAATATCCATTATGAATACAAGAGAAAATTGACACAAGAGTGTCAGGGTGTGGAAGTATATAATCCCGATACAAACCAAAAGTTGTAAAAATATCACGGTTAAGGGTAAAGTATGAGCCTTAATGGAGACGTCTTTCTTCTTACTTTTTTCTTTTCTGATTGATATAAAAATGATTTATTAGATACAATCACATAACGGGGTAGGACTAGATACGTTTTTTACTTCTTCCTACTCCCTTGAACATAATAACTGTGTTGAATGAAGATTGATTTCTTTCTTTTTACTTTTTTTTATCTACCTTATTTTCTGTCAAATTATTACTGTATATATGTTTTATGTTCAATAAACAAACAAACAATATATATATTGCAAGATCTCGTAATCTTTGGGAGGGAATGCAAAACTTTGCGAGGGAACGCTAAATTGTTGTTTTTCTTCCATGTCCCCTTTGGGACTCCGTAGCATCTTGCATCAAGAGGCACTGTGTGCACAAACATTCCCATCGAAGTGTCGGTGTCATGTTCCGTATTGGGCAGCAAGTGGCACGCGTTCATTTCTGCCGGCTGCACACCTGCTGCCTATTTGTCAGTGATTGCGCCTGCTATATCTAGGCGCTCCGGCGGTCGACTCATTGCCGGAGTATTGCATGCCGTGTCACTGCTGTTGCCCATGTTTCATAAATATCGTTCGATAACTATTTGCTATTGGTTACCTTTTCTTCTTCCCAAGGGGATAATTATTAAAAGCGTATACGTGAACTAGTAATTGTTTCAACATATTTCCTGGTTCTCGTTTCTACCAGCGTTTTCTGTTGTCGCGTTCCTTATTTCCTGGTTCTCGTTCTTTGACCAGCGTTTTCTGTTGTTTATTCGGCGGGATTTTTGTTTATAATAAATATTATTTTGACAAAGTCCTTGTCGGTGTCAAAGTGTCTGCTATTTCGGGGATCCACTTATTTTCATTTTCTCTGTTACGTACGAAGCAGTTCCCTTTTCCTGCTTCGTGCATAACGTGACAGTCGGGTGGCGATGAACCTTGTCATGAGACGGTGAAAAAGACAATTGCAAAAGCTGTGAACCACCGTCAGTTCCGCGCATTTCTTGATGAAGTTGACAGCGAATATTCCAAGACTCAAGACTCCGATGGCTGTCAAGGTGGGAGAGGGTTTTGCGTCACTTTGTCGCTTGTTTAGAACAGGTGAAAACATTCCGAACAAGCAGAGACCTGAACTACCCGAAAACTGGAAGATACACAGTGACTTGAAAAACTGCACTTTATGGTAGATATGACAAGCCACCTAAACAAGATGAATGAATGTCTCCAGGGGCAGGCAAACTGCAGTGCAAATGCTGCAAACTGTTTTGGCATTCGAGTGCAAGCTGACTGCTGCCTTTGCCAGAGATTTACAGCGAGGCACGCTTTCCCACTTCCCCTCCCTGAGAGAATTCAAAGAAGCCCATCACGATCACACACTCAACGGTGATTATTTACAAAGTGCGATCATTGATATGCAAATTTGGGAGCAGATTTTGTGAGCTCCAAAAGGGAAAAAAATGACATTGTCGTTCCCTGTCACACTTTGACCTTGATATTGACCCGTCCTTGTTGAGCACATTCCCAGAAGTAAATCAAACTGACCTTGAAATAGAAATGGCTGATATAGCCGACAAAGATGTATGGGTGTCCCAATTCAAACGTCTGACAGCTGAGCTTGAAGACTCGCCAGAAAGCCCGGCTTGCCCAAAGCCACAAATGGAGCGAAATTGAAAGCCTTCCAACACCCGAGAAACTTGTCTTTGACACATGGACTCCTCCTTCCTGACAATTATAGGAACATGAAGACATATGCATTTGGAGTATTATCCATCTTTGGATAAAAATCCCCTTGCGAGCAGATATTCTCAAACATAAACTACATCAAATCAAAATATTGCACCCACCTATAAATGAGAGCTTACAGTCCTGCGTCAAAATTAAAGTTACATCTTATATGCCCGATGTTGAGAAACTGACCAGTGATGTCAGAAATGGGTAAGATCACAATCATGTCATAGGCACATATTTACTAACAAAGTGGCTGTTTTATAAAGGGATTTCTGATTTTTGTCAGTATAAATTCGGAATGACACAGGGATATTATTGTGTTTTGTTGTTCAGGTCCGCGGAGAGCTGCGTTGGTTGCATTTCAAAAGAGAAGAAGACTTGAGTGGTATTAATTAGATTTTATGTACCGGTACTTTACTTTTTCAAAAGGCTGCTGTTGTATTTTTTTAAATGATGGCTGCATTTTATTGCACGTTATACACTTTCTACGGGCCGCAGTGTGCGTCGAGCTTTGTGACATCAGTGTACCATTCTTTGTTGATATAGAAGCAAATCCCACCACCTTTCGATTTCCCTGATAGCTCCGTGTCGCGATCGGCTCGGAGTAGGCGGAAGCCGGGTAGATGTTGCGCGGAATCCGGGTGGCGGTCATTGAGCCAGGTTTCAGTGAAGCAGAGCGCAGCAGAACGTGCAAAGGTTTTGTTGGTCTTTGTGAGGAGAAGACGTTCATCCATCTTGTTTGGCAGAGAACGTAGATTAGCAAGATGGATCGATGGGAGCGGGGTTTGAAATCCACGCTGCCGTAGCTTGACTAGCACACCGGCTCGCTTCCCCCTTCTCCGACGGAGTTTCCATGCTCCGTACAGTGCAGCCGCTCCGCTCGCTATTCGCTCCGAAAATCCTTGTGGATTTTCGTGTGCTGGTAAAAAGTCAGAGCGTAGACTCTCTAATGCTAAGCAACTCTTCCCTTGTGTAAGTAAGCCGCGTAGGGTCGCCCAAAAAAACCAAAAAGAAAATGACAAAAACAGGAATAATACTAGGGAGCGCGTAACCGAGGCTGCCACATGTGTCGGCGCCATCAGTACCCTAATTTTGTTGGTCTTGTGTCAGTTGGGACAATTGTGCATTTGGATTAATTCAAAAGAACCACTAGAAATGTGACATGCTACTTGTGTATAATAAAACTCAACAGGTTTCTCAGTGAGGAACCTGCACCAGCAACATCGCCTGCAACCAAATTAGGAGGAGTGCCATTGTCCTGCCTGTTTTCCAGCTCTGCCGGCTGCAACACACCTGATTCAAATCATCAGCATCATTCTAAAGCTGCTTCACAGCTGGCTGATGAGTTGATCACTTGAATCAGGTGTGTTGCTCCTGGGAGAGCTGGAAAACAAGCAGGACGATTGAGTCTGGACACCCCTGGGCGAAGAGTTTAGCCTGCATTTTGAACAGCGCGAATAATGATGATTAACATTAGCCCGAAGTGGGGTTGGGGAGAGGAGGATGATTATGTGCTGAAAGCACAGACATGACTTTTTTCTGATGGCATATGAAAATATGAAAAATACAGTCATACCTCGGTTTTCGACCATAATCCATTACAGAAGGCTGTTCGAAAACCGATTTGTTCACAAACCGAAACCATGTTTCACATTGTAATCAATGTCATAAATTTTAATCCGTTCCAAGTCTAGAAAACTTTTTAAAGCATTTTTTAAACACAATAAACTGTATACACCTATAATAAGAGAGTAGGTAATATGTAAAATACTGTTTGTTTTACTGAACATATAAAACACAATACAATAAATTGACAAAAGTGAAAGCAAGCAAAAATTGTAAAAAGGAAAAGAAAAAACAGTTATCATCACAATTCTATGTTCAAAGGAGTAGGAGGAAGTAAGACATTTATCTAGTTCTACCCCTTGTTCTGTAGCAACATATGAGTTGATCCTTTTCAATACAAAAATAAAAGAAAAATCAACATCTATGCTTTTATCCTTATGTGTACTGTACTAATCTCTCTTTACAGCTCTCAGTTTGTATATACATACTCACTCTTGCATTCTTATATCGATGTTCGCATATTCATAATTCTGAGGTATTACTATATGATATAGATATATCAAATGTATCAGCTTAACTCTGATTTATGTAGTTTTTTTTGTACTAATCTTTTGAATTTGTTTTTGAACTCGACAAGCGATTTACTCATTTTCAGGTCAGTTTCAAAATTATTCCACAGATTTACACCGATTACTGATACACTCCTTTGCTTGATTTTTTGTATAGGTTAGTACCCCTTAAATTATAACTTTCTCTAATTTCAAAAAGCTTCTGGATGTTATGGTAAAGGAGGTTATTATGTACTTTGTACATTAATTGGGCGATTTTAAAGTCAACCAGGTCATAGAATTTCCTTGTTTGATTTGATGAATAGTGGATTCGTGGGTTCTGTATATTTAGACCTATTGATTATTCTGATAGCTTTTTTTTTGTAGTTTTAAAACAGGGAGTGTGTTTGTTTTGCAAGTGTTTCCCCATATTTCCACACAGTAGGTCATAAATGAAAGTAATAATGAATAGTAAAATGTGTACAATGATCTTTTATTTAACACATCCTTAGTTTTGTGGAGGATCCCTATAGTTTGGGATATTTTTCTTTTCATGTTGTCTATGTGTGGCTTCCAGGATAGTTTAGTATCTATTTTACTAGTATACAAATAAACTGGGAAAAAAAACCAAACTAAATGTTTGTACTACTTTAACATAAACATTATCATTGGAACATAAAAGTTCAAGTAACCTCTCTCTCTCTCCATCGCTCATCATGACAATTGTAGATTACATTATTTTACACCTTGAACTAATAAACTTTGAAGTGAAGATGGCGCCCGAGTAGGCAGTCGTCGGCAAGTGCTCTCATGAGCCTTGCTTTTTTGGTTGTTTTTTTGGTTTGTTTTGTCACTTTGTGTGTGTTGTTACGTCGTGTGGACCTGATCTGGACTTTTTTCAGCATTTTTTGGCCACGACATTCATCAAGGAGGAGACTCTGTGCTTGGTGGTTGCGCCTTCTCGGCAGCATGGGTATACCAGCACTGTTTTTGCCTGGGAGGAATGTCGGCGCCATTTGACTGTCGTTGCTGGACTGTCCCGGGGCGCTTGTGTCTTGTGCCTGTAATGGGCAGCATTTTTCACAGCCCCGCTTTGTTCAGCGGAGAGATCGGTGCTGTTGAACGGTCTGCGGCTGGATGGATGTAAGGCTTGAGGAGCCGACGATGAGAAGAAAGGAGCGTTAGCGCGGAGCGCCGATGCGGATGTGGAACTGGGAGTCGCGGCTTGGAATTGAGGTGGATTTACATGGGACAGGAGATGTGAGCCAATCTCTTTTTCGTCAATGGACGCTACAGCTTCGTGTTTGCTTTCAAAACTTAGCTCGTAGCAGACGTGCACATTTTCAGCTTGACGTCTCTGATCCACTAGCGAAAGGACACTTTGATCCTCTCCTCTTTCATTTATAACTGCTTCAGACAACAAAGTATATGCAGAAAAGTGGTGAAGATTGCACGACTGTCTGTGTCCTATGTGTTGTGTTATTTTTGTTATTTTGACTTTAAAATGGCGCCGCGTGGGTAGCTGCCTTTCCAGCAGCTACTATATTTTGTTATTCTACTTCTTCCTTTCATAACTTTGCTGCTGTGAATCGGGAATTTCTCCATTGCGAGACTAATAAAGGTTTCCTTATCTTATCTTATCTTAAACCCTAAAGTAATGGCTCTAACTATGGACTCTCTCTATGCAACCCTACGCTACGGTACAAGGTAATATCCCTCCATCCATTTTCTGAACCGCTTTATCCACACAAGTCCAGTCCCATCCATATTTAACATTTGCTGGGGAAGATATTTCTCGGCCTTGATGAGATTTTCAAACTCAACTTTAAACTTTTCGGCAGCTTCCTTGTCTGAACTGACTGCCTCCCCATGACGAATCACGGATTGTATCCCACTTATTTTCCGAAACTTTTCGAACCATCCTCTGCTTGCTTTAAAATCAAACTCTTCAGGAGCAATTCTAGGATCCTTTTTTTTTTAATCAAATCTCCATACAATTGTCTTTCTTTGCCACAAATCGTATCTTGGCTCAGACTGTCCCCTGCTAGCTGTTTCTCATTTATGAAAATAAGCAAACATTTCTCCACTTCCTCTAATATTGGTGGCCTTTGTTTGCAAAACACGAGATCCCTTTGCCACATCAGTGATTTTAAGATGGTCTTTCTTTTTTAGGATGCTGCTGATCGTCGATTTCGGCATGCCGAACTCCTTAGCCAACACAGACACACGTGTCGGCGTAGTTTTGCGCACTATTTTCCTCTTTTTTTCACCATCTTTACGTCTTCCACTTGCTTTCTTTGGTGCCATGATTAGAGGCTGATTCACAATGCAGAAATAACAGTCCGATTTGCGTAGATTTCAACAAACATGATGCTTTTTTTTTTAAATCCTTATTGAACACGTCCACTCACATTGGACGCTCTTTATTGAACACGTCTGCTCACAATGGAATGCTACACAAGGAAGCGTCACTTCCTCGTTTAAGGAAGGCGAGAGGAGTCAAATGGCACATTCAAGTGTGCTGTTTCGTCGAGATCCGATTTTCGGTTGTAATCTGAGGCATAAAAAAAACTGAAATTTTTGGTTGAAAACCGATTTGGTCGAGAACAGAGACGTTCGGAAACCGAGGTTTGACTATATAAGGTCGTTCAAGAGAGTTGAAGAGCTCATTGAAATTGAGGTGAAAACACGGGTTGGGTGATGTCAATTCTGAGTTGAGTGTTTGTGTTGACAATTTAGAGCAGTGTTTTTCAAACTTTTTTGAGCCAAGGCACACTTCTTTCATTGAAAAAAACCTTGCGGCACACCACTAGCTGAAAATGTGAACCCCCCCCCCCCCGCTTATTTTAACAATTAACGTGTTATATTGTTACTATAACCATTTTTAACATTGAATGACGTTATAACAGCTTGAATTGGAATCAGATGAACACAAGTAAAACAGTATTTTATCATCTTTCATATTTATTGTTTCACCGTCGTCCTGCATTCATGTGTCACAAATTCACTTGTCTCTCGTCGAAACACAAGGCAATTGGCTAGCTGTTGCTGCTCCCTAGCGGTATGGGAGGGTACTACACGATTACTTTCTGGGCGAAAGACCGCACAGGCATACAAATTGGATATTTTCCCGCGGCACACCTGACAATGTCTCGCGGCACACGGGTTGAAAAACACTGATTTAGAGGAATTTAATATACAAGTCAGTGATGGTGAAAGTGATCAGGGTCTTGACGATGAGGATATGGAAGAGGCAGAGGCTTTGGTGTCTGATGAGGATATGTTTGGTCTTGGAGACCAATGTCAGAATGGTAGGCAGTTTCCTTTGGTATTTCTCTCATGGCTTCTGAACATCAAAATGTACCACCCTTGCCTGCTCAAAGATGGATGAACATTGTTGAACACAACTAAGCTACAACATTAACAGCGCCGCAGGTGGTGTCTTCCATTATCATGGAATTTTGAATTCATTTCAGAAAATATTGTGGCGTGTAGTCTTCCTGGTTTACCCCTCTGGAAGAGCTCTAGAATCCGTATGGCCAAACCTTGCTTTGTTACAAGGATACACAAAGAAAGCAATGTTGATGGGACTGTTTTATGGTATTTCAAAGTGCAATTCATTGGTTGGGTATCTTTATGATTTGGTACATAAGCTGAGAACACTGGAAAGTGAATTCCTGTTCAAACATAAAACCTTTTTTGTTCATCTTGTTTCTATTGTGTGTGATACCCCAGCCAGAGCTTTCAGAAGAGATGTAAAGTCACACCATGCTCAACATGGCTGTGACAAGTGTGACCAAACAGGTGTCCGCAAATGTAATCGAATGACGTTTCCTCAGGTCAATGCAAAGTGCAGAACTGATGACAGTTTTAGACAAGCAATGGGTCAAGAACATCATGTCCAACTTTCACATCTTGCAGAAGTAGGCATTGATATGATTACTTGCTTCCCATCTGATGATTTGCATCTTGTTTGTCTCGGTGTAATGAAGCGTCTTTTGGATTTGTGGATCAGCACCACAGGCCCGCTGCGCTGTCGCAATTCATACCATCTCACTTCCATCGTTTCAGATAGACTTCTGACACTGAGAAGTTACATCCCTAGTGAGTTTATACATTTTAGAGATCTTTTTAAGATCCGATTATTTGTTTTCAAATCTTGAAATAGCCTCACTCCATCTTACATCTCTGAGCTCCCACACACCTGTCCGGTGCCTCAGATCTGCGGACCAGACATTATTAGCGGTACAAAGAACTAAGCGGAGGCTCAGAGGGGATTGTTGGAGGATGATCAAACAGGGGGAAGTGTGTTGTTGTCGACACGGCGGGATCCCTTGACCGTTCTCCACTTCCCCAGGTCCTCCGCGTGTTCGTTTGATTCGGGCTGAGTTGATGTGCAAAAGTCAGAGGCTGGAAATGGAGAAGTTCTTGCAAGATGTTTTACTGAACGTTCAGGGCACAACACGAATCGATTCGGGCTCCTGTGAGTCTCAGATTTCATCAGGAAGCCCCGAGCAACTACAGTCACACGTACATATAGGCATAGTATGTTAATTATATTAATTTAGGGGCGGGCAGTCCTTCCCCTTATGTAAAAATCGGAAACAAAGAAAGTCAAGCAAAGTTCGATTTTGGCATTTTGACAAAGTACAGACCATATCTGTTGGTCCACAAATCTTGAGATTAGGGTTCCTCTTCGAAGGCACTTGACAGCCTTCAGGGACTTTCCCAAGGTGGGAGACGCAAAAGAAAACACTTGGGGGGCTGTTAATCACTCAAGGGGAAATAGGAGCCCAGCTTCACACTACATTCTTTGTTTTAAGTAGCGGATGTTCAGGACAGAGACCTAATAGTCAAGGTCGACCTGTCTATGATACAAAGTTTTAAGCTAAACATATAACATAGGTGATATCTTCAGGACCCAGCCTTTTCCGTTGCTGATCTTTCTCTTTGGAATGACCTCCCACTGATCATTTGGCAAGCCCCCTCGCTGCCCATCTTTAAAACTCGTCTCAAAACTCATTTGTATTCTTTGGCTTTTGACTCAGCATGACTCAGACTTAGATTTACTGTTTTTGTACTGTCTTCATTTTTAATTTATTGTTTTTTATCGTAAAGATGATATTTGCTCCATCTACAGCACTTTGTATACAGCGGTGGTTGTTTTAAAGTATTTTTAAATTATAATATAATATACATATATTATAAATTATGATACTGTGGCTTGCTGACATATCCAAGGATTTAGTTATATCATATGCAATATTTGGATTGGAATGTTTTTACATATATGCAGCATAGTTACTTTTGTTATTGGCATACTATTATTGCTGCTATGGGTCATAGAGGGTGCCTTAAATAAATATATTATCTATATATTAGAGCTGTCAAACGATTAAATTATTTAATAAAGTTAAAAATGCAACTGTCATAATTAATTCAAATTCACTAAAAATTAATCGTGATTACTCACGCATTTTTTTATCGTTTCTGAATTTCCTTTTATATATTTTTTGTCCTATTTTTCCCAATTTTAATGCTCTCATCATTCTGGAATCATGAATCAGTTTTCTATGTGCGAAATGCAAATATTTACTGAAATAACAATTTCGATTTACCGTATTTTCACGACCATTCGGCGCATCGTGTTGTTGGGCGCAGTCTCAGTAAGGGGTGCTATTTCTGAATTTAACACATACACAAAACGCACTGTATGATTGGGCGCAGCCAGGCATGGTAAAACATATGCCAGCTTAAACATACGGCATGCCATGCACGCACGCTGAAAACACATTTTTAAAAAGGCAACGGAAGCAAAACTGAGTTCGGTTGTACTTTATTTTGCCATTTTACAATGTACTCACGTGACTGGTACCTGCTAGGGGTGTGCCTTTAGCATCCTCTTACACGCCCACCCTTCACTCATTGGCGGATTTCCGCATGCCTGTCGTCACTCACTCCGCCTTTTCTCTATATAAACAGCGTGTCGGCCAGAGGTACTCTCAGTCAGGCTTTGGAACTCGGCGCATACACTAGACGCTCCGCATTATAAGGCGTCCTGTCCATTTTGGAGAAAATTTAAGACTTTTAATGGCGCCTTATCGTCGTGAAATACGGTACATGAACATTTTTCACTTGGAGCAGTTATTCCCACATAATCTCTCACAATATTACTGTCCATCAACAACAGTGAAAAAGATATTTTGTCACACAACAGCTGCTTTAACAGCTCTTTTTATGGAATCAAAACAGAGCAATATAACATTATAAAGTGCACATCTAAGGTAAACTCATACTCAGCCTATAGTGGATTTAAGCCATGGTTGCATATTTCCTTTTTCTGAAGTTTGCTTTGAACACAGCAGTAAGGCTATGTTGATTCTGTTGGTCCTTCTTGCACGCAAGTCTCTCTACGGTTTTGTGTAGACATCATTTCGGATGACGACACTTGGCTCGATGACAACACTGGAGACGTTTTATTTCAGTGTGTTTGCTAGGTCGCTACCACTGCACCGCTGAACTCTCTGCGCCTCAGCGCACCGTCACTGTCAGACGAACAGAACACAGAGAAGCTCCACCCGCTTTATTATATGGACACGGAACACTGTAACCTTCCACACAAAATAGTTCCAAACAAGAAACAATCACGTCAGTGCCATACATCGAACTCAACGTAATGCCTGCTCTTTATTCACCAGAGGCTCATCAACCGAGTCTCTTATTTCTCTCCTGAAACAGTGTCTTCTCCCGCTTGGTGTACCTTAGCCTTCTCCGCTCCGTACAATCTCTGTACACAGCTTGTAATGGAGGCTCTTGCTGGCAATCCATAGTGGGAGTCGTTCGATGCAATGCGAATGATTTCAGCTTGAGTCTGGCTGTGGACAATGCTGACAGGCTTGCATGCAGTGCCATACATTTAGCTATGGCTTCAGCAAATTTGTTCTTCGTCATGTTATCCATTTTCTTCGCTTTGAAATGATCCATAGGTGTCTGTCTGAGACGAGGGGGCAAAGTACTCACGTCAGCTGTGTGCTTGGCCATATTAACTCATTGAATACCACCCCTTTTCACTGGAGCAACCGCCTCAATCCCTCACATTTTACTGAATTTCGACTGATTTGCAAGGCCCACAAAATTTTCTGTTCTATGGCTATATATACATGCAACCCGTCAAAAGAACGGTGAGACTCTCTTCTTTCAGCAGAAAAAAAGTTTGTTTCTATCTTTCTCCGTTCGTCGGCAATCAGCATTAGAAAACTGCTAAGTTTTATGGAAAATGCCGATTTTCTGCAGAAATCCAGAGAAAATGAGCTTTTTGTAAAAGCATGCATTTCAAGCATTATTTCAAGTTTGACACTATTTGTTGCTTTTGTGACAGCTCAAATACCTCAATAATGTGTTCCTCTTACAAAACAACATTACAAAAAATGTTTTTACAGCAAAATAATTTATTTGCACATAACAAAACTTGAACTATAGATGAAAGTGCAAAATTGAACAATGAACTAAAGTGCACATTGAACAATGAATAAAAGTGTAAGTGTTCAGTTAGTATGTGTGTGTGCATGCGTGTCCTCCACCCTACAAATTACATATTTTTTGTGTGTGTGATAAACAATGAAACATTTTCCCTGATGCAAAGGCACACAACAAGTCTCACACCACCTGGTTGTCTCGCTGCGTATCCCTTGGCGCATGCAAACCCGACACCTTCTTTGAGGCCTCAATTTTGTGGTGGTGGGCGGCAAATATTCAAGCTTGTGCTTTTGTAATTTTCCCAGCCGAATCGGTGGGTCCGTCCTGTAGGGGGCTCGACGACTTTTTCTTACAGCCTGAATATCAAAATCTTGGCCGTGACATACCTGTCAACTCATACGGTTTAGCCATAATTCATACGGATTTTGTGGTGAATCTTACGTATATGGCCGTATCGCACAAATCATACGGATTCTGAAAATATCCGGTTTTTGTCGTTCCCCCCCCCCCCCACCCCCTAACGGGTAGTTCCGTTTGCTTTTGCCCAGAATGGTGCTCGTCTACTCGAATGCTTTCATTTCCGGAATACAACTCTGAAAACAGTAATGCCACTAAGTAGAATGATGATTAGACATTAACCAGACATTGTATTATGGAGATCTACAATAAATATCATTGAAAATTTCGTGGGTTTTTTTTCTGTGCCGTTATTTTGACATATACAATTTTTTGGTATGTTATAAGGATTTTTTGCTCTTTATAAGGATTTTTTTGGTAGTTTATACAGGTTGGCGCTCCGAAAAGTTGACAGGTATGCTGTGAGGTCCAACTGTCTGCAGCTGCCATCATAAAATCCAAAAGAGAGAGCCCCTTATCTGGGTGTATGGCTTTGAAAATAACAAAAGCATTGAACAAACTCAACTGAAATAAATAAGTAATAAACTTTTTGGGCCAGTTCAGGGACCTTCGCATGAAGGGCTAGTAGGCAGTGTTTTGATCTAAGCGGTCCACCCCATTCATGCGTGAATTGTAAACCACAACACACTCCGGCTTCATCATGCTGATTTTTTTTCCTCTCCCCTTTCTTCCACACTTGTACCTCCTGCATGGTGTGCTTGTGGCAGGTGGTCACCATTTTCACTGTTCTTTTATCCTGCCATGCAAGCACCATCATGTTGCCGTTATGGCATGCAAGTGTTCCCCCTGGCCCCAAGTTGCTCTTTGTGGCCTCCTTTATCATTTGAGGTTCTCCTCTGTTCTTTCCGAGTGTTCCACACACATTAGTTTTTGCTTTGAGCAGCTGGGTGCACAAGGTCACAGAATTGTAAAAATTGTCCATATAGAGGGTATACCCTTGTCCAACAAGGCGATCCAGAAGGCTGAAGACAATATTGTTTATTGTACAAGTTTCCCCTTTGTACGGCTGCAAATTGAAACAGTATCCCGTTTCAGAATCACACAATACATATGACTTGATGCCATATTTTACTGGCTTTTGTGGGTTATAAACCCGAAAGGAAAGCCGCCCCCGCCACTTCATCATACCCTCATCTATGCAGATGTCTTTGTTTGGCTGGTACAAGGTCTTAAACTTGTCCAGAAGGTAATGCAGTACCTGTTTGACCCTGTACATTCGATCATGTTCATCAAATGATGTGTCTGTGTTGAAATGGAGGAACTTCAAAATGTTTTGATACCTGTTCCTTCCCATCGTTTGACCAAAAATTGGATTTGTGTGTAAATGGTGCATTGACCAGTACATTGATATAGTTGGTTTTTTCACAAACCCTGTCACAAAACTTAGTCCATAGAATCTTATTAGTTCATCAACAGAAACTGATCTCCACCGCAATTTCTTGCGAAGAAGACAACCCCTCGGTTTTAAATCAAAAAACTTGTCTGCGAAGCGATTGGTGGCATCCAGGATATGCTGGAGGAAGTCAACTGGCTCTTCAGACTCCAGTTCTGCAGCAACATCCAAAGGCCCAGGGGTCGCCGTGAAGGGGATGTTTTTTGGCTTCCATCCAGTTTGCCGCCACATTGACTCATCCCCACCAGGTCCAGTTGCACAACCTATAAATTATAGAACCATAAAAAGTTGCAAATATATATTTTGCTGCAGAGTGAGGTACAATACTTTTATTTACCTTTCCTTCCACCACCAAAACAAGGAGTCCTCGTCTTTTGTCTTCTGGTTGGACAATCTGTAATTTATAGAAGTGTATACAATTACCACACTTTTATATACAGTATTTTTTTTTTATTGTTGCTATACACTTACATTTCCCCATCTCTCACACACGCATACATGCTCGCACACTGCTATTTACACCATTCATTCCACATTGTTCAGCATCCAATTTGAAATGAAATGGAATATGAATTGAACACGAGTGTTTTTAGCAGAGCTGACCAAATGTGTCCTGTATTTTTGTTTTGTTTTAAACCTAGAATGGCGACACGCACGTCAGCACATTTACGGCGCATATTTTCATCCACATCTACGAGACGCATCAACCGTACATAAATGCTACTGGCAACTTTAAAGTATAGTCGGGAATGTAGCGGTGCATAAAACTGACTGATGAGAGCATATGAACTGACGAAATTTTGAATGGGAACTTGCAAGCTAGTCAGCACTTACCTCCTCGTTCCAGCGGCTCTGCCGAGGACTCTCGGCTGCTTTCAGTAATGTCAGAAGGCACGTATTCGTCCGACAGATCCGGATCGAGATCGCTCTCAAATTCATAGTCTTCGCTGCCGTCATTACTCGATGTTTCCGGCGAGTAGCTGGCGTGTGTCCGGCGTGGGCTACGCGAAGCACATGCAGCCTCTTTGCCCTCATCGCTGCGAGTCACCGGGGAGACAATTTGTGCGCGATGTGCGCCACGGCGGGGACGAGATGCTCTGCAACGCGATGGTCCGGGAAGAGGAGCATGTTCATCCTCGTCAGACGAAATTGCAACTCGGCGTGAGCTTTGTGGGCCACGTGTAGCACGCGATGTTCGCGGAGGCGGACTGTCGTTCGAAGGCTGCTGCTTTCGACTATGTGATCGAAGCAACGTATTCTCTTTCACACGATCATAATTTCCTTTTTTGTATTGTTTTGAAGACACTTCTTTTACCAAAACAATGCTAGAGTGTGAGTTGTTTTCTATTCTCCATGCTTGCTAACGTGCTAATTCCTATCCACTCCACCACTATCATACCCGCCCCCACTACTTCTACTGCGGCATGATACTGGTTGCCTTTTACACCACTGCCACCTGATGGCCATTTTTTACTATTTAATATTGCAGTAAAGCCTGCTCCTTCGGTGGGAAGTTGCATCAGACTCTCTTGCACCCTCCCCCATGAAAAAACGTGATTGACGTATTAATATGTCATGGGGAGGGAGCGGCTATATGCAAATTGACGTATTTATACGTCAAAGGGTGTAAATGAGTTAAGTGGTATTTCAGACTCGACGTGCTATGATGATAGGTCAGTTTACGACTGCAAAACATCCAGGTAACTTTGGTCTTGTCAGTGGAACAATCTGGCAACTTTTTAAAAGTAAACTTTCCATTCATAAACTCTTTAAGTATCCGTTTTCGGTGTCTCGCACTGCCGTGGCTGGCAAAACAAACGTGCGTGGTCCTGTGCAGCGCACTTGTTGTTTTGTTTCTGGTTTATTTATAGAGCAACGTAACATCCGCTGTGACGTGTGCCGCGTTAATCTCGCAAGAAAAAATTAAAATTCATTTAAATTAATGCCAATAAAAACGCACTAAACTGACAGCTCTCATAGATTTTATATATATATATATATATATATATATATATATATCTGTATGGCTAGATCTGATGCCACTGAACATTTTGAAAGTTGAAAGTAAAAAATAACCCCGCGAGGCTTCGGGTTTGCATCACTTTGTCGCTTGTTTAGAACAGGTGATGTTTTCACCTGTTCTAAACAAGCAAAGACCTGAACTACCCGAAAACTGGAAGATAAAGAATGGCTTGAAAAACTGCACTTGATGGTGGATACAAGCCACCAAAACGAGCTGAATGAAAGTCTCCAGGGGCAGGGAAACACTGCACTGCAAATGCTGCAAGCTGTTTTGAGTGCAAGCTGACTGCCTTCACCAGAGATTTACAACGAGGCACACTCTCCCGATTCCTCTCCATGAGATAATTCAAAGAAGCCCATCACGACCACACACTCAGCGGTGATTATATAAGGAAGAACCCAGACCCATTTTTCCATAAAGGAAAATTATGTGGGATATACTACAGGCCAAGTGGATCATATAAAACACATTTCTGATGGGTTTTTTTCAGAATAACACTCTTTCTTACCAAAGATCTGTGTTGTTTTATATATATATATCACATTGGGCGTTACTGGTAAAAAATGTTCTTTATTTGGCAAATAGTAAACATGACAGTTTTTAGTGCTTGGTAACATGAAAAGTGCCTATTATTTGCATTTCAACAACATATATTGTAGCTGTGACTTTAATGACAAGGTTTAAAATACAATTCTTTAGTTTAGCTTTGTGTCACAAAATTGATAACTGTATCAAAAATAAATAATGCTGCATATTTAGTTGCGTTTGTAACAAGCTCCCATGGGTATAGAGAACTGAACAACAGACCCAAAAACAAAAGTTGCAATGCATGCATCAAGGAGATCCACTCCTCCCATGAATGTGTTATATTCCTTCACAATGTGTGGCCTCCTGACCTCCAAAAATGTCTTGTCTGCTTTGGTCCAGCGTCAAGCATTATCTTAAGGTTCAACTGCACAATAGGATGAGATCAGGGTAACAGATTTGTTGTCATACTGCTTGACAATGACCAGCCTTTCTTTTTTTTCCACCCTTGTCAACAGATCCTCTGCCTCTCGTGGCAAGACTTTTATCATCTTCAAGCTGACACCCAGCTAAGCGATTTCCACGCAGAGGTCCCACAAAGTAGATCTTTCATTGAAGGTTGAGTACCAGTGGTACTGAAGAAAAAAGATTGTCGGCAAAGACTTTGTTGTTGTGGTCAGATGGGAGAGTTTCACAAAGCTTGACCACAACATCACTTGCCATGCCAAGTAAAGATTTTTCCCCAGTGCCACCGTCATACACTACAAAATGTCAGAGGATTCCTAAAGAACAATAGCGACTCAAAATTTGGGGCTTGCCCTTCACATACTGTCTTATTGGACTGTACATCCCTCTGAAGCACACCATTTGCTCATCAATACAGTTGTGCTCTTCCAGGGTGATATCCAGACATTGTTTGCGAAACATATCCAACCATGGCCGGATCTTCCAACACTTATCTTCTGCTTTCCTGTTTGATACGTTGGTGTTGTCAGTGAAATGTATATTTGTCAGCAGGTTTAGGAAACGATTACGTGACATGATGTCAGCCACCATGGGGCACCTTGTGTCATTTTCCCAGTATGCGATTTTCTGTCAGTTGGCAAAGACCCATTCTCAGGTAAAGACCAATCATTATTTCTAGATCGTTTACAGTGGTGTTTACATTGTTGTGGTTTTCCGATTTTTTTACGCTGTACAAATTTGTTTGGTCTTTGAGCAACTCAAGCATTTCTGCTATTATGAACTTTCTGACGTACTCCAGAGTACTAAGAAGATTGGCTGGAGGTGTGACGTGGTCCTTTGAATGTGCACTCAGGGATTTCAAAAGGTTTCTTCCTCGAAGAAAATGCCCCCCCCCCCCCAATTGGAAAGTTCCTTCTACTGTTCCTTTTTTGTGACCATGGGCATTTTCTTGTTTTTCAGATCTTTTTTTATTTTGCTCTCTTGAACTCACATTTGGTTGTGGTTCATCATCAGAAGTACTTGATTCACTACTGTCTGAATCACCACGCTCACTTAACTCATCACTTTCCCTGTCTTGGCTATTGGGATTGTCAAGAGGGTTATCTGGGTCTTCATCTGAGTTACCGTCACAACCCTCAAAGTCGCTGTCATCTCCCAGGATGATCTTGAGTGCATTTCAAAGAGAGCATTGCTTGTTCTTTTGCATTCTAAAAATTTATTAAAAAATAATAAAGTACAGAATACACAATATATATTTATTTTTCTGGGATAAGTATCGGATAGTAAAACCCTGTTAGCATTATGTTACAGTTCCAAAAAGTGTTTTTACTTTCAAATTATTTTGTGTTTCTATTTGTTCAAGACACTTTTAATTGAAAAGCAGAACATACTTCAACTGAATATAGCAGATACATAACCGCTAAATAAATTGGGTGGATTATTACAATTTTTGTGATTGTGACAAACATGTCACGTGGAGCTTTTCATTCGTATTTTAAGGCTGTAAGCCCAACGTGACACGTATGTCACAGCGATATTTCGATCCCTGGTTTGATATTAGTTTCTTCAATAACTATGGTGAGACCAGGTTGAAGGCATAATAGGACATGTTATCAAAGTATTGGAACTGTCAAATGAGTTTAAAATTACCTGTAGTATCACATAACTGTTCTTTGAAGTTGGCTGATTCTTTGAAGTTAACACACCAGCAAATTGGAGAAGTCACTTCCTGTCAGAGTCACATGACCCTCACATGGTCTTTAGAACCCTCTTCCCTTCGAAAGATACTGTTCTGGAACCAGAGCTGCAAAATAATGTGCAAAGAATTAGACACAACCAACACTATCAAGAAAAATATTACAACAGCACTGCAAAATAAATAAAGGATATCTTATCTTAAAAAAAATAGAATGCTCTAAAAATTGGGGACAGGGTTAGAGTGCATCTCTTGGATCCTAATGGAGTCTGGAAAACCGTACAAGTAGTCAGACCTGTGGATAACAGATCGCATGAGATGAGATTGGAATCAGGAATTTTGAGGAGAAATCGACAACACCCCAGACAAGACTATGATACAGCACCATGCGAAGACACAACCCAGCATTGTGACACTGAGGACAGGACCAAAGTCGTCCCCAGATCTGGTTGTCAAGTGTTTAAGTCGAAATACTTGGAGGACTACACGCCGTGATGACAAATGAATTGGATATATAACAAAGAATTCACTGTTGGGATTTTTCTAGATCTAAAAAAAGCTTTTGATACAATAGAAGAAGAAGCTGCCGGTCATTCTGGATGGTTTGGCGCGAATGTCCAACACTCAGACTCAAGCGGTGACTGAGCTCAACCGCAATATTGATGCGGTTTTGGAGCGACTCCGTACGATCGACAACAACATTGAGAAGTTGGAATCCGCGCTGCGGAAAGAGACTGCGGATTTGGGCCACGGACTCAAGGCTGTCTGAAATTGTTGGCGGCCGTCCCTCCAAAACAAACAACGCTATCTGGCCCTTTCCCCTGGATGGAAGTATGCATGGAATCTAGGCCCCCCACCATCACCCCCCTCCTTCTCGGCCATGGACTGATAAGCCGGGACTGTCTTCATAAGCAGACCTTGACGAAGCAGCTATGACCTGTACACGCATACACATACACAACTGGACAACCACACGCGCATACACATCCTTATTATCACCGTCTTCATCGCTCCGATTCTTTTCCCCCGTGACGTGGTTTGATCTGCAGAGCGCTCGTGTCCGTGCAGCTGGCCAGGACTGCCGCGTCGCGGTCACCCCCCCCCCCCCCCCCCCTTATTACATGTTATGTCTTGTGACTTGTTGTAACTGCCATATGCTTATTTATGTGCTAGGGTCTTTTTTTATTCTGGACTTAAATTATCCTCAGAAGGAGGATTTTTTCCCTCTCCCTACCCAGCGTTTTTCCTTTCTGAATTCTGACTGTAATTTCCCCATTGCGGGACAAATAAAGGGATCTCTTATCTCTTATCTCTTATAGATCATAGTATATTATTGAATAAATTAGTGAGATATGGTATCAGAGGCATAGCATATAAATGGATTGAAAGTTATTTAGAAAACAGATTTCAGTATGTGCAGTTCAACAACAAAAAATCTAACCTACTGAAGATTACCCATGGATCAGTGCTTGGACCAAAACTATTCATCTTATATACAAATCATATATGTAGTGTCTCAAAACCATTCAAATGTGTCCTATTCACCGATGATACAACATTTTACTGCTCTGGAGAAAATATGAAACAACTCCTGGAAACTGGAAAATTGGGCCCGTCAGTTCAAAATACCCCTAAGTTACGCGTTTTACAATTTTTGAAAAGATGTATTTTGTGTTATACAAACATTCTTTTTTTTTTTCAAACACTCAAAATGTTCAGAGGCATCTGTGCTATCCATACATATATAGTTTTTATTAGTTCTTTGGGATTCTTTTGCCCTTTATGGACAATAAAGGCAGTACTGTGCTATGACACTTCAAAGAAATCTATAAAAATAAAACCTGAATTGGAAGATGTCATATCACACAAGTAGAGCCTTGATAATGTCAAAGAATTATCCCCAAAAAAAAAAATCTGGATGAAATTTTTTTTTTTGTGGAAGTGCCGTTTTCATGAATATGTACAATTTCTAGTAAATGTTTTGAGGTGTGATAACTAAGTCATTTATGAATATGTTTTTACTTTCAACCACTCAAAATGTTCAGTGGCATCAGAGCTATCCATACACATATAGTTTGAAAAGGAAAAGTCACAACAACCATGTAGAATTTATATAAAATAACCCACCACCAAATACAACAAAAAACAACAACAACACCTTTCAACAATTTTGGCAAATGTTCTTCATGTGTTTTCGGCACATGGGGGTTCCACATTTGTCACATGCATTTGATGTGATTCGTTTTTCTTTGCAGAGGCCACATTGCCTCCGCTTGGGTGAAGGCGCTGTGGCCTCACGTTGCTGCACTGCACCCTGCATCTCTTGCGTAACAGTCTCCGGCCTCCGACGCTGAACCTCTGGCATGATCAGTGAGTTGCCAAGCTCCTCGAGGAACAGCCTCGAGGAGCTTTTTAGAACCCCCCCCCCCCCCCCCATACGTTTCAGCTCTCTCGTGTTTTTCCGAATGCCTTTGATTCAAAGACATAATTTTGCATTTCATGTAAACGGTGGACTATGTTCATCTTATATACAAATCATATATGTAGTGTCTCAAAACCATTCAAATGTGTCCTATTCACCGATGATACAACATTTTACTGCTCTGGAGAAAATATGAAACAACTCCTGGAAACTGGAAAATTAATTAAACAAAATAAAAAAATGTTTCGACAGAAATAAACTATCTCTAAATCTGACAAAATCTAAGTTAGTTGTTTTTGGCACGAGACCAATCAAACACCAAGTTAAAATAAAGATAAACTCAATTGAAATAGAATGAGTTCATGAAAATAAGTTTATTGGACTAGTAATAGATACTAAACTATCCTGGAAGCCACACATAGATAAGGTTAAAAGAAAAATATCCAAAACTATAGGGATCCTCCACAAAACTAAGGATGTGTTGAATAAGAGTTCTTTGTACAATTATATTACTCATTATTACTCCCATATATGACCTACTGTGTGGAAATATGGGGGAACGCCTGTAAAACAAACACAATCCCTGTCTTAAAACTACAAAAAAAAAAAAGCAATCAGAATAATCAATAGGTCTAAATATATAGAACCCACAAATCCACTATTCATCAAACACAATGAAAGTCTATGACCTGGTTGACTTCAAAATCGCCCAATTAACGTATAAAGCATATAATAATCTCCTTTGCCAATATATCCAGAAGCTTTTAGGAAATTAGAGATAGTTGTTATAATCTAAGGGGTACTAATCAACACTAAAAATCCAAAACAAGAACAAACATCAAGCAAAGGTGTGTATCAGTAATAGAGGTAAGATCAAGAAATTCGGGTCGGGCCCTAAAATGTAAATTATTGCTTCGGGTTCGGGTCAGGTCGGGCTTCTCTCTCGCAGACTTTTTAAAAAAAGAAATAAATATTGTGGCGGACACTACGACAATGCTTCTCACCCAGCAGGCATACAGTCGGGGGCGTGTTTATGTGAATGTCTTGGGCGCAAATTTGTAATTGTTCAGATCCACTTGTTGGCAGTCGCGGAATAAAGACGTGTTTACAGTCAATCGTGTGTGCTCCTTATGACTGCCACAATATATGTTTTAAAAAATGTATACTAAAATGATGTGCGGATACTAAACTAAGGACTACTTGTTTTAAAACAATTTGGATAAAACAGAATGCGCCGTAATGTAATTACTATTTAACAGCTAAACAGGAGTGCAGACGGCCAGATGTGGAGCATGCACTGCGCACGTATTACGTCACGTGAACGCCGCCCTTGTAATAATAACTAACCCTCCGCAAGTCCGCATCTTTTTGACGTGGTATCCCAAACATGGAGGAGCAAGAAGTTAGGGATAAACTAAAGACAGGAGAACTCAAAAGACAAACACGCACCGGGGAAGAGTGAGGCGTGGAAAAGCTTCAAATTGATTGTCGAAAATGCTACCGGAACTAGCGTTGGCTTAGCTGAATGTAGTCAATGTGGCGCTTTGCTTTCGTACGAGAGCAAAAAGACTGGGACTTCGACGCTGAGCAGGCATTTAAACATCTGTACTGACAAAACTGATGATTGCCGCCAAACATCTATGTTATCATTTGTTTCAAAAAGCGCCCCTCTTAGCGCTAAACAGGCCATCACAAACAAGTGCGTGGACTTTTGCTGTCAGGACATTAGACCATTTTCAGTAGTGAGTGGAAAAGGTTTCAGAAGTCTGGCCCAAGAACTGATTAATGTTGGGTCAACTTTTGTCCGCATAGCTGTCGACTCGGTCCTGCCTCATTCACTACACCACAGTGTCAAAGGCGTGCACCGAGAAGGCTGAGGCAAAAAGGAGCTTGTTAATTGAGCGGGTAAAGAAAGCTCTGACAAGTGGCTGTGACGTCGCCATGAGTACCAATATGTGGACAAATGATTACAGAAAGATGAGTTATATTGTAATAACTTGTCACTTTACTGAAACGCAATTCAACTTGGTTGGAAAAACCCTCACTGCTGCTGTGTTTCGAGCAGAAGACGCGTGTTGTTGTCGACACGGCGGGATCCCTTGACCGTTCTCCACTTCCCCAGGTCCTCCGCGTGTTCGTTTGATTCGGGCTGAGTTGATGTGCAAAAGTCAGAGGCTGGAAATGGAGAAGTTCTTGCAAGATGTTTTACTGAACGTTCAGGGCACAACACGAATCGATTCGGGCTCCTGTGAGTCTCAGATTTCATCAGGAAGCCCCGAGCAACTACAGTCACACGTACATATAGGCATAGTATGTTAATTATATTAATTAGGGGCGGGCAGTCCTTCCCCTCATGTAAAAATCAGAAACAAAGAAAGGTCAATGCAGTTCGATCTTGGCATTTTGACAAAGTACAGACCATATCTGCTGGTCCACAAATCTTGAGATTAGGGTTCCTCTTCGAAGGCACTTGACAGCCTTCAGGGACTTTTACGAGGTGGAGGAGGCAAGAAAACCCTCGGGGGGCTGTTAATTAACCAAGTGAAATTAGAATCTAAACTTCACACTACATTCTTTGTTTCAAGTACTTCAGCAGATGTTCAGGACAGAGACTAGTGTCAAAGTCGACCTGTCTATGATAAAAAGTTTTAAGCTAAACATATAACATATATAGGTGATATCTTCAACGCTAAAACGGGGAAGAATATCAGAAAAGAACTGGTCCGGCTTCTGGTGAATATATATGGTTTGGAACCTTTGTTATCCAGAATAGTGTGGGTTACAGATGAGGGCAGTAACATCGTGAAAGCTTTAGAGCCTTTCAAGCGCCTCTCGTGCCCCTTGTGTCATAAAAAAAAACAAACCGAAGTTACGCGTTTTACAGTTTTTGTAAATTATGTATGTGCGTTATAGTGGCATGTGTTTTTTTTTTCAATGACTCAAAATGTTCATAGGCATCTGTGCTATCCATACATATATAGTTTTTATTAGTTCTTTGGGATTTTATGGACGATAAAGGCATTCCTGTGCTATGACACTTCAAAGAAATCTATAAAAAGAAAACCTGAATTGGAAGATGTCATATCACACAAGTAGAGCCTTGAAAATGTCAATGAATTATCAAAAAAAAAAAAATTCTGGATGAAAATTTGCGACAATGGCCGTTTTCATGAAAAAGTAACACAATATACAATTTCTACAGAAATTGTAAATGTTTTGAAGTGTGATAACTAAGTCATTTATGAATTTATTTTTACTTTCAACCACTCAAAGTGTTCAGTGGCATCAGAGCTATCCATACACATATAGTTTGAAAAGGAAAAGTCACAACAACCATGTAGAATTTATATAAATAACCCACCACCAAATACAACAAAAAACACCAACACTTTTCAGAACTTTCAACAATTTTGACAAATGTTCTTCATGGGGGTTCCACATTTGTCACATGCATTTGATGCAATTCGTTTTTCTTTGCAGAGGCCACATTGCCTTCGCTTGGGTGAAGGCGCTGTGGCCTCATGTTGCTGCACTGCACCCTGCATCTCTCGCGGAACAGTCTGCGGCCTCTGACGCTGAACCTCTGGCATGATCAGAGCGTTGCCAAGCTCCTCGAGGAACAGCCGTCGACGATATAATTTTTTGGCATTCCACGTGGGATTGACATCAATGTACATAATGAATGCATTGAATGCCGAAACGTCCAACATGTGGACAAAAAGGCACATTGGCCACCGTTGTGCTCGCCGGCGTGTGTAAGAAGTTCCACATGCCTGCAAACAGACACACACACAAAACATCAGATGACATAATTGACAAGACAGCTTTGATAAACAATTTGTGACAATGACAACTTGTTTACTTGGTCCAAGTGGTCCACTGCTCCCTTGGATTTATTGTAGTCCAGGACCATTTGTGGCTTTCTTTTGCCCCCGTTCTCCGTGGTTGGCTCCTTGTGAAAGGTGCTGAGCACCAGCACATTCTTTCCTTTCTTAGGAACATAGGACACCACAGCCAGGTCCTTGGTGAAGGCGAAAAGGCTGGAGAGGGGTTGCCTTCCTGCAATTTCAATCACCTTTGCGGGGAGCTCCGGCTTGTTTTTCCTAATTGTGCCCAACAGGTGGTTTCTTTTTTTTTTTAGTTCCATTGCCAATGGAACTAAAAAAAGGTGAAAAAATTGTCAGTACTGACCGTGTGCCCTTCCAGCGAGTCCATGAGCCCCAGCACCACACGCATCCCGACGTTCACCTCACGTGTGCGGCCTGGAGACCTCTAATTTTGAGGCATATGACGTTTGTGCGTCACAAAGTGCCCATATCTTGAGGCCATACTTGGCAGGCTTCGACGGCATGTACTGTTTGAAGCCGCAGCGTCCGCGGAATGCGACGAGCTGCTCATCCACGCAAACGCTACGGCCAACATTATACATTTTCTGGAGCCGGTGATTCCAGCCGCTCCACAACTCCGATATCGGCGACAATTTGTTGGCGTGGTCTTCGGACCTTGTGTCGTCGAATCGGAGCATGCGATTTACCTCCATAAAGCGCCGGTGCGGCATGGCGTCGCTGAACAATGGCCGCCCGGTCCTCACGCCCCACAAGCTGCCTGTGGATTCGTGCCTGGACCGGTACATCCCAGCCAGGATCAGGAGCCCGATGTAGGCACGCAGCTCTTGGGGGGTGAGGAGGGACGAGCGATTGCTTGCTCGGACGCCTTGTAAATTTGTCATTTCGACGATTTTTCCGATTATTTCGTCGCCGAAAAACAACGCGAACGCCGACTCGGGGCTGCTTATCCGAGCGAACGCGTACAACGTGGGGCCGGGCGTGGGTACGCGTGGCGGTACGTAATGTCCAGCCACCTCATGCGTCGGATGATGAAGTGGCACTGGAATTTAACATTGCTGCCAGCTCCTCCGTAATCTTGAAGTCCGGCGTTATCCCGCGGACAAATACAAGTAACTGGGCTGTGTCACGGACATCACAGCTTTCATCCAAAGCCAAGGAGAAAAAGTCCAAATTTGCCACTTCACGTTGCAGCTGAAGCTCCAGATTGCACGATATGTTTTCGACCCTTCTCGTCACGGTTCGCCTGGAGAGCGGGACTTTCTCAAATTCTTTTTTTTTCAGGACATATTAAAGCTGCAGAGTCCACCAAGCACTCTTTGATAAACTCCCCCTCCGAGAATGGCTTACTGGTTTTAGCGATTTTCTTAAGCTATCACAAAGCTGGTCTCGGTTGCTGCATCCCTGGATGTGTGAAGCTTGGTAAAAAAGCCTTGCTGCTTTTAGTTTAGCGAGCAAAGCTTCCGATGCCCGCGCCCTTTCAGCATCAGTCACGTTCTTGTATTTCTCCCCGTGTTTCGTCTCGTAATGCCGACTCAAATTGTAGTCCTTAAATACGGTGATTCTCTCCCCGCAAACTAAACACACGGCTTTACCTCTCACTTCAGTAAATAAATACTGAGCAGTCCAATTTTTGTTGAAACCCCTGCATTTGGCATGTACCTTTCTTTTTTTAGCATGAGCAGACATTTCTGAGGGCTAAAGTGGTCTTGTGACTTGCTCGCGACAACGATCAAATCACACCCATGCCTCAATATACGTTTTGCCTCATCATGTATGTAACAAAAAAACAACTTCAAAATAAAAGCAATGCAGCATCAGTCCATGCATCAGGTAAAATAAGAAAATACGTTTATTTTGTAATTTCCAATTAACGTTACACGGTCCGGTCAGAGTCAATCAAAGGGTCGTACGCGGCCCGGGGGCCGTACAATGCCCAGGTTTGTTCTAGAGGGAGGCTTGGCGAAATGTACAAATGTTTGAGGAAGTTAGGAAAGAGGCATAAACCGGCCGCTCGGAGCACGACTGTGACAGCAAATGAGTTCAAGGAGCATTTTGAAAGCGTGTCGAGGGAGAGGTACGAGGAAGAACCGAGAGTGATCGAAGAGGCGGTTCAAGGAGCCGTACATCTAAGGGACGATAGTAGAGCGAGTGAAGCAAACAAGATTATGAGTGAGGTGCCTGAGAGGGAGGAAATCATGGAGGCTATGAGTGAGATACGAGAGTCGGCACCGGGAGAAGATGGGGTGAGAATAGGATATATACGGAGTGCGTGTGAGGAAGTGATAGAAAGAGTGATTAAGATAGTGAGGAAGATGTTTGAGCAGAGAGCGGACCAGTGGGATGGAAGCGTAAAAGTGTGACTGATGGTACCATTACATAAGAAGGGGGACTGTCACGTAGCGAGGTGGTGGTGGACCCCAAAAAGCAGGCAGGAGGGAGGAGCAGGGTGTATTTGAGGAATTGTATTTAAAACAAAGAAAACTAAATCCAAAACAAACAAAGTCCAAAGTATCAAAGAAAACCCATGACTAAAACTAAAACATAACAATGAACTAAACATAACAGAAGCCAACAGCAACACACATGACAGTAGCAAGAGCAACAATGACCCGACACTGAGTGTTCGGGCTGGGAGTCCTTTTAAAGCCTTAATTAGTTATGACCAACAGGTGTGCACTGCCGGGGGAGCCCTACAGTGCCACCTGTTGGTCCCTAAACCGAATCATGACAGTACCCCTCCCTCAAGGGACGGATCCCAGACGTCCCAAAGTTGTCCAAAAGGGTTGCCTCGCCGGGGAACAGGAACTAAAAGCGACGGCAACCCTTGCCTCGCCGCAGAACAAGAACACACGCGACGGCGACCTTCGCCTCGCCGAAATACATGAACGATAAGCGACGGTGACCTTCATCTCGCCAGGGAACAGGAACAAAAGCAACGGCAATCCTTTTGGCTGGGCGTGGCCTGACGTGGACGGAGCTCGACGTAACGGGGGACATGGAACAGCCGGACGTGAACAGGGGCTCGGCCTGACGTGGGCGTGGACGTGGCACGGCTCGTCGTCGACGTGAATGTGACTCTGCTCCAACAGACACGTGACGAGCCTCGGCTCAACGTCGACGCGGACGGAACGATAGAAATAATTACAGAGGAGTGTGCCTGCTGAGTATGTGCAGCAGAGTGTTAGGAAGAATGATAGCGAAGCGACTGAGTTGGTGGGCCGAACACCTGAGGCTCCTTGACGAAAACCAAGCGGGCTTCAGGAAAGGGAGGTCCACAGCGGATGTGACGCAAATGATGGTACGAATACAGGAGGATGTAGAAGATTGTAAGAAGAGAGTTAATCAGGAAGGGGTGAAGGATATGAATGATGATGACTGGCCATGTGCAAGACTGCTAGATTTGCGAAAGGCATATCCGAGAGTGAGCAAACCAGCGTTGTGGATGTTGCTTGAACGGTATGGGCTGAAAGGCAGATGTCTGGATACCATTATGGACCTGCACGAGACGACAGAGTATAAGGTGAGGGGAAGGGAGGGAGTGAGTGGAGGATGGATGCCAGCAAGAGGGCTGCGAGACGGATGCTCTACATCACCGATCCTCTTTAACATCTACCATCAGGCGGTGATGAGGCAGGCACTGGCAGCGAGGAACCGAGATAACAGGGAGGAGAAAATGGTGCTGTGGAGGTGGATACCAGGAGGGTCATTCGCAGGTGAACATGGCTGGGAGAGAGGGAGCTCGGAAACAAAAGAAGTGAGAGTGTTGAGTGCCTTGTTTGCAGACGACATTACTATAGTGGGAACAAAAGGAGAGATACATGAGAGTGTAAGGAGAGTGAAAAGTGTGATGACTCAGTGGGAAGAGAGGAACAATGAGGAGAAGGAGGAGGTGCTGGAATTTGGAACACAAGAGGGGGAGGAGATCAGAGTGTTAGGAAGCTGGATTGGTACTCAGGCAGACGTGAAAAACAGGATCAAAAGGGCAGGAAAGCTATGGGGGAGTGTGAAAGAGTGGCTAAAAGGGACACGACTATCAAAGAGGTGGCAAGGGAGAGTAGTAGAGGCGTGTGTAGAGAGCAGCTTGCTGTCTGACTGTCAGGTAAGAACGTGGTTTAAGAAGGATGTGGGAAAACTACAGAAGTGGATGGATAGGTGCTATCGGTATGTGTGGAGTGATAGGAATGGAGAACCGCTGAGGCAAATGCAAGAAAGAGGAGTGAATATGTATGACGTGAGGAAAATGCTGGGAGTAAAATCCATTGAGTGGAAAATCGAGAGGCGAGTGTTGCAGAGAATCGGACATGTGATGCGTATGGGAAATGAAGGACTAACAAAAGCTATGGTATTGGGATGGTGGGAGGAACTGGAAGAAAGAGGGAAGAAGATGGGGCGCAAAAGGAAGACGGTGTTGTACTGGAAGAGAGTGATGAGGAATGCAGAAATGGACTGGACGGAGGTGGAGAGATTGACGAGCGACAGGGAAGGATGAAGCGGAGAGTGAGTGAGCGAATGGATCACCTGTATAAATGGGAAAATCAGAAAGGTCACAGATATGAGGTGGAAAGGAACGAGGAAAGACTGGAGAGGAATGCTAGGAGAGTGAATGATGGGTTGGTATGTAGGTACGAGGGGTGCGGAAAAGTGTGCAGGAGTAGAGCTGGTCTAACCATGCACGAAAAGCGGATGCACCGCAGGAACGAGGGACAGGTAAAGTTTGAGTGTGGGAAGTGTGGGAGGACGTTTGGGTCGAAAGGGAATAAAATAAGTCACGAAAGGAGTTGCACGGGAGGAGCGTATGAGGAGAAGGGAGAAAGGAGACAGTGTGGAGGGTGTGAAAGGTGGGTGACAAAAGCAAACTATGCCAGACACGTGAGAGGGTGTGAAAGAGTGTAAAGAGAGAATGAGGAGGAGAGGGGAGGAGGGAGAAGGGATGAAGCGGGCGTGATGGGGGAGCTGGGGGAGGACGAAGAGCAAATGGGGAGGGGGGTCGCGGAGGGAGAAGGGTGGCTTGCGGGAGGTGTGGGAAGGAATTGTTGGCGGGGAACCTCACGAGACACCAACGGGACTCATGCCGGGTGTGGGACCCGGGAGGGGGGGCAAGTCCCTGACGGGGGACCGACTGCCCAGGATCAGGATCATCAGCCTGCATAGCGGAGAAGACAGCTGAATGCCTCCGCAAATACACAGAAACCGTTGAGCTCATCCAAGAGACAATCTGGACTAAGTTTGCTGCAGATGACATTAGAGAATGTGTTTCCAGTGCAGAGGCTAAAATGGACCAGATTGAGAGCTGCGACATAAAGAAATGACAGAAAAATGATTTTAAGATCACCAGAAATAACCTGCGGGAGAGGGTTGATGAGCTCGAACAAAGATGCAGTAGCTGGGATGCTCTAATCTCATATGCCAACACAAAGGTACTGAAGGAGAAGGTCCGAGCTCTGTGACGCTGAGTAAGAGACTTGGAGGATAGCTGGCAAGATCCAAGATACGCAGACAAGTCGTCCGAAGATGTGGATCACAAGGCCCCACAAGAAAATGAGTCTGATTTGCTCATTTCCCCACACTGGCTACGTTAAAGGAGGCCCCACAACATGTGAAAGAATATAGCAAATCACTGGATGACCTGCATTAGGAATCCTGCTGTCGCTTTTATGATTTTGGAAAAATTGACAGGGCACTTCAGCTGGTGTCATGTCCTTTCTCACAAGATAGAAACAGTGCCACAGGAGTTGAAGTTGGAACTGGTAGATCTCCAATGTGACATGTTGTTAAAGGACAAGTTCCACTCCCTGGCTTTGTTAAGTGCAGCCAAATTTCCAAACATCCAGAAGATGGCACAGAGAATGCTGGTGTTGTTTGGCTCGACATATGTGTGTGAACAGACTTTTAGTGTGTGAACACGAACGAAGCACCCCACAGATCCCAGATGAGTGATGAACACCTCAGATCTGTTCTGAGAATTGCATCAACACGATTACAACCAGACTTCGATGCACTGGCTAAAATGTGTGATCAACAACACTGCTCCCATGAAAAAGTACAGTATGTTAATACTTTAATGGTTTTGTTTTGTTTATGTTTGATATTTTGTGATATGTTAATAAATCTATCATGTGCTGACCCGGCCCGTCTATCAAATTTTAAAAGTCAATGTGGTCCCCTAGCCAAAAAGTTTGCCCACCCATGTTCTAAAGCATCTTCAGTTCAAATTCTTGGCCAGCACATACGAATGAAGAGGAAGCGGTTTTCTCAGTGTGTCGAAAAGCAAACGCATCTGCTAATTATACTGAAAGGACCAAAAAGCTAAAATCGCATGTTCGTTCTTAATTCATAAATCATGGCTGTTTTAAATGAAGAATTACAGTAATTACAGTCACTGTTGCTCCTCTTTATACTCTGAAATCTACTTTGGACCCCAATCTTAGTGGTTGTAAACCCTCGAGGGGTCCCGTCCCCGACTTTGGGAACCACTGCCATAAGGAGCAGTTAGTAACCACAGATACCACGAATAAAAATGTTAATCATCATATATCCTGTACACCAGGCATGTCCAGCTACGGGCCTGGAGGGCCACTGTCCTGCCTGTTTTCCAGCTGCAACAAACCTGATTCAGATGATCAGCTCATCAGCCAGCTCTGAATCAGCAGTAGGACGATCATGATGATTTGAATTAGGTGTGTTGCTCCTGGGAGAGCTGGAAAAAATAGGCAGGACGGCGGCCCTTGACGACCAAGTTTGAACACCCCTGGTCGAAGAGTCTCGCCTGAATTTTGAAGAGTGCAAATAATGCATTAGCCCGAAATGGGAGGAAATTATGTGCTGCAAGCACAGATATGACTTCTTTCTGCTGGAATATGGAAATATTAAAAATATATTGTGCTACAACTTTAGGGTTATCGGCGTAATAAAAACCTCCATATAGCTACATCTGAAAATTGATGGCAACGGATTACTTCTTCCACAAAATCAACTAGAGTCTAGAGTATGTATCTAACGGGTTGACTCAAAAACATTTGCAGTTTTGTGAAACAATCCATCCCTTTAACACAGTGCTTCTAAATTATTTTCTGTTATCCCCCACCCACCAACAAGACGAGAACAATTTGCGCCGCCCCCCCCATTCTCCGTCGCCACTGTAAATGTCATTTGTCTCTAAAATTGTGATAAGTACACCTCTGCATTACATTGTATCCTTATTAACATTAAAGAAAAGAAAAAAAAGAATTATAGTTCAACTTGCAGCAAAGAATAACTTTATTAACATTGTTTTTTAATCTGTAACACAAAAGATTTTAAGTGCATCAATTTGCCTGAAAAAAAAATCACGACCAACTTATTGCACTATTTCTTTCTGAAAAATTAAATGTAATAATATCATAATATAAATTTAAATTCAATTTAGCAACATTAACTCAGGAACACAATATATAAAACACTTTAGTCTACTTTTTTTTTTAAATATGTGAAAGATGGCATGATAAAAGAAGAGTTTTTTTTATTTTGTAAGCCTCTTACAACAACAACGAAGGCAGCCGATGTGAAGAAGCTTGTGGGTGACTTCTTCAGAGACAACAATCTCTCAATTGGTTTCTGCCGTTTTTAAGGACAGAGCTCCAGTATGCTGGGAAGAAATTCTGGTTTTGGTGCACTAGTAAAGCACGATGCATCACACATCATTGCGATATATTGTATTCTGCACAGGCCTGCATTGGCAACAAAAACCTTGCCTTCAAAAATGGCATAAGTATTAAAAATGTTGGTAGAATATGCGAATAATGTGCGAAAAATTGCTCTGAGGCACCGCAGTGAGCTGTGTAAAGAAATGAGCACTGAATTTGAGGTATTTCTGCTCCATTTCAATATTCGGTGGTTATCCCGGGGACAGGTGCTGAATCGTGTTTTTGTCATGTGTGTGGAAATCGCCCTGTTTTTGTACGAGCACCGACACTGACATGCAGATTGCTTCAAAAATCCTGAGTTCATTCTCATTTTAGCGTACATGGCTGATATATTTGCAGCTCTCAATCAGCAGATGCAGGGTGGTGGAGTCAATATCATGGAAGTGGAAGAACACCTGAAGGCTTTGCAAAAAAAAAAAAAAAAAAAGCTACCGTTATGGAAACAACGAACAGAGAACAATAACTTCGCAAACTTCCTGCTTCTGGACGACTATGAAAGTAAGATCCAAGATGTGTCTGGAATCAGAGATATTTCTGTATCCACAGAACTGAGGCAAACAATTTTGGTGTCAACAAATCAACAAGTATCCAGTTTTTGCAAGGAAAGCCCTGGATTTTTTTTTTATACCATTTGTTACAAGATCTTTGTGAGCAATCCTTTTCGAGGATGCTGGACATAAAAACGAAGAAAAGGAATAGACTTTGTTCTGAAAATGAGATTAGTGGCACTTGCCAAGATGAAGCCATGCATATCTCAAATGGTCTCTTTAAGGCACTGCAACTCAATTATTTTCCGTCATGCCCCCCCCGCCCCCAAGAAGAAGAAAACATCTCGGCGCGACTATAAATAGTATCATTTGTCTATAAAATTGTTATAAGTACACCTCTGCATAACGCAGCCTTATTAACGTATAAGAGAATAAAAAAGAAAACTATGGACCAACTTACAACAAAGAAGAGCGTTATTAACTGTAACAGAAAAGAAATGAAATTCATAAATAAAATTAAATCCTTAATTAAACTATAAACATTTTTTGACTGACCATGTCAAACCATACAATACTCTGAAAAATAAAATAACATAAAATCAATAAATAATAATGCATTCAAAATGATCACCAACATTAACTCAGAGCGCAAAATTTAAAAAAAACGTTATCCTGCAAAACAAAAATATAGAAAATAATTTCTGCTGATTTTTTTTTTTAAATCACAGATAGATGATGTCTGCATTCATGGCTACAATGAGCACGTTTTGCAATGCACAGCTTTTCGAAGTGAGGTTTGAAGCAGGACACAGCAACTCTCAGCACCTGCTCAATATGGAGCCGGACCTGTTTTTGCTTTTCAGAGCAGCAACAGCAGAGAAGCCAGTCTCACACAAGTAAGAAGTTGCAAATGGAAGAAGAATGTGCACAGCTCTTTGTCCTAAGAGTGGATATTGCTTCTCAACATTTAGACATTCAAACTTAGTCTCAATGTGGAGTCAGATGTGATGTCTATGAACTGCTCCTGCTCTGCAGAGCTGAAACCAGTTGGAGCCAGTGCATTAAAAGGATCTCTCACCCAGTCATACTGGGAACTATTTTCAGGGAAGTACTTTGTGAAGAATCCCATCAGTGATGAAATATGCTACTTAAAATGGAATCACTGAGATGGCATCATAGTCAGTAGTGTCACCAAATTCCTGCAGGTTCTCAAATGACTCAGTATTTCCTTCATCAAGTCGCCTGCCCCACATTGCAAGCTTTCGAGTGAAAGAGCTGATCTTGTCTGTGACCTGAGGGAGGTGTTGATCTTTCCCTTGAAGCTGTAGATTTAGTTCATTGAGCTTTCCAAATATGTCACTCAGGTAGGCCAGCTTCATCAGAGAGTTCTCATCACTAAACTTTCTTGAAACTTCATACTTGTGCTTCTGCTCCAAAAACATTCTTATCTCCTCTCTGAGCTCAAAAACTCGGGACAGTACTTTTCCTCGTGACAGCCACCTTGCCTCACTGTGAAACAGCACAGCTTGATGTTCAGCTCCCATCTCCTCACAGATAGCAGAGAAGACTTGTTTTTAAGAAATGGGAATGCCAGTCTAATTTTTCGTATGAATCGTCCGAAGGGCGTGTCACGAAACTCACCTGTGATGTATGCACGAGAGTGCGATACGACGTGAGGCACGATTACGAGGCAAGTTGGTCATTAGGTCTATAGGCTAATCGCTATGAAAAATATGATGAAACAGTCTTGGTTATTCTATAATTTACTGGTTGTAGCATGGTAACTTTATGAATAAAACATTCGTCACAAGGTGTAGTAATGCTAATGTTAACTGTCGGTATAACTAACGATGACATGTAGTAGATACTTTCGTCGAATTGACAGTAGATTACACATGCATCGTTTTGGGAAGAGGATGTCAAGCCACATCAATACTTACCTGTATTAATGATTACCAGCAAAATAATCTTTGCAGTGTGAGATTGGAAAAAGGTACTCTGATTTTGTGGTATGCTGTATTCATGATGCCATATAAGAACATCATATTTTGATCCATTTATTTATTTTTTTAAATAAACCTGGAGTACACAGCTGCTGATGTAATGTTCATTGTTAATGCATAGTTTACAAACATTTGCCCTTGAAACGTTATACTTTTGAGTTTCAGAATTCTTGATTATGAATATCAGTCAAAATAGAAAAATGGGTTCCCATGATGAACGTTTACGGAACCCAAAATTAGTTACCGTGGTTTCCCATTGGGTAATCCGACGGAACCGAAAAACGGTTACCGTGAATTTCCGAAATACTCAGGCCTGCTACTGAATTATTTAAATTTTTGCAGCATTTGTTTATAATTGCATGTATATGTTGTTGTTTGTGTTATTCATATGCAATTGAATAAGTAGACCATTTCAGAATTCGAAATTTGGGACTCTCTAAATCAGGGGTGCCCATTACGTCGATCCTGATCTACCGGTAGATCTAAGACAGGTCCCAAGTAGATCCGAGGAGTGTCGAAGAGAACATGCTGCAAAAATTTAAATAATTCAGTAGCAACGTAAACGTTCATCATGGGAAAAAACATGCACACTGTAGCGGACAGAAAGACAGAGAGAGAAAGGAATAAGTGGAAGGAGATGACTTCACTAAAAATATCTTAATTTACATACCAGTGACAACAGAGTCCAATAATTGCGAATCCCTTGCTAACTAAGATGATACGGTACGCACAATTCAAAACAACTTTAACTCAATTTTTCATTCATTCAGTCTATGAATCTGTCAATGTTCAATATTATTAACTGATAAAAAATGTGGCGGCCCGGTAGTCCAGTGGTTAGCACGTCGACTTCACAGTGCAGAGGTACCGGGTTCGATTCCAGCTCCGGCCTCCCTGTGTGGAGTTTGCATGTTCTCCCTGGGCCAGCGTGGGTTTTCTCCGGGTACTCCGGTTTCCTCCCACATTCCAAAAACATGCATGGCAGGCTGATTGAACGCTCTAAATTGTCCCTAGGTGTGAATGTGAGCGTGGTTGGTTGTTTGTCTCTGTGTGCCCTGCGATTGGCTGGCAACCGATTCAGGGTGTCCCCCGCCTACTGCCCGAAGACGGCTGGGATAGGCTCCAGCACCCCCTGCGACCCTAGTGAGGATCAAGCGGTTCGGAAAATGGATGGATGGATGGATGGATAAAAAATGTGAAAAGGTAAAATGATTGTCCTGACTGAAACGAGACTAAAATAGAGTTTTTGCTGACTAAAAGTAGATGAATAAATTTGTTCTGTTGGATAAAAATAAAGACTAAAATGCTCGACTCATAGTCAACTAAAACTTGACAAAATAAAACGGAATGAGGCTGACTACATATGATTTAAAAATATAAGCGTGATTGAAATTGGGCTAAAAACTGACACCATGTAAAAACGGCTGATTAAAATTAACACTACTTCCAACATATTTAATGTATTTACAAATGCACAGAAATTACTTTAAAAGGTCTTTAATATGGAACAAAATGGCTTATTTTGTTAATAGCTTCTCTGTGTACAACACAGTATGTCCACTCAGCATTAGGTGAGGCCTTCTTGATGAGAGTCCGAAGTCCTTTTCTCATCCCTGCCATGGTCTGTGCACCATCACTGCAAACACCAATGCAGTTCTCCCACTTTAGCCCATTCTCAGTCAGGAAGCAGTCTAGCATTTTGAAGAGCTCTTCAGCTGTGGCTCTGTCTCTGACATATTTACAAAAAAGTAGATCCACACACAGGCAATTTGTCGTGTCAAAGCGTACATAAGCAATAAACAAACAGTCTTTTTTGTTGTCAGTTGCTTCATCAAATTGTAAGGCAAAACTTTTGTCTTTGAGTTTATCAACCAGCTGTTCTTTAAGATCGTCCGCAATGTCATTTATACGTCTAGCAATAGTGTCATCGGACAGAGGGATGGTTTTTATTTTTGAAGCACTTGCGTCATCCAGCATGACAGAGACCATGTCTAATGCTGCAGGCAGTATCAGCTCCTCTGTTATGGTGTGGGGTTTTTTGCACTGAGCAATTTGGTACGCCACCTTATATGATGCCAACAACGCTCGCTGGTTGACTGAAGTAGCAGATACAAAGCGGGATGATTGTTGGCAGTCTTCTGCACGTTTTCGCTGAAAAAAGTCAAGCGGCTTATGTGATTGGGGTGCAGTGTCTTCAAATGACGCCTTAATTTATTTGGCTTCATGCTGTCCGCTGCCAACATTTTCAGACACAGTAAGCACACCGGTCTTTCCTTGTCTCCCACCGTCATCACCGTGAAGCCAAGCACGACGTACACTTCGTCATACTTCCTCGTCTTAGCTTTCGGGAGACTTTCGTTAGTCTCTTTATCTCCGTCTCTCTCCGCCTGACTTATCATCCCTGTTAAATATTTTTTCATTGTGTCATTTGAGGGTCTGCTACACGTAGTGGCTACACTTCCTACTCATACTCTGTGCTCTGTGCAAAGCGCGCATGCTCAGTGCAAACAAAACCCCTTCACCTCAGTGCGCACACTCTGCCAATGAGAGTGCCACTGCCACCCCTAATATAGTGGAGGTGCAATTGCACTTTATTCTAGCACAAAAAAAAATTACAAAAGCATGTTCCCCGATGTGAAACGCGCCCCCCTTGACAGAGCCTCGCGGCCCCCTCGGAGGTGCGCCCCACGATTTGAGAAGCACTGCTTTAAGGCAACAGGAAAAGTCACTGATTTGCAAGTCATGTATGTAATTTGTTGTTGGTTTTGTTCTTTGAACAAGGTGATGTTCATACATGGTTCATTTTGTGTACCAGTAAAAAAGATATCAATGTCTTGAATTTGAAAAAAAAATCATATTTTATTTTTCACTAAAGAGTGGTTCGGTGAATGTGCATATTAAACCCTTGGGCCCGTCAGATCAAAATACCTCTAACTTAGCGTTTTACAATTTTGGAAATGATGTATGTTGTGTTATACAAACATTCTTTTTTTTTTTTTTTTCAAACACTCAAAATGTTCAGAGGCATCTGTGCTATCCATACATATATAGTTTTTATTAGTTCTTTGGGATTTTTTTGCCCTTTATGGACAATAAAGGCAGTACTGTGCTATGACACTTCAAAGAAATCTATAAAAATAAAACCTGAATTGGAAGATGTCATATCACACAAGTAGAGCCTTGATAATGTCAAAGAATTATCCAAAAAAAAAAAAACATTTCTGGATGAACATTTTCTTTTGTGGAAGTGCCGTTTTCATGAATATGTACAATTCCTAGTAAATGTTTTGAGGTGTGATAACTAAGTCATTTATGAATATTTTTTTACTTTCAACCACTCAAAATGTTCAGTGGCATCAGAGCTATCCATGCACATATAGTTTGAAAAGGAAAAGTCACAACAACCATGTAGAATTTATAACAGAATTTATATAAAATAACCCACCACCAAATACAACAAAAAAAACAACAACAACACTTTTCAGAACTTTCAACAATTTTGACAAATGTTCTTCATGTGTTTTCGGCACATGGGGGTTCCACATTTGTCGCATGCATTTGATGCAATGCGTTTTTCTTTGCAGAGGCCACATTGCCTTCGCTTGGGTGAAGGCGCTGTGGCCTCACGTTGCTGCACTGCACCCTGCATCTCTTGCGGAACAGTCTCCGGCCTCCGACGCTGAACCTCTGGCATGATCAGAGCGTTGCCAAGCTCCTCGAGGAACAGCCGTCGCCGATATAATTTTTTTGCATGCCACGTAGGATTGGCTTCAGTGTACATGATGTATGCATTGAATGCCGAAACATCCAGCATGTGAAAAAAAGGCACATTGGCCACCGTTGTGCTCGCCGGCGTGTTGAATAGGTTTCACATGCCTGCAAACAGACACACACACAAAACATCAGATGACATAATTGACAAGACAGCTTTGATAAATAATTTGTGACAATGACAACTTGTGCTTAGTTGGTCCAAGTGGTCCACTGCTCCCTTGGTTTTATTGTAGTCGAGGACCATTTGTGGCTTTCTTTTGCCCCCGTTCTCCGTGGTTGGCTCCTTGTGAAAGGTGCTGAGCACCAGCACATTCTTGCCTTTCTTGGGAACATAGGACACCACAGCCAGGTCCTTGGTGAAGGCGAAAAGGCTGGAGAGGGGTTGCCTTCCTGCAATTTCAATCACCTTTGCGGGGAGCTCCGGCTTGTTTTTCCTAATTGTGCCCAACAGGTGGTTTCTTTTTTTTTTTTGTTCCATTGCCAATGGAATGGAGGTGAAAAAATTGTCAGTCGTGACCGTGTGCCCTTCCAGCGAGTCCATAAGCCCCAGCACCACACGCATCCCGACGTTCACCTCACGTGTGCCGCCTGGAGGCTTCCCGGTGTAGACCTCCAATTTTGAGGCGTAACACGTTTGTGCGTCACAAAGTGCCCATATCTTGAGGCCATACTTGGCAGGCTTCGACGGCATGTATTGTTTGAAGCCGCAGCGTCCGCGGAATGCGACGAGCTGCTCATCCACGCAAACGCTACGGCCAACATTATACATTTTTTGGAACCGGTAATTCCAGCCGCTCCACAACTCCGATATCGGCGACAATTTGTTGGCGTGGTGCCGTTGTGGTCTTCGGACCTTGTCGTCGAATCGGAGCATACGATTCACCTCCATGAATCGCCGGTGCGGCATGGCGTCGGCGAACAATGGCCGCCCGGTCCTCACGCCCCACAAGCTGCGTGTGGATTCGTGCCTAGACCGGTACATCCCAGCCAGGATCAGGAGCCCGATGTAGGCACGCAGCTCTTGGGGGGTGAGGAGGGACCAGCGATTGCTCGTTCGGACGCCTTGTAAATTAGTCATTTCAACTATATTTGCAATTATGTCGTCGTCAAAAAATAACGCGAACGCCAACTCTGGGCTACTTATGCGAGCGAACGCGTACAACGTGGGGCCGGGCGTGGGTACGCGTGGCGGCACGTAATGTCCAGCCACCTCGTGCGTCGTATTCCAAATTATTTTTTTATTTTTTGACCTCCATTCCACACCGACAATGGTCTTCTGCTCGACCGCTCCCGCAGGATTGCCGGAGGTTCCCTCCCCAGCCGAGTCGGGACTCCCGTCCTCTGCCGAGTCGGGACTGCTCTCCTCTGCAGAGTCAGAGCTGCTGTAGTCGGTGGTGTCGTCGGCGTCCCCGGGCGAAAATTCCCCCGACGATTCCAGTTCAGAAGCGTCCGAATCTGAACCGTCGCTATCGGTCTCCCAAAGGGCATCAAGCACCTCCGTTCCGCTGCATCTTTTCGCCATGTTTGTTTCTCGCCGTCCAACTCACTCTAGTGGTTGTGCCGGTTGATCGAATACAAATCACTGCTACCTGGCCGCCTTGACCAATCGCGCACCGTACTTTCAAATCACAACCAAGCCGAAACGGACCAATCAGTGGAATTCAGAAAAAGAATCATTGGCCGGTTTCCTACTCCCCCGCCCGACCCACAGCGCCCACCCCGCTGGGAGAGGCGTGGGGCGTGGTGTGACGGGGACGGGGACGGGCGGGGTAGGGACAGTTTCCTACTCACCTACCCACAGCGCCCGCCCCGCGGCGGCTGGCCGCCGCTGGGAGAGGCGTGGGGCGAGGCGGGGCGTGGCGTGACGGGGACGGGCGGGGTAGGGCCGGTTTCCTACTCACCTGCCCCGACCCACAGCGCCCGCCTGCCGGGTACCCAACATAATTTTTTTTTTTTGCAAAAGAAAAACAGAGTTGTGTCTGAAGGTCCCAACCAAGCCCTACTAACAATCCTGACCGGACTTGTTCATGCAAAAATGCCCCGCGAGGCTGTTGGCGGCGGCGCCGGCGCACCTGCCGTTGGTACCCAACATAACTTTATTTTTTGCAAAAGGAAAAAAAAAATTGTGTCTGGAGGTCCCAACCAAGCCCTACTAACAATCCCGACCGGACTTGTTCATGTAAAATGCATTGGTTTGAAGCCTCCTGCAAAAAGGCAAACTCATTTGCGATCCTCTGGCGCCACCTAAAGTTGCGAAATGCAAGTTTACACATTAGGTTTACGATGCATTCAAAAATATGAATTATAATGGGTCTCTATGGTGCAAAATATGTAAATTGTGAAGATTACGGAATCAAACCCTTTTTCATTATTGCTGCAATGCCTGAGAATTATCAGCCGGTGACGTCATGAAATTTCGGCCATCTTAGAACCCCCCCATACGTTTCAGCTCTCTCGTGTTTTTCCGAATGCCTTTGCCTTTGATTCAAAGACATAATTTTGCATTTCACGTAAACGGTGGACTATGTGGGTTTTAACGGGTGGGGTTCGGTACCTCCAAAAAGGTTAAGAACCATCGCCATAGACCTAATACTCCCTGCACATTCTCTGCCACTGCCAACTGCTGTCATGGATATTCAATTGCACCTTATTCTATTTTCTTCGGCAAAAAAAAACTCATGTTCCCCAGGGTCACACGCACCCCCCCCCCCCCCCCCCGGCATCTCACTGCTTAAACAGATTGAAGCTAATGCTAATGCTAACTAGCGTTCTGATCTTATAGAATTGACAGCATCTCCATGGCCATACAAACATTTAATATGTCACTTGACAGAGAAGAGTTTGGCCTTCTCCTGTTGGCTGAACAAACTGCAGGGGCCGAGCTCATTAGCTTCCATATAAATAAGAAAAAAAAACCAAAGACGGTCGGTTTTACGTGTAAAACGAGGCGTTCAAAACGCCTAACGGCGTTTATTAAAATAATCTCCGGTAGCACCTTGGCGTGGAACGCGGCGGGCGGAATAACCGACAAAGCTTTTCAAAATAAACGTTAATTTCCGCTCGTTCCACCGGCGTTTCAAACGTGGTTCGTCGGCTTTTAATTTTAAAGGCGCACATATGTGCTGTGATCATATCCGCTTGCCATACTGAAATGCTTGACGGTTTGACTTCACCCAGGGCAACGGAAAACAACACAAAGCAGGCTTTCGGTTCTCGCAGACTGGAAGATGGACATACTCAGAGACAAATTAGTTTTTATCAACGATATTGACTCATTCACGTCTAAATGTATTGCTAAGGTAAAGACTTCAGACATGAGTAATCAACACTTGAAATGTGTGTCATAAAATGTGTTTCTAATTCTATATTGTTGACAGTGTCTTTTCAAACATACCCTTGAAGCTGATGGCTCGTCTGAAAAAGAGGGTCGGACATTTAAATCAAGCGACTCTGGGTCACAAAATTACAAGGTCGTCGGAACGAGTTCAGATGTTTCAGAAGTTATCAGACCCTATGTGTTGAAAGCATACATTGTAAGTACCAACAAAAGTTAAACATAAAACAATAAACTAACTACCTCTTATACTATTTGTTTGGAAGCGACCCAGTAGGGAAGACCTTCTACAAAAACTGATGGAATGTGACATCATCATCTACAACATTACTGGGTATCCTGAGCAGGTAGATGAAGCCCGCTGGGCAGTTACAGGTAGGCAAACAGGAGGATGGATGGATGGATGGACAGACAGACAGACAGATAGATAGATAAAACATAATTATACTGTACACATACATATATACATACATAAATTCCTGTGGTAGCTGAACCGGGGTTAGACAGTTTTCGGATGGTGCCATATCAGCTCCCCCCCCCCCCCCCCCTCGTTGTAGAATTGTGCATGCTGGGGACTTAAAAACAGCAGATTTGGCATGAGAGAAACTGCATGTGAGATGGACTTTTCCTGACTCTTGTCAGTGAGCCATGAAGAGGTTAATCGGTGTGATATTTTCAGATGTTGAAATGGGCATAAAAGCCATGTTCACATCAATTTCTGTGCTGATCACCATTTTATGTACAGGTACAATGATTTTGAATAAACAAACTGTATCTGGTTCCTCCTCCGACTCCCACCAAGGCATGTGAAGACAGAGGGGGCTGTGGCTATATAACTGAGTAGAAAGGGGCGTTTTCAGAATAGCTAGGTATTTACTGATTTCTGCTAAAAAAAACATGGACTCTTACCAGATGAAAATGAATCAAAGAGAAGAGCTACTGGTTCCCTTGTGGACAACTGAGCTCTCCTGCTCATATTTTCTGCTTATTTGTTTGTATCATCAAAATTGCCTAAGTCAAAGAGTTGACTTAAGCGGATAGTGTTTTGGAATTCTAATACGTGTTGTGATTGGCCAAGGACAAGGCATGATGATGCAGCAGTGGAAGGAGTGTCAAGTTGAGTAGATATCACGATTTAACCAAAATGTATGCTATGTGGCTCATGAAATGCAATTGGTACACCTGATTGCACAGCTCTACGCAAAGTTAAGCACATTTTTACAATAGCTGTTTTCTGTTTTGTGTATTTGCAGCTCTCTATGATAATAAAACACATTTTCAACGACCAAAGTGTTTTATCCTGATCTCTACAGTGATGACTTGGGCATGCAGTGAGGCAATCAGTTCTGTAAGTATTTTGTAAAGAGTTCTTATGTCTGCTGTTTATATCATAGAGAAGAAATTAACTGCACCTGAACACACCGAGCTGTCAAACTCCCGAAGGTTGCAGATGGCACTGCTGTCCTCTGCTTCAGCAAAGGTGCTGTCTGCATACGGGTATCGACAAGAAGTGTTGAGGGACTGGTGCTCTCATGTGGCCAACACAATCATGAGCTGAACATGCTCAAGACTGTAGCCCAACTGCCACCGTGTCAACCGTCGAGACCTAAATGGAAATGACGGATCTTTCAGGAGACACCTTTATCAAATCAGTCTAGTTTGGTGCTGTCACCAAGAACAACAACAACAACAACAAAAAAAAGCAAAGCAATGGACAGTTAGGACTGCGGATAAGATCATTGTTCCACCCTACCCAACCTTGAGGATTTGCATGAAAGGCAGGAACAATTCTCTTGGACACTCCTTATTGTTCTTAACATCTATAAAAATGGGTCGACGCTTTACAACCAAAGGAAAATATGTGTCCCAGGGTGACAACAGTTAAGAACCATTGTTATAGTAGTTTTGAAGCATGGTCCGCGGACCACCAGAACAACCATGTGTTTATGCTTCAGTTGTTGCATGAAAGTGTGACTTAATTTGGTTAAAACAGTGATTCCCAACCAGCATGCCAGGGCACATTAGTGTGCTATGAGAGCTGTAATGGTGTGCCATTGGAAATGATCACATTTCACTTAATTGGTGAGAAAAATATTTATTCATAACAAAGAATGTATTTTTTCCCCCTTTATCTATGCCAGCAACATATAGTGACAGAAAGAACAAATAATTATCTTCTATGACAGTGGTCCCCACCCACGCGGCCCATTTGGTACCGTGCCGCACAGAGGCAGACCAAGATTTGTTTTTGTTTTCGCTAATCATCAGTCAACCACCTCTCACACGAACACCACCACCACCACCGTCTACCCCCTTGATTACCTTCCAACGGGATAAATAGGACTGGGTGATTATATGATCAAGAGTCATGATAGTCCGTAACCAGCTGTAAGCATATTTATGCCATCAGACGTGGCGGAATTGTGTTAATCGGAGTCCCCATTCTAACATTGGTTTGCAAGTTGAAATATATAGAATCCGCTAATAAATGAAAGAAGAAGCAGTACACAGAAAGTAATAGTAATAATTCAAACAAACGTGCAGCTGATGCGCAGCCCTCACTTCCAAAGATAAAGCTTTTTGACAAGAGAAGAGCTGTGGTGCATGGTATGTCGTCAAAGTATGGTAAACTGGTCTTGGCCATTATGAACAGCAGTCTTCTGCACCTGATTAATATAATCAGGATCGTTCTAATGCTGCTTCAGAGCTGGCTGATGAGCTGATCATCTTCATGAGGTATATTGCAGCCAGGAGAACTGGAAAACAGGCAGGCTGGTGGCCTTCCAGGCCCCGAGCTGGACATGCCTGCCTTAAAGGATAATGGCTCTAAGTCAGGGGTGTCAAACTCATTTTTTGTCGCGGGCCACTTCGGAGTTACGGTTTCCCTGGGATGGCCGGTGCAAAATCTCAAAGTTATTTGTTACCCATGACAATTTAACATTTTGGTTCAGATTTCAGCAAGAATCATGCTAGTTGACACACAGGATTTGCTCCCGTGGGTGACGTATAATGATGTGGGGGGCCAGATCTGGCCCCCGGGCCTTGACTTTGACACCTGTGCTCTAAGATAATGATGGTTAAATGAGAACAGCTGTTTGCCATTGTGATGTGCTACAATTTCCATATGATCTAATTCATCAACTAATTGCAACTGCTATTGGTGACTAGTCGATGATTAAAAACCTGGAGGACCCAAGAACCCTTTGATTCTTTGGAAAATGATGACTTATACATTAAATGACTGCTATATGTTCACTGAACACCAAAATGTATATTTTTTCAAATATTCAATGCTTGAATCCTAATTTAGGATTAGGGCCTAATTTGACCCTTTGGGATTTAAGGGTCGCCTTTGAGTAGCAGAATTTATAAGGGCCAAATTTGACTTTGTGGGTTCTCCAGGGTTAAAATAATCGTTTGTGTCACCCCACTGTGAGAATTGTTATTGCGAGGCCTACATGGAATTGGTTGGTGCATTCAACTATGTTATTCACGTATCATGCATAAAATTTGCCAAAGAATGCTGAAAATGAAACCTGAATTAGAAATAGGTTTGTGCATGCATGTGTGCGTGTGTATGTATGCTAAGTCTAGTGTGTTTGCACTTGCCTTTTTGTTTTGCGTCTTGCCATAATTATTATATAAGAAAGTGACTTCCCTTTTATTTTCTGACATAGGATGAGCTGGAGCTCCCGTTCACTGATGATGATTTCAGAAGAAGAAAAGCTCATCCAAATTTTCAAAAACACCTTGAACTGGAGAAAATGGTTGGCAAAATGGGCAAGATAGTGCGTTTCAAACATCTTTAATGCATTTTCCCCTTTTGTTTTGGAATCACTAGATACAAACAAATAGTGGATCCACAATATGTGGTGGATAATCGCACGACAGTTGTTATAAGAAAGCAATTTTTCATCAGATGCTTTGTGAACAGTTACATACCCCTGCACACAGAACCATAAAAATATATATCCACGCTTATTCAAATGTCTGGTTTCTGTAGTATGAAAAAAATGAGACTAAGATAAATAATTTCAAAACGTTTTTCCACCGTTATGTGACCCATAACCTATAAAACTCTCTTGGGAAAAAAAACATCTTTTCAATTTGTGAAGTAAAAAAAAAAGTGCAGTGAGAAAATTGGTATATGATTGTGTTCAGAATTTACCAATCACATCATTGTCCGACACAAAGCTGTACTGTCACAGCGCCATCGTGCCACCAAAATGCTACCAACGAGGCCAGTACAACTTGCATAAATAAATACGACAAAGTCAACATAATATTTGTTTAAAAAAAAAAAATAATCGGTGCGTCCAAGTTTACATTTACCTATCCTCACTGATTTCTCCTTTTCTGGTCCATTAAGGAAAGATCGGTACTACTTGCACCACACCACAAGCTAGCATCGGATGGCTAGCTAATGTGGCAAAGCATGGTGCGGAATTGCTCTAAAGTCAATTATCATCACCTCCAAGGCGGCAAATAAAGTACATTTCTGACAAGTATTATTCTCATGAAGGGGCGACGAGGAGTAATAAACTTTGAAAAGACTAACAAATTGCTAATGACACGTGACACAATTGTGAAACTGTAATTATGTGCTTGGGTTATGGAGCACACTCTGGCTCCCTTTTTTTTTTTTTTTAATCTTTGCTGATGTTTTCATGCAACCTTGGTTAAATCAAATTATTGTTTGTCTCCTCAAAAGTTGTGTTGACTGTGCTTTGAGATTCATAGTTCTGTGCGTTCAACGGTGACACTAAAACCCCTGTCCAACTGAGCAGCAAACAATCGCAAGTGTTTTTGAAAGCAGCGAGTGCTGCATTCATGTCAGAGTTCGTCATAGTTCGCTCAGGGTCACAAATGCTCGCCTGACGTTCGTCTGTAGTTTGCTTGTCACATGTTTGGCTTGATAAGCAGCATCAGAGTAGCAGTATCGCTAAAATCATTTCGATATCTATCCCTATTTGGCACTCATTTCCTTCAATTGAACGGGAATTGGAATTTGGGGATTATGAACACTCCCACACAACAGTGTTAGCACACAACCTTCAAGTTTTTGCTCCAAAGTTAAAAAAAATGTTTATTCATTATCTCAATTGTTAATTTTTGCTTCCCTGTCAAAAACATGTTGTTTTAGAATTGAGCTGTATAGGTTGTACTGTAAGTCACATGATGGAAAAAGAGTTTAAGTGTTTCATCTTAGTCTCATATTTTTGTAGAACAAAACTTTGAACAGGGGACTTTGTAGATCCACTTTAGGGCCTTCCCATACTCACATGCATTATCGTTCAAACCTTTTCTTTCATTTGTATTCCTCACAATTAAGCCCTGTGAATTGTTTTCATGACAACCGCTTAAATATAGCATAAACCTGCTTTTACTGTCTTTAGGACAGAGCATTGTTTTCCACATATGTTGTGGTGTCAGGACTTCAGTATGGAATGGGAGAGCAGGTCTTCCATCTCTTTTTCAAGGTAAGTGTTCATAATTTCTTGAATATTCTTGCCAAAAAAAATAATTTGCAATGGATACCTTAAAAGCATTGCCTGCTTAGCATGCACATCACCTAACTTTTAGGCCCTATCATCCTCTCCCTCACTCATATCACGCTGCTCCGTATTCTGCTAATCCATTCCGGAATCAAACAAAATCCAGCCCCCCCCCCCCTACCTGAATCGGCTGTGTGTGCCATGACGTTATTATATTAACTCTACAGTCATCAAATGTATTGGATATCAAATTTGGTGCCATTTTCATCAATGTTCGGTCCTTACCAGGACTAGCCAACGGACAGTTTGGTGAAATGTATGCAGTTATCCTACATTAAAAACATACAGTGCAAAATTAAAAGTCAATGAAAATTAATAAATAACGAAATCTGTCAATGCAAATAATGAAAACGGCCATATTTTCCGCACTACAGGGCACACCAAAAAGTCTTCCATTTTCTTAAAAGCTCACCGCGCGCCTTAAAATCCGGTGCGCCTTGTGTATGGTCATGACGGTAATATGTCAACCCCAAAATGGCTCCTTGCTGGACATATGCATACAATGTTATAACTTGCTGTTGGTTTAGTGAACTGTATCGCTGCTTTATTAAATATGTTTTTGTTGCAGCTCTGAAAAAAGGAGAGCTGTGGTGTTGTTTTTTTTTAAAAACGTACACTTTATTAATGGTTTTCACAGTCTCAACAAATACAGGTATGTCTTTGTCTGTCTCTTCTTCCGTTCGACTCGAGAGGTGTTCCTGACTGCCTCCAAAATACGTAAATTAACGATTCTTTCAATGAAACTACGAAAATTGAAAATAATGCATCAAAACAGAAAATAAAGCAAGGAAATAACAAAATTAATTCTGTAGGGGGCTACAGAATTAATTTTGTTATTTCCTCATTTGTGAATACACAACAAAGGAAAAATAACAAATAGAATAGAATAAAATTTAGTTTGTGATTTCCTAGTTTCATTGAAGTATTGTAATCATTAATTTACGTTTTTCAGAGGTGGTCATGAATGCCTCGATTCAAAAAGAAAGGAGTGTACAGAAGTTCCATCTCGTGGATGCATTGTAGATGGCGTGCGTGTAGCTCCAGTGCGTCCAACATATGAAAAAAAATTCAAAAATAGACCATTAATTGAAGGTGCGCCTCATAATTCAGTGTGCCTTTTAGTGCGGAAAATACGATACTACTATACTTTGGGAAAGAATCAACTAACAAGAAACCCGTAATTATTACTCAACTCAACTCAAATGTATTTATAGAGCACTTTCAAACAGCCATCGCTGCACACAAAGTGCTGTACATGGAGCAACTAAGATTTACAACAGTAAAGCAAAAGAACAAATCAGTATCAAATACGGTAGAGAGCACCAAACAGTATGACTAAGATTATAATTTGGGTCATGCTGAGTCAAATGCCAAAGAATACAAGTGAGTTTTGAGGTGGGTTTTAAAGATGGGCAGCGAGGAGGCTTGGCGAATGTTCAGTGGGCAGTCATTCCAGAAAGAGGGACCAGCAACCCCTCTGAGCATCCGTTTAGTTCTTGGTACTTCTAATGTCTGGTCCGCAGACCTGACGCGCCGGGCAGGTGTGTAGGGGCGGATGAGCTCAGAGAGGTAAGGTGGCGCGAGGTCATTTAGAGATTTGAAAACAAATAATAGGATCTTAAAAATAACTTTAAAATGTATAGGGAGCCAGAGAAGGGATGCCAGAGTAGGAGTTATGTGCTCCCTCTTACGAGTACCAGTCAAGAGGCGAGCAGCGGCATTCTGGTTTGAGGCGCTTAATGGAGGATTGGCTGACTCCAAAGTAAAGGGCATTGCAGTAATCGAGCCGAGATGTGACGAAGGCATGAATTACTGTCTCAAAGTGGTCTTGAGAGAGGAGAGGTTTTACTTTGGCCAGCTGTATAAGATGAAAGAAGCTGGATTTAACAACGGCACCAATTTGCCGGTCAAGTTTAAAATCACTGTCCAGTTTAAGACCCAAGTTTGAGACTGTTGACTTAAGATAAGGTATTAATAACTGTCTACCCCAAAAAAACCCCTCAAACTACACGAGCTTAACAGTTTGCATTTTTGAACCTCACCAAAATAAAGAATAAAAAAAAAAAACGGAGAATCAAAGATTTTAAAGTTTTTCTGAAAATCGAATGGCGGAGTCCGCCTCCAAAAGCTTTGCTGGGCTGCATTTGTCACCTGCAGCTGGGGTAGGAAGCACGTCCAGCTATAGCAGTGTTTTTCAAATAGTGGGGCGCGTTTGACCTCGGGGAACATGCTTTTTAATTTTTTTTACTTCTCCTAAAATAACTTGCACTTGCTAACTACGTTAGGGGGCAGTGGCGCTCTCATTGGCAGAGTTTGCGCAGGAAGCTTTCTCAGGGAGGAAATATGATGAGGCGTATGTAGAGCTTGGCTTCAATGTGCCTGCGGTGGCAGACGAGGGAAGATCAATGTGCTTACTTTGTCTAAAAATTTTGGTAGCGGACAGAATGAAGCCAAATAAATTAAGGCGTCACTTAAAGACATTGCACCCCAATCACACTGATAAGCTGCTTGAGTTCTTTTCAGCGAAAACGTGCCGAATATTGCCAACAATCATGCCGCTTTGTGACTGCTACTTCAGTAAACTAAAATATTTATTTCTTTTTTTATTCTCTTTTACGTTAATAAGGATACAGTGTTATGCAAAGGTGTACTTAACAATTTTATAGACAAATGATACTATTTATAGCCATGCGGGGGGGGGGGGCGCGAGATGTTTTCCTCTTCCTTGGGGGGCATGACAGAAAATAATTGAGAACCACTGAGCTATAGCAAGTTTAGCAACAAGTGTCGGCTGGCTACTACTGCCTGTTAAACATATTTCGGTTTAACTCCCAAGTCATTAATCAGAGCCTCCATCATCTCGATTCCACGGTGGCAAATAAGCAAACGTCTTACAAATATTGTTCTCACAAAGGGATTACAAGGAGTAATTAATAGAATCAAAGATAGTGAATCCATGCTAATTGCCAAGATAACCAACGGGACTGTGCTTGGTTGACTGTGTCCACTTCACAGAGGTCTTGCTGGAACCACGTTAAAGTGTATTGTATCCATAGTTGAACAGCCAAATGGCAGGCAACAACCTGCAAGAAAATAATGCACATAGCGAAAAAGGAAATGTTACAGCATCCTGTATGACAGCCAGGAGGAGTGGATTCGAAGAAAGGATATTAATAATATAAAAGGATATTAATAATGAAAATAAGTGATTACTGGATAAAGTATAATAAATGTTTATAATATTTCAAATGCGATTTGTTTTCACAATACAGTCCTGAGTTGTGAGTTTGACTTTTGAGATCTGTACTAAATTTTTTGTCAACATTACATTGTAGCTTATCTTTATTTCTTTATTTAAAAAAAAAAATCTGTGAGTTGTCATATTGTCATTTAAAAGATAAATTCATTATAACTTTCTTTAGATCAGCAGTTTGCATTGTATGGCCTGGCATTTGTCTATCAGTCTCTCTCCCCCTCCACACACACGCGCCAATTTTTGCCATCGTAAATTAACCCCACCCCTCTTAGCCCTTGCCTCTTTGGACACACAAGCTGTATGACTTTTCAGTAGCAAGTTGACGTGACACTCCACTAACGCGATTTAGAAATGAGTGGTAGTCGAGGAAACTAGCAAGTTTTGTTTGTTTTTTGAGGGTGCTCGTGCGAATGAGCGAAAGGTGCTGTAACCCTCAACTGGTCGCCATCCAGTTGCATGGCACATTCAAACAACCATTCACAATCACATTTGCACATTCGGTCGATTTAGAGTCTTCAATTAACTGACCCTGCATGTTTTGGGAAAATGGGACAAAACTCACGCAGGTACGGAGAGAACATGCAAACTCCATACAGAAAGGCCGGAGCCTGGATTTTAATCCACAATCTCTAATCTCTGAGGTGATGTGCAAACCAGTTCTTCCCCCTTGCCATTTTTCCACACAATGCCATCTTTTTTTGTCATGTTGTTTGTTGATTATTCATCCTGAACTGCTGATGATGATTATGACAGAGTTGTGTTCTGTTATATTGTGGTTTTGTATGATTGTATGTTGGCTTCTATAATTGTGAGCTGATAATAGAAGTATATTTTTTGAATTGCTTTTCAGACCTTTTACATATGAAGCAATATTAGGGTTTGCAAGTTTTTCCTAATCAAATTTTATTCTGATTGGACAGATCTCATGGCTGGGACAAGAAAATGAAACACCAGTCTTTGGAGAGGGCAACAACATTGTTCCCACGATTCACGTCAGTGACCTTGCAAGGTCGGACACAATCGCATTACTCTATTAAATGTGTTTTAAAAATTAATTAAACTATTGAATTCCTGAAGAAATTGGCTGAAGAAAAAAAAGTGGAATGATTTGGAATGGTATCGAATGATCTGCAATGATAATGAATGACAGAAATATATACAATGACATGGAATGAGCAGAACATGTCAAAGGTGGAATAGTTTGTATCGGTCAAAAAAATGTAGAAAGTAGAAGATAAAACAAACAAAAAAGGACTTATTTTTAAATTTTAAAACTATGCAGTTGTAGGAATTACCTGAACAGTCTCTCTCTCTCTCTCTCGCTCTCTCTCTACATATATATATATTAGAGCTGTCAAACGATTAAAATATTTAATCGAATTAAAAATGCAACGGTTGTAATTAACTCAAATTAACTCATAATTAATCGCGATTACTCACACATTTTTTATCTTTTCTGAATTTCCTTTTATATTTTTTGTCCTATTTTTCCCCGTTTTAATACTCTCATCAACATGGAATCATGGATCAGTGTTCTATGTGCAAAATGCAAACATTTACTGAAACAACAATTTCCATTTTCAATTTTACATGAACATTTTTCACACATAATCTCTCACACAATATTGATTCTGTTGGTCCTTCTTGCATGGAAGTCTCTCTATGGCTTTGTGTAGACATCATTTCGGATGACACTTGGTTCGAGGCACAACACTGAAGACGTTTTCTTGTTTTCAGTGCGGTCGCGACCACTGCGAACGATTGATTACAAGAAAGCCTATGACTCAATGCCACATACTGTACATGGATCACTGAATGCTTGGAGTTGTATAAGGTGAACAGGACCCTAAGAGCCTTCGTTGCGAACTTGATGAGGATGTGAAAAAACCACACTTGAAGCCAATGGCAAGCCACTTACCCAAGTGTCCATCAAATGTGGCATATACCAAAGTGATGCACTCGCCTCACTGCTGTTCTGCATAGGATTGAACCCCCTAAGCCAAGTAATCACCAAGACAGGCTATGGATACCGCCTCAGAAATGGAGCTACGATCAGTCACCTCCTCTACAGGGATGACATAAAGCTGTATGCTAAGAGCGAAAGGGACATAGACTCCCTGATCCACACAACCAGGATCTACAGCAGCGACATCGGGATGTCATTCGGGCTTGAGAAATGTCGTCGGATGGTGACTAAGAGAGGAAAGGTAGTCCGCACTGAAGGGGTCTCACTCCCTGAAGGAACAATAGCAGACATTGAGGGCAGCTACAAGTACCTCGGTATCCCACAAGCCGGTGGCAACCTCGAACTGGCAACAAGGAAAGCGGCTACGGCCAAATACCTCCAGCGAGTGAGGCAAGTCCTAAGAAGCCAGCTCAATGGCAAGAATAAGACCCGGGCAATAAACAGCTATTCCCTGCCAGTGATCAGATACCCTACAGGAATAATAAGGTGGCCAAAGGAAGAGATTCAGACCACGGACGTTCAGACCCGAAAGCTCCTAACCATGCATGGAGGGTTCCATCCCAAATCCAGCACCCTGAGACTGTACGCAAGCCGAAAGGAAGGAGGCCGGGGACTAGTGAGTTTGAGAGCCACTGTCCAGGATGAAACATCCAAGCTCCATGAATACATCAAGGAGAAGGCTCCAGCGGATGACGTACTCAGAGAATGTCTCAGACAATGGGGAACAGAGGATGAGGCGATGGAAGAGGGACCATAACTGAAGTGGCTGATCTCAAGAAGTCCTATCAGTCCTATGCCTATCAGATTTGGCATGCGTCCAGAGTCGCTCAGACGGATGTAACAGAGAGAATTCGGTCACTTTGCAAATTTAAGTATATTTTAGCACTGGAATAAACTGAAATGACAATAAGTTTATCATATTACAAACTTTATAGCCCGCAGCGGCCCGGTCCAAAGTGGCTCAAGGTCTGGTACCAGTCCACCACTCAGTAGTTGGGGACCACTGGCTTCGAGGGCATCCTTCCCTTAGCCACCTGTTGAACTAATGGGAGAACTCATGAATAGCGCATGTGTTGGGTATGTTGTGATTCTTCTGTATGGCGTACTTCTGGTTCACTTCCTGTTTTGGCGAAGCATGTTTATCTAAGTGTTTTGTGACATACCCTCTGCATGTCCTTTCCTTCAGCACCACGACACTACATTAAAAACAGGTTTTCAAATACAGTATAAACAGAATTGCTTGTGCAGTCTTGGAGTTTAAGTCAAAGTCAAATCAAGTCTTCAGTAAGGTTTTTCCCAGGCAAGTCAGAAGTAACATCCCGGTTGCACACCACGTGGTTGCTTTTCCATTACAATTTTTCAGGTCCGTTGGGTTACAATGGAACCTTTCCGCAGAACTACTTCCCAACTGTTTGAAAAAGCTTGCCGAGTAGGGCCATGACATCACTGTCATCTGGGTGTCTGGTAGATGTTTAAAATTGGTTAGGTGTGCTATTTACTGTAACTTTCTGTTTTTCATTATAGTGTCATTAAGAAAATAATTGAGCGTCAGCCCAAGCCCAATTACTTGGTAGCCGTGGACTATTCCAACAACACCATGGAGGACATTGTTAAGGTATGTATGTTACATATCGTCACTGTCTGGTAGAATGCTTGTAACTGTCAAAATGACAATTTTTGATGGGAAAAAACCCCCCAACAACAACAACAAAAAAAATCATCTTGCATGAGTTCCCAGACACTTTTATAATAGCTTGTATGTATGTAATAGCTATCATGTACCGTACCATTGCACACAACACAATCCAAAATGCATGTTCGATTGTTAATTTATACCAAAAAAAAAATCACTAATTCATCATTCTGTCATTGATTAAAACAATATAATAACGGAGCCAACAGCAGCCATTCTCTTCAAAGTCTGCAGTCATGACGAAGTCCCCACAGTGCAAAATCATTTTAATATGTCATGAAAGCAAATGCCTGAACTGACAAAGCCCATGGTTGAAACTGATGCATCAATGTATCAAACCATACTATTTTCACTTGTTATTGTACGAGGGTCATTCAATAAATAAAGTGATTTTTTGGGTAGAAGAGCGTCTAATTCAGATTCAGAAAACTTTATTTATCCCCGTGGGACAATTAGAGTTGTGCGAGAGCGGCTTATTATAGAGACAGTCAGAGCAAAGGAAAAACATAGGATGAGAGTAGAGCTGTAGGCTTAGCACTTGAGGTCTTGAGGTAGTGGTTCCAGCAACAAAACAGTCTTGCACATCGAGACAGATAAAAGTTATTATTATAGATAAAAAAAATATTCAACATAGTCTCCCAGCACTGTCACACACATCTGTGCACAATCTTCCATATTGCCTCAGCGTAAAAATCTTTGGACGAATGTCTCAGCCTCTCGTGAACGCTTCTAACGGACCAAACAGGTAAAAGTCTGAAGGGGCAAGGTCTGGGCCATAAGGGGGATCAGGGACCAGTTCCCAGCCCAGGTCCTTGATGGTTTTTGGGCTGCTGTGTGAGGTGTTGCGTTGTCATGATCTAAGATGACTTCTTCTGACTGATGACCCCTGCGTTTGTTGTTGTCTTTCTTAACCTGCTCAGCAGTTCACAGTACTGTAATTGGTATCAAGTTTGAAAGTGACGATGAAGTCAAAAGTGCTGTCAGCAACTCGCTGAGACATCAGTCCAAAGATTTTTAGGCTGATGGAATATGGAAGTGTGTGCAAATACGGGAAAAGTGTGTGACAGTACTGTGAGACTACATTGGGGGGAAAAAGGTAAGCTTCTCTCTGCATTAGAAGTCCTTAAATTGAAAAATTCACATTATTTATTGAATGACAAAACATCCAGACATCGAATGCAGGTGGCAAATATGCCTCACACCTTCTGCAGAATTAGGAAATAGACAAAGTTTTGCAGCACTTCTGTCTCAACCTTTTTTAAGATATTCATTTTTAAGTCAACCATCATTAAAACAAATTCATTTAAGGAAGCCATGAGTCAGAATGTAACTGTTAACCAAAAGCAGCAACCTCTCGTGCAGTGTTTTTCAATCTTTTTCCAGCCAAGGCACATTTCTTTCATTGAAAAAAATCCCGCGGCACACCACTACCTGAAAATGTGGGAAAAAGCTAATTTTCACAATGGAGTGTTATATTGTTACTATCAGCGTTTTTTTTTAAACATTGAAAAGTAACACAATATTACAACACATCGAATAGGAATCAAATCAATATCAATCCAATATTTGGTGCATTCGTTTTAATGGCAGTAAAATATAGTCAATTAGAACTTTAACATCAGGGTCAGATTTTTTTTCTGTGAGATAGCCAGTTCTTTTTCTCACGGTTGTTTGCGCTCTGCCACCATATTGTACCAATCCCTTTCCCCATCTTGAGTCTTTGTATAATTCCAACTTCATTCAAATGACTTTTCTGCTGAATGTGTCGCTTGAAGTAGTCCAGCTTCCATTCAGTCTGTATTTCTCCCTCAGAAAATTTGCTTACAGCTGAAGCTTTGCTGCATGTTTTGCAGAACAGACCTTTCTCACTCGAAAAAGAACATATCTCACCCAGTTTCACTGCTTGTTCTTCAATTTGCACATACTACGACAGCCATTCACACTTAAATGAACCGCAGTTCATTCTTATTTTGGTTTGGGGAGTCGAAGTATCACGTTCACTGCCCGGTCGTTTCGCCATGATAAGGATTATCATGAGCGTCACTTATCTCCGCTGCACTGTTATTGTTATGGAGCAGAGAACATGCGCAAGTGCTGTCAATGCCGGGATTGGCTGCATGGCGTCGTTGCATCGTATCGTGTGATTGGCAGGACACCTGTCACTCACTGAATTACACAGCAAATTGATACAGAAAAAAAGTTATATATCTAACTCATTTGCAGTGCGTTAACTGCGCTGGATAGGTTTTCTTGTACGCTGAGAGTGTGTAACGAGAGCGCAGAATAGTTCTACAAGATTACAATGTCAGGCGATAGACCGCACAGGCATACATATTGAATAATTTCCCACGGCACACCTGACAATATCTCGCGGCACACTGTTGTGCTGCGGCACAGGGTTTGAAAAACATTGCTCTAGGGGTCTGCTTCAGGGCTTGTAAATGCCTTCAAACACCAAAACACACAATTAAAAGACATAAAGCATAAAACAGAAATCCAAGTATATTTTACTTAAATTGAATTCAATTTGAATGTGCATGCTCATTAAGAGCAGCACATGAATCACGGATGCATAAGCCACTCGAAGGAGGAGCTGCACACAGACAGTCCCCACCCACAGTTGGATGACATCATTGAGACAGAACCACTTTATTCAGGTAAGTCTCCTTATTGAGGTACTTAGCGATAAACCATTGCATTTATCAAGCTTGCCAAAGTTAACTTGCCACGAGTCTGTCAAACTGACTTTAATTAGTTTTTTTTATACTATTGTGATATCACTGAAGTTCTTGGTGTGACCCAAGGAGTTTTTATGAAGAGCAAGTGTGACCACACACCAGGAATGGCTTTGCTAATCGTGTGGCCAACAATTATGTTGATGTGTCTGGCAGCACTAGCTCACGTTATCGAATGTAATCATTTCTTTCCACCTGAACCATCAATCATAATTGTCTCTAAATATATCCTGATGTAGTGTAGTTTAAATAAAAGAGAGCCCAATCTTAAATTAAGTTGTAAGCCAACACAATTAGCTAATGTTTAATATGCCACATTTTCTCTTCCTTTGCAGGTTTTGGTCAGTGCACTCAAGTCATTATTTCGGTAGGTGTATCACAATATTCATAATACACAACATAAACCCCTCCTCCCTCCACTCAAACACAGGCCATTGTTTTAATATAATTCCCTATTCTTTTACAGGTTTTTTTTTTGCCGTGTCTAGAATCAGTTTTGATGAGTGTAACACATGACTTTCACCATTTTTGTTTTCAACACACTTGGCCTATAGATGAAGAACTGATTTGTGATCTGATTTGAACTCTGCTATCGCATTGTCATGCAAGCCGTGCAATTTTCAGACTGCAACTCATTTACAGCTCTTAAAGCATTAGAGACTGAAACATTTATACACCAGTCAACATCGGTCACTACCCTGCCTGTACTCAGATTGTCCTTGTTCTTTTAAGGGTTGGGGTGTACTTCACTCACATCTGTCTCGAGATCACCCCAAAGCCGTGCCTTTAGAACAAACTGTTTCTTTTTCGTGTCTGGTCTGTAATTTGTGTAGTTTTCATTCAGAGAAGAAATATTTTGAATAACTCGGACTCATCTTGAAAAACACAAAACTGTCCAGTGTGCATTTAGTGGGTGTGACTATACCACTTGTATCTACACAACTTTTGCTTCACATAAAAGTAGGATGCACACTCCTCACAGCCTGGAAGATTTTAAGGAAACGGTATTTCAGGCATTTCCGAATCAGGCAACGGAAGCTAGTTTGTTGGTTGGTGAAAGTGAAAGTTATTCTAGTGAAAGTCATTGTAGATAGTCTTGCAAGCTCATTGCTTAAATTAGATTGCATCGACAATATATCCAGTTGGTGTATCGATGAGATTGGAGAGGAAGCATTCAAAGCATTGTCAAAAGACCCTAAAGAACAACAGTTGCACGATTGGAGAACCGGTGATCAGAGCCTTGGTAAATGGTATTTGCCAGTCAAATCCTCTAAGATCGGCCTTCAGTGAAGAAGGTCCTCTCGGTACAGCATACCACTATAGAACAAAACATCATTTAAAGTGAAATATTCCTGAAATTGTATTTTGTAAAATTCCTATATTCCACTTATGGCTCTGCAAATCATGGCGCATGCTACTGCTGTATGTTCTCACCCTGACAGTTCATTGTATTGACACAATATCAATCTCTTAGCAGAACCTAAGCACTGAAGTAAGATGTGAAGCAGTTATCCGTGCTCTTTTACTGTACCTTGGGGAGAAGGGGGAGGACCTTTTTGAAGATTGTTGGGTAATACATGATTTTATTTTAACAGGGCACAAGTGCATTTGGTGCGACATATGTCACTGGCTTGTCATTCATGTGTCATTGGTGCCATTTAGCCAGTCTTGTTACAAGTCTTTGGTGCAATTTAATGGCCATAGCAATTCATCTTGGTAGCCCACTGATTTTTAAGTGGGGCCTCCTGGACAGTCTGTGTGTGTCAGTTTGTCTGAGTGTAGCCTTGCGATCCCCGGCGTTTTATCTCAATCCACATAACTCCTGTAGTTCAGCTCCAGCATTTCTTAAAAGGATGTCGGGTTGAACCTTCCCTGTCTAATATTATGGATTACGTTCTTTATCATGTGTGCCCTGGGTATTCCAAAGGTGTGCCACCACAAGAATCAATATCAATCTAATGTTATTAAACAGGAAAAAAGTCAACCCCATATCTCAGGAAGTTGGGGAGCTGAAATACATGCATGTGCAGTGCTTACTAACTGAACTGATGATTGGTACTTGTATTGACTATGGGCATTACAATTACATTGGAATAGTCTGTACACTGACGAGATGCATTCTATACTGGTAATTTAACATGGTGAACATGCTGATTTCATATTAGTTCATGACTGTGTGCTAATGAAGAAATATGTCAGCTAATTCAAATGTTTGAAACGGTTCTATTTTTCTTGTTCATTGCATGTAGCAGGACAATCGCAGCAATGCAGCTGAGCACACCCTCAAGATCCTGGTGGTTCATGGGGCTAAGGGAGAGGATCCAGTAGATATCTCCATCCTTCTTGAAGGACAGGAGATACTGCCTGCGTGCGGTGACACTGCGAAAGCCTGCATGCTGTTGATGGGGGTGATCTATGCCCTCAACCTGGCCAACCCCACTCCACTGCGCTACACCTTTGAGGTGTTTCAGAAACCTTTGCGAGAACTGAGTCGCCTAAACTTCATAATCTGAGGGTGAAGTTGTTGTCATGAAGCAACATCACACACCCTCATCTGTCATTTATTTTTACCTGTTAAAACCTGTTGGCTGATGTTCCTCTGTTTTCTACCTGTAGTTCAAACGTTATCTTCAAATAAGGTTGCACACATTTCGGTGCATTATATTGTTAATTTTAAAACATTAAAGATTGAGACTTTGATTGAATTTAAAAATCATTTGACAGTATAACACTGAATGCTTTTATACTGAGCTAAGGATATTTGTATGGGGCCAGATTGCTGCCAGATGTTTTTTGATTTTTTGGGTGTCGTAAATACTGTCACGGGCGGGGGTGGTGAATGACCCCAAAAAGCAGGCAGGAGGGAGGAGCAGGGTGAACTTGACAAAATATATTAATCAAACACTGAGAAAAACAAATCCCAAAACACGCAAAGTCCTGAAAACAACAAGAATTCAAAGTAACAACAAAACCCATTGCAAAAGCAAATAATATGACGTGATAAACACAAACCAACAGAAGCAGTGACAGAAACAGCAAAAATGACCCGACACCGAGTGGTCGGGATGGGCGTCCTTTCAACAGAAAACCTACTACAGTAATGACATGATGACCAACAGGTGTGTCGCTGTAGGAGGAGCCCATCAGAGCCACCTGTTGGTTCCAAACAAATCAACCGTGACAAATACATGTCGTATTTGTGTCTTCTTTCATAAAGATGACAATTGACTCACATCTTTCTGAGCCACCTTGATTTTAGCCTCCAACCGTGTTTTCCATGGTGGGTAACATATCTCATGGCTCCCATGGTTGCTCTGATAGCCAAGCATCTCTAGGATCACTGATGCTGAAGCGTATATCAGCTCATTGGTTTCCGTGATCGTTCCGGTAGGGATCGCCTTCAGTGCTGCATTCACAGTTTCCATGAGACTTTCAGGTGGTACTTCACATAGCCGTTGTAATCGGTTTCTAGGTTGCTCAGCCTTCATTTTCGCCATGATCTTAGCTTTCAGGTCAGTTGCTGCCTCGCTCAGCATTTCATTCATTGGGGCTGGCCTCCCAAACCAACAGCAAGTTATAACATTGACTTGTTAATGGTGAACTCTCTTGCTGCGACAGTATTCTATTTCCGTGTTCTATTGCATGTCTCCAGCAAGGAGCCATTTTGGGGTCGACATATTACCGTAATGACCATACACAAGGCGCACCGGATTTTAAGGCGCTGTGAGCTTTTAAGAAAATATGGTAGTCATCTAAAACATAAGGTATTATACAATTTTTATACAGTACTCAAATAGTAAATAAATTAACAAACGATGTTGGGGGGAGGGGCGGGGAGCAATCACACAATGAGAAAAGGGAAAAATATACAATTTCATTTTGAGATTTTTTTTCAAACAAGATATTTCTTTGTTAAAGAGTTATGTCGCCTTTCCAAGACAATTGTGTTTACCAGATACCCAGCCTCCATGTTTGTGATTTATTTCTATATAAATGCCATGTTTATGTCTGCCATGCATGGATATTATGAATAAACCATTGCATTGGAAAATTTAATATTTAGTGCCACATTTATTGAAACACATTTAGTAACAAGTACTTAGATGTATTGGGTTAAGAGCTGTGTATGATTCAGCTACAACTACCTATTTGCTAGATATTGGTCATCATTTCATTTATTTAAGATTTACTGAATTATTTAACATTTGTTACCTGAGTACAGCAATTACTTTTTACTAAATGAGAGTGTAACTTCACAATTAGGTTGAGTAAAAGTTACTTAATATTTTCCCACCTAAAATCTTTAGTTGCTTGTAATTGTTACTTAATTCTAATGAGTAGGATATACTTGAAATATGAGCAGTGTAATTTACTCAGAGTGGGTGCAAATACTTGCGAGATTTTTTTCAGTAAATGTTACTAGTCGTTTTTTTCAGTGTAGGCAATTCAATGGAGTATGTTTCATGCATTATGATAATTATATAAACAGCGGCAAAGAAGATCAGAGTTGAGTCGGTGGCGAGTCATCTTTAGCGAGTCATTACTAGCTTTGCATCAAATACCAGTCATGGTTGGCCCATAAAGCCATTGATATCAAAATCTCAGCGATTTTCATGCCATGGCTTGTAATTTATAGTTTGGTTGAGAGACACTGGCACGAAAGGGCATGAATGCCAAATTTATATTTCATTTTGTTTTTCATCAGGCCATTGCCTGCGCACTCGGATTGGGAAAGATCCAGAAGAAGCCATTTGAAGAGGCCTTCCTCAAACAGGACTTGAGTGTAAGTTGCAAGTATTTGGTTTGCTTCAATAGAAAACTCTCGCATTGCGCCTCCACACACCTGCCCTCCACCTCAAGTCTGCGGACCAGACACTCTTCAAGGTACTGAGGACCAAGCAAAGGGTCAGAGGGGTTCAAGCCTTTTCCGTTGCTGGTCCCTCTCTCTGGAATGACCTCCCACTGAACATTCGGCAAGGCCCCTCGCTGCTCATCTTTAAAACTCGTCTCAAAACTCACTTTTGAGTCAGCATGACTCAAGACTTGATTTTTAGTTTGACTGTTTTTGTGCTTTCCATTGTCTTTGTTATTAATTTACTTCGATCTTAGCTCTAATATTGTTAGTGCAAGCAGTGCACAGCAGCTTGGGACAATATTTGAACTACATAAGTCCATCCATCCATCCATCCATTTTCTGAACCGCTTTATCCTCACTCGGGTCGTGGTGCGTGCTGGGGCCTATCTCAGCCGTCTTCGGGCAGTAGGCAGGGGACACCCTGAACCGATTGCCAGCCAATCGCAGGGCACACAGAGACAAACAACCATCTGCGCACACACTCACACCTAGGTTTAGAGTGTTCAATTAGCCTGCCATGCATGTTTTTGGAATGTGGGAGGAAACCGGAGTACCCGGAGAAAACCCACGCAGGCCCAGGGAGAACATGCAAACTCCACACAAACACTCCACTGGATTATCTTACATTATCGTCTGCAATTTCCTTGGACAAAGCTTTGTTGAATGTTATGTACTAAGATGAGACTTACCGACCTTGTAAGGGAAGCTGTCACTCCGATGTGGCCTGTTCTAAAAATGAGTTTGACATCCCTGCTGTAGAAAATGGATGGATGGATGGATGGATGAAACTGCTGTTTTCTATAACATTTTAACCACTTCTAATAGTATCTGTCTTATTCTGAAAAGATCATGGACATTGATTTATTGCACGTCAACCTTTGCATGGAGGGTGTCCATCTCAAGGAGCTGTTCTCGATCCACTGGTTGTGTGAGTTTGGTCTGGTGGAGAACATCGAACTAGTGGTGGAAGAGTATCGCCAGGTCAGGGGACTGCTGGTATGTATGAAATCAAGAGCACAAAAATTGGACATATTATTGTGTACAACATGCTGTATCCACATACAGGGGACTTCGAAGTTTGACCACATTCCATTCCATGACACAAACAAAGATTTTTCATTGAGGTCAATTATATTTGGAATATTTTGTTGAAGTCCACTGTTGCTATCGTAAAACCTTGAATAACTACACAGGCAATAATTTAAAAGAGACACATGCCCTTTTTCCCGATTTAAAACAGTTGCCAGTTGCTTTCTTTAAAATACCCAGATAATCTCAAATAATACATTTCATTCACTCAATTCCGTCTTGCAAAAAAATCACACAGTTTGATGGTCACATGTACTTCGGAGCCAATGGCGAGCGCCTGACTTTGTGGAATGTGCTCACAGCGACAGGGTGCTTGCTTCTATTTTCCGAAGCAGAGCCAAGAGTGGAGATAAGAAGCAAGTGTCCTATGCTTAAAGACAATGGTTGCTAACATTTTAACTCACAGAAAAAAAAAGTTACCTCTGTATATGTGATGCACGGGCACATTGACCAAAACAAATAAAAATCAATCCCACACACACACCCTTCTTCAGTGAGCGGCCAACTTCCCCTTCAGGATTTCGGTGGCTTTTTTGGTCAATGTTGGTGTCTAGTGTAATTCAAAATCATTGATGTAGCTGAATTTGATTGACTGTGGTGTGTGGCGTACGCCGTAAATGGTCCATTGAATGATTTATCTCTTCCTGTCTTTCCACTCCTGTTCAAATGCAAAGTTTTTGTGATGCACAAAAATGTGCTGAAGATAAAGCATTTACCGTAATTTCCGGACTGTAAGCTGCGACTTTTGTCATACGCTTTCAACCCTGCGGCTTATTTAATGATGCGGCCTATTTAAAGATTTTTCTAATGGCCACGAGGGAGCGCTCAAGTAGAAAAAGGTAACAGTGAGACGCTATCATGTCCATCCATCCATCCATTTTCTGATCCGCTTTATCCTCACAAGGGTCGCGGGGCATGCTGGAGGCTATCCCAGTTGTCTTCGAGCAGTAGGCAGGGGACACCCTGAACCGGTTGCCAGCCAATCGCAGGGCACACAGAGACCAACAACCATCCGCACTCACACCAAGGGACAATTTAGAGTGTTCAATCAGCCTGCCATGCATGTTTTTGGAATGTGGGAGGAAATCGTACAGCATTAATAAAATAAAAGACTGAGATATGTCAAATGAGACTAATAAAAAAAAAGTATACAAAAATAGACAACAGAAGTGGCTTGTGAGCACTTTCTGGCATATTTTATGCGCCCGAAACATGCAGAAAACAACTAATCTCCCCTGCGTCACAGTTGTTCATGCAACCCACCATGCAACACTGTTCGAACTCCCAAACGATGATATTTTTCTCATAATATTGACCGGGTTACAATGCCGATTGCAGATACATCAGGTCTGAACAAGCACAACTCAGCATTCGTCTCACTTCACTTCATGATTTATCTTTTAACACAACTTCCTAACTTAACTGTAATTGGGGTTTGTACATTAAATTATCATTGTCATACCTATTCGACAATAACATTTTTTAAAACTATCCATTTTGTACTCCTTCTAGCCCATCCGTATGTGTGTTCTGGGTCCTCCCGCAGTGGGGAAAACTAGAGTGTCTCAACAAATATGTGACCACTACATGCTCCATCACATCAGGCTGAATGAGACAGTCTCTGAGACCATCTTAAACCTGGTTTGTGTTTCTGCACTAAATTTGTTGTCTTAATTCCCCCATTAATGCCAGGAAAAAAATGTCATTTATTAGATAAGATCACATTTTGTACTCTTAATCATCCCTATTACTTACTATCCAGGAATGTATAGTGAGGAACACTCCTTCAGAGACAGAGAATGAGGAGTCAGCAGCAGCAATAGAAGCCCAGGAACTGCTGAATATTTTCAAGGATAATATGGAACAAAATGGAGGTACAGATTGGTTGGGATGGCGGGGGGGGGGGGGGGGGGTGACAATTGAATTTACCACTATTACCACATTGCGCTACATTATTTTGTATCATTGTTGTGGTAATAAAGCGACTGAAGTGCATCAGTGACTGTCATGGTTGGCCACATTCAAGGGCATTACAATACTGTGTCGTGGAACTTCCAACGTTTTTCTGTACAATGGCACTGGGTGACTTTGAAATTCTTTTACACTTAAAACAGTTGCATATCCTCTAAGTGTCAAGACAATGCAATTAAAAAAAGTGCAATACTATACAATACAACTTTATTTAAATAGCGCATTTCACTACAGCCAAAGCTCTGTAACAAAGCACTCTGCTTATCACATAAAAAAAATAAAAGAAAGTGAAAACAGTCAATTTAAACACAAATTATGGATACAAACTCAAATACAGTAGAGATCACAAAACAATGTGTCAGTGCCAGTCTCATATTGGCCAAAGAATAAAGATAAGTCTTCAAACGAGTTTTAAAAATGGACAGAGAAGAGGCTTGCCTAACATTTAACGCCGGGGTAGCGAACTCCGGTTCCTTGAGAGCCATATCCTGCCTGTTTTAGATCCCTCCCTATTCCAACACCTCTGATTCAATTGCTCATGATCGTTTCAGGCCTCTACAACACTTGCCGATGAGCTGATCATTGGAATTAGGTGTGTTGGAATAGGGAGGGATCTAAAACAGGCAGGATATGGCTCCTCTGCATCTCCAGGAAGTCAAACTTGTTGATTTCATAGGTCTTTTATTTTGAAATGTAACATCAGATCTTAATGAAAGTGCTGTGGTTGGATACCTGGGGTGGCCGAGTGTTCCCTAGACATGGTCTGGTTGCGGGATAATGAAAACAGAATTTTAAATGTTTTTACATTCAGGTGTATAGTTCAAAATGTGAGATTTCAGAGGCAGTTCCGGGATAACGAAAATCCATTTTGAATGATTTTATGATGGTTTTTTTTTTAAGCAGGTGAAATTTTAGTTATTGATGGAGAATTAATGATATCTTTTTTTCTATCTCAACATCAGAATGCTTCTTGGTCCTATCCTGAGACAGTTTTCATTCTCCTTGGGCGAACTCATCATTGCCTGACCACTAAGAAATAATTTTATGACATCATTTTAAATCCAAATTCTTACTTCATTAAAAATAAATAAATAAAATTAAAATCCGGTGCGCCTTGTGTATGGTCATTACGGTAAGGACCCCAAAATGGCTCCTTGCTGGAGACATGCTTTCAATGTTATAACTTTGTGTTGGTTCAGTGAACTGTGTCACTGCTTCATTAAATAGGTTTTTGTTGCAGCTCCGAAAAAAGGAGAGCTGTGGTGTTGTTGTTTTTTAAACGCACATTTTATTAATGGTTTTCACAGTCTCAACAAATACAGATACGCGTTTGTCCATCTCCGTGCCTTCTCTTCGGGTTTCATTTCAGTGGTAACCTATCACTTGACCGAGAAGCGCCGCCTTCACCTGCGTCAAGAGTGACATACTGTCGACGGATATAACAGAGAATCCGCTAATTTTTCAAAATAAAACATCTTTCAGATTCCGAAATGAATAAAAAGGAAGTAATGCTATTTAGTCTTTCTGTGCGGCCCGGCACCAAATGACTCGCGGACCGGTACCAGTTGGGCCCGAGGGTTGGGGACTCCTGCCCTAGCGGATAAACCATGAATTGCACCTTATTCAAAATATTCATTCCATGTCTTTTATGCATTTTTTCCACTTTTAAGTTATCCTGCGGGCCTGATCGAATCTCCTTGGGGGCCAGTTCCGACCCGCGGGCCGTATGTTTGACACGCCTGATCTAAGACATAGATTTTATGCCTTGATGTGTGTGCAAGCAGAGAAGTAAGGGGGTGGGTTCGTCCGGAGCAGAACAAAAAAGTGTCCGCCTTCGCCGAAAGCCAGGCAGAAAAAAATCTGAATTGAGTAAAAGATCTTTTCTTAACACACGCACAGGACTGTGCGGTGTTTTTCCAACAACAAACCATGGATTAATCCCGAGATAAAGGCCCTCCTGAAGGAGAAGAAGAAGGCACAGCTGTGGAAAACTTCGTGCCTGGTCCCAGTGCTAAGATTCCCCACCCTAAGGAGCTGAACAGCTACAGACCGGTGGCGCTGACGTCTCACCTGATGAAGACGCTGGAGAGACTCGTCCTCGCCTACCTTCGACCGCTAATAAGCTTCGGCACTGGACCCGCTGCAGTTTACCTATCAGTCTGGCATCGGCGTGGAGGACGCCATCATTTACCTCCTCCACTCAGTGCTGTTACACCTGGAGAAGGCTGGGAGCACCGTGAGAATCATGTTCGTTGATTTTTCCAGTGCCTTCAACACCATCCAGCCCAACTTACTGGGGGACAAACTGCAGAACGCCGGAGTGGACCACCACCTCACTCACATCATGGATTACAGACTACCTCACAAACCGGCTGCAGTACGTGAGGGTACAGAGCTGTGAGTCGGACAGGCTTCTCTGCAGCACTGTGGCGCCGCAGGGGACTGTCCTGGCTCCATTCCTGTTCATCCTCTACACCTCGGACTTCAGACACATCACTCCAACCTGCCACCTTCAGAAGTTCTCAGATGACTCTGCGATTGTCGGCCGCATTACAGAGGGAGACCATCAGGAGTACAAGGGACTGACAAAGGACTTTGTAGACTGGTGCAGCAGAATTACCTCCAGATCAACCCTGGGAAAACGAAGGAGTTGGTTGTGGATTTCTGCAGGAAACAGTCCTCACCTGCACTGATGAACATCCAGGGTACGGACATAGAGAGGGTGACCTCCTACAAGTACCTGGGTGTTCTTCTAAACAATAAACTGGACTGGTCAACCAGCACGGACGCCCTGATAAGGAAGGGACAGAGCCGACTCTTTCTACTCAGGAAACTGAGGTCTTTTGGGGTTCAGGGGTCACTCCTTAAGAAATTCTATGACTCGGTGGTGGCTTCGGCTATCCATTATGGCATTGTCTGCTGGTCAGGCAGCATCTCGGCCCGGGACAGAAAGAGACTGGAGTGACTGGTCAGGAGGGCCAGTTCTGTCCTGGGCTGCTCCCTGGACAGTCTGGAGGAGGTGGGCAGCAGGAGGATGCTAGCCAAGCTAAAAGCTATGATAGACAGTCCCTCCCACCCCCTCCAGCCCACCCTGACAGCACTGGGTAGCTCCTTTAGCCAGAGACTGTTACACCCGCGCTGCAAGGAGAGATACCGCCGCTCGTTCCTACCGACTGCTGTCAGGCTGCTGAATAAAAAATAAAATACGTGACAAACCAGTAACAATTGTAAATAGCACAGCCACCTTGTACCAGTTGCATATATGCATATATATATACAGTATATATTGCACTTATATTGAACTGTGTACAGCTCTCTTCTGAAACATTTATTTTGTGCATGCAAACACTTTGGGGGGGTAAAAAGAAGAAAAAACAATTTTGCTGCTGTAGACTGTAAATTTCCCCAGTGTGGGACAATAAAGGATTTTTTTTTTCTTACTGTTATTGTTCTCCCACGGTGTTCTTGGTGCAAAGCCTGCTTTTATTTTTTGCCATTTGTGCAATCAGAGAATTAAACAGGTGCAAACTAAACTTAGCTATCAAACTTTGTAGACATGTTTGCGCTCGTATGTCATTAGCACAATATCCTTTGTGAAGAGGACATTATGATGGTGCAAATGCGGGTGCAAATGAAGCATCATTTAAAGGTGCTATTAGCGGCTGAAGTTCCTTTGTGGATTTTAACTTTTACGTCATTGACTCATATGCTCGCCAGAGTTTTAAAATGAGATTTTTATTTTGTAAATTCTATCTTTGCCCCTTAGGTTTTTTAGATGATCAGTTATTGGTGAAGGTGATGACGGATAAACTAACGTCTAACCCCTGCAAAAACCAGGGGTTTGTACTGGATGGATTTCCAAAGACATATGACCAAGCGAAAGAGCTTTTCCATGGTAACAAAATCAAAGATCATTATAACACACACACACACACACACATTTACACAATTCATAAAATATGTATCTAACTGTATTTCTTTTTTAGTTGATGAGCATGAACCAGACGAGAAAGCTTCGTTGACTTCCCTTTACAACAAGAAGATAATACCAGGTTTGACCACCAATCCATCCATCCATCCATCCATCCATCCATCCAAGAACTAGTCATTCAAGTGGGAAAATACAGTTGCTTATATATAAAACAATACATCTTTATTTATCTGGAGTTTTCATAACAGCTGCAGCTGTAACAAAGCGCTTCACAGAACATTTAACATAAAATAACACACCTGAACATAAAAACATGTACATTTATACAATCTTAATTATTTTGACGTACACCTTGTTGGTGAAATTGGTTTAGTTCTCCTGCCCTGCCAACATCTGCTTCAATTCCAAGCGCCGAAACTCAGTTCCAACTCCACATTTGCGCTCCCCGTGCCGATGCTCCTCTCTCCTCATGTTCAGCTCCACCAGCCACCCATCCGGCCTCATCCACACAGACTGTTCAACAGCGCTGACATCTCCGCTGAACAAAAACGGGGCTGTGAAAAATGCTCCCCATCACAGGCACAAAAAACACAAGCACTTAACTGGCGACAATTAAATAGCGCAGACAGTCCCCCATCAAAATTGATGCTGATACACACATGCTGCCGAGAAGGTGCAACCATCAACCACAGACCACTCTCACTCGACAAATGTCACGGCCAGAACGCGGAGAACAGTCCACACACGAAGGACAACGTATTCAACAAAAATAAATGACAAAATACAGCAGAGCTCTTGAAGACAAAAACAATAGGGAGCACACAGTGGTCTCTGCTCATACCCCAATAAGAATAATTCCTAGAAAAACAATGCGGGACTCAAAGCGGTCGCTGCTCAGGCCATAACAACTAGACCTGCAAGCAGCAATGAAGGGCCCTGGCAAAGTTGTTTATTGGCAAATTGGTATACTGACACATTGGAATTTGATTTTTTTTTTTGATGAAGTACATTAGATTAAATGCTACTTTGATCAAATATGACATCTATAAAATGCCAAAAATAAGGCACAATTTGAAAGGAAATGAAATTATTATTTTATTTGTATTTTTTTCTGCCTGGCTCTCGATAGAGGCGGATGCTTTTTTTTGCTTGTCCCCCCTCAACTACCCTTACTCTTCTGTTTGCTAATTCTGTCCAATATAATGTCTTCTGTCGTGATATAGCCTCTGGATGTATTTTTAGTCTCGGAAAAACAAACCATGGAATTAGTCAGCTCCTCTCTTCCCTCCACTATCTCAGGAAATGAGATTGATGCTAACATGAGGAGCACAGTTGGCATTGCCAGTATTGTTTCTTTTTAATTGTTGCTTGAAAGTTAAGAAAAGTCTCGAAATACAGTGACAACGTACCAGGATCATTCTGGAACCATAGGTATGCACATATTTTTGCGTCACAAATCTTTGATTCATCAATTCTGCGTATTCTGCAAACAAATGTTGAACCTCTTCAGAGCATGCAACCGCACAAATAAGAACTGAGCTGCCATCAGGAAAAAAACCCGTCAAACATGCATCCTTTACCCAAGATGCACAATGTCAAACTACCTTGATTTATAAGAACAAAAATAATTTTAAAATTAGGAATTTGCGCATAATAAACTGTAAAGACACACACACACACACACACACACACACAACTTTTTAGTTGTTGCAGTCACACGCATGACATTTTCTGCAGTTTACACCCATCGTCCAACCATTTGTTCCTTGTGGCACAACATCCAATCTATTTTTCTCATGTATTCAATGGTTTTAGCTTTGGTGTGTGCCACTATCAGTACTGGCTATGATGGCAATACAATCCTTCCCAAGCCTGCTACTTTGTGATTAATTCCATCAGACCCCTGTGCGTCAAATACATTAAAAATAAATAAGTAAATAAAAAGAATGAATTTCTCGAGTTAACCCATGGGTCGCGCGAAGTGGTTGGCTAATTAAAAATAAGTTACATTGAGGTGGATATTAAATCAGAATGATGGACATCGTCATTATATTTTGTTTCTTTGTTCAGCAAGCTTTCTGATTAAACACACCGTTTTAAAATAGGCTAAAGATTTTAGGCAAAGTTATGAACGTGTTTAACCTCTCCTGCAACTTTTATAGGGAATTAGGGACAAAGGTTATGCAAATGACAGCTCCACGTGCACAAGATTTCATTCAGAATGAGTTATTTGATTCAACATATGCACAGTGGTGCCATGAAAATTGGCCGGGACACACGTGTCATGGATCTGATCGTCATTTTCCCTATACGCTCAACTTGTGCATAGAGTATTAACTTTCATACGCATTTATTCATGAATGTAGCCCGTTATATCAAATATAAGTTGGCAACATCGAAGACAAGGCATTGCTCTTGCCTTTGCACTGCTGGCATGCACATCAACGTAAAAGAAGCACATCTGTGCATTTTATTTTCACCTCATAAAATTTGTGAGGGTCGCTCAGAGACTGTGGACCGGCCAGATGTTATACATGATCCAGATATATGTGGTCAAGTGAAACAAATGAGAACCAACTAGCATCCCCATTTGAAAACCACACCACAATTATGTGCACCCCTGTGTGTATATATTGGCCCGAATATAAGACGGCCCTGATTATAAGACGACCCCCTCTTTTTCAAGACTCAAGTTTGAAAAAAGATTTTTTGAACACCAAATTAATTTTTATTCAGAAAACAATTACAGTACATCTGAAACAAATGATTATAACAATATATTTGAGAGAAAAAGCACGTTATTTTGCCTCATTCAAATCTTAATTTCTGATCATTTAAATATGTAAACTAAAGTGCAATCACATTCATAAATGAATGGCTTCTGGTTTTTGAAATGTAAATTACATCATAAATTCAGCTGCCGATTAACCTGGCCGATCTTCGACCCACTTTTCTCCAGATTGTCACAACGTTTCTCCATTTTCTGTTATCTCTTCTATTATTTTCTTCTCTTTTCCTTCTTACCGTGATTTTTTATTTTTCTTCTTCGTGCTACCGCTATTTTTATTTTTATTCATCATGACAGGGCTTCACTTTGGCCTGGGGAGTCAAGTTCAGAATTCGCTTCAATGATATCTGGCGCCATCTAACGTCGTGAATGGGTATAATGTCTAGACCCCGAAGATAAGATGACCCCCACTTTTTCAGTCTTATTTCAATGCAAAAAACACCGTCTTATACTCGGGCCAATACAGTATGTGTATATATATATATATACACATATTAGAGCTGTCAAATGATTAAAATATTTATTCTAATTAAAAATGCAACTGTCATAATTAACTGAAATTAACTAAAAATGAATCGTGATTACTCACGCGTTTTTTATCGTTTTTGAATTTCCTTTTATATTTTTTTGTCCTATTTTTCCCCATTTTAATGCTCTCATCACATGGAATCATGAATCAGTTTTGTATGTGTAAAATGCAAATATTTACTAAAATAACAATTTCGATTTTTAATTTTACATGAACTTTTTTCACTTGGAGCAGTTATTCACACATAATCTCTCACACAATTTACTGTCCATCAACAACAGTGAAAAAAATATTTTGTCACACAACAGCTGCTTTAACAGCTCTTTTTACGGAATCAAAACAGAGCAATATAACATAAAGTGCACATTTAAGGTAAGCTAGTACTCAGCCTATAGTGGATTTAAGCCATGGTTGCATACTTCGTTTTTCTCAAGTTTGCTTTGAACACAGCAGTCAGGCTATGTTGATTCTGTTGGTCCTTCTTGCGCGGAAGTCTCTCCAGGGTTTTGTGTAGACATCATTTCGGATGACTACACTTGGTTCGATGACAACACTGGAGACGTTTTATTTTCAGTGTGTTCGCTAAGTCGCTACCACTGCACCGCTGAACTCTCGACGTGCCTCAGCGCACCGTCACGGTCAGACGAACAGAGAAGCTCCACCCGCTTTATTTATATGGACACAGAACACTGTAACATTCCACACAAAATAGTTCCAAACAAGTAACAATCGCGTCAGTGGCATACATCGTATTCGACAGGCTACCTGCTCTTTATTCACCAGAGGCTCATCAACCTAGTCTCTTATTTGTCTCCCGAAACAGTGTCTTCTCCCGCTTGGTGTACCTTAGCCTTCTTCGCTACGTACAATCTCTGTACACAGCTTGTAATGGAGGCTCTTGCTGGCAATCCGTAGTGGGAGTCGTTCGATGCAATGCAATTTCTTTTTTTAATCCTCATCTCGCCCCTCGGGTGGTGTCCGTCCCTCATTCAGCTCGGGTCCTCTACCAGACGCCAGGAAGCTTGAGGGTTCTGCGCAGTATCCTTGCTGTTCCCAGCACTGCACATTTCTGGACCGTGATGTCCGATGTTGTTCCCGGGATCTGTTGCAACCACTCATCTAGTTTGGGGGTCACTGCCCCGAGTGCTCCGACCACCACAGGCACGACTGTCACCTTTACCTTCCAGGCTCTCTCCAGCTCCTCTCTGAGCCCTTGGTATTTCTCGAGTTTCTCGTGTTCCTTCTTTCTGATGTTTCCATCACTTGGGACCGCTACATCCACTACAACGGCTTTCCTTTGCCCTTTATCTATGATCACGACATCTGGTTGGTTCGCCATTACCATCTTGTCAGTCTGGATCTGGAAGTCCCAGAGGATCTTCGCTCTGTCATTCTCCGCCACCTTCGGAGGTGTTTCCCCTTTTTGACCTTGGGGTTTCCAGTCCATACTCCGCACATGCCACATTTGATGGACACTTGGGTAAGTGGCTTGCCATTGGCTTCAAGTGTGGTTTTCCACATCCTCATCGAGTTTGCAACGAAGGCTCTTAGGCTCCTCACTGAATGCTTGGACCTTATACAACTCCAAGCATTCAGTGATCCATGTATGTGGCATAGAGTCATAGGCTTTCTTGTAATCAATCCAGGACCTGCAGTCTTGTGCGACTGTTCTGTCAACCAGGAGCTGATGTTTGGCTCCTCTGGTATCTCTACCAATGCCCTTCTGTGCTTCGCTCGTGTATTGATCCATGTGTCCACCTATCTTAGCCGCAATGATGCCTAACATGAGCTTCCATGTTGTGGAGAGACAGGTTATTGGCCGATAGTTGGATGGGACTGCACCCTTTGAGGGATCCTTCATGATCAGGATTGTTCGCCCTTCAGTTAGCCATCCTGGGTGAGTCCCATCCCTCAGCAGCTGGTTCATTTGTGCTGCTAGGCGCTTATGGAGTGCTGTGAGTTTCTTTAGCCAGTAGGTGTGGACCATGTCCGGGCCTGGTGCTGTCCAGTTCTTCATATCTGAGACTCTTTCCTGTATGTCTGCCACTGTTATGGTAACTGGGTTCTGTTCAGGGAAGTTGCTGTGCTCCTCTCTCAGGGTCACCAGCCATTGTGCACAGCTGTTATGTGCAACCTCCTTCTCCCATATGCCTTTCCAGTACCTTTCAGTTTCCAGTCTTGGTGGGTCAGCTCTGTTGTTAGGACCCTGCCACTGAGCGTACACTTTCGCAGGTTGTGTTGCGAACAGCCTGTTTATTCGTCTGGCCTCATTCTCTTTCGTGTACGGCTTTAGGCGGCTGGACAAGGCTTGGAGCCTTTGTTTGGATGTACCTCTCGGGTATCGGCCTTTTCATCACACCTCTCTGGGCCTCCGTCAATTGACTCACATCTTTCCGAGCCGCCTTGATCTTCCTCCAACCGTCTTTTCCATGGTGGGTAACGTATCTCATGGCTTCCATGGTTGCTCTTATAGCCAAGCATCTCAAGGATCACTGATGCTGAAGCGTATATCAGCTCATTGGTTTCCGTGATCATTACGGTAGGGATCGCCCTCAGTGCTGCATTCACACTTTCCATGAGACTTTCAGGTGGTACTTCACATAGCCGTTGTAATCGGTTTCTAGGTTGCCCAGCTTTCATTCTCGCCATGATCTTAGCTTTCAGGTCAGTTGCTGCCTCGCTCAGCATTTGATTCATTGGGGCTGGCCTCCCAATCTCATCTTCTGCATTCATTGGGGCTTGCCTCCCAATCTCTGGTATGACATCCACCTCTGATCTGGCAGCCAGGGGCCCTTCACCATGGAACCTGCGTTGTACCTCATCAATCTCAAGTTGTGACAGCAGTTGCCGTTTGTGGATGTTGGAACACTGAGTTACTAGTTGTTTCGTGGTCAACCGTGACTGTGGGTTTCGAAGTAACCATTTAGCCCACATTCTCTGCATGGAACCCCTCTGACTAGGGTTGCTTGAGTAGTAGCATTCCAACAGAGCCATGTTATCGCATGGCCGCTTTGTTCCAGTAGCCCATTTTTCATCAAGGTGCTCTGGTTCCCCAGCACCTGACGCAGACCTTGTTTGGCCGGGCGACGTCTGAGCCGGCATGTCATTCATTTTATTGTCTCTCATCATTGTATGAGGTAGGCATTAGCGTGAAGGATCTTGCCCAAGGACCCACATTGGATGGTGTTATGTGCTAATTTTTTGCCCCAAGCGGGATTCGAAACACCGTCTTCCGTATGCCAAACCGATGCCTTACCAACTGAGCTATCCAGCCGCTTATATAATCATATATTATATATATATATATATATATATATATATATATATCGTGGGGCAAATAAGTATTTAGTCAACCACCAGTGCAAGTTCTTCTACTTGAAAAGATTAGAGAGGCCTGTAATTGTCAGCATTGGTAAACCTCAACCATGAGAGACAGAATGTGGGGGAAAAAACTCAGAAAATTACATTGTTTGATTTTTAAAGAATTTATTTGCAAATCATGGTGGAAAATAAGTATTTGGTCAACACCAAAAGTTCATCTCAAAACCTTATGTACCCATTTGTTGGCAATAACGGAGGCCAAACGTTTTCTGTAACTCTTCACAAGCTTTTCACACACTGTTGCTGGTATTTTGGTCCATTCCTCCATGCAGATCTCCTCTAGAGCAGTGATGTTTTGGGGCTGTCGTTGGGCAACACGGACTTTCAACTCCCTCCACAGATTTTCTATGGGGTTGAGATCTGGAGACTGGCTAGGCCACTCCAGGACCTTGGCATGCTTCTTACGAAGCCACTCCTTTGTTGCCCTGGCTGTGTGTTTGGGATCATTGTCATGCTGAAAGACCCAGCCACGTCTCATCTTCAATGCCCTTGCTGATGGAAGGAGATTTTCACTCAAAATCTCTCGATACATTGCCCCATTCATTCTTTCCTTCACACAGATCAGTCGTCCTGGTCCCTTTGCAGAAAAACAGCCCCAAAGCATGATGTTTCCACCCCCATGCTTCACAGTGGGTATGGTGTTCTTCGGATGCAATTCAGTATTCTTTCTCCTCCAAACACGAGAACCTGTGTTTCTACCAAAAAGTTCTATTTTGGTTTCATCTGACCATAACACATTCTCCCAGTCCTCTTTTGGAGCATCCAAATGCTCTCTAGCGAACCGCAGACGGGCCTGGACGTGTACTGGCTTCAGCAGGGGGACATGTCTGGCAGTGAAGGATTTGAGTCCCTGGCGGCGCATTGTGTTACTGATTGTAGCCTTTGTTACTGTGGTTCCAGCTCTCTGTAAGTCATTCACTAGGTCCCCCTGTGTGGTTCTGGGATTTTTGCTCACCGTTCTTGTTATCATTTTGACGTCACGGGGTGAGATCTTGCATGGAGCCCCAGATCGAGGGAGATTATCAGTGGTCTTGTGTGTCTTCCATTTTCTAATAATTTCTCCCACAGTTGATTTATTTACACCAAGCGTTTTACCTATTGCAGATTCAGTCTTCCCAGCCTGGTGCAGGTCTACAATTTTGTCTCTGGTGTCCTTCGACAGCTCTTTGGTCTTGGCCATAGTGGAGTTGGGAGTGTGACTGACTGAGGTTGTAGACAGGTGTCTTTTATACCAATAATGAGTTAAACCAGGCGCCATTAATACAGGTATTGAGTGGAGCCTCATTAGAAGAAGTTAGACCTCTTTGACAGCCAGAAATCTTGCTTCTTTGTAGCTGACCAAATACTTATTTTCCACTCTAATTTGCAAATAAATTCTTTAAAAATCAAACAATGTAATTTTCTGAGTTTTTTTTCCCCACATTCTGTCTCTCATGAGCTTTACCCATGTTGACAATTATAGGCCTCTCTCATATTTTCAAGTAGGAAAACTTGCACAATTTGTGGTTGACTAAATACTTATTTGCCCCACTGTATATACACTCACTCACACACACACACACACCATATCTACAGTGTGCACGTACTGTAAACATTGAATCGATGAAGTGATTTCCTAATTATTTCCATTTTTCTCCCCTGTGTATTTGTCCTTGTGTGTCTGTCTTGCAGAGTTTGTTGTGTGGCTTGATGCATTAGATTCCTATCTGAAAGATCGAGTGATTAACATCTCTGAGAAGTTGGTGCAGGAACACAAATATGAGCAAGAGCACTTCCTGCAACTTTTGGCCAAATACAGAGAAAAAAACATGGAAGGAGAAAGTGTGGTCAATTACTTTGGGGAATTGGATATCAACCCATTATTAATTGGTAACAGTCTTTTTCAAAACTTTCTAAGCCATGCACTGAGGTGCACCCGTGTTGTCACAATTTATTTTGGCTTTTTGTCAATAATTTGCCACTAGTTAGCTGCCATGTTTGTTCCTTGCCATCATGAAATCAAGTTCAATTAGTTTTCATCTGTCAAGGATAGAACAGGATATCATGGTATCGTTGGCAATGATGTTGGGATGTTGTGTTAAACATAAATAAAAAATAAATACGATGATTTTTAAACAATGTTCAACCCATGTTTGATTGAATACACTCCAAAAATTAGATATTTAATGATTAAACTGAGAAAATGATTATAAGCCACACCCACTACATTTTTAAAGGGAAAAATATTTTGTACACAGATAAGCCGCACCTGTCTATAAGCCGCAAGTGCCCATCTTGTAACGTGATATTGTGCATATCAACTTGTCTCACTCTTCCTTTTATGCTTGAGCGCTCCCTGGCGGCCATTAGAAAAATCGTTACATAGGCCGCTTTATTAAATAAGACGCAGCGTTGAAAGCTTGTGAGAAAAGTTGCGGTTTATAGTCCGGAAGTTACGGTACAATGTGGCCTGCGACAAAAATGACGCCCCTGCTCTTTCCCCAAGCAACGGCAGCCCAGAGCTTCTCCCCACAATAATATTGGAGGGTGGAATTATATATAAACAAACATACACATTCATGATGGAGGCTGGAAACAATTTGGCTTCCCCTCCTTGAATGACCAACAACTGCCATTCAATGTCATAACACTGCGGAGTATTATCGGACACAAGATAATGTCAAACTTTTTTGCTTCTCTTCAATCATATGATGCTGAAATTTGGTGTTTTTTTTTTAAAACAATGTAGTGGACTCCTGAATTAAAGTGATAGTTTTCATGGTTCTTATTGTAGAGATTTGAATGTATCTGGACTTCACACCTATCTCTGCCACACCCTTGTGGTTTTAGCAATAGCCAATATTACAAAAGTTACAAGCATGAGTTTGACGGCTTCTTGTTGACTGTTATTATCACGGCATTTTGTAATTCTCATGCGATTTCCAAGTAAGTACAGCCGATTATTATCAAATAATTCCCTCCTAATTCCGCTGATTTAATGTGGCCTTTGTTCATCTTGACAGGGATCAACAGTCTCAATACACCTGGCAATCCACTGCTAATGCATGCAATCTGCGAAAGAGTTGGTAAACCCAGAAACTACGGCCAAAGCAACGACAAAGTACAGGAAGGGGGGATTAAGCCAACAGAGACCGTTAACAAGGCAAATAAGGAGCAGAGGGAGGTGGAGGAGGCCAGGCAGAGATCTGCACATTGGGAGATGTGGGTAGGAGGCTTTCCTTTACATTTGGATCTGGAATTTACCATGTTTCGTGGAGAGGATTTGCATTTGAATGCAGTCCGTCACTGTGCATGTTGTAGTGACGGGATGAGCGACACTGGTGCGTTAGCATTGTGCAGAGAGCTCAAGAGTGAAACCCCGTATCGGTGTGTGTATTGCTTTAAGAAAGAATCACGTGACCGATCCAGGAACTGTATCATTTGGGTGTTTATGAGGGAACAAAGTGTATCAACATGTCATGGGTTTGTTGGATGGAGTTTTGCGTAATTATGGATCGTTCTCAGAGGTTTTCCCCAGTGTGGAATAATTTTGATCTTGTGACGCCAAACAAGGTAAATCTTTATCTCCTTTGATCATTGTTTACTGTTATATACTATTTGTTACGGTGGCGCATTGCATTCACTTTCTCAGTTTATCAAGTGTGATACATATGAAAACATACAGTATGTCATATATAGAGCCTTACAGTTGCCTTATTCATTTTATCTCATAATTACGAGATCCTGATCTCAAAATCATGAGATAGGGTGTCCATTTTTTTAACAAGTGAATGCAATGCTCCACCATAGTTTTTGCTCTGTTCTGGTAAGAGGTTTGAATTGTTTTCAGATAAATTCACTTTTTATCTTATTGTAGGTGAAGTGTCGGCTTTGCTCCACAGAGCTATCCTACATCAATAAGAGCACTTCAGCAATGCAGAGGCATTATAGAGCTCGGCATGGCAATGAAGAATTGGTGGATACTTGTAAGAGTACCCCAGGTATGTCGAAAGTCTCTCTAAAAATTGTGCTTAAAAAACATGCATGCAAACAGACAGGCCCCAGGCCTGGTATCGAACCTCCAGCCCTCTTGCTGTGAGGCGACAGTGCTAACCATCACTCCACCGTGTCATCTGATATCTACTTGATATGTATTTTATGTACCGTATTTTCCACACTAAAAGGCGCACTGGATTATGAGGCGCACCTTCAATGAATGGCCAATTTTGTAATTTTTTTCATATATTGGACGCACCGCATTATAAGATGCAATCTACAATGCATCCACGAGATGAAACTACGCTCAAGGAAATGCCAAGAGAACACTACGCAACACCCTGATTTATATAGCGATGATCAGATGTCAGTAAAACCTATTTATAAAGCAGTGACACAGTTTACTTAACCAGCAGCAAGTTATATTATTGACTTGTTAACGTTGAACTCGCTTTCCGCTCCTCTATTTCCCTGTTCAACTGTGAAACCAATCGCCTTAAGTTTCAACTCTGCGTTATACGCATGTCTCTAGCAAGGAACCATTTTGGGGTTGACATATTACTGTAATGACCATACACAAGGTGCATCAGATTTTAAGGCACGATGTGAGCTTCGAAGAAATTGGAAGGTGTTTAGGTGCGCCTTTTAGTGTGGAAAATACGGTACTTGTAAAAATTACAGTCCCTTTATTAAGCTTTTGACAAGATATTTCCTTTTGGCTTGCAGTTCCTAACAAGGAAGTAGTGGATGAGGCAGTGGTCACATGATAATCAAAGACTGTTAGCCACTCCGCTTTGTTGAAAAATAAATGAGGGATTCAGGGAGCTCCTCAACTCAACTGTACATGTATTTATAGAGCACTTTCAAACAGCCATCGCTGCATACATAGTGCTGTACATGGAACAACTCCTGAAGCTTATTATGCCCTCGTATGCTCTACCAAGCAGGAAGGTATGTTTCAGAAATGTTATTATATTTTTGTACTAACTATATAACTATATTTTATTGGTGTAACGGTATTTGTATGGTTATTTTCAGACCATCAAGGACTTGGTGAGCCAGAGATATGAGGAGGAAAAGGAGAGAACAAAAAAGGACCACCAGAGCGTTGTTACTGTTACTTTAACAGCTGATATGTGGACGTCTATGAATGTGGAGGCATATCTGGCAGTTACTGGCCACGATGTGGACAAAGAAAGCCATGAACTCCAATCATCAGTCTTGGGAGTGCAGCATTTTCCTGAGAAACATACTGCAGAAATATTGCCGCGGTTAAAAGGAGCCTCATGGAGGAGTGGGGCATAGTGGGAAAGGCCAGGTGTCTTGTCACTGATGCAGCAGAAAACATGATTTCATGTGCTCGAATGTTGCAAATACGGCATACCATTTGTATAGCCCATTCCATGAATTTAATTGTGAGAAAAATCATGTGATCAAATCCCAGCAATAACGGAAATACGCAACAAAACACGACATTTTGTGACATACTTTCGATCGAGCGTGACTGCTAAAAATAAGCTCACTCAAATACGCAACAGCTGGGAACACCGGTCCATAAATTAATAAACAAGGTGCCAACACGGTGGAACGGTACCTACCAAATGTTTGAAAGAATGACTGAACAGAAGGAGGCAGTCTGGGTGTCACTGGCCTCATTAAAAACTGACATCACTCCACTGACTCCAGAAGAATGTAAGATCATTGAAGACATGCTCAGGGTTCTTGCTCCTTTTGACCAAGCCACAAGAGAACTGTCTGAGGAAAAAAGGGTCTCTGGGTTGAAGGTCATTCCCTTGATGAGAATGATCCACATTGAGCTTCAACGTCAGGCCACAACAGTGACAACAACAGCTGCTCAACAACTGGCTGAAAACCTGAGGAAGCGGCTTACTGACGCTATTTGCAGCATGGAATCTCACTCAGTGTGATGACACTGGCAACACTGTTAGACACCAGATTTAAAAAAAAAATGGATTTGTTAGTCAACAAAAGGCAAGTGAAGCAGTGAAGAGCTGACTCTATCATTGAAGTTCAACGCTCCCCGGCAGAAGCAAACACACCCAGAAACCAAGACCCTTTACAATATTGGAAATGGAACCAGAAAACATATCCACAGCTACATCAACTTGCATTTAAAATTCTCTGCTCACCATCGTCATCTGTACCATGTGAAAGAGTATTTCCTAAGGCTGGGGAGCTGGTTTCTTTGAGGAGAAATCACCTTGGAACAAAGACACTCCAAAAACTTTCGTACCTCAATAAATATTCATAAACAAATCACTTTTTTGTCTTTTATGAGTGATGGGTCCAGCGACACCGATGCGTTGACGCATGCGTCGGGCTCACAGAGCAATCCACGTGTCGGTGCGTGTGCTGCTTCATGAGATCACGTGATCAATACGTGAACTGAGTCGGCGCAGCCTGGACTGCGTTGACACAGTCCAGGCTGCGTGACACAGTCCAGGCGGAGTCGACTTAGTCCAGGCGGAGTCGACTTAGTCCAGGGGGCGTCGACGCAGCAAAAGCCTGCCACACAGTGTTTATAAGGAAGTGCGTCTGGCGACACGATGCCGCCTGCCGAAACAAGCCAGACCTCACCCTCACTCGAATAAAAATATATATTTGGGCAAAACGGAAAACACAGATTATCAGAAAAACGTGTCCGTCTGACTTCGAGCTTCGTGTCGGCTGTCATATAATAGGCTATTATTAAATGAGAAGTGCTTTTTTCACATAAAACGTAAACCATGTCTGCTGACCATCGGCTAGGCTAGCTTAGCTGTTGTCGTAGTTCAAAGCTTCTTTAATAATGTAAAATCTCCTTGTCTCTCGGATTGTCTCACCATGTTTTATTCCATTGTGTGTGTGTTCTCCACAGCAGGAGAAATAGCATGCAAGAAACGCAACAGACTGAAATTTAAAACACTGGAGCGTCTTATTTTTCTGAATAAAAATGTGTGAAGACAAAGCCCACAAGCATCCTCATTCACATGATTTTCACATTATTGAAACACATTGAATGATATAATATGAATGCATGGATGTGAATGATATTGTCAAGGGTCAATGTCATCTTTATTGTCAAATATGCTTTATGTATGACATGCAGCATAGATGAAATTTCTTCCTCTCAATCCTCAGTGCAAATATGCATGCAAACATGCTGTGCATTAAACACACAAAGCTAAGAAAGGATAGCAGCTACACTGTATAAAAAAGACATAATATGTAATCTGAACAGGATAAACAGTATAGACGATATAAAAAATATAAACAACAACATAAACAATGGCACTTGTGGCTATTGTGGGTAAAGTGAGGTAGTGTATGTATACACTTCATCATCAAATCAGTCAGTTCAGTCTGTCAAGTGGATTGGCTGCAGGGATTCTGAAGGTCCAGCAGGTGGCAGTGGTCAGCGACACAGTATCAGCACAGTATCAACACAGTGTGTCAGTGTGTCGACACGCCTCATGAGGCCTCATGGACCCATCACTATCTTTTATTTCATATGGTTGAACAGTGAACAAAAAAATTCTACGTAAATTAAAAATTGTAACTCCAATTTGCAATTATTTACATACCAACTCAGTTTAGCATTCACACAAACAAGGAATTTCTTTACCTAGAATCATTTTATAACTACTGCAGGGGTCACTATTGGGTGACCAACACAGGATCAATACAGTGCCGACACAGTTTGTGTAGTGTGTCAATACTCAGTACACTGGAGAAAAAAAAAAACTCAAGTACTTGAACAAAGTCCTCAAAACCACAAGGAACCAAAGTAAAAAAAAAAAAAAACTATGGCAGAAACAAAACATGACAGGAGCACACAGACACTTACAATGATCCAACAAAGACTGACAGAAGGGCAGGGAATTAAATGCAAACCAAGTGATGAGACAACAAGAAACACCTGAACAAGACACAAAGGGTTGAGGGAGCTGATTGGTTCAACACAAGGGACCCGGCTGACGAGCACAGATGCAGACAAAAAGGGCACATGAGGGAACAAAACCAAATGTAACCTAGACAAAATCGTAACATGTTTGCTGCAAAAGATAGCCAGACACTGAAGAATCTGCTGAACCTCTCATCGTTGCCTCTCGCAGGCAAGGGGCCAGAGACAATTACTCGATGCCAACTCATTTCAAGTCCTATCTATGTTCTTCTTTGTGATCTTTGATTGAATCCTTGTGTTATTGGAGCCGACATGTATCACCAGATCATAGTAGCTAGTGTTGTTAGATTTTCGCTGGTGTCTAGACCTGTCGCGTGCCCGCTTCCTAAGGTTAGCTTCAATGTCGGGCGCTGTGGCCCCAGGAATACACTGTGGCTGGGATTTTAAGATTAATGTGGCTGGTGATGGAGTCACCAATAACTGAAGTGCAAAGGCCAGGAGATCGAGGTGGAATGGCATTGCTATGCGTCATAACAGGCTCGCCGTGATGAGCAAGCCGCTTGGGGTAAATACAAACCGGACTAGCAGGCTGGCTTCAACCTACGCTCACTGTATGCCACATCTACGGTTACCGCATTATTCTCCTCTAGCTAAAGGATACGTCCCTCGAGTAGGGAAAGCCTCTGAGTGAGGATGCAATTAATGCAAGTGCAGCACGAAACCATACTTAGGGTGAACAAAAGCAGTTCAAGCAGACGATCATCCAAGGACTCTGCCTGTGAAAAAAAAAAAGCTAAATTGTTCCTCCCTTGACAGGAAGTGAAAGGGTGGAGTCTGCACATCATTCTTTTGCGGCATGCAGCACATACTAAAACATTTGACATTGCCTGCAATGTTCTTCAAAGAGTGGTTAGTTTTTTTTAAACATTCCTTCTTTACTCATTTTTTTTCAGGGTGCTTACTATATTTTGATTTTGTTGATCAATTCATTGCTTTTAAACTGCACATGAGGGTGGCCCGGTGGTCCAGTGGTTACTGCGTCAACCTCATAGTGCAGAGGTCGTGGCCTCTGGCCTCCCTGTGTGGATTTTGCATGTTCTCCCCGGGCCTGCGTGGGTTTTCTCCGGGTACTCCGGTTTCCTCCCACAGTCCAAAAACATGCATGGTAGGCTGATTGAACACTCAAAATTGTACCTAAATGTGAGTGTGAGCGCGGATTGTTGTTCGTCTCTGTGTGCCCTGCGATTGGCTGACAACCGGTTCAGGATGTCCCCCGCCTACTGACTGAAGACAGCTGGGATAGGCTCCAGCACCCCCCGCGCCCCTTGTGAGGATAAAGTGGATCGGAAAATGGATGGATGGATGGATGGAGAATTGCTTTTGAGCAGGGGTGTCAAACAAATTTTTGTCGCAGGCCATATTATAATGACCGTTTCCCATGGAGGGCCATAATAACTGAAACTTTATTAAGAAGTCAAGATTAATGCTTTATTCAACTATTGTTTAAGTAAATGAGGAGTTTGGTAACAAGAAAATTCTTACAATATGTCACTGATTTATGACATATGAAAATTAGTACACATTTCAGCAAGTATCATGGAAGTTGTCATCTTTGATTTGCTTTCGCGGGCCACTTAAAACGATGTGGTGGGCCACATCTGGCCCCCGGGCCTTGAGGTTGACACCAGTGCTGTAGAGAATAAAGATACATTTTTTTCTACTTCATGTGAAGGAATGATATGTGAACATATCACATGAATGATGCTCAACTATGGTCATCTTATGACAGATTGCTCTTGGTTTAGTCCTGAATGTGATGATGGCATTTAGCTGCTGCTCAGTAGAGGTGCAGATCTATTCTGGATGAAGGGACGCGAGTCACCTCAAAACTGGAACTATTTGCCTGACCACCTTGGACAGCAGTTTTTCAAAATACCTGTAACATTATATGAACAATGTAAAATGACTTGATTGAGTGACTATTGATTGAGTGATTGGTTTTAATGTGTTTAATAAGTTCAAAAAAAATAATTTAAACGGGCCCTCTTGCCTTCTATTTTTCTATACAGTGGTACCTCTACTTACGAACGTTTCTTCATATGAAATTTTCAAGTTGCAAAATGTCTCAACTGGAAAATATTGCCTCTTGTTGTGAAAGAAATTTCAAGACACAAAAGGTAAAAATACAACTGCGGTCAAGCCAGCCTCCATTCACAAAAGTGAAGTCAAGTGAGCTGCCCCTGCGATTGTGAATACTGTGCATTACGGTAATCTGCCGCCAGCAAGTGGCGTTGGCCACCTTCAAAATAAAGGCACTCCAACTAATGGATGCATGTCAGTGGGTTGGATTTTAAAGAATGTTATGAAGTCATTTCTTGGCTGTCGGGCAACAATGAGTTTACCAAGTGAGAATAAAACAGCGCCAGGAAGCATTCTCAAGTTGAGCTTGCAAATAAAGTCAATGGTTATTCCACATCAATTTCACCTGATATTTAATAAAAGCATTTAAAAAATGAATCTTAGTCATCCCGCAACCACACCAGGTCTAGGACCAGAGGTGATTGCCCTAAGACTGCAAGGGAAGCTCAGCTTCCCCTAAAATGTCCAAAAATAAGTGATCAAATACATGTGTGTACATACATTATGTGTACGTCATTGAATAAATATGTGCTACAAAGGCGCTCAATTTTTTTCCGAATCAGCTTCTTATTACTGTTTACGACGCGACTTTCTACTCATTCATTCCAGCAGCTTCACTGCGCTTTAAACTGTGTGGACGCTGAGCGTCTACAGCGCGGACGCTGGGCATCTAGAGAGATCAGGTTAGGTTGTCCCAATGCATTGAAACGAGATGAGTCATTGGATAAATGCTGGTTTTGTCCTGCCCACTGGACGCTCAGCGTCTCTGGGAGTCTATGGACAGTGGGTGTTTATGGGCTGGCCCGGACGCTGAGCTTTTCTGCATGATGATTGGATGATCTGTCTGAGGCTGAATCTCTTTTTGATTAACAGCGAAATGAGCCAGTCAACCGATCTTTTGGTGGAGGCATCGTGGGAGCATTTTTCAATTCTCATTCTGTTCTGAGTTGAACTGGAGACTTCTTTTCATCATCTGAGCGACACTGTCTTTGTTGAAAACGACTAGCGACAAATTAATCTTTCATTCCTGGTGGGTTTTATTGTAGTTGCTGTAGTTGTAGGACATTAGTTAAGTCCCTGGAAAAGACGCCTTGTTGGTATGACACGGTCACAGATAATTTTCTTGAAAAGGAACGGACAGTAGAATTCACGTATTAATAAAAGGACACATTTTATGATGTAGGCCGAAATTGAGCTTCCCCTCCTTGGCAGATCAGCATCCGCCACTGTCTAGGACATACCAGAGCACCCCTGGTATCCAACCAGACTACTCTCATTCAGATCTGATGTCCCATTTCAAAATAAAATGCCTCTGATAGGTGATATGGTGACCTTTTCGCACGATATTTAAAACATCTTAAAAAAATGAATTTTAGTAATCCCTCAACCAGACCAGGTCTCGGACATACTAGGGCACCCCACGTACCCGACCAGAGTACTCTCATTCAGATCTGATGTCCCATTTCAAAATAAAAGGCCTCTGAAATATCACTCAACTCAACTGTATTTATAGAGCACTTTCAAACAGCCATCACTGCACACAAAAGGGGTGTTCACACGGCAAGATTTGGTCCGGTGCTACGCCGGGGCTGCCCCAGTAGAGCGTTCACACGTGCAAATTAGCTCCGGCGTAGCCCCGGAAAACAGCTTACACCGGACCAAATTTGATCCACCTCAGGGAGGTGGTTTAAAAATTTACGCCGGAGCAAATGCTCGTTTGCGAAGCAGCACCGATGTAAATTTGCACGTGTGAACGCAACTGGGTTAAATTTGCTCCAGAGCAAATGCTTGTGAAGCGTACGTACGGCGAAAATGCGTTGCTTTCGTGCTCTGTCGGACTTCCGTCATGTGTTTGTTTAATAATGACACAAGACTTGGCTGGTAACATCTTTCCTTTTGTAGGAGACTGGACTGTCTCGGAGTTGTTTGTGTAGTTTGTTCCTTTGTTGTGTGTTCACAACCCCCCGCCCCCCATATAATTTATGTTGTGATTTCCTCTCTTGATTTTCTGTTTGGCGCATTATGTGTTTGCTTTTCTGAGTGTCATTGAAGTCATCGTTGATTTACGTTTTCGGGGGCGGTCACTCTCGAGCAGAAGGCACGGAGACCGAGAAGGAGAAAGACGTGCCTGTCCAGTCGTCGCTTGAGTTGTGTATACATTTTAAAAAGAACCAACACGACAGCTCATTTGTTTTCTGTCGTTTTGCTCCGCTGCAGAAACTGCCGTGTGAACGCAAGTGGGGCTGCACCGACGCTGTGCCGGTGCTGACACGCTCAGCGGCTTTGTACGTGTGAACGCTCCACACAATTTGCTGCGGTGCAAAATATATCGCAACAAAATACATCGGTGCAGTGCCGGAGCAAATGTGTGCCGTGTGAACACCCCTAAAGTGTCAAGAGTGCTACCGCCAATGCCCACCAAGTGCTGCAAACGTGTCAGCAGAGTACTGTGATCCACTGTATCAAATGCTGCAGTTAAATCCAATAAAACTAGACACACGTAGTCTCCAGTGTCATTTGCCAGGAGGATGTCATTAGAAACGCGTAACAGGGCTGACTCCGTTCTATGCATCGTCTTGAAACTTGACTGGAAGACCTCCAAGATGTTATGTTCATCCAAGAAAGATTTCAACTGCATGTGCACCACTTTTTCCAAATTTTTTTGAAATTAAGGGCAGTTTGGAAATGGGCCTAAAATTTGACAGCACATCTGGATCAAGACCAGGTTTCTTGATCAAGGTTTGGACCACAGCATGTTTAAACGGTTGGGGAACTATACCAGAAGAGAGGCTGCTGTTGATAACGGCCAACACCGTTGTACCAATATTCGGGAGAACCTCCTTAAAGTAATGCGGGGGAAGAGAGTCGCAGGGGGAGCCAGATGGCTTAGTCTGGCGAACTACATTCTCTAAAAGCGTTAAGGACACAGTTTCAAAAGAATTTAGCACAGCTGAACACGGAATGTGGACAGAGGGGTCACATGTTGACCTTTTCGCCTGATTTTTAAAAAATAGTCAAAAAAAGAATTTTAGTTATCCCTCAACCAGACAAAGTCTCGGACATACAAGGGTACCCCACGTATACAATCAGACTACCCTCATTCAGATCTGATGTCCCATTTCAAAATTAAACGCTTCTGAAATATGTTGACCTTTTTGCCTGATTTAAAAATATATATTTTTAAAAAGAATTTTAGTTGGTTAATCCATGATTGTGACTTTTTGTCTGGTCTGGAATTTGATACATTATTTTTCTCTCAAAGACTCAGACTTTAGAGGAGAAGAGGCAATGGGAAGTGCAGCAATTGGAGGTTATGTCGGTGCCAATGAAGACCTACTTAACGCAGCACATCATCACCACTGTGTCTCAGGGCTTGATTGCATGTGGCTCAGTATGGCCAGATGATCCAATTGACTTCTTGGTAATGATTTTGACTTTTCCTGTATTGTTTTTTATTGTCTTGAAATTTTGATTTATTTTTGCTCTGTATCATTTCAGGCGGAGTACTTGATAAAGAACAACCCCTAACACGTTTTTGAAGCCGATGTGCCCTGGTCTTCCACTGGCAAACTTCGTTGCAGTAACCGGGAACGTCCAAGAGTTAACCTAATACCTTTTTAAAAACGTTTATTTTTCAGAGGTTTCTTGAAATTATTTCAATCAAAAGTACATTTAAATAAAACTGGAATTTTATTACCATTGACACAAAATCGTTCTTACTTCCAAGTGGCTCAAGGTGTAATTCTGACTGTATACAGGAGTTTTTCTCAAAATGATAGCAATACTGTCATCACATTGAGAATACATGCTTTGTCAAATAGGGGTTGGCTTTCCTTTCTGAAATACAAGACAATGAAAACAACAGTGTCACATCTGTTGATTTGGTGCAGCAGATTACTGAAATAATTCCAACTCAGTCCATATCCACCGTTTGTTCAGAGCGGTGGTGGTGGTGGTGCTGATGGACCCCTAAAAGCAGGCAGGAGGGAGGAACAAGGTGGACTTAACAAGATGTATTTACCAAAACTACAAACTAAGGCAGACACAAACAATGACCCGACACCAACTGGTAAGGCAGGGAGTCCTTTTAACAGAAACACTAACTAATCCAATGAGCAACAGCTGTGCTACTGCAGGAAGAGCGCTACAGTGGCACCTGTTGGTCACAAACAGAACCACCCTAATTCCTTATTCACCTTTTTTAAAAGTACAAATTCACTTTACTTTGATCAATTTAGATTTTGGTGTCTAAATGTAGAATTTTGACAATGCTAAAATTCCACTCAAAGCAAAAGGACTTTCGGTCTACCATTTTAAAATTCCCTGCCTGCAGAAGAGTATTGCATTCAATTGGGAGGGCTAGACTAAGTTTTTGGGGGGGTCTGTTTTTGTGTTTTAGTTTCGTTATTTTTTTTCATTTGGGGATTTTTTTTCAGTTTTTCCGAATATTATTTCTTCCTGTCTTTTGGAATTAACCCCCCGAGATTAAAGAACAAATAATATACCAGGAGTACTACTTTTCAAGCAGCCAACGCATACATCCACACATGGGTGCTTATGTATGCCCACACACACGCACACATGCATACCATGTTGCGCAATGACCATAACAGACCCGAACATGAACGAATCAGAAAATTAAACCAGATACAAGGCAGGACTCCCCGAGTTTGTAAAAATAAAATCATTGCCTAGTTTACTGGGAGACCTGTCACAGGGAGGCAAGGCCGTATTTTTGTAGCCTGGAAAGTGCAGAATCATCACCATCACAGCTCGCGTGAACTATTTTAAACTGCCGCTTCAAATTTGAGTCACAAGGCCCTTATGCCCCTTCATATGAAGGCTCGTTTACCGTGAGGATAGCCAGGGTTTCACCTCCAAGACAAACAAAACCTGCCAAAATTGAGGAAAAAAAGTCGTTCAAAAGCTGTCCATGAGCGCGCTGTCCCAAACGTTCATCCTGGTGAAATACACGACGTTCATTTCACAATCGCCCAAAATATGAATGAGTTCATAGACAAAAAGACATTGTCTCCTGTTTTTCTTGAAATTGGCTGTTTTTGTCGATGACTTTTCTCTTCATGGAAGCTTTTTTATTTATTTATTTTTAAAGACAAGACTGTGACTGGTTGAAGGGTATCTTTGTCATCCACTGTCACTTCAGAATTACATTCCGACGAAAGCTGTCATGAGCCTCAGATATGATAGCCCGTAAATGAAAAAAACCCACACAAACCTCCAAAAAGACACACATAAATTGCTGGGCAACGACATGTCAAAAAGCGGTGGGGACAGCACTAACATCAAACTTCGTCAAATTGCAAAGATATATTCCTGCGGGCCACAAACGGCTCCCGGGCCCCCGAGTTTGAAACCCCTGTTCCAAGGTCATTCGGGTCCCGGGTGTGCAATTATAACGTGTATGCAAACCACTCACACACTCTGCTACCGAAAACCCACAATTAAAAAGTAAAACGACAACATACTGTATGTCAAACTTTTTTTTATTGACTGAGAGTCAATATTTTGGAGCCATTGACCGGACACAAAATCAATTCTGAGCTAAATAAATAGAATGAACCATGCCAGCGAAGTGGAATTTATTCATTCGATGTTGGCTGTGACATATTTGATGGTTTCGATAAAAGTTAGATTTACCTTCCACATCTTCTATTTATTATTATTATTTTTAAATATCTTCTTTATCCTCTTGGGCCTGTGAAGTGAAATCATTATTGCTTTGCAGATTCTCTATTCTTGCCCTAACCATCTTGCCATCTTGTACACAGTCCCTCCATTCAGAGATTCAGTACCTGCCCAGCTCAAACTACTTGCCCTTGTGCAACATGATCGGAAGGTATGCGATTAGTATTCTCAGATGACGCCATGCCACCATTGTCACAGCGAGGCAAAGGCATGCCCTCTGCCATTTTTTTTTCGAGATGCACATGTTTGGCTTGTCCACTGGCCAACGATTTCAGCAGGATCTGCTTTTCAGCGAGTCTGAGCTGGATCGCCGCCCGAGCGTGAGGCGATAGATCGGGTTGCTGTAGCATGACACTGTCTTCCTGAAACACACAATGCGGACGTGATCAACAGACACGGGCATTCGAATGTGAAGGTACCTGACATTAGAAATTTAAACAATCAAATAGAAACCTCGGCTGTCGTCTTGTAGTTCTTGAGCAGCAGAGTGACTCTGGTCTCCAGAAACGTCCACAATTTGATTTCATTCTCCCAGCTCACTGGGATATCACGATTAGTCAGGTTTAAGATCTTATTGACAGAGTCTCCCACAAGGCAGTCTTTCAGTTCTTCTGTAATAAAACAAAACCAGAAATCCAAGAGTAAAACAACTACAGAGATCCCTCGCTATATCGCGTTTCATTTATCGCAGCTTCACTACATCGTGTTTTCTTTTTTCCAAAGTACTGTATTCAGAAAAAAAAAGGCAGAATGACTAAGAGGTTTTTTACATGGCTGTAAACATGATTGGTTCCCGGTGAGAGGTTGACCAATGACAGCACGAGTGGATTCATCCCGTGAGTTGATTGGCTGGGCATTTTCGCAGCCCCACCCAGCACCTTCCCTTGTGTCTTGTCATGTGGTTAACTCTGATCAGTGCGTTGTCAAGTGGTTGACTCTGATCAGTGTCTAGTCACACTGTTGTTTGCTACGTGCCAGCAGTGGAGAGAGACAGAGAGAGAGAAAGAAAGGGGGAGATTGGCCTTATCTGATAAAAAGCAGCACTCTTTGCCTCCTCCTCATCAAGCCCGATTAATTGTCTTATCATCAACGCATCGGCTGCGTGGGGATAGCTGGCCAGCTAACTGAAGGCTCACGGCGGCTACACTGTCAGAGCGGCGTAAAGTGAGAGTAACTCAAGTCGCTTTGTCTCTCTCAGAAGGCAATGCTGCTGAATGTTACTGACTGTATGAGGATTTATAATTGAAGATTGAAGTAAATATATGTACTGCTGTAGTCTTTGTGTCAATGATGTAAAGTATAAATATTGTTTACTTATTTTAAACATGCTGGTACCCACATACACTTACATGAAAATTCCTAAGGGGGGAGCCAATGCTCCATCGCGGTTTTTCACTTATTGCGGCAGGGTCCCGGTCTGCATTAACCGCGAAAAGTGAGGGAACACTGTATTAAATAAATGAAGGCCCACAAATAATACATTGTTTAGCCCGTCTGACTCAGCAACAAGAAGGTTCAAAACATGAATTTGTGCAATCTGCTTGGTAAATAACAACTGCAGAGACACCAGACAATGGTGGACAGACACACGCACACTCGCACGCACACAGTAGGTTACATACAGTTAGATACATATAGTTATTGATGGTGGCACGGTGGGTGAGTGGTTAGCACGTCTTTCTCATCGTGCATAAGATATGAAAAAGATTTTAAAAAAACCTTGATTAACCTACAGCAGCAAAAATTTAAGAGGGGGGGGGGGTTGGCAAAGAAAAACAAAGTATTGCATGCACAAAATAAATGTTTCAGAAAAAGAACTGTACACAGTACAGAATGCAATGTCAAATATAAAATATAGATACAAGCACATATGCAACTGCATATATGCTGCATAAGGTGGCTGTGCTATTTACAATGTGTGGATGAGGTGAGTCCGGGGTTTTTTTTTTTTCACGTGTGTTTATTCAGCAGCCTGACAGCAGTCGGTAGGAACGACCGGCGATATCTTTCCTTTTTGCAGCGCGGGTGTAACAGTCTCTGGCTGAAGGAGCTACCCAGTGCTGTCAGGGTGGGCTGGAAGGGGTGGGAGGGACTGTCCATCATAGCTAGCTAGCATCCTCCTGTTGCCCACCTCCTCCAGAGTGTCCAGGGAGCAGCCCAGGACAGAGCTGGCCCTCCTGACCAGTCGTTTCAGTCTCTCTCTGTCCCGGGCTGAGATGCTGCCTGACCAGAGGTGCAGGGTTAAATTCCAAGCTCTGGACTAAATGTGCGGAGTTTGCATGTTCTCCCCGTGCCTGCATGAGTTTTCTCCAGGTACTCCGGTTTCCTCTCACATTCCAAAAACATGCATGGCAGGTTGATGGGACACTCGAAATTGTCCCTAGGTGTGATTGTGGTCGTGAATGGGTGTTCGTCTATGCATACCTGTCAACTTGTACGTTTTCCCCGTATTTTATACGTTTTTTAAAATCATTTCAAATCATATAAGGCGTATTACAACTTTTATACGGGGGGAAAAAAATTGTGAACCAATCTCACAAAGACCATTTTGGCTCAAATCTAGATCGTCTCACCAGCTGGTAGCCAACGACAATGCCGTCGTCGATCGCTACTATTGTCACGGCAAACCAGCAAAAGTAATCCTCGATCGTGTATTTTTTTTTTCCATCGCTGCGTACGGTCGGATTGATAAAGCATGATGTGCGCATGCGCGGTAAGCCATTGTAAGGGTTTTTGTTGCTTTGTAAGGGGAATCATAATCATTTATAAGGGCAGCTATTCACCGAGGTTGACAGGTATGTCTATGTGTGCCCTGCGATTGGCGAGCAGCAACCAGTTCAGGGTGGACCTCGCCTACTGTCCAAAGACAGCTGGGTAACCGTGACCTTTGTGAGGATAAGTGGCTTGGATAATGGATAGTTAATATTGATTTTATAATTTTATAATATATTTCAATATGTAGTGCACCTTGGGGTGAAAGATGTGTGTTTGACATTTTACCGAAAGCAAATCCATTGTTATTTGTGTGTACACATGGTCAGAGGAAGTTCTAAATTTGTTTGCAGGAACAAATATATTAATGTATCACACATTTGTGCTTCAATGCATGGTTATTGAGCACTTTTTTCTATATAAATACTGAAAATGAACTTGTTAGTATGAGCAAAATTTTAACTCAGCTGATTATATTCTCTGCATGCTCGACACTCTGCCTAATGTGATCACCTCCATTTCATCATCATCATGATCATCAGCATCGTCATCTATCCATTGCACATGACTCAAATGGAAAAACGCACGACCCAAATTACAGCTAAAAACACAGACAAGTTGATAAGCATGTTATTTTGTGCTGTGTATGTGTGTGTTACCCTCTGTCATGGAGAAGACTCTCAAAAAAGCGAGGAGCTGTGCTGAAATTGGGGGTCCACTGGCGTGCAGAGCAAAGACACAAGACCTATGAATCAGGAAAGAAAGCAGATGTCATGTCATTTTAAGATTACAAATATGACATGAGGTCATCCGAGGGGTGCGTGAGCACATTGGAGGGGTTACATGGAAACATTTCATCATTTATTTTCCAGATGAATAACCTGTGGCTCAGTTGTGCCAAAATCACAACAGAAACAAAACTGCTATAGTGGGTCTGAATATTATTTCTTTTTCAGTGTTTTGTTCCTGATATTTAAAATGAAGATGCCCATTGAAAGGGGAGTTTTTCAAAAAAAGCAACATTTTTTTGGTGCTAATGTTATCAGAATATATATATACAAAGGCAGGTTTATTCTTTATTTTTGTCACGGTGGATCTGTTTGTGACCAACGGGGGCACTCCGACAGCGGCACACCTGTTGGTCATCATGTCATTAGGTTTTCCGCTAAAAGGACTCCCTGCCCGACTGCTCGGGGTCAGGTCATTGTTTGTCTTAGTGTTTCTGTTGGTGTTTGTGCATTCCTGGATATTAGTTTGTCGTTCTGTCACGTCATGTTTTTTGCACCCCCCCCCCCCACCTCCCATTTTTTCAATTTTTTTTGTTTTTCCTCACAAGGGTCGCGGGCGCTCTGGAGCCTATCCCAGCCGTCTTCGGGCAGTAGGCGGGAGACACCCTGAACCGGTTGCCAGCCAATCGCGGGGTACACAGAGACGAACAACCATCCACGCTCACACTCGCACCCAGGGACAATTTAGTGTGTGGTAGGAAACCAGAGTACTCAGACAAAAACCCAAGCAGGCACGGGAAGAACATGCAAACTTCACACAGTGAGGCCAGAGCCGGAATCAAACCCTGCACCTCTGCACTGTGAGGTAGACGCACGAATCACTGGACCTTCCGGGCCGCCCCATTTTCAAATCCAATTATAAAATGTTGAATTTACATACTTTATGTTCAAATACGTTGGCCCTGTGGGCGACCGGTTAGCACATCGGCCTCACAGTGCCGAGGTGCAGGGTTAGATTCCAGCTCCGGCCTCCCTGTGTGGTGTTTGCATGTTTCCTCCCACATTCCAAAAAAATGCATGCCATGTTGTCGGAACACTCTAAATCAAGGGTGGGCAAACTACAGCCTGCGGGCCAAATCCGGCCCGTTGGTCTTTTTAATCCGGCCTGCCGAAGGTTGGTACACAATTAAGGTTTGATGTCAACGACTGCATTCATTTCATTTGGACTTGTAATGACAGGCATTTCAACGCCACAGTTACTTGAAGTTGCAGAGCATAGGGAGAAAGGGGGAGACGATACGGAAGCCCGCAGTAGCGCCAAATCAAGCAAATCCCGTTCGATACGACGGAATAATGTACTCTTAAAGTCTGAAAAATGTGCCAAAAATGCAAAATACTGCTTTTTAAATAAAGAAATCCAATTAATATTATGTCGAATTTAGTTCAACCTTTTGATCCGGCCCTCCATAATATTTTCTGGTTCTCATGTGGCCCTATGCAAAAAAGAATTGCCCACCCCTGCTCTAAATTGTCCCGAGCTGTGAGTGTGAGCGCGGATGGTTTTTCATCTCTCTGTGCCCTGCGATTGGCTGGCAAGCGGTTCAGGGTGTCCCCCACCTACTACCCAAAGAGACAGGCTCTTTGGGCTGTGATAGGCTCCAGCATGCCCCGCGACCCTTGTGAGGATAAAGCAGATCAGAAAATGGATGGATGGATCTTCAAATACATGGGCGATACGCGAAGTGCTGAAGCGAGCAGCCGGCTGCACCTCGTTAAAATCCCATGCCCTTGCTCAAAGAGTGAAACAGCACAGTGAAATAGGCATGAGCCCCATGACATGTCACTGCTTGTGAAGTGCTACGTAACATCAGCGAGTTTCATGGTGACACATGGAATTTTGTCACCCTGCTCCTGTTTTCAGTTTTGTTTTGTTTTGTTTTTGACTAAAAATGTGGAGAAAGAAAAAAAATGTTAGATGAGTGTCATGGACCAAGGTGAATATATTTGATCGCACCATGTCTTAGCAAAAAAACCCAAATGTGACTATCCTACAGTTAAAACTGACTCTGCTCTGCAGCCCAAATTATTGCGGCCGGATGTGCTTGATCACTGCGATTCATTGCTGCACCCACCCGTGCAATAAAAATAAAACAAGAGGACAATAAGAACAACGTATACATACACTGGGAGACCAGCACGTGCCAGCACCTCTGCTTTCATGGCAAAGAGTCTCTCACTTTTGCTGATGCCGAGCTTGATCTTCACCCGATCATGGATGTTGTCTTGATAGAAAAAGCCATTATGGACGAAAAAGTCGGCATTGGATCGTGTGCCATAAAAAATGTAAATCTGCACAGACATATATGTAGAACACAATCATACACAATGTTAACAGAAGAAAATATATTTCAAAGTATGAGTAACTGGAGAGTATGTAGTGGTTGAAATTAGCTCCCAAATGTCATTCCTTGATCAGGAAGACTTGAGCGCAGGAAGCAACTGTAGGAAGTATCGCAAAGGGCCGCATGTACACTGTATTTATGTGTGTGTGGATAGATTAGATTAGATTAGATTAGGATGGATGGATGGATGGATAGATAGATGTCCGATGTTGTTCCCGGGATCTGTTGCAACCACTCATCTAGTTTGGGGGTCACTGCCCCGAGTGCTCCGACCACCACAGGCACGACTGTCACCTTTACCTTCCAGGCTCTCTCCAGCTCCTCTCTGAGCCCTTGGTATTTCTCGAGTTTCTCGTGTTCCTTCTTTCTGATGTTTCCATCACCTGGGACCGCTACATCCACTACAACGGCTTTCCTCTGCCCTTTATCTGTGATCACGATATCTGGTTGGTTCGCCATTACCATCTTGTCAGTCTGGATCTTGAAGTCCCACAGGAACTTCGCTCTGTCATTCTCCACCACCTTCGGAGGTGTTTCCCATTTTGACCTTGGGGTTTCCAGTCCATACTCCGCACAGATGTTTCGGTAGACTATGCCAGCCACCTGGTTATGGCGTTCCATGTAGGCTTTCCCTGCCAGCATCTTACACCCTGCAGTTATGTGTTGGATCGTCTCAGGTGCCTCTTTGCACAACCTACCAACTTGTTGCCAGTTCGAGGTTGCCATTGGCTTGTGGTATACCGAGGTACTTGTAGCTGTCCTCAATGTCTGCTATTGTTCCTTCAGGGAGTGAGACCCCTTCAGTGCGGACTACCTTGCCTCTCTTTGTCACCATCCGACTACATTTGACATCCCGATGTCGCTGCGATAGATCCTGGTTGTGTGGATCAGGGTCCCTTCACTCTTAGCATACAGCTTTATGTCATCCATGTAGAGGAGGTGACTGATCGTAGCTCCATTTCTGAGGCGGTATCCATAGCCTGTCTTGGTGATTACTTGGCTTAGGGGGTTCAGTCCAATGCAGAACAGCAGTGGGGAGAGTGCATCACCTTGGTATATGCCACATTTGATGGACAGTTGGGTAAGTGGCTTGTCATTGGCTTCAAGTGTGGTTTTCCACATTCTCATCGAGTTCGTAACGAAGGCTCTTAGGGTCCTGTTCACCTTATACAACTCCAAGCATTCAGTGATCCATGTACAGTATGTGACATCGAGTCATGGGCTTTCTTGTAAACAATCCAGGCTGTGCACAGGTTGGTATGTCGGGACCTGCAGTCTTGTGCGACTGTTCTGTCAACCAGGAGCTGATGTTTGGCTCCTCTGGTATCTCTACCAATGCCCTTCTGTGCTTCGCTCATGTAGTGATCCATGTGTCCTCTTATCTTAGCCGCAATGATGCCTGACATGAGCTTTCATGTTGTGGAGAAACAGGTTATTGGCCGATGGTTGGATGGGACTGCACCCTTTGAGGGATCCTTCATGATCAGGATCGTTCGCCCTTCGGTTAGCCATCCTGGGTGTGCTGTGAGTTTCTTTAGCCAGTAGGTGTGGACCATTTCCGGGCTTGGTGCTGTCCAGTTCTTCATATCTGAGACTCTTTCCTGTATGTCTGCCGCTGTTATGGTAACTGGGTTCTGTTCAGGGCGGTTGCTGTGCTCCTCTCTCAGGGTCACCAGCCATTTTGCACTGCTGTTATGTGCAACCTCCTTTTCCCATATGCCTTTCCAGTACCTTTCAGTTTCCAGTCTTGGTGGGTCAGCTCTGTTGTTAGGACCCTGCCACTGAGCGTACACTTTCGCAGGTTGTGTTGCGAACAGCCTGTTTATTCGTCTGGCCTCATTCTCTTTCGTGTACCGCTTGAGGCGGCTGGACAAGGCTTGGAGCCTTTGTTTGGCAGTTTCGATTGCTTCAGGTATGGTCATCTGGATGTACCTCTCGGGTATCGGCCTTTTCATCACACCTCTCTGGGCCTCCGTCAATTGACTCACATTTTTCCGAGCCACCTTGATCTTAAGCCTCCAACCGTCTTTTCCATGGTGGGGAACGTATCTCATGGCTTCCATGGTTGCTCTTATAGCCAAGCATCTCTAGGATCACTGATGCTGAAGCATATATCACATATATATATACACACACACACGCGCGCACACACACACGTGTGTGTGTCGGACGCAAACGTGTCTGTGTTTGTCGAGACTGTTAAAAGCATAAATAAAGTGTACGTTTTAAAAAACCAACACCACAGCTCTCCTTTTTCAGAACTGAAACATGTATCTATATCTATTTGAGCTATATTAGCCTACTATCAAAATATTTTTCCATTTTCAAACATTTTTTATCAAGCTCCATGTCGCCACTAGATGTCACTAAAGAGCCGCGTGTTGCCGATCCCCACACTAACCACTGGAACACCGGGGCGCCCCTTCAACACTCTTCTCATCAAATGTCAAGTAGATCTATCTGATTAACCCGCAAGGAGAAAAACAAAAGAAAAAAAACTACTTATGGCCAGTAGGTGACGCTACCATCACAACGAAAACTAACTTTGTAGATCTCTTCAGGCCTAGACTTTCATCAAATAAGTGAACCCATGTTTAAGCCTTCATGGATGTTAAAACAAAAAGTTTGTGACTTCAAGAAAAGTACAGCACATCAAGAAATTAACACTTATTTTGAGGGTGTAAACATGAATGAACACTTATGAAACTTGGAACAAACATCAGGCCTGGCAAATTTTCAACATGTTGTGGATGTAGCGGTCCCATTACTGTATTGTGTGCGGAAAAAAAAGTGTCTCAGTAGTCCAAACACACACACGCGCGCGCACACACACACACACACACACACACACACACACACTCACACACACAAACACACACACACAATTTAACTCAGTAGCTCTGGTTGTACATTTCACTGACTGTAGATCTCTTTTTGGGTGAAATTTCTGTGTGCCATAAACTTAAAATATAGCAAAATCCAAACACCTTAATATTGTTGAGTATGAAGATATAAAATACAGTTCAATACACTCAACAGGGAATTAACGAAACCAAAAGTGAATTATACTCCCTCTTCACCTGCTCATTCGCGTTGTAATTTCGCAGTGCCACACATTCACAACGGTCATCCTCCAAGTTGTAGCCAGTGGTGATCTGCAAATAATCGGAAACACCCAGACATTCAAGACTGCGTATGCATATCGACACCAACACTGTTTTCATGTAGAAGCAGACTGCATTTCCTGAGGAAGTTCAAACCCACTTCGAGTGTGTGTGGAAAAGCGTGTATAAAATTCCATTTTCTGCATTATCTCGGAGCAGAATGAAATGTAATAATGATGTTGCGTGTACTGGCCCTTTGATGATTATTGGGGTACCCCACACCTACGGCGTGCAGTTTGAGGAGGAGAAGCAGCGGGGGGCCAAACACAGCTAATGAGTTTTAACTAATGTTGATGAAATATGAAACCTCTGCCATGAGCCTCTCTCCCACGGCATCATGCATGGAAGTTTTTTTTTGTTTGTTTGTTTTGTTTTTGTGCAGGAGGACGAACTGGTGAAATGTCAGGAAGGAAGCGCTTCAAAAGGACAAGGACAGACGGGGACGGAGGGCGATTACTTTATGAATAAGGACGGAGAGATGACAGAAGAATGCCCAGGTCGTGGACGGAGAACGGACCAGCAAAATAAAAGTGCCCAGCACTCTCAACTACGCACGGGTAGGGAATGCAAGCAGCTGACCAAAGCTTTTTGGGATGGTCTCCGACATTCAATTTATCGAAAATACTGTAATCTCTGGACTACAAACCGCTACTTTTGTCACACGCTTTCAACCCTGCGGTTTATTTAATGATATGGCCTGTTTACAGATTTTTCCAACGGCTGTCAGGGAGCGCTCGAGCAGAAAATGTAACAGTGGGACGCTATCATGTGTCACAGAGAAAACAACCGGCCATGAGAGGGTGCACCTGTATTTTGAGCTGGACTGCAATCCAAAAGCTGTGTGGCTGGGTCTATGACAGACTTGACCGAACAAAAGAAAACCTCCCAAAAGACATTGTCGTGAAAGTTGACACGAAAGCGTGGATGGTAGAAAGCCTAATGAAGGAATGGTTGACCGAGTATTATGGCGTGAGGATTTTTTTTTTCATTTTAAAACAAAGCATTACTCAACAGGGAACGGTGGCTTATTTATTTATTTTTTTAAACAGCCGTGTGAGTGCTGTTTTACTGCCATCGTGAAAGAAAAGTTAAGGTATGTTATTAAATGTTGAAACCTCTTTCCGTGTCCCGTCTTTCTTTGCAAATATCTCATGTTACAATATTGGTACCTGTGGTTTATAGACAGATGCGGCTTGTGTGCGTACAAAATGGTTTTTCCTTTTAAAATGTAGTGGGTGTGGCTTATAATCAGGTGCGCTCCATAGTCCGGAAATTACGGTAATGTGATTCTTCTTTTGATTCTGTTTTGCTCGAAACACAAACTGCTGTGTGAGTCTTGTGTGGTTTAAAGAAGTACAGTAATCCCTCGTTTATCGCGGTTAATGGGGACCAAAACCACCCGCGATAAACGAAAATCCGCGAAGTAGCGTCCAATTAACAAACAGGTAATTTTTTTTTTTTTAAGTCCGCAAACGGTCCGCGAGAAGCTGCAAAACAACAGCGAGTCACATAGAGCAACATATACAGTACTGTACTCCATGTATATGTAAAAAAATATATATATACAGTATATATATATTTTTTAATGTTTGAAAAAATCCGCGATGCACTGAACCCGCGATAAACGAACCGCGAAGTAGCGAGGGATCCCTGTACACCTAATGTCTTGAGGTGCTCATTTTTTGGGGGGAGTGGGGGCAAATAGTTATGAATAATTCCAGAATTGTTGTTTGTTCATTCCTTCCCCAAAGCAGTACAAGTCATTAGTTGTGGTTATCCCTCATTTTTAAAAAATAATTTTCACTGACTGTTTAATTTTGCTTCGTACATTTGTGTATGATGACTATGTAGTGCTCACGTATATTTTTACCACGTCACAGAAGTACATGTAAAACTACACAGTATAAATATGGTTAGGTATTGTTTTAAAACACAGTATATACAGTATATGTGCACTTTATATACTGTATTTCTATGGTTTGGCAGCAGGGAGCAGTCTCGCTCGTTTAAGAATGGATTTATAGCCTGTGTTCCGCACGAGTGGGGAGTGACATATAGTGTACATGAGCATGTGTCTCTCTCTCTCCTTCCTTCCTTCAGATGAGGCATTGGGTGACTTTAGCTGTTGATCAATGCTTTGAAAACAGGTATGTGGGTGGTTGGCCTGAGCTGTACATGCAGTGTGAGCATGGAAAGTCCAAGCCGACTGGTTATTTTCCTGATGATTGTTTTAATTTTCAGTATTAATACCCTGAATAGCCATATCCATTGATATGCTAACAATGTATATCCTAAATCTACTACATGTATCCATCTGTCTATTTATCTATTATATATTTAGTTCATAGGAAATGATGAACCTACCAGTCCATTTGTGTGGTTGCACATGTCCCAAAGAGGAATAAGCGCCTGTGTGATTTGGCTGCCGTCTTCAGTCGGTATCTCGTTCTGACGGGTCATGACTGAAGACACAGCCCACCTGTAGAACATCAAAATCAATCCACTGAAAAAAAACAGTGTATATTTATTGAAGCTAATAAAAATATCTTTTTTAGCTCAGACATTAAACAGTAAGCATATCATGGTTATGAGTGGCCTTAAATGGATACAGAATGATTTTGAAGTTGATTCTGAGTTTGACAGGGAGCCAATGAAGCTGTTGGAGGATGGGGGTGATGTGGTGAAAGGAGGGGGTTCTGGTGATCATCTGGGCTGCAGAATTCTGGACCGGTTGAAGTTTATGGAGGAGTTTGTGATGGGCAACGAAAAGGAGTGAATTGCAATAATCAATATGGGAGGTGACGAGACTGTGGACCAGGAGGGCAGCGGTAAGAGGGGTGGGAGAGCGCTGGAGATGATTGATGTTACGTTGGTGGAAATATACGGACCAGGTTATGTTGTTGATGTGGGAGTGGAATGCATTGCAGATTGCGTCTTATAGTGCGGTCAATATATGAAAAAAATTACAAAATAGGTCATTCATTGAAGGTGCACCGCATAGTCCAGTGCGCCTTTTAGTGTGGAAAATACGGTACTCTCCTTGACTTTTGATTTCAAAATTAGTTATCTCTTAGTGATGTAATTTATAGGTAATAATACGAGGAGGTGATTAAACATCTATACAGTTTCACAGTCATAATGGTCCTCTGAGGGAAACTGTGGCTACAATGTGGCCCGCGACAAAGATGAGTTTGACACCCCTGACGTAGAGGAATCAGACTGCAATAGTGCCTGTATGAAATCCCCCAAACAAATCCTGAACACAAGACTAAAACTATTGCCGTACAAATGGTTAACAAGGGTTTATATAATCTGAAAAAGCCTTCCCCTGATGTCAAGTACCATTGTAGTAGTAAATGTATCAAATGCTTGGAACATAAAGGAACTCTTATGCACTGTATGTGGGAGTGTAAAAGATTCTGGAATGAGGTTATCAATATAAACTAGGGATATGTCATATAGACTTTATAGGTACCAGGAAAGAAGTTCAAGTGTTGAAGAACTATTTCTTTGAACTGAAAGAACGAGGAAGCTCCTTCTTGAAAAGGAATTGTGAAAGTGTGTCTAATTGGAAAAATGTACATAAATTACCAAAGGTAAAGTGAAGGCATTTGATCAATTTTGGAAAGCAAATATGACCATTATAAAGTCTGAAAAATAGACATTCAAATTATTTACTGAACACGAATTTTGTAAATGTGTATGTTGAAATGTCTGTATGAACATGTATGTACATTTATTTTATGGTGCAGATCTGCAGGGTGTGAATGAATGTGCATGGATGTGTGATCTTTTGTTTTTTTGTTCTCCTTTGTTTATGAAACTTCAAAACCAATAAATACATTTGAAAAATGTATTTGGCATTTGACTCTGACTTGTCTCAGACTTGACTATTGGTGTTGTTTTTTTATCGACTCGACTGTGGCCAACTATGGTTTTAATAACAATTTTTTTTTCTGATTATCAAAATAACCATCTGACTGGTTAACCTGACCCCGAGAGCAAAATCAGGCAGTCTTTTTCCTTGTCATGTCAGCCAAAAGCAAGGTTATAAAATTTGGTTATAAAACTATAAAGTACTAGTGTTAATCCCAGCATCTTCAAAACAAACAAATATGAAGCAACCAGCAGATTCTATAAAGAGACAATTTCTGACATGCAAGACCATCATCTGTGATTCATTTTGGAAGCCTTCCAGCAGGCCTCCAGGGTTCCATGACATCCAAGAAGAGTTTTGAACATCATGAAATTCCTCTAATTTTGTGGTGGTAAAAACTGTGACTCGAACTTGACTTGGATTCAAAAATTTGTGAATCGAACTTGACTAAAGCTTTTCCGGAAGGCTCAGAGTTTCTCCTTAGAGCTTATTTCATGTCCCCCTTTCTGAATGTTTGCATCTGGTCTCCTAGCCCAGATCCACATTTGCATATTTGTTTACCATTTAACTACCGAAACCATTAGACTGGATTACTAATTGTTCTTTGTCTGAAAAAACATGTTGAACAGAATTGTTTTAAACCTATTACTGAACTAATCTTACAATCAAGCAACAATAAGACAAAACAGATAGACATATGATCACTCCGTAGTTTTAAAACTTACACACTGACCTATAGTCATCAAATGTGAAGCTCTCCTTCAAAGGTAGGGCACTGGCAGCAGGATGAGTCTGTAAATGGTGGGAAAATGTGGTTGGGGAAAAACGGGAAAGTAAATCAAAAAGACTCATGCACAGTATGTGTGTGTGCGTGTGCATGTATGTACATACGTACATACAGGTTTGGAACATTACATATTCCTAATACAAAACAAAACGTAACTGTATTACGTAACGTAATCAGATTACAGGTACATTTAAAAACGGTGATCATTTTGCTGGATTACATTTATGACGCCTCAATAAATCACTGGCAAAGATTGATAAAGATACATTGTATGTTATCAATTATTTTGGGGCCAATTAAGTGAACTTGGATAATTTCACACAGGCCACGAGAGCTCTTTACACTAATGTGTCAGTGGCACAATGGTTGAGAATCACTGTTTTGTCTCTGGATATTCGCTTTTTGCGAAGGATATAGGAAATCGGCCAACCCGCAAATCGGGGGCCCCTGTCCACAAATAGAGCAATATTTTTTTTCTTATTTGGTCTCCATTAGCAATGGTATTAGAGTAAAACAAAGTAATTAAAAGTATTATTTCTATTGGCAGACTTCAGCAATAGTCGCTCTTGCAAGCGTTCAACTTACATTTCACTCTGTATGAGGACAGTTGTGGTCCAATATTTTGTCATCAAGTATTAGGTTTGATTTGGACAATTTTGATGGTTCGCAGTGACATGTTCGGTAATTTCATTGGTCAGATGTGACGAGACTGAGGGTTAAAACTATGGGCGGCATGAAGCTCATCAGTGAAAATACATCAACAAACATCACATTTAAACCCACAGGGTTCAAAGCATGGGGCAAAAAAGGAGCGGTTTACAGTCTAGAAAGTACAGTAACACTGCAATTCTGCAATTATGCTTGTTCTTTGTTACCACTGTCTTTCGTTGTACTTTGTCGGTCTTGCGTTTTTGTAAATAAACATTTTGTCAACTCTCATCTGTGTCGACAGTTGTGGAATCCAATTCTGTCTTGAAGTACTCTGGAACTCCTGGCATCAACGACATCTTTCTGTCTGGCTCTCGACAAAGGCAGATGCTTTTTGCTCTGCTCCCCCACCCCCTTTACACTTCTGCTTTGATGACTTTGTCTAGTGTACTGTCTTAGCTTGATATAGGTTTTGTTATTTTTTTTACTTCCGAAAAGACAAATCACAGAATTCGTCAGCTGGGCTCTCAGCACTATGAATACATTTTTTTTGACAATTAGAGCAGGCATGAGGGAGCCTTCTTGTCCCTCTGGGACATTTGCTGCTGAGTACACCTTAGGTCAGTGGTTCTTAACCTTGTTAGAGGTACCGAACCCAACCGGTTCAGATGCACATTCACCGAACCCTTCATTGGTGAAAAAATTCAAATATGAGGGTTTTTTTTTTACGAACACATTTATTAAAAACAGAAAAAGTATAAAGTATAAGATTTTTAATTGTGCACAAAATGAACCAGCCAGTGATGGCCAAGCAGGTTTGTCATAACTCCTCAACTGACATGTTGAGTCCGGTGGTCTTAACCTCCATGGCAGAGGCTCTGTCGAAACCCCTGAGACTGATTCACCGAACCCCTAGGGTTCGATCGAACCCAGGTTAAGAACCACTGCCTTAGATCCTTGGCAGAAGTGGAGAATGGTGTGCTCGACAATATTGTCCGTAGAGGATGTGGAAGACATCTACATTATTGGCCTTTTGATAACAGGTATCCTGCTGTTTGGTGTTAGCAGATTCCTGATCTATTGCAAAATTCAGCTGGCGGGAGCAGCTTCTTTGGAAGGAAAAAAGCTGACGGCCTACATAAAGGGTGTGGGGTGCGTGATCAAAACTCAGACACATTTGTTGACCGAACTCAACCGCAAAGTGGATGTGGTGTTGCAGTCGCTTTGCAAAACGGAAAAGACCTGGAGAAGTTTTACTGTCCTGGAAAATTGATTGACTCATTGATCAAGAATTCGGCAGATTGTGATCGTGGAGAGTCACATGCTCAAAGACATTCAAAGCTGTCTGAATTTGTAGATGGCCTGCTCCCAAAACGATAATCGGGGCTTTCCCCTGCATGGAAAAAAACAAAAAGAGCCCCACACGGACGCGAGTATCATGATCTTTCTCTCCTTACTCCCCCGAGCCTGTCACTGATAAGGCCTTGGCCTTGCAGCTGCAGGTGCAATGTCAAAGTCTTCGCTGGATTCGTATTACTCTGCTCCCTCCAAAGTCACAAATGGAGAGACTTAAGCGCACCTACTGTGTGCAGCTCATTTCACAGATTGTGACCCGACCCCCAGCTACCTCCCCTCCTTCCCTCACTCTGTTCATTACATATTAAATCTTGTGAATTGAATCGAGAAATCTTGAGAAATATCCTCCTAAAAATGAGAATGGTTGGAGTCAATGTTTATTTTTTATTCTATGGCTTTTGACTGAGCAGTCTCTGCATTGTTTTAGTGTTTTATGGTGTTTACTGTTTTTTTTATTGTTTAAACAGACTGTTTTTGTCTATTTTTTTATTCCATGTAAAGCACTTTGTAAGCAAGCAATAGTTGTTTTGCTCTAGAGATAAAGTGGAATTGAGTTGTTTTTTTTAAAAGTACTTTATAATGAAAGTTAGGTTGATTTTTTTTTATTTTTAAACAAACGTTCAATTATTACAGCCTTTTAGTTTTGTAACTGGGGCACAAAATAAAATAGTCCATTCAGCTTCTATAAAAATAACTTCGCTAGAATACTCTAATTAATTGAGAAGGACATGCGTATGTAGCCCAAAGCAAGCAAGCTCACTTGATAACATAATGATATTCATGAGCACTTGAGTGTTGCTGCTGTTCAGTGTATTCTAAATGCAAAACGTGAAATTCCCTACCTGGAAAAGTTTGTAGAAGTAGGCGTACTGGCGTGCTGTGTTCTTTAACTGGCGAAAGACATCCTGAATAGCTTGTGTGCCCAAAAGCAGCTTCACCTCTTCTGGCTGGTAGTACAGTGGGGTACTGTAATCCAGGGGAAGACTGCGGATATATGGCAGCCACGTTGATGTGGGATTGGCCCGCTCACAAAGCAGGTGGAGGGCAAGTGCCACATTGCCCATTGCCTTCAAAATTCGGTCTTGGCGTAGCAGAGGTCCTAAGACACAGAGCTTTCATTAAAAGTCGACATTGGCAGAAAAACAATGTCACACATATCAATAAAGCATAGGAAAAAGGTCTATGTGGTGTAATGTATGAAACACAATACATAGAGTGAAAATGTAATTAGGGCTGTTGAGGGGCAGTGGCCCTCTTTCCCCTGCGTGTTCGTTGAATTTCGGATGAGGAGGATATTTGGTATCCAAATACAGGCTGGAGTCAATTAACAGTACCTTCGAAGGGTTTATTCGCAGAATATTCCGGGCACCCGTGATTTACGGACAATGGCTGCGGTGGTCACGAGTGCAAAGAAGGAAGGAATTCACAACATATTTATATCATCAGAAGGGCGATACCTAAACTCATGGTGAGGCATCAGGACTTTCATTTCTCCTAAACCGATTCCTAGCTTGTATGTACTGGTGCATTCCTAAGTCTGTACATCTCTACAAAGTCTCCAGTAGGGAGTGTTCCAACTTAAAGTGATGATTGCTTCAAGGACGCAGAGCCTCACTGCGAGCATGTGAAAGTTCTACATCATGACTAAATATGAGCAGAATACACACTTCAGGGCCCAAACAGTGATCTCCGAGGTCCCTATTGTGTGTGTAGAATGTATGAGTGGGAAAATGAATCCAATCCCTTTGTAGTCAGGCCTGGAGGTGGGGCTTGAAGGCGAGCTGGTGGCCCAGTCTACACCCATACACACGGTCTATAGGGCCCAGCTGAGCTCAGCCCAAAAGGACAACACGGGTCCCCCTTCCTATGGATTCACCACCTGAGGGCGAGGTCAAAGGGTGCATAGGGAGGTGGATGGCAGCTTTGGCCTTGATTGTCCTTTCCCCAGCGAGAGAAGATGGCTCTAGGTATGTGGAATGTCTGGTAGAGAAAGAGACTGAGCTGTTCTGCAAGATAGAGAAGTTCCAACTTGAAATAGTCGGCATAATAATACACAGCTTTGGCCAGTCTTCTCAAGAGGGGTTGGACTCTTCCACTCTGGAGTTTCCCGCGGTGAGAGGCGCAGAGCAGGTGTGGGCATACATTTTCCTCACAGGTTAGCACCTATACATTGGGGTTCACCCCAGTGGACAAAATAGCTGCCTCCCTCTGCCCTCAGGTGTCAGACCCTTTTTGGAGTCCTTGGAGGGTAAGCTGGAAAGTGCTCCTTCTGGGGACGCCATCATGTTGCTGGGTGATTTCAATGCTCCCATGGGCAATGACAGAGAAGCCTGGAGGGGCATGATCAGAACTCAAACGGTGTTCTGTTACTGAATTGTCTATAATGACCACCATGTAAAAACATACGGGTGTCCGTATGTGCACTTGGCACCAGGACACACAAGGCAAGCATTCGATGATCATCGATGAGTCCTAGTGGATCGTGTTCCATGCAGCTAGTGGATCATGTTCAATGCAGCTGACCAAAACTGTGGCCATAAGGTGGTCACTGCCTGTCGTGGCGACAATCTCAGAACCTGTTGGTGGAAACAAGCGGTAAGGGATGCCATCAAGCTGAAAAATGATTCCTATTGCGCCTTTTGGACCTGTGGGACTCCAGAGGCGGCTGATGGATACCGGCTGGCCAAGCAGAATGCAGCCTTGGCAGTCCATGAGGCAAAAATTGTGTGAGGAAGAAGTTTGGCGAGGCCATGGAGAATAACTCCCAGAAGGCTTCAAAGAAATTCTGGTCCACCATTCGGCATGTCTGCAGAGGTAAGTAGTGCACAGTCAACACTGTATACAGTGGGATGGGTGCTGTTGACCTCAACACAGGATATTGTGAATTGGTGGAAAGAATACTTCAAAGACCTCCTCACTTCCACCGACATGGGGATCACACTCCTCAGTTTACCCAGTCTATTCAAGGGTGCAGGAGAGAAGGGTCCATCAGGAAGTTGAATCTCAGGTTCAGGAGGAACAGTGAGGTTTTCTTACTGTCCGTAGAACAGTGGAAAAGGTCCTATGCATTGTACTCAAGGGTGTATGAGAGTTCACTCAACCACTCTACATGTGCTGTGTGGACTTGGGGAAGGCTTTAACCGTTTACCCTGAGGGATCTTGTGGAAGATGCTCTGGGATTATGGGGTATCGGACACCCGAGTATGGGCAGTACGATCTCTGTACGACTGGTGTCAGGGTTTGGTCCACATTGCCAGCAGCAATTCATATTAATTTTCAGTGAAGGTTGGACACCGCCAAGGTTACCCTTTGTCACCGATTCTATTCTCTTTTACGGGCAAAATGTCTAGGCATAGCCAAGCTGTTGAGGGCATCCGGTTTGAGGCGAGCTGCTGTGTCTCCAAATTGAGAGGAGCCTCATGAGGTTGCTCGGGCATCTGATCTGGATGCCACCTGGATGTCTCCTTGGTGAAGTGTTCTGGGTATGTCCCACTAGCAGGAGACCCCAAGGACAACCCAGGACATGCTGGAGAGACTAAGTCTCCCACACATGGAGGAGCTGGACAAAGTTCCTGGTTAACCTTGTGACCCATGCGACTTGGGGGAAGCAAATTGATGGATAGATTAGTAGTGAGCCTCAGCAGCAACTGCTGCAAGGTACCGATTGTTTTTGTTGAAGTACCGGTGATCATTTTGATAGCATTTTTTTTCTTTAATATTCTGCAAATGCATCTCATTTTGGGAGACCGAAATATGCCAGAAAACTCACCAAACTGCAAACTCATCAGGCCTCGCAGAAATTTTCATATTTTAAAGTTATCATGCACAATTACAAAAAAATGGCTCTGGCACTAGAGTGGTGAAACAAAATCCAATCTCGGTATGTTTTGACTATAGAAACCAGAGGGCATATGAAGCGCTATGACATATACCAAAAAGTACACAGAAGCCCTTTAAAAGGAACAGGAAGTAGACAACAATTTTTTGAAAGACGCCGCAGAAGTAAAATGCCGCCCATTTGAAGACATCATGTACCCTCAACACATCTACAAATGTATTTTTCATTTCACTCATAGCGTCACTTCTACTTGCTCGAGGAAATATGTGTTATTCTTTTGTGGGGGGTTTTCCTCGCAGGTTTACCGGATCTACCTCATATTTTCTGAATGTGGTGTGTTAAGGCCTTCATGATGTTAAAACACAAAGTTTGTGAGTCAACGATGCTCGAAAATCAATCGGGAGTGGGCCGGAGGTGCCCCACAACTAGCAAGAAGCAATGAAATTAAAAAAAATTACTTTTAGTTGGTTTCATATTACTGAGGAAATGATGATCTGAATTCCTTACCCAGGATGGAATTGTGTGCTGATTCCAATGTCATCAGTATCTTCCGAGGAATGCACAAGAACAGTTCTTCTGCCTATACAGAGAATACAACCAGCACAAAAAGTAAGGAAAACTTGATGTTTGGGAGAATATTTCTTTTACAGCATCTCCAGAACAAAGGAAAGGCGTTTTAATCATTGATTTTTTCCTCATAGTGGGTTAACCAGATCTATTTGTTTTACTGGAAGAGTTTCAAGGCCATAATGTCAAACTCAAGGTCTGGGGGATATATTTGGCCCATCACATCATTTTATGTGGCCCGCGACAGCAAATCAAGCATGTCAAGTTCCATGATACTTGCTAAAGTCTGAACCAACGTTTCAAGTTCTTCAAAAAAAAAAAAAAACAATGCTGATTTTGAGGGTCTAAAAATGCATGGAAACCCATGATACGTTGCACACATCGCCTCGCTAAACCAATATTTTATTGGTTTACAAAATATATATATATTTTTTGTCATGGACATATTTCTCAACTCAACTGTATTTATAGAGAACTTTAAAACAACCATTGCTGTATACAAAGTGCTGTACATGGAGAAAAAAACAATTTTCACAACAACAAACAATAAAAAATACATTAATAACAAAGACAGTAGAAAGGACAAAAACAGTAAAACTAAAAATCAAGTCTCATGCCAAGTCAAAACAATTCAAATGAGTTTTAAGATGAGTTTTAAAGATGGGCAGCGAGGGGGCTTGCCAAACGCTCAGTGGGAGGTCATTCCAAAGAGAGGGACCGGCAATGGAAAAGGCTCGATCCCCTCTGAGCCTCCGCTTAGTTCTCGGTAGCTCGAATAGTGTCTGGTTCGCAGACCTAAAACACCGGGCAGGTGCATAGGGGCAGAGGAGCTTAGAGAGAGACGGTGGCGTGAGGCCATTTAAAGATTTGTAAACAAATAATGGAATCTTAAACTAATACTTAAAAGGGTATAGGGAGCCAGCAAAAGGATGCCACAGTATGGGTTATGTGCTCCGTCTTATGATTCAAACCAACTGGAGACGCTTAATGACGGATTGGCTGTAACCAAAGTGCATTACAGTAATCCAGCCGAGATGTGACAAAGGCATGAATCATTGTTTCAAAATGCTCTTGAGAAAGGAGAGGCTTTACTTTAGCCAGCTGCCTAAGACTAGACAAAAAGATTGGAGCACCAGTTATTCAGCGAGTGTTACAATATTGCTCCTTTTTACCATCAATACCTCAAAATGGGCCAGTGGAGGTGCCCTTTAATTCATGGCGGCTACTTTGGTGAGCGTAACTTGGCCTGTGGATAGTATTATACAAGCATGGAGACACAAACAAATAAGACTTTCACAACAAGTTCAATTAATTCAGTAAACTGCTGTAACATTAGTTATTTTTCTACGAGTGGTATTACATGTGTTGCTGTATCGATTGTGCTTAACCCTGGAAAACGCACGGGGTCAAATTTGGCCCCTATAAATTCTGCTACTCATATGCTACCCTTGAATCCCAAAGGGTCAAATTTGGCCCTAATTCTAAATTAGGATTAAAGCATTGAATATTTGAATAAACATATATTTTGGTGTTCAGTGAACATATAGCAGTCATTTCATGTATAATTCATCATTTTCCAAAGAAGAAAAGGGTTCTTGGGTTCTCCAGGGTTAAAGTAGCAACATGATAAGGGGCTGCCATATTGATGGAACTTTCTTTAAAAAATAAAGGAATAAAACATGAAATGAGCACTTAGATGCCTCTGACACCCCAAATCACTGAAGAACTGATCAATTTCACCACAGTTATTCTCACCTTTATATCTCTTGTGGCTTGAAGGCCATAGCCTTCTTTTCCAAAGTTGGCAATTTGGAGACCGTCACAGGAAGACCCATTCGCTTTTGCCCAGGACACCAGGTCTTGGAAATGGCTGTGTCGGCAACCATCAAATATAACTGACACACCTGGAATTGGACACTGTAACATTTTAGTGTCATTTGAAATCCCAATTAGAAAATAAACAATTAGCTAGTGTTGTAGCACACAACATGCCACGAAAAACCCTTGAATTGTTTCCGTAACAATTACGCTAGGGGCCTATAGTGTGATTTTTTTATTCCAAAAGCATGTTCCTGAAAATGTTCCTATTTATTTTGTTTCAATGCTTCTTAAAGCAGGTTGTTTTTTTGTGTGTCCGATGCAAAACATTAAAGAATGTTTTTCTTTACAGTGATCCTTCGCTATTTCGCAGTTCGTTTATTGCGGCTTCAGTGCATCGCGGATTTTTTCAAACATTTTCATTAAAAAAAATAATTAATGTACATGTAGTACATTACTGTATATGTTGCTCTATGTGACTTGCTGTTGTTTTGCTGACTTTCGCAGCTTCTCGCGGACCGTTTGCAGACTTTTAGTGGACTTAAACCAAAAAAATTGTATTTTGCTATTCATATACTAACCTAAATTATACATGTTTAAATCTATTAGTATAAAGCATTACGTCATGTTAATTACTTAAAAAATTACTTCTACATGCATGTATACCATTAAATTTGGCCTTATAAATATTATGTACATGTACCTATATGGAAGGGGGGTGGTCGCTACCTGGCGGATTTTCGTTTATCGCAGGTGGTTTTGGTCCCTATTAACCGCGATAAACGAGGGATTACTGTATTTATTTATCTAGTTTATTTATGCAGATTTATTGTGTTTCTGTGTCCTAGCTCTTCGATCATTTCATTAGATTTTCCATTTTCAGACCAAATTACAGATAACGAAAATTGAAACTTTTGTTAAATTTCCTTGAAACAAAACTATAAAAATAACAATTTCATATATCTTTTCCCGCTCTGGTTTCCTCCCACATTCCAAAAACATGCACGGCAGGCAGATAGAACACTCTAAATTGTCCCTAGGTGTGAGTGTGGGCGTGCATGGTTGTTTGTCTCGGTGTGCCCTGCGATTGGCTGGCAACCAATTCCGGGTGTACCCCGCCGACTGCCCGAAGACAGCTGGGATAGGCTCCAGCACCCCCCGCGACCCTAGTGAGGATAAAGCGGTTCGGAAGATGAATGAATGAATCTTTTCCCATTTATTTGATTTGCATTACAGACGCTCCCCAACTTACGAACGAGATACGTTCCGAACAATCGTCCGTAAGGTATAGTGCTATATTTTGTATGGAATGTATGTTTAGGGCGTATATAAGTATGTTTAAGGTTTATATAAGTATAATAAAATGAAGTTTAACTTACTTTTGGAAGATGTACTCAAAGGCTTAAGGAGATGATGGAGGGGGAGGAGAAGGAAGAGGAGGATTTTATATCATGGGGCCGAGAGGGTCTTCGTCGTCGCTGGAATGGGCTTCAAGAGTTACTTCTTCCTCCGTAACATCAATGAAGGAAGAAGTTGAGGGTCCAGGAGAAGAAGATGAGGGTCGACGAGTATCTTCCTTGGAGGGTGTAGTAGAAACTGGCCGAAATAAGCGATCTAACAACGATTGCACAGTTTTCTTCTTTTTCTCATCATAAATGTTGCAGTAGCACTGTCTGGCATCATTCATTTGATTTGCAACCTTTGTGCAATGTTCAATATTTGGGTCTTGCTGCTCGAAGAGTGCGATGGCTTGATCAATGAGCGAAAACCCCTCGGCCAAGAGTTCCGTCTCGAATTTCTTCATGGGGACAGGCGTTTCCTCCTCCTCCTCCTCCTCTCACAGCGCCTCACGTCGGTATTAGTGGCGGAAAGAAGCACTACTCGGAAAAAGGCGCGCAATACAAAATCTAACTTAAAGCATCTCTGTCCGAACATTTTTCGACATACCCGCAAAAATGTTCATATGTACCGTTGTTCGTAACTCGAATGTTCATAAGTCGGGGAGCGTCTGTATTCTATTTAAAGCCTAGTGGGCTGCAGTATTTCTCCGCGTAATTAAGCAAATGCGCATCAAGATCTCTCATTGTGTGGCCTCTTATTCTGTGTTTCAGCGTTATTTTGTTGTGCAAATGCATTTATCATATTCATAAAAATATGTAGATGATTTTAACCTTAAGAAATCTTGCATTTTTTTCTGCCAAAAATACTATGGGATAAATTGAACTAAAAATTGCAGACCATGAAATTTTCAAAAAGAAAAGTGTTGAAACTTGGACGTAGATGTCTGGATGAGTGCGCAATGCCCTGTTAGTGTCAGAGCTAGTAGCGTAGTCCATGATGAGCAAGAAACACCGTGATTTAATAAGTATTTTGTCACAACTCACTGTGATGTTGCTACCCAAACATCACAGTGCGCTGAGGCGTTTCGAGGCTGTGAATAAGTTTTGGCCACGAGAGACCGCGGTTCGCAAAAAAAAAACATTCGTCGCCTCATCACAACACGTACTGTACTAAACTCTTGCAGTGACAATTCAAAGAACTCCTTCCTGTCTCTGTCTATTATCCACCCGTCATTGTTCTTCTTTGTCTCTCTGCTTCTCGCTCTTAAAGTGCCGCGCTAGTTTCTTAAGGACGTACTGCTGCTGTGGTTTGTGGCCCAATTTTCAACCCGTCAAAATGATGGACGGCCTTAAATTTTCCCCGTCAAATCTTTAAAAAATCCGTTAATGATGCAAAATTGTCTGTTAATGTACCATCTGCAGAAACAGAAATATAAAAGCTGTAAATGTTTATACAGTCTTGTTTAACTTAGATTTCGTTACAAAAGACAGGCTTTAATTTGTTATCATAAATCACCCCTTCTCCTCCCGACTCCTCACAAATAAAATATTTTGGGTTTGCTTCGGGCTCGGGCCTGCAAATCAAGTTAATTGGTCGGGCTCAGGCCGGGTCGGGCTTTAATACCCGCGGGCCGGGTCGGGTCGGGCTGGATTTTTTTGGGTGCGATCTTACCTCTACTCAGCAGGGATGTGTGCGTTGATGCGTACATATATGCAGCATAGTTATTTTTACTATGAGCATACCACTGCTGTTATAGCTCAAAGAAGGCATCAAAAATAAATAACTAAAAACTGTGTATGGATAGGTCTGATGCCACTAAACATTTTGAGGGGTTAAAAGTGATAAAATCATCACAAATTACTTCGTTATCACACCTCAAAAGCCGAGCCATTATTTGGACAAATTTTGTGTTTTTGTAAATGTTTTACGGCTGATAAGTATAGAATGACAAATGATCAAAATACAAAGTTTCTGATGAAAAAAGAGAGTCTAATCTTTTTTTTTTGGCAGGTTCCATGTTTACAGAGCTATCAAACAACATTCTGTGGGCGTGGTCAAAATCTTCGAAAATGGCTGGCATTAAAGGTGTTGGGTGTGGTGCAAGACCTCATTTTCTAATTATTTTCACAATTCAGCTCACTCAAAATTTTAATATTCAAGTACTATGTTTGTCTTGCATAGCCTTTCAAAACTGAAAAATATTTTTCTAAAGAAAATTATATATGCATACTGCACAGGCTATATAACAATATCCCCCCCCCCCCATATATTGTGCAACCTTAGCACAGTGCACACTTGCAACGTCCAGGGTTCTGCGTGAGGACTTCAAGAGTGGTGAGTCTCTGCCGCTGGTTTTGCAGTGATTTAAAAAATGAACTGCGGTCTCATGATGTAAATCCAAGATGGCGCCCTATTTGGCAGCAGTCGGCAAGTGCTCTTCAAGAGCTTTGCATTTTTTGTTGTTATCATTTTTTTTTCTTTTGTTTTGTCACATGGTGTTTGTTGTTACTTCGTGTTGTAGTTTTTAGTGCCTGTAATGGACAGCATTTTTCACAGCCCTGTTTTGTTTACCGGAGATGCCGGCGCTATTGGACAGTCTGTGCGGGTCCGGTTGGATGGATGGCTTGAGGAGTCACGGATGAGGAAAGAGGTGCGTCGGCGCGGAGCGCAGATGCGTATTTGGAACTAAGAGTCCCCGCTTGGAACAGATTTCGATGGCACAGGAGAAGTGAACCAATCTCTTTCTTTCGTAGATGGATGACACAGCTTCTTGTTTACTTTCAAACATAGCTTGTCGCCAACATGTGCACATTTTGAGCATGACGTCTCTGATTCACTGGTGAAAGGACACTTTGATTCTCTCCTCTTTCATCTCAAACTGCTTTAAACAACAAAGCGTATGCAGGGAGAAGTGGTGAAGAATGTATGACTGTCTGTTTTATGTTATCTGTTGTGTTATATTATTTTATATTAACTGTTTTGTAAAGTGCTTTCTTACAGCTGCAGCTGTTGTGATAGTGCTATATAAATGAAGATGAAGCAAATTTGTAGCTGAAAGTGATTTACCTGTCCGGGTCTATTGTCTTGTAATTGAGTACTGTTTTTGTCTTGTCTGTTTTATGATGGCTTACCTATTTGGTTCTTATTTCTGTCATCGTGGTTTAACCCTCCTGTTGTCCTCGGGTCAAAATGACCCGTGACTGTGTTAAAAAGGCCCCAAAAAAAACCTAAATTATATTTTTTTAACTTGAAATTTTATGACTTTTCCTAGATTGGCCCCAACTGCAGAAAAAAATGAAATGTTGTTTTTATTCACATTTCCATGGAAGCTGTACAAAAAAAAGTACAAAGGTGGTCTTCGGGGCAAAATGACCCATGAGGCAAATAGGGTTGAAATCAAGGTCACAAACACCATAGAATGTTTCAATGTTTTAGTTGTGTCTCAGATCAATGAGTAGAACATGTGAACAAGACAGTAGCAGACATAAACAAGACAAGATAGGTGGCGTTCTCGTAGATGGCAGAACTCTTTTTTGTGGATTTCAAGGGGTTATAAAGGTGCTACAGATGACAGGACTCTGAATTCTCTCTGTGCTGACGCCATGAGTGTGCGTTATGACATTGAAGAGGCTCTAGAGCTGATTTTTTTCTGCTGTCCAGCAAGACAACTGATTCAGAAGAGGAAGTAGAGGATGTATCAGAAGAAGATGGGGAGGAATATAACCCAGAGTATGATGAATCATCTTCAGAACAAGAAGAAATCCCTGAAGCTGAAAGAGAGTCTTTCCTTTCAAAAAAATGGCAAAATAACATGGTCCTCAGCAGCATACAACCAACAAGGCAGGCATGCAGAGCAAAACGTACAGGAGCTCCTGAGAAACCTGATGATCCACCTTCTACAGCCACTTCCCCAGCGAGGGCAAGTAAGAAGAAGAAATGCCAGTTCTGCCCTCAAAAGAAGGACTGTAAAACACATACTGTGTGCTATAGGTGAAAGAAATATATCTGCAAAGGCTGTGCACTTGCATACTGCGCTACATGTGCTAATTAGTTGAATGGGCTATCTTATTTTTCATATTTTTGTCTTGTATTGTATTGTCCTAAATAGTTTACTGGAGGAAAAACAAGAAAGAAACTTTAGTCATTGGAATGAATACAAATGCATCCATAACAAATTTTCGCACATTTTTTTCCTTTTCTTAAGCTATAGAAATCCAAGTGAAGAGGGAGAACTATATCACACATAATGTGGTGAAGGACAAGTTGTTTCTTCAAGTAATATGAAATTAGGTGTTTAAAATTCAATTTAGCTGCTTATTTGGGGGGTTTAGTGAAGATGGGTCATTTTGACCCGGAGGACACAGGGTGTGTACAGGAAACGAGGACAACAGGAGGGTTAAAAGTTTTGTGTCCGACTATGCTATTTTAGAAACCTGCCTTGGGACTGTGGCTGAAAACTAGCATTTATGCAAAGTCCAGTGCATTTACACTGTTTATTCTTGTGTTTATTACTGTGCACTGTCCCAATGAAATAAATAAATAAATGTGGTGTCACAAATTACAACCAATCAAATGCACAAAAGCTTTCACACAGATGAAAAGTCCACGGCAAAAGGCAAATTACCCTTCTGTTTTTTGCGGATCTTCTCCACCAAGCTTTTAATTTGAACATATTCCTCCCACTCTTCATTGGCAGATGGGGCTTCACTGCTGCACTCTGGGGAAAAAAAACAAAAAACTATTAAAACATGGACACCACACAGCATATTGTCTCTGTCATTAACTCTTTTCACGTTGTTCGAAATTATTTGACAGTGTTGGGTTCATTTTTTCCAAATTGTCAATCCAAGTTGTATTTTTTAATATTATCAAAACATGCAGAATACTACCACTACATTGCAATTCGTTTTTTTGTGGGCCGACTAAAGAGTTTTTACAGGTATTTCTATAATGTCAGTAAATATGATATCAAATCAGTTCATGATGCCTGTCAAGGTACTGTTTCAAAGTGTTTGTGTTGTTTTCAAATTGCGTTCATAGACCTTAAAAATATAAGTGTCATAAATGCCATGAAAACATGCCGAGAGTGTATTTAAATACAGTGGTACCTCTACTTACAAAATTAATATGTTCTGGATGAAATTTCTGAACGAGAAAAGTCGAGACGCGTTTTCCATGTAAAAATTCAGAAAAATGTTTCCTTAAGCATACAAATGCATCAAAATATGTAACAAATACATGTTACAATTACATCATTGCACAAGAAATGAATAATGTAAAAAAAACAAAAACAAAGAATAAAAAGGATGGTCATTTAAATTTTAACTGCGTCCTCATTGGTTTTTTGCCCTCTTTAGTTGATGTGTTCTCTCAGAAGCGGTTTTTGCCTGACGTTTTGTCAAAAACTAATCCAAGGGTGTTTGCTTTTGTCGGCTTTGAACGACCCTTCGAAAATGTCCAAGGCAAACCAAACATCAGCATAGTGAGCGATCTCCCGACTGGTGAACACCTTTTATAAGTCATTCACATTTATGTAAAAACTATCTGAACGCCTCATGACCCGAGGGGCGAACGACGAGGACGCTACATAGGCACATATCTCTCTATCTACATAGATAGACACATCCGGTGAGAGGGCCCTCTTAGCCACTGGGAGGCCAGGATGATACTCGGTAATAGCCAATGGCAGAGCAGCTAGTATGTTGCGTTCAGGAGACGCGGAGCTGCAAGTAGCAGCCCATCCTGTATTTTTTACCTTTCGTATCTTGAGATTTCTTTCGTAAAAAGAGGCAATATTTTCCTGTTGAGACGTTTCGTAACTTGAAAATTTCGTATGAAGAGACGTTCGTCAGTAGAAGTACCACTGTGATGTTATGTCGTGTGGACCTGATGTGGATTGCTTTCAGCATTTTTTGGCCACGTCATTCGTCCAAGGAGAAGAATCTGTGCTTGGTGGTTGCGCCTTCATGGCAGCACGCGTGTTCCAGCACTGATTTTGATTGGGAGGAATGTCGCCGCCATTTGACTGTCGCTGCTGGACAGCCCCGGGGCGCTTGTGTTTTGCACCTGTCATGGGCAGCATTTTCACAGCCCCGCTTTGTTCCGCGGAAAGGTCGGTGCTGTTGGACAGTCTGCGGCTGAATGGAAGGATGGCTTGTGGAGCCGACAATGAGAAGAAAGGAGCGCCAGCGCAGTGCGCCGATGCATATGTGGAACTGTGAGTCGCCGCTTGAAATTGAAGTGGATTTACATGGGACAGGAGATGTGAGCCAATCTCTTTTTTGACAATGGATGCAACAGCTTCTTGTTTGCTTTCAAACTTGTAGGAGACGTGTGCACGTTTTCAGCATGATGTCTTTGATTCACTGGTGAAAGGACACTTTGATTCTCTCCTCTTTCAACTACAACTGCTTCAAACAACAGAGTGTATGCAGAAAAGTGGTTCAGATTGCACGACTGTCTGTGTCAAATGTGTTGTGTTCTATTATTTTGTCGTTTTATGTCAACTGTTCTGTTGATGGAGGTGTGGGCACCCGCAGCAGCTCCTCTCTCTCCTGTGGTTGAGAGGGAAGAAATTTTGTCTGTGCTGTATGTTGCACATAGAGCACATTTGACAATAAAGTTGACTTGAACTTGAACTCTGTATCATATTTCTATAACTCAAATATTCACTCATGTGGAGAGGTGGGGAGGGGGTGTGGGAATGTAACCCACACAATGGAGGGACATTACTGTATTAGCATTGTAGTATGAATTTTATAAGATAAGAAAACCTTTATTAGTCTCGCAATGGAGAAATTCCCAATTCACAGCAGCAAAGTTATGAAAGGAAGAAGAAGAAAAACAAAATATAGGAGCTGCTGGAAAGGCAGCCACTCTCGCGGCGCCATTTTGAAGTCAAAATAACAAAAATAACACAACACATAGGACACAGACAGTCATGCAATCTTCACCACTTTTCTGCATATACTTTGTTGTCTGAAGCAGTTATAGAGGAAAGAGGAGATGATCAAAGTGTCCTTTCACCAGTGGATCAGAGACATCATGCTGAAAATGTGCACACGTCTGCTACAAGCTAAGTTTTGAAAGCAAACACGAAGCTCTAGCGTCCATTGACGAAAAGAGATTCGTTCACTTCTCCTGACCCACGTAATCCGCTTCAAACGCCAAGCCTCGCGACTCCCAGTTCCAAATCCGCATCGGTGCTCCGCGCTAACGCTCCTTTCTTCTCATCGTCGGCTCCTCAAGCCTTAAATCTATCCAGCCGCAGACCGTTCAACAGCACTTATGCACCACATTTAGGGGGCAGGGTTCCAAATTAATCAAAATAGTGTTTAGAATTATCATGATCAACAGTGGGAAAATATAAGATGTATTTATACTGCATTCATTATAGTTATCGTCCCTCAAGGGAAAAGTAAAACATTTATAATTGTATTGTTGAACATCAGTCATGTAATAATAATTATCAATATAATTCCAGCCAAACTTTCAATATCATTATAATGATCATTACACACATTTCTGGCACATTTTACTGGGGATGATAAACAAAAATATCATCATGCATGCATTTCATTTATGAAACATTATGAGTGATAAAGTCATTGCTGTACATGTAAGTCAGTGAGTTGAATTTCTGTGAGAAGTGAAAACATTGTAATGTGGGATAGTTGCAATAACCACATTTCTGAAATTATGATGCACTCAGTAATTGGCATTAGGAATAGTGCAGCAAGTAACTGCAAACAATAACTTGCATATGTGCATATGCATATGTATAATGAAATTCCCGTAACTTGAGAGTGAATTAACTGTTTTTGATCATTATACACTGTAGAGTAATTTAAAGTTTTGTGCTACAGTGCTGGTTAATAATCTAATCATTTACATTTTTTGCTCTTTGTTTACATGTTTTATTACTTGTTAGTTTTTATGAAGTAAAAAACCCTAACTTTAATTACCGGTAATTTTGATACTCATTACATTTTCATTATTTGGGCATGGAAGTTGGGGGGAATCAGGCATTTGGTGCTTTGCTTAATTAAGGACATCTCAAAAGTAAAGTGAGGAGACTACCATCTCTCCAATATCTTTTTTTTTTTCCCAGAAGGACTCAAACTGTGACCCTCAAGTTCCAAAGGACGAGTTTTTCCAGATTTTATATCCTTTTTCAACCACTTTTCATATTTTTATTTTTTTATTTTTTTCGAAATCAGTGCTCTCACTGTTCCAAGTCTAAAATTCATTTCAGAACCACACCTGTGTGAGGCCAAAAATCAGATTGTCTTGAAATTGTCTGTGATGAATGGTTATGTCACAAGGCTTTGTTGTTTATATGAAGAGATGAATAACACAATGATGTCACAAGGATTTCCTGTAAATACCAGAGCTATCCAAGTGTTGGGTTCGAAAGATGGAGGACCACTGCGATGATTAGAGCTACACAGTGAAATAGTTTCAAGAAGCTGCTGGTATGTGATGACTCATTTGTTCTAATGTCATTGAATTGATCGCAACTGGACTGCTCTAATTGACAGACTGACATTGAATCAATTGTAGTTGGACTGGTTAGGCCAGTTGCATCATGAAGGAGTACATTCATGGGCGACAATCATTTGTTATTGATTGTTTGTTTGTTTATTAAACACAAACAGATAACAGAAATTTGGTCAAAAGTAAAAAAACAAAACGTTTTAAACAGTCCTCATTCAGCACAGTTTGCATGTTTAAAGGAAGTCGGAAGAAGTAAAACTTATCTTGCCCTATCCCTTGTTCTTTGAGTATTTTAACTTGGTTAATATTAATTCTCAACTCAACTCAACTGTGCTTATAGAGCACTGCTCTATACCAAGTGCTGGACATGGAGCAAATATCATATATACATCAATAAACAACAAAAACAATAAATTAATAACGAAGACAGTAGAAAGCCTAAAACTAAAAATCAAGTCTGAGTCATGCCGTGTGAAATGCCCAAAAATACAAATGAGTTTTGAGATGACTTTTAAAGATGGGCACCGAGGGGGCTTGCCGAACGTTCAGTGGGAGGTCATTCCAAAGAGAGAGACCAGCAAGGGAAAAGGCTCGGTCCCCTCTTAACCTTCGCTTTATTCTTGGTACCTCTAATAATGTCTGGCCCACAGACCTGAGGCACCAGGCAGGTATGTAGGGGTGGAGGAGCGAGGCCATTTCATGATTTGAAAACAAATAATAGGATATCATACATATATATATATATATATATATATATATATATATATATATATATATCCATTATATATATATATATATATATATATATATATATATATATATATATATCCATTATATATATATATATAATTGTGTGTGTGTGTGTGTGTGTATACATACACACATATCTATCTATCTGTAATTTTGTTACACTGTATACACTCACTTGAGCAATCATTGAAAAAATACTTGGTTGATGATTTCAAAATTAGCGAGCCATTTTTTTTTTTTTGGTGTGTACAAGTAATAATATGATGTGATGATTGAACATCATTCGGTTTCACTGTCTTAATGGCCCTCCGAGGGAAGATGTAACTCCAAAGTGGCCCGCGACAAAAATCAGTTTGGCACCCCTGATTATAGTGTATGTCCCGAAACGAAAAGAAAAAGAAAAAAATTCAACATATAGACCTATTCAACTGCACATATGCCTACAGCATATAGCATGTACAGGCAGTACGTAAGCACACACTTCAGCACATGTATGACAATACTCTCATACTCATACTCAATATTCCATTGCATTACCTCCATCTAACACAGGGGTCGGCAACCCAAAATGTTGAAAGAGCCATATCGGACAAAAAAAAAAAAATGTCTGGAGCCGCAAAAAAATAAAAGCCTTCTAGAAAACTTACAATGAAGGAAACACATGCTGTGTGTATGTAGGAGACTGGACTGTCTCAGAATTGTTTGTTATTCATTCCTTTGTTGTGTGTTCACAAACGCCCCCATAGAAATTATGTTGTAATTTCCTCCCTTGATTTTTTGTTTTGGTGCATTATTTTCGCTTTTCTTAGTGTCAGTGAAGTGATAAGTTTTTCTGAGGCTGTCTTTGAACGCCTCTCGAGTCGAACGAGAAGAGAGAAGGCACGGAGTCAGACACAGACGTGTCTGCGTTTGTCGAGACTGTTAAAAGCATAAATAAAGTATGTTTTAAAAAACCAACACCACAGCTCTCCTTTTTCGGAGCTGCAACATGTATCTATATCTATCCATCCATCCATCCATTATCCAAACCGCTTGATCCTCACTCGGGTCGCGGGGGTGCTGGAGCCTATCCCAGCTGTCTTTGGGCAGTAGGCGGGGGACACCCTGAATTAGTTGCCAGCCAAACGCAAGGCACACAGAGACGAACAACCATCCACGCCCACACTCACACAAATGAACACCTCTTGCAGAAACACACCTTTGCTTAATGTTTTTCCTTGTTTTGGATTTTTTGTAAAGGCTGGTATCCCTTAAATTATAACAACGCTCTCTAATTTCAAACAGCTTCTGAGTATTGTGGCAGAGCAGGTTATTCTGTACTTTGTCCATTAATTGTACAATTTTTAATTAAAGTCATGAAATTTCATCGTGTTTAATTTGATAAATAGTGGATTTGTTGGTTCAGTATATATATATATTTACATAGACAAATAATTCGAATTGCTCTTTTTTGTAATTTGAAAACAGGGAGTATTTGTTTTCTCGACATTTCCCCATATTTCTACACAGTAGTAGGTCAGTTATGGTATTAATAATGAACAATATCACGTGTGTAATGACTTCTTCAGCACATCCTTGGATTTTCACAGGATCTCTACACCGAAAAAAGTTTTGTTGGACTAAACTAAAAAAAAAAGTGGTTACAGCTAAACGTATTTGTTTTTCTCAAATTATATTCACCATTTTCTTCAAAGCATTATTTTGAATTTAATATAAATCAAACGTATTTTCCCAAAGCAAAATATATGTTACATCCAAAATCCTATATACTTTGGAAAACTGATTTGATTCCTGTAATTCTGTGAGTCAATTGTATTACTTTACCCCTAATTCAATTTCTTTAGACCCTTTTAATTATACCTTGATCAATAGATTTTCTTTGGCCACAAACCAAAACATTACTTAATGAAGGTCGGTATAATCATGCAGACAGAATCGCTAACTTAATTGGCCTTCACGATGACTCTGGCCGGAAACCTCTTTTCAGGCAGCGTCTTCTTAAAAATCACCATCGGTGGCAGCTTCTGTCTATTACCATGGCAACAGACCCTTTCTTCTCTACAGTACGGTTCACTAAGAAGTAAGTGCCACCTCATCCATGTTGGTGATTTGGTTGGGCTGGTTGTGTCTGGTGGCAATCTTTTTACTGTAGTAGGAGTGGAAGATGGCCATCTTTTCCTTGTAATTCGCCGGATGTTGTTGCGCCACTGTAGTCCCTGCCCCAATGGATAGATGGTGCCTTTTCATAAAACGAAAGCACCAAGACGGACATCTTTTGTTGGATTTTCATTTTTTTCTGTGGAGACGCTTCTCCTGGCTATTCTTTGATTCTGAATCCATTTCTGGAGTTGGTCATCCAAGTTTCATTTGCCATCATAAACGTGAGGACCATCAAAATCAGCATGACTCTTCTGAGCAGACAGCGTGTTGAACAAAATAAAAATATTTGCTGTTATTTTATATTTTCAAACTTTTTTAGAAAAAGCACTGCTAGTTTCAAAACAAACTGATAGAATCTCTAGGAGTTGTTCTTTAAAATGTGACGTCTATAAAAGCCAAAATGGGTCCAAATTTGAAAGAAATTCAAAATGGTGGATTTCCTGTCAGGTCAAGCATATGGCTCCAAGAGACTTTTTGTTTGTTTGTAGATCCTGTTGAAACATAGAACCGGGGCTGGTCCATTTAAACTTTCTAGGGGCACTACTGAGCGATTTTGTAAAAAATAAAAAATAAATACAAAGCACACAATTTACCGTATTTTCCGGACTATAAGCCGTTATTTTTTTTCCCCCAAACTTTGAACCCTGCGGCTTTTAATGTGACGTGGTTTATTCATGGATTTTTATTGGCGACAATCAAGCCATCAAAAGATTTTTTTTATAGTATTGATGTTTTTTAAGTATGTAATCAATATAATTCCTTTGCTTCCAAAAATGGATGTTTGGGGTCGGTATGGAGATGTTTTACAGTCACAGAGGCACAATTGCATCACATCACACTGCGTCAAAACCATTGTCTGCTTCCTGAAAATAAACCTACTTTGCAACAGTTCGGCAATTAGGTTCATCATCTCTTTGGGAGAAGGCAAGGCACTAGCTCCTGATCCAGACTTCTGAATCTTTGCTCGGCTTTTCTTTCCCATGGTGTTGGATGGACAGCAGCCCTAGGGAGGTGAAAAATCGGTTTTATTATCAGTATTTTAGGATACTACTATCAATGCAATTGATTTCAAATTCCAACAGCAAGCTTATCAACATTGTGACATTTTTATGTTGTGTCAAAAATCGAAGTGGTGGAACAGCTTGTGGAATAGGGGACACTTCCAACAAGAAATACAAACATGCTCAAAAATTCTATACGTATTTCTTTGATGGATTTGACATGCATCTGAGCTACTTATCAGCAAAGTAGTGTGCCGCTTTAAGTCACACAAGAAAAACGAAGGCTCGATTTTTCCAAACTACCGAGTTGGATCGAGACTTGGTATTGGCAGAAACTTAAAACCAAAGACTCAGGTGCCAAAAAGTGTGATCGCGACATCCCAACTTAAAACACGACAATGCAAAGCAGAGCAAATTACGGCCCAAGAGAATTTTTGTGGGTCTTGTCCTGTTCCACAAGTCTTCAATTTTTGTAAATCTTTAAACATCCAACCAGTTCTTTAAAACTTTCTCAGAGCCACTACTGAGCTTTTTTGTAAAAAATAAAAATAAATAAATGTTAAAAAAGGAAAATAAACTACAGTGAAACTCCTCTACAACGAAATCATGTTCGCAGCAAGAAATTTTTCACAACAGGGTTTTTTTCACTGTAGCAAATTTGATCTCAGATGTAAACACACACACACAAACGGATGTGTACTCTTTATTTTTATTCCAATAGTGCAAGTATGAGCATAAACTTATTTGACACTTCATATGTGTAGAAAGAAAAAAAGGGAAAGAAATTGCGAAATTTACGATCAGCATTCACTTTTCACTGACATCAATTTCTTGGATAATGTCGGACTAAAAAAGGATATCTTATCTTATCTTATCTTTCAGTGGCGGATGCCGGTCTGTCAAGAAGGGGACCTCAATTTCGGCCTACATTATAAAATATGTCAGTTTATTTATACGTGAATTCTACTCTCCGTTCCTTTTCAAAATAAAAGACAAGGTTGCCTTCACCATAAGATCGGTGATTGGCTCATTTCGCTGTCAATCAAAAAGAGACAGATCATCCAATCATCATGCAGAAAAGCTGAGCTTCCTGGCCAGCCGATAAACGCCCACTGTCCATAGACTCCCAGAGACGCTGAGCGTCCAATGAGAAGAGAGTCGCGTCGTAACCAGTAATAAGACGCTGATTCCGAACAAAAGTTGAGTGCGTTGTACCACATATTTAGTCAATGACATGTCCACACAATTGTACGTACACACATATTTGATCACTTATTTTTTGACATTTTAGGGGAAGCCGAGCTTCCCTTGCAGTCTGAGAGCAATCGCCTTTGATGTATTTTGTTTTGCATCCTCTGTCTTTCATTTTGATCTCTTTTACCCTCTCTTCCAGCGTCAGAGCTCTTCTTGTCTTAGCTGCTTGACATCCAAAGGTCCGGTTTGTAGCCATTTTAGCAATGCAACTTTCTTGCTGCGTCTTAAACTAACAATAACAAATACTTCCTGGACTACTGTGCATGTGTAAACCAGTTTGGTGGTTGCTCTTGCTGTTTCCGAACGAAGCAGTAGAGGTCGCTGTTGGATTAGACTTTGTTGTAGTGAATCTCGTCGCGAGGCAAGAGCAGAGAAAAAGATTCCGTATAATGCAACAGGGGTTTTTTTCGTTGTATGGGAGGCAGGAGAGTGGGAATGGTGTAATGCATGAAGATTTTTTCACACGAGGGGGTATTTTCGCCTATGTAGGTTTCGTTCTAGAGGAGTTTTACTGTAATAAATCATTTTACCAGGCTTGAACTGTGAGGCAAGTTTAATGTTTTGACAAATGTGAAGATAAAAATCTGTCTTTTTTCTTTTCAAACAGTGTGGCTACACATTTGGCTTTTCGTTATCGTCGTGAATATCCAAAGAACCCCCCCGCCCCCCACGGTTTCAAGACTGTCTGAAAAAGATCATGGTGTTCTTCAAATGTGACCTCAATAAAAGGTTGAAAATGGGGCTGAATTTGAAAGAAAATTCAAATTGGTGGCTATTGTCATGCGCTGGTAAATACAATATAGAATTTTCATAGATCTAGTTGAAACATAAAACCGGTGATGCTTTGTTTAAAAAAAAAATAAAAATCAAACAATAAACGAATAAAATATTTGCCAGGCCTGATGTATGTGGAGTTTCATGTATATTTGTCCATTTTTAGACCCTCAAACATAGCATTGTTTTCTCATCGAACTGCATGTTACCAAAACAACAGTGTTTTTTTTTGCAAAAAGTCATAAACACTCTTCCAACCAAATATGGTAGATGTAGTGAACCCGCAAAAAGGAAAACATTAACAAATCGAACATGTACTGTATTTCTTTTTGCCAGTTGGTGACTGCCACTACAATGAAAAATATGTTCATAGATGTCTTCAGACCTGGACTCTCATCAAAAATGTTGCGGTACCATAACGGTTACGCCCTTTGCCAAATAGTTACAATAATTGGCGTTGAGCATGTTCAACATCTTGAGGCTTTTATGACAAATTTAGTTCGATTCATTCAACAGGCAGTACATTAAAATGTAAACAGTGACACTTAAAGTTGTCACTCAGTGGCGTTACATTTTTGGATTATGACCAGGGGAGTCATGAAGCGTTTCTTTATTTGTGGCAAAAGAAATATAAAACCCATTTTAGACTATGGTTGTAATGGACTTTTTTGTACATCTCTGCGTGCTACACATGTCTGCCAATTTTCGTGGGCCTATGTCAAATGTTTCGGGATTTTTTTTCCCCCACTCTAGGCGCTACAGAGCCATTTTAATTTCATCGATAATGTTGATTTTAAAATATTACCGTATTTTCCGCACGATAAGGCGCACCGAAAAGTCTTCGATTTTCTTAAAAGCTCACAGTGCGCCTTAAAATCCGGTGCGCCAGATGTATGGTCATTACGGTAATATATCGACTCCAAAATGGCTCCTGACTAGAGACATGCTTACATTGTTATAACTTGCTGTTGGTTCAGTGAACTGTGTCACCGATTTATTAAATACGTTTTTGTTGCGGCTCGGAAAAAGGAGAGCTGTGCTGTTGTATTTTTAAAACAGTCTCAACAAATGCAAGTACATCTTTGTCCGCCGTCTCCGTGCCTTCTCTTCTTCAGTTTGACTCGAGAGGCGTTCAAGACCGCCTCCGAAAAACGTAAACTAACGATCACTTAAATGAAACTACGAAATTTGAAAATAACACATCAAAACTGAAAAGCAAGCGAGGATATCACAAAATAAATTCTATTCCCCCCCTTCAAAAAATACAGGTATATTGTGATTTCATCATTTGTGAATACACAACAAAGGAATAAATAACTACTACTGACATCTGGCCGTTCTGTTGGAGCTATGCTCAAGGAAATGCCAATGTGTTTTTCGGAGGCGGTCATGAACGCCTCTCGAGTTGAACGCAAGAAAAGGCACGGAGACGGACAAAGACGCACCTGTATTTGTTGAAAAAAGGAGAGCTGTGGTTTTACTTTTTTTTAAACGCAGACTTTATTAATGGTTTTCACAGCCTCAACAAATACAGCTACTGTACGTCTTTGTCCGTCTTCGTGACTTTTCTTCTTCCGTTCCACCCGAGAGGCGTTCATGGCCGCCTCAGAAAAACGTAAATTCATGATTACTTCAATGAAACCACGAAGAAAATCAAGCGAGGAAATCACAAAATAAATTCTGTAGGGGCGGATATAGAATTTATTTTGAGATTTCCTCGCTTGATTTTCTGTTTTGATAAATTATTTACAATTTTCGTAGTTTCATTTAAGTACAGTAATAGTTCATTTACGTTTTTCAGAGGCGGTCATGAACGCCTCTCAAGTTGAACGCGCGTAGCACCATCTAGTGGAAGCATTGTAGATTGCGCCTTATAATGGTCCAATATATGGTCCAACCCTTGATCAAGAAACCTGGTCTTGATCCAGATGTGCTGTCAAGCTTCAGGCCCATTTCCAAACTGCCTTTCATTTCCAAAATTCTGGAAAAAGTGGTGCACATGCAATTGAAATTTTTCTTGGATGAACATAACATCTTGGAGGTCTTCCAGTCAGGTTTCAAGACGATGCATAGCACGGAGTCAGCCCTGTTACGCTTTCTAATGACATCCTCCTGGCAAATGACTCTGGAGACCACGTGTGTCTAGTTTTATTGGACTTAACTGCAGCATTTGATAACGTGGATCACAGTATTCTGCTGACTCGTTTGCAGCACTTGGTGGGCATTGGCGGCAGTGCTCTTGAGTGGTTTAGGTCCTATTTAGCTGACAGAACCTTCTGTGTCAGCCTTGGCTGCTCTGAGTCACGCACTGCTCCCCTGTCATGTGGTGTTCCACAGGGCTCAATTCTGGGGCCTCTGCTGTTCTCGCTGTATCTGCTCCCATTGGGTTCCATCTTAAGGAAACATGGTATTCCCTTCCACTGCTATGCAGATGACTGCCAGATCTATGTCCCACTGAGCAAGAAAGACGCCTTCTCATTAAGGCCACTCCTATCCTGTCTGGAAGAAATCAAAACCTGGATGGCACAAGATTTCTTGAGATTCAATGAAAAGAAGACAGAGGTGATATTGTTTGGTCCCAGTGGCCCTTGTACATTCCATCCTGTAGACTTGGGCCCCCTGTCTCCTTATCTTAAGTCAACAGTCTCAAACTTGGGCCTTAAACTGGACAGTGATTTCAAACTCGATCGGCAAATTGGTGCCGTTGTTAAATCTAGCTTCTTTCACCTTAGACAGCTGGCCAAAATAAAACCTCTCCTCTCACATGAACACTTTGAGACAGTAATTCAAGTCTTTGTCACATCCCGGCTCGATTACTGCAATGCCCTTTACTTTGGAGTCAGCCAGTCCTCCATTAAGCGCCTTCAGCTGGTCCAGAATGCCGCTGCTCGCCTCTTGACTGGTACTCGTAAGAGGGAGCACATAACTCCTACTCTGGCATCCCTTCACTGGCTCCCCATTCATTTTAGAGTTATTTTCAAGATCCTCTTATTTGTTTTCAAATCTCTGAATAATCTCGCACCACCTTCATCCGCCCGTACACACCTGCCCGGCGCCTCAGGTCTGTGGACCAGACTTTATTAGAAGTACCAAGAACTAAACTGAGGCTCAGAGGGGATCGAGCCTTTTCTGTTGCTGGTCCCTCTCTCTGGAATGACCTCCCACTGAACATTCGGCAAGCCTCCTCGCTGCCCATCTTCAAAACCCTCCTCAAAACTCACTTGTATTCTTTGGCATTCGACTCAGCATGACTTAGATTTGTTCTTGGTTTTACTGTTTGGTGCTTTCTACCGCCTTTATTACCGATTTGTCTTACTGTTTATTGTGCATGTTAAATTGCTCCATGTACAGCACTTTGTATGCAGCGATGGCTGTTTGAAAGTGCTCTATAAATACTGTTGTTGTTGTTGTTGTTGTATAATGCGAAGCATCCGAAGTATGACAAAAATTTACAAAATTGCCATTCATTGAAGGTGCGCCTCATAATCCAGTGCGTCTTTTAGTGCGGAAAATACGGTAATAAAAAACAAAAAAACATACATAAGTCGCACTGGAGTATAAATCGCATTTTGGGGGGAAATTGATGTGATAAAATCCAACACCAAGAACAGACATGTCATCTTTGAAGGCAAATAAAAATAAAACAACAGGCTGAATAAGAGTACAATATGCTAACGTTACATGACGCATAAACAATGAACTGAGAATGTGCCCGGTATGTTCACGTAACATATTAAAGAGTTATTCAGATAAATGTAGCATAATGGTCATGCTAACAAGTTCAGCAAACCATCAGTGTCACTACAAATTACTAAATCCAATGAAATCTTAATCCTCTGCGTCACTTTTAAGCAACTCTTGCCAACTTCGGAGGTAGAAGAGACGGTGCTTCCTCTTCTACTTCGCTGACGTCAGACTCATCGTAGTTTTGTCAACATGGAAAGCATCAACACAGGCCTAGAGCCCCCTCTTGCGGTTTAATGTGAAAATAACATGTCAAATGATAGAATGTGTTCATTATTTCACACATAAGTCGCTCCAGAGTATAAGTCGCACCCCCGGCCAAACTATGAAAAAAACTGCGACTTATAGTCTGGAAAATACGGTTTTGCTTCTTCAGCTTGCTGATGAGCTGATCATTTAAATTGGGTGTTTTAGCAGGGAAACATGGAAAACAGGCAGGACATCTTGAGGACTAAGTTTGGACAGACCTGACCTAAATACTCTTCCATATAATTAAAGGAAATCTGGTTAACCCGCTTGGGGAGGGGGGGGGGGGGGGGGGGGGACATCAAAAATTCTAACATATATTTCCCCCCTGCAGTAGGTAGCGCGACCAATCCGATAAGTTTGTAGATGTCTTCAGGACTATATTTAACAAATGTTGACAAGATACAATCTTGTGGGTCAAGTTGTAGCAGCTTTTATAGTAAAGGTGAAGCTAAATTTTAAAGTAAATTAAAAATGGCAAACTTCCGGTCAGGTTCAGTGTATGGCTCCAAGAGACATTTCTGCAGATCTTGCACAGTTACATACACAAACATATATACAGCTAGGTGAAACATACAACTGGGAGAGCTTTATTAAAAGCTTCTAGGGCAGTGTGTCCAAAGTCCGGCCCGGGGGCCAAATGCGGCCTGCGATCAAACTTTTACCGGCCCACGGCCTCTGTCATAAAATCAATACTATGCAGCCCGCCAGTACTGTTGAGCACAGTATAAAATAAATTTGTACAAAAAAAACTATTTTACATATCACCAGAAGATGGCAGGAGCCTTTTGGCCGCACCCTGGCCGCCGTGACACTTGGCCTTGCGTGACCGTTTTGGCCCAGCCCATTTCTGACATGGCGACCAAAAAACGTAAAGTTGACTGTGAGGGCCGCCCGCTTCCAGGACAAGTGGAAATTGGAGTATTTTTTCACCAAAATCCGAAACAACTGTGTCTGCCGAAGTTGCCAAGAGACTGTGGCTGTTTTCAAGGAATTCAATATCAAGAGGCACTACCAGACGAAACATGCCAACTACAACAAGCTAATGGAAACCAACGTGGTGAAAAAGTGAAGCAAATGGAAACTGTTTTAACGGCACAACAGCGCTTTTTCATAAGAGCCCGCGAGTCAAATGAAAATGCTACGAAGGCAAGCTACGAGGTGGCGACGCTGATTGCCAAGCACTGCAAACCTTTCACCGAGGGTGAATTTATTAAAGACTGTAATGAAAATGGTCGAGAACATTTGTCCCGCGAAGAAGCAAGAGTTTGCCAATATTTGCCTGGCTCGTAACACCGGGGTACGGCGAATTGAAGACGTTTCATTAGATATTAAGAGATAATTAGAAGCAAAAGGAACTGAGCTTGACTTTTTTTCGTTAGCCTGTGATGAAAGCACGGATGCCCCCGACACCGCTCAGCTACTGATATTTTTGAGAGGAGTGGACAACGACATGAACGTGAGTGAAGAGCTTCTGGACCTCCAGAGTCTGAAGGACCAAACAAGAGGAACAGATTTATTTGTTTCTGTATGTTCCACCATAGATGACATGAAACTACAGTAGAATAAAGTCACTGGGATTATTACGGACAGCGCACGTGCTATGACTGGCGAGCGGAGTTGATTATCAACCCTTGTCTGTAACAAAGTCAGCGAAGAAGGAGGCAGAGCTATTAAACTCCACTGTATTATTCACCAAGAAGTTCTCTGTGCTAAACATATGAGATATGATAATGTTATGAAACGGGTGATAAAAGCGATTAATGATATTCGCTCCAAAGTGCTGTGCCACCGCCAGTTTCTTCTCGACATCCAGGCTGAATACGGAGATGTTTTGTTTCATAATGACGTAAGATGGCTCAGTCGGGGTCTGCACTGCAGCGTTTCTCCGCTCTTAGGGAGGAAATTGAACAATTCATGACAAAAAAGGGACAACTGATGCCACAAGTTTCTGATCCCGTTTGGCTAGCTGATTTGGGATTTTTAGTCGACATAACGCACCATCTGAATGCGCTGAACACAAGCCTTCAAGGGCAAAATGCACTGGTAAGCCAACTGTATTCACACATCAAGGCATTTCGGACTAAGCTACTACTTTTCCAAAGACACCTATCACAGGAGCAGCCCAGTACTACACATTTCCCATTGCTGCGGGAAATTATGACCAGTCTCCCACAGAAAAATACAGTGCTGTTAAAAAAATAGCAGTGCAATGTGACTAACCAGAATATCCCTGGTTTTTAGTATATTTTTTATTGTTACATGCCAGTCAAGTTACCAGTAGGTGCAGTAGATTCTCAGAAAACAAACAAGACCCAGCATTCATAATAGGCACGCTCCGAAGGCTGTGCAATTGGGCAAATAGTTCAAAGGGGGTGGTTCAAAAAAATAGCGTCTGCTGTTGACTGTACAAACTCAAAACTATTTTGTATTTCCAAAAAAAAGGTAGGATTTAGCAATCCTAATATTTAGTTGCATGACCACAGTTTTTTAGAACTGCTTCACATCTGTGTGGCATAGAGTCAACCAACTTGTGGCACCTTTCAGTTGTTATTTCACTCCATGATTGCTGAACAACATTCCACAATTCATTTACATTTCTTGGTTTTGCTTCACAAACAGCATTTTTGATATCACCCCACAAGTTCTCGATTGGATTGAGATCTGGGGATTGGGCTGGCCACTCCATAACATTCATTTCATTGGTTTGGAACCAAGACTTTGCTCGTCTACTGGTGTTTGGGGTCATTGTCTTGTTGAAACACCCATTTCAAGGGCATGTCCTCTTCAGCATAAGGCAACAAAACCTCTTCAAGTATCTTGACATACACAAACTGATCCATGATCCCTGGTATGCGATAAATGGGCCCAACACCAGAGTAGGAGAAACATGCCCAGACCATGATACTTGCACCACCATGCTTCATTGTCTTCAATGTGTACTGAGGTTTTAATTCAGCGTTTGGGGGTCGTCTCACACACGGTCTGTGGCCCCTGGACCCACAAAGGACAATTTTACTTTGATCAGTCCACAAAATGTTCCTCCATTTTTCTTGAGGCCAGTTGATGTGTTCTTTGGCGAATTATAACCTCTTCTTCACATGCCTTTTTTGTAACAGAGGGACTTTGCGTGAGATTCTTGAAAATAAATTTGCTTCACACAGACGTCTTCTAACTGTCACAGCACTTACAGGTAACTGCAGACTGTGTTGATCATCCTGGAGCTGATCATTGGCTGAGCCTTTGCCATTCTGGTTATTCTCCGGTCCATTTTAATAGTTGTCTTCCGTTTGCTTCCACGTGTCTGTGGTTTTTCTACCCATTTTAAGGCATTGGAGATCATTTTAGCTGAACAGCCAACAATTTTTTGCACCTCTTTATTTCTTCCCTCTCCAATCAACTTTTTAATCAAAGAACACCGTTCTTCGGAGCAGTGTCTTGAACGACCCATTTTCCTCAAATGCATGTTCAACCTGTGCTGGCTTCATCATCCTCAAATAGGCGCCACCTGATTAACACCTGTTTTTGTTTTTGTTTTCTTCCCCAAAATTGATGAACTCAGAGATTGAATGCCACCCTGCTATTTTTTTGAACACACCCCTTTGAACTATTTGCCCAATTGCACAGCCTTCGGAGCGAGCCTATTATGAATGCTGGGTCTTGTTTGTTTTCTGAGAATCTACTGCACCAACTGGTAACTTGTCTGGCATGTAACAATAAGAAATATACACTGCTATTATTTTGGACAGCACTGTATAAGTGCGCAAATGGCAAAGTAAGCAGCAGACATCTCCTCTCTGGCTGAGGAGTTTCAACAGCGCTTTCGGGACTTTGCAGCTATTGAAAAGGAGATCACACTTTTTCCTCTCCTTTCTCCGTGGACCCTGATGACGCTCCAGACCACCTGCAGCTGGAGCTCGTTGAGCTGCAGTGTGACGCCAAGTGTCGCGGTCGGCACCAACAGCTCCCTCTTGTCGACTTCTACCACCAGCTGGATGAAGGCAGGTTCCAAGCAATGCGAGCATTTGCTAAGAAAATGCTGAGCTTGTTTGGCTCCACATACTTGTGCGAGAAGACATTCTCCGTTATGAACATTTAACAAGAGCCGCGTGAGGACGAGACTAAGTGACTCTCACCTGCGTGACGTCTTGCGCATCAAAACCACTGTTCTTGAGCCAGACCTGGACTACATACTGCAGTCGAGATCCCAGTATCATCCCTTCACATGAGTGCAGGCAAGATGTTTATTTATTCCTGAGTTGAATAAATTATTAAATCTCAGTTAATTGTTTTTTTGTGATGCTAAAAACCACAGTTTTGAGTATGCAGTGATCACTGTCTTGAATTTATTTTACAGTGAGCATTTAATAGTGAATAATACGTAATTCTGCAAATTAACTTGGATGTCTGTAATCTCCCCAAGTGTTTTTTTTTTCATTTTTTTGTGGTCTGTGATTTTGTTTGGAAAAAATGAAGTCTGCCATTTGCAATAAATATATATAAATATATATAATCATAAAATAGTTTATTTGTATTTAATCTTAATGGTTCAAAGAATGTCAGGCTGAGTCGTCGGCCCTCGCATATTCTCACTTAACCAAATCTGGGCCTCTTTGCAAAGAGTTTGGACACCCCTGTTCTAGGGGCACTAGTGAGACTTTTTTTTTTTTATTGCACAAGAAACTAATAAAATATTGATGGTTGAGCCAGCCCTGATGTGTGTGCAAGGTTTCATGGGGGTTTGTCCATGTTTAGACCCGAACTTTGTGTTCTCACTGCAACAGCGTTAAACAAAAATTCACAAACTGTGTGGCAACATCATGAAGGCCAAAACACTCTTCCAAGCAAATATGAGCTGAATCTTGTTAATTCATTGGGAGGAAAAAAAAAGTCTATCCGTCCATTTTCTGATCCGCTTTATCTTTACAAAGGTTGCGGGGGGTGCTGGAGCTTATTCCAGATGTCTTTGGGCAGTATGCAGGGGATACCCTGAACCGGTTGCCAGCCAATCGCAGGGCACACAGAGACGAACAACCATCTGTGCTCACACCTAGGGGCAATTTAGATGCCATGGATGTTTTTGGAATGTGGGAGGAAACCTGAGTGCCCGGAGAAAACCTACACAGGCACAGGGAGAACATGCAAAGTCCACGCAGGGAGGCGGAGCCGGCATCGAACCCTGCACCTCTGCACTGTGAGGTCATCGTGCTAACCACTCGTCCACCAGGCTGCCAAGAAATCAAAGTATCCATCCATCCATTTTTTTATCCGTTGTTTCCTCACAAGGGGCGCAGATGTGTGTGTTTGTGTGTGAGGGTGTATAAATAGATAGGTAGATCTCAAATAGTGGGGCGCGCCGCCCTGGGGGGCATGTGATTCTGGGGAACATGCATTTTTTTTGCCAAGTACAGCAGCTGGCAGTGGCACCCTCATTGTCAGAGTGCACAGGAAGTACTACCTCTGTTTTTTGCACTGAGCAGGCAAAATGTAGTGCAGTCAACAAAGCCTCAGGAAACTAAATGATTTTGGGTTTTTTTTTAAAATAGGGATGAAAAGAAAGGCGGAGAGAAAGGAAGATAACGAGACAAAAGCTAAGACAAGGAAATATGGCGAAGCGTATGTCGCGCTTGGCTTCACTGTGACTACAAGGCTGGCTATGGACAGCACGAAGCCAAATAAATAAAGGCTCCACTGGAAGACATCACACGTAATCACGCTGATAAGCCATAAGTTTTGCACTGCAAAACAGGCTCAGCCATCAATCCTGATAAAAAAAGGGCTGGGGGGTTGTCTTATATATGATGCTCCCGAGTTAATGTTGCTGAACTGAATTTGTTATTTGATATTTAATTTTTGTTTTCAGAATCCAATGGTGCAATTAGTTGGTAATTCAGCTTCCGGGGTGAGAGGACGCTGGTGTGTATGTCGCCGCTTCTCACTCCAAACTTTTCAAAAAGCTCAGATATTTCTTCTGATTTTTCTTTTGCCCTTCTGTTTTTGGATTGTTTGGACTGTGATTGATGTAACAAATCATAGCTTCACCCGATCAATCAAACCCCAAATCGTAACTTAGTCCACGGGCTAACGCCGGTAGCTTAAACTTACCGGCTGTCACCGCACCGGCCTTTCTCCCTCGTCATGGGGCGCCACAACTTCGCCGCCTTTGGGTTATTTATGATACTCCTGAAGTTCTGCCATCATCCAATGACAGGACTACTCCACTATTCTGTCGCGGATCTTCTCCGGATCCGCAGGATTGCACCGGAGCCTCCACCGCCGGAACTGCACCATCATCCTGACATCGCTCGCCTGCCTCGACGTCGCTACATTCACCGCGGGTCGCGTAGACATGTTGACTACAAAACCCCTGGCTCAATCAACTCGACCTGGTCCACTTCTCGACGTCCTCCCAGAAACCGCGGCCGCAACACCAACTACCGTGCAGTAGCCCGCCTGGCTAGGTCGGCTAACAGCATTGCCACCGTCAAACATGACACCTCCGCCGTCAACTTTGGACTGCTGAACATCCGCTCACTTACGAACAAGGGACACCTCATTCAAGACGTCCTCGCCGAATGCAAACTTGACTTCCTCGTTTTAACAGAAACCTGGCAACAAACAAACGACTTCGCTGCTCTGAGTGACTCCACTCCTCCTGGCTTTGTTTACATCTGCCGTCCCCGTGGCAACGGCCGTGGAGGAGGCCTCGCGGTAATCCACCGCGAGAAGTGGAAAGTCTTACCAGTCTCCGTTCCTGCATCAAGCTCTTTTGAATGCCTGGTGTTTAAACTCCCTGGACCCACGCCAACCATCATTGCCACAGTTTATCGCCCCCCGAAGCCACATAGCGATTTCATCAATGAATTTTCCAGCTTAATCACACACTTATCCACTCTCTCGCCAAATTTAATTTTGCTGGGAGATTTCAATATTCACATGGACAACCCCGACCTGCCACTCACAAGAGACTTCACATCCTACCTGGAGAGCCTCGCGATACACTGTCTTACTGACTTCCCCACCCACATCAAAGGCCACAGATTGGACTTGGTTTGCTGCTCTGGCCTCTCCCCCTCCAAGCCCACTGCTGATGTTTTTCCTGAAACCGATCATTTCCTCCTCACTTTTAACACCGTACTCCGTCTCTCTACAATCAAAACCTCCCGCCTCATTTCTTTTCGTAATACCAAAAATATCAACATTAACACCTTCTGCTCCATTATCGACCGTACCCCGCCCCCAGACGCCCTTTCAAACCCGGATGACCTCACCGCTCACTACAATGCCTGCCTCACAAATATTCTAAATTCTCTCGCCCCCCTGAAGACCAGGACTGCTTCATTCTCTACATCTGCCCCCTGGTTTACACCCGCTCTTAGGTCATTGAAATCAAAAAACCGCCAACTTGAGCGACTCTATAAGAAAACGGTCTCACCATCCATAAGGACATGTACACTACCCATATCACTAAATACAAGGACCAAATTGCACAAACCAAATCCAGCTACTACTCCGGCCTCATCCTCTCCAACGAAGGAAATTCAAGAACTCTCTTCTCCGTCATGAACAAAATCCTCCGGCCACCAAATTCTCTCCCCCTCCACCTGTGCTCCACAGCAACCTGCAACTCCATAATGGAACACTTCAATCACAAAATCCTTAAGATCCATCACCAGCTCCATCAAAACCTGCCTGCTCCCCCCCCCCATCTGAACCTTCTTCTCCTTGTCATTTCTTCTCCAGTTTTGTTCCACCCACGACTGCTGAATTATCCAACCTCATACTCAAATCCAAGCCCACCACTTGCCAGCTTGATCACCTCCCTTCATCCCTGGTTAAATCCTGTCTTCCTTCCCTGCTTCCTCTCATATCTGCTATTATCCACTCCTCACTCTCTTCTGGTATTGTCCCATCACTCCTCAAAACCGCTGCTATCACCCCCACACTGAAAAAACATGGCTCTGACCCCAACAACTTCGATAACCTCCGCCCCATCTCCAACCTTCCATTTATCTCAAAAATCCTAGAAAAAACTGTTGCTGCTCAACTCCACTCCCACCTGTCCCTTCACTCTCTCTATGAACCCTTTCAGTCCGGTTTCCGCCCCCGCCACAGCACAGAGACTGCCCTAATCCGTATTGTAAATGATCTCCTCATAGCATCTGATTCCGGTTTAGTCTCCATCCTCATCCTCTTAGACTTGAGCGCCGCCTTTGACACAATCTCTCACCCTATCCTCCTCAATAGACTTTCCTCCATTGATCTCTCCCACACTCCCCTCAGTTGGTTCCACTCCTACCTCACTGGCCGCGCTCAGTTTGTCCAGCTCAAATCCTTCACCTCAAAGTCCTCCCCAGTCACCACAGGTGTACCTCAGGGATCTGTCATAGGTCCCCTTCTCTTCATCATCTACCTCCTGCCTCTTGGCCATATCCTCCGCAAATTTAATATACACTTTCACTGCTTTGCTGATGACACCCAGCTCTACCTCTCCTGCAAGCCAAACTCCATACTCCCACCCCCCTCCCTCACCTCTTGCCTCTCCGAACTCAAAACATGGTTCACAACAAACTTTCTTAAATTAAATGCTAATAAAACTGAAGTCCTCCTTCTTGGCACCAAATCCACTTTATCCAAAGTAAACAGTTTTTCCTTCAACATTGACAGCTCCCTAGTGTCCCCCTCCCCCCAGGTTAAGAGTCTGGGTGTCATCTTGGATAGCATGCTCACCTTCCACTCACATATTAACACCATCACCCGCACTGCTTATTTCCACCTCTGCAATATTACCAGACTTCGCCCTTCCCTCACCCCCCGCACCACTGCTATTCTTGTCCACAGTCTTGTCACATCCCGCCTTGATTACTGCAACGCTCTCCTCTTTGGCCTACCTCAAAAGTCCCTCCATAAAATCCAGCTGGTTCAAAACGCCTCTGCTCGCATCATCCCAAAAACATCTTCCCAGCAGCACATCACCCCCGTTCTCCAACAGCTCCACTGGCTCCCTGTTCAACATCGCATCAATTACAAACTGCTTCTATATACATATATGGCCATCCACAACCTGGCCCCTCCTTACCTATCCGACCTTCTCCAGGTGCATATCCCCTCTCGCTCCCTCAGATCCTTGTCCTCCCTCCGCCTGTCAGTGCCCCCTGCCCGACTGAGCACCTTGGGAGCCAGAGCCTTCAGTCACGCTGCTCCAAAGCTTTGGAACAACCTACCTCCGGACCTCCAAAACTGCACACCTCTTTCCACTTTCAAGTCCCGTCTAAAAACACACCTGTTCAGGATTGCCTACAACACATAGCTCTTCCATTTCCTATGTTTTTATGATTTTATGTCCTGTTTTTATATATCTCGTTTACTAATTTTTACATTGTATTTTTTTATTGTCTGTACAGTGTCCTTGGGTGTCATGAAAGGCGCATTAAAATAAAATGCATTATTATTATTATTAATTTTTTTTACAGCTTAAACAAGGACTTTTTTTCAGGCAAATTGCTGCACTTAAAATCTTTTCTGTTGTAGACTAAAAAAACGTTAAAAATATTATTCTTTGCTGTAAATCAAACTATATTTTTTTCTTTTGTTTCATATTAATAAGGATACAATGCCATGCATAGTAACAATTTTATAGACAAATGATATTTATAGTGGCAACAGAGAGTGGGGGGCATGAAATGGGACGCACTGGTCGAAAACAGTGGTTCTTATTCTTGTTCGAGGTACCGAACTCAACCAATTCATATGCACATTCACCGAACCCTTCATTACTGAAAAATAAAAATCTGATTCAAGAAATGTTCTTCAGTTTTGCCGGTGTGAGACTAGAGTTGCCCAACTTGGCATGGCAAATCATGCAGATAGGAAGCTGAGTGAGTCCATGTGGTACATATTCGAACGACCACTTTGGTTTTTATTGCTCGATATAGTAAGCATGTATTAAAACTTTTTTTTTTTAAATCACTCTACGTACTATCACGACAGTCACACATTGACTACTGAGCGTACTAAATTTCCCGCAGCACTGATTGGACAACCAATGTCATGTGATCATCTGCAGCCAGGGATGGCCAAGCGGGCGTGTCATAACTAATTGACATGTTGAGTCGGGTGTGTCTGTCGCGACGCCACTCGAGCGAAGCGTGACTCAGCAGTCAATAGTCCGCTGCTCTCTGCTGTGCGTGCGTCAGCGGGACATGTACGCACGGGCGCGTCTTTTGGCTTCAACCAATCAGCGTCGACGCAACGGACGATACACATAAAAGAGCTTTGATCTATGACACCAGCTAAGCTAGCCTAGCCAAGACAACAGCTTTCATTGGTACTGTGTTTTTTTCCTTTTTGCTGTCCAAATATACAGTATATTTTTCTACGACAATAGCTATCTTGTCCACGTCTTCTTTTTTCGTTCCACCGGGGTTTAGCCAATGTGTTTATAAAGAGACCAGAATCTCTTTGTCTTAACCTCCATGGCAGAGGCTCCGTCAAAACCGTGAGACTGATTCACCAAACCCCTGTGGTTCGATCTAACCCAGGTTAAGAACCACTGCTCTAGAACAAGTAAGCAAAAGTATGACCCCTGCAATTGTGCAAAAATGGGCCATATTTTGACTTTAGAAAATGCGTAGATCACTTTCTGTTCAGCTTAAACTTTGGCTGCAAGGGACTTTTTTTGTATGTCCTGTGCCTGCCATTTTTTTAACCTTAGGTCAAACGTGCTTTTTATAGCCTTAGCTCAAAATAGAATTTTTTTTCTTTTTTTTTTTAATTCCACTCCAGGTTGCACTGCAGAGGCATTTTGTTTTCATTGGTTATGACAACTTTAAAATAGCAAATTTTTCATCAAGGCCAATAAGTGCTACGTGAGGCGAGTTTTGGTGCATGTTGAGGTCCTCAAAAAGACCATTATTTTTCAGTTTAAAATATATGTAATAAGAATAATTACTCTTATATTAATAGCACATCTGCCTCACATTGCAGAGGTCCGGGTTTCGAATCTGGCACCAAACTTCCTGTACAGAGTTACAGTATTTGCATGTTCTCCACTTGCCTGCGTGGGTTTTCTGCGGGTATTCCGGTTTCCATGCACATTCCAAAAACATGCACGGTAGGTTGTTTGTCTATGTGTGCCCTGCGATTGACTGGCAACCAGTTCAGGGTTTAGCCCGACTACTGCCCGAAGACAGGTGCGATAGGCTCCAGTATGCCCGCAACCCTCGCGAGGATAAGTGTATTAGATAATGGAGTGAAAGGATGGATATTAAACTAACCCTAACCACGCTGTGGTCGCTGATCCCTAATAATTACTCGTAAGAGGGAGCACATAACTCCTACTCTGGCATCCCTTCACTGGCTCCCCATACATTTTAGAGTTATTTTCAAGATCCTCTTATTTGTTTTCAAATCTCTAAATGACCTCGCGCCACCTTACCTCTCTGAGATCATCCGCCCCTACACACCTGCCCGCCGTTTCAGGTCTGCGGACCAGACATTATTAGAAGTACCAAGAACTAAACTGAGGCTCAGAGGGGATCGAGCCTTTTCTGTTGCTGGTCCCTCTCTCTGGAATGACCTCCCACTGAACATTCGGCAAGCCTCCTCGCTGCCCATCTTCAAATCCCACCTCAAAACTCACTTGTATTCTTTGGCAATCGACTCGGCATGACTTAGATTTGTTCTTGGTTTTACTGTTTGGTGCTTTCTACCGTCTTCATTACCGATTTGTTTTACTGTTTATTGTATATGTTAAATTGCTCCATGTACAGCACTTTGTATGCAGCGATGGCTGTTCGAAAGTGCTCTATAAATACAGTTGAATTGAATTGAAAAATAATTGGGACTTCACAGCTGTCGCTGCTCTGCCCCCCCCAAAAAAAAATAATAATTTGCAGTGTGAACATAGCCTTTGAATGTTCCAGAGAATATTTTCCCAGTCAACTCGTTTTGACGTGTTGTTCTTGGGTGGCCAACCGTCCTACGTAGCACGTGCTCTTATAGAGTTTGAAGCTCAATCCACGCATCCCGGAAATTGAGGCCGTGTCCCACAAAATCAACGCTTGCTCCAGTACCAAACCCGGTCAAGATATCAACCGAAGCCCTCGGCAACCAAATTAATATTTAACAGTTGCGCACAGCTCTTTAGCCACACCGACCCCTCATTTGAAGAGTTGACTGTCGTGAGAGGTTGCTGTCAACAGCTTTTTGTTGTTGTCATGATACCGCACACACGTGCTGAAAAGGTAGACAAGTCAGACACCCTTCTACATGAGTGTGCACTTTTATGAAGTCGAATATGGAGAAAGAAACTTAATTTAGTGAGCCACTGACTAAAAAGATGTGTGTACAGGAAACATTCGGAAAGTCAGTATTTGTGTGTAACAGGGGCCGAGGGGGGTACTCAAACGTTTTTTTCTAACCGTTGCAAAACGTAGTTTTCAATCGGACATGCATAGGAATGTGAAGTCAAATGACACAGGGTCACTGAGACACGGTGCACTGATTCTCAATGGGTGTGTCATGGCCCATTTTTGTGCCTTGAGAGAACATCAAATGTGCCGTGGGAAATTATCAAAAATCAATTATTTGGATGAAAAATTTATTTTGTAATAATAGCTTTTTTTAAATTTATCTATGCCAACCACCTACTGTAAAACAATCATAAAATGCTCTTCCCTAGACAGCAAAAGTTACATAGTTAACATGTGCAGCCTTTTTTTTGTGAATCATTTTGCTCAGTGGTGTGCCGTGAGATTTTTTTCCAATTTGAAATATGCACTCAATAAAGGTTAAGAAACACTAGAGTTGTGAACCCTCGTTTCACTTTTTATAATAAGCTATTTAATTTCATATATTTTCCTTCTTGGCCCCTCTTCACGAGCATACACCAGTGCATGTTTAGGAGAATATGCCACTGTTAATATACCACATAAATATACCATGATGCTGTGTAGTGTCCCACATTGTCTCCCAGAAACAACCTCCTTGTGTCTTTGGGCTTATTAGCAGGTGGTCATGCTCGTTGTCCCGTGTGGGAATAAATTAGTTGAAAGCAATGCAATCAGACAAATAAAGAGCGGCTAATCTTATCTTCCATGTATAACAAAATGGCAAAGGAGTTAATTACAAATATCGCTTCAAACAATGTACACTGTAGTTTTACATCAATTCTTATTCCATTTACATGTACTTGTCAAGTTGTCATCTTTGATTTTGGTGCACTGGTAGTGCCAGTTATGAACTTTAATTCGTTATAAACAACAAGATCGCGCCCAGGTCAAGTTACTTGAGGTCATCTGAAAAGGGAGTACACTTAAGCACCGGATTAATTTTTGGCACGAGGCACTTGTGTGTGTATATGTACTGGAGTGGGTAAAGTGACCACACCGAAGGGGTACATTTGTGAAACGGGTTCAAGTACCACTTTAACCATCCACGTTTTACTGTTTATTCTAATCACAATATTTACATTTTGTTTGTTACCGATTCGGAGTAGAAAACGAATCGTTGTGTTTCACGTATTTATTAAAAAAGTGAACACTCACACAAGTGAACAATTTCGTTGAAGCTTTGTGATTAATTTGCTGAAGGATAAGATCACTGGACAAACATTGTCCCAACAGTAACGGGTAATGGGAGCCAGTTAATAGAGAAGCCAGTTGAACCGTGACTCCGGAGCAAAACAAGAAACCTTATCGTATGTCAGCCGGGACCGTGTCCAGAGATGCGTGACGTCACGGGAAGCCCGTCTACAGTATATTGCATGGCAATACGATTATGGTTAACGCTCACTGACGGCCTGAAGAGAATGCAAAAAGAGAACGGTGGCGCAGTTCATTCACCAATACATTCTACCTTTGGAACCATTCTCAAGCTAGCGGTTAGCTTCTTCCATTGGCAAGTTATGAGAGGCGGAGAGGTTACCCGGTATTCCAATAAACACATTATAAGATTCGCTCATAACTGAACTGCGCGGAGGAACGTGGACAGTTTTGTTTCTGGAAGGCATACCTTGAACGTGACGGGTGTGTCGTTCCTTCTCCAACTTTGTTTTATTTTTCCTTATGATTCTTCTTCTTCCGTAAGGCCTAATCTGTGCATTACTGCCATCTACAGGACCGGGGTGTGGATCGGTCAGCGATACATTTTTTTTTTTTTAAATAACTTTTTGAACCTTGAAAATACACTCACAGAGGATAATATGAATTTGGTAACAACATGTAAAGTCAAATAAGTATATAAAACAAATAAGCCAATTAACAAAAGGAATTCGTAAGTAACAACTCAAATGTTTGCATTTAAAAAAGACACTGTAGCGTAATTAAGTGATAGATTTTTAGCAATGTCTACATATTCTCCTCGCATAATTGTTTTTATTTCCCTAAGGTATAAGAAAAACATTTTAAAGTCGGTCACAAATCCTGACACGAAAGGCTTAATAGTTCTCCACTTGACACAATTTATATGGTATTTACCCATCAACAAAATGTTCATGAAATAAAGAAATAATACGTGAAGAAAATAACATGACATAATTCAAATTGTGGAACATTATTCATTTTGAATGACAATCAATTTTCATAAACTTTAGGCAGAAGGAGCAGTTCTCTACCTCAAATATATTTTATTTTCTGAGATTCTACTACAAAATAGATCATTTTAAATGTGTTTGTTCGACTTTAGGCAAAAGTATATAGTTTATAAATGCTTTATTTATAGTGACTTAGAACATTACCAAACTGTCCCCCTACCATAATTCTGAAATATTTAGGCTGTATAGGCCTTACCAATCAACTTTTCATCACATTTTCCATCAGACAAAATAGATTCTTCCATCAATAATCTTGGTAATACCCTTGAAGCAACAATATACAGTACATTAAAAATGGATGAAGGGCAAATGGATTACAGTACATTAATATTTTGTTATACTCTTTTTGAGAACAATTGATATTTTTCGTCCCTTGGCTGTACATTAACTCAATTACAAATATTACGGCCTTCTCAAACCAAATGTTTTTAAAGACTGATTTTCTATTTATTGTAATGACTCCATTGTTCCATAAAATTGACTTATGAAGAGAACGTTTGTGGGTACATATCATTTTCCTGAAAAAAAAAAAAAAGAATTTGTTTCTGAAAATTAGACATTTTAATGGCCATTCTGTGAACATCAAAATCACATTTCGGGATTAAATCAAAACCTCCAAATCTTCTTAACCGGAGACCTCAAAATGTGGAACCACATGGGGTTGGGCTGCAACAGACAAGATTTGATCCAACTCACTCTAATTGTACCAATCATGGATTGAAATTCTGGAGTTTTAATACCACCATTGTTATATTGCTGAACAAGCTGGAATATTTTGATATAATACATATTCGTCCTCCACAACAACTGGAAAATAAGTGTTAGGTTTATTAATATTTCCAGAGGATAAATAGACAGAGAACAACAGGGGTGAATCAGTTTAGAAATAACTTCCCCTTTTGATAGTGTAATTCTGCCAAAAAGAGTAAAGTCTCGACTTAACCAGTGACTAAGTGACTTTTTCAAGTCTAGTAGACAGTGAGCAATATTTATGTCTTGTCTTCTAATGACATTTTGTGATGGTGTTAATCCTGGTATTGTTTTGTTGCGCTAGAAATGTTTTTGCTGATGCAATTTTCCTAATTTTGAACTTAAACCACACTGATTTCATCAAAGATGACAGTTAAAAATCGTGAGTTTCCTTGACCCTTTTTATTTGTTTCGGAACTCCTCATTTTCAAGAGATTTAAAATGAAATGTCCAATTAGGGATATAAATTTGCTGAAATAAGGTGGCCCGGTGGTCGACTCGTTAGCACGCCGTGCTCCGATTGCAGAGGTCTCCAGCCTTCCTCTGTGGAGTTTGCATGTTCTCCTCGTGCCTGCGTGGGTTTCCTCCCACATTCCAAAAGCATGCATGGCAGGCTGATTGAACACTCCAAATTGTCCCTCGGTGTGAGTGTGAGTGCGGATGGTTGTTCGTCTGTGTGTGCCCTGCGACTGGCTGGCAATTGGTTCAGGGTGTCCTCCGCCTACTGCCCGAAGACAGCTGGGATAAGCTCCAGCACGCCCCACAACCCTTGTGAGGATAAAGCGGATATCGGAAGATGGCTGGATGGATGAATATCCTGAAATACACCAAACCGAAAAGATATTAATCTTGAGCAATGATCAGTCAAGGGAGACAGTAAAATTCCACATTTATAGACATTATTAATTAAACTAGGAGAGATTAACCAGTAATGTCACCTGGAATGCTGTCCATTACTGGCAGAGTTGTACCAGGTATACCGGTACTTTCAAAGACAGCTGTTTTTAATGATTATTATTTTAATATTATAAGATAAGATAAGATTAGAAAACCTTTATTAGTCTCGCAATGGAGAAATTCCCAATTCACAGCAGCACAGTTATGAAAGGAAGAAGTAGAACAACAAAATATAGGAGCTGCTGGAAAGGCAGCCACTCTCATGGCGCCATTTTGAAGTCAAAATAACAAAAATAACACAACACAACACATAGGACACAGACAGTCGTGCAATCTTCACCACTTTTCTGCATACACTTTGTTGTCTGAAGCAGTTATAGATGAAAGAGGAGAGGATCAAAGTGTCCTTTCTCCAGTGGATCAGAGATGTCATGCTGAAAATGTGCACACGTCTGCTACAAGCTAAGTTTTGAAAGCAAACACGAAGCTGTAGCGTCCATTGACGAAAAGAGATTAGTTCACTTCTCTTGTCCCACGTAATCCGCTTCAAACTCCAAGCCGCGACTCCCAGTTCCAAATCCGCATCGGCGCTAACGCTCCTTTCTTCTCATCGTCGGCTCCTCAAGCCTTACATCCATCCAGCCGCAGACCGTTCAACAGCACCGATCTCTCCGCTGAACAAAGCGGGGCTGTGAAAAATGCTGCCCATAACAGGCGCAAGACACAAGCGCCCCGGGACTGTCCAGCAACGACAGTCAAATGGCGCCGACATTCCTCCTAGGCAAAAACAGTGCTGGTATACCCATGCTGCCGAGAAGGCGCAACCACCAAGCACAGAGTCTCCTCCTTGATGAATGTCGTGGCCAAAAAATGCTGAAAAAAGTCCACATCAGGTCCACACGACGTAACAACAAACACAAAGTGACAAAACAAACACAAAAACAACAAAAAAAGCAAGGCTCATGAGAGGACTTGCTGACGGCTGCCTACTCGGGCGCCATCTTGACTTCAAAGTCATTATGAAAAAGTCGTTATCCATCTATTTTCTAATCCGCTAATCCTTGCGAGGGTCGCGGGCATGCTGGAGCCTAACCCAGCTGTCTTTGGGCAGTAGGCGGGGGGCACCCTGAACTTGTTGCCAGCCAGTCGCAGGGAAGACAAGAGACAAACAACCATTCGCACTCACACCGAGGGACAATTTAGAATGTTCCACTAACCTTCCATGCATGCTTTTGTAATGTGGGAGGAAACTGGAGTACCCAAAGAAAAGCCACACGAGCACGGGGAGAATATACAAAGTCCACACAGGAAGGCGGGAGCCGGAATCGAACGCTGCACCTCTGCACCGTGAGGCCAACGCTCTCACCAGTCGCCCACCGGGCGGGCCGCCCCCCCGATCCTGAAGATGATTAATACTCTTTAACTTTATTTGGAAAAAAGGCCTCATCTGAAAAAGACTGTTGTTAGAATTCTTATGAAAATGGTGGGACTTCTTACTTTGAATGATACTTTCAAGATAAATTGGATAAAACAAGTCTATCAAAACCCCACTTCAATCTGGAATATTATTGCTCTCCATATATTAACAAAACTAGGCGGTAGTAATCGATTCACTCAACTTTTGGGATTTTATGTGCCAACATTCAATAAATCGTTGTCAAAGTTCAGAATCGATTTTCATAAATCAGAGGTGAACCTACGACTTTTTTCCAGCAGATGACAGCGCAGAGCCAATTTTGTTGTGAGTCAGCAAGCTTTAGGATTCGGCAGGCACACTTTGTCATCTGAATGAGCGAGTGCCTGAGCCACCAGCTGGAGCAAAACAAATACAACAACAAACAAAAACATGGCGCATGGTGAAAATGCTTCTTCTTGACCACTGACGGCACTGACCAGGAACATGCTATCCCACTGGCCTTTTGCTGAAAAAATGTCAAACAGTCACTGACTTTCTTCTGGCTGCATTGACTGAATGATTCAGTCATGATTCAACTCATGTACTATTTATTGCTTATATTGTTCAGAATTGTTTTAAAATGTATTAAGAAAACAATGTTTTGTTGGAGAAAAATACAATTTTAACTGTGATACTGAATCGCAATATAATCAATCGTGATATAAATCCAATCGTCACACAAGTATTCGGGAGGGAAGTGAATCGTCCCGCCCCAACTATGTGATATTGACTTTTTTTCTTATTTGCAATTATGACACTGACAAAATCGGTCAGCTGGCATGGAGCAAGAAGGGTCACCAGAGACCGGAGCAAATGGAGGAGACTTGTCCCCCAATGTTCCAATAGGAATGAGTAGAACTAACTAACTAAGACCTGTTCACAAGTTTTGGAAATTACAAATTGCTCTCTGAAGCGAAGTTTATTTCATATTTTCTGACTGAGCAAATCATTTTTATTTTTTTTTAAATGAATGACCAGCCCAATATTAGTAGTGATGTATTGTGGGACTTTCAATGTAGATTTGTGGACAGGTTATTTCATTAGTTTCCCATTTTAAAAAGGTGGAGCTCGCTAAATTGACAGATATTTCTGAAGAAATCCATACAATCGATACGAGGTATGCCCCTAGCCCCTCATCTACATTGTATAAAAATAGATTACAGTTGCAATCTCAATATGACTTGTTATCCATGAGTTGAGGTCCAGCCCTTGCAAACAAAGAAAAAAAATGCTTTTTTTGAATAAGGTGACAAACCTGGAAAATTGTTGTCATACCAGGCCAGATCGAGGAATACCTCAAAGCTTATTTACGGAATAGCATCTCCAACTTGGGTGAGTTTAACAGACCTCAATGGAAATTGGTGGTGCTTTCTCTTATTATTACCATCCAGCCATCCTTTTTCTGATCCGCTTATCCTCAAAAGGGTCATGGACGTGCTGGAGCCGATCCCAGCTGTCTTCGAGTAGTAGGCGGGGTACCCCATGAACAACCGGTTCATGGCCAACCGCAGGTGATTTTGATATTGATCGACTGGGACCTTAATGCTAGATACACGCACGTACATGTGCGCGTTTGCAGTTATTTTGATATCTAGCATAATTCACCATTTCATAGAGATGATCGTGATGGGGGGGGTGAATGTGAATTGGGAAATCAAGTCCTTGAGAAAGCTATTTAAACAGGAAACTGACAGTTTTCATCTGTCACAAAGAATTGGTGGACCAACAGAATTAGCAACTCCTCCAGCACACGTTAATTTAATTTGTCAGAGCATGTCAATCATGACCATAATCTACCAATACACGCCTAACCGTAAGCCTTAAAGATGATCGTGCATGTGCAGGGACCTTTTGAATGTGCGTTTGGGGAGCTCAAACTGGGACAGCCGTGGGAACATGGATTGGTAAAATTTCGCCAACTTTGTTTGCACTTGCTTAGCAGTGCTTTGGGTGTGGTCAAGGTCATCGTTGATGAAGATGAACTTCCTGTTGGAAGAAGTGCAGAAGCTATTCATTCCAAAGTGGTCTTGATAATAATCTCATGACTGCTTCCTGACTGCAATCTGAAACCCTCAGGAGCCCGAATCAATTTGTAAACTGCAGAAAAATAAATTAATCCGATTATTGCACTGAAAACAAGTCACTACGAATAAACAATAATCACAAGTGCCCTTGGTTGTCTGTTGTTGCTATTTGTTTATTTTATTTTTTTCACATATTTATATATGTATGTCTTATGAAATTTTAACGTAAATTTTTGTTGCATGTGTTCAATGCACTACATGTTTGCACTGTGGTTGAGAGAGTAATTTCATCTGTGCTGTATGTTACACATATATTTGAGCATATTTGACAATAAAAGCTGACTTGACTTGACTAGACTACAAGTCGCAGAGACTTAGGAATGAATGCAAGGGTTGATAAAAGCTTAGAAACATTTTCGTAGAAACGAAATTTCTAATGTCTCACCTTGCGTTGTGGTACTGTACCGCACTTCTGATGAGATCAAAATGTTGGGGGAAAGTGGCCTTCTTCCCGTGTTCGTTGAATTTCCGACGGACCAAGCTGGAGTCTTGGATGAATAATTTCTTCGAAGCTTCTTGAGGGAATGGATTCACAACGTTTTGATATCATGGGGGGGCGGGACCAACTCACAAGGTGTGACATCAGAAATTTCGTATCTCCTAAACGGTTTGTTAGCTTGTATGAAACTCTTGCATTCCTATGACCGTGCGTCTACAGTAGAGCATTCCAATTTTAAGTGATGATTAGTTCAAGGACACACAGTCTCGCATGTGAAAGTTATACAGGGTGTCCAAAAAGTCTCTTTACCATTTAAAAAAATTATTAAAAATGCAATTCATGAGCTATCTTATTCAGATTTGTTCTATTGCATTCAGCGTGTATTAAAGTTTTATTTTTTTGACCTCTTTTAATACATTTCTACATGGGCGCCATGAGTTGCACGGAGAATTTCTTGTCATGTTCGCTGTAGCATAGCCTCATCAATTGTGGCAATGGCATCAGTAATCCTTTGCTTTCGGTCAGTAATGTCCCTTATCTTTGTTCGATACACGATATCTCTAACATAGCCCCATAGAAAGAAGTCCAGGGGAGTGATATCTGGTGAACATGGCGGCCAAGGAATTGGTCCATCCCTTCCAATCCACCGGTCTGGAAATGTTTGATTGAGGAACCCACGAACATGCAGCCCCCAATGTGGTGGTGCACCATCTTGCTGAAAAATGATGGTTGGTTGAAGGTCATTCAGTTGTGGTGCCACATATTCAGCTAAAAGGTCAAGGTAAACATTTGCAGAAATGGATGTCTCGTTGAAGAAAAATGGACCAATTATTCGATTGCACATGATCCCACACCACACATTCACCTTTGGGAAATGTGATAAAGAACTTTATCACATTTATCACAAACACTGAATACAATAGAACAAATCTGAATAAAATATCTAATCAATTGCATTTTTAATACATTTTTGAAATGGTAGAGACTTTATGAACACCCTGTACATCATGACTAAATACGAGCAGAATACACACTTCAATGTCTTGACTGAATAGACACAATCTTGACAAGCATTTGATTGTGATTATTTCTTTCCGTAAGGTCGGCCCGGCGACAAGCATGTTATCGTCAATATTGTTGCTGTCTGCCTCCACCTCACTTTGTGGGTTTTTGGGTGAATGTGCCAGACATGTTATTCTTGTCACTTAAACTTGTTATAAAATCTATTGTTGTTTTGAGAGAGATGAGCCAGCAAGCTTTATGTTTTTAAGTTACTGACAAACTCTCCCCCAATCCCTGAAAGATGTTACAATGTGTTATTTTCCAAATATCATTTAGTCTTGCCATGCAGCAAGCCCGGACGCAGGAGAGATTACGTTTCCCCTGCCACAAGCGCATCATTCAACACAAAAAGACACTGTCACACTTGAGAGACCCATTGAACATATTCAACTTTATTGGGAGGAATGTCGGCGCCATTTGACTGTCGTTGCTGGACAGCTCCGGGGCGCTTGTGTCTTGTGCCTGAAATTGACAGCCTTTTCACAGCCCCGCTTTGTTCTGCGGAAAGGTGGGTGCTGATGGACAGTCTGTGGCTGGATGGATGCATGGCTTGAGGAGCCGCCAATGAGAAGAAAGGAGCGTCAGCGCGGAGCGCCGATGCGTATGTGGAACTGGGAGTCCCGGCTTGTAATTGAAGCGGATTTACAATGCAATGTCAAACTTTCTTCCGGGTTGAGTGAACGCTGGCGCGTTTTGGCTGCCGCTGCTCTCCCACAACTTTTGTGTTTTACGGTGTTTTTACGCTCGATTGCTTTATTGTTTTCGCACGGAATCAGTCGTCATATCACAGTCATTCCACTCCAGCCCCCATCCACGCCTGCTTCACACTCTCAACCATCTTCGACTGTTTTCGTCCCGGTGTCTCAGCGTCCTACCTGCTCGGCTCTCGGACCAGGCCCCGTGCCATCTCTGCTCTGTTGTGCCCCGTGATGGGGTTCTACTGTTGTGGATCATCCTTCGCTCCTCCATCGACCTGTCGAGGGTCTGCTCCAGTACTTGGTGGCTGAGCTCCTCAGGCTCCGCTTCCAATGGCTGGGCCCTCCTCCTGCTCTACACCTGCTCCCGGACATCGTTCGCTTTCCTTCCCGAACATACATTCACCGTGGGTCTCGTCGGGGCTTCTGCCTCAACCGATCCAACAGCATCACCTCCTTCTGGTCATCCTCCCGTCGGCCATCCAGAAACGCCGGCCGGTCCATCGACCATCGTGTGTTAGCCAGCTTGGCTAGGTCGGCTAACGGTCCTCGCAGCAGCGAGACTGCCGCCGTCAACTTCGGGCTACTCAACATCCGTTCGCTTACTGGGAAGGGCTTGACATTCTCTGTTTAAATGAAACCTGGCAAACTCCCAGGGACTTCTCACTGCTTAACGATTCCACTCCCCCTTAACGATTTGTTTACATTTCCAAGCCCCGCGATTCCGGTCGCGGAGGAGGTCTCGCGATACTATACCGCGAGAAGTGGAAAGTACTTCCGGTTTCTCTCCCTCCACTTTCCTCCTTTGAATGCCTTGCCTGTCAAATATCCGGATCCATTCCCACGATTATTGCCACAGTGTACCGCTCCCCCAAACCCCACCGTGAATTCTTAAATGAACTGTCTGCTGTCCTCACCCTTCTCTCCTCTCTGTCACCAAATATTATCATCCTGGGAGATTTTAATATACAGTTCATATGGACAACACTGCTCTTTCTCTTACCATTGACTTCACTTCTTCACTTAACAGTTTTGGTTTTGATCAATTTGTAGATTTTCCCGCACACATCAAAGGTCACATCCTGGATCTGATTTGCTGCTCTGGTCTTTCCCCCTCCAACTGTACTGCTGATCAACTTCCAATAACGGACCACTTCCTTATCTCATTTAACATTACACTCCAGCTCTCAATTGCCAAATCACCCCGGACCATCGCTAACCGTAATATTAAAGACATTAACATTGACTCTCTCAATAACCTGCGCCCCATTTCCCATCTTCCTTTCATTTCTAAAATTCTTGAGAAAACTGTCGCCTCTCAGCTCCACTCCCACCTCACCGACAATAGTCTTTATGAACAATTCCAGTCCGGCTTCCGTCCCCGTCACAGTACTGAAACAGCCCTCATAAAAATCACAAATGATCTTCTCATGGCAGCAGACTCTGGCCTAATCTCCATCCTCATCCTCCTTGACCTGAGTGCAGCCTTCGACACAATCTCTCACCCCATCCTCCTCAACAGACTTTATACCATAGGCATCACCAACACCCCTCTATGTTGGTTCCACTCATATTTCACTGGCCGCTCTCAGTTCATTCAACTTAATTCTTTTATTTCAGAATCCCTCCCCGTCTCTTCTGGTGTTCCCCAGGGTTCTGTCCTAGGTCCGCTCCTTTTCATTATCTACCTCCTTCCGCTCTGAAACATTTTTCGCAAATTTGGCATACACTTTCACTGCTTTGCGGATGACACCCAGCTCTACCTCTCCAGAAAACTTGACGCCTCTCTCCCACCCTCATCCCTCTCTCACTGTCTCTCAGAAATCAAATCTTGGTTCACCCATAATTTCCTCAAGCTAAACAGCAATAAAACAGAACTCCTACTCGTCGGTACCAAATCTACTCTAAACAAAGCCGACAGTTTTTCTCTCAAAATTGATAATGCCACTATATCTCCTTCCCCCCAGGTGAAGAGTCTGGGTCTCATCCTTGACAGTTCACTATCCTTTCACTCCCACATCAATAACATTACCCGGTCCGCTCATTTCCACCTTCGCAATATAAACCGCCTCCGTCCCTCACTCACTCCTCACACCACTGCTATCCTTGTTCACAGTCTCGTCACTTCCCGTATCGACTACTGTAACTCACTTGTCTTTGGTGTACATCAAAAATTCCTCCATAAACTTCAACTTGTTCAGAATTCAGCAGGCCTGAGGATCCACTGGCAGATCGTAGGGGACACACCGAGGTGGAGAAGTTTGGGGGTGAGGAGTTCCGGGATGATGGTGTTGAACGCAGAGCTGAAATCCACAAACAGAATCCTTGCATAGGTCCCTGTGCTGTCGAGGTGCTCGAGGATGTAGTGCAGACCTATGTTGACTGCGTCTTCCACAGACCTGTTTGTCCGGTAGGCAAACTGGAGAGGGTCCAGCAGGGGTCCGGTGACGTTCTTTAGGTTGTTCAGCACAAGGCGTTCAAAGGACTTCATGACCACAGACGTCAGGGCGACAGGCCTATAGTCGTTCAGTTCCGATGTTGCCGATTTCTTGGGAACTGGGATGATGGTAGACTGTTTGAAGCAGGATGGGACCTCACACAGCTCCAGGGATCTGTTGAAGATTTGTGTGAAGACCGGAGCCAGCTGGTCAGCGCAGACTTTCAGGCAGGAGGGGGACACTTTGTCGGGCCCCGCAGCTTTCTTGATCTTCTGCTGCTTGAAGAGCCGTCTCACATCCTGTTCGTGGATCTGTAGTGGAGAAAAAGAGGGTGGGGGGGTAGGTAGAGTGGTTTCTGGTAGAGGTGGGTGTGTGTGGGAAATGGGGGTGACCTTTTCAAATCGGCAGAAAAACATGTTTGTTCATTAGCAAGACCCTTATTGTTCACTGTTCGGGGGGGGGGGCATTCTATAGTTAGTGATTGCTTTCAGGCCATTCCATACAGATGCAGAGTCGTTAGCAGAGAACTGGTTTTTCAGCCTCTCTGCATTGCTTCTCTTAGCGATGTTAATTTCCTTTGTCAATTGGTTTCGGGCGTGTTTGTACAGTGCCCGATCTCCACTTCTAAATGCGGCCTCTTTCTCTTTCCTGAGTTGCCTGAGTTTGGGAGTAAACCATGGCTTGTTATTGTTGAAGGAGCGGAAGGACTTCGTTGGTACACACATGTCCTCACAGAAACTGATGTATGATGTTACAGTGTCTGTGTATTCATCCAGTGTGCCCGTTGAAGTTTCAAAGACGCCCCAATCAGTGCAGTCTAAGCATTCTTGTAGAGCTAGCTTTGCATCATCTGTCCATTTTTTCACAGTCTTAACAACCGGTTTACTGGATACTGCGCAGAACCCTCAAGCTTCCTGGCCTCTGGTCGAGGACCCGAGCTGAATGAGGGACTGACACCATCCGAGGGGTGAGACGAGGATTTTTTTTTTTTATATATACAACAACTGTATTTTAAAAGTGGTTTCATCAAAAATTCAGTATAATAAGCCTCTGAATGTATTCTTTAAAATAATTTTGTGATACTATTAACCATTAATGTGAATGGTTTTCCATTCCTCACGATTGCTCAAAATCCAGCAAAACTATTGGAATGAAAGTCTGCTTGCTGGGTCCATACGTGAAGTTACTGCTGGCTAGCTTGCGCACTGCTCAGTATCTTACACGCTTCCTTTCTGCTATCTCTCGCACAGTATTTTGATGCGAACGTAGCATGGGGTGTGTCAAAGTGCCGCTCTGCATTCGACCGTTTCATCGATGTTATTTTGTCATTGCAAATCAGACACACCACAGAACCAGTTCTCTCCACAAAGGCGAATCCTTCGGTCTATTTGTCCTGAAGTCTCCCAAACTCGTCATCTTTTTTTCTTTTCGCCATCTTATTAGTTTCGGATTAGCTTTGAGCTAATGGCCGAGCGGGTTCATTCAAAAGGGGGTATACCTGTTTCCACAGCAACGGCAACGTTGGCTAGTATCACTCGATCAAAATGGCTCCTTGAGCCAACTGCAGCCCGAACAGGAAATAAGCAGTGAAAAATCGTTCGATGAATGCATTAATAATCAAGCGAGAATATTTTTTTCATCTGCGAGCCAGATGCAATCATCAAAAGAGCCATATATGGCTCGCGAGCCATAGGTTCCCAACCCCTGCTTTGTATAGTCTCGCAATGGAGAAATTCCCAATTCAAGGGGGGGGGGGGGTTGTTTGTTGTTCAACATTGTTGAGTGACGCTCCATATTTATAGCTGACGTTAGAACCAGCGCCATCGTGATGAAAGACCATCACGACACTCCACCAACTCCTTTGTCAGAGTTGGTTGTGTGTGAGTGGAACGGTTGACGCTGGCCGGCGATGAAAGCAGTCGTGAGGCTACCACGCGCTCTCTTTGTGTACACGCTTGAGCATTAACAGGCCTAAACGGAGGACTCTGATGTTCTGCAAACAAAAATAGAAAAGGTAAGTCGCTTTTTTTTCTCCATTCCAAAAACGTGTTTGTGTCACGTTGCGAGGTGGTGGAGGACCCCAAAAAGCAGGCAAGAGGGAGGAGCAGGGTGAACTTGACGAATTGTATTTAATACATAGAACTGAATCCAAAACAAATAAAGTACAAAGTATCAAACAAAAATCATGACTGAAGATAAAACATAGCAATGATCTAAACATGACCGAAACAAACATGACAGCAGCCAACAAACAGCAACAAACAGCCACAATGACCCGACACTGAGTGGCCGTGCCGGGAGTCCTTTTAAACGGCTAACGACCTAATGACCAACAGGTCTGCAGCTGCAGGGAGAGCCCTACAGTGCCACCTGTTGGTCACAAACCGAAACATGACAGTTTGCTTCCATTTCATCGTCTCCAGTGTCGCCAGCGGGGATTGATCATTGCGCAATTCCAAAGGCTGTCGTGTAGATTTCAGAGAATGAAGAAATGATTTGAAGTGTGTCCATTGAGGTTGGCTTGTTTATTTCTGAATGGAATGTGAACCCGTTTTTGGTTTGTTTCAAAGTTTCAAGGTTTGACGCTGATTACTTCAAGTCCCACCAGAGGGCGGACTCGTACGACAAGTTGCTGAAGTAGTTGCTCGGCTCAGTGTGAATAGTTGCACCTATCTCACTGTACTTCATGTTTGCATGTGTGTGTGTGTTTGTGCGTGTGCGCGTGTTCAGAAGGAGCAGGCGTCCATGGGGCAGAAGGGTCACAACAACATCCCGTGGACAGTGGAGCCGGGTCAGGAGGCCAAGAGAGCAGTCAACACCAAGTACGAGACCGCTATTTTTTAACATGTCGCCTTGTGCACTCCTGCGTGCCTTTCCGAGGGCGGGCGTAGGAGGGGGCGGGGCCAAGGGGTGGCAGAGTTGTTTGTCAGGTGGGGGAGGGCTCGAGTTGGGGCCAAAAGCAAAAAGCATCCCGTCAGTCGTCCTCCCTCCTCCGATAGGCCACCTGCATGACAACGTCTGGGGTGCACTTCTGTTTCCACCTCCAGGGGGCAGCGTCAGCCCCCCCAACTTCCTGTTTGTGGGTCAGTCATTTCCTTTTTCTTTTTTGCTTTCTGCGTTGTTCTTAATTGTCCGAGCGTCCCGCCCCCTGACAACTTGATTGACAGGTGCAGCAGTGTTTTAGCTGCCCAGGAGGCTGTTGTCATAGAGACAGCAGCAAGCGGAGGTGCACTTTTGGGTTTGTCGTCTTTTCTGTTCCTTTCGTTCCATCAAATAGCTCTACAGTGTTTCTTAGCTGGTTTCCTGAGGTGTCTTTACAAAGCATGTGGCTTGTGAGACGCATGGCGGCCATTTTGCTGAGGCGTGGTGGTGGGGCGGGGGGGGGGGGGTGTTACCGAGGGCTCTCCGGATAAGTGATGTCATCTCATGTTGCAGGGCAGTGGCGGACGCTCATGTCTTTTACTGTGGAAATCAAAGAATGTAGCCAGCCATAAACACACGGACAATGTCAGGCATAACACGCACGCTCTTTTCAAAGGACTACAAACATGGACCCCCCGCTGTTCCGCGTTTAAGCTTGACTGCAATGTCTCACGCACACACACAATAGGGAACTGAATGTTCTGCTCCAACCTTTTTGTGAGGGAGGTTACCATGGGGATGGACAGTTGGGCATGTGTGTTTTTTTATTTTTATTTATTACAAATTCTTCACGGTGAGAAGACTGGTAGCAGTTTATGTTTAATATGAGAGTATTATATCGCCACCCAAATGATCTTGTACAATTCTCATCTGCTGTCATCCTCATGTCAGATTATTTTTCTACGCGCTCGAGACCTTTGGCCGCCCCCCTGAAAAAATCCAACAAAAAAAGAAGCGTGAATGTGCTGACCTCTGTCCCTCCTCTGAACTGTATTCAACTACTGTACGTATGGGATCTGAGGGGAAAAAATGTACATAAATATTTTGCCAACTCATTGTTGATAGCTGTAATCTAAAAGATGGACAGACACTTTGTGGCACTGGGGAAAAAAGCTAAACAGAGACAAGTACTAGATGATTCTATAGATGACATTTTTTTGTAATTTTATACCATTATTTATAATCCTGTAAAGGACACATGGAATAAAATAGGACTTGTACAACCATGACAGAGTGGAAAAGTTGTTTTTTTTCACAACACAAGATTACCAACAGAGTAGGCAATGTCAGCAAGTAAATTTTGAAAGTTAAAATTTTATACAAATCAAAAAAAAAAATCTGAGACGAAAGTAAGTTTTCTATTGCATGTATGAAGCTGTAGTTTGTTTGAGAAAAAAAGCAGACGGGCGGCGACGCGGCACTCACACCAGCCAAGGTTTCAGTCTCTTGGCCCCCGGGAGAGAGACTGAAACCCTGGAACCGCCCTTGCCGTCAACAAAGGGCGACCGTGCATTGGGTCAAATTGTGCACTTTCATTATCGCGTAAACCAGGGGTGTCAAACTCATTTCACATTGTGGGCCACATACGGACTCGGTAGATGTCAAGTGGGCCGAACCATTAACATGATACCATACTGAGCTATGAATCACCAAAATCTCATCTCTTTCCTTTGTTTTGGTCTCAAGAAGCATTGATTGGCGCTTTCATATCATTTGCTGCGTTGGGTCTATCTCGGTGATCCCCGATCAAAACAATGTTTTCTTCTACTGTGATCAAAACAGTGTGCCCCCTAGCGGATAATCCAGGAATTGCATTTTATTTAAAACATTCATTCTGTCTTTAATGCATTTTTTTCATTTTTAAATTATCCCGCGGGCCGGACCGAACCTCCTTGGGGGCCGATTCCGGCCCGCGGGCCGTATGTTTGACACCTCTGGCGTAAACAGACGTTCAATTCTGACAGCAATTTAACGGTGCAACAGTGACCTCGTGTGGATAAATGGTAGTACAGGCATTCGGACGGTTCTGGCCTCTTGTGACATAAAAAAATACCCCCAAATTCTTATGAAACATGTTTGAAATAACGTTTTGTTTTATTTTATTTTTGGAGGGTGCATATCGATGGCTTTTCAAAACACGTCCAGACGTGTTTGTGCCAAATATTGCGTTTGTGCTGAACGACGAAGAGTCGGCAAGCGTCCACTTTGGCGACAACACACGTAAGCTGGTCAAGCACCAAAAAACATTGTGTATTCGCCTGAGTCGTGCTCATTCATTGATGTTCATGCATCCATCATAGTGCAAAGAAGAAGAAGCCAATGAGGAACTTGATACTTGCCTCCCAATAATGATTCGATTCAGAGGTAGTTTCCCCACGACCGTGTTCCGGATAAACGGTGTTGATCTGTAGCGACGCCACTCGAGTGAAGCGCAACTCCGCAGTCGATAGTCCGCTGCGCTCCGCTGTGCATACATCAGCGCGGACATGTACGCACGCACATCTTTTAGCTTCAACCAATCAGTGCTGACACAACGGACGTTACACATCAAAGAGCTTTGATCTACGACAACAGCTAAGCTAGCCTAGCCACGACAACAGCTAAGCTAGTTGAGACGACATGACGCTCGAGGTCGGACGGACAAGCGCTCCATCAATCTGTGTTTCTCTTCTTTTCTCTTTTCTGTCCAAATCTATATTTTTCTACAAACTATAGCTGTCTTGTCCACAACGTCTTTTATTCAACCAGGGTTTAGCTACCATATTTATAAAGAGACCAAAATCTCTTTCAAAGTCAAGATGGCGCCCGAGTAGGCAGCCTAGACATGTTGGCGCGAATGTTGTAAGGCAGTCGTTGCAATGTCGTAAATATAGGAAGTACGGCAATGTCGTGGTTCGTCAGGAAGATTCACCTACGCAGTGCCAGGTCACGCAATTTTTAGCCCGCGTTAAATTCTTGTCGGCTTTGCCGAGTTGCAGTCAAAACATCTAAGCTCAGCTGACGTAAAACTCTGCGTGTCCGGCTGGATTGAGCTGCGGTGTCGGAGGCACGGTTAAAGCCAAGTAGACCCCTCCCCCTACACATATCCCCAATGATTTTTTATGTAAAAATAGAGGTTTTGTGAAAGTCATATTTTTCACAACAGAATCCGCGGAATTCCGCAAATCCGCGGAAATTTCACAGCCCCGTGTCCAAGGCAAACAGCAACATACTATATTGTTGTTTGCTTTGGACTATGTTGAACAGAGTGAGAGTTTGCCCGACTGCTGAACACTTTTTCTGGGTGATTCATATTGACGTAAAACTATCGGAACGCCTCACGGCCTGAGAGGCGAATGACAAGGACGCCGCAGAGACACATCTATTCTATCTACACACAGACACATTCAGTAGAGGTCCCTCTTTGCCAGATGCCAGGAAGATTCTAGATAATAGCCAATGGCAGAGCAGCTATAAGTATGTTGCGTTCATGAAACTCGGAGCTGTCACGAGCAGCCCATACTGTATTTTTACAGTTTCATATCTTGAATTTTCTTTCGGAACAAGAGGCAATATTTTCCTTTTGAAGCCTTAAAGGCAAGTTGTCCGACAAATGCATCATCACATTCCCAATCACAACACTTATACTCTGATTATCACATAAGATGTTTCACATTATTTTACTGTATTTTAAAGACATATTTGCAACTCATATTAACCTATAGGCGGCCCGGTAGTCCAGTGGTTAGCACGTCGGCTTCACAGTGCAGAGGTACCGGGTTCAATTCCAGCTCCGGCCTCCCTGTGTGGAGTTTGCATGTTCTCCCCGAGCCTGCGTGGGTTTTCTCCTGGTGCTCCGGTTTCCTCCCACGTTCCAAAAACATGCATGGCAGGCTGATTGAACACTCTAAATTGTCCCTAGGTGTGTGAGTGCGCGTGCATGGTTGTTCGTCTCTGTGTGCCCTGCGATTGGCTGGCAACTGGTTCAGGGTGTCCCCCGCCTACTGCCCGAAGACGGCTGGGATAGGCACCTCCCGGGACCCTAGTGAGGATTAAGCGGTTCGGAAAATGGATGGATGGATATTAACCTATACAGGTAAATAACATTACATACAGTCACAGAATTAATTTTGTCGATTTGCCTGCAATGGTACTAAAGTTCCAGCAGGCGTCCGTATCGAGCAACAGGGACACAGTCCCGACATATCTATGCAGTTTGCCCACCGTGCCACACCTTTTCACAGGCCTCATCTGCACACGACTTCTTTTTAGTCAGCTCCAAAGCAGGTGCCTCCGATACAAAACATTGAAAAAGCCCGAAAAAAATATTTACCTGTAAATTCAATATATCTTTTCTTCAGGTGTAGCCTCCCAGTAATTGCTTAGAACTCACCAACCCTTTCCATTGACCTATAAGAGGAAAATATTGGATAGCAAAAACACAGACATCCTGGCACATGAAAATAAACAAACAAATCTGACAATGAATAATAAAATAACAGTTGATGCATCATCCCTCCACAGGTGGTCCCAACCCTCACTCCATGCAGAAAACAATAAAAAGTCAAGTAAGCCAAGGTGGCGCCGCGAGAGTGGCTGCCTTTCCAGCAGCTCCTATATTTTGTTGTTCTACTTCTTCCTTTGATAACTTTGCTGCTGTGAATTGGGAATTTCTCCATTGCGAGATTAATAAAGGTTTTCTTATCTTATCTTCTAATAGACAGTAGCTCGGGAAAGACAAAAGTGCCCGCGTGAGTGTTTTTGAGTGTGTACGTGTACGATCGTGTGTGCGTGTGTGTGAGTGTACGGCGTTTATGTTCAGCTGTTGGAGTCGTATAGTTGATATTATTCATATTAAGTGTTGTTCGTCAAACCTCTTACCTGTGAGCAAATTGATGTCGAAGACACTGACGGCAGACAGACTTCAACTTCTGCGCATCCAGAAATGGCTGATGGCCAGAGACCAGAGATGCATTTGAGTCGCATTGACTAATTTTTCGATATTGTTGAAATTACCGATGAAATGTAATTAATTTTTTGATTTTCATCTTATTTTTAATTAAAGTATCATTTATTTGATTCATGATTTAAATTTGATCGAACCAATACTGTATATATCTAACTACAGGCACGCATTTATTTTCATGCGTAGGCTAAAAGGTTTTATTTTGTAAATATTAATTTAGCCGAGTCAGACTTTTAACAGTCCCGTTTCCAATAGTACACTTGCACCGCTTGTAATAAGTGCAGGATTCAAGCCAGGGAAATGCAAGAAGAGGTCGTCCGGGGCGTCAGCTACTGGAGCATTTGCCCGCTCTTACACATGAAAGCTTGTCTGTGGACCTTCAACAACAACATTTCATGTCACGCAACTTTTAAAAAAAACGTTGAAGCTCAAATTAACTGAGCAATCAAAGACATCAGCGTTTCAAATCGCGAGTGTGTGAATAAAAGATGGGGAGAGAACCGAGTTCCGCCCGAAAGGAGCCGAGTCCTCATTTTTTTCCCGAAACGTTTTCTTCAGAGATGGGCGTCGAGTGTGAATGAAGTCATTTCTATAAAGTCTGAAAAAAATAATCGTCAAAATACTGTTGTCCTATCGAAGGTGCTTGGAGCTGCGGACCGCGATGCCGAGAGTGCCGTTTTCAATGATAACGTTCCTCGCGTCCTGGTCGGCCTGCTCTTTGCAATCGGGTGATTTACATTATTAAATCAGCATGACACAATGAATAAGTCATGTTTTAAAAAAAGAGGACACTTAATTTAGGCTTGATATTCTGTTCCGTGTTCACTCATTTTTTTTAAATGAAAAGCGGAAAATTGTAAGTGCAATAAACGTTTACCGTGATGCCGTTCATCATCTATTTACAGTTCTCCATGTAAAGGCTACGATGTCAAATTCATTTTCAGTTTATTGTGGAAAACTGTTTTTGTAAATTACGGATGGGTGAAATACTCACTTTTGAAAGGCAGGTGGATTTTACTGGGAAGGAGTTTTAGCTGTTCTTGGCACATTATTATAATTGTATGAAGTACATTAGGCATCCCGTATTCTGTGATAGTTTTAATGGTGATATTAAGTTGAAGTACACTTTCACATTAAGTAGAATACCTTTGTTGTCGTGTAGTGGCGGTTATGCACATAAATTGCACCCCCTCCCCCTACGAAGATGGTTAATTCAGGATGGAAATAAGCATATAAAATGTATGATCCTTACAACCGCATTATGCTAATTGAAACCTTTCTGATATGTGTTCCCTCCTGTCACGACATGCGCTACTGAGTGACAAACGGTAAACGAGGACTGAATAATTGATACGTGCCGAGGCCATCGGACCACTGAAACATTTCCAAACCAACCCTCAACATTTTACATGCTTGATTTCTTTTCGTCCTTTTACTTTATCTTCCGTACCGCTTGATCCTCACTAGGGTCGCGGGGGTGCTGGAGCCTATCCCAGCTGTCACCTGGGCAGTAGGCAGGGGACACCCTGAATCGGTTGCCAGCCAATCGCAGGGCACACAGAGACGAACAACCATCCGCGCTCACACTCACACCTAGGGACAATTTTAGAGTGTTCAAACAGCCTGCCACGCATGTTTTTGGAATGTGGGAGGAAACCGGAGCACCCGGGGAAAACCCACGCAGGCCCGGGGAGAACATGCAAACTCCACACAGGGAGGCCGGAGCTGGAATTGAACCCGGTACCTCTGCACTGTGAAGCCGACGTGCTAACCACTGGACTACCGGGCTGCCCTACTTTATTTATTTCACTTAATTTTTTTCTCTTCTTTCTTCTTTCTACCCACATTCTTGCTGCTGTAGGCTGTAAATTTCCCCAGTGTGGGACAAATAAAGGATATCTTAACTCATTCAATACCAGCCAATTCTGGACCAAGTCTGAAAAGACGTTTAAAAACGTCTTTGGGAGTGAATGAGTTAATCTTAATTTCTGAATATGTCGTTCCCTTTTCAGACACGATCAATTAAAATATGATTTGCCCTCCTCTTGTCTCACTAAAGTGACTAAAGTCGCAGCCTATTTTCTGAGCAATGCACACTATAACGGGCCGTATTTTCTGACACAATATTTGCACGTTTAATCGAACATGAACAATATTTGCGCAAATGTAATTGCGTGACCTAATGTAATCTTTATTTTGCATTCAAGCTAGTCGCTTGTATTGCTTTAACCCTTATTACATGTTATGTCTTGTGACTTGTTGTAACTGTCATATGCTTATTTATGTGCTAGGGTCTTTTTTTTTTTATCCTGGGCTTAAATTATCCTCAGAAGAGGATAGTTCGAGCGTGTTTTTTTCCCCCCTCTCCCTACCCAGCGTTTTCCTTTCTGAATTCTGATTGTAATTTCCCCATTGCGGGACAAATAAAGGATATCTTAAATGCTTTTCTGGATGGAAATGAACTAAATCCAATGAATATATGCCCTCTTGCTTTTACTGCGAAATGTGACGATAAACAATCATCATGGAATAAGTTCATTTCTGAAACACCGCAACATTAAATCCAAATAGAGAAAACGTTTGACGTGACCTAAATCAAGCGTGTCACTGGTAAATGTTACGTTTTTAAGTACTGGGGGCGCATGTCGCGGCATCATTTTATGATCCAACATCCCTCCTTTTCCTCTCCCGCTTGTTAGGGTCGCGGATGAGTTGGTTGCATTGAGCATGTTCCGCATGCAGCTTACTTTCGGCGACGGGGGATGGACACATGCAGGCGGGTCGCCAGCCACGAAGGAAAGCAACCGTTGACACTCACATTCCCAAGATACGCACTTACTTTCTGGATGTTTTTGTAACGTGCAGGAAGCATTGAGCACCGAACCTCCGATCTACTCTTGGTTCTCATCTGTGTATCAACCAAAACTATCTGACAGTCAAACATGACAAATTTAAGTGAAAAAAAAAAAAACATTGTCCAAATAAATCTATACATTCTTCACTGCACCATTTTAAATAGCCCGTTATGATGATAAATACCGCAAGTGAGAATTCCTTTTATACTTTTAAAGATATATTAAGGTCAAAATGTTACATTTCTGTTTTTACTTGATTTGAGAATTCTAAATGCAAAATACATTCTTAAAAGTCAGTCAACTCGTGTTCACCCCATGTGTGTAAATTAATTAGCAGTCACGTGCTGGGTAATGAGGTATGTTTTAATGTTTAATCGTCGCCCAAATAAGTATGGATTAGTATTTTTATTTTAATTAAGGGAATACTCTCCTATTCCAATTCTGCGTTGTCGACAACCGTTCGCGGGCGTTTTCTGCACAGATTGCACAGACAAACTCCATTCTCGGCATGCTGGGCGAAATCAGAACCTTTGCAACTGAAGCCGAGGTTTACAACATGAAATGTAAAGTTGCCACATGTAGCTCTGTGACATAAAGTCAAGAGTCATGCAAAACACTGGGCATTGCGTCTCTCAATTCTCTTAACATTCAAACTTAAATTAGATATAAATAGACAACGCATCATAACACAAGTGGGAACTGTACATCTGTGCAACACAAACCATCCACCACCATCACCCGTCCAAGCAAACGTACGCATGGTTCGATCGTTTTGAATTCAGTCTGAGTCCACTTCACTTTTTCTCTCCTCGGTTTTCCCCGCGGAAGTTTTTTTCGTTGTGTTCCATTTCTGAGTGTTCTCTGATTCCTCCGATGACGACCTTTTCTGCCTCCTCCATTTGGCCCGTCTGTTTTTGAACCAAACCTGGTAAGAAAGCATCACTTTAATAGCAATCTTTTGTCATTTATTTATAATAATAATATATATATATAATAATGATGGACCCTAGTTTTTTGTTGTTTTACACAACAAGCCATATCATTCTTAATAACCATATTAAAAATATGTGGAAAATGATCTCGATTCGTTTTATTTTTGCTTTGTAAATACAAACAAAATCTCTGGGTTTATTGAATTCGACCAGTTAAAGTAAAAACTACAGTAATAGTAGAATCATAATGCCTTTTAGAGGTAACGGAAATCAGTATTTTAAAAACTACAAAGATCAGTTTTTATCCTCAGTAGTCTATTTTAACTAATGTTCACCAGCCTCAATCATTCATGCCGCAAATCTTTCCCATGCACCTTTATTTTTTAAATATACACGATACCCAAGTTCGACACAAAAAATACCCCCCCCCCCCCCCGGGAATTTAGATTGCTGTTTTCGAATCAAGATAAATCTAATCGCTGTCGCCACTGTCGTCTTGTGTTTACGCAATCACCGTAAATCTATACAGTATGTTTTCATTGGAATCGTTATGTTTTGAATTTTAGGGTACACATACCTGTCAACCTTTCGGAGCGCCAACCTGTATAAACTACCAAAAAAATCCTTATAAAGAGCAAAAAATCCTTATAACATACCAAAGCATTTTATATGTCTAAATAACGGCAGAAAAAAAAACACGAAATTTTCAATGATATTTATTGTAGATCTCCATAATACAATGTCTGGTTAATGTCTAATCATCATTCTACTTAGTGGCATTACTGTGTTCAGAGTTGTATTCCTGCGTTACTTTTTTTCACCAACTCCAAATCATTTGGAGTTGGTGAAAAAAAAGCCGGAAATTTTCAGAATCCGTATGATTTGTGCGATACGGCCATATACGTAAGATTCACCACAAAATCCGTATGAACTATGGCTAAACCGTATGAGTTGACAGGTACGGGTACACTTTAATCAATTATTGATAAGCATACTTTGACAGAGGCAAACATTGAAGCGCATTCAAACGAACTTCTCCGTTCGCAAAATGACTGAAGCAGATGCCAATGTTCGCGCGCACGAATAAATGTAAAATTGCAAAATTGTGGAGAAAAAAAATATACGAAAAGTGACTCCTCTGACCTCGACCTTCTCCTCCCGGAGGTGAACCTTGCGAGCAAGTTGTTCTCGGGTGCCGACGTCGGGGTATTTGGTCTCTTGGAAGAGGCCTTCCAAAGCCTCCAGTTGCTCGTCAGTGAAAATGGTTCGATGCCGTCGCTTCCTACGGCAGTGGAGCTGGTTGAGGAGTTGCAGCTCATTCCGAGAAAAGTTGCCCATATTCACGTAGGACATAATGTGGTGCGGCACTGGGGAAACCAACACCGATCCCGGACCGTCATAGGCTGCGAGGCAAAATGCAAGAGGGACACGGGGTCATAACGGGACAACACACCAGTTACAGTATTATGAATATATCAACTCTTGCAATATGCCGAGGCTGACCGATTGTGATAGTACCAGTCGTGTAATATCAAGAGATGTGTTTTGGCCAAACGGACTATTTAAATTATATAATGCTATTTACATATTTGATGTCATTTATGTGACCGGCATAAACTACGAGTCTATAGACAATCGCTGGAATGCACAGGGTTCATGTTGACAAAACAATCACAACCTTGTTAAATACTGTAATGGAAATAGGGACATGACGTAATCATGTACCATTCTCGCATTAACCAGTTTGAAGCAGATTCCATTCATCTTAGAAATGTTGACACTCCGAGAGTTACGACTGCGCCAGCCAGAGCAATTAGGCTGGCTTTGGTTCAGGCGCATTTAACACCTAACAGTCTCAATTTTACGTTTCAATTTCCGTCAATTTTCGTATGCCATTGTATCAGGCCAAATGGCAAATCTCGGGGGAAAAAACTTCTCTTTTTTGCCATTTATTGTTTCGCGCAAACTTAAATGTCTTGGGTCTTTCAACGCCCGCGTTTTTGGATACGTACACGGTATTTCTAATTCATCTATTTCGACAGTTTCCATCGAAGAATGTCACGGAAATTGCCATTTCAAGAGAACATTTTTTTTTTTTTGAAACAGTCACCAAAGAACTGCGTTCACTTGGAGGGAGACGTGCCGAAAAATCGCTTACTCCACTCTTAAGTAGAGACAACATTACGTTTACTGCCAGCCAAAAAAGAAAAAATCAGGACAATTCATTCAGACGACGCAATTTCAAGAAAGCAGAGGTGCGAAATGTCGTACCTGGCGTGATGCAGGGGCATTGCTGTGGGCTCAGGCTGTGCACCGCAGCACAACACGGCAGTCCTCCGGTGCCTTGAACGTGTAGCTGCCCATAGTAATAGCCGTTATATCCTCCTCTGGTTCCGTTCACCGACTGAACTCCGGGGCCTTGGGGGCCGCATGTGGCGGCGTACAATCCGTTGTAGTCGGTGTAAAAAGAGTCATTAAGACCCCCAGGCAGCACGACTGGGCCGCTCCGGTGGAGTAGCAGCGGCTCCTTGCAGCTCGGCCGTCCGGACAGGATACTGTCGATGCTGAACATCCCGGCGGGCATCACCCTGGCGCAGTGGCTGGTGATCGGGAGAGGAGAATTTACGAAAGTCGAATACAAAAAAAAAAGTGAAATCAAACAAACAATGACGTGTTTCCGAGGGGGTGGAGTGGGGCGACTAAATCTGTGTCATGGTGACTCTGGATGGAACTTTCCCCCTTTGTATTCGCGAGGCACGGTGCTCTGGAGAACGCAGACTGTTGCTTTGAATGGGACCAACTGTGAGAAAGGCAGACTATATACTGTAGTGACGTCACGAATTAGCGACAGGATAAGCACTTCATTTGTGGTGTGAACCGCCTGTGTATTGAGAACTAATTCAATTAGGGTCTTGTAGACTTTTCAAAATATTTCGCTGAGTCAAAGCGCAGTTGTAAACACAATCAATTAAGCCGATTACTCATTTCTGGACGACAATTAGACTGAAACACACCGAGAATGGAAAACATTACATTACATAACATTTTATTTTAGATGCGTTTAACACTTATGTTTTTTTTGGGTGGGAATTTATGACATTTAATATTATAATGCTTTTTAGAGATTAAAAAAATATGGTCAACGTTGTTGTTACAGTATCTGTATTCAGCAGCATTTGACAACGTATTTGGAAAACCTCATTAAGACTCCACTGTTTCGCTTTAATAAAACGAAACCAATTCTGGAGGCGGGATTTTTTTTTTTTTACTCTGCTGTTACTGTTCCCGGTCACGCTCGGGTAAACGGTAGCCCTCATCTGTTCTTATTATTCAGTGAGATATTGTATTTTTTATTACAAAAAAAATCAAAAACTGATATAATTCAAACAATTAAGCTACCCCGCTGCTACAAGCTAAACGAACGTATTTGCTTCTCTTCATGATCATCTCTTCGTGGCAATCTTATGCCCATGTTAGACATGAGAATGATACCGAAGGTTCATCTCATTATCCTCCCTCCTCTCCCTTCTCTGCAGGGAGCATATCAGAACATTTCCTCCTCACGGTAGCTCATCGACGCAGGTCAACAACGCATACCCCCCCCCCCCACTCCACCCCCACTGGGCTAAGATAACGGCCCATTATCGCCTCTATTCAGTTGGGAAAAAAAGGAGATCTTATTTATCCCAATCAACATTGACTGAGTGGTGTGCGCGCGCGTGTGTGCGTTAGTGTAGGAACGTGCAAGATTGCGCAGGAACGTGGTTTCTCAGCTCAATTCTGAATGATCAAGAACTGATTGGCGCTGTACGAGGTCTTAACACACTGGATGCTGGCAAACAAATTGTGAAGACTCAGTGTTGTTTCCTTAATTGGGATGTTGGTAAAATTGCTCTGCCTCACATTGTGTTGAAAACTGCTTCAAAAAACCTCTCAAAATGTGCATACATGTATTTCCAAACAAGTACAAAGCATCCATCCATTTTTTTAATCGTTTATCCTCACAAGGGTTGCAGGGCGTGCTTGGAGCCTCTCCCAGTTGTCTTTGGGCTGTAGGCGGTGGACTCCCTGAACTAGTTGCCAGCTAATCGCAGGGTACACATTGACAACAACCATCTGCCCTCACACTCCTCTGGACAAGTAATTTAGAGCAGTGGTTCTTAACCTTACTAGAGGTACCGAACCCAACCAGTTCAGATGCACATCCATCGAACCCTTCATTACTGAAAAATAAAAATTCAAGAAGTGTTCCTTCAGTTTTGCCAGTGCGAGACTAGAGTTGCTCAACTTGGCAAGACAAATGCTGAGTCCCATCACGTTCCGTGATGCATGTGAATCCATGTGCTCCATATTCGTCCCACCACTTTGTTTGTTTTTTTTTGCTCGACATAGCATGTATTAAAACATTCTAAAAAAAAATCACACGATATAGTATCACGACAGTCACACGTTGACGACTGCACGAACTAAATTTCCCGCAGCACTGATTGGACAAGCAATGTAATGTGATCATCTGCAGCCAGTGATGCCCAAGTGGACAAAACATACAATTTCCGCAATCAGTTATGTGAAAATAAGGGCTTGAATCCTTTCTGAATTTGTCAACACAACAATGCAATGGATATCAAAGGTAAGATGTTGCCAAACAATGCGTCACCAACCGCAATCATTTCCTTGTGATATCAGAGAGGAAAATGCGGTGAACACTCATTAGTTGTTTGTTGTTTATGTAATGTTATGGTTATTTAAATCGTAATGACTGTATATAATTTTTTTTCCATGATGTCTTTGCATATGAAACACATTCTTATCACATATTTACTTTTTGATTTCATCATTCATCAAGGAGCAAAACTGGTTGATAACCTTTGTTCCGAACTGATACTTGTCAGAGCAGTGGTCTCACCTAGTTCTGGGCTGTTGTGAATGGAAAACAAAACTTTCAAAAGAGACTATATTGATTGGGAAAATCATTTTATACCATTTTTCTATGCTGTAGCAAATTTGCTAATGTAACATACTCGAAAAAGTGACAGGATTAGATCAGTCATAGAAGCGGCTAATAATGTTTGGGGCACTGTTGATTAAGCTGAGGGCATTCACGAAATATTAAGTGCTAAATATGAAGAGTCCCAAATTGGTTGAATACCTCATGGTCATTGCTCATTCTTTAGTCGAATGCTGGAAGTTTTATACAAAGTGAACAAGAATTTAAAAAATATTTTCAAAATTTGACATTTGGATTTTGTGTTGAAAGGTAAAAGGTATGATCCAGGAGAAGGTAGAAGGGGGAGGTTGTGTGACTTTTATCAAAGAAGGAATATCTTATGGACAGAGAAAAACGGCTGACGAACATGAATGTGTTTTGACTGAGATTGTTAATGGTAATAAGGGTAATAAATATGATTGTTAACTTGTTAGAATCCATTGTTTGCCCTCTGTAGTCCACGTTGTCACCCCTCCCCTTTGTGTTTTGTTGCCTTTTTCAGTGTGGGCTGGGCATCTCCCTAATCAGTGCACCTGCCTCCCCTACATAGAGATGAAAGTGGACTTTCCTGAAAATTCCAGGATATATATATATATATCTGTAGTGTCCATTAACGAAAAGAGATTGGCTCTCATCTCCTGTCCCATGTAAATCTGCTTCAATTCCAAGCCGCGACTCCAAGTTCTACATACGCATCGGCGCTTCGCGCTGACACTCTTTCTTCTCATTGTCGGCTCCTCTAGCCATGCATCCATCCAGCCACAGACTGTCCAACAGCACCGACCTTTCCGCTGAACAAAGCGGGGCTGTGAAAATGCTGCCCAAAATATTGTTCCATAAGAGCCCAGTCCATTCCACTCCCCTTAAATGAGGTTCGACAGGGTGACCCAAAAAAAACGGGCCCCAACTCTAATTAGTGTTTTGTCCGAATGAAATGAAACTTTGGCCATAACTAGTTTATTATATTCAAAACATCACATCAAAACACTAGGGTCTTTGGCCTCTTTTTCTCCGTTCTAGATGGCCTCCATTTAGCTCCGTGCATTTCTTGAGGCGCAGCACAAAGTTGTCCTTGACGTTCTTACAGACTGAATTGGTAATGGCTCTCATCTCCTCTCTGATGGCTTTCTTGAGTTCCGTGATGGTTCTGGGTTTCCCTGCGTAGACTCTGTCCTTAAGATAGCCCCAAAGAAAAATATCTGGGGGCTTAGGGACTATGTTAGAGTCTCACTGCGGCATTTTGTACTCACTGCAAGCTTTTGACACTGGACACTGGACATTGGAAGACCAGAGAGCAATACATTGCAATCATAGAGGTGAGATGTAACAAACACATGAATTATCATTTCTGCATCACCAGGAGATAAAATGGGACGTATCTTAGTGATATTGCAATGGTGAACAGCCCCCACCCCCCCCAGTTCTAGTTATATTTGTAACGTGCATTTGAAAAGGGAGCATTGAATCAAACATAACACTGAGATATTTTTGCTGAATCACTTTGGGAAATCATACATTTATCGAGCCTGAGATTGGTGTTCTTGAATAGGTGTCAGTGTGGAGCAGGGCCAATAATCATCATCTCGGTTTTATTGGAGTCAAGCAGTGGCGGTTCTGGGGGGGGGGCCAACGGGGGCCAGTGCCCCTGTAGCACCGATTCTGGCCCCCCCTCTGAGCGCAGATTACGCAGTCGTGTAAAAGGTGGAACCAAAGTGCGTGATTTAACATTGTAGTCGGACCCTTTAGTGCGCTGCGCCATTTAAAAATGAGCGGGAAATTGAGAAGCAGTCCGCAGAGAAGGAAATTACCACGACACGAGTGCTATTTGCGTGTGTGAGTGTGTGTGTGTGTGCGTGTGTATGTGTGTGTGTGTGTGTGTGCGTGTGTGTGCGCGCGTGTGTGTGTGTGTAACTTTTTTAGTCTCCCTTTTTATTTAAATTTTTATTCAACAGGATCAATATATAAGACATTGCCTTTTAAAATTTGGATAATTATATGCATGTAAAACGTCTAGCTTCAGTGTATTTGCACTTTTTGTCCCCGGCAGGCTGGTACCATATCATCCCCATATTCTCAACAGACGTATTGTTACGCTTGCAGACATTTTAGCCCTCCTAATCCTGTTTTTTTTCTCATCACTGTAATGTTATGACTACAATTTCAAAGTCTGAAGAAATAAAAAGTCAAATAAGATTTCGAATCTGTCTTTTTAGCCCTGGGTTGAATGTGCCCCCCCCCCCCCCCCCCCCATCAAAACCCCTGGCCCCAGCCCGGCCCCCTCAGTGAAATTGATCCAGAACCGCCCCTGGAGTCAAGAAGCAAAAAATTAAGAGTCATCCATTGTTTAATCTCAGCAAGGTATGCCTCAAGCAACTGTAATCTTGAGGCATGATGGAACATGCAGGGAAACGGCCCTTGAGGATCGGCGTTTGACACCTTTGTTTTAGAGCATAGGTGTCATGATCAGCTAGCTCATCAGCAAGCTCTAAATGAGCCTGATAATGATCTTGATTATTTGAACCAGGTGTGTTGCAGCAGGGGGACATGGAAAACATGCAGGCCCTCAAGGACTGGACTTTGACACCTGTGTTTTTGAGCAACCCTGGATTGTCCACATTTTACTCTCAGGTGATTCTGAGCTAGGAGGGAGTTCCTCAGTAGGTGGTACCTGTATGTCAAGTGGTGGGGGTTCCTTTTGGAGCTTTTCCAACCAGAGCTGGTGTCTGGTTTCCGTCTGTGATATTGTTCAGGGATTGGACATGGCTGAGAAAGCTCCTTGACTTTAGTTGTTGTGCCTTGGTTTGACATCCGTGAAGATTGCACCATTTGTTTGTTGAGGCCTCTGTCTTCTGTCTAATGTTGGAGGTGGCAACACCATCAAGGAGTCTTTGGAAAATTTATTTGGAAAGTGGAAAAGGCCCAGCCAGGACACAGAAGAGGACTCTACGACGTCCGTCCAAGAAAAAGAAGGCTACATTTAATCAACAGTATCAGGAGTGAAGACATACCTGTTTTCGATTTGGAATGTCTTTATTATGGATGAAGCCGTAAAACGGCTGAGATTATGAAGTACACTCTTCCCATCCTATGTCATAGTCAGGCCACATCTTATGACAGGGGTCCCCAACCGCCGGGCCGCGGACTGGTACCGGTCTGTTGGTCATTTGGTGCCAGGCCGCACAGAAAGAATAAATAACTTACATTCCTTCCATTTTATTCATTTCGGAATCTGATAGATGTTTTATTTTGAAAAATTACCGGATTCTCTGTTATATCAGTCTACCGTATGTCACTCTTGATGCAGGTGAATGCGCGCTTCTTTGTCACATGATAGGTGACCACGTAAAAAACAAACGTCTTTGAAAAGTTTTTTCGGGAAGGGGAAAAGGCCCAGCCAGGAGACAGACCTATGACTTTCAAGAAAGAAAAGGCTACATTTAATAGACAGTATCAGGAGTCCTATTTCAAATACGGCTTTATCTCAACGGGAGATTCACACGCACCAAGCCCACTCTGCATAATAAGCGGCAATGGTGAGTCGTTTTTTTCATGCACTTTTTATTTGTGGCATATCTTTTTTTGAAGGCCCGTGTAAACATTACCATAGTGACCAGAGAGTGTTGCAGCCAGACAGGGCGTTCTTTGTGTCATGATTCGTGTTTATTATTATGTATAGAAAATACCACAGTTTTCATGGAGGTCATATTATATTATATTGTTGTATTTATCCGGCCGGTCACTGAAAATATTGTCTGACATTAAACCGGTCCGTGGGGCAAAAAAGGTCGGGGTCTCTGGTTGTTCGTCTCTGTGTGCCCTGCGATTGGCTGGCAACTGATTCAGGGTGTCCCCCGCCTACTGCCCGGAGACGGCTGGGATAGGCTCCAGCACCCCCCGCGACCCTAGTGAGGATCAAGCGGTTCGGAAAATGGATGGATGGATAAATACCCACTGAAGCTCCAGGTCCAAAACTTACCGCCCGCCACTGATGTTCAATAATAATTTAAATGGTCTAAAATAGTTCTTCTTGTCGTGAAGAAATTTTTAACAAAATTTGATGGTGACAAGAAAAACTGTGGGTTTTCTTTGGGTACACCGGTTTCCTTCCACGTTCCAAAAACATGCATGGCAGGCTGATCGAGCACTCTAAATTGTCCCGAGTTGTGAGTGTGAGCGCGGATGGTTGTTCGTCTGTGTGTGCCCTGCGATTGGCTGGCAACCGGTTCAGGGTGTCCCCTGCCTACTGCCCAAAGATGGCTGGGATAAGCTCCAGCACCCCAGCGACCCTTGTGAGGATCAAGTGGATCGATAAAATGGATGGATGGAAGAAAAAATCATTTGAAAACTGTTTGTGAATTTCTGTCGAACACCTTTGCAAGTGTTTGCAGCTGTATGCAACATAGAACAAACCCAGACACAAACAAAACATTTTGTATGTGCCCACACATTTGCAAACCTTGGCTTTAAAGCGAATCCAGTAGTTCATGGCACTCTCACCCACATTGGGAATAGTGCTGGAAAAATATTTCAGAGGCAAGTCAGAGTGTGACATCTCACTGAAGTTACATTTCAATATATCAAAAATCGACTGAGTGACCCAAAGGGGAAGGCTGAGGCCGGAACATACTTAGCTGGGTATAGTCCTAAGGCCGACCAAGATATCGTCTCTGATTTGTTTGGCCAAAGTTGTAATCATGTCCCCGAATGCTTTGACTGATATTACTTGTGTCGAGGTTCTTCTGATTGGGTAATTGGCGTGGAGTGAGCAGTGGGGGACAGTGGTGAGTGAATGACTATTTTGTCAGATGTGTTGCCAGACTTGCTGGGGGACAGTAAACTATCCCTCCACAACTCAAATGTAACATCATGACCAAGTCCAGCCATGGTGACATACAGTATACAGCAATGGTCCAGAACCACCAGTCCATGGACCAGTGGACCAGGCGCACAAAGACAGACATTTTTTTTTTTGCCATCCCCCCGCCCCCACCTTGTCGATTACTTTCTGAAGAGCAATATTAGTGCGGCTGGGTGATTATGTGATTGAGAATCCTGATGTTACGTGGCCAGCGGTGAACTGTGAGCATATTGACTCCATCAGATTCGGCGTCAGTGGCGGGCCGTGCATTTCAACCATAGGCCTTCAGTGACGTCACATACATGACAACAATAGAGTATAGGCTCGTCAAGCAGCACTTAATTTCAGGAGCGTTTAAAACCATCAAGTATGCATTCACAATTAAGAGCAGGAAACTAAATTTATAGATATTGTCAAAAATAAAAAGATGATTTAAAAATACTAAATAAAATGCCACCCAAATTACGCTGTGTGATCTTAAACAAGTCTGTCCAATAAATTGCGCAATGTCGCAGTTTCATATAAGACACCAACCACACAATAACAAAACAAACTATTCTTTGAAAATAAAGTTAACAGATCATTTGCATTTTGAGAATAGGCTATACAACAGCAAATAACTGACGATGTTGAGCAGCTGAGATTGAACGAACTTTAGTGCACGAAGGTGACTACAATGCGCCATTATAAATTGCAGGTGAGCAGATTTATTTGATACATTTTTGTATCTTCATCCATCCATCCATCCATCTTCTACCGCTTATCCGGGGCCGGGTCGCGGGGGCAACAGCTTTAGCAGGGAAGCCCAGACTTCCCTCTCCCTAGCAACTTCTTCCAGCTCTCCCCGGGGGATCCCGAGGCGTTCCCAGGCCAGCTGGGTGACATAGTCTCTCCAGCGTGTCCGAGGTCTTCCTCGGGGTCTCCTCCCGGTGGGACATGCCCGGAGCACCTCGCCAGGGAGGCGTTCAGGAGGCATCCGAATCAGATGCCCAAGCCACCTCATCTGGCTCCTCTCGATGTGGAGGAGAAGCGGCTCGACTCTGAGCCCCTCCCGGATGACCGAGCTTCTCACCTTATCTCTAAGGGAGAGCCCGGACACCCTGCGGAGAAAACTCATTTCGGCCGCTTGTATCCGGGATCTCGTTCTTTCGGTCACGACCCATAGCTTGTGACCATAGATGAGGGTTGGAACGTAGATCGACCGGTAAATTGAGAGCTTCGCCCTTTGGCTCAGCTCCTTCTTCACCACGACAGACCGATACAACGTCCGCATCACAGCAGACGCTGCACCGATCCCGCTGTCGATCTCCCGCTCCCTCCTGCCCTCACTTATGAACAAGACCCCAAGATACTTAAACTCCTCCACTTGGGGCAAGATCTCCCCCCCCCGACCCGGAGGGGGCACTCCACCCTTTTCTGACTGAGGACCATGGTTTCAGATATGGAGGTGCTGATTTTCATCCCAACCGCTTCACACTTGGCTGCGAAACGCTCCAGTGAGAGTTGGAGAGCCCTGTTTGAAGGAGCCAGCAGCACCACATCATCTGCAAAAAGCAGGGATGCAATACTGAGGCCACCAAAACGGACCCCCTCAACGCTTCGGCTGCGCCTAGAAATTCTGTCCACAAAGGTTATGAACAGAATCGGCGACAAAGGGCAGCCTTGGCGGAGTCCTACCCTCACTGGAAACGATTCCGACTTACTGCCGGCAATGCGAACCAAACTCTGACATCGGTGGTATAGTGACCGAACAGCCCGTATCAGGGGGTTCGGTACCCCATACCCACGAAGCACCCCCCACAGAACTCCCCCAGGGACACGGTCAAACGCCTTCTCCAAGTCCACAAAACTCATGTAGACTGGTTGGGCGAATTCCCACATACCCTCGAGGACCCTGCTAAGGGTGTAGAGCTGGCCCACTGTTCCACGGCCGGGACAAAAACCACACTGCTCCTCCTCAATCTGAGGCTCGACTTCCTGGCGGACCCTCCTCTCCAGCACCCCTGAATAGACCTTACAAGGGAGGCTGAGGAGTGTGATCCCTCTGTAGTTGGAACACACCCTCGGGTCCCCCTTTTTAAAAAGAGGGACTACCACCCCGGTCTGCCAATCCAGAGGCACTCTCCCTGTTGACCATGCGATGTTGCAGAGGCGTGTCAAACAGGACAGCCCCACAACATCCAGAGCCTTGAGGAACTCCGGGCGGATCTCATCCACCCCTGGGGCTTTGCCAACGAGGAGCTTTCTAACCACATTGGTGACTTCAACCACAGAGATAGGAGAGCCCACCTCAGGGTCCCCAGACTCTGCTCCCCCCAAGGAAGACGTGTTGGTGGAGTTGAGGAGGTCTTCGAAGTACTCTGCCCACCGGTTCACAATGTCCCGAGTCGAAGTCAGCAGCGCCCCATCCCCACTGTACACAGTGTTAGTGGTGCACTGCTTCCCCCTCCTGAGACGTCGGATGGTGGACCAGAATTTCCTCGAAGCCGTCCGGAAGTCGGCTTCCATGGCCTCACCGAACTCTTCCCACGCTCGGGTTTTTGCCTCGGCGACCACCGAAGCTGCGTTCCGCTTGGCCAGTCGATACCCGTCAGCTGCCTGTGGAGTCCCACAGGCCATAAAGGCTCGATAGGACTCCTTCTTCAGCTTGACGGCATCCCTTACTGCTGGTGTCCACCAGTGAGTACGGGGGTTGCCGCCACGACAGGCACCAACCACCTTACGGCCACAACTCAGATTGGCCGCCTCAACAATAGAGGCACGGAACATGGTCCACTCGGACTCAATGTCCCCCGCCTCCCCCGGAACATGGGAAAAGCTCTGTCGGAGGTGGGAGTTGAAACTCCTTCTGACAGGGGATTCCGCCAGACGCTCCCAACAAACCCTCACAATACGTTTGGGTCTGCCAGGACGGACCGGCATCTTCCCCCACCATCGGAGCCTACTCACCACCAGGTGGTGATCAGTTGACAGCTCCGCCCCTCTCTTCACCCGAGTGTCTAAAACATGCGGCCACAAATCCGATGATACAACCACAAAGTCGATCATCGAACTACGGCCTAGGGTGTCCTGGTGCCAAGTGCATATGTGCACCCTTATGTTTGAACAAGGTGTTCATTATGGACAGTCCGTGACGAGCACAGAAGTCCAATAACAAAACACCACTCGAGTTCTGATCGGGGGGCCGTTCCTCTGAGTGCCATTGATTTTATTTATCATAAGGGGTTTTATGAGTCATGCTTTGTCTGGTCCCTCACCTAGGACCTGTTTGCCCTGGGTGACCCTGCCAGGGGCATAAAGCCCCAGACAACTTAGCTCCTAGGATCATTGGGACACACAAACCCCTCCACCACGGTAAGGTGACGGCTCACGGAGGGGATTTTTGTATCTTTGTCATTTTATTTCGTGACCATGAATTTAATACTAACGAAATAAAATGACAAGAAGAAATGTAAAATAAAATTCATTTACTCACCAATGTAGTGCCTGTTCACTGAGCTGCAGATCTACGCGAGTGTCCCCAAACGTTTTTTAAACTCACCGTAGTTTGTAAGTGCCCAACCGTGCTCTGATGTTTCCTTGCTGCCTTGGTAAAACAACTTACATGGGTAAATCCAGTGTGGCTCCAAACACCAAATCGGTCCGTTGCAAGCAATAAGCATTCCCAGCAGTACAATTTGCAGCGTTTCTCAGAGGCTGTAATTGCTCGTCTGAAAATGACGGACAAACCCTTTTCCTTGCTGGGACAGGCTAGCTAGCGCAGGAGTTGGGCGACCTCTTCGCACAATATACAGCTTTTCGTGGAAGGTCCGTCTTGAAAATTGTGTGGAAAGTAGTTCCGCAAACAGATCAACGTCTTCTTCTTCGGCCATTTTGGGTTAAAATGCAGTGATAGCTCCCTCTAGCAGGCGCTAATCCAATCACCGAACGCGCACGTCCAGTCTCGACGTAAGGCATTCTAGCTGGCCCCGGTGTGCAGACTCGTAATCTGATTGGCTATTGCAACCTGACTGTGCCCGTTCATTTTCAGCGCACAGGGGCCTGCTCTGTTTAATCTGAAGGCCCCGAGCAAATTTAATTTACCTGGCAACACAAGCTAGCTGAAATATGATTGGTTAAAAACGCTACCATAATAAATAAGTTATTTATCGAGTGGCTTTCAATGTTATTTCAAATAACATTGAAAGCCACTGGACTAAGTGGAAATAATCTGATGTAAAGAATACAGAGAATAATTTTGTTTCCATATTTATGAAAATAAAATAACACAAATTAAATTGATGTTATTGTATGAATGTTTAGGCCAGCAGAGAAGGCCTTGCTGGCCCTGAGGGTCCGCCACTGTTCGGCGTAAATGTGCATCCAATCGGAGTCGAGCTTTTTCTTCAAACTTTGGTTTGCAAGTTGAAGTAAAAACGGAATTTGCCAGTCGAAGACAGAAGAAGCAGTAAACAGAAAGTAATACAGTGGTACCTCTACTTAGGAATGTCTCTTCGTATGAAATTTTCAAGATACGAAACGTCTCAACAGGAAAATATTGCCTCTTATTACGAAAGAAATTTCAAGATACGAAAGGTAAAAATACAGTATGGACTGCTAGTTGCAGCTCCAAGTTTCCTGAATGCAGGATACTTATAGCTGCTCTGCCGTTGGCTACAGTGGTGTAGTGGGGATTTTTTAAGTGGGTGTGCGCGATTCTGGGATGTTCTATATATACAGACGCTCCCCAACTTACTAACGAGATACGTTCCGAACGATCGTTCGTAAAGTGAATTCGTTCGTAAGTTGCTTCAGTGCTATATTTTGTATGGAATGTATGTTTAAGGTTTATAAAAGTATAATAAAATGAAGTTTAACTTACTTTTGGAAGATGTACTCGAAGGCTTAAGGAGATGATGGAGGGAGAGGAGAAGAGGAGGATTTTATATCATGGGGCCGAGAGGGTCTTCGTCGTCGCTGGAATGGGCTTCAAGAGTTACTTCTTCCTCCGTAGCATCAATGAAGGAAGAAGTTAAGGGTCCAGGAGAAGAAGATGAGGGTTGACGAGTATCTTCCTTGGAGGGTGTAGTAAAAACTGGCCGAAAGAAGCGATCTAACAATGGTTGCACAGTTTTCTTCTTTTTCTCATCATAAATGATGCAGTAGCACTGTCTGGCATCATTCATTTGATTTGCAACCTTTGTGCAACGTTCAATATTTGGGTCTTGCTGCTCAAAGAGTGCGATGGCTTGATCAATGATCGAAAACCCCTCTGCCAAGAGTTCCGTCTCAAATTTCTTCATGGGGACAGGCGTTTCCTCCTCCTCTCACAGCGCCTCACGTCGGTATTAGCGGCGGAAAGAAGCACTACCCAATAAAATCTAACTTACAGCATCTCTGTCCGAAAATCTTTCGGCATACCTGCAAAAATGTTCGTATGTACCGTTGTCCCTAACTTGAATGTTCGTAAGTCGGGGAGCGTCTGTACATACAGAACATCAATCATAGGCTACAACACCAGTTGAACTAACGTTAAATTTTATGTTTTAGACTCCAAAATAATCAAAGGCCAACGTTATTAAGCATAACTTGCATTAGAACAGTGATCAACAAACATTTCAATAAAAATTGAATGTGGCGGGAGAAGTGGGTGGATGGCGTACCCCCGCGTACCACGCCCATTACACCCCTGGTTGGCTATTCGCGAGCATCATTCTGGCATCCCATTGGCTAAGAGGGACCTCTACCGCACGAGTCTATGTATGTAGATAGAGAAATGTGTGTCGATGCCACCTCCTCGTCATTCACCCATGAGGTGTTCCGATGGTTTTATGTAAATGTGAATCACCCAGAAAAAGTACTCACCAGTCAGGTGATCACTCACTATGCTGATGTTTGCCTTGGACATTTTCAAAGGATTGTTAAAAGCTGACAAAAGCAAACGTCCACGGAACAGTTCTTTACAAAATGTCATGCAAAAATCACTTCTAAGAGAGAATATGAACTAAAGAGGGCAAAAAATGAGGATACAGTTGTAAGTGAAATGACCATCATTTTTATTCTTTATTCCTTCTTTTTTATACAACTCAGATTTATTTTTCAATAATCTAATTGTAACATCTATTTGTTGCTTATTTTGATGCATTTCTATGCTTTAGGAAACATTTATGTATGAATTGGGGGAGGGGGGGGGGGGTTGGAACGAATTAGGGCATTTACATGGAAAACGCGTCTCTACTTACAATATTTTCAAGTTCAGAAATTTCTTCCAGAACCAATTAATTTCGTAAGTAGAGGTACCACTTTAGTTACAATGACCAAATTATAGCTAAACGCGCATCTGAATGGCATCCGTGATTGGGCTTAATAATGATAAAGCGAGTTTGACGAGACAAATGCCCTTCGCTTAATTATTTTGAACAAGTAGAACTCAAGTGATAAAGTGGAAAGCATGAAAATGTGAGCATAGTTTGCACAACCTGCCCATGTAAACATTAGCATTCAGCCACTAGTAACGAGCCGGTAACCACTGGATGAAAGCAGCACTCTATTGTCTCATCTTTTGAACATGCACATGTGCAAGAAGCAATGTTAAACGCCATGTTTAGCATCATAACTTAAAAAATCATGTTTAGATTTGAAGGCAATTCATGATTTTTGAGGAGGTCGATTTTTAATAGTTCTTTGTGTTATTTTATATTGTTCTACATTTGTTGTACTGTTGAATTAAAAAAAAGTTGAAAATGAATGACTATGTTGATAAAATGCTGAATTACTGTACAATTATCTTGTCAGTACTGGTAAAAGAAGCATCAGCGACACAACTTGACACATACACAACCCAAAAAACAGCGACTGATATGATTAATTAGAAATCAAAGGTTTTTGTTTTTTATAAAGTTCTACCTTAAGAATAAATCATGAAAATGACGCTCATGCATATCCTCACAAGGGTCGCAGACGTGCTGGAGCCTATCCCGACAGTCTTCGGGCAGAAGGCCGGGTATTTCCTTAATCGGTTGCTAGCCAATCGCATGGCACACAGAGCCGAGCAAGCATCCGCGTTCACACTCACACCTGTTTTTTTGGGTCCTCTACCATCATGCAAACTATGACAGAGTCTACATAGTCATAACATTCAGAGTTGTAGCTGCTTTAAGATGGGCGTGACATTAATTGAGTGTTTACATTCATAATTTTCTCTGGAAATAAATCCTATTTTCAGGTAAGAATACATTATTGTAATATATGGTATATTTCATCATGTATGATTTAGTTTGCAATTTGCATGCATTTAAGGGTTTTACTCCCGTTTCCTCCCACATTCCAAAAACATGCGCGGCAGGTTAATGGAATACTCAAAATTGTCCCAAGGTGTGACTGTGAGCGAGAATGGTTGTTTCTGTCTGTGCCCTGCGATTGGCTGGCAACCAGTTCGGGGTGTCCCCCGCCTGCTGCCCGAAGACAGCTGGGATGGGCTCTAGCATGCCTCGCGACCCTTGTGAGAATAAGCGGCTCCAAAAATGGATGGATGGATGGATAAATGGATTTCAGGGGTGGACACCCAAAACCATTCAGCTCGCATTAAAGCTATAAATCTGGAATGTTTTTGAAATACATCGAGAACTAAGAAAGACATCTTCATAGCCAGTTAGTTTATTAAGCAGCATTTTAAAAAATATCTCTCCAAAATATCTCTTACTAGCAAGACGCATAAGAGATATTTCCAATGAGACTGCAATCTATGACATCATCTCATTTCAGGGTGGGAATACTTGCCCGGGACCACGCAGTCAACCCCCATTTACAGTCGCCTACTCCCCCCCACGACAAAATACACACTCCCTTTGTCAAATCTACTTAAGATATTTTTGTTCGGTGTTAATGTGCTGTCATGCGGCTGAAATGGCCCAGCTGTTTTCTCTTAGTGTTCATCAATCATTCATTTTACTCAGCGTCCATCAGGCAATCTTGGTAATTACTGATCACAGGTCATGGGGTGGGATCAAGGAAAAACACTCATACATATTGCCTGCCGTCTGACCATGTGTCATGTCATGAATCAGAAACACATTTATACATTACAGGGACTGAAATATGCCATGTTTTTACATAGGCAATACTGAGCACGGCTCCGATTTTCAAGAAATTCAAATAAACTCTTGGCTGAAGTAAATCTATCACAAGAAACTGGGCTGGTTTCTAGACAGTATTGCAGAATCATGAACCCTCACTTTACACAATTATACAATTTACTCTCTTTTAACACTAGACAGCAATATTTGCCATTACTCTGTAAATCTTTATTGGACAATATTGGCAATATAGATAGATCGATCGGCCCTGTGATCAGCTGACAACCAGTTCAGGGTGTACCCTGTCTGTTGCCCGAAGATAGCTGGGATAAGCGCCAGCCCATCCTTGTGAGGCGAAGTGGATCAGATAAGGGATGGGATGCATGTGTGTGTGTGAGAGCGAGAGAGAGAGAGAGAGAGAGAGAGAGAGAGAGAGAGAGAGAGAGAGAGAGAGAGAGAAGGAAGGAGGGTGGCCTGGTGGTCCAATGGTTAGCGCGTTGACCTCACAGTGCAGAGGTCGTGGGTTTGATCCGGGCTCCGGCCTTCCTGTGTGGAGTTTGCATGATTTCCCCGGGCCTGCGTGGGTTTTCTCCGGGTAACAACCTGACCACCGGGCCGCCATTATTGGATAGTATCGGAAAAAAATTAAAACTGCTAGAGTGCTGGCTATTTTCAAGTAACAATAACATGCAACAATAATATCTAGTTTTATATGAAACAGATACTAATTTGACCTTTGACTACATTGTCGTTCATGTGGTATTCATTATCCTTGACAGTTTTTAGACAGGACATAGTACTGGCGTTTTGAAGAAGCCTGGTTGAGAATTTGGAAACAGATTTTAATAGAAATCACCGCCGTTCATGTCTGTTTTGAGTTGGTGCTTGGGTAACTGAAATAGGTTAATTTTTACTTAAAACTACTAAAATTGACCTTCAAATAAAATTTGCCCTTCCACCCGCAGTCTGGAGTCATTCCATTACAAGGTACATGCAGGGTCTTAGTCATTTGCAGCCTGCCTCATCTACCTTGAGAGGTCTGATGAATACCAAGTGTGATGGCACACTACCAAGACCCAGGGCAGCAGAGGAAGTGGAGCAGAAAGTAGTTCTGAAACAGAACCAGATTGTTGAGCACTGGGAGGTATTACCCAGCCAGCACCTGGCCTGTGTAGGTTCCACCCTTCTGTGAAACTCAATCTAAAAACTTAACTCTGTTAAGCTACTAGCTGGGGTCCTCGCTTAATCCGTTACAGGTGCAAAAACAGCAGAACCAATCCACAACAAGGGAAAAATATGCTTCTGTGTGTGTTTGCACAATAACCAAGGGTATTGCACCAATGGGCTGTACTTATTTGTTGTTTTCAGCGCTCGCGCGCGCGCGCACACACACACACACTCACACACACACAAACACACACATTCGGCAAGGCTGAGGAATGGAGATCCATGTTTGACAAAGCCAGGGATCTGTAAAACCCCGGAGGTTTAAGCAGACTGACATGAGACAATTAACATGGTCAGTTTAGCCCTCATAAATTAAGCTCATACCACAACGGTACCATTGTGTATTACAAATATTTTACAGAGAAGTCATCCTTAATATCCACTAGATGACAGAGTGGAATTAGTCGCAAATCCTTCCACACCAGCCACTCCTCATTCTGTAAACAGTCTTAATCCTACTTTTATAAGGCCGGAGTATTAAACCCCTGTCAAAAACACTCACACAAATTCAGTCAACATGCACGGCCATCCGCAAATCAAACGCCCTGCCGATATCCTATTTCAGTTTTTGTCCTTTGCTTGAACACTCTAGACACATGCTTAATCCCAAGGAACATGACTTGAAGTTGCTGTCGCTATACTTTCAACAAAAGTGCTGCTTTGTGCTTTAATTGCAATTCTGTAACACACTTGCCCCTGCACATTACACACTATTTCAGACACGAGACAGTTGAAAAATGAAATCTCAGAGCACCATTGGGAAAACACATCCATTCGAAATATAACACACATTGTTTAAATGGAAATACTTCCAAAATTGAACACCAACCACCCAGCTACAAAAAGGATTCTGTTAAACCACTTTACAAGCCTGGAGGCAGGGAGAGTTCGAGGCAGAGGAAGACAGAGAAAGAGAGGACGTGGTCAAAAAAGGCCATGCAAGGACTATTTTTTTCCTGATGACATTCGACCAACTTTGGTGGACCATGTCATAAGACAGAGGTCGCCGACCTTTTTTGCCCCACGGACCGGTTTCATATCAGACAATATTTTCAGGGATCGGCCTTTAAGGCCGGCTAGATACAACAATATAATATGATATGACTTGCATGAAAAGTGTGGTATTTTCAAAACATAATAATAAACACGAATCATGACACCAGGAACGTCCTATCTGGCCGCAACATTCTCTGGTCGCTATGGTAATGTTTAAACGTGCCTTCAAAATAAGATACGCCACAAATAGAAAATGCATGAAAAATACGACTCACCATCGCCGCTTATTATGCACAGTGGGCTTGGTGCGTGTGAATCTCCCGTTGAGATAAAGCCGTATTTGAAATAGGACTCCTGATACAGTGAAACTCCTCTAGAACGAAACCTACATGGGCGAAAATACCCCCATATGTGAAAAAATCTTCATGCATTAACACAATTCCCATTCTCCTGCCCCCATACGACGAAAGCCCCCCTGTTGCGTTATACGAAATCATTTTCTCTGCTCCAGCCTCGCGAAGACATTCACTACAACGAAGTCTTATCCAACAGCGACCTCGACTGGTTCATTCGGAAACGGCAACAGCAACCACCACACTGGTTTACATAGTGGACGATGTTTATTTCGGTCACAGCTGCGAGCTTCCTGGACTCAACATACTCACAGCTGCTCTGCCATTGGCTTACCGAACATCATCCTGGCCTCCGATTGGCCAAGAGGGACCTCAATGTCTATGTGTGTAGATACTGAAGCTCGATCCGTAGCGTCAGATTAGCTGCTCAGAGTAAATTGCTTATGGCTCGACGGACATTCAAATAAACTAACGTTTCCTCAAATGCTTTACTTGTTATCATGCTAAAAACCCCCACGGTACGCTTCGTAGTCCTCGATGGCCATAGTTAGCTCTCAAAGGCTAAAAACCTTACACTAACTGGAGCGCTAATGAGAGAGAAGCGCTCCAGTTAGTGTAAGGTTTTTTGCCTTCGAGAGCTAACTATGGCCATCGAGGACTACGAAGCGTCCCGTGGCTGGCTTTAAAGTTCATTGCATGCCAGGAAGTATTTGTTATTGTTAGATTCAGATGAGGATGGACGTTGCATTGCTAAAATGGCTACAAAACGGCCCTTTGGATGTGAAGCAGCTAAGACAAGAAGAGCTCTGATGCTGGAAGAGAGGTTAAAAGTGATCAAAATGAAAGACGGAGCACGCAAAATAAAATACATTATCCAAGAAATTGATGTAAGTGAAAGTGAATACTGATCGTAAATTTCGCAATGTCTTCCCCTTTTTTTCTTTCTACACTGACAATATGAAGTGTCAAATAAGTGTGTGCTCATACTTATGCACTATTGGAATAAAAATAGAGTACACATACATTTGTGTGTGCGTGTACACATACGTTTGTGTGTGTGTGTGTGTGCTTACATCTGAGATCAAAATTGCTACAGTGAAAAACCCCCTGTTGTGAAAAAATTCTTGCTGCAAACATGATTTCGTTGTAGAGGAGTTTCACTGTACTGTCTATTAAATGTATCCTTCTCTTTCTTGAAAGTCGTAGGCTGCTCTTCTGTCTCCTGGCTGGGCCTTTTCCCCTTCCCGAAAAAACTTTTCAAAGACGTTTGTTTTTTATGTGGTCACCTATCATGTGACCAATACGCGCGCATTCACCTGCATCAAGGGTGACATATGGTAGACTGATGTAACAGAGAATCCGGTAATTTTTCAAATTAAAACATCTATCAGATTCTGAAATGAATAAAATGGAAGGAAAGTACCGTATTTTCACGACTATAAGGCGCCATTAAAAGTCTTAAATTTTCTCCAAAATGGACAGGATGCCTTATAATGCGCAGCGTCTAGTGTATGCGCCGAGTTCCAAAGCCTGACTGAGAGCACCTCTGGCCGACACGCTGTTTATATAGAGAAAAGGCGGAGTGAGTGACGACAGGCATGCGGAAGTCCGCCAATGAGTGAAGGGGGGGCGTGTAAGAGGACGCTAAAGGCACGCCCCTCGCAGGTACCAGTCGCCAATGAGTGAAGGGTGGGCGTGTAAGAGGACGCTAAAGGCACGCCCCTAGCAGGTACCAGTCGCCAATGAGTGAAGGGTGGACGTGTAAGAGGACGCTAAAGGCACGTCCCTAGCAGGTACAAGTCGCGTGAGTACATTGTAAAATGGCGAAATAAAGTAAAACCGAACTCAGTTTTGCTTCCGTTGCCTTTTTAAAAACGTGTTTTTAGCGTGCGTGCATGCATGCCGTATGTTTAAGATGCCGTATGTTTTACCATGCCTGGCTGCGCCCAATAATACAGTGCATTTTGTGTATGTGTCAAATACAGAAATAGCACCCCTTACGGAGACTGCGCCCAACAACACGGTGCACCGAATGGTCGTGAAAATATGGTAAGTTATTTATTCTTTCTGTGCGGCCTGGCACCAAATGACCAACGGACCGGTACCAGTCCGCGGCCCGGCGGTTGGGGACCCCTGTCATATGATGTGGCCTGACTGTAGCGGTGTTCACACGGCAAGATTTGCTCCAGTGCTACACCGGCGCTGCGCCAGTAGAGCGTTCACACGTGCAAATTAGCTCCGGCGTAGCCCCGGAAAACAGCTGATAGGAGCAAATTTGATCCACCTCAGGGAGGTGGTTTAAAAATTTGCTCCAGAGCAAATGCTCGCTTGAGGGGCAGCACCGATGTAAAATGGTACGTGTGAACACTACAATAGACCGAAAAGGAGAAGGGCGTGCCTGTACAGTAGTTGCTTGAGTTGTGTATGTTTTAAAAAGAACCAACACGACAGCTCATTTGTTTTCTGTCGTTTTGCTCCGCTGCAGAAACTGCCGTGTGAACGCAAGTGGAGCTGCACCGACGCTGCGCCGGTGCTAATATGCTCAGGGGCCTTGTACGTGTGAACGCTCCACAAAATTAGCTCCGGTGGAAAAATATATCGCAACACAATACATCGGTGCAGCGCCGGAGCAAATGTGTGCCGTGTGAACACCCCTGATGACGTAGGATGGGCAGAGTGTACATCGTAATCTCAGCCATTTCACGGTTTCATCCATAATAAAGACATTTCAATTCGAAAACAGGTATGTCTTCAGCTCTGTACTGTACTTAGACTGTATCTAGACTAATTACAGCACTATACCAAATCACATTACCGTATCACATGGATCGCATTGTCGGGTGGCTAATGCTCCTTTTTTCGAACAAACATGGTAGTTTCTTGAAACCATGATAACATGTTGATGTTTCATTACCGACAGTGTTGTGTCCAAGGACCGGCAACCCGAGGCCAAGGCCAAGGACTTGACTCCGAGGCCAAGGCCAAGGACTTGGAAAATTTTCCGGGGCAAGGCCAAGGCCAAGGACTTGAGAAATTTTCCGAGGCCAAGGCCAAGGACCAAGGACTTGCCTCCGAGGCCAAGGCCAAGGACCAAGGACTGATTTTGAAACTGAGGCCTAGCCGAGGACATGTATAAAACAATGCTATCATACCACTTGGCAGGTCTTCATGATTTGCAACACCCCTCCATCATAACCCTTTGCACTCCCTAACGCTTGAATGAAGTGTTTTTATTCAAAGAGTAGAACAGTCAGGGTACGTGTTATTTATACTGAGAAAAAAAACAAAATCATATGGTCTACATTTATGAATTAATGTTTTAGTGCAGTAGTTTCTTAATATGAAGTAAATCGACACTCAACAGGCTTGACATGGCACGGAACAGAAGTTGAGAAATGACTTTGCATAGAAGTCAATCACTGACTGCAGAAAAAGCGGTAATCTCTCAGTGATAATTTTACAGTTTACTGGCAGCGAGTCCCAGGGACTTGCTGATCAGAAAGGTATGAGTGCCATTATGGATTGAGAGAGTCCCAAATTTCGAATTCTGAAAGGGTCTACTTATTCAATTGCATATGATAATAACACAAACAACAACATATACTGTACATAAATGATAAACAAATGCTGCAAAAATTTAAATAATTCAGGAGCAGGCTTGAGGATTTCGGAAATTCATGGTAACCGTTTTTCGGTTCCGTCGGATTATCCAATGGGAAACCACGATAACAAATGTTGGGTTCCGTAAACGTTCATCATGGGAACCCATTTTTCTATTTTGACTGATATTGATAATCAAGAATTCCGAAACTCAAAAGTATAATGTTTCAAGGGTCAATGTTTGAAAATTATGCATTTACAATGAACATTACATCAGCAGCTATTCCAAAAAATAAATGGATCAAAAACTGGTGTACTCATGTGGCATCATCAGAGTATTTTTTCCAATCTCACACTGCAAAGACTAATTTACTGGTAATCATTAATACAGGTAAGTATTGATGTGGCTCGACATCCTCTTCCCAAGACGATGCATTTGCTACGATCAATTTGACGAAATAATTTAACACACGTCATCATCATTAGTTCTACCAACAGTTAACATTAGCATTACTACACCTTGTGACGAATGTTTTATTCATAAAGTTACCATGCTACAACCAGTAAATTATAGAATAACCAAGACTGTTTCATAATATTTTTCACAGCGATTAGCCTACAAATCTAATGACCAACTTGCCTCGTAATCGAGTTTTTTTCGCCACCATCTCAAACTTTCATCCGCGCAATTCCTCAGTTCGCGGACTATATAACGTCATCTGTTGTGTCCCCCCCAACACTGAAAACAAAACAAAACGAAAGTAGATTAGAAGAAACACACTCACACACCACACCACATCACAAACACACATACCTGTACAGGCGCAGTGAAATCGCGTTGATCACACAGTCAACTCAAGTGCGGTGACTTTTATAGTTAAACTATTTTTCGGTACCGTGAAAATGACGCCACGGAAACGACACGCTACCGGTAACGATTGTTACTGTGAAATCCTCAGGCTTGTTGTTTTTTTGTTTGTTTGTTTTGACTGAGAAATTTCCTTGCGTCCCAAAAACGCACATTGTTTGGAACTGTGCGTCCCGTGGGACAATTACGCGTCTAGGACGCGGGACGCAGAGGTAACGAGATGGCTGATCTCTAAAATTCTCACTATTATTACCACTCCCACTAATACTACATTAATTAATTTAATACCTTCAACTTCACAATAATAATAAAAAATAATTAAATCAACCATGATTTTAAACTATGTATTATCAATATTCATTATTCCAAACATGAGAAAGCATTCAGCAAACATAACTGGAATTGAGCAAAAGGACTCCAAATCCCAACGGCCAAACTCGGAAGTGAAGTGCCAACATTATTGACTCCAGCTGTAACGCAAATTACTTGGTTCAAACAAACATTCTAGTGCGACCGCACAAACTGTGCAAAAATAACTAAATAAAAGACACCACTGTTACAGAAAGACTTTACACGCTATTTAAACTGCCGATCGCGAACGGAACAAACCGTGATTGAAACTAACTGTGATGCCGCTCTTTATACGTTGCGCTGACTGTCACCTGTCAGTGGCAGACCCGCCCCTCTTAAAGCGCTAGAGTTAATCCATCAATATGGGTTTCCTTGGATGGAATTTATTTGATTCCTTTGTGATTTTTGCGGTCCTTGGACAAGGGATTCGAGGCTCTAATCCCTCATTGTGTCCGAGGACCGGGGCCAAGGTCAAGGACCGAGGACTTGACTTCGAGGCCACCGAGGACCAAGGACCGCCCTTCGGTCCTCGAGCCGGTCCTCGAGGCCAAGCACCGGCTCGAGGAACACATCTCTGATTACCGATGGTAAATACAGCACTGTAAAAAAGTCTCTGTCTTTTTCTGTAGAATGGCTAAAAGACCTGCTGGCAGTGGACACCAATGCCTGTTCACTCAACAGCAGGAACTTGCTCTCGTGAACATGGTCAGAGCAAACAATGCCATTCGTCTCTACCAGCTACAGCAACAAATACTTGCAGATAGGCAAGTATTCAACAACATGAACCGGGTAAGCATTACCACCATCAGACGCACCCTGGTAAAGTACAGAATACGCAGTTGTACAGGAGGAACAGTGTCAGGGTCACTGAACTTCGACATGAATATGCACAAGTAGATTTTACAGTCTTTTACATTTATAATACAGAATGGGTGCAGTCTAGTAACTGCTAAATATGCACCGATGGATCAGTACCACATAGATCCATTCAGAAAGTTACAGGGGTCGCTGCGAGGTGGGACAGGGCGGTTCCCTATGACTCTTCTGCTGGAGGTGCTGACAGTGTAGCTGAGGTTCTCATTCATTCATTCATTTATTTTCCGATCCGCTTTATCCTCACGAGGGTCGCAGGGGGTGCTGGAGCCTATCCCAGCTGTCTTCGGGCAGTAGGCGTGGGACACCCTGAACCGGTTGCCAGCCAAACGCAGGTGTTTGCATATGTATTTCTCAATTTCTACACTTGAAATTTGCTTGTGGGATCAGTCTCACTTGACAATCAGTACTTCTGCCTCACTGCGGCTTTGGGTTTACTTGATTGGAAATGAGGACCACAATGTACTTTGAAAAAAGGATGCAGTATATGAATCTATATATAACTTACGTTTGTGGCATTTACATTGTTTTTTTTACAGGTGCATTTGTTGTACCTATGTTCATGCGCGGTCGCAGCATCGGCAGATGAAGTAATGTACAGCACAGCACATCGCAATGACCATAACATGAAAACTCCCAAGCTATGTAGTGTGGCTGGGCGCTGACAACTACAAGCTGACAAACAACAATCCACGCTCACATTCACACCGAGGGACAATTTAGAGCAGGAGTGGCCAACCAGTCAGAGACGAAGAGCCAATTTTTTTCCTGAGTTACTGCAAAGAGCCACATCATACCCTTCCTGGCGCACGCGCCTGCACACACGCACGCACGCGCGCACACACACACACACGCACGCACGCACTCACGCGGGTGCCCACCAGTGCACTCGCGCACATATGCACGCACAACACGATCAGTTACAGTCGGAATGGTCCGAAAATGAATGAAAGTTCAAAATACAAACTTTTTTTTCCCCAAGCATTTCCTCCTCCCACCCCTTACGGTCGACTTGGGACCAGTTCGCTGGCTCCCGGTCGATTCTGATAGACGTATTGGGCACTCCTGCCCAAAATCAGAGGTAATTCGCTGACTAGCTTAGCACTTAGCACCGTTGTTTACGCATGAGCGGTGATGCAGTCATCTGATTGGTTGCCCTCTATGTCAATCAAGTAAAGGGATTGATGATAGGCTGAAGCTTAGCGCTTAGCGCCGTTGTTTGCTCATGGGCGGTGATGCAGTCATCTGATTGGTTGCCCTGTATGTCAATCAAGTAACGGAAATGATGATAGGCTGACCAGTTTAGAGCTTCGCGCCGTTGTTTGTGCATGAGCGGTGATGCAGTCATCTGATTGGTTGCTTTCTATGTCAATCAAGTAACGGGATTGATGATAGGCTGACGGAGTACGTTCTGTGAAGTTGGCACCTTGTTTGAATGGCAGCGCCACTGCCGAGGTGTTTTCGACGCTTGTTGCGTGAGAGTCCGGGAGCCGCATTGAACCAGCCAAAGAGCCGCATGCGGCTCGCGAGCCGTGGGTTGGCCATCCCTGATTTAGAATGTCCCATTAACCTGCCACGAATGTTTTTGCAATGTGGGAGGAAACCGGAGTACCCAGAGAAAACCCACACAGGCATGGGGAGAATATGCAAACTCCACACAGGGTGGCCGGATCAAACCCACGACCCCTGCACTGTGAGGTCGACGTGCTAACCACTAGACCACCGGGCCGCCCTTGAGGTTTTTAAATTGGAGAGAATCATGGTGATAGATAGCGCTATGACCTTCATCTTGTCTTCTTATTAGTTTAAATAAGATTAAAGTTTCTTTTTGATTGAACAATGCCCTTTTTTTTTAATAAAAATAAAGACCTTACTTAGTTGACAGTTTCGGCTGTCACTTCAGCCTTCGTCTGAGCTGTCACTGCTACCTTGTGACATGTTTAAAAAACAGCTGACAAGGTCAGCAAACCTTCAAAATTAGGCTCCCCGGCCCGGTCAAGTCGGTGAACCAGCCCCTTGATGGCGTTGAAGTAATGTGTCCCTGTTCATGGTGCCAACTCTGTGGAGGGACGAAGGGGCTTACATACTCCCACACACTTGGGACACATTGCTTCAACGGCAGCAAGGGGGTGGAGTGCAGCTTGAGTAATCAAAAAAAGTTATTGCTTCAAAGAAAAAAGTTATCAGGAAGACAACACAAAGATACAGCATGCGAGACAAAACAAGGGAATGTGCTCAAAGAGTCTGCGATAATGCACAGCCAATCAGCTCATGGATAAATCTACTCGTGTTCTCATTGGTCGATGTCACACCGGGAACCAATCACGTGCCTTACATGACTGCCCGTGGCATGTTCCATAAAGTACAGACATGTACAGAGCCTCTGAGTCGTTCGGGATGCTGCAGAGAAACCTTCTCAGCCACGCATCAACATGAAACGTGTCTTTCTGCAATACGGCTGCTGATATGGCAGTACTTTTTTTCCATTTATATTTTTTTCATTTTATTTATTTTTAAATGATACAGTATTTTGGAAAAAGCTGCAAAGCACGGAATCTGCAAAATGTGAAACTTGAAGTGGCTTGGGATTACAGTATGTATTTTTTGTTTGTTTGTGACAGAGAATCTTGGACATAGATGGAGCTGCCCAGCCTCCTGAATGCATTTATTACAATACACAACAGTGGTTGTTTTTAAAGTGCTCTATAAACACAGCTGAGTTGAGTTGAGTACCTGTATTTACATTGACCAGGCTGGATTCAATCTCAGCAAAATCAGATGACGAGGACGAAATATAATTGGCCAAAGGGCAATTGTGCGTGTCAGGATTGGATTCAGCACACAAGGGGTTATTTTCCACAATGTTTTGCTGGAGAATACATTGTTTGGGATGTTGATGAGATGCTGTGGCCAAAACCCAACAGATGGCAGGATCCATATGCCCGCTTGCACACAGTTGTTGTTTTTTCATGTTTACAGTCGCGCAGTTAGTTTTATTTTTGCTTTGACTGAAAATGACTCCACTGGAAAAGACAGTACTGTAAAGTAATCATTTTTTAGTGTTTTAGCTTTTCGTTATTGTGAAAAAGAAGCTTCCATCAATCCATCTATTTTCCAATCCGCTTTATCCTCACGAGGGTCGCATGGGCGTGCTGGAGCCTATCACAGCCATCTTCGGGCAGTAGCCAGGGGACACCCCGAACCGGTTGCCAGCCAATCGCAGGGCACACAGAGACGAACAACCATCGGCGCTCACACTCACACCTTCATGTCAATTCTGGGTGCTCGATCAGCCTGCCATGCATGTTTTTGGAATGTGGGAGGAAACTGGAGTACCCGGAGAGAAAATGCAAACTCCACACAGGGAGGCCACAGCCGGGATTGAAACCATGACCTCTGCATTGTGAGGTCGATGTGCTAACCACTGGATCATTGGGCCGCCCTAAAAAGTGAAAACAACCGCTGTGTTTTAAATAAAGTAAACAAGTGTGTTGCTGCTGATCTGACGGTGTACTCATATGATGCAAGTTGGTATGATGTTGTCATCAGAATGACATTTTGACAAAGTATTGTTTGGGTTTGAAAGCCAAGTTTCAATTTAACACACAGTCGAGTGAATGGTTTATTTCCCTGTGGTGTGTCTTACTTGCTTTGACACAGTGAGCCAAGTCTTGCAAAACATGCTCAAGCAATGGCCAAAAACGGTAATTTCCATGTTTTAATGTGGCCTTGGTTAGATACAGGAAGTGGAAGGCTTTCGCTACCGAACATTGTCCAGAATGCCAGTGTGTTTACAATCTGCAGAATCAATCGACAATGACTGTTATGACACAATTACAATTCAGAACGACAGGTAGACACTGCAATTTCTGCAGAAATTGCATGTGAATGTTGAAATGCTGAATGGAAAAAATTAATGTTGAAATGCTGAATGGAAAAAATTGGAGATGTGGAATAAGTTTGAATGATATGGAATGATTTGGAATGACATTGAATGATACTGAATGTAATTGTTTAGATTGGGCAAAATCATTTTTTTTCTTTTCTTTATATTTTGGATTGTGTTAGTGTTCTAAAAACCTATGCTGACAACTTGCACGGATGAGCGAGCAAGCGAGAGTGGAGACTTGGCCCCAGCGACGTCAACCTGCCGTCACGGTTGATGTGTTTGTGACCAACAGGTGGCTCTGTCTGGCTCCTCCTACAGCGGTACACCTGTTGGTCATCATGTCATTAGTAGATTTTCTGTTAAAAGGACTCCGTGCTCGTTCACTCAGGGTCAGGTCATTATTTCCGCCATAGATTTTTGTTTGTATTGCTTTCACCTTGTTTTTTCAAAGTCTGCCATGGGTTTTGTCTACTTTGGATTCTTGTTGTTTTCAGGACTTTGTTGGTTCTGGATTTAGTTTTCTCAGTGTTTTGTAAATACAGTTTTTCAAGTTCACCCTGCTTTTCCCTCCTGCCTGCTTTTTGGGGTGCTCCAGCACCACGGTTCGTGACACCTGCAGTCCTCCATTGTTGAAACACTACCAGCGGTCGACTCATTGGATCTGGCACTAGCAGCGAGAACCACCAGTGCCAAAAACACCAAGCTCAACAGCGACCCCGGCAGTGTCACTCACTGGTTGTCAGTGGCAGCACCATTACGATCCGGGTCAGTGGCAAACAGTTTAAAGTGCTATTGCAACAGCAGCATGACAACTTTAAAGGATTTGTTCAGCTGATGATGGACTCAACAAATTCATGACTTGACAGTATTACCAGGGAAGTCCAAGAAATTAAAACCAGCATTGACTTTATGCAGAAAGAGGCAGCTGACATTAAAAAAGTCAGATGAATCAAACTGACCACTACAAATACAATCAAACCTCGGTTTTTGAACACCTCTGTTATCGACCAAATCGGATTTCGACCAAACTGGGCAAACCCGAATATGCCACTCTACTCTTCTCGGCTTCCTCGTGTAACATTCATTATGAGCAGATGTGTTTGTTGTGATACATGCAAATCTGACTGTCTTTTTGTTATTTCTGCATTGTGTATTAGCCCCTAATCAGGGGCTAATAAAACAGTTTCGGATTTCAAACAAATCACTTTTTGAACAGCCTTTGGGAACGGATTACGGTCAAAAACCGAGGTATGACAGTACTGTACATGCAAAGAGAAATATGTGACATTATGGGCGGCCTGGTGGTCTAGTGGTTAGCGCGTCAACCTCACAATGCAGAGGTCATGGGTTCAATCCCGGCTCTGGCATTTCTGTGTTTGCATGTTCTCCCCGTGCCTGCGTGGGTTTTCTCCGGGCACTCTGGTTTCCTCCCACGTTCCAAAAACATGCATGGCAGGCTGATTGAATAATCTAAATTGCCCCTTGGTGTGCGTGTGGGCATGGATGGTTGTTCGTCTCTGTGTGCCCTGCGTTTGACTGGCAACCGATTCAGGGTGTGCACCATCTACTGCCCGAAGACAGTGGCATGGTGGTTGACTGATTAGCATGTCAACCTCACAGTGCAGAGGTGCGGGGTTTGATTCTGACCCCGGCCTTCCTGTGTGGAGTTTGCATGTTCTCCCCATAGCTGGGTGGGTTTTGTCTGGGTACTCCGGTTTTCTTGCACATTCTAAAAACATGCACCATAGGTTAATTGAACACTCTAAATTATCCTCAGGTGTGATTGTCAGTGTAAATGGTTGTTTTGACTGTGTATGCTCTGCGATGCCCTGGCAACCAGTTCAGGGTGTACACGGCCTATTGCTCAAAGACAACTAGCTCCAGCTCGTGAGGATAGGTGGATTAGAAACTGAATGGATGGATAATAATGATGATAATAATAATTACAATAATAATCATCATCATAATGTAATTTCCCCATTGCGGGACAAATAAAGGGATATCTTATCTTATCTTATCTCTTATAATAATGGTGGTCGACTGGTTAGAATGTCCGCCTCACAGTGCAGGGGTTGATTCCTGCTCCGGCATTCCTGTGTGTAGTTTGCATGGTCTCCCCTTGCCTGTGTGGGTTTTCTCTGCGTACTCCGGTTTCCTCCCACATCCCAAAAACATGCATGGCAGGCTGATTGAACACTCTAAATTGTCCCTCGGTGTGATTGTGAGTGCAGGTGGTTGTCCGTCTCTGTGTGCCCTGTGATTGTCTGGGAACCCATTTAGGGTGTCCCCCGCCTACTGGGATTGGCTCCAGGACGCCCAGCGACCCTTGTGAGGAGAAGCGGATCAGAAAACTGATGGATGTTACACAATATATAAGGCGCATCGGATTCTAGCACGCACTGTCGGCTTTTGGGAAAATTGACTGCCTTTAGGTGCGCCTCATAGTGCGGAAAGTATGATAGGGTTCTAAATCGGCATTCAACTGCCTAGTTTGATTGTCAGCAGTGTGATGTTCGTATTGTCTTTTCATTGAACTATGTGGGATAATGTTTACTATGGAGGGATGAATGTTTTTGTATCTCTCTTAAATATGTGAATTATAATACCATTCAGTCTAATAATTGTTTGTAATAATATATACAATACATATCGTATTCAACAATAACAAAATATGATATCTCTTCCGGCCTCTCCATTGCAATGTCTCACAGCTTTGGCGAATGCACATGTCAATTAGTGACGGGCAGAAGCCTTTTCGGCTACAATTGGTTTCTGTTGGCATAGATGGCAGAGAAACAGGGAAATAACTCACTGGGCAATATCAGGATACTGTAACACCATAGGGCGGCCTGTTTGTGGACTTGTTAGTGTGTCGGCCTCACAGTGCAGAGGTGCAGGGTTTGATTCTGGCTCCGGCCTTCCTGTGTGGAGTTTCCATTTTTAAGAAACTGCACAATAACCCTTGAACCCACACTCACCTGACTTTTGTGCGGGCAGTGTTGGATCAGTTCCCACTCAGTGATGGTGTGGATGTGGGTGTGAATGGTTGTTCGTCTCAATGTGCTTTGCCATTGGCCATCGACCAGTTCAGGCTGTAGTTTGCCTTCCGCCCGAAGTCACCCGGGATAGGGTCCAGCACCGCCCCCTCCCCCGCAACCCTGTAAGTGATGTTGAAAATTGATGGATGGGAAAAGTAGGTGTCAAGCTTTTTTTTTTAAATTGCTTTATTTGCTCGATCTAATGAGTTACTGCCTCACTTGGACTCAATGCAAGCAGATCCTCACAGCGAAAAGTGTCAATCATATTGAGATATGCAGCAAAATTTCTGTTTTCCATGATATTTAGTCTACGGAAGATAAAATACATGATATAAAAAGACCCAAGAACGATAGTGACAACAAACCTATTTAAACAAATTCTGAATGTAAAATATGTAATTTTAAACGGATGTTTGGCTATTTACAATCAAAGCTAAAGCAGCAAAACCAACCCTTGCTCCAGCTGCTTGCTGACCTTTGACAGCCACTCACATCGTCATTGTAACCATCTCAGCCGTGTTATGGCTGATCAACCTGGAACATTGTGCCATAACACAGTGATAGGACATGCTCTGAAAAACCACCGTGGACAATGACCAAAATGAATCTTGAAATGTGTAACTGATTGCATGGCTTTATGGCAAGTTCAGCTGGGCACACTAAGACTTGATGGTACACTGAGCTATTGCATCACATTTAATGAATGTTGGGTGCGTCATGTTTAGTCGTGGTGGTTTGCATTTAGAAGATTGAAGAAACTTTGAAGAATAAAGGTTGTAATTTTTCATCAAAGCAAGTACATTTCCAGCTATATAAAGCAACATCTTTGCCAGCAACTTCTTTGTCAATTTGGACGTAGATCTCTCTTTCAATTTGCAGGTGACCAATTGGCTAAAATCATATCTTTCCATGCTTTCATTACTTTTTTTCACAGACTAGATGGATAGATAACTGCAACATGCTCTACTCTGCACCCCCCCCACACACATGTCTTCCACATAAAATATTGTGCCCTCCAAAATCATGGATCGATTCAACAATTAATAGCATTACAAATGTGTATGATGAGTAGTCATTTTCCACAAAGGGATGTGTTTATTTTTGTTTGCATTCAACCCCTTGTTTAAGTATGCAGTTGAGCATTAACATATGTAGCAACGCTACTCGAATGGAGCACGCCTCAGCAGTCGATAGTCCGCAGCTCTCTGCTGTGCGTGCGTAAGCGCGAACATGTACGGACGCGCGTGTATTTTGCTTTCAACCAATCAGCGCAGACACAACCGACGTCACAGATCAAAGAGGGGGGATGGTTTTTTCATTAAGAAAGGTTTTACATTTACATGCAGCCCAGATTGTAAACCTGGCGCGATCAGCCAGCAGCGGCTTTATTTGGGGGAGGGGCCCCAACAGCACCCGGCGCTGACTGCGGTCAAGCCAGCCTCCACTCGCAAAATTGAAGTCAAATGAGTCGCCACTGCGATTGTCAATACTGTGCATTACTCTGAGAGTTCTTAGTCTTCCTGGGTGAACGTATCGTTAGCCGACAGACAAGACATTACTGATTTTCTATTTTTATTAATTTCTTTTAATCTAAACAACTGGCGTCGATGCATTCGTAGGACTGCTTTTATTTTGAAGGTGGCCAACGCCGCTCGCTGGCGGCAGATTTCCGTAATGCACAGTATTGACAATCGCAGTGGCGGCCCACTTGACTTCAATTTTGCGAGTGGAGGCTGGCTTGACCGCAGTCGGCGCCGCTCATTGAGAATGACGTGCTTTTACCACACATACTCCAAAGTCTCCAATAATATCAGAAAAAAATTCGCTCGACTGTCAGTAGTCACTTATTTGAGAAAAAAAAGAGTCGGTATGAATACTCACTAAATATGGCGTCAAAGTCGCTAAGTTGGCAACACTGACTTCCTGTCATGTACAGTATTTTAAAAAGTAAAAAGAAACCCTTTTTTTTTTCTCCAACACACCTCGCGGTTGCCTCGGGATCAGTGCGCGGTCGACTGGTTGGGCACCTCTGGTGTAGGGTATAGCAGAAGCAAAAGCATTGAAGAATATATTCATATTTTTTCTGTTTTTAATAAATGCATTTTTTTTGAAAACCTAATGTGGCCCAGCCTCACCCAGACCTTAGCTTCAATGGCCCCCAGATAAATTGAGTTTGAGACCTCTGCTTTAAGTGGAAAGAAAGTAAGCATTTTTACTGTTTACATAGACGTCCGTTTTTAACTTGTTTTCACATTTTATTGTGATGTATAACTTCTTAATAACCATTTGTACAATACTGTGACATACATATGAACAACTTTATATTTCCAGAGCAACTACAATGCAAGATGGGATCTCGGAAAAGAGATTGGTTGAATTTGTATAGTTTTCAGCTCCCCCGCATTGGTCGTGCTAACTCTGGAGGCATCTAAATCTATGCTGTTCCACATCTGTTGTGATTTATTCATATAATCACTTATGCACGGAAAATATGCAACATGATAGAATTGACAAGGAGCTGCAGGGTGGACATACCATGGCCATGAATAGAATTTCCATCAATTTGGCCTGCCAAACATCTTAGAACAGTTTAATACCTTTATACCTAATCCTTCTAAAAGCATATAATTTCCAGTGATTGCTCACACTTGGAGACTTACTTTAACATTGACAACCAAAGAGTGGCATAATTCCAGAGAACACATGCTGTCTTTCTTGGGCATCTTATTTGTTCTGCACAACTTCAAGTGGCTGCTGTCAAAAACGAGGAAACAAAGACTCATTCTCAGACTGTGTCCTGAATTAATGGGGAATTTTGTCTAGCATAATTCTACCACCTGAGTCAGCTAAATTGCCATGGTTTGTAGTACTTTCAGGTTACGATGAAGCATTCGACAAATGCTTAGACTTGATTAAATACTGTACTTTGCAGGGACATATTTGGACTATTCTCTGGTGCATCACATTTTGGGCTTTAGATTTTCAGTTAATTAAGCTACTCGTTGCATCTTTCACAGTAATTTTACTGTAAATATTTTGCTCAAAATGATGGTCAAACTATACTGAAATTTAACATCTGCCAAGCCATTAAATGACTTCGCACATAATAACGTAGCTGTGTCACTGTGGTAATTAATTGCTAAAAAAAACCAAAACAAAATTATGTTCTTTTTTTCAAAACTTCACCGCAGGGGGTGGCTGCAGGCGAAAGCAGCTCTGTATTTGCTTTCCTTTTTCCATTGTTTTTCAAAAAAAATACTTTTATGTACTTTATTTTCCTGCCTATTCAAAACCATACACTAGGCATGTCCAGCTCCGGACCTGGAGGGGCCACTGTCCTGCCTGTTTTCCATCTCTCCCGGATCCAACACACCTGATTCAAATGATTAGCTCATCAGCCAGCGCTGAAGCAGCATTATAATAATAATAATAATACATGTCATTTATAAGCGCCTTTCAAAACACTCAAGGACACTTTCCAATCAAGACAAGAACAATAAAACCACAGATAAAATTATAAATAATAAAAGGAAAGATGAATTTAAACTGAATGCAGCGACTCGAAATAGTTGACGCCGGCAACATCGCCGCCGCACGGAGCATCAGCCGACCCAGCCAGGGCAGCCAACATGCCGTGGTCCGCGGGTCGGCCGCCGTTTCTGCCGTTGTCTCAGCGTGGCCAGCGGGAGGACGATCAAAAGGAGGTGATGCCCCTGGAGCCATCGAGGTGGAAGCCCCGACGAAATCCACGGCGGATGCACCTCCGGGAAGGACGAGGAGCGACGCCCGGGAAACGGTGAGGCGCAGGCGGATAGCCCGACCACCGGAAGCAGAGCCCTAGAAGCCCCGCCACTGAGCACCGCAGCAGTCCCCCCATGGGCAAACAGAGGAGCGACAGGACAGTCCACGGCAGCACAGTCCAGACACAGGCCCCATCGACCCCCACCACGGGGCGCAGAGGGGTGGAGAAGGCACGGAGCCCCGTCCACCAGCCAAACAGGCAGGACGCCGCGATAGCGTGGCCGAGGACAACCGTGCGCCGACCGACGGTCCAAAACCACAACGAATCACAACAGGAGATGAGGGTTTCTCCCATGACGAGAGTAAACCATAAAAAAACGTAAAACAAACCCTAAAAATGAATAATTGCGGGTTAGCAGCGGCTGCCAGACGCACCAGCGTTCACTCAACCCAGAAGTGAACGTTAGAACGGTCCAGATGATTTGAATCGGGTATGTTGCTCCTGGGAGACCTGGAAAACAGGCAGGACAGCAGTCATTGAGGACCAAGTTTGGACACCCCTGCCCTACATAATTGTGCAGCAAGGGGTTCAAATCTTCCCTCCGTGATCCGTTACCTTACCATTGTGGAGGGGTTTGTGTGGTCCAATAATCCTAGGAGCTAAGTTCTCTCGAGCTTTATGCCCTTGGTAGGCTCACCCATGCCACACAGGTCAAAGGTGAGGGACCAGACCAAGCAGGGCTCAAAAAATCCTGAGGATGAACAATATATTTGGATCTCACTGGTGATCACGTGGTGACCAGGCCTTCACCCATGGAGCTCGGATAATGTAGGCCCATGGAGCTCGGATAATGTAGGTCCCACTTCCCATAGGCTCACTGCCTCTGAGAGGGGCCAAATGAGTCGAGTGCATTGTGACATGGTCTGTGCCTGTCATGGCGGTAACCCCGAAACTCGGTGGTAAAGGATGCCATCAAGCTGAAGAAGGAGTCCTATCAGGCCTTTTTGTTCCGTGGGACCCTAGAGGCAGCTAGCCAAGCGGAACGCAGCTTCAGCGGCACCCGAGGAAAAAACCCAGGTGTGAAAGGACTTTGGCGAGGCCGTGGAAACTGACTTCCGGCCTTCTTTGACGAAATTCTGGTCCACTATCCACTGTCTCAGGAGAGGGAAGCAGTGCACCATTAACACTATGTATAGTAGGGGTGGGGCATGCTCACCTTGACTTGGTGAGTTGATTAGTGGGCAGAATACCTTGAAGACGGCCTCAACTCCAGCGACACCACTTCCTTAGAAGAAGCAGTCTTGATAGGCTTTCCTGTCTCTTGAGTTGAAATCACCGAGGTGGTTAAAAAGCTCCCTGGTGGCAAAGTCCCAGGGTGGATGAGATCCGCCCGGAGTTTGCTAAGCCTCTGAATGTTGTGGGGCGGTCCAGGTTGAAAGCCTCTGCAACATCACATGGTCAGGGACAGTGCCACTGGAGTGGCAGGCCGAGGAGGGACCTCTTTTTAAGAAGGGGGACTGGAGGTTGTGTTGGGACTACAAAGGGATTCGATTCCTCAGCCTTCCTGGTGAGGTCTGCTCAGGCGTGGGTCTGTCAAAAAGTCAAGTCTCAGAATCAGGAAGAGTAGTGTGGTTTTCGTCGAGGGTATGGAACAGCTCTACACATTGGTCCTCGAGGGTGCATGGGAGTTAGCCCAATCAGTCTACATGTGTTTTGTGGACTTGGAGAAAGTGTTCGACTATGTCCCTTGGGGAGATCTGTGGGAGCTGCCTTGCAAATATTGGGGAATGAACTCCCTGGTCTGGGCTGTTCGGTCACCATGCCACCGATGCCAGAGTTTGGTTTGCACTGCAGGCAATAATTCAAATGTCTTTCCTGTGAGGGTTGGACTCTGCCAAGGCTAACCGTTGTCACCAATTCTGTTCATAACCTTTATGGATAGCATTTCTAAGCGCACCCAAGGCATTGAGCGGGTCCCGTGTGGTGGCCTCATTATTGGTATCCCCCGCCTACTGCACGTAGACAGCGAGTATAGGCTCCAGCACCCCCCGCGACCCTTGTGAGGCGGATTGGAAAATGGAAGGATGGATGAATGGCTCCCTTCTTTGTAACGAGAGTATTTTCCTTCCCTGTTGCTAATGCTAAAGTCCAATGGATAATCTGCTCCGAGACTCACACAGAGAGCAAGAAAAGTTATCAGTTCAAAGTATCTTACCTTGTTGTTCAATTAAAGAAAATAGTTTGACGTCTCAGACCAAAAAAGCCTCGAATTTTGAGGGCTCTCACTTTTACATCCTTTTATATGGAGTCACGAGAAGGGGACTGCCGAGAAGTGTTTTCTCCGCATAAAAACTAGTTTCAGCTGGGTCTGTGTCTTCCATTTCTCAAACTTACATTTGTACCGTTTAGATCTCCAACACTCATCAGGACATCCTGTTTTTCATAATTCTGCCCTTTTTCAACAGTCACCATGTCCGGTCAACAGTCTGTACTTTCCTATCTGGGCCATGACTAACACATTGATATAACATTTATTTAGGTTTGTATGTATCATTTGTGTATTTAATTCAGCTGCCTGAATGCAGTATGGCGCACTCTAGTGCAGGGGCCGGGAACCTTTTTGACTCAGAGAGCCATATAAGCAAAATATTTGGAAATGTATTTCAGTGAGAGCCATCTCTCTCTCTCGCTCTCTCACACACACACACACACTCTCGCTCTCGCCACAAAGAACCTGTTCTCTCCACAAAGGTGAATCCTTCGGTCCATTCGTCCTGAAGTCTACCATATTCGTCATCTTTTTTTTCTTTTCGCCATTTTATTCATTTAGGATTAACTTTGAGCTAATGACCGAGCGGGCTGATTCAAAAGGGGGCGGTTACCTGTTTCTGCAGCAACAGCAACGGAGGCCAGTATTATCCAATCAAAATTGCTCCTCGAGCCAACTGCAGCCCCGAACAGGAAATGTGCAGTAAGAAATCGATGGATGGATGAAACAAGTGTGAATATTTTGTTTTATCTGCGAGCCAGATACAATAATCAAAAGAGCCATAGGTTCCCGACCCCTGCTCTTGTGTATAATTCTGAAATTGTCATTTTAATCTGAACATCTACTGTGGTTCTTTTCCCTATAGTGATTAAATCTAAAATTACAATTCAAATGCTCTGGCTAGTTCCTTCTTGAGGTTAAATTAATATCGCTTATTTTGTAAAAGTCTAAATCAAAGCGGGCTCTCCCGAGTGGTTAAACTTAATCGATCCAAAACATTTGGACCGAAGATCAACTTTTCGATCAACCAACCTCCCGCGATCGACCCGTTACCGTGCAACGCGCATGCACACGCGCATGCACACGCACACCATGATGAGCAACAGCCTGACACGGAGGCATGCGACGCACTTTTGCAGCCTGTTAACTATCGTAACTCACACATACCATTTTAAAGTGCTTCCCTCGGCCCTCTAGATTCCTATTCTTTGCCCGTGCCTTCGGTAAATTGTACACAAAACAAACTCTGAATGGGAATAATGACAACAATAAAAGAGACAGCTCTGATCAGAAGTTGCAATTGCAGACTGCTGAGCGCGGTTTGGTTTGGTGCTGCCACAAAAAAGGACAAAATCCGACTGCAACGGACAGCGGAAGAAATCATTGGCACCGCCCTACCCACTTTTGAGGACTTGCACACTGTAAGAACCAAGACAAGGGCACGGAAAATCCGACTGGACCCCCCGCACCCTCCCCACCACCTTTTCCATCTACTCCCTTCAGGCAGGCTCTACTGATCCATGCACACCAAATCCAGCAGACACTTAAACATCTTCTTCCCGCTAGCCATTAACTCCCTAAACAGTAATCCAAATCTACCTGTACAGTGGCTCTTTGCAATTTTGCACAACCCTGTGGAACAGCATTTCCGCTATAATCATTGTAACTCCAGCTCTGTACTTACTTGAACCACTGTCACTGATCTATATTCCACAGCACCAGATACTTTAAAGCGCTGAAGGACATCTGCATAATTGCACACTGGTTGTTCTACAAATACTGCTACTGGAATGTCCTTCCATACTTATTTGTCATGTCCTTGTTTATGATGATACTAGTGTAGCGTGTACTATCGGAAACATATTCCTTGTGTGTTCTACATACTTGGCCAATAAAGATGATTATGATTCTGACTTGAACAACGTCCGGTGACGCGGGTCACCCGCCACCAGAGGTTAAAGATTTCCCTGCTTTATTTTATTTTATTTTTTAAATACTTTTTGTGAAAATGAGATTGAGAGGATGCAGTTGTACATTAACACAAAAAATATATGACTAACATGCACAAAGACACACAAATGGTTGTTTGTTTGTTTTTTCTCTTCTACACCCCTCGCGATCAACTTGGGACCAGTCCGTGATCTACCGATCGATCGCAATCGACATAATGGGCACCCCTGATCTAGAAGGACCTCAATCAAGCAAGGATGGTGGTTTCTGGTTTTGAGATTTAAGATTTGCAAATATTCATGCCAATTATTAAGTCATTTATCAAGCTAATTGTCAAGTCATTCAATTCATTTAACCTCATACTTTTCATTACCCCATTAGACATGGCGCGGCCATTACGTTAAGTTCTCATTTCCAACCCAGAGTTCTTTTCTCTTGCGTCTTGGTCATGTAAATTGACGCCAATTCCAGTAGCCTGTGCAACTCTAACAACAAAATAGCCATTGTTCAAATTCATGACTCATATTGTTCAGAGCCCCAGGTCTTCCCTGGGGTCTGGGTAGGTGTGGTACCACAAATAGTGTCACTTGCCATGGTTTGATTAGGTTTTACCTTTCCACCTAGGAGTATTCAGTTCGAAAAGCAAAATCCAACTGGTCAGGAGACATCGAGGCCTTATCTCCCCTGGGATAGGTTTCCTCTCATTGCCTGTCGCTGGTGGTGTCATCATTTTGCCCCACTCTTGATGATTGCATAAGCGATCACAGCAGCAGTTATCAATCCTATGCCTATCAATAGCCAATGCCATGTTTTGTCGAGTAGTTCCAATAGCCTAGCAGATAAACCTGCCAGTCCTTCAGAAACTACTTCAACCACGATGTCTACCGCTCCTTTGGCTTATCGTCCAACTTCTATTCATGTTCTCTATGCCAAGTGCAGTCATGGACATCAACCCCATGACCACATTGGAGCCAATGTTCAGCTGGAGAGTAGTACCATTATTAAATAATCAGTTTGGACCCACCCAATCGACTCCAAAAACTGCTTGTCCTTCACATAACCTTTTCCTAAATGTATCACCTTCTAATATTTTAAACAGAGGTTTGGTAAAGGCAAGGTCTTTGGATCTTGGGTCAGTCCATAATCATGTCCATAATCACAATGAAGTAAGATCTCTTTACAGGTGACCCCCGGCCGGGTCCAAGTCCACGAGTGGTTTTGGACGAAAGGGCAAGTTCAATAGTTGTAAATATTTGTCCTTACAGTATTCTTCCCAATTTGGCATTGTTCCACAATTTTCTCGGGCTAGACTAATTGCACATTTTGTCTGTTGTTTATCACATATCATCTTCCAAGGTCTCGGACTAACATATGTATAAGTTTTAGGACTAGGCCAAATGTCTTGTTCTTGAGAGTAAACTGTTACCAGATACTGATATTGAACTCAATAATTATGGGATTTTTTTGATGCAACATATAACCTATTTTTTCAGCTCAAAGTGATTGAATCACCACCACGTTCTCCCAAGGTCACTCTGGTGCACTTCTTTCCATCCTTGTGAAATGCCTTTTCCCTGTTCTGTTTTGTATTAAACCATTACAATCATGAACTCATTTGGTAAAAATTATACAGTGGTACCTCTACTTACGAACACCTCTTCATATGAAATTTCAATTTATGAAACGCCTCAACAGGAAAATATTGCCTCTTGCTACAAAAGAAATTTCGCAGCTCTGAGTTTCCTGAACGCAACATACTTGTGGCTGCTCTGCCATTATTCCCGAGCATCATCCTGGCCTCCCATTGGATAAGAGGGACCTCTACCATATGTGTCAAAGAGACTTTTTTTTTTTTCGTTTCGAGGCCATCAATAGTTTTGGCCACGAGAGACCGTGGTTCGCAAAAAAACAGAAGTCGCCTTCTCACAACACGTATTGTACTAAACTCTTGCAATGACAATTCAAATAACTATTATCCAGCCGTCATTGTTTTTCTTTGTCTCTCTGCTTCTCTCTCTTAAAGTGCCGCGCTAGATTCTTAAGGACGTACTTCTGATGTGGTTAATGGCCCAATTTTCAAACCGTCAAAATGATGGATGGCCATAAATCTTTCCTACAACTCTTAAAAAAAAAATCCGTCAATGATGGAAAATTGTCGGTTAATATACCCTCTGCAGAAACAGAAATACATGTTTAAAAGATGTAAATATTTATACAGATTTGTTTAACTTAGATTTCGTGACAAAAGACAGGCTTGTGTGTCGTCCCACATTCAATCGTCATTCTGATTGGACAGGTGCCGCTTCCGGGTTGAGTGAACGCTGGCGCGTTTTGGCTGCCGCTGCTCTCCCACAAACATTTGTTTTATGGTGTTTTTACGGTGTTTTTACGCTCGATTGTTTTACTGTTTTCGCACGGAATCTACTATACTATCATCATCTCACAGTCATTCCACTCCAGCCCCCATCCACGCCTGCTTCACACTCTCAACCATCTTAGACTGTTTTCGTCCCGGCGTCTCAGCGTCCTACCTGCTCGGCTTTCGGACCAGGCCCCGTGCCATCTCTGCTCTGTTGTGCCCCGTGATGGGGGTCGGCAGGGCCTGTGTCTGGGTTCTACTGTTGTGGATCATCCTGTCGCTCCTCCATCGACCTATCGAGGGTCTGCTCCAGTACTCTGTGGCTGAGCTCCTCAGGCTCCGCTTCCAATGGCTGGGCCCTCCTCCTGCTCTACACCTGCTCCCGGACATCGTTCCCTTTCCTTCCCGGAAATACATTCATCGTGGGTCTCGTCGGGGCTTCTGCCTCAACCGATCCAACAGCATCACCTCCTTCTGGTCATCCTCCCGTCGGCCATCCAGAAACGCCGGCCGGTCCATCGACCATCGTGCGTTAGCCGGCTTGGCTAGGTCGGCTCACGGTCCCCGCAGCAGCGAGACTGCCGCCGTCAACTTCGGGCTACTTAACATCCGTTCGCTTACTGGGAAGGGTAATCTCATTCAAGATATCCTCACTGACCGTAGGCTTGACATTCTCTGTCTAAATGAAACCTGGCAAACTCCCGGGGACTTGTCACAGCTGAACGATTCCACTCCCCCGGGATTTGTTTACATTTCCAAGCCCCGCGATTCCTTTCGCGGAGGAGGTCTCGCGATACTATACCGCGAGAAGTGGAAAGTACTTCCGGTTTCTCTCCCTCCACTTTCCTCCTTTGAATGCCTTGCCTGTCAAATATCTGGATCCATTCCCACGATTATTGCCACAGTATACCGCTCCCCCAAACCCCACCGTGATTTTCCCACACACATCAAAGGTCACACCCTGGATCTGATCTGCTGCTCTGGTCTTTCCCCCCCAACTGTACTGCTGACGAACTTCCAATAACAGACCACTTCCTTATCTCATTCAACATTACGCTCCAGCTCTCAATTGCCAAATCACCCCGGACCATTGTTTACCGTAATATTAAAGACATTAACATTGACTCTCTCACTGCATGGCTGACCACCCTGACTCCGGACATTGATTCCACTCCTGATGACTTGGTTTTCCGTTATAACTCTGGTCTCATCAGCATCCTCAATACGCTCGCCCCTGTCAAGTCCCGCTCTGTCCTTTTTACTCGGTCTGCCCCTTGGTTCACCCCTCATCTCCGTTCCTTGAAATCCCAAACCCGGCAGCTTGAGAGACTTTATAGGAAAACCGGTCTCACTGCTCACAAGGACATCTATGCAGCTCAACTATCCCTCTACAAGGATTCCATCTCTCAAGCAAAATCACATTACTACTCTGGACTCATCTGCTCCAATGCTGGAAATACAAAGACTCTCGTTTCCCTTTGGAACAGAATCACTCAACCCCCTGACTCCCTACCACCTCACTTTTATTCTCTTGACACCTGCAACGCACTTCTCCTCTTTTTCAACGAAAAAAATCAACAAAATCCACCAGCATCTGGGCTCCTCTGTACCTTGCCCCTCCTCTGACCTTCTCACCCCTTGCAAACTGTTCTCTTCTTTTGAACTCCCCCATCTCTCATTAATTTCAGACCTCATCATTAAATCCAAAACTTCCTCCTGTCAGCTCGATCCCCTCCCCACAGTTCTGGTCAAATCCTGCCTACCCTCTCTGCTTCCCTTCATCTCAGCCATTATCCATTCCTCTCTGTCGACTGGAATTGTTCCTATGTTCTTCAAAACTGCAGCTGTCACCCCAATCCTGAAAAAACCCGGTTCAGATCCCAATGATTTCAATAACCTACGCTCCATTTCCCATCCTCCCTTCATTTCTAAAATTCTTGAGAAAACTGTCGCCTCTCAGCTCCACTCCCACCTCACCGACAATAGTCTTTATGAACAATTCCAGTCCGGCTTCCGTCCCCGTCACAGTACTGAAACAGCCCTCATAAAAATCACAAATGATCTTCTCATGGCAGCAGACTCTGGCCTAATCTCTCACCCCATCCTCCTCAACAGACTTTCTACCATAGGCATCACCAACACCCCTCTACGTTGGTTCCACTCATATTTCACTGGCCGCTCTCAGTTCATTCAACTTAATTCTTTTATTTCAGAATCCCTCCCCGTCTCTTCTGGTGTTCCCCAGGGTTCGGTCCTAGGTCCGCTCCATTTCATTATCTACCTCCTTCCGCTCGGAAACATTTTTCGCAAATTTAATATACACTTTCACTGCTTTGCGGATGACACCCAGCTCTACCTCTCCAGCAAACCCAACGCTTCTCTCCCACCCTCATCCCTCTCTCACTGTCTCTCAGAAATCAAATCTTGGTTCACCCATAATTTCCTCAAGCTAAACAGCAATAAAACAGAACTCCTACACGTCGGTACCAAATCTACTCTAAACAAAGCCGACAGTTTTTCCCTCAAAATTGATAATGCCACTATATCTCCTTCCCCCCAGGTGAAGAGTCTGGGTGTCATCCTTGACAGTTCACTATCCTTTCACTCCCACATCAATAACATTACCCGATCCGCTCATTTCCACCTTCGCAATATAAACCGCCTCCGTCCCTCACTCACCCCTCACACCACTGCTATCCTTGTTCACAGTCTCGTCACTTCCCGTATCGACTACTGTAACTCATTTCTCAAGGAGGTGGTTTAAAAATTTGCTCTGGAGCAAATGCTCATTTGCGGAGTAGCACCAATGTAAATTTGCATGTGTGAACTCTCCAATTTGCTCTGGAGCAAATGCTCGATTGCGAGGGGGGAGTAGCCTCGCTACGCATGAGAAGAGTTGATAACGTACGGCGAGAATGCGTTGCTTTTGTGCTCTGTCGGACTTCCGTCATGTGTTTGTTTAATAACGACACAAGACATGGATAGAATTTATTTTGTGATTTCCTCTCTTGATTTTCTGTTTGACGCATTATATGTTTGCTTTTCTGAGTGTCATTGAAGTCATCGTTGATTTACGTTTTCGGGGGCAGTCCCTCTCAAGCAGAAGGCTCGGAGACCGAGAAGGAGAAGGGCGTGCCTGCACAGCAGTTGCTTGCTTGAGTTGTGTATGTTTTAAAAAGAACCAACACGACAGCTCATTTGTTTTCTGTCGTTTTGCTCCGCTGCAGAAACTGCCGTGTGACCGCAAGTGGAGCTGCACCGACGCTCAGCGGCTTTGTACGTGTGACCGCTCCACAAAATGTGTTCCGGAGTTAAATATATCACAACAAAATACATCGGTGTAGCGCCGGAGCAAATGTGTGCCGTGTGAACACCCCTTATGTCTCCTGGCTGGCCTGGGAACACCTTGGGATCCCCTGAAAAGAGCTGGATTACGTGGCTGGGGAGAGGGAAACCTGGGATTCCCTCCTAAAGCTATTGCCCCTGCGGCTCGACTGGATGGATGGGTTCAAATGTGCTCATGTTTGCTGTACTTTTTAAACTGCTTTTTTAGGCTTTTAAGTCTGCCTAAGGTCAGCCCTTCTTCTTCTCACCATGGCTTTTTTGTCTACTCCTGGTAGCAGCTACTGGCTCTGTGACACAATGGACTTCTCCACACTAGGAACCCTAAGATCCCCAGCAGCAATATAGAGGAAATGAAGAGGCTGTAGGACTGGTGTCAAGTGCAGAGAGAGAGCATGGTATAAACCATGTATACCAACTATTGCCACGGAAAGCATCCACTATCTCTCAAATAAGATGGACAAGCTATCACCATTGATGAAGCAGAAGTATAGAGAAAGCAGTCTCATATGTTTCACTGAGACAGGGTTGGGACACCACTTACACTTGTCTGTGTGGACCGCAAACTGTCAGGGAGTAGCAAGAAGTAAGTGCATGTTGTTTACCAACAGGTGGTGTAACTTTGGAAGCATGATTGTTGAAGAACACCTCTGCACCAGGGACAAAGAGCTTATAGTTGTCAGCACCCAGCCACACTACATACCTCGGGAGTTTTCATGTTATGGTCATTGCAATGTGCTGTACTTTACATTACTTTGTCGGTCGATGGTGCTACCGCGCGTGAACATATGTACAACAAATGCATAAGAAGCACCTGTAAAAAAAATAAGCAAATGCCACAAACGTAAGTTGTACATAGATTCATATACTGCATCCTTTTTTCAAAGTACATTGTGGTCCCCATTTGCAATCAAGTAAACCCAAAGCCACAGTAAGACAGATGTACTGATTGTCAAGTGAGACTGATCCAACAAGCAAATTTCATGACTAGAAATTGAGAAATACATATGAAAACACTGAAAAAAACTCAAGTTTGGTTTAAAAGTAGAAATTGAAGCAAGCTTGCATGTGACCAATTCATTCACTAACTGTTCGTGGGAAGCAAAGTGGCAATAAACAGTTTCTGGCACAATCATGCACTAAAATGAATGAAAAAGGAGTATGTGTGCAGACGTCACTGGCACTAACCATATTCTCTTTGCATTACTAAGAATATGAGAAAGTTTTAGAATTTTCAATTCTACGACTAAATTAGTTTCTAACAAAGCAAATGCAGAGACAGCCAATCAAAGACTCTTTACTCATAGCACTCATTCTCACCACTCTTCCATTTACGTTGGGGGGGGAAAAATATCATGCCAAGACTTAATTCATTTTGGAACTATCAGACATTGAATGAAAGCGAGAAGCATGAAGCACTGACAAACAAAAATAAATTAATGAATAAAAGCATAGGCATACTCATATGTCAAAAGTGCAGATAGAATTATAGCTGAGTAGTGTGTAGTTTTTAATGTGAAAGAGACAATCAAATAATCTAGTGCAGTAACAATGACTCTTCCATTTACGTTGGGTGGACTATTGCAATACTCGTAGATGAACTCCAGAGTGCAAGAGCTATCCTCAAGATCCGGATGAAAGTTGTCGTTGCTTGTAAAAGCCGATGATGGAACTGTTGTATGGGACCTCACAACAGTTCCATGTGTCTTTACGTGAACCAATGTTCATTCTTTCAAATGAAATGAAGATACACCCACTGTGAAATTTCAAAGAGGTGGAATGTGGGGCGAGCTCATCAATGGAGGGTGCTGTCCGACCTCCAAGCGAGGTCACCTTGCAATGGCCCAACAAAAAAAAAGAAATATTATGATGAAAGTACCCACAATATACAGTATGTCAGAGGTGCCCATTACATCGATCGCGATCGACTTGGAACCAGTCCGCGAGCTACTGGTCGATCGATCGCGATCGCATTCATCTCAAATGAAAATGTAACTTCTGGTCTTGGGTGCGGACAACGACTGTAGACTCACATTAAAAGTTTGACGTGGGAATAGAAATTGAAATTTGGAAAAGGAAGTCTTGAATTTTATTGTAATTATACAAATCACAGGAACAGAGGAAAAAAAATGAATTTAACAATTTCCACGAGCCCAATGAGGGATGCTGATGCAGATGCTCCTGCTTGCCTGTGTATGCCAACTTGCCCACTCATAGATAACGACTATGAAAATGCCCCCAACTGCCCAAAAAATTGAAAGAAGCCCTCAGCAAAGCAATGTTAGTTGATATCGCTTCATGAAGTCCAGTTTTTATTGAAAAGTGCACCTTAAAAGTGCCTTTTTAATAGTTAGTTAGTTCCACCCGCTCCTATTTGGAACATTGGGCGACGAGTCTCCTCCATTTGTTCCGGTCACTGGCGACCCTTCTTGCTCCATGCCAGCTGACACCCATCTCACTGAGGTCTTCTTTGGCCTACCTCTCTTCCTCTTTCCACCCTCTGGCATCCAGTCCAAGGCCACACTCTCTCTTGGCACTCGGAGTACGTGGCCAATCATTTTCCTTCTCCTTTCAGAGACAATGTCTGACAGTTCAGCTACTCCTGCCCTCTTCATCACCTCCTCGTTGGTAATGTGGTCTCTCCATGAGATCCTCAGGATGGATCTCAGGCAACGCCGATGGAAGACATCTAACTTGTTGGTAATATTAGCTGTCTTCATCCATGTCTCACAGGCGTAAATTGCTGTTGGGATGACCACTGACATATAGAGGCGTAGCTTGGTGGTCATAGTGATGGCTTTCGATGACCAGTTGCGGAGGCGTTGGAACACTCCCGCAGCTTTACCAAGTCTACTGTTGACGTCTTTCTCCACACCACCTTTATTTGAGATGTTACTCCCAAGATATGTGAAGCTGTCAATGTACTCTATGTCATGTTGGTGTAGAGTGAGTGGTTGAAGGTGTTGGTGCTGTCCGATGGCCATGGCCTTGGTCTTTTCCTGGCTAATTCGTAAACCGACCTTAACTCCGTGCTCATGCAGATTGTTGGTCAACTCCTGGAGTGCGGGCTGGGTGTGACTTAACAGAGCCAAATCATCTGCAAATTCCAGGTCAGCTAGTCTGCTCCCTCCCCACTTGATACCAACTTTTGCCCCTGTGATGGACTTACTCATCACAAAGTCAATTATGACGATGAAGAGTAGGGGGCTCAAAAAGGCTGGCTCAAAATCCAGCCTTTTTAATAATGGCGCGACATCGTCCTCCATTGTAAATCAAGCTTAGGCAACACGTAGAGCTGAACCAATCAGAAGCCAGAGTAGCTGAAAAGTCACAGTAGCTGAAAAGTCACTCATCACAGGGTATGCAGAATCATCCATACATCCATCCATCCATTTTCAAACATCGCTTATCCTGAACAGGGTTGCAGGAGGATGCTGGAGCCTATCCCGGCTGACTTTGGGCGAAAGGCGGACTACACCCTGAACTGGTCGACAGGGCACATAGAGAGACAAACAACCATTCACACCCACATGCACACCGTCACTGAGTGGAAACCGATCCCACGCTGCCCGCACACACGTCTGGCGAGTGTACCACTAAACCATCAGCGACGTTTTACAGTATCCGAATACGAGTCAGAAAATTAATGCGGGGAAAAAAACAAACTTTGAGACCAAGATTTCAAAAACATTGGCTCTGAAGAACATTCATAAACAAAAAATGAATGGATAAGAATAATAAACATAAAAGATAACAAATTGTGCCCCAACCATCTGCCACCAACAGGAATGGCAGAAAAAAATATCTGTATATGGACACACATTTGGAGCTATTGTTCTTTAAAAAGGACTGTTATCTGCCTCTCATTGTTGATCTGTTACCTAAGTGTGGTGACTTTTTTTTTTTGCTATGTGCTGCCACTAAAGTCAACAGTGCATGATAGTAACTGTAGCACTTGTAATGTGAAGTACTCGTTGCTTAATCGATTTAACCTCTTTAGACATCAAGCATTCGTGGTTAACTTCCTTGCCTCTGCTGCTCTCCTTCAGTATTGACATCATTGGCCCCCATAAACCGAACCTGACAGGGATGAAAATCTTGTTACACGAGCCTCGACTTTGAGTATTATTAGCATTAAATAGTATTTGGGTATTATCTGTCTGCATGTATTCGTACGTTGTGTATGAATATTCATTGTTCATTATCACTCCCGCAAATTTTCATTTCCTATTAGCAAGTCAATGAGATTTTACATTGACTTTAGCATTAGATGTGGTGATGTTTTTAAAATGAAGCATGTATTGTATTTAAATATAAAATGTTGCTAATTATTTTGTTTTCATTAGTTTTACAGTAAACTTCGACTGGGGTGTCATTAAACAGCTTGAAGCACACTCAGGGAGGGCAGAATCACATGCACATCATAAGCATGCCGCACAAGCAACACGGTGCGTTCAGGGTACTTTCACAATGTTGTGAACTTGAAAAAACTTAGAGTAAGACTGTGAAATGCCCAAATCAAAATCTTAATTAAATTTTGAGTAATTTAATCATCCATATCCATTTTGCATTCACAAAATAAACGTTGAAACTGTAACATTTATTTTGTGAATGCAAACATTTTGTTTTTCTCCTTTCTACCCACAATCTTGCTGCTGTAGACTGTAAATTTCCCCAGTGTGGGACAAATAAAGGATATCTTAATCTTAATATTGTGCATATGTACTTTAACATTTGAAAAAATAATGTTTTGTCCACCTGTTGATATGCAGATACAAGGAGAACATGCAAACTCCACACAGGAAGGCTGGAGCCAGGATTGAACACACGACCTCTGCACTGTGACATGCTAACCACCTAACCACCCGCGCATATATATATATATATATATATATATATATATATGTATACTGTATATATATGCACACACACACACACACACACACACACACACAGCCATACCTTGGTTTTCGACCATAATCCGTTCCAGAAGGCTGTTCGAAAACCGAAACCACGCTTCTTTAAAAAATAAAAAAAAAATCTTTATTGAACACTTCTGCTCACAATGGAACGCTTCACGAGGAAGCGTCACTTTCTCGTCTACCCAAGGAAGCATCACTTCCTCGTGTAAGGAAGGCGAGAGGAGTCAAGTGGCGCATTCAAGTGCGCTCAGGTTGTTCGAGAACCGATTTTCGGTCGTTATCCGAGGCATAAAAAACTTGAAAACCAATTTGGTGGAGAACAGAGACGTTCGAAAACCGATGTTTGACTGTATGTGTACATAATAATCCTCGTCTCACCCCTCGGGTGGTGTCCGTCCCCCATTCAGCTCGGGTCCTCTACCAGAGGCCAACAAGCTTGAGGGTTCTGCGCAGTATCCTTGCTGTTCCCAGCACTGCACATTTCTGGACTGAGATGTCCGATGTTGTTCCCGGGATGTGTTGCAACCACTCATCTAGTTTGGGGGTCACTGCCCAGAGTGCTCCGACCACCACAGGCACGACTGTCACCTTTACCTTCCAGGCTCTCTCCAGCTCCTCTCTGAGCCCTTGGTATTTTTTGAGTTTCTCGTGTTCCTTCTTTCTGATGTTTCATCACTTGGGATGTAGTGGTCCCAAGTGATGGGATATATATATATATCTCTTTAGCGAGAGAGAGAGAGAGAGAGAGAGAGAGACATAAATAAATAAAATTCCGCCTCATGGAAGTGGAGTTCAAATATAATCTGGTTATCACAGTTGCTGAGGATGACGTGTCACACCATTATGAGTCATAGAGCTTCAAGCAAAATGAGAGGTGAAGACAGTTCCTTCACATCCAAAACGTACCCTCACTGGGTTGAGTTTATATTTTGCAGGGACGTTTGCATTTTGTTTGAAGGCATCCATAATATGCTATAAATTCAGTATGTAATGCTGGTTGGAAAGGTGTGCGTTATTCCCAGTGAGAGTTCAATTGGAGTATGGGCTAAAATGAAGGCCTATAATGAACTCTGGATTTCATTACAATTTGCAATGTCGATAAATACAAAGTACTTGCACCACAAGCCAGCCATTTCAGTTGCCATTTACCCCATTCCTGTTTTGGATATGAAATGGGGTAAAAAAAAAAAAAATTAAATTGTAATTTGAATGGCTAAACACAATTTGGACCAGACTCCAATCACCCAGGGATTTGGAATGTGATGGTGGTGGAATGTAAGCTTATGTGTGTCAGGGTGTTTCTGGACAGATTCCTGCTGAACCAAGTGAACAAAGAGCACTAACTGTCCAGGATTTTCCATGTCATTCCTCCTGCGTGTGCTGTTTGGGTATTTTTGCGACCAAGTGCTTCTCCTCTTTGCAGTTTCTCATAGCCAGCTTGTCTCAGAGCAGATTGAATACAGCTGAGAATGTTGGTCTGGGTCTGCAGCACGCTATCCTGGGGGAATATGCAGGAACCACAAGGCTGGACTTGGCTCGCCCCCCAATGACTGAAAAGTGCCATGCACTCAAGGCAGAGGTCCAGGTGGACTGACTTGGCAGATGAATAAATATGGGGGTTATTTCAAATGATCGATTAAACCCCTGAACTTTCATCAGAATGCCACTATACCCACAGCAATTATTTAGCCATACATCAGTATACGGTGCTGAACTGGTCCCATTTTTAGCTTTTGTTCCACCCCCCCCCTACCCCTACTCCTACCCCCAGGGGCTGGGGATCATGGGTGGTTGCGGGGTCAGGGCGGGGAAGAAGGGGGGTGGGGGGATTTGCTTTCTAAAGCATTGTTGTCTGGCTGCTGACAAAGAAGAGGTGTTAGCAGGAATTAACAGCATTTCAGCCTTCTCACTCAGGCTTAAACTCTGAGCATGAGTAGGCAACCTTGCTCTTGTCAGCATAAGCCAGAACACCTCACACAGGGAGCAGACCTCCACTTGTTTGAGTGCTGTATAAATACAAGCCAGCTTTGACGGACAACCAAAGTCAAACTGGTTTACAGAAGGCCAATGTAGTCAAAAAGCAGAACCTACTACTCACATGTTATTACCACTGCCTTGCCTGTCACTCGGGTAATTGGAAAACCACGGGGGTGTGATGTAATCCACCATCAAGTACACACATAAATATACAATCATCACAGTACAAGGACCAGGACAATCAAATAAATACAGAATCATGAATATGGTGGAGTGTTGGTCAAGCAGTTTCTCATTGATTTTGTTCAGTTATGATGTAGCAGTTCTGAAAGCAGCTTATTTATTTAGAAAAAAAGATTTATCAGACGTAACTTTGTTCATCCATACAGTATGTGCCCTGCGATTGGCTGGCAACTATAGTTTAGGGTGTACCCTGCCTAACTACCCTCAGACAGCTGGGATAGGATCCAGCTCGCTCACAACATTCATGAGGATAAGCGGTAAATTACAAAAATGAGTTTGACACCCCTGCTATATAGTACTGTATATTATACTGTACAGTATAAAGTACGATATACTGAATACCAGTGACCGAGAAAAGCATTATAAGTCTGTAATCGAACCGCATGACGATAAAGTGATGCGGATTAAAAAAAAAAAATCTATGTGCTCATGCTGGAATCAGGTCGAAAAGGAGCTCCGCAATTCATTACTTTCTGGCGTACAAGTACACTGGATTTGCATAATACTTTGGAACAAAGTGGACTTGTAGTCCACTTGCAAAAATGGCACAGGAAAAATGTGAACATTTTGTCCGAGATGGAGACGTTATTTTTTGAAGAGGTCAGATCCTTTACTGTGTGTGCGGTAACATATTGGTTATCTTTTACGAATTTGTAGTTCTAAGTGCCTGATGTTGTTGTTGTTTTCAATGCTCAATCCCTCACATCTCATTTGCGGAAAAACTGCAGCTGCTGAATCATTTGTCAAATATAAATCTCATTGCTTTAAGAATTGTTTCCTGTGCATATAAATAAAGATTAAGTCAGAATGCGAGACTGTGATTTGACTGCGGACTGTGCACTGTCAGAAGAATTCAGGTAAGTTTGAGTTAAGTCGGTTTCAGAGATGCCTGTCTGTAATTGCTGCAGGTCACGGCCACTGCTTAACTTCAGATGACCCTGGAAGGCATTATATGTTATTATAAGACTTCATAGCACTGATAAAAGGAACTATCAAGGGTATTGCTTCCAAGGCCTGGATTTTGTAAACATAAAGACAGAGAGAGGGAGGGAAGCAGGTTTTGCTCACTCGTCTCAATCTTGTTTTCATCACTCATATTTTTTTCACATGAATTCCGACGAAGAACACTTAAATGAAGACTCAAAATGTCTACACGAATGATAGCAAAATGAGGACATGGAGGTATGCTGAGAAGTATTGAAAAATGAGTAATAGTAGTTTTAGGAGACATTTCAACCATTTATTGGAGACACCTTACCCTTATTTGGAGGTCACACGAAGGGGAGTTTCCTGAGCCCGTGGGTGTCACAGGTGCCCCCCCCCCCACCCTGAAATTATCAACAAATAATAAATTAGAAACACATTTGCACCTGTAAAGCGTCCTCGTAGCCCTGGCCACGTTGGAGTTCTGGCATATTGCGACACTGGTATATTTCGAATTTTTTTAAAATGTCACAATCAATCTCTAACATATGGATTTTTATTTATTTATTTGTTTGTTTTTGCCTGTCCTGATGAATGTGCCAAGTTAAATGAGTTTCGACGGATGTTTACAACCTCATCTGTGGTCGCTTCTCAAGGTTTCTTCTTTTCCCCTGAAATGGGATTTTGAATTCTTTCTTGCTTATTGGGGGTTTGGATCATGGAATGTTGCCAATCTGTGTCAACTGTGGGCCTGCCAAGGTCTTTGACAGTCTATTATGAGTAAGGGCTAGAAAAATAACAACTTTCCTCTTGCATATGCTTTAAGTTTTTACTCCTACTTAGCTTTGTTGGTAACAGACACAAACGCACTGGAATAATCCCTAACTTGAAAACTAAATGGCATACCCTCCATTCATTGCTAGCTAATATAAACCACACTTTTCATTGTTTTCTGAAGAGGAAAAAATGTTTTGTTTAATTTCATATGTTTGTTTGTTTGTTTGTTTGTTTTGCATTTTCAGTAGGCACGGCCCGATACCACTTTTTCATTCTGATACCGATACCAAAACTGTCGCCTCAAGGATTGGCTGACACCGAAGCTCTACTGATCCTATTTTTCTCACTCTAAAAGTTGTTAATAATATGTGGATGTAATTTGCTCAATACTGACATCTAAAAACACCACATTCACTGTACAGCAACTATTCTGGTCCCCAAAAGAAGGAAAACACACAGAAGTCATGGCTGGCATGTTTACCATATTTTATCGGTGCACAGCATTATGTCACTCGCCTACTATCATTAAAATCCACTCAAACATTATTTGAAACCCCGTTAAAACCATCAGATTTTTTTTTGGCCCGCTCACAGAATCTTGCATAATCCCCTCACACACACACGCACACGCACGCACTCACGCGCCCACACACACACACACACACACACACACACACACCATTCACAATGTGGCTCCCATCAGGTTACAGAATGTCAAGTCAAGTCAAGTCAACAGTATTTATAGAGCACTTTCAAACAGCCATCGCTGCATACAAAGTGCTGTACATGGAGCAATTTAACATGCACAATAAACAGTAAGACAAATCGGTAATAAAGGCGGTAGAAAGCACCAAACAGTAAAACCAAGAACAAATCTAAGTCATGCTGAGTCGAATGCCAAAGAATACAAGTGAGTTTTGAGGAGGGTTTTGAAGATGGGCAGCGAGGAGGCTTGCCGAATGTTTAGTGGGAGGTCATTCCAGAGAGAGGGACCAGCAACAGAAAAGGCTCGATCCCCTCTGAGCCTCAGTTTAGTTCTTGGTACTTCTAATAAAGTCTGGTCCACAGACCTGAGGCGCCGGGCAGGTGTGTAGGGGCGGATGAGCTCAGAGAGGTAAGGTGGCGCGAGATTATTCAGAGATTTGAAAACAAATAAGAGGATCTTGAAAATAACTCTAAAATGAATGGGGAGCCAGTGAAGGGATGCCAGAGTAGGAGTTATGTGCTCCCTCTTACGAGTACCAGTCAAGAGGCGAGCAGCGGCATTCTGGACCAGCTGAAGGCGCTTAATGGAGGACTGGCTGACTCCAAAGTAAAGGGCATTGCAGTAATCGAGCCGGGATGTGACAAAGGCATGAATTACCATCTCAAAGTGTTCATGTGAGAGGAGAGGTTTTATTTTGGCCAGCTGTCTAAGGTGAAAGAAGCTGGATTTAACAACGGCACCAATTTGCCGATCGAGTTTGAAATCACTGTCCAGTTTAAGGCCCAAGTTTGAGACTGTTGACTTAAGATAAGGAGACAGGGGGCCCAAGTCTACAGGATGGAATGTACAAGGGCCACTGGGACCAAACAATATCACCTCTGTCTTCTTTTCATTGAATCTCAAGAAAATGTGACATCCACAATGTAGAAACACAGCGTACGATTGACCCCTTCCTGTCCCAACTGTGATTGACTAACTGAATGCACATCGCACTTAATTGAACAGTAGCTGGAATATTTTAACTGCACCACTTTACCAATGTTTTACTCAGAATCAGCTACAAGACGTTTGTCCGCTCAAAATCGTGCTACATTTATGTAATTTGACGTCAGCATAAACAACAGCAGGACAGCCGAGCTTCGCCACACTTTAAACATCATGCACGAGATAGCCGACCAGCGAAACCTCTGTGGATTGTTGTCAGGTCTGGTCGGCGGTGGAGGAAACTTAAACAAAAGCCCGAGCATCACGGACGATATAGCTTCCTTGCAATGTTGTTGGGCCTGGTAGGCGGCAGAAGCAACGTAAACAAAAGTGGGTCGGCCGAGTTGAACAGTGGCTCAGCTCAATGTTAACAGTGAAGTAAAGTAATTCAGAAAATGGAGACAACCATTTTCTGAATATCAGTCATGACACTTCAGGACAATTTAGAGTGTTCCGTTAAACTGCCATGCATGTTTTGGGAATGTGGGAGGAAACCGCAGTACCCGGAGAAAACCCACGCAGGCATGGGGAAAACATGCCAACTCCACTACACAGGAAGGCCGGGGCCTGGAATTGAACCCTACTCCCACGCACCATGCCACCGGGATGATAATCAGCACCAGCAAATCTGAGACAATGGTACTCAAGTCAGAAAAAGGTGGATTGTGGTTCGTGTCTGAGAGAACATGATCTTGGATACAGTGGCCGAAATGAGTTAACGTCAGAACCTTGGTCATCCGCGAGGGACGCCGAGTACCTGGTTATCCACATTGACAGAAGCCAGTTGAGGTGGCTCAGGCATTTGATCACAATGCCTTCTGGATGCCTCACTGTTGAGATGTACCAGGCATGTCACACTAGGAGAAGACCCCGGACATGCTGGAGAGACGATCTGTGTATACAATGCAGAGGCAATTGCTCTAAGACTGCAAGGGAAGCTCAGCTTCCCCTAAAATGTCAAAAAGTAAGTGATCAAATATATTTGTGTACGGACAATTGTGTGGACATGTCATTGACTAAATATGCGCTACAACGCGCTCAACTTTTGTTCCGAATCAGCTTCTTATTACTGGTTACGACGCGACTCTCTTCTCATTCATTCCCGCAGCTTCACTGTGCTTTAAACTGTGTGGACGCTGAGCGTCAACCGTGCAGACGCTGGGCGTCTAGAAAGTTCAGTGAAGGTTGTCCCAATGCATTGAAACGAGACGAGTCACTGGATAAATGCTGGTTTTGTCCCACCCACCGGATGCTCAGCATCTCTGGGAGCCTATGGACAGTGGACGTTTATAGGCTGGCCCGAAAGCTCAGTTTTTCTGCATGATGATTGGATGATCTCTCCGAGGCTGAATCTCTTTTTGATTGATAGCGAAATGAGCCAATCACCAATCTTATGGTGAAGGCAACCTTCTCATTTTTTTGAAAAGGCACAGAGAGTAGAATTCACGGATAAATAAACGGACATATTTTATGATGTCGGCCGAAATTGAGCTTCCCCTCCTTGACAGACCAGCATCTGCCACTGCAAAGGTAAATTTGGCAAGCTATACAGAGACGAGGTGCGGAGACTGTTCATGTCGGTCAGTGCCTTAGCCAATCGGGATGCAGAACACAATTCACTGTTTAAAAGCATTTAAAAAACTGCACTAAAAATCCGTGAAACAGCAAAGCCGGGGAAAGTGAACCGCGTTAGAGCGAGGGATCACTGTATATATAATTTTAACTGACTTACCAGGTTTGTCAACCTTTCTAATGTTGTCGGACAAAAAAATCTCAAAACAAAAATCTGTGAAAGCAAAACAATGAACTCAAATGCGTGTTCGTTCAATGTTGTCAACTAATACCGGATTAATTTTAGGCAATTTTTCCTCAATTTTTCGGAGGAAATTTCATGAAAATTTGAAAATCCAGAATTCCAGGAAAATCCGCAGGACTTTCATCTCTATTTATTACAGTCGTTTTGACAGCTTACAGTGAACAACTGTGACATCAGCATGATGAAAATATTGACTGAAACTAGAACAAACAAATTTAAAACATGCATTCGCTTCTTGTGACCAAATAAATACAACACAAATTGTTCAGTGCCAAACAACAGATATAGATGTGCAGTTCTAATACCAACTGAAACTAGTGGATAGATGTGATCCGTGGCGAAACACAACCAATTGGCATATTGTCCCTTTCCTATTGATCAACAGAAGGCGATTCTGCCCCCCTCCCCTTCCACCACTTTGCGTCTGGTTACGTCACCATGCTGTGATTGCGTAAATGATAGTGTGACAGATTTCTTGGTGGAAAACAAAGTAACATGGAAGCGAGTGTTCTTTCTTTTATCATGCTTTTTACCCTCCTCAAAATGGTCGAAAAGCAGCGTAGGATCAACTCTTTGCTACTACTGAGACAACGTAGACGACGTGAATTTTTGGCCGAAATTGAAAGGAGTACGCATCACGAACTGCCATATCCTCCTGACTACCAGGAAAAAAAATGTTGTCCAATCACATTTATTTTGAAATTCCCCAATCTATGTGAAGTAATTGGACTACTCCAAAAGAAATTTTTGAAAACCCACTACATTTTTTTAAACAGGCTCAAATACACTTAAAACAACTCAAACAACACTTTAATGTGTTCATAAGAGTCTTATAATTAAAATGCCAACAGCATTTCAAGACAAAATGTGTTTGATAAAAAGTATTACTTTTCCTCTTCCCATAAAAAGTGCTTGCACTGAGGGAAGCCATTTTCTTACTTTTTCTAACCCCTACAAATTTGGTATCATTGGAAAATGTCCTCTTTAGAGTAACAAAAGGAGTTAATGCGATTGAATGCACTGGGTGGGAGATATTTAGGTTCACAAATGTCCTCTACAGAGGACAAATTTGAACTACTGGTAGTCAGGAGGCTATGTCATCACGTAATTACCGGGCAGCTCCCGCGTCAGGCTTTCAAACTGCAAGCGATACGGAGCGGAGGCAATCACAGCCCGCCACCCATGGCGTGCTGGTGGACACGGATCGACACTGGCCAGTGAGCCTTTCCCATTTTCACGATCCTTTCGCATGCTAATTGATCGTTCGCACTAATTTAGCGGCATTGCTACGTTCGTAAACGGTGCTCCAAGTTAGCAAGTTTCAGGGGCAACACTTGACGAAAACGATCTCCGAAACAGATCTCTAAATGCCTCTAAAAACAATCAAACTTACCGCCATTGCTTTCAGAGGTGTACAGAAAATAAATGTAACACAGCAAGACCAATTAGAATTACCACAGTCAGAGTTTCTGCAGCGACTCGTTTGACGAAACACGCCGTCTGCTACCCACAATGCATTGCGATTACTAACTACGTTTTCGGAATAAAATACAGGTAAACAAACACTGACTGGATGGAATTCTTTGAAACACAATTACCCTTTTGCATGAAAAAACATGAATTATGAGGTTTCAAATAAGCATTTGACCTTTACGAAACCCTGCCGAAACTTAATGTGGGCAGGTTGCATGAAGGTGTTTTGCAGTGTTACTGAGAAAAATTGTATGAAAAGCTGAACGCATTTGGGAGTTACTGTCTATTTGTGTGGAAGCACATGTTCTCGTCTGGCCTTGTGATCACTCCAGCTTCCACTCATAATTCATAAACACCGATATACAATGAGGTTGACTGAAGCCTACATTGTCTGTTCTTGTTGTAATTCGTCTCATTCTCAACTGTTTAAAGTGGGTCCTAATCAGAGTTAAATCATTGTTTTATTGAATCTAATCCCTCTGATGCGTGAGGTTCCTCCCACCATTTCACATTTCCTAACTTGTTTATGTTACTTGGAAAGCAGGTCCCCCTGCTGAATTATGACTGATCGATTGTAACTCGCAGCATGTTTGAGATGAAAGGATGGGAGATGGCTCGAACCTCACATAAACAGTTCCATTTTATAATTCATTCATCTCTCGATGGCTTAATGCTTCGCAGCTCTTTTGAAGATACTTCAAGCGTGCGCTGTAAAGACCCTTATCATCTTCTGTAATGCATAGGTAATCACATGTGTGTCACCTCTCAGCACTTGCCCTCCTTGACAGGCCAATCAGCCGGGCACCCCAATTGTGAAAAACATGCGTTTTTCCTGATGTTTTCTGCCCCCTATTTTCACTCGCTTTCATTCATCACGAGCCTGTGATTGACATTTGGTGGACTGCCTGACACTGATGGCTGTGAGAGGGCGTCAAAAAAAAAAAAAACCCTGAGTAAAAGAGCAAACCCATCAGATCTTCCAGCACACACACACTCAAACTAACTCACATGGCCATTTTTCCAGATATGTATTTATTTTCATCCCTCACTTTTCCCTTTGTCCAATGGACATCTTCTGGCTCGTTCAATAAAGAAAGCATTTGGATTCATGTTTGGGCAAGGGGATGGTCCTCCCCAGTTCATGTTAGAGGTACCTAAAGACACACAAAAATATGATACCGCTAGTTGACCACAGGATGAATCATTTGTTTTTATGGGCTCGACAAGTTTAGGGGGGCAGTGCAAGAAGAAGATCAACGAAGAACAATTTGAAGTTACAACAGGGGTGTCCAAACTTTTTCATTTGAGGGCTGCATACAGCAAAATGGAAGGGTGAAAAGGCCACTTTAAAATTCATCTTTTTGAAACACGCTAAAGTCCGTTAAGAAAGCAATTGCATATTGTTTGCATTGTCTACCTAATTTCACCAGCTGTAAAAGGTAAAGCAAATATTTGAGGATTTTTCCAAGTTTCCGGCGGAGGGCAACAGCTGTCTATCTCACAGTAGTAGTAGTAGATCCAGCTCTGTGCTTAACAGCAGCCAAATCCCATCTCCGCATTCAAAACAAGCTGTAGTAAAGTGACCATTTTTCAAAGAGTTACTAATGGGATGTCTTCATAAATCACCCATAAAGCACAAAGTGGAAGAAACTATTTTTGCCTCTAAAAGTGAAAAAAAAAAATTATTCACTACAGTGTTTCGAAGATGAATTGTGTGATTCTTTTCATCATAAATGGTTTATTTGTACCTTTGAATATAGAGAAAAGTTCTACAGCAGAAACATTTATTACGGTAATGGCACCTAATTTTCTGACCCGCTAACTTTTAAAATGCAATTAAATTTGTCCATCATCCATCCATCCATTTTCGAATCCGCTTATACCCTCATGATCGTCGCAAGGGGTGCTGGAGCCTATCACAGCTGTCTTTGGGCAGCCGGCGGGGGATACCCTGAACCGGTTGCCAGCCAATCGCAGGGCACGAGACAACGAACAACTAGGGACAATTTAGAGTGTTCCATTTAACTTGCCGCGCATGTTTTTTGAAATGTGGGAGGAAACCTCAGTACCCGGAGAAAACCCATGCAGGCATGGGGAGAAGATGCAAACTCCACACAGGGAGACAAGAGCCAGGATCGAACCCACGACCTCTGCACTGTGAGGTCGACACGCAGCCACCGGGCTGCCCATCTTTAGTCTATCCAGCAGAACATCAAATGGTCACCAGTCCCTCTTCATACCGTTCTGAGCTGTATCCTTCTGAAAATGTGATGTAACACTTTAGCACAAGTCAACGCTGTGCTGTTGATATTTTCCCGGCATTTGTGGCCCAAAAGTGAAAGCATAGCCGCAAATTTATCTTTACCCAAATGAAGCCCAAGGGTTTCTTCGCCGATCCGACGGGAGTCTGGAGTTTGAATTACAAATTAGTTTTGCTTCGGACTTGGGGCTAATCGCCTCGGCCATTGCCACCATCGCCCTGGGAGATGGGAGGGTGGGGGTGGGCGGGGCGATGGGGGTGCACTGGGAGAGAGAGTCGGCGTGAGGTAGTGATCCAGCACTTGAACTGCGGGCCCTGCGCCCTAATTAACAGCTGCCGTAAATGAAAAGCAGCTGGCAATAATTACATAATTAAAGTGCCTTTGGGGGGAAGAAAAGCATAATTTCTGCAGCTATCATCATAAATCTTGTGCTGTCCAAGCTTATACGTTTAACATGAACTTTTCCCCAAGTAGGTTAATGCATTACTCATATAAAACACACACTGTCCCTTATGTGTCGGACTTAGACTTGCTTCATTCTCAAAATGGTACCGAATGGACGCCAGCGCTCTGCGCCCAAATGCTTTTTAAAGAGCCGCAGTATCATGAAGAGATTCCGACTCCGTGTATGAAATTCCCCTCATTTGAACCGGAAAGATAGTATTTCTTACAAAAATAAAGAGAATGTAAGTTGAATACAGCATATTGGAGACTTTTAAAAGAGAATTCATCATTTTCAGGGGGAGCACTTCAAAGAAGCGCATTTTCAGCCGAGCTACGAAATCCTGATAGAGACCATTTGTTTATTCTATGGGTCATTTAGTTAAAACTGAAGTCAGATGGTAATGTTCATGCTGGCAGCACCACGGCCGTCAGTAGATGAGCAATTAAGCAGTTGAGCTTATTTCACAAAGCAAGCCATAAACACCACTAAGTGAATTAACCCAGCCGGTTTCGGTGAGCCTTTGCCATGATTTTTTTGTCACTCTCGGGCATGATTAATTGTTACATTTTTCAAAATTATTGAGACACAAATAATTTGATTCAACGAGGGGCTATTACCACATCCCATAATAGACATGTTACAATGATGAAAGCTTTAATTTGTTTTAAGAGCACTTACGGGGGTTACAAAAGCCACTTCGCTCCCCATAATCAATCATATGTCACTTAGCGCAAGTGTCATATTATAAGGGAAATGCAAATATGCCATCTTAAATGCACGTGTCACGACAGCTGGCTTTTCACGGCTCTTTGAATCTCTGCTTACTGTTTTCACTGTGAAGAAAATTACAAGTAGTCATTTGGCAGAAGATTTGTCCTCGATGAATGACGAAGGCGACTGACAGTAGGCGTAACGCAGCACCACTTTCAGACCGGCTGCAAACAATTACAGACAGACACCATGAAATGTCTCATGGCTGGAAATATATATGCAACACAGCATTTTGGCAGAAGTCTTTAAGAAAATATGCATTCTATATTTCATACGAATGTTTGAACTCTCCAATGCTCTTTCCAAAAGTAGCAAAGGAGAACTCAATATGCTGATATTAAATATAAGGCAGTGGAAAATGCTTTATATGCGACTAGGATTGAGGTTAAGGCCTAAAAATACGCATTTGACTTCAAAATCATGACGCAAAGGTCCCCTTTGGTGTGGGAGTATTTTAGGGTCATACAAATAAATTGATCCTACGACACACATGAGATCACACTGTATTGAAAATTGAGAGTTCTTTTTTTTTCTTTCACCAAATGTACCAAAAATACTGTCGAGCCCATGTCTTTGCTTGCGTAGAAGGACAAATTTGCTGTCAAAGTATTCATAAACCAACAGTTGAGGTAAACTATTGCAAATCAGTTCTCACAACACTACATCCCATTCAACCATGGACTAAGTCAGCGGTCCCCAACCTTTTTTGGCCCACGGACTGGTTAAATGTCAGACACTATTTTCAGGGACCGGCCTTTAAATACAACAACATAATATGATAGGACCTGCATGAAAACTGTAGTATTTTCGTAACATAATAATAAACACGAATCATGACACGAGGAACGTCCGATCTGGCCGCAACACTCTCTGGTCGGTATGGTAATGTTTAAACGTGCCTTCAAAATAAGATCCATCACAAATAGAAAGTGCACGAAAATTACGACTCACCATCGCTGCATTTTATGCAGAGCAGGCGCGGTGCGTGGAAATCTCCCGTTGAGATAAATCCGTATTTTAAGTAGGACTCCTGATACTGTCTATTAAATGTGGCCTTCTTTTTCTTGAAAGTCGTAGGCTCCTCTTCTGTCTCCTGGCTGGGCCTTTTTCCCTTCCCATAGAAACTTTCCAAAGATGTTTATTTTTTTAATTTATTTCAAAATAAAACATCTTTCAGATTCCGAAATCAATAAAACGGAACTAATGTAAGTTATTTGTTCTTTCTGTGCGGCCCGGTACCAAATGACCCATGGACCGGTGCCAGTCCGCGGCCCAGGGGTTGGAGACCACTGGACTAAGTGACCCATGGCAGGTGCTGTTGTCAGAGGTGACAGGTTAATCTTTTGAGATTAATATAACTTTGTTAATATTATATAACTAATAAATAGCTAATTGGCAACTAGATAGGTTCATTATAACTTGCAAGGTAGCTAGGCACTAGTCAACCCTATTATAACATTGTTGCTAGTAACTAATTATCTTCATTACAACTAGCGAGTAACTAACTAGCCAGGGAAAGCCTGAACCAATGTGGCTTTTACATGTCATGACTGTGTCGTTACTGTCAATTTGATAGCAAGAAAAGTCAGAAGGTACCTCACTTTGTTCTCTACAAACCAGCTGTGTCCGAATTCTCTCAGTCAAAACTGAAGGTCCTTGAGTAGGGTCAGCAGACAGGGGCTCAACATCAGCCACAGGATTTGGTAGGATTTCTAATTGAGCTATTTCTAATGAAGAGAAAATGGTATTACTGTCATTAGTTATTTCCAGCATTTATAATACGATGTTTTTTTTTAAATGATGCAAACACACACACACACACACACACACACGAATAGCCTATAGCTTTCAGTCACTCAAAAGAGAAATCTGCATACCCTTTGCCCGGTTCTCCTCTTCTTTCTGAAAACTGGGCACGTGATGGCTTCTTTGGTCTTTTACTTTGATCCATGATCATCATTTTTAAGTCTCGATATCATAATATGATGGTCATCCAATCCAATTACACTTTATTCATGAATCATTCTAAAAACATAATAGTTGACCAAAGTGCTGTGCACAAATAGAAAATAATTAAAATAATAAATAAAACAATAAAAGGGCACAGAAAACTCAACATAAAAATAGAAACAAAAGTCAGCTCTCAAGCCGATTGAAATACCTGTGAGTTTTGAGCAGCAATTTAGAAAAATAAAGTGAATTGGCCTATGTGATAATCAGTGAGAGTTTGTTCCACAATATTGGCATGGCCATGACTTTTGGCATTACCTAATGTCAGCATTGTCCGTTCACCCGTCAATCAACCGGATTCCAGTGACACGTGACATAAACAAATTTACATCGATTCTAATATCTGTCGATCAATCGATATATCTACTTGTTTATATATATATATATATATATATATATACACATCGTATTTTCCGCATTATAAGACACACCGAAAAGTCTTCCAATTTCTTAAAAGCTCACAGCGCGCCTTAAAATCTGGTGCGCCTTGTGTATGGTCATTACGGTAATATGTCGACCGCATGATGGCTCCTTGCTGGAGACATGCTTACAACGCAGAGTTCAAACTTAAGGCGACTGGGTTACGCAGTTGAACATGGAAATAGAGCAGCGGCCAGAGAGTTCAATGTTAACGAGTCAATGTTATAACTTGCTGTTGGTTCAGTGAACTGTGTTGCTGCTTTATTAATGCAAACATTTTGTTTTTCTTCTTTCTACACCCGAAATTTGCTGCTGTAGACTGTAAATTTCCCCAGTGTCGGACAAATAAAAGGATAGCTTATCTTAAAAAAGGTTTTGTTGCAGCTCCGAAAAAAGGAGAGCTGTGGTGTTGTTTTTTTGAAATGCACACTTTATTAATGGTTTTCAGAGTCTCAACAAATACAGGTACGTCTTTGTCCATCTCCGTGCCTTCTCTTCTTCTGTTCGACTCCAGAGGCGTTCATGACTGCCTCTGGAGTCGAAAAAAAAAATACAAAATAGGCCATTCATTGAAGGTGTGCCTTTCAGTGCAGAAAATACGGTATTTTATTGTTGTTGTTGGGGTTTTTTTGGTGAAAGTGAAACTGATGGCATGCTTAGGGTGGAGACTGCACCTTGCAGTGTGCACTAACACAAAAATATAGAACATTAATGACATGCATAGAGATACACTTTTTTTTTTAAATCCATTTTCCCCGAGACCCCCGCGATCGACTTGGGACTAGTTCGCGGGCTACTGGTTGGGCAGCCATAGTTCATATGCATTGCATTTGTGTGGACTGTGTTCTAAATTGTGCAGCCCGGTGGTCCAGTGGTTAGCGCGTTGACCTCACAGTGCAGAGGTTGTGGGTTCGATCCAGCTCTGGCCTTCCTGTGTGGAGTTTGCATGTTCTCCCTGGGCCTGTGTGGGTTTTCTCTGGGTACTCCAGTTTCCTCCCACATTCCAAAAACATGCATGGCAGGCTGTTTGAACACTCTAAATTGTCCCAAGTTGTTCGTCTCTGTGTACCCTGCGATTGGCTGGCAACCGGTTCAGGGTGTCACCCGCCTTCTGCCCGAAGACAGCTGGGATAGGCTCCAGCACCCCCCCGCGACCCTAGTGAGGATAAAGCCTTTCGGAAAATGAATGAATATATAAAAATTTAAAATCCTCATCTCACCCCTTGGGTGGTGTCCATCCCCCATTCAGAGGCCAACAAGCATGAGGGTTCTGCGCAGTATCCTTGCTGTTCCCAGCACTGCACATTTCTGGACTGAGATGTCCGATGTTGTTCCCGGGATCTGTTGCAACCACTCATCTAGTTTGGGGGTCACTGCCCAGACCACCACAGACCCTCGAACACTTGTGAGGATAGAAGTGGATTGGATTGGAAAATGAATGAATGAATGAACGAATGAATGTTCTAAATCGCCACTTTAAAGTGGGTGTGGCGCACCCTAGCGTTGAAATTTAAAATGACAATTTAAATCATTTCCGAATTCAAATTGGAGGAACTACTTTATCCTGGGGGTTAACTCATTAACTTATTAATTTATTTCACAATATTTCCATCAGATCACGATCATATTATTTTTGCTAACACCAAAAAAAATAAATAATAATAATAATAATAAATAAAATAATACAAGACCCCTCAACCATGCATTGACTTGAAAGGACGAAATGACATCACCATCAAGAATAGGTATCCACTCCCACTCATCAACAAGTCCTCTTTTTGGTGTGAATGTGGGAAAGAGATGAGTGGAAGACAGCATTCAAGCTGGCCCTTGGCCCTTGGCCACTTTGAAGATTTGGTGATGTCTTTTGGTCTCACGAATGCTCCAGTTTTGTCAAGTATTCATTCATGACGTTCTCTGAGATATGCTTCACCAGTTTGTGTAGGCTTATCTCAATGCAGAAAATGCGAGTTTGGTGTTCCCTCTGTTAGTTTTCTCGGCTACAACCTCGCTCAGGGTCAGCTGCGGCCAGGTCCCTCTAAAACTGAAGCACCCCTCACCCAACTCACCTCTAGAGCCTCTCCATTTACATGGATCGTCAAAAAGCTGATTTTCAGTATTGTGTGTGTGTGTGTGTGTGTGTAGTACACACACACACACACGTATCTGTACACGCACACACAAATGTATGTGTACTCTTTATTTTTATTCCAATAGGACATGAATATGAGCATACACTTATTTGACACTTAATATGGTCAGTATAGAAAGAAAAAAAGGGAAAGAATTTGCGAAATTTACGATCAGCATTCACTTTCACCAGTGGCGGGCCGTGCATTTCAACCTTAGGCCTTCAGTGACGTCACATCCTGTACATTAACACAATATAGGCTCGTCAGGCAGCACTTAATTTCGGGAGCATTTAAAACCATCGAGTGTGCATTCACAATTAAGAGCAGGAAACTAAATTTACAGATATTGTCAAAAATAAAAATATTTAAAAAATACTAAATAAAATGCCACCCAAATTACACTGTGTAAAACAAGTCTGTCCAATAAATTGCGCAATGTCGCAGTTTCATATAAGACACCAACCACACAATAACAAAACAAACTATTCTTTGAAAATAAAATTAACAGATCATTTGCATTTTGAGAAAAGGCTATACAACAGCTAATAACGGAAAATGTTGAGCAGCTGAGATCGAACGAATTTTAGTGCACGAAGCTGACTACAATGCGCCATTATAAATTGCAGGTGAGCTGATTTATTTGATACATTTTTGCATCTTTGTCATTTTATTTCGTTACCATTAATACTAAGGAAATAAAATAACAAGAAGAAATGTAAAATAAAATTCATTTACTCACCAATGTAGTGCCTGTTCACTGAGCTGCAGACTTACACGAGTGTCTCCAAACGTTTTTAAACGCACCATAGCTTGTAAGTGCCCAGCCGTGCTCTGATGTTTCCTTGCTGCCTTGGTAAAACAACTTAAATTGGTAAATCCAGTGGAAGGTCCGTCTTAAAAATGGTGTGGAAAGTAGTCCTGCAACCAGATCAACGTCTTCTCCTTCGGCCATTTTGGGTCAAAATGCAGCAACAGCTCCCTCTAGCAGGCGCTAATCCAATCACCGAACGCGCACGGCCAGTGTCGACATAAAACCTTCTAGCTGGCCCTGGTACGCAGACTCGTGATCTGATTGGCTACTGCAAGCTGACTGTGTCCGTTCATTTACAGGCACAGGGGCCTGCTATGTTTAATCTGAAGGCCCCGAGCAAGTTTAATTTACCTGGCAACACAAGCTATCTGAAATATGATTGGTTAAAAACTCTACCATAATAAATAAGTTATTTATCGAGTGGCTTTCAATGTTATTTTAAATAACATTGAAAGCCACTCGACTAAGTGGAAATAATATGACGTAAAGAATACAGAGAATAATTTTGATGAAAATAAAGTAACATAAATTAAATTTATGTTATTCTCAGAATAAATAATACATTTATTAAATTTTTCTGAGAATGTTTAGGCCAGCAGAGAAGGCCTTGCTGGCCCTGACGGAACACCACTGACTTTCACTTACATCAATTTCTTGGATAATGTTTTATTTTGCTTCCTCTGTCTTTTATTTGGATCACTTTTACTCTCTCTTCTAGCGTCAGAGCTCTTCTTGTCTTAGCTGCTTGACATCCAAAGGTCCGTTTTGTAGCCATTTTAGCAAGGCAACGTTCTTGCTCCGTGTGAAACTAACTAACAAATACTTCCTGGACTGCTGCGCATGTGTAAAGCAGTGTGGTGGTTGCTGTTGCCATTTCCGAACGAAGCAGCAGAGGTCGCTGTTGGATTAGACTTCGTTGTAGTGAATCTCGTTGCGAGGCAAGAGCAGAGGAAAAGATTTCGTGTAACGCAGCAGGGGGTTTTTTTTTCGTTGTATGGAGGGCAGGAGAGTGGGAATGGTGTTAATGCATGAAAATTTTTTCACACAAGAGGGTATATTCGCCCATGTAGGTTTTGTCGTAGAGAAGTTTCACTGTATATATCTATATCTATATCTATGTGTGTGTGTATATATATATATATATATATATATATATATATTAGAGCTGTCAAACGATTAAAATATTTAATCTAATTAAAAATGCAACTGTCATAATTAACTCAAATGAACTAAAACATTAATTGTGATTACTCACGCATTTTTTATCGTTTCTGAATTTCCTTTTATATTTTTTTGTCCTATTTTCCCCCATTTTAATGCTCTCATCAACATGGAATCATGAATCAGTTTTCTATGTGCAAAATGCAAATATTTACTGAAATAACTATTTCAATTTTAAATTTTACATGAACATTTTTCACTTGGAGCAGTTATTCACACATAATCTCTCACACAACATTACTGTCCATCAACAACAGTGAAAAAAATATTTTGTCACACAACAGCTGCTTTAACAGCTCTTTTTATGGAATCACAACAGAGCAATATAACATTATAAAGTGCACATCTAAGGTAAACTAGTACTCAGCCTATAGTGGATTTAAACCAGGGGTGCCCATTACGTCGATCCTGGTCTACCGGTAGATCTAAGACAGGTCCCAGGTAGATCTGAGGAGTGTCGAGGAGAAAAAAAACAAACAACCATTTGTGTGTCTTTGTATATGTTAGTTATATATTTGTTTGTGTTAATGAACACTGCACCCTAATCCTCCTATCAGTCTATAAAATAAAATACAGCAGGTAAATCTTGAATTTACGGTGGCGCGTGATTACGTCACTGGAAGTTGTTAGCGCTCAGCAGACTGCAATTGCAGCTTGTGTTCAGAGCTGTTGCGCTCTATCTTTTATCGTCATTATTCTCATTCAGAGTTTGCTTCGTGTACAATTCACCGAGGGCACGGGCAAAGAATAGGAATCTAGGAGGGCCCAGGGAAGCACTTTAAAACGGTACGTGTGAGCTACGATAGTTAACAGGCTGCAAAAGTGCATCGCATGCCTCAGTTTGGCTGTTTCTCATCATGGCGTGCGTGCGTGCATGTGTGTGTGTGTGTGTGCGTGCGCTGGTAAAGGTAGATCCCGGGAGGTTAGTTGATCGAAAAGTAGATCTTCGGTCCAAAACGTTTGGGCACCCCTGATTTAAACCATGGTTGCATACTTCGTTTTGCTCAAGTTTGCTTTGAACACAGCAGTCAGGCTATGTTGATTGTGTTGGTCCTTCTTGCACGGAAGTCTCTCTACGGTTTTGTGTAGACATCATTTCGGATGACTACACTTGGTTCGATGACAACACTGGAGACGTTTTATTTTCGCTAGGTCGCTACCACTGCAGCGCTGAACTTTCGTTGTCATGTCACCTCCTCAGCGCTCCTCACTGTCAGACGAACACAGAGAAGCTCCATCCGCTCTATTTATATGGACACGGAACACTGTAACCTTCCACACAAAATAGTTCCAAACAAGTAACAACGCGTCAATGGCATGCATCGTATACCTGTACGGACCATACAGGTATACGAGTATACAAGACCAAAAGTTACCTGTACCATACTACTTTGGTCTTGTCAGTGGAACAATCTGGCAACTTTTTAAAAGTAAACTTTCCATTCATAAACTCTTTAAGTATCCGTTTTCGGTGTCTCGTGCTGCCGTAGCTGGCAAAACAAACGTGTGTGGACCTATGCAGCGCACTTGTTGTTTTTTTCTGGTTTATTTATAGAGCAACGTGACATCCACTGTGACGTGTGCCGCGTTAATATCGCGAGAAAAAATTAATCCCGTTAAAATTTATTTAAATTAATGCCAATAAAACGTGCTAAACTGACAGCTCTAATATATATATATATATACATGTATATATATATATATATATATATAACACACACAGTCATACCTCGGTTTTTGAACATCTCTGTTCTCGACCAAATCGTTTTTTGACCAGAAAATTCTAGATTTTTACGCCTCGGATTACCATCGAAAATTGGTTTTCGAGTAAACTAAGCAAACCTGAATACGCCACTCTTCCTTACACGAGGAATTGACGTGTAACGTTCATTGTGAGCAGACGTGTTTGTGGTGATTTACGCAAATTTGACAGTTTTTTTTATGTTATTTCTGCATAGTGTATTCGCGCCTAATCATGGGCTGATAAAATAGTTTTGCATTTCGAACAAATCGCTTTTCGAACAGCCTTCTGGAACGGAGTATGGTCGAAAACCGAGGTTTGACGATCTATCTTTCTATTTATCTACATACACGCACACAAACTATATTTTAAAAAACAACAACTTTTTTTTTAAACAAACATTTACGTGAGTGATTACAGCTATCAATTTAAACACTGGGTACTAATGAAAGCTCCAGAAGGACAAAAACACTGGCGGCTTTTCCTTGATCCCCCACTCCATCCCTTTATATGCCACTGGCCTGTAAAGCCCTCCCAGTCATTGGGCAAGCCAATCACAGAGGTCATGGTAAAGCCTGTTTTAACAAACGTAGAGAATTTTTATTCATTAGGGATTATTAAAGGTTGTAAAAACATGGCAAAGATGTTCGCCAGAAATTTGCAACCAGTTTTAATGGTCGCAAACAGTTTTTCTTTTTGCCATCGAATTTTGAATATGCTCAAAATATCTTCACTGGAAGTTCGGTCAAAGAAAAAAAAAACGGTTTGCGGCCATTGAAACTGTTTGCAAATATCCAGCAAACTACTTTGCATGCTTTTGGAACCACTTGCAAACCTTTCCCATGCAGTGAGCTATGGGTTGAAAGATTTCTTCTCATCTTGTATTGATTCTATTTTATGATTTAATATTTATACCCTAGAAGTGTTTTCCATACAAAAACTGGTAATCTGGAGGAATGGAACTCCTTTGCAAGTCGATGATCAGTCTGAATAAGATATTGTATTTACCCCTTTCAAAAATCATTCTACAAAGCTAAAATTCATACTATGGTGTGACAATGACTTTGGCCATAATATAAATATTGCATATTTTTTGCTACATTATAGAAAAAAAAATGCTCGCTCACATTCACGTCTCTGGATTAGTTTGCGTCTTTAATTTACCAATCTTATTGAAAGTTTTTTAAACGTGGGAGAAAGCAAAACTGCCAAAACTAATGCAGGAGAGGAGTTCTAAGTGAAGATTTGAACCCAGACCCCCTCTCGACTATGGCAGAGTGGTCTACCCATTCAGGACTGTAATGTAAAAGGAGCGCCCCAACCCACCGCCCTCCACAAAAACCCCCAGCTGGCTTAGTTGACACATGCTGCCGCACAAACACAGACCTGATTGGGACCATGAGTGTTCCAGTGCATTTTAAATGACTTGACAGACTTCAGGGTTAAGATGCTCTGAATCAGATTTGAATTACAACCGCTAAATGCCCCTGTCAAAGTTAATTACGGCTGACATTGGCCATGTGTGTTCGGCTGAACCGTTCTTGTAGCTGAGGCGGAGCTGAGTTAAACAAAGAAATACTCTGATTGCAACACCTGGGGAATTGTCACTGTATAAAAAGGTTGAAAGGAGGTATTTCGCATCATAAAATAGGAATGGATTGTGTGTGTGGTCAATTTGGGGCAAAAAAAAGCAGACTGAAAATTGCCACTCTGCTGTCATATAAACAAAGCGTTTTACTATATGAGACAGTTTTTCCCTCTATTATTGTTATCGGTCTTTTTTTTTTTTTTAAGAGCCTTCTCCCCTTAGCCAATGACCACGGATTTGGGTAGAGCTAAACTGAAAAAGTGGTTTTAGGTAAAGGAGCTTTACGTCATTCAGTGCTTGTGTATAATCAAGCCTGCGCTTGCTACCACAATAATTTGTGAGTGGCATTCGAGAGGTATTCTTACACGGGCCTCAGAGTAAAAAAAAAAAAAAAAAATCAAAGGGAAATGAAATAAGTACAAATTCTTGTGAAATTGTAAAAAATTGTCAGCGTTGATAGTGTCCAAATCCCTCGTCCAATCTCAATCAACTGGCAGTTGAGACGTCAAGGTTCCACCCCCCTTGACCTTCCTGCATTACTCAACTTCAAATCAGACGTGATACCCAACCCAAGCGAGAGGTGGTTTCAATTAAGGTGTTTTCGACTCAATTGTTTCTTTTTGAAAATACATACAGTATTGCTTAGATTTTGATAACGCATATGCAGTGACAAAATATTGGAAAAAACTCCCAAAATATTTTAAAACACTTGTTTTTATTTTTTGGTAGTTATTCTGTGTTTTAAAAACTATTCACATTTATATTTGGACTTAAATGATCATATGTTGTGCTTTGCGTAACATTTTTCCTGTGCTTATTACAGGGAAACTAAAGGGACAACGACACAAAAAAAAAAATGTTTTAGCTTATCTCCTAAGACAAAGGAATCGTTACTTAGGTATAATACCCTCTCGAATATGCTTGAAACTCCCATGAAATTTCTCTACAATATCAGTATGAGACGAGATTGATACAACGACTCTCAAGAGCGAGTGCTCTGACGTAATTCGAGTCGAAAGACCGGGTCCAGAAACACCTCGTTACTCCTGCTTAGTCTCTGCTTTTGCCTTTGCCCCCTCAACCTCTCAAGGTGCCCATGTTATAATGTAAACATAACCCCCCCCCCACTCCCCCTTATTTTTTTATTTTTTTTGCACAACCATCGCTACAGAATGCAGCAGGCCACCAGTGACCTGCGTAGCTACCTCCCCTCCTACTTAACACTGGTGTGCATTACATCCAGCAAGTGCAAATTAGGTTACTGTCTAATATCCACAGAGCTGGAGCCTGCAGGTCTCTAGCCAGTGCTTATGAAGCATGTTAAAAAAACAAACCAAAAAAAAAAAATTAACCGAGTCATTAAGAGAAGGATTAGAGCAAGAGTTTGCTGGTTTGCCGAACACGGCTTCATAAAACATCGCCAGCGCAGAAAAGGAAGAACAAAACGGGATCGAGGAATTCATAAGAGTGGGATTGAGGTGTACAAGTTTGTTGAATAGGTTGGGGTGGCCAGAGTGGTTTAGCAAATTCTTTTTTCTAAACTTGAAGGGGTGGAGGCACGGTGGTGAGGGCTTTGGGGGTTTTGGGATCCAAGCATTGCGGAAAACGCTTTCCATCTGAGAGCACTTCATTAAAGGCTTTCCCAATGCTGCTTGGGAAAGGCATTATACTGAGCTCAAAAGGTCGGACACAACGAGACCTCAGCCAATTCCACCCCAGAGTGGAGTCTTGATTTAGTCCGTTCATGCCTCATCATCTGCCAGCGGGTCTCATGTTACAGTACTGATGGCCACTATCGGTCAAATTCGCTCTGGTGCAGTTCTGGGATATTAAATAAACAAGCACTATCTGCATAGAAGAATTACTTTGAAATGGTTCCCTTTTAATTTGCTTTTCAGTAGGGCCCATATATTTTATCCTAATTTATCTGAGGTGTTTCGGATAACAAAAGGGCTAATGTACTTTCGGGAATTGGCAACAGCAAATTTTAATCAGAGATGGCTTTATGTATGATGATTATTATTATTATCAGCATGGTGTATACTGGTTAGCCCTTCCACCTCACAGTACAGAGGTCCAGGGTTCGAACTCCTGAGTGGAGTTTGCATGTTCTCCCTCTGCCTGCGTGGGTTTTCTCCAGGTACTCCGGTTTCCTCCCACATTCCACAAACATGCATGGTGGATTAATTGAAAACTCAATATCAGGGGTCACCAACATGGTGACCGCGAGCACCAGGGGGCCCCTCAAGGACTACATGAGTAGCCTATTCCAAAATAACTCACCAGTGATTAGACAGTGTGACTCTCCAAGAATATTCTACAAGAGATCGTTTCAAAATGTGAACACTGGCTGATATTTATGATAAAGTGTGGCCAACTGATATTTATCTCTTTCATAATTACTGTGGGGCGGCCCGGTAGTCCAGTGGTTAGCACGTCGGCTTCACGGTGCAGAGGTACCAGGTTCGATTCCAGCTCCGGCCTCCCTGTGAGGAGTTTGCATGTTCTCCCCGGGCCTGCGTGGGTTTTCCCCGGGTGCTCCGGTTTCCTCCCACATTCCAAAAACATGCATGACAGGCTGATTGAACACTCTAAATTGTCCCTAGGTGTGAGTGTGAGCGTGGATGGTTGTTCGTCTCTGTGTGCCCTGCGATTGGCTGGCAACTGTTTCAGGGTGTCCCCCGCCTACTGCCCGAAGACGGCTGGGATAGGCTCCAGCACCCCCCGCGACCCTAGTGAGGATCAAGCGGTTCGGAAGATGAATGAATGAATGAATAATTACTGTGAGAAATCGCTCATGTGATCAGTGTCTTTTCAGAAATGAATATCATGAATCATTAATTATAACATACTGTACAAAGGTATTTTGAACAAATTTATTTCAAAAGCGCATACTATCAAACGAGTAGCCCTCTGCATTAATCAGTAGCCAAGAAGGAGCTCTTCGTTTAAAAAAAGTCGGTGACCCCTGCTCTATATCGTCCCAAGGTGTTATTGCGAGTGTAAATGGTTGTTCGTCTCTAAGTGCCTTGGATGGCACCAGTTCAGGGTGGGTCCTGCCTACTGCCTGAAGAGAGCTTGGATAGGCTTCAGCACGCCCCGTAACCCTTGTGAGGATAAGTGGTTTGGGTAATGTAGTATTACTGTTATTATTATTATTATTATTATTAGGGTCTGAGCAGCAAGTGCTACAAGGTCACTTCTTTGTTAAAATTCTTCTTCTTATTATTATATTTTAGTTTTTTCTTTAAATGAATTGAAATTTGGGGAACCGAGAGATGCACGAAAACTCACCAAATGTTGCACACTCATTGGGCCTGGTGAAAAAAATCTATACACTAATCCCTTGTTTATCACTAGGTTTACATTCTAAAAAGAACCTGTGATAACTGAAATCTGTGAAATACCGTACATTCACGACAATAAGGCACACTTAAATGTCTTACATTTTCTCCAGAATGGACAGGGAGCCTAATAATGTGGGTTGCCATGTGTATGCATCGAGTTCCGAAATCTGTGAATGCTGTTGTGTGACGTCGATGAGGGGTCCGCTTGACTGACTGATGTTATGTCGACACAATGCTTATAGAAAGGCGGACGTAACTGAGGACAGCATGCGGACGTTAAAGTGGGAAATCTGTTTTAATTTGTGGAGATTTCAACACTGACAGATTGAACTCAAGCAACCACAAATCTGCCTGAATTCGCACCTAGTCATCACAAGACCTACCAGAGTAACACCAGAGAGTGCGACAACATATTTACAAATGACATTGATAATATTCCTGTGAAATGAATCCTACTCAATGATCATCTTGCAGCATTTGCTGTTTACCATGCTGATTATCAGTACAGGGAAGCAAATAAGAAAGTTCTTTGGAAGAGGTTTATGACAGCTCAGGCCTTATCGGATCGAAAAAATGAAATGTAAAATAAAAATTGCAATTTACAACTGTAACGATGGTGACACAGCTTCCAATACCTTCCTGAGTAATTAAAAATATATATATTTATACGACAAACAGTGTAATTTGAAACAAAGTGAAATGAATGGAAAACGTAAAAAAGTGATTGATGGATTACCAGTGGAATAAGATAAATTATGTTGTGATCTCTTAAGGATGAAATGGTGGTCGACAGCAAATACAGTGGTACCCTCTACTTACATAGAGGAAAATCTTGCCTCTTGCTACGAAAGAAATTTCAAGATACGAAAGGTAAAAATACAGTATGGCCTGCTACTTTCCCGAACGCAGACATATAGGTGCTCTGCCATTGGCTATTACAGAGCATCATCCTGGCAGCCCATTGGCTAAGAGGGATTTCTACCGAACGTGTCTGTCGCACGCACACGAACACACATACAGTGTATATATATATTTTTTTTTCAATATTAATGGGATTACATTTTTATCGCAACATTAATGCGGCACCACACCACACCGGATGTTATGTTGCTCTAAAATAAATCGGAAACAAAACAAGCACGCCGCACAGGTCCACGCCCATGTCTGTTTGGTCAGCCACGGTTTGAGTGGATGGCAACGCGAGACACCGAAAACGAATTTTTCCCTCATTTATCGCGGGGGTTACATTCCAAAAAGAACCAGTGATAAGTGAAATCCGAGAAGTAGGATTTATTTTTAAAAAAGCAAAAAAATGTGAGAGGGAAGAAATTTCAAATGTGCTCTATGTTTCCCATACAGCACATTTGTCAATAAAGTTGTACTTGGTACTTCATAGTCACCTTTTATTTTGACAGTTATTATACAATACCGAACTTTGTATACAATGCAGAGGCGATTGCTCTACGACTGCAAGGGAAGCTCAGCTTCCCCTAAAATGTCAAAAAGTAAGTGGTCAAATATATTTGTGTACGTACAATTGTGTGGACATGTCATTGACTAAATATGCGCTACAACGCGCTCAACTTTTGTTCCGAATCAGCTTCTTATTACTGGTTACGACGCGACTCTCTTCTCATTCATTCCCGCAGCTTCACTGTGCTTTAAACTGTGTGGACGTTGAGCGTCGACCGCGCGGACGCTGGGCGTCTAGGGAGTTCATAGCCCGTTGTCCCAATGCATTGAAATGTAACGAGTTATTGGATAAATGCTGGTTTTGTCCCGCCCATCGGACGCTCAGCATATCGGCTGGCCTGGATGCTCAGCTTTTCTGCATGATCAGTCTGAGGCTGAATCTCTTTTTGATTGACAGCAAAATGAGCCACTCACCGATCTTATGGTGAAGGCATCCTTTTCATTTTTTTGAAAAGGAACGGAGAGTAGAATTCACGTATAAATAAACGGACACATTTTATTATGTAGGCCGAAATTGAGCTTCCCCTCCTTGACAGACCAGCATCCGCCACTGATACAATGAAACCAAAGACCAAAAATTTGCAAAGGTAAATTTGGCAAGTTGTACTTTCAATCAGTATCATTTTAGGGAAAAAAAAATCAATCAACAGCCCTGTCAATAATTGATATACAGGGTGTCCAAAAAGTCTTTTTACCATTTCAAAAATGTATTAAAAATGCAATTGATTAGATATATTTTTCACATTTGTTCTATTGTATTCATCCATCCATCCATCCATTTTCCGAACCGCTTGATCCTCACTAGGGTCGCGGGGGGTGCTGGAGCCTATCCCAGCCATCTCCGGGCAGTAGGCGGGGGACACCCTGAATCAGTTGCCAGCCAATCGCAGGGCACACAGAGACGAACAACCATCCACGCCCACACTCACACCTAGGGACAATTTAGAGCGTCCAATCAGCCTGACATGCATGTTTTTGGAATGTGGGAGGAAACCGGAGTACCCGGAGAAAACCCACGCAGGCCCGGGGAGAACATGCAAACTCCACACAGGGAGGCCGGAGCTGGAATCGAACCCGGTACCTCTGCACTGTGAAGTCGACGTGCTAACCACTGGACTACCGGGCCGCCTATATTCAATTATTATTATTATATTAATAATAATTTACTGTTTGTTGCTTTTTTGGGGACCTAGACAAGCATCACCAAACTTTTTACATTCATTGTCAAAAACAATCAAAACAAAATGGCTCCACTACCTACAGGGGAGAAACAAAATCCAATGCCATTACGTTTGATATGAACATTTGCAGGTGCATGTAGCATCTCGAGACGTGAAAAAAATTCCAGTCCAGCCATATGCTGAAATGCACAGGTCGTGAGGTATGAAATTTTGAATGTCAATTTTTGCACATTTACAACGGTCATACATTTGCACCCTTGTTCTAGCGGGTTCATCCAGTTGACTTAAGAGTTGGGCTGTATCATCTTAAAACAGGGGTGTCTAAACTCGGTTCTCAAGGGCCGACGTCCTGCCTGTTTTCCATCATTCTGTTCATTTGAATCAGGTGTGTTGCAGCAGGGAGAATTGAAAAAGAAGGCAGGACATCGCCTGACTGACTTTGGACACCCCTGTCTTAAGGCCTGGGACAACAACAGTGGGAAATATGTTGAATTAGATATTATATGTTGAATGAATTTTTGAAATGACTGGGCGGGCATCAAAATGTTCCTTTTATATTTCCTTCACCACAAAAGAGTAAACGTTTGATAACTCCTCTGCATATGCTCCAAAATATTCAAAATTTCACATGGAAAAAAAAAAGCCCAAGACCTACAAAAAAGTCTATTGGAGCATCTTCTGTGCAACAATGTCACCATCGTAGCTCACGCATACCGTTTTAAAATGCATCTCCCGGCCATCCAGATTCCCATTCTTTGCCCGTGCCCTCGGTGAGTTGAAACAAACTCTGAATGAGAATAATGATAACGATAAAAGATACATCGCAACAGCTCTGACCACAATTGCAGACTGCTGAGCGCTAACAACTTCCGGTAACGCAGGTCACGCGCCACCGTAGGTTAAAAATGACCTGCTTTATTGAATACTTTTTGTGAAAGTGAGACTGATAGGATGAATTAGGGTGCAGTGTACATTAACACCAACAAATATGTTACTAACATGCACAGAGACACACAAATGTTTGTTTTTATTTCCTCCACACTCCTCGTGATCGACTTGGGACCAGTCCACGAGCTACCAGTCAATCGCGATCGATACCCCTGGTCAAGTGTCTACACGAATTTAACACTTGGTGACACTCGTAAGCAAGGCGAATTATCCAACAGATACATGACAACATGGGAGTCCTTAAATAGTCGGCGGATGACATTAGCAGCTGGTGTGCAACCTGCAGGGACAGCCCTCCTCTGCCACCTGCTGGAGAAACACAAGAACAGGATCATGCAAGTTTGTAATGTGTTGTTTAATGCGACAAAAACCGTGACGATAACTACAACTAAAAACTACTTACAAAGGTAAGTGCAGAAAACCTGGCACGAACAAAAATGAAGCGCAAGAACATGGAATGTCTCAACGAATTCAACACTTGACAGTCGTGAGCAAGGTGAATTACCCAACAGAGACATGACAACATGGGAGTTCTTAAATAGTCAGTGAGTCCATGAACAGCAGGTGTGCAAGCTGGAGGGACAGCACTCCTCTGCCACCTGATGGAAGAAAACAGGATCATGGCACAAAGTTTGTGATTTTTTTGTTCATCGTGACTACCTTTGTGAACATGCTCAAGGTGAACGTTATTTCATTGAACACTGTTATCACTCTTTTCCAAGATAAATGTAACCAGTTTTAATATGTGAAACGTTGCACACATGATGCCTGGCCAAAATAAAAAACAAAACTATTAATATTTTGTTATTTTTGTAATTATTTTTTGTTAACTTTTCTTTTGATGGCGGCGCGGACACCCCCAGCTGCTCCTCTTGTTTTATGTTGAGAGGGAAGAAATTTCATCTGTGCTGTATGGTACAGCACATTTGACAATAAAGTTGTATTCAATTCAATAATAGTTTATTTTGAGTTTTTAAAAAAACGGCTTAGTAGCGCCCCCTTCAAATTTTTAATGAAAAAGGGTCAGCTGTACATTTCACCAAGGTCAAAGGGAAATTTGAGGCATATGAACCAGCCTAAGACCGATAAATAAAGTCTCTTGGAGCCATATGCTATACCTAACAAGAAGTCAGACATTTTAAACGTTCTTAATTTTGACATGGTTTTTTTTCCCTTTAATTGAGGTCACATTTTATAGAACTCCTCTTTGAGATTTTTTTTCACGATTGCATTGAAACCATGGGTGTTTCGTCAAAAGAGGTTTGAGATCAAATGTAAAAGCAAAGCTTTTTATCTCTTTGAATTCCGTTGTCGAAGCGATGCACTGTTTTCCAATTCAAGAAAAATAACGCTGATTTTGATGGTCTTAACATTTGCCAAAAACATATGAGACCTTGCACACACATCTTTCCTGGCAAAGTAATCTGTATTTTAATTTATTTTGCAGTTGGAAAAAAGGCTTAATTATGCCCCCCACAAATTATTTACAAAACAGCTCCAGTTGAGTATTCCGCCAAGAAGGTTGGAGTCATATGTAAGAGTCCAAGGCCGGCAACAGGGGTGTCAAGCTCATTTTTGTCGCGGGCCACATTATAGTTACGGTTAGACTTGGAGGGCCGTTATGAATTTTGGGAAACCATATAAATGTTTAATCACCTCCACATATTACATACACAGCGCACAACAAATTGATGAATAACTAGTTTTAAAATCAGATCACTGTTATTGTGGATTACATATGACAATTTGAAATTTTGCTTCAGACTTTAGCAAGCATCATGGAACTTGACATGCTTGATTTGCTTTCGTGGGCCACATAAAATAATGTGGCGGGCCAGATCTGGCCCCCGGGCCTTGACTTTGACACCTGTGGCCTAAGTCTCCAGAGCCCTACTCGTTATTGTTCCCAAGTACCGGGAATTGATATACTGTACTAGTTCAAATATGAAAGGCAATCATCACTTGTGGTGAATAAACATCAGAATACAGTGATGGTGATAGATGTCGCAATCCTGAGTGAAAGCAATTACTGGGAGAAGGAACTCAAAAAGCTGGCCAAATACCAAGGACTGAAAAAAGTACTTGAGAAAAAGTGTATGGCGAAGGCAATAGTGGTAGCAGTCGTGATCAACCACCAGGGGCGCAAACGTTAACCAGGATGAATGGCTCGATCAATTACCAGGAACGGGATCAGACATCTCTGTCCAGAAGGGGGGAAAACTGGGAACAGCGAAGATCCTAAACAGACCCTTCAGGCTCCCAGGATTCTGGTAGAAGACCTGAGCTTGAAGGAGTTACTGCCTGGCTAGGCGAGAAAAATGTTATTTTTTTAAATGTATACAGCAGAGTTTAAACTGAAGTTTCCCTTCATGGATTGAAATCAATCACGATTCAGTTTCATTGCCGTATTTTTATGTCACGCTACGAGAATTATTGCGATGTTGCTGGAAAGCTCATGTTATTGCAATAACACATGTTGCAGGAAGGTTCATGGTACTGGTAGGGTGGAGAGGCGCATGCAGGAGAAGCGAATGACTTCTCTTTTTCTTGTCGGCCGAATCCTTCTCGATGGGTTTTAATCGATGAAATGCATTTTCCCACCATTTCTTTGGGGAAAAATGACATCTTGAGATCATCCCACGATGCACTTTGGTCCCCGTCTATCCAAAAAGCTATTGTTGCTGCAGCAATAATCACTTTATTCTCACAATAAGAAAACTGAGAAATTGACTGTTCACTAATTTGACAGTATTGTCACTATTTTAACTAATTTTAAAAAATACGGACTCAATGGAAGCCGGACTACCTCAAGATGGGAAAAGGGATTGGTACAATATTGCGGGAGAGTCCAAACGACCGGGAGAAAAAGAACCGGCTGTCATACAGAAAAAAATCAGACTCTGAGCAAGTTAAAGTTCTGATTGACTATATTTTACTTGCGATTAAAACAAATGTACCAAATATTGGATTGATGATGATTTGATTCCTATTCAACGTGTTATAATATTGCATTAATTTTCAATGTTAAAATAAACGCTGATATAAACAATATAACACTTAATTGTTAAAATAATCTTTTTTCACATTTTCAGGTAGTGGTGTGCCGCAGGATTTTTTCAATGACAGAAACGCGCCTTGACTCGAAAAAGATGGAAAAACACTGGTATAAGGAATTGACCTGGGATATGAGTTTTAAAAATTTGCCTTTTTTTTTTTTTAAAGGTCCATGATGGCTGTGAATTGACCGACAAAAAATGGCAAACTTTTCTGGTTTGTTAGGCTGTAAGGTTTCCAAAAATAAATACTATGTTATGCCAAATCTCACAAAAATTTCAAACAAAATTACATGAGGAACAATACCAGAGGGCCCTAAGTGTTGATATTTTACAGCCAAAACGGTTAGCAAGGTAAGACTTCTCACAAAAAAAACCCACCAACAACAAAAAAAAATCCGAGTCTAATTACTATGTGCATAATACTTAAAATGGATGGATACCAGCAAATTGTGGAAGCGTATAATACTAGAAACATCTGATTTTTTAAGTTATTTTCAGGGTGCTGATAATATATGAGAATTTGTTATACTAGAGAAATTACGGTAAGTCGGGTCCCAAAAGTAAATGTAATAAAATGTAGACGTGATGCAGTTATTCATGCAGAAAATTCTGTTCCGTATCTCCGCATCTCTTCGAACAGAGAATTTTTGGGGCCAGCTGTCGTGATTCCTAATCAAATACAGCCGTGACCATGAAATCAGGGATTTAGCTAATTAGCCATTCTGAAGGAGAGATTTAATACCAAAATCTTTGACCCAATTCCAAGGGATATCGAGCTACTCGATGATAGTCTGATAGCCACGTCTCTCATCTCCAGCATTTTCCGTCTTAATAACTGTGGCATTTTGGTCAGGGAGATGAGACCAAGATTCCATTTGAATTGTATGTTCACGTGCCAGAGAAAATGCTGCGGTACAGTGCCCTAAATTCCTCTTTTTAGGATTATGAGCAATATTACATGCAGAGAAATAAGAAGGCCACGGATCATATTACACTATGATTATGGTCTTCGTTGCCTCCTGTAAACCTGTACTATATCGGCTGCCGGTTTCTGTGAGGCTTTGACAGATGGGCTCTACGATAGGTCCTGTCATCCAAAATTTAGCATGCCCTAGTTGGATACATTCATTTTCTATACCATTTATCCTGTTCAGCATCACAGGAATTTGTGGTGTCTATTCCTCCTGACTTTTACAGTGGCTGGATGAACTTGTCAGATAGATGACTTCAGGCCGCAACCAATAGTCTACATGTGAAGTTTGGGATTTTTGGAGCCTGCGCAGGGGAGTTATGGGGCATTTCCTGTCTTGTAATGAAAGAAATATGAAACACAGAATTTGATGCCCTGCCTCTGTCACATAGTATTTAGAAAGGTCCCTGGTCTTGAGATGGTACAGACCATGTTTAAAGTCCATGTTTAAAGTCTGTGAAGACAGTAAATCGAATGACATGCCGGCTCAGGTGTCGCCCGGCCAAACAAGGGGAACCAGAGCACCTTGACGAAAAATGGGCTACTGGAGCAAAGCGAAGATGGGCGAGATGCGATAACATGGCTCTGTTGGAATGCTACTACTCAAGCAACCCTCGTCAGAGGGGTTACATGCAGAGAATGCGGGCTGAATGGTTACTTCGAAACCCACAGTCACGGTTAACCACGAAACAACTAGTAGTAGCTCAGTGTTCCAACATCCACAAACGGCAATTGCTGTCACAACTTGAGATTGATGAGGTACAACGCAGGTTCCATGGTGAAGGACCCCAGGCTTGGTAAATTCAAAACATTCCACATTCAATATGTTAAAATTATTCCAGGCGATTGTATATCATTCCATATCATTTCATGATATTCCAAATCATTGCATATCATTCCATGCTTTTTCATTCCACCTTTCAGAATTCATACACCATTTCTCCAGAAGTTGCATTCTCGGGTTGGGTGAAGGCTGAGACCTTGACATATCTTATTATTCAACATTAACTTTGATTAATTATTATTATTATTATTATTATATTTTATTCTTCACACAATTTCATCCTGCTACCACATCCTCATTTCTCGACTGATTCTCTCCATTCCAATTTCAACATACCGTATTCCAAAAATTAACGCCTTCTGGGGTGTTATTTTTGTCATTCCAAAAATTCGTTTTCCCCAATTGTTCACATTTTTACATTGTATTATACAGTGTATCTAAAATCCTCCCTCTTTGGCTGCACAGCTATGAGGGGGACACAAGAATGATCAGGAGTTGTGGGGGTGTTCTCGAAGTGCCCATTACATGATGCAGATGTTCTTCCGGCAAGTGTAAACTCGAGTCAGCGATTAGTGCACTTCATTCACGGGGAATGAAAGAAGCTGTCTTGATTGGCCATGATTGAAGTTGGGTGTGACCACTCCCACAGTGACTCAGCCCTCCTATTCGCAGGTCTGGCGGCCTCTGCACTCGGCTGCAAAATTACCAAGTTCTGGTCTCTCACTGGCCTCCGTGTAGTGTTACGTCACGCACCGCACATGATTTATGCTGGTCATGAAATTAGAGCCCATATTAAATCAAAATGGCAACAACATTTGACTTTGAAAAAAATGCATCTCAGAGTCCGACGTCTTGTCGATGGTGGAGTTTTCACAATCCTGACAACTTACTCTACATTCTACCGTCATATCCTTGCGTGATTTGATTTCTCATATATTGTAAACATTAACATCTGTCACATTTTTAATCAATGTATGTGGCTCACTTGACCACATTCAATCAGCTCTGTGGCAAAATCCAGCATTATACTATATGTTGAAACATGTCCCCTGATTGTTTGTGATGCATTGAAGAGTAGCTCGCAAACACGTATCATGATGATATTAAACGCAATTATCCTGTTTTAATGGCAGTTAAAGTGCGTATATTGCATGTGTGTGAGAGTGGTAGGTGTCGATGAGCAGGGACATATTCAGGGGGGCATGGATATATGGGTCAATATCGACCGTCTCTCAGGGCTCTGCAGCTTGGGACCCTGGACAATTGCCTGGTTTGCATGTCTTGTGGCGTCGCCTCTGTGGGGAAGTTCATCAATCCTTGTCGAAATATGTTCAGCAAATATTATGCCCTACACTTCTGATGAAAAAACAGATTGAAATGGTTGAAAAAGACTTTGGGAACATCATGGAAATGATGATGACAACAAGACGCGACATAATTAAGTTATTTCAGCTCCTGCACAGCCTATTTCCGTTTGGCAATATCATGTTTTCACTGATAAATTGCTTGCTGCACTCCTGCAATGAAGATAATGAGTGATTGTTAGGTCTGACACCATGTCTCCTTGATTTAACCAAATTGAAAAATATGCCACCTCCAGGGGGACTCGGTAGAGGGACTTTAGAAATGATATAAGCCCACCTGATCTTGAGATGGAGAATCATAGGGCTGCTTATTTTCACGCAATCAGAGGCTTGTGGTGAATAAGAAATAGTTTTTGAAAGGCATCAGATATGAATAATTGCCACATGAATCATTTTTGGACTCTGTCCTTGTTTCTTATTATTATACATACATACAGACACATCTATATCTACACACACTCACACTCAGTTTATAGACATATATACAGACACACACATTTATGCTAGGGGTCGAAAAATATGTTTTTGGGCCGGTACAATGCGTGTCAATATAAGGCCTAACGATTCGACACAACGTGAAAGATAACTTTTTTTGAATTGAAATGATTAATGCAATTTCGATATAATAGTTGGATGTAGTAACAACAGTGGCGGGTCGTGCATTTCAACCTTAGGCCTTCAGTGAGGTCACATACAGGAACACAATACAGTATAGGCTCGTCAAGCAGCAATTTTAGGAGCATTTAAAACCATCGAGTATGCATTCACAATTAAGAGCAGGAAACTAAATTTACAGATAGTCAAAAATAAAAAGATGATTTAAAAATACTAAATAAAATGTCACCCAAATTACGCTGTGTGATCTTAAACAAGTCTGTCCAATAAATTGCGCAATGTCGCAGTTTCATATAAGACACCAACCAAACAATAACAAAACAAACTATTCTTTGAAAAAAAAGTAAACAGATCATTTGCATTTGGAGAATCGGCGATACAGCAGCAAATAACTGAAAATGTTGAGCAGCTGAGATTGAACGAACTTTCGTGCACGAAGGTGACTACAATGCGCCATTATAAATTGCAGGTGAGCAGATTTATTTGATACATTTTTGTATCTTTGTCATTTTATTTCGTTACCATTAATTTAATACTAACGAAATACAATCACAAGAAGAAATGTAAAATAAAATTCATTTACTCACCAATGTAGTGTCGGTTCACTGAGCTGCAGAGCTACGCGAGTGTCCCCAAACGTTTTTAAACGCACCGTAGCTTGTAAGTGCCCAGCTGTGCTCTGATGTGTCCTTGCTGCCTTGGTAAAACAATCCAGTGTGGCTCCAAACACCAAATCGCTCAGTTGCAAGCAATAGGCATTCCCAGCAGTACAATTTGCAGCGTTTCTCAGAGGCTGTGAGCCACGGGTACCGTTCATAATTGTTCGTCCGAAAATGACGGACAACCCCTTTTCCTTGCTGGTACAGGCTAGCTCGCGCAAGAGTTGGGCGACCTCTTCGCACAATATCCAGCTTTTCGTGGAAGACCCGTCTTGAAAATTGTGTGGAAAGTAGTTCTGCAACCAGATCAACATCTTCTCCTTCGGCCATTTTGGGTTCAAATGCAGTGATAGCTCTCGCAGGCGCGAATCCAATCTTTTTTTTTTTAAAGAAACTTTATTGAACAAGTCAGGATACAATTCTCAGTAAACAGAAAAGGCGCTAATCCAATAACCGAACGCGCACGGCCAGTCTCGATGTAAGGCATTCTAGCTGGCCCTAGTACGCAGACGAGTCAGACTCGTGATCTGATTTCAGACTCGTGATCTGATTTCAGACTCGTGATCTGATTGGCTATTGCAACCTGACTGTGCCCATTCGCTTACAGCGCACAGGGGCCTGCTCTGTTTAATCTGAAGGCCCGAGCAAGTTTAATTTACCTGGCAACACAAGCTCGCTGAAATATGATTGTTTAAAAACTCTACCATAATAAGTTATTTATCGAGTGGCTTTCAATGTTATTTAAAATAACATTGAAAGCCACTCGACTAAGTAGAAATAATATGACGTAAAGAATACAGAGAATAATTTTGTTGACATATTTATGAAAATAAATTACATTTATGTTATTCTCTGACAATGTTTAGGCCAGCAGAGAAGGCCTTGCTGGGCCTGACCAAACGCCACTGAGTAACAATGTTTTTTTTCCGTAAATGAACCTATACTAATTAGACATAACTCCAAATAAACAATAGGGCTGCTTCATTAAAAATGTTTAGGGGATCCCACTGAGTCGTTTTTTGAAGGCCAAGTGTTAAGTAATTTTGGAAAATTCCAAACTAAATATTTTTTGTCACATATAATTGAAAAAAAATGCATTAAATAAATGAAAAAAACCATTTCTATTTCATAAATTTGACAAAGTAATCGTCTTCACGAAGTGAGAATCTGACGAGCAACAAACCCGGAACGGAAGTGTGACTGTCACGAACGTGTGGTGGAGGAACCCAAAAAGCAGGCAGGAGGGAGGAGCAGGGTGAACTTGAAAAAAGTGTATTCATCAAACACTAAGAAAACTAAATCCAAAACAAGCAAAGTCCTGAAAACAAGAATCCAAAGTCACAAACAAAAACCCATGGTATAATAAAAAAGCATGACGTGACAGGAACAGAACCAGCACAGAAAACCTACTAATGACATGATGACCAACACGTTTGCAGCTGTAGGAGGAGCCCTACAGTACAGAGCCACCTGTTGGTCCCAAACTAATCAACCGTGGCAGTGACGTCACTTCAAGACAATAATAGTGCGGCTCACTATGGAAAGTGTACAAAACCAGTTAGAAATCGATTTGGAGAGCGATGATTCAAATTTATCTGAGGGCATCCATGTATGTGTTTGAAGAGTTGGATGAAGAAGAGGTTGTTGACAAGATGTATCTTGGACCATACGTGTACGAGCCTGATGCTCAGGATGAGGAAAATGTTGTGCCCGAATGGCCAGACGTGGAATTGAGACGAGACCCATCGAGACTGGAAGAATGTTCAGCTATATAGTTTATTAGCCAGGTGTTGTTGTTTGCAATTCGATGCTGTGCCACGCTGTAAATTGCGCAAAATGAGATTACCTATTTGGACCATGTATTCCCACTGCGAGCACATGTTATCGTGGGTTGGTGTACGACATTGTTATTGCTAAGGTACCGGTACTTCTGTTGCGTTGTCAGCCACTTCACACTTTATTTTGGCAGTATTGTGAGTTGTAAACCATTGCAGAGGATTCCATCCTTGCGCTCATTTTGTTTGAATGTTTTTGTACAGGATTACACCCATATACACGTATAGTACAGTACTTTGTATTGAATGTTTTCATCAACAACAGCCAGAGTTGATTATCACACCTACCTTTTTTTACAAATTCGGTTGAGAAAACTGAGGTCTTCTAAATGCTTGAAACAAAGAATGCTCCTCGACACTGGCGTGAAATTCATTTGCTTTATGAGAATGAAACTGTATCGTTCAAATTTTCTGGTGCATTTACATGCCCTATTCTTTTCTTTTGGGCACTCAAACAACTGTTTGCCTGAATTTGAACAGTGCATCGCCGCACAGCGTCGAGGCATTTTGCCGAATAACAATCAACAATGCAGTAGAATGGCTGACGTAAATGACACACTCACCGGAGATTGCCGCACAAAAGCATTTATCTTTGTCTTTCACAGTCGGGTAATGGCCATTTTGGTTTCAACATTAATTTTATCCCGAACTTGTCATATTAAAAGCAATATTCCATTTTATAAACCACATTTAGGTGTTTCACACATTGTACAATCCCAAAACAAAGAAACATAGCAATCTTCATGTATTTTTGCATCGTACAACTTGGTGGTTAGTTGGTGCAAGCATGGAGATGTTCATCTCCACGCTCACCACTAGGGGTTGCACCGACTCTACGCATCGTTCCATTTTTACAAAAGCAACGGGGAGACCTCAAAACTAACTTTTTGTACTGGTTGCACTGATGAGCCCTACTGTTTTTCTTCCAGCAAGTTGCACCAAACATTTTGACATCATCACATTTACAGAGCTACCAACCTACAGAAAATCACTTCCTGACCAATTTTTTAAAATTCTCCTCATTTTAAAATGCTGTCCATAATGTTGTACAGAGACTGTGCACGGGAGTGTTTTACTGTCTATACCAGGGGTGAGCAATTATTTTACCGTGGGGGCCAAATGAGAAGCAGAAAATATTGTGGAGGGCCGGGCCAAAAATTTGAAATCTACTCCTGATTTCAATTGTATTTCTACGTTGAAATAAGTTAATGACATTGTTTACAGAAGCTGATAAGAGTATGTATTATTGCTAGATAATGAAAGTGCAATTATTTTACAGAAAAACGTTTTTTTTCAGTGAAATTATGCAAAACAATTCTAATATGTGCAACATTTGTAACTGTTGGGGAGGCGATAGGACTGGTTCGTTTTAAGGAGATAACTATAGACTAGATGGTGTGCCGGTCAGAGCACAGGTAGGAAGAGACAGGAATTCCAGAGGGTGTTTCAATATTCTTTACTGTGGGCTTAAAATGAATACAAAGAAATAAAAACAATACAGGGTGATGTTGGTTGAGGAGGGACGCTTAGGAGGGCTGAAGAGGGAAGATGAAGGATCACTAGGAATGAAGGGGATGAATGAGTTTGGATTGAAGGCTTTTGAGCGGGGAGGATTGATCGAAGATGAGGGATCGAGTAGGGGTTGAGTCTACAAGTGAGAAGGGAAACTTCAATGTTATAACATAAACATAACATTCATCATATTCCTGGATGCAACCAAGGAATAACAAATCAAACGCAGGGTAATGGCACCATCTAGGGGCCACATGACTTAACTACACTTACATTAATGAAATTAAGGCCAACACACATTTGTAAAACAAAATCGGTCGTCTTCAGAACGGGAAGGAGCTACGGACATCGCACCATTAACACAACTTAACATAAAATTACAAACGATGCCTCTATATTAACAGGTAATTGCCGAGAAACGCGGCGGCCCGATGCTAACGTGCTAATATGGCTAACACTCGCGAACGTGGCGGCCCAATGCTAACGTGCTGATGTGGCTAACACACTCCAGAACACCAGTCGCAACTAATAGGAGAAATACACCTCATTGTATTCACTTTTTGCTCATGTACTCGAGGGCTGAGGGAATCGCCGATGAGGTAAACGGCACAAAGGAATTGAAATGACAAACTAAGGCTGAAATCGATAGGAACGGAATGACCTTGGTCAGGACGCAAACCCGGAACGGGCAGGTGCTGAAATAACGCGATACTTGAATGCGTCAACACGAACGTCTCGCGATAAACAAAGGAACGAGCTGAGCCTTTTCTTCAGTAACTCTTTTTCAGTAAGATGAACACTACAATGCTTTCTGATTTTAACTTTCCCATGAAGATAGCACAATGTCTTTGTATGCCAGTAATAATGTAACATAACTCACATTTTTTTTGTCCCAACTGCCAAACAATGTAGAAAAAATACAAGCAAGCATGTTTCAGTGTTGTTGTTTTTTCTTGTTCAGGAGCGATCAATCTAGCCCGGGGGTGGGCAAACTTTTTGGCTCGGGGGCCACATTGATTTCTAAATTTGACAGGTGGTCAGCACAAGATACGGTACATATAAAAAACTATATACTGTATGTTGACAGTCCATACCAAACATCAACAGAATAAAAGCATTAAAGTATTACCATACTTTTTTTTTAAATGAGAACAGTGAAACAATTGGGGTATATGTCCTGGATGAATGTCCAAGTGTGTTAACAACATACTGTAAATGTGTGACAACACAAGCAACAAAGTGCAACAATATATTGTCCAAAAACTGCAGCATACAGTACAGGTATATGACAAAATAAAACAAAGTTAGGACAATTTGCTACGAAATGAGACGAGTAAAAGACCTGGTGGCTTTCTTTCCACTCACTCACTGTGTCGAACTTGACCTCCAGTCGATCACCACACAACACAGAAGTGCAACGAACTTTTGAAGCCAGCCACGGGGTGCTTCGAAGTCTTCAATGCCCATAGCACTATGGAACTTGAATGCTCTCTTATTAGTGGTCCAGTTTGCGGCAAGTTTTTAGCACGTTAACAGTCAATCCATTCCAGCAAACGTTTATTTACTCGACTGTCCGTCGAAGCCGCAAGCAATTCACTCTGAGCATGGAAACACCCAGAATCGGACTGAGCAAGAATCGCTTCCTCATTTTTCAAAGTCTCGTAGATTTGAGTCTTTCAGACTCCAAGCATCTCCTGAATGTTTCGTACTTTGTAACCCGCTTTGTTTAATTAGATACACTTCACTTTCTCTTCCGCGGCCATGACTGTTTCTCTTCGTTTGGATGCAATGATCTACAGGACGTAAAAATGTTCGCAATTCCAGTAAAACTGACTACAATAAAGAGTCACTTGCATGTCGTCGTTTTGGATTCAATGATAGAAAATAGCGGCGTGGACACACTTAGTCTGTCGTAGCAAACGGGATTTGCTCTACTGGGCGCTACTGCGGGCTTCTGTATCGTCTCCCCCTCCCTCCCCGTGCTCTGCAACTTCAAGTAACTGCGTCACCTGGCGTTGAAATGTCTGTCATTACAATGAATGCAATCATTTACACATCGAACCTTAATTGTGTACTGTACCAACCTTCCGCGGGCCAGATTAAAAAGACCAACGTGGGCTGTAGTTTGCCGAAGGCTGGTCTGTACTGTATATTTAATATTAATGCTTCAATGAATAAATCATTCATACTTATTTACTTAGCAGGGACATTTTAACAATGCACACACACACACACACACACTTGTTTTTGATAAATGCCGGACCCCATACATATTCATGTGATGACATTTGCAAGAGCCAAAATAAAAACACATTTTTAAAATATCAGTGTGATAGGTTGATTATTTTTAGTTATCATACATTCGCTTATCATTAATGTTATTATTAATGTTGTATTGATATTGATTGATTGATTGATTGGTTGATTATGCTCGCAATGAAGAACGCTTATGCTTTTAATAAGGATATAATGCTTCTTAATCATTATATACAGTATATATTAATCATAATGTACTCACATTTATAATCCTTTTTATCCATTATATACTCACATTTATAATCAAGAATGCTTAGTGCACTGTGTGGAAGTTTAGGGACGCAACCACCTTTCCGAGGACGTGGTTAGGAAGAGATAAGTGTTAAGACTAAACAGGAGCAAGGTTGGACAGTGAATGAAGCCATCAACACCAGTTGCAACGTGATGTTTTTGGAATAATTGCACACATGTACGTAATTTACACTCACATACACACACATAGTCAAACAAGTTCAGTGTGTGTCCAACAGCCCCCACCCTTTAGGTTGGACACACCTATGTAGTAGATTTCCCAATAAATGGGGGGGGGGGGGGGGGAGGGGGAGATCGTGAGGGTGACATGCCGAAAACTGAAACCGAACGCTTCTCCTCGTTCCCTCCTGGTACCAGAATTGAGTCTCCTGTCTCCTCCTTGTGTTTTATTCCTAAGTGTCAAATTGGATAAACCTGACATTTTTGGGGGCTCGTCCGGGATCGCAATATATCTGACGCCTCCAGACGCTGAGTTGACGGCCAGGAAGACCGTGGCCACGGCTAAAACACCCTTTCCGGGACTGGGTTTCGCCTCCTCGTCTGGGGGCTGAGGGTTGACGCGAATCCAGAGGAGAGAGGACTACTCTTGGTAAGTAGGGCGGCCGTGTCCTGTACGTACTTAAACTCCGCATTAACACTCTTTCAAGCGTTGGATGAGTGTTTGCGCGCTGGGTTTTTAAAGACGGAGGTCGGGGTGGTCTTTAAACCTGTTTTTAATTGGAACCCTCTCAGGACAGGTGTTGCAGATTTGTAACAACCGAGTACCTAGACTACACCTGGTTCGAGAACTTAATTTGAGCCTGAGAGGGATCTATTAAGAGGGGACTCTTTCAAAGCGTTGAATGAGTGTTTGCGCGCCGGCTAAAGACGTAGTCTTTAGCTCCGTTTAAAGCCCTGAGCCATACTCGTCCCTATCAGGCATATAGACAGAGTCAAGTCTTTAAAACTGTTGAGGGCGGCGGTGTCCTGTACGTGCTTAAACTCCGCGTGTAAATAGAGTGTGTAACGGTACCTAGGTTGAATGTAATCGAATAAAATGTGCTTAATGAGTGACTGTGTAACTGTGTTAGTGGAGGTTTGCTACCTCATTAGAACAGGACATTTGTTGTGGCAACTGTCTGAGGAAGCAGATGGAAGAATTTCCCGCCACTTTGGTACACTTTGGTGGTAGAAGGTTGGAAATTACCTCAGTCGGAGAAATTGTCACCCTGTTCAAGGGAAAAGTCAGCATAGTTACCCGAGGTAAACCGCTGACTCTCAAATTTGCGAAATGGGGATACTAAATAGTAAGATTACGGATAAAATGAATCCTAAAATGAAGTTAACATGTACGGACTGGAAATTTGTAGAGAGCCAATGTCCTTCAAAGATAAAACATCTAAATTTGTGGATAAAAAAATATAATTTCGCTGGCCAGCTGAACACCAACATTCATGCACCTGCAGGATAATCTTAGAACCATGTGCGAAAATGACAGCGAGAAAATGGATATGGATGGGTTCGAAGACATTGAGTTCTGGATGTTCTTGGCTGAAAAGAGGCAGAAAGTGAAAGAGGGAAAGGGAATAGAGAAAGTTGAAAGAAGGGAACGTGTCAGTGAGATGGAATTTAACCATGACAAGAGCAAAGGAAACGTTATGTTTCACAGGAGAGAGGATGATGAGTTGGGACCGGTAGGTTTACAGACAGGAGTAAAACAGAAAGTGGAGAGAGAAAATCATCTTGAGATGACATCCACAAATCCTGTTACAACATCTTTGTATTCATCCCTTCCAACTTTGACATCTCCTTTTCCACCATCCCCCCCACCCTCGTTTCGAGGGGGCCATCCAATGACCTCTAGGGGAAGGGGAGATTTGGGAGTGGACTTTACTCTCACATACACACGCACAGTCAACAATCCGCGCCGAAATAGGGGCAGAGGAATGCCAAGGAAGAGACGTGGGACTGATCCAGGGGAGATTATTTGTTGGTGTTGTGGGGCGAAAGGCCACATTTCCCGTGACTGTCCCAAGAGTAAATTTGTAAGTGTATGACGAGACATTCCTGCTTCTCAGCAAGAGATAGCAACTTTCCTTGTTGGCTTCGTGATGGAAGGAAGTTTCATTTTGAAGGAACACGGAAAGTGATAGCAGCTTGTTTGACGATAATTGATGGTGTATACTGTATCGATATTTGGATGAGGTGAAGTGTTCTAGCGGATGACAAAATTAAAAGTTTGGAGATGCTTGACCTGGTTGAGAGTGGTAGCAAGGTGAATATTTTGGTTTGTCTGTAGAGTTGTGTCTGCGAATATGTGCTTAATTTGTTTTTGCATGTGTGACTCTTGCCTCGTCTCATGGAGTCTTGTTTGTTTTATTTTCTGGCTTTTGCAGTGTAGGAGATTTGGACGGCATCTATTGTAATTATTTGTAATTGTCACTGTATTAATTGTGATTCCTAACGCCACTTAAGCTTCATTATTTCAACCGGCGCTACATGAAGTATGTGTAAATCAGATAAAGAAAGAAAATGGTTGAGTGTGGGTGCGGTGACGCAGAGTTTTGGATACTTATAGTGGGTGAAAGGCAAGTGAAAATGTTGATGGTGAGACGTAAGGTGAAAATGGAAGTTGAGTATGTTGAGAATTAAAAAAGGAACAGGCAGGTGAGGTTTGACACAGTGATGCTACGAAAGAGGAGGTCATCGTGTGTTTAGGTTGAATAGGGCCAAAAGGTCACGAGATGCTTAGAAAGTTGTTTGTAAGTCATAGACACAATTTTTGTTTGTGTTAAGTGGTCGTCTGTGGACGTATGTGGGACGTTGTTAACTTTCTGGGAGGAGGTAGAATGTGTAAGTAGACAGTCAAGGCCTTGATTTGGATGATTTGTGACTGTTACATGTCTGTGGGTTTTAATTATCTTATTATTTGTTTTATGACTGCTTCTGTTATGCTGCTATTTGCCAGAATGTTCTGATTATATTACATTGTTTTATAGATTACGTTCACAAGATGCACAATTCTCTTGAAACATGAGAAGAGCCATCACGGCTCCTGATGTGGGAGAAATGATGGTCTTGTGTCATGAAATCATGTAAATTCAGTTACAACTTTGCTATCATTGGGTTGTGTTGTGCCTTCCCTCATTATGAAATTTAATGACTAGAGTTGAAGCTATGAACTACCAATCATATCGTCTAATATACAAATTCATGTTGGTTTGAGTCATGAAAAAAAAAAAACGTAAGATTTTAAGCCATGTCTCATTTGTGCATACACAGGCTGGATTTCTAATTTCGTTCGTCACAAGAGCAAAATCTTCCAGATTTAATCAATGTTTATGTTTCAAGGTCACGTGTGGAGAATTTAAAATTGGCTTTGTTAACTTCGAATGACTGCACGTTTTAAGGTCAGCAGTGGCATTTTTGAAAACCACACACCCTCGGTGGTGTTTACCAAAAGACAGTTGCGGCATAGATAAGCCACTTGGCAGCCTTGAGCAGTGTATGGTGCGAACTCTGCATGCTGGAAGAGTGCTAGGAAAAAAAACAAACAAATGGATGAGCTGCTGCACACGAACATGAGGGGTTTTGTCACCTGCTAGGCATTTATTTTGCATGGCTATGTTGTAATGTCGATCCCATTTAACACTGGAAAAATGCACAGTACTTAACCCTGCTACTTTATTATTGCTTCCTGATGGGTGTTTGTTTGTTTTTTGTTTGTTTGTTGGGCATATGAACAGGTAATAGTGATTTGAGAGGTTGTGGGAGGAAGTACAACAATCTTGTCGAGTCCTACCTCTCGTTCTTTTTTGTTTGATATTAATATTGCAGCGGATCGGAAAATGAATGATTGAATGTATTCATTAATATAGTAATGGGTCATTTATTGTGTATATCTCAGTTTGACGGGCGAAGGAAGAAATCTAGATATGAACAAACGCGTTTTGCGGGCTATATTTAAGTAGGTTTATACAACTTTCGGTTTGTACACATACTGTTTGAGCACATACGCTAGCATGTTTATACATCACTTTTCTCTCTTACTCAAAGTTGGTGCCCCATTACATTACGACATCTCATCAGTGTCTTGGCTTAAAACCGATTTATATACGGTAGTTATTTTGCGGTTTGCTTTTGAACCTGTTTTTGGACACAGCAAGTGGGTCGCACATTTTCTGGTCAGCATGGTGGCCAACGTCATTGTTAGCAATTGGCTGAAGAGAAACATGAAAAAAAAATGAAAAATAAATATATACTGTATACGGTATTTCAACAACGATGAGTGCGTGGGAAAAGTGGTTGGGATGTCCGTGTTTTATGTTTATTGTTTTACTTTCTTTGTTAAGGCTGTTGTGAATGTGCCTTATAAATTAGGGTATGTTGTATTGCACGTGCTGTGTTGATAAATCAGTATAACAAATGCTGTTCGTTATTGCATCAAGTTGTGATATTTACGTGCGCGGCACACATGGCAGCATAGCAGCAAAGGGTGCAGCTTCTGTTTTGTTTATTTCTTTATTTTTATTTCTTGAGAGGGGGGACTTGCTGACTATCAGCAACATGATAAAGTTTTAGGTTACCGGTAAGTTCACTTCTGTTTCATATGCGGCAATAAATTCCAATCGGTTAACGAAGAATGTGGCGAAAAACAACAGTGCTATATTGCAAGATAGGGTTGATGTCAGCACTGGCAGTGAACCCATTTTGCCCAAAAATTCTTTTTTGCGTCATGGATTATCTCACGCGTTGACAGGGGGAATGGGGTCTCCGGTTCGGAAACATTATACAACCTATGGTTTTAACCAATGTTTTAATACGCTACATTTCCATTTTAGATAATGCACATGGGTTTCGTTGAATTAATGAGGGGATGCCATATTGCCTGGGTTTGGTTGAGGTTTTTCCAAAATGGGCCAAAAATTTACGGCAATGGAACACATTTTGTGAACAGGTTAATTGATAAAATAGAATGCATGTTTCACATTTTATTTGAGACACTATTGCTCCTGCCGTCCACAATCTGCAGGATTGGTAGCAAGTATGAAATTATATGGTTGAAATTCAATTCAAGAAATTGAATTGATTTATATGTTAATATTACAAGAATGGTGTCTCCTTCTTTGTTTGAAATATTGTTTGGGAGACCATATAAATTGATATTTTCTACACAATTGTGTACTTGTGTAAGCTTTTTCACAGCAGGACAAAATGGTGGTTCCAGCAGACCTGGCTCTGATTCGAAACATGAAAAAGAAACATTGTACTTCTTTGAAGTGTTGCTGACCACACCGATTGACGGACATTGTAAAAAGGTCATCTCGATAGAAACATCCACTGAGGAAGGTGAGCGAAGTCCGGTGATGCGATGGGCACAGTATTTTAGTTCCTGGGAACATCAAACGACCGGCGGAAGAGGTTTCAAGACACCTTTGCACTCATTTAGGGTGTGTTTCTGTCGACATGCTAGAAGATCAGTGGTTGCATGTCATTTCCTTTTATATGATCACACTAACATATGGACAACTGTTCTCCTTTTTTTAATGGTATTTGTGCTCTCTGTTAGCACATGTGAAAGGGGATGTATTTTTTTAATAAGAACCTACATTTTGCTAATAGATCTAGTCCAGGGGTGTCAAACTCATCAGAATCAGAATCAGAATCAGAATCATCTTTATTGGCCAAGTATGTAGAACACACAAGGAATTTGTCTCCGGTATAACACGCTGCATTAGTATCATCGTAAACAACAAATCATTGAACCATTTTAGAGTAACCAGTAGCAGTATTTGTAGTACAAGAAGAGTGACTACGTCAGTGACTGTTTAAGGAGTTAATGGCTAGAGGGAAGAAGCTGTTTAAGTGTCTACTGGATTTGGTGCGCAGGGATCTGTAGCGTCTGCCTGAGGGGAGTAGCTGGAAAAGGTGGTGGGCAGGGTGCGGGGGATCCAGGAGGATTTTCCGTGCCCTTGTCTTGATTCTTGCAGTGTGCAAGTCCTCAAGAGTGGGTAGGGCGGTGCCAACGATTTTTTCCGCCGTCCTAACTGTCCGTTGAAGTCGGATTTTGTCCTTTTTTGTGGCGGCCCCAAACCAAACCGTGATGGAAGAACACAGGATTGATTCGATGACTGCCGTGTAGAACTGTCGTAGCACCTCCTGTGGCAGGCCATGCTTCCTCAGCAGCCTCAGGAAGTACATCCTCTGCCGGGCCCTTTTCAGGATGGAGATGGTGTTGACTTCCCACTTCATGTCCTGGGAGACTGTGATTCCCAGGAACTTGAAGGTCTCGACGGTTGACACAGGGCAGTTGGATAGTGTGAGGGGCAACTGTGGAGAAGAATGTTTCCTGAAGTCCACGATCATCTCTACAGTCTTGAGCGTGTTCAGCCCGAGGTTGTGTCGGCTGCACCAGAGCTCCAGCTGCTCCACTTGTTGGCGGTACGCAGACTCGTCGCCGTCTTTGATGAGACCGATGACCGTGGTGTCGTCTGTGAACTTTATGAGTTTGACAGCTGGATCTGTTGAGGTGCAATCGTTTGTGTAGAGAGAGAAGAGCAGTGGAGAGAGGACACATCCCTGTGGGGCTCCAGTGCTGGTGGTGCGTATTGATGATGTTGTTGCTCCCAGTCTCACCTGTTGTGTCCGTCCCGTCAGGAAGCTGAGGATCCACTGGCAGATCGTAGGGGACACACCGAGGTGGAGAAGTTTGGGGGTGAGGAGTTCCGGGATGATGGTGTTGAACGCAGAGCTGAAATCCACAAACAGAATCCTTGCGTAGGTCCCTGTGCTGTCGAGGTGCTCGAGGATGTAGTGCAGACCTATGTTGACTGCGTCTTCCACAGACCTGTTTGCCCGGTAGGCAAACTGGAGAGGGTCCAGCAGGGGTCCGGTGACGTTCTTTAGGTGGTTCAGCACAAGGCGTTCAAAGGACTTCATGACCACAGACGTCAGGGCGACAGGCCTATAGTCGTTCAGTTCCGATGTTGCCGATTTCTTGGGAACTGGGATGATGGTAGACTGTTTGAAGCAGGATGGGACCTCACACAGCTCCAGAGATCTGTTGAAGATTTGTGTGAAGACCGGAGCCAGCTGGTCAGGGCAGACTTTCAGGCAGGAGGGGGACACTTTGTCGGGCCCCGCAGCTTTCTTGATCTTCTGCTGCTTGAAGAGCCATCTCACGTCCTGTTCGTGGATCTGTAGAGGAGAAAAAGAGGGTGGAGGGGTAGATAGAGTAGTTTCTGGTAGAGGTGGGTGTGTGTGGGAAATGGGGGTGTCCTTTTCAAATCGGCAGAAAAACATGTTTAGTTCATTAGCAAGACCCTTATTGTTCACTGTTTGGGGGGATGGCATTCTATAGTTAGTGATTGCTTTCAGGCCATTCCATACAGATGCAGAGTCGTTAGCAGAGAACTGGTTTTTAGCGATGTTAATTTCCTTTGTCAATTGGTTTCGGGCGTGTTTGTACAGTGCCCGATCTCCACTTCTAAATGCGGCCTCTTTCTCTTTCCTGAGTTGCCTGAGTTTGGGAGTAAACCATGGCTTATTGTTGAAGGAGCGGAAGGACTTCGTTGGTACGCACATGTCCTCACAGAAACTGATGTATGATGTTACAGTGTCTGTGTATTCATCCAGTGTGCCCGTTGAAGTTTCAAAGACGCCCCAATCAGTGCAGTCTAAGCATTCTTGTAGAGCTAGCTTTGCTTCATCTGTCCATTTTTTCACAGTCTTAACAACCGGTTTAGCACATTTGAGTTTCTGTCTGTATGTAGGTATTAAGTGGATTAAATTGTGGTCAGAAAGACCCAATGCTGCACGGGCGACGGATCGGTATGAATTTTTGATTGTTGTATAGCAGTGGTCTAGAATGTTGCCTTCTCTGGTGAAACAGTCGATGTGCTGCTTATATCTGGGAAGTTCACGGTTAAGATGTGCTCTATTAAAATCGCCCAAAATTATCAGGGGTGACTCTGGGTATTTTAGTTCGAGTTTGTTTACTTGTTCGGCTAGCGTTTGTATCGCCGTGTTAGCGTTAGCTTGTGGCGCAATGTAAACACCGATTAGTAAAAAGGAGGTGAACTCACGTGGCGAGTAGAATGGCTTGCAGTTTAAAGACAGCGACTCCAGGTCCGGGCTGCAGTGTGCGTCGAGCTTCGTGACATCAGTGCACCATTCCTCGTTGATATAGAAGCAAATCCCGCCACCTTTCGATTTCCCTGATAGCTCCGTGTCGCGGTCGGCTCAGAGAAGACGGAAGCCGGGTAGATGTAGCGCGGAATCCGGGTGGCGGTCACTGAGCCAGGTTTCAGTGAAGCAGAGCGCAGCAGAACGTGCAAAGGTTTTGTTGGTCTTTGTGAGGAGAAGAAGTTCATCCATCTTGTTTGGCAGAGATCGTAGATTAGCAAGATGGATCGATGGGAGCGGGGTTCGAAATCCGCGCTGCCGGAGCTTGACGAGCACGCCGGCTCTCTTCCCCCTCCTCCGGCGGCGTTTCCATGCTCCGTACAGCGCAGCCGCTCCGCTCGCGATTAGCTCCGAAAAACCTTGTGGGTTTTTGTGTGCTGGTGAAAAAAGACCGAGCGTAGACTCCCCAATGCGCAGCAACTTTTCCCTCGTGTAAGTAAGCCGCTCAGGGTCGCCAAAAACTAACGAAAATGACAAAAACAGGGATAATACTAGGGAGCGTGTGACCGAGGCTGCCATACCTGTCGGCGCCCGATGACGCCGACAGGTATCATTTTTGTCACAGGCCACTTTGGGGTTACACCTTCCTTCGGTGGGCCGGTACAACGGTGAAATTTTGATTATTTTATTATTTATTTATTTTATTAATTGTACAACTCAACTGTGTTTATAGAGCAACTTAAATCAACCATCGCTGTATTCAAAGTGATGTACATGGAGTGAATATCAGAAATACAATGATGAAATTATTTATTAATAACAACATATGAATGAATTGCCAATTCTGAAACCAGTCATATTTTGTTCAATTATTGTTTGAGTGAGTGTGAACAGGTAACCAAATTTTCACAAAATCTCGACATTATTTATATAGAATTTTGACATTTCGGTACAAATTTTAGCAGGGTTCATGGAAGTTGCACATTAATTGCTTTCACGGGCCACATAAATTTATGTGGGGTTTCGACTTTGACACCTGTGATCTAGATGATCTTGGGAAAAGAAAAGAAAAAACACATTTCGGCACAAATTCTGCTTGGCTCTCGACGAAGGCGGACGCTTTCTGCACAGCTCCCTGCCCTCCCACCTTTTTTTTTCCCTGCTCGCCACTTAGTCTTTTGTCTACGTTTTTTTTTTTTCCCCCTAGCCTCCTACCGTGTTTTCATCCGAAGAACAAACCATGGAATTAGTTGGCTGGTCTCTCGATGTAATCGACAAAATTTTTTCGACGAAAAGAGCGGGCAGTGGGGAGCCTGCTTGCCCTCCGGGGACACTTGCTGCCGGATACGCCCTGGATCCATGGAGAAAGTGGAGACCGGTGTGCCTGACAGTACTGTCCGTGGAGGATGTGGAAGACATCTACATTATTGGCCTTTTGATAACAGGTATGCTGCTGTTTGGTGTTGGCAGCTTGCTGTTCTATCGCAAAATTCAACCGACGGGAGCGGCTCTATTGGAAGTGAAGAAGCTGCCGGTCACTCTGGATGGCTTGGCGCGAATGTCCAACACTCAGACTCAAGCGGTGACTGATGCGGGGAAGAAGCCCGCCAATGAGTGAAGGGTGGGCGTGTAACTGGACGCTAAAGGGACGCCACAAGCAGGTACCAACACCTGTATAGAGTGTGGCTATGTGCATTGTTGCAAAACAACTTCGGTTTTGGTTTCTAAGAACCCCCGAAAATAAATTCTACAAAGAGACACGCCTACGAAGCTCAGTTCAAACTTCAAGCCATCGGTTATGCTTTTGGCATGCGTGCCCATCTCACAGCAGCGGTGAAAAACCAAGTCAAGCAAATGAACTCTGAGCTTGCCGTTATTCCCGGAGGCTTGACTAAAGAACTCCAACCGCTGGACATCGGCATCAACCGGGCGTTCAAAGTAAAGTTGCGAACGGCATGGGAAGAATGAATGATTGATGGCAAACACAACTTTACAAAGAGTGAGAGGCAGCGCCGGGCGAGTTACGCCACAATTTGCGAATGGATTGTGGCTGCTTGGACGAACGTGTCTGCTTGCACTGTTGTTCGAGTTTTTGGCAAAGCCGGCATCATTTCTGTGGAGCCACATGGCAATGAGAGTGACTGACAACGAGAGGGAACACGGCGTTTTTGATGGATTACCGGTACTTGCACAATTGTTCAATTCTGATACAGAGGATGAGGACTTTGATGGATTTCTGGGTGATGATTGATCGAAAAACATGAGTACATTGTACGATGGCTAAATAAAATACAACGGAACTCAGTTTTGCTTCCGTTGCCTTTTTAAAAACGTGTTTTTAGCTTGTATCTGTATGTCTTGGCATGCTACCGTATGCTACAAGCTAACGTGTTTTTAGCATGCGCGCATGCATGCCGTATGTTTAAGCTGGCGTATGTTTTACCCCTCTGTAAAACTGCGGCCAATAATACAGTGCGTTTTGTCTATGTGTAAAATACAGAAATAGCACCCATTAATGAGACTGCTTCCAACCATACGGTGCGTCGAATGGTCGTGAAAATACGGTATCTTGGGGTCTTGTTCACGAGTGAGGGCAGGAGGGAGCGAGAGATTGACAGGCGGTTCGGTGCAGCATCTGCTGTGATGCGGACGTTATCTCGGTCTCTCAAGTTTACGTTCCAACCCTCATCTATGGTCACGAGCTATGGGTCGTGACTGAAAGAACGAGATCCCGGATACAAGCGGCCGAAATGAGTTTTCTCCGCAGGGTGTCCGGGCTCTCCCTTAGAGATAAGGTGAGAAGCTCGGTCATCCAGGAGGGGCTCAGAGTACAGCCGCTTCTCCTCCACATCGAGAGGAGCCAGATGAGGTGGCTTGGGCATCTGATTCGGATGCCTCCTGAACGCCTCCCTGGTGAGGTGTTCCAGGCATGTCCCACCGGGAGGAGACCCCGAGGAAGACCCAGGACACGCTGGAGAGACTATGTCACCCAGCTGGCCTGGGAACGCCTCGGGATCCCCTGGGGAGAGCTGGAAGAAGTAGCTAGGGAGAGGGAAGTCTGGGCTTCCCTGCTAAAGCTGTTGCCCCCGCGACCCGGCCCCGGATAAGCGGTAGAAGATGGATGGATGGATGGATGGTGGATACAATGTAATGCAGTAGTGCACTTCTACTGATTTTGAAGGCAAATGATGATTATCGCGGCCGAGAGTTTTTCTTTTTCTTTGCGAAAAATCACGAAAGAGCTCTGCTTTAAGGGTTGTCACTGGTGTTTGCGCATTGGTGTTACTGCTTTTACCAATGACTATGTTTCGTCCACAGGAGAGGATATTTGAGGTTCCACCTACGTTGGTGTAATTGGAGTTCCTTGTGGCGTACCAGATGAGTATAAATTGGTTAACCAGGTTGCTGCTCGATGGGGGTCCATTTTTATAAACGTGCTGACGGGATCTGCTACCTTCACTACAGTGTCCAGAAGCTTGCAAATTATACTGTGGAAGCCTTTTTGGCGATTGGAAGTAAAACAATTGACAGTCACCTCTCTGATGGTGTTCCGGGACCGCATAGCGGTCAATGTGCTCTTGGCTGAGGCCAATCGAGCGTGTGCGGTGTGTGGTGAGTGGCGCTGTTCAACCACGCCCGGAGGGCCCCGCACACTGAACCGGATCGCTCCGGCGTGACCACGCCCTTGTCATCAGAGTTATGGAGTAAGACCTTTGTCACGTAACATACTGGTGTGTTATGTCTTAATCTTTCAAATTATTTTCTCTCAGCGATCTCGACATTGTGTGGATTTGCTGCGGTCCCTGTATCAAAAGCTCTGCTTATCCAATTGATCACTACGGTTATGGCACCCACGACGTCTAAAGTGAATGGACTGTACCTTCTGCTGTTACTTTTGGATGGCAGTGATTCTGATGTGGAAAACAACTCGGGTTATGGTGACTTGTTTTCATTTAGATATCAAGATGTTGTGGTCGATGTTTTCCATCCATCTTTTCCTGGGTTCTTTTTCAGATTGATTTTTGATCTGGTGATAACCTCTTCCTTCCAACCCCTGGGTCTACCTATGTTGCATATACATGATTCCACTGAATAAAGTCCATCACGAAGGTTCTGTGTGATGATATGAACAAATGTAGGATATACAGGGGGGAAATCACAGTGATCATAGCTACACATCAACGACCTGCAGCCGTTTGTATTCCAACAAGTATTATTCAATATTTTGACAGGAATGACACAGTGCAGTGTCAGAGAGTTTCTCAGTCAGCCATCCATTTTCTGAATTACTCACTAGTCTGAGTGTTATTGGACATCAGAATCATAATCATTTTTACTAGCCAAGTATGTAGAGCACACAAGGAATTTGTCTCCGGTAGTACAAGCTGCACTCGTATCATCATAAACAAGGACATGACAAATAAGTATGGAAGGACATTCTGTAATGTAAGTGTACTGTTGTGCTGTGGTACCACACACTGACAGCTGTGAGACAATGGGCAAAGTATCAAGCAAAGCTAAAGTGATCAGTGGAAGAATACCATACTGTAACAGTTGTACAGTTGGTGCAGAAAATTGCACTGTTTTAAAGTGACCAGTCGCAGTATTTGTGGTACGAGTGTGCAATTATGCAGATGTCCTCAAGCGCTTTAAAGTGTCTGGTGCTGTGGAATATAGATCAGTGACAGTGGTTCGAGTAAGTACAGAGCTGGAGCTACGATGATTAGAGTGGTAATGCTGTTCCACAGGGTTGTGCATATTTGCAAAGAGCCACTATACAGGCAGATTTGGATTACTGTTTAGGGAGTTAATGGCTAGAGGGAAGAAGCTGTTTAAGTTTCTGCTGGATTTGGTGCGCATGGATTGGTAGCACTTGCCTAGGGGAGTAGCTGGAAAAGGTGGTGGGCAGGGTACAGGAGGTCCAGTAGGATTTTCTGTGCCCTTGTCTTGGTTCTTGCGGTGTGCAAGTCCTCAAGACTGGGTAGGGCGGTGCCAATGATTTTTTTTCCACCATCCTAACTGTCTGTTGCAGTTGGATTTTGTCCTTTTTTGTGGCGGCCCCAAACCAAACCGTAATGGAAGAACACAAGATTGATTCAATGACTACCGTGTAGAACTGTCTTTGCACCTCCTGTGGCAGGCCAAGCTTACGCAGGCACGCACAGACACCGAGATGAGCGAGAGCCGGAACTTCACTGAACACGAACGAAATCAAAACACACAGACATACGCCCCGACACCCATTTCCTCCTCCCAACGCTCACACTCGACTTGGGACCAGTCCGCTGGCTCCGGGTCGATCGCGATTGACTTAATAGCACCCTTACCTTTAAAGCTGACTAGCTTAGCGCTTTGCGTTGAGCACTGTTGTTTGCGCATGAGCGGTGATTCAGTTGTCATCTGATTGGTTGCCCTGTATGTCATTCGGGTGATTCAGTTGTCATTTGATTGGTTGCCCTGTATGTCAATCAAGTAACGGGATTGATGATAGGCTGACGTAGTTAGTTCTGTGTATTTAGAGCCGTTGTTTGAATCGCAGCCCCACTGCGGAGGCGTTTTCCACGCTTGTCATGTGAAAGCCCGGGAGCCGCATTGAACCAGCCAAAGAGCCGCATGCGGCTCGCGAGCCGCGGGTTGGCCACCCCTGGTGTCGAGGGAGAAGAGCAGTGGAGAGAGGACACATCCCTGTGGGGCTCCAGTGCTAGTGGTGCATGTTGATTGCGTGCAATATTCCCTTCTGTCAGATATCGCTGGACCTCAGATATAGCATCTGCTGTTGCAGCTCTTCCCAGTTTCCCCACGTCATCATCCAGAGGCTGCCACAGGTCATCTAAAAAACAAAACCCGACAAAATTGGCATTTAGAACTGTTTCCAAAAACCAACTAATAATGATGAGTAACATTCCAGATGTAGTTGCAGAGGTGCTTTTGTTTGTGTATGATATTTCTGCATGGCAAATTCGACATTTCACCTGCAATAAAATATCTTAATAGTAAACTAAGAGTTACCTTGAAATGAATTTTGAATTAGAATGGAACAAGAAATGTCAATAATCTGAGAGGCACTTGGTGAGATAAGGAGATTTGAATAAATACCTTATTCTCCAAAAGGAGATAAAAATGGTCCCAGACGGCGGACAATTTTCGTTTCCCCGGGAGCTGCTCCATAATATGCAAGTACTTCGACAAGTGAGCGAGGGTGAGGTCTGGCTTGTTTTGGCAGAAGGCATCGCGTCGATAGACACACTTCCCTATCAACACAGTTTGGCAGACTTTTGCGGCGTCGACGCCCCCTGGACTGTGTCGACGCAGTTCATACATCGGTCATGTGATTGTCTTGAAGCTGCACGCGCACCGACGCTGGGATTGCTCTGTGAGCTCGGCGCGTGGGTGAACGCATCGGTGTTGCTGGACCCATCAGTAGTTTGTGTTTATCACGTCATATTTTTTGCTTATGCCGTGGGTTTTGTTGTTACTTTGAATTCTTATTTTCAGGACTTTGCTTGTTTTGGATTTGGTTTTCTCAGTGTTTGATTCATACATTTTGTCAAGTTCACCCTGCTCCTCCCTCTTGTCTGCTTTTGGGGTCCTAGACCACCCACGCCCGTGACAGCGCCAAACTCTGTTTACTGACATTGGTTTTCTGGAGTGTTCCTGAGCTGGTTATATCCTTGACACATTGATGTCAGTTTTTGATGCAGTGCCGCCTAAATTATTGTATTCTGTTTTTATTTGTTTAAACTCTGAGGCTCCAATTAAGTCTTTGTAACAGGAAAAATCTGACACTTGGTTGTTGCAAATCTGCGACACCTGCCCTGAGAGTATAATTCCAATTTAATCTGAATTAGGTTTGTATAAATGAACATAGTTGGCTGCGTGTTAGTGGTCAGGTTTTTTTGAACCTTCTGATCGTAGCTTTTATTGTTTAAAGGGGCCATATCATGCTATTTCAAGATTTTCAACGTTGACGAGAGTAATTTATATGATTATAAAAGACGCTTGGTTCATTGAAACACCAGTACCAGTTTCAAAATGTGCTTTTATGCGTCTTGTTTCCCGGGCCTCAGTGACTTTCAGGGACAGGTTAAACTTTTTTAGTTAGCCATTTTAACCATTGACTAATTTGCATGCCTTTGTAGAATTTCTTTGCCTTTTGTTAATATTATAATTTAAACATTTGTACATGCACAGTAATATGTGTGACGCAATCAGTCTCGTGGTAGCTGAGCACACATTGTTGTGAGTTTGTTCAGCAATGTGCATCATTAGCGAGGAAGTCATGTCAATGTAATTCACATACATGCAAAATGAATCATGAAGTAAGCGTCGGTCTGCTAAGTAGTGCACCGGAAGAGAGCAAATCAGAGCGCAAATAGGCACCGTGTGAGCTGCCTAAATGTTGCTGACTTAAATGGCTTTTTTCGTGTTATTTTATGCATTCCACAGTTAACTCCAGGCATGAATCGGATTGTATATAACCTTTGGCACAATGGCAGTCTCAGTTCTTATGAAATAGGAGTTACAGTGACCCCTCGCTATATATTCATATATATATATTTTTTTTAAATGCCAAACAACTCAGAGACTATGGCCGCCGCATTAGGGGGGGGGGGGGCATAATGCTGCTGCTCGCCTTTTGACTGGTACTCATAAGTAGGAACATACAACTCCTATTCTGGCATCCCTTCACTGGCTCCCCGTACATTTTAGAGTTCATTTTAAGATTCTATTATATGTTATCAAATCTTTAAATGGCCTCGCTTCACCTTACCTCTCTGAGCTCCTCCGCCCCCACACACCTGCCTGTGCCACCGGTCTACGGAGCAGACACTATTAGAGGTACGAAGAACTAAGCGAGGGCTCAGAGGGGATCGAGCCTTTTCTGGCATCGGTGCTTCTCTTTGGAATGACATCCCACTGAACGCTTGACAAGCCCCCTCGGTGCCCATCTTTAAAACCTGTCTCAAAACCCATTGGTATTCTTTGGCTTTTGGCTCAGCATGAGACTTTTTAGTTTCACTGTTTTTGTGCTATGTTCTGTTTTCGTTATCAATTTATTGTTTTATTGTTTGTTGTATTTTTGCTCCATGTACAGCACTTTGTGTACAGCGATGGTTGATATAAAGGGCGCTATAAATACAGTTGAGTGTAAAGTTGAATCCTTGGAATTGGTCCAAAAATGTTGAAATTACAGATGAAAAATGAAAACAATCAGGATATTTTTTGTGGGAATTTTAATGGTGAAAACTTTGAATCTTTGGTAAGCGTTTGAATCGGTCAAAATTAGAGAAAAATTAGAGGAGAGAAATGTATTGTATGTAAAATTGTATGTAATTTAATGCTGAAAATGTTAAATTTTTGGGAGGTGGCAGTTTTTGACATTTTGAAAATCACTCCCAAGGTTAACTCAATGTGCTGAAATATTTAAATTTCGAAGAGGAACTATTTGAATCTATTAAGTTGAATGTGCTAGTAAGAATTGATGGAGACTGTTTGGTGGCACACTTTTGAACTGTGAAAATTTGGAATATTTGAAATTAGAAAAATAGTAGCCCTGTCTGGCATGAAATCTTGGACTGTGTTGAAATTGGAATCAGGTGAATCTGTGGCTAAATGAGACTCTAAATATAGAAATAGAGGTGAATAAAGTAGAATGTATACATTTTTGTCGTGTGAATTTTTGCAATGTTGAAATATGTTGCCAATGTGAACTGAATGAGCTCTCATTTGGAGTGAAAAATGCGAAATTGTGAAAAATTTTGAAACGAGGAAAAACAGTATCTTGAGTGACACAAATTTTCTGAATATTTTGAAATTGGAACGAAGTGAATTGGATGAAAATTATGGAAGCGATAAAGGACAAAAAAGTGGTCGGAAAAAAAAAATAATGATAAAGAATAGGAATAACGTGTGTGAAAGCATCAGCCTTCACACAAAAATGCTACACGCGGCTAAACAGGAAATGGTCCCATCCATCCACCGGGAAGAGTAAATTGAGATATCGAGATGTCGATTAACTCTGAGGATATGCGATCCAGAAAATGGATGCAAAAATGAACACACATTTCTTGTTTTCACAATACCGTCCTGAGTTTTGATGATGACTTTTAGGATATGCACAGTAAATGTTCTCAAAATCACATTTCAGTCTCGCTCATCCTTAATTTTTTTCCCATTACATTCTCTCAGAAACCTTGTTTTTTTTTTTAAGTGCCTCATTTAAATTGATATTTACATCTATGCAAAACATTTGTGAATTTTATACAGCAGCGGTCGGACTACTGGATGCGTTTGTCATTCGATCCATTGTTGAATGTCATTCATTCATTCATCTTCCGAAACGCTTCATCCTCACTCGGGGTGCGGGGGGTGCTGGGGCCTATCCCAGCAGTCTCCGGGCAGTAGGCGGGGGACACCCTGAATCGGTTGCCAGCCAATCGCAGGGAACACAGAGACGAACAACCATCCGCGCCCACACTCACACCTAGGGACAATTTAGAGTGTTCAATCAACCTGCCATGCACGTTTTTGGAATGTGGGAGAAAACCGGAGTACCCGGAGAAAACCCACGCAGGTCCGGGGAGAACATGCAAACTCCACACAGGGAGGCCGGAGCTGGAATTGAACCCGGTACCTCTGCACTGTGAAGTCGACGTGCTAACCACTGGACTACCGGGCCGCCTTGTTGAATGTCATTTCAAAATAAAGTAGGAAAAGGTAAGGAGTCAGAGTGTGTTGTAGAATTTGTTTAATAGAATAACTGAAAATATATCGCAGTATATCATTCTTGTGACATAAAATGGCCAATATTGTGATAGATTTTTTTCCCCATGTTGCCGAGCACTAGTTGTAACTAAAAAAAGAACAGCAGACATGGTGGGAAAATAACTCGCCTTGGAGAAAGTGTGCTGTTTGTTTAGTCCGCGGGGCGGAACGGGGATGGCTTAGAGAGCAAAAAACGGGCAGCAATGCAAAGAGATGGGTGAATGGTAAGGAATTAGCATTTGAACACGGCTAAAAGCTCCAAGAAGATTGATGTTGTAATAAGCAGACCCATTAATCGACCTTGACAAGTGTAAAGTTTTTCATTGCATGTTAGCTATGCTTGCCTGACTACTGTTCTCATACGTGTTCAAATTAACGCTGAGTGTGATTGATTAAGCAGATTTGGCTGTAATTTGTTTTTTTAATCAACTACAACACAAAATTAGATGTTGGAGGGAACAGTAAGCTGTATTAATTTGATTGACGAGGTCAAAATTCAACACTGTCCTTCAAACGTTGGGAATTTAAGTGGTCTGAGCCATGAAAATGTGCTCATCCAGTCATTGACATTACAGTGGTACCTCTACTTAGGAACGTCTCTTCATACGAAATTTTCAAGTTACGAAGCGTCTCAACAGGAAAATATTGCCTCTTGTTACGAAAGAAATTTCAGGTTACGAAAGGTAAAAATACAGTCTGGGCTGCTACTCGGAGCGCCGAGTTTCCTGAACGCAACATACTTATAGCTGCTCTGCCATTTGCTATTACATAGCATCTTCCTGGCATCCCATTGGCTAAGAGGGACCTCGACCGCACGTGTCTATCTGTGTAGATAGATTTGTGTCGATGCAGCGACCTCGTCATTCGCCCCTCCGGCCATGAGGCGTTGCGATAGTTTTACGTAAATGTGAATCACCCAGAAAAAGTGTTCACCAGTTGGGCGATCGCTCACCAGACTGATGTTTGCCTTGGACATTTTCGAAGGATTGTTAAAAGCTGACAAAAGCAAATGCCCTCGGATCAGTTCTTTACAAAACGCCAGCCAAAAAACACTTCTGAGAGAGAACATGAACTAAAGAGGGCAAAAAACGATGAGGACGCAGTTAAAAGTGAACTGACCATCATTTTTATTCTTTACTCCATTCTTTGTTTTTTACATGATGCACAGCTCTTATTTATTGTGCAATAATCAAATTGTAACATGTATTCGTCACATATTTTGATGCATTTTTATGCTGTAGGAAAGATTTCTGTGAATTTTTTGGGGGTGGGGGGGGGGGCTTGGAACGGATTAGGGCATTTACATGGAAAACGCGTCTCTATTTACACAATTTTCAATCTAAGAAAGAAGTAGAGGTACCACTGTATGTTAAAAATATGGAAATTCAGACAAATTGTTCGGGAGGTGCAGTTCTCCACGTTAGCAGGTTGGCTTTGACCATTTCTCATTTTGGCTTTTTTAATCTACCTTTTTCACCTCAAATTTAAATTTTTGTCCCCATTTATGAATGTCAGTGTTTATTTGATGGTCTAAAAAATGGGCAGCATATGTATCTATCTATCTATCCATCCATGTGTGTGGTTTTGACGACTACATCTCAGATCACAAAAACAATTAAAGAACCCAAGTCGGACATTGTCTCTCATCAAATAAGGACAAAAGAATTGTTCCTGGTATATTTCCAGTCTGTTCCTCCTGATCATAAGTGCAATCTGATGACTCCCATAAACCTACAACCCTATCGAATGACACTTTTTGTTTTCGTCAGACAGGTAGACAAAGAATTCTCACCATAATAAAATCATCCAGCCCATCGTCTTTTTTTTTGTTGCTCAAACTCAACTGTGGTAGGGAAGACAAAAACAACATAGTGTTCTTCCACAGCTGGATGATGGACGAAAAGGACATCAAAATCAAACAGAATCCCATCAAAACAAAACAAATCAAATTAAGAGGTATTACAGTCACAGTGCAAAAAAAAAAAAAAAACGATGAGAAATTCAAGCTTCATACAAAAAAAACAGCACCGAACGAAAAAGAAAACAAATAAAAAGCCAAGAACGTGCATGCATTTAACTGAGGTACTGAGGTGAAAATGGACACATTGATCAGGCAGAAAATGACAATGACAATAAGACAGACTGCAATAATACGCACGATCTGTGAAGAGAAATCAAGAAAAAAATGGCCGATATTCTTTTTTCCAATGATTAACTTGAACCTCATGCTGTCAAAACTGCTTTAAGGATTTGTCGAGGATGTAGTGGAAGCGAACACTTTCATGTCGGATTACATTTGTCTTTTTGTCATACAATCTATTGAAAACGTGTGTCAAACTTCTGCAGCATATTGTACAGATCATTGAAAACTGTATGATTTTGTTGAAAGCCATTATAGAAGTGGTCCCCAACATGTTCGCTGCCCCGGACCGCTTCATAGGAGTTCATATTGTTTGAGGCAGGCGGTGGATTTGCAATGCTAGAACTACAAACGTTTTTGACCAAGATGGAATGACTTTTTTTTTTTTTTTTGCTTTGCTTTGCAATGCGTTTTGCCACCAAGTATGAGACTCTAAAGGCACTTACAGGTCCATTTGCTGACCAATCGATTTTGAAGGCGTCATTTAACAATTGGTGAGTCGCCCGCCGTAAATTTGTGCAGAGCGGGCTTGGTGTGTGGGAATCACCTGTCGTGCAAATCCATATTTCAAGGATTTTTTCTTCATGGGCATAGGCTTTCATGATGAATCCTCATTGGATCTTTCCCCCAATGCAAAGAAAGTTTTCCAAATCCCCCCCCACCAGCCCAACTCATCAGTACCATTCCGATTTTCTCAAATACGACCTGGACCTCTTTCGCGTGTGGATATAAATCAGACATGGATGCAATGTGTCAGCAGTATGAACGCTCATCCACACAGATCTTTATAGACGTCATCAGAAGCCCAGTATCCAGTATGCACTCCGCTCGGGCAGATATCGTAAGTGAATCCCCAAAATTGTTTTGAGAAACAGTTGTTGTCTATACAATTGACTTTAATTTAATCCCATGTGAAACATGAAGCATAGAGTGGACATTTGTGGTGACAGTAATAATTCAGCCACACAGACGTTTCATTTATTAACAGTGGCAATGATGTGACATCTCAAAATGAATGTTACCATGAAATGAGGAGCTCGAGGAGCGTTGCCTCCTCTCGACAAAATATTTCTACCTCCTCCCGCCTTGCTACTCTGGCGATGTCAGATGATAAAATGAGCCCTGACACGTGGACCATACTTACTTCTGTAAACAATGTGCCAAGTAACGTCTTTTTTTGGGGTTTAAATATTTGTCAGCCTTAATAATAAGTAAAATGGGAGTCCAGTCCGTTTTCTTTTTTTCTCTTTTATATGTGCGACCTGCCATAGCGACCCACGGCCCGGGTGTTTGGGGACCACCACATCAGAGCACAAGAATGAATAGTTGATCTATTAGTACAGAAATGTATTTATCGGTGAACCTAATAACGAAAGTAATGCCAAAACATTTAATCTCACTGTCATATACAAAAGAGGTAAAACACTCACAGAGGAAATCAAATTCATACAGTTTTAGATACCAACATGCAACCCAATGGCGGTTTACAACTAATTTAAGTTACAGTAAAGTGGGAATGTTTACATTCCTGTCTATTTTGAAGAACATATGAGTGAGCCTCAGCCTCTGCGTTCCAAAATCATAATTTGAGATTTTTGTACATACTTTCTATCTCGATATAATTTTGGTGTCAACGTGAACGCAGAGTTCTCAGAATACAGAACCTAAATGACTTAAGTGTGAGAATGATTACAAAATACAATTTTAAGACAACTCTCCGACAGCAACACAAGTGTGTATGCGTTTTCTCTCCAGTGGAATCCGGTTGCTACGTCTGCTGCTTGCATTTCTTGAACAGTTTCAAACTTACTGGCATTAGTGCACAGGCTGAGGAGCTAAGCATTCTTTTTTGTATTCCTCCTAGCTACGTCCATTGATTTACACTTTTATGGAACTATGTACAAAGTGACAACAAAACAGGCATTAGCCTCATCTTAATTACTGAGGGCAAGGGAAAAGAAGTGATAGATATTGCAACCTGACCATTTGAACACTTTGCTTAATGTTAATAAAGCACTCGTAAATACAGTACACAAAAGCGAAGACAGAAAAACAAAGATTGTGTTTGCGCAAAAAGAACGAAAAAGGTCAGATAAATCTGTTGCCCCCCCCCCCCCAAAAAAATAGTCTGCTTCTTCTGGTGCATCTCCACACAGTGTTCCCTGGCTGCTTCAGATGTTCATCACTTCGTATAACATACAGGGCATACGTAGCCTGTTTGTTGTGTTGGATAGCAAATACTGCTTTTTTTTTTTCTCCAGGAGCGTCAACACCGAGGTGCTTCATGCTGAGAGGAGCTCAGTTGTTTTGGACCTGAGGTTGATTGGCTTTGAGGCTGCGCAGAGCTCGTCGGGCTGCTGCTGACTTGGCAATACGGTAGCTGCGTCCAACTCCTTTGAACTTGCCCTTTCCGACGACTTCTACGGTCACCCGGACCTTTCCGTCATAAGTTCTCTCCGCGGGGCTGCACACACCAAAGGACAGTTTTTCACACTCGGGACACCATAAATATGACATACAGGCGTGTTTTTCAAATCAAAACGTTAGAATTTGACACAAAAGTTATTTCATTTTCAGGATTTTAAAAGTACCACAGAAAATAGCAAATAGGCAGTCAAAAATAGATTGCACAGCAGCATTTCATACTGACACAATTAACGATAGATCAACTCACAATGCCAACATTTCCGGACTATAAGTCATGATTTTTGTCACACACTCTCAACTGTGTGGCTTATTTAATGAAGCGGCTTATATAAAGATTTTTCGAACGGCCGCCAGGGAGCGCTCGAGCAGAAAAGGCAAGAGTGAGACAAGTTGATTTATACGTGTCGAGGAAGACACGATCATCTGTCACACTGAAAACAACCGGCCATGAGAGCGGGCATTTCACCTGCCAGAAAAAAACTCCCAAAAGACATTGTCCTGCAAGTTGATCCAAAAGTGTGGATGGTAGAAAGCCTAATGAATGAATGGTTGACTGAGTGTTACGGCAAGCGAGGATTTTTTCATAGAAATAAGCATGACTCGGCGAATAGTGACTTTTTTTTTAACCAGCCATTAAAATGTTACTGCCGCATTACAGGCACCATTTAGAAAGAAAAGTTAAGGTATGTTATTAAAAGAGCGCACCTGATTATCAGCCGCACCCATTTTTGAAGGAAGAAACATTTTGTATACACATAAGCCGCACCTGTTTATAAGCCGCAGGTGCCCATATTGTAACATGAGAAATTTACAAAGAAAGAAGGTACACAGCAAGAGGTTTCAACGTTTAATAACTTAACCTGAACTTTTCTTTCAAAATAATGCCTTATAACGTGGCAGCACGGCGGCAGTAAAACAGCACTCTCACGGCTGGTTAAAAGAAACAAAAAATGGCATTGTTCCCTGTCGAGTAATGGTTTGTTTTAAAATCCTCCCTTGCCATAACACTGGGTCAACCATGCCTTCATTTGGCTTTCTACCATCCACGCTTTCGTGTCAACTTTCATGACATGTCTTTCGGGAGGTTTTCTTTTGGCATATGTAACCAGGTGAACAATCCTATGACTGATGTCGTGAATGCTGCCTGTTTTAATAAATGGAGCACTGTCACTTTAAAAGGAGCGTTGGATAATCTCTTGGGAAATCTTGTGAGACTTGGACTACGAAGTGAAGTGAGACGAAGCCTGAGCTGTGCTTATTCAGACCTGATGGATCTGCAATTGGCATTGTAACCCGGTTGATATTAAGAGTAAAATATCGTCGCTTGGGAGTTGCACGGTGGGTCCTGTGAACAGCCATGAAGCAGAGGAGATGAGTTTTCCGCGTGTTTCAGGCACATAAAACATGACGAAAAGTGCTCACAAGTCACTACCGTTGTCTATTTTTATATACTTTCCTATATGTTAGTCCCATTTGACATATCTCAGACTTTTATTTTATTAATGCTGTATATTTTCGATGTTCAGTCGGGAATAACGCCTTCATAAAAATTATTTTTTCTTCGGTCAAGTCTGTCATAGACCCAGTCACAGCTTTCGGATTGCAGTCCAGCTCAAAACACAGGTGAAGTGCGCCCTCTTATGGCCGGTTGTTTTCTCTGTGACGCATGACAGCGTCTCACTGTTACCTTTTCTGCTCGAGCGCTCCCTGGCGGCCGTTGGGAAAATCTTTAAACAGGGCACACCATGAAATAAGCCGCAGGGATGAAAGCATTTGACAAAAGTAGTTTATAGTCCAGAAATTACAGTAAGTAAATAAACATGTTCGTGAGGAGATAGGGCGGGGTGGGGAGAGGATGTTCCCAACATGAATTAAGAGTCATGAATGCACATCCCAAATTAGAAAAGATTTGGATGAAAGATTTTCACAACCCGAACTCTAAAATTGAATTTTTGCCCTCATGGTGGGGCTACAGGAAAGGTCATTGCATCCCCAAAACCAATAAGGTTGAATCTTCTTGTGGCTAGTGATGTTGTCAGAAAATGTCAGATTTGTACCAACGTTTTTTATGATAATTTAAAAGTTTCGCCTGGTGACGCTATGGCTAACCATGGTGACGCTAGAAGGCAGGTCAACTTGCTGATAAGTTTTACGAGCAAGGGGTTATTTATTTATTCAATACCTGACACAAAAACTGGCTCAACAAATTCATGTGCATCATTTTCTGGAGCCAAATTTCCCTGCAAATTGGGCAAATTGACCCAAACGGTAAAATGGGCTAGTAATATTTGAGCATAGTCGGAGGTGTAGAGGAATTTGAGTTTATTTGCCAAATTGTCAGCAATATCGGACCTTTCCAATTGACTTACTGTTAGGCGAAGTCTTATTTTGAAGGAATATGGAAAGGGATAAAGGCTGATCGAACGGCGAATTGATAGTGCATTTTGAGAAGATTCAGAAGAGGTTAAACCAGAGGTGGGCAAACTACGGCCCGCGGGCCGAATCCGGCACATTGGTCTTTTTAATCCGGCCCGCCGAAGGTTGGTCCACAATTAAGGTTCGATGTGAATGATTGCATTCATTTCAATTGGACTTGTAATGACAGGCATTTCACCGCCAGGTGGCGCATTGACTTGAAATTGCAGAACACGGGGAGGGAGGGGGGGGATCTTTTCGACCACGTAGGACCTACACGTATGTATCGCTCTACTTCTACTGGTCTGATCACAACCCATCTGCAGCAATGCACAGGCTAAAATAGGTTATCAACAACACTGTTGTCATTTAAAAAAGTATATTAATACAGTACTTTCATGCTTTTGTTCCTTTTGATGTTTGATATGGACTGTCAACAAATGCAGTTTTTTTTTTTAATGTACCATAACTCGTGCTGACCTGGCCCTTCTGTCAAATTTTAAAAGTCAATGCGGCCCCGAGCCAAAAGGTTTGCCCACCCCTGGGTTAAACAGAGTCACAGACGACAAAATTAACAGTTTGAACATACTCAGCTTGATTGAAAGTTGCAACAAGGTGAATATTTATGATTAACTGTCAATAGATTTATGTTTGTGATTAGAATATATGCTGAATTAATCGCACTTTACATGTATGTAGACAAGTGAGACTCATGGTGTCATGTTTGTTTTATTTGCCAGCTCTTACGATGAAAAATGTTTTTATACGGCACCAAAAGGATTTAACAGGAAACTTCTGACCACCAGTAAAGCTTCATTATTTCAACCCACGCTACAGGAGGGTTAAACGACTTTCGATGAAACACCAAAAGTTTGAAGACAATTGGACACATTTAACAAGCAGTTCAAATTTAACCCCCCATAAAAGGTCAAAAATGGTGCCCCATTCCAAAGTAAAATCAAAATAGTGGACTTACTGTTAGGTTTAATGGATGACTCGAAAATACTTATTTTGTTTTAAATAATGAAAAAGCTTTTTAATTCTTTTGACTTATTCTTGCCACATTGGTATCAAGGTATAGAGTATAGACAATAACCTTAAAGACATGTTTCCTTACCTGAACTTGGCAGTTTCTGGTTCCATTTCAAGCAACTCCCTTACAGGAGAACGGGGCACATTTGCAGAAAATTTCTCTGCAGGGTGAGATAATTGTCATGAATACATGTTCCATTTACAGTCTGAGAAATGAATTTTAAATCACTACATTCCAGTGGTTCGGTTTTTGGTATTGCAGTGCAACCTCAGTTCTCAAACTTAAATCATATCTTGCCCTCAAAGCACCAAATGTGAGGCCGAGTTTAGAATTTAAAAGCTGTCAGCTCATTTACGATTTGGCATGACCGTTTATATGTGTGTATAGAGTACATTGACAGGAAATTATGTGACCATAAGCAAATCAGCACCATGTTTCCCCTTTTTTATGTTGTTTTGATTGATACAATTCACCGTAATTTCAGGATTACAAAACGCACCTAAATTTTGCCATCAAAACACATCTGTACATAAAGTGGCTGCTTCGTATTAATAGCCACGGGTCTCCATGTAATAAAATGAGAAATATGTCACACAGATGGATCTTAAAAAACTTTTATTCATCTTCAACCCCGACCCCTCAACAATGCAAAAGGTAGCTAGTGGCGTACCAGAACCTCTCGGTCTCTCTCTCTTGTTCTCACATGAGGCCAATTCACTGACGAGCTTCATCAGGCAGCAATGCACACAAGTGCAATATAAATGTCGCCTTTAGAAAGGCGTTTGGGAGATGCAGGGGGTGTCGTACATTGCCAGCGATGGTGGGAGTTGGTAGTCAAACAAACAACAGAGACGGGGGGCGCACGACAGAGATGGCTGTATTCAGAACTCTAGTTCACTATGCTCAGTCAACTCAACTCAAGATGCTTACTCTCTATAAGCGCTCCAACACAGCCACACACACACTTTTGCATTTCCGCAGCCGTCCCTCAAATTTGCATATGGCTGATTAATATTCAGTACGAGGGCGGTCATGTTGTACCCGAGCGAGTTCAATGAACAAAAGTGGGCAACGGGAACTGAATGTGGTGTATTTTACTTTGTGAATGTTTTTATGAACAAGCTCATTTTGGCGCCAATGAATGGTTTTTGGATGGTAGTTCATTTTTATTCAAGAGTGACATTCAACATACTGTCAACAAGCCTTAATAAGGCATTTTAAAAAACATTATTTGGCAACCCCGGCCACCAACAGTCGCACGGTGCATGTGTAATCAAAATGCGACGTGTATTTTGGGAAAAAAAGAAAGAAAAAAAAGCAAATTATACTTCAATTACATCAACATTGAACCTGAACTGGTACAATGATTTGAAGCACCTTGCTAGCCTTTCGAGGTATGTACCTAAAAAAAAGACATCTAATAAGAAATAACTGTAGCGAGTCAAAGCAGATCATCTCCCGATCCCAAAACATTTACGGGGGACAATGGAGGCTTCATTTTCCAGCCACAGCCAGATGATTTGCAGCCTTTGAGTAAAGTCGAATTCCCTTTCATGAAATTAATTAAAGGCTTACAGCGTTGGTCTTTGGGCAAAAACGTCAGGAAATAATACATTCCGACAAATGAAAAGTGAATTAAAGAAAATATGTTACTCTAAATCAGGGGAAGATGGCTCGCAAAAAAATCTTTATGAAAAAAAAAAACATTGTGAGACTCCTTTGCGCATGCGCGAACCGGCGACTAGAAAGCCGGTTCATGGCGATTTTAGCGGGAAAGTGGCAAACGTACATGTCATTGTGTCTAATTATCCATCTATCAATCGCCTTGGCAACGCAGATGAGGCAGAGACACTGTTCAAGTGGGGTTGCCTAATTTGCTGTCGAAAATAGTGGCCGATGTGCGCATGTGCGTGAGATCAGGAAATAAACTTCCCTCGTTTTAATCGCGCTGTCGGCTAATTTTAGAGACCCTTTTGAGAAGATGGCTAAAAGAAAAAAAGACGAGGAGTATCGTACTTTTCAGCAGGAATGGACAGAGGAATTTGCCTTTATGGAGAGAACAGGTTCCGCAGTGTGCCTAATATGCGGCGATAAAATTGCATCGATGAAAAGGTCCAATATAAAGCGGCACATCGCCAGCCGCCACACGACATTTGCATCGAAATATACTGCGGGGGACAGCAGGAAGAAAGCATGCCAAGAGCTTCTATCAAGAGTGCAAGCTAGTCAGCAGCAACTCCGTGTTTGGACCCAACAAGGAATGGAATTGCACCGCGTTCGTAATTGTGAGAAACGGAAAGCCCTTCACGGATGGGGAGTACGCCAAAGCATTCATGCTTGATGTTGCCAATGAACTTTTTGATGACTTTTCGGATAAAGACAAGATAATTAAACGGATAAAAGACATGCCTCTGTCATCAAGAACTGTTCACGACTGCACCGTCATGATGTCAAATCAAATCGAGGCAAGGCAAGTGAAGGACATAAATGCGGCACCTGTTTTTTTCTCTCGCCTTGGATGAGTCAACGGACGTAAGCAATTTATCCCAGTTCAGCGTGATTGCAAGGTATGTCGTCAGTGGCACACTACATGAGGAAAGTCTTGCAGTTTTGACGATGAAAGGGACAACAAAGGGGAGGTTTTATTCAAGTCCTTCACTGAGTTCGCTAAAGAAAAAAATCTACAGATGGATAAACTTGTTTCGGTGTGGACTGACAGTGCACCGTGCATGGTGGGGAAACAGAGAGGATTCGTGGCACTTCTTCGTGAGCATGAAAAGAGACACATCCAAAGTTTTCACTGCATCCTCCATCAGGAGGCGCTTTGTGCTCAGATGTGTGGCGAGCAGCTTCGAGAGGTGATGTGGCTGGTCGTTCGGGTGGTCAATTTTATTGTTGCCCGAGCTTTAAATGATCGCCAGTTTAAAACACTGCTGGATGAAGTTGGGAAGAATTATCCTGGTCTGCTTCTGCACAGCAACGTGCGTTGGTTGTCAAGGGGGAAGGTGCTCAGCCGTTTTGCAGCTTGTCTGAGCGAAATCCGGACTTTTCTTGGAATAAAAAATGTCGAGCATCTCGAGTTAGCCGACACTGAGTGGCTCCTGAAATTCTACTATCTCGTGGATATGACTGAACATCTAAACCAGCTCAATGTGAAAATGCAAGGCGTTGGGAATACAATTTTATCCCTGCAACAAGCAGTGTTTGCATTTGAAAACAAGCTACAACTTTTCATCGCAGATATTGAAACAGGTCGTTTACTACACTTTGAAAAACTGGGAGAGTTTATAGAGGCATGCACAGCAAGTGACCCTGCTCAACATTTTGATCTTCAGCAGTTAGCGGGATTCACATCTAATCTCCTGCAGTCATTCAAATCGCGCTTTGGAGAATTTCGCGAGCGCAGTCGTCTTTTTAAGTTCATCACCCATCCGCACGAGTGTACAGTGGACAGCGCTGACCTGAGTTACATTCCCGGTGTCTCAGTCAGAGATTTTGAGCGACAAACTGCTGACCTGAAGGCCTCAGACAGAATAAGTTCAAGTCACTGAATGAAGATTTGGAAAGACTTGAACGACAGCAAGCAGAGTTGGCAAGCCAACACAAGTGGGCAGAAATGAAAAAACTTCAACCCGCAGACGAGGTGATTGTCAAAACTTGGAACGCGCTTCCCGTCACATACCACACACTGCAGCATGTGAGTATTGCTGTACTGACAATGTTTGGCTCTACCTATACATGTGAGCAGTCTTTCTCACATCTAAAGAACATTAAGACCAACCTACGATCACGTTTAACGGATGGAAGTCTCAATGCCTGCATGAAGCTTAACCTCACCAAGTATCAACCAGACTACAAAGCCATCAGCAAAACCACGCAGCACCAAAAGTCACATTAATGGTAAGAAATACTCATCATTGATTAGCATCAGCATAACAATGTTGTTAAAATCATTCAGAGCCTTATTGTGCTTTAAAAGTGTTGAAATGACATAAAATGCACACATTACTTGTATTTTTAGTTTTAAACATTTTGGATGGCTCTCACAGAATTATTTAAAAATATGTGGTGTTTATGGCTCTCTCAGCCAAAAAGGTTCCCGACTCCTGCTCTAAATGTATGGACAGTGCACTTTGAGGTATCTGAACTCAACTGTACCGGTATTTATAGAGCACTTTAAAACAACCAACGCTGTATACAACGTGCTGTACATGGAGCAATTATAATTTATACAACAAACAATGAAATGATAATAACAAAGACAGTAGAAATGACAAAAACAGTAAAACTAAAAATCAAGTCTGAGTCATGTTGAATCAAAAGCCAAAGAATAAAAATGAGTTTTAAGGCGAGTTTTAAGGATGGGCAGCGAGGAGGCTTGCCTAACGTTCAGCAGGAGGTCATTCCAAAGAGAGGGACCAGCAACGAAAAAGACTTGATCCCCTCTGAGCCTCCACTTAGTTCTTGGTACCCCTAATAGTGTTTGGTCGGCAGACTTGAGGCACTGGGCAGGTGCGGAAGGGCGGAGGACCTCATTGAGGCCATTTAAAGAATTGAAAACAAATACAGTGACCCATTGCTACTTCGCGATTCACTTATTGCGGATTCAGTGCAGCGCGGATTTTTCAAAAATATTCATAAAAAAAAAAAATAGTGACAATGCCACATGAGGACCGCAAGAGGCAGTGAAAGTCAGCAAAACAACGAGTCACACGAATCCAGGGGTCAGGAACCTTTTTCATGTAGAGAGCCACAAAAGCTAAATATTTGGAAATGTATTTTCAGTGAGAGCCATATATATATATATATATATATATATATTGTGTGTGTGTGTGTGTGTGTGTGTGATGAAAAGGCCGATACCCGAGAGGTACATCCAGATGACCATACCTGAAGCACTCGAAATTGCTATACAAAGGCTCCAAGCCTTGTCCAGCTGCCTAAAGCGGTACATGAAAGAGAATGAGCCCAGACGAATAAACAGGCTGTTCGCAACACAACCGGCGAAAGTGTACGCTCAGTGGCAGGGTCCTAACAACAGAGCTGACCCACCAAGACTGGAAACTGAAAGGTACTGGAAAGGCATATGGGAGAAGGAGGTTGCACATAACAGCAGTGCACAATGGCTGGTGACCCTGAGAGAGGAGCACAGCGACTTCCCTGAACAGAACCCAGTTACCATAACAGTGGCAGACATACAGGAAAGAGTCTCAGATATGAAGAACTGGACAGCACCAGGCCCGGTCCACACCTACTGGCTAAAGAAACTCACAGCACTCCATGAGCGCCTAGCAGCACAAATGAACCAGCTGCTGAGGGATGGGACTCACCCAGGATGGCTAACCGAAGGGCGAACGATCCTGATCATGAAGGATCCCTCAAAGGGTGCAGTCCCATCCAACTATCGGCCAATAACCTGTCTCTCCACAACATGGAAGCTCATGTCAGGCATCGTTGCGGCTAAGATAAGTGGACACATGGATCAATACATGAGTGAAGCACAGAAGGGCATTGGTAGAGATACCAGAGGAGCCAAACATTAGCTCCTGGTTGACAGAACAGTCGCACAAGACTGCAGGTCCAGACGTACCAACCTGTATTGATTACAAGAAAGCCTATGACTCGATGCCACATACATGGATCACTGAATGCTTGGAGTTGTATAAGGTGAACAGGACCCTAAGAGCCTTCGTTGCGAACTCGATGAGGATGTGGAAAACCACACTTGAAGCCAATGGCAAGCCACTTAGCCAAGTGTCCATCAAATGTGGCATATACCAAGGTGATGCACTCTCCCCACTGCTGTTCTGCATAAGACTGAACCCCCTAAGCCAAGTAATCACCAAGACAGGCTATGGATACCGCCTCAGAAATGGAGCTACGATCAGTCACCTCCTCTACATGGATGACATAAAGCTGTATGCTAAGAGCGAAAGGGACATAGACTCCCTGATCCACACAACCAGGATCTACAGCAGCGACATCGGGATGTCATTCGGGCTTGAGAAATGTAGTCGGATGGTGACTAAGAGAGGAAAGGTAGTCCGCACTGAAGGGGTCTCACTCCCTGAAGGAACAATAGCAAACATTGAGGACAGCTACAAGTACCTCGGTATACCACAAGCCAATGGCAAACTCGAACTGGCAACAAGGAAAGCGGCTACGGCCAAATACCTCAAGCGAGTGAGGCAAGTCCTAAGAAGCCAGCTCAATGGCAAGAATAAGACCCGGGCAATAAACAGCTATGCCCTGCCAGTGATCAGATACCCTGCAGGAATAATAAGGTGGCCAAAGGAAGAGATTCAGACCACGGACGTTAAGACCCGAAAGCTCCTAACCATGCATGGAGGGTTCCATCCCAAATCCAGCACCCTGAGACTGTACGCAAGCTGAAAGGAAGGAGGCCGGGGACTAGTGAGCCAAGCTCCATGAATACATCAAGGAGAAGGCTCCAACGGATGACGTACTCAGAGAATGTCTCAGACAATGGGGAACAGAAGATGAGGCGCTGGAAGAGGGACCATCATGGGAGGACAAGCCCCCACACGGGATGTACCACCGGACCATAACTGAAGTGGCCGATCTCAAGAAGTCCTATCAGTGGCTAGAGAGGGCTGGCCTGAAGGACAGCACAGAGGCACTCATCCTGGCTGCTCAGGAGCAGGACCTGAGCACCAGAGCCATTGAGGCCCAGATATACCACACCAGACAAGACCCAAGGTGTAGGTTGTGCAAAGAGGCACCTGAGACGATCCAACACATAACTGCAGGGTGTAAGATGCTGGCAGGGAAAGCCTACATGGAACGCCATAACCAGGTGGCTGGCATAGTCTCCCGAAACATCTGTGCGGAGTATGGACTGGAAACCCCAAGGTCAAAATGGGAAACACCTCCGAAGGTGGTGGAGAATGACAGAGCGAAGATCCCGTGGGACTTCCAGATCCAGACTGACAAGATGGTAATGGCGAACCAACCAGATATCGTGATCATAGATAAAGGGCAGAGGAAAGCCGTTGTAGTGGATGTAGCGGTCCCAAGTGATGGAAACATCAGAAAGAAGTAACACGAGAAACTCGAGAAATACCAAGGGCTCAGAGAGGAGCTGGAGAGAGCCTGGAAGGTAAAGTTGACAGTCGTGCCTGTGGTGGTCAGAGCACTCGGGGCAGTGACCCCCAAACTAGACGAGTGGTTGCAACAGATGCCGGGAACAACATCAGACATCTCAGTCCAGAAATGTGCAGTGCTGGGAACAGCAAGGATACTGCGCAGAACCCTCAAGCTTCCTGGCCTCTGGTAGAGGACCCGAGCTGAATGAGGGACGGACACCACCCGAGGGGGGGGGGGGGGGGGGTGATACGAGGAATTACTTTTAATATATATATATATATATATTAGAGCTGTCAGTTTAGCGCGTTTTTATTGGCATTAATTTAAATGAATTTTATCAGGATTAAATTTTTTCTCGCGAGATTAACGCAGCACACGTCACAAGCGGATGTTACGTTGCTCTATAAATACACCAGAAACAAAACAACAAGCGCGCTGCAGAAGACCACGCCCATGTCTGTTTTGCCAGCCACGGCAGCACGAGACACCGAAAACGGATACTTAAAGAGTTTATGAATGGAAAGTTTACTTTTAAAAAGTTACCAGATTGCTCCACTGACAAGACCAAAGTTACCTGTTCTTCTCTCTCTGTGTATCATACAGGTATACGATGTATGCCACTGACGCGATTGTTACTTGTTTGGAACTATTTTGTGTGGAAGGTTACAGCGTTCCGTGTCCATATAAATAGAGCGGGTGGAGCTTCTCTGTGTTCGTCTGACAGTGACAGTGCGCTGCTGTGGTAGCGACCTAGCGAAAATAAAACGTCTCCAGTGTTGTCATTGAAATGAGGTCTACACAAAAACCATAGAGAGACTTCCGCGCAAGGACCGACACAATCAACATAGCCTGACTGTGTTAGGGGGAGTGAAACCCCCCTCTTTCAGAATGGTTTGCCCCAGCAGCACGGGGGAAGTGCGTGCGCTTGTTTGTACGGCCGGCAGTTTTGAATACAGCGGCACATAACAAACACTGGTGTCCGGTGTCTCGTTCTTCTCCAAAAAACATACAGAAACAGACTGCTGTGTTCAAAGCAAACTTGAGAAAAACGAAGTATGCAACCATGGTTTAAATCCACTATAGGCTGAGTACTTGTTTACCTTAGATGTGCACTTTATAATGTTATATTGCTCTGTTTTGATTTCATAAAAAAAGCTGTTAAAGCAGCTGTTGTGTGACAAAATATTTTTTTCACTGTTGTTGATGCACAGTAATATTGTGTGAGAGATTATGTGTGAACAACTGCTCCAAGTGAAAAATGTTCATGTAAAATTGAAAATCGAAATTGTTATTTCAGTAAATATTTGCATTTGGCACATAGAAAACTGATTCATGATTCCAAGTTGATGAGAGCATTAAAATGGGGGGAAAATAGGACAAAAAATGTAAAGGGAAATTCAGAAACGATAAAAAATGTGAGTATTCACGATAAATTTTTTAGTCCATTTGAGTTAATTATGACAGTTGCATTTTTAATTAGATTAAATATTTTAATCGTTTGACAGCACACGGAACCCTGTCACCTTCCACACAAAATTGTTACAAACAAGTAACAATCGCGTCAGTGGCATACATCGTATACCTGTATGATACAGGTAACTTTGGTCTTGTCAGTGGAACAATCTGGCAACTTTTTAAAAGTCAACTTTCCATTCATAAACTCTTTAAGTATCAGTTTTCGTTGTCTCGCGCTGCCGTGGCTGGCAAAACAAACGTGTGTGGACCTATGCAGCGCGCTTGTTGTTTTGTTTCTGGTTTATTTATAGAGCAACGTAACATCCGCTGTGACAATCCTGTTAAAATTCATTTAAATTAAGGCCAATAAAAACACGCTAAACTGACAGCTCTACGCTGACAGCCTGACAGCCTTTGCGCTTGAGCAGAGCGCACTAACACACACACACACACACACACACACACACACACACACACACACACACACACACACACACACACACACACACACACACACACACACACACACACACACACACACACACACACACACACTCACTCTCTCTCTCTCTTTCTTTCTCTCAGCAACACACAAACACTCACCTGCGCGCCCATGCGTGCACGCACACACACGTGCCCCACGTGGACCTTCCGAACTTGAGCAGAGTGCGCACACACTAGCACGCATAGTAAACAACACTTAGACACAGATTTTTGCGGACTTCAAAAATAAATAAATAAATAAATATGATAAACAATATATATATATATAATAAATATGATGCGGTGCACCGAAGCCGCGATAAACGAACCGCGAAATAGCGAGGGATCACTGTATATATATATATATATATATATAGATAGATAGATAGAGAGATACACGTGTACACACACACACGCTCACACACACACACACACACACACACATATATTTATTAATTATTACAGCCATCTCGTTACCTCTGCATCCCGCGTAGCATGCATCGTGAACAACACTTAGACACCGATTAAAGATCAAAGTGTAACCCACGTGATAAGACAGAAAGAAGATGCACAGCCAATCAACATGGCTTTGCTGCATCTTCTCAGCCCCCCCTCACCCCACATGTACTGTATTATGTTGCTCTATGTGACTCACTGTTGTTTTGCTGCCTTTCGCTGCTGCTCGGGGACCGTTTGCGGATTTCAAAAAAAAAGTTTTATTATGAATATGTTTGAAAAAATCCGCAATGCACTGAAGCAATAAACGACCGGGAAATAGCGATGAATCACTGTATAGGCTAATCGCTATGACAAATATTATGAAACAGTATTGGTTATTCTATAATTTACTGGCTGTAGCATGGTAACTTTAGGGAATAAAACATTCGTCACAAGGTGTAGTAATGCTAATGTTAACTGTTGGTAGAACTAATAATGACGTGTGTTAGATTCTTTCGTCAAATTGATAGTAGATTCCAAATGCATCGTCTTGGGAAGAGGATGTCAAGCCACATCAATACTTACCTGTATTAATGATTACCAGTAAATTAATCTTTGCAGTGTGAGATTGGAAAAAATACTGATTTTGTGGTATGTTGTATTCATGATGCCATATGAGTACAAATTATTTTGACCCATTTGTTTTTTTGGAATAAACCTGGAGTACACAGCTACTGATGGAATATTCATTGTGATTGCATAGTTTTCAAACATTTACCCTTGAAACATTATACTTTTGAGTTTCAGAATTCTTGATTATGAATATCAGTTAACATAGAAAAATGGGTTCCCATGATGAACGTTTATGGAACCCAAAATTAGTTACCGTGGTTTCCCACTGGGTAATCCAACGGAACCGAAAAACGGTTACCGTGAATTTCCGAAATCCTCAGGCCTGCTACTGAATTATTTAATTTTTTTGCAGCATTTATTTATAATTGTATGTATATATTGTTGTTGTTTGTCTTATTATCATATGCAATTGAATAAGTAGACCATTTCAGAATTCGAAATTTGGGACTCTCGAAATGCATCATGGGACTCGTACTTTTCTGATCAGCGAGTCCCTGGGACTCGCTGGTGGTAAACTGTAAAATTATCACTGCTATTAGTGAATTGAACAAAATGTCAGTATAATAAGCCTCTGACTGTATTATTTTAAATAATTTTTGTGATAATACTCTTGTACCTGTAAATGGTTTTCCATTCCTCACGATTGCTAAAAATCCAGCAAAAGTAGCGGAATTATAGTCAGTTTGCCGGTTCCATACGCGAGTTGCTGCTGGCTAGCTTGCACGCTTCCTTTCCGCTGTCTCTCGCAGGATATTTTGATGGGAACGTAGCACGGTGCATGTGAAAGTGCCGCTTTACATTAGACCGTTTCGTCGATGATATTTGTCATTGCAAATCAGACACACCGCAGAACCTGTTCTCTCCACAAAGGTGAATCCTTCGATCCATTCGTCAGCCAATCAACATGGGTGTGCACCATGGGATAGATCCATTCGTGCTGTCATTGGTCAATGCCGGCGCTGGGAACCAATCAAGTTTCAGCCATGCACAAAACCTCTGAGTCATTCTGCATTTTTTTCTGATACAGTACTTTGGGGAAAAAAAACGCGATGCACCGAGGCCGCGATAAATGAACCGCGAAATAGCGAGGGATCACTGTGTGTATATATCAGTATATAGCATTAATTAACGTTAACTACTACACTTCTAGTTAGTTACTCCTACATGCATGTATACCATTAAATTTGGCCTTATAAATATTATATATACTCACACACATGTACATCCATCAGGGGGGGTACCTACTTCGCGGATTTTCCTCTTTCGTGGGGGGGTTCTGGTCCCCATTAACCGCGATAAGCGAGGGATCACTGTCATAGGATCTTAATAAGAACTCTAAGATGTATAAGGAGCCAGTGAAGGGATGCAAGAGTTGGAGTTATGTGCTCCCTTCATACGAGTACCATTCAAGAGGTGAGTAGCGGCATTTTGGACCAACTGGAGACGCTTAATGGAAGATTGGCTGACTCCAAATTAAAGTGTGCTTCGGTAATCCAGCCAAGATGTGATGAAGGCAAAGTGCTCAAAGTGCTCTTGAGAAAGGAGAGGCTTGACTTTAGCCATCTGCCTAAAATGAAAGAATCTGGATTTAACAGCGGCACCAATTTACCATTTAAAATCAATGTCCGTTTAAAACCCAAGTTCGAGACTGTTGTCTTAAGATAAGAAGCCAGGGGGCTCAAATCCACAGGATGGGATGTACAAGTGCCACTGCGACCAAAAACTTGCACTTCTGTTTTCTTGTCATTGAAAGTCAAGAAATTCAGTCCCATCCAGGTATATCCTTAGTTTCCTACCTCATCCTGGTTTCTATCGCAGATTATGTTTGTGCTTCCACAGCAGTAAAACAGTCCTGTTCTTTATAATTCATGAAAAAAAAAAGTTCAGGCAATAAGTTTTCCTCGTATTTTTGAGATTGTAGTGTTATAGCGCCACCTGGATACTGGTGTGGATGAAATGGGCGCAAACAATGGGGAAATGCCAGTATGCCAGAGGGTAACAGTTGCAGAAACACTGTCGGGGAAAAAAAAGAACTATGGAGTAGTACATTTTTGGAATGGTGAACTAGTGGGGGTGGGGGGGGGGGGGGGAGAGAATCAATGAACTGAAGTAGTTCATTTTAAAAGTTGTGAGCTGAACTTTGCACAAAAAATGAACTTTCCCAACACTGGTTGGCGAACTTGGACAGTTTCATCGGTCCACTGCGACATGTTCCGAATTTCATTGGTCACGTGATGAGACTATGGGTAAATCTATTGACGGCTTGAAGCTTGTCAGTAAAAATGAATAAATAAGGAGTGTCACATTTAAAGCCACAGCGTTCAAAGTGTGGGAAAACGGTTGCGACGTATCGTCCGGAAAATACGGTTGTTTAAATCATATATAATGTTTGGTATGAAATGGCTACACTGCAGGGGTATTTGAGGAGGAGCACAGTCACTCACAAAGGGGGCCTCAAAAGCACCGGCCCCTCCATGAACCACAACTGAACGTTCTCAATGAAAGCTGTGACTGTTCGCCAACTGAAGCACAGATTGTGAACCAAAGCAACATTTGTGTGAAAAGTGTGTCAACCAATTTGTTAATGAGCAACACAATTGGTGAACTGAGGTTACACTGCACATATTTGCTACAAAGATTCTTTTTAGTCAATTTCCCTTTTTTTCCACAACAATATCTAAAATGTTCGAATTCATGACTCTTCCTCACCGATCAGTGGCCTCATCATTGGATAATACACTTGCCACACCGTCTCCAATGACATCCCGCTGTCCATGTAAATGGCACCGGCGAGAGACTCAAAGATATCGCCCATAGCCTTGGGGACTTCAATGTCCTCCTCTTTCTCCTCATCTTCTTCAGAGCGTCGTAACTGCGATGGGTTTGGGGGAACAAAATAACAATAATGTGACCGAAGAAAAGAGCGATCAAAAACCCAACATTAATTTGTCAATGCTATTCTATAACCAACAACGGTCTCCTCAGGGTGCCACAATGATTGAAAAGGTTCCACGTTCATTTGGGGACATTCAAAATCCCATAGCTGCTGTAATATTTTGGAAACGATTCTGACACTCCATAACAGCACTTACCTCAGAGTCCATGCCTTGCATCTCATTCTTTTCCAGTTGAAACTGCACAAAGTCATCAATAACGTGGAAAAGTTCAGGTGAGATAGCTTTGAAGTACTTGTGGTAGTCATACTTCACAGCCAGAGAGGCAAAGATGGTGTTATTGACAAGTGCTGAGCGCAGATCAGTCAATACACCAGGCGAGTGCTGCCGTGGGTCTTCATAAAGGTGCTTTGTAATGAGGTAGTCAAGAATTGCATCGCCGAGGAACTCCAACCGTTGGTAACAATCTGAAGAGCAAAAAACAGCCATGTAAGTGTGAAGTCAACACAGACGCGGTCATTCCACATGAAGGCACGCACCTTCGACAGTGACACCTTTTCAATTTGCCCGATGTTTTTTCTATGAATGCCTTTTGATGTTAAATGAAAGAATCCAAATTTTGAGACTCCTAGCTACAACAGTTTCTGAATTACAGGCCGTCAAAGTTTGAGTGTTATGTCCATTTTTGGGATCCAGGAATTGGACACCAGAATTTGGACCACATTCAGAGGCCCTCATTTTTTGTTTTAAGGTGGCAACAGACCTGTAAATTGTTAGATCTATGCATTCCCGTACTGTCTATCAGAATCTGCACTTAAAAATACAACAGACATACTATTTTAAAGATACAGTGGTACCTCTGCTTACGAACGTCTCTTCATAAAAAATTGCCTCTTGTTTCGAAATAAATTTCAGGTTACGGTAAAAATACAGTATGGGCCGCTACTTGCAGCTCCAAGTTTCCTGAACGCAACATACTTATAGTTGCTCTGCCATTGACTATTTCCTAGCATCGTCCAAACATCCCATTGGCTCAGAGGGACCTCTTAGACCTCTTATGGCGATGTGTGTAGATAGATATGTGTCTATGCAGCGTCCTTGTTGTTCGCCCCTCGCGCCATGAGGTGTTCCGATAGTTTTACGTAAATGTGAATCACCCAGAAAAAGTGTTCACCAGTTGGGCGATCGCTCAGAATGCTGATGTTTGCCTTGGACAATTTCGAAGGGTTGTTAAAAGCAGACAAAAGCAAACGTCCTTGGATCAGTTATTTACAAAACACCAGACAAAAACCTCTTCTGAGAGAGCGTGAAGAGGGCAAAACACGATGAGGACACAGTTAAAAGTTAAATGACCATAATTTATTTTTATTTTTTACATTATGCACAACTCTCATTTAATGTACAATAATCAAATTGTAACATGCATTTGTTACATATTTTGATGCATTTTTATGCTTCATAAAACATTTATGTCTGAATATATATATATATATTTTGGAACGGATTAGAGCATTTACATGGAAAAGGCGTCTGTCTCTACTTCCAAAATTTTCTAGTCAAGAAATTTCTTCCAGAACCAATTAATCTCGGACGTAGAGGTGCCGCTGTATTACCTCTTGAAAAGTGGATTTTTATTTTATTTTTTATTTTTAATGACACAATGCAAATGCCTTCCATATATTGGAAATGTTTACTCTTCGAAAAGTAGATCGTTGGTCAAAAAAGGTCAGGCACCCCTGCACTACAGGGAAAAAAAAAACATTTAATCATGAAGGCCCATTGTGTATTTGTAGCCAACTTAGTCATTTTGATATTAGGGTCATATAGCTAATATAGATAGATATAGCATGTGTCGCCTTCATTATGAGGCTTATATAAGGCTTTTAATTTTTTGCGGCTCCAGACATTTTTGTTTTTTGTTTTTTTTGGTCCAATATGGCTCTTTCAACATTTTAGGTTGCCGACCCCTGGTTTAATCTGTCGATCAATCCAAACCTCCTGACCATTGCTTAGCTTCCTGATGAATAACAGAGGCAGAAAAGTTGCCACTCCTACTTAACACAAGTAGCAGTTTACAATTTGAGAGAATCAATTTAGGTTGAGCCAAAGTCAACTGAGGATCAAATTCTTCTTTTTATCATTTGCACCCGAGCAGCGAGAGCTGCGATGTCCCAATTGCTATTGAGGAAATTATGATTAGGCGTAGAAAAAAAAGTAGTGTGTTTCCGGTAACCCGACCGACCGAGAATTTCTACGTCGAAAAAAAACTTTACGGTATGCATTTTTTTCAAACAACCCTCTACATTTTTGTGTAGAGGGTTTACATCGGTGCAAACTCTCACGATATTCAAGTTTGCCCTGTCGTCTGCGATCTGCGACGACAGTTTAAACCGCGTTTTCTGTGTTACAGTTGCATGCTCGCACCGTAATGTTAAGAAAATAGCATCCATTGATGTATCGAAAAAAATCAGCAAAGTATTTGATGAACACCACGGGCCGAGTAAACACCGAGGGCGGAGGACGTCGGCGGAGTAAAAATGTTGGGGACCAAAACATGCACGAAAGCACACACTCATCAGAACTGGTGAAAATTTTGAAATTATAAAATTATCAGAAACAATCTCAACTCAACTGTATTCATAGAGCGCTTTAAAACAACCACCGCTGTATACAAAGTGCTGTACATGGAGCAAATATATAATACAATAAACAATAAATTAATAACGAAGACAGTAGAAAGCACAAAACAGTAAAACGAAGATCAAGTCTGAGCCATGCTGAGTCAAAAGCCAAAGAATACAAATGAGTTTTGATATGAGTTTTACAGTGACAACAAAATGGCTCTCTCCCGCCATCTCCAGTGGGGAAACAAAAAACAATCCCAGTATGTTTTACCTCGGCCTACAAAAATTGGCCGGCATATGTAGCACCTCGAGATATGTAAAATAGTAGATTTCAGCAAGGGTCGAAAATTAACAGAATTTTTGAATGTCCAATTTTGGCCCATTTTTGCGCATTTACAGGAATCATAGTTTTGCACCCTTGGTCGAGAGGATTCATTGGGTTGACTTCAAAGTTTGGCTATACCATCTTAAGACCTGGAACAACAATAGAGAAAGAGAGGCAATCCACTATTTTGAATTTTCGTTCACGTTTGGCCCCCTTTATAGAGGTCACATTTAGAAAAAAATGCTCGTACAGAATATAACCGATTGTTTTCAAACTGTGCGCGTTTCATCTTAAGATGTTCAAAATCACTAGTTGTTACCATGTCGATGCACAGTTCGCCAAGAAAAAGTACGCTGAATTATATGTTGTAAACATTTGTCAAAACATATGAAAGAAGGTTTCATGTTTTTAGGAGAAAAGACGACACCAACGAAAAACTGTCATGTGATCGGAAATCACATTGTCCAAGATTTTCAAGTTTTACACCGGTAGACCATAAGCAAGAACTAGGTCTAAAGTATGTCCTTGTTCATGTGTTGAGCTGGTCATATATCACACATAAAGTGAAAAGAGTCAATAAGTCTGAAAAAGTCCTTTGTCCAGTGGTTTTTCAGGACAACGCACATGAATATTACAATCCCCCATGAGGAGGATATGATCACACTTGAGCCTGTTTTCTCGGGCGGGCAGTGACTCTACTGTGCTCAAAACACACTTTTCTGCTAATAAATTTTCTCTTAGGTGCTTGTAATTGTGGTCCCACAGCATACTGTGGCCTCTGCCGACAGCATGCAGAACGCCAGGGTTGTTGTTGTTTTTTTTTTTCTATGACTTTCTATTTCCAACACTCATTGGAAAGGAATCTTACTAACTGCAGGCAATGCAGACCAAATTCTGACACTGGTTGACCATTGACCGAAAAGCCTGTATTAACACATCCTGTTCCCGATTCCTCTGGCGCACCCCACCCACATGAAACCCGGGGAACATGGTCAAATGCTTTCTTCAAGTCCACAAAGCACATCTACACTGGTTGTTAGAAGTGCTCCATCGACCCTGCTGAAGGTCATGGCCAGGACGAAAACCAGAGTACTCATCATGAATCTGAGATTCAATTTCCCAACAGGCCCTCCTCTCCAGCACCCCTGAATAGACCTTACCAGGGAGGCTCCATAGTGTGATTTTCCCCTGGTGACTTTACAACACACTCTCTGGACCTAGTCTTAAAAAGGGGTGCCACCAGACCCCGGTCTGTCATTCCAGAGGCACTGCCACCGAGGGCTGCCACAAACAATGAATTTGCTCGTCGACTAATCACCAACAGTAGAATCAGACTAATTTTTATTGGCCAAATATGTAGAACACACAAGGAATTTGTCTCCGGTATAACACGCTGCATTCGTATCATCATAAACAAGGACATGACAAATAAGTATGAAAAAATAAGTATGGAAGGACATTTCGTAATGTAAGTGAACTGTAGTGCGGCAGTACCACCCAGTGACAACTGTGAGACAATGTGCAAAGTATCAAGCAGAGCTAAAGTGATCAGTGGTAGAATACAATACTATAACAGTTGTACAGTTGGTGCAGAAAATCATTGAACCATTTTAAAGTGACCAGTCGCAGTATTTGTAGTACAAGAAGTGTGCAATTGTGCAGATGTCCTTGTTACGCTGAGCACATGAATTAGATCATATGTAAATCGCAGAATACTGCACCAGCAAGCAGGTACATTTACTGTATATGCCTAGACCAGGGGTGGCCAACCAGTCAGAGATGAAGAGCCAACTTTTTTGACTGTGTTACTGCAAAGAGCCACATCATACCCTTCCTCGCTCAGGCGCGTGCACACGCACACACCCACACACACTTTTTTGGCCAAAGATCGACTTTTGAAGCGACCAACTTCTCACGAACAACCCAATCGCGCACGTGCAAGCACACACACACACGCACTAACTCGAGTACCCACCGGTGCACTTGCGCACATATGCATGCACACCACGATAAGCAACAGTCGGAATGGGCCGAACATGAACGAAAGCTCAAGATACAAACAAATCCCCCTCCTCCCCCCAAGATGGTGTTCTTCCTGTTAATTTAGCGTAAGGCTGCAAGAAGTTTTTTGTAGGTCATTAGGTCTTACATATGCCTTCAGCTTTTCGTAAATCTTGTTGATACATACTACTGAGGCCGGTTTGTTAAAACCTTCTTGGGTGTGCAACTGAGCCATTTTGTAAAAAACGCAAAGTAAACTAATAAACTAGAGCTGCAAGCAGCTATAATGGGCCCTAAAGGGAAGTCGCTGTTCAGGCCCTCATAATAATATTTTCTACAAAAACAATAAGGACCTCACAGCGCTCGCTGCTCGGGCCCTAAAAAAAGATATTCGGCAGCAGTCTCACCTGTGATTGTGTTGTAATGATAGGAAGCATGGGTGAAAGCTTGCAGTAGGTAAGCCTTGTTGTGAAATGTGTAGTTGATCTTCTTTTCGAAATTCTTGAAGCCAGAGATAAGGTGGTTGAGGGTTCGCTCAGCATCTGGATGTTCCAACATGCAGCGCGGTGGGATTTTCAACCAGCCATAGCACAAGTCACTTGATGAGGACGTAGGGCTGAGCTGAAGTTGTTCTGCCAAGCTCCCTCTCTCTAGTGGTAAGACCTGTTTTGAGAAAAGAAAAGAAAAGAAAAACATTTATGAAATAAAGATACACACATTGCTATGACATTCAGGACGGCCATGGTGTTTTCATAGTCTGAGGTCGGTTAGTTCATTTGCTAATTAGGTTAACAGTTTAGAGTTTTAGGAGTAATGTTTCTCAAAGCGTCATTGTTAACGTACACTTTGCTGGAGAATCTTTAAAGTTCAATATTTTGAGCGAGACACACAACAACTGATCTGCATCCTACACGTATGTATGCCAATTCAAATATTTCCATCTAGAGGAGGGGTGTCAAACTCAATTTAGTCGCGTACCAATTTGGAGTTACGTCTTCTGTCGGAGAGCCGTTGTGACAGTGAAACCACAAAATTATTACTTTTACACAACAAATTAATAGATTACTAGTTTTGAAATCAGTCAAGGTGATTAAAAGAGTTTGTGCAATTATTGTTCTAGTGAGGGTAAACGGGGGAACAAAATGAGTTCAATGTCTCAACCTTATTTATTACACAGGACAATTTGACATTTCGGTCCAGATTTTTGCAAGTTGACACATGATTTGCTTTCGCGGGCCTCACAAAATGACCTGACGGGCCGGATCTGGCCCCCGGGCCTTGAGTTTGATACAGGGTAATCTAGAACATTGTTGTTGTTGTTTTTAAATATGTTTATGCTTTTATCCCAAAAAATGCATTTCTTTTTTTTCAACACATTTTACAGGGGTCTGCTAATAAATAAATAAAAGCTTTGAAAAAAAGTCAGGTCAATTCCAAGTTGTTTCATGTGCAATCTATCTGTATTGTTCACAATAACATGAAAAAAATAAAACTAATGTTTTCAAGTCAGCAGAGAAAAGCTCAGATGATCAGATTTGACAGGTAACACCCCCGTTGTAGTGTTGTTCCACCAAGAGTATGTATCTGGCAAGAGTAAATTACAGACATAGGCACACAGACATAGGCACATATGACCCTTGGTGCGCAGCCTCACCGAATTGGTTTACTGAACTGAGCTCACAGGTGGACCATCAGAGGGGTATCTTGAGCATCTCATTACTGAGCTCCACATTCCAGCCTTGGGGTTGAATTTGCGATTTGACAAGTCGACTTTACATACATGAAGTCGGCTGTAGCGAGCTGAATATTCACTGCATTTAACTACTGCAGTAGGAAAATGACGTCAATGTTTGGAAAAGATGTTTTCAAGTATTTAAAGATCAGTCATCTGTACTGATTATGAAGTTATTCACATATTTGACATTTGTTCATCCTGTGGGCCATACGGAGAACAAAACAAAAATATTAAGGACTCAACAATAACCCAAGAGAACCGCACGAATCGACAACTCTTATTACTGCTCCAATGTTTGACTCATCGCATTGTGTGAACAAGAGAGTGATTTTGTGTGATAGCAATATGTCCATGTCTCAAAACTCATTTTTATTCTTTGGCTATTTGACTCAGCATGAGATTTTGTTTTGTTTTCGAGTTTCGTGCTTTTTACATTGATTGTTAAAAGTGTCTGTTGTTGCCTGAATATTTTTTGCTCCATGTACAGCACTTTGTGTGTGCGGTGGTGGTTTTAAAGTGCGCTATGATTGCAGTTGAGTTAACCTGAGCTGAGTTGTGTTTACCTTATTTCCTTGTGCGGTTATTTTTTTTTTTCGGGAACAGTAAGACCTGCCACACATGGTGCCAAAATCAGACGATCGCCAAAAGAGGTCATGGACATGGACGAGATCATCTGGATCAAGTAATAACAGCTTTGTAGTCAAGGCAAGGCCAAATTGTAAAGTAAATGTCGGAGGCAAACTTCCCCTTAGGTTGAGCATATGGGTACAAGAGACCACCAAATTTACATAGAGCTGGGTGAAATATACAACTGGCACTGCTTATTTAAAAATTTCCCAGGGGGCGCAGCTTTAAAACCCCCCCAAAAACCCCCAAAACAAAACTGCACAATAAACACAAAATATTGATGATTTTGACAGGCCTCATGCATGTGCAAAGTTTCATGAGTTGATAGTGGAGATCGAGCCGATTCAAAGGGAGTTAAACGGATTCGCCAGAAGACAAAGTTTAAAGATCTAGCCCGGTTGAAAGTGGCAACATGGTACATATTTTAGTTCAACTGCATGTAGATTTATGTTTATGGTCATACATGTTTAACTGTGTTTGACTAATCTTTACATGTTTGGTTTGGTTTATTGAACATAAAACATATACAGTAATTATTTGACAGAAAATAAGGTAGATAAAATAGTAAAAAGAAAGAAAACAGTCTTCATTCAACACAGTTATTATGTTCAAGGGAGTAGGAAGAAGTAAAAAACTTATCTACCCCGTTATGTGTTTATATTTAAGAAATTATTTTTATATCAATCAGAAAAGAAAAAAGTAAGAAGAAAGAAGTCTCCATTAAGGCTCATACTTTACCCTTAACCGTGATATTTTTACAACTTTTGGTTTGTATCGAGATTATATACATCAACACCCTGGCACTCTTGTGTCAATTTTCTCTTGTATTCATAATGGATATTTCAATACCTTTCTCTATTTATCAACTTAGTTCTGATTTATCATTATATTTAATGTTTAGAATTTATCAATTTAACTCTGATTGATGTAGGTTGTTTGTAATATTTTTTTGAATTTGTTTTTGAAGCAAGCGATTTACTCATTTTCAGGTCCGTTTTGAAATTATTCCACAGATTAACACCTTTGATAGATACACTTCTTTGCTTGATCTTTGTTCTTGTTTTGAGTTTTTTGAATGAGTTGGTACCTCTTAAATCACAGCTGCTTTCTCGAATTTCGAAAAACGTCAGAATGATTTGGCAGAGCAGGTTATTGTGTGCTTTGTACATTAATTGGGCGATTTTAAAGTCAACCAGGTCATAAAATTTCATCGTATTTAATTTGATAAATAGAGGATTTGTGGGTTCCGTATATTTTGATCTATTAATAATTCAAATTGCTTTTTTTTGTAGTTTTAGAATAGGGAGTGTGTTTGTTTTGCAGGCATTTCCCCATATTTCCACACAGTAGGTCATATATGGTAATAATAATGAAGTGTATAATGTGTACAAAGATCTCTTATTTAGCACTTCCTTGGTTTTGTAGAGGACCCCTACGGTTTTGGCTATTTTTCTTTTTATGTTATCGATATGAGGCTTCCAACATAGTTTTGAGTCTATTACTAATCCGAGAAACTTGGTTTCATACGCTCTTTCTATCTCAATTGAGTTTACCATAATTTTAGCTTGGTGTTTGATTGGTCTTGTGCCAAAAACAATTAACTTCGATTTTTTCAGGTTAAGTGACAATTTATTTCTGTCGAACCAGTTTTTTAATTTGTTTAATTCGTTTTCTACGGTTGTCAAGAGCTGTTTCAGATTTATTCCAGAACAGTAGAAAGTTGTATAATCAGCAAATAGGACACATTTAAATTGTTTTGAGACCTTGCAGATATCATTTATATATAAGATGAATAATTTTGGACCAAGCACTGACCCCTGAGGAACTCCATGAGTGATTTTCAGTTTACTCGATTTTTTGTTGTTGAGCTGCACGTACTGATATCTGTTTTCTAAATAACTTTTTATCCATTTATAAGCTACACCTCTAATGCCATATCTCTCTAATTTATTCATTAATATACAATGACCTATGGTGTCAAAAGTTTTTTTTTAGATCTACAAAAATCCCAACAGTAAATTCTTTGTTGTCTATATTAGTGGCTATTGCTTCGACTAACTCCATTACTGCCATTGAGGTGGTCCGTTTTTCCCTGAAGCCATATTGAAGCATGTGTGAGATAAGCTCAGCTAATACTATGTTTGTTTTATTTTCTAGCTCTTACGGTGTAATAGCTTTATACGGCACCCAAGGGAATAAAAAAGGAAACGTTCTACCACTTATAAAATGTTATTATTTCAATCTACGCTATATATAGCGTAAAGCATGATAAACATCTTGAGGCTACTCTGATAAATTTTCATTTGGATTTTTTCAACCGGCTCGGTGCAGTACATTAAAATGTAAAATAAGACATTTCTTGTCGGCACGAGGTGGTTCAATGTTGTAGAACAAAATATAGTCATATAGTCTTCAGGCCCTGACTACTTATATACATGTGAAGTTTAGGATTTTTTTTGTAAGACGTGAAGGGGAGTTAACAAGCATTTCCTTCTTTATGGCGAAATATTAAATGTAAATTTTGATGCCCTGCCCCCACCTTATAGTATTTTGAAAACTGAAATCTTTTTCCCTGTTGGTGTCCCAGGTCTTAAGATGGTACAGCTGAATTTTGAAGACATTAGTCCTCTAGGTCCTAGAGTCTAGGACAAAGGTGCAAAAGTGTGACTCTCCTGAAATGTGTCAAATTTTGACAAGATATGATCATCTGAGAAAAGTTACAGCACCTTGTATTGTCGGGGTGAATAATCAGATTTTGCAGCATTGTAATGGCCACACCTAAACACACAATATCTTTTTATGATTTAGAGCAGGGATGCCCAACCTCTTTTGACCAAAGATCTACTTTTTGATCAACCAACCCCCAAGATCACCCCGTTACCATACACGTGCGCACACGCACACACGCCATGATGAGCAACAGCCATAACGGCCCTGAACGAAACGGAAAACTAAAGTAGACTGCCTACCTTAGTGGGAGACCCACCGCGGATGCATGCGGCGAAATTTTGCAGCCCATTAACTATCGTAGCTCACGTGCACCGTTTTAAAATGCTTCTCTCTGCCCTTCAGATTCTCATTCTTTCCGAGTGCCACCGGTGAATTGTACACGAAACAAACTTTGAATGATAATAATAACAATAAAAGGTATATCGCAACAGCTCTGATTGCAAGCCGCAATTGCTGACTGCTGAGTGCTAACAACTTCCGGTGATGCAGGTCACACGCCACCGTAGGTTAAAGGTGACCTGCTATGTTTTATTTTATTTTTTCAAATACTGTTTGTGAAAGTGAGACTTATAGGATGATTATGGGGCAGTGTGCATCAACACAAAATAAATATGAATAATATGCACAGAGACACACAAATGTTTGTTTTTTTCCCTCTACACCAGTGGTTCTAAACCTGGGTTCGATCAAACCCCAGGGGTTCGGTGAGTCGGTCTCAGGGGTTCGACAGAGCCTCTGCCGTGAAGGGTAAGACACATGCGACTGCGACTCAACATGTTAATTAGTTATGACACGCCCGCTTGGCCATCACTGGCTGCAGATGATCGATCACATTACATTGCTTGTCCAATCAGTGCTATGGTAAATTTAGTTCGCTTAGTAGTCAACGTGTGACTGTCATGATATACATCAGACAAAAAAATATATATATATATACTTCTCATGACATTTTATTTACTTTTTTCTGTTTTTAATTAATGTGCTTTTTTTTTTATCTTGAATTTGTAAAAAATATATACCGTATTTTCCACACTATAGGGCGCACCGAAAAGTCTTTCATTTTCTGAAAAGCTCAAATCTGGTGCGCCTTCTGTATGGTCATTACGGCAATACGTCGACACCCCAAGACGACTCCTTGCTGGAAACATGCTGATAATGTTATAACTTGCTGTTGGTTCAGCGAACTGTGTCGCTGCTTTATTAAATAAGTTTTTGTTGCAGCTCCGTAAAAAGGAGAGCTGTGGTGTTTTTTTTAAAACGCACACTTTATTAATGGTTTTCACAGTCTCAACAAATACAGGTGCGTCTTTGTCCGTCTCCGTGCCTTCTCTTCTTTCGTTCGAGTCGAGAGGCGTTTTTGACCGCCTCCGAAAAACGTAAATTAACGATTCCTACAATGAAACTCCGAAAATTGAAAACAATGCATCAAAACAGAAAATCAAGCGAGGAAATCACAAAATAAATTCTATTGACCTCCCTACAGAATTTATTTTGTGATTTACTCGTTTGTGAATACAGTACACAACCCCTGATTAAGAGGGTAAGAATGGATACAAAATTCTATCAGAAAACTGTCTGTATAATGACCCTAGTGAGGAAAAGAAGTTCAGGAAATGGATGGATGCATTGCTGTTCAACGACAATAAATTTCATGTGGAAAAAAAAAAGTATTTAATTTTGTATAACTACATTCTCATTTTTACATGGTTGAAGCAATACATTAAAATAACATGATTATACAGTAATGACTATGAACAGTTTGCAGATTTTTACAGTCGGCCATCACAGTCCCCGCAAGATCCTATTTAAAACGGGAGCACTCACATATCTAGTCAATCTCGAAGAACCTCGGCGAACAAACATACGAGACAGGCGTGGCGTGTTTCTAATAAGCATTAAGCATTTCTAAGTAGTTCCAAACTTTTGAAGGGTTGCGTATTTATAGAAGGAGGTGCTTATGAGTAAGTGACACATCCATCCATCCATCCATCTTCTACCACTTATCTGGGGCCGGGTGGCGGGGGCAGCAGCTTTAGCAGGGAAGCCCAGACTTCCCTCTCCCTAGCTACTTCTTCCAGCTCTCCCCGGGGGATCCCGAGGCGTTCCCAGGCCAGCTGGGTGACATAGTCTCTCCAGCGTGTCCTGAGTCATCCTCGGGGTCTCTTCCCGGTGGGACAACACCTCACCAGGGAGGTGTTCAGGAGGCATCCGAATCAGTTGCCCAAGCCACCTTATCTGGCTCCTCTCGATGTGGAGAAGAAGCGGCTCCACCCTGAGCCCCTCCCGGATGACCGAGCTTCTCACCTTATCTCTAAGGGAAAGCCCGGACACCCTGCGGAGAAAACTCATTTTGGCCGCTTGTGTCCGTGATCTCGTTCTTTCGTCACGACCCATAGCTCGTGACCATAGATGAGGGTTGGAACGTAGATCGACTGGTAAATTGAGAGCTTCGCCCTTTGGCTCAGCTCCTTCTTTACCACGACAGACCGATACAACATCCGCATCACAGCAGACGCTGCACCGATCCGCCTGTCGATCTCTCGCTCTAAGTGACACATACATTTGGAATTCCTACTCTAAATCACTGTGTCAAACTCAAAGACCGGGGGACAGATCTGGTCCGTGAAAGAAAATCAGTCAACTTCCATGATTCTTGCGAAAATATGTACAGGTACCAAAATGTCAAATTGTTAGATGTAATTAAAAAATGTTACGATTTTGAGATCATTTTCTTATGCTACAACAGAAGTTTTTGAACAAATGGTTGAACAAACTATTATTACTGACTTTTGATTTTAAAACTAGTTATACATAAATTCCCTACTGTTTCTGTAATATTACAAAGGGGTGATTAAACATGTACAGAACAGTATACGGTTTCACAGTCATAATGGCCCTTTGAGGGAAATTGTAACAACATTGTGGCCGACGACAAAAATGAGTTTAACATCCCTGCTGTTCTAAGTAGTTAGGCAAGAAATATTGAGTCACCTCACCTTCAAGCCCAATGCGCACAGGAACATCTGGGCAGCTCTCTCTCCACAGCTGGTCAGATAGCAACCAAGCAGAGCCTCAACACAGTCAGCGATGCTCTTATCTGCTATGCACTGCTCTGTATGTAAGTCGTAAGAGATGGACTGCTTTCCAAGCTCGGTGCCGTAGTTCTCCTCCGATGGATTCCAAAAACCCACCACAAAATCATCCTCCTCACCTGCCTTGCTGGGGTCCAGGTAGCACATCGCATCCCATGAGCTGTAGTCAAAGTCCTCGGCCGAAGACATTGTGGATATGGGCTCAGAGTGGTGCTGGGCCGAAGCATAGGGGATTTTCTTTGGGGCCTTCCATTCATATGGGGTCTCAATGGCTGCTGATGGGCCTGAGGCAGTGAGCTGAGTGGGTGGGTAGCTACTCAGAGAGATCTTTTTACCAAATGCACCAGATCCTAACAGCATATTGTCAATGAATTTGATGTGCTCCTTGTAGTACTCCAGGTCATCCTCCATGTTGACCTCATCTTTTGGTTCATCCTTTGAAAGCAGGTCTCCCTCATCATTGATCTGGTTCACTTCTTCAGCACAGTCATCAGCAGAGCGCCCATTAGACAGAAGCTCTTCTTTTGCCTAAATGAAGTAAGGCAGACATCATAAGTGACTATAAAAATAACAATATTTATGTGGACTTATGGGTTCGGTACCTCTCACAAGGTTAAGAACCACTGATTTAGAGTGTTCCATAAACCTGCCATGCATGTTTTTGGAATATGTGAGGAGTACCCGGAGAAAACACACGCAGGCATGGGGAGAACATGCAAATTCCACAGCGAACTCGCACCTCTGCACTGTGAGGTCGACGCGTTAACCACTCAAAATTATTGAGTTCCATAAATATTTGGGCATCAGCATTTCTCGTCTTTTTGGCTCAAAACATCAACATAATGATTTGAAATTCAGCGAACAAGAGGTGATGTGCCATAATCGCAGTTTCAGCTTTAATTTGACAGTAATTACATACCGACAAATCAGGTGTAAGAATGGCAACGGTTTGTAAATACGCCTTCTTTTAAGGGACCATAAACAAAGGGACACTTGGTTGCTTAGTTGTTCCATGGCCAGGTGTGTTCATCCCCCATTATCTATTACAACGAGCACATAAAAGGTATAGAGTTTGTTTCAAGTGCGCTATTGGCATTTGGAATCTGTTATTGTCAACTCTCAAAATGAGAGCCTTACAAATCTTTGTATCACTCACTCATTCATTTTTCAAAACAAAACGGGAAAAAAACCCCAGAAAAATTTTGATTTTTCATCCATCCATACATCTTATAATCACTTATTCGAACGGGGGAGGCTCATTTTCCAATTTCCGATATTGTGCTTAATTTAAATGGAAAATGGGGGGTGGTGGGAGGGCCAACTTGAATATTTCATGTAGTTTGGGTATTGTTATCGGCCGCAAGTTGTGTAACCGGGAAGTAAAGTTGAACCAAAAGAGCTTTCAGCCGTCTCACGGGAATTTCATTTCTTTTGAGACGTGGGCATGAGCACAGTTTAAAACAAGGGTGCCCACACGTTTTCAGCATGCAAGCTATTTATAAGATGATAAAGTCCATGCTGATATCATTTTTTAAAATTTATGTGTTTATCTATGCATTTATTTATTTATAATAATGCCATCTAATATTTTATATATCTTCTAAAAATCTGCAATAATACAAAAGTAAATTGTGGTATCTTCTCTCCCGTCCTACTGGGGCAGGTCCTCTTGATTCGAACCACCTGTCTCATTTCATATGTGTATGCTCCTGACAAGTCATCCCTTGCTCTCTGCTTTGAGGTAAGACATCCTTTTGTTTGTTTCCGATTTTGTTTGTCTCATTCACACACTATCGGACATTCATCCGTGCACTTTGCACATGCTTCAGATATTTACAGGCACATAAATGTCTTTGCCTTTTCTTAACGCTGTAGTACAATTGCGCAAGGAAAAATGGAAAAAACAAAAAAAGTTTGAGGTCTCTGTTGTTGTATTCTACGCTTCATAATGCACCACACATTTTCAGTGGGAGACAGGTCTGGACTGCAGGTAGGCCAGACCAGTACTCGCCTGTTGTAACATGCAGAATGTGGTTTGGAATTGTCTTGCTGAAATAAGCAGGGGAGTTCATGGGGAAAAACCCCAAACAAAACAAAACCATTGCTTGGATGGCAGCATGTTTCTCCAAAACCTGAATGTAGTTTTCAGCATTAATGGTGCTTTCACAGATATGTAAGTTACTCATGCCATTGGCACCAATACAGCCCCATACCATCACAGTCCATAACAGTCCGGAAGGTTCTTTTCCTCACTGGCCTGGAGGACACAACTTCCAAAATCAATTTGAAATTTGGACTTATCAGACCACTTTTCCACTTGGCATCAGTCCATCTTAGATGAGCTCCCGGAGGCGTTTCTGGGTGTTGTTGATAAAATGGCTTTTGCTTTGCATTGGAGAGTTTTAAGTTCCATGTACGGATGTAGTGCCGAACTGGAGTTACTGAAATTAATTTTCTGAAGTGTTCCTGAGACCATGTGGTGATACCTTTCTACAATACATCTTCATTTATACGGCGCTTTCGCAACAGCTGCAGCTGTAACAAAGCACGATACAAGCAAACATCTCATACACATTTAATGGCCGTGGCCTTCAATCCCTCAGGCGGCAAAAACTGACATCAACGTTGGTTTTCGGCCTTACTACTTCCATACAGGACTTCTCCAGATCTTCTGAACCCTTTGAGGATATTTTGGAATGATATTATGGCGTGCTCAAACTACGTGTGAAATAAGGCTCTGAGGCACAATCGTTTGGTGAATGAGCATATGAAAATGGTGATGTTCAATCAATCTCGAGCATTTATCTAAACACAATTATCAGCATAAAGTACAGTAGTCTTGCATCAAGCACTAGTATCAATATTGAAGCAACATTTTTAGCCGGGAAAAATGACTCGCCACCATCATTTTAAAGTACCGGTAGTTGTGGAAAAACAAATAAAAATATGCAGCGAAATGGAGCGGGGGCACGGTGCTTAGCATGTCAGTGTCACATGAATATAGAGAGGCAGACAGATGTACAATACAATACAATACAATACATGCTGATATATGTAGCGCTTTCACAACATCGGCAGCTGTAACAAAGCGCTTAACAAAACAGTTAACATAAAGTAATAAACACAACACATAACATAAAACATGGAAAGTAAAATAATAAACACAACACATAACATAAAACACGGACAGTCGTGCAGTCCTAACCACTTTTCCATCACACGCTTTGTTGTTTGAAGCAGTTTGAGATGAAAGAGGAGAGAATCAAAGTGTCCTTTAACCAGTGGATCAGAAACGTCATGCTCAAAACGTGCACACGTCGGCTACAAGCTAAGTTTCAAAGTCAACAAGAAGCTGTAGCATAAGTGATTGGTTCACTTCTCCTGTCCCATGGAAATCCATTTCAATTCCAACAGCGACTCTCGGTTCCAAATACGCATTGGTGCTCTGCGCCAACGCTCCTCTCTCCTCATCCTCAACTTCAGCAGCCATCCATCCAGCCGCACCAACGCCGACTGTCCAACAGCGCCGACATCTCCACTGTACAAAATGGGGTTGTGAAAAATGCTGCCCATTACAGGCGCAAAAAACACAAGCGCCCCAAGTCTGTCCAGCACCGACAGTCAATGGCGCCGACATTCCTCCCAATAAAAATCTGTGCTGGTACAGGCATGCTGCCGAGAAGGCGCAACCACCAAGCACAGATACTTCTCCTTTGACGAATGTCGTGGCCAAAAAACGCTGAAAACAGTCCATATGAGGTCCACACGATGAAACAACAAACAACATGTGACAAAACAAAAGACAAAAACAACAAAAAAGAATAAAAAAGCAAGGCTCTTGAAGAGCACTTGCCGAAGGCTGCCTACTCGGGCGCCATCTTGGAAAAAAAATGTAGCGATGATGGATAAAAATTATTCAATTAATTAACAGCGGCTGAATTTTACCGCCTGCAGTGCAGTGTGTTGTTTTTTTCTTTTTAATTTAAAAGGCTTAACCGGACCAAAATCATTCGTCAGAAGGCTGCTAAATTTAAAGACATTGACTTTTTGGAGTTTAGAGGTGAATAACTTTTATTTAAGCCAGTGTTTTTCAAACTTTTTTGAGCCAAGGCAGACTTCTTTCGCTGAAAAAATCTTGCGGCACACCACTAGCTGAAAATGTGAACCCCCCCACACTTATTTTAACAATTAATGTGTTATATTGTTACTCTAACCGTTTTTAACATTGAAGAATGACAACAGCTTGGATTGGACTCAAATGAGCACAAAGAAAAAAGTATTTTATAATCTTTCATATTTATTGTTTCACTGTCGTTCTGCATTCATGCGGCACAAATTCGCATGATTGTATTGTAATATCTGTTTCTTGTATTTGTGTGACGTCATAGGGAGGGGAGGAGCCAGGTTGGGGGAATATTGGCTCCGGTAGTTAGTCTGAGTGAGGAGCGCATGGGCGTGAGTTGTGGCTAACAGCAACTCCTTTGAATGCGTGTGTTTATTACTTATTTTGTTATTAAAAATGATTAATAGTATCAGCGACTGCGAGCATCCTTCTCTCCGCTACTGAAGGGCATTACATTGGTGTCAGAAGTTTTGGATTCACCCGTCGCACTCCCGTTTTTGCGTAAGGATGTTCGGCGACTCCGGTACTCGGCGGAAGGTGAAGGAAGAGGCCGTTCCGTGCGGCGATCCCGTTACCCGGCGGACGGTAAAGGATGAAGCCGTACCGTGCGTGATTGATATGCCTGAGTCGATTTGCAACGGGCGCGATCGCCATGAAGCTGTTGATTCGCGCCAAAATGAGCGCGGGCCCGCCAAAACGGAGTTATGCCATGACGTAGCGGCAGGTGCCGCCGCCATCGCAACGGACGTAAACATGCATGGCTGCGCCCTTGGGCTCGCGTGGCCCTCCATGAAAGCTCTTAAATTCTCCGGGAAAGGGAGTTGGGAGGCTTATAGAGCACAGTTCGAGTTGGTGGCCGACACAGCGGATTGGTCGGACAAGGTGAAAGCGGTGCAGTTAGCGCTTTCGCTGACGGAGGAGGCTACATCCTGTCTGCTGCTGCTGAGCCCCGGAGAGAGACTCGATTACAGCGCCCTGGTGGGTGCTTTGCAGAGGCGCTTTGGGGAGTTTAATTTGAGGGACTCTTTGCGCTGTGATTTCAAGCAGCGTGATCGACATCCCGGTGAGCCACTCCGTTGTCTTGCTCATGAGATCGAGAGCCTGGGTCGGCGCGCATATGCTGGAATGCCAAATGAGATCCAAAATGAACTGATACGCGATCAGTTCATCCAAGCTCTCAGACCAGATGAGCTGCGCCTGCACATCCAGCTTGCCCACCCGGCAGCCCTGGGAGAGGCACTCTCTCTCGCTACAGAGTGGGAGATTGCAACCAAGGGGGCGCTACAGACATCCGCCTGCCCCGTTTTGGCCACCTCGTTGTCGGAAGGGGAGGAGCCCAGGCCAGCGTGGTTGGAGGAGCTGGTGTGCGCAATAAAGATCCGCCCAGCACAGCAGGAGGAAAGAAGCGGACATCGTGCACGCCCCGCTGTCTGCTGGGGTTGTGGACAGCCAGGTCATCTGCTGCGGCGCTGCCCAAAGTTGTTGAACCAGCAGGGAAACGGAAAAGGGTCCGTGTAGCCCCGACAACGCGGACCCCTACAGTTGTTAACCGGGAACTGCAACCCGCATTCGGAGAGAAAGCTATAACGGTGGGCTGGACGGACGTGGGGGACCCCAGTCATGTTCGTGTGCAGATTGGGGACGTTTCCTGTACAGCCCTGGTGGACACTGGGTCTTCAGCCACAATTGTGACGTTGTTCCAGTAGGGACCGTCTTAACATCGACCTTTACAAAACTGAGGACCGTGACTGGTGAAACAGCCGAGATGAGAGGCAAAGGGACATTTTTGTTCGTCCTGGGCGGTCTTTCGACAACCCACTCAGCTTGGGTAGCTGACGTGAGTGATCCCTGTATTCTTGGACGGGACTTTTTAAAAGCTGCGAAATGTGTGGTGGACTTGGGAGCTGGGGTGCTCACCCTGCCGAGTGGTCAGCATGTAGGGCTGATCCTGGCGTCTAGGCAGGGTACTCCGGGGGTGGCCGTCAACAATGCAGACCCTGCAGCGGAGAACACAGATGTGCGGATGACCGGACCCAGCCTGTCCAATGCAGCAGCAGCGCTGACTCCTCGACAGTCGACGGTAGATCGGGTAGAGTCCGCTCGCCCGGTGATGGACCGCTCACTGGCGGGGCCAATGACATCCAGCCCAGCCACATCAGTGGAGTTAACCCCGGGTCGGCCAACAGAGAACCGGATTTGGGAGAAGAACTGTGACGGCTTGGATGTCGAGCAACGTGAGCAGCTGTGGCAGGTACTGTGGGACTTTGAGAACATCTTTGCCCTCAGTGAGAATGAGGTGGGCCTCACTCACTTGGTTGAGCACCACATCGACACCGGTGACGAGCGACCAGTAAAGGTTCGGCCCCGACGCCTGCCTCTGGCCCAGCAGGAGGCCGCGGATCAGACGAGACATTGGATTTGGTCTCATGCTCCGCGTGGTTCTCATCACTCGACCTGCGCAGTGGCTACTGGCAAGTCCCCATCACCACGGAGTCCAGACCCAAGACGGCATTCTGCACCACCCGAGGACACTGGCAGTTTAAGGTCATGAGTTTCGGACTATGCAATGCACCAGGAACATTTGAGCGTTTGATGGACACAGTGCTCTCGAACATTCCGAGGCAAAGGTGCCTGGTGTATTTGGATGATGTCCTCGTCCATGGTGGGTCTTTTCAGGCTGCAATGGAGTCTCTGAGACTGGTGCTGGGAAGAATTGCAGCGGCTGGGCTGAAACTGCACCCAGAAAAGTGCCACTTTATGCAGCGGGAGGTGGAGTTCCTGGGCCACCGAGTGAACGGTGAGGGCATCAGCACGCTGAAGTAGAAGGTCCGCACCATTAAAGATTGGCCAGTACCAAGGGACCAGAAGCAGTTGAAAAGCTTCTTGGGGCTGGCCTCGTACTACAGACGGTTCGTGAAGGGATTCTCTTGCATCGGGGCGCCCTTGTTCCACCTCCTTAAAGTCAACCAACCCTTCCTCTGGATGCCGGATTGTCAGGAGGCGTTCTGCAGCCTAAAAAGAGCCCTCATGAATGCTCCTGTTCTCACCCCGCCAGATCCAGCCTTACCTTTTGTGCTGGACACGGACGCAAGTAATGTCGGCATGGGGGCGGTGTTGTCACAGGTGGGGCCGGAAGGTGAGCGAGTGGTGGCCTATTTCAGCCGCACTTTCAACAAGAGTGAACGACGCTACTGTGTTACCAGACGTGAACTGCTAGCAGTTGTTTTGGATACACGCCATTTCAAGTATTACCTGTGTGGCGTGCCTTTCACCATCAGGACAGATCACGCCGCACTACAGTGGCTGATGTCATTCAAGGAACCAGAAGGCCAAGTAGCACGGTGGCTGGAGGAGCTGCAGGCGTTCCACTTCACTGTGGTACATCGGGCTGGGGCTCAACATGCCAATGCGGACGCCCTTTCCCGGCGGTCATGTCCTGTTAGTGGCTGCAGCTACTGCGACCGGCGGGATGCCAGGGAGTTGGAGCTGCGTGGGGAAGCGACTGCTGCTGGACCGTCATGCTGCACCTTGGAGGCTGTGGACACTACAGAGTGGGCTGCCAAGCAGGAAGAGGACCGTGATCTCAATCCTGTGCGACAGTGGGTCCAGAGTGGCAGGAGGCCACCCTGGGAAGGAGTGATGGGACTCTCCGCTGCCACCAAAGGCTTTTGGAGCAAGTTTGCTGTGTTACGCATGAAGGACGGCGTGTTGCAGCGTGCCTGGAAGGAACCAGCCACCGGGGAGGAGAGATGGCAGGTGGTAGTGCCCGGAGCTCTTAAAGAGATGGTGCTGCGAGCATGCCATGGGAGCACCGGCTCAGGACACTTTGGCAGCACCAAGACCCTCCGACGGCTGCGCCAAGGGTTCTATTGGGGTCAGCATCGACGGGACATAGAGGACTTCTGCCGGCGCTGTGACGAGTGTGCGGCCTACAAGGGACCTCAAGACCAATCGCACGCACCGCTTCAGCAACAGAGGGTTGGGGCGCCCATGGAGAGGGTTGCTGTGGACATTATGGGCCCTTTCCCCGTGACGGACAGAGGGAACCGTTACGTGCTATGTGCGATGGACTATTTTACTAAGTGGCCTGAGGCATACGCACTGCCAGACCAAGAGGCGGAGACAGTGGCGGATGCGCTACTGGAGGGCATGTTCTGTCGGTTTGGGACTGCAGATATCCTCCAGAGTGACCAAGGTAGAAATTTTGAGTCCAAAGTTTTTGCTGCTCTTTGTAAACGCCTGGACATGCAGAAAACACGCACCACACCTTTGCATCCGCAGAGCGATGGTCTTGTGGAACGATTTAACCGCACCATGCAGCAGCAGCTCGCCATCCTCACCTCCAAACACCAACGTGATTGGGACCAGCACATTCCGCTGGTACTGATGGCTTATCGTTCGGCGGTCCAAAGTTCCACGAGCTGTACTCCTGCTCTGCTTATGCTGGGCCGGGTTATTCGGACACCGGCAGAGATGGCGTTTGGAAGACCTCCCTGCAGCTCAGAGGACCAGCCGGGACTGGAGTATGCCCGGAGACTGCAGGATCGGCTGGAGGCAGCGCACGCGTTCGCACGGGACCTGCTGGAGAAAGCCGGTGCACGTCAAAAGCGGAACTATGACATGCGGAGCAAGGGGCGGAACTTCCAGATTGGGGAACTGGTTTGGGTGTATACACCTAAAAGAAAAAAAGGGCGCTGCCCCAAGCTAGACAGCCATTGGGACGGTCCATGTAGGGTACTTGAGCGGGTGGGAGAGGTAGTTTATCGGGTGGCAGTCCCCCCCAGGGGCAGAAAGGTTGCCCTACATCGGGACAGGTTGGCCCCCTACCGGGGCAGCGGTGTTCTTGTATTTGAGGCGGGGTCCGCTTTATCCGCCAGTTCAGAACATGTGGTGGATCCATGTTCCCCAGATCCCACCAATGTTGTCCCAAGCCAGCCAGCTGAAGGTGGTATCGACTCAGAGCCAGGCCGACCACAGAGGCTGAGACGAAGACCACGACGGCTGGAGGACTTTTTTTGTTGAACCCTCGGGGCGAGGGTTTCATAAAGGGGAGGGCAGTGTAATATCTGTTTCTTGTATTTGTGTGACGTCATAGGGAGGGGAGGAGCCAGGTTGGGGGAATATTGGCTCCGGTAGTTAGTCTGAGTGAGGAGCGCATGGGCGTGAGTTGTGGCTAACAGCAACTCCTTTGAATGCGTGTGTTTATTACTTATTTTGTTATTAAAAATGATTAATAGTATCAGCGACTGCGAGCATCCTTCTCTCCGCTACTGAAGGGCATTACAGTATTTACAATATATACAAATTTACACATTTAAAATTTGTATATATACAAATTGTATTTCTAGTGGTCGAAATACAAGGCAATTGGCTAGCTGTTGCTGCTCCCTCGCGGTATGGGAGGGGACTACACGATTGCTTTCTGGGCGATAGACCGTACAGGCATACAAATCAGATATTTTACCGCGGCACACCTGACAATGTCTCGCGGCACAGCAGTGTGCCACGGCACAGGGTTTTAAAAACACTGATTTAAGCACACATAAAGCAACATAATGCAGCTTTATAAGGCGAATGTTTATTCTCTACAGCTTCCCCTTCAGACAGCAACTCATGTCACCTTTTTAGGCACACCAGTGCCATTTTGATGATGATGACGACACGTTTGAGGATCACCAAGATGTTCAACCAGGCAATATTCATTTCACAGACATGCCTGCTGTCTCTTGGGCTTTGAAGACATTAAACTCTTCATGAAGAAATAAAACATTTTAAGTGTTGTCTGGACTTGATTTCCCTACACGTCAAAGGGGCAAGGCACGTTCGATAGGGATGTCATTGTAACGGAGTGTTTCTCAAATAGTGGGACGCCCCCCCCCCCCCCCCCCAGGACCTCGGGGAACATGCTTTTTTATTTTTTTAGTCCTAAAATAACGTGCAGTTGCACGTCCACTACGTTAGGCGGCACTTCTTGCTTGGCTCGCGACGAAGGCGGACACTTTTGCTTTCTGCTCCTGTCTCTGCAAGATGGTCAAGAACTTGGAGAAACTGGAATCCGTGCTCAAATATTGACAGAAATCACGGATTTGGCTGATCGACGCCAAAGGCTGTCTTAATTTCTTGGGCAGCCTGCTACCAAAACAACATCTGCTATCTCGACCTTCCCCTGATGAAAGTATGCACGGAAGCTAGTCCCCCACCATCACCCCCTCCTTCATACACTCCCTTATATCACCATCTTCATTGTTTATGTCTTGTGACCTGTTGTTACTGTCATATGCTTGTGCAGGAGTTTTTTGCCTAACTCAAATTATCCTCAAAATGAGGATAGTTCGAGCGTGTTTTTTTTTTCTCCCCCTCTCCCTCCCTTGTGGTTTCTTTCTGACTTCCGGGTTGAGTGAACGCTGGCACGTTTGGCTGCCGCTGCTCAACCCGTATTTTGTGTTTTTTGTTATTGTAAAGTGTCCTTGGGTGTCTTGAAACGCGCTTATAAATAAAATGTATTATTATTATTATTATAGTGGCAGAGTTTGCGCAGGGAGCATTCTAAGGGAGGAAATAAGACGAGGCGTATGTAGCACTTGGCTTCACTGTGACTGCGGTGGCAGACGAGGAAAGACCGGTGAATTTACTGTGTCTAAAAATGTTGGTTGCGGACAGCATGAAGCTAAATCAATTAAAGCGCCATTTAAAGACATTACACCCCAATAACACTGATAAGCTGCTTGAATATTTTTCAGCGAAAACGTGCTGAACATTGCCAACAATCATGCCGCTTTGTGACTGCTACTTCAGTAAACTAAAATACAGGTCCCGGCTACACATTGAGCAGGAGCCGAGAGTTGCTGTGTCCTGCTTCAAACCTTGCTTCGATAAGCTGTGCATTGCAAAACGTGCTCATTGTAGCCATTAATCCAGACATCATCTTTGATTTAAAAAAAAAAAAAAAAAAAAGAAGCACAAATTCTTTTATATATTTTTGTTTTGCTGGATAAAGTTTTTTTTTAAATATTGTGCTCTAAGATAATGTTGGTGATTAGTTAGAATGCATTATTAGTTATTGATTTTATGTAATTTTATTTTTCAGTATCGTATGGTTTGACATGGTCAGTCAAAAAATATTTATTGTTAAATTAGGGATTTAATGTTATTTTTGAATTTCAGATGCACTTTAAATCTTTTCTGTTCCAGTTACGAAAGCTATTCTTTGTTGTAAGTTGGTCCATAAAGTTGATCCATATTTCTTTCTTTTTTTATTCTCTTTTACGATAATAAGGATACAGTGTTATGCAAAGGTGTACTGACAAATGATACTATTTATAGTCGTGCGGGGGTAGGGGGGCGCTCGATGTTTTCCTCTTCCTTGGGGGGGCATGACAGAAAATAATTGAGAACCACTGCCTTAACGGCAATATCGCGATATCACAATTGCCATGCTTATCGTCACGGTATAAAAACCAGCCCATCTGTTCAAAGGGTCAGATTGTTTTCCATTTGTGCAGTTCCACCACCCTCTGGTGGTTAGTTTATTAGTGTGGTTTAATTTCAATTTGGCATGTTTAGGCCACCTACCTACATTTAAGACCCACGCTCATCGCCAAACGAAGGGGAATTCCTCCACAAATTGATTCGATTCACAATGTATGTGTGCATTCGCAAGTAAGTGCCTCAATTATAGTATCATTGATCGTAGGGTGTTTGTGGACATTGAAGTGAATGTTTACCTGTACTATTTGAAATATAGACGAGCCATTTACATGAGATTTCTCACATTTATTTTACTTGTATTTATAGTTTGTGTCAACCCCCCCCCCCCCCCACCAGACACGCAAGCAAATTAAACAGTACAAAGAGAAAACCTGGTCTGATGAGTGGTCTTATGGACAATATGTTAACGCTGGATATAATGCAGCGGTTATCACTCACATAAATCAGACATACCAGCAAATAGCTGAATGATTCTTGGTTTTAGGACTGACAAAGCAATCTCAGACAAGGCAAATTTGAGACCGTCTAAGCTGCGTTTAAGGGCCCCTATCCCCCACGCTCACAAAATGCTATTGTGAGCGTTTGGCAAACATTTGTGACCTAGAACGAACCCTGATGTGAATGCGCATTTTTCTATCTTCGCCAACAGTTTCAATCATTCATCCCTTGGTGGGATACAAGCTTGATTGAGACAGGTCACATAAAAACAAAGACAGAAATAAATAAAATAGGGGGGAAAAAAGAAGAGATTTTATTTGATTGTCTTGAAACTGTGGGTGTTTCAGCTAAAGAAGTTCAAGACAAAAAGCAAAACCAACTGTTGGTGTGGTTGTGTTGTTGAAAAAAAAAAAGAGATGATTTTTTTTTTATGGAGGTACGTGTCGAAACATGAAACAGGTCTGGGGAAAAAATATTTAGATATATTCATGGTTTGTTGTGTAAAAAAAAGAAGTTCCATACAGAAATTTTATGAAGCAAGCGCCAGTTCTGTGTTTCACGTAGGTCTACGAAAAATGGGAGGCAGATGTAGCGACCCTATACCTACAAAATAGCCTGTCAAAACTCAAAATCCCATTTCAGGGGAAAAGAAGAAACCTTGAGCAATGACCACAAATGAAGGTCGAAATATGTGGAAACTCATCAAGCTTCACACACTTAACAGGTCTGGCAAGAATGACAAAAAAAACAAACAAACTGATGTTGGGGTCTTATTGTACCATTGTCAAAAACTTGAAAGTCCAATGTGCCAGTATGCCAATGTGACATTATACCCCAAAGTGGCCGCGGCGCCAAAGTCTCTTCATAGCTGCTTGCAGCTCTAAGTTATATTCAACACAAGAATGACCAGAATTCTAAAACTACAAGATCTACTAGAGCCGTTAATTTGACATTTGGCCTCTGTTGAGTCTCACAATGACCTCTTTGCCTACAATACAATGAATCGAATATTACTCGCTGTTTGAGTAGCTAATAATATATTTTGCTTATTAAAATGCTGTTTTTAGTATCCAGCCGTGCATTTACTGATCCGCTTCTGCTCACAAGGGTCACGGACGGGGTGTGCTAGAGCCCATCCCAGCTGTCTTCGGGCAGTAGGCCGGGGACACCTTGAACCGGTTGCCAGCCAATCGCAGGGCACATACAGATGGACAGCCATTCAGACTGACAATCACACCTCAGGATAAATTGTGTTCAATTAACCCAACATGCATGGTTTTTGGTATGCGAGAGGAAATCTGAGTGAACGGAGAGAACCCACGCAGACATGGGGAGATCATACAAACTCCACGGAGGAAGGCCGGAGCCAGAATCAAACCCTGCACCTCTATGCTGTGAGGCCGGCGCTAACCAGTCAACCACCAGGCTGCCCTGTTGTTAGCATCTTCCAATGTAAATTATGTCAAATAAATGAGATGCAGGTGGTGAAGCACGTATTGTCCCGCACGGCGATAGCGGTGCTTGGGGAACAGCGGTTAAAAAAAATATACTACTGTGTCTCCTACACAGGAACTGTGTCAAAAAAGACTCGATTGCACTTTGCTTCCAAATAACAGGAAGTATGACAAACAAAACCCGATCCCAAAGACACTTCTAAACTATTGAGTTCCTAAGGAGAATTATATCAACAATAACATCTTTGTTTAATGATTTGGACTCTCTGACCTGTACTGCCCAAAATGTTTTGATAATTACATTGAATAGCCTTTATTTTACGATACGCAACAGCGCTCCTCTTCGCCGGGGCGGGACACTGCTTGCTTGGACTTGAGGTATGACTGTATCTATCTATCGACATACATAGACACATATGGTAGAGGTCCCTCTTAGCCAATGGGATCCCAGGAAGATGCTCGGGAATAGCTAATGGCAGAGCAGCTACAAGTATGTTGCGTTCAGGAAACTCTGAGCCGCGACTAGCAGCCCATACTGTATTTTTACCTTTCATATATTAAAATTTCTTTCGTAATTAAAGGCAATATTTTCTTGTTGAGGCATTTCGTAACTTGAAAATTCCGTAATAAGAGACGTTCGTAAGTAGAGGTACCACTGCATCGTTTTTTGGGGGGGTTTTGTGGCCAATAAGTATCTGGCAACTTGAAAATGGGCACGTTCACCCATTTAAAAAGATAAGCGAGGCTTGTCATTTTCATCGTAGGTACACTTCAGTAATATCATGCATTTGACACAGTCACCCAGCAAGCAACTTTCATTTTTTGAATAAAGCTGAGCAATGTAGAAATGTTTTTGCTCATCATGCATTTTTAAGATGATGACAATGACCGAGATGGCTCTCCTTTCAGATTCAAGACAAGCTTCTCCTTTTACACTTGCTGCTCAAGGAGTGAGGAGGAATGAGCAGAGGATGAATCAATGTCAGTGGGCAGTAGTCAAATTTGTGGCGAAAGGGTTGTACCGTATTTTCCGCACTAAAAGGCGCACTGGATTATGAGGCGCACCTTCAATGAATGGGCTATTTAAAAAAAATGTTTTCATTTATTGCACGCACTGGACTATAAGGCGCAATATACGATGCATCCACGAGATGGAGGCACAGCCCTTCATTTGACTCGAGAGGCGTTCATGACGCCTCCAAAAAACGTAAATTAACGATTACTTCAATGAAACTACGAAAATTGAAAATACAGTAATGCATCAAAACAGAAAATCACAAAATAAATTCTATAGCCCCCCCGACAGAATTTATTTTGGCATTCCCTCGAGTGTAGCTGCAACAGAACGATCAGTAAATTGTATGAGACTGGACTGTCTCAGAAGTGTTTGTTATTTATTCCTTAGTTGTGTACTGTATTCACAAACGAGGAAATCACAAAATAAATTCTGTAGGGCGGCGATACAATTTATTTTGTGATTTCCTCACTTGATTTTCTGTTTTGATGCATTATTTTCCATTTTCGTCATTTCAATGAAGGAATCGTTCATTTACGTATTTCCATGGTGGTCCTGGTGGTCAAGTCGAAGGAAGAAGAGAAGGCACAGAGACGGACAGACGTAAGTATTTGTTGAGACTGAAAAACATTCATAAAGTGTGTGTTTTAAAAAAAAAACACCACAGCTCTCCTATTTTTGGAGCTGCAACAAAAATGTATTCATTAAAGCAGCCACACAGTTCACTGAACCAATAGCAAGTTATAACATTGTAAGCATGTCTCCAGGAAGGAGCCATCTTGGGGTCGACATATTCCCGTAATGACCATAAACAAGGCGCACCGGATTTTAAGGCGCGCCGTGAGCTTTTAAGAAAATTGAAGACTTTTCGGTGCCTTACAGTGCGGAAAATACGGTAATCGTTTTTCTGTTGTGGAACAATCCAGTTTTCTGTAACTTATAAAGAAGACGTTTATTAAAGTCAGTCTATGAAGGCTACAGCTGTAAGCAGATGCAAATCAGTATTTAGTACGTCGTTTTGTACCTGAATGAATGAAATTAATGCGTTCAACATTTTGGGCAAATAAGAACTAAACGTGTATTTCTGGTTGATCTTATTTCCCACCTTTCAAGTCAAACCGATTTGTATTCTTTCATTCCCTCACCCAATGAGAATTGATAAAGAATTGGAACCACAAACACGATCAACAATGGAATCAGAATCGCTTATCAATTCCCACCCTTACTCAATAAATATACCCAACTGATAAAAAAAGAGAGCAAAGAACAAACAACTTTTCTCTTGGAATGGCTGGACACTCATTGATTGACTCTCTGTCCTTCTAAGCATCTCTCTCTTTCTCAGTGGATTCGTTCAATCAATTACCAAAAGAAAAGAAATAAAGAAAGGCAACCGAGTGGACAAGGTGGACAAGAATCAGCATGTAATCCACTGACCTCATCTGAATCCAATTTGTCTGCAACTGTCTTGTCCTGATTGACCACATAGCCAGGAGGAAGCCAGTTTACTGGGGGATCAAAGATGGACACCACCATCCTGCTGGGAAGTCCTTTCTTCTTCCCTAAGCGGTAGAGGTTACAGTTGCTCACCTAAAAATTGTGCAGGCAGGAAAGCACAGAGCAAGGAGACATGTCATCAACAATGAGACCACGGAAATGGAGTGCATCATTTATTTATTCAATTTATCAACTGCTGTGGAACCTGAGTTTTTTTTAATGCTGTAGCTTTCCTCTGATTTTCAACAATATATTTTTTGGGGTCTTAATTTTGCTTCAGTTTTTGGACAGCTGCTGAATTTTCCTTCCAAAAAATATGCGACTTGGCTATTCAATACCCAGAATCGCTGCACGTTAATCCAACTTATTTCTTCATTTGTATATGAAGTATAGTGTGAGTAGGTTTATGTCTATGTGGCCCCTGCGATTGGCTGGCGAGCAGTTCAGGGTGTACCCCGCCGATTGCTTGAGGTCGGCTGGGATAGGCTCCAGCATGCCCGTGACCCTTGTGAGGAGAAAGCGGTTCGGTTAATGGATGAGATATGAAGTATTCAACAGGTAACACATCCTCTCAAAAATCAGACCTTCAAAATAAAAACAGCAATCTAACAACACATTCCATCACACTTTCTTGGAGCACGTGGTGGTTCATTTGAATGTCACACTCAATAAACGAGCACACATGGAACTCCTAAATAAGTGTCCCCAAGGACCAATCAAGTGTGGTCCAACTGTTATGATACTTGGATGCCTTTATTTCGTAGGCCTGACTTTTGACAGGATGGTCATCAACTCTCTTCAATGAAGGTAAAAGTGATGTTAAATGTTCATGCACCGTCATTTTAAAAAAAATTAACACCGTTCTTGTAAGTCAGGTTTTCGTGACTCATGTGAATGTATTTTTAGTTCATATTTTTGGCTGTCTGGAATGGATTGGATGTAGAGTATTTTGGGAAATCCTAAAGTAAAGTAAAATTGGATTTTGTACGATTCAGTACATGTGCAACTGACATACAGACTCCTGGAATTTTGGAACAGTGTATTTGCTGAAAACAATCATTTCAACATCAAAGAGAAACCTTAGAGCAAATTTTGCAATTATGCATAAAGAATTTCAACATTGAGAGTGAATATGCAAAGACAAATTAACATACAAAATAACACAATAAAACACTAAAAAGAATTCCGGGTCTCATGCAAAATGGAAAGCCAAAGAATAAAAATGTGTTTAAAGAAGAGTTTGAAAGATGGACAGAGAGAGGGCTTGACTAATATTTAACTTAAGTTCATTCCAGAGGGAAGATTCGGCATCGGACAAAAGCTCAATCCCCTCTGAGCTTCCGTTTAGTCCTTGGCTAGGATGTCAAGTAATGAAGTAAAAACATGTAGTTACCTTAGTTAAGTAGAAGTTAGGGGTATCTATACTTTAGTGGAGACGTTATTACACAATTATGAAACAATGCATTGATTAATCTCAATTGTGGTTATGGGACTCACCTTCTTGCTTCGCATGTAGCTGAGCCTGCCCTCATGGGCATCAGGGTAGGTGCAAAACAGATATGTGGTGATGGCATGTTTGAGGAACGAATCGCCCAGCATTTCCAGCCGTTCGAGGTTGAAACCATCACTGGCATTGGAAAGGGTCAAGGCTTGCAGGATAAGGCCTGGGTTGGGCCCAAGCCTTTTTATAGCGTCACCTGACACTTTGCTGGGATGCAGGACAGCAGCAAAATGATGTGAAGGTGCTTTGTGAGCATTGGGAACCTCTTCGGCCCGGCTGTAGGTTGAGGTAGCATTATTTCTGTGGCCGGAGTTCCTTCCTAGTGTGCATTCATCACTATGGTGTGCAGGACATGTGCTGGGTGTCTTCAAGGTGTGAGAGGGCTGCACAGGAATTGAGGTAGGGCTTTGCATTGTTTTAGGGCTAAGCAGTTCAAGAAAGCTACCCTGGGAGCATTGGCAATTATGTTGGTGACTGTGCTCTCCTTCTGGGAGACTACTGCCACCATTGTAAGGAATTAGAGTGGAGCCATTTGCAAACTTTTTGCCAAAACTGACGATGGCTTGGGAATGGTGAGGACGACTGTCATCCATTAAAGAAATTGAATAAGGTGTCTGGTTCTCACAATGAATGCCATTATCCTCAGTTAATGAGATGAATATTTTGCTGTCAATTGATTTCTTCCATCCAAAGTCCAAGTTTGGATACCTGGAAGAAAGAAAGACAATATTCTGTTTTACTTGAATAAATCATATTTCTTGAGCGCAACAGTGCAGTGGGAAATTTGTATTATTAGTTCGGTTTTGTTTACCTTCACATTAGTCCCAGGACGAGTTTTACAGTAAGTCACAAAAATGATTTTGAAACATGCCTTGTGAAAAAAGCAGCGAAACATACAGAATTACATGACTGCAGTCACTGTAGAGACACATGACAAGCCACACTGGTCCCAGGCTGCAGTACAGTGATCCTTCGCTATATCGCGCTTCATTTATCGCAGCTTCAGTACATCGCGTCCCCCCCACCCCAACACGACTGTATTCAGAAAAAAAATACGAAACGACTCAGAGGTTTTGTACATCCCTGTGCTGTATAGGCAACGGGTACTCATTCAAGCACATGATTGGGTCCCCAATGACGGCATGAGTGGATTTATTCCGTGAGCTGAAGGGAGGGACCGAGATGACAAGATGTCATTTCATTGTACAATATTGTGAAATAGATCGAGAAGGCAATGGTATGTGTGTCTGTGGGCTTCTTTACACACACACACACACACACACACACACACACACACACACACACACACACACACACACACACACACACACACACACACCGCCAAGCTAGCTTGTTTCGCGGCATCAACAATAGGCTGTGGGGGTGGATCCTCTCCTCCCTGTTGACAAATACATTTTCCTTCAAGATGCCTTGTGTATTAACGAACCGAGCTGGGAAAGCTGACTTTCATTGCAGTATGGGAAAAACGGAACAATCACGAAAGAGAATGCGCATTGTACGCACGGCAACAATTTCTGATGTATACTGCAGACGTGCCGTACAGCACAACCCGTCGGTCACGGGATGCAATGCGGCAGTTGTCGTCCGTGCGATGGTGGGAGAATAAAGAGGCCTTCAAGGCAATTATTTGTTGTTCTTTATTTGGGTTGAGACTACAAACGTTGTGGAAGATTGTTGTAGTTTGATACCTGAAATCAGGAGGAAGGATTTGTGATCCAACTCCAGCTTCACTGGCTGTCTGGGATCTGAGTTCCTCTGCTGTCAAGAGGCAGTGGAGACGGTAGAGGATACTGGGCAAACACACTGCTTTCCTCCAAAGAGATGCTGGGATGGGGTGGATGGCACAAAGCTCTGGAACTAGGATCTAACAAATACAGCACTTGTTACATGAGCTGATAAAAAACAAATGTGTGTATAATGTGTTGCATAGATAATAAGCAACACTTAGAACCCAAGAGTTATGACTGTGTGAAAACATAAATAGAAAAACAAACGTAATGGGACTTTCTCACACTTTCCCCACCTTGCATATTGCACAATAAGAGGTGGAAAGTTTTTTTGTTAGTTTTTTTTAATGGTCCTTCATAAGTTTACATGTGCCTGCGAAGGTTTTCTCCGGGTGCTCGGGTTTCCTCCCACTTGCAAAAAACTTTCAGCTGCACATGACAGCTGTGGCTTTTTTTGGTTTTAAGAGACGCTCCAATATTGCCGTATTTTCCACACTGTAAGGCGCTTCGGAGTGTAAGGTGCACCGTCAATGAATGGCCTATTTTAAACCTGTTTTCATATATAGTGTGCACCGCATTATTAGGCGCACAGAAGACAAGCAACAATAATGGCTGTGATTGCGTTATGCATCCACTTGGAATACAATACAAACCAGCTTTATTCAAATAGAGCTGTCACAACCTGCAGCTGTAACAAGGCGCTTGACAGAGCATTTAAAATAGTACCTCCAAGAAATCAGAATATTGATTATTAGGTGCACTGTCAGGGGGGGGGGGGGGGGCGGACAATGACAGCAATGAGTTACACACACACACATTAACACACAGCACTGATCTGTCCACAAATCCAGGCTGAAATGGTGTGCATAAAAAAACACATACGTAAAGCGAGGGACTTGAAAAGGTCATAAAAAGGGTTGTTCATAATTTGAGGTTCGACCCTGTGTGCACGCGTGTGTGTGTGTGTGTATACAGTGGTACCTCTATGATAGAGAAATCTATGAGCAAAATTGTATCATGTTTAAAGTTTGGGTTAATTTGGGCATGTCTGGACATGCCGCCGTTTGGCCTTTTTTTTGAGTAATCACGTCAAAGCAAGGGGGGTGAACAGATGGAAAAAGGCTTGACTCAATCACAAAGTGGGAATAAACGAATTGGGAACAGAGTTGTTGAATACCAAAAGACGGTTTGGGAACAGCTGTCGCGCCCAGGTGGACATTTGTCATCAGCCAAGTCTGTGACTTGTGTATTCGGGTAGAACAGATCACTACCGAGGGGCCGGACCGGGGGGCGCGGTATGCAAATATTTTTCTTGTATTTTGCAATAAAAGTTCGAACCGGTGGAGAGGGAGCTGAGTGTGTGATCATCGGGGCAACTACCGTCGTTCGCTCTCAGATATCCTTCCCGCCGATATTGAAGACAATTTCCCGTGTGCCGAGTCATTTCTTTAACTTTGTCTGAGAAAAACTCTGACACTCTACTTGCGATATCAATTGATTTTGGAAGAAATTTCTGAACAAGAAAATTTTGAAAGTAGAGACGTGTTTTTCCATGTACCGTATTTTCCGGACTATAAGTCGCAGTTTTTTTTCATAGTTTGGCCGGGGGTGCGACTTATACTCTGTAGCGACTTATGTGTTCTATCATTTGACATGTTATTTTCACATTAAACCGCAAGAGGGGGCTCTAGGCCTAGGTTGATGCTTTCCACATTGACCAAAGAAAAAAACCTACGATGACTCTGACGTCAGCGAAGTAGAAGAGGAAGCAAAGTCTCCTCTACCTCCGAAGTTGGCAGAGTTGCTTAAAAGTGACACTGCGAATGAAGATTTCATTGGATTTTGTGATTTGGAGTGACACTGATGGTTTGGTAAACTTGTTAGCATGATCATTATGCTACAGTTATCTGAATAACTTAATATGTTATGTGAACATACTGGGCACATTCTCAGTTCATTGTTTATGCGTCAAGTAACGTGACCATATCGTACTCTTATTCAGCCTGTTGTTTTATTTTTATTTGCCTTCAAAGATGACATGTCTGTTCTTGGTGTTGGATTTTATCACATAAATTTCTCCCCAAAATGCGACTGAACTCCAGTGCGACTTATGTATGGGGTTTTTTGTTCTTTATTATGCATTTTATGGCTGGTGCGACTTATACTCAGTAGCGACTTATAGTTCGGGAAATATGGTAAATGCATTCCAAGCCTGCTCATAAATACAGACAAATGTTTTCTAAAGCATAAAAATGTATCAAAATATCTAACAAATCCATGTTACAATTAGATTATTGAACAATAAATGAGAGTTGTGCATATGTAAAAAACAACGAATAAACAATAAAAATGGTGGTCATTTAATTTTTAACTGCATCCTCATCGTTTTTTTTCCCTCTTTAGGTCATGTTCTCTCTCAGGAGTGGTTTTTGCCTGGCGTTTTGTAAAGAACTGCTCCAAGGATGTTTGCTTTTGTCAGCTTTTAACAATCCTTCCAAAATGTCCAAGGCAAACATCAGCAAAGTGAGCAATCGCCCGACTGGTGAACACTTTTTCAGGGTGATTCACATTTACGTAAAACTATCGGAACACCTCATGGCCCGAGGGGTGAATGATGAGGACACTGCATACACACCTATGTACCTTTTTAGCTATCTACACAGACACATACGGTCGAGGTCCCTCTTAGCCATTGGCAATAGCTAATTGGTAATAGAGAAGAAAAAACAAAGTGTTGCATGCATATACAGTGATCCCTCGCTATTTCGTGGTTCGTTTACTCCGGCCTCGGTGCATCGCAAATTTTTTCAAACATACAGTGAAACTCCTCTACAACGAAATCATGTTTGCAGCAAGACATTTTTCACAACAGGGGGTTTTTCACTGTAGCAAATTTGATCTCAGATGTAAACACACGCAAACACACACAAAACGTATGTGTACACGCACACACAATCGTATGTGTACTCTTTACTTTTATTTCAATAGTGCATAAGTATGAGCACACACTTATGACACTTCATATAGTGTAGAAAGAAAAAAGGGAAAGAAATTGCAAAACTTACGATCAGCATTCACTTTCATCAATTTCTTAATGTCTTTTATTTTGCTTCCTCGGTCTTTCATTTTGATCACTTTTACCCTCTCTTCCAGCGTCAGAGCACTTCTTGTCTTAGCTGCTTGACATCCAAAGGTCCATTTTGTAGCCATTTTAGCAATGCAACGTTCATACTGCGTCTGAATCTAACAATAACAGATACGTCCTGGACCCGGTGGCTTTTCTTTTCACTCTCACTGTCTGTAACTCGACCTCCCCTCGATCGCCAGCCAAGACAGCGTTGCTCAGCTGATGTCATGCAATGAACTTTTAAGCCAGCCACGGGACGCTTCGTAGTCCTCGATGGCCATCGTTAGCGTGATGGAACTCGCCTTCTCTCTAATTAGCGCTCCAGTTAGCGTAAGGTTTTTAGCATGATAACAAGTAAAGCATTCGAGGAAACGTTCGTTTATTTGAATGTCCGTTGAGCCATAAGCAATTTACTGAGCAGCTAATCGGATGCATTCCACTCATCTTCCATGGATCTAGCTACAGTATCTACACACATAGACAGTGAGGTCCCTCTTGGCCAATCGGAGGCCAGGATGATGCTTGGTAAGCCAATGGCAGAGCAGCTATGAGTATGTTGCGTTCAGGAAACTCAGAGCTGTGTAAACCAGTGTGGTGGTTGCTGTTGCCGTTTCCGAACGAAGCAGTAGAGGTCGCTGTTGGATTAGACTTCGTTGTAGTGAGAAAATGATTTCATATAACACAACAGGGGTTTTTTTTCGTTGTAAGGGGGGCAGGAGAATGGCAAATGAGTTAATGCATAAAGATTTTTTTCACATGAGGGGGGATTTTCGCCCATGTAGGTTTCGTTCGAGAGGAGTTTCACTGTATTCATAAAAAATATAAAAAAATGCGAAAATGCCGCAAAAAGTTCACAAAAGGTCCGCGAGAGGCAGTGAAAGTCAGCAAAACAACAGCGAGTCACATAGAGCAACATATACAGTACTACATGTATGTGTTGACTGTATTTCGTTATTCATACACTAACCTAACTCATACATGTTTAAATATATTAGTATACAGCAAAAAGTAATGTTAATGACTACAAACATGCATGTGTACCATTAAATTTGGCCTAAAAATATTATTGATACTCATACACATGTACATATACCTATACGGGGGGTGGGGGGGGGGTTGCTACTATGCGGATTTTCGTCTATCGCGGGTGGTTTCGGTCCCCATTAACCGTGATAAACGAGGGATTACTGTAGATACATACATAGACAGATACTGCCTTGAAGATACCCCAAAAAACATTACCTGTTTATTCTGAAGACTTTCCCATTTTGCCTTCCTCTTCTCTGCACTGCTGAGAGGCAATGCTTTACCTTTTTGGTTCAAGTGACGAGGTGTTAAAAGATTCAGTCTGTGAGCACAAGACAAGTAATGCTGAAAAATTCAATAAATGTTCATACATGAAGAGAACAGAAATACATAGCATACAGTTCTTAGGAGAATTTTGACAGTTTTCTGTTTCATTGTCTCCGTCATTCATGTGTGTATGTATGTGCGTGTATATATATACACAGTATATATATTAGAGCTGTCAGTTTAGCGCGTTTTTATTGGAATTAATTTAAATGAATTTTAACGGGATTAAATTTTTTCTCGCGAGATTAACACGGCACACGTCACAGCGGATGTTACGTTGCTCTATAAATAAACCAGAAACAAAACAAGTGAGCTGCACAGGTCCACGCACGTTTGTTTTGCCAGCCATGGCAGCGTGAGACACCGAAAACAGATACTTAAAGAGTATATGAATGGAAAGTTTACTTTGAAAAATTTGCCAGATTGTTCCACTGACAAGACCAAAGTTACCTGTATGTTTTGCAGTCGTAAACTGAGCTATCATCACAGCACGTCAAGTCTGAAATACCACTTAATGGCCAAGCACACAGCTGACGCGAGTACTCCGCCCCCTCGTCTCAGACAGACAGCTATGGATCATTTCAAAGCGAAGAAAATGGATGACACGACGAAGAACAAATTTGCTGAAGCCATAGCTAAATGTATGGCTACTGCATGCAAGCCTGTCAACATTGTCCACAGCTCGACTCAAGCTGAAATCATTTGCATTGCATCGAACGGCTCCACTACGGATTGCCAGCTAGAGCCTCCATTACAAGCTGTGTACAGAGATTGTACGGAGCAGAGAAAGCTAAGGTACACCAAGCGGGAGAAGACACTGTTTCGGGAGAGAAATAAGAGACTAGGTTGATGAGCCTCTGGTGAATAAAGAGCAGGTAGCCTGACGAATACGATGTATGCCACTGACACGATTGTTACTTGTTTGGAACTATTTTGTGTGGAAGGTTACAGTGTTCCGTGTCCATATACAGTAAATAAAGCGGGTGGACTGGTGGAGCTTCTCTGTGTTCGTCTGACAATGACGGTGCGCTGAGGCACGTCGAGAGTTCAGCGGTGCAGTCGTAGCGACCATACTGAAAATAAAACGTCTCCGGTGTTGCCATCGGACCAAGTGTAGTCATCCGAAATGATGTCTACACAAAATCGTAGAGAGACTTCCGCGCAAGAAGGACCAACAGAATCAACATAGCCCGACTGCTGTGTTCAAAGCAAACTTGAGAAAAACGAAGTATGCAACCATGGCTTAAATCCACTGTAGGCTGAGTACCGTACTAGTTTACCTTAGATGTGCGCTTTATAATGTTATATTGCTCTGTTTTGCTCCAAGTGAAAAATGTTCATGTAAAATTGAAAATTGAAATTGTTATTTCAGTAAATATTTGCATTTTGCACATAGAAAACAGATTCATAATTCTATGTTGATGAGAGCATTAAAATGGGGAAAAATAGGACAAAAAAATATAAGAGGAAATTCAGAAACGATAAAAAATGTGTGAGCAATCACGATTAATTTTTCGTGAATTTGAGTTAATTATGACAGTTGCATTTTTAATTAGATTAAATATTTTAATCATTTGACAGCTCTAACATTATATATACAGTATATACTGTGTATATATATATATATATATATATATGTATATATATATATGTCTCAGACAATGGGGAACAGAAGATGAGGCGCTGGAAGAGGGACCATCATGGGAGGACAAGCCCCTACACGGGATGTACCACCGGACCATAACTGAAGTGGCCGATCTCAAGAAGTCCTATCAGTGGCTAGAGAGGGCTGGCCTGAAGGACAGCACAGAGGCACTCATCCTGGCTGCTCAGGAGCAGGCCCTGAGCACCAGAGCCATTGAGGCCCAGATATACCACATCAGACAAGACCCAAGGTGTAGGTTGTGCAAAGAGGCACCTGAGACGATCCAACACATAACTGCAGGGTGTAAGATGCTGGCAGGGAAAGCCTACATGGAACGCCATAACCAGGTGGCTGGCATAGTCTACCGAAACATCTGTGCGGAGTATGGACTGGAAACCCCAAGGTCAAAATGGGAAACACCGCCGAAGGTGGCGGAGAATGACAGAGCGAAGATCCCGTGGGACTTCCAGATCCAGACTGACAAGATGGTAATGGCGAACCAACCAGATATCGTGATCATAGATAAAGGGCAGAGGAAAGCCGTTGTAGTGGATGTAGCGGTCCCAAGTGATGGAAACATCAGAAAGAAGGAACACGAGAAACTCGAGAAATACCAAGGGCTCAGAGAGGAGCTGGAGAGAGCCTGGAAGGTAAAGGTGACAGTCGTGCCTGTGGTGGTCGGAGCACTCGGAGCAGTGACCCCCAAACTAGATGAGTGGTTGCAACAGATCCCGGGAACAACATCGGACATCTCAGTCCAGAAATGTGCAGTGCTGGGAACAGCAAGGATACTGCGCAGAACCCTCAAGCTTCCTGGCCTCTGGTAGAGGACCCGAGCTGAATGAGGGACGGACACCACCCGAGGGGGGGGGGGGGGGGGCGGACGAGGATTTTATTTATTTTTTTTTATACCCACGACCCTAGTGAGGATTGAGCGGTTCGGAAAATGGATGGATGGATATACAGTATATATACACACATTCTAGTTAGCATGTTGCTTGAAACTAAATAAAATCTGAATGCGATGATTTGCGAATCATATTTAATTGAGTACACCACAAAGACGTTTACTGTTCAAAATACTAAATGTTCTTGCTTTTTGCAATTAATCATTAACTTAAAATTTTGTGGCTGCAACACGTTCCAAAGAATCTGGGACAGGTGGCAAAAAAGACTGATGAAGTTGAGGAACGCTCATCAAAAACCTGTTTGCAACATCCCACAGGTGAACAGGCTCACAGGGAACAGGTGGCATGATTGGGTATATAAGGAGCGTCCCTGAATTGCTAAGTCATTCCCAAGCAATGATGGGGTGAGGTACACCCCTTTGTAAACAACTGCGGAAGAAAATAGTTGAACAGTTTAATGACAATTGCAAAGAATTTTGGAAATTCGGGATCTACCATCCATAATATCATCGAAGGGTTCAGAGAATCTGAACACATCACTGGATGTAAGCGGCAAGGCTGAAAACCAACATTGAAAGTCTGTGACCTTCAACCCCTTAGGCGGCCCTGAACAAGATAAACTGTGTTGAGATTGGACATATGCATGAAATGTAAAAAACTGTTTTCGTCACCAGACACTGTTGCTACTGGTTTCCCAGGGTTACTAGTCACTCAGCATTTTCAGCAGAGAGAATTTTAAGAATTTTTTTTGGTGCTGAGCAAACTTCGGGGAGCGGGGTTATTTCCTGCAATCCATCTATCGATCTATCTACAGCAGACATGTCCAGCTCCGGGCCTGGAGGGCCACTGTCCTGCCCGTTTTCCAGCTCTCCCGCCTGCAACACACCTGATTCAGATGATCAGCCAGCTCTGAAGCAGCATTAGAACGACCTTGATTATTTGAATCAGGTGTGTTGCGCCTGGGAGAGCTGGAAAACAGGCAGGACAGCGGCCCTTGAGGACCGACTTTGGACACCCCTGATCTACAGTATCTACCAAACGTATCTATCATATTAAGTATATCAATCATATCTCTCTATCCTTGCATGTTCTCCCCAGGCCTGCATGGGTTTTCTCCGGGTCCTCCGGTTTTCTCCCACATTCAAAAAACATGCGTTGCAGGTTGATGGAACACTCCAAATTGTCCCGACGTGTGAGTGTGAGCGCGGATGGTTGTTCGTCTGTGTGTGCCCTGCGATTGGTTGGCAACCGGTTCAGGTTGGCCCCCGCCAAGTGCCTGAAGACAGCTGGGATATGCTCCAACACCCCCTGCGACTCTTGTGAGGATAAAGCGGATCGGAAAATTGGTATCTCTCTATCCTATCTATCGTATCTACCTCTCCATCTGTCCATCCACCTATAAACCCTATTTTAAATTGACCATTTTTCACCATGACTCATGTATGTAAACCCTTCATCACAGTTGTAAATAGCATGCACATACTACTAACCTGGATGAGGTATGGTCCACATCCAAGAGTGGCTGATTCAGGTTAGACAGGTCCAGGTTGTACTTCGTTTTGTAGTACTCAGCAAATGTCTCATATTCCGGTGAAGGAAACTTGCTGAGTGGTGTGAGGTCTGTGTACACATCAGCGACATAAAAGCGATGAGGCTGGTCAAAATTACGGTACCTAGGAGAGGATGAGCAAAAAAAACATGTTTACATTAATTTCTCCTGTCATGATGCCTGAAATAGCAATTGCTCTTCAGTCTTTCACAAAATACAGTACATTTTGACTTGGTGGATGAAACAGAAAGAAAAATAATTCACACTTCAGCCTGCCTTTGAGAAAGCTGCAAAAAACAAAAGTCAACTCGGACCTATACATCTCTCTTGAAGACAGAGAAGCCTAGCCATCGGTTTTTTAGTGGCAAACAAAAGTTTAGATACCATTTTGGACAATCAGAGATGAAAGTGCACTTTCCTGAAAATTCCTGAAAATACAAATGCGAGCACCATTTATATATATACCGTATTTTCACGACTATAAGGCGCCATTAAAAGTCTAAAATTTTCTCCAAAATGGACAGGACGCCTTGTGATGCGAAGCGTCTTGTCTATGCGCTGAGTTCCAAAACCTGACTGACAGCCGACACGCTGTTTATATAGAGAAAAGGCAGAAGTGACTGTGGACTGGCATGCGGCAAAGAAGTCGGCCAATCAGTGAAGGGTGGGCGTGTATATATACATATATGGAGAGAAAGAGCGAGAAAAGGCAGACGTGAGTGACAGGCATGCGGGGAAGAAGTCCGCCAATCAGTGAAGGGTGGGCGTGTATATATACATATATGGAGAGAAAGAGCGAGAAAAGGCAGACTTGAGTGACAGGCATGCGGGGAAGAAGTCCGCCAATCAGTGAAGGGTGGGCGTGTAAGTGGACGCTAAAGGGACGCGACATGCAGGTACCAACACCTGTATAGAGTGTGGCTATGTGCATTGTTGCAAAACAACTTCGGTTTTGGTTTCTAAGAACCCCCGAAAATAAATTCTACAAAGAGACACGCCTACGAAGCTCAGTTCAAACTTCAAGCCATCGGTTATGCTTTTGGCATGCGTGCCCATCTCACAGCAGCGGTGAAAAACCAAGTCAAGCAAATGAACTCTGAACTTGCCGTTATTCCCGGAGGCTTGAATAAAGAACTCCAACCGCTGGACATCAGCATCAACCGAGCGTTCAAAGTAAAGTTGCGAACGGCATGGGAACAATGAATGATCGATGGCAAACAACTTAACAAAGAGTGAGAGGCCGCGCCGGGCGAGTTACGCCACAATTTGCGAATGGATTGTGGCTGCTTGGACGAACGTGTCTGCTTGCACTGTTGTTCGAGTTTTTGGCAAAGCCGGCATCATTTCTGTGAAGCCACATGGCAATGAGAGTGACTGACAACGAGAGGGAACACAGCGTTTTTGATGGATTACAGGTACTTGCACAATTGTTCAATTCTGATACAGAGGATGAGGACTTTGATGGATTTCTGGGTGATGATTGATCGAAAAACGTGAGTACATTGTACGATGGCTAAATAAAATACAACGGAACTCAGTTTTCCGTTGCCTTTTTAAAAACGTGTTTTTAGCTTGTATCTGTATGTCTTGGCATGCTACCGTATGCTACAAGCTAACGTGTTTTTAGCGTGCGCGCATGCATGCCGTATGTTTAAGCTGGCGTATGTTTTACCACTTTAAAATCGCGCCCAATAATACAGTGCGTTTTGTCTATGTGTAAAATACAGAAATGGCACCCATTAATGAGACTGCGCCCAACCATACGGTGCGTCGAATGGTCGTGAAAATACGGTATATATATATATATATATATATATATATATATATATATATACATACACACACACACACACACACACAAACACACAGTCATCCCTCGTTTATCATGGGGGTTTCGTTCCAAAAAGAACCAGTGATAAGTGAAATCCTTGAAGTAGGATTCATTAAAAAAAAAGCAAAAAAATGTGAGAGGGACGAAATTTCAAATGTGCTATATGCTTCACATACAGCACATTTGACAAAGTTGTACTTGGTACTTGATAGTCAGCTTTATTTTTTACAGTTCTTATACAGTATTGAACTATGTATACAATGCAGAGGCGATTGCTCTACGACTGCAAGGGAAGCTCAGCTTCCCCTAAAATGTCAAAAAGTAAGTGGTCAAATATATGTGTGTACATTCAATTGTGTGGACATGTCATTGACTAAATATGCACTACAACACGGTCACCTTTTGTTCCGAATCAGCTTTTTATTACTAGTTACCGTGTTGTGCCTTTTGTGTGCACACGGGCACCTTTTGTGGCTTCCGTTCTCGACGAAATTTCGAAATCTCCGAGATAAGGCAAAGCCATGAGAATGCGAGGGTAGAGGGGTGTTACTATTACTGGTGTTAGTGCCTCAACATGGCTACGCTCGTGAAAGCAAAACAAAGAACTCAAACGCGTGTATGTTCAATGTTGCCAATTAATATCCGGATTAATTTTAAGCAATTTTTCCTCAATTTTCTGGAGGAATTTTCAAGAAAATTTGAAAATGCGGAATTCCGGGAAAATTCGGAGGACTTTCATCACTGGTGTGTTTGTGTGTGCGCACAGACACACACAGACACACACACACACACAGGGGCAAAAAAAGTATTTCGCCAGCTGCTTGATCACAATCGTGCTAAAATACTCACTTTGACATTGAACATGTACAACATGCTTTAACCAATGCGTAAAAACATTCAATTAACCTTGAAGTCCCTGCTAACGTCAAGCTTTTATTCAACCTCAGTTATCTCCAAGATTTTAGAAAAAATACTCGCTGCCCACCTTGATCTCAGGGACGTTTCAAATAAAAAAGTGACACACCAAAATCTCTTGGAATCCTTCGTGTAACTCCCCCCCTCTCCCACCGTACCTTGGAATGATGACAGCATCCTGGTAATCCTCCAATTTGAAGGTGAAAGGGTTTTGTTTGGTGTAATGAGTAGTAGGAATGCCAGTCCGGGCCTCAGACTTTTCAATGTCCTCCATGAACTTGAAGTCCATATCAAGCGTATTGGACTCTCCAGCTACAAAAAAGAAATGGAAAACAATGGACAATATTCTCTTATCTCCAACCATGTTAACCACCACCGGGATTCATAAATGCATCTTCCAGGGACAACTCACATACTTTTTGCACCTAACTAACCATGTTCAAAAGCTAAATTAATATTTAATTTCCCTCACTGGATTAATAAAGCATGTCAACTTATATTTCTCTCTCAACATTAAAATGTTCAGAAAAAAATCAGTCATTTCAGTTAGAATGGAAAAAAATACATCCATGAAAACTAGGTAAAGTCCATGAGTTGTGTCATTTAAACCACTTTGTCCACGATAACACATGCTACACAACCAGTGATGATTTTACAGTTTACCGGCAGCGAGTCCCAGGGACTCGCTGATCAGAAAAGTGTGAGTCCCATTATGCATTGAGAGAGTCCCAAATATCGAATTCTGAAACGGTCTACTTATTCAATTGCATATGAATAACACAAACAACAACATATACATACAATTATAAACAAATGCTGCAAAAATTTAAATTAATTCAGTGGCAGGCCTGAGGATTTCGGAAATTCATGGTAACCGATTTTCGGTTCCGTCGGATTACCCAATGGGAAACCACGGTAACTAATGTTGGGTTCCGTAAACGTTCATCATGGGAACCCATTTTTCTATTTTGACAGATATTCATAATCAAGAATTCTGCAACTCAAAAGTACAATGTTTCAAGGGTAAATGTTTGAAAACTATGCATTAACAATGAACATTACATCAGCAGCTGTGTATTCCAGGTTTATTCCAAAAAATAAATGGATCAAAAACTGGTGTACTCATGTGGCATCATCAGAGTATTTTTTCCAATCTCACACTGCAAAGATTAATTGACTGGTAATCATTAATACAGGTAAGTATTGATGTGGCTCGACATCCTCTTCCCAAGACGATGCATGTGTAATCTACGATCAATTTGACGAAAGAATTTAACACACGTCATCACTAGTTCTACCAACAGTTAACATTAGCATTACTACACCTTGTGATGAATGTTTTATTGATAAAGTTACCATGCTACAACCAGTAAATTATACAATAACCAATACTGTTTCATAATATTTTTCACAGCGATTAGCCTACAAATCTAATGACCAATTTGCCTCGTAATCGTGCCTCGCGTCGTATCTCGCTCTCGCGTTCTGTGCATACGTCACAGGTGAGTTTAGTGATACGCCCTTTGGACGATTCAAACGAAAACTCAGACTGGCATTCCCATTTCTTAAATGTCGTTATTAGTAGAACTTTGTGAGTTTTTTTCGCCGCCATCTCAAACTTTCATCCGCGCGATTCCTCAGTTTGCGGACTAAAATAGCAACCCGCATGCGCACATAACGTTATCTGTTGCACCCCCCGCCCCCAACACTGAAAAGAAAACAAAATGAAAGTAAATTAGAAGAAAGACACATACACCACACACACACATACAGGCACAGTGAAATCGCGTTGATCACACAGTCAACTCGTGTGCGGTGACTTTTATGGTTAAACTATTTTTCGTACCGTTAAAATGACGCCACGGAAACGATACGCAACCGGTAACGATTGTTCCCATGAAATCCTCAGGCTTGCCGTAGTTTTTTTTGTTTGTTTGTTTGTTTTGACTGAGAAATTTCCTTGCGTCCCAAAAACGCACATTATTTGGAACTATGCGTCCCGTGGGAAAATTATGCGTCTAGGACGCGGGACGCAGAGGTAACGAGATGGCTGCACAACCCTGCTTGAGTTGGATTTATATTCCCAGCCCTCACCGTAATGAAACTTGACTTTTCAGAGAGCTCGAATAGACGAAGCTGCTAGCCAGTCTGGTTGCATTACGTTTCCCCCGCCCCTACCTACCCATTCACTACAAGAAAAGTCTCAAGATTTGTTGTACATGTCTTAAATGTTCACTACATGTGCTGGGGTTAAGGTCTGGGGCTCAAACAATGCTCCATTTCATGGTCTGTCATTTCTTTCCCTCCTCTTCCCTATTTTTTTCCTTTCACATGGAATCTATCAGGGCACTAAACAGCGAACCACCAAGGCTTCCCGTTCCGTCTCCCTGTGTTGGTCATTGTTGTTGTTTCTGTTTCTCTGGATGGCTTGGAACTGGGACAGTAAATTCCTTGTGTTTTTCATACTTGACCAATAAATCTGATTCTGATTTTGATTCTTTGTGGCAGCGACTGTCCTCTGACCAGGCAGCTAGCTTTGTTTCACTCTACAAGTGATCAGAAGTTGAGGACAGGAAGTAAACAAAACTGAGTTAATTTCTTTTAATGCTAAATCAATCTTCAAAATTAAAGCATTAATTTAACAGACCAATGCTAATCAATTACTTATCATATTTGCCGCAAGAGCCTTTTGGACCCTATATTTAAACACACACACACAATTCACACCACACCATCCACCTGAAATAGCAGCATATTCTGAGTACACCTCCACTCACCAACATTGAGAGGTAGAACACAGTAAGCAGACTCCGCAAATGTAGGCTTGAACTCCAGTGCAGGTTTCTCTAAACGAAGGATGTGGGAGAAGATGTACTGATGCAGGCGAATGATGAGGTCAAGCTCGGTGGCGGTGAGGTTAAAGCCAGACTTCTGTAGCTCAATGGAGATCGTCACCTCACCCGAGCGTGTATAGACCGGAAAATGGGGGATCTGTTGTAAGGGGATACAATAATCACATATACATAACGTATACATTTAATAACGTGGAGAAAAAAAGAGGAAAAAAAAGGTTTCTCATGGATGACCTTAATGGAAACCATGGAAACCAGAACTGCACGAAAGTGAAAAGCCCGAATTGTAATTGGTATTTTTGGATCATGATCAAAAGTTACCATAATTTCCGGACTACAAATAACACCCGATTTAAAGCCACAACAGCAAATTTCTAAATATATTGACCACTTCGTATTAATTGCAGCAGGTCTCCACGTAACAAAATGGGATATTTGCGAAGCAAGCGGTCACACAGATGGATTTTTCAAAAATATATTGACCTTCAACACTGTGAGACGCTCTTACATAATGGTGAACACAGCTAGTTATACAATGACATCCCAGATCCATTCTCAGGCTCTCATGACATAAGGCAAATTTGCTGACAAGCTTAAGTCAAGTCAAGTCAACTGTATTTATAGAGCACTTTCAAACAGCCATCGCTGCATACAAAGTGCTGTACATGGAGCAATTTAACATATACAATAAACAGCAAAACAAATCAGTAATAAAGACGGGAGAAAGCACCAAACAGTAAAACCAAGAACAAATCTAAGTCATGCTGAGTCAAATGCCAAAGAATACAAGTGAGTATTGAGGAGGGTTTTGAAGATGGGCAGCAAGGAGGCTTACCGAATGTTCAGTGGGAGGACATTCCAGAGAGAGGGACCAGCAACAGAAAAGGCTCGATCCCCTCTGAGCCTCAGTTTAGTTCTTGGTACTTCTAATAATGTCTGGTCTGCAGACCTGAGGCGCCGGGCAGGTGTGTAGGGGCGGATGAGCTCAGAGAGGTAAGGTGGCGTGAGATTATTTAGAGATTAAATAAAAGGATCTTCAAAATAACTCTAAAATGTAGGGGGAGCCAGTGAAGGGATGCCAGAGTAGGAGTTATGTGCTCCCTCTTACGAGTACCAGTCAAGAGGCGAGCAGCGGCATTCTGGACCAACTGAAGGCGCTTAATGGAGGACTGGCTGACTCCAAAGTAAAGGGCATTGCAGTAATCGAGCCGGGATGTGACAAAGGCATGAATTACTGTCTCAAAGTGTTCATGAGAGAGGAGAGGTTTTATTTTGGCCAGCTGTCTAAGGTGAAAGAAGCTGGATTTAACAACGGCACCAATTTGCCGATCAAGTTTGAAATCACTGTCCAGTTTAAGACCCAAATTTGAGACTGTTGACTTAAGATAAGGAGACAGGGGGCCCAAGTCTACAGGATGGGATGTACAAGGGCCACTGGGACCAAACAGTATCACCTCTGTCTTCTTTTCATTGAATTTCAAGAAATTTTGTGCCATCCAGGTTTTGATTTCTTCCAGGCAGGATAGGAGTGGCCTTAATGAGAAGGTGTCTTTTTTGCTCAGTGGGACATAGATCTGGCAGTCATCTGCATAGCAGTGGAAGGGAATACCATGTTTCCTTAAGATGGAACCCAATGGGAGCAGATACAGTCAGAACAGCAGAGGCCCCAGAATTGAGCCCTGTGGAACACCACATGACAGGGGAGCAGTGCGTGACTCAGAGCAGCCATGGCTGACACAAAAGGTTCTGTCAGCTAAATAGGACCTAAACCACTCAAGAGCACAACCGCCAATGCCCACCAAGTGCTGAAAACGAGTCAGCAGAATACTGTGATCCACTGTATCAAATGCTGCAGTTAAGTCCAATAAAACTAGACACACATGGTCCCCAGTGTCATTTGCCAGGAGGATGAAGTATGCCTCTGCACAGGCAAAGGTGGAGGTTTACAATTGATTCGAAATCGATTTACAATTTTAACATTTGCCAAAAATGTACGAGCATTGTGCTATATGTACACATCTTTATGTGTGTGCGTGTGCTTGTGGGTGAGTGTGCTCGTGTGTGTGTTAATGTGCATCTCGAGAAGCATATTTTTGGGGGGAAAACACAAAAGGATATAATCATATTGTTCAACATCACAATACATAGTGAAAGTTGTTTTTTGTACGAACCCAGTGATAAAAGTCACTACTAAAAATGTTTTGAATGAACACACTAATGGGGGATTGTCCAAGTCAACATGATGGCAGCTAGAATGATTCAGATGTCTGCTCTCAGTACATTACAGAAAAGTTGCTCGTGGCAAAGTGAAGAAAACAAATATTTTCACTTTTGCTTGACCTGCTAACAGGATCAGAATACGTACATTACAAAAAACTTTGTTGTTGTTGCAGTCACAAACAACATTTTCTGCATTTCAAACTTCCATTTACACCAGTTTACACCAACCATTTGTTCCTTATTACACAACAACCAATCTATCTTTCATTTATTTGGTTGTTTTAGCTTTAATGTCCAAAGCTACCTATAACTCCACATTTACTGTACATAATTCATAAGTACAGTCCACACAAGTACAGGTATTAGCTGTTTTATTATTATTATATTATTATTAATAAAAGTAGAGATAAGATAAGAAAACCTTTATTAGTCTCGCAATGGAGAAATTCCCAATTCACAGCAGCAAAGTTATGAAAGGAAGAAGTAGAACAACAAAATATAGGAGCTGCTGGAAAGGCAGCCACTCTCGCGGCTGGGTATTGATTCAGATTTCCCAAATCAATTTGATTTTATTCACAAGGGTCCAATTCGATTCGATTAACCAATCACTTAGTTTGGCTTTTGATTTAGTTCAGGATTTCGTCCAGTATCAATTGCACTTTCATATGGAAGACATTCAAAGAAGCGATGCTGCAAATAGTAGAAACGTATTGCCGTAACTAATATATTCATAAAAAATATTAATATTATAAATATTGTAAATAATTTATGAATATTTACGTTAAGAATTGAACCCAAAGCAGTTACATGGCTCACGTATGCTTCATTGAACATGAGCTGATCAAAAAAATAAATATAATATAAATCAATTCCAACCACAGGGCAGGCTGTGTAAAAAAACAAACAAAAAAACCCACTGCATACTCTTGACATTCACATTGCTGTTACTCTCACAATAAAGGACAGAATCCAACTGCAACGGACAGGACTGCAGGGGAAAAAAAACAAAAACAAACAAACAAAAAAAAACATCGGTAACACCACTCACGAGGACGTGCACACCGCAAGAGCCAGGACAAGGCCATGAAAAATCCTGCTGGACCCCCCCACAACCTGACCACCACCTCTCCAGCTACTTCACTCAGGTAATCACTATCGAGCCTTTTATCTCTTGCCATTAACTCCCTAAACAGTGACTCAAATCTATAGTGGCTCTTTGCATTTTTGCACACCCCTGTGAGACAGTATTGCTGCATTGATCATTGTAGCTTCAGCTTTCTACATACTTGAACAATTGTCGTTGATCAATATTCCACAGCACTAGACACCTTAGAGTGCCCAAGGACTTTCTGCATAATTGCACACCGAAAGTTGTACGACAATTACTGCTAGTGGTCACTTAAAAATGGTGCAATGGTTATCTGCATCAACTGCACAACCGTCATAATATTGTTTTGCACCACAGATTTGTGGTTTGTATATATCTCGAGCCACTGTTCAGACGTAAACATAAATTTGGCATGGTTTATCAATCGCAGTCTCAAGGTAGGGTCGAACGCTCGCTGTGAGGCCTACCATCAATTCTACCACAGGTTTCACAGCTTTTGAGCTGGAACATGGCCAGGAGTTTCCTGGTCCATGGCGGTCCATGGACTCGGGCACTCTTCAAAAAATGGTTCCCCATAAACTTTATATATCTCGTTTCTTATTTCCAGAAGCAGATTAACCCCCAGTGTCAACACTCAAACGAGTCAGGCGTGGAGACACAGACGTGCCCTGAGCAGGTGTATGTGAGGGTCCTAAACCAGAAAAGGACACCAGCTGAGATGACCATACAAGGTTCCAGAAAGGATCAGCCATGCTGTCTGTCTGGAAGGAAAGGTTCCATGTGTCACACTGTGCAACAAGCCCCTGGAGCATCTCCAACTTTAAAGTGACATGCTGAAGAGTGACTGGACGTGGAAGTCGAACAAAGCCATCATGCGGTCCCGGACCAAAACATGCATTTCTGCGATTGGCTGGCAACTGATTCAGGGTGTCCCCCGCCTACTGCCCGAAGACGGCTGGGATAGGCTCCAGCACCCCCCGCGACCCTAGTGAGGATCAAGCGGTTCAGAAAATGGATGGATGGATGGAGGATACACTAGGGGTGTTCACACGGCACACATTTGCTCCGGTGCTGCACCGATGTATTTTGTTGCGATATATCTTACACCGGAGCAAATTTTGTGGAGCATTCACACGTACAAAGCCGCTGAGCGTGTTACCCACGTTGCAGCCCCGGTGCAGCCCCACTTGCGTTCACACGGCAGTTTCTGCAGCAGTGCAAAACAATAGAAAACAAAGAGCTGTCGTGTTGGTTCTGTTTAAAATATACAACTCAAGCAACTACTGTACAGGCACGTCCTTCTCCTTGTCGGTCTCCATGCCTTCTGCTCGAGAGGCGTTCAATGACCGTCCCCGAAAACGTAAATCAACAATGACTTCAATGACACTCAGAAAAGCAAACATGTAATCCGCCAAACAGAAAATCAAGAGAGGAAATCACAAAATAAATTCTATGGGGGGGCTGTGAACACACAACAGAGGAACAAACTACACAAACAACTCCGAGACAGTCAAGTCTCCTACAAAAGGAAAGATGACGGAAGTACAACAGAGCACGAAAGCAACGCATTCTAGCCGTATGTAATCAACTCTTCTCATGCGTAGCGAGGCTACTCTGCCCACAAATGAGCATTTGCTCCGGAGCAAATTTTTAACCCTGTAGCATTCACATTTTACATCGGTGCTGCCCCGCAAACGAGCATTTGCTCCGGAGCAAATTTTTAAACCACCTCCCTGAGCAGGGTTAAATTTGCTCCGGTTTAAGCTCTTTTCAGGGGCTACACCGGTGTAACTTTGCACGTGTGAACGCTCTACTGGGGCTGCAGCACCAGAGCAAATGTTTCCGTGTGAACACCCCTACTGACAATTATGTGATCACAATATTCATTGTAATCAAGAGAGGGATTTAGAATAATTAACTACTTACTGTTTTTAGTACTACTTTTATTGCTTTCTAATCACAAACACCTGTGTGGGGATTTTCCAGCGAACATGTTTAACCTAACAGAAGGAGCTGTGATCTTGATCATTTATGTTGCTGGCACCAGCCAGAAAGGACAGTTGTCTGTCTCCTCACACATTCCAACTTTTATGACTACCCCGAATCACACTGGATTTTGTCTTTTTGTAACTGTCTTACATAGGGAGTGATTGTCCATCCCCCATTTGCATATTGCCTCTATATTATATTATTTATATTCTTATGTCTGTACATCTAAAAATACAAAGGTCTGAATCGATTTGTACTGAGTTGTGATGTTGGAATAAAGAGATGAAAAGAGATGTTGGAAAACAGAAAAGACATTGAAGTGCTGGGGTCTTCACTTTTAGAGAAATAAAAGAACCTGTGTGCAAAGGATCAACAAATGGGTGAAATTCGTTTGCAAGAGGAAACGTGTGCAATGACATATAAAATAAAATGAAATGTACCAATGGTCTTCAGTTCTGTACTTTGCTGGAGTGTGTACTCCTCTTCATTTCAAAGGCAGAGAATGTACCAAACCACTAACATATGATTTGAGGGTTGTATCCCGATTATAAGATAACCTTTATTTGTCCCACACTGGGGAAATTTGCAGTCTACAGCAGCAAAATTGGGGGAGGTGGGAGAGAAAAAAAACAAAGTGTTCCATTGCACAGAATAAATGTTTCAGAAAAAAAACTGAAATTAAAAACAAAAAAAAATTAATTAATTAAATACACAGTTTGTCCGGTGTGTCATTTTCAGTTGCTTTATGTGACTTCGGAGCAATATCATTTTTTGTTGTTGCAGAAAAATCATTCTGGGATCGTAAACCAAGTATCTCGTGAATGGTTGCTGGCATGCTAGCACAGCCAGATATAAACAATGCATCATTAGCTTGAAGCGACGTTGTGATTACTGTATACTGTAACCAATCGTGTATCAATGGCTGCATGGTGGTGGTGAGAGAACTGCATAAAATTATCATCTTTCGTTTTTGTTTTGCATATAGACGTTAATGCTTGCTGGCTCTCCCAGCGTAATTTTTGACAGACAAATTGGCCACTTGACGAGCATGGGAAACATTTACCTCACCAACTCCTGTTTTCACCTCATCGTTGGCTGACTGAAAACAAAAGCTGCTGTCACTTGAACTAGTTGATCCTATCTTCTAAAAATCTCTCAAATTTGATAATAGTTCAGGCCCGGCGACGTCTGTAAATTCATTTTTCATCATAGTGGTAGTGCCACTTGCTGGCTAAATGAAACAGATGGTTTATTCTTTTATGTTTTTCTCCAAGCGGGTGAACCAGGTCAACCTCATATTTGCTCTGAAAAGTGTTCAGGATTTCGTGATGTTGAAACACAAAAATTGTGATGTTTCGTGAAATGCGACTGCGTTTACGACATGCTGACAAGAAAACAAGAGTTGTTTTTGAATCCCTAAAAATACACAACTACTCATCAGCCCTTCATAGCTGCTTGCAGCTGGAGTTATGGTGACAATTTAAGGTGTATTCATTATTCCTCAGGGGTCCTTATTTAGTAGTCCACCTGTGCTACTTTGTATTGTTCTACATTTGTTGTGCCGTTGAATAAATAAAATGTTTGAAATAAATGAAAAATACAGGTTCATAAAATGTCCCATTACTTATTTTTGTTGCCAGTAGCAATGCTTTAAAACTGGCAATTTAAAAGCAATGATTGTTTTTTTTTTTTTTTTTTTTTTTTTTTTACAGCGACCCCAACATGGAACATGGACCCTAATCATTTCTACAAAAACAACTGAGATTTTGCAGTGGTCACTGGCTTTGGCCCTAAAAATAAAGCAGAGAGGCATTAAATTCTAACATACTTGTGGTATAGGTTTAGCTGTCAGGATGCCGAAACACCGGGTGCTGTCCTCTGGTGGATAGAGCTTCCTTCGGCGGAAGTTGAGCTCATCCGGGAGTGGCGTGGTGAGGACCATCCCAATGACATATAGGTAGTAAGTATGCTGGGGGGTAGCAAAACTGTCCTGCAGACACTCGGGGATCTGAAGATCATAAAGAAGGGACAGAGAATTGTCAATGTCATGCCAAATCATGTAACAATCACCACTTCGGCTCACAAACTAGTGAACCGCTAACACATTTTATGGAAGCACTCATACATATTTTGGGTGTACTTATATCACTTTTATAGACAAATTATCCTATTTGTCGTCGTAGCTGGGTGAGGGGGGCACTAAATATTTTCTTCTACCTTCGCAGGCGTAACAGAAAATTTGTGAGAACCACTGATTTAAACCGAAATAAATCCGCATACAAACACAATTGAAAGACGTCTACACACAAATGAAATGCTAAACACTCACACACAGAAAACTGAAATCCTTTCACACCTCATAATTTTATGAAATGCGTTCATTTACGATATTGAATGATGTGTTTCAGTAGTGTACGTGTTTTAGGCTGCAGGTGTATTCATATATTTTTTTTTCCTATGTGTGACATACAGTGTATGTTGGACTTATTTTCATGTCAATATGAAACAACAAAATTCAGATTTTTTTTTTTTAATCCACAGTAGGCCTCTTTTGTATATGGATATAAATCACATTTGTATCTGATGCAACTACAGTCTGGACGCTCAGGTTGCACTGCAGTGACTAAAAGTCATCAAAAGGTGACTTAACTGTTCGACAAAACAGACAAGCACAAAATGCAGTGATGGACGAGTGAACAGAAAACAATCAGTGGTGAAGATGATGTGAAATTATTCGGTGAAGAAAATGATTCCACAAAGTCCCTGGAATGTTCACATGTGTGACGACTGAGACCTTACACTAGGGGCCATATTTAATTCCCTAATCACATTCAGCCACTTGATGTCAATGTCACCATAACTCCATATATAGTTTCTGTTTCTCTCTCTCTCTATATATATATATACCTGTATATATACAGTGATCCCTCGCTACTTCGCGGTTCGTTTATCGCGGGTTCAGTGCATCGTGGATTTTTTTCAAACATATTAAAAAATTTTAGCATTAACATACTAGGTGTGTGATTGCTGAAAGCACACACCGAGAGTGGCTATTGATGAAAAAATATGAAAATCAGCCGGGGGTCTGGGGGCCATCGGCCACCAGCGGGGTCCAGGGGCAACGCCCCGGATGGGTGACCCAGGGGGCAAAGCCCCCGGAAGCTAATGGGTTTTTAGAGATTTTAAAGCCTGAAAGCCATTCATTTTACCAACAAAATTTGACATTTTTTGTTGAAATACCATCCTCTGGTTACATATAAAACTGACACTTCATACTAAAGTAGAAGTTTATTTGGAGTACATACATTAGTTTATGGATTTTAGAGATTTTAAAGCCTTCAGCGATGGCTGTTTGAAAGTGCTCAATAAACACAGTTGAGTTAAAAACCATTAATTTTATCAACAGAATTTTACAATTTTTGTTGAAATACCATTCCCTATTTGCTTACAAAATTGGCACTTTAATACCATGCTAAAGATGAAGTGTATTCAATGTACACACAACTTTAAACTTCCACAGAAAAAAATCCCAATAGATTGTTCACTATTCTTTCAAGTGAAAATTCGACATAGGCCTTTGTGCAATTTTGCTTATGCATTCCTGGTGATAACCAACAGGTAACTTCAAATTTGCTGCTCAAAATCAAAACTAAAAAAGGAAACTCTCCGTGCCATTTAAGATTTGTTCATTACTTGTATTCATAAAATGGTGTGTAAATGTGATAAAAGGCTGTTGATTTTTACCTCATACAGTGATAGTGAAGTCCCAAAACGGTTTCCTATATATGGGTTATGAATGCATTTTATCCTATAAAGTGGGTGTCTATTTACAGTATATACAACTATGTACAGTTTCATGATGTAGAATGTTAATTTTCTCTTCATTTGAAGCTTTTTAGCAAGAGCTAAAAGCTTGTTGGTCCTCTTCGTCTTTTTAGCCAACTCCTCCTGTTTTTTTACATGCTCCAGCCTTGCTTTCTTCTGCTCCTTGTCCAATTCATCCTTTACCTTTCTCTTGCGTGACTCTGTAAAGCTTTCCATCCGCTCGATCTGTATAGAGTGACATCGTCACACACTGTACAGAGCTTTACCAGCGACATCAAGCTTTTTCACGAAATCTGACACAAGCACAGACAATGGTTCCTCTTTACTGGTTCCTACTGGGGACACTGTCAGCTTTCTATCCAACCAGTCCCATCGAAACTTGTTTTTTAGATCCGCATCTATCTGACGCACTTTAGCTTCGTCACGAGTCTCGATAACATTCGGCATTTTGTTTAATACACACTACATACACGAGTAATTTCAATACGGGAAAGGGGTTTAGGAAGGCGAACACGGATTGGTTGTGATTCTGCATTTGCCGATATAGCGACCAATCACAACAAGTAAGACATTGGTTTTAGCCCATATACGAAGTAACGACAAACTAACGCTTCGCGAGAAAAAAAATGTATTCAAAATGGATGCTTGCAAACTATTTGTAAACATTACGAGTCCAGCGTTTGCCGAAGACAAGTAAGTCCGGCAGCCCAGAAATAACACCAGACCTGGCATAGGCTCCAGCACCCCCGCGACCCTTGTGAGGATAAAGCAGATCAGAAAATGAATGGAAGGATGGATGTACATGAATATCAATACTTGCGGCCTTCTCAAACATCTTTTTTGTTGTTCACAATGATCATGCAGTGAGACTACCAGATAAATTCTGTTCTGAATCTCACCGATCAGACCCCGAATAAATGTTACGTGCTTTCATCAAGATTCAGTGCATTGGCATATGTCCCTTGGGGGGGCGGGACGAGCAGCTATCAAAGTTATGTCGACGGAGATATTATGTGCATGTGCATTTGCTCTCTGCTCAGAAAAGGCAAAAAATAAATAAATAAAACAACGATGGACCCTGTTCCTGGATGGTGGGGAGAGGGCAGTATGGACTCATCTCCAAAAGGAGCTTGAGGTAGTGAATGAATTTGTTTAATGACACTACATTTGCTAATCTGATCGTAGCTTTTCAGTTAGGAAATGCAGCATGATAACTCATGTTACGTACGTACATATTTCGTCTCCTGTCATAAGTAGCAGAGCACACTCTTACTATTGGTCAATACCGAAGAACCAGTCGAAGGATAATGAAGGACATTTCACACGATGTATAGCAAGACGAACACAAATTTTGTCGAGCCAGACTTTTGTTTTTGTGGTTGTGAAGCATCCCTCACTCTTGATCATAGGTGTCAAACTCAGGTCCTGGAGGGCGATACAAACGATCAGATCACCAGCAAGCTCTACATAAGCCCAACATTGAACATCTTCATTTGAATCAGGTGTGTTGCAACAGGGAGACTTGGAAAACATGTAGGACAGCGGCCCTCCAGGCCCTGAATTTGACAACTATGCTCGAGATGATCAATCGTTGAGTATATCACACTGCACGTGAGACGATGCTATGAGACACTACATTTGTCTGCAACGTGTCTGTCGGTTCAAATACGGGCTATATTTGTGTCGTCTGATGTCGCAAGTTTTTATTTTGAAATTGGCCCTCGGAAGCAATCCTAAAGTCAAAATAACATACAAGTCATATGTGAAGAAATGTTTAGTTGTAAAAAGCAGAATATATCGTTATCGAAAGCATAATATCTGTACCATTGGAAATAAATGGGGAAATGTTTAATGTAAAATATGAACTTGGGGGAAAATGGCAAGTATGAGAAATGAGAAAAATTGTACGCTGGAAGGCGTCAATATTTGGAGTAGGGTGAAATTGGAACCACATATATCGGATTTATTATATGGGAGTTACCTCAGCCTTCATACAATTACTTGCCTATGAAATGCGAGCCTGAGAGTTGAAGCTGGCTAACATCGGAGTTTGCACATCCTTTTTTTCTACACTACGTACCTGTATCCATCCGGAGATGTTTCATTGTATTAGTTTGCACAGTATAAAAAGAGTTGCACGGAGGCAACTGTTATTTATTTTAAGTTAAACTGCACGTTCATTGAGCGTTCATATGCCAACCACTTGTGCGTGCGCACACCTCGCTGGTTCTGTGGACAAATAAATCACTTTTGTGCTCCAAATTTCCTCTTTTGTGCTCATAATTATCGCATAAATCACACTGGAGCCTCTCTTTACATGATGAAGGGGTTTAGGTTTGCTTCCGTATTTTTTTCCGAACGAACATTTCTATTGATATCGATCAAGTGATAATGGCGATACATATCGATAATGAATTATTTTCAAACCCTAGTTCATCCTAATAATTCCCTCACAGCTTTTGGGTAGCACTGTCGCCTCTTTGTCGAGCCAGGCCGGCCAGGAACGCTGGTTTCCTCCTCATCGTGAAGGTCCAGCTCTTCCTCGTACTTTACGGTTTCCTTCCCGACTGGCATCAAATGATCATCGAGCTCACCTTGGAAAGTCGGTTGCAAAGCATAAAATAGGGGAATAACAAATCCTGATAACAAAGGAGGACTATGGTTTCCATACTGTACCTATTCGATGTAGTTTCTCACAACAAAGTAGTGCAACTGCTTTCTCTGCCAATCTGGCACAATTCATTTTTGGACCCTGTGAAGATAGAATGTCTGAAAAAATTATTTGCTTGCTACAACACTTGTTTAGGGATGTTATAGTTTACTCCATACCTTAACAGGCACTCTCAGAGGGGAGTTGATGGGTAAAGCAAGTGTAGACTGGAATTTTCCATCCTGCATTTCAACTGTTTTACACTTGGGAGCCAAGTGAGTAAAGGGGTCACTGGGCAGGCGAGCACAGTACCTGAGCCATTTACACAAAATTTATTTTTCAAAATGGTTGTTTGCATGGGTTCAATTTTGGAAACAATGTAACCACAGATAAAGCATACCTGTTAATGTGACCAATGGCAGTATTGATGGTGACCCGGGGACCTCCATCCTCAGATTGAAGCACATATGGAGGAAGGATGTTGTCATCATCCAACACCTGCTCTCCTTCAAACTCACCAACCTCCACAGATTTGGAGCACTTGTTCCTCAAGATCTGCTCGGAAGAATCATAATCATCATCATTCTACTCCCACCTTTTAAAATTATTTATTTTTAAATGTAATTTCGTTTCGTTTAGTGATTTTTTTTTTTATTTTAAGTTAAAATGTGGTTTACGGAAGACTTGCAGATAGCAGAAGTTAAAGCAGAAAATGTAGAGGAGAGGGAGAGATGAAAGACAATTCTCAATGTCAAGGGTAAAGCTGAAAGGGAAAGAAGACTAGTCTCCCACTTCTCGAGCTGTAGCTTCATTGCGGGGGAGAGGTTTGCGTGGCCAAATCTTCCTAGGGGCTAAGTGCTCAGTATGAGATGTGCGGTCAGGGTAGGCAAGTGAGGTAGTGCTGCGCCCCGCTGGCCGTTCATAGACAAATAGTGCCCTCCATAATTGGCACACTCAGATTTGTTAAAAGCCTCCCTAAAAAAAATTGTTTTAATTGCAGAAGCACACTCATGTGCGCGACTGCATGGTTGGGCACCCACGTGCATGCATGCGCACGCGCGCGTGTCCTTGCACGAGCGCGATCGTACGAAGTTGGTCGCTTCAAAAGTCGATCTTTGGGCAAAAAAGTGTGTGTGTGTGTGTGTGTGTGCGCACGCGAGTAAAAGATGCCCATGTGTATAATGTGGCTCTTTGCAGTAACACGGTAAAAAAATTGGCTCTTAGTCTGACTGGTTGGCTACCCCTGTCATAATCATTCAGCCCTCATTCCAATATTTTTGCTCACTTGCATGATTTCAAACACAAGGTGCTCTGTCGTGAGTTGTTCAACACATCTAGATGTAAATACACAAATAGATGGACTTCTGAACTTCTGTTGCATGTTTATCTTTTGATCTGAAACCCAAATATCTTCAGTGCAAAACAAAAACAAAAGAATTGACCATGCAATTCTAATACTTTTAAAGGGAACACACGCACACCTTCCAAATAATTGTGCATGCAGTGAATGTGTGCGTATATTATGTATATATATATATATATATATATATATATATATATATATATATTAGAGCTGTCAGTTTAGCGCATTTTTATTGGCATTAATTTAAATGAATTTTAACGGGATTAAATTTTTTCTCGCGAGATTAACACGGCACACGTCACAGCGGATGTTACGTTGCTCTATAAATAAACCAGAAAAAAACAACAAGTGCGCTGCACAGGTCCACACACATTTGTTTTGCCAGCCACGGCAGCGCAAGACACCGAAAACGGATACTTAAAGAGTTTATGAATGGAAAGTTTACTTTTAAAAGGTTGCCAGATTGCTCCACTGACAAGACCAAAGTTACCTGTATCATATAGGTAAACAATGTATGCCACTGACGCGATTGTTAGTTGTTTGGAACTATTTTGTGTGGAAGGTTACAGTGTTCCGTGTCCATATAAATAGAGCAGGGTCTGACAGTGATGAAGTTCAGCGGTGCAGTGGTAGCGACCTAGCGAAAATAAAACGTCTCCAGTGTTGTCGTCGAACCAAGTGTAGTCACCCGAAATGATGTCTACACAAAATCGTAGAGAGACTTCTGCGCAAGAAGGACCAACAGAATCAACATAGCCTGACTGCTGTGTTCATGGCAAACTTGAGAAAAACGAAGCATGCAACCATGGCTTGAATCCACTATAGGCTGAGTACTTGTTTACTTTAGAGGTGCACTTTATAATGTTATATGGCTCTGTTTTGATTCCATAAAAAGAGCTGTTAAAGCAGCTGTTGTGTGACAAAATAGTTTTTTCACTGTTGTTGATGGACAGTAATATTGTGTGAGATATTATGTGTGAATAACTGCTCCAAGTGAAAAATGTTCATGTAAAATTGAAAATCGAAATTGTTATTTCAGTAAATATTTGCATTTTGCACATAGAAAGCTGATTCATGATTCCATGTTGATGAAAGCATCAAAATGGGGAAAAATAGTACAAAAAATATATAAGGAAATTCAGAAACGATTAAAAAAATGCGTGAGGAATCACGATTATTTTTTAGTGAATTTGAGTTAATTATGACAGTTGCATTTTTAATTAAATATTTTAATCGTTTGACAGCTCTATATATATATATAGAGAGAGAGAGAGAGAGAGAGAGAAATATCTGACCTTTTCTATTGCCTTGTAGGTGCCGAGGTCATTTTCAAAGCATTTGGTCTTGTCACGATCAGCCAACATAACATAGTTGGAGACAGGAGCTCGAGCTCTGCCTTTGGACTGGACATATGATCTGTATTCAGTTGGCAAGTCAAACCGCACCACCAAGTTACACTTCGGAATGTCCACACCTTCCTCCACAATGCTAGTGGCAATTAGCAGGTTGGTTTCATGAGCTCGGAATTTACGGAGAACCTAGAGGAGAAAGATGGAAGTCAATTAATACAGTGGGTAAATATTGATGGATAATGTGTAAAAGACAACCGATTTTTGAACGATACGCGTGATCAAAACAAGAAACCAATAGGAACCTGCTCTGGCTAAAAGTTCCTCATGGGTCGAAAAATACAGATTGAGATATTCATTTTTTAAATTCTATATTTAATTTCCTTATTGTAATTGAAACCCCTAGTTTTGAGACAAATTCTGTGTGTTTAGAGCTTTTGTTTAGTATCTCAATCTTTCAAAAGTCCAGAGCAACCAGTACCAAGGGAAAAAGATGTTCACCCCAAACTGTTGAAAGACCACTGAAAAGTACATTCCAACACCAGGTAAGGACATCATTTGAGATTTTTAATCCTTTAAAAGCTGAGCAAGTTTGACCTCTCAGCAGATGAAACATGCCAAAAATTGTGATTTAGCCTCAACTGAAAAAACAACCTTGAACATCCCATTCATCTTACATTTCATCTCCTGAGGTATCATCAACCAAGATTTGGCTGTTGTGTTGGTCTTACTTGTGGCCTTTTTTGAAGCGGTCAAATTACTTAATGGGAAATGGATTTCATATCTCAACTCAACTCAATTTCTTGAGCATTTTAAAACACCATTTCTGCAAAGAACGTACTGAATATGGAAACAAAAATCCGTCATACAAACACAAAGACAATTAAAAAGAAGAAACCAATTACACAAATAGAGCAAACCCCCCAAAACACTAAAGTAATGCCGTGTCTCATTATGAGTCAAAAGCCATCGAATAGACATGTGTTTTAAGAGTTTTTAGGAGTTTTAAAAATGGACAGAGAAGGGGCTTGCCGAATATTTAATGTTAAGTCATTCCAAGGAAAGGGACAAGCCAACCGAAAAGGCTCAATAACCTCTGAACCTCTGCTGAACTCTCAGTACCTGCACTAACGTCTAGTATGTCCAAATATTTATGGACTTGACAACAGATATCTATCTGCATAACAGTCAAAGGAAATACCATGTTTCTTGAGATGAAACCCAGGAACAGCAAACGCAATGAAAACAGCAAGGGCCGCAAAATTGAGCCCTGTGGAACATCACACAACAGAGAAGCAGAGCGGGACTCATAGCAACTAAGACTAACACAAAAAGTTTTGTCAGCCCATCAGGATCTAAACCCCTCTAAAGCACTACCACAAGTACCCACAGTTTTGTTTATTTTATTTTTTTAATGGAGCCACTAAATTCAATATTGTAGAGCAGCATAAGTGGAACCAAGATCTAAGTTCCTCTGTGTGTAAGGGAACGCATAGATCATCAAAGGCAGCAGCAGGTGGTAAAAAAAAAAAAAAAAATCCTACAGCTCCACTCAGGAGCATCAGATTAAACAGTAGTGTAGTAAAAGTCATCATTAAAGAATACGTCCATATCATCAGAAATCATATTGTCCAAGACTCAAATTTGACACCGGTAGACCATATATGCAAGATACTTTATACCTTGGTATAAAGTATGTCTTTGTTTACAGTATGTGTTGAGAAAGTCACACTGCGTTAAAGGAGAGGTGCCCATTACGTCGATCGCGGTCGACCGGTTGATCGCGAGGGGTGTAGAGGAGAGGAAAAAAAAAACATTTGTATATCTCTGTGCATGTAATATATTTTTTGTGTTAATGCAAACTGCACCCTCATCATCCTATCAGTCTCACTTTCATAAAAAGTATTGAAAAGGTCAAATAAAATATAGCAGGTTATCTTTAACCGACGGTAGCCCGTGACCTGCGTCACCGGAGGTTGTTAGCACTCAGCAGTCTGCAATTGCGGCTTGTGGTCAGAGCTGTTGTGCAATATCTTTTATCATTATCATTATTCTCATTCAGTTTGTTTCATGTACAATTCACAGAGGGCACTGGCATAAAATAGCAATCTGGAGGACCGACAGAAGCATTTTAAAACGGTACGCGTGAGCTCCGATAGTTAACAGGCTGCAAAATGCGTCGCATGCCTCCGTGTTACTCTTCATGGCAATGACAATGTATGACGTAATTACTTTTTTGTTGTTGTTTTACATACACAACATTGAATTTTTCAGGAGTGTAAATGTTTCATTTCTTTCTCAGACACATCTCCAAAAAAAAGAAAACTCAACACATGGTGTTTTGATATACTTCAAAGTGGAATGATTGGATTCGGGTTAATTTATCCCGTATTTTCACGACCATTCGGCGCACCGTATTGTTGGGCGCAGTCTCAGTAACGGGTGCTATTTCTGTATTTGACACATACACAAAACGCACTGTATTATTGGGCGCAGCCAGGCATGGTAAAACATACGCCTGTTTAAACATACGGCATGCTCGGGGCATGCCTTTAGCGTCCTCTTACACGCCCACCCTTCACTCATTGGCGACTGGTACCTGCTCGGGGCGTGCCTTTAGCGTCCTCTTACACTCACACCCTTCACTCATTGGCGACTGGTACCTGCTAGGGACGTGCCTTTAGCGTCCTCGTACACGCCCACCCTTCACTCATTGGCGACTGGTACCTGCTAGGGACGTGCCTTTAGCGTCCTCGTACACGCCCACCCTTCACTCATTGGCGACTGGTACCTGCTAGGGACGCGCCTTTAGCGTCCTCGTACACGCCCACCCTTCACTCATTGGCGACTGGTACCTGCTAGGGACGTGCCTTGAGCGTCCTCTTACATGCCCACCCTTCACTCATTGGCGGACTTCCGCATGCCTGTCGTCACTCACTTCCGCCTTTTCTCTGTAGAAACAGCGTGTAGGCCAGAAGTGCTCTCAGTCAGGCTTTGGAACTCGGCGCATATACTAGACGCTCCGCATTATAAGGCGTCCTGTCCATTTTGGAGAAAATTTTAGACTTTTGATGGCGCCTTATAGTCGTGAAAATACGGTACTCACATCTTGTAAATCAAAAAACAATATTCCGGCTCAAAACGTTTTTTGTTAAACCACTACCGTTGATATATAAAAGTGTTTTTTAAAAAGTCGCCCTTCCTCCACCACAGCCCAAAGTCCTCTGAGGGTGGTGGGGGTTGAGGGGGTGAGGTCAATTTTAGAGAAATTATATATGAGTGCAAGATTTAGTCCACAGAAACACGGAGGCACTTCTGCATGAGCATCTCTGATGATGACAATGTCATTTATGTATTTAATTTACATATTGATAAAACCTGTGGTCCAGTGGTTAGCGCATCAACCTCACAGTGCAGAGGTGCAGGGTTCGATTGCGGCTCCAGCCTCCCCGTGTGGAGTTTGCATGTTCTCTCCGTGCCTGCTTGGGTTTTCTCCGGGCACTCCCATATTTCAAAAACATACAGTACATGGCAGGTTCATGGAACACTCTAAATTGTCCCTAAATTGTCTCTGTGTGCCCTGCGATTGGCTGGCAACCGGTTCAGGGTGCCTCCCGCCGACAGCTAGGATAGCCTCCAGCATCCCCCGTGACCCTTGTGAGGAAAAAGCGGATCTGAAAATGGATGGATGGATATAGATAAAATGTGATTGTTAAGTGCTATATTGTACGATAGAAGTTTGGAGTTCTTGAGGTCATGTAACGGAATATAATTTTTCTTTTCTTTTGGTAATATATACAGACAATCGTCTGTGAATCTTCATAGGTGTTTTTAGTAACACACTTGGCAGTGTGAACTTAGCCATTTTTTGGAGGGGAGGGGTACATGTTGCAATGTTATGGTGTTATTAAGAGGTGAATTAGATCACCAGATACCCATTGAAGGTCCAGGTCCAAAACTCACCACCCACCACTGGATTTTAGAGTCTCCTTTGAAGCTCTCACAACATATGAATATTTTGCACCTCATTTGCCCTTCCAAGGTTAATTTATCAGGCTGACAAGTGCAAAATTCTGGTAACCAGGCTGGCCAAGATGGGATGGTCAGGAATGCTGACAAGGGGTGGCTCCATTTTGCACCGTCCACGTCCACCGCTCTACTCACGAGCTTGCGATTGCGGGCTGAGCCTCATTGAGATGGAAAAACCCATCCCATCAATTCAGGTGTGACGCACCTGTCAAGTGTTCAAGTATGTGAGTCCAGGCCTGAATATATGCAAACATATTTTTCATCATATTTGGAGCACCACCTACTGGATGAAGGAAATGATTTATCCTTGGCCGTTTCTCTCCTTGAGGGTTAACCAGATGTACCTCATATTTCCTGGGAAGAGTGTTTAGACCTTCATGATGTGAAATGAAGTCAAACGCTGTTGCCGTGGCAATGTACTGTTTGCCAAAAATACAATGCAAATTTTCTGGGTCCAAACATGCTTGAAAACCCAAGAAATATTTCAAACACACCAGGCTTGGCAAAGTCATCAATACTTTATCAGGTCTTTTTTTTTTTTTTTTTTTTTTTTTGGTGAAGAAAAAAATGAGTGGACAGTTTTGGCTGTCTCTTCAGCATTTGCCTGAGCTGTCAGTGTCATGGCTTCCTTGTGAAAGCTGACGGGATCAGGAAACATTCAAAATAAGGCTACCTGGTCAAGGCTGCGAACCAACTCCCCACCGCTGCTTTTCTAAAGCACAAAAATGCATCAAAATATGTAAACAAATACATGCTACAATTAGATTATTGCACAATAAAGGAGATTTGTGCATAATGTAAAAAACAAAGAAAAGAGTAAAGAATAAAAATGATGGCAATTTAACTTATAATCTCATCATTTTTTGCCCTCTTTAGTTCATATTCTCTCTCAGAAGTGGTTTTGGCCTGGGGTTTTATAAAGAACTGATCCAAAGACATTTGCCTTTGTCGGCTTTTACCAATCCTTCGAAAATGCATAGTGAGCGATCGCCCAACTGGTGACCACTTTTTCTGGGTGATTCACATTTACATAAAACTATTGGAACGCCTCATGGCCCGAGTGGAAAATGACGAGGATGCTGCATCGACATATCTGTCTATCTACACACATAGACACAAATGGTAGAAGTCCCTCTTAGCCAAGGAAGATGCTCGGTAAGAGCCAATGACATATAAGTATGTTGCTTTCAGGAAACCCTGATCTGCTGCAACTGGCAGCCCATACTGTATTTTTACCTTTCGTATCTTGAAATTTCTTTCATAACAACAGGCAATATTTTCCTGCTGAGGCGTTTCGTAACTTTACAATTTCGTATGAAGAGACGTTCATAAGTGGAGGTACCGCTGGACTTTAAAATTTGGAATTATCGCTAGCAAAGAAACAAATATATGGGCCTCTAAAATACAGTCGTCGGCCAATTTTTAAAAATGTGTGTATTTTAGGTAAGCGTGATCCTGCTTGTGTCTTAGCATAAATTTATTTCTTTGACCCTCAAGTACTTCCATGCCAAAGGGAACCTTTGAATCATGAATCAAGTCAAAAGTCGCTAAATCGCTTAACTACTGATCATATTGATTTCTCACAATAATGACCAACAATGATTTAACAAGGTAAGAAACAGATGCATATCAATATGCAACACTACTTCTATCAACCTCTGCAAGCCTTTATATTTTCAAATTTTTACCATTCCACGGAACGCACCATGTCCCATGTGAACTATTTTTAGAACAAGCCTGCTGACTACTCATGTGGTCCTTCGGGACTACCGAGAAGAGCAGTGTGGGAAATAGAATTTGTCATGTACATGGCATCTAAGTGCTCTTCACATATTTTGAAAAATTCTCCAAGATGGCGGCCACTTGTCACATTTCTACTAAATGCACAAAAAAATAAAGTTATGGTGATTTTTTTTTTTAACATGGTGTAACATAACATCCATTACATCCACTCTCTACAAAGATTCTCCTCTGTGTTTGTAGGTGGATGTGTCTTCCTGAGTCGCTCCTGCTCTCAGATATTTGACATTGGTCGGCTTCATCTGTCTTGGCCCAGCCCCCATGACTGGGGTTTGTGATTGGCTTGCCTTGGTGCTGCATTTAACGGCAAACATAAAAATGAAGCTGTACATGCGGTTGCGCGTGGGGAAAATACTTATCGTTGATTTTGAGATATTTTGAACGTTCATGTGTAGCTAGGTTATAGCGATACAACTACATTCTGTTCATCCCTAATACTGACTCAGGTGGTCTAGGCGTAAATCATTATCCATTTGTAATCCAGTGTAGGACTTCAAACTATGCCAACAGATAGAGCAGTCACCATTCCCAGCTATTCTGGTCCATTTTATTCAGCACACTGTTTAGCACCGTATCTCATTTCCCCATTTATTTTATTCATTTTTCCCTGTTTTCTGTGTGTATTGCCCTTTTAATTGGGCATGGAGAAACAGGCTGCAACAACCTTATTGTTTGAATGTGTTGTTCAGGGCTGTAGTAAAATAAAAATAAGCATTGTTGAAGATTTTCCCCCATTTGAACCATTGCTCAACATATATATTTAAAAAACAAACCCTGAAACAAATCAACCTTTTAAAACATATTTAGCTTTGTGTTATTTATTTATGAAATTGATCTTAACTGTCTAAATGTGATATTGGCCCAGGTTTCAGATCCAGCTGCTACAGGAGACACATTTCAATTTTCTGAATATTTTTGTCATTATTACAGAAATACACTAAAAATGAGATGGCACACAGGTGAAGTGCACCACTACTTGGTTTGCTAGTATACTTGTTGTGTTTTTATACCTCCTCTTGCTTCCTGAATTCCACCTCCATCTGCTTGTTCCTTGGCTGGTTTTTACCAATGCTATGGCCAGTAATAAAGTTGTTGCTGATGTAAGCCAACTCCGGGTCCTGCTTTCCTGCTTCTTTGATAAGACTGAAAAGGAAATGCAAAATGTCACAGAGATGATCAATGGCATTTTGTCTGTGCTATAACACTGTCCTAACAATCAGTGAGTTGAACATGTGTCCAGAAAAAAATTATCAAATCAGGATTTATGATCATTTTTGATTGATTGCACTGAAAACACTGTGCCTCTTACACCAAACCAGGGGTGACTTGGGTAAACCTACCGATTTAGGACTACTGCAGTGTAACGCCTCTCCACAAAGATAATTCCACAGAGAATGTTGGTGAATGGCGAAGGAAAGTTGGCTTCACCCCTGTCTTTGGTCTCCACCTCTTCATCCTCATCTTCCTCTTCAGAATCACTCCAAGAAACATAGTTGTCCTGATTGCGGTTGTTGTACCACTCTACACTCTCAAACTGTTGCCGCTCAAAAGGCTTGTATTCATGCAGGATTTCCAACAGACGGAGAACCTTTGGTGTGACAAACTTGAGGTCCAAGGAGGCAGGAGAGAAATGTTCTTCACAGAGGGCATGAACTTTTCTGAGAATGGTGTCGGTGAAGAGCAGAAACTTGCGGTTAAGCTCCCCCTGTTCATGCTTGATATACTTCTGGAGCTCACGCACCATGATGCCTGCTGCTTTGTCTGCACACCAGGGCCCCAGCACCTGCAGCACAGCCTTGCAGTCACTTAAGACCTGAACAAGACAAAGACGGTGTTAAAAAGAAGATATATTTTGAGTTTCTAATAAACAAACAAATAAATAAGTAGTCCAATTGTCAAGACTCTCTTTTTTTGGGGGGGCGGGGGGGGGGGGGGGTATGTCCTGGAAAATGTTACCATAAACATAAGCAGTGTTGGGGGGAGGAGGGGGGCGGGATTGCTGGCATTTTGACCACAACAAAAAATATTCAATTTGTCCTTAAAACCTGTTCTTTGAGTCAAAATTACAAGGATAAACAATAGTGTCAATTCATGTATGCATTCTCTCCTGCCTATCCAGTGTTGGGTTGTAGGGGCAACAGCTTTAGCAGGGAAGCCCAGACTTCACTCTCCACAGCCACTTCTTCCAGCTCTTCCCAGGGGATCCCAATGCATTCCCAGGCTAGCCAGGAGACAGTGTCTCCAGAATGTCCTAGGTTGTCTCTGTGGCCTCCTGACGGTGGGACATGCTCAAAACACCTCCAGGAGACATCCTAATCAGATGCCCGGAGTCACCTCATTTGGCTCCTTTCAATGTGGAGAAGTGGCTTGACTGTGAGCCCCTTCAAGATAAACAAGCTTCTTATCTTATCTGTAAGGGAGAGCGCTCAACACACCACGAAGGAAACCCATTTCATCCGCTTGTATCTGGGATCTTGTTCTTTTGGCCAATACCTACAGCTCGTGACCATAGGTGAAGGTAGGAATGTAGATCAACTGGTAAATTGAGAGCTTTGCCCTTTGGCTCAGCTCTTTTCACCACGACAGACCAATAATGTTTACATCACAGCAGATGCCACATCTATCTTCCATTCCATTCTGCCCTTAAACTCCTCCACAGCTCTGATTGCATGACCAGAAGAGGGGACTCCACCCTTTTCAAATTGAGGAACATTATGTCAGATTTGGAGGTGCTGATTTTCATCCCAACCGCTTCACACTTGCCAGCGCACACCTCCAGTGAAAGTTGAATATCCTGGCTTGAAGAAGCCAACAGTACCACATCATCATGAAAAAGCAGAGATGCAAAACTGCAGCCACCAAACCGGACCCCTTCAACGCCTTGACTATGCCTAGAAATTCTGTCCATAAAGGTTATGAACAAAATCAGTGACAAAGGGCAGCCAACTGTCACTGGAAATGAATCTGACTTACTGCCGGCAATGCGAACCAAACTCTAACATGGGGGTGGGGGGGGTGAACAGCCATACTACGGAACCTGTCCACACAGAGGGACACGGTCGAAACCTTCTCCAAGTTCACAAAAAACATGTGGACTGGTTGGGCGAACTCCCATTAACTGTCGAGGACCCTGCCAAGGGTGTGGCGCTGGTCCACTGTTCCACAGCTGGGACGAAAACCACACTGCTCCTCCTGAATCTGAGACTCAACTTTCCCATTGAACCTCCTTTCCAGCACCCCTGAATAGACCTTACCAGAGTGTGATGCCCCCTGTAGAACACTCCCTTCGGTCCTCCTTCTGAAAAAGTGGGACCACAACCTCGGTCTGCCAATTCAAAGGCACTGTCCCTGATGACCACATGATGTTGCAGAGGCTTGACAACCAGGACAGCCCCACAACCAATGTTCCCTCTAATTTTCCCTCCGTCTGATCATTCATATAAATTCCCTGAGCATTCCTTGGACCATGGTGAGGAACGTCAGACATGCACACGGCGGCCAAACCAGGAACACACCAGTCCAAAACCTGCGATCATAACAAGGTACGTGATGTAGTAGGTTTGGAAAAATTCTAATTACCGTATCTGCCACACTATAAGGTGCTACGGAATATAAGGCGCACATTCAATGAATGACTTAAAACTGTTTCCATATTTAGAGCACACCACATTATAAGGCACATAGAATAGAAGCTACAATAGTGGCTGAGGTTGCGTTATGCATCAACTAGATGGAACGACGCTAAAGGGAATACAATGCATCATTTGAATAGCACCTTCACAACCACTGTAGCTGTAACAAAGCACTTTAAAGAATATTTAAAATATTACAACCAAAAAATACAGGACCTTCAAATAAAAGAAGAACATACATGTATCATCGAATCCTCATGTAAAGAACAACAAACAATACAACAACAAACAGATTTAAAAAAGGATGTGGAGGTTGGATCTAAAACAAATGCTGTGGGTTTAAGGTGAGAAATAACCTTGATCAATAATTCGGCATCAACCAGGAACATTTGTCCTGGTTGATGCTCCAAGGTCTTGGTATCTAAGGAGGGACAATATGATACGTTTCACCATAAAGCCTCTATCTTACTATTAAAATGGGCTGAAAAATCTTCGCACATTGAATTTGACAACATATTGATTTGGGTGGGCGCAAGGGGGCAATTGTTTCGGATGTCAGCCTCAGTGGAGAGGTCACAGGTTCGATTCCGGCCCCCGGCTTTCCTGTGTCGCATTTGCATGTTCTCCCCGTCCTGCATGGGTTTTCTCTGGGTCCGACAGTTTCCTCCCACATTCCAAAAACATGCATGGTTAGTTAATTGATCACTCTAAATCAGGTGTGTCCAATCAATTAATCGCAGTCGACTGGTAGTCCGCCGACTGGTCCCAAGTTGACCGTGAGGGGTGTATTAGGAAATGGAAGAGGAAAAAAAGGATTTGGGTGTCTATGTGTGTGTGTTATCAATACCGTATTTTCCGCATTAAAGGATGCACTGGATTATGAGGTGCACCTTCAATGAATGGCTATTTTGTAAATTTCTTTCATACATTGGGCGCTTCACATTATAAGGCACAATCTACAATGCCTCCACTAGATGGTGCTACGCTCCTTCCATTCAACTCGAGAGGCGTCCGTTCAACTTGAGAGGCGTTCATGACCGCCTCTGAAAAATGTAAATTAACTATTACTGCACTTAAATGAAACTATGAAAATTTAAAATAATGCATCAAAACAGAAAATCAAGCGAGGAAATCACAAAATAAATTCTATATCCCCCCCCCCCCCCCGGCCCCCTACAGAATTTATTTTGTGATTTCCTCGCTTGATTTTCTTCGTGGCTTCATTGAAGTAATAATTAATTTACGTTTTTCGGAGGTGGCATGAACGCCTCTCGAGTGGAACGGATGAAGGCACGGAGACGGACAAAGACGTACAATACCTGTATTTGTTGAGACCGTGAAAACCATTAATACAGTTTGCGTTTGAACAAATAAATAAATAAAACCACATCTCTTCTTTTTTCAACAAATACAGGCGAGTCTTTGTCCGTCTCCGTGCCTTCTCTTATTCCGTTCAACTCGAGAGGCATTCATGACCGCCTCCGAAAAACGCATAGGCATTTCCTTGATCGTAGCGCCACGACTACTACGATCAGATATCAGTAGTAGTTATTTATTCCTTTGTTGTGTATTCACAAATGATGAAATCACAATATAAATTCTGTAGGGGTGGCTATAGAATTTATTTTGCTTGCTTTTCAGTTTTGATGTACTGTATTATTTTCAATTTTTGTAGTTTCATTGTAGTAATAATTAGTTTACGTTTTTCGGAGGTGGTCTTGAACGCCTCTCAAGTCGAACGGAAGAAGGCACGTAATGTAGACAGACAAAGACGTTCCTGTATTTGTTGAGACAGTTTTACAAAATGAACACCACAGCTCTCCTTTTTTCGGAGCTATTTAATAAAGCAGTGACACAGTTCACTGAACCAACAGCAAGTTATAACATTGGAAGCATGTCTCCAGGAAGGAGCCATCTTGGAGTCGATGTATTACCGTAATGACCATACAAAAGATGCTCCGGATTTTAAGGCGCTCTGTGAGCTTTTAAGAAAATTGAAGACTTTTTGGTGCGCCCTATAGTGCGGAAAATACGGTATGTACTGTATTTTTGTGTTACTGTACACTGCACCCGAAGAATCCGATTAGTTTAACTTTCACAAAAAAGGGAGTCAAAAAAATAAGACCTTTAATTTACTGTGTGGCATGAACTGTATCACGGAAAGTTGTTAGCGGTCAGCAGTCTGCAAGTGCAGCTTGCCATCAGAGCTGTTGAGCTATATCAACATTTTTGGGGGGTTTATTGTCATTCAAAGTTTATTTGATTTGTCATTCACAGATGGCAGTGTCAAACAATGGGAATCTGGAGCGCCAGGACAAGTATTTTAAAACGGTAAACGTGAGCTACAATAATGATGTTTCTAGAAATTAACACGGTGCAAACGTGCATCATTGCCTCCGTGTCAGGTCCCCTACTAAGGTAAGCAGGGCTTTCTATTTTCCAATCGCAGTGTTGTCTTGTATTTAGTTTATTTATTTTTTTGTTTCGTCCATGTTAGGGTCTGTTATGGTTGTTGTTCATCATAGCAGACGTGTGTGCATGCATGTGCGAGCGTGTGCCTACGTCTGTTTGTATGCACCTGCTGTAACGGGTCAATGTGGGAGGTTGGCCTCACCCCTGCTCCAAATTGTCCTTCGGCATGATTGTGAGTGTGAATGGTTGTTTGTCTCTGTGTGCCCTGCGATTGGATATAGTGAGTATGTAGTGGTTCAGATAAAGGATGGATGGATGGATGGATTTGGTCATTAAAAACAGGATTCATGACACGATCAATTGTGGAAAAAAAAATTTTTTTGCGGTTATTCCGGTTAACACTAATACGTTTTGAGAAACGAGCTTGTCTCGATTGCTTTATCATCTTATTATAGATATTTAGCTGTTTGCGATGGCAATAATGAAAGTAACAACAAAGTTAATGGTGAAGAATGACGTGTGTGTGAAGGCCTCAACCTCCACAAAATAATAATAAAAATAGTAGTGTAGAATAACGTGAAGGACTCTGCCTTTACACAATGATATGAAATTGGCATTAATTTCATGCAATTTAAGGAAAAATGGATAGGGAAAATAAATAGGGGACCTTTTTTTTTCAAAGCCCATATCCCACTGAGCAGAGGACAATTGCGAATGGTTTCGAAGGCAGTGAAACTCAGAAAAAACAGTAAAACTGTTGTTGAATGTCTGGTGTACGTTGACCGAGTATTTCTCGTACATATGCGGCATTGGAAGAACCCTGACGTGAACACATTTTTCTACTTTTGCCAACGGTCGCAATTGTTTGCCTCTCAGTGGCCCTTTGTGAATTTTCTCGTTGTGCATTCACAGACAGTCACGTACTTTGTTCATCATTACATTGGTGCCATCCAGTGTCCAGACTGACTAACAAATTTGTTTGGTCAGAACTCAGATTAAATGGCAAGTATTCAAAAATATTACTTCAAGCCCTATTGTATTAAATATAATTGTTGCACTTCACTGTATTTCTTGAATAGAAGTTGGACAACCACAAAATGTTATTGGGACTCTTTCCTGCCATTGGATATTTGTGTTTGCTTGTATTTATTTATTGATTTATATTTAGTTCATTTTATTGCGTGTTCTATACAAAATACATATGAAAAAAAGAAATATTTTTAGCTGTACTTTTTATACATTACAATATATTTACGGGTGACCTTTGCGATTTGCAGGGACTAGAGTCAAAGATGCCCCACAAAGAGCAAAGATCTGAGTCATATTGACACCAACTGTTTTTCAGATTCGCCCATTTGGGAACAGATTTGCCTCCATATGTTCCCTGAGCTAATTGTATTCTATTTTATTTATGTTTAACACAACATCCCAACTTCACTGGGTTTGTAGGTTTTCCAGGTGTAGGTTTTTGGTACAATGCAATTTGTTTTCGTAACAGTGGAGCTGCGTCAGATCTTCCTCCACACCTCGCCGTGAAAAGAGTATACCCGTTGATGGCAGGAGACGCTTGAAGTGAATGAATTAAAAGCAACATGATATAATCATTCTGACCTGCCGAGGGACGACTGTCGGACCCCTGTCTTCTCTTGTAACAGAAATGGTACAATCATTCAAGAAGTCGAGAGCTCCATCTAACTCCACTTGTAGACGAGAGGAGAGCCCACTTTTATCCAGATAGGGGCCACAGTCCAGCACAACTTCTCTTGGCTGAGAGGCATATCTGGAATAAATTGAATAGAAAAGACATTTGATGTATTGATCGTGAATATATTAATCCCACACTATTTCATTGATTTCCATAATATATTAATCATGAAAATAATTATGACAGGACCTGTCAAGAACTACAAGGTCAGTGGCAGTTTCTGCGCTGCTCTTCAGGACTTGCTCCAAATTCTGGATTTTCTGCTCAAGATCTGATGGGTTACACTTTCCATTCAGAATGGAGGCTGTGAGACCCAGAATACGAGGACTGCATAAACTGCCATCAAAAAGCTGCAGAAAGTGACATAAACAAAAAAATCAAACAAAAAAAACAGCAGGATCATTATCAAGAAAAGAAGAGAAAAACTATTCAAGATACAGTGGGCCGTTGTGTGCAGACTGTCTTAAGTTTTCGGCTTTATTTTCTGTTTCTGGTGATTGGTATTTTGCCGAGACTGTTGATGTACAAAGATATGGGTTGTCCCCTGCTCATTCCTGAACATACGGATGTAGTCCGTTGTGGCGCATTCGGGAATCCTGTCCATTTCTGTTTCCAACCAATTTTCGTCTCTCCCACCAAGATTGTCTGTGCTGCCGTCCATACCTCCTCCGATACGGCGTGGAAGCCCAGCTGCTGAGGGAGCTTCCCTGACCTCGCCGATTGAAGGAGTTGCACACTCCTGCTGCTCCCACCAGGATAGTGTTATTAAAAACTCTGTCGTTGACAAACAAAACCTTCATTCTGAGGGAGCTATTTCTTTTCAATGACCTGGATTCCCTCTGCCTGATAAGACTTGGGCTGGCAATGATGAGTGCAGTGTGATGCGAGAACTATTACCGCCTGCATGTTCTTACTTGGACGCTCTGAGAAGTTCAGGTCGTGGTGGAGGAACAGCAACTATTTAAAAAAAATTTTTTTTGGACAATGTACATTATATTCACCACATTGATCACCAGTTTAAAAGGCGCTTTATTTGAAGTCGGTAGGGCTGTTTCTGTGCTCTGCGCTGCCATTTACTGTCCTCCAACATGCAATAAGAATTTTCTGAATGGCTTTTCAAATCTTGCCCAAATCATACCGATATATGAACACATCCTGCTTCTGGGGGATTTTAAGATACATGTGTGCTGGCAAACAATTCAGGGTGTGTCCTGCCTCCTTCCCCTAAGATGGCTGGGATAGTATCCAGCACACCCGCGACCCTCATGAGGATAAGCGGCTTGTATTATGGATGGATGGATTAATGGATAATAATGTTTTACAAGCACTTCAAAGAGGTGATCCAGTCTTAAAGTCAGCCACAAGTTTGCGAAAAAATAGAATGGGGAAACTAGCTTAGCAATCTACATCTTCACTCTCAAATGTCAACAAAGAGTCCTCCCAAGCCAGTCAGAATTGAACAAAAATAGGAATAAAACTAAAACAAGTCACAGAACCAACACTTCTCAGTGAGTTATGCAAATGGCGACAACATGACAGTTGGGTCGTTACAATGGAATTGTCGTCATCGTGTTTTTTTTTAAATGTGGTAAAATTTGGACTCGAAGGCAGAGAAGTAAGCAAATTTCAAAAAGTGAAGAAAACGACCTATGGATGTTGTTAAATGTCATTTGCTAATTATACTACACCAGTTTATTGACATATTTTTTAATCTTAGTTCACTAAGCACGAACAATATTGTCATTGGCTAATACTCCCATGCCATGACTGTGAGACACAGTGCTCAAACCATTTGCTTTATTTTATTATGATGCATTTCCAGTTAATTGAAACAATGAAGGAAAGGTATGCCATGGCTATGTGAAACTCTCAATTCAACTGTATTTATACAACAACCACCGCTGTATACAAAGTGCTCGACATGGCGCAAGTATTATATATACAACAATAAACAATAAACCAATATATTTACAAAGACAGTAGAAAGCACACAAACAGTAAAATTAAATCAAGTCTGAGTCAGGCTTAGTCAAAAGTCAAAGAACAGAAATTAGTTTTGAGATGATTTTAAAGATGAGCAGTGAGGGGGCTTGCCGAATGTTCAGTGGGAGGTCATTCCAAAGAGGGGGACCAGCAACGGAAAAGGCTTAATCCCCTCTGGGCATCTGCTTAGTTCTTGGTACCGCTAATAATGTCTGGTCCGCAGACCTGAGGCGCCGGGCATGGGCGGAGGGGTGGAGGAGCTCAGAGAAGTAAGGTGGAGTGAGGCCATTTAAAGATTTGAAAACAAATAGGATCTTAAAAAGAACTCCAAAATGTATAGGGAGCCAATGAAGGGATGCCAGTGTAGGAGTTTTGTGCTCCCTCGACCAGTCAAGAGGCGTGCAGCAGCATTCTGGACCAACTGGAGACACTTAATGGAGGACTGGTTGGCTCCAAAGCAAAGTGCATAATAGTAATCCAGCCGGGATGTGACAAAAGGCATGAATTACTGTTTCAAAGTGCTCATGAAAAAGGATCCTTATGACACGGATGTCCATATAACAACTGGTCTGCCAGCAGACCTCTTGGACTTTGGCGCCTCGACGGTCATCAATCACCCGTCCCTACGGTCGTTGCCCCAACCTCGAGGAGGGTGGCGGTTTCCGGCGGCCTCCGGAGAGTGATGACGAACTGTGCCTTTTCCTTTTGAAATGTACTTTTTAACTTTGCTGATAGATACTGTAATCATGTGGATTTAATCAACATTGGATTACAGAACAAATTGACTCGGTCTCATGACATATTACCGCACTTTCAACATCCCGGACAAGAGCGCGACCAGCGGGACCTGCATGGATTCTTGTCAGATTTGGCAGTAGAGAAAACGTAAACAAAAGCGGGGCTTCTGAGCTAATGCCTCTCTACTTCCAGGATCAGATTCATAACACAAAATGGCTGAACTGGAACTACTGGATGTAATGGATAAAAGCCCTGACACTGCACTTTGGCATTACTGTCAGAATAGTAGTTAATACTTGTTGGAATATAAACAGCAATGAGCAATGGCTTGTTGAAGTGTAGCTTGGTGAGTGATATTTTTAATACTTCGTTTTTATTTTGGTCCTTCAATGTCTACACCTGAAAATGACCTTTAGCCATTAGTTGGGGTCTTGCATTTATTTGAAAAAGTGTGTGTGTGTCTGTCTGTCTGTCTATGATATTATTAAATATCCATTCAATAAAAGACTCCTACGTGCAGTCCTGCTACAATGGTCTTAGATAGAATTTTAAGAGAAGGAAAATTAAAATGAACTGTTCCAAAAGTGAACTTCTATAGCTTGGCAGCTCTGTGAATGTAATGTGGTCAAAAATGTTGGTGCAACTAACTTTCCCGGTTGCGCAACCAAGAAAAAAAAAAAAGAAAAAAGTTTGGCACACCAGTTGAACCACAAAAAGTTACTCTAGATCAGGGGTGTCCAAAGTCGGTCCTCAGGGGCTGCCGTCCTGCCTGTTTTCCAGCTCTCTCGGGAGCAACACACCTGATTCAAATAATCAGGGTCGTTCTAATGCTGCTTCAGAGATGGCTGATAAGTCATCATCTGAATCAGGTGTGTTGCAGCCGGGAGAGCTGGAAAACAGGTAGGACGGCGGCCCCTGAGGACCGACTTTGAACACCCCTGCTCTCGAGCCCCCCGAGTAGCCTCCATTATTAGAGGGTTGTGTCCTGGTTGAACACAATGCTAAAACGTGGCTTTAATGGACCAGCTTTTCTTATGTGTTAAGATTTCCCTCTGAAATGATCTTTCTGACATGTATGTGTCAAAACTGGAGTTGTCCCGATAAGGTCCGAGCTATATATATAGCATATATTCAGTATTTCCACCCCAAATCTTTGTGTGTGAGGAAAGACGATGTCTCTGGAGTCATGACCCCATGAAGTATGATGTGGAACAGAATGCAGACAGTCAAACAGGTGCCCTGACAGAGTTTTCTGTTCTTCTTTCTATTTGAAGGAACATGTGTCCTGAGATTATTGGAATTGTGTGTGGGGTCTCTAACATGTCGTTGGGAACCTCCTATGTCACAAGTTGACAAGTCATATTGTTTCCCACAGATCTTATCAATTGGTCAGTCCAAACGGGTGTTATTTTTTACAAATTATTGACTCATCTAAAATGTTGCTCTTTTTGATGATACAGTGTTAATTTAAAAAGAAAAAAACTCATTTTGGGGTCTCCTGAAAAGTGGTGACTCTGGAGGTACGAGGACTCCACCCCACAGCAGCGAAAACAATCATTTACGACTTGAAAAATCTGAATTTGTGTACCAGGCCCAATTTACCTAAGTAATCATAAAAATTCCAGACAAAATGAACACACAAACCCTTCAAAGTCTGATTACATTACATTATTTTGTAACACTTACACACTCACCTTCATTATCTCACAGTAGGGGTGATTGGTGATGGCAAGATGACAATCGTCAAAAACCAACAAGTTGATTTTTGTCAAGGGTAAGATTTGATTCCTCAGTATATGCAGGAATATATGGCAAGTCATTACCAGCACCTACAACATATGAAATCAGAATGACAGGAAAAAAAATATGTCAATGTGAAGAATCACGTTTTTCCAGATCTGTCACAGAAACAAATTAAGTTTGAGGTGCAACTTATCTGACTCAATCGCCTATTTAGATACATAGCCAAAGCCATCACTGGCTTGAGGGCAGTTCTTCAGACTACTTTTTGTGACTTTAGATTATTGCATTCTCAAGTGTATGGAAATATAAAAGTAGAGAATTCGACAGATTTTTCTTCTGAGTGATCGGGAACCCGTCATCATCTCGCGCCACAGCGTAAGGCTGTAGAGATACCACCCCAACATGCTGTTTACAGAATATCTCAAATATCTCTCAAGTAACAATTGATTTCCTAGAGGTTATTCCATTTGCAAAATTTGAGACGAGAAAGGGTCCTGCCAATGCACCAAACAGATAGATATAAGCGGACGGTGGCTAACAAACATTTCCTCCTCCATAACACGCCCACTCCTCCGCCCCTTTACCAGGTGGTCAATTATCACCACCTGTGCTATTGCCCTTGACGGACCAGCGGAATTACCCAAGAGCCGCACATAAAATAACCCAGGGGCTACATATATATGTAGCGCACCGGCCGCTTGTGCATGGAGGACCTGTGCTTTCTCACCGGGACTACATGGTGTCGTCAAACTAGATCTTTTGTCCGCACTAATTTGACTGTGACGTCTGGTCACGTCGGATCAGTTTTGTAAAATACTTGATTATTGATCAGATGGTTGAGGACAGAACTGAACTCGACGGATCGTAACCCCCTGTCACTGAGGACGTCTTGGAGGAATAAACGAGGTACGCGTTGAGGACGGCGTGGGATTTTTAATTTTTTTTTTTTACCTTGAGTCAGTTTGGCTCCCCAAAACCCTGCTTCCACCACCAGTTGGAAGCGGCTTTTATGAACAGACGGTAACCCATGGCGTGGTGAGTACATAACTCCACGCGTGTTGGAGAGGGAGGACGCCATTTGCGCGGCCCGCTGGTGACATTACTTTTACATTGAACAGGCCTGCCTCAGTCAGAGACCTTAAAACCTCGGTACCAAGTGGGAATATCAGATTAAGTGTTGGATATTGTTGTTGTTTTTGTTTGTTTGTCTATGGGGTTTGACCACTCTTGAAATTGATAGTGCACTGTGTGGTTCCACTGGGGGGTGCTATTGCCTTAAGATGACCCGTTAGTTAAATAAATCGGTCCTCTACTTCAGGGGTCCCCAACTGTCAGGCCGCGGACCGGTCATTTGGTGCCAGGCCGCACAGAAAGAATAAATAACTTACATTCCTTCCGTTTTATTAATTTTGGAATGTGATGGATGTTTTATTTTGAAAAATTACCGTATTCTCTGTTATATCAGTCGGTATTATGTTACTCTTGACGCAGGTGAATGCGCGCTTCTTAGTCACGTGATAGGAAATGAAACCCAGGATCTAGTAAAATGAATAAAAAGCAAACGTCTTTGAAAAGTTTCTTTTGGGAAGGGGAAAAGGCCCAGCCAGGAGACAGAAGAGGAGCCTACGACTTACAAGAAAGAGAAGGCTACATTTAATAGGCAGTATCAGGAGTCCTATTTTAAATATGAATTTATCTCAACGGGAGATTCACATGCACCAAGCCCACTCACTCTGCATAATGAGCGACGATGATGAGGAGTATTTTTCATGTACTTTTTATTTGCGAGCGCATCTTATTTTGAAGGCAAGCTCAATGGCAAGAATAAGACCCGGGCAATAAACAGCTATGCCCTGCCAGTGATCAGATACCCTGCAGGAATAATAAGGTGGCCAAAGGAAGAGATTCAGACCACGGACGTTAAGACCCGAAAGCTCCGAACCATGCATGGCGGGTTCCATCCCAAATCCAGCACCCTGAGACTGTACACAGGCCGAAAGGAAGGAGGCCGGGGACTCGTGAGTGTGAGAGCCACTGTCCAGGATGAAACATCCAAGCTCCATGAATACATCAAGGAGAAGGCTCCAACGGATGACGTACTCAGAGAATGTCTCAGACAATGGGGAACAGAAGATGAGGCGCTGGAAGAGGGACCATCATGGGAGGACAAGCCCCTACACGGGATGTACCACCGGACCATAACTGAAGTGGCCGATCTCAAGAAGTCCTATCAGTGGCTAGAGAGGGCTGGCCTGAAGGACAGCACAGAGGCACTCATCCTGGCTGCTCAGGAGCAGGCCCTGAGCACCAGAGCCATTGAGGCCCAGATATACCACACCAGACAAGACCCAAGGTGTAGGTTGTGCAAAGAGGCACCTGAGACGATCCAACACATAACTGCAGGGTGTAAGATGCTGGCAGGGAAAGCCTACATGGAACGCCATAACCAGGTGGCTGGCTTCGTCTACCGAAACATCTGTGCGGAGTATGGACTGGAAACCCCAAGGTCAAAATGGGAAACACCTCCGAAGGTGGTGGAGAATGACAGAGCGAAGATCCTGTGAGACTTCCAGATCCAGACTGACAAGATGGTAATGGCGAACCAACCAGATATTGTGATCATAGATAACGGGCAGAGGAAAGCCGTTGTAGTGGATGTAGCGGTCCCAAGTGATGGAAACATCAGAAAGAAGGAACACGAGAAACTCGAGAAATACCAAGGGCTCAGAGAGGAGCCTGTGGTGGTCGGAGCACCCGGGGCAGTGACCCCCAAACTAGATCTCAGTCCAGAAATGTGCAGTGCTGGGAACAGCAAGGATATTGCGCAGAACCCTCAAGCTTCCTGGCCTCTGGTAGAGGACCCAAGCTGAATGAGGAACGGACACCACCCGAGCGGTGAGACGAGGATTCTTTTTTTATATATACAGTAAATATTCCCATCCCCGGAATTCTATGGAAAGAAATATCCTTCACCCGGAATAAAAACCTATGCATTAACATTTTGACTACGATATTACGTGTTACCGGAACTTGCGTAAGCGGAAATTCCACTACCCGTAACCCGGCTGGAGGTGTAATGCCACCGGAGCTTAAATACACGCAACCCCCACCCGATGCGACGGAAAAGACACAACGCTGTTTTCACTTCGCATTTTTCGATCATCAGATTCTAAACGACGATGAGTTTTTATTGCCGTGCGTTTTACTGTAATTGTGAATGATTTTAACTTTATTCACTTACGTCCTGGAGAACGCGGCACTAGCTTAAAAGCAGCACCCACTCGACATGACCGAAGAAACATGTTCGCTTCGCCGTTTTCATTTATCAGATTCGAAACGAAGACATGTAAGCGACTTTTTATTGGCGTATGTTTTACTGTAATTGCGAAAGATTTTAACTTTATTCACTTACGTCGTGTAGATCATCGCATCGAAACGTAGAAGAACTGTAACGACTGGAGCGGAGCGAGTGAAATGCATCCGTTTGAGCGAGGCTGGACACAAAGTTAAAAAGATCCAGTAGACACGTGGAGTCGGAAAGACGCAAATCTACGAAACTTTAAAAAACAAGGCATCGATTCAACTCCTGATGACAAGCCACCATCCAGCAAGGAAGCAATGCAAATGGCAACAAAAATCCTTCAGTATGCACAAGAATTACCAGACATCGGTGATCAACGGGACAGTTACTTGCAACTAGCAAGAAAACTGTATAACACGCAGGCAAACATTGTCATAAACCAAAGAATGCATCCAACAAAACAATCCAAAATACACATTTTTTTCCCAAGACAGAAAAAAATAAACATTTAAATACTGTACGTATTTTACTGTTGTGATTTTTTTGGGATGCACCTGTATTGCAGTTTTTGTTATATAAACAGTTTTTGGACACTATATTTTTGTATTTTATTGATTGTGTTTTACACGTGCATTTTGTCAACATACTTGTAGGTTCATAAAGGACATGTACCATGCTCATTTCCCAAATGAGGAATTTCTGTTATCAGGACAAATTGGACAGCGCAAACACGAGTCCGTACTAGAGAATATTTACTGTATATATATATATAAATTCACCTATACGGGGACCACTGTGGTTGGGGACCACTGACATGGAGGATACTCCAGGCAAATGAATGGACAGTATTTTCCGTACTATGAGACACACCTAAGAGCATTCAATAATCCGATGCGCCTTATATATGGTGTGAGTTACAGTCTCTTTATAGTCCCCATTGAGTTGTTTCTCCATTGGTGTTCCTATGCTATTTCGTGGTGATTCTTAGCAGGAACCAAATGTAACGTAAAAGGGTTCTGCCCGACACAAATTCACATGTGCTTTCGCTAACACATACTCAAACAGACAAAAAAATTTTGACCTCTGTGAAGCCATTTTGAAACGAAGATAATACCAGAAGCACAGTTAACTTCTGACTAAACGAAGGAAGGAGACAAGCAAGACTTCTAAGGATATTTAGCCCCTTGTGGATGTGAACCCACCAGGTTTGTGTGTGTGCCTTTTTGTTGAATCAATTGTCCTCATAACGTTTGTTTTTCATTTATTGTTTTGTCATGCCATTTGTATTTACAAGTTTCATGTCCGTGTTGGTGACCAGTTCTTCCAGCTTGCCAATGAACAAACCTTGTATTTTTATGGACTTTGTGTCAGGCTTCATGTTACATCCTGATGGAGCTACATATGGATCAATATTCTGATTTCTTGGACAAGTATTTTAAAAGTTCTGTAAAGTGCTTTGTTAAAGCTGCAGCGGTTGCGAAGGCTCTACATCAATAAAGCTGTATTGTATAGTATTTCTTTTAGCGTCGCTCCATATAGTGTATGCACAATGAAACCACAGCCACTATTGTAGCTTTTTGTTTTTAAGTTGCTGCAATATTTGAAACCAACCGGATAAAAGACACGATCAACCTACGATCTCTGCTGTCAGACACCAGACTCTTATTTCGAGGGATAGACAGCTAATCAGAAATAAAGCGGAATCCACATACCTGTTGCTTGATTATCTTTTCACTCCACTGATGGTAAGTCCACGTTGAAGTCTCTTCCACATCTGAGTACTCTCCCACTTGGAGGTCAGAGTGAGTTCTGACTGCAGCTGCTTGCTGAACAACAGCCAAGGCTGCACAAAAACCATGACTAATTTTAAATTTACATCCCAAAAAATGAAAACATTATTATTTATAAGTATCAGGACACAGCCATCTTCAGCACAAAACCACAATTATTTTCATAAACAGATGGAGGTCACAATAAAAAAAAAAGACAAAAAAAAGAAAAAAGAAAGGAAATTCACCAGGAATGTCCAATCCAATTACCGTAAATTCTGGATTACAAGCAGCTACTTTTTTTCCATACTTTCAACACTGCGGCATGTAATATGAAGCAGCTTTTTAATTATTTTTTTTCCATCGCGGGAAGAACATGGACCAATAAAATGACTGAGTCTTTCACTGAGGTCCAATGAGATTGTATGACTCATCACAACTTCCGCTCTTTTTGCCGTAGCGGGGGTGATGCAGCTTTTAAACTAAAAGTGATCACTCTGGCAGTTAAAGAAGGAAATCGAGCTGCTGCCCGTAATCTTGGCAAAGACGAGTCGATGGTGCGAAGGTGGAGGCTCCGGCAAGAAGAACTGAGCCAGTGTAAAAAGACAACCAAAGCTTTTAAAGGTGGGCTGTCGTGGTGTTATCGATTCATGAAATGGAAGCCTGTCTATTAGGGCACGCATGACGTTATGACAGCAGCTCCCTCCCAATTACGAGGACAAACTTGCTTTGTTCCGCACATTCACACAAACAAAGATAGCGGAGAATTCCATCAGCCCAGATGAAATAATAAATATGGACGAAGACCCTCTGACATTTGATTTGCCTCTCACTCTGACTGTAAATAAAAAAGGTGACTCCCCGTCATACTGAAAACAAGCGGCCACGAGAGAACACATTTTACCTGCGTTTTGAGCCGCGCAGCATCAGGCCTAAAGCTGCCAACGATGATCCTTTTTAAGCGGCTGACTATAGAAATAATTTCGTATATCTTTTCCCATTTATATGATTTGCATTATTCTATTTAAAGCCTAGTGGGCTGCAGTATTTCTCCTCGTAATTACGCAGATGCGCATCAAGATCTCTCTTTGTCTGGCCTCTTATTATGTGTTTCAGCGTAATTTCGTTGTGCAAATGCATTTATCATGCTCGTAAAAATATGAGATTATTTTCACCTTAAGAAATTTAGCGTTTTTTTCCTGCGGGGGTTCGGTAGGGGCCCGCACCCGGAGGCGCTCCACGGCAGCAGGGACTCCGAAGCGAACCCCCGCCTCCTCATTGGCCAGCGGCTTATATTACGGTGTGGCGCATACATTTCCAAAATTGATTTTTCTTCATAAATCTGAGCATGCGGCTCTTATTCAGGTGCGGTCTGTAGCCCGGAATTTACGGTACATGACCGGAAATCGGAGGTGATCAGGTCGTTTTCAGCTAATTGGGGATCGGGGCAAAAACTTTTTCTTTACTTTCTGAAATTTTACTGGACCAAATAATGAAAAGTTATTAGCACCTTGTAAAATAGAGCAGTACGTGTAATAGCTTAAAATTTTATATTATACTATAATGTAATTGCCCCCCTATAACTTATACTGCGATACCCTCGCTGATTTAGCAGTTAAGGGCAGTGGTACGGTGCCCAACTTTGTTTGCAGAACAGACCGCTTTCACATATTCTGACACACCGTTCAAGAGTCGGCACAATGAGACCAAGCTGACTATCCCATCGGCAGCGTGCCCGCGTTCGGCTGACGCCGCCACCACCATCACCGCTGTTTCCGTGAACGTTAGCAAAGTGAAGCCGGCCACCATAACGGTCTTATAAATGCCTTTGCTTTGCATTGTCGAGTTGAGTTTTAAGTTGGAGATATGGATGTGGTGCCAAACTGTATTGACTGACAATGGTTTACCTGAAGTGTTCCAAACGTGCATGTGGTGATATCCTTTACACATTGACGTCAGTTTTTGAGGCAGTTCCGTCTGAGGGCTCGAAGGTCACGGGCATTCAAAGTTGGTTTTCAGCTTTGCTGCTCACATGGCAGTGATTTCTTCAGATTCTCTAACCTTTTGATGATATTATGGACCCTAGATGATGAAATCCCTAAATTCCTTGCAATTGTACAATGAGGAACATTGTCCCTTAACTGTTTGACTATTTTCACAAGCATTTGTTTAAAAAGAGGTGAACATTGCCCCATCTTTGCTTGCGAATGACTGAGCAATTCAGGGAAGCTCGTTTTATACCCATTCATGGCACCCCACTTGCTTGTTAGCCTGTTCACCTGCGGGATGTTCGAAAACGGGTGTTCGATGAGCATTCCTCAACTTTGTCAGTCTTTTTTGCCACAGCTTTTTTGGAACATGTTGCAGCCATAAAATGATACGGTAACGATTATTTGCTAAAAAGAAAAAGTTCATCAGTTTGATCATGAAATACGTCTTTGTAGTATATTCAATTAAACATAAGTTGAACATGATTTGGAATTTGTTGTATTCTGTTTTTCTTCATGTTTAACACGAAGTTCCAAATTCATTGGAATAGGTTTTGTAAATACAGATTGGATAAAACTTCAAAAAAGTCGCACAAATGTGTCAATATACCAACCCGCCACATTATGACCACTTTCAAAATGTAATGAAATCCTCAAGAAGAAATCCTGCCAAGATACTATGCTCAGTATTTATTGATCCAATGAGAGAGGGCATTAATTTAATCAGTTGATGCTTGTTATACAGTAATTTGTAGTTTGCATCATGCAGAGAAATGTTTCTATTTTTCTTTTTGTGGCAGAACTCATGCAATATCTAATTTAGGCAAACTATAGTCAAAATACTAAAATACTAAATAAATATGGCTCATCTGAATGACCTTGTTGGATTTTGCAGGCAAGTCTTGTGGGCCGTCGAAGTCCATTTTCCCATAAACCTAAGCAGTATTTAATGATGCTTAACAACTTATGTATATTTATTTATTTATTCATTCTGTCCACAAAGCCAAATGATATGTGGTAATAAGACAACTGCTATAAAAAACGGATCATTTAGTACTAAACTAAATGGCAGTTGGGACACACAAAAACATGGCATGAATTGCATTTGGCAAGTACCTGAGTTGACAAGAAACACAGTTCTCTTCGCATCCTCTTGATATTGTCCGCGAATTTGGTGGGAGAGCTCCTTTGTTAAGAGAACTGCAATAAATGTCTTTCCTGAGCCAGTATTTAAGCAGACAATAGTGTTATGTTCAAGAGCTGCTTCAAGAAGTTCAACCTGTGGAAGAAGATTCAAGTCATTAATGAGATATTCAAAAAGAAATGGCAACAAAAATCTAACTTTATTCACAAATACAAGAAATTGTGACATAAAATTTATTTCCATAAAATATAAAGTCTGATATGGTGAAACGCCCAAAGTCGAATACCTTTAAGTATTTTGGGATTTGAGTAAGAATGTGTTCTTGCATTGTTGCATCTCTCATGTCTCAGTATGCGCGACGAATGTACAGGATATGGGAGTGACACATGCATCGTGTGAAAAGTGTGCCGCCTTTGAGACAGACACCCGGAATTGGGGTTGTGTAATGGAATATTCAGCCAGCTAAGGAGTCAATAAAGCCCAGATACGCAGTGCATCATTTTACCCTTTTACATTTTTTGTTAGCAGATAATATTGAACATTTTCATGTTCATACATGAGAATATAGGTTAAAATTGGCATCCATGGAGAGTTCCTAGGCGAAAACCACTACTTTCCAAAAAGAACACAGAGGGTCATCTTTTGTTTGCCAAAAGACATCTTGATGATCCTCAAGACTTTTGGAAAAATATTCTGTGGACTGATGAGTCAAACATTTTCAGAAGATGTGCGGCCCATTACATTTGGTGTAAAAATGGCGCAGCATTTGATAAAAAAAACATTATGCCAACAGTGAAGCATGGTGGTGGCAGTGTGGTGGGCTGGGGCTGCTTTGCTCCCCAGGACAAGGACAACTTGCCGTGATTGATGGGTCAATAAATTCTGCTGTCTACCATAAAATCCTGAAGGAGAACGTCCGACCACGAGTTTGCACTCACACACTCAAAGGAATTTTCATGTTTAGAGAGCCTATGTGTGTATCCTTGTGGATCAGTGGAGGTGGTGTGCGAGTGGCTGAGTTTTAGTTTTTTAATTAAAAGTGCTATTTAAGTGTTAATTTCACTGACAAATGTTTCGTCATTCGTTTTGTCACAAATGTTTTTTTCAGACGAAACGCATACGAAAACAAAAACAAAAGTCATTCATTGATATTATGACGACCACTAAATTGGTTGACTGAGTGTAAAGGATGTGGAACGGTCATGCGTGGGAAGAACACAAAATTTTTTTTGCGACTCTGCAGAATGTAAGTCCTGAGATGTACTCTAAGGAAAATAATGCTGCCATCGCTAACGTTGTGAGAGTGTTCAGGTCACAGGTGACCTCACTCAGGGAAAGCGTAATGGAGCAAAATTCTCATTAGCATTAAATGCTTTCGTTAAAATGAACCAAAGTAAATAAATGAAAGCCTCCTGTGGTTACCAGGATTGTTGAAGCAAGGACTGCGTGCTGCACTCTATTTAGATTGATGATCAAACGTGGTTACATTCATTGTAATTAATCTGGGGCAATTATGCACGTGTTTGTTTTTATTCAGTTGAAAAGTAATTGCTAATTTTTAAGGTAGCACAATATTGACATTTCAATATTCTTCCTTGCAACTAAATTTAATCAAGACACAGTTGTGTTCAATGTGTGTCTTGTGTTTTCAAGTACACTTACAAATACATGTGATACTTTTCTGGCTAAAAGTTTTAATGTATGCTGAAGGAAAACATCGACTACATTAATTATTAATTTAGTTGACTAATATTTCTCTGTTTTCGTTCAATAAAATTGGATTCAAACTAAAATAGAATCGGCTCACTAAATTAGAAAAAAAAACTTAAATTTTAGTCAAAAGACTACAGCTAAAACTAAATTAAAATTCCTTGTCAAAATTAAAACACTGTGCTATACACTATAAATAGTTTGATTAAAGTGCATACAGTAGCACAGTAGTGGCATCACCACCTCATTACTTCTTTTCTGTCATTATAAAAAAAAGGGTGTGTGTGTCAAGATTGATTGATTGTTTCCTATTGCTTGCATCAGGTTGAAAACTATGTCACAATTCAATGTAATATTTTTTCACAAATCTGTACTATTGGTCGGTGCGTGGGGGTAAATTTTACAAGTGTTGAAAATGGCTTGCTCTCTTTGATGCTGTAATGTCTCCTGAAAAGTGATGATTTTGGAGGTACAAGGATTCGGCCCTATACCAACATTAAGTATTAATACATAATGATTAGCTTCTCTCGAGCGATGTATGATGATTATTCATGGATGTTGTTTTGAACTTGGAACAAAACATATACTAGCTTTATCGAATGGATAGTGTTCGACTTGGAAGGTTTCATTGTACATTGTATATCAACACACGAGCAACTGTGTCTTTTTCCACAAACCCAACCAATAGATGTGCCTCACGATTGACTCTTGATACAAAATCACGCAAATGACTGAAATTCAGTGAACACAATGAACAAGCAACAACTACTTGCCTGATATTTTCTGGGTGTATAGATATTATCGTGAATAGCCTCCTGTTGCCATGGAAGTCCAAAAAAAGGCCCCATGGGAGATGTGGCCGGGGTGACAAGCTTCAGGCCAGCCATTTTTCAACGAGATGGAGAATAATGGGCAGAACTCCTCCCGCTGTCCACTTTATTTTATTTCATATCGGATTTTCCACAACTTCACTAAAAAAGGAGATTGGGACACTATATCAAAAGCAGAGAGCAGCGAGCAGAGAAAATTAAGCGTTGGAATTTCAAACTATTGAACAAAATCTATCCAAAAATATACTTACAAATCTGGAACACAATCTGGATTAGGAAACACTTAATCTTGGTTCCATGATTAAATCTCTTAATGCCTTACTCTTCCATGAACACACCTGAGGAACAGAAATACATGATTGCATAATACTGCATTTGTGATACTGCCGTTGTAAGGTTGAAATACATATTGTAACATAAATTTTGCGGCTTCAGTGTTTCATTTTTTTTAAACTAATACAAATTTAATCGGCACCCGTATTGCGGAAAGACGTGTTGTTTCATGTTGCTGCGCAAAAGAGAAGGTTTGCCTCAGAGGCTTTGTACATGGCCACTCAAAGAAGGTGCACGCTTGGTTCCTGGCGCAACATCGACCAGTGAGAGCACGAGTAGATTTATCCCGTCAGCGAACTGGCTGTGCATCATTGCCTGTCTATTGACTGTTTCGCAAACCGTATCTTAGTGTTGTGTTCGAGATTTGCTTAAAATTTTTTTTTTTAAATGATAACTTTTTTGGATTAGTTAAACTGCGCTCCAACCCCTTGCCACTGCCAAAGCAATGCGTCCCGGCTAGATGCGTGTAAGCACGTTCATCGGAGATGACACCAATAGGGACACATTGATTCAACTGCGACGCCGGAGAGTTGGTTTGCAGCCTTGACACTGACAGCTGAGGCGAAGGCTGAAATGACAGTCGAAACTGTCAGCTTGGTAAGCATTTTTTTTTCTTCACTCAAACAAAGACCATTGTCTGATTTTAAAAAAAGAGACTTTAAACCTATTCCAATGAATAAGAAGACAAGATAAACGTCATTGCGTAACCCATCACCATGTTTTTCTCCAATTTAAAAACCAGAGCTGGAGGCGCTGACGAAGTAGCACCTCCAGCTCCAGAATCTCCAAGTGAAGCTAGCCTGTACAAGGCAAAAGTTTAAGTTCAAGTTCAAGTCAACTTTATTGTCAAATGTGCTCTGTGTGCAACATACAGCACAGATGAAATTACTGTATAAGGTTTTATCATGAAACACTGAAGTAAATGTGTACTGTTGTAATCTTTGTCTCAAATATGTAAAGTACTACTACTGTTTACATATTTTAAATATGCTGGTAGCTGTGATGTTTCTTACTTGCAATAACATCACTGATCAACTCAACTGTATTTATAGAGCACTTTAAAACAACTACCGCTGTATACAAAGTGCTGTACATGGAGCAAATATCATATAAACAACAATAAACAATAGAACAATAAATTAATAACAAACACAGTAGACAGCACAAAAACAGTAAAACTAAGATTAAGTCTGCGTCATGCTGAGTCAAAGCCAAAGAATACAAATGAGTGAGCTATTTAAAAAAAAAATCTGTTTTTTTGGGGGAGGGAAGTAGGGGCAAATTGCGCTTTCCCAGGGCATTGCGTGACTCCACAAAATGTGTAAATTGCCGTTAATTTCATGCAATTTCAAATAAAAAATACATCATGTGGCATATTATTTAATTATTCTTTAAAATCGTTTAAAAATTGTCTAGAACAATTCCAGCAGAAACCACAGACAATCAAACAGGCTAAGCATTAATTATCTACATCTTTACAAACAATAAAAGCTGCCAAATTAGCCAACGGCTATTTATAAATTGTTTTTTCTTTAACCCTCTCAGGGCAGGTGTTGCAGACAACTACATTCTAATCCCCTAATTAATCCACATTCATATTTATGAGCCCTTTTTTACTCAAAAGTACCACTGCAGACCTCCGTTGTGCATGAGCAACAAACAGTTTCCCCAATAGCTCATTAGATGGCGAGTTTTCTCACTTTCAACATGCCTTCCTTCTTGGGTACACATGAAAAGATTTTCTAGGCATCCATTTCATATTCGTATTGCTACCAATCACCTTTATTTTGAAACCAATACTGTATAAGCTGAATCATGACAGTATTGAGATACAGTATATGCCAATTTGTAGACTTTATCCCCTCTGGGTTTCCCCCCTAGGGGCAGCTCTATTTCATTGTTGCAGCTTTGCAACGTTTGGCCAGACTAGTACCAATGGATGCCACATGCTTTGTCTTCTAGTTTACCTATATTTTGAGCAACAGTCTATACTAGGGTTATTTTCCTATCACCAGTGTTTACTTATTGATTTGAGTTGTCATTGAGGGTACATCCTATGGAAAATGAAATAATTTGGAGTGAAGTTACACACTATCAGAGGCAGATTTGATCAAACGCAATGGCATAATGCGATGTTCATTTGACTGTTCAGTGAGCAAAACTGATGTAGTCTAAATTCCATTGCAGATATTAGTATATATCTTTGTTGGACTGGAAGCTTTTTTAGTAAACTAGCTTGCAGAATACTCTGGTTGCAGGTTTGTGGTGCGTTATGGCAGGCCGACAAAGATCTTATTCACTCAAAGAAGCCATTGAAATGGTTTGCCTTCCTGATGATGCTTTATCTGAGACAAAATCCATTTCAGACGATGAAATTGGTGGTCCAGATTTTGGTGAAAATCCTGCTGAAATACGAGTCTGACTTCAGCCTTGATGATGATGAGACACTGGGAGCAATAGCAATACCTAATACAAACACACTTGATGTTGACATTCATAACGTACAAGCAGACAATGACACTGGGGTCCCAGATGATGAACCTCAGCCCGGCCCAGCAACACTAAATAAAGTTTTTTCTTGGAGGCAGAGGAAACCCCCCCAGCAGCTGACATAGACCCTTCATTCCAAATACCTGCATTCTCACCTCCACCAGATGAAATACCAAGTGCAAAGTGGTATTTTGATCAGTTCATGGATGAATCCGTGTTTGAACTTATTTCTGACCAATCAAACCTGTATGCAGTTATAAAGAATGGCCCAGAACTAAAAACAACCCCTTCAGTTGAGGTCAGACTAGATCGATTCGATCATTTTCCCATCCATGCTGATAAACGTGGACGATGCAGAGTGTACGAGAATGGCTACACACAAATGGCCTGTCTGAAGTGCAAAGTACTTTTGTGCTTTACAAAGGACAAAAATTGTTTCTTCCAACCACACGAAGAAGTGACCTTCTGACCTGGCCTTCTCAATTAGGATTTGAGACGTCGATATAGTATTATTGATATTATATCTCAATATTGGTTGATGTAGGGGATGAAAAGTTATTGTTATTGTTCCTAATCTATACCAAGTTGGTTTTGTTGTTATTCTTCCACCGTAAAGTACTTTGGAACATTGTTTTGAAATGCTCTATGCAAATACAGTTAGTTTTCATGCCTTATTGTTTTTGGCGTTAATTTACCACATCGGGCCAATGTTGTAAACCTGCAACATCCCAGAATACATTACATGTTTTGTTTTGTTTATTGAACATAAAACATATACAGTAATAATTTGACAGAAAATAAGGTAAATAAAATAGTAAAAAGAAAGAAATCAGTCTTCATTCAACGCAGTTATTATGTTCAAGGGAGAAGGAAGAAGTAAAAAACGTATCTAGTCCTACCCCGTTATGTGTTTATATCTAATAAATCATTTTTATATCAATCAGAAAAGAAAGAAAGAAGTCTCCATTAGGGCTCATACTCTACCCTTAACCGTGATATTTTTACTACTTTTGGTTTGTATCGAGATTATATACATCAACACCCTGGCACTCTTGTGTCAATTTTCTCTTGTATTCATAATGGATATTTCAATTCCTTTCTCTATTTATCAACTTAGTTCTGATTTATCATTATATTTAATGTTTAGAATTGATCAATTTAACTCTGATTGATGTAGGTTGTTTGTACTATTTTTTTGAATTTGTTTTTGAACTCAGCAAGCGATTTACTCATTTTCAGGTCCGTTTCGAAATTATTCCACATATTAACCCCTTTGATAGATACACTTCTTTGCTTGATGTTTGTTCTTGTTTTGAGTTTTTTGAATAAGTTGGTACCTCTTAAATCATAGCTGCATGTGAAGCTTTTGCTAAAAAAATAAGTCTGAATTGTACACTACTACCCCATATGACAATTTCCCCCAAATATCAGATGTTTCCTAGCCTCAGAGGGTTTTTAAATATTATTATTTTACACATTTTGTACTAATTCCCCTCTTAATACAATTTATACGTTCAGAACACTTCTTTTTCGTGGCTGCTAACTTTAATGGAGAACTTATTTTGGTGTGGTTAGTTCCGTTTTGGAAAACGGTAATTGTTAGGTGAAGCTGATAATGATTTGTCATACAGCTCCGAAACCGCAAAATTGTCTTAGATGAACGCAAATAATTGCAAAAGTGGCAATTTAACCCACCGTAATTTGCTAGCACGGCTAGCAAATAGAGAAACGTATCGCTCTTGACAATCTCACTAGCAAGTGAAAATATCCCCGAGTTATTTACAAGCACACCTGCGTAATTTCTTTATACACAATGAAACGGAGATTAACTCTTAATCAACACACGGACGTACGGCATTTACTATAGCTACCACGCACCTTCACGGTATTAGCTAGCTAGCTAAGTGGTTAATTCCAAGCGAAGCCAACAGCTTTTGTTGGGTGCTCTAAACAAAGACACGTGGATGCACAATCTCACCTGTGACATGTCCTGTTGATCCAGAATGTTTTATTTGAAAACCGTGTCTCTCATTCACTCTACTGTCCCAATTTATGTGTCCCCTTTTCCACTCATGTATCATTTCCTGTGACCTGCTCCTTAGCTACGACCAAACATGAACGTAAATTACGTAATGTGCCGCATTTACACAGTAACTGCGTTGAACTAAATTCACCAAGAATATCCGTAAGGTGTTCGCGCTGCCGTCATCGGATGTATATAATAACCGGACTGCTTCCGCCGCCTTACTCGCCGTTGCGAGAAGTGAAGTCACCAGCAGCCATCTTACGTTGCCACTTTACCTGACTTAAATACATTGATTTTTCCGCGTGAGAAAAGCTCAAAATGCACATTTAATCGGTAAGAATGTAATTATTAACCTTCTCTTATCCTGTCTATCTCCAAGTGCTACTCGATGATTCGTCTGCATCATTATGTGAGAACTACGAACTATGAAATGAAACCAAACTCCATCAAGAAAAAAAAATCGCTGTGAAATATAAACATCACTTCTGAAAGTCATGATTCACGATAGTGAGATCATATTGGAGTGACCAAACGTCCTCTTTTACCCGGACATTTACGCTTGTTTATATCCTGTCTGGGTGTCCGAACGAAATTTTATAAATTCATGAAAATGTCCGGCGTGTACTGTTTTTCACGGAACTAAGTAGCATATGTCTAATTTGAATGATGTTTTGTGGAACAAATGAGAAGCGGAATGCTTAAAAAATACATATGAGTGGCAGAATGCACCGTGACCTGCATGTGTGACGTAAGACTAAAGAACCCAGAAAATAAGGCAGCGGTAGTTTGGCAAAGTGTGTGTGGAGCAGGCCCGTTCAGTTACAAGCGTCAGAGCCATAGAAAAGTGTTTGCTGCTAAAATGGGATGGACTGAAGCCAAAGTTGAATAAGCAAACAAAAAGTCATCCCTATAATTCGTCTGTGTCTCACTGCTGTGGTTGAAGTCACTGGACTCAGAGGTGCGTTTCGATCACCAGTCGGAGTTGAGCACAGTGAGAATACACGAAAAAGCTTAGGAGAGTGTGCAAAGCCCGCATGTACATACTGTATTTCAATGACTAATAAAGATGCAATTCGGAGAACTAAAAGCTCATATAGATTCACCTTTTTCTTTGTTAAATTAATTTCCTCGTGAGTCTACTTTTTTATTATCATACTTACATTACTCCACTGAAACAATACATATTGTTAAAGATTGATTTTCTTCAGAAGTATTATGCAGAGCATTGTCATTTTTATGTCAGACCTCTAAAGAGAGCTACAGTTTTTTTTCATTGTTTTATTTTCTACCAATACAGAGGAGACTTAATTTAAATGAGGATTTCACAACATATTGAAAAAATAGTCATTGTGATAATGGCACACAAAGTGCAGAATGCAAAACATGTGCAATGAATTTATCTGGGGCGGCCCGGTAGTCCAGTGGTTAGCACGTCGGCTTCACAGTGCAGAGGTACCGGGTTCAATTCCAGCTCCGGCCTCCCTGTGTGGAGTTTGCATGTTCTCCCCGGGCCTGCGTGGGTTTTCTCCGGGTGCTCCGGTCTCCTCCCACATTCCAAAAACATGCATGGCAGGCTGATTGGACGCTCTACATTGTCCCTAGGTGTGAGTGTGGGCGTGAATGGTTGTTCGTCTCTGTGTGCCCTGCGATTGGCTGGCAACTGATTCGGGGTGTCCCCGCCTACTGCCCGAAGACGGCTGGGATAGGCTCCAGCACCCCCCGCGACCCTAGTGAGGATCAAGCGGTTCGGTAAATGGATGGATGGATGAATTTATCTGGAATTGTATAGTTGTCATGATTCGGTTTGGGACCAACAGGTGGCACTGTAGGCCCCCCCCCCCCCTGCAGCTGCACACCTGTTGGTCATTAGGTAATTAGTTCTATAAAAGGACTCCCGCCCGAACACTCATTGTCGGGTCATTGGTGCTCTTTGCTACTGTCATGTTCGTTTGTTGCTGTTCCTTTGCTGCTGTCATGTTTGTTCTGGTAGTGTTTTGGTTACAGTAAATATTCCCATCCCCGGAATTCTATGAAAAGGAATATCCTTCACCCGTAATAAAAACCTATGCATTAACATTTTGACTACGATATTACCGGAACTTGCGTAAGCGGAGATTCCCCTATCCGTAACCCGGATGGAGGCGTAATGCCGCGGGAGCTTAAATACACGCAACGTCCACCTGATGCGACGGAAAAGACAACGCTGAGACAAGTTTTCACTTCGCGTTTTTCGATCATCAGATTCTAATCGACGACGTGTAAGTGAGTTTTTATTGCCGTGCGTTTTACTGTAATTGTGAATGATTTTAACTTTATTCACTTACGTCCTGTAGAACGCGGCACTAGCTTAAAAGCAGCACCCACTCGACACGACCGAAGAAATGTGTTCGCTTCGCCGTTTTCATTCATCAGATTCGAAACGAAGACATATAAGCGACTTTTTATTGGCGTGCGTTTTACTGTAATTGCGAAAGATTTTAACTTTATTCACTTACGTCGTGTAGATCATCGCATCGAAACGTAGAAGAACTGTAACGACTGGAGCGGAGCGAGTGAAATGCATCCGTTTGAGCGAGGCTGGACACAAAGTTAAAAAGATCCAGTCGACACTTGGAGTCGGAAAGACGCAAATCTACGAAACTTTAAAAAACAAGGCATCGATTCAACTCCTGATGACAAGCCACCATCCAGCAAGGAAGCAATGCAAATGGCAACAAAAATCCTTAAGTATGCACAAGAATTACCAGACATCGGTGATCAACGGGGCAGTTACTTGCAACTAGCAAGAAAACTGTATGACACGCAGGCAAACATTGTCACAAACCAAAGAATGCATCCAACAAAACAATCCAAAATACACATTTTTTTCCCAAGACAGAAAAATATAAACATTTAAATACTGTACGTATTTTACTGTTGTGATTTTTTTGGGATACACCTGTATTGCAGTTTTTGTTATATAAACAGTTTTTGGACAGTATATTTTTGTATTTTATTGATTGTGTTGTTACACATGCATTTTGTCAACATACTTGCATGTTCATAAAGGACATGTACCATGCTCATTTCCCAAATGAGGAATTTCTGTTATCAGGACAAATTGGACAGCACAAACACGAGTCCGTACTAGAGAATATTTACTGTATTTATAGTTTTTGTTTCAGTCATGGTTTTTGTTTGTTACTTTGGACTTTGTTCTGGATTTAGTTTTCTCTGTTTTATATACAATTCGTCAAGTACACCTGCCTGCTTTTTGGGGTCCACCACCTTGCATCGTGACAATAGTTTAATGTAATTTTGACCAATCAGATGCAACCGCAATGCACATCGCCATCAAATAGGCCATCAATAATAGAACAGCTTCCCGGGGCATTATTTTCACTAAAGAACTTAATTAGATCAGAATGCATTCGTATTTCATGAGATAATATTTCTTTAGGTACATGTTAAATATAGGCATACTATCGATCTTACAATTTGTAACACCCATATTACATTTTGCATGTTTCTCAATATTGTAAATCCATAATCTTAAATATATTTGAGTTCTGAAGTATAAATATATTTGAGTATCATTTCTGTATCTCGAGGCTGGGATGAGTGGCCTCTTTTTTTTTAGATCAAAATATGGTTACCCGAGATAATATACTCAAGTCTAAATGGTCAATGCAGCTAGGAAAGTTCACTCTGCGAAATTACTCCATTCACGATACTGGCATTTAAAAAAAAAAAAAAAAAGCAGTGATAAGGGTGTTTTCAGAAAAATAAATGAAGACTATGACTACTGCTACTATTACTTCTACTACTGCTATTCCTAATAATAATCAAATCAAATAAATTGTCAATAAAAGAGGCAACGAAAGATGGCTGCCTTCAACTGCCAGAGTCGATTGGCAGTCCACATTATTATCAAATAGGTACGTGCATCGAACACGCCACTGATGCGACATTCCATTTGTATCTGGAAGTATGTGTGTATCTGGAGTTCCAAGTCGAAATTTTCAAATGGAAACCAAAGTACCCAGAGAAAACCCATGCAGACCCAGGGAGAACATCAGGAAGGCCGTAGCTGGAATGAAGCTTGGTACTGCTGATCTGCGAGGTCGACGAGCGAACCACTGGACCACCGGGCCGCCCTACACACAGTTTTATTCTATGTAAATATTGGTAATGTTGCTGAAGTACAAAATTCCTTTGTCACATGTTACACACTGGATCTATGCTAACAAGAGACTAATAGATTACTGGCAGACATGTTGATAGACAAATGGATGGATGGATGGATATTTTGAGAACTCATTTTTTTCACCTATTGTCCGAGGATTTATGATGATATAGTCCAGGGGTCAACAACCCGCAGCTACAGAGCAGAATGTGGCTCTTTAGCGCCACCCTAGTGGCTGCCTGGAGCTTTTTCAAAAATGCTTGAAGATGGAAAAAGATGGGAGAGGGAAATATATTGTTTGTTTTAATATGGTTTCTGGAGGAGGACAAACATGACACCAACATTCTTAAAGTTTTACAATGCTGTAAAAATGTGTAGAATTAATGTTAGATTTCAGCATTCCTGTCAAGGAGGATTTGCGTCATAGCCTGCGACACACGTTTCTATAAGCCGGACGGGATGCCAGGCAGGTGCTGTTTTATGTACAATTCACCCAGGGTACTGGCAAAAAATGGGAATCCGGAGGGCCGAGAGAAACATTTTTAAATGGTGCACATGAGCTACAAAAGTTAACATGCAGCAAAAGTGCTTCCCATGCCTTGATCATCTTCGGGGCCGTTATACTCATTTTGTAAGTGTGTGCGTATGCGCGCGTTTGCGGTAACAGGTCGATCGCGGGAGGTTGGTTTATGAAAAAGTAGATCTTCGGTCATTCGAAGTTTAAGGTCAATCAGATGAATCCTCTACATTACAGGGGTGTCCAAACTCAGTCGTTGAGAGCCGCTGTCCTGCCTGTTTTCCAGGTCTCCTAGGAGCAATACACCTGATTCAAATCATCTGGATCGTTCTAATGCTGCTTCAGAGTTGATCATTTGAATCAGGTGTGTTGCAGCTGGGAGATATGGAATACAGACAGGACAGCGGTCTTCCAGGCTGGAGGCTGGGCATGCCTGCTCGACAACAAGGGTGTAATAGCATGAATGTGAAAAAATGGGTAAACATTGTATTTTCAAAAATTCACAGCTCACTTCTTGTTCATTTTAGACCAGGGGTGTCAAACTCATTTCACATTGTGGGCCACATACGGCCTCGGTAGATGTCAAGTGGGCCGGCCCATTAAAATTATATCATATTCTGCTATAAATAACCAAAATAATGTCTTTCCTTTGTTTTGGTCTAAAGAAGCACAAGAACATTAGGAAAACGTTGACATTTAATGAACAGATCTTTTACAAAACATTTCATGAAGCACCTTAGATTTCCTTAGACAAATGTGCAATTTACTTTTGTGATTCATATATATGCATTGCAACTGATCCCACTGATTGTACCAAGGCACAAAACTTTAACAAATAATTGGTATTGAAAAATATAGTCTTGCATTTTAAGATTAAACGAGATTTATACCATTACACATGTGCATATAAAATCTAAATTTAATCCTTGCCTACACCTTAGAAACCAAGGAGAGTGCTATTAAATGTGTAAAGAATAAAGTAATCACATGTCCTTGATAGCGTCTGCTGTGTTGGGTCTGTCTCAGTGACAGACTGAGACAGCTGTTGTCTTCTTCTCTGATCAAAACAATGTTGTCGTCCACTCTGATCAAAACAGTGTGTCCCCTAGCGGATACTCAATGAATCACACCTTCTTAAAAATATTCATTCCGTGTCTTTTATGCCTTTTTTCACTTTTAAATGATCCTGCGGGCCTGACCGAACCTCCTTGGGGGCCGGTTCCGGCCTGCGGGCCGTATGTTTGACACCACTGTTTTAGTCAATGCACCAATACATTTTCTGTACATCACAGGGTGTTACACGGCGCCTGCCAATTTTTGTCGGCCTCGGTTTGCATGTTCTCCCCATGCTTGCATGGGTTTTATCCGGGTACTCCGGTTTCCTGTCACATTCCAAAAACATGCATAGTATGTTGATTGAACGCTCTAAATTGTCCCTCGGAGTGAGTGTGAGCGCGAGTAGTTGTATATCTATTTGTGCCCTGCGATTGGCTGGCAAGCTGTCAGGGGTGTATCCCGCCGGATAGGCTCCATCACACCCGCGAAACTCGTGAGGATTAGCGGTTCAGATGGATGGACACATTTAATGCTCAATTATATGTATAAAAGATCCCCTCTTTGACAGCAAAGTGTGCAACACAAAAAAAAAAAACCCTACTAATTCCCCCCCCCCCCCCCCGTGAAAAGGGGCTTTTGTGCATTAAAAAAATGCCATTTAAAGATGGCACAAAACAGCTGACGACAAACCAACCACCAGTACAGACAATAATATCAAGGTATTTTATTTGTTTACATTACTGACATCAAAAGATCTGATAAAATTCTGTGTGCACTACACCATAATATCCAGTATGAATGTAAGATAAAGATAAAGCAGGCGGAAGCATGTTTCCCATCCAGGTCCTGATTAAATACAATGTTTCTTACAACTCGTGGACTTGCAAATACTCACCAACATGGGCTTTCTTCTGGTTCTTAGGATCTGTATTTTCCCAGTAGTTAAGAGTGAACACAAATTTCAAACACATGATAAAATGTGCTTGATAACTCAGCATTTTACTGGAAAAATAAATGGATGTTTAATATTTCTTTCTCATAGTGCTGAATTGTATTCCACGTACTGTTTAGAAATTGGACTTTCATTCCTATTCCAAACGTTGGCTTTCAGGCGGGAGACAGTTAAATTATGTTTAAATTGATACATCCATAACTTAATAATATAAGATAAATATAAACATAAATAAATAACTTATACCATGCTAGACAGATTATTTTTTAACTTGAATTTAACGACCATCCATTGAAGAACTGTACTGTACGAATGTTGATTTCTCTTAATGTTAGGAAAAAACACAAAAATGTTTTAAGTAAAAAGATTTGTTTTCAAAACAATGAAGATAGTCAAATATTAAACAGATGATGTTTCTGTCTCGACAGTGTGTACTGTATATAAGTAACCATTATGCTTTGAGTGTTTCAAAAAAGGTAATTAATGAGTACAGTAATAATATTGAGACAGGTTGAAAAACAGACATTGAACAAATCATGTTAACTAGTAAGTAACCAGGAGATGTGAAAAAGAAACACAATCAAATGTATCGTTATCATTGTGGTGAAAATGTACAAACCCCAACTCCAATGAAATTGGATGTTGTGCAAAACTATTTGTTTGTTTGTTTAAAAAATATTTGTTTGATCAAATTGAAAAACTATTGATTTCCTTTTTTTGCAAATATTCACTCATTGTGAATTTTATGTGTGGAACCCATTCCCCAAAAAATTGTGTTACATCACTTTTCCTTTAACAACCCTCAATAAGTGTTTGTAAACTGAGGACACTAATTGTTGAAAATGTTGTAGACGAATGGCACTTGCTTGATGTACGGCTTCATTTGCTAAAAAAAAAACAGGATCTTCATGGTTACATTTTGCGTTTCATAACGCGCCACATGTGTTCAAAGGATTAAAGGTCTGGACTGCTGGCAGTTCATTCTAGTACAGTGTTCATACTCTTTTACTATGAAGCCACTCTGTTGTAACACATGCAGAATATGGCTTGGAATTTTCTTGCACAAATAAGCCGATAAGTCCCTGAAAAAAAAAATTGCTCTAATGGTAGCGTATGTTGCTCCAAAACCCGTGTCTATCTTTCAGCCTTAATGCTGCCTTCACAGATGTCTAAGTTACCAATGCAAGTGGTAACACACCACCATACCATCACCGATGCTGGCTTTGAACTTTGCATTGATTAAAATCCAGATGGTCCCTTTCCTATTTGGCGCAGAAGACGTGATGTCCCAAAACAATTTGAAACGTGCACTCGTCAGACCACCACAGCACACATTTTCACTTGGTGTCAGTTCATCTCAGATGGGCTTGGGCCCAAGGAAGCGGGCTGTATTTTTGGGTGCTGCTACTGTAATATATGGGGCCCTATTTTCATTTCTAGCGCAAAGCGCAAGTCTAACTGTGCACCCGGGTGATTTTCTTTCTTTTGGTATTTTGCAAGACTATGCACGGGTCGAACTGAGCATAACAATGTCGTGTGTGCCTTTGTGCGCCTTTGTGAGTTGGAAGTAGCCTTTTGGCGGCATGCCTCATTTGCACTAAAATCAAGTTGGTCAAAACGCAGGCTTGAGTGTGCCATGACTGACATTACGGAAGCAGAAATTGACTCACTAGGGTCTGTGCATGATATTGGCAGGTAAACTGCAAGATGATGTCGCCGGCCCTGCATGTGATGTGGGTGATTGGAGACCAGCTTGCACCCACGACCGTCTGTGCGTCCGTGTTTGACCCAGAGTGAGAGGGATGCTATGAGTTGTGTGTTTTTTTTGGTTTTTTTTTAAGATGGGAATGATTATAATTCATTCAATGAATTGATTTCTGCAATGATTCAGAGGAACTGTCCAAGCTCTTGCCATCATCATGAATGAAATCCTGTGACATCCACCACTCATGTCCGTGGAGTGCCAATCCGTCTGCCTTCACCTCCATCAAATACACCAAAATTGTGTTACCCCACTTCCCCCAGGAGTTAGACATACTTTTAACCGAGTCTAAAATCTAGTCTACTTTGTAATAAAAGACACTTTTGGTCCCCAGAACACCAAGTAATACGCAGTACCAAATTGAAAAACCACCATAAAGTAGACTTGCGCCAGCACAAAAATGGAGATGTGACAGTTTTTACACCGAGCATAGTCTACTTTCTGTGACCTTTTTTTTTTTTTAAGGATAAGCAAATCACTGTATTTTGTTTTGACATTTTACAAAATGTTTGAACACCACACGCTTCATTGGAATAGGGGTTTGTAATTCCATTTTACATACAGTATGTGGAATAAAAAACCACAACAACAAACAATCCTGCTTCAGCTCCATTGACTGACATGAGTCAGAACCATTGTAATTTGCTTCAAAGCCATCGTGGTAAATACAAATTTAGAGCAGTAAACATCCTCTTTGTCAGCTGAATACGAAGCAAAGTCACCAGATAAATGTGCCGGTATAAACAAAAGTAATCAATAGAATAACGACACTCACTATTGTTACTGACTGATCTTTGAAGCATGCAGTAGCATTTAGAACATAACATCACCACGCAGCTGTGTGCTAGTTTCGAAGCTTGAACGAGAGGTGAAAGTACCGATAAAACTTCAATATTCTAGACCAATTAATAATGTGATTTGGTGTTGCCAGGGCAGTGACAGATAAACAAATTCCCTTTCGTACAGTAAAAGCATTTTTTTTTTTGGAGCCGAAAGTGGAAGAACGTGACTGGCCTGCACAGAGCACTGGAAACATTATGCAGATCTGGTTTCCACTTCATCCTCAGCACTATGGCTCAATCTCCTCTTAGCCCCAATACTGCTCCACAGACATATTAACAAATAAATTAAAGTACTTTTTGTTTTGCTCTAGACTTTAAATATAGATTTTGTAATCAAAATATCTATCGCATTTGGAAACTCATCTTTCTATTTACAATCTCATTCTCTCTCATCTGGTAATACAGCTTGTAAAAATAGGCAGGAAACTCCAGTGTGCTCTCATATTATTAGAATGTGTCATTGTAACACGATCATTTAACATTGTGATGTTGTCCTAGGTTCCACCGGGACTTGAAGGATGAATCACAGTTGCCCTAATTATTAATATTCTGTGGAAAAATAAAAATCGGATAACAATCATTCAATGGCAGTAAGACTCAAAACTACAGTTATTATTTTACAACAAAGGTTGCAGTGAGAATTGAAAAGCCATTCATTTTTGTGCCAGCTCAAAAGCCAACAAAGAAAAAAGCTTGTCAAATGACTTAAATCACTTAGTTGAGTAAGGCTACAAAACAACGCTGTGCAGTATATATATTTTTCTTAATCCAAACACAGAACAAAAAGTGTGTATTTGTATGTGTGTGTGTGCACACGCGCATGAGGGTTGAGTGTCTTCAGTGGTTGATGTTGAACAGCAGACTCGGCAAATTCTTCAGATCCATTTGTGGCAACAGCCATAAGCAGTAGAGCAGCAGCCAGAGAACAAACAGCAGATAAGGCTCCCAGCTCCCACTCCAGCTAAGCAAATGTAATAAAACAAAAACATAAAATCAGAAAGTTGAAGAAGCACAAGAACATTTGGAAAATGTTGGAAACCCCCCCCCCCCCCAGATCTTTTACAAAACATTTCATGAATCTCCTTAGATTTCCTTTGACAAATGTGCAATTTACTTTTATCATTCACATATATGCATTGCAGCTGATCCCACTGATTGTACAAAGGCACACAACTTTAACAAGTAATTGATATTGAAAACTATAGTAATGCACTTTTAAAATTAAATGAGATTTATAAAGAAAGAATTTTTTCAAACCATTTACACGTGCATATAAAATCTCAATGTAATACCTGCCTACATATTACAAACAAAAGAGAGTGCTATTAAATGTGTAAAGAATCAAGTATTCACGTCCTTGATAGCATCTGCTGTGTTGGGTCTGTCTCAGTGATAGACTGAGGCCGTTGTTATCTTCTTCTCTGATCAAAACAATGTTGTATTTTACGCTGATCAAAACAGTGTGTCCCCCTAGCAGATACCCCATAAATTACACCTTATTAAAAATATTCATTCCGTGTCTTTATGCTTTTTTTCACATTTAAATTATCCTGCGGGCATGATCAAACCTCCTTGTGGGTCGGTTTCGGCCCGCGGGCCGTATGTTTGACACCACTGCACTAGAAGGAGCTACTCTAAAGGAATGGCAACAGAACGATCAAATGTCAGTAAAACCTTTTAATAAAGCAGCGACACAGTTCACTTAACCAACAGCAAGTAATAACATTGACTCATGAACGTTGAACTCTCTTGCCGCTGCTTTATTTCCGTGTTCAACTGTGTAACCCGATCGCCTTAAGTTTGAACTCTGCGTTGTAAGCATGTCTCTCGCAAGGAGCCATTTTGGGGTCGACATATTCAGATTCAGAAGACTTTATTTATCCCCGTGGGGCAATTAGAGTTTTATTACCGTAATAACCATACACAAGGCGCATCGGATTTTAAGGCCCGTGGTGAGCTTTTAAGAAAATGGAAGGCTTTTAGGTGCGCCTTTTAGTGAGGAAAATACGGTACATATATTCTACAAACAGCAGATAGTTTGAGCAGGTTGTGCAAAAGGGGTTGGGACAATAAAGTCAGAATGAAAATACAGAAGGAACAATGACTCTTCCTCCACTTATCCACGGTGCTGTTACAGAGGTACAGGGGCCTCAGCACAAAAAGTCCCAAAAATGGGTATTGGAGGCTGTCTTCCAACTGCACCACACCAAATCCAGAGGCACTCTCCGCATAATGTTGGAGAATTGCGTCAGTCAAAACAGCCTTGATCCAAGGGGATGCCATCCACCCCCTGGGCCTTGCAACAGCGTTTTTAACATCTGCAACCTCAGCCCAAGTGATAGGAGAGCCCAACTTGGAGTCCAAAGATTGCTTCTTAAAATAAATAAATAAAAAGAACATGAACCACCAAGACAGTCCCAAAAAGCTTTGATGGACTCACATCACCTCCAGGGCCGGGTCTAGGCAAGGGTAGCAGGGGCCCTGGCCCCCTCAAATAAATGTGCCCCCCCAAAATATATATTTTACATATTTTTATAATCTCATGCCTCTCCTGTGCTCCACTTCTTACTGTCTTTATGTCTTGCTTGCCCCCTCAAATATAAAATATATTAAGTTGTTTCTCGTGTCATGTTTCACGACTACTCTCCATTTCCTTTTCATTCTGCTCAGAGTATTGGCCTGCTGCCGGCTCACGGCGAGCGATAGTTGTCTGCAGCAAGCGGAGATCCAACTTCCAATCAGCCTTAAGTATGCAAATGGCCAGTGTCAGGTTTTTCAGCAGTTGCAAATGCGAAGCAAGTGGGCTTTGTTAAACTCATTCATAGTGTTTTGTGTAATGACAAACTTAATTGCTAATTACATCATGAAACAAGAGTTAATATTTTTCTTGAAAACTTTATTTGGACAGTCAACAACAACAAGGAAAACCATATAACCAAATTCTTCTAGTAGCGAAGCTGTAGCCTATTCTCCTCGAAGAGCGTGTGCGGCCGCAAACAAGTGAGTGATTTGTCAGTTAGACACGGTAAAAGTTGCTGCAGCACAATTCTTCCTCAAGATTTGTGGCTGCCCCTTCATACAGTCCTGTCTAGACCCATGCTTGGTCACCTAACGCGGGTAGTCAGAGGTCAAGGGAAGCTAGTTACAACTGACACCACAACCGCTAGCTATCTATAGTTTCAACTGGCAAGTAGTTAGCCTATCAGTAGCTATTGCAGAGTCGTTCCTACATCAGTAATCATCTCCTGCGTTGTGGCGAATAAGCTACATTTCTTAAAAGCATCATACTGACGAAGGGATGGCGAGAAAAGACGGAGACGCCATGCTAAATGCTAAGCTAACATAAAATTGACATGGCTCGCATGTGTACCATGTTTGGGTGATCGAGTACACTTCACAGACATCTGGTTGGAACCACGTTAAAGTGTTAAAGCGTCTATCTAACTTTGAACAGCAAAATAACAGGTAAATTAATACCAGTAAGAGTCTAGATTCCAGAGATGGGCATTGCATCCCTGGGACGGAATGGTCCGTCCATCCATCTCGGACAAATGCCCGTTTTCGGGAAGGAGAAGTTTTTTTTTAAAAAAAGATGGATTAAGCAAGCACGGAAGTGAGGTTTCAAGCGTCCCTTTAATTGTCCCTTATGAAATTGCCTGTTGAGAAAATACAGTTTTGGGCTACTCTCTGGCCTTGTTATTTTGCCTCCGGACACCCACATACTTAACGATATGTCAGGCCATCCGGCATATTTGATATGGCTTTCATATTAGATACAGAATAAAGTAAATTCACCAAATAAAATCGAAATACTGAGCTAGGATAACATCATACAATCAAAAGCAATACTTCCATATTTTGTTTGATGATGCATCTCCAAGGAGGAAGCATATTCACAATTTGCTTCATTTTGCCACGTCCAGTACGGCTGCAACGTCGACGTTCTCAAGAAGGTCTCTTTGTGTATGTAATGTACTGTATTTTCCCCACTAAAAGGCGCACCTAAAAGCCTTGCATTTTCTTAAAAGCTCACAGCACATCTTAAAATCCGATGTGCCTTGTGTATGGTCATTACGGTAATATTTCCACCCCTTGCTTGAGACATGCTTACAATGCAGAGTTCAAACTGAAGGCGATCGGTTACGCAGTTGAACACGGAAATAGAGCAGCGGCAAGAGAGTTCAACGTTAACAAGTCAAAGTTATAACTTGCTGTTGGTCAAGTGAACTGTGTCGCTGCTTTATTAAATACGTTTTACTGACATATGATCGTTCTGTTGCCATTTCCTTGAACGTAGCTCCATCCAGTGGATGCATTGTAGATTGCGTCTGATAATGCGGTACGCCCAATGTAAAATTACAAAATAGGCCATTCATTGAAGGTGCGCCTCATAATCCATTGCACCTTTCAGTGTGGAAAATACGGTAGATCTTGTCCCTGATAATACTTGTTTACGGTTGTCGCAAAAATGGCCATTCTATATGGGCTCGGCAGTGCTATGCAAACATATGGAGCAAAGTAAGTGCTGTCTCTTCTGTAGGGTATTAATTACTACCCCCCCCCCTATGCCTCTCTCTCATGGCGTTGTGCACAGATGCTTTTTTTGGAGGGGGGGGCACAGACTGGGATGGACACGCTTTAAAAGGATGAGGACAGGGGACGATTATATGAATCAGGTCGGAGGAAGGATGACGGAAGGGTGCCCAGGTCGCGGACAGAGGACGCCCCGGAAAAATAGGATAAAGTGCCCATGTCTGCAAGATTCTAGAGAGAAAATCGTACTGGCTAAGTAGATACGGTACTGGAAATGAATTTACTTTCTTTACGGTATACGTCAGCAAGGGCTAGTGACCTTTCTTTATGGCGTTTCTGAATTCCTCTCATGCCTTGCTTTAGCATCCTGCCCGTATCCATCAGCTGCCTCCACGGGTAGTGATGGCGTCCCTCACCGCTAGTGTCTACTATATGCCAATAAGCCAGTTGGTTGCCTCAACAATGGAGGCTCACCACATTATGGCCCACTCGACGAGATCAACCAACAATAGCCTATGGTGCACCAAAATGCTTGAATGTAGTATTTGAACAACTTGTGATGCCCATAAAAGTTTAATGACAAACGGTTGAAGGAACAGTTCTTACCAAAATTCAGAGTCACCATTCTTATATTTTCTTGAAAATGTCGTCACGGTCATCTGATTGCTCTGTGAGTTGGGGGCGACAAACAAAAGGTGCTACGTATTTAATAATGTGGTCAGGCTCAACAAAGGAGTGTTAGGGTGGTTCTGTTTGTGACCAACAGGTGGCACTGTAGGGCTCCTCTTGCAGTGGCACACCTGTTGGTCATTGTGTCAATGACCAACAGCGGACACTGAAAACAGGTGTGCCACTGCAAGAGGAGCCCTACAGTGCCACCTGTTGGTCACAAACAGAACCACCCTGCAAGGAGAGAAGAGTGAAAGCCAATAAAAGTATAGCCAAATCTAACCTGAGAGAAATAAATTCCCCTACTTTGACGCAGGACTGGAGGGATTGGAATTTCATTCTCACTGGGAATTTTTGTGCCGTCTCTGAAAGGAAAATTCAAATTAGTTGAGGCAAAGGTGCAAGTGCAACAGAACATGAAAATAACACATGATTATTCACCTATCTGTTTGTCCAGCACACTACGATTCACATAACAATGAACATTTTTTGTTCTTATTTTTACTTGGTCTGTAGTCTGAGAACTATGTCATGATTATTTTCTGACCATTTGTTTTATTTTCACTCTCAAGATTGGGACCATTGACCAATTGAAGTACCATGAGTGACTTTTGCTCACTTTGGTGCAAGACCACACATAAGTGCAGTGCTCACAAACACAATTTGAGGGTGTGTGCCCCAAATAATGATCCACGCACTCGCACATGTATTGGACAGAAATGTATAAAATTCATATTGCTCTTGCCACCAGATATTGTAAACACACTCATCCCCTTGTACAACAGAAAATATGAATGGGCAAAAAATGATGAAACTGATCTATTTCATTTTCACACTTCTCTTTGAAGTCCCAATTTACATACTCGAGCTGAAATTCTCTTTGGCCAAACTATCACCTCTGATCTGCAATGAGTCTCGGTTCAAATCACTTGACAGTGCTACTTTAAGGAAAAAACAGAGTGAGCCAAGTCAGAAACTGTCCATTGCCACAACTCTGGTTGAACTTACAGTACTTTCCACCAGGAATCTAAAAAGAGAAAGCCTACCTCATAGTCTCTGTGTTTTCCCTGGAAGGGTCTTGGGTATCTTGCTGAGCCTCACTTAGATCACTGCAGTCAGGTGGGAAAACACTTTTTGTAAGGTCTGTGATTTGCCCCCCAGGCAACTGGCACAGTCCTTTGAGTTCAGATCTGCTGCAAGTCTTATGTTTGATCTCAGTCATTACCTAATGAGAGCAACACAAAAAAAGGGGTTGTGTCAGAGCTGGGCAAATACAATAAGGTACAATGGAGTCATTTTCTGGAGTGTACCTGTATGTGAGATAGTGTGAGGGAGGTAGATTTAAAAAAAAAAAAGTGGAGCTAAAGTTAAAAAAAAGTCTGTTGGAAAATTTGATTGAATGGTAACTTTAGAGTCATCAGGGAAATCGGCTTGGGGTCAAAAAAGTTAATTTCAAATGATCCGACAAATGGTTCGTTAAAAGTATTTATCTGCCTGTTACATGGCACGAGTGCGCCAAGTTAATGAGCCCACTTTTGCTTATACTGTACACACTCGCAGGCACACACACACACACACACACACACACACACACACACACACACACACACACACACACACACACAAACACACAATAAATCTGTTTTAAGATCGCAATTTCTTGATAGTTCAAGACCCAACCCTCCATAAATACATTGTGTTTTGCAACAGTAGTATTTAAGTATTTAATTCCTTATATACCACTGGATCAGAGCCAGAAAAAAAACTATGCAAATCCAAAAAGCACTTGCAAAAGGCAAGGTTTCATAGGAACGCCAAGAATATGCAAACAACATACCAAGAGTCCAATGACACGAAAACAATGATCATAGTAAAAACAAAATAACGGAAAGACTTACAAACCAGGATCCATGAACAAAACAAGAGTGACTACGAATAGTATCAAGAGGTCTAGAAAATAACACGTGAAGCAGTAACAGTAAGCAAGGTCAATAAACCGACAAAAGCCTTGGCAACTTGGCAGTCCTTAAATACTAAGCCAGGCTTTACTGGAAACAGAGTGCAGGTGCACCTGATGGAAACACCCTTCACTTCATCTGGAGCTGAGACACAAACAAACATTCAGAGCATGACCTGTCATGTGCGTAGTCTCTATTGCCAAAATGCCAAGAGGGTCGTGATTGGGAGACAGGCTTCCGCCTTCTGTGCGCAGTCTGACAAAGAAACAGAGTTGAAGTGCCTTTGCTTTATTTTCTTCCCCTCCAAGTATCAGTTGGAGCATGAGAACACGCAATCGCGCGACTGCCACTAGATGAAATTTTTAACAGCGCACACTGAAAAGTTGGCCGCATCTGTGAGCATATCGATCGCAATGTCGAGCCCTGATTTATCAAACGAAACACTGTGAAACTATATGATCTAGTTCAGAGGTCCCCAACACCTGATCCACAGACCGATATTGGTACCAAGCCACACAGAAAGAATATATAACTTACATTAATTCCATTTCATTTATATCAGAATCCGAAAGATGTTTTGTTTTGAGAAATGACCCGATTCTCTTTTACATCCATCTATGTCAGTCTTGACGCACGTCAAGGCGCGCTTCTCTGTCACGTGTTAGGTTACGCTATAAACAAAACGTAGAAGCCTACAAAATGAGTAAAAAACAAATGTCTTAGGAAAGTTTCTTTGGGAAGGGGAAAAGGCCCAACCAAGAGACAGAAGAGGAGCCTTCAACTTTGAAGAAAAAGAAAGGTACATTTCGTAGACGATATCAGGACTCTTATTTAAAATTCGGATTCATCCCAGCGGAAGATTCCCACGCACCAAGCCCACTGTGAATTATATGCAGCGACCGGCTCTCTAATGAGGCAATGAAGCCATCAAAACTGCTTCGCCACTTGTAGACCAAGCACACTGCATTAAAAGAGAAGCCTTTGGGGTATTAAGGAGGTTGCAGTCATTCTAGACTCTAGAATGATATCATTATCAGTAACCTGATACCACGCAGTACGTGAGGTTGCAGAGCTGTGAGTCGGACAGGCTTCTCTGCAGCACTGGAGCGCCGCAGGGGACTGTTCTGGCTCCATTCCTGTTCATCCTCTACACCTCGGACTTCAGACACGCCACTCCAACCTGCCACCTTCAGAAGTTCTCCGATGACTCTGCGATTGTTGGCCTCATTACAGAGGGGGACGATCGGGAGTACAGGGGAATGACGAAGGACTTTGTGGACTGGTGCCAGCAGAATCTCCTCCAGATCAACCCTAGGAAAACTAAGGAGTTGGTTGTGGATTTCTGCAGGAAACAGTCCTCACCGGCACCGATGAACATCCAGGGTATGGACATAGAGAGGGTGACCTCCTACAAGTACCTAGGTGTTCTTCTGAACAACAAACTGGACTGGTCTACAAACACGGACAACCTGATTAGGAAAGGACAGAGCCGACTCTTCCTACTCAGGAAACTGAGGTCTTTTGGGGTTTAGGGGTCGCTCTTTAAGACTTTCTATAACTCGGTGGTGGCCTCGGCCATCCATTATGGCATTGTCTGCTGGTCAGGCAGCATCTCAGCCCGGGACAGAAAGAGACTGGAGCGACTGGTCAGGAAGGCCAGTTCTGTCCTGGGCTGCTCCCTTGACACTCTGGAGGAGGTGGGCAACAGAAGGATGCTAACTAAGCTAAAAGCTATGATGGACAGTCCCTCCCACCCTCTCCAGCCCGCCCTGACAGCACTAGGTAGCTCCTTCAGCCAGAGACTGTTACACCCGCGCTGCAAGAAGGAGAGATACAGACGCTCGTTCCTACCAACTGCTGTCAGGCTGCTGAATAAAAAATAGCAACAATAATATTTAATAATTGAATGATGTGGAAAACAACTGTAAATAGCACTGCGATTTATCCATTTTGTATTTATATTGCACTTAATTGGACGGTGTTTGTTTGTTTTTTCTTCTTCTTTCTGCCTACATTCTTGCTGCTGGAGGCTTTAAATTTCCCCAGTGTGGGACTAATAAAGGATATCTTATCTTATTAAAGTTATTAACCACATCAAAGCACACACCCTTAACTCACGCTGTTCAAGGAAATTTGTGAGGAGATGGAGATGGAGCACAGACGCCTTCTCTTAGACACAGAAATAAGATGGTTATCCCGAGAAAGATCGCTGGCCAGAGTGTTTGAATTACGGAGATGCTGCAAAGATTACTCTCAGAAAAAAAGTGACGGCGACCAAAACAAAATTACAAAGTAGACTGGACATAAGCCACATACTTCGAGTGTCATTGTCTTCTATTACCCTGAGATGGGACCGCCTGGTTGCAGAAAAAACAAGCTCGGGGCTCCCACTGATTCAGTATTGTGGTGAGTCGTATTTCTCATGCACTTTGAATTTGTGTTGTCTCTTATTTTGAAGGCACGTTTAAATGTTACCATCGCGACCAGAGAGTGTTGCGACCAGATAGGCCGTTCCTCGAGTCATGATTTGTGTTTATTATTACACGTATGTTTAGAAAATACCACACTTTTCATGCAGGTCATATCACATTATTTTGTTGTATTTATCCCACCCTAAAGGCTGGTCCCTGAAAATATTAAATATATTAAACCGGCCCCTTGGGGTAAAAAAGGTCGGGGACCGTTGATCTAGTTAACTTCAAAACAACAGAAATAATGTAAAAAGTACAAAACAACCCACTTTGCCACAATACGCAGAGGTTGTTTAAAATTAGAGAGAGTTGCTATAACTGAGGAGATGCAAGTGTCAACAAAAGCAAGAACAAACATTTAGCAAAGGTGTGTTTCAGTTTAACGTGTTATTTGTACAACAACTATAGCTGCAAGCAGCTATGAAGAGCACTCGCAGTCCGGGCCACTTTGGAGTACTGGCATGTAGGAGTGGGTGATACTGTATATGTGAGCGATAGCGTCACAATGTTCAATTTTACACTATGTAGTATAAAAACAGTGGCTCGGTGATCCAGTGGTTAGTGTGTTGGCCTCACAGTACAGAGGTCGTGGGTTTGATCCCAGCTCTGGTCTTTCCTATATTGAGTTTGCATGTTCTCCCCATGGGTTTTCTTCGGGTACTCATTGCAAGAATTATATGATAGACCCATTTCAGACCTTTGCTTCTTTAAGAAAGATTGTCAACCTAGCAAATTCTTGATCTCAACCGCACTTTTTCATAAATTCCAATCAGGTTTCTGACCTCACCATAGTATCGAGAAATGGTCCTTACATACTCACCTAAAATTGAACACTGACGCAGGGAAAGTGTTGTTGGTCGTCTTATCGTATTTCAGTGCTACATTTAATACAATTGAACAAAAAAATACTGTTGAACAAATTGGAAACTTGGATGAGATTAAATGAAACAGTTCTTTCATTAAACCTACTTGGGGGATTTAGCTGTTATGCTGAACACAAATAGAATTTGCTCTAGTCATCCCCAAGTCTAAAAGCTCTTAAATCCAGGTTAAAAACGTTTCCCCATGCCTTTGATTAAGGCCTTCTGAACATGTTCAAATCTTTTTTTTCTTTTAGTAACTTTTGAAACTTTCTCCTTTTTCTTCACTTTTAAATGTTTTGTTAAGTTTTCCTCTGAATGCGTTTAAACGTAGTCAATATACTGTATGTTCTTTTAGAAATGTTTGTAAGCTATGCTTGTTTTTCTCTGCTTTGGTTCTGAATAGAAATCTTTGTAAACTACATTTGTTTTTCTCTGCTTTGGTTCTAAATGTAACCCCTGGGTTATTTTATGTGCGCACTTTTCCGAAGAAGCTATTGTTTACTTCAGCCTGCAAATGCATTTTAGGTAATTCGCTGGTCCATCAAGGGCAATAGCACATGTCTGTGGTAATTGGCTGCTACTGGTAATCTGGGTGGGAACTACGGGCTAGTTGGGTGTTTCGCTGAGAGGCAATGCTTTTTTAGCCAGTGGCTGCTCAAGAGTGACGGAGATCCGTGCTCTCTCTCTCTCCGAGACCACTTGTTTCTTCGAACTTGTTCCATTTGCTCAGTAGTGAGAGTGTGACGCCTGGTCACGTCTGACAAGTTTTGTAAATTTCCTGATCATTTGATCCGACGGTTGAGGACAGCGATGGACTCATCTGATCGTGACCACCTGTCACTGAGGGCATCTTTGAGGACGGCGTGGGATTTTTTGTTGAGTCGTTTTGGCTCCCAAATCCTGCTTCCACCACCAGTTGGAAGGTGCCTCTACTAACAGATCATTAACTGTTGTGTGTTTAAAAGATTGGAAGTGTTGTTTCCTTGATTGTGTGAAACTCGTTGAGTTGCCTTATGTCAGAAATCCACCCATCCATCCATTTTCTGGTCCACTTATCCTCACAAAGGTCGTGGGTGCTCTGAAGCCTATCCCAGCTGTCTTTGGGCAGTAGGCGGTGGACACCCTGAACCGGTTGCCAGCCAATCGCAGGGCAAACAGAGATGAACAACCATTCTCGCTCACGCTCATACCTAGGGACAATTTAGAGTGTTCAATCAGCCTGCCATGCATGTTTTTGGAATGTGGGAGGAAACTGAAAAAGGCAGATAAAACTCGCAGGCACAGGGAGAACATGCAAACTCCACACAGGAAGGCCAGAGCTGGAATCAATACCTCTTCACTGTGAGGTCGACATGCTCACCACTCGACCCTTATGTATAAAATGTGCGATATAAATAAAGACGATGCGACAATTTGTCATTTTCAAGTGTCATTATCAATTCACTTAAAATGCATGTCCTTCTATTCTTATGGCTGGATGAGACAAGTGACATCATGTAAAAAAAATTCATAGTTGGAATTTTTACATACCTTGCTGTCTTCATTCAACAACTTCGCAACGTCTTCATCCATCAAATAAAGTGGCTTATCTTGAGGTACTGTCTCAGAAGCTGGAGCTGGCTTAAGCGGTGATAAACTCAAAACCAATGGCCAGCTCTGCATTTGAGTATTAAGTGGCTCTGTAAACAGGGCTTCCTCTCTGTTTGGGTAAAAACAATTCAAAGGCTCGATAGAGTCACATCCTTGACTGGGGTCTGTGGAAAAATCATTGATTTCCTTGGATGTACCAAGTGGGTCATTACATAAGTCGATTTTCTGATATTTCTGTGGAGGCTCATTTTGTTCATTTTGGTGTCTGGCTGCTTGAGAAGCTGAGGACATGTCTTCTGTATTCACAGGACAACCTGCTATCTGGTCTGTTCTTATTTTCGGATCTCCATCTTGGGTGTTTGATTCCAACTTTACTTGAAGATCTGGCCAATATCTTTCATCCACATCAATTGATTTATTTGGTTTTTCTGTGGCCTCCTCCTTTCTTTTGTCCCGCAATGAACACACTGTTTTCTTACATTCTTTTTCCAACAGAATGACTTCATCAACATTCACTTCTCCAAGACTTTGCTGACAGTAGAACTGCCCTTCAATAACTTGTGAATCAGTTGCATGGTCCGTAGTTTTCTTGAAAAAAATCTCCTCATCACTGCATGTTACACCACTAGACTGCTGCTCAAGTTGCTGGTGAGAGTATGATTCCAGGTCACTTTTGTTATGGCACAGGGCTTGGTTGGTTTTATCACTTTCCAATTGATGGGCATCTCCAGCGGACATATATTTTTCTGTGTCACAGGGGGCACTTAAGGGCTCATCGCCATCTTCATCTTTCACAAAAGAATTTGGACCCATCGACTGACAATCTATTTTGTAACATTCATTTTCCACTTCTCTTTTGTCAGTTTGATGATCAATTATTTTTTCATCAATCTGTGAATTTGTCACACGGTCCGCGGCTTGCTTCAAACATCCCTGTTCTTCACAAGGACTTGTTGCCACACTAAATGACTCTGAAAGCTCTTCATTCGAACAGAATTGTGGTTCAGTTTGTGGATGTGCACCGGATACGGTAGCATCACCGGTTTCTTGAGAGTCAGATCCAAATAATGATGGTCTTTTTACTGGAAGTTTTTCCTCTGTGGATGCTTCAACTTGAAGCAAATGATGAGCATCAGTCCATCGAACCTGACAATCTCTGTTCTCGTTTGAAGTTTCCAATATAACTTTTGGAAAAAAGACTTTGGTGTGTTTCTTGAAATCTTCCTCCTTCTTTTCTGCAACTCCCTTGGAATCTTTTTGTTCGATTTCCTTTCCAAGGACTTTGCCCTGTGTATCATCAGAGTTAAGTGAAAAAATACCTTCATCTAAACATGAGTCTGTAATGAACTGGTCATCTGGAAGTTCACATGTAATGGGAACAGATCCTTCATCAAAAGAAGAAATGTGCACATGGGTTGCGCAGTCCATATCCCAATCACACGATGAACTTCGACTTAGACTCTGACAACATTTCACAGGAACTACTCCATCGTCACTCTCTACGCAAGAATCTGGAGAGCTGATAGCAGAATCGTCCATGACAGATTCAGTTTTCTTCAACTCGAGCAACGGAGAGTCAAAGCCAGAGGGACTTTGGGTTAATTGTAGGGAGTTAGGGGTTATCTTGGATAAGACTTCTTCTGGGGGTTGAACATTTTCTTCCGTCCTATTTAAGTTGTCTTTCATGCAGGTGGAATCAACAAAGGAGTCTTCACTAAGCCACGTACAAGATATTGCTGGATGAATGGATGGTGAACTGTTCCCTTTGTCTTCTGACACAAAAGAACATAAGATGTGGGGTGGGGGTTGTGGACAGTCCGTCTGGAACATGAGGCATCTCTCTTTCACAATGCTTCGAGTCAGGGTCGCACGGTCAGGGTCACAGAAGCCGAGTCGATCCATAGAGATACTCCTTTCGATGAAAGGGTTAGGCTCATTTTGCTAAGGAAGTCAAAATGTAAAAAGTCAATCCAGTATTCATCATCGGGTTAGTTTCTCAACATAATGTGATGACAGAAAAATAACATCCATGCACATGTTCAGTGATCTGTACCTCCTCTATGCCAGGGAAGTGCTCAAGGAACTGTGATACATATGTCATGATGGACTGTTCGTCTGGTGCGTTGGTCGTCACATCTGGGATAACGAAAGCAAGGCATTTACTGGAGTTAGCGAAATACAGGGAACAGATATCAGTTAGGCTCCATTAACCACGACCAAAACAGTCAAAAGGATTTTAGACTTTACACTCTACTGCATTAATGCAATTGAAAAATTGAACTATTCTCTCATTAACATCAGTATGGATCAATGTCTCTAGAAATTTGAAATATTGTTCACACAAAAATTCAACTAATCCTCGGTATATTATCCAGAAGCTTGCAATTTCATCCACTCACTGCAACTTTTCCACTTTGCACATTGTCTCACAGCTGTCATTGGGTGATATGACTGCACGATGGTACCCTTACATGAAGGAAATTCTTTTGAAACTTATTTGTCATGTCTTTGTTTATCGTAGTTGCTTGTTATTGATAAGACGAGTGTAGACTGTACTACCGGAGACAAATTCCTTGTGTCTTCCACATACTTGGCCAAGAAAGATGATTTTGATTCTGAATGGAATGATTAAACGTTGCGATGTGCTGACGACTTGCTCCCATTACCTTTGAATGATGAAATTCCAAAGAGCAGATTGTGTAGATTGTTCGAGTGTTTTTGCATATGATAAGGTGAATTTTTGCATCTTGACTCTGTTCAGACATTGCTTTGTATTATCTTATTTTCAGTTTTCACCGGCATGTCTTTGAAGAATTGTGAAAGAACTTACATCTCGTTTGTCTTCATTGGCTTCGGTTTCTCACTGCATGAGAACACTACCATCATAATAATAACAATTTCTACAAAAACAAGAGGGAACCTGCAGCGGTCGGTTCAGGTGATTTATTGTGTGATGTTTGTTTTAGCACAGCTTCAACCAGATCGGCTGAGCAGACACAAAAATATTCTGAGGATATTCGCAAAGAACAGTAAGTTCATTCTTTCTACTTAATCCAAGCAGGATTCGAACCACCGTCTCCCGTACGCCAAACCGATGCCTTACAAACTGAGCTATCCAGCCGCTTATATATATAGTTTATGAAGTACATCATATTAAAAGCTATTTTGATAAACTTACCACAGTATGATGTTTCAGTTGCTATGCAGTGGCTGTGGCCCTTTTATCCTTTACTCTGTCATATAGGCTTGATGTCTCACAGTATATAGACTTGTGTTACTCAGTGATGTATGTTCCACTGAGCAAAAAAGACGCTTTCTCATTAAGGCCACTTTTATCTTGCCTGGAAGAAATCAAAACCTGGATGGCACAAAATTTCTTGAATTTCAATGAAAAGAACAGAGGTGATCCTGTTTGGTCCCAGTGGCCCTTGTACATCCCATCCTGTAGACTTGGGCCCCCTGTCTCCTTATCTTAAGTCAACAGTCTCAAATTTGGGTCTTAAACTGGACAGTGATTTTAAACTTGACCGTCAATTGGTGCCGTTGTTAAATGCAGCTTCTTTCATTTTAGACACCTGGCCAAAGTAAAACCTCTCCTTTCTCATGAACACTTTGAGACAGCAATTCATGCCTTCGTCACATCCTGGCTTGATTACTGCAATGCCCTTTACTTTGGAGTCAGCCAATCCTCCATTAAGCGCCTCCAGCTGGTCCAGAATGCCGCTGCTTGACTGGTACTCGTAAGAGGGAGCACATAACTCCTACTCTGGCATCCCTTCAATGGCTCCCCATTCATTTTAGAGTTATTTTCAATATCCTATTATTTGTTTTCAAATCTTTAAATGACCTCGCGCCACCTTACCTCTCTGAGCACATCCGCCCCTACACACCTGCCTCAGGTCTGCGGACCAGACATTATTCGAAGTACCGTATTTTCACGACTATAAGGCGCCATTAAAAGTCTTAAATTTTCTCCAAAATGGACAGGACGCCTTATGATGTGGAGCGTCTTGTGTATGCACTGCGCTGAGTTTCAAAACCTGACTGACAGCCGACACGCTGTTTATATAGAGAAAAGGCGGAAGTGACTGTGGACAGGCATGCGGCAAAGAAGTCGGCCAATCAGTGAAGGGTGGGCGTGTATATATACATATATGAAGAGAGAGAGAGAAAAGGCAGACGTGAGTGAAGACAGGCATGCGGCGAAGAAGTCCGCCAATGAGTGAAGGGTGGGCGTGTAAGTGGACGCTAAAGGGACGTCCCAAGCAGGTACCAACACCTGTATAGTGTGGCTACGTGCATTGTTGCAAAACAACTTCGGTTTTGGTTTCTAAGAACCCCCGAAAATAAATTCTACAAAGAGACACGCCTACGAAGCTCAGTTCAAACTTCAAGCCATTGGTTATGCTTTTGGCATGCGTGCCCATCTCACAGCAGCGGTGCAAAAACCAAGTCAAGCAAATGAACTCTGAGCTTGCCGTTATTCCCGGAGGCTTGACTAAAGAACTTCGTTCGAAGTAAAGTTGCGAACGGCATGGGAACAATGGATGATCGATGGCAACTTTACAAAGAGTGAGAGGCAGCGCCAGGCGAGTTACGCCACAATTTGCGAATGGATTGTGGCTGCTTGGACGAACGTGTCTGCTTGCACTGTTGTTCGAGTTTTTGGCAAAGCCGGCATCATTTCTGTCAAGCCACATGGCAATGAGAGTGACTCTGACAACGAGAGGGAACCCGGCGTTTTTGATGGATTACAGGTACTTGCACAATTGTTCAATTCTGATACAGAGGATGAGGACTTTGATAGATTTCTGGGTGATGATTGATCGAAAAACGTGAGTACATTGTACGATGGCTAAATAAAATACAACGGAACTCAGTTTTGCTTCCGTTGCCTTTTTAAAAACCTGTTTTTAGCTTGTATCTGTATGTCTTGGCATGCTACCGTATGCTTCAAGCTAACGTGTTTTTAGCGTGCGCGCATGCATGCCGTATGTTTAAGCTGGCGTATGTTTTACCACTTTAAAACTGCGCCCAATAATACAGTGCGTTTTGTCTATGTGTAAAATACAGAAATAGCACCCATTAATGAGACTGCGCCCAACCATATGTGCGCCGAATGGTCGTGAAAATTCGGTACTAAGAACTAAACTGAGGCTCAGAGGGGATCAAGCCTTTTCCGTTGCTGGTCCCTCTCTCTGGAATGACATCCCACTGAACATTCGGCAAGCCTCCTCGCTGCCCATCTTTAAAACCCGCCTCAAAACACACTGTATTCTTTGGCATTTGACTCAGCATGACCCAAATTATGATCTTAGTTATACTGTTTGGTGCTCTCTACTGTCTTTGTTACTGATTGGTTGCTTTACTGTTGTATATGTTAGTTGCTCCATGTACAGTACTTTGTGTGCAGCGATGGCTGTTTGAAAGTGCTCTCTAAATACAGTTGAGTTGAATTGAGAGTGATATCTTGTCAGTACTTTGAGCTTTTTGCTTGAGAGTCAGCTCTCTTCCGTGTCTTCTGCATCCAGTCCTGCTCCTTTGCATTTTCTTTCCGATCAGACTTTTACTTTTCAACAAGCGCAGCATCTGCATTCTGCGTTTCTCATTGATCACAAGTCGTACTGGCCTCGTTTTGACCGGTCTTGATCATGAGTAAAAAGACCCTAAAAAAATTGTCTCAACAACTACACCACTAGTATTAAGTAAAAATATCCTTTATTCTAATAGAAAATTATTGTATCGAATTTCCGCGAGGATACTTGAACAATCAGTGGCAGCCCTACATTCAACCAAACATTTTTTGTTTCGGGACCCTGGGATTAATCGAAACAAAAACATTCTCCTTAAAATGACTAATTTGATCCTCAACGAAGTCCTTGATGAGCAAAATTGCTTATCAAAGAAAAATGGAGCCTGGTTCCTGAATGGTAGATTAATACTTAATTTGACATTATGAAGGGATTTTGATGGAATTATTTGGTTAACAAAAAAAAATGTTGATTAAAACTCATTTAAAAATACATATTTTATTGTACTGAATTTTTAATTTCAGTCAAAATAGACACCTTTTCCCCACAACAGCTTTGCACATATTTTTATGATGTGGATGTTGCTTCATGACCTGGACTGACTTTCACTTTACAGCTGTGCAGTATCAAGAATCAGTAGCTTTAATTTTTTTTTACCTCTTAATGTGTATGAGACTAATTAAATGTGAAAGTGTTTCCAAACCTTTGACTGGTACAGTACATTAAACAAGTAAACAGGGTAGAACTTGGAACAGTTTACCTCCGAGTTTTTAACATCGGGGGCTGCTTAGCTACATGCTAGCATCGCATATCCATGGGGCTAAGCCAAGTTTCTGTGGTACTCAAAATACCTCATTCAAGCAATTCAGGTTTCCCAATGCCTTAACAGAGTGGAATTGTAATTATACGAAATTGCAGTAGATGATACGTAAATTTACAAAAAGCTGTTGCACACCTTCAGGCTCCAGGAGGCGCGGGATACCCAAACAGTAATGGGCAATCCTGAATGCATCTTCCAGATTTTGTTGTGCACTTCTTAGCAAGGCCCTCCTCATATCTACCAGGCTGGGGTCGATGGACTTGATGACTGCAAGGAAAGCAAGACCACTTGTCCAACTCTTCCCAAAGTCCTGAATTGCCACACCATACCTTGGGAACAAAAGTGGTCATACAAACTAATTGAATATTGCTCCGAACTAATAAATGAAAATAAAAAAAACAACTTTAGCTTGAAATGGAAGCTCACACTCACTTGCGTGTTTGTTTCTGTACCCACTGCAGCAGTTTTTTGAAGGCTTTGCCATGTTCTCTTGTGGTTGCGGCTGCCATATGCCTTCCGGCCAACGATGTGTTGCCGTTGGATAGGTCAGAGCTGGTAGGTGTAGATGACAAGGTGGAGGTTGAGGGGAACTGGCTCCGTATGTTGCCAGTCAACTCCTTAATCTGGCAGAATATGGAGAGTTGTATGATGTTGAAATGAATTTTGTTTGGATCCAAAATCTGAAAGATTCAGTTGCAAAACTGTTTGATAAACTTCATTCTTTCTTAATCCAAAGTATGATGGCGATTTTAGGAAAATTATTTTGTCAACAGAAAGGATATGACCGAGTCTGAAAGACGAATGTAGGAATAATCGTTCAGGTGCTTTTTTTCTTATATTATTCAATTTTTTTCAACAATAATTGTCATACAAGTATAAAATCTAGTATCTCACAATCATTGCTGCTTTTTATACCAAATCTATAGGTATGTGCACAGACATGACAAAACAACTATTTTTCACGATTACTATTTATTAATGAGTTTGTGTTGTTTATTTGGTATTGCTTTGTCAATAAAATAACAAACAAACAAAAATTAAGAAATACAACACAAGAGGGATGGACCTTTTTGGAACTGATTCAGTTACTGGTTGAGTCATTGTTTTCCAAAGTCAATGCAGATCTTTGCAAGTGTTTTGTTTTGATTAAACACAAAAAATAATCACTCTGTTTTCACAAAGGACTTCAGAAATCAGAGATGAATTATAATCTGAGGATTTGGATCATTTTAAGATAAACAATGGCTTGAAAGCAGTGGTCCCCAACCCACGGTCCGCAGACCAGCACCGGGCCGCACAGAGACAGGCCTGCATGCTGTGAGCAAATTTACTGCATCAGACATAATGTTGAAAATGTGCGCGACTCCGATCAATCGGAGTCCTACTTCTACCATTGGTTTGCAAGTTGACATAAACAGAACCCACCAAAAATGAAAGTAATCCTAACAAATTGACCAAAAGTGCAGCTGCTGGGCAGCCATGACTTCCCAAGATGAAACTATTTTACCAAGAGAAGTTCCTCCCTGAGCGACGTGGAGGAGCAAGTTATCGTGTGTGCGATATCGTCAAAAACAAGACAAGAAACCCATTGAATAATTTGACCAAATAGCAAAAATGCGAGCGGAGTTTGAACAAGTAAACATTAGCATTTTAGCCGCTAATAACTAGCCGGCAGCCACCAGATGAAAGCAGCAATTAAACGTGTCATCTTTTGATGAATTTGCAAGTAGCAATGATGCTAACACCGTATGCAGGATCGGAACTTGAAAAATGATTGTTTACATCACCGGTCCCCAAGTCCCGGGATGCGGACTGCTTCCAGTCCGTGGGTCATTTGGTGCCAGGCAGCACAGAAAGAATAAGTAACTTACATTACTTCCGTTTTATTCATTTCGGAACCTGAAAGATGTATTTTTGAAAAATTCTCTCTCTCTGTTATATCCGTCGACAGTATGTCACTCTTGACGCAGATGAAGGCGAGCTTCTTGGTCACGTGATAGGTTACCGCTATAATGAAACCCAGGAGCTAGCAAAATGAGGAATAAACAAACGTCTTTGGAAAGGGGAAAAGGCCCAGCCAGGAGACAGGAGAGGAGCTGACGACTCTCAAGAAAAATAAGGCTACATTTAATAGACAGTATCAGGAGTCCTACTTAAAATACGGATGTATCTCAAGGGGAGATTCCCACGCACCAAGTTCACTCTGCATAATATGCAGCGATGGTGAGTCATATTTTTTATACACTTTTTATTTGCGGTGTATCTTATTTTAAAGGCACATTTAAACGTTACCTTAGCTACCAGAGAGTGTTGCGGCCAAATTGGACGCCCCTCGTGTCATGATTCATGTTTATTATTATGTTATGAAAATACCCCAGTTTTCATGCAGGTCATATCATATTATTTTATTGTATTTATTCGCCCTACCTTAAAGGCCGGTCCCTGAAAGTATCGTCTGACATTAAACCGGTCCGTGGGGCAAAAAAGGTTGGGGACTGCTGGTTTACATTATAAGGCATATTTATTATTCCAAATTGGTCCATTTCTCAGGAGTTCACTGTTATTTTATTTTATTCTACATTTGTTTTGCAGGAAAATAACATTGTTTGAAAGGCGTGAATGTTAATAAAGTGTTGAACTACGCTTTACAGTGAAACTCCTCGACAACGAAATCATGTTTGCAGCAAGAAATTTTTCACAACAGGGGGTTTTTCCATCCATTTTCCACCGCTTATCCATTTTCGACCCGGGGTCAGGTCGCAGGGGCAGCAGCTTTAGGAGGGAAGCCCAGACTTCCCTCTCCCCAGCCACTTCTTCGAGCTCTTCCTGGCGGATCCCGAGGCGTTCCCATGCCAGCTGGGTGACATAGTCTCTCCAGCGTGTCCTGGGTCATCCTCGGGGTCTCCTGCCAGTGGGACATGCCCGGAACATCTCACCAGGGAGGCGTCCAGGAGGCATCCTAATTAGATGCCCGAGCCACCTCATCTGGCTCCTCTCGATGTGGAGGAGAAGCGGCTCGACTCTGAGCCCCTCCCGGATGATCGAGCTTCTCACCTTATCTCAAAGGGAGAGCTGGGACACCCTGCGGGGAAAACTCATTTCGGCCGCTTGTATCCGGGATCTCGTTCTTTCGGTCACGACCCATAGCTCGTGACCATAGATGAGGGTTGGGACGTAGATCGACCAGTAAATTGAGAGCTTCGCCCTTTCACTCAGCTCCATTACCACGACAGACCGATACAACGTCCGCATCACAGCAGACGCTGCACCGATCCACCTGTCGATCTCTCGCTCCCTCCTGCCCTCACTCGTGAACAAGACCCCAAGATACTTAAACTCCTCCACTTGGGGCAAGATCTCCTCCCTGACCCGGAGAGGGCACTCCACCCTTTTCCGACTGAGGACCATGGTTTCAGATTTGGAGGTGCTGATCTTCATCCCAACCGCTTCACACTCGGCTGCGAAACGCTCCAGTGAGAGTTGGAGAGCCCTGCTTGAAGGAGCCAACAGTACCACTTCATCTGCAAAAAGCAGAGATGCAATACTGAGGCCACCAAAACGGACCCCCTCAACGCTTCGGCTGCGCCTAGAAATTCTGTCCATAAAGGTGATGAACAGAATCTGCGACAAAGGGCAGCCTTGGCGGAGTCCAACGCTCACTGGAAACGATTCCGACTTATTGACGGCAAAGCGAACCAAACTCTGACATCGGCAGTATAGGGACAAAACAGCCCGTATCATACTCCCGAAGCAGCCCCCACAGAACTCCCCAAGGGACACAGTCAAATGCCTTCTCCAAGTCCACAAAACACATGTAGACTGGTTGGGCAAGTTCCCACGTACCCTCGAAGACCCTGCTAAGGGTGTAGAGCTGGTCCACAGTTCCACGGCCAGGACGAAAACCACACTGCTCCTCCTCAATCTGAGGCTCGACTTCCTGACGGACCCTCCTCTCCAGCACCCCTGAATAGACCTTACCAGGGAGGCTGAGGAGTGTGATCCCTCTGTAGTTGGAACACACCCTCCGGCCCCCCTTTTTAAAAAGAGGGACCACCACCCCGGTCTGCCAATCCAGAGGCACTCTCCCCGATTACCACGCAGTGCTGCAGAGGCGTGTCAACCAGGACAGCCCCACAGCATCCAGAGCCTTGAGGAACTCTGGGTGGATCTCATCCACCCCTGGGGCCTTGCCACCGAGGAGCTTTTTAACCAAATCTGTGACTTCAACCACAGAGATAGGAGAGCCCACCTCAGGGTCCACAGACTCTGCTTCCTCCAAGGAAGGCGTGTTGGTGGAGTTGAGGAGGTCTTCGAAGTACTCTGCCCACAGGTTCACAACGTCCCGAGTCAAAGTCAGCAGCGCCCCATCCCCACTGTAAACAGTGTTAGTGGTGCACTGCTTCCCCCTCCTGAGACGTCGAATTGTGGACCAGAATTTCCTCGAAGCCGTCCGGAAGTCGGCTTCCATGGCCTCACCGAACTCTTCCCACGCCCGGGTTTTTGCCTCGGCGACCACCGAAGCTGCATTCCGCTGAGCCAGTCGATACCCATCAGCTGCCTCTGGGGTCCCACAGGCCATAAAGGCCCGATAGGACTCCTTCAGCTTGACGACATCCCTGACTGATGGTGTCCACCAGCGAGTACGGGGTTTGCCGCCACGACAGGCACCAACCACATTACGGCCACAACTCAGATTGACCGCCTCAACAATCGAGCCGTGGAACATGGTCCATTCGGACTCTATGTCCCCCGCCTCCCCCGGGATGTGGGAAAAGCTCTGTCGGAGGTGGGAGTTGAAACTCCTTCTCCCAACAAACCCTCACAATACGTTTGGGTCTGCCAGGGCGGACCGGCATCTTCCCCCACCATCGGAGCCTACTCACCACCAGGTGGTGATCAGTTGACAGCTCCGCCCCTCTCTTCACCCGAGTGTCCAAACCATGCGGCCGCAAATCCGATGACACAACCACAAAGTCAATCAGCGAATTGCGGCCTAGGGTGTCCTGGTGCCAAGTGCACATATGGACACCCTTATGTTTGAACAAGGTGTTCGTTATGGACAATCCGTGACGAGCACAGAAGTCCAACAACAAAACACCACTCAAGTTCTGATCGGGGGGGCCGTTCCTCCCAATCACGCCCTTCCAGGTCTCACTGTCATTGCCCACGTGAGCATTGAAGTCCCCCAGCAGAACAAGGGAGTCTCCAGCCAGAATACTCTCCAGCACACCCTCCAAGGACTCCAAAAAGGGTGGGTATGCTGAGCTGCTGTTTGGTGCATATGCACAAACAACGGTCAGGACCCGTCCCCCCACCCGAAGGCGGAAGGAGGCAACACTCTTGTCTACCGGTGTGAACCCCAATGTACAGGCAATGAGCCGGGGGGCAATGAGTATGCCCACACCTGCTCTGCGCCTATCACCGTGAGCAACTCCAGAGTGGAAGAGAGTCCAACCCCTCTCGAGAGAACTGGTACCAGAACCCAGGCTATGTGTGGAGGCAAGTCCGACGATATCCAGTCGGAACTTCTCTACCTCGCACACCAGCTCGGGCTCCTTCCCTGCAAGAGAGGTGACATTCCACGTCCCTAGAGCTAGCTTCTGCAGCCGAGGATCAGACCGCCAGGGTCCCCGCCTTTGGCTGCTGCCCAGCTCACATTGCACCCGACCCCTTTGGCCCCTCCTACGTTGCCTCTTCGGGCTGAGCCAGGCCGGGCCCCATGGGTGTCGGCCCGGCCACCAGGCGTTCGCCAACGAGCCCCACCTCCAGGCCTGGCTCCAGGCCCGGTGACCCGCGTCCGGGCAAGGGAAACTGAGATCCATTCATTTTACTCATCATAAGGGGGTTTTTCACTGTAGCAAATTTGATCTCAGATGTAAGCACACACACACACACACACACACACACACACACACACACACACACACACACACACACACACACACACACGCACACACACAAACAAACGTATGTGTACACGCACAGTCGAGGTAAGATCGGGCCGCCCAAGCCCGACCCGACCCGAATTTCGGTCGGGCCCTAAAATGTCAATCATTGCTTCGGGTTCGGGTCGGGTCGGGCTTCTCTCTCGTTTACTTTTTTTAAAATAAATATATGTATATAAAAATGCATACTAAAAGGTTGTGCGGATACTAAACTAAGGAATACTTGTTTTAAAACAAACAATTTGGATAAAACAGAGAAGGTGCTGTCATGTAATTGTTATTTAACTACGAAACAGGAGTGCAGCCGCAGATGGCCAAACGCTAAGCATGCACACCATGTCACACCAAATTACAGATAACGAAATTTGGAACTTGGATGTTAAATTTAGTTTCAACAAAACTGTTGAAATAATTTCATATATCTTTACCTATTTATTTGATTTAAATTATTCCATTTAAAGCCTAGCACTGCCATACCCAGAGGTTTCGGTGCTCCCTAATGTTGCCAGTGGTCTCCCTTTTTGGGACATCAGTCCAAAACTGCTGACATTAAGCAAATGCGCATCAAGATCTCTCTTTGTCTGGCCTCTTATTCTGTGTTTCAGCGTTATTTCGTAAATGCATTTACCATGTTCATAAAAATGTATCGATTATTTTAACCTTAAGAAATCTTGCGTTTTTTCTGCCAAAAATACTCACAAATAAAATATGAAATTTTGGGTTTGCTTCGCCTGCAAATCAAGTTCATTGGTCAGGCTTGGGCCGGATCGGGCTTTCATACCTTCGGGCCCGGTCGGGTCGGGCTAGATTTTTTTTTTTAGAACAGATTTTACCTCGAACGCACACACAAACGTATGTGTCCTCTATTTTTATTTCAATAGTGCATAAGTATGAGCACACACTTATTTGACACTTCATATTGTCAGTGTAGAAAGAAAAAAAAGGGTGTTAAAGCATGAATATTTTTTCACATTAGGGGATATTTTCGCCCATGCAGGTTTCCTTCTAGAGGAGTTTCACTGTAATTATCATTGTCAGTCGCAGTGGTTTAAAACCAGCAATTTAAAAGCGATGAAAGGTTTCCGGTCCGCAAACAGCATTTACAGTTCTTGTCTCAACCGATCCGTGACACAAAAATGGTTGGGGGCCGCTGCTCTTACTCGATGATTGAAATAGTTGTTGATTAATTTAGATAATCAACGAGTTGTCAATTAATTGGTTTGTTTTGTTTTGTTTATTGAACATAAAACATATACAGTAATAATTTGACAGAAAATAAGGTAAATAAAATAGTAAAAAGGAAAGAGAAATCAGTCATCATTCAACACAGGGAGTAGGAAGAAGTAAAAAACTTATCTAGTCCTACCCCGTTATGTGTTTATATCTAATAAATCATTTTTATATCAATCAGAAAAGAAAAAAGTAAGAAGAAAGAAGTCTCCATTAAGGCTCATACTTTACCCTTAACCGTGATATTTTTACAACTTTTGGTTTGTATCGGGATTTTATACATACACACACTGGCACTCTTGTGTCAATTTTTTCTTGTATTCATAATGGATATTTCAATACCTTTCTCTATTTATCAACTTAGTTCTGATTTATCATTATATTTAATGTTTAGAATTTATCATTTTAACTGATTGATGTAGGTTGTTTGTACTATTTTTTTTGTGTGTTTTTGAACTCAGCAAGCGATTTACTCATTTTCAGGTCCGTTTCGAAATTATTCCACAGATTAACACCCTTGATAGATACACTTCTTTGCTTGATGTTTGTTCTTGTTTTGAGTTTTTTTTTATAAGTTGGTACCTCTTAAATCATAGCTGCTTTCTCGAATTTCGACAAACGTCAGAATGTTTTGGCAGAGCAGGTTATTGTGTGCTTTGTACATTAATTGGGCGATTTTAAAGTCAACCAGGTCCTAAAATTTCATTGTATTTAATTTGATAAATAGTGGATTTGTGGGTTCCGTATATTTTGATCTATTAATAATTCAAATTGCTTTTTTTTGTAGGTTGAGAATAGGGAGTGTGTTTGTTTTGCAGGCATTTCCCCATATTTCCACACAGTAGGTCATATATGGTAATAATAATGAAGTGTATAATGTGTACAAAGATCTCTTATTTAGCACTTCCTTGGTTTTGTAGAGGATCCCTACGGTTTTGGCTATTTTTCTTTTTACGTTATCGATATGTGGCTTCCAACATAGTTTTGAGTCTATTACTAATCCGAGAAACTTGGTTTCATACGCTCTTTCTATCTCAATTGAGTTTACCATAATTTTAGCTTGGTGTTTGATTGGTCTTGTGCCAAAAACAATTAACTTTGATTTTTTCAGGTTAAGTGACAATTTATTTCTGTCGAACTAGTTTTTTAATTTGTTTAATTCGTTTTCTACGGTTGTCAGGAGCTGTTTCAGATTTATTCCAGAACAGTAGAAAGTTGTATCATCAGCAAATAGGACACATTTAAATTGTTTTGAGACCTTGCAGATATCATTTATATATAAGATGAATAGTTTTGGACCAAGCACTGACCCCTGAGGAACTCCATGACTGATTTTCAGTTGATTCGTTTTTTTATTGTTGAGCTGCACGTAATGATATCTGTTTTCTAAATAACTTTTTATCCATTTATAAGCTACACCTCTAATGCCATATCTTTCTAGTTTTTTCAATAATATACTGTGATCTATTGTGTCAAAAGCTTTTTTTAGATCTAGGAAAACCCCAACAGTAAATTCTTTGTTGTCTATATTAGTGGCTATTGCTTCCACAAACTCCATAACTGCCATTGAGGTGGTCCGTTTTTCCCTGAAGCCATATTGATTCTCACTTAACAGCGCATGCTTTTGTATAAAGCTATCAAGTCTGCGAGAAAATAGTTTTTCTAATATTTTTGAGAATTGTGGTAGTAGTGATATTGGTCTATAATTTGTAAACAGATGTCTTTCTCCACTTTTATAAAGTGGAATAACTTTAGCAATTTTCATTTTTGATGGAAAGATACCAGCTTTGAATGACAGGTTGCATATGCGCGTGAAAGGTCGCACTACATATTCTATAATCTGCTTTATTATTGTCATATCAATATTAAAGCAATCAGTTGACTTTTTATTTTTAAAAGTTTTCACAATATTTGATACTTCTTGTTTTACAGCAGTAAGAAACATCGTGCAGGAGTTTTTTTTTCTATGTATCTATCTATGTCAAACAAGTTTGTTGGATCAGGAATTTGTTTTGCTAGGTTACTGCCGATGTTGACAAAATACTCATTCAATTCAGTTGCCATTTCTGCAGTTTTTTCCAGAATAGTATTTTTGCCTTTGATAAAATACTCTGGATAATCCACTTTTTTAGGACTATTTCTGATTACTTGATTAAGTATTTTCCATATTTCTTGTGTGTTACTTTTATTCTGCTATAATAGTGCATGATAATGATCTCTTTTACTGGTTCTTATAATTTTTACTAGTTTATTTTTATAGGTCTTATATTTTTTTCTGCTTCTTCAGTTCTCACTTTTAAAAACAATTTATATAAATTTGTTTTTCTTTTTACATGTGTTTTCTATGCCTTTCGTTATCCATGGCTTACTTGGGTCTTTATACTTTTTGGAGACTTTAGTTCAGGGGTCCCCAAACTTTTTCCTGTGAGGGCCACATAACTTTTCCCTTCTCTGATGGGGGGCCGGTGTCAGTTTGTAACAGAAAAAGTGTGACGATCGTAGGGGAGCTTAAAAAATTTATTGTTTTCCAGAAAGCCACACATAACCAAATAACCCTTTCCAGGTTCTTTACAGAAAAAAAGTCAGGAAACAAATAATAACACTATTAATGAAATAAATAATAACTAAATAACCCTCTCTGAGTTCTTCACAGAAAAAACAGGAAATAAATAACAACTAAATAACTCTCTCTGGGTTCTTCATAGAAATAAAAGCCATGGAACATGAACTTTCTGTTGTGCCATGCACAATCTTAACAGATAAAAGTTCAGCTCAGTTGTCAGAGCAGAATCTCTCTGACACATATGAGCAGTCTCTTAAAGTTCTTGTGTTCCTTCCTTATAATCCTTTTGTAGGTTCCAGTAGGCTTGTAGACACCGCTGTTTGCAGTTAGGGTTTTTTTGGGGCGTTTTTAACACAGTGACGGGTCATTTTGACCCGAGGACAACAGGAGGGTTAGCGGGCCGGCCAAATGTGCTGACGGGCCGTATCCGGCCCGCGGGCCGTAGTTTGGGGACCCCTGCTTTAGTTAATGGAAAATGTTTATCATATAAGGAGATTATGGAAGACTGAAATACTTCAAACGCTGTATTTGGGTCTTCGTTTGAGTAGACCTTGGTCCAGTTTTGTTTTTCTAGGTCTTGCTTAAAAGCATCAATGGAGTGTTGGGTTCTTAGTCTTATTTCTGTTATGTGAGTTGTTGACTTAGCTTTTCTATCAAAATAATTATGAAAAACTGCAAAGACAGGTAGATGGTCACTTATATCATTAATGAGAAGTCCACTTTCCATTTTGTGATCAATCTTATTTATAAATATGTTATCTATTAATGTGGCCGCGTCAACTGTTATTCTGCTAAGTTTCAGGATTACTGGGAAAAGAATGTTGCTGTACATAGTATTTATGAAGTCAGTTGTTTTTTTGTGTCCATTTGGGTTTAATAAGTCAATGTTAAAGTCACCACATATTATTCGTGTTTTCTTATCGTCGTAGTAGCTGAGCATATCTGTTAGTTTTTTATTGAATGTGTCAATATATGATCCTGGTGTCCTATAGATGCAACTTATGATGATATTTGATGCCTTTTTATAATGTATTTCAATGGTTAGACATTCCATTAGGTTTTCGATTGTGTTTGTCAATCTCTCGATTTTACTGCATTTAAGTATTGTAACCTCCCCCCCCCCCTCCTTTTTTGTTTTCCCTATTAGTTGCAAACATTTCATAACCTTCTATTTCCAATTCACTTGTTTTATCTTCGTCAAGCCAGGTTTCTGATATGGCAATTATTTTAAATTTATTGAATTTAGTCAGGTATTCTTTGATTTTTGTGAAGTTTTTGAGACTTCTACTGTTTAAGTGTATTACTGAAAGTGCATTTTCCAATTTTATATTAGTGTTGAATTGTTCATCCAGGTAATAGTCAGAGTTTGTTACCCTTTGTTTGTTCTTGAAGAAGTTATTGTCCGGGTCCAAATTGTTCTCGGGGTCGAATGGCTTATAGTCAGTATCTTCAAAGGGTTGGAAGTCCAATCGATTAATTCTGACACTTCTACAATGATCTATTTCTTACCTTGTTAAATCATGAACATGATCAGTGTAAACACAATGAATCATTAACAGTGAAGTCATTAATTATTAAGAACATAATAAAAGGTCATTGGAGCAAATTTCTCATTTCCGAAGTGTATATCCAACTTGTAAGTCTTTGTGTTAATCAGTACACAAGGAGTAGCTTTCACTTTCAAAAAGTTTGGTGACCCCTGCTGGAAACGGTTCCACTGCGCTACATTACCATGGATTTATTTGAATGGAAGTGCCCCGCCCATGAGACAATTTTGTTCAATCCAAACCTTTTTTCGAGGGCAACGACAGTCGTATCAAAAAAGGTGGGGGTTAGAAACAGTGACCACAAATGAGGGAGGTTTTAAATAGGAAGACTAAAGAAAAGTATGAGAACCTGGAAGAAGAGAATGATGTTCCAGATCAGTCCCAGGATGACGGATGAGTTTCCATCGACAACATCAGCAGCGTCAATGCTGACGAGCCTTACCTGTTGAGTATGCACAGGACATTTATTAGGCATGGATCAACACTTATTCACAGCAATTATTAGGATTCTCACATTAAGGGGATAAATATAGTTGCGGCACTCACATTTCGCTCCTCAAGAAAAGACAAAACTTGGGTAATATTGTTAAGTCTGAAGATTCGGTGGGATGATTTCTTGAACCCCTGAAGCTGGACAATCATGTCAAATATTGACAGCAACAAAGCAAAGATTATTTTATGACAATACTCATTGAGTGGATAATGGCAGGTACAAAGACAGAGTAAGAGTCTGACCAGCTTGCACCCAGAGAGCTCCTCCAGAAGAGCCATGAGGATACGTCCATCCTGAATATCTTGGAAAAGGTCTTGAACTTCAATTGGTGGATTACACTGAAAGTGGATGAAAACATCAAAAAATACAATATGAATGTGTACCTAGATGCATTCAACAATTCCAGCATTTTTCGTTTCGCAGAGACAGAAAATAAAATGAAAGTATCGTCTTTAAGCAAATACCCCCCCCCCCCTCCCCCGCCACCCTACTCGTGGACAGGTTACACTAACCAAGCAGCTGGGAGCACCCACCTTCACACACTTACCAGCATGATTTCCCAGCTGCTCGCAAATGCTTGGTGCTAAGCTAACTGCATCTGAGGGTTGTGGATCCTCTCCTAACTAATTACTGTAACCCTTACCTCCTTGGTGGCAAAATAGATAGACTTGCTAACAAGTTGCGCTTTTACTAAAGGTGAATGAGGAGTAGCTAAACATGCAACACAACTGAGCAACAAGAGAGCACATGAGAAAATGGAGAAGCTAATGCTCAGTGCTAAATGAAAGTGACCTGTAGAGTCATGAAAGACCAAAATAAATGCTTGGGTGTACAGTTCACTTTTCACAGAAGTTTGTCTCGAACCGAGCTAGGCTGTCAAAATTAATTGACAACCAATCAATTATCAAATTAATCGGCAACTACATTAATAATCGAGGATTCCTATACAGCCATTCTTAGCTAAAAGATTGTCCAAATCCTCAAATGTCAGCCTCTCAACAGTCATTATTCACAGATTTCTGTAGTCCTTCATGAAGACATACTGATGATCTTTTGTGTTGAATCAAAATAAGACATTTGCAAACATCTGCTTTTACCACAACATAACAGAACTGTAATTGCTTGATAAACAAATAAATAAATAACATTTTACCCGATTAACCGATGTAATAATCGATCAAATAATCGATTCTACAAATATTTGACAGTGAATCTAATTACTATTACACTAAAGATGCAACTCGAGACAAAATAAGACAACACAATATACCATCAATCGGGTCAGTTAATTATTTAAGTGAATGAGGGCGACTCGAGTTTAATGTCTGCACTAAACTCGAGCACCTTTTTGGATGATATTTTAAATGACAACAAACAAAACTCCTTAAAAAAGTCTTTTCATGGGAAAGACGCTAAATTTGGAGAGCTTTGAGTGTGTTTTAGGGTTGATAAGGAGAGCGGAGGATGAGAAGTTCTTTCTAAAAAGGACAGACGAAGCAAGGACGGATGGGGGTGGGTGGGTTTTCATCCGTCCCTGTACTCGTCCCGAACCGGGTCAAGTACCTCCGGACGACAGACAGAAACACGCCCAGCCTGTCTTGCCAGTGTAATCCACCAATTCACTACTTCAGCGCGAATGTGAAATATCACGACGCGCCACTCGTCTCTTGAGTGTTCACCGCATTTGTATGCGGGAGAGAGTGACTTCACTTCGCTTCAAGCTGACAAGAGGAGGAGCACTCGTCTGCCGTCCCAAAAAGTTTCAGTTTGGTGATTGATGGCGGTTGTGTTGGCAGCTAACTGCTATCTTGGTTGACACAGTTGTAAACATTTCAATCCAGCCAGTTAAGAAAGTTGGCTGTGCTGTATGCTTCTCGGTTTAAGTGCTCACAGCATATGTGTGAGTGTTGTTGTTGGGGTTTTTTTTTTCGTCTGCCTCTGCTCATTCATGCACATGCATGTGATGTGACTGAATACATACTTTTTTTGGTGGCGGACCAGTGAAATGTAAGGACAGAAGCATTTAAGAAGGACGAGGGATGGGGACAAGAGGACGATTATTTTATAAATACTGTTAAGTGGAGGGACGATGACGGAAGGAGGCCCAGGTCATGGCAAAATAGGGTAAAGTGCCCATCTTTGTTAAATTTGATTCAACCACACAATACACAATATAGTTGTTATGATTTTTTTCCAAGATGGCACCCAGATAGGCAGCCATCGGCAAGTGCTCTTCAAGAGCCTTGCGTTTTTGTTGTTTTTTGTTGTTTTTGTCGTGTTTTGTCACATCGTGTTGTTGTTACGTCGTGTGGACCTGATGTGGACTGTTTTCAGCATTTTTGGCCATGGCATTTGTCAAGAAGAATCTGTGCTTGGTGGTTGCGCCTTCTCGGCAGCACACGCGTACCAGCACTGATTTCTTGATTGGGAGGAATGTTGGCGCCATTTCACTATCATTGCTGGACATCCCCGGGGTGCTTGTGTCGTGCGCCTGAAGTAGGCAGCATTTTCACAGCCCCGCTTTGGTCAGCGAAAAGGTCAGTGCTGATGGACAGTCTGCGGCTGGATGGACGCATGGATTGAGGAGCCGACGATGAGAAGAAAGGAGCGTCAGCGCAGAGCGCCGATGCGTATGTGGAACTGGGAGTCGCGGCTTGGAATTGAAGCGGACTTAAATGGGACAGGAGAAGAGAGCCAATCTCTCTTTTTCATGAATGGATGCTACAGCTTCTTGTTGCTTTCAAGCTTAGCTTGTAGCAGACGTGTGCACTTGCAGCATGACGTCTTTGATCCACTGGTGAAAAGGACACTTTGATTCGCTCCTCTTTCATCTATAACTGCTTCAGACAACAAAGTGTATGTAGGAAAGTGGCTAAGAGTGCACGATTGTCTGTGTCTCATGTGTTGTTTTGTATTATTTTGTCATTTTTTTGTTGGCTTTTCTTTTGGTGGCGGCGCAGACACCCGCAGCGGCTCCTCTTGTTTTATGTTGAGAGGGAAGACATTTCATCTGTGCTGTATGTTAGACATACAGTGCATTTGACAATAAAGCTTATCCAATCCAATCCAATGATGTACAGGTTTATTTTTTAATCAACATGTGAATTGGAAGAGTGACATCACAAAGAAAACTAACTACGGAGACATTCATTCATTCATTCATCTTCCGAACCGCTTGATCCTCACTAGGGTCGCGGGGGGTGCTGGAGCCTATCCCAGCTGTCCCCGGGCAGTAGGCGGGGACACCCTGAATCGGTTGCCAGCCAATCGCAGGGCACACAGAGACGACTACGGAGACAGTGTTAAGGATTTTTTTCCTAACTGTGATGTTCTCGCCCCTCTCTGTTGTTGGATCTGTTCAAACACTTGAAACAAAGAATGTAGTATGCTGTTGAAGGTATTTCCTGCTCACTGTGATTACAATCACCTGTAGTGCCCCTTGACCCCCACCACTTTTAGGGCCCCCTCCAGAGGACATGTTTAACATCAAAAGAGGAACTGTTATCTCAAGTATCTGTGTTGCTGCCATCACATCAAAGCTGAGACCGAAGACTATGGTGGGTAGTGGTGGTCTGGTCTCACCTCACCACTCCCAACTTTTTCCGGCCACACCGGGTCAGATGACATGTTACTTTCTTTGTTTCCGGGATTTGCATGGAGGCGTAACTCCCCGCCTCTCATTATGATATTGTCTCTATATATTCTCATGACTGTATTTTTTCTGGGCTTCCTGACGAAATCTGAAACCCTCAGGAGCCCGAATCGATTCGGAAACTGCAGAAAAGAAAATTAAAACCTTCGAAGGTACTGTTCATCGTCACCAGCCTGTATTTGGATAACCAACATCCTCGTCACCCGAATTAACAAACACGCGGAGGAAGAGAAAGGCTGACTCTCTCCCCAACAACAGAAAAAACAAAGTATGAAAATTAAAAAAAGATCAAATCAAATAAAATGAGTCGTGTTTGCATAAAGTGGTGTCAACAATCCAGCCAGACCAAAGTGGGACTTGTAGCGACACCACTTGAGCGAAGCGTGCCTTAACAGTCGACAGTCCATTGCTCTCTGTATTTTTTACAACAATAGCTGTCTTATCCACAGTGTCTTTCTTTCGTCCCACCGGGGTTTAGTTAATGTGTTTATGAAGAGACCAAAATCTCTTTCGACTGATAAGGTCAACCTAACCCCTTCACCCCAATTGAAGTTAGCAATTTGAACACAATTTGTTCAATTCTGCAAATATTGCACTCACATTTCGTCTGAGTTGGCACCAAACAATATGAAATGTGGAAATCTGCCCCGATTCACTCTCAGCAGCCAGTTCGGTTGAAGAAAAATAGATAGGAGGAAAAATCAAAAAAGAAGAAAAAATAAATAAAATATGGTCTTAAGGCACACTTGGGAGATGCGGTACACATTTTTTGGTTTAGTCTGCTACAATAGTCGTCGGCGCACTGGTGAAAAGTCTTGGAGTGCGCGGCCCGCAAATGTTGTCGGGCCTGGCAGACAACAGCAGATCGTTGTTCACACTGCCTTCTGTGATGAGGCTGGATTGCCGGCCATGAGGCAGATGCCAAAAAAGGAACAAGAACAGAAAGTGAAAAAGTGGATGTTCATGTTCCAGTAGGTGAAGAGGGGCATAGGAATAAGCATAGTGCAGGAACAAGAGAGCGAACATATGGGGAGAATGGCTCTTATCTAATTCAAAATTCAAATTTAGCGGCTAACATCTTGGGGTGGAATTGGTCAGTCTAAACGTTCCTATCTGTGAAAAACATTCGGAAAAGGCTTTTCGTAGACCTGGTGTCCCACCATTAATAATATTTTTTTCAGATTATCCTGCACACATAAGACATCCTTGAAATCAAAATTCAATCAACCCAATCATGATTTTTTCTGAAAGAAAACAAAATAGTGTAATTCAAAGCTGTGAGTCTGCCAACATCCTTTTGTCTTTACCCACCAATGTCAGCAAGAGGGCATGTGCTGGCTTTAAAATTTGGAGCAGATCCAGCCTTCTGCACAGTAGATGTATAGCAGTGTTTTTTAACCTAGGTTCGATCGAACCCTAGGGGTTCGGTGAATCGGTCTCAAGGGTTCGACGGAGCCTCTGCCATGGAGGTTAAGACACACCCGACTCAAGATGTCAATTAGTTATGACACGCCCGCTTGGCCATCGCTGGCTACAGATGATTACGTTGCTTGTCCAATCAGCCCTGTAAATTTAGTTCGCTCAGTAGTCAGTGTGTGAGTGTCGTGATAAGTATGTCATACAATTACAGATACACAGTCAAACCTCAGTTTTCAAAGTCTCTTTTCTTGACCAAATCGGTTTTCGACCAAAAATTCGAGTTTTTTATGCCTCGGATTACGACCGAAATTCGGTTCTCGACCAAACTGAGCGCACTTGAATGCGCCACTTGACTCCTCTCACCTTCCTTACCCGAGGAAGTGACACTTCCTCGTGTAGCGTTCCATTGTGAGTAGACGTGTTCAATAATGATTTTTTTTTTAAAGCGTGGTTTCGGTTTTCGAACAGCCTTCTGGAACGGATTAAGGTCGAAAACCGAGGTATGCCTGTATACTTAATTTTATTTCCTTTTTTTCTGTTTTAGATAAATGTGTTTTTTTAATGTCTTGAATTTGTAAAAAATCCCATTTTTATTTTTCACCAATGAGGGTTCGGTGAACGTGCATATGAACTGGTTGGGTTCGGTACCTCTAACAAGGTTAAGAACCACTGATGTATAGTAATAGATGCCTCCTAGAGGTGCAACTGTTTTTGAAAACCATCCAAACCATTCGGTTCGACTGTTTTGGGTATGTCCATAGAACTCATTCAGTTCAGCACAAACAGCTTTTTTTCTCTCCTAATGAGGAAAATAAGTGTACTGTACTATTCTAAGCAGAATGCAGTGAAAACTAGATGGCAACTGAAAATGAGAAAGCAAAGCAGCGAAGCAAAGGGTCAGGTGTGGAGTGAAAAAAAAAGTAGTGGAGATAATAATAATAATAATAGATTTTATTTATAAGCGCCTTTCAAGACACCCAAGGACACTTTACAATAACAAAAAACACAAAACAATACGGGTTGAGCAGCGGCAGCCAAAACGCGCCAGCGTTCACTCAACCCGAAAGTCAGAAAGAAACAAGGGAGGGAGAAAAAAAAAAAAAAAACACGCTCGAACTACCCTCATTTGAGGATAATTTGAGTGAGGCATATTACAATCAATCTACATATTCCTTCATAATACGTATCACCACTGAATAACAATTTGATTTTATAAAAGGCCAGGTGAAGAAAAGACAATTCACCACAGATGTTGGTTGTGTGACAAGTTGTATGTAAATTCGATGTGACAGACATATCTAGTCAATATAAAGTTCGAGATAAATCCATCCATCCATCCATCCATCCATCCATCGATTTCCTGATCCGCTTATCCTCACGAGGGCCGTGGGCGTGCCGGAGCCGATCCCAGCTGTCTCTTCAGGCAGTAGGCGGGGGACACCCTGAACTGGTTGCCAGCCAATTGCAGGGCACACACAGACGAACAACCATTCACACTTACAATCACACCTAGGGACAATTTAGAGTGTTTCATTAGCCTGCCATGCAAGTTTTTGGAATACGAAAGGAGAGTACCCGGAGAAACCCCATGAAGGCACAGGGAGAGCATGCAAACTCCACACAGGAGGGCTGAACCCGGAATCGAACCCTGCACCTCTGCACTGTGAGGAGGACGCGCTAACCCAGGGGTAGGGAACTCCGGTTCCTTGAGAGCCATATCCTGCCTGATTTGGATCTCTCTCTACTTCACCACACCTGATTCAAATGATCAGATCATCAGCAAGCTCTGGAGAAGCCTGAAATGATCATGATCAATTGAATCAGGTGTGTTGGAGTAGAGAGCGATCTAAAACAGGCAAGATACGGCTGTCGAGGAACCAGAGTTCCCTCCTGCTGCGGTAATCAGTCAAGCAACCACTGCCCTTCGAGATAATTCACCTGTGTTAATTTAATTTATATGCCATTGTGTATTTTATTTTTTCTAAATGTGTTGCTCTAAATGGATATTAATATGAATGTTACTGTCAGTAGGGCTTGGTGATTCTCTGGAAAAAAAGGGATTATTTTGATTGATATTGTACGAAGCCCCTGTGGTTCCACGGTATGAGAAAACAGGCGGCAGAGGTGTTTCGTCGTTCCCGCTGCACATCTGTGACTCACTGGGATCATGGACTATTTAAGGACAGCACAGACGACAATTGACTGTCACCTTGCCGATGTTCTTATGCAGTTTTCTAGACATTCTCGATGTTGCTCCACACTCTGGTTCTCCGTTCTGCTTAAGTAGTTTTCTGATGTTTGGTATTACTCTCGGTTTTGGTATTTTCACAACTGAAAATGAAATCTTGTCTTTTTGTTAACAAGCTATCTTCCTTTGTACGTTTTCCTTTGCAAGCGTCCTTTTGCAAGCGCTTATGGTTTCTTTTGGGGGGTTTTCCTAGTGTGCCTACCAGCGTCATTATTTGTACTTTGTCGGCTACATGCCGCTTTTGTGTTAAATTAATAGTTTTTCATATATTAAACTGTCTCTAAATTTGGACAGTCCAATTCTGTTCCGGAAACGTTTTGAGTTTACTAATCTGTACTCACAGTTTTCTAATTTGTACCCTCAGTTTCCAAAAATGTACCCTCACTAGAGCACGTTGTGAAGAAACAAAGATCACACCTGAAGGAAAGGTAGGAAAGGAAAGGCTTAGGTTGAATGGATACTGTTTAATAGCTCTTTGTGCGAAACTGTCAATAAAGTCAATTTAAAAAAGAAATGCAAGGTGATTCTTGAGTGTCTCTCATCTACCAAACCCGAGTGCAGTATTTGGAACAGGATCCCACTGGTGCCGATGACTGACCGGATATCTCACAACCATTAATTGTAGTTAAGTAAAATAGCATTCCCATCATTCTTGTAAAAATGTCAGCTTTTAAAATTAGTTCGAAAGCCTCCATTCATTTTGAAATATATAGCTATTAATGTTTACTGCATCTAAGGGGTTTTTTTTGTGTGTGTTTGAGTTTGAAATGTCCAACTGTATTTGAATGTACGTCACATCTTGCCAAACACATGAGGTGTCAATGTTTAATGTCATGTGCCCATCAACCACAAAGGTTGAGTGTCTTACAAATGATAATACAAATATTCAATCACAAGCATCTACCCGTTACATGACATGAGTGATCCACGTAATCAACCAACAACACACAATAAATGTTTCCCACGTTTTAAGGTAGATATTGCCTTATACTAGTAATAATTGGAGACCTAACCGCCTATATATATATTGCATTTCACAACTGTAGTACCAGCCGTATTTATAATTCAACATGTACAACTGAAAATAGACAAGCGCGCAGTATTCGTTACAAAAAATGCAGAGTGGGTCATGAGCGCCTCATTGAATGGGAGCCTGCTGAATGGGAAGCCATCCTTTAAAAAGCAAATAGCGCTCATTAAATAGGATGGCCGTTAACGTGGCAAAGTAAACATCCAGACTTGTATGTTTATTTATTTAATTTATACAGGAAGGATTTAATATGACACACATTCCACCTTATGTGTGCAGTCTGACAGAGGGACAGGGAGTTGGAGTGCCTTGACTATTTGGACCGGTAGGAGCATTAAAGCATGAACTCGCGCTCTGCGACTGGATGGAATTTTTATCAGCACATCAAAAAAAAAATGGGAGCATTTGTGATCATTAGTTTAGTTGATCACCAGTTAAGTTTAACTGGTGGTTCGCCGTTGTAACATTTGGGTAATGCAGGGAGGGACTTTGAGGTTATGGCGTTAACGCGAGCTGGCTTTCCATGACATGCCTTCAACAATGGCGCTCGATTCAATATTCCTAAATAATCGTGATACTAATCAATCACCATTGCTTAAGAGTGATCACTGGCATACTTGCGTACTTCCCAAAAAATGTGCACAACAAAAACCCTGGGTAAAGCGCAAGGAATAAATTGTAAACAAAGCAAGCGAGATTAATAAAAATGGGAAAACAAAAGCACAACTGAAAACACAAATCAACGTACTCGCATGAGAATCGGAAGCCTGGAAAACCTTCAAACTCAAACAGAGTATTTACAGCACAACAAAAACACAGTTGAGCAACAGAGTTGAGCAAGTGAGAAATCCGACACCTGTGCTGCCCTTTTAGAACAGCATATTGAAAACAAGAGGCAGGTGTGTCGCAGAACAAACCACCTACCAACCTCTGTACTGAAAAACACAAAAACACAACTTGAGAGAACACACGTGGGCTAATTTAAGATGTCAGCTCATAAAACAAATTCCAAAACAGGACAAAGTGGCCTAAATTACATACGTCACTTTTGTCAAAAAAAATACAATAAAAATAAAAAGTGGTGGGGATGGAAGGGAAGTTTATTTGGCATGGCTGTTTGCTTTGGGCCCCAAAAGACAAGCTGTTCTGCCTTTGCCACGTCCCTGCTGCGGCTAGACAGACAGACAACTCTTTCAATGACCACACCTGTTGAGGTTTCTTGCAATTTATTAACAGTTGAGGCGAGTCAAGAAGGTGTAAAACTGTAACACACACATAAAAACACTTACATGCTGTTACAAAGTAAAACGTGGCAAAACAATGCGCCCCACTTGTCTGGTACATGCCGAATGTGTGACTATGCTTGTATTGCTAACGTTCGCGAGCTAATGCGCTAACCCTAAAGAATTGCAACGTCATTCAAATGTAAATTCACGGTGAACAAACCTTTACATAATACTAGCAGCGCTTGGCTTAGAACGTGAAGCTGCAGTCCATCTTTCGGAGCTTCTCCGTACAGCGTCAAACAGGTTCATCCGGTGTGCATTTCACAATAACAAACTTACTTTAACAAATAAAGCAGTTCCGTAACTATAGAAACAGAAAACAAATGATAAATGGTTCTTCAGGAGCCAGAATGGTCACATATGTCACCAGTCGGCCTGACAGCCAAAGTCGGATGAGGCAAGTGCATTGGTAAAGAAGGCAGCTAGTAGCTACAAGCACTAATGTGAATATCACAACACATTGACCATTAACACTTCCTAAGTGTGTTGTGGTAATACTACAATTCCAGAAAGGTGACATTCCACATCCCTTGAGCCAGCTTACAGAGCTGGTGATCAGACCGCCAAGGTCCCTGACTTCGGCCACCCTCGAAGTCACACACAGCGTCCTACCCACATTGTCTTTTTAGGCTGTGCTGGGCCGGGCTCGATGGATGAAGGCCCGACCACCAGGCACTCACCATTGAGAGCCCCACCTCCAGGTCTGGTTCGAACGGAGGGGCCCTGGTGACCCCCATCAAGGCAAGGGAAAATGCTGTCCATTGATTGTACTCATCATAAGGGATGTTTGGATTCACAGAATGGACAGATAAAATGCACTTGCTGCAATAGCAATTAGCAAAATCGAGTCTCTCCCTTCACTCCGGTTTCCTACCACATTCCAAAAACGTGTGCCAGGTTAATGGAACACTCTATAAATCGGGGGTGGCCAAACTCTGTCCTCAGGGGTCGCTGTCCTGCCTGTTTTCCATCTCTCCCGGCTGCAACACACCTGATTTAAATGATCAGCTTATTTGAATCAGGTGTGTTGCAGCCGGGAGAGATGGAAAACAGGCAGGACAGCGGCCTTCCAGGCCCGGAGCTGGGCATGCCTGCTCTAAATTATCCCTAGTGATGCTCCCGCTTACACTGAAGCTCCGAAGCACGCTTCAAACTCGATAGCGGACTTATAGTGAAGTAGTGGGACGGAGCTTGCCTCAGGTGACGTCACTGATGACGTTTGAACCACTTGACTGTATCATTCCGACCGAGTTAGTTGACTGCTTCGGGTTGATAGGTGGAGCTTTGATACTTTGGCGCGAAACTGAGTGCATTTAAGTCAGCCGAATCACCGCAACATGTCCCTGTTCTACACGTACTGTACGTTCGGAATAGCAATTTGTTGTTTGACATTCAGACTTTTGGACTTTTTGACCGATGGAGCCATCCAGGAAGCGTTCTCCAGTGTGAGAGCATTTCGAATAAGCTGCCACCGAATAAGGTAAAACGTGTTCCACTTCTGTGTTCATTTGCCTGATTCAGTCGGATCAGGCAAATGAAGGAGCCTTTAATGCTACATGCTTGTTAAGTTATGATTCGTGTTGATATCGTGCATCATATTTAAGAGGAACCATTCTTACTGACGGGATGGCAAATACATAGAAGGTAAAATGAAGTCCGCTATGAGTAACGTGTTGTCATTTTGTTGACAGGCCCTCAAGCTCACTCACTGCTCGTGTCCTACCTCGAGCGACTCATATAAAACATTTTGTGATGTAATGTAAACTATTTGATGTTAACATAGTAGCCATGCTAATCAGCAACGTTATCTCCCTCGGTAGCAAACTATTCAAATCTATTTATACAGTATAATGAATCTCTTGAAACAGGAAGTGGCTGTTTGCAATGTGTTTAGCAGCGACGTGGGACTCATGTGGCACTCACAATGACACAAGGCTGCACACTGCCGGTGCCCTGTTGGACTGAAGACTCGTGGGTGGAAGTGGGGGGAGAGAGAGAAAGACGTCCCGGCTATTGCAAGTTGTGGAGGTTTTAAAAAACGGTGACAAAATGGTGGTATGCCATCAAACCGGTAACAGGCTCTTGCTTACGCGTAGTGTTCATATGATCGGTATAAACAAGCCCTGTAGAGAAAAGGCCAAAGGAGACTTTTTTGGAGGAACCATTTTTTTTCAGAGAATGCTTGGGTAACAGTATCTCAGCTCCTGACCATGAACAGCTTTGTCCTGGGGTGCCATCTGGCCGCAAATTGCCAGGGAGAGGATAATGGCAGCAATGGTTATCCTTGCAAATGGACAATAAGTCCTACCCACAACAGGACCCAATAAAAATCAGTCAGTCAGCTCATTCATCCCCAATGTGTGAAGGAGTGGAACTGCAGGTCTGTCCATTATTTTGTTGCCAAACTTTACAATCAAACCTCAATGACTCTCAGTGGCCAAGTGTTCAATTTTCAACTGCCCATGATCAGATGTATGACTTTGTATTTACTACTTATGATGTATAATTTAATTTGATCAATCAACCTTGTATAATTTATGTTTTCAGAATCTGAGTGACCTTAAAAGTTATGTTTTTGCTCAACCAAGCATTAAAATCAAAATTGGGAGGCTGAATGTGCCGTCAAGATATCAATTTGATTGCTGTGGACATGACAAATCAATTGATTTATTGATTTCCATTTAATTCAGGGACATGACCAAAAATCTGACAAAGATAGGGATGGGCCATATGACTGAAAAGTATGTCACGATATAAGTATTTCATATTGGTCTATTAATACCGTATTTTGAATGTTTATTTATTGAAAATAAGGACCTGGAGAAAAAAAAGGATCAATTTAGGTAATTTTATTTTAACATATAGTGCTTAATATTTAAGAATTCAATGCATAAATATTTCATATCAGTCAATGTTGATAATTACAGATTATTACTTTTTATTAACCAATCTAAAAGGGGGAAAAAAACTGTTTTAGTGTAAATTGTAATCCAGCGTAATGAGAAAAGTTGCGACATTGTAAATGCTTTTCTGCTTGGTGCTACCCCAAAGCATCATTAACCTTCATTCAATGTTCATGCTGTCATGAACGCAGGCGGTGGAGGACCTCAAAAAGCAGGCAGGAGGGAGGAGCAAGGTGAACTTGACAAAATGTATTCATAAAACACTGAAAAAACTAAATCCAAAACCAAGTCCTAAAAAACAACACGAAACCAAAGTAACAAACAAAAACCCATGGCAGACGCAAAAACAAGGTGAAAGCAATACAAACAAAAATCCGTGGCAGTAACGCACAATCATGAACAGAAAACACGAACAGAAACACGAACAAAATACACTGACAGAAACAATGACCCGACATTGAGTGGTCGGGCAGGGAGTGCTTTAACAGAAAACTAATGACACAATGACCAACACGTGTGCAGCTTCAGCACGAGCCCTACAGTGCCACCTGTTGGTGACAAACAGATCCATGACACATACAATATAAGTGGAGTGAACTAATACCCTCTTGCAGTGCATGACCACCCGTCTTAGGACTACTTATTTGAGTGAAGTTACGCAGCGTAACTTCACTAAAAAACAAAGAAAAGAGTAAAGAATAAAAATAATGGTCATTTAACTTTTAACTGTGTCCTCTTTGCCCCCCCCCCCCCTTTAGTCCATGTTCTCTCTCAGGGGTGATTTTTGCCTGCCGTTTTGGCAAGAACTGATCCAAGTTCGCTGCATCGACACAAATCTATTTACACACATTGAACATATAACTGTGATGATGTATGTTTTTATTTATTTATTTTTTCCTTTGATAATTTTTGCTTGCCTTCACTTTTGTTAATCTGTTATTGTATGTTCAATATACAGTATGTTCAATAAACAAAACAAACATTGACACATACGTAAGAGGTCCCTCTTGGCCAATGGGATGTCAGGAAGATGCTCGGTAATAGCCAATGGCAGAGCAGCTCTAAGTATGTTTGTTGCGTTCAGGAAAGTTGGAGCTGCGAGTAGCAGGCCATACTGTATTTTCATCTTTCATATCTTGAAATTTATTTCGTAACAAGAGGCAATATTTTCCTGTTGAGATGTTTCGTAACTTGAAAATTTTGTATGAAGAGACGTTCGTAAGTCGAGGTACCACTGTATTTGTATATTTTTCACTTAAATGGTTGCTGCTTCTTTGGTGAAATTTTAAATATCGCTGCTGTGACAATCTGAGTTGGCACATAAGATGAATAAAGTTCAATTTGTCTGTCCATTCATCCATGTGGGGCTAAAATCTTGATTTTTTTTTTCTGGACAGTGTTATAAAATTGTGTAGTGTGAAAAACAGATGTTTTTATGTTTACATTGACGTCAACACATGAACAAACCTTTTCTAAATGTAGATTCATCCATCGAGTAAAGGTCCTCTTCTGAACCACTTCTCTCTCAACTGCAACAATGACGAAGACAAAAGATTTTTATGAAAACCAAACTGTTTCAGAATTACTGGAATAAGAGGCAATAATTACCTTGCAATATATATTAAGAAGGCATGATAATTATTGTTACGATATTGGATATATATATACGTATTTTTTTTTTTTTTGTGGTTCAATACTGCAAATTAGGTCGATATTGAAAGCTGCATCAAATATAGTGACGTACAACCGACCAAAATCTCCTAGACTATAAAAACAATACAGTAATCCCTCATTTATCGCGGTTAATGGGGACCAAAACCACCCGCGATAAACGAAAATCCGTCAAGTAACATCAACAGGTAAAAAAATAAAAATTTTTTTTTTTTTCAAGTCCGCAAACGGTCCGCGAGAAACCTCAAAACAACAGCAAGTCACATAGAGCAACATATACAGTACTGTACTCCATGTATATTAAAATATATATATATATATATATATTTTTTTTTTTTCTGCTTGGCTCTCGACGAAGGCGGACGCTTTTTTGCTTTGCCCCCCCCCCCCTTGCTCGCCACTCAGTCTATGTGCTGTCCTTGTGCTGTCTTCTCCTAGCCTCTGCCGTATTTTTCATCCTAAAAAACAAACCATGGAATTAGTTGGCTGGTCTCTCGACAAAATTTTTTCGACGGAAAGAGCAGGCAGTGGGGAGCCTGCTTGCCCTCCGGGGACACTTGCTGCCGGATATGCCCTAGATCCATGGAGGAAGCGGAGAATGGTGTGCCTGTCAATACTGTCCGTTGAGGAGGAGGAAGACATCTACATTATCGGCCTTCTGATAGCAGGTATGCTGCAGTTTGGTGTGAGCAGTTTCCTGTTCTATCGCAAAATCCAACCGACGGGAGCGGCTTTATTGAAAGTGAAGAAGCTGCCGGTCATTCTCGATGGTCTGGCGCGAATGTCCAACACTCAGACTCAAGCGGTGACTGAGCTCAACCGCAATTGCAGTTCTGGAGCGTCTCCGTACGATCGACAACAACAGGGAGAAGTGGAATTCTCGCTTCGAAAAGGAATTGAGGATTTGGCTGATCGGCGCCAGTGAAGGGATACAGCCACGGACTCAAGGCCACCTGAAATTGTTGGCGGCCGTCCCTCCAAAACAAACAACGCTATTTGGACCCCTTTCCCCTGGATGGAAAGTATGCACGGAAGCTAGTGCCCCCACCATCACCCCCCTCCTTCTCGGCCATGGACTGATAAGCCGGGACTATCTTCATGAGCAGACCTTGACGAAGCAGCTGCGGCCTATTCACGCATACACATACACAACCAGACAATCACACGCGCATACACATCCTCATCCTCACCGCCTTCATCGTTCCTCTTCTTCCCCCCCCCCCCCCCCCCCTACCCGACGTGGAATGATCTACGGAGCGCACGGCGGACTGTGCAGCTGGTTGGACGGGCCGCGTTGCGGTCACCCCCCCCCCCCTTCCCATTCATCCTCCCCCCTCATTACATGTTATGTCTTGTGACTTGTTGTAACTGTCATATGCTTATTTATGTGCTAGGGTCTTTTTTTTATCCTGGACTTAAATTATCCTCAGAAGAGGATAGTTAGAGCGTGGTTTTTTTTCCCTCTCCCTACCTTGTGGTTTCCTTTCTGAACTCTGACTGTAAATTTCCCCATTGCGGGACAAATAAAGGATATCTTAATATATATATATATATATATATATATATATATATATATATATACAGTAAATATTCTCTAGTACAGACTCGTGTTTGCGCTGTCCAATCTGTCCTGATAACAGAAATTCCTCATTTAGGAAATGAGCATGGTACATGTCCTTTATGAACCTGCAAGTATGTTGACAAAATGCACGTGTAACAACACAATCAATAAAATACAAAAATATACTGTCCAAAAACTGTTTATATAACAAAAACTGCAATACAGGTGTATCCCAAAAAAATCACAACAGTAAAATACGTAAAGTATTTTAATGTTTATTTTTTTCTGTCTTGGGAAAAAATGTGTATTTTGGATTGTTTTGTTGGATGCATTCTTTGGTTTATGACAATGTTTGCCTGCGTGTCATACAGTTTTCTTGCTAGTTGCAAGTAAGTGTCCCGTTGATCACCGATGTCTGGTAATTCTTGTGGATACTGAAGGATTTTTGTTGCCATTTGCATTGCTTCCTTGCTGGATGGTGGCTTGTCATCAGGAGTTGAATCGATGCCTTGTTTTTTAAAGTTTCGTAGATTTGCGTCTTTCCGACTCCAAGTGTCTGCTGGATCTTTTTAACTTTGTGTCCAGCCTCGCTCAAATGGATGCATTTCACTCGCTCCGCTCCAGTCGTTACAGTTCTTCTACGTTTCGATGCGATGATCTACACGACGTAAGTGAATAAAGTTAAAATCTTTCGCAATTACAGTAAAACGCATGCCAATAAAAAGTCGCTTACACGTCTTCGTTTCGAATCTGATGAATGAAAACGGCGAAGCGAACACGTTTCTTCGGTCATGTCGAGTGGGTGCTGCTTTTAAGCTAGTGCCGCGTTCTCCAGGACGTAAGTGAATAAAGTTAAAATCATTCACAATTACAGTAAAACGCACGGCAATAAAAACTCGTCGTCGTTTAGAATCTGATGATCGAAAACCGCAAAGTGAAAACTTGTTTCAGGGTTGTGTATTTTCCGTCGCATCGGGTGGGCGTTGCGTGTATTTAAGCTCCCGCGGCATTACACCTCCATCCGGGTTACGGGTAGTGGAATTTCCTCTTACGAAAGTTCCGGTAACACGTAATATCGTAGTCAAAACGTTAATACATAGGTTTTTATTACGGGTGAAGGATATTCCTTTCCATAGAATTCCGGGGATGGGAATATTTACTGTATATATATTTACTGTATATATTTTTTTTTATATGTTTAAAAAAATCCGTGATGCACTGACGCGATAAACGAACCGCAAAGTAGCGACGGATCACTGTATTTATTTGTTTTAGAAATAGTCAAACTTCACAAGCAAGCTAAAATGATGAGTCTACGCAGTTAGGTATACGGTAGGTGTGTGTGAGACTTGTCTCATCTATAAACTGCATGATTAATTTATGACCTCATTGAATGCACCCAGAGGCTAAGAAGCTTGCTTGTCATCAAATAATTTACACTCATTAAACTTTGAAGTTACATCGTTTGGATGAGTCCCACTTGCAAACCTCACTGTAGGGCTCTCAACTTATTCCGTTCAGTAAGGTGTCTGTATATCAGGCAAGGCAGACTTAAGTCGTTTGGCATGGCAGATTTAAGATATTTTAGAAGTATCTTTTGGCTTACTCCGATTGTTTGGACATTGTTTACGTCTCCTTGTTGCTCCAAACACAATTAAAAGTGCTGTAATGTCGAGGGAGTGCACTAGCTGTCCACAGAGAGCCGGTCTGTCAAGTCAAGTCACATTTATTTATATAGCCCTTAATCACAAACAGTCTCAAAGAGCTTCACATGCCCACAGTTGACAAGCATCCCCTGGCCTTAACCCCCAGGAGGGCCAAGAAACACAAAAAAAAAAACATCTGGGGAAAAAATTAGAAATCTTGAGAATGGGCCGCAGTTGGGAGAATCCCCCTTCCAGGATGACCAGGCTGCAATGGATGTCGAGTGGGCAACATTGGACACAATATTGTACAATACAATGTTAGTTTCAATGATATAAAATCCATTTAACAAGATAAAAACGCTGGTCTGTGTGTGTATGGCTCTTACACTCTGCCCACCAAAAAGCAAAACGTAAGATCCATCCATTTTCTACTCCGCTTATGCTCATGGACTGGACTGGTCTACAAACACGGACACCCTGATTAGGAAAGGACAGAGCCGACTCTTCCTACTCAGGAAACTGAGGTCTTTTGGGGTTCAGGGGTCGCTCCTTAAGACTTTCTATAACTCGGTGGTGGCCTCGGCCATCCATTATGGCATTGTCTGCTGGTCAGGCAGCATCTCAGCCCGGGACAGAAAGAGACTGGAGCGACTGGTCAGGAAGGCCAGTTCTGTCCTGGGCTGCTCCCTTGACACTCTGGAGGAGGTGGGCAACAGAAGGATGCTAACTAAGCTAAAAGCTATGATGGACAGTCCCTCCCACCCTCTCCAGCCCGCCCTGACAGCACTAGGTAGCTCCTTCAGCCAGAGACTGTTACACCCGCGCTGCAAGAAGGAGAGATACAGACGCTCGTTCCTACCGACTGCTGTCAGGCTGCTGAATAAAAAATAGCAACAATAATATTAATAATAATTAAATGATGTGGAAAACAACTGTAAATAGCACTGCGATTTATGCATTTTGTATTTATATTGCACTTAATTGAACGGTGTTTGTTTGTTTTTTTCTTCTTTCTTCTTTCTGCCTACATTCTTGCTGCTGGAGTCTGTAAATTTCCCCAGTGTGGGACAAATAAATAAAAGGATATCTTAATTTGTGATGGTTCTTTTTTGTTTTGGTTTTCAGTTTCCAGTGGGAGTGGAGGGCATATCCTCCATCACCGCACCTGCCATGAGTTATCATCAATGGACTACTTAAAGACTGCCACGCCGACAATTTGCTGTCGGATTATTGGCCTTGCTCACAACTCTTTTTCTCCAGATGCTCATAACCTTGTTCATGCCGCTCATGTTCATGTCATAGTTTATCAGATTTTGTAAGTAGTGTTAATGTTATTTAATTCTTCGGGCTCTTTTGTATTTTGTGTTACCTGGTTCTGTGTACCAGCAACCTAATCTCTACTTTGTCGGTCTTGCGCTTTCTGTAATAAAGCTTTTGTCTCTGTCAATGCTTGTGGGATCTACACCGATCCGGATTATTCCAGATCATACGAGAATAATATGACCATGGATCCCCTGGATTTGGATAAGATTGTAAAAACTTTGGCTAGCCAAGGGAGACTGGTGGGACAGCAAGAGGCCACATTTGTGCAGCTCCGTAACGCCGTCACCTTGCTGGCCACCTGGGTTGAGGAGTTATTCACACATGTTGAGCAGCTGGGCATTCGAGGGACGCTCCCCTAGGATCCACTGTCACCACCGCTTGGGCAAGCAAAACACTCTGATCTTTTCAATCTTTTTCTTTGGTTGAACTTGATTTTTGGACTTTACTTTCCCATGTGCCGAGCCGGTGTTCCAGTGGTTAGCCTGGCGACCTCACAGTGCAGAGGTTGATTCCAGCTCCGGCCTTCTTGTGTGGAGTTTGCATGTTCTCCTGTTTGCCTGTGTGGGTTTTCTCAGGTAGTCCAGTTTCCTTCCACATTCCCAAAACATGCATGGCAGGCTGATTGAACACTCCAAATTGTCTAGCTGTGAGTGTGGCGCGGATGGTTGTTCGTCTCTGTGTGCCCTGTGATTGGCGAGCAACCGGTTCAGGTTGTCCCCCGTCTACTGCCTGAAGATGGTTGGGACAGGCTCCAGCCCCACCCACGACCCTTGTAAGGACAAAGCGGATCAGAAAATGGATGGATGGACTTTCCCATGTTTTTCTTTTCCTCCTCCTGATGCTCTGTGACGCCACACTCCTCGCGGCTACCCTCTTCTCTTGTGATCGAGTGACGTCTGACCAAAAGTAAATTAGCTTACAATTTCTGCTACAGCTGATGCATAATTTTATTGGGAATTAAACAGAGCTTTGCTCAATTATATTTATTAGTAAGTATTTATTCTACAAATATATTGCTAATGCTTTATTTTATATTGCACTTATATTGAACTGTGTACAGTTCTTTTCTGAAACATTTATTTTGTGCAATGAAACACGCTATTTTCTCCCCCCAATTTTGCTGCTGTAGACTGCAAATTTCCCCAGTGTGGGACAATAAAGGTTATCTTATCTTAAGTAAAACGTGTCGTCAGCAAAACATTCAATGACCACGAATTAAAATGCTCGGACTGTGAAAAAGCCTTGCTGTCCACGGTTTGGGCAATAAAACATTTTTTCAGATAACATTGGTTGCCAAAAAGGTCCCCTTAACACTAACCAACATCCGGTCACCTTAGATAACCAACTCATTGGAGATGGAGTCGTGACAAAAGCTCGCATTGTTGGCTGGCTTATGGCATTACAAAGCTATGATGTTTGGGTCCGGTATGCAAAAAACTGTAAGCTACCTTTGGGGTACAACCTAGCGGTCTCCCGAAGTTGCTTGTCAATTGACACGAAACCGATAGACATGGCCGCTGTCTCCGGTACCTATATCTCCAACGTTCAAACGGCTGAGCTAATCATCCTACGATCCAATGATCCGGCACTACTTAAAATCGTCCGCTACATGTTAGACCCCCCTCACGAACCCCGTTTCGTCAAACAAACTGGCTGTTGATGGTGACTTGAAAGGTCTATTTGCAAATATTGAGAGGCTGTGTCTAGTTCAAGACATCATCTCATTTATGACCCTGTAGATCACACTTCAATCAACCAATCCACTCCCTGTCGATTAACTTCCAAAGGGCAATATAATTATATAATTGTGATTATATGATTGAGAATTGTGATATTACGTGACAAATTGACCAGACATACAGCTAAACGCGCAGCTGATGAGGAGCCATGACTTTCGAAGATGAAGCTATTTTATTTCCAGAGCGACGTGGAGGAGCCAGCCATTGTGCGTGGTATGTTATCAAAAACAAGGCAATGCAAAAAAAAAAAAAAACCCTGTTGAATCATTTGAACAAGTAGCCCCAAAGTGATCAAGCGGAAAGCATGGAAATGCAAGCAGACTTTGCACAGGTCCCTTGCACAGGCCATGTAAACATTAGCTGGTAGGCACGAACTGTATGCTTGGGATGGTGCATTGCTGTGATGCTTGGGTGCACCTGATGACCTCCTACCCAGACTTGATGCCATGACTCATGACTCTTAGATCTCTCTCTCTCTCTGCCTCTCTCTCTCTCTCTCTCTCTCTCTCTCTATATATATATATACAGTATATATATACACACACACACACACACACACACACACACACACACATCCCTTTGAGGCAATGAGGCATGAGGCAACGAGAGATTGTGTTTGTGCATGTATATGCATGTGTGTGTATGCGTGTGAGTGCAAGCGTGAGAGGTACAAAACAGTGTGTTGTGTGGGTTGTGGGAACAGGAACATTCAGCTCAGAGAGTGAGCACAGTAAAGCAGAGGGAAATGCACTCCCACTCTCTCTGGCTCATCATGTTACGCAAGAGCCTCTGGGCCATTGCTTTAAAGCACTCGCGGCTCTTCCATCCTTCAACTCTCCCAGCCACTTATCAGATGCTTCAGGACTTTCCAAGAATGCTGCAAGGACTGGTAACAGTCAGAAAACCTCAGCATCTTTATAAGGCGCAAGAAAAGTTTGTGATCAAAGAAATTAAGAGATATGAAGACAATGATTCAGCAGGACTCGAAGCTCTTGGTATTATTTTTCGGGCTGAGCAGTGATCACTGAGAGCTCCATATTGTTTTGTTTAAAATATTTTGATAAAATAGGGCAGCCCGGTAGTCCAGTGGTTAGCACGTCGGCTTCACAGTGCAGAGGTACCGGGTTCGATTCCGCCTCCCTGTGTGGAGTTTGCATGTTCTCCCCGGGCCTGCGTGGGTTTTCTCCGGGTGCTCCGGTTTCCTCCCACATTCCAAAAACATGCATGGCAGGCTGATTGGACGCTCTAAATTGTCCCTAGGTGTGAGTGTGGGCGTGGATGGTTGTTCGTCTCTGTGTGCCCTGCGATTGGCTGGCGACTGATTCAGGGTGTCCCCCGCCTACTGCCCGAAGACGGCTGGGATAGGCTCCAGCGCCCCCCGCGACCCTAGTGAGGATCAAGCGGTTCGGAAAATGGATGGATGGATGGATATTTTGATAATCATTAGGGTCCGTGCAATGACTCCAGGGGTGTCGCTGTTGTTTTGTAGAATTTCATGTAATTATTTTTATTATTATCAATCCATCCATCCATTTTACGATCCGCTTTATTCTCACAAGGGTCTCGGGGGTGCTGGAGCCTATCCCAGCTGTCTTTGTGCAGCAGGCAGGGGACAGCCTGAAGTGGTTGCCAGCCATTCGCAGGACACATGCTGACAAACAAACATCCGCGCTCAAATCACACCTAAGGACAATTTAAAGTATTCAATCAACCGACAATGCATGTTTTTGAAATGTGGGAGGAAACTGGAGCACCCATAGAAAACCCACATCGGCACGGGGAAAACATGCAAACTCCACGCAGGAATTCGAGGGCGGGATTCGAACCTGTGACTTCGGCACTGTGAGGTGGACATCCTAACCAGTCTATCAACCTGCCACCCCAGATAGATACTTTATTCAGCCCATAAAGTAAAGAATGTTTGTTTGCTGTCAAGTTGCTGTTGATATAACGCGTTGAAAGGGAAAACCAGACCAAATTAAGGTTTGGAGAAGTAGCTTAAAACCACACTCCCACTTCATCCACATCACACACGCATCCACGTACGTTTGTGTGTGCGTGTGTGTGTGTATGTGTGTGTGTGTATACAACTGTATATATATATATATATATACACAGGTACTGTATATATGTATAAACTGGGCCGAAACTCAAGTCACGATTTAAAACACCCTGCATTCAAGTTGATGAAAATCACTTTCTTGGTTTTTATTTAATACAGTGATGCAAACAGTTGTGCTGCTACATTATTAGAAACTGATAAACCACATATGGTCGATTTTTTAAATCAACGATTGAACCACGAATATACAGTATACATTTATACTTTACCTATTTCTACTAAAAGCAAAAGTTCCACTCGCAAGTGCATTTCTGCGAGTATCCGTAGATTGTTTTATTTGGCCGATTGTACTGAGAAGGTAAAAACACAGCTTCGATATTTATCTTTACCGCTATCATACCTGTCAACTTTTCGGAGCGCCAACCTGTATAAACTACCAAAAAAATCCTTATAAAGAGCAAAAAATCCTTATAACATACCAAAGCATTTTATATGTCTAAATAACGGCAGAAAAAAACCCACGAAATTTTCAATGATATTTATTGTAGATCTCCATAATACAATGTCTGGTTAATGTCTAATCATCATTCTACTTAGTAGCATTACTGTGTTCAGAGTTGTATTCCTGCGTTACTTTTTTGGAAAGTTGCCGGAAATGAAAGCATTCGAGTAGACTAGCACCATTCTGGGCAAAAGCAAACGGAACTACCTGTTAGGGGAAGAAAAAAAACGGAAAATTTCAGAATCCGTATGATTTGTGCGATACGGCCATATACGTAAGATTCACCACAAAATCCGTATGAACTATGGCTAAACCGTATGAGTTGACAGGTATGCGCTATGGTAGTGAAATGATTTATCTAAGGCTGTATGTAGTCCGCTGCACAATGAGAAGCTGCGGGATATCTCTTACCTTGGAGGTTCTGCACTCGCATGTCGCTGATGTGTCCGATGAATTCCTCCCTCTCGAACCAGTCATCCCACTCGTGCCCAGCCATTAAGATCACTGGCAAGTTCCGACACCCAGGAAGGAATACACCGAGAGAAAAGCGAACAGGCGGTCTATTGTCCAGTTAGTCGACAGAGAGCCATTCAATCCTTCATGCACAGGCTGAGATGGCGGAACAATTTTCACTCAGTAAACAGACAATGGTGGCTGAGAGTGAGTGGTTATGTGTGTTCCCTTAGTTTTCGCTTCTTGGCAGAGAGGTGGTTGCCAGCTCTCTGCGTGAGTGCGTCCCCATGGAGACGACAGCGTAGTTTGGAAAACGAAGCTCAAGCTCCAGGTTGGTTTGTTCGAGGAAGGGATGGATCTCGATCAGAGCGAGTCCCGCCCATCATTCGAAGAACCAGCCCACCCCACAAAACCGAAACCTATTCCAGTAAAACGCAGAGTACACCCACTCTGTCATAGGTGTTAGTACGCGGAGAATCTTATCCAGGGGCCTCAAATTCATTTTTGTCTGACAGTTTCCCTCGGAGGGCCGTTATGACTCTGAAACTATATAAATGTGTAATCGCCTTCTGATATTATTGCATATAAAATACAAATAATTTTCTTTAATCAATCTTTTGCATTTTATCTTCTCTATAATGTGACCGTTTTGTCTATCTAGCTAGCTATTTTTCGCCGGTGTTCGCCATTTTGGTGCCCTGAGCATAAATGTTTTGCTTTATTTTACTAAATAACTTGTCAATATTCATGTTTCAAAAACTTTCACAAAAAGTAAGGGATAATAATAATTCAGTTTTCACGAAACACTGAGAATGGCACCAAATACTCAAATAAATAATTAAATAATAATAATAAATAAATGCCACTACTATTAACAAATAAACATGGTTGATCATCTGAAATGTTCACTTGGCCTTTTGAGTTCCTCCTTGAACATATTTAGGCATTGATCATATACATGGAAATACAACACAAAATATCCAAGGAGTCTACAGTGAAATATAGTTTTGAACAGTGGCGGATGCTGGTCTGTCAAAGAGGGGAAGCTCAATTTTGGCCGACATCATAAAATGTGTCCGTTGATTTATAAGTGAATTCTACTCTCCGTTCCTTTTCGAAAATGATCTGTGACCCTGTCATACCAACAAGGCATATTTTCCAGGGACTTAATTAGTGTCCTACAACTACAGGAACTACAATAAAACCCATCAGAAATAAAATCTTGATTTGTCGAGAGTTGTTTACAACAAAGAGTGTCGCTAAAATGATTAGAAGTAGTGATGTGTCGTTCGCGGACGAGCCGGCTCTCAGAGCCGGCTCTTTGAAGTGAACGATGGGAGCCGGTTCCTCATTGGGAGCCGGTCCGAATAGGAGCCGACTTTTTTTTTCTCCTGTCCCCCCCCCCCCCCCCTTCGGTTAAAGCCGCACGTGATTGGTCAAGATCCGTGGTAGAAGAGTAAGGGGAGGGTTACACACACACACACGCTGCAGTTTAGAGAAGAGACACACAGCAGCACACTGAGCAGCACGCGAACAAGTCAGACGAGGAGACGAGAGAGCTAGTTAGCGAAAAAAACAACACAGTGGAAAGCGGAAAGATGAGAAAATGGATAGGAAACGCAGTGAAATTTGGACTCATTTCAATTTAATTGATAGTTCAAAGGCAGCGTGTAGACTGTGCAAGGTTAAAATATCCCATAGATCAGGCTCCACAAATAACCTGCACAGGCACATCAGAAAAGTCCACCCATCAGTACAATTTGAAGAGAAAAGACAAGCAAGGGAACCAGCTATTAATGAAGGTGCTAGTCGCTAGTGTGTCTGCAACTGTTGCTGCTGCTGCAATGTCACAACTGCCTAGATGTACAACCCAGAGCTCTATGAGCCGCTTTATGCAAAAAGCTATAAACCAGCAAAACAGAACACAATTGACGAGGAACTGGGTAAAATGATTGCAAGTGATTTTCAGCCATTTTGTGTTGGCTGTGTGTTGTCGCAACATCTGTCCCCTCAGAGAAAATCTTCTCCAAAACAGGGCAAATATTAACAGAGGAGAAACAGGATCAACCCCTCAAAGCTGAGGCACTTGGTTTTTCTTCATGCCAATCTTCGCTAAAGACAAGCTAAAACCTTTACCTGGATGCTGCTTTTTTTCTTTTTGTTTTACAAATTTTAATTTATAATTTGTTGTGTGGTATTCAATGCTTACTTATGTTGTTGTACTGTAAATAGTTAAAAGCTTGTAAATATACACATTCAGAGATTGGAACTTTTTGACGACCTTGTTTTGAGATGGGTCTTTGTACTTTGTTGGTTTTTCTTAATACTTACTTGGTTTTTCTTAATGCCAATCTTCGCTAAAGACAAGTTAAAACTTTTACCTGGATGCTGCTTTTTTCTTTTTGTTTTACAAATTTTAATTTATAATTTGTTGTGTGGTATTCAAAGCTTACTTATGTTGCTTTACTGTAAATAGTTAAAAGCTTATAAATATACACATTCAGAGATTGGAACTTTTTGTTGACCTTGTTTAGAGATGGGTCTTTGTACTTTTTTATTTTTGTAGCACTCCATGTTGTACTCCATGTTGAGTATGTTCAGAAGAATATAAATAATAAATATTTGATATACTGTCTATTTTTTGCATTAGTAATTCATTTTACACATAATATTACGTTATTTTTGGTAGTAAATTAATTTAAGCAACAAAAAAACTGAGGAGCCATTTGGGAGCCGAGCCAAAAGAGCCGGCTCTCTAAAAGGAGCCAGAATTCCCATCACTAATTAGAAGTCTCCAGCTCAACTCAGAACAGAATGCGAATTGAAAAATTGCTCACACGGACGCCTACACTAAAAGGTCGGTGATTGGCTCATTTCGATGTCAATCAAACTGGCACACATGCTCAGACAGATCATCCAATCTGATGCAGAAAAGCCTTGCGCCCTCCCACTGCTATCCAGTCCCAGAGACGCATTGGGACAACCTACCATGAACTCTTCTCGAGACGCTCGGCTTCCGGGCAATAGACGCTCTGCGGACGTTCGGCGTCCACCGTTTAAAGCACAGCGAAGCTGCGGGAATCAACGAGATCGCGTCGTAACCAGTAAGAAGAAGCTGATTCGGAACAAAAGTTGAGCACGTTGAGCGCATATTTAGTCAATGACATGTACACACAAGGAAATTTACATTCATATATTTGATCACTTATTCTTTGACATTTTAGGGGAAGCCGAGCTTCCCTTGCAGTCCGAGAGCAATCGCCACTGGTTTTGAACCATGGTACAAACGTTTTCTAAATTTCGTGATTAAGTCGGATTGTATTTAAAACACAGGTACATGAAAATGTCAGTGTTCTACCTTTATAGACAAGAACTGATAGGGCACAATAGTGTAATATCTGTTTCTTGTTATTTGTGTATTTTTTTGTTTAATAAAAAGCGAACAGATTGCATCAGTGACTGCGTGCGTCCTTGACCACATTGAAGGGCATTACAATATAAATATTCTGGACATAATGTGAAAATAGTGAATATCAAAGGGAGAAATCCTCAGCTTTCAGATCGTTTTTCTTTCCAAATTACAGTTTGACCAATAGATGTCGCTGTTGCCCTATGCACTTCTCGAAAATGTCGACATAGTCGTTGCATATAAAACAACTTTGTCTCGTAACATTCCATTTAATATTCATAGTGTAATCAATGTGCAGGTCACAACTTCTCCACAACGGCGTTTTGGGTTGTTTTTGGCGAGCTTGTATGACTCAATCGCCACTAGCATTTCCTGAGATGCAGCAGGTTTTTGGATTGTATAAATATAAAGTGCTGTAAATTAAACAAAGCCTGTCTGGGGATACTTTTACTAGAAGAGGACAACACTTGAATGAAATATCCTATAAAAGTGCTGTAAATGTAACAATTGGGGACACCTTTACTTGGGAAAAAAACGAAACACTTGGAAACTTGTCTGCACACTTAGAAGACTGAACGAGGCTGAACTTGAGCAAACGGTATTTCATGCATAAACTGTAGAGTGCTGTCACAAAGCCTGTCTGGGGACATTTTTACGAAATAAAGATAACTACAACCAAGATAACTATAATAAAATTAAACACTCGTGTGAACCCAAAATGAAAGGATGGAGGGGAAAAGTCCCCAAAATTCCTCTTCCTCAAACTCTTCATGTGCTCTTTGGTGCTAGATCAGAGCTGAACAATCAACATCTTCCAAGAGTACTTCTTGTCTTTCAAAGCAGTGCTGTGAAATTCTGAACAGGACTGCTCAAAGTTTTCCACCTTGTGTGTGGCTCTTCTTCGCTCTCAAATGCGAAAGCCCCTTTGGCCGTGCACCGCAAGTGGCGATCGATTCCCTCTACTGATCAAACTTAGTCATTGCAACCTTCTGAAAGAACACCATCCATCTATATCAGAGGTGGGTAAACTACGGCCCGCGGGCCGAATCCGGGATTGATTGGTCTTTTTAATCCGGCCCGCCGAAGGTCGGTCTACAATTAAGGTTCAATGTGAATGATTGCATTCATTTCAATTGGACTTGTAATGACAGGCCTTTCACCGTCAGGTGGCGCATTGACTTGAAGTTGAGGGGGGGGCGGGATCTTTTCGACCACCTAGTACCTCTGTATCGCTCTACTTCTACTGGTCTGATCACAACCCATCTGCAGAAATGCACAGGCTAAAATAGGTCATCAACAACACTGTCGTCATTTTAAAAAAGTATATTAATACAGTACGTTCATGCTTTTGTTCTGTTGATGTTTGATATGGACTGTCAACAAATGCAGTTTATTTTTTTTAATGTACCATAGCTCGTGCTGACCTGGCCCTTCTGTCAAATTTTAAAAGTCAATGCGGCCCCCGAGCCAAAAAGTTTGCCCACCCCTGATCTATATCCATCCATCCATGCATCCATGCATCTATGCATCCATCCATTCATTTTCTAATCGGCTTATCCTTGCAAGGGCCGCGGGGCATGCTGGAGCCTATCCCAGCTGTGTGTAGTATGCGGGGGACACCCTGAACTGGTCGCCAGCCAATTGCAGGGCACACACAGATGAAAAACCATCCACGCTCACACTCACACCATGGGACAAGAGTGTTCCGTTAACCTGCCACGTATGTTTTTGGAATGTGAGAGGAAACCGGAGTACTCAGATAAAACCCACGCAATGTCTCATAATTTGGTTGGTCTTGTAGACTTACTTTATACAGAGTCCCATGATGTTCGCTGTACTTTGAGGTACCTTACATCAAAATATAATCAACATGCTTTTATTCATTTTGGAGTGAGGTTAACTGCATCTTCTCACAATGACCTTGTGGCAGTGGTGAGGCAGTGAGCACAATAGCACATTGCGTTTTGTAAGTGGAAGAAGAAGCTCACGTTTTTTTTCGCCTTTTGACAGCCGCCTCACAGTGCAGTGCAGTGGCAGGTCACCTGGAAGCTATTGATCCAACTCAGTGATGAGATTCCTGAATTGCCTGTGGTTAAACCCATGTGCGGATGCTGTTGGCGATTTCCATCACAGGCTTCATGACGTTGTCTAAAAGCCCGACTTTTCAAAGTGACCAACTTGTGCTTGCGAAGTTCAGTCCCTTTTGGAAATTCCTGGTCAATGTTCGCATAGAGTGAGCTGAAGTGGCGTTGAAGATTTGAAGCTTTGAAATGTACTAACCCCATTTCTTCCTCACGGTCGACTTGGGACCTGTCCGCTGGCTCCCGGTGGATCACAATCGACGTATTGGCCCCCCCCTGCTTTATAATCTGCAATAATTCTGTTGTCATCTGAATGGTTGCCCCTTGTGTCAATCAAATAACGGGATTGATGACAGGCTGACATTGAAGTTCTGCTGCACTTAGCGCTGTTGTTTGCGCTTGATTGGTCACCTGAATGTCAAATTCAGTTGTCATCTAACTGGCTGCCTTGTATTTTAATCAAGTGACGGGATGAATAAAAGACTGATATTTTTTTAATGTCATGCCGCGATCGACCAGTACTACCTCCCCGATGGAAGTAATGAGCACCCCTGACATAGGGAATGAATGGCAGTGCCACCGCCAAGGTCTTTTCGACGCTTGTCACGTGAAAGCCTGGGAGCCGAACGGGACCAGCCAAAGAGCCGCATGAGGCTTGCCTGCCCAAATAAAATATATTATTTTTATAATTATTAGTGGCGTTTTCCAAGATATGATTCACCAGTTTGAGTTTGTTTTATCTCAAGGACATTTTGATTTTCTCTCGAATCCCAGAATATGTCCCAGCATGGTAGATGAGTTCTGTTGTGCCTCCAAGAAAACAAACTCTTTCACAAAGCAGAAAAATGTGACTTTGGTGTCCCCTTTATTCATTTTTGTTTATTTTTTTCTTGGCTACATTCTTACCCAGGGTAAGCTTAGGCCAAATCCCGCTAAGACTGAGGCAGTGGCTAATTGTCAAGTGGCTTATACAGTGGTACCTCTACTTATGAAATTAATTGGTTCTGGAAGAAATTCCTTTACTAGAACATTTTTTAAGTAGAGATGCGTTTTCCATGCATCTGGCCAAATTCGTTCAGTCGCCCCCCCCCCCCCCCCCCCCCCAAAAAAATGTTTTCTAAAGCATAAAAATGCATCCAGATTGTAAGAAATACATGTTACAAGTTAGATTATTGCACAATAAATCAGAGCTGTGCATAATGTAAAAAACAAAGAATCGCGTAAAGAATGGTCATTTAACTTTTAAATGCACCCTCATCGTTTGTTTTTTTTGCCCTCTTGAGTTCATGTTCTCTCTCAGAAGTGGTTTTTGCAGAGCAGTTTGTAAAGAATTGATCCAAGGATGTTTGCTTTTGTCGGCTTTTGACAATCCTTTGACAATGTCCAAGGCAAACATCAGCATAGTGAGTGATCGCCCGACTGGTGAGCTCTTTATCTGGGTGATTCACATTTACGTAAAACCATCGGAAGATCTCCTGGGCGAATGACTATCTATCTACACACATGGATTTACACATACAGTAGAGGTCCCTCTTAGCCAATGGGATGCCAGAATGATGCTTGGTAATAGCCAATAGCAGAGCAGCTATAAGAATGTTTCATTCAGAAAACTCGAAGCTGCGACAAGCAGCCCATACTGTATTTTTAGTAAAAAAGGTAAAAATCTTTTACCTTTCGTATCTTGAAATTTCTTTCGTAACAAGATGCAATATGTTCCTCTTGAGGCGTTTTCGTAACTTGAAGATTTTGCATGAAGAGATGTTCATAAGTAGAGGTACCACTGTACCTTGTTTGGGCAAATAGCTCCAGCAGTTCCTGGGGTTTGCAAACTTCCACAGGAGGTTCATCCGTCATGAGACCACTCAACTAACTCATGTCACATGTCAGATCTTGCTTACCGCAGAATTTCCTCAATCTAAGATCACAATTATTACCATAGACTGTAATATATGTATGTGTCAGCAGAAATTAGTTTAGATTCTCACATTCCATGTTTAATAACACCAGCCTCAACTAAATTAGCACATTCAGATATTTTGTAACCATCAGAAATAAGATATAATTGCGTTACTTTTCCAGCATCTTCCCCCCCATGGATCTGGTTCACTTGTGAATTGAGGCGAATGCTGTGAGGTCCCACCTGTTTTTGTAGAAATTATTATTTATTATTAGGGCCCGAGCAACGACCACTGCCACCTCACTATTGTTTTTGTAGAAATTATGAGCATTATGAGTGTCATGCTTTTGTTGTCTGTGTTTCTTTGTTTTCAGCGCCAGCTGGACTGGAGGTCGTGCCTCTTCAGCAGGTGCACTTTGTTGTGTCCGAAAAACGTGAGGACACGACTTATTTTTTCAACGGTCTTTATTCAACTGACGTAACAGGTGTCAGTCATCACCCAACCAACCAATGCTTTGCGACACTGCCGTAACATCGTGTAGTCGTATGGTAAACGGCCATATGCTACATTTACCCCCTCCCTTGATGGAATCTGGAAAACTTCTCAAATCACAAACAATCTAAACAAGGGATAGAACAAAGCCCTTCCTGAGCTGAGCAAACCGGGTAGACTGCCGGGTTACCCGCTTAGCCTTGTGGGTATTCTGCCACGCAACAGGCTAAGCACTGGCTAAAACTTAGTAGTAGAAGTCAGTCACGTAATCGTCTAAATAACAAGGCCAAAGGCGGACCTGAGCTGGACGAGGCCCCGGTCCCTCGGGCACAGCTGGTTCACCATGTTCTTGAAGGCGCCTCACCGGTGTCCCAGGACAAGCAGCAGGAAAATCATAGAGGTCCAGATCTGCTACAGCTCTTTCATTCAAAGGAGTAGGTGATGCCACTCTCCTCAGGCGGCTGGCATGCCAACGTGACCCGTCGGCCAGACGGAAGGTGGCTGGTCCAAGTTGAGCAGTAATCTGGACCGGCGCTGTCCAGAATGAGTCCAATTTGTGTGAACGGCCGGGCCGGCGAATGCGGACCCAATCTGACACAGTAAATGCGGGTTGCTTCGCCCGGCGCCTCTCATCAAATCGCCGCTTCATACGCTGCTGCTCATTGGCCACCCTGCTGGCTGGGGAGGATGCTGATGCTGGAGTGGCTCTTGTCGGAGGACGGAGGCGATCAAGGGGCAGCTGCAATTCGCGGCCCAGCATAAGGAAAGCTGGGGAGGTGCCGGTCGTGGCATGAGGTGTTGCTCTGTGATGCAACAGAGTGCCCTGTAGTGCGGAAGAGAAGGGAAGGCCGTCCGCCAGGTGTGCTCTTAGTCCATTCTTGAGGGTTTGGTTGAACCTCTCTACGCCTCCGTTGGCCTGGGGCTGATACAAGGCGGTCCTGATATGCTTTATCCCATCCTCGTCGCCAAAATGTTGTGTCTGAAAAACGTGAGGACACGACTTACTTTTTCCAACGGTCTTTATTCAACTGACGTAACAGGTGTCAGTCGTCACCCAACCAACCAATGCTTTACGACACTGCCGTAACATCGTGTAGCCGTATGGTAAACGGCCATATGCTACACACTTGTGAACAATCAAGCTTGTCATGTATTTAAGGCAGTGTTTTTCAAACCCTGTGTGCCGCGACACATTGTCAGGTGTTTCGCGTGAAAATATCCCATTTGTATGCCTGTGCGGACTATCGCCCAGAAAGTAATCGTGTAGTAACCTCTCATACCCCTATGGAGCAGCAACAGCTAGCTAATTGCCTTGTGTTTAGACTACAGATAAGCAAATTTGTGACGCATGAATGCAGGATGACGGTGAAACAATAAATATGAAAGATATTTTTTTTTCTTTGTGTTCATTTGATTCCAATTCAAGCTGTTATAACGTCATTCTTCAATGTTAAAAACGGTTATAGTAACAATATGACACGTTAATTGTAACAATAAGCGGGTTTCCCCCCACATTTTCAGCTAGTGGTGAGCCGCGAGATTTTTTCAATGAAAGAAGTATGCCTTGACTCAAAAAGGTTTGAAAAACACTGGTGTAGCCTATACTACATGAGTCAAATTCTTTGTGTGTTCTATATAGTTGGCCAATACAGATGATTCTGATTCTGGATTTAGTGTAAAATTTTCAATTTTAGAACTACTGATACCCAATTTTATATGGCATTAGAAATAACTAATTCACGCAGTTGCATACCTGTCAACTTTTCGGAGCGCCAACCTGTATAAACTACCAAAAAAATCCTTATAAAGAGCAAAAAATCCTTATAACATACCAAAGCATTTTATATGTCTAAATAACGGCAGAAAAAAACCACGAAATTTTCAATGATATTTATTGTAGATCTCCATAATACAATGTCTGGTTAATGTCTAATCATCATTCTACTTAGTGGCATTACTGTGTTCAGAGTTGTATTCCTGCGTTACTTTTTTCACCAACTCCAAATCATTTGGAGTTGGTGAAAAAACCCCCGGAAATTTTCAGAATCCGTATGATTTGTGCGATACGGCCATATACGTAAGATTCACCACAAAATCCGTATGAACTATGGCTAAACCGTATGAGTTGACAGGTATGCAGTTGCTGTCATCTGGTCTGGAGAGGGGGCGATGTGATGATGAACCAATTGGACGTCGCTCTACGAATTATGATTGATGTGGACACCTTTTGCACCAATTGAACTGGACAGGATCAAGGGTGGACCACCTCCTCGGTGGCGTAGCACAAATGATTTTTTTCCATTGTCCAACATGTTTTTTTTTACTGCGGTCAAGCCAGCCTCACTCGCAAAATCGAAGTCAAGTGACCCGCCACTGCGATTGTCAATACGGTGCATTACGGTAATCTGTCGCCAGCGAGCGTCGTTGGCCACCTTCAAAATAAAAGAGGTACCACTCATGCATAAACGTCATTTGTTTGGGTTAAAAGAAATTAAGAAAAGTATAAAATAAGTCATTTCTTGGCTGTTGGGTAAAGATTCACCGAGGAAGAACAAGAACTCTCAGAACAGCGTTCTCAAGTGGAGATAGAAAATAAAGTCAATGGTAATTCTACATCAATTTCACCTGATATTAAAAAAAATTAAAGAAACCAATCTAGGTGATCGCGCAACCACACCAGGTTGTCGAGACACTAGGGCACGCCAGGTATACAACCACAGGACTGGCATTCAGATCGAATGTTCCATTACCAATAAAAAGGCCTCTCAAATATGACATTTTGAGCTCCTCTGCTTATTTCAAAAGACTCTTGAAAATGAATTTCAGTTATCCCTCAATCAAACCAGGCCTGCAGGACACTGGAGCACTGCAGTGATCCAAAAAGACCATTCGGATCTGATGTCGGCCTCTGAAAAGTGACAAGATGGCCTGCATTCTGACATGACCTGCATTCTGACATGACCTGCATTCTAACATGTTGATCTTTTCGCCCATTTATAGAAAATCCTAAAAGAAGTAATCCAGCACCCCGGCTGTCCACCCAGACCACCCTCGTCCGGATCCGATTTTGCATTTTGAAATAAAAGGCCTCTGAAAACCATCATGTTGACAAGTTGGCCTGAATGCCTAACATGTTGACATTTTCGACCGTTTAAAAAAAAATCCAAAAAATTGTGTTTTCGTTATCCCGTGAGGGTTGCACATCTGGGGATAACTACAGCTCTCCAACTATCCAATGTGACATCTCCCGTCCGAATCTGATTATGCATCTGGGAATAAGAGGCCTCTGAAATGTGGCAAGATGACCTTATTTCCGACAAGGTGGCCTGAACATGTTGACATTTTCGACCGTTTTGAAAACATTCCTAAAAATTGAAACTTTGTTATCCCGTAAGGGCTGTAGGTCAGGGGATAACGACAGCACTCCGGCTATCCAACGTGACATCTCCCGTCCGAATCTGATTATGCATTTGGGGAAAGAGGCCTCTGAAATGTGGCAAGATGACCACACTTCATTTCAAAACTGGTCAACTGTCACTCCTGAAAATAAAGAAAACTGGAAAATCACCTTCCTGAATCCTGGCTGAATTGCCTTTTTATTCTTTTTTCACCTGGCCTGCTGTTTTGGCGCATAACATCCACACATATATTTGATCACTTATTTTTAGACATTTTAGGGGAAGCTGAGCTCCCTTTGCAGTCTGAGAGCAATCACCTCTGGCTGAAAGGCTTTATTGTATCGTACTGTAATAATTTAAAGTCTAGATTAAAAAAACCAACTTGTTTATCCATCTCCACAATAACCATATGACTTTTTACAGATGATACACACACCGGTTCCGGTTGAGGGATAATTAGGATTCAATTTTTAAGGATTTTTTCAAAACGGTCGAAAATGTCAACATGTTCAGATCAACTTGTCGGGACCCAGGTCATCTTGCCACATTTCAGAGACCTCTTATTCCCAAATGCATAATCAGATTCGGACGGGAGATGTCACGTTGGATAGTTGGAGAGCTGTAGTTATCCCCAGATGTGCAACCCTCACGGGATAACGAAAACACAATTTTTTGGATTTTTTTTTAAACGGTCGAAAATGTCATCATGTTAGGCATTCAGGCCAACTTGTCAACATGATGGTTTTCAGAGGCCTTTTATTTCTCCAGCTATCCAATGTCACGTTGGATAGCTGGAGAGCTGTAGTTATCCATAGACGTGCAGCCCTCACGGGATAACGAAAACTTTTTAGGTTAAAAAAAAAAATGGTCGAAAATGTCAACATGTTAGGCGTTCAGGCCAACTTGTCAGAAATCAAGTCAACATGACAGTTTTCAGAGGGCTTTTATTTCAAAATGCAAAATCGGATCCGGACAAGGGTGGTCTGGGTGGAGAGCCGGGGTGATGGATTCCTTCTTTTAGATGTTCTATAAATGGGCAAAAAGATCAACATGTTAGAATGCAGGTCATCTTGTCACTTTTCAGAGGCCGACATCAGATCCGAATGGTCTTGTTGGATACCTGGAGTGCTCTGGTTTGATTGAGGGATAACTGAAATTCATTTTCAAGACTCTTTTGAAATTCGGAGAGGAGCTCAAAATGTCATATTTGAGAGGCATTTTAATTGGTAATGCAATATTCAATCTGAATGCCTGTACTGAGGTTGGATACCTGGGGTGCCCGAGTGTGTCGACAACCTGGTGTGGTTGCGCGATCACCCAGATTGATTAAAAAAATATATTTTTTTAAATATCAGATAATATTGATGTGGAATTACCATTGACTTTATTTTCTATCTCCACTTGAGAACGCTTTTTCGTGCTGTTGTGAGACCTCTTGTTCTTCCGGGGTGAACGTATAGTTAGCTGGCAGCCAAGAAATGACTTATTTTATATTTTTATTAATTTCTTTTAACCCGAACAAATGACGTCTATGCATGAGTAGTAGCTCTTTTATTTTGAAGGTGGCCAACGCCGCTCGCTGGCAGCACACTACCGTAATGCAGAGCACTGGCAATCGCCGTGGCGGCTCACTTGACTTCAATTTTGCGAGTGGAGGCTGGCTTGACCGCAGTGTTCTTTTGAGGAGGAGCCAGCTTTCCAAAGGTGTCTTCCTGCATCGACTTATCGTGTTAAATTGACTTTCATATCATTCTAACTCACATTGGAGAGCACAGTATTGTGTCAAATGTTGCCCACTTGGCATCCATTGCACCCTGGTCACCCTGGAAGGCGGATTCTCACGTCTGCGGCCACTTCCCAAGGTTCTTCATTTTTCCCCAGAGTTTTTTTTTTGTTTGTTTTGTTTTTCCTTGCCCTCCTGGGAATGAAGATCAGGGGATGTTGCTAATATTTGTCAACTGTGGGCATGTGAAGTCCTTTGACACTTTTTGTGATTAAGAGCTACAGTATATCAATGAATTTGACTTAATTCTTCGGCTTTCCACTCAGCATGAGACAGTAATTATCATTGTATTATTTATTATATTTAGTGTTTTATTGTATTTTTGGTCTATGCTATTTATTTCCCATTTTCACTGTTTTGTCTTTTTATGTCTGAGTTTTACTTTATGCACAGCACTTGGATCCAGCTATGGTGGTTTTTAAAGTGCCCTATGAATAAAGTTGAGTTATTACAGCATGCTATATACATTGTGTGTGTGTGTCTGTAAACACACACACACACTTTTCATTTATATTGTGCATTCACAATAATTGCAGTGCTGTAACAAAGCGCGCTACTGAGCATTTAACATAGAATACAATAGAACATATAACATTTAACAATGAATGCACACATACTGGAAAGACCGTATGTCTATATAGTATACATGCATATACTGTTTGTCCGTTCTGCAAATTTACATAAAATTCTTGAGCCATTTTCATTCAAAACGTTTATTTGTCACATGCAGAGTAAAAATACAGGTTAGCACTTAGGAATGAAATTTTTATTAAAATATTAGGTACATGTCCACAATTCCAAGAGCGAAACTCTTCCTGATGGTCAAGGGCCCAATTGTATCCTTCACCTATAACATTTTTGTCTAATTGTCTTCCTTATCTTCTGAGGGAACACTCTCCTTCACTTCCTGTTTCACGTTTCGTGTGTTTACACACTAAACTGTCAACTAAGATTACAGTGACTACTTGTCACCTTAAAAAAGGCAGACTGACTGCTTATAAGTTTGAAGACACTTGCGGTGACCATCATTTTTGTTCAGGCCCGTTTCATGAACTATTTATACACTACAGTACTGTATCATTATTTTTCTTGCCTTAACAGGGAAGGACCAATGATTGTGTGTGTGTGTGTGTGTGTGTAAACCGGGAATGCCATATTTTTAAAAAGAAATAAGAATTGATGCAGTAAATAGTGATGGGTATGATAACTCTTGATCGTTGACAATTCTGTGTGAAGCTGGATGTTGATTAATCACATTTGAAAGCAAAGACCGCAAAATGGCAAATGTACTTGTCACAACCAGCAGAGGTGGTTTTTCGAAAGGTTTAGTCGCACACTCTGCAGTGTGAACAAAGCCATTGTTATACTGTATAGTGTTTTGTTTTTTTATGTACATATTATGACGTTATTAAGAGGTGGATTAAATCACTAAATACCCACTGAAGGCCCAAGTCTAAAACTCACCCCCATTTGCCTTATGTCCCTAAAATCCATTTTTGGGGATTTCATAAACCCGGAGTTAATAAAAATACAGGAAGCCTACTTTTTCATGGCACTTCCCCCCTGAATCTTCATATGGCTGAGGCATGATCGGATGAGTTTTGTGTGTACGAAGTTAAATGACTAACTTGCCTCAACCCCATCAAACACACACACACACACACACACAAGATAAACTAGAACTCAGGCCCTTAAAACCAATGACGACAGGGTGAGATGTGGTGATCGCTTTGTTGCACTGTTGTTCATCCCACATGAACATTTCATCATCTGTAATGTGCACAGTAGAAGTTCAAAGAATAAGAAATGGCTTGTTGAGAATGTATTACAGGTTCTCAAGGTCATGCTTTGTTTGAGGACCCCCACCCCCTGAAAACTAAGCATATAATGAGATTAAGATAAAGAATAAACTGTATTCCATTTTATGGAATTTCTGTGGTTAATGCTTAACAACCGTGTATTGTTGGCTACACGTTTCTGGATTTGGTATTTGGTTGATATACATGGGCTAACACAGTATCAATTTTAAAATGTTCATTGAAACACGGTTTTGGATCTCTTGCATTTACAGTCCTGTCCTTTGCGGCACATGACAACAAAGGGCCACATTCTCTCGTTTGTCCTTTTTTTTTTTTTTAAGCACCTGCAATTGCTTAATCAGTTCTGACATATTTCTGACACACCCACCGCACATAAGCAACGAATGAGTGTGGAAACACCAAAGACCAACACAGACTTGCCCGCAAATCCTCCAACATGTATTTTTTCCTGCTAATTGAGAATTGAAATCTGTGCAAAAGATGAAGCGCACTTGATATGAATGTCTTATTGTATGTAAGTGTGTCATGTAGCTTTGAAGGAGAGCATTATTCTATGTGGAATCAATCCAAGTAAAAAGTATGTTTAAAGTGGAATAAGAAGACTGTGGTTATGACTGAAAGCATGTCTGGAAGTCCATTGATATGCTGCTCTGTATGATGAGCTCAACTGCCTTTCCAGAAAACTCATTCACTGCCATTGACAAGTCTACTTCTCAATTACGTTTTTTCTTTCCAATGGGGAAGGGTGGGAGACCATCTGCTGCTGCGCCACTGGAAATTTCAACTTGAGTGATGCACAACCAACAGTAGATGACATTGAGCTACCATTTTAGATATAAGCATAGTCCACTGGGAGAACCTGCTGCATTTTTTGCAACCTGCCTTTTTTTTTTTAAATCAAAGAGTGAAAAAGGCTCAATCAAAGGTGAAAGAGTGTTGGGAATATAATCATCCATCCATTTTCTGATCTGCTTAATCCTCACGAGGGTCGCAGGGTGTGCTGGAGCCTATCCCAGCTGTTTTTGGGCAGTAGGCGGGGGACACCCTGAACTGGTTGCCAGCCAACCGCAGGGCACCAGTCACATTCACAATCACGCCTAAGAACAATTTAGATTGACAAATGAAACTACCACGCATGGTTTTGGAATGTGGGAGGAAACCGGAGTACCCAGAGAAAACCCACATACAGTAGGCACGGGGCGAACATGCAAACCCCACATTGGAAGGCCAGGGTCTGGAATCCGTACCCTGCACTTCCGCACTGAGGCACACGTGCTAACCAGTTGATCACCGTGCCGCCCTACCTATAATCATTGAAGACAATATCCCGTTGGTCTTGAAGATGTCAAAAATGTTCTAAAACGGCTGGAAGTGAATGAGTTCTAAGCATATGGCACAAGTTCTAACAGAGAGAATATGGCCATTAGTGAGGCAATGTTTTGTAACAATATTTCAAGATACGATGAAAATAACGGAGTTGGTGATTGCAAAGCCTATAATGATGGCTTTCAGAACGTCTTAGTTGTCTCTTCTTCTTTCGATAAAAAAAAAAGTAGGTGAGTACGTTTGGTGAGACACAAGAATGTGCGGTAGAAAGCGGGCTGAGTTCCATCTATGTAGGCGGTGGCCCAGAGTAGCGCAGCATAACACTGAAAGATCTTGCGAAGTTATTGGAGATGGAGCAGCTGTTGCCTTCGTCCACGAGGGGCAGGAGAAAGGCCAGCAGCAGGAAAGCCAGGAAGAGGAGCCAGAGAGGAAGAGCCACTCGAAACACCCGCTGCAGCAAACCTGGTTTCTGAAAAGAAGAAAAAAAAAACAGCAGCTAAGAGCAAGGAACATTGATGAATGCGTGTCTGGTAGCTGCCTGTGCTTATCAATGCTTGCAGAAAAAAATGCGGCGGTCCTCCTCTGGATGCTTTGTAGCTGCCTGCCTGAGGGGAGAGGATGGAACAGGGAGTGTGCACAGTGGGTTTGCTACCCAATGATGCAGAGGAGCCCTCTTTCTTAATCTGCTGGTGAAAATGTCTGTGGTTGTGGGAAGGCTGTTTCCCAACTACCTTCTGAGCAGCCTTGAAAAAAAACAAAACAAAACAAAACAAAAAACCCTTCCTTTCTTGCAGCCGAGCAGCTGTTGTGCCACACTGAGATGCTTGTACTGAGGACACTCTCCACCACACATCAGCGGAAGTACCCCAAGACACAGCTCCCCAGTCTGGCACGTCACATTTTCCAGAGTAATTGGAGATTTTGGTGAGCCTTCTTCAGCAGACAGGAAGTAATCCTGCTGCAGGTGAAGTAATTGGAATGCTGAGCCCAAGGTACTTTGAGGCGGAGACCACTTCCACCGCTATGCCTCCAATGTGCAGAGGAATTAGGGGGGGGGGGGGGGTGACCTTCCTGAAGTTCACTACCAACTACCGGTACTTGGTCTTCTTCACATTGAGGCAAAGATAGTTATTTGCACCAGTCCACCAGATGTTTACCTCCTTTTTGTTCTCTTACTCATATGGTTGTCCATGAGACAACCCACTTCCACTGTTTCCTACACAAACTTCATTATATGACACCTGTGTAGTTTTACAGAGCAGTCATAGAGCCCTAGTGCTGAAACTTTGGGACTCTATACTTCAGTGGAGGAGTTCTTTTTCAGCCTACTTTGTACTTCTTTGCATTACAGTTTCATGCAAAACAAAGCTTTGTTATGACAGTGATCCCTCACTATATCGCGCTTCATTTATCACGTTTTTTTTCAGAGTACTGCATTCGGAAAAAAAAAAATGCCGAATGACTCAGAGGTTTTGGATATGCCTGCACGCATGATTGGTTCCCGGCGCGATGTCGACCAATGACAGCATGAGTGGATTTATCCCATGAGTTGATTGAGCTCCTTTTGGATGATTTTTCCCCCTCATATGGTTTCTTTGTGCCTTGCCAGATCTTTTTTTTTTTTTTAACAGTTCATCAGGTTGTGTGTGTGTGTGCGCGTGTTGTCTGTTGCGTTGTAGATGGGAGTGAGTCCTCCTGTCTTTAAAAGGATTTCTTCGGAGACTTCCTGAGTGACCAATAACCATCGGCGCCAAGTTGAAAGATCTTCCATGGAGTGACAGAAATCGGGGGTGAATACGACAGCTCGCTTGCTCTTGCTTTAAGAATTTGTGCTTCCTTAGTAGATAGTTGTTCGTTCTTTTATTAGTGTTAGTGTGGCTGTTTCGTGTGCGTGCCAGCTTTTGCTTTAAATGCATTTTTAGGCCGAGCTGAGCAGGTCCTTTTGCTGTTGACCTGTTATCCATCCATTTTCCGATTTATCCTCACAAGGGCCGCGGGGGGTGCTTGAGCCTAACCCAAATGTCTTCGGTCACTAGGCGGGGGACAACCTGAACCAGTTGCCAGCCAATCGCAGGGCACACAGAGACAAACAATCATCCGCGCTCACACTCACACCTAGGGACAATTTGGAGTGTTCAATCAGCCTGCCATGTATGTTTTTGGAATGTGAGAGGAATGTGGGAGTACCCGGAGAAAACCCACGCAGGCCCGGGGAGAAAATGCAAACTCCACACAGGACGGCCGGAGCCTGGATTGAACCCGATACCAATGCACTGTGAGGTCGACTTGCTAACCACTCATCCACCAGGGTCGCCCCTTTTTGTTTAATCCATTGTAAATAGCATTTTTGTACCTTTTTGCCTTTGGTCCATTTTTTTTGTTATTTTAAACCTCGTTACTTTGCACCGTGTTTTTTTTGTCTCAAAACCTTGGGGACCAAGAGTGATTTCCTTCTTTTTTATGCGATGCACCTAACCCTACAAGTGTGTGTTTTTTGTGCGTGAGTGCAGGCGTATTTTGGATGTTTTTATTGCACAGCATTTTGAGATGCATTTCTATGTATGAAAAGTGCAACACAGATACAAATTGATTGATGATGCTAAAAGTGGGATTGATGGATAGTGTATAAAGTGGTATGGTGACATAAAAATGCTGCAATATCTGATGACTTTCATGTATTACGAATGAAAATTTGAAATTTGGGTGGATTTTAGCACGAATCATGGAGGTTGGAGCATAAGATTTTTTTGGTGGGCAGGACGGATTTGGCCCCCAGCATTTTGACACCTGTGGGCGTCAGCAGTTTAGCATGACTCAGCCATCTTCTGTTAATTATCACTCATCCTCCTTTCATAAATTGTATCTTATTCGCCGCCATAGGGGCGATGTCAGTGATGTATTTATTTTTTTTACACTGAGGAATATGCCATGACATCGTCAACAAATATCTATACCATCTATTCTTTACATTATGCACTTTTTAAGTTACTTCTTGGACTTCAGGAAAATTATGTAATGCTCATTGTGCTATTGACCAGTCACCACTGCCGATAACAGTGAAAAATGTGAAAAGTCAATTCCAGATGCTTGTAATTCATTGTTCATACACATTAGTTTTATGGTACCTTATAAACTGTTGCTCCAGTTGCAGGCATCCTTTGTTTCTCAGTGACTTTCTGCAAAAGAGAAAGAAAAGAAACAGCTTTACTATGGACTGTATTTTCCTCCCAAAATTAAGATCGACTAATGATGCAAATAAGAGTGTGCACAATACCTCAAAACATATCCTTAAAGCCGCTCAATTATACAGTACATTACCAGCTCAATAAATACAGTGGTGCCTTGAGACGCAAGTGATGCAACCTAGGTTTTTTGTAAGTTTTGTATTTTTAAAAAAAAACTTTACCTAGCAACACAAACTTAAGATATGAGCGCTGTAAAATGGGAGGGAACAGGCAACAGTTTGGCAAATCATGATTGAACAATTCGTTAAAAAAAGGTTCAAGGTGCTAAATGTCACTCCCAGTTGAAGTTTAATGCCAAATAAAATCAAACAGCCAAAATGTCAGCATGTTACTCCTGGTTCCACTCGATTCGCTATGCCCAACCGTAGATGTAAGACATCACTTACTTCATACGTGTATGTGAGCTTGTCATTCGTGAGCGATGCTTATCTTAGCGATGCTTGTTTCAAATATGGCTAATTAAGTCCGAAACTTTTCTTGGATCTATCCATAGATTATGTACTAGCAGTCGAATAGCTCAGTAAATCTTGGAGCCAGGAATCGCGTGGCCGTGGCTGTGATGCATATTTTGAAGCGGCTCAAAGAAAAAAAGTTTTATTTTAATCATAAAAAGATCATCTTACATCACATTTAAATGTAGGAAATATTACCCAAGATTGGAAAGTAGTCAACTCACCTTCGACCTGAGCCAGGTCTGGAGGTCACCGGCAGCCTTTAGCTTGGACTTGTAGAGCATCCAGCGGTAACGAAGTTCTTCTAGACTCGTGTCCGCTGCTAGACCTGATCCACTCTTTCTAACGCCACTTCCTTGAAGCAAAAGTTGGAACTGCTCCTGACCCCATGTTACCCCTGATCTCAGGGCCTGCATCAAAAAAGTGAAACTAGTTCAGGGAAAAACAGCAGACAGGTCTTTGTTTTTCGGGTTTCAACCCAACATGTCAATGTCCCAGTTTATTTCATTTCCATTCTCCTTCATCTTTCTGTTGCCGTGTGTGACGGACTGAGAATGGGCCGGCAGCAAATTCCGACAGAGGTGTTGGGACACTGCCGAGATGGGCCTCACTGTCAATACTGCTGAACAGTTCATTTCAAGTCAATTTGCTGGCTAACTAACGATTCACATACACGTGCATGAGAGCGGCACAATATATTGAAAAAAAAAAAAAGCATTATTTCAATAATGGCTTGTGCAATATGTGTATCGCAAAAGCGTGCAATAGGTTTTATGAGGAATTGTATGCTTTTATCTGCAACCTTAACTGTGCACTGTCAACCAAACAGTGAACAGTATGGAGGAGCATTACTTCATAACTAATAAAAATGATATTAAAAAGATTGTCTAATAATTATAATAATATTTTTTGTACAATTAGTTAGCTAAGAATACAAACATATACAGTGTCTCATTAAAGCCCAGATCAAAACAAACTTGAAACTGCGATTGTGGGTTTTAAATTATACCGTATATCTGAATTATTATACTATATTTTATTCTTGTTCAATTCTTTGTTATTGGTATTTATTTTTTAAATGTCTGTTTTAAGGGGCCTTATTCAAAGAAGCTCAATTTTTTTGTGTGGGGATGGGGTAAATGTTATGAGGTATACCAGGTATATCATGAAGGCAAGTTGACCGTAATTTCCGCACTTATAAGGTATATCTAAAAGCATTTAATTTTCTCAAAAGCCAACAGTGCGCCCTATAAACCAATGTCCCTAATATAAAGAGACTTTACATTCCCCATTGAGTTGTTTCCCTGTTAGTGTTCCTCTGCCATCTAGTTGTGATTATTAGCATGAACCACTTGTAACCTAAAAGGGTTCTGCCTGACACTAATTGACATGTGCATTCACCAACACACACTCAAACAGACAACTATTTTGTGAGCTCTGCGCAGCCATTATGAAACGAAGATAAGACTAAAAGCACAGTTAACTCCAGACTAAACAAAGGACGGAGACAAAAGCAAGACTTCTAAGGATATTTAGCCCCTTGTGGATGTAAGCCGACTAAACGTGTGTGCCTTTTTGTGGAATCAATTGTCTTCATAACTTTTGTCTTTCATTTATTGTTTTGGAATACCATTGTATTACATATGTTTCATGTTGGCCACCCCTGACCTAGTGGATGCATAGTGCAACCACGATTTTCGCTTCTATCCGCCTTATAATGAGTGCACCCCATATATGAAAACAGTTTTAAAATAGGCCATTCATTGAAGGTGTGTCTTATTAATAATAATAATAATAATGCATTTTATTTAAAAGCGCCTTTCATGCCACCCAAGGACACTGTACAGACAATAAGAAAATACAATGTAAAAATTAGTAAACGAGATATTATATAAAAACAGGACATAAAATCATAAAATCATAAAAACATAGGAAATGGAAGAGCTATGTGTTGTAGGCAATCCTGAACAGGTGTGTTTTTAGACGGGACTTGAAAGTGGAAAGAGGTGTGCAGTTTTGGAGGTCCGGAGGTAGGTTGTTCCAGAGCTTTGGAGCAGCGTGACTGAAGGCTCTGGCTCCCATGGTGCTCAGTCGGGCAGGGGGCACTGACAGGCGGAGGGAGGACGAGGATCTGAGGGAGCGAGAGGGGATATGCACCTGGAGAAGGTCGGATAGGTAAGGAGGGGCCAGGTTGTGGATGGCCATATATGTATATAGAAGCAGTTTGTAATTGATGCGATGTTGAACAGGGAGCCAGTGAAGCTGTTGGAGAACGGGGGTGATGTGCTGCTGGGAAGATGTTTTTGTGATGATGCGAGCAGAGGCGTTTTGGACCAGCTGGATTTTATGAAGGGACTTTTGAGGTAGGCCGAAGAGGAGAGCGTTGCAGTAATCAAGGCGGGATGTGACAAGACTGTGGACAAGAATAGCAGTGGTGTGGGGGGTGAGGGAAGGGCGAAGTCTGGTAATATTGCGGAGGTGGAAATAAGCAGTGCGGGTGATGGTGTTGATATGCGAGTGGAAGGTGAGCATGCTATCCAGGATGACACCCAGACTCTTAACCTGGGGGGAGGGGGACACTAGGGAGCTGTCAATGTTGAAGGAAAAACTGTTTACTTTGGATAAAGTGGATTTGGTGCCAAGAAGGAGGACTTCAGTTTTATTAGTATTTAATTTAAGAAAGTTTGTTGTGAACCATGTTTTGAGTTCGGAGAGGCAAGAGGTGAGGGAGGGGGGTGGGAGTATGGAGTTTGGCTTGCAGGAGAGGTAGAGCTGGGTGTCATCAGCAAAGCAGTGAAAGTGGATATTAAATTTGCGGAGGATATGGCCAAGAGGCAGGAGGTAGATGATGAAGAGAAGGGGACCTAGGACAGATCCCTGTGGTACACCTGTGGTGACTGGGGAGGGCTTTGAGGTGAAGGATTTGAGCTGGACAAACTGAGTGCGGCCAGTGAGGTAGGAGTGGAACCAACTGAGGGGAGTGTGGGAGAGACCAATGGAGGAGAGTCTATTGAGGAGGATAGGGTGAGAGATTGTGTCAAAGGCAGCGCTCAAGTCTAAGAGGATGAGGATGGAGACTAAACCGGAATCAGATGCTATGAGGAGATCATTCACAATACGGATTAGGGCAGTCTCTGTGCTGTGGCGGGGGCGGAAACCGGACTGAAAGGGTTCATAGAGAGAGTGAAGGGACAGGTGGGAGTGGAGTTGAGCAGCAACAGTTTTTTCAAGGATTTTCGAGATAAATGGAAGGTTGGAGATGGGGCGGAGGTTATCAAAGTTGTTGGGGTCAGAGCCATGTTTTTTCAGTGTGGGGGTGATAGCAGCAGTTTTGAGGAGTGATGGGACAATACCAGAAGAGAGTGAGGAGTGGATAATAGCAGATATGAGAGGAAGCACAGAAGGAAGGCAGGATTTAACAAGGGATGAAGGGAGGGGATCAAGCTGGCAAGTGGTGGGCTTGGATTTGAGTATGAGGTTGGATAATTCAGCAGTCGTTGGTGGAACAAAACTGGAGAAGAGATGACAAGGAGAAGAAGGTTCAGATGGGGGGGGAGCAGGCAGGTTTTGATGGAGTTGGTGATGGATCTTAAGGATTTTGTGATTGAAGTGTTCCATTATGGAGTTGCAGGTTGCTGTGGAGTACAGGTGGAGGGGGAGAGAGTTTGGTGGCCGGAGGATTTTGTTCATGACGGAGAAACTTACTTATTTATTTGCATTTGTTTTATTGATATGACATTTATTTTCAAGGCAAAGTATTTCTTGAGTTAAAAGAAGACAATTCCTGACAATTAAATGTTCAAATTAAGAAAGCAAAAATAAAATGCTTATCATTTATTAATCAGCCCATTGTATACTACAATGTTGAATGAAATGCGTTCGCAAACTCTGCTAATGAAGAATACTTCAACCCTTGGACAGAGATGTGTGACGAATGTGTGTTGGGTAGGCATATGCTGACACTGGTAACTCACGCTTAGTGTGTCCTGTTGCATCGTGAATTCTTTGCACTTGCGCGTTGCTCTCTTGGTGTTAAGGATCCCTGAAAGCAGTTCATTCTCTCTGCAGAGCCAGGCCTCAAACTCTTTTTTCTTGGACTGATATTGATCTGCATCCATCTGTGAAAACAAAACAATAAATAAAAAACAAACAAAAAACTATACATTAGTTTGAGTAATGAAAACAGTAACAAATGTAGAAACAAAGTCAGGCGGTTTAACAGGATTCGGCTCCTTCTGTGCCTTAAGCGAGTACAACCACACTTTCCAAGTCATCAATGGACTCCAACATAGCAACAGCTTGTTTTTCCAAAGCCTGTCACATTCTGTCGTGCTCTCCACTGTGGCAATTCCGTCATCCGCTTCACCAACACGAGTCTCTAGGACTTGTTGTCTAGGGTTACCTCGTCTTTAATAGTGGCAAGAACTGAATCAATTTTAGCATCAATACCCCTAGTGATGTAATCAGACAATATATCAACGGCCACATCATGTTAGCCTCTTCGTCTGAGTCACATGTGTCAAACTCAAGGCCCGGGCCGGCCCGGCACATCTAATGACATCCTCTTGGCAAATGACACTGGAGACCACGTGTGTCTAGTTTTATTGGACTTACCTGCAGCATTTGATACAGTGGATCACAGTATTCTGCTGACTCGTTTGCAGCACTTGGTGGCATTGGCGGTAGTGCTCTTAAGTGGTTTAGGTCCTATTTAGCTGACAGAACCTTTTGTGTCAGCCTTGGCTGCTCTGAGTCACCCACTGCTCCCCTGTCATGTGGTGTTCCACAGGGCTCAATTCTGGGGCCTCTGCTGTTCTCGCTGTATCTGCTCCCATTGGGTTCCATCTTAAGGAAACATGGTATTCCCTTCCACTGCTATGCAGATGACTGCCAGATCTATGTCCCACTGAGCAAAAAAGACGCCCTCTCATTAAGGCCACTCCTATCATGCCTGGAAGAAATCAAAACCTGGATGGCACAAAACTTCTTGAATTTCAATGGAAAGAAGACAGAGGTGATACTGTTTGGTCCCAGTGTCCCTTGTACATCTCATCCTGTAGACTTGGGCCCCTGTCTCCTTATCTTAAGTCAACAGACTGGGTCTTAAACTGGACAGTGATATTAAACTTGACCGGCAAATTGGTGCTGTTGTTAAATCCATCTTATATCACCTTAGACAGCTGGCCAAAGTAAAACCTCTCCTCTCTCATGAACACTTTGAGACAGTAATTCATGCCTTTGTCACATTCCGGCTCGATTAATGCAATGCCCTTTACTTTGGAGTCAGCCAGTCCTCCATTAAGCGCCTTCCGCTGGTCCAGAATGCCGCTGCTCGCCTCTTGACTGGTACTCGTAAGAGGGAGCACATAACTCCTACTCTGGCATCCCTTCACTGGCTCCCCCTACATTTTAGAGTTATTTTGAAGATCCTTTTATTTAATCTCTAAATAATCTCACGCCATCTTACCTCTCTGAGCCCATCCGCCCTTACACACCTGCTCGGCGCCTCAGGTCTGCGGACCAGACATTATTAGAAGTACCAAGAACTAAACTCAGGCTCAGAGTGGATCGAGCCTTTTCTGTTGCTGGTCCCTCTCTCTGGAATGACCTCCCACTGAACATTCGGCAAGCCTCCTCGCTGCCCATCTTCAAAACCCTCCTCAAAACTCACTTGTATTCTTTGGCATTCGACTCAGCATGACTTAGATTTGTTCTTGGTTTTACTGTTTGGTGCTTTCTACCGTCTTTATTTATCGATTTGTCTTACTGTTTATTGCACAGTATATGTTAAATTGCTCCATGTACAGCACTTTGTATGCAGCGATGGCTGTTTGAAAGTGCTCTATAAATACAGTTGACTTGACTTGACTTGCCTGGGAAAGCAAATCATGCGTGTCAACTTCCATTAACCTTGCTAAAATCTGGAGTAAAATGTCAAATTGTCATGTGGAATAAATAACGTCGAGATTTTAACATTTTTTTTACCCTGTTAACACTCACTCAACAATAATTGAACAGAGACGAACAACCATCTGCGCTCACACTCACACCTAGGGACAATTTAGAGTGTTCCTTTAACTTGCCATGCATGTCTTTGGAATGTGGGAGGAAACTAGAGTACCCGGAGAAAACCCACACAGGCCTGGGGAGAACATGCAAACTGCACACAGGAAGCCCGGAGCTGGAATCGAACCCTGCACCCCTGCACTGTGAGGCGAACCAGTCATGCACTGTTCCGCCCTTCTGTTTCATCAACTCGATATATTTTACAGTGGCTCTTAAATAGTGGGGCGTGCCCCGCACCGCTAAGTGAAGTGGGGGGGGGGGGTGCGATGCCGGGGGGCGTGTGTGACTCTGGGGAACGTGTTTTTTTTTCCCTGAAGTATAAGAAAATGTAATTGCACATTCACTACAGTACTTGGCAGTGGCGCCCTCATTGTCAGAGAGTGCGCAGGGAGTATTAGCTCTATGGTGTAGATTATATATTTGTTTGTTTGGGGTTTTTTTTGCACCAAGCAGGCATTATGAAGTGCAGCAAACAAAGCCTCGGAAGACCACATGATTTTTTGTTTGTGTTTTTAACACGGATGAAAAGAAAGGCGGAATGAGACGAAGATAATGAGAGAAAAGAAAGCGACCCGAAAGCTAAGTCACGGAAACGTACCATTGTGCCTTGAGTTGATTTGCTGACTTGCTGATTGGCTGGATCATGTCTGAAAAGCATGAAAGCCCCTCCACCTTGGCTCAGGCTCTCTTTCATCGTCATACCTCCTTCTTCTGGGCTCATTGTGGCCTCCTGATGACTGAGAACCATAGCTGCTCCTTCGCTAGCTGTGTTCATGGTATGACTGTCACGCCTTCTTGATATATCACTATTAAGATTTGTATCCACTGGAGAGTCTTCGGCAAGAGGCTGCTGACCTGCTTGAGTGAGAACAGTCCCAACAGACAAATCATCGACATCTCCAACATAAGAACTGTGGCTGCCCATACCGTTTCCTGATAATTTGAGATGCTCATCCTGTATTCCAGGCAGGGTGAGTTGATTTTCAGTATGATCAGTGCATCCATTGTCCACTTCCTCAAAAGTGATCTCTGTCTGGGATGATAGTGTCTCATTTATGGAGCCATCCAGGAGCCTAGGAGACAAAAAACAAGATCTGAACTTTCATGTCAACTTTCCTGTCAACCCGAGGCTTTAGGTAATCTTCCAACCAAGGCTTTAGGTAATCTTCCAAAAATTGACTTGCAAAAAGTGATCTTGCAACATTCATAACGTGTGCAATATCAACAAAACTAAATGCTTCTTTCAAAACAATTACGGCTATTTTGATGCTTTTATATTAAAATATAACCAGGAGCGATCAAAGGACATTTGACTTTTTTCACCAACACACGCAAATCCACAAGTTTGTGAGGAAATAGCTGGTGGGGCGGCTGTATTGTGCATGGAAACGCTGCCGGAAGAGGGTCGTGCTTGTCAAGCTATGTAAGCATGGATTTCGAACCAGCGGTTTATTCTCTGTCAAACAAGATGGATGAACTTCTTCCTCTCATAAGGACCAACAAAACCTTTGTACATTCTTCCACGCTCTGCTTCACGGAAACCTGGCTCAGCGACCGCAACCCGGATGCCGCGCTACACCTACCTGACTCCTGCCTCCTCCGAGCCGAAACTGGAAACATCAACAGGTGGTTGAATATGCTTCTATATCGAAGAATGGTGCACTGATGTCAAGAAGTTCAACGCACACTGCAGCCCGAATTTGAAGTCCTGTTTCGAAACTGTAAGCCATTCTTACTCACCACGTGAGTGCTCCTCCTTCATACTCACCGGCATTGTCATCCTACTGCAAGCTAACGCGAACAGAGCGCGACAAACACTGGCTGACCAAGTAAACAAAATTGAGCTAAAGCATCCAGAGTCACCCTTTATCATTTTGGATGATTTTAAGAGCACAACTTAACCATGAACCTCCCAGATATAAGCAGCACATTGATTGTTTCACCAGAGAAGGTAACATTTTGGACCATTGCAACACGACACATACCAATCTGTTTCCCACGGAGCATTGGGCTTTTCTGATCACTGTTTTATACACTTAATCCCTACATTCAAGCACAGACTCAAATGTGTATATGTGTAACTGGTGATCAAGACTGTGAAGCAATGGACCAATGAAGCAAAGCAAGCACTCCAAGAATGCTTGAACTGCACCGACTGGGGCTTCTTTGAAACTTCAACTGGTAGCCTGGACGAATACACAAATGCTGAAACATCATAAAATTTCTGTGAGGACACGTGTGAACCAACAAAGTCCTTCTGCTCCTTCAACAATCACACGCCATGGTTCACTGCAAAACTCAGACAACTTAGGAAAGAGAAAGAGGCTGCCTTTAGAAGTGGAGATAGGGCACTGTACTAAAGTGCCCAAAATCAAATGAGAAAGGAAATTAACATTGCAATGAGAAGCTATGCAGAGAGGCTGAAAAAACAGTTTTCTGCTAACGACTCTGCATCTGTGTGGAATGGCCTGAAAGCAGTTACAAACTACCGGACACCATCCCCATAAGCAGTGAATAATAAGGGACTGGCTGACGATCTAAACGTATTTTTCTCCAGATTCGAAAAGGATACCTCCACTTCCCACACCTGCCATCCTACCATATCCACACCCCAGACCCCATTCCCTGCCCTGGAGATGATCCACAAACAGGACGTGAGATGGCTCTTCAAGCAGCAGAAGATCAAGAAGACCGCGGGGACAAAGTTCCCCCTCGCCCCGCCTGAAAGTCGGCGCTGACCAGCTGACACCGGTCTTTACACAGATCTTCAACAGATCCCTGCAGCTGTGTGGAGATCCCATCCTGCTTCAAACAGTCCAACCATCACCCATGTCCCCAAGAAACCAGTGACATCGGAACTAATCGACTATAGGCCTGTCGCTCTGACGTCTGTGGTCATGAAATCCTTCTAACGCCTTGTGCTGAACGACCTAAAGAACATCTCCGGACCCCTGCAGTTTGACTCCCGGGCAAAATGGTCTGTGGAGGACTCAGTCAGCTTTCCGACGGGACGGACACAACAGGTGAGGCTGGGGAGCAGCAATCAGCACCCAGTCCCCCAAGGATATGTCTTCTCCCCACTGCTCTTCTCGCTCGACACGAAGGACTGCACCTCAACACACCCAGCTGTCAAACTCACAAAGTTCACAGATGACCCCACAGTCATCGGCCTCATCAAAGACGGTGACAAGTCTGCGTACCTGGTGAAACCAACACAACCTGGAGCTGAACACGATCAAGACTGTAGAGATGATCATAGACTTCAGGAAACATCCTTCCCCACAGCTTTCCTTCACACTATCAAACTACCCTGTGTCAACTGTCAAGACCTTCAAGTTCCTCGGAATCACAGTCTCTCAGGACATAACGTGGGAGGTCAACGTTAACTTGATGAGGAAGAACATTGTGCCACAGAAGCTGTTGAGACAGTTCTGCACATCATCGAATCAGTTCTGTGTTCCTCCATCACAGTTTGGTTTGGGGCTGCCACAAAAAAGGATCAAATCCAACTGCAACGGACAGTTAAGAGAGCGGAAAAAAAATCACTGCCATCGCCATACCCACTCTCGGGGACTTGCATGGAAAATCTTACTGGACCCCCTCCCCCCCTCCCCCTGCCACCACCTTTTCCAGCTACTCCCTTCAGGTAAGCGCGATCGAACGATGTGCACCAAAACCATCAGACATTCAAACAGCTTCTTCTGTCTCGCCATTAACTCCCGAAACAGTAACTCAATCTATCATGGCTCTTTGCAATTTTGCACACCCCTGTGGAACACCATTACCGCAATGATAATTATCGCTCCAGCTACTGTATGTACATACTTGAACAATTGTCACTGAACTATATTCCACAGCACCAGACACTTAAAAGCGCTCAAGGACTCTGTATAATTGCACACTCAAATTCTACTATAATTTCGGCTACTGGTCACTTAAAAAAGGGTGGAACGATTATCTGCACCTGAACCTTAATGTTCTGATAAATCTCCATTTCCAGCCTCTGATTTTGCACCTCAACTCAGCCCGAATTCAAACGAACACGCAGAGGACGGCAAAAGGATCCTGCCACAACCACAACATCCTCTCCCTCCCGACCTCCAACACTTGTTATTGCATTACTGGTGTAGCCTACGTATACTTTCAGAGACAAATTCGAATTGAATTGAATACAACTTTATTGTCAAATGTGCTGTACGTATGTGTAACATACAGCACAGATGAAATTTCTTCCCTCTCAAAATAAAACAAGAGGAGCCGCTGCGGGTGTCTGCGCCGCCATCTAAAAGGAAGCCAACCACAGTCGCACAGTGTAACACCATCAAGTGTGAAGCGGATGTTATGGACCAGATGGTGTGCGAGTACATTGCGCTTACAGGAACATGGGAATGGCCTGTCGCTGTGTTCTACAACATTATTGAAATCGCAGCATGAAATGCATCGAATAAATTCGAGTTGTTGTTAACGAAATAATTATTACCAACTATCGCTATTGTGTAGGAGTAATTCCCTCGTTTTCAGAACAAAAGCTTCCTTTGGCTATTTGGACCAGAGCGTGTCAATATATTAAGAAACATTGGAACAGAATAAAATTGTAATGGAATAAAATTCTGCAAAAAGAAGAAGAAGAAAAAAAAAAAGAATATGGCCAGGAGTGGACATGCTATAAGTCAGGGGTCGGGAACCTTTTTGGCTGAGAGAGCCATAAACACCACATTTTTAAATGTAATTCTGTGAGAGCCATACAATATGTTTAAAACTAAAAAGATTAGGAGATTAGATGTGAATCCTGCTAGCTGCTGAAGATCAAAATGTTGAGCAGGGTCACTTGCTGTGCATGCCTCTTTAAACTCTCCCAGTTTTTCAAAGTGTAGAAAACAACCTGTTTCAATGTTGGCGATGAAAATTTGTAGCTTGTTTTCAAATGCAAACACTGCTTGTTGCAGGGATAAAATTGTATTCCCAATGCCTTGCATTTTCACATTGAGCTGGTTTAGATATTCAGTCATATCCACGAGATAGTAGAATTTCAGGAGCCACTCAGTGTCAGCTAACTCGGGATGCTCGACATTTTTTATTCCAAGAAAAGTCCGGATTTCACTCAGACAAGCCGCAAAACGGCTGTGCACCTTCCCCCTTGACAACCAACGCACGTTGCTGTGCAGAAGCAGACCAGGATAATTCTTCCCCCAACTTCATCCAGCAGTGTTTTAAACTGGCGATCATTTAAAGCTCGGGCAACAATAAAATTGACCACCTGAACGAAGAGCGACATCACCTCTCCAAGCTGCTCGCCACACATCTGAGCACACAGCGCCTCCTAATGTAGGATGCAGTGAAAACTTAGGATGTGTCTCTTTTCATGCTCACGAAGAAGTGCCACAAATCCTCTGTGTTTCTCCACCATGCACGGTGCACTGTCAGTCCACACCGAAACAAGTTTATCCATCTGTAGATTTTTTTTCTTTAGCGAACTCAGTGAAGGACTTGAATAAAACCTCCTTTCATTGTCAAAACTGCAAGACTTTCCTCATGTAGTGTGCCACTGACGACATACCTTGCAATCACGCTGAACTGGGATAAATTGCTTACGTCCGTTGACTCATCCAAGGCGAGAGAAAAAAACAGGTGCCGCATTTATGTCCTTCACTTGCCTTGCCTCGATTTGATTTGACATCATGACGGCGCGGTCGTGAACAGTTCTTGCCGACAGAGGCATGTCTTTTATCCGTTTAATTATCTTGTCCTTATCCGAAAAGTCATCAAAAAGTTCATTGGCAACATCAAGCATGAATGCTTTGGCGTACTCCCCGTGAAGGGCTTTCCGTTTCTCACAATTGCGAACGTGGCAGCAAAGCTAGCCAAATTCCAGTCACCTTGTTGGGTCCAAACACGGAGTTGCTGCTGACTAGCTTGCACTCTTGATAGAAGCTCTTGACATGCTTTCTTCCTGCTGTCTCCCGCAGTATATTTCGATGCAAATGTCGTGTGGCGGGTGTCGAAGTGCCGCTTTATATTGGACCTTTTCATCGATGCAATTTTATCGCCGCATATTAGGCACACTGCGGAACCTGTTCTCTCCATAAAGGCAAATTCCTCTGTCCATTCCTGCTCAAAAGTACGATACTCCTCGTCTCTTTTTCTTTTAGCCATCTTCTCAAAAGGGTCTCTAAAATTAGCCGACAGCGCGATTAAAACGAGGGAAGTTTATTTCCTGATCTCACGCACATGCGCACATCGGCCACTATTTTCGACAGCAGATTAGGCAACCCCACTTGAACAGTGTCTCTGCCTCATCTGCGTTGCCAAGGCGATTGCTAGAAGGATAATTAGACACAATGACATGTACGTTTGCCACTTTCCCGCTAAAATTGCCGCAAACCGGCTTTCTAGTCGCCGGTTCGCGCATGCGCAAACGAGTCTCACGATTTTTTTTTCATAATTGAAGATTTTTCTGCGAGCCATATGCAGCCGTCGTGAAGAGCCATATATGGCTCGCGAGCCATAGGTTCCCGACCCCTGCTATAAGTGATGCGCAGGCGTGCGCGCATGCACGTGTTCTGAAGATATTGGCTGCCAACCAGATTCCTATGTGCCACTGCACACTGTTGTGTATCAAGGATTGGCGCTGAGAATGAGCATCGAGCTGCTCAGTTGAAGCAATAGAAGAGGTATGTTTCTCTAATTTCTTGACGCTCCCGTTGCTAATACTAAAACGATACTGATTCCCTCACCCTGTCCTCAAAATAAAGAAATAATAATAATAAGAAAAATAAGAGTAATCATAATAATTGTCCAATGACATTAATTCTTCGAGGTCACATGGCACCATAGGTAGACACCAGACAACACTCTGAGCTGCTGTCCTACAGTGAAGCTGAAGTGAAAGCGCAAAGTGTCAGCACAATCCAAGTTTGGGAGTGCCATTCCTCCCTTATGCTTAGCTAACTCAAGCATTGTGTATTGGGGGGGGGGGGGGGGGGGTTCCTCGCACCCCAGATAAACCTAGAAATAAGTTTATTTCTATTTTTGTATATCTTACAACATAATCTATCCTCAATGCTCGGCGAGGAGCTGAATAGTGAGTATAGTTCCTGTCAAGTGGGTGAGCAAATCTCCAAATATCAAAAAACCCTATATCTTCCAATCCTGTATTGATGAATTGCGTTAACTTGTTTTTACTTCTCTTTGGATTAGTAGTATCCAAATGCTGATCTATTACAACAATGAAATCTCCACCACATACACACCCCCCAGTTTCCAATGCAGTTGCATCAAACATAAGTGAAGACATTTTTGTTCCTATCAAGGGATGCATACCCATTTTTTTCCAAGCTTTCCCATGACTAGATCTGCCCCCTTTATATTTTATACTTTATAGGACTCAAACATAACCTTATCTGTTAACAGAAGAGCAATTTCTCTTCTATGACTTTGTACATATGAATTGTGCAGTATTTTCCGGACTATATGGTGTCGTTTTTTGTCATAGTTTGGCCGAGGGTGCGACTTATACTCTGGAGTGACTTCTGTGTGAAATGATTAACACATTACGTCATTTCACGTGTTATTTTCACATTAAACCAAAAGAGGGTGCTCTAGGCCTGTGTTGATACTTTCCCCATTAGCGGTAACTGACAAGAACAACTGACGATAACTGTGACGTCAGCGACGTAGAAGAGGAAGTGCCGCATATTCTACCTGTTTCGCAGAGTTCTTTAAAAATGACAGAGAGAATGAAGATTTCATTGATTTAGTGATTCGGAGTGACACTGATGGTTTGGAAAACTTGTTAGCATGATCTTTATGCTCTAGTTTTCTGAATGACTCTTAATATGTTCCGTGAACATACCAGGCACATTCTCAGTTTGTTGTTTATGCATTATGTCACGTTAGCATATCACACACTTATTCAGCCTGTTGTTCTCTATTTTTATTTTTATTTGCCTTTCAAGGTGACATGTCTGTTCTTGGTGTTGGATTTTATCAAATAAATTTCCCTCCAAAATGCGACTGAGACCGACTTATTTATGTTTTTTTGTTCTTTATGATGCATTTTATGGCTGGTGCGACTTATATTCAAGAGCGACTTATAGTCCCGAAAATAAGGTAGTAAATATTTTAATAACCAAATTGTTTCAATTTTTTATGTTCTTGTTGAGCGAGATGAGTTTCTTGCAGAGAAATTGAAACCGTCTCCCATTTCAATTTGGCCGTTAATTTGGATCTTTTAATTGGATTTCCCAGTCCATTTACATTTAAGGACGTTAGCTTTAGCAGCTCAGGTTGCATCAGAAACAAACTGAAAATATCCTATACTGTTATATTCCCACGAGCTAAAAAAAAAAAAAAAAAAAAAAATGTATGGAGAAAAGTAAGTGCTGTCTTATCTGTAGGTATTAATTGCTCCCCTTCATGCCTCTCTCCCACGGCGTCATGCACGGATGCTTTTTTTTCGGGGACTGGGACGGAACGGGGACGGAGGACGATTATTCTTTGAATAAGGATGGAGGGACGATGACGGAAGGGTACCCAGGTCACGGACGGAACAGCTGGACGGATCAGCAAAATAGGGTAAAGTGCCCATCTTTAATGGGAATTGATCGGATTTTTCTTTTTAACGTTTCACTTCTTTATCAATTCTCTAATCTACTTTTTGGGGAAAAACTGAGACTAAACAAGTAGATTAGCATCCACATTGTTTTATGTCTTCATTGTATCTGTAAACAGGCGACATTTTTAAAAACCCAACAGTGTGCTCTTAATAGGACCACACCCTCAGACCTCCTTGGTGGTGTGCCACAGGGTCCCCGGAATTAAAAAAAAAAAAAAAAAAAGTATATATTGTGTTGTGATGGCGACGTGCAATGGAAAGTTATGTAACAGCAGCACAAAAAGTGGAACAAAAGTGCCAAGTGTAGTGATTAATTTGAAAAGGAAAATAATTGCTGGTTTGAGTCCCAGGCAAATTTGACTGTAAAACTGTTATACTAAATTCGACCACTAGAGTTCACCAGACTTGCATTGGACAATTTTAGTTTCACATAATCTCTAATCTCACACAAACTTCACTTCCAACTGTAGTCTGCTTGCTTACAATCAACAAGTCGTATATGGATGCTGATCATGTACTCAGTGACTGCTTTACATGTTATTCTTTTGAGAAATAGCGGAAACCCCATCATCATAGCCTCGCAACACAAATCCCGTGTTCGGGTTAGAAAATTTAGGACCCATCTTTGAATGTACCGACACGTACAGTTAGTGTGTTCTAAAAGGGAAACGCCATCTATACTTTGTGTAATCAGTCAGGAAGGTGGTTGACTTGCGTTGTCAACATGATTTGCATTTTAGAACAACCTAAAACTAAGTATTGATGTGCACGAGCATGTTTTTTTTTTCTCCCCCCTCCCTCCTTTGCGGTTTCTTTCTGACTTCCGGGTTGAGTGAACGCTGGCGCGTCTGGCTGCCGCTGCTCAACCCGTTCTGTGTTTTATTGTTTTTGTTCCTGATTGTAAAGTGTCCCTGGGTGTCTTGAAAGGCGCTTATAAATAAAATGTATTATTATTATTATTACTTCACTCTAACTAGAGTTCAGGTAAAGTAAATATGACAGAGGTCAGTGAGACATATGGACAACTCATGATGTGAAGTGACATTGTGTAAACTGTCATTTTGAAGGAAGTTACCAATGTCACTTTACGGAAATTGCAGAGTGACGTTGTGCCACTTCATGAGCTCAGTGGAATATCACTTTGGGGAAAATACGCGTATCACTGCATTGATTGATAAGGAAAGAGAAACCCACAAATTCAGCTACAACAACAGCTACGAGAGACCCTAGTTAGCTCTGTCTCATTGATGCTCAAGCCGTGTGGATGCTTTGACAGAAGACAGTTTTCTCCTGTTTTGACCTCTGTGCAAGACGCAAGGCAAATAGTATAATCAGACTTATTTTGGAAATACTTTAAGAACTAAAGACACTCTAAAGGGAACACTCTTGAAATGTAGAGGAGAGAGTCAACTTAGCATCCAAATCCTTTGCACTCCAAACTGCCTTTGTATAAATTAGTCCATAGTGGAAATAGGCAACTTGATCACTCGACAAGCCACCAAAAATACTCTGGCCTGCTATCCCATGTCACTGGGGCTCGTGTTGAGTTATACTTATACAGTAAATATTCCCATCCCCGGAATTCTATGAAAAGGAATTTCTTTCACCCGGAAGAAAAACCTATGCATTAACATTTTGACTCCGATATTACATGTAACCGGAACTTAATAAGCGGAAATTCCACTACCCGTAACCCGGATGGAGACGTCATGCCGCGGGAGCTTAAATACACGCAACGCCCACCCGATGCTAGGAAAGACACGTTTTCATTTCGCATTTTTCGATCATCAGATCAGAAACGACGACGTGTAAGTGACTTTTTATTGGCGTGCGTTTCACTCTAATTGCGAAAGATTTTAACTTTATTCACTTACGTCATGTAGATCATCGCATCGAAACGTAGAAGAACTGTCATGACTGTAGCGGAGCGAGTGAAATGCTTCCGTTTGAGCGAGGCTGGACACAAAGTAAAAAGCATCCAGGATACACTTGGGAGTCGGAAAGATGCAAATCTACGAAACTTTAAAAAACAAGGCATCGATTCAACTCTTGATGACAAGCCACCATCCAGCAAGGAAGCAATGCCAGTGGCAACAAAAATCCTTCAGTATGCACAAGAATCACCAGACATCGGTGATCAACGGGACAGTTACTTGCAACTAGCAAGAAAACTGTATGACACGCAGGCGAACGTTGTCATAAGCTAAAGAATGCACGCAACAAAACAATCCAAAATAGACCAATTTTTTCCCCAAGGCAGGCAAAAAATAAGCATTAAAATACTGTACTGTGCTGTACTTTTGTGATTTTTTTATACACTTGTACCTGGACAGTATTGCAGTTTTTGTTCTATGCAGTAAACAGTGTTTGGACAGTATATTTTTGCATTTTATTGATTGTGATGTTACACGTGCATTTTGTCAACATACTTGCAGGTTCATAAAGGGTACCATGCTCATTTCCCAAATGAGGAATTTCTGTTATCAGGACAAATTGGACAGCGCAAACACGAGTCCGCACTAGAGAATATTTACTGTACAAGGTATACAACTCTGACTTTAGAATGAGATGTTTTAGACCTGATTTCAGGGGGTAGAATTGGTTCAGCGAAACAACAGTTTCTAGTTGCCGTAGTGTTAATTCAAATTTTATGTGATTAACCTGCGACTCACTCGCTTTTGTTAGTTCTCTATTTTGACTAAATCAAACAACAGGTCCCAGTCTGATTTAAAATCCACAGTTATTTTTATGACTGAACAGATTGACGATAATATCAGTCCTGCCATGAAAAAATCTATAACTTTACTCCAACTTAGAAAATAAAACGAATCCAGGAGATCCTAACAAGGACAGCTAAAACTTTTTGGGTGACTAACAAGTGCACTTGATCATTAGAGAAGGAGCTGCTGTAAAATGAGCGTGGTCAGAACATTTTATCTCTGGTCGGTTACTTGGGAGAGGTGCGGACTGACTTAGACTCGGCTGGGGCGCTAAAATTGGGGCAACGAAAGCTTAAGTCCTCCTTGACATCGGCTAAACCAACTTCCATCTCTCTGTGCTACTGGCGTGACTGTGTTAGTGGAGACAACAGGAAGTTCTAACCCTTTAAAAACCATAGGTGTCAAAATCAAGATTTGGCCCGGCATGGCATTTCATGTGGCCTGCGAAAGCAAATCATGTGTCAACTTTCATGATCCTTGCTAAAATCTGTACCGAAATGTCAAGATGTCACGTGTAATAAATAACATTGAGATTGTGCAATAATTTTGTCACCTTGTTTACACTTACTTTAACAATAACTGAATAAACTATAGTTGCCTGATTTCAAAACTACTAATCCATCAATTTGCGGTGTACAAGTGATAATACGATTAGTGCTGTCAAGAGATGAAAAAAATTGTGAGACTGGGTGCTTTGCATTGATGTAGGAGGCTAAACTTGTGCTGCTTCGTGGTAAGCAAACTCCTTCTTACAAATTAGGCACAACACTCTACCTTTATCAATAGTGCGGTCAGGGCATTTTCGAATGTAAAATTTCCATTCATTGTGCCTAGAACTCTCACATGCTCCTCCATTTTCACCTCTCCTCTCCTCACCACTGCTTACTTAGCCCACCCAATACCAATGGGAGCCAATCAGCTTATGCTAAACAAGCCCAAACATAATGAAAGCCAATCAATGTCCGCTTCAGGCTGTAACTGACAGTTGTTTCCCCACCCTCAACAACTCGAACACAGGAAGCCAACACATAAAAATGGATATTAGAAAAAGGCAACCCACCTACAGAAACAATAAAGTTAGAGATTACAATTTAGACTAACGCGATTAAAAAACATAATGCGGTAAATATGGATGTAATTAATTATTCGCAATTAACACGATAATTTGACACCTCTAAATACGATGACACACTTAATTTGGTTTCACTGTCAGAACGGCCCTCCGAAGGAAGACGTAACTCCAATGTGGGCTACGGCAAAAATGAGTTTGACACCCCTACTTCAACGGAGAGTTGATCAAGACTGTTCAATCGATCTGACAGCGTGCGCGCGCACACACACACACACACACACACACACACACACACACACACACACAATTTCACTACTTCAACATCTATATATGATATAAATATAATTCGGTCAGCCAGTGACAAATATTATCAACTGAAGTCCAAGTGTGATCTGGGAACTCTTCCCTGCCGTTTTTTCAATTCCCATCCCCAAAGGTACCATGACTTAAAAATGACCTGTATTCTATTTGTGTACTTTAAACCCTGCCTTTAATAACACTCGCAGCTACACATTATGGTTGAAGACCAGCACCTCTTCAGCTCCTTCGGACAGACAAGAAAATATGAATTCCTTCTATCTTTTATGCATTCTATGAGACATAACTTTGTATTCTTTAAACTGTGGATTCAATCGCAATGATTCAATGTAGGCAAATAAATCCTTCGCTTTTAATTAATTTGTCATGACTATCTTTTTTTAAAGTAGCAATTGCATATGTTCTTTCATATGCTACAGGGGTGGTCGAGTGGTTAGCACGTCGACCTCACAGTGCAGAGGTGCAGGGTTTGATCCCGGCTCCAGCCTTCCTATGTGGAGTTTCCATGTTCTCCCCGTGCCTGCGTGGGTTTTCTCCGGGTACTCCGGTTTCCTCCCACATTCCAAAAACATGCATGGCAAGTTGATTGGGCACTCCAAATAGTGTCCCCCGCCTACTGCCCAAAGACAGCTGAGATAGGTTTCAGCACCCCACGCGACCCTTGTGAGGATAAAGCGGATCGGAAAATGGATGGATGGATGCTACTGTGGTATGGATGGCCCAGAGGTATTGTGGTTTTGGTTGCGACCATGTCAAAGGGGTCCTTAAGCAAGATACCGAACCCCCAGTTACTCCTGATGCTGCGTCATCAGTAGGTCAATGAGGTAACAGTGTAGAGTACCAAAGGTAGAAAAGCAAATACAGTCAAACCTCGGTTTTCAAACGTCTCTGTTCTCGACCAAATCGGTTTTTGACCAAAAATTTCAAGTGTTTATGCCTCGGATTACGACCGAAATTCGGTTCTTGACCAAACTGAGCGCACTTGAATGCGCCACTCGACTTTTCTCGACTTCTTTACACGAGGAAGTGTCGCTTCCTCGGGTTGACGAAGAAGTGACGCCTCTGTTGTGAGCAGACGTGTTCAATAAAGATTTTTTTTTTTTAAAAAGAAAGAGCGTCCATTGTGAGCAGACGTGTTCAAAGATTAAAAAAAAAGAGCGTCTATTGTGAGCAGACGTGTTCAAAGATTTAAAAAAAAAGAGCATCCATTGTGAGCAGACGTGTTCAAAGATTTTTTTAAAAAAAGAGCGTCCATTGTGCGTCCATTGTGAGCAGACATGTTCAATAAAGATTTTTTAAAAAGCAGACGTGTTTGTTGAGATCGAAGCAAATTGGACTGTTATTTCTGCATGGCACCAAAGAAAGAAAGTGGAAGTCGTAAAGCTGCTGAAAAAAAGAGGAAAATTAGATTTGATAGTGAAATATGAATCAGGTGTGCATGTGTCTGTGTTGGCTAAGGAGTTCGGCATGCCGAAATCATCAGCATCCTAAAAAAGAAAGACCATCATAAAGCCAGTGATGTGGCTGAAGGATCTCGTGTGTTTAATGAAAAAAGGCCACAAATATTAGAGGAAGTGGAGAAACGTTTGCTTATTTTCATAAATGAGAAACAGCTAGCAGGGGATAGTCTTAGCCATGATACAATTTGTGGCAAAAGATAAGATAACCTTTATTTGTCCCATATTGAGGAAATTTGCAAATCTTGCAAAACAAGACAATTGTATGGAGATTTGATTAAAAAAAAGGATCCTAGCATTGCTCCTGAAGGGTTTGATTTTAAAGCAAGCAGAGGATGGTTCGAAAAGTTGAGGAAAAGAAGTGATTCGTCATGGGGAGGCAGCCAGTTCAGACAAGGAAGCTGCCGAAAAGTTTAAAGTTGAGTTTGAAAATCTCATCAAAGCCGAGAAATGTCTTCCCCAGCAAACGTTTAATATGGACGAGACTGGACTTGTGTGGATAAAGCGGTTCAGAAAATGGATGGAGGGATGTTACCTCGTACCGTAGTGTAGGATTGCAGACAGAGCGTCCATAGTGACAGCCATTACTTTAGAGTTTATAAATTCAAGGTGTAAAAGAATGCAATCTACAATTGTCACGATGAGAGAGAGAGAGAGAGAGAGAGAGAGAGAGAGAGAGAGAGAGAGAGAGAGAGAGAGAGATGTTAAATTTTTTGTTACAATGTCAATGTTTGTTAAAATTGGTAAAAATAAAACAAAATGTTTGTAGTTTGTTGTTACCTGCGCTCTTATTACACGTGTATACAGTTTATGGTGTAAAATAGTTCAAAAAATGCTTTAAAAAAAGTTGTTTTCTAGACGGATTAATTTTTTTTTACATAGATTCTAATGGGAAACATGGTTTCGGTTTTCAAACAGCCTTCTGGAACGGATTATGGTCTAAAACCGAGGTTTGACTGTACAAGTGACAGTCCATTTACACTAGGTATGTTCTGACCAGAAATCCTTTCCACATCACGTTTACTTGGTTCAATCTATTTAATCAAGTCGCCGGTCCGCGGACCGGTACCGGTCCGCAGGGCATTTGGTACCAGGCCGCACAGAAAGAACTTGCCTTAATTCCGTTTTATTTATTTAGCAATATGAAAGATGTTTTATTTTGAAAAATTACCGGATTCTCCGTTACATCTGTCTGGCCTTAAAAGTACGTTCGAGACAACTTGATTTAAGTTATGGATGAATACTCTGAGATCGCCACAATTGCACTGTTGCTATTTCCGACATACATACCTGTGTGAGGCGGGGGTTTTCTGCAGCAACGGCGACTAAAACAAGATTACGAAGTAGACTGGACATAAACCACACACTTGAGGTGTCATTGTCTCCAATTACCCCAAGATGAGACCGTCTGGTTGCAGAAAATCAAGCTCGGGGGCTGTGGTGAGTCGTCATTTTCATGCACTTTGAATTTGCGTTGTATCGTATTTTGAAGGCATTAAACATTACCATAGCGATCAGAGTGTTGCGGCCAGATTAGACGCTCCTTGTGTTTATTATTATTTATTATAGTATTTATTATTATGTGGACAACAACTTGGAGAAAACTGGAATCCGTGTTCAATTACTGACTGAAATCATGGATTTGGCTGATCGACGCCACTAAAGAGACATTAGCCACGGACTCAAGGCTGTCTTAAATTCTTGGGCAGCCTGCTACCAAAACAACATCTGCTATCTCGACCTTCCCCTGATGAAAATATGCACGGAAGCTAGTCCCCCACCATCACCCCCTCCCTCATACATTCCCTTGATTCACCGTCTTCATTGTTTATGTCTTGTGACCTGTTGTAACCGTCATATGCTTGTGCAGGAGTTTTTTTTTTTGCCTCACTCAAATTATCCTCAAAATGAGGGTAGTTCGAGCGTGGGTTTTTTTTTCCCTCTCTCCCTCCCCTGTGGTTTCTTTCTGACCTTCGGGTTGAGTGAACGCTGGCGCGTTTTGGCTGCCGCTGCTCAACCCGTATTGCTTTGTGTTTTTTGTTATTGTAAAGTGTCCTTGGGTGTCTTGAAAGGCGCTTATAAATAAAATGTATTATTATTATTATTATTATTATTATATTTCAAAAACACCACCGTTTTCATGCAGCTCATACCATATTATTTTGTTGTATTATTTCTGCCACACCTTAGATGCCAGTCCCTGAAAACATTGTCTGACATAAACCGGTCCGTGGGGCAAAAAAGGTTGGGGACCCCTGATCTAAACAACACCTGTGAAGATATCTGTATGGGCTCCATTAATCACAAAGTACATGATAGTTTGAAATGCCACAGTCCTCGGTGGGTCGGGAACAAAATGAGCACCGAGCAACAACCTCTGGTGCTCCTTTGACAACCAGATCAAAATTGTGAATTGCATCCCTGAATATGCCACCTTTAATCTGTTTAAATGCTAACAAGCGAAGTTTTCTTACATGTTCGTCTTGCTTTACCTGTGAATATTGAGACTCATGGTGCACAACGCCAACCATAAACCTTGAAGATGCTTCATATCTCCCACAATGTGGACTCTTCCTTCCTCCGAAGTCCTTTTTAAAACAGCCACAGCTAGTATCTCCATCTGTTGTAGCTGGATCTTCTTCTCCGGAAACTCTCCAAGTGCTCTCTAGGGATAGTCAATGGCAAATTAAAAGAAAAAGAAGAAACCTAAACACTCAATATTAGCTCAACCATCATTATGCAGAAAGTTTTGAAAAACAAATTTGTATCAGCAGAGCCATAAGTGGATTGTTCAACAATATTCAAATCAAATGAGATCCAACAGAAGATTTTTATCAAACATTGTCTTTTTATGTACATGTAACCAAAAGGAGACTTTCGTAACAATATACTGTATGTCATACTGAATTGCTCACGATCCATATTTTGAGTGGTGTGGTAATTAGATCAACTTGTATCTGAGAACGTAAACAAACATACTGTAACTAAAATACATAACTAGAAGGATTGGGACAATATCAACAAAAGCAGTAAGCATGAACCCTCAGACCTGTGCCTCATGCTCGCGACTTTCTATGCTCCACTCTCCAGTAGGGATCTTGAAGGACTCCAGCTTCTGCTTCATGACAATACACCATTTCTCTATGTTTAGGAACTTGTCATGGAAATGTGCATGATCTCCGATACTCTCCTTACTCTCGTGCAGATTGACCTGCAAACAACAACAGCAAAAACACTACCAGTGTCATTTCTTATAATGCATTCATAACCTTGTACATTTCAGAATTTCCAGGGTTTTTCCAGCATATGAAATGTCAAGGCTACTGCTGACAGCTCGAAAACCGAGGACACCAAGATACCTGTTATATTCTGACAAGCGTTGAACTCACGACAGAGTTGGGTTTTATTTTTAACTGCAATGGATTACTGTATATACACATCTGCTCATTATGTATTTCGAGTGGAAACTTTAGTGGCGCAGCAGGTAAAAACTTTGCGACACATGCATGGTATTTGGTATGATTGTTCCTTAAATATCACTTTTTCAGAAAAAAGTGGGAGCCACACAAAAAGACAAAAAAAAAATCAATGTGGCGGTTGTTTTTCAAGATGGCTGCCATATGGGCATCTGTTGTGGCATTTTGCTCAGAAACTATGGTGAAAATTGATGGGTGTTGTTTGCAGGTCACCTTCTCAGAAAAAAAAATACTTGCAAAAACAAATAAATAAGTTAATTCAAGTCAAGTCAACTGTATTTATAGAGCACTTTCAAACAGCCATCGCTGCATACAAAGTGCTGTACATGGAGCAATTTAACATGCACAATAAACAGTAAGACAAATCGGTAATAAAGGCGGTAGAAAGCACCAAACAGTAAAACCAAGAACAAATCTAAGTCATGCTGAGTCGAATGCCAAAGAATACAAGTGAGTTTTGAGGAGGGTTTTGAAGATGGGCAGCGAGGAGGCTTGCCGAATGTTCAGTGGGAGGTCATTCCAGAGAGAGGGACCAGCAACAGAAAAGGCTCGATCCACTCTGAGCCTGAGTTTAGTTCTTGGTACTTCTAATAATGTCTGGTCCACAGACCTGAGGCGCCGGGCAGGTGTGTAGGGGCGGATGAGCTCAGAGAGGTAAGGTGGCGCGAGATTATTCAGAGATTTGAAAACAAATAAGAGGATCTTGAAAATAACTCTAAAATATATGGGGAGCCAGTGAAGGGATGCCAGAGTAGGAGTTATGTGCTCCCTCTTACGAGTACCAGTCAAGAGGCGAGCAGCGGCATTCTGGACCAGCTGAAGGCGCTTAATGGAGGACTGGCGGACTCCAAAGTAAAGGGCATTGCAGTAATCGAGCCGGGATGTGACAAAGGCATGAATTACTGTCTCAAAGTGTTCATGTGAGAGGAGAGGTTTTATTTTGGCCAGCTGTCGAAGGTGAAAGAAGCTGGATTTGACAACGGCACCAATTTGCTGATCAAGTTTGAAATCACTGTCCAGTTTAAGGCCCAAGTTTGAGACTGTTGACTTAAGATAAGGAGACAGGGGGCCCAAGTCTACAGGATGGGATGTACAAGGGCCACTGGGACCAAACAATATCACCTCTGTCTTCTTTTCATTGAATCTCAAGAAATCTTGTGCCATCCAGGTTTTGATTTCTTCCAGACAGGATAGGAGGGGCCTTAATGAGAAGGCGTCTTTCTTGCTCAGTGGGACATAGATCTGGCAGTCATCTGCATAGCAGTGGAAGGGAATACCATGTTTCCTTAAGATGGAACCCAATGGGAGCAGATACAGCGAGAACAGCAGAGGCTCCAGAATTGAGCCCTGTGGAACACCACATGACAGGGGAGCAGTGCGTGACTCAGAGCAGCCAAGGCTGACACAAAAGGTTCTGTCAGCTAAATAGGACCTAAACCACTCAAGAGCACTGCCGCCAATGCCCACCAAGTGCTGCAAACGAGTCAGCAGAATACTGTGATCCACTGTATCAAATGCTGCAGTTAAGTCCAATAAAACTAGACACACGTGGTCTCCAGCGTCATTTGCCAGGAGGATGTCATTAGAAACGCGTAACAGGGCTGACTCCGTGCTATGCATCGTCTTGAAACCTGACTGGAATACCTCCAAGATGTTATGTTCATCCAAGAAAAATTTCGACTGCATGTGCACCACTTTTTCCAGAATTTTGGAAATGAAAGGCAGTTTGGAAATGGGCCTGAAACTTGACAGCACATCTGGATCAAGACCAGGTTTCTTGATCAAGGGTTGGACCACAGCATGTTTAAACTGTTGGGGAACTATAACAGAAGGGAGGCTGCTGTTGATGATATCCAAGACCGATGCGCCAACACTCGGGAGAACCTCCTGAAAGAAGTGCGGGGGAAGAGAGTCGCAAGGGGAGCCAGATGGCTTCGTCTGGCGAACTACATCTTCCAAAAGCGTCAAGGACACAGTTTCAAAAGAATTTAGCACAGCTGAACATGGAACATGGTCAGATGCGGTATTTGAGACCGGAGTCCTAGCTGTAGAGACCTTATCAATGAAAAACTGAAGGAATCTGGTGCACATACAAATAAATGAATGAATGAAAACAATTTTCAATCAGTTTTGCTCTCATAGCAGTGAACAAGTTAAATTAATTGACATATTCCTGAATTCGAGTCACAACGTTCCCCCAAGTATGATAATATTTGTATAGCACTTTAAAAAACATTCAAAGAAAAAAACAGAACAACAAATCAGGCATATAATAAAAAAATAAGAGTCACGGTGGTTGACTGGTTAGCTCATCGGCCTCACAGTGCAGAGGTGCCGGGTTCAATTCCTGCTCCAGCCTTCCTGTGTGGAGTTTGCATGTTTTCTCCGTGCCTGAATGGGTTTTCTCCGGGTACTCCGGTTCCCACACATCCACACACACGCACACATACACATCCTCAGAGCACACACAGAGATACAACCATTCACACTCACACCAAGGTTAATTTAGAATGGTCAATCAGCTTGCCATGCATGTTTTTGGAATGTGGGAGGAAACCAGAGTATCCGTAGAATACCCATGCAGGCACAGGGAGAACATGCAAACTCAACAGAGTAAGGCCACAGCCGGAATTGAACCCCGCACCTCTGCACTGTGAGGCGGACGTGCGAACCAGTCCCCTACCGTCCCGATCCAAATGATAAGATTATATAGAATTGTATTTTGATGGCATCAACCTCCTACTATTGGAGCCTATCACAGCTTTCTGTCTACACTGCAGACAATGGCAGCTAGCTATCAGATACCTATTGGATTTTGAGGAAGCTGAACTCATTATATCCTACCTCAACTGTCTTCTTAAGGTACTTCCAGTCAGTAAACAATTTTTCAAACTGAGTCTGGTTGCTCTGACAGCCTGATATGAGATTTTCAAGAGCTTTGATGGGGGCTTCACAGTCTTCCAGGTCCTTTTGAATCACCTGAGAAAAAGTCACAGTGTGAGAGTTACTTTCATATTTAGTGTAGGTTTTCATAAATGTTATACGTAACTATTTTCCATGCTCATTTAAAATAAAACAATGTGCTGCATTGAAAAAAATACCAGTATTATCCAGAGGTATTTATCGGTGAATACACCTATTCTGTAAAATGTGCAGCTTAAAATTTGAGAGCAGACCATAGACCATTTGATTTGTCCGGAGAAGTAGACTTTACGCATGTGAATGTTTTATTTATCGTTTTGCACGGCTGCAGAAACTGCCGTGTGAATGCAAGTGGGGCTACACCGGGGTTAACGCGCTTCTCTTTAGACAAGGATGCTGCAGAAACACATTCTATCTCCATACATAGACACATACAGTGGAGGTCCCTCTTGGCCAATGGGATGCGAGGAAGATGCTCGGTCAGATTCAGATTCAGATTTAGAAAACTTTATTTATCCCCGTGGGGCAATTAGGACTTAACAGGCACGCTTTGCACAAGAAACATAAAAAACAATGACGAACATGGGATACAGTGCAAAGGGCCTGTCGGTACTCGCTGTGTGCACAGCGCCCCGAGATCTTAGTTCAGAAAGGAAACCACTAGGGAGGGAGAGGGGGAAAAAAAACCATGCTCGAACTATCCTCTTCTGAGGATAATTTAAGTCCAGGAGAAAAAAAAAAGACCCCAGCACGTAAACAAGCATATGACAGTTACAACAAGTCACAAGACATAACATGTAATGAGGGAGCGGATGGATGGAGGGGAGGGCGACGCGGCCCGACCGGCGAGCTGCTCAGTCCATTCGAGCGCTCAGATCAGTTCACGTCGCGGGAAAAAAAACAGGAACAATAAAGGCGGTGATACAAGGATGTGTATGCGCGTGATTGTCTGGTTTTGTGTACGTCAGGCCGCAGCTACTTCGTCAAGGTCTTCTCATGGAGACAGTCGTGGCTTATCAGTCAATGGCCGAGAAGGAGGGGGTGATGGTAGGGCACGAGCTTCCATGCGTACGTTCTTCCAGGGGAAAGGTCCAGATAGCAGATGTTTTGGGAACAGGCTGCCAACAATTCCAGACAGCCTTGAGTACGGCAAGCCAAATCCACGATTTCTTTCTGAGCGCGGATTCCAACTTCTCCAAGTTGTTATCCATCTTGCAATGACGCTCCAAAACCACAGCCATTTTGCAGTTGAGCACAGTAGCCGCTTGGATCAAAGTGTTGGACATCCGCACCATGTCATCCATAAAGATCGGCAGCTTCTTCACTTCCAATAAAGCCGCTCCCGTCGGTTGAATTTTGCGATAGATCAGGAAACTGCTAACACCAAACAGCAGCATACCTGCTATCAGAAGGCCGATAATGTAGATGTCTTCCATATCCTCAACGGACAGTATTGACAGGGACACCATTCTCCACTTCCTCCAGGGATCTAGGGTGTACCCAGCAGCAAATGTCCCCGAGGGGCAAGTAGGCTCCCCACTGCCTGCTCTTCTCGTCGAGAAAATTTTGTCGATGGCATCGAGAGACCAGCCAACTAATTCCATGGTTTGTTTTAGGATGAAAGTACGGCAGGAGGCTAGGAAAGTGAGACAAGGACAGCACATAGACTGAGTGGCGAGCAGGGAAGGGTGAGGGGAGGACAGGAGCAGAGCAAAAAAGCGTCCGCCTTTGTCGAGAGCCAAGCAGAAAAGGGGGGCGGTCGTAGCCAATGGCAGAGCAGCTATAGGTATGTTGTGTTCAGGAAACCAGGGTTCCCACTCTTCCACTTGCTTTTTTGTTTATGGACCTTTTAAGGACTTTTGAGGCCCAATTTAGCAATTTTTAAGGACCTTCGTTCTCCATTTAGAAAAATCTGGTTTCACTAACAGTAGTACTGCTTGCCCACCTTAGCAGTATCCAGTATACCTGAACAGCTGAAATGCATGTCAGAAGTCTAAATCCCAAATGGTACAACTCTATTATTTTCCATCATACCACCTTCAATGATCAGACATGTTTTATAATGACAAATATGAAACTGATATGACAATTAGGGAAAAGCAGACAGTGACTTAGTTTTCTCCTCAATCTCTTTTGCAAGTTCTTGGAGATCAATTTTCTTCTATTTTGCTGTGTGCCTCAATGCATTTGATTTGACCAGGAGGCTATGACAAGTTTTACCTCTCACAGAGATGCCGTTCTTGCACACTCGGCAGTAGGCCGACGTATTATCACCAGCAATTTTCCGACCCAATCACGGAACTCCGGCTACTCCAGCCATGTCACTAGAAAATAGCATTGTCCCAGAATATTTGTAGTGACGCCACTTGAGCGAAGCGCACCTCAGCAGTCGAAAGTCCACTGCTCTCTGCTGTGTGCATCCGCGCGAACATGTACGCCCGCGCACGTCTTTTGGTTTCAACTAATCAGCGCCGAAGCAACCGACGTCACATATCAAGGATGCTTTGATCTACGACAACAGATAAGCTAGCCTCGCCGAGACAACAGCTAATCTTAGCTGACGCACACACAGCAGAGAGCAGCAGACTATTGACTGCTGAGGCGCGCTCGCTCGAGTGGCGTCGCTACATATTTGTCTGTCACTTGTTGAGATCAATAACTTCGATGAATAGATTTTTCCAGAAAATATGGTAATTGTTTGCAGAGCCAGCAACCAAACCAACCATTCACTACCCCAGCATGGCGTCGATCTATTGTTGTTACCCGAAATAACCCGAAGTGATCAAATGATCATCGTCGGAACTAATCGGAGATGGCAGGAAAAGCAGAGCGGGTACCAGGTCCTGCATTTTCCGACAAAACTATGACTTGAAAGGGTGGGGGAAATGACATACACAAATGAAATGAACACCACAGGTTCATTCTTAAGGATTTTTCTTGATTTTAGAAGCTTTCCCTGAAAATTATGGACAATTAAGAACATAATTTTGCAACCTCTTTTTTTATGGATTTTTATTAACTTTAAGGACCCGTACGAACCCTGGAAACTCAGAGCTGCGAGTAGCAGCCCATACTGCACTTTCACCTTTCGTACCTTGAAAGTTTTTTTGTAACAAGAGGCAATATTTTCCTGTTGAGCGTTTCGTAACTTGCTGGCAACATTGTACGCTGTCCATAGAGACATTTCTCGTCCATTGTACTGTATTTCAATGACTCATGATTTTATTTCATTGTCAGTTAATGCCTTTTCTTGGTGGAAACCTGACACTGCAGTGAGCGAGATTTTCCATGTTTGGGTGGCATTTCTCGTCAGGTGTCACCACAGTGATGATATATTTAGCGTTCATAACTGGGATTTATACCTGCATCAAAGGTCCACCGCATTCAATTAAATATCCGCTAGAAATCTTGAGTAATTTTTTGCAGAATTCCATTATTTTGCACAGATATGGGTGGACAGGATGAAACCCTGGATTAATCTTTACAACAGGAAATCTTTGGCATAAACTCTCACAACTAACTTTAATATATTCCATTTATTTTCATCTTAACTCAAGATGACAGCTTTAAATATTCACAGCTGAAATATGAATTTTATACCATTTATCATGAAAAAAAATATCGCCGACAATTTAACTCACCCTGAATTGGTCGTCTTGGCTTTTCTTAGCCAGGATGTCAGGCAGAAGCCCTTTAGTTGCAGTCATTGCATCTCTGAGACTTGTCACCTTAGAGCGAACCAAAATGTAGGCATCTCCAAAGTCCTTGGTTCTTGAAATTAAGCCCTGAAAAAGTAAAAGTACACTTCAGTGAGTATAATAATTTTGTAAACCACAATTCCAACAAAGTTGGAACGCTGTATAAAATGTAAATAAAACATTACAACGATTTAAAAATCATTCTCTTATCATCAATTGAATACACTTAAAACACTAGATATGTAATATCCAAACTGGTGAACAATATTGTTTTTTTGAAGAAAGAAAAAAGAATAAATAAATAAATAAATAATTTTAGGACAAAATTTAATGCAGATTTTTCTGACAGATATTGCGATTTGATTCGACTTACTGTACATAATGAGTATTGCACTAAGATTTAAAATGTAAACTATTTGTAAAGATATTTCAAATATAAAAGAAAACCTTTGTACAAATGTACATGTTCATTGGAGATAACTATAAGATTGTTGGCAAATTGTTTTTCATATTTTTGTTACAGATTAACTTGTTTCAAAAGGAGACTGAGAGCTGAGCGACGTGGTCTAAAATTTGTATTTTGGTATACAGTGATCCCTCACTGAACACGGTTAATGGGGACAGGGACCTGGCGAAGGAGGGTTTGCTCCCCCACTAGAAATTTTATGTGGGTAAGTGTATGTGGGTACCAGCATGTAAACAGTAATTATACTTTACATCAGGGGTGTCAAACACAGGTCCTGGAGGGCCGCTGTCCTGCATGTTTTCCAAGTTTCCTTGTTGCATCACACCTGATTCAAATGATCAGATCATCAGCAAGCTCTGCGGAAGCCTGACATTGAACCTGTTCATTTGAATCAGGTGTGTTGCAACAGGGAGATTTGGAAAACATGCAGGACAGTGGCCCGCCCTCCAGGACCCGAGTTTGACACCCCTGCTTTACATATTTGAGACAAAGACTATAACAGTACACATATTTACTTAAATCTTTGATTATAAACCTTTTTACAGTAATTAACATTCATCAGCACTGCCTTCTGAGAGAGGCAAAGAGACTTGTGTTGGTGGAGGCGGCAGTCACATTACATTCTGACGGTGTAGCCACCGTTACCCTTCAGCTAGCTCCTGGCCAGCTATCCCTGCGCAGAGGATGTGTTTATGATAAGACAATTAATCGGTATTGATGAGACGAAGAGAGACGTGTGTTACACGTGTTGCTGCCTTTGAACAAGCCCAATCACCTCTCTCTCTCTCTCTGAGAGTCAACAGTGTGACGAGACACAAGGGAAGGTGCTGGGCGGGGCTCCGAAGATGCGCAGCCAATCAGCTCATGGGATAAATCTGCTCGTGCTGCCATTGGTCGAGGTCGCACTAGGAACCAATCATGTGTACAGGCATGTACAAAACCTCTGAGTCATTCGGCATTTTTTTATGAATACAGTACTTTGGAAAGAAAATGCGATGTATTGAAGCCGCAATTAATGAAGTGCTCTTTTAGGAGCTGTTGTGCTTATGTGCTTAACCTCATGAGAACATGTCACTAGAACTGTCATCTGTGACTTTAGCCTTCGTCGCCATTCGCTCACAAGCTAGCATTGGCTGCGTACCCTAGCTTACTAAACCTGCATTGCTAATGCCTTGTCGCATCCATTTGCTACTTTAATAAACCTCTACAAGTTAAGCTCATTTAATACACCTCTGGTGTTAACATCGAATGACTGAGCTTTTTTGTCTATGCAATTAAGTTTATAAAACTTTATCGGTCGCCTGAAGGTTGGGCTCACTGGCAAGCACCTGGTGGCAGGGCCTGCACCCATGGGGCCCGGCCGCGCTCTGCCCGAAAAGGTAATGTGGGTCCCCGTCCCCATGGGCTTACCACCTGTGGGAGGGGCCAATGGTGTCAGGTGCCCTGTGAGCTGAGCAGTGGCAAAAGGCAGGGACCTTGGCGGTCCGATCCCTGACTACAGAAATAAGATGGAGGTAAATGAAATAACCTCTCTGACAGGAGGAGCCTGAGTTGGTGTGCAACTAGATCTAGTTGGGCTTGCCTCGACGCACAGCTTGGGCTCTGGTACCAGTATCCTCAAGAGGGGTTATTGTTATTGATCCAGACAGTATTGAGACTTAATTATGGTTAAAATGACCTGAGTGCAAAGATAAAAGTAACACAGTAGGGCTGATTTTATTCGTGTCACAAATCTCTAGTGAATGATTTGTTCTAATTTGATATTTAAGTGGTTTGAATTTTTTTGTAACAAACAGTCACTTTGCCATCATGTGCTTGTCTGTTGCTGGTCACCATGGTCAAAAGATGGTCAGGGAGTTTGTGTGAATGCTCAGATGCATGGAAATTAAGAGAAAACCTTGAAATCCAATGAATAGAACAAAATAAATAAAATTATTCACACTAGGTTTAAATTGTGGAATGTAAATCATACTGCGTTGCCCTAGGAAGGGAGACAAATATTTTTTGCACCGTTTACAAAAAAAAGAAAAAAGGTGGATGAGGGAATGATGTCAAAATGTAGTTTGAATTAAATTTCAATTATAAATTAAAAATATTTTAATTCAGGCTTGAGGTTAGTTGATTATCCAAATTATAAAGTGCTTAGTTTAAGTTAAATAGGAGTGACCGTAGGCCTCCACACGATGGCGCTGTTGGCAGTGTGCGGGAAAAGTTACCGCCAGTAAATGTGCTGCAGTTGATAATCATTTGCTTTATTGAGTGGCTAAATATATTGGGATAACCATTTAGCAGATTAAACCAATACATACAGTACAAAGACAGTATTAAATATGGGCACTTTCAGTGGTGACCATACTTGTCAACCGCGGCTTATAAATGATTACGATTCCCCTTACAAAGCAACAAAAACCCTTACAACGGCTTACCGCGCATGCGCACATCATGCTTTATCAATCCTACCGTACGTAGCGATGAAAAAAAATATACGATTGAGGATTACTTTTGCTGGTTTGCCGTGACAATAGTAGCGATCGACGACGGCGTTGTTGTTGGCTACCAGCAGGTGAGACTATCTGGATTTGAGCCAAAATGGTCTTTGTGAGATCGGTTTGCAATTTTTTTACCCCCCGTATAAAAGTTGTAATACATCGTACATGATTTGAAATGATAAAAAAACGTGTAAAATACGGGGAAAACGTACAAGTTGACAGGAATGGGTGACTGACACATTTTGCTATCTGTTTAATTTCTAAAGCATTTGTTTGGAAACACAAAGCGAAAGGAATCATTGTGTTGTGTTGTCGCTATGTGGTAGTTTGGCTCTTGGCAAACAATAGTCTTTTGAGTGTTGACCACATGATAGCGCAATAGCACAAGGTTTCAAACACAATTTACTGCACATGCGACCGTTTCTATTACCAAAGCAGCTAATCACAAACTGAGCACACACACGCACGTGCACACCCACTAAGTTTCGAAACCCAAACTAAAAATTGATTTCGTCCCTGGGAACCAAATTTAATTTATTGCCGTAACATTGAAAAATACATGTAATTTATTGGCACAGAACACAATAGATGTTAATGTAATGTATGTATTAATGTAATGTATGTATTAATGTAATGTCGTGAAAAAGCCGTTAACATCAAGCTTAACGTTCAATAAAACAGCTTGCAGCATTTTACTGTGACTTTAGTCAACCCAATACATCTGACGCTGGATCCGAGTCTGAGAAAACCGAGTGAATTAATGTTTTTTTCTTTCTCACCTCAAGTCTTCCCTTTCTTTGTATAAGCTGAACATGCAGTAGTTCTCTGTTCCTTATAGCAGTACTCAGCTCACTCTGCAGATCATCAGACCTTTCAGGACCAAACAAAGAGTCGAGCAAGTCACCCTTTGTCTTCAGCTGATTCAAACAGTCTTGCAGCTGGATACTGTCCTTCAACAGGCGCTAAGTGTAGAGGACAGAAAAACAATCTGAATCAGATTTCCTGGTCACAAATGTTAAACATACAAGGAATTTTACCTTCCCAGTTACAACCCGTCCAGAGACAACAAAACATTGACCAATATAGGGAGACTGAACGGGAAGCCTGGCGGTTCTCTGTTTAGGGTCCCAAGTTCTTAGATGTGAAAGGAAAACAATAGGGGAGGGGAAAAAAAGACACACTCGAAACATTCTCCTTAAAAACAAAGACTAACAAACCCGCTCTAAAAATACATTAAAATGTATTTGAAAAACAAAAGGGGGGGCTTGGTGCTCGACTAGTGAGCTGCTCACCATCGAGCACCATTGCACTGTGATGCCGAGATGCTAACCGTGAGCATGTCGGCATCACAGTGCAGAGGGGCAGGGTTCAATTCCGGCTCCCGCCTTCATGTGTGGAGTTTATATGTCCTCCCCATGAATGAAATGGGTTTTCTCCGGGTACTCGGTTTCCTCCCACATTCCAAAAACATACACCGTAATTAATTGAATGCTCTAAATTCTTCTGAGGTGTGATTGTGGGCGTGAATGGTTGTTTGTCTATGTGTGGCCTATGATTGGCTGGCAACCAGTGCTCGGAGACAGCTGTGATAGGCTCCAGCACACCCGCGACCCTCGTGAGGATAAGCAGATTAGAAAATGGATGGATGAAAAACAAAAGGTTTAGCTCAATAAAAACTACCTATCATAAACCAAGTGCATAACAGCAAATTTATTTCTTAGTGGGCCTGTGACAGCCCTCACAGACAACGTCAAAAAAATACCTATTTAAAAATAGGAATCAAAAAAAATTATGTGACGAGCAGCAGTTCTCACAGTGCCATCAGAAAACTAACACATTTGCTACAAGAACTCAATAAAACCAATAGAAATTGAAATCCAAGGTCAAAATTCTTTTAAAAACTAACTATAATGGAAAAATCCTTAAGTATTAGAATCCAGACACAGTCACAATTTGTCCACACAAAACATTTGTCCATCTAACTTGTTACACAGAAACAATATAAGCATATTCGAAAAAAAGGAGCTTTTCTGTCAGATTTTAGACAGACACCAAAATGAGGGAAGATGTGTGTTTTACCTCAATATTTTGAACCAGCAGGACAATGTGTGAGAAGTCTGTAACCTCAGCAGAAGCCTCCAAAACCTGAGAAACCATTCTCCTCCAATGTGCAAAGAACAGCAATGGGTTCCTGAGTGTGTTTCTGAGGCCAGATTCAGACTCTGAGCACAATTTTGCAGCTTTGCATTTCACACTTAATAGAAACACAAATTTGACAAGCTTTTACTAAATGAAGAAATAATAATTAGAATATGTTATTGTACATTATGTAATACATCAACACGTCTCTCTCTCTCTCTCCCACCCTCTCTCTCTCTCTATATATATATATATATGGGTTAGTGACCTGCATTGTCATTGCTAAGTTAGTTCTGCTGCACTCCGCACATTATATCGACAACAATGTTGGTTTTAAACCATGACAGAAAGTGGATGGATGGATGGATATACTGTACATATACAGTACGTGTGTGTGTGTGTGTGTGCGTCTGTGTCTGAGTAATAGAATACATACAACAAGTGAACCAAAATCAATTGCACAAGCCAACGGGAAGCTTAATAACCATGAAAAGCAAACTCTTGGCCACGTACCTCTGATGTTCTTTAACCACACCAAGTACATCATCAGAAATGTGGCAAGAGTCCTCTGAAAACCTGAACAGTTCCTTGAGCTGTAACTTAAGGTGGTCCACTTGGGACTCCTCCCCCACCAGAGCCTTTCTTACACCCTAAAAACCACAAGCAAAATTAACTGAGAACTTGGGCTGAAAGACTGGAGGAGGAATTCTCGTTGAGATTGTTCAGAGAAATATTGAATTTGCGATTCAACTGATGATTTTCTTAATATCAAGCTTCACCGCAATCAGTATTCACTATGTACAGTAACATGTATAAACATGACATAAAATCACATCACACCACCAAAACAGAAAAAGCTATTTCTCCAATAATGTAAGGAAACTAAAGAGGATGTGCACTAATATACATATCCATTGTAAAAAAAAAAAAAAAATTTAAATCGTAAATTTTGTGACATTTTAGTAGTGTTTATGAATAATATTTATGTATAATTTGATGTGCTTTGCAAAATTCAGGTGAACTCGAGAGAATAGGTCTGCATTGCTGTCAATCCGTCTATGTCAGTACATAGACTGGTAATAGGTTCTCTGCTGTGATTTAAATCTGTCATCCTTATAGAGTACATTTTCTCTTTAAGCAACCCCCCACCCCAAAAAATAAATAAATAAAATAAAGGGGAGAAAGGTCTGGTCAAAGTGAAATGTTATATGTACCAAAACTTTGTGAACACTGTGTGCATGTATATAACATTTTAAGGATATTCTTACATTGTTATTGTGAAACAATAACACACACATTTCTATATGAGCCATTCTATCAAATTGATTCAAATAGCTGTCCCTCAAGGAAAATCACAAAATTTGAATTGTTCAGACCTTGCATTATTGAGAGGTGGCTGTCCCAACCTCTAACTCCTAAATTTCAATGAATGAAAATAAAATTTTGATGATTTTTGCCAATTTTCTCAATACAGTGAACCCTCGCTATAACGCGGTTCACCTTCCGCGGCTTCGCTGTTTCACAGATTTTTTTAGGGCAGTTTTTTCAATGCTTTTTTTTTTAAACAGTGAATTGTGTTCTGCATCCTGATTGGCTAAGGGACTGACCAACATGAACAGTCACCCCACCTCGTCTCTGCACAACAACATTCTCGGGCGAGGCGGGCCGGTAGCACGCTCGGAAACATCGTGCCGGCCCTCACTTTCATTGCGCCGGGTCGGGTTTCGTCGGGCCCTCCGACTCGCGTGGGCATTAGACCCCTTGGTCCGTGTTTCAAGATGGGTCGGGTGGGCTGCTGACATCGCCACGGACCCCTGAAGCCCATCTGAACGTGGGCCGGACCCCGCCCTGGCGGCGTTGCCGCTCCTCGCGCGTACCAGGGGCAGGGGCCCCAGGCCGTGATCGGAGGGCGCAGCGGTACATCCCACGACCCGGGGGGGAAGCAGCGAGGTAGGGGCAGAGGAGCGCTGTAGAGCTCGGGGGAGCCCTGAGGGGCCACGGTCTCGTGCGGGCCACCCGCGCCACCGTCGTCCGAAGCCTTTTCAAGCCAACCCGGAGCCAGTCAACGGGGGAAGTGCGCTCGGCCGGAACCCGTTCATTACAGTTCTCAAATATAATCGAAGGTGGCATGTCTGTTTATAAAAATCTTCTTGTCCAGAAGAAAAAGGAGTGCCAACAATTATCCATAACTATGTTCTCTCGGAAAAAGACACCTGCACCACAGCCTCCAGCAGAAAAAGACGCTACAGCAGAGCAGAGTGACGAAGAGGCAAAGTTAGAGGAACGGTGAAATACGCGAGTCACAATGTGTCCAACCTCGTATTGACTGTTAAAAATATTATTTTACAGTATTTCCAAAAACTATTATAGTTATTTGTTGAAAACGTTTGTTTGTTTTCTTAAATGCTTGGGCCTGAAAACAGGTTTTGGTCTTTGGTTTCATTGTATACATACAGTAGTTCAGTATTGCATAATAACTGTAAAAATAAAGCTGACTACTTCATGGATTTCACTTATCACGGGTTCTTTTTGGAACGGAACCCCCGCGATAAACGAGGGGTCACTGTATTGTAGTTTAATAGATTGATTTGTACGGTGAAAGATTTAAATTGTTTTTGTACATTTTCTCTGAATGGAAAAAAAACCCTCCCCAATTTTTTATGTCACTACCGAAACAAAAAGAGTATTTGTCTGTTGGCAGGGCTTGGTTTTAGCGACACTCTCAGAAATTTCACGAAGAAAACACCTGGCCTTTCTGTTCATCCATGGCCAGATGGTGAGTAATCAGCCTTCAGCATTACTCACTACATGCGCTCTAAATTCTGAAAATCATCATGTGGGCTTCAGGACCATAACTACCAAACACCTAATTTCTGCAAATAAATGACTTTTTTTTTTAATGCTAAATGTTTTCTATCTCTGTATACATGCTCAAAACTGTGTTTGGGAGCCACATTGTGCCTGCAATCACAAAATATCAATATCGAGTCACAACCAAAACATGCATGTGTTGTGCAATTAATAGTGATGTTGTGCTTGAACTATTTTGGACTTTATTTTAAACAAAGAAAACAATCCAAAGTTACATACCATGATTTCACAAATCCGGCCCACTTGGGAATGATTTTCCTCCATGTGGCCCCTGAGCTAAAGTGTGCTTGACACCGCTGCTCTACTGTATACAGTAAGTATTCCCGCCTACGGGCTTCTGTTAAGCGGAAATTCCCTCACCCGGAATAAAATACCTATGCATTAAAATTTCGACCACGATATTACATGAACGATCGATTCATAATAACGGAAGTTCCAGGACCCGGAACCCGGAAGCCATACGGAAGCCTGCAGTATCGCAAACTCAAGCAAGTCCCGCTCGATGCTGCCGAATAACCGTGTTCGCACAGCTATTTACTCTCATTGGATCCAAAACGGTGACATATAAGTGACTCTATTGGCATGAATTTTACTGGAATCGTGAACTTTTTTTTCCCATTCCTTTACATTTACGTCCTGTAGATCGTGGCATCCAAACAAAGAGGAACGGTAATGACCTTGGAAGAGAGAGTGGAATGCATCAGATTATCTGCTCAGAGTAAATTGCTTGTGGCTCAACGCATAGTCGAGTAAACGAACGTTTCCTGGACTGCTTTAACTAAAATTTCGACCACGATATTACATGAACGATCGATTCATAATAACGGAAGTTCCAGGACCCGGAACCCGGAAGCCATACGGAAGCCTGCAGTATCGCAAACTCAAGCAAGTCCCGCTCGATGCTGCGGAATAACAGTGTTCGCACAGCTATTTACTCTCATTGGATCCAAAACGGTGACATATAAGTGACTCTATTGGCATGAGTTTTACTGGAATCGTGAACTTTTTTTTTTTCATTCCTTTACATTTACGTCCTGTAGATCGTGGCATCCAAACGAAGAGGAACGGTAATGACCTTGGAAGAGAGAGTGGAATGCCGCAGATTATCTGCTCAGAGTAAATTGCTTGTGGCTCAACGCATAGTCGAGTAAACGAACGTTTCCTGGATTGCTTTAACTGTTATCGTGCTAAAAACGTTCCGCTAACTGGACCGTGAATTAGCGCAATTGACATCACCTTCTTTCTAACTATAGGCATCGAGGACTTTGAAACGTCTCATGCCTGTCTTAAGTTTGTTGCACGACATCAGCTGAGCAACGCCGTTTTATGTGGTAATCGAAGGGAGGAGACTGAGTGGGTGGAGAGAAAAGCCATCACATTTGTTACAAGTCTCATTTTGTTGCAAATATTTGTAAAATTGTGATGCGTCTTTTTGTACTGTATGCTGCAGTTTTTGTGTTTTAAACAGTTTTTGGACCATATATTTATTGCTTGTGTTGTTATACCTATATTTTGTTAACATACTTGCATGTTCATAAAGGACATGTACCATAGTCGTTTCCCACACAAGGAAATTCTGTTAGAAGGAAAGATTGGACAACGGAACTTGAGAATACTTACCTTTATTTATTGTTGCAAACCACACAGAACCTGATCACACAGATGCAGGCATGCTAAGAGAGTCGTTAGAGTGTGTGAAAAACAATGTTTTGCCTTTTGAGCTACAGGTTAAAAACTCACCTCGTATTTTCTCCACTGGCCCATCATCTGCTCTTCACTGCAATCAGCCCCATCGCAAACATCACGATCCTCCTCGAGTTCCTGGTTTAGTCCGTGGAGTCGTAATCTGAGGCAACCAATATCATCGTCCAGTCGCTGGCATCTTGACATGTACTCTCCGTGTGAAGACATGGTGTTGTTCAGACTCTCCTCAACCTCACATAGGCCTTGCCTTAATCTTTGCCAACCGAGCCTGAGCTCTTCAGCCTCCTCTATTACCACCTCTGCTCCAGCAGGTGACGTCTTCACTCTGACAGTTTCAGCAACACCCTCTATATATTGCAGAGTTTTTTCCTCACTGGCTACAATGTCATCAAGGGCCTAAAAAAGGGAAAATGAATTACCTGTATTGTGGGTTTTGGGGGGGGGGGGGACATCATGCCAACATAATTAAGTTCTGAACATTGGTTGTCAGAAGTGGGTGACTCGACATGATTTGACTCGGCTCAGATTGAGTTGCCAATTTTAGACTTGCCAATTGATTGACTAAAACCTATGAAAGACTCGACTTCACTTTAACCTGGTATTCATGTGTTGAAGTACCGTACATAACCTGACATGTCATTCTATGTGGATGAAATGGTTTGACCCAGCCTCACGTGGAGGTGGCAGGAGAAACTCTCAACGAGAGGATCTTGGAGGCGAGGAGATCTGGAATTATGGTATCGACCAGAAGTACATCAAGAGCATTTTTGCATAGGTCCCTGTACCACGAAATTATTCCAGGAAAGTGCAGCCACATGTTGACTGCATCATCCACCAACCTATGAGGTGTGTGCAAAAAATCCCAGGACTGTACAAACTTGAGGTATCAAATTATTGCGTTAATTGCAAATAATTAATTCAGTCATATTTAGCGCGTTATGTTTTTTAATTGTGTTCATCTAAATTTTAAGTTTCTGTAGGTGGGTTGCCTTTTTATAATATCCCTTTTTATGAGTTGGCTTCCGGTGTTCGAGTTGTTGAGGGTGGGAAACAATGGTAAATCCCAGCCCGAGAGCAGACATTGATGGGCTGTCATTATGTTTAGTCTTGTTTAGCAGAAGCTGATAGGCTCCCATTGGAGTTGGGAGGGCCAGGTTAGCAGCGGAGGAGGAGGTGAAAATGGGAGGAGCATGTGAGAGTTCTCGGCCCAATGTGAATGGAAAATTTACATTCCAAAAACGCCCTGACGGCAGGCACTATTGATAAAAGGTAGAGTGTTGTGCCTAATTTGTAAGAAGTTTGCTTCCTACCGAAGCAGCTCAAGTTTCGCCTCCCACATCAATGCAAAGCACCCAGTAGCGAGTGCAGCCACAGCTAGCATTAGCACAGAAGGCGTTAGCAATATAGCCAGTCATAGCAAGGCTCTTTGCCAAATGAAAATCGAGGAGAACACCCAGCGCACGAGGCACGAATTCAGCATAGCTGTTGTGTCCTCTGTAGCCTACTCGAAGTGATTGATGTTTAGTGATTGATGAACAGAGTTATTTCTGAAGTGCTTACTGACAGCATTGTGATTTAAGGGTCTGTTTTATTTATTTTTTATTATCTGAAGCAAGTTCAGTGTTCAGTCGTTGTATTGCTCAGAAAAGTGTTGTTACTGTTTTTGATATGTGAAGCTAAGCATTTTTATGGACCTGATGTTCTATTTTATTTTGTAATTACAGTCAAACCTCGGTTTTCGAACGTGTCTGTTCTCGGCCAAATCGGTTTTTGACCAAAAAGCAGAGTTTTTTTATGCCCCAGATTATGACCGAAAATCGGTTCTCGACCAAACTGAGCTTACTTTAATGCGCCCCTTGACTCCTCTCGCCTTCCTTACACGAGGAAGTGACGCTTTCTCAGGTAGACGAGGAAGTGACGCTTCCTTGTGTAGCGTTCCATTGTGAGCAGACGTGTTCAATAAAGATTTTTTTTTTTTAAAAAGAGCGTGGTTTTGGTTTTCGAACAAATCGGTTTTCGAACAGCCTTCTGGACCGGACTATGAACGAAAACCGAGGTATTTGGAGATTTTAAAAAACAAAACAAAATAAAAAAAAAACATAATATTCCCCCTGGTGGTCGAAAATTAAGGTTGCAGATAAGACTTGGGACTCGTCTCAAACACAGCAGAAAGTAAATGGCTAGGACTGTTGAAGTCTGTTTAAAAACAAAAGACTTTATAATGCCACTTTTTTGTGATGTCAATCTTTTGATCTGCCTCAAGAATGTACTTAATTGAAAATGAAAATAGGGGTTTTCTCAGTAATTTTTTGGTTGAGATTAAAATATAGATAAATTAGATCAATTAGTTACAGATCATAATTAATTAATCTCACAATTGTTTTATCTCTTGACAGCACTAGTACATAATACACATTTTTCCCTTGAATCATGATAGTCTACTAGCAGATCTAACAAAGACATCATTCGGTATTCACTATGTTCAGTGCGCAAGAGTTTTGACAAGACTACTCGTAGCTGAGCGTCGTAAGTAACGTACTGAGCATCTGACAGATTAAAGCCAAGAAGCACTGTCCCGATTCACCTCAATTGGCTGTGTCATTTTTCATTTGTTTCCCAAGCCCAAGGGGGCATCCTATGTATGGAGACCTGGATTACATCGTGTTGGCCAACACGTTAGGGATGCAGACCTGTTCAGCATGCGTGCTGTCCACTCATCACCTCACCAATCCCCTCAAAATTGACTGGGAGATGGAGCCTCAATGTTGAGCTGCTATGTTTCTGCACGCCAGAAGCATATTATTGCTACATAGGTATGAAGTGCAAGCCGCAAATAAGCACATTTTGGCCGACCCCACCCCTGTACTTTTGCTCTTTCGTTGACAAAATATGAGTTATGTGATACAGGCCACTGTTACAAAGGCTTAAAGTGCTAAAATATTTACCAGCAAAGAACACCTCCAAATTCATTTTTCTTTATTCTATTTGGCAGTGTATATGTGTATTAGTTGTGGAAATATCAATGGCATCTGAAAAAAGGTTGAAGTCGATAAAGAATGAAAATGGGCGGCATGGCGGACACATAATACAACAAGACAGTGTTTGAGTAAACACTCCGGAATCCTACTGCCTAAGTGCAACCAGAATACTGGTGAAATGAATGAACCAAAACTAGTTATGGCAAAGTTCCCTAACACAGGAATGAATGGATGGATGGATGGATGATGGCTATACTGCTGTTGCACTATGGTTGAGAGGAAAGAATTTTCATCTGTGCTGCATGTTGCACATAGAGCATATTTGACAATAAAGTTTACTTGATTTGACTTGACTATGGCGAGGAACTAACTTGGCTGCACTAATCGAGAGGGAGTGGTACCAAGGACAAACAAGGGATTGGGGCTGACAAACAACAAGACGATACACACAAAATAGCCAGCCCAAGCTACTGACTCAACAAAAACCACAAGTCACTCCCCCCACCCCCCTCTTACCTGAAAGCAACCGAGTCCATTTAAACAGTAGTGGTTAATCTTTGCAGGTGGCGGCACATCTGAAACTAGTTGCTAATTGGGTCACTTTTCCCTGCACTGATTGGTCGGCTAAGTTGTGAACAAGGGCCACCAATCAGCAAAAAGCAAGAGGAGAGCTACTGCACACATGCAAAGAGTAACCCTAACACAAAATAAATAAAGAACTAAATAAATAGCCTTGAAATAATGTGAACCGTAACACTATTTTATAAAATAATTTTTAGTCCATTCTTGTTGGAAGCTTCCCATTGATTCACTCAATGTACAAAAAAAAAAAGAATAAAATTGGACTGATAGCAAAATGTATGCGCTCGTGTAGGTATGTGATAATTATAGTCTGAAAATATTAGAACAATAATTGCATATTAGGGATTATATTAACATCGTATGCGTATATGCATATCAATAAGGCAATGCTGATGGCCACATGGCATTAATATCATCCAAATGATGTGGATGGTACAATGATTGATCAATTAATTGACATCTTATCGAATATCAAATTAATCGATGAATCATTTTTGATAATCGAGAACCTCTTTAATTTAAACTTCAATAAATATTCATTTGTGTCGAATCAAAATACATTTACAAACGTTTGCTTTTATTTAGGAATTTAAAAAATATATATTTTTGCACTTTTTTCTGACATGTTAAGGATCAAACAAGGAACTGAATCTCCATTTGTTTATGGCCTGTTTTTGAATAAAGGAATGCAAATTAAAACTTACTGTTATCCAGTTCATAGATTACCTGACAAAATAATTTAGTATTTAGGACACAGGTTAACCAATTGAGTACATTTCCAAAGCCCATATGGGCATTGTACCTTTCCCATTCTTGCAAATGGATACCGTTTCAGACTTACTTTTAAAACTTGCAGCTTGTTCTCTGTTGTGTCCTCTTTCTCCATAAGATCTGTCAGCTCCTTGGTTTTTGACAGGAGCCATAACTGAAATTGGTGAACACTGCCTTGATAAGTCTCGTGCTCCTCAGCTATCGCTTGAAGCAGTGACAGACGATCCTAGAATAGCAACAGTCACATGTTCACTCTCATATGGTGAAGTTTGGCACATCCTGTTTAAATCATATGAATTTGTAAAATTACGGTACTACAGCAGAGGTACTCAAATATAAATCTTAAAGGACCACAAAGAAATTTTTCAATGAGTTAAAGGTCCATTGATCAAATTTGGACAGGTTACAAGAAATAATATAACATGGGGGAAAAAAACTCATTTTAACTTTTATCTTTAAATCACTTCAACATACTTTCACAGACTGCCTTTTATATGAGGCCAATTTTCACTTTCACGCCAAGGCTGCCCTTTGTCACCGATTCTGTTTATAACCCTTATGGACAGAATTTCTAGGCGTAGCCAAGGCATTGAGAGGGTCTAGTTTAGTGGGCTTAGTATTACGTCTCTGCTTTTTGCAGATGATGTGGTGCTGTTGGCCTCTTCAAGCTGGGATCTCCAACTCTCACTGGAGTGGTCCGCAGCCGAGTGTGAGGCAGTCGGGATGAAAATCAGCCCCTCCAAATCTGAAACACTGGTCGTCAGTGGGAAAAGAGTGGAGTGCCCTCTCCGGGCCAGGGATGAGATCTTTTCTCAGGTGGAGGAGTTTAATTGTCTTGGAGTCTTTTTCACAAGTGAGGGCAGGAGAGAGCGAAAGATCGACAGACAGATCGGTGCAGCGTCTGCTGTGATGCGGACCTTTGTATCGGTCTGTCATGGTGAAGAAGGATCTGAGCCAAAGGGCAAAGGTCTCAATTTACCGGTCGATCTATGTTCCTACCCTCACCTATGGTAACGAGCGGTGTGTCGTGAGCGAAAGAACGAGATCCCAGATACAATCTTCCTCCGCAGGGTGTCTGGACAATTACAGATAACGTGAGAAGCTCGGTCATCCAGGAGGGGCTCAGAGTTAAGCTGCTTCTCCTCCAGTACTAGAAATCTAGATGAGGTGGCTTGGGTATCTGGTTAGAATAACATTCTCCTAACCTTGTCTGTTCTGCTGTCAAGTTGCATGCAGTGTTGTTAGCCACAAGAGGTAGTTTGAGTTAATATTCATGGCTGTCTGCCTGCCTGCCTGGATGGAGTTAAACAAAACTTTCAGCCAGTAGGCAGCGCTACAACTACGATAAAAATAAGTTTGTAGGCCGAGACTTCGCATTGCTTTCCAATGGGTCTGCTTTGTTAAAAATATCTACAGGGTGGTTTTTTTTTACACTAAATAATGAACTAACAAAATATTGATGATTTTTTTTCCAGACCTGATGTGTGTGCAAAGATGTTGATAGTCTCAAAATCTGTGTTTTATTGGCAAACTGCGCGTTGTCACAGCAATAGCGTTTTTCGAGGATTCAAACCTTGTGTTGCAACGTCATACAGTAAGCACTCTTCCGAGGTGAGGTAAATCTTATTCATTCCCTTGGTGTAAAGCATCAAAGAATAAAAACGCAAAAACAAATATCACGCAGATCTGGTTTACCAACTGTGAGAAAAAAAAATCTGACAAAAAAACATTCACTGTAGGTTTTCTGACAAATTTGATATTAAAATGTACAAAAATGACATTTCTAAACATCACTAGGTGGCGCTTTATGCACAACAAGATTTTTTATTGAATTGATGTCTTCAGGACACAACTATTTTTTGAAGCACGTGCAAGAGAGAAAAGTATGAAAAGTAATGGACAAAAATGGGCCATAATTATACATTCAATTTGCAATTATTTTTTTACATTCTAGGTGGCGCTACAGAGCCATTTTGTTTTCACCATTTGTGACAACTTTGAAAATATAATAATTTTCACCAGGGCCAATGAGTGTGCAAAGTTTGGGGAGTTTTGTGCATGTTTGGATGCCCCCAACAAAAAAACAAATGGGTGCTCACAGCATTTGCTACTCTGCCCCTAATAAATTCTGAGTCAACAGTGTCATAAGATTTACCTTACCTCAGTGGTTCTCAAATAGTGGGGCGCGCACCCCAGGCTCCGTCAAGGGGGCGTTTGGCCTCGGGGAACATGCTTTTTTATTTAAATGTTTTTTTTTTACTGTCCTAGAATAAAGTGCAATTGCATATCGACTACATTAGGGGACAGTGGCGCTCTCCTTGGCAGAGTGCGCAGGGAGCATTCGCTCGGTGTTTTGTTCGCACTGAGCATGCGTGCTTTGCACATGGCACAGAGTATGAGGAGGAAGTGTAGACACGAAGTCGACAGACGGCGAGAGAGAAACGGAGAAAAGAGGTCTACCGAAAGCGAAAACGAGTAAATATGACGAAGGGTATGTAGCGCTTGGCTTCACTGTGACTACGGTGGAGGAAAGACAGCGGGCAGCATGAAGCCAAATGAATTAAGGCGTCACTTAAAAACATTACACTCCAATCCCGTTGAAAAGAGTTTTTTTTCCCCAGAGAAAACGGGCCGAAATATTGCCAACAATCATCCCGTTTTGTCACTGCTACTTGTAGCCTTTAATCCAGAAATCATCTTTGATTAAAAAAATAATAAATCACAAATTATTTTATATATTTTTGTTTTGCAGGTTAAAGGTTTTTTAAGATTGTGCTCCTGAGTAAATGATGGTGATCAGTTTGAATGCATTGTTATTTAGTGATTTTATTTTTCAGTATCGAATGGTTTGACATGGTCCATCAAAAAATATTTAGAGTCAAATTAAGGATTTAATTTTACTTTTGAATTTCAGACGCACTTTAAATATTTTCTGTTACAGTTAATAAAGCTGTATGTTGCACATACAGCACAAACTGGAATCTGTGCTCAAATATTGACAGAAATCACGGATTTGGCTGATCGACGCCACTAAAGAGACATAAGCCACGGGACGGGCTGTCTTAAATTGTTGGGCAGCCTGCTACCAAAACAACATCTGCTATCTCGACCTTCCCCTGATGAAAGTATGCACGGAAGCTAGTCCCCCACCATCACCCCCTCCTTCATACACTCCCTTGTATCACCGCCTTCATTGTTTGTCTTGTGACCTGTTGTAACTGTCACATGCTTGTGCAGGAGTTTTTTGCCTCACTCAAATTATCCTCAAAATGAGGGTAGTTCGAGCGTGGTTTTTTTTCTCCCCCTTTCCCTCCCTTGTGGTTTCTTTCTGACTTCCGGGTTGAGTGAACGCTGGCGCGTTTGGCTGCCGCTGCTCAACCCGTATTGTTTTGTGTTTTTTGTTATTGTAAAGTGTCCTTGGGTGTCTTGAAAGGCGCTTATAAATAAAATGTATTATTATTATTATTATTATTACATTTGACAATAAAGTTGTACTTGATACTTGATGTTGATCCATATTTCTTTTTTATTCTCTTATACGTTAATAAGGATACAGTGTTATGCAGAGGTGTACTTTGAACAATTTTTACAGGTATTTATAGTCACGAGGGGGGGCGCGAGATGTTTTCTTCTTCATGGGGGGGCATGATAGAAAATAATTGAGAACCACTGCCTTACCTCAACCTTGTCCCTGATGTCATTGTAGGCCTGCTGCAGTTTCTCCTGTACTTGGGGCTCCACACTGGGGTCTTGGGTTCTGTTGTGCAGCACAGCAGCTTCGTCCAGCAGCCTCTCCAGTAGAGCTTCCTGGCCATGGACATCACTCACCACCACTCTCTGTTGGTCCACTTTCCACAGCTTTTCCTTCAATCCCAGTTGCAACTCCACACCAATGTCCAAGTCACGCTGCTGCCTCATCAGCCACAACACAAACTCCTGGTGGGCCTTCAAATACTCACTCCAGTGGAGCCACACCCACTCAATCCGACTGAGAAAGGAGTTCAAAAATATGAACAAGATTCAAGTTTGACAATGGCGTATACAGACAGTCTTAGTTAACAGTACATATCATTGATATACTGTACATGTGAATATGAACAACACAATGGAACATGGAGCTAGCTGATCCTCTCCATTGCAACATGTGGAATTTTCATGTTTTCCACATGCTTGCAACTTTTTCCGGGTACTCTGGTTTCCTGGCAAAGCCACAAAACACTCAAAATTCTTCTCAAGATAACTGATAAGTGTGTGTGTGTGTGTGCGTATACGTATATATAAAATATCACCTGCATTCGCCCCTTTCTCTCGTCCTCAGCAGCTGAAACGCTGATTCTTGGCTTTATCACCTCACGACTCGACTACTACAATAGCATCTTCTACGGTAGGGGTCGGGTACCAATGGCTCGCGAGCCATTTATGGCTCTTTTGATGATTGCATTTGGCTCGCAGATAAAACAAAATATTCTCGCTTGTTTAATCCATCCATCGATTTCTTACTGCTCATTTGCTGCTCGGGGCTGCAGTTGGCTCAAGGAGCAATTTTGATTGGATAATACTGGCCTACGATGCCGTTGCTGCGGAAACAGGTAACCGCCCCCTTTTGAATCAGCCCATTTGGTCATTCGCTCAAAGTTAATCCTAAACGAGTAAAATGGCGAAAAAAAAAAAAGATGACGAGTATGGTCGACTTCAGGACGAATGGACCGAAGGATTCACCTTTGTGGAACAGGCTCTTTTTAGCAATCGTGAGGAACGGAAAACCATTCACATTAATGGTGAGTATTATCACAAAATTATTTAAAAGGCCTATTATAACGACATTTTGTGGAATTCACTTTTAAAATAAACAACAAAGCGTATGAGGGAAAAGTGGTTAGGGTTGCACGACTTTCCGTGTTTTATGTTAAGTGTTGTGTTTATTATTTTACTTTATGTTAACTGTTTTGTTACAGCTGCTGTGAAAACGCTATATAAATCAGGATGTATTGTATATACAGTATATATATATTTATATATATATATATATACATGCATATATATGGCTCTCACTGAAATACATTTCCAAATATTTTGCTTTATATGGCTCTTAGTCAAAAAGGTTCCCGACCCCTGCTCTACGGCTTATCCACCAAAACCCACAACACGCTTATAGTCATCCAAAATTCTGCTGCCCGTCTCCTCACCCACTCCCACACCAGAGACCACATCACCCGAGTCCTCCAACACCTACACTGGCTCCCTATCCAACAATGAATCCAGTTTAAAATTCTTCTCATCACTTTCAAGGCCTTTCCACAACTTCTCCCTCTCCAACCCCACTGACCTCCTTCCTTCATCATCACACCACCACCTGCATTCTTAGATCTGGCAATGCCAACCTCCTCACCCCTCCCATCCGAACCAAGCACCGGACCTGGGGAGATGGAGTTTCTCATCGCCGCCCCCTTCCTATGGAACTCTTTCCCTCATCACCTCAGACACAGTCACACACTCCCCCTCTTTTAAAATGACACTAAAAACCCACCTGTTTAGTTCTGCTATAAACCTGTAATGACACAATCTATTGTTTAACATAATCTCTCTATTTTACTCATAGACCCATATAGTTTTTAATGTTACGATGGCTTATTTTTTAATGTCATTACATGCCTAAGTTGTTCTGTTTTTTTTGTTTGTTTGTTTTTTTGAGAGGGTGGGGGGGGTGTTTTAACTTTGTAAAGTGCCTTTGAGTGTTTTTTGAAGCGCTACACAAATGAAAAGTATCATTGTGATTATTATTATTCACAGTATATTCACAAAAGCAAACAGTTTTAAGTGTGATGCAGCCTGGCATACGTTTTATGGCAGTTATGAAGTCCGAGCAAATGGAGCAGAGCGCCACACAGAAAGACCCAAGATCAGTGAAGAAACTCAACGTGAAAAGATTGTTATGAAAATGCAGGTCAGAAGTGTTATTTTATCATACATCTCATTCATCCTGTTTTGATTCCTAAGGTACTTTTGACCATATAGTGGAGCCAAAAAGAAATTGGCAAGAATAGAGCACCTGTGGCAGTGAATGATGTAGGTACAGGTTTCCTCCCAACGGCTTTTCAAGTCTTTGAGCTTAGCCTGGATGTGACTCTTCAGTTGTTCATCTCCTATCTCCAGGAGATGTTCAGATGCGACCAGTGCCATGTCCATCTTCACACGACCTTCATGCTCCGATTGGTGGATTTTCTTGAAATTGAAAATACAAAACAATCCACAGTCATCTCGTTTACCTCTGCGTCCCGCGTCCAAGACGCATAATTTTTCCCGCGGGACGCACGGTTTTTGGGACGCAGGGAAATTTCTCAGTCTAAACAAAACAAAAAAAAATCTACGGTAGATCTTTTTTTCCAGCAACACAGTGTCACAGTTTAACAATCGCCGCCATTGTTGTTTTGATCTCGCGTTAAGTAATCTCGGGTGATGAGATTTCCGTTCTCGCGAGATGAGATTGGCGAGATCGGCCTTCAACTTCGCGAAAAGCAGACTATTGCCAAGTTGTATAACGTGAAAACAAGTGTTGCGAACAAGTGTCGCGAAAGTTTATTGCGGAGATGAAGCAGCTAAAGTTTAGAGTAAAGAGAAGAGAATTTATGAACTCAAAGACTGAACCATGGGATAAAATCAGAGCCTATTTCTCAGCAAATCTTGTATGCCTGAATTAATTACATTTTTGCAGCATTTGTTTATAAGAAATAAACCTATTATTAATGTATATTGTTGTTGTTTGTGTTATTATCATAGGAAATTGAATAAGTCGACCATTTCAGAATTTGAAATTTGGCACTCTCTAAATGCATTATGGGACTCATACTTTTCTGATCAGCGAGTCCCTGGGACTCGCTGATCAGAAAAGGGGTAAACTGTAAAATTATCACTGAATCCATCTTCAGTTATACAACGCTGGTACAACAGCTGCAGCTTTTACAAAGCACTTGACAGAACATTGAACATAAAATAACAATCATACAACAGAACACAGTCAAAATACTCCAGGACACGTGGCATTATGGAGTTGGCTGCTCAAAAAATGGCTGGCGATCAGTTAAAGTACCGTAGTACCTGAGTCTTAGAATTTTAAGTTCAATTCAAAATTTTATGGGGAGTCATTGTAGTGAGGCTTGCACTGGGGTTATATTGTCTCTTCTTGTCCAAGTTAATGTGGAAAATATGTACGGTAGTTATTATAGTATGGAGACGACGGCAGAGGAAAATTACAAATCACGATTAATGTGAATGATAATGAAATCAGGATGAGGATACACAATTATTCAATGCTTTCAAAACATTGTATTTATAACTTGAAAGAAGAACCAGAAAAAAATTGTTACAAAGAAAAATAATAATACATTGAAAGGATAGCAATTCAAAATTATAGAAACTAGAGTGGCGAGCAGCTATCAAGTGCCCTCGCCACTTTGGGGTGCTGGCGATGCTTATAAAATAACTGACTTAACTTTACTTTTGTATTTTCTGGAGGAGTTTCTGAATCGTGTTTAATTTTGGTTGATAACAGACACACACCCATAGAAAATAATCACTCATCCACAATATCTGTAGTTACGAATATGCATGTATACAAGCTGTGCATGAACATAGCTTGGAACCATAATGACACTACTACTTGAAACTGACATCTGGTGCTGGTCGCCGATCTACTAAGTTCCGGGTGTATCGATTTAAGTACGCATACCGTCCAGAGGCAGGTTCAAACAATGTACAGGGGTCTCACCTCAGTCACTCTGAGTCTGGCTTCAAGGGCATTCAAGGGCCCTCGGGTGTCATCATTTGCCCTCAGCCTCTCCTGCACATCCTTCATCCAAGAGAGTGCCACTTCCAGTCTTTCCATAAACGTCTGCTGCTCCTGCTCAGTCATGACCAGTCAAGTCTAGCCCTGAAATCCACAAGAGTAGTCTGACTCTGCTTTCACATACTCTTCGTGTTAAAGGGATTATCAACTCAAAAAAGGCTTATGACACAAAAAGGCAGGATGCAATGTGTGAACTTTCTACTTTTTTTTGTGGGGGGCAAATTTACTAAAAAGGTCTTTGCAATTTTAGAGTGGTACGTTATGATTCGATTTGGTTCAATTCAGTGGGATTAAGATTTGAATCGATATGGTAATGCATGTTCGACAGGGTATGATGCAATGAGTTTCTTGTCATCAGTACATATGAATTAACTTGTCAGTACTGTAAATGTGGCATTTTCTTTAAAAATGTATCAAGATGATTTGACAGTGCCGTTAGGGCCTTCAAGGCACAAACACTATCAGAAACACAGACTTATAACTTAAATGGAGTGGAAATCATATATTTCTAAGTCTTTTGTCTTCATTTCATGATGTATGTCTTGGCCGCACGGCTTACAGTCTTCTGTGTTTTTTTTTTCCCGCAGGGAGGGTGCGTCATGCACTTGTTTTTCCTGCACGTGTGTGTGCATGTGCAATGCAGGTGAGTTTATAAAGCTTAATTTGCTGGCTTTTTCCCATTCCATAGGTTGTATTGACAACATGGTTTGCAAGCAAATCTACTTAACCTCATGAGATGAATTATCTATCTATCCCTCGGTGATTCCCCACCTTGACTCAAAGCACAGAATTTAAATTTGAAAACTCTCATGGCACACAATCATACAAAAATGTCACAAAAAGGGGAAACACATGATGTACATTCTGCCTTCAAAGATCACATTAATTTGTTCTGTCTGCCTGTGTAAGTCATACAAGAGCTTTGACAGTAATGTACCCCAGTAGTGATGATTATTTGCAGCGGCACAGTCATCAACTGGTTAGCACGTCGGCCTCATGGTGCAGAGGTGCAGGGTTCGATTTCGGCCCCAGCTTTCCTGTATGGAATTAGCATGTTCTCCCCGTGCCTGCGGGAGTTTTCCAGTATTCCGGTTTCCTCCCACATACCAAAAACCATGTATGGGAGGTTAACTGAACACTCAAAATAATCCGTAGGTATGATTCTAAGTGTGAATGATTGTTCATTTGTGTGCCCTGCAATTGGCTGGCAACCACTTCAGGGTGTACCCCGTCTACTGCCCGAAGACAGCTGGGAGAGGCTCCAGCACACCCGCGACCCTTGTGAGGATAAAGTGGTTCCGAAAATGGATGGATGGATGATTAGTTGCTAAAATCAATTAAGTGACCAGTTTGAAGATGAAATATCATGTCTTTGCAGTGTATCTTAATATAGGTTGCACATGATTTGCAAATCACTGTATTCTGTTTTTTTTTTACGTTGAACACAACGTCCCAACTTCACTGGAATTAAGGTTTCTGTGTATGTTGCCAATTGGAATGCTTGCCAAATAAAGCAAAAGACCGTTTTTCAATCCGATGATCCAATCTTTACAAATGCCTGCTGTGGGCGGGTGGCATAGTCGCAAGGGTTGTGACCTTCTCAAACTACACGACTTTTTTTGTCGTTCACGCGCTGTCAGACTACCACATAAATATTGTTCTGGGTCTTGGACCGGGTGGGATGTCACATTACAAGTCCGTCACCGACCAGAAAGTGCCCAATAAAACATCATTTAAAATGAAGAGCGATATCCTTTTTTATTTTTATTTTCAATTATGCTGCAGACACCTGTTGAACTGCGTGGCCCGTTCAAAGTGATATGTCAGCATATCCGCCATATTGGATGTGTCCATTTTATTCGCCATAAAAATCGCCAAATAATATTTGTAAAACTGAGTTAGAAAGACTTAATACAATCTAAATCAATGGTTTGGTTTTGATTCAGTGAGTTCTTGCTTGACACCTCTCCAACGACCAAGTGAACGAGGCATCTGACACAAATAACTTCACTTTGCCACATCCAATACGTCTGTATTGTATCTAGTGCGTCAACGTACTCAATAAGAGGGTCGATGTATTTGCATTATATTGGAAATGTTGTCGATGACAGTACGATTTGCCAACGGATGTCGCAAAGGGCACCATTCAAGACTGTTGCACGAATATATCCAAATATATGGAGCAAAGTGAACTGTCTGTTGAGTTAGGGTATTAATAATTTTGATCCCCCCCTCCCCCTTATGCATTTCATGTCACCTCTTTAACCCTGATCTCAGGCGACAGGTATGTATTCCGCTAGAACATGTCAACATGACTTCAAAGAGCAGCGTTCTCAGCCACCAAAATCGCACCAAGACGTAACTACATACTGTATGTTCACGTTTATTAACCCGTGCAATCAAACGCCCAGCGCCGTTTTTGATGCTTTGTTGCACGCTACACTTCAACTGTTACATTAGGTATCATTACCATATAGGCTACTGTTCATAAGATGAACACATAACTTTTCCGTTTACAAGGTAGCGATAAAAATGTAGAATTCGTCTTCGCCGGTAGAGCAGCACCGGAATTAAGTAATATGGACACCTAAATGCGAAAATGTTAACTTTTAATTTATCGCATCTAATTTTGAAAAGGTTGTTAACTAATGTGGCGGGACAGAGACAGGAGAAAAACATGGTTATCTGCGTGTCGTTTAGGCCGATTAAAATGTAGCTAAGGAGTGCTGGATACTTGTTTTAGAAAATGGATGTCATGATAAATAGCAATAATAACAATAATACTCACAGTCTTCTGTTCATCAGTTGACAGCAAGGCGTGAATTAACGCAGTCCTGTTGGAGATTTTGTAGTCTGTGAAGTTAGGGCAGACAGACAGGAAGTGAAGCGTTCGCTGCCTGGGCTAGAAAAAGAAAGGAGGTGACGCTGCATTCAATGACTCTTTGTAAAACACAAATATATAATGAAATCTCAAAATGTTTGCCGTATTTATCATTGAAACAGAATTGCTACCGAGTAAAGTATGATCATTTCGTTGTCAGCGAAATAAGCTATGAATTTGTAAGACATCTTTCCAGCAAATGGTTACATAATCATTGTATGTAGTAAAACATCTTTGCCAAATTGTGCTGGATTTTTTCATACAAGATTTTCGTGCAATTATCAGCGAGGTCCGGGCATTTTCAAACTGATTTCCTTTGGTAATTTTTTAAAAAAAACTTTATTGACGAGAACATTTTCGAGAACATTTTTTTAGTTCAATTTGCAAAGCAGACATGAGTACAGTTAGGGGCCGTTCTGGATCAATTTCACTGAGGGGGCCGGGCTGGGGCCAGGGGTTTTGATGGGGGGGCACATTCAACCCAGGGCTAAAAAGACAGATTTGAAATCTTATTTGACTTTTTATTTCTTCAGACTTTGAAATTGTAGTCATAACATTACAGTGATGAGAAAAAAACAGTATTAAGAGGGCTAAAATGTCTGCAAGTGTAACAATACGTCTGTTGAGAATATTCAAGCCAGGGGATGATATGGTACCAGCCTGCCGGGGACAAAAATTGCAAATACACTGAAGCTAGATGTTTTACATGCATATAATTATCCAAATTTTAAAAGGCAATGTCTTATATATTGATCCTGTTAAATAAAAATTAAAATAAAAAGGGAGACTAAAAAAGTTACACACGCGCGCACACACACACACACACACACACACACTCACACACACACACGCACACACACACACGCGCGCACTCACGCACACACACGCAAATAGCACTCGTGTCGTGGTAATTTCCTTCTCTGCGGACTGCTTCTCATTTTCCCGCTCATTTTTAAATGGCGCAGCGCACTAAAGGGTCCGACTAGAATGTTAAATCACGCACTTTGTTTCCACCTTTCGCGTCAGCGACTCGGCACGACTGCGTAATCTGCGCTCGGAGGGGGGGCCACAGGGGGGGGCAGAATCGGTGCTACAGGGGCACTGGCCCCCGTTGCCCCCCCTCCGAGGGCAGATTACGCAGTCGTGCCGAGTCGCTGACGCGAAAGGTGGAACCAAAGTGCGTGATTTAACATTCTAGTCGGACCCTTTAGTGCGCTGCGCCATCTAAAATGTGCAATAATTTTAAGTTCTCACATCTCTTCTTCTCATACAAAGAGAAAACGTCAGAAGAGAGGACGCTCAATTTTGTTATTATAAGATAAGATATCCTTTATTTGTCCCGCAATGGGGAAATTTATAGTCAGTTCAGAAAGGAAACCACAAGGTAGGGAGAGGGAAAAAAAAAACACGCTCGAACTATTCTCTTCTGAGGATAATTTAAGTCCAGGATAAAAAAAAGACCCTAGCACATAAATAAGCATATGACAGTTACAACAAGTCACAAGACATAACATGTAATGAGGGGGAGGATGACTGGGAAGGGGGGAGGGGGAGGGGTGAGCACGACATGGCCCGTCCAACCAGCTGCACAGTCCGCCGAGCGCTCCGTAGATCATTCCACGTCGCGGGGGGAAAAGAAGAGGAACGATGAAGGCGGTGAGGATGAGGATGTGTATGCGCGTGTGATTGTCTGGTTGTGTATGTGTATGCGTGAACAGGCCGCAGCTGCTTCGTCAAGGTCTGCTCATGAAGACAGTCCTGGCTTATCAGTCCATGGCCGAGAAGGAGGGGGGTGATGGTGGGGGCACTAGCTTCCGTGCATACCTTCCATCCAGGGGAAAGGGGTCCAAATAGCGTAGTTTGTTTTGGAGGGACGGCCGCCAACAATTTCAGGTGGCCTTGAGTCCGTGGCTGTATCCCTTCACTGGCGCCGATCAGCCAAATCCTCAATTCCTTTTCGAAGCGAGAATTCCACTTCTCCCTGTTGTTGTCGATCGTACGGAGACGCTCCAGAACCGCAATTGCGGTTGAGCTCAGTCACCGCTTGGGTCTGAGTGTTGGACATTCGCGCTAGACCATCGAGAATGACCGGCAGCTTCTTCACTTCCAATAAAGCTGCTTCCATCGGTTGGATTTTGCGATAGAACAGGAAACTGCTAACACCAAACTGCAGCATACCTGCTATCAGAAGGCCGATAATGTAGATGTCTTCCTCCTCCTCAACGGACAGTATTGACAGGCACACCATTCTCCGCTTCCTCCATGGATCTCGGGTGTGCCCAGCAGCAAATGTTCCGAGGGGCAAGCAGGCTCCCCACTGCCTGCTCTTCTCGTCGAGAAAATCTTGTCGATTGCATCAAGAGACCAGCCAACCAATTCCATGGTTTGTTTTTTAGGATGAAAAATACGGCGGAGTCTAGGGGAAGACAGCACAAGGACAGCACATAGACTGAGTGGTGAGCAAGGAGGGGGGGGGGGGGGGGGCAGGAGCAGAGCAAGAAAGCATCCGCCTTCGTCGAGAGCCAAGCAGAAAGATATATATACCCCCCCACACACACACACACATAAAATATTGATCTATGGATATAGAATTTTGCTAAAATAATTTGGTTTATAAGTAAAGTTGTGCTAATCAATAATGGCAAATAAAATATGTTTTTGGTCATTTGTATCCAAAATTTGTAAAGTTGTCAGTTCTACAGTACTGAATCGTGTGTGACTTTTGTGTATGTTAAGTAGAAATAGAAAATCAACCTTTGTCATTTTCAGAATTCCAGTGTGAGTTGTGTGTTGAAAGCCAAGTGTCAGTCCCTAACCTGGTTACTCGGATTTATATTATTCACATATCGTGCTTTTGTATAAAGACTAATTTCAGGATTTTCTGCCAATTTTTGCTTTAAAATTATTGTCATCAAAAGTGCGTGGTGTTCCCTGGCGGTAAGCAAGTTTTATTGCAGGCATTAAATCTTGAGTCGTCGTCTCCTGAAACCCCGTTTAAAACATTTTTAAACAATATATTGGTCGAGCCCGTGGGGAGTCTTAGATTAAATTATTTCAGATAAAAACATAAAAAAAATCACGAATCCATGACGATTCGCGCATCTTGTTGTTCGATTTTTCTAAAAAGAAGTGGAAAAGAACGCCGCCATCTTGAAAAGCCGTTTTGCCAGTCATTTCAAGGAAAATACGTGTTTCAGATCGCCATTTTGAATGTGTCAATTGGAAGTGTAGATGATGTTCGAATAGAGCCGGCCAATCACTGTTTTGAGAACACAGTTCTTCATTTCTAGGCGGCACGAGTTAGCACCCCGGCCTGTGTGGAGTTCGCATGTTCTCCCGTGCCTGCGTGATACTCCGGTTTCCTCCCACGTTCCCCCAAAGAATGCACGGCAAGTTGATGGAAAACGAGGAATTTATCTTAGTTGTGAAAATATATTGTGTGCACGCGGTGTTTCGGTTACTCTGGAATTATCAACGGTGTGACGTCGTTTCGCTGGAAAGTCCTTAATGATGGTTTGCAAAAATCAGATGCGTGTTTCTCCGTGCTTGAGATACGACTCGCGCCCTCTAAAATCCTATGAACAAATACTCGCCTGCTCAATCACCTGTCGAGGTTAACCAAGCGAGCAGCTGCCTGTACACACCCGCTGAAATAAAGTGTTAGTGTTGTGCTGTACACGCACAAACACGAGGCGGTGCCATTGCCTCGTGAATTGAAAGTGTGTTAGAAGCTCTGACTTGTGTGTGTGTGTGTGTGTGTGCGTGTGCGTGGTTGCATTTTGGAGTTCAAATTATTTGCATTGTTGTGATTCCAACACTTTTAAACTTCTGATCTTCTAACAATATCAAATTATTAATTCATCGTGTTTCTTGATTTTATTTAATTTTTAATTGTCTTATTAACCTACCATGCATGTATTTGAATGTGGGAGGAAACCGAAGTTCCCGGAGAAAACCTACACAGGCACAGACAGAACATGCAAACCTTACACAGGGAGGCCGGGGCCTGGAATCAAACCCTGCACCTTGGCACTGTGAGGCCGACGTGCTTACCAGTCAACCACTGTGCACCCTTGGACGGTCACTGGAAATATAATATATAGATGGAAGACAATGAGGACACGACTACCGCTGTGTGTGTGTGTGTGTGTGTGTGTGTGTGTGTGTGTGTGTGTGTGTGTATCAGGGGGCACCAGGTAGCCCGTGAGGACCACACCAATAGCCCGCTAGTGCTAGGATTGTGATTTGCTTGTAGAAATTATGATTTAAAAATGCAAACACTGGCAGTATTGTGAGACATCTTTAAGATGATCAGAGCCTGAAAATTAAAATCACCAAGTATGAAAAATAACACATTATAATATTAATTCATTCATGTTCCGAACCGCTTCATCCTCACTAGGGTCGCGGGGGTGCTGGAGCCTATCCCAGCAGTCTTCAGGCAGTAGGCGGGGGACACCCTGAATCGGTTGCCAGCCAATCGCAGAGCACACAGACACAAACAACCATCCACGCCCACACTCAGACCTAGGGACAATTTAGAGTGTTCAGTCAGCCTGCCATGCATGTTTTTGGAATGTGGGAGGAAACCGGAGTACCCGGAGAAAACTCACGCAGGCCTGGGGAGAACATGCAAACTCCATACAGGGAGGCCGGAGCTGGAATTGGTACCTCTGCACTGTGAAGTCGACGTGCTAACCACTGGACTACCGGGCCGCCCTACATTATAATATTATTAAATGTAATTTGTACAAATGTTATTTCAGATGTGTATCAAGTTGGTAGCCCCTCACACAATCAGGACACATAAAGTAGCTCTCACTCTCAAAAAAGTTCAAAAGTTCGTTCCGCGACATCAGCTGAGCAACGCTGTCTTGGGTGGTGATCGAGGGGAGGACAAGTTAGAGACAGTGAGTGAGTGGAAAGAAAAGCTAGGTCTCTTACTTGTCTCATTTCATAGCAAATAGTCCAAATTTTGTTGGAATATATTTTGTTCATATACCCTGTATACTGCAGTTTTTGTGTTATAAACAGTTTTTGGGCAATGTATTGTTGCACTTTGTTGCTTGTGTTGCCATACATGTATGTTATTAACATACTTGGATGTTCATACAGGACATACAGTGAAACTCCTCTACAACGAAACCTACACGGGCTTTCGCCCATACAGCACATTTGACAATAAAGTTTATCCAATTCAATCCAATCCAAATTCGTTGTAGAGGTATTTGACTATATCCCGTAGTTGTTTCCCACAGAAGGAAATTCAGTCATAAGGAAAGATTGGACTCTGCAAATATGATTCCTTACTATAAAATACTGTATCGCTCAACTTCTGATGGTCAGATTACAACCCATCTGCAGGAATGCACTGGCTAAAATGGATGATCAACAACACTCTGGTCCAAAAACAATCAAAACACCTCTACGTGAAAATAGAAGATCTCATTGATTAAACATTTTCATAAAATGAGAACAAGATGATAAGAATCGGTCAAGGATTTTTGCCACTTTATGTTATGAATCAGCCCAAATTGACTTGAATTGTCCAGAAATCATCCATCCAGCCATCCATTTTCTGATCCACTTATCCTCACAAGGGTCGCGGGGGGTGCTGAAGCCTATCCTAGCCGTTTTAGGGCAGTAGGCGGGGGACACCCTGAACCGGTTGCCAGCCAATCGCAGGGCACACAGAGATGAACAACCATCCGTGCTCACACTCACACCTAGGGACAATTTTGAGTGTCCCATGAACCTGCCATACACGTTTTTGGAATGTGGGAGGAAACCAGAGTACCCGGAGAAAACCCACGCAGGCCCGAGGATAACATGCAAACTCCACACAGGGAGGCCGAAGCCGGAATTGAACCCTACACCTCTGCACTGTGATCGCTGACCACCGGGCCGCCCAAGAATAAATCCAAATGAAGAAATTCAGGATTGACAAGAATTAGAGCAAATAGATTGTAATAACATCGGTCTTTCTTTCAGATTTCCGAATCATTACAACCATCATATGCCGCACGTTTCAAGAAATAATTGCATCCACTTCATTTAACTAATTCTTTCATCGAGAAAAATAAAATCCCTTTTTGTTTTATCAGATGAGAACAAAAAGGAATTACTCACCTACACTACACATTCCAGGACAATATACAGTACCTTTGACTTATCTCTGACAATCTGTTCCAAGAATGGGGAAATGTCATCTAAAAATGAAAAACAAGAAAATAATCCCAACAATTATGAGTACATAAGAGCAAACAAATTAAAAAAAAAAAAGAAAAATGTGTGTGCTATATATACAGTATATATACACATTTTGTGTGTGTGTGTGTGTGTGAGAAGCTGCCGTCCAGCACCAATTCAATGTCGATTGTATTGCATTGTAACTGATTTATGTTGTGTTCAGTCACTGTCCATGATCTTAGGCACCAAACATAGGGCCCAAGTGTCACTTTTAATTAGTTCGGAATTGTAACATTTTAATGAAGCTTGTATTCCGTCTTTGTGACATTTTCCATGACTGCAGCCCTAAACCGGGTGTGTGTTCAGCAGTAGACAGACCAATAGATAAGATTGAAGAAAATATATGACCCCGGAAAAATCATACGCGAGTATTTGTCAATGGCGTGCGTGTTTTGGATGATGTTTAGGGTACGTAGACTCTTCTTCTTCTTCGTGGTGGTGGATTCACTGCTCACTGACAGGTGAACCACCATATGTTCTGTTTTTTCGGACACATCGTGCATTTCTTCCTGCTCCTCCTCCGGCACCATTGGCTCTTCGGTGTAGCCGGCAAGACTGTTGGTATCGGCCTCGCTATAGGTGCCATCTAACATTGCCATGGTTCTTGTCTGGGAAATACCACATGTGCAGGGCAGTGACTATCAGGAAAGAAAAAAAAAAGCAATTATTTCATGAGAGAACAAAACAAATTCATAAAACTACCTGTGATTGTTTTTTGGGTCGAAAATACTTTTTTGGAGAGGACCTCATATTCTAAAAGTAGTATTTATTATAGCAAAGCTACTGTAATATAATGCGATTTGTTCTTTGAATTGCAAAAAAAAAACTTGCATAACATCAAATGTGTCATGGTTTTGTCTGTTTATGTCCACTAGGTGGCATTGGAGGGCTTCTCCTCCAGAGTCGCACCGATATCACATCATCAGCTCTCACCTGCTTAAAAGGACGATCAAGCCGTCACTTGTTGTCGGATAATTCTGTAGTGCTCACGACTGTTTTTTTTAAACCTTCGACGTTCTCGATCACAGTCTCGTATTTGTAATTCCTAGTTTTGCTCTTCGCTCCTTTCGTTATTCATAAGGTTATTCTCTGTGTTTTTTTTCGCTTTTCCTTGTCTTTTCACGACAAAAGAGAGTTTGTGTTAACATTCCCTTCTTGCCTTTGCAAGCACCTTTGGTTCGTCTCGCTATTATCGGGTTCCTTGTTACGAGCGTTTTACATTGTACTTTGTCGGCTTTGTGTTTTCTCTTTGATAAAAGTATTTTTGTAGTTGATGTTGTCTCAGTCTGCATTTGTGGGGACTGGTTCTGTTCCAGATTCCAGATATTCCGGAACATCACAAAAAAAACAAAAGCCTTAAGTGTGAAAAACAAAAGTTAAGACATCAGATATCCTTTCATTTATCCATCAAACAACACACACTAAATGTAGAGTGGTTCTACGAATGTCAGTCATTGGTGAAAAGGACACTTTGATTCCCTCCTCTTTCATCTATAACTGCTTCAGACACAAAGTGTATGCAGGAAAGTGGTGAAGAATGCACGATTGTCTGTGTCTAATGTGTTGTCTTGTATTATTTTGTCATTTTATGTTACCGTATTTTCTGCACTAAAAGACGCACTGGATTATGAGGCGCACCTTCAATGAATGGCTATTTTGTAATTTTTTTTCATACATTAGACGCTTCGCATTAAAAGGCGCAATCTACAATGCCTCCACTAGATGGTGCTACGCTCCTTCCATTCAACTCGAGAGGCGTTCATGACTACCTCTGAAAAATGTAAATTAACTATTACTGGACTTAAATGAAACTACGAAAATTGAAAATAATGCATCAAAACAGAAACTCAAGCGAGGAAATCACAAGATAAACTCTATATCCCCCCCTACAGAATTTATTTTGTGATTTCCTCGCTTGATTTTCTTCGTGGTTTCATTGAAGTAAGAATCAATTTACGTTTTTCGGAGGCGGCCATGAACGCCTCTCGAGTGGAACGGAAGAAGGCACGGAGACGGACAAAGACGTACAGTACCTATATTTGTTGAGACTGTAGTGTGTGTTTAAAAAAACCCCCACAGCTCTCCTTTTTTCAACAAATACCAGTGCGTCTATGTCCGTCCCCGTGCCTTCTTTTCTTCCGGTCAACTCGAGAGGCGTTCATGACCGCTTCCGAAAAACGCATTGGCATTTCCTTTATCATAGCTCCAACAGTACGATCAGATAAGATAAGAAAACCTTTAATAGCCTCACAATGGAGAAATTCCCACTTCACAGCAACAAAGTTATGAAAGGAAGAAGTAGAAGGACAAAATAAATAGGGCTGCTGGAAAGGCAGCCACTCGCGCGGAGTCATCTTGAAGTCAAAATAACACAACAAGATGTCAGTCGTAGTTATTTATTCCTTTGTTGTGTATTCACAAATGATGAAATCACAATATAAATTCTGTGGGGGGGGCTATAGAATTTATTTTGTGATATCCTCGCTTGCTTTTCAGTTTTGATGTATTATTTTCAGTTTTTGTAGTTTCATTGATTTATTGTAATGTTAGTTTACGTTTTTTCGGAGGCGGTCTTGAACGCCTCTCAAGTCGAACGGAAGAAGGCACGGAGACAGACAAAGACGTACCTGTGTTTGTTGAGACTGTTTTAAAAAATTAACACCACAGCTCTCCTTTTTTAGGAGCTGCAACACAAACTTATTTAATAAAGCAGCGACACAGTTCACTGAACCAACAGCAAGTTATAACATTGGAAGCATGTCTTCAGGAAGGAGCCATCATGGAGTCTACGTATTACTGTAACGACCATACAAAAGACGCACTGGATTTTAAGGCGCTCGGTGAGCTTTTAAGAAAATTGAAGACTTTTTGGTGCGTCCTATAGTGCGGAAAATACAGTAACTTTTCTTTTGATGGTGGCACGGGCACCCGCCGCTCCTCTTGCTGTATGTTGTCTTGTGAGGGAAGAAATTTCATCTGTGCTGTATGTTGCACATATAGCACATTTCACAATAAAGTTGTACTTGATACTTAAACTCATGACAAAGACTGTCATGCGTTTGCCCTGTGCTTGGATGGGTTCTCCTTCTTGCTATCTTAGATGCAGATATGGGATGGTCTGTCTTTGAAATCACCCCTATGATTTACTGGCCATCAGTTCAGGTTCTACCGGTCATTTCAGAATTGTCTGTGACAGACTTCAACTCAACATGGGCAATTGTTTCGGTGTACTGATTGTCGGAAGTTATTCACGCAGTCTGCCCTTCTGTCCAACCTGTGAGCTGCCTGTTAAAAAAAGGCTGGAAACCAAATAACAGTTCCACATCTCCATGAGAACCAGACCAAAAGACATACAGTAGGTCAGGGGTTGGCAACCCAAAATGTTGAAAGAGCCATATAGGACAAGCCCCCCCTCCCCCCAAAAAACAAATATGTCTGGAGCTGCAAAAAAATAAAAGCCTTCTATAAAACTTACAATGAAGGAAACACATGCTGTATGTACTGTATGTAGGAGACTGGACTGTCTCAGAATTGTTTGTCATTCATCCCTTTGTTGTGTGTTCACAAACGCCTCCATAGAATTTATTTTGTAATCTCCTCGCTTGATTTTTTGTTTTGGTGCATTTTTTTCGCTTTTCTTATTGTCAGTGAAGTGATCATTAATTTCCATTTTTCTGAGGTGGTCTTTAAACGCCTCTCGAGTGGAACGAGAAGAGAGAAGGCATGGAGTCGGACGCAGACGCATCTGTGTTTGTCGAGACTGTTAAAAGCATAAATAAAGTATACGTTTTAAAAAACCAACACCACAGCTCTCCTTTTTCGAAGCTGCAACATGTATCTATATCTATTTGAGCTACAGTATATTAGCCGACTATCAAAATAAAATATTTTTCCATTTTCAAACATTTTTTATAAAGCTCCAGGGAGCCACTAGATATCGCTCAAGAGCCGCGTGTTACCGACGCCCGACATAGGTATGTAATGTTTGTCAATAACCAAAACATGCTGTAAAATGTTGGCTAAATAAAGCTGTTTCAATATCTGCTCGTTCTCCACGATGTTGGCACGAGAGAGTGAGGGATTTCTCCTTTCATTAGCGAGGATGTTTAAGACATGACAGTTTCACATCGTGCCAAACAAACCGGGTGAGACAAACCAACCTGGGATCGTGCACGCTCTCTCATTTTCCGTTCCCGACGGTCCTGGACAGTGGACAGGTAGTTGACTGCAGCATACTCCAACACAGATAAGAAGACGAAGACAAAGCTGACCCAGAGGTAAATGTCCACTGCCTTGATGTAAGATACTCGAGGCATAGATGCATTCACACCAGTGATGATGGTGGACATGGTTAGCACAGTAGTGATGCCTAGACACAAGATACAGAACATTAAATTACACCTCACGTTTTGAAACGCCAGACCTCATGTTCATTCATTCATTCATAAATGAAAACATAAAGAAGTTTCTTTTTCATTTTAATGTTATTTCATACTATTGGATGGAATGCCAGACACTGTAAAATTATGCAGTTTGCGTTTCACTGAAACAGTGGTCCTTAAACTATGAAACATTAGTACAGTGGTTCTTAACCTGGGTTCGATCGAACACCGGGGGTTCAATGAATCAGTCTCAGGGTTCGATGGAGCCTCTTCCATGGAGTTTAAGACACACCCGACTCAATATTTCATTTAGTTATGACACGCCCATTTGGCCATCGCTGGCTGCAGATGATCACATTACATTGCTTGTCCAATCAGTGCTGTGGGAAATTTAGTTCGCTCAGTAGTCGACGTGTGACTGATGAACATGAACAACATGGATTCACATGCATCACAGAACATGATGGGACTCAGCGTCCTATCTGTATGATTTGTCAGGCCAAGTTGAGTAACTCTCATCTTGCACCGGCAAAACTGAAGGAACACTTCTTGGATCATATTTTTATTTTTCACCAAGGGTTCGGTGAATGTGCATATGAACTGGTTGGGTTTGGTACCTCTAACAGGGTTAAGAACCACTGCATTAGCACTTAAAAAATGATTTAATCAGTAAGTATTGCAAGTAAAAGTTACATCATTAAAAAAAAAGATTTTTAACCCTGGAGAACCCAAGAACCCTTTTCTTCTTTGGAAAATGATGAATTATACATTAAATGACTGCTATATGTTCACTGAACACCAAAATATATGTTTTTCCAAATATTTCATGATTGAATCCTAATTTGGGATTAAGGCCAAATTTGACCCTTTGGGATTTAAGGGTAGCATTTGAGTAGCAGAATTTACAGTATATGGGCCAAATTTGACCCCATGGGTTCCCCAGGGTTGAAATGCATTTAAACAGCCTGGATAGCAACGTGACAGGCAAAAATCTTCACTTTGTCCAAAACCTCCAGTGCCTGCTCTTTGGGAAAGAAGCACACAAGAGGTGGTTTGAAAAGAAAGCTGAAAGCTTTGGCAAAAAAGGAACACACAGTTGTTCCCTGAGTGTGTGAGGTTTACTGGAACTTTGTATTTTATTGTTAGCCAGTCAAAAAACATTACAGACAACCAGCAGCATAAAAAAATCATTGATGCATTTGAAGAAATAAAAAAAAACACCTTTAAACGGACACAGCAAAGTATAATGATTAGCACCAATGGAGTTGGGCCATTGTCCAAACTCTCAACCCAAAGCCACGTCAAATGATAGTTGAGCCATGCGTCTTCAAAAAATTGCCAGTGTAGGAGGATTAACATCATCAATACTAAAATTGTTTCATAAAAGGTACTACCCCCATTGCGAAAAGACTATTTCCTGAGATCCAATTTAGAATGTTAACCTTAACCTTCAATCCGACAATGCATCCTAAAATAACGAATGAAAATTCATAAAATTTTCCTTTATGATTAATAAAAACTGTTCATAATCTTGTACACCATCATCAAGTCAAACACAACATGATAATGCCTTTGGGACTGAGATGAAGTTTGGCTCAACGTTCACTATAGGAGTCCAAAGAGAAGCCTGATCGTCAATGTGTGAATAAGTGTTGCACTCTCTCAATTAAGTCTATATCTTGTTTTAAATGAAAAGACCACACCTCAGTTGCATACGATAATCCAGGTCTAACAACGAACCCCCCAGCAAATATAAAATCAAACTTGACAAAGTCTCTCTGTTATTGTCAAACAACGGTGAGACAAAAACTACATTACTACTGGCTGTAATGCCACCCACCTGTAAATACAATGTTGGGTGAGCGTAGCCGTAATTCACAACAAATAATTTTTCAACTGCTATTTCCAATTGGTTGTCACTAGCCCACTGATAAACTGTGTCCAAATCTGAGTGGATTTAAGTCATTGACATCATAATTATGATTGAAATAGCCGTAAAGTTTGGCATCATATATAAAGAGCTTCACATTAAGAAATCGCAGTATGGCCAAGTACGGACCCACACCAAATGTTGGGCAATTAATTCTGAATTTGAATTTCTCGTCTGATTACTTTTTCTGCCCAAAGACATACAGTATACCTTGAACCAATCAAGTGGTTTTCCAGCCATGCCAACAAAGTAAGTGTAAGATTAATTGTAAATAGCTTATCGCTCTCTGCTTTTCCATATACAGTATAATCAGGTTACTAGTGCCACCCTACAATGACTTCATTTAAGTACCGGTACTGTCATGTAGCATGGTGGTGGTGGACCCCAAAAAGCAGGCAGGAGGGAGGAGCAGGGTGTATTTGAAGAAGTGTATTGATAAAACACAGAAAACTAAATCCAAAACAAAGTCATGAAAACAAAACGAATCCAAAGTAACAAACAAAAACCATGGCAGAAACTAAAAACTCTCAATAACAAAAACATGACTGAAACAAACATGACAGTAGCATACCAACAGCCATAAACAAACATGACAGCAGCAAACAGCAACAATGACCCGACACTGAGTGTTCGGGCAGGAGTCCTTTTATACGCTAATTACCTAATGACCAACAGGTGTGCAGCTGCAGGGGGAGCCCTACAGTGCCACCTGTTGGTCCCAAACCGAATCATGACAGTACCCCTCCTTCAATGGACGGATCCCAGACGTCCCAAAGTTGTCCAGAAGGCTTGCCTCGCCGGGGAACGGGAACTAAAAGCGACTGCGACCTTTGCCTCGCCGGAGAACAGGAACAAAAGCGACGGCGACTTTCGCCTCGCCAGAGAACAGGAACAAAAGCAACGGTGACCTTCACCTCGCCAGGGAACAGGAACAAAAGCGACGGCGACCTTCGCCTCGCCAGAGAACAGGAACAAAAGCGACGGTGACCTTCACCTCGCCAGGGAACAGGAACAAAAGCGACGGCAATCCTTTGGCTGGGCGTGGCCTGACGTGGACGGAGCTCGACGTAACGGGGGACATGGGACAGCCGGACGTGAACAGGGCTCGGCCTGACGTGGGCGTGGCACGTCTAGTCGTCGACGTGAATGTGACTCAGCTCGAACAGACACGTGACGAGCCTCGGCTCAACGTGGACGCGGACGGGGCTCGGCCCACCGTAGACGCGGCTTGACGAGACGAAAACAGGACAGCCGCATCACCAGCGCTGCCTGAAGGGGAAAAGGGTGTCGGCCGTAGATGTGCTCCGCCAGGCACATGGTGGAATAGGGACCAGTCCTTAGTACCTGCGGGGTCCGGTGGTCGGGTCATTCTGTCACGTAGCATGGTGGTGGTGGACCCCAAAAAGCAGGCAGGAGGGAGGAGCAGGGTGTATTTGAAGAAGTGTATTGATAAAACACAGAAAACTAAATCCAAAACAAAGTCATGAAAACTAAACGAATCCAAAGTAACAAACAAAAACCATGGTGTTGCTCACAAAGGAAAGCAACACGAGGAAGCGTCACTTCCTCGTGTAAGGAAGGCGGAGTCAAATAGTGCATTCAAGTGCGCTCAGTTTGTTCGAGAACCGAAATTTGTTTGTCATCCGAGGCATAAAAAACTCGAAATCTTTGGTTGAAAACCGAATTGGTCCGAACCGAGATGTTCGAAAACCCAAGTTTGACTGTATATATATATATATATCTATATATACTGTATATATCTATATATACTGTATCTCTCTCTCTAAAAAAAAAAAAAATAATCCTCGTCTCCCCCCTCGGGTGGTGTCCGTCCCTCATTCAGCTCGGGTCCTCTACCAGAGGCCAGGAAGCTTGAGGGTTCTGCGCAGTATCCTTGCTGTTCCCAGCACTGCACATTTCTGGACTGAGATGTCCGATGTTGTTCCCGGGATCTGTTGCAACCACTCATCTAGTTTGCGGGTCACTGCCCCGAGTGCTCCGACCACCACAGGCACGACTGTCACCTTTACCTTCCAGGCTCACTCCAGCTCCTCTCTGAGCCCTTGGTATTTCTCGAGTTTCTCATGTTCCTTCTTTCTGATGTTTCCATCACTTGGGACCGCTACATCCACTACAACGGCTTTCCTCTGCCCTTTATCTATGATCACGATATCTGGTTGGTTCGCCATGACCATCTTGTCAGTCTGGATCTGGAAGTCCCACAGGATCTTCGCTCGGTCATTCTCCACCACCTTCGGAGGTGTTTCGACCTTGGGGTTTCCAGTCCATACTCCGCGCAGATGTTTCGGTAGACTATGCCAGCCACCTGGTTGTGGCGTTCCATGTTGGCTTTCCCTGCCAGCATCTTACACCCTGCAGTTATGTGTTGGATCGTCTCAGGTGCCTCTTTGCACAACCTACACCTTGGGTCTTGTCTGGTGTGGTATATCTGGGCCTCAATGGCTCTGGTGCTCAGGGCCTGCTCCTGAGCAGCCAGGATGAGTGCCTCTGTGCTGTCCTTCAGGCCAGCCCTCTCTAGCCACTGATAGGACTTCTTGAGATCAGCCACTTCAGTTATGGTCCGGTGCTACATCCCGTGGAGGGGCTTGTCCTCCCATGATGGTCCCTCTTCCAGCGCCTCATCTTCTGTTCCCCATTGTCGGAGACATTCTCTGAGTACGTCATCCGTTGGAGCCTTCTCCTTGATGTATTCATGGAGCTTGGATGTCTCATCCTGGACAGTGGCTCTTACACTCACTAGTCCCCGGCCTCCTTCCTTTCGGCTTGCGTACAGTCTCAGGGTGCTGGATTTGGGATGGAACCCTCCATGCATGGTTAGGAGCTTTCGGGTCTTAACGTCCGTGGTCTGAATCTCTTCCTTTGGCCACCTTATTATTCCTGCAGGGTATCTGATCACTGGCTGGGCATAGCTGTTTATTGCCCGGGTCTTATTCTTGCCATTGAGCTGGCTTCTTAGGACTTGCCTCACTCGCTGGAGGTATTTGGCCTTAGCCGCTTTCCTTGTTGCCAGTTCGAGGTTGCCATTGGCTATATATACAGTGTGTGTGTGTATATATCAGTATATATATATATATATATATATATACACCGGTAATCCAGTGGTTAGCACGTCGGCTTCACAGTGCAGAGGTACCGGGTTCGATTCCAGCTCCGGCCTCCCTGTGTGGAGTTTGCATGTTCTCCCCGGGGCCTGCGTGGGTTTTCTCCGGGTGCTCCGGTTTCCTCCCACATTCCAAAAACATGCATGGCAGGCTGATTGGACGCTCTAAATTGTCCCTAGGTGTGAGTGTGGGCGTGGATGGTTGTTCGTCTCTGTGTGCCCTGCGATACGCTGGCAACTGTTTCAGGGTGTCCCCCGCCTACTGCCCGAAGACGGCTGGGATAGGCTCCAGCACCCCCCGCGACCCTAGTGAGGATCAAGCGGTTCGGAAAATGGATGGATGGATGGATGGATATATATATATATATATATATATATATATATATATATATGTATATACGGGGAGAGAGAGAGAGATTGCCATCCTGTTCCGATGTTACTAGTTTCTTGGGGATTGGGATGATGGTGGACTGTTTGATGCAGGATGGGACCTCACACAGTTGCAGAGATCTGTGTGAAGACCGGCGCAAGCTGGACTTTCAGGCAGGAGGGGGACACCTTATCGAACCCTGCGGCCTTCTTGATCTTCTGCTTCTTGAAGAGCCGTCTCACGTCCTGTTTGTGGATCTCCATGGCAGGGAATGAGGTCTGGGATGTGGATAAGGTAGTTTCTGGTGGCTGTGGGCAGGTGTAGGAAGTGGAGGTGTCCTTTAAGAAATCTGGAGAAAAACATGTTTACTTCATCAGCCAGTCCCTTCTTGTTCACTGCTTGTGGGGATTGTGTCCATTAGTTTGTAACTGCTTTTAGGCCATTCCACACAGATGCAGAGCCGTGAGCAGAAAACAGTTTGTTCAGCTTGTCTTTGCGATGTTAATTTCCTTAATTTGGTTTTGGGCGTGTTTGTGCAATGCCCTATTTCCACTTATAAAGGCGGCCTTCTTTCTCCCTTCTAAGTTTCCTGACTTTGGCAAAGAACCATCGCTTGTTGTGTTTGAAAGAGTGGAAGGACTTTGTTGGTATACACAGAAACTGATGTATGATTTTACAGTGTCTGTGTATTCATCCAGGCTGCCAGTTGAAGTTTCAAAGATGTCATAGTCGGTGCAGTCCAAGCATTCTCGTAGTGACAGCTTTGTCATCGGTCCATCTCTTCACAGTCTTGACAACAGTTTTAAACATTTGAGTCTGTCTGTATGTTGGTATTAAGTGTATTTAACAGTGGTCAGAAATGCCCAGTGCTGTGTGGGCAACAGATTGGTCCACATCTTTAAGTGTCATGTAGCAATGGTCCAGAATGTTGCCTTCTCTGGTGAAACAATCAATGTGCTGCTTATATCCGGGATTTTGCTGCCGTATACTCTAAATTTCCCCAGTGTGGGACAAATAAAGGTTATTTTATCTTATCTTATTAAAATCATCCAAAAGGACAAAGGGTGACTATGGATAATTTAGCTCGAGTTTGTTTACTTGGTCAGCTCGCGTTTGTCGTGCTCTGTTCGCGTTTGCTTGCGGTGGGATGTAAACACGAGTATAAAGGAGGAGAACTCACGTGGTGAGTAGAATGCTGCCCGCCACCAGACATGCGCGTGCATAACTAAGGAGTAACGAGAGGGCTAAGAGGTAGAACTGGTCATTCCCCCAAATTAAGTTGAAATTGAAAACACGACCACACACATATATTCCCTTTGACAAGCTACCCACAAACTAGTAACCAGCTAGCTTGCAAGATCTTGACCCTATTGAGAATTCCAACTCAAAAGGATGTGGCTTTTACCCAGGGAAACTCTTGCTGGCACAGCCCGGCGGTCAATCCAAAAGGACACCCATGACAGCATGACCATGAGTGTGGCAGGAAAATATGTCTGCAGCAAAAAGAAGAAGATGTGGCGTCTCAGCGTGAAGTTGATGTAGAGGCGATTGTACCAGCCTGAAAACATAACATAACAGCTCAGTCGTTTGTACAGGTAAAACAACATAGAAACTTATTCCTTACTGTTCTACTACTATGTGTTGGTACATGATTCACAGATGATTGTCTGTATAGTCTCCCTTCCAAGCATGCATTGAGAGGAAAGAGGCTGATGTGTGGCATCAAAAGAAGAACATTTGAGACATTTGAGGATATTACTACTTCCGGGTTGAGTGCTGCCGCTGCTCACCAGCATTTTTTTTTTGCGTTTTAGCGTTTTTTTTTATGGTTTACTGTCGTCTCTACGGTCTACTCTCGTCATGAGGGAAACCCTACACTCCTGTTGCAATTCATTGTGATTTTAGATCGTTGGTCGTCACACGATTGTTCTCGGTTGCGCTGTTGCAGCGTCCTGCCTGTTCGGCTGTCGTGCCTTCTCCACCCCTCTGCGCCCCGTGGTGGGGGTCGACGAGGCGTGTGTCTGGGCTGTGCTGCCGTCTGCCCGTGGGGGGGACTGCTGCGGTGCTCGGTGGCGGGGCTTCTTGGGCTCCGCTTCCGGTGGTCGGGCTCCCCGCCTGCGCTGCGTCGCTCCTCGTCCTTCCCGGAGGTGCATCCGCCGCGGATCTCGTCGGGGCTTCCACCTCGATGGCTCCAGGGGCATCACCTCCTTTTGGTCGTCCTCCCGCCGGCCACGCAGAGACAACGGCAGAAACGGCGGCCGACCCACGGACCACGGCGTGTTGGCCGGCCTGGCTGAGTCGGCTAATGCTCCTCGCCACGACGATGTTGCCGGCGTCAACTTCGGACTGCTGGACCATTCGCTTGCTGGGAAGGGTTGTCTTGTCCGTGATATCATCAAAGACCATCTTCATTCTCCCTCACCTCTGTGTACCCTCTGCCCGTCCCAGCACGATGGGGTGCAGAGCTTTCAGCCGCTCTGCCCCCAAACTCTGGAACTCACTCTCACTCAACATCCGAAACATTGATTCTCCTCCCACATTCAAATCACATCTCAAAACCCACCTATTTAAAATCACATACTCAGTTTGAATTCATCTCTCCTTTTATTATTTATAATTTTATTTGTGGTTTTATTGTTCTTGTTTTGATTGTAAATTGTCCTTGAGTGTTGTGAAAGGCGCTTATAAATTAAATGTATTATTATTATGATTACTAAAGGGGAAAAAAAACACAGATCCACACGACATAAATCTACTGTATATGCATCCATGATCTGATCCGCTTATAGTCACGAGGGTCGCAGGCGTGCAGGAGCCTATCCCAGCTGTCTCAGAGCAGCAGGTGGGGGACACCCTGAACCGGTTGCCAGCCAATCGCATGGCACACAGATGAACAACCATCCATGCTCACACTCACACCCAGGGACAATTTAGAGTGTTCCATTAACCTACCATGCATGTTTTTGGAATGTGGAAGGAAATTGGAAGAACCGGAGAAAACCCACACAGGCACGGGCAGAACATGCAAAGTTCGGCCCTCAAGATTCCTATTCTTTGCCTCAGTGAATTGTGTTTTTTTTTTTTCTCCTGTACACCCCATGTGATCGACTTGGGACCAGTCCGTGATCTACCGGTCAATCGCGATCGACGTAATGTGCACCCCTGATCAGGTAAGGCGGCCCGGTGGTCCAGTGGTTAGCACGTTGACCTCACATTGCAGAGCTTTGATTCCAGCTCCGGCCTTCCTGTGTGGAGTTTGCATGTTATCCCGGTGCCTTCGTGGGTTTATCCTGGGTACTCCAGTTTCCTCCCACATTACAAAAACATGCATGATAGCCTGATTGAAGACTCTAAATCAGTGTTTTTCAAATGCCTCCGCAGAACACTGGTGGAGATACTGTCAGGTGTGCCGTGGGAAATGCATCCAATTTGTATGCCTGTGCGGCAGTGTTGTGTCCAAGGACCGGCAACCCGAGGCCAAGGCCAAGGCCAAGGACTTGCCGCAGAGGCCAAGGCCAAGGCCAAGGACTTGGAAAATTTTCCGAGGCAAGGGTTCTGTAAACGTTCATCATGGGAACCCATTTTTCTATTTTGACTGATATTCATAATCAAGAATTCCGAAACTCAAAAGTATAATGTTTCAAGGGCCAATGTTTGAAAACTATGCATTAACAATGAACATTACATCAGCAGCTGTGTACTCCAGGTTTATTCCAAAAAATAAATGGATCAAAAACTGGTGTACTCATGTGGCATCATCAGAGTATTTTTTCTGATCTCACACTGCAAAGATTAATTGACTGGTAATCATTAATACAGGTAAGTATTGATGTGGCTTGACATCCTCTTCCCAAGACGATGCATGTATAATCTACGATCAATTTGACGAAATAATTTAACACACGTCATCATTAATTCTACCAACAGTTAACATTAGCGTTACTACACCTTGTGACGAATGTTTTATTCATAAAGTTACCATGCTACAACCAGTAAATTATAGAATAACCAATACTGTTTCATAATATTTTTCACAGCGATTAGCCTACAAATCTAATGACCAACTTGCCTCGTAATCGTGCCTCGCGTCGTAGCTCGCTCCCGCGTTCTGTGCATACGTCACAGGTGAGTTTAGTGATACGCCCTTTGGACGATTCATACGAAAAATCAGACTAGCATTCCCATTTCTTAAATATCGTAATTAGTAGACCATTGTGAGTTTTTTTCGCCGCCATCTCAAACTTTCATCCGCGCGATTCCTCAGTTTGCGGACTAAAATAGCAAACCGCATGCGCACATAACGTCATCCCCCCCAACACTGAAAACAAAACAAAACGAAAGTAAATTAGAAGAAACACACTCACACACCACACCACATCACAAACACATACAGGCGCAGTGAAATCGCGTTGATCACACAGTCAACTCGTGTGCGGTGACTTTTATAGTTAAACTATTTTTCGGTACCGTGAAAATGATGCCACGGAAGCGACACGCTACCGGTGACGATTCTTACTGTGAAATCCTCAAGCTTGTTGTTTTTTTGTTTGTTTGTTTTGACTGAGAAATTTCCTTGCGTCCCAAAAACGCACATTGTTTGGAACTGTGCGTCCCGTGGGTTAATTTTACGTCTAGGACGAGGGACGCAGAGGTAACAAGATGGCTGATCTCTAAACATTCTCTGAGTACTCCTATTATTACCACTCCCACTAATTAAGATATCCTTTATTTGTGCCACACTGGGGAAATTTACAGTCTACAGCAGCAAGATTGTGGGTAGAAAGAAGAAAGAAGAAAAAAAACAAACACCGTTCAATTAAGTGCAATATAAATCCAAAATGGATAAGTCGCAGTGTATTTACAATTGTTTTCCACATCATTTAATTATTATTATTATTATTGTTATTATTTTTATTCAGCGGCTGTATCTCTGGAGAGGTAATACTACATTAATTAATTTAATACCTTCAACTTCACAATAATAATAACAAATAATTAAATCAACCATGATTTTAAATCAGCAGTGCTCTCTCCATATACCAAACAGAAGCAGCAACTTGGGCCTCCAAGTAAGCTGGCAGAAAACCAAACTTATGTATATCAGTGACGGACCCCACCCCTCCCCCCTGTTCTTAGGCACAGACGAAGTGCCATTCGTCAATTCCACCATCTACCTGGGCTCCACTATTACTAGCAGCGGCGATCTCAAGCCAGAGATTGACCGCAGACGCGCCCTTGCGGCCGCGGCTATGCAATCACTGTGGCGGCCCCTCTGGCGCCACCACTCAGTGTCCCAAAAGACCAAGATGCGCATTTATAACTCAGCAGTTCTTCCCATCCTCTTGTATGGTGCAGAATCCTGGCCTTTAAACAAGACCCTGGCCAAGAGGATCGACGGCTTTGACAGCAGGTCACTCAGAACCATCTTGAACATCAGCTGGCACCTCCATGTTGCCAACTCAGGCCTCCGAAAACATACTCTTCAGCCCCCTGCATCCCGACTGGCCGCTCAGAGGCGCATCCGTTGGCTTGGACATCTCCTCGGATTACCCCCGGAACACCCAACTCGTGCCATCTTCTCATTGGATCCAGCGACAGCCGGCTGGAAAAGGCCACGCGGCAGACCCCACACCAGATGGCTTGATGTCATCAGAGAGGATCTCAAACACCAGGGCCTTACCCTGGAGAATACAGTGGACCTGGCTCATGACCGTGGTCATTGGCGGGCCCTGGTGAAGCTGATCTGCTCTACGCACTGTGACGACCCAGACGAATGAGACTGGGCCTCCGCATCGCAAGAGCATTTATCCATCCAATCCATCCAATTTCCGAACCGCTTGATCCTCACTAGGGTCGCGGGGGTTGCTGGAGCCTATCCCAGCCGTCTTCGGGCAGTAGGCGGGGACACCCTGAATCAGTTGCCAGCCAATCGCAGGGCACACAGAGACGAACAACCATTCACGCCCACACTCACACCTAGGGACAATTTAGAGCGTCCAATCAGCCTGCCATGCATGTTTTTTGGAATGCGGGAGGAAACCGGAGCACCCGGAGAAAACCCACGCAGGCCCGGGGAGAACATGCAAACTCCACACAGGGAGGCCGGAGCTGGAATTGAACCCGGTACCTCTGCACTGTGAAGCCGACGTGCTAACCACTGGACTACCGGGCCGCCCAACAGCATTTATTATTATTATTATTATTATTATGATTTTAAACTATGTATTATCAATATTCATTATTCAAAACATGAGAAAGCATTCAGCAAACATAACTGGAATCGAGCAAAAGGACTCCAAATCCCAACGGCCAAACCCGGAAGTGAAGTGCCGGCATTATTGACTCCAGCTGTAACGCAAATTACTTGGTTCAAACAAACATTCTAGTGCCACCGCACAAACGTGATGACTGTGCAAAAATAACTACATAAAAGACACCACTGTTACAGAAAGACTTTACACGCTATTTAAACTGCCGACCGCGAACGGAACAAACCGTGATTGAAACTAACTGTGATGCCGCTCTTTATATATTGCGCGAACTGTCACCTATCAGCAGCAGACCCGCCCCTCTTAAAGCGCCAGATTAATCCATCAATATGTGTTTCTCTGGATGGAATTTATTTGATTCCTTCGTGATTTTTGCGGACCTTGGACCCACTTTATACCTGTGGACAAGGGATTCGAGGCTCTAATCCAGGGGTGGGTCAACTACGGCCCGCGGGCCGGATCCGGCCCGTTGGTCTTTTTAATCCAGCCCGCCGATGATTGGTGCACAATTAAGGTTTGATTGCATTCATTTCGTTTGGACTTGTAATGACAGGTATTTCAACATCAGGTGGCGCAGTTACTTCAAGTTGCAGAGCACAGGGAGGGAGGGGAAGACGAAGAAAGAGGGAGTGAGTAATGACCATGGAAGGGAAAGTGATATGTATCTGATTAAACGAAGCGGGTAACAAAGTACGAAACATTCAGGAGACGCATGGAGTCGGAAAGACTTCAAATCTACGAGACTTTGAAAAACAAGGAAGCGATTCTTACTCAGTCCGATTCTGGCAATTTCCATGCTCAGAGTGAATTGCTTGTGGCTCGAGTAAATGAACATTTCCTAGAATGGTTTGATTGTTATCATGTTAAAAACTTTCCGCAAACTGGACCGCTAATAAGAGTTGGAGAGCAGTCAAATGTGTAGAGCGTGAACAACAGGGGGCTCAGTACACATGCTTGAGAAGAACCGGTGCTGAGTGTGATGGTGGAGGAGAATGTTACATTATTACTGGCATACAAAGACATTGTGCTATCTTCTTTATTTTCTATTTCTATTTCTAACTTTTGGCCCGGCCCTCCACAATATTTTCTGCTTCTCATTTGGCCCGCCCGGGAAAATAATTGCCCACTCCTGCTCTAATCCCTCATTGTGTCCGAGGACGGGCAACTCAAGGCCAAGGACTTGACTCCCGAGGCCAAGGACCAAGGACCGACCTTCGGTCCTCGAGGCCAAGGACCGGCTCGAGGACCACAACACTGCTGTGCGGTCTATCGCCTGGCAGAGTAATCGTGTAACTCTTCCATACCGGTTGGTAGCAGTACATGGAGCAGCTCGCTAATTGCTTCGTCCTTAGATACAAGCGAATTAGAGACGCATGGATGCAGGATGACTGTGAAAGGGTTTTTGAAGAGGAAAAATACTGACTCTGAACTGGACCCTGGACAAAATCCGGGCCCAGATGAAGTTCCTAGTCTGAGTGGAGGACAAAAGAAAGCAAAGACGTTCAGCAAAGTTTCTAGTGTGAGGCAATACAATGAAAGCTATCTTTCATTTGGATTAACTTTGACCAGAGATGTAACGGCATCGACTCCATTGTGCTTGGTATGTGGTGAAAGGCTCTTCAACAGCGCTTGGTCCCAAGTAAGCTTAAACGCCATCTCCAAACAAAAAAACCCTTCACTTCGAAACAAAAATGTGGAGCATTTTGTTTGCCTGCTTGAACACACGGAGAAACAAGCAACGTGCATGAGAAAAAACGCAAAGGTAAACAAGAGAGCCCTGAAAGCTAGCTACCACGTCGCTGAACCTGTGGCTAAATCAAAAAAGTCCCACACTGTGGCAGAGCAATTAATACTTCCCTGCAACTCCATCGTAAATGAGTTGCTCGGACCCGAAGCGGCTGAAGAAATAGACCAAGTCCCTCTTTCAGATAACACAATTTCAAGACGTACTGATGATATGTCTGCAGACATTGAAAGTGTGGTTTTGGACAAGATCCGTATCAGTAATACATTTGCGTTGCAAGTTTATGAGGCTACTGATATAAGTGGACATACTCAAGACACAATCAGAGAAAACTTTCTATTTTGCCAGGAAAGGAAAGTTTAGAAAATACTTTTATATATATAATTCTTCAATGTTAAAAAAAAACACTGTGAAAATAAGATTTTTTTTCACATTTTCAAGTAGTGTGCTGGGGATTTTTTTCAATGGAAGAAATGTCTTGGAAATGTCTCGAAAAAGATTGAAAAACGCTGCTTCAAATTGTCCCGAGGTGTGAGTGTGTGTGTGGATGGTTGTTCGTCTCTGTGTGCCCTGCGATTGGCTGGCAACCGGTTCAGGGTCTCCCCCGCCTACTGCCTGAAGACAGCTGGGATAGGCTCCAACACCCCCCACAGCCCTTGTGAGGATAAAGCGGATCAGAAATAACACCGAGTGTGATTAATTAATAATCAGCAATGGCTGATATTTTAGCGTTTGCCGTGTGGTGTGGCTGTATCAGATAAGCTACAAACAAAACAAAAACAACAGTATCATGCAGTTCATGGTGGAAAAACATCTGTTCTAACATCCATTTGAGTTCCTGAAAGACTCATTTGGATTATTTGTGCTATTACAATATTCTTAACCGCCATACCTGTGCTGCTGTAGAAGGCCAAACGAGATGTAGTGTGGAACTTCTGGATGAGGAACTGTGATAATGAAATCCGATCATCCGTACTTAGGGACTCATCACCGCTTTTCCAGTAAAGCATCAAGTCTTCATCTGTGTATGCATCTGTAAAATATCAGACAGCATTGTTTTAGATGCATTCAAAATGGATACTGTTATTCATCAATTATTATAATTTCCAGACTCCCATTCCACACGCTTGCCCCATGTGGCATGATTAATTTTAGGAATTTTACTCACAAACTTCATTTACCTTTGGAAAGCTGTCAAAAGTTAGTGGCCATGTTCTCAGATTACACCCAGACATATTTATTGCAAGAAAGTCATTTAACAGATATTAGAAGCAATGTTTTAAAACATACACATTTCGCCACATATTTGACTACAGATTACAGCTCAAGACAACGAGGACTGGCAATTATGAAGAACAACAAGTTAACCTTTCATCACAATAATTCAGTTTTACATCTGCAGGGACCACAAATCATTATTAACATATCCATTAACTACATCCCCTTCACAATAGCAAATCTTTCTGACCCAAACTACGGTGACCCTTGCCTTCCTTCATCGATTTTTCCGTACTTTCACAACCTTGCTCGGAGACTTTTCAACGTAACACTTAACCCAGACATTTGACAAATCCAGCACTTCAGAAAGTACCAGATCACCCCAGTCAACTGCTGTCCTAAAACAATATAAGGAGGATTGTGACCTTGGTGATGGTTGGAGACTACCACACTGACAGAGAAGACACACATTTTTCAAGAATTCATCACACACATTCCAAAATTTACTATTTTCTCACAAGCAACTCTCAATAACATAAGAAAAGATAAGAAAACCTTTATTAGTCTCGCAATGGAGAAATTCCCGATTCACAGCAGCAAAGTTATGAAAGGAAGTAGTAGAACAACAAAATATAGGAGCTGCTGGAAAGTCAGCCACTCACACGGCGCCATTTTGAAGTCAAAATAACAAAAATAACACAACACAACACATACTCTGACATATATGAAACACAAATCCAACCAATAATAATAAGTGACCACTCTGCAGTTCCACTTGCAAAACATACAAAAAGCCATCCCCCACGCCTCTACCAGATGGATATTCAACATATCACTGCTTGAAGATCAGAAATTTGACAGTTACTTGAATAGTCATTCATGAAAATGAATGACTGAACACATCCGCAACGCTGCTCTTGCAAGCTGCTTCAGGGATCTTCGTCATACATCCGTCCATTGTCTGACCGGCTTATTCTCACGAGTGTCGCTAGGGTGCGGGAGGCTATCCCAGCTGTCTTTGGGCAGGTGGGTTACACCCTGAACCGGTTGTCAGCCAATCGCAGGGCACGCGTAGACAAAAACTATTTAAGATAAGATAAGAAAACCACTGTTGGCATCATACAAAACACGGAAATATGCTGTCCTGTTGGGTTGTCATGCTCAATTTTGTCGTGGGCCACTTTAGAATTACGTCTTCCCTTGAAGGACCGTTATGACAATGAATCCACAAAAAATTGTCTCATCGCATTATTACTTGTCAAAAACAAATTCATCGATTACTAATTTTGAAATCAGTCAACTATAATAATTCAGTTATTGTTCAAGTGAGTCTCAACAGGGTAACAAAATGATTGCAAAATGTCAACATTATTTCGTACATTGACTATTTGGTACAAATTTTGGCAAGGATTATGCAAGTTAACACACATGATTGGTTTTCGCGGGCCACATAAAATGATGTGGTGGGCCACAATTGGCCCTGGGACCTTGAGGTTGACACCTGTGCTGTACTGGAATCAAAATTAGAAAAGGAAACTAAAGAAGGTGACAACCTCCATGCCACCAATCCCCCTAAAAGCATTAATACGAGTTCCAGAAACGAACAACAAAATGGAAGTAAAGGACCTTTTCAACAAACAAATAAACAAAAATATTTTTTCTTCTTGACTGAATTAATCACTAAGTAATAAGTCCATGGCACACCTGGTAAAACTGGCAAAATAAATACAAGACAAACATTGGAATAATAAAGGTCTCAGCAAGGGAGTCGCATCACAACACAAAAGTTAACAACAATGTCATTGTGAACTATTAATAGGATTTGCAGACTGCACCTCATAACCCAAATATAAAGATACTTATAGATTTTTGAACAATATCAATCTACCCCAATGGATTTGGGAACAAACCGATCAGCCTTTAACCTTCGATGATTCCTGTAATGCTCTCCATGAATGCCAAGCAACGTGACTTCCCTGCGGAGTTATATCAACAATTCTGGAATTCCGTCTCTCCTCGACACAATACCTCCCACTATGGACTGTTTTAATTACCATGCTTAAAACCTTACAAAGATCCCACTCTGCCATCTAGTTATCATCCTCTTTAATTAATACGGACATAAAAAAATCATCAGCAAGGCACTGTCAAACAGAATCGAAGAGGTCATTCCATCCATCATCCAATCAGAGCAAACTGGTTTCATGAAAAGGAAGGCAGTCATCCAATAACACAAACAACGGTTCAACTTAATGCCGCTATCAAACAATCGGAAATGGAAAAACAATATTCTTCCTAGACGAGCAGAAAACATTTGATAGCTTTCATAGGAAATTCTTGTTTGAAACTTAACAAAGATTTGGATTCATACAGAGTCACTCATGAACTAAATTAGGGCACGATGTGCATCACCAGCAGCCACACTTAACACTAATGGGTTAATTTCACAACAACTCACTCTTTCAATGGCACTAGACAGGGATGGCCACTCTCTCCATCGCTGTTTGCAATTTTCATTGAACCACTAAGCAGGGGATACCCTGAACCGGTTGCCCGCCACTCGCAGGGCACACACAGACAAACAACCATCCACGCTCACAGTTACACCTAGGGACAATTTAGAGTGATCAATCAGCCTGCCATGCATGTTTTTGGAATGTGGGAGGAAACCGGAGTACCCGGAGAAGACCACCTGGGGCTCAACACCTCCATGTGTAACTGGCTGCTGGACTTTTTGACGGGGGGCCACAAGCAGTCCTGGTTGGCAAAAATACCTCCAGCACCATCATGATGAACATGGGGGCCCCCCCAAGAATGTGTGCTGAGCCCCCTCCTCTTCACTCTGCTGACCCACGGCTGCACTCCCTCATCCTGCTCCAACCTCTTCATTAAGTTTGCAGATGACAACTGTGGTGGTGGGTCTCATCAACAACAACGATGAGACGATCTATAGGAGTGAGGTGAGCAGGCTGGCCATGTGGTGCAAAGACAACAATCTCCACCTGAATGTATAACCACCCAGCACTCCCAGCATGCTCCGCTGACCATCGACGGTGCCGCAGTGGAGAGGGTGAGTAGCACCAAGTTCCTTAGTGTGCACATACATCTCTGAAGACCTGACCTGGAGCCTAAATACTACCTCACTGGCCAAAAAAGCCCACCAGCGCCTGTACTTCCTCCGCAAACTGAGGAGAGCAAGAGCCCCGCCCCCCATGATGCAGACTTTATATAGAGGCACCATTGAGAGCATCTTAACCAGCTGCATCACCGTGTGGTATGGCGCTTGCACTGTGTCCTGCAGAAAGAGTGTGCAGCGCATTGTGAGAACGGTTGAGAAGATCATTGATGTCTCTCTGCCTCCACTCGCGGACATTTACAACTCTCGTCTGACCCGCCAAGCTACCCAGATCGCAGGTGACCCCACCCACCCGTCTCACAGGCGCTTCGACCTACTGCCGTCGGGGAGGAGACTGTGATGTCTCCCTGCTAAAACCACCAGGCTCAAGAACAGTTTATTCCACCAGGCGGTCAGAAGACTAAACTCCCCATCTGACATCCGATTATTGCACTTAAAACAAGTCACAAGCAGGTTGTGGTGCTTCTGGCAGTATCGGCAGGGGCCAGGCCCTGCAGAATGGTGAAATCTGTATCTCCATAGAGATCCTCAGCAGAAAGAATCATCAAGCTCTTTTAAACACTCTGGACTGTTGTGGTGACATCCGATTATTGCACTTAAAACAAGTCACAAGTGTCCTTGGTTGTCTGTTGCTGCCATTTGTTTATTTATTTTTAATTTACCATATTTATATATTTATGTCTTATGAGTTTTTTACATAAATATTAGCTGCGTCTGTTCAATGCACTACATGTTTGCACTGTGGTGGAGAGAGGAAAGTAATTTCATCTGTGCTGTATGTTACACATAGAGCATATTTGACAATAAAAGCTGACCTGACCTGACCTGACCACGCAGGCCCGGAGAGAACATGCAACCTCCACACAAGGTGGCCGGAGGTGGAATTGAACCGGTACCTCTGTGCTGTGAGGTTGACGCGCTAACCACTGGACCACCGGGGCTGCCCCTAATATAAATATATCGTAAAAAAAAAAAAAAAAAGTAAACAATTTGCACAAAATTAAGTCACATCCAGTGGGTTTTTTTTCAAGGCTCACATTGTTTTATTATATGATGATTAGCAGAATTATATCTTAAGGCAGCGGTCCCGAACCTATTTTTGCTCCATGGACCGATTTAATGTCAGACAATATTTTCAGGGACCAGCCTTTAAGGTGTGCCAGATAAATACAACAAAATATATGACCTGCATGAAAACTGTGATATTTTCTAAATATAATAATTAACACGAATCGTGACACGAGGAACGTCCTATCTGGCCGCAAAACGCTCTCTGGTCAAGTAGGACTCCTGATACTCTCTAATAAATGTAGCCTTCCTTTTCTTGAAAATCGTAGGCTGCTCTTCTGTCTCCTTAAGGGACTAATCAGGCCACTGAGTCACCTTTGCGAAAACTGAAGCCACTGAAGAACAATCATGCCAATATACTGTGTGTTGACTGCTACAAAGACATGTGGCAAATGCAGAAGGGAGATGCCATGGCAGAACCAGCTATGTGTCACGTTGCGGGGTGGTGGTGGACCCCAAAAAGCAGGCAGGAGAGAGGAGCAGGGTGTATTTGAAGAAGTGTATTGATAAAACACAGAAAACTAAATCCTAAGCAAACAAAGTCCAAAGTAGCAAACAAAAACCATGACTGAAGCTCAAAACTATCAATAACAGAAACATGACAGACAAACAAACATGACAGCAGCAAAAAGCAACAATGACCCGACAATGAGTGGTTGGTGTGCAGCTGCATGGGTGGGGGAGGGCCCTACAGTGCCACCTGTTGGTCCCAAACCGAATCATGACACTATGTTGTGAGTATGCAGACGCTTAATGAGTGCTAAAATGCCACCATCACTGCACGTGTAATTAATGGTTACTTTTTGCTAAATAGTGTTGTTGTTGGGTTTTTGTTGTCGTTTTGTTGTTATTGATTTTTTTACATATTTCATTGTTTTTTAATGTATATTTTTTGATATTTCATATGATTCCTACACTGTACTTGCTAAAAAATGTCATTGGATGGAATTCAAATTCCAGTCCTATACTGTATCTGTCAGGCAGTAACACACTCTAGCTCACAGGTGTCAAACCAAAGGCCCGGGGGCCAGATTTGGCCCACCAACACAATTTTATGTGACCCCCCCCGACAGAAAAGCATGTGTGTCAACTTGCTATGATCCTTGCTAAAAAAAAAAGTACCCAAATGTCAAATTGTGGTGTAGTAAATTACTTTGAGATTTTGCAATAATTTAGTTACACTGTTACAGTCACTTGAACAAGAATTGAGTTTACAGTCATTTGAAAAATAATTGAACAGACTATTATTGTTGACTGTTTCCAAAACTAGCAACCCATTAATTCGTTGTGTACAAATAATAAATGCAATGAGACAATTAGACATTTTTGGGGTTTCACTGTCAGACCACCCTTCCGAGGGAAGACGTAACTCCAAAGTGGCCCATGACAAAAAGGAGTTTGACACCTCTGCTCTAGCTCATCAATAAATCTCAACAAGAAAACAAAAAATACCACTAGATTTCATCCCAACTTATTCAGTGCCAATTTCATGGAGTGAGTCATTTAAAGGCAAAGTGATTGCACACACACATTCCTCCTAATTGGTTAGCTTGGTCCCCGACCCCCCACTTGTCTGAACAGGATAAACAGTCAAGATGATGATAGTGGTGATCGGTGAACAGATGTATGACGATGCGATTAATGATGTTCAACTCACAGCTCTCCAACTCCAGAGAACATGTCTGAGAATCCAGAGGAAATCGGCTGAAGTCCATGTTACAAGCCGCAGTCACTGTGACTCTAAGAGACATCAAGAGGACAATCATGTCATTGCATACATTCTTCAGTATTACTTGAACCTGTCAGAGATATTATTAATCATAATACAGGGTTAATACTGAACCCTGGATCCAAAAGCAGACAAAAAAAACAGTAATCAAAGATAATTTCAGAATTGGACTTTTTACAAAATTTTGCCGATCCACCAGTCTGTCATCATCGGTCCATCTTTTTTCAAACTGAACCAACTTATTTCAGTTCGCCAGTCCCCCCCAAAAAAAACCAAAAAAACATCATAGTCCACCAGATGAAAAACAGATGAAAATTACAGAAGTAAATAGAGTGTACTATCAGTATGTGTACATCAAATGTTGGTTGCCCAAAGAACTACACACACACACACACACACACACACACACACACACACACACACACACACACAAATCAAAACAATGAAAACAAAAGGTCAACGTGAACAAACAAGTTGCATCCAAAAACATACTCAAAGAGGTAGAGGGAGCCACAGTGGAATAAATACGGCAACAACAGAAATACTGTATACATAGGATAGAAACACTCAAACACATAGATAACAGTAGTATTTAAAGTATTTACGGTCAAGAAACGGTATTCATAAACAGCCAAAGACTGGACACGCAAAGTACAAGAGTCCATCAGGAATACAAGAACATGAGAGACAATCGTGGAAATCAATTACCGTATTGGCCCGAATATAAGACGGTGTTTTTTGCATTGAAATAAGACTAAAAAAGTGGGGGTCGTCTTATATTCGGGGTCTAGACAGTATACCCATTCACGACGCTAGATGGCGCCAGATATCATTGAAGCAAATGCTGAACTTGACACCCCAGGCCAAGGTGAACCCCTGCCACGAAGAATAAAAATAAAAATAGAAGATCGGCCAGGTTAACCGGCAGCTGAGGAGAAGTTATGATGTAATTTAAATTTCAAAAACCAGAAGCCATCATTTTCGAATGTGATTGCACTTTAGATTTGAATGAGGCAAAATAACATGCTTTTTCTCTCAAATATATTGTTATAATCATTGGTTTCAGATGTACTGTAATTATTTTCTGTGTAAAAATTAATTTGGTGTTCAAAAAGTCTTTTTTCAAACTTGAGTCTTGAAAAAGACATATTTATATTTGGGCCAATATGGTAGTATCCCTAACCGGGTCAAGTACCTACAGACACACATTTCACAAATGACGGATAGAAAGACACCCAGCCTGTCTTGCGAGTGTCATCCACCAATACACTACTTCAGACCGAATGTGACGCGCCGCTTGTTTCGTGCGTGTTCACAGTGTTTGTATGTGGGTGGTAGTGACTTTACTTTACTTCAAGCGGACAAGAGGAGGAGCATGCATGTTTTTGGAATGTGGGAGGAAACCGGAGTACCCAGAGAAAACCCACACAGGCATGGGGAGAATATGCAAACTCCACACAGGAAAGCTGGAGCTGGGATTCTTTTGCCCTAGCCATGCGTTTGACAGGAGAGCTTGGCGTAGACAGCGAGCTAAACAATCTTCCAATAAAAACACGAAGATGAGAATCCACCGTTTGGTATTTTTATGGAAGTCTTTCTTGTAAAACTTGTCACAAACAAAAACACAACATGAATGTTTGTAATAGCATCCAATCATACAAATGAAATGAAATTCGCCACTCATGTAACAGCCCTACTCTCTAGCTTATTTAACAATGCCGTGGTAAGTATTTACAGAGATTCATTGATGAAATACTTATATATGACAATAAAAAACTTGCACAACAAAGAGTAGTATGTAGAACTGTGTAAATGTACTTACAGATTGTGCCTGAACATGCCAAAAGAAAGAGGCTGGAAGTGGATGTGATCGCACCTCTCCACTCAAAATGTCTACCCCACTGACTTTTTGGGTGGTTCTAACTACTTCCACCACGAGAGGCACTGTACTGAACTGTAATACAATACTACCATCACTAGGGGCACTGCACTGTACTGTAATACAATTACTAGGGGCAGAATAGGGATCGAACCCACGACCTCTACACTGTGAGGTCGACGGGCTAATCACTCGTCCGCCGGACCTTTCTGTGTAGTGTTTAATTTGATTAATTTTTTTATCCATCGATGATTTTGCGTTAAGGGCTCATCACTTGCCATCTCCAGTCACTATCATCACCTTATGCACCCTGTAACCTGATAACATGATAAGCTGTCCATTGTAGTAACCTGAAAGGGTTCAATTCTACTGTGACAGATAGACAGACATAAAGCAAATCAATAAATGTGCTTGTTGATGACTTGATACACACCTGAGACTGTAAAGCACGTGACCATCTGGAAAGACACGCAACATGATGTTGTCTGTGGTTGTGTCATGGATGAAAGACCTCTTAGAGTGGACAAAGAATACATCAGGGACCCAGATCTTTTTCACCAGACGGCCATCAAATGTCATGCTCTTGTTGGTACTGCTGGTGAATGACAGACGCTCGTCTTTCCAGTAATGTCTCAGGTACAGTGTCATGGTAAAGTCCTGTTGGAAGATGATGTGAAAGTGAACCAGAGAACATTAACAATGCAGAGTCAGTACCCATTCCAGGAAATATTGTGCGAAGTAAGGGAAGGCAGCTTTATTTAAATCAGGCATTCCATACAAAAAGTATCATCAGGGCCTTAATACTGCAACATCAGACCTATGATCACTGAAAATAATTCAACAAAGAAGACGGAAGTCACAATGTGCACAACAATCACTGACATTTAGAATTATTTGCTCCTTTTCAGGAGGCGGGCTGAGGCTGCATATCTACTTTAGTTTTTGGGACAAATGATCCCTGGGGAGGGAGGACCCGGATCTTTTCAGTTTCGAAGTATCATATTGTGTTTGTTAGCACTCGTAATTCAAACATACATTTTTTTTCAAAATCATGTTTTAAGTTTCATTAAATGTGCATTCAAACGCAGTAGCCGACTAGGCCAGTTGAGCCAATAGCATGCAAAGCTACAAAACACGTGATGTTACTCAGACACGCTCAGGCGAAGATATGCAACAGCTGTGTGTGAAAATAATGTTCCGTTGTTGGTGTTCACTTTACATGGCTAGCTATGCTATTTATTTGCTATGTAAAGTTTGACAATGTTTATTATGAGTAGAGTTAGCTTTGTCAGATTGTGTTGAGGCCTAAGAGCCCATATGTGAGGTGTGAATGATAAAAGATAGTTACCCCGAATGGAATTTGAATGATAATCAATTTAGATTGTAATTTCCAATTTTGAAAACTAGAGTTGGCCAAACAAAATCTAAATAGTGACTTAGAATATAATCTACACTAGTGGTTCTTAACCTTGTTAGAGGTACCGAATCCAACCGGTTCATGTGCACATTCACCGAACCCTTCATTCGAATTTTGTTACAAATTCAGGACATAAAGAAACACATTGATTAAAAAGAGAAAAAAATGTAAACACAATTAGAATAATTATAAAATAAAAGTTTTTTAATTGTGCACAAAATGAACCAGCCAGTGATAGCCAAGTGGGCGTGTCATAACACATCGACATTTTGAATTGGGCGTGTCTTAACCTCCATGGCAGAGGCTCTGTCTGTCATGTTCCTGTTCCTGGCTTTGCCAGCAGGTGGCAGGCTTAGCAGACTTGCGGGTTGCACACCTGCTGCCAATCTCGTAATTAGGGACAAACCTGTCACTGGTTGTCAGGGAATTGTTTGCCTTGCTGCTGCTCTTGCTCATGTGACCTTTTTTCTAGACTTCTCGGCTAGTGATGGGTCCATGAGGCCTCATGAGGCGTGTCGACACAATGACACACTGTGTTGATACTGTGCTGATACTGTGTCGCTGACCACTGCCACCTGCTGGACCTTCAAAATCCCTGCAGCTGCAGCCAACCCACTTGACAGACTGAACAGACTGATTTGATGATGAAGTGTATACAATGCACTAACTACCTCACTCTACCCACAATAGCCACAAGCGCCATTGTTTATGTTGTTGTTTATGCTGTTTATATTGTTTATATTGTCTATACTGTTCAGATTACATGTCTTTTTTATACAGTGTAGCTGCTATCCTTTCTTAGCTGTGTGTGTTTAATGCACAGCATGTTTGCATGCATATTTGCACTGAGGATTGAGAGGAAGAAATTTCATCTATGCTGCATGTCATACATAAAGCATATTTGACAATAAAGATGACATTGACCCTTGACAATATCATTCACATCCATGCATTCATATTGTATCATTCAATGTGTTTCAATAATGTGAAAATCAGGTGAATGAGGATGCTTGTGGGCTTTGTCTTCACAAATTTTTATTCAGAAAAATAAGATGCTCCAGTGTTTTAAATTTCAGTCTGTTGCGTTTAATGCATGCTATTTCCCCTGTTGTGGAGAACACACACACAATGGAATAAGACATGTCAAAAATCCGAGAGGCACTGCCGCACTTGGTGAGACAAGGAGATTTGAATAAATACCTTATTCTCCAAAAGGAGATCAAAATGGCTCTACACGGCAGACAATTTGTGTTTGTCCGGAAGCTGCTCCATAATATGCACGTACTGTAGCAACGTCACTCGAGTGAAGTTCGACTCAGCAGTCGATAGTCTGCTGCTCTCAGCTGTGCGCATGAGCACGTACTCGCGGCGCCGACCCAACCCACGCCACATATTAAGCTTTGAACTACGACAACAGCTAAGCTAGCCTAGCCGATGTAATGATGGTCAGCAGACAAGGTTTACGTTTTATGTGACTTTTAATAACAACGTGGCAGAGTCATCAAACATGCAGTGTGCTCACTCGCAGTCACTTTCTGGAACTCCCCCTTATAGGCGGGACCTCTCAATCAACTGGAGTATGACGTACAGTACAAACGTTCATAAAGCACTTCTCATATAATAATAGCCGACATGACGCTCGAAGTCAGACGGACACATTTTTTCTGATAATCAGTGTGTTTTCCGTATTGCCCAAACATATATTTTTATTCAAGCGAGGGTGAGGTCTGGCTTGTTTCGGCAGTCGGCATCGTGTCGCCAGACGCACTTCCTTAGATACACTGTGCGGGCTCTGCTGCGTCAACGCCCCCTGGACTAAGTGGCGCAGCCTGGACTGTGCCAAGCAGCCTGGACTGTGTCGACGCAGCCGATGCAGTCTAAACTGCGCCGGTGCAGTTCACGTGTCAATCACGTGACGTAATGAAGCAGCACATGCACCGACACGTGGTTTGCTCTGTGAGCAAACCACAGTCAACGCATCGGTGTCGCTGGACCCATCACTCTTCTCGCTCTAGCCACGTTTATTCTTGTTCTCGGGTTCCTTTGTTCGTGAGTATCATTTTTGTTTTCATCTTTGTTCTGAGCTTACGTAAATTGGGTTCTTTGCATTTTGTTTTGTTTGTCTCGGGTTAATTTTCTTTTTTGCCTTTTGCGCAAGTGCTTTTGGATGGTTATCGTTTTGTTTTTTCTTTTCCTGGTCCTCACTTGACCAGCGCTTTATGTTTCTACTCTGTCGGTGCGTTTTTGTAGTAAACATTTTTGCGATGGAGTTCTTGTCTGGTGTCTACTATTTTGGGTTCCAAAAACATTATTCGATTCGTTCGAATTGTGACACTGTCGAACCCCTGAGACCGGTTCACCGAACCCCTAGAGTTCGATGGAACCAAGGTTAAGAACCACTGGTCTATAGAAACGCAGTGCATATGATATAATTTCTCATGCCAGAAAGGCATATGACCTGTGATATTTATGAAACATGTAATATGATTTGATCTATGAATTATGCACACATGATTGTTGTGATGTTGATTACACTATATTATTAGCATTTAATTTGTTGTGATCTTGCTTGCGTTAGAATTGTTGTGATGTTTTGTAACTATGCATTATGATGGCTTGATCAATGAAATTGATGCTTTACTATTCGTTCGATGCATTAGATATTTACTCACTAACTGCTTTTATATATATATATATATGTATATATTTTTAATTTGAAATATATATATGTATAATTTTTATGTTCATGTTATTCTCATGAATATGATACATGTGTTGGATTGCATAAGTTATTGCTACATGTGAGCAGCAGATGGAGTGATATGTATGTATTTGAAAACGATGTTACAGTGGAAGCTTTTAGATAATACAAACAGTTGTAACAGGAAATGCTGTCATGGCAGCGGACAGATGGAGTCACACACACACAGACAGTATCTCCTGCATGCAGTACACAAAGGCCCTGTTATTTTCCATTACGTAGCATACCAGAGGTTTGACAATCTGTAATGTAACAGCAATTTTCCCATTAGGTAATGTGTAACTGATTTCCCATTACGTAGTGCAACAATGTTTTTCCCATTACGTGATGTACCAGCTGTGACTGCCCATTGCACAGGTAACGGTGATTTTTCATGACACAATGTACCTTGACTAAAGGTCTTGTAATTTCCATTGCATCGTTTGAATTTTCGAGAAGCCCAGAGGTGATAAAAGGCAGTGACTCGAGGGCTCGAGGCTCTCACCCTTTCGTGAGGAAATGCACATACTGTGCAGATACTTGACACAAAGGAGGATTTTTTTTTCTTTTTGATTTTTGTGCAAGCCACATATCTGAATGATTTAATTTGACTCCATTTGGACTTGACCAAATTATGGTGATGATAAGGTAAAATTAAAAGGAACAGTATTATTTGCATAAAAGAGAGAGCCCATCGAGTATCTTGGATATTTGCATTTCAAATTTACCTTGATTATTAGGCTTCGTGTAATTTAAGATCTTATCACTCGATTTCAGCAAAACAAAATTATCGAAAAGCTTTCCACTCATTTAAAAATATTTGTCTTTTTACTGCTTTATTTGCTTGCTCTTTATTCATTTATTAGAATGTTTTACTGTTTTATTTGATTTCTTATTTTAATTGCTGTAATCATTTTCACATTTTGATGATTATCAACTCATTCCATTACATCTTATTTGATTTTTGTATGAATTATTGCTTCGCTATTAAATATTAAAAATTACATATTAAATCTATCTTTGTCATCACTATTTTATTCATACTCTCACGGTGAGGGCCTCACCCTCTCTTAAATGAAAGAACGACCACACAGATAACATCGGTTTTTGCCATTAAGGAATCAAAATACAGGCGTGGTGGTACGAACTTTGTTGTGATTTATCGAAAAATATTCAATGCATCCCTAATCCAGTATGATTGGCGAAAAAGGGAAAAGCTTCTCGTGAAAGTGGAATTGTGAAAAAACAGCAAGCCATCTCATTTGAAACGAAGGTGGCGATAATAAAGAAAATTCATGCTGGTGAGATGTGAATGTGGCACAGACATACAACATGAATCGTTTGACGATCAGTAGCATCTACAACCAAAAGGACCGTATTATGGACCATTTCAAAAGTGCAGTGGGAATGCAGTCCACCATCATCAGTAAGAAGAGAGGGAAATTTCTGGGTATTTGCCTTGAAAATCAGCGGTAGTGGTGTGTTCCATTGAGCCTCATGCTGATCCAGGAGAAGGCCAGATCCATCTTTGAAGACCTTAAGGCTAAGGCAGGGCAGAGTGCTGCTGAAGAATTTTTTTTTCTGCTAGCCATAGGTGGTTTGCCGGTCTCAAGAAGAGGGCAAATCTTCATCACGTGACCGAAGAGGCAGCATTCGCAAAGCAGCTGCCGAACGCTTCCCCCGAGAGAGCAAAGAAATCATTGAAAAGGAGGGTTATTCCACAAAGCAGATCTTTAATGTAGAAAAAATTATTTTCTGGAAGAAAATGCCAGAAAAAAACCCCCTCCCATTAGCCGTGAAGAGAAAACCAGGCCCAGATTTAAAGCAGCTAAAGATCGGTTAACCGTAATGCTTGGCGGAAATGCTGACCTTCAAGCTGAAGCCACTGCTCGTCTACCGGGCAGCTAATGCTCAACCCCTGAAGAATGTGACGAAGAGCTCTCTTCCTGTTAAATGGATGTCAAACACGGCTGCATGGGTGATGCTGGTCATATTTGAGGAATGGTTGTTACACTATTAAGAGGTATTACACCTGACAGACCTAAAGGATGTCTTTACTGGCAGTGGATACCGACCCCGAGATGACCTTGCACAACTATCGGAGGTCCTACAACATCCTAAACTGCATCAAAAACACTGATGCAGCATTGTGTGAGGTTTCCAACACCAACCTCAATGCCGCGTTGGGCCTCTACGCCCTCAGTTCGTCAACGAATTCAAGGGCTTCGACGAAGGAGACTAAGATCATCCTCACCAGTCTTGTCAGGCTAAGTGAGAAACTCAACCTCGACCTGGAGGAGGAGGACTTCGAAGAACTGCTGGATTCCCATGGAGAGGTGCTGATGAACGAAGACCTCATGGAGTTGGAGGCGCAACAATGTGTCGAGGCAGAGAGGGAAGATGACACACCAATCCCCATGAAGAAGTTTGAGATGACATTTTTGGCAGAGGGGTTTTCTTTTGTTGACAAAGCCCTTGCAATCTACAAGCAACAGGACCCAAATGTTGAGCGCTGTACGAAGGTTGCAAACCAAGTTGATGATGCAATGCAGTGCTACCGCAAAAAGGAAAACTGTCCAATCGTTCTTGGATCGGTTCTTTCGGTCAATATCCTTAACCTCCAAGGAAGCTGCACCTCAACCCTCTACTTCTTCCTTCACTGAAGAGCAGCAGGAGGAAGAAAAACAAGAATCTCCCCAACATGTTAGTGACGATGACGACGACGATGCTGTGACTCACTCTCTTTCCTTTTTTTCTCCAGTTTTACAAATTTTTAGAAAGCATATTGTTTTGTTACAATTGTTTTGTAAATGCAGTCCAAGCCCATATAGGTAACACATACACGCCTTAAACATATGTTCCCTTCTAAAGAATGCCCTATAACGACTCACGAACGGCCGTTCGGAAAATATGTCGCTCGTAGCGTCTGTCGTTACTCTGGCTTTGGAGAAAAATGGAAACGCATCCATGCGGTCTTACCAAAGCCAGCGAAACCCATCTATGCCTTTGTTTTTTTTGTATTGTACTGACGCGCATTATAATTACTGATACAGCTTTCCAGCAAATGAGCCAGAAATAAAACTGATGAAATTACACAAACTATGTTTTGGAGTTGCTGAATAAAATATGGCTTGTCAAAAGAGCAAGTGACAATTCCAATGGACAAGTCGGGCAAACACTTGGCTCTTGACTCTCAAAGAGCTTTGGGAGAGTCTTTGCAGGCAGGCCATTTTGAGAGGTGTAACTCCCTATTTCAGTGCTATGTGAATCCTCCACTGTATCTTTCTATTCTTTAAACGTGTTAAAATCGACTTTTTGTTATCAACACATTAATTTCAACAGCCCCAATATACAGTATATTCGGACATGGTGATATATCTTTATTATATTGAAACTCAAGATATGAACATTCTAATTATGAAATGTAAAACTCGATTTAGCCACCCACTTTCCTTCTTTCAAGGTTGGCATTGATCGACAGTTAAAGCCAGCCAATGACAATCATCTTTCGGAGGGCAAAGGGGGGGGGGGGGGCACATGCAGCAACTGTTTGCCAAGACAGCACACATGCAAAAATCCACTTCTGTGTTTCCTGTCAAGTATATCCAGATGGTCTACATATATTGTGTTTTAGAACATTACGTGACCATATTTATAATTTCAAAATTGCCAGTGGATAATGGAGCTGAGCTTGCAGTAAAAATATACAAGCAGCCCACGCCTAGCTGGTGAGGGAAAAATGGGTGTGAGCCTTGCCTTTCCCTTATATCCACACTTTGCTCATGATTACCGCCCACGTCCTATTTCTGGTATAGGGTGTCTTCGTTGACTACCACTGTGTTTTTGTGAATTAATAAAATGTCATCCAGTGCGACCTATTGTATGGGGAGCCTCAAAACGCGATCCAGGCTGGCATAGTTCATAATACCCTCCTGACTACCAGTAGTTCAAATTTGTCCTCTGTAGAGGACATTTGTGAACCTAAATATCTCCCACCCAGTGCCTCCAATCGCCTTAACTTCTCTTGTGCTATAAAGAGGACACCCAGTGCTTTCCAATGATACCAAATTTGTTGGGGGTGGGGCTTTGTTACTTTGACTTCTCAATAGAAGAAAATGGCTTCCCTCAGTGCAAGCACTTTTTATGGGAAGAGGAAAAGTAATACTTTTTATTTAACACATTTTGTCTTGAAATGCTGTTGGCATTTTATTTATAAGACTCTTATGAACACATTAAAGTGTTGTTTGAGTTGTTTTCAGTGTATTTGAGCCTAGTATTCAAGTGTTTAAAAAAATGTCCTCTGGAGTGGAATTTCAAAAATTTCTTTTGGAGTTGTCCAATTACTTCACATAGATTGGGGAATTTCAAAATAAATGTGATTGGACAATTTTTTTTCCTGGTAGTCAGGAGGATATTTGGAGGGCACACATCAATTCGTCATGTAATGCATCAATGCATACACAACCAGTGCCATTTTTGGGTGAATGGTTAAATATCCACAATCAGTCATGATTTGGGGTCCAATTCCCAGTGCAGTTGTTGGTAAAATCCCAGGTCACCACAACAGTCCAGAGTGTTTAAAAGAGCTTGATGATTCTTTCTGCTGAGGATGTCTATGGAGATACCGATTTCACCTTTCTGCAGGGCCTGGCCCCTGCCGATACTGCCAGAAGCACCAAAACCTGCTTTGATGCCCATCGCAATGTTTCACTGGCCAGCCAACTTCACCCAACCTAGACCCCATTAAAAATGTCTGATGGATTACCAAGAACAAAATGAGGGCCGCCAGATCAAAAAACTTAACACAGCTGACAGTAAACATCAAGGAAATCTGGACTTCCATAACTCAGGCTGAATGCATCACTGCCATGCAGCATCGAGTGTCATCTGAGAAGCGGGATTTGGACCCAGAAGTAGACATGACTCGGAAGTTGAAAAGTAAAAGTCTTTCTCAATGAAAATACCAAGTAACTACAGAGATCATATATGTACAGGTATAATATATATATATACACATATAGATATAGATAGATAGATCATCTAGCTTATTCAGTCATTATCGAATAAACAAGAGCTTGTTTTTTTAAATGTGGAACAGATTTGAAGCACCAAAACATGCAAATTCCTTTGGCTCATCACCGGCCCACTTCAAACACAAGCTATGGGAAAACCCCAGAATTAAAAGGTCCCAATCTGTAATCTGCAACTGGAAGCAACAACCCCTACAGTTGTCCCACGCTTGCAAAGAACAGGGCACCTTTCTCTCTTTGAGTGAAGAGAACTGTTTACCTTTCGAATGAACACGTGCTGATAATTAGGTTCGCGATTCTTTGGCAGTCATTTAGCGATGCCTTTTGACCTCTTCTTTTCATTAATTCACACTACGAGAATACATGTCAAGTATTATTATTATTATGATTATTATTATTATTATTATGATTTAGATAGCACTTAATCACAGAAAAGTCTCAAACGGCATCACATGGCCACAGTAGACAAATATTAAGGACATCCCCTGATCATTACCCCAGGAGCGGACAAACGCACCCTGAAAACCCCCCAGCAACTATTGAAAAATGAGAGGCGGCATGGTAGAGACTGGTTAGCACGTCCGCCTCACAGTGCAGAGGTACAGAGTTTGTTTTCAGCACTGGCCTTCCTGTGTGGAGTTTGCATGTTCTCCCCCTGCTTGCATGGGTTTTCTCTGGGTACTCTGGTTTCCCCCCCACATTCCATAATCATGCATGGCTCGTGGAATACTCTAAACCACGGGTGGCCAACCAGCCAGAGACTAAGAGCCAATTTTTTTTACTGTGTTACTGCAAAGAGCCACATCACGCAGGCACACGCACACGGACACGCACACGCACATGCACATGTGCTGCAGTAGTTAGTGCTTGGGTCAGCTTGCTACATATTTGACCGAAGATCAACTTTTGAAGCGACGAACGTCCCGTCATCGACCCGATTGCGCACATGCAAACATATACAGTACGCACACACATGCACATACATGCACACGTGCGCATATGCAGGCACGCACAGACACCAAGATGAGCGAGAGCCGGAACTTCACTGAACACGAACGAAATCAAAGCACACAGACATACCCCCCAATCCCCCATTTCTTCCTCCCAACGCTCGCGCTCGACTTGGGACCAATCCGCTGGCTCCGGGTCGATCGCGATTGACGTATTGGGCACCCCTACCTTTAAAGCTGACTAGCTTAGCGCTTAGCACCGTTGTTTGCGCATGAGCGGTGATTCAGTTGTCATCTGATTGGTTGCCTTGTTTGTCAATCATTAGCGCTAAGCACCGTTGTTTGCGTATGAGCGGTGATTCAGTTGTCATCTGATTGGTTGCCCTGTCTGTCAATCAAGTAACGGGATTGATCATAGCCTAACGTAGTTAGTTCTGTGTATTTATTGCAGTTGTTTGAATGGAAGCGCCACCACCGAGGCGTTTTCGATGTTTGTCATGTGAAAGCCCGGGTGTCGCATTGAACCAGCCAAAGCCGCATGCGGCTCGCGAGCCGCGGGTTGGCCACCCCTGCTCTAAACGGTCATTGTGAGCGCGAATGGTTGTTCGTCTATGTGTACCCTGCAATTGGCTGGCAACCAGTTCAGGGTGTACCCCGCCTACTGCCCGAAGTCAGCCAGGATAGGCGCCAGCACACCCTGTGACCCTTGTGAGGATAAGCGGATCAGATAATGGATGGATGGAAAAATGAGAAATTTTGAGGAGGGGCCGCAGAACGAGTAATCCCCCTTCCAGGATGACTAGGCTGCAATGGATGCCGAGTGGGCAACATTCAACCGAATATAGTGCTATTCAATGTTATTTAGAATAATGTAAGAGTCCATTTAATAAGATGAAGCACTGCAGGAAGATGCCTTCAGAGAATTGGGTCCTCTTCAAAACCCTGCCCGGTTGGTCAATGAGGAAATAGCAGCGCCTCAGAGGAAATTGTCCACCTCAGATCTTGTCCACATCAGTCGGTGCAGAATCCATATGGCAACTTCCAATTGGGTTATCGTCACCTGGCCCCCTCTACAAGCCTGAGGAGCGGGCAGGAGAAAAATAAGCGGCATGCAAACAGGCCAGAATGTAGTCAACTAAATGCAAGAGTAGAAAAGAACTCTTAAATTGAGTTTTAAACATTTCTACTGAGGAGTGCCTTTAATTTCAGCGGGTAGGGCATTCCAGAGCACTGGAACACATATAGAAAACGCTCAAGAACCTGCGGACTTCTTTTTGGTTCCTGGGACCACTAACAAACCAGCGTGTTATGAAGATTTTGGGATAAATCATCCCGTGCCACAAAATGAAGGGAATAGGAAGGTCTTAAGACGTAATATTTTGGGGCTGGAGCCAGGGGTGGTTCTGGATCAATTTCACTGAGGGGGCCGGGCTGGGGCCAGGGGTTTTGATGGGGGGGGGGGCACATTCAACCCAGGGCTAAAAAGACAGATTCGAAATCTTATTTGACTTTTTTTTTCTTCAGACTTTGAAATTGTAGTCATAAAATTACAGTGATGAGAAAAAAACAGAATTAGGAGGGCTAAAATGTCTGCAAGCGTAACAATACGCCGTGTCCATCTGTTGAGAATATTCAAGCCAGGGGATGATATGGTACCAGCCTGCCGGGGACAAAAATTGCAAATACACTGAAGCTAGATGTTTTACATGCATATAATTATCCAAATTTTAAAAGGCAATGTCTTATATATTGATCCTGTTAAATAAAAATTAAAATAAAAAGGGAGACTAAAAAAGTTACACACACACGCGCGCGCACACACAAACACGCGCACACACACACACGCGCGCGCACACACGCACACACTAGCACACTAGCAAATAGCACTCGTGTCGTGGTAATTTCCTTCTCTGCGGACTGCTTCTCATTTTCCCGCTCATTTTTAAGTGGCGCAGCGCAGTAAAGGGTCCGACTAGAATGTTAAATCACGCACTTTGGTTCCACCTTTCGCGTCGGCGACTTGGCACGACTGCGTAATCTGCGCTCGGAGGGGGGGCCACAGGGGGGGCCAGAATCGGTGCTACAGGGGCACTGGCCCCCGTTGGGCGCTCCCCCCACCCCAGAACCGCCACTGGCTGGAGCACCCACTGGCCAAAATGAGGAGTCAGACACTTGTATAGCAGCTACAGATATGGTCCTGGAGTCAGATGAGGAGCTCAAAGATTGGTTCCCTGAGGGCACAAAGCTTGCTAGGACCGCCTCTGGGCTAACTTTTGATTGGCCAGTGTCCCACAGTGGCTGTGAGAATCTAGACAAATTTCACTCAACAACAAGGGAGACGAAGCAAGCTTTCGTCTCCCTTTCTTATCCATGTTACAATGTGTCAGGGATTATGTGAAGCTTTAACCCTTGAAATGGAGAGCTACTCGTCACTTTTTTAGTACTGGGAAAAATGCATACGCGGAAGCGTCAGCGGAGCCTGCGGCAGGCCCAGAGAGGGCTGTCTGTAAATTCTGTTAATTTCCCAGTGGGGCACTAGGGAGTGCTGTTTGGGCCTGGAGGTTTGTTTCAAAATCAGCAAATAAAGTGCTTTTGGTAGACCTAGCCAGGACCTGAGTGACAAACTTGGAGCGACGTGAATTTTGCCACTTCATGGACTGTATGAGACGCACTTTCATGCTAAATGGAACGTTCGCCCCATGTGTCTCTCTCTTTCTTGCTCTTGCTCACTTTCTCGTTCTCTCTTTTTCGCTCTCACTCCCATCTCTCCTTCCAGTGGCCTGTGTTACATATGTAACCCTCTTAATAAAATAGACGGGAAAAGGTGCGCACACATGTGCAAACTTTAACCCATTCGTACGCACGTTTTGCAGAAGGAAGGAAGGAAGGAAATTCAGCAATGCAGTCAGTCAGGTGATGATCATGCCTCTCACTCACGTCCAGTTTCACTTAAATCAAACGTTAATCGTGCAGATTATATTTATAGATTTTGCAATTTGTGTACAACTTTGTTTTTCATGTTTTGTCTGTCCTCTGACAAGAACGCTGCTAATCCTGTTTACAGTGCCCTTTTGGGATGGACAGTATGCCATGCACGTCAGAGGAGGGGGTGGCTGGGCTGCTTCCTTCGAGCGACTCCGCTGCATTTACCAGTCACAACTCCGAGAAACAAAGAACATAGAATCAGATTTATTGGACTGGATTTATATGCAAAAAACACATGGAATGTATTTCCCAGTTACAACGTGTTCAAAGGAACTAAGACAAGACAGCAACATGGCGGAGACAGAACGAGAAGCTTTAACAGTGACCCGATATCTTAGATATGAAAGTAAAACAGTCGTGATGAGGAGGGGAAAAAAAACAAGAGACTCCAACCATTCTCTCAATGGGAGGATGGTTTGAGCCAGAGGAAAAAGAAAACCTCAGCACATGTAGCATACATTTAAAAAGAGTGCAACAATTCTCAAGACACAACAAGAATACAGCAAAGAATTTGACATTGCAACTGCAGCTCCAAGGCCAAGACCTGATCCATCACAGGCTTGAGGGAGTGAGACGAAAATAGGGGGATAGGATTTGCATTCGTATGTTTCCATCCAGAGAAAGTCCAGATAACAATTGTTTTGGGTACAGGCCCTCAGCAATTTCAGACAGCCTGGAATGTGTTTTTGCATGTGACTCTCTGTGGCATCAATCTGCTGAATTCTCGATCAATCAGTCAATCAATTTTCCAGGACAGTACAACTCCTTCTGGTCTTTTCCATTTTGCGAAGCGACTCCAACTGTCATGGATCTGTTTGTGACCAACAGGTGGCACTGTAGGGCTCCGCCTGCAGCTGCACACCTGTTGGTCATTGTGTAATTAGTGCCACTTTAAAAGACTTGACCGACCACTCTGTGTCGAGTCATTGTTGCTGTTTGTTTGTCTGTTTGATTGTTTGTTGCAACTGTCATGTTTGTTTCTGTCATGGTTCTGTTCCTGTTCGTTTTTTGCCACGGTCATGGTTTTGTTTTGGTAATTGGATTCCTTGTATTATTGGAACTTTGTTTCAGATTTAGTTTTCTGTGTTTTAATACAATTGGTCAAGTACACTCTGCTCCTCCCTCCTGCCTGCTTTTTGGGGTCCTCCACCACCTTGCAACGTGACATCCAACACCACATCCACTTTGCGGTTGAGTTCAGTCGACGCATGAGTGTTGATCACCTGCCCCATTCTATCCATGTAGGCTGCCATCTTGTGATCTTCCAATGAAGCTGAAGCAACCGGTTGAATTTTGCTATAGATCAGGAAACCGCTCATTCCAAACTGCAGGATACCTTTTATCAAAAGTCCAATAATGTTCCACATCCTCTCCGGACAATATCGTCAAGCACACCATTCTCCACTTCAGCCAAGGATCTAAGATGTACCCAGCAGCATATGTCCCAGAGGGGCAAGAAGGCTCCCCACCGCCTGCTCTTTTCGTCATTTTTTTTTCTCCATAGTGCTGAGAGTCCAGCTGACTAATTCAATGGTTTGGTTTGTCTTTTCAGAAGAAAAAGAGAATATGGAAGCGATAACAAGGCAGAAGACAGCACATTAGACAAAGTCAGCAAAGCAGAGGTGTAAAGAGGTGCGGGGGGACCATCGCAAAAAGCCTTTGCCGAGAGCCAGCGCAAGAAAAGCCACTCTTTTCATTTATCATCGCCTTTTTCACCTGTTGCATTTCGTTGTCAAAAGAGTGAATGGTGCTTCAATTTCCAATTTCTGTATCGTCTCAAGCGTTGATGTCACGAGTTGCAACAATACGCCACCCAAAGTCCTCCAATGAATCAAGTGAGGGGACAAGTTAATCCAAAACTAATTTGGATTAACTTAATTGGGACATGCACAACGGTTGTACACAATTAAAAAGTGGCTAAGGGACATAATTTTCTAGTCCTATACATGAAAATAAATGTGTCATTCCACAATTATTGGAAATTTTTCATCCTATCCATTAAATTTGAAATAAACCCCATACAATCAGAATCAGAATAATCAGAATCAGAATCATCTTCATTGGCCAAGTATGTAGAACACAAGGAATTTGTCTCCGGTAGTACAGGCTACCCTAGTATCATCAATAACAAGCAACTATGATAAACGAGCCAATACAATGAAAGCACTCTTTCATTTGGATTTACTTTTAACAGAGATGCAACGGCATCAATATTCCCTCTAAACTGCGCAACTACGCACTGGTCGCACACTCTCAGCACAAAAGAAAACCTATCCAGCATAGTGAACCAATTAATTAGATATACAGTAAATATTCCCAACTCCGGAATTCTATGAAAAGGAATTTCCTTCACCCGGAATAAAATCCTATGCATTAACATTTTGACTATGATATTACATTTTACCGGAACTTACTTATGCGGAAGTTCCACTCTCCGAAAACCGGATGGAGACAGAAGGCCGCGGGAGCTTAAATACACGCAGCGCCCACCCGATGCAACGGAAGACACAACGGAAGACACGTGCTCACATCGGCGTTTTCTATCATCGGATTCGAAACGACGACGTGTCAGTGACTTATTATTGGCGTGTGTTTTACTGTAATTGCTAAAGATTTTAACTTTATTTACTTACGTCCTGTAGTTCGCAGCACTAGCTTTAAAAAGCAGTGCCCACTCGACACAACGGGAGACCCACGGAAGAAACGTGTTCGCTTCGCCGTTTTCTATCATCGGATCCGAAACGACGTGTAAGTGACTTTTTATTGGCGTGCGTTTTACTGTAATTGCGAAAGATTTTAACTTTATTCAGTTACGTCCTGTAAATCTCGGCACTATCTTAAAAAAGCAGCACCCACTCGACACAACGGGAAACACATGTTTGCTTTGTGGCAGTCAAAAGGAGCACACGATTGACTGTAAACGCGTCTTTCTCTCCACGACTGCCAACAAGTGGATCTGAACAATTTCAAATTTGCGCCAAAGACATTCACATAAACACGCCCCCTTCTGTATGCCTGCTGGGTGAGAAGCATGGTCCGAGTGTCCGCCACAGCTTCACCATTTTCTATCATTAGATCCGATGATAGAAACAAAGATTTTAACTTTATTCACTTACGTCCTGTAGATCAGGGGTCCCCAACCTTTTTTGCCCCACGGACCGGTTTATGTCAGACAATATTTTCAGGGACCGGCATTTAAGGTGTGGCGGAAATAATACAACAAAATAATATGGTATGAGCTGCATGAAAACGGTGGTGTTTTCGAAATATAAAAAAACACAAGGAGCGTCTAATCTGGCCGCAACACTCATATCGCGATGGTCATGTTTAATGCCTTCAAAATACGATACAATGCAAATTCAAAGTGCATGAAAATGACGACTCACCACAGCCCCGAGCTTGATTTTCTGCAACCAGACGGTCCCATCTTGTGGTAATAGGAGACAATGACACCTCAAGTGTGTGTTTAATGTCCAGTCTACTTCCTAATTTTGTTTTAGTCGCCGTTGCTGCAGAAAACCCCCGCCTCACACAGGTAGCATGTCTGAAATAGCAACGGTGCTATTGTGGCGATCTCAGAATATTCAGCCATAACTTTAATCCAGTTGGCTCGAACGTACTTTTAAGGTCGCCGTCATTTGTGATCTCCAGCAGTTTTTTTACTCATTTTTTACTCATTGCGTTTTTAGCGTAATCGGTCACGTGACGCAGAAGCGTGGCTTGACGTGTGTCAAGCGTGACACAGACGGATGTTACGGAGAATCCGGTAATTTTTCAAAATAAAACATCTTTCGTATTCCGAAATAAATGAAACGGAATTAAGGCAAGTTCTTTCTGTGCGGCCTGGTACCAAATGCCCTGCGGACCGGTACCGGTCCGCGGACCGGCGGTTGGGAACCACTGCTGTAGATCATGGCATCGAAACGAAGAAGAACAACCCAACAAAACAAAACAAAACAAAACAACCCAAAATAGACAAATTTTTTCCAAGATGGAAAAAAATCTGCATTTTTTTTTTTAGTACTGTACGTACTAAAAAAAATCACAACACAATAGTGTTGTGATTTTTTTTAATACTCTACACCTGTACTGTATACTGTACTGCAATTGTTGTTATATCAATAATTTTTGGACAGTATATTTTTGCATTTTATTGCTTGTGTTGTTACACGTGCATTTTGTCAACATACTTGCAGGTTCATAAAGGACATGTACCATGCTCATTTCCCGAATAAGGAAATTCTGTTATAAGGACAGATTGGACAGCACAAACATGAGTCCGTACTAGAGAATATTTACTGTATAACTTTTTTCTGTATCAATTTGCTGTATATTTCAGTGAGTGACAGGTGTCCAGCCAATCACATGATGCGATGCAATGACGCTTTGCAGCCAATCACAGCATTGACAGTACTGACGCTTGTTCTCTACTCCATAACAATAACAGTGCGGCGGCGATAAGTGACGCTAAAGCTAATCCCTTGTCATCTCGAAACTACCGGGCAGTGAATGTGATACGTCGACTCCCCAAACCAAAATAAGAATGAACTGTAGTTCTTTTAAGTTGGAATGGCTGATGGAGTATGTGAAAATAGAAGAACAAGCAGTGAAACTGAGTGAGATGTTTTCTTTTTCGAGTGAAAAACGTATGCTCTGCAAAACATGCAGCAAAGCTACAGTTGTCAGTGAATTTTCCAATAGAGAAATATGGACTAAATGGAAGCTGCACTACCTCAAGCGACACATTCAGCAGAAAAGTCATTTGAATGATGTTGGAATTATACAAAGACTCAAGATGGGAAAAGGGATTGGTACAATATTGCAGAAGAGCGCAAACGACCGGGAGAAAAAGAACCGTCTGTCACACAGAAAAAAATCCGACCCTGAGCAAGTTAAAGTTCTAATTGACTATATTTTACTTGCCATTAAAATGAACACACCAAATATTGGATTGAGGCTGATTTGATTCCTATTCAATGTGTTAAAATATTGCGTTAATTTTCAATGTTAAGAAAACACTTAATTGTTAAAATAAGCTATTTTTTTCACATTTTCAGGTAGTGGTGTGCCGCGGGATTTTTTTCAATGAAAGAAATGTGCCTTGGCTCAAAAAAAGATTGAAAAACACTGGTCTACGGTATGTCACTCTTGATGCAGGTCAAGGCGTGCTTCTCGGTCATGTGATAGATTACCGCTCCAGTGTGGATGACTACACAGACACTGTAACATCATACATCAGTTTCTGTGAGGACATGCATATGCCACAGAGCTCAATGTAATTGTAGCCAATTCTGCCATATGTTCAAGTTGCTCATTTCTATCTCCCGCCTGAAAGCTGAGACACTCGCCTCAACATTGCAATTTCGCCTCACAGAATGTTACAAATGTCCATGTTTATCCGCGGCACATTTATCAACAAAGAGTGCAGCCGGACAATCTCCGTGCAGCAAAAGAAAGTTAAAACGCATTTTACACATTGACAGGTAGCGACAAATATATTAGTTGGGCCCAAAACTCATTTGTGGGGGTTGATAAATAGATCTGTTGCAAACACTGCAGGTTGTTGTGTCTTGGGTACGAATTGATTTCTCGGTTCAATGAATGAAGACATTACAGCCGTCACAAAAGTTGCATAAATAGCCAAATATTGGTGATATGATAAAGCTGATGAGATGGGTGTCAGTTTTGCTCCATACACACTTTTAAAGTAGAGAGCGATAGCAATGGCCAACACAAAAATACTGTCCAAACAGTATCAAAATGATAAAAATAAAAAAAATAGAGAAACTGCAATATAGTGGGAGTGTGAAGCATTAACCACAATAAATCGGGAGATTTATACTCCTGTAATTACATATTTGGGAAACAAATGATTAAATATTATACCTGGATTCTTTAACTTTCTCTTTATTATTTTGAGTAAAATACATTTGCACCAATGAAAATCGAATACAATTCTCCAAATACACAGAGGTGACCTTACCATGTCAACTTCTGAGATGCTATCCAAGCTTTCCACCTGAACATCGACCCCCACAGGGATAGCAGGACCTGAAAAACAAAATGATGCATTCAAGCGCCAGCTGTAAATTACAAATATCCATCCATTATCCTCTCCGCTTATCCTCACAGGCATGCTGGAGCCTATCCCAGCGGTCTTCGTGCAGTAGGCGGGGGACACCCTGAACTGTTTGCCAGCCAATCGCAGGGCACATTCATGCTCCTGTTCACATTCAAGTTAGAGCATTTAAAAATACTATTACGACTATATTGACTGAGTTAGAAATATGTGCCAGCTCAAACCGATGAAATGCCAAAAGCTTGAAAACTGCATGAATAAATGTTTGATGAAGCTTCATACAATTATAGATCACAGTACCCATAATGCATGTGAATTTCCCTATGATGGTATCAAACCAGTATAAATCTAAAGCACAAATGAATAATACTAACGAATATACAGTAGACGCCCAAAAACAATAGAACACTGTCAGTCTCATTTTGGGTTGAAAGCCTTTCATAGCTGTGAACAGCTATGAAAGCCCTCGCAGCCTGGGAAACTTTGGGGTACAGGCACGCTGCGATTCTGGCATTTTAGAGTGGTTCTGTTTGTGACCAACTGTCATGTTCCGGTCTCGGCAGCAGGTGGCGGGCTGATCATTCTTACTGCTGCACACCTGCTGCCAATCTGTCATTATTGCACCTGGTATTTAAGGACCTACTTTTTGGCGTGTTACAGAGTGTCATCAGCAGGTTGCAACAGAGATACCAAGAGACTGGAAGAATCACAGAAAGATGCAGAAGTGGATGTTCTTTGGCCACACCCCATGCCGATGACCGCGCTATCTTGTGAACAATGCCCTGAGAAAATGCTGATGAATGCCACTCAAACTCCAGGCACATTTAAGGGAGGTGAGAGGCACCCAAGTGTCACGTCAGACCATCCAAAACAGTTAACATCGGCGCCGTCTTTGCGCTAGACGACCTGCATGGTTACCAGACCACTCCACCGGGCACAGGCGTCATCGCCTTGCATGGGGCAGGGAGCAATTAAATTGGACGCGGGACCAGCGGGCCTTAGTGCTGTTCTCTGATGAGTCTTTAACGTTGAGCAGAATGATGGCCGCCAACGATGTTGGAGACGTCAACGAGAGTGCTATGCATCATTTGTTGCCAGACGAGCTTTTGGTGGTGGCAGTGTGGGCAGGTGTGTCCAGTTGGGACAGAACTGCCCGATACTAAATGGTCCAGTGACAAGCCTATACTACCCGAATTACTATTCCTCCAGTGATTGTGCCCCCTTCACGGGCCTTATTTCATCTTCATGGATGACAATATTCCAGCTCATCGAGGTCACATCAGGAGAATATGGCTGTTGGAGACGACCGTATTTTCCGCACTATACGGTGCACCGAAAAGTCTTCAATTTTCTTAAAAGCTCACAGCACGCATTAAAATCCGGTGCGCCTTGTGTATGGTCATTACGGTAATAGGTCGAGCCCAAGATGGCTCCTTGCTGGAGACATGCTTTGAATGTTATAACTTGCTGTTGGTTCAGTGAACTGTGTCACTGCTTTATTAAATATGTTTTTCAGAGATGAAAGTCCTTCGGATTTTCCTGGAATTCCGGGTTTTTCAAATTTTTATGCAAATCTCTCCGGAGAATTGAGGAAAATTTGCCTAAAATAATCCGGATATGAGTTGACAACATTTAACGAAGACGCGTTTGAGTTCGTTGTTTTGCTTTCACGAGCGTAGCCATGTTGAGACACTAACACTAGTAACAGTAAAGAGATTTTCGTCTCTTTATAAACACACTTGCTAAACCCCAGTGGAACGAATAAAAGACACCGTGGACAAGACAGTTATCGTAAAAAATATATTTGGACAAAAAGGGAAACGCACAGATTGGCAGAAAAACGTGTCTGTCGGACTTCGAGTGTCGTCTCGGCTAGTTTAGCTTAGCTGTTGTCGTGTGTGACGTCAGGTGTGTGTTGTCGTTGCGTCGGTGCTGATTGCGTGCGCGTGTGTGTTTATTTATTTATTTTTCCGGGATTTTCAGAAAAGTCCACTTTCATCTCTGGTTTTTGTTGCAGCTTTGAAAAAAGGAGAACTGTGGTGTTGTTTTTTAAAATGCACACTTTATTAATGGTTTTCACAGTCCCAACAAATACAGGTACGTCTTTGTCCTTCTCCGTGCCTTCTCTTCTTCCGTTCGACTCGAGAGGCGTTCATGACCGCCTCCGAAAAACGTAAATTAACGACTCCTTTAATGAAACTACGAAAATGGAAAATAATGCATCAAAACAGAAAATCAAGCAAGGAAATCACAAAATACATTCTATAGCCCCCCTACAGAATTTATTTTGTGATTTCCTCATTTGTGAATTCAGTACATAAAGGAATAATTAACACTTCTGAGAAAGTCCAGTCTCCTACATTTCACTGATATCTGATCGTTCGGTTAGAGCTACACTCAAAAAATGCCAAAATAAATTCTGTAGGGGGGGCTATAGAATGTATTTTGTGATTTTCTGTTTTGATGCATTATTTTCAATTTTTGTAGTTTCATTGAGTTAATTTACATTTTTCTGAGGCGGTCATGAACTCCTCTCGAGTCGAACAGAAGGAGCGTAGCTCCATCTAATGGGTGCATTATAGATTGCGCCTTATAATCCAATGCGTCCAATATATGAAAAAAATTACAAAATGGGCCATTCATTGAAGGTGCGCCTCATAATCCAGTGCGCCTTTCAGTGCGGAAAATACAGGTAGTGTACCTCTAATGTAATGGCCTGCATTTTCTCCAGACCTGAATCCTCTTGAAAACCTGTGGCCATCAACTGAGTCGCTGTGTAAAGGGTCGAAACTTTGTACACCAGAACCTCAATGACCTGAGCGGTGCCCTTCAAGAAGAGTGGATCAGTCGACAATAAGTCGAATTGTGAAGAGAATGAGACGTCGTCGTCTGTAATTGATGCTCAACGGGCACATGACGTGTTATTAAGAGGTTGAAATTTTTAGTTGTGGTGTACCACTATTGTTGTTAACTTTTGTTTCAATGAATTGTTTGAGAAGAGGAAATCACCAGTGCATCCTTCTACTTAAATGTCCTACTGTTATCACTGTAGTGTGAACTTTACCTTTTCCATAAATTTCACCTGAACGCCAAATAGCCCTCGCTTTTTTTGAGTAATGTAGACATACTCTTACTACTCACATTGTCTGAGGAAATAGCCGCTATGCCTTCATGTATCATTTGAAGAATGTCGTCTTTTGGCATGGAGATGGACCCGATGAAACTGAGCAAAACCTCTGTGGACGCTACCACAACCAACCTTTATTTCGTACTAGTGCTTCAAGATAACAGATTTAAATATTCACGGCTTTTTCATACTACAAAGTCCATCCATCCATTTTCAACACTGCATATCCTGAACAAGGTCACAGATAGTGGCTGTAGCCTATCCCAGCTGAATTCTGGCAGAAGGCGGACTACACCCTGAACTGGTCGCCAGTCAGTCGCTGGGCACATCACAATACAAAGTATTTTCCTGAATGCAAATAAGAATTTTCAATCATTTGTAATGACTATTTCTCAAGATATTGTTGCCAAGGTTAGATGAGCTTTGAGGGGGTGTCTTATAATTAAATGCAAATATACCATCAAGTAGAAATGTGTAGCACCAAACTTCATCGTTGCTTTATAAGCAGGTGCATAATGGGTTTCTGATAAATCCATCTGTAGTTCCTGAGAAACAGCATTTCGAATGAAATAATGTTAGTAAATTCATATATTACAAAGTCCTATTTCACCATGGCAACCAGAGCTGATATTTGCAAATACTGTACAATGTTCAAATTACCTTATGGGTTCATATGGCATGTCAAAATTTGAATAGCTTAGGACCATTATTTTCCTTGTCGGGAAGAAAAAAATCAATCTATTCCTTTTTAAAACGTTTTTTGGGGGGTGGAAGGTGGGGGGTCAGAATATTAAATAAGAATTTTTCTAAGAAAATAGTTTAAAAATCAAATTCACCATTGCGACCTCACAGTGCAGATGTCTTTGGCTCTGGTCTCCGTGTGTGGAGTTTGCACATTCTCCCCGTGCCTGCGTAGGTTTTCTCCGGGTACTCCAATTTTCTCCCACATTCCAAATTCTGGATGCCGCGACTATTACTTTTGGACTTTTTGTGCCGACTGCTTCTTAGTTGTGACAGTGTTATTTGCAGAGTAACATCTGGCTGATGGTGTAACAGATTGGTGCCAATGCAAATCTAAACTGTAAGCAGGAGGAACGGCTGCCAGCTTAATCTGCTCAGCATTGCTGCCGTGGGAGTTTGCCACATAGCTATGTGCCATAAGAGTTATATTTCAAGTCACCTAAATCACACCATTCAATGCAGCTAATAGGCAAAGTCCTACTATGTTTTGAATCTAAATATTTGATGGTCTTAGGTTGTTAAGTGTGAAGGGAAACTGGTCCTCGTTGTTATGACAGTGTGACAAGATCATATCCCCAAAGAGATTACATTGCATGACACGTTGGTGCTCAGGGATAAAGCAGATGACATGAAAGCTCTTCTCCGATGAGTGTAAGTTTGAGCATGGCAACAGAGCTAGGATAGCAATACAATTCTTCCATTTCAAATTTGCAAAAGCCACAGTGCAAATCTCCCATAAATCTTTCTCTGAACTCTTTCGAGTAGACAGTTCCTACTTTTTGTCATTGGCCTATCAAAATCATATGCAGTCAATTTAATACTGATTGAATAGGTTAGAGATTTACAATGGAATTCCATTTGTATGTCAGTGATGGAACCCAAATTTGTATGTAAATTTTTTTTTATGTGTGCCAGACTGAAGGTCATTTTCCCTTTCCTCAGCATACCTTTGTTCCACGTCTCCTTGTGTTTCTGCTTCCCCCTGTATTGTCCTGTGCTTTAGCTACTTGTTGCTGTGCCACATTGCTCATCGTTCTTTTCTGCGGATACATTTTTTTTGAAGATGTAAAATTCTGAATGATTCCCAAATATTTGCGGATTTCTCCATGGTCTCCATTGAGACAAACAAAGGTTTTCTTATCTTGTCTTAAATTGTGTTCTCCACTTTCTGTTCCCTCCACCTTTCTCTCACTTATTTCTTTTTCATGGTTTAGTTTGTCCTCCCCGCGACCCTAGTGAGGATCAAGCGGTTCGGAAAGTGGATGGATGGATGGATAGTTTGTCCTCACCTCATTTCCTCTCTCAGCTATAATCAGGTACCCGTTTGACCATAACCAGGAGAACAACACGCCGGCTTCCAAGTAGTGGTGGCCATTGTCCTCCTGTGCAGCCTATGTCCACATCTCTTCTCTCGTGTCAGTGAGCAGCACATCACCACCTAATGTATATTATATCCATCCATCCATTTTCCGAACCGCTTGATCCTCACTAGGGTCGCGGGGGGTGCTGGAGCCTATCCCAGCCGTCTCCGGGCAGTAGGCGGGGGACACCCTGAATCAGTTGCCAGCCAATCGCAGGGCACAGAGAGACGAACAACCATCCATGCCCACACTCACACCTAGGGACAATTTAGAGCGTCCAATCAGCCCGACATGCATGTTTTTGGAATGTGGGAGGAAACCGGAGCACCCGGAGAAAACCCACGCAGGCCCGGGGAGAACATGCAAACTCCACACAGGGAGGCCGGAGCTGGAATCGAACCCGGTACCTCTGCACTGTGAAGCCGACGTGCTAACCACTGGATTACCGGGCCGCCCGTATATTATATATTTCTGTAATATTTGTTGTGTTTTGTATTGTGTTGTCTGTTTTTGCTGATGTTGATTTTAGGGAGTCCATCTATGGCTCGTGGAAAAACATTTCAATCAATTAGTTAGTCTGTCCAGCTCGTTCGCGACAGCACCAGGCTCCAGCGGCTCATCAAACCTTGAACCACATCCAAGCAGCACAACCTTGCAAGATTCACCAAACAAAAGAATCATATCAAAGCCAGAGTTCTTGCTACACCCAAGTGTAACATTCTGGCTCAGAAATGGGAACCACACCAGCCATCTCTTCGAGTGGCATTCAAATCAGCAGCTGTGTGCGCACACACACACACACACCAGTGGCGATTGCTCTCGGACTGCAAGGGAAGGTCGGCTTCCCCTAAAATGTCAAAGAATAAGTGATCAAATATATGAATGTAAATTTCATTGTGTTTACATGTCTTTGACTAAATATGCGCGACAACGTGCTCAACTTTTGTTCCGAATCAGCTTCTTCTTACTGGTTACGACTCCCTTCTCATTCATTCCCGCAGCTTCGCTGCGCTTTAAACGGTGGACGTTAAGCGTCCGCAGAGCGTCGACTGCCCGGACGCCGAGCGTCTCGAGAGTTCAGGGTAGGTTGTCCCAATGCGTTAAACGGAGACGAGTCATTGGATACAAACTGGTTTTTGTCCCGCCCACGGACGCTCGGCGTCTCTGGGACTGGATGGCAGTGGGAGGGTACCGGACGCCAGGCTTTTCTGCATCCGATTGGTTGATCTGTCTGAGCCTGTGTGCCAATTTGATTGACATCGAAATGAGCCAATCACCGACCTTTTAGTGTAGGCGTCCGTGTGAGCAATTTTTCAATTCGCATTGTGTGTAACAGTATAAAGTATAAATATATAAATGTGTGTGTGTAGAGAGAGATAGAAACTGACATGTGGTATGTGTTATTGCTTTTAATCCTCAATAGAATAACACATTAAGGTTGTTGTTAATCTGCATCGAAGGAAGAGAGGAAAAGCCCATCAGTTTGATGTATGTGGTCAGAGTAATGCCATATTTTGTTTACTGCAGAAGAGATTTTGTGGCCTTTTTTGAAATGTGGTGGTTTAGCAATATTCCAGATTTAGCCTTTAAATTTGAATTCTAATGGCCAAAGTTACTCTTGAACAGTAAGAAATTTACAAGAGTATTATTCGTTACTAATCTTCTTGTCAATGTCTATTTTATCCACATAAAATTATTTGTGCTGATACAACACGTTTATTCGCGCTTTCACACCAGCTGCAGCTCTAACAAAGTGCTTTTCTCCCAGGCCTCCGGTAGAGGACCCCAACTTCAGTCACAAATTGGTATATTCTCATTCCATATTTGTGACTTGCGTGACATTTGTAGATTCTCCTTTTACATTTTTGACTTCAGTCACGCATTTGTGGATTTTTGTTACACGTTTGTAACTGCGGTAAGGACACAGATTCGTTTGATTCTGGTTTGAAATACGCATTTGAAAATGGTTTTGTTACAATACTGTCCCCACAATCTCACAGTTAAGTGGAAAGATATGGATATATTCTTTGGCATTCGACTCAGCATGACTTAGATTTGTTCTTGGTTTTACTGTTTGGTGCTTTCTACTGCCTTTATTACCGATTTGTTTTACTGTTTATTGTGCATGTTAAATTGCTCCATGTACAGCACTTTGTATGCAGCGATGGCTGTTTGAAAGTGCTCTATAAATACAGTTGACTTGACTTGACTTATTTACTGATTGATTTATTTCAATTCAAACAAGACTATGCATTTTAATCAACATTTGCATGTTACTATGACGGATTAGAGTTATTGGCTAGTTTTCATAGCAGACACTTGGTAGGTTGAGAAAAAAAAATAGGGATCCACATCTGGAAGCCTCCCCACTACCCTGGTGTGAAAATGGGCAGTGAAGGGTGGGAAACATTGTACAGCACCCTTTTAAAGTACAAGAGCAAATTAGATAAGTGCCATTGTGTATCACAAAGTACAACTGAGTATTTCCTTGCTGCATGTTGGAACTACTACTGATTATGCGCATACAATTTACAATTAATGACATCCTGCAACAATAGTGGTACACTACAACTATACAGTATAGTGGTATGCTGTTTTTCTTCAGAAATGCAATATTTTGACATTGAAGTTCTATGTGTACTGTATTATTTTTGCAGACTTTATTGACATAACACCACTAAGCTTTTTTTCAGCTTTTGTGTCATGAGAGGTGACAAAATAATACAAAAGGTTTACAGAGGCATGAACTAATTTGAAAGCAAAAAGATTCACAAATGCCAGTTACTTACCTCCAAATGCTGGCCTCATGGTGAAGTCATGATCATCTACTTTGATGAGATGCTCTGTCTTCATTTTACGAGACTTGGTCACATCTGGAGGCTTCTTTGCGAAAGAGCTAAAAGAAGAGAATGAGGGGCAGATTATGTACATACCTTTTCCAGAAATAACAATCGTAATATGCTGTTTTTTTATTCTTTGATTCATCTTTCCACGTATGGATGATTTTAATATGGCTATGAGATCATAACACAAGACAAGACATTTTTGAATGTCACCTCTGGCAGAAAAAGAGCCTGATCTGGTGTGCGAGGCAGAGAAATTCTGACTAGATAGAGTCAGATTCGCCTCACACGTAGCTTGGGCTCTGGTAGCAGTCCTCTCAAGAGGGGTTGGACTCTTTTCCACTCGAGAGTTGTCCACAGTGAATGACGCACAGCAGATGTGGGAATATTTACTGTCCCCTGGCTTAGTGGCTGTACATTGTGTTTCATCTTGGTGGACGAGAGGGTAGGCTCCCCCCGCCTTCAGATGAGGGACAGGTTCTGACTATTGTTTGTGTTCATGCACCAAACAGCAGTTCAGAGTACCCACCATTTGTGTAGTCCCTGGAAGGAGTGCTCAAGAGTCCTCCTTCTGGGGTCTCCATCATTTTGCTGGGTGACTTTAGTGCTCATGTTGGCAAGGACGGTGAAACCTGAAGGGGCATGACTGGGATGAATTTGGGGCGTGACTAGGAGGAACAGCCTCTCCTTCATCAAAACCCAAGCGGTGTTCGATTACTGGCCTTCTGTGCTTGTCACGGTTTGTCCATGTTGTTGATATTTTAGACACTCAGGTGAAGAGAGGAGTGGCGCTGTGAACTGATTACCACCTGGTGGGGTGTTGGCTCCGATGGCAGGCTCAAATACATTGTGAGGGTTTGCTGGAAACGTCTGGCAGAATCATCTATCAGAAAGAGTTTTAACTCTCATCTCTGGCAGAAATTTGCCCACTTCGCAGAGGAGGTGGCGGACATTGACTCTGAGTAGACCATGTTCTGTGCCTCTGTTGTTAAGGTGGCCCACCAGAGCTGTGGCTGGATCATGGTGGCAACCCCTGAGCCTGTTGGTGGATACCAACGGTGAGGGATTCCGTCAAGCTGAAGGAGTCCTATGATGCCTTTTTGACCTGTGGGACTCTGGAGTTATCTGTTGGGTACCGGCTGACCAAGCAGAATGCAGCATTGGCGGTTACCAAGGCAAAAACACGGGTGTGGGAGGAGTTCGGTGAGGCCATAGAGAACTTCCAGATGGTTTTGAAGAAAGCTTGCTGATGATCTGACCCATAGAATCAGGTCCGTTGGTGTAGGCAGGGATCAAAAGCAGGCAAGATATGGCTCTCGAGGAACCGGAGTTCCTTACCCCTGCTGTATAAAATAGGAATGGGGTGCTTTGACCTCAACATGGAACGTTGTGAATCAGTGGAGAGATTACTTCAAAGGCGGCATGCTGTTCGACTGGTTGGCACGCTGCTTCACATTTCGATTTGCTCTGGCCTTCTGTGTGGAGTTTGCATGTTCTCCCTATGGGTTTTCTCTGGGTACTCCATTTTCTTCCTTCATTCCAAAAATATGCATGGCAGGCTCATGAAACACTCTACATTCGGTGTGATTGTTAGCACAAATGGTTGTTCGTCTATGTGTGTCCTGCAATTGACTGGCAACTAGTTCAGGGTATACTCCACCTCCTGCCTGAAGACAGCTGTGATAGGATCCAGCACGCCCTTGACCCTCGTGAGGATAGGCGGTTTAGAACATGGATGGATGGATGAATTCTTCAAAGATTTCCTCACTCACACTCACTGGGGTCTATGAGTCTATCTTTCCTATCTCTGGAGAAAAGGTCACCAAGGTGCTTTAAAAGCTACTTGATGGCAAGGCCCCGGGGGTTGATGAGACCCACCCAGAGTCTCAGAAGACTCTGGATGTTGTGGGGATGTGCTGGTTGATACAACATTACATGGACAATGGGTGAAGTGCCTCTGGACTGGCAGATCGGGGGTGGTGGTTTCCCTTTTTAAGAATGGGGACCGGTGGTGGTGTTCCTTTCGGGGAATCACGCACCTCAACCTCAATGGTAAGGTCCATTGAGAGGCGCTGGAGAAGAAGTTGAATCTCAAATTCCGGAAGAGCCGTGTTATTTTTGTCCTGGCCATGGGACAGTGGACCATCTCTACACCCTCGGCAGGGTACTCGATGGTCGCTCAACTAGTCTACATGTGCTTTGAGGACTTGGAGAAAGCATTTGACCGTGTACCCTTGAGCATCTTGTGGAGGGTGCTCCAGGAGTGTGGAGCAACCACTGTATGACTAGTGTCAGAATTTGGTTCCGTTTCCCTTCAGTAAGTCAGATTCAAGGTCAAAGTCAAGGTGAATATTTATTTAAATAGCACATTTATACACAGTAAACACTGCCCAAAGTGCTGTACATATTAAAATATAACACTATGATGAAACACAATAGTGAGAAAAAAACCCATTAAAAATAGAAAAATACACATTAAACACGATACAAAACAATAAAATGCAAATGTGCAACCCAGCTCATGTTGAACAACAGCACAAATAAATGTGACTGTAGAGAGTCTGAGATGGGGGGCGGGGGAGCTTTGCAAGACAAGGGGTCAAAACCTTTAAACCAATACAGATTTTTTAGGTGGTGAAATTTATTGCTGACATCACTTGCAGACAGCTGTGATAGGATCCAGCACGCCCTTGACCCTCGTGAGGATAGGCGGATTAGAACATGGATGGATGGATGAATTCTTCAAAGATTTCCTCACTCCCACTCACTGGGGTCTATGAGTCTATCTTTCCTATCTCTGGAGAAAAGGTCACCAAGGTGCTTTAAAAGCTACTTGATGGCAAGGCCCCGGGGGTTGATGAGACCCACCCAGAGTCTCAGAAGACTCTGGATGTTGTGAGGATGTGCTGGTTGATACAACATTACATGGACAATGGGTGAAGTGCCTCTGGACTGGCAGATCGGGGGTGGTGGTTTCCCTTTTTAAGAAGGGGGACCGGTGGTGGTGTTCCTTTCGGGGAATCGCGCACCTCAACCTCAATGGTAAGGTCCATTGAGAGGCGCTGGAGAAGAAGTTGAATCTCAAATTCCGGAAGAGCCGTGTTATTTTTGTCCTGGCCATGGGACAGTGGACCATCTCTACACCCTCGGCAGCGTACTCGATGGTCGCTCAACTAGTCTACATGTGCTTTGTGGACTTGGAGAAAGCATTTGACCGTGTACCCTTGAGCATCTTGTGGAGGGTGCTCCAGGAGTGTGGAGCAACCACTGTATGACTAGTGTCAGAATTTGGTTCCGTTTCCCTTCAGTAAGTCAGATTCAAGGTCAAAGTCAAGGTGAATATTTATTTAAATAGCACATTTATACACAGTAAACACTGCCCAAAGTGCTGTACATATTAAAATATAACACTATGATGAAACACAATAGTGAGAAAAAACCCCATTAAAAATAGAAAAATACACATTAAACCCGATACAAAACAATAAAATGCAAATGTGCAACCCAGCTCATGTTGAACAACAGCACAAATAAATGTGACTGTAGAGAGTCTGAGATGGGGGGGGGGGGGAGCTTTGCAAGACAAGGGGTCAAAACCTTTAAACCAATACAGATTTTTTAGGTGGTGAAATTTATTGCTGACATCACTTATACAAATAGATATTAGTGCCGATGTCCGGTCCACTCATGTCCCTTTAACTTTTTCAACATGAGCACTACAGAGATGACAAAGAAAAGAATGAAAGAGACAATTGACAGTCAGGGGCGGCAAGTGAGGCAGAGCCTCACAAGCATCATTTGCTGAATGTGCTCTGCATGTGAAGAATTAAGGAAAAAAATGGAAGAAAAACAAACTAATTACCGTATTTTCATGACTATAAGGCACCATTAAAAGTCTCAAATTTTCTCCAAAATGGACAGGACGCCTTATGATGCGGAGCGTCTTGTGTATGCGCTGAGTTCCAAAACCTGACTGACAGCCGACACGCTGTTTATATAGAGAAAAGGCGGAAGTGACTGTGGACAGGCATGCGGCAAAGAAGTCGGCCAATCAGTGAAGGGTGGGCGTGTATATATACATATATGGAGAGAGAGAGAGAGAGAGAGAGAAAAGGCAGACGTGAGTGAGGACACGCATGCGGCGAAGAAGTCCGCCAATGAGTGAAGGGTGGGCGTGTAAGTGGACGCTAAAGGGACGCCCCAAGCAGGTACCAACACCTTTATAGAGTGTGGCTATGTGCATTGTTGCAAAACAACTTTGGTTTTGGTTTCTAAGAACTCCCGAAAATAAATTCTACAAAGAGACACGCCTACGAAGCTCAGTTCAAACTTCAAGCCATCGGTTATGCTTTTGGCATGCGTGCCCATCTCACAGCAGCGGTGAAAAACCAAGTCAAGCAAATGAACTCTGAGCTTGCCGTTATTCCCGGAGGCTTGACTAAAGAACTCCAACCGCTGGACATCGGTATCAATCGGGCGTTCAAAGCAAATTTGCGACCGGGCGTTCAAAGTAAAGTTGCGAGCGGCATGGGAACAATGGATACACAACTTTACAAAGAGTGAGAGGCAGCGCTGGGCGAGTTACGCCACAATTTGCGAATGGATTGTGGCTGCTTGGACGAACGTGTCTGCTTGCATTGTTGTTCGAGTTTTTGGCAAAGCCGGCATCATTTCTGTGGAGCCACATGGCAATGAGAGTGACTCTGACAACGAGAGGGAACCCGGCGTTTTTGATGGATTACCGGTACTTGCACAATTGTTCAATTCTGATACAGAAGATGAGGACTTTGATGGATTTCTGGGTGATGATTGATTGAAAAACGTGAGTACATTGTACGATGGCTAAATAAAATACAACGGAATTCCGTTTTGCTTCCGTTGCCTTTTTAAAAACGTGTTTTTAGCTTGTATCTGTATGTCTTGGCATGCTACCGTATGCTACAAGCTAACGTGTTTTTAGCGTGCGCGCATGCATGCCGTATGTTTAAGCTGGCGTATGTTTTACCCCTCTGTAAAACTGCGGCCAATAATACAGTGCGTTTTGTCTATGTGTCAAATACAGAAATAACACCCGTTAATGAGACTGCGCCCAACCATACGGTGCGCCGAATGGTCGTGAAAATACGATATATTAAATTATGTTCCGTTTTAGTTCTATGGTCCATGAGCTACATTGATTTTCTTTTATAAGATAAGATAAGATAAGAAAACTTTATTAGTCTCGCAATGGAGAAATTCCCAATTCACAGCAGCAAAGTTATGAAAGGAAGTAGAACAACAAAATATAGGAGCTGCTGGAAAGGCAGCCACTCTCGTGGCGCCATTTTGAAGTCAAAATAACAAAAATAACACAACACAATACATCGGACACAGACAGTCGTGCAATCTTCACCACTTTTCTGCATACACTTTGTTGTCTGAAGCAATAATACAATAATTTTCAGTAATTTCCTCATCAGAAGAGCTGAATATGCATATTACATGTGAAGAACGAGCAGGAAGTGAAGCGAAGTTCACCACTTCTTTTAACTTTTTAAAGCATGGCTGAAGTAAAATATCACATTTCTCATGAACACTTTGAATTAGTAATTCATATCTTCGTCAAATCCTGGCTGGATTACTGTAATGGACTTTACTTTGGAGTCAGCCAATCCTCCATTAAGTATCTCCAGTTGGTCCAAATGCTGCTGCTCGCCTCTTGACTGGTAGAGGGAGCACATAACTCCTACCCTGGCATTACCTTCACTGGAAGATTCTATTATGTTTTCAAATCTTGAAATGGCCTTGCTCTACCTTAGCTCTCTGAGTTCCTCCGCCCCTAAACACCTTCCCGGTGCCTCAGGTCTGCGGACCAGACGTTATTAGTGGTACCGAGAACTAAGCGGAGGCTCAGAGGGGATCGAGCTTTTTCCATTGCTGGTGCCTCTCTTTGGAAAGACCTCTCACTGAAATTCGGCACGCACCCTCGCTGCCCTCTTTAAAACTCTTCTTAAAACTCATTTTTATTCTTTGTCTTTTGACTCATCATGATACTTAATTTTTAGTTTTGCGGGTTTTGTGCTTTCTACTGTCTTTGTTATTAATTTATTGTTTTGTTGTTTATTGTTTTATATATGATATTTGCTCCATGTGCAGCACTTTTTATACAGCGGTGGTTGTTTTAAAGTGCCCTATAAATACAGTTGAGTTGAGATTCTTTTGTTTCACATTGTTGAACATCAACTGAATCATAATTAAAAGCTTTGAAATGTCGATATTCACAATTTAAATTCAGACTTTATTTGGGACATATTTTAACCCTTTCATTTACCCTATACCCTGATAACATGATAAGCTGTCCATTGCAGTCAGCACTGTCCCTGAAAGGGTTAATGAAGGTCAACATTGAAATCAAGGGTAATCTTCGATTTTGGCTTCATAGGTTTAGATCTGACTCAAGGGAAGTAGTGCCTCACGAGTCATGAACCTCACCAAATATCACTGATTTGTAACACTATTTCTACAGTATATAGCAGGAGTCCCCAACGTGGTGCCCGCGGGTAGCCCGTGAGGACCACACCAATAGCCCGCCAGTGCTAGGATTGTGATTTGCTCGTAGAAATTATGATTTAAAAATGCAAACACGGGCAGTATTGTGAGGCATCTTTAAGATGATCAGAGCCTGAAAATTAAAATCATTCAGTATTAAAAATAACACATTCTAATATTATTAAATGTAATTTGTACAAATGTTATTTCAGACTTGTATCAATTTGATAGCCCTTCACACAATCAGAACACATGAAGTAGCTCTCACTCTCAAAAAGGTTGGTGACCCCTTGTATATCATATACTTATATAGTACATCTTGTCCAGGTGTGTTGAGTAGATCTGTGAGCCTGGAATTATTTTTCTCTTTTTTTCTGTCTTCACTGGAACCAAAATATGATTGTAATGATAAATCTGTAACATATAAGTCAATACGTCCTTATCATACAATAAGTCCTTATGATCCACTGACTGGTTGTGCTCTGCATATTTCTTTTGTTGGATTTGATCTTGTTGTAAAATACTTGAAATATTTGCCTGCCTCTCTGCTTTTGGATTTTGCATCTCATCACAGCGAGCTGTGACACCCACTACTTACAGCACTTGAGCTTTGCTTACCAAAACATTGTTTTTATTTGTTGTAGATAGCAATTTCAGTATGGCCTCGTTTGACTTGAATTTAATCCATTGTTGGAGATGTTGGCTCGAATCCCTTGACAACAAGAAACAGGCATCATTATTTTGCTGTAGCAAACTGCGATTGACTTATTTGTGATGCTTCAGGTCAATGGGATTCTTAGTTTTATATTTTCCACAACACACAGAACAATACAGTGATGAGTGAAACGACCGAAACATGCATAATTTCGCAATTCATATATTATGTTGGGTCACAAATGTACAATGGAATAAGCCTAATATATATATATATATATATATATATATGTATATATATATATATATATACATATAATAATTGAAAATAAAATCACCCCCCGCAGAAAAGTTCTAAAACAGTGCTAATACATCAATATTTTAAAAGATACAATAATATAATAGATTATTATCTTAAAGGATACTCTTACTGGATGTCTTATTTTCACTCAACATGATCTCCCATCACATTTCACAACTGACAATTTCTCTATCAACCCCCCAATATATGTGTATTCATGAATCAATTCTGTAAATTAATCATCATGCTGTCCAGTATTGGCGTAATGAAGTCACCTCGTTATATTTGTTACCATTTTTAATGACCATACCGGGAAATGGTATGTTATAAAACCATTGCAATTGAAGTACAGTACTAGTCTAGTATGTGTGTTTGGATATATAGAACTTTAAACAGATGTGAAGCTCTTGATGATACAAGTTTTCACATTTTCTCCAAATGAACAAAGATAAATCAGAACATGACTATTTTTATGCTTTTAAAACATTTTGGTCACTTACGTGCCAAGCTTTTGGGTCTCCACAGTTCCCGTCCATCTCCGCTCCCGATGACGGCATTCCCCCGTAATGAGTAAACACAGAAATAAAATCAAAGGTTTTGTAAAATTGGGCATTTTGATGACCAAAAAAAAACAGAGAACTCTTGAACTCTCCCTTCATGCATTTCATTCCAAGGGGACTCAGGCAGAGCATGACTCTCAGCGGAGGATGGATGAATCCTCAGTCATGGCTCTGACTCTCTGCAGTTGCACATGTGTGCACCTCTTCACCGTCTGCACTTTTCACACCAGGGTGGAGGAGGGCGTTGGAAGGTGGAGGGGGGGCAGTTGGGTATGGGGGATGGAGGATGGTTGGCGAATGAACAGCTGAGGAGAGAGAAAAAAATACATTGGGATTACTTGCTGCGAAGCATGGCAAAACACGAGAGGGAGATTACCGTATTTTCCGCACTAAAAGGCACACCTAAAAGCCTTCCGTTTTCTTAAAAGCTCACAGCGCGCCTTAAAATCCGATGTGCCTAGTGTATGGTGATTACGGTAATATGACGACCCCAAAATGGGTCCTTGCTCGAGACATGCTTACAACGCAGAGTTCAAATTTAAGGCGATCGGGTTATGCAGTTCACCACGGAAATAGAGCAGCACAAGAGAGTTCAACGTTAACGAGTCAATGCTAGAACTTGCTGTTGGTTAAGTGAACTGTGTCGCTGATTTATTAAATACGTTTTACTGACATCTGATCGTTCCGTAGCAACACCACTCAACAGCTAAGCTTAGCTGTTGTTTGTTCAAAGCTTCTTTGATCTGTGATGTGGTTGCTTTGGCGCTGATTGGTTGAACCGCGTGCGTACGTGTTCGCGTTCACGCACGCACAGCAGAGAGCAGCGGACTATGGACTGCTGAGGTGCTCTTCACTCAAGCAGCGTTGCTACAGTTCTGTTGGTAATTCGTTGAGCGCAGCTTCATCTAGTGGATGCATTGTAAAGTGCGTTTTATCGTGCGGTGCGTCTGATATATGAAAAAAATGACAAAATAGGCCATTCATTGAAGGTGCGCATCATAACTCAGTGCACCTTTTAGTGTGGAAAGTACGGTATTCATTCCTTTGGTGAAAAAGAAAAAAACCCTTCCGTCTTCGGATGGGGACACGGGTCCTGACCGTTGTTTGTGCATATGCACCAAACAGCAGCTCAGCATACCCACCCTTTTTGGAGTACTTGGAGGGTGTGCTGGAGAGTATTCCAGCTGGGGACTCCCTTGTTCTGCTGGGGGACTTCAATGCTCACGTGGGCAATGACAGTGAGACCTGGAAGGGCGTGATTGGGAGGAACGGCCCCCCGATCAGAACTCGAGTGGTGTTTTGCTATTGGACTTCTGTGCTCGTCATGGGTTGTTCATAACGAACACCTTGTTCAAACATAAAGGTGTCCATATGTGCACTTGGCACCAGGACACCCTAGGCCGCAGTTCGATGATTGACTTTGTGGTTATGTCATCGGATTTGCGGCCGCATGTTTTGGACACTCGGGTGAAGAGAGGGGCAGAGCTGTTAACTGATCACCACCTGGTGGTGAGTAGGCTCCGATGGTGGGGGAAGATGCCGTGCCTCTATTGTTGAGGCGGCCAATCTGAGTTGTGGCCGTAATGTGGTTGGTGCCTGTCGTGGCGGCAACCCCCGTACTCGCTGGTGGACACCAGCAGTCAGGGATGCCGTCAAGTTGAAGAAGGAGTCCTATCGGGCCTTTATGGCCTGTGGGACCCCAGAAGCAGCTGACGGGTATCGACTGGCTCAGCGGAACGCGGCTTCGGTGGTCGTCGAGGCAAAAACCCGGGCGTGGGAAGAGTTCGGCGAGGCCATGGAAGCTGACTTCCGGACGGCTTCGAGGAAATTCTGGTCCACAATTCGACGTCTCAGGAGGGGGAAGCAGTGCACCACTAACACTGTTTACAATGGGGATGGGGCGCTGCTGACTTTGACTCGGGACGTTGTGAACCGGTGGTCAGAGTACTTCGAAGACCTCCTCAACTCCAGTTGAGCGAAAGAAGCAGTCTGAGGACCCTGAGGTGGGCTCTCCTATCTCTGTGGTTGAAGACACCGATGTGGTTAAAAAGCTCCTCAGTGGCAAAGCCCCAGGGGTGGATGAGATCTGCTCGGAGTTCCTCAAGGCTCTGGATGCTGTGGGGCTGTCCTGGTTGACACGCCTCTGCAGCATCGCGTGGTCATCGGGGAGAGTGCCTCTGGATTGGCAGACCGGGGTGGTGGTCCATCTTTTTAAAAAGGGGGACCGAAGGGTGTGTTCCAACTACAGAGGGATCACACTCCTCAGCCTCCCTGGGAAGGTCTATTCAGGGGTGCTGGAGAGGAGGGTCCGTCAGGAAGTCGAGCATCAGATTGAGGAGGAGCAGTGTGGTTTTTGTCCTGGCTGTGGAACTGTGGACCAGCTCTACACCCTTAGCAGGGTCCTCGAGGGTACGTGGGAACTCGCCCAACCAGTGTACATGTGTTTTGTGGACTTGGAGACAGCGTTTGACCGTGTCCCTCTGGGAGTTCTGTGGGAGGTGCTTCGGGAGTATGGGGTACCGAGCCCCCTGATACGGGCTGTTCGGTCCCTATACTGCCGATGTCAGAGTTTGGTTCGCATTGCCGGCAATAAGTCGGAATCGTTGTCCCCACTTGTCTCAAAGCCAACATCATCCCGGTCCCGAAGAAGTCGTCCCCCTCCAGCTACAATGACGACCGCCCGGTCGCACTCACCCCCATCCTCATGAAGTGCTTCAAGTCGTTAGTCATGCAGCACATAAAGTCTGGACCACCTGGGGCTCAAACATCTCCCTGTGCAACTGGCTGTTGGACTTCCTGACGGAGAGACCATAGGCAGTTCGGGTCAGCAGCAATACCTCCAGCACCATCATGATGAACACAGGTGCCTCACAAGGATGTGTGCTGAGCCCCCTCCTCTTCACACTGCTGACCCACAACTGCACTCCTTCGTCCAGCTCCCATCTCTTTGTTAAGTTTGCGGATGACACGACTGTAGTGGGTCTCATCAACAACGACGATGAGACAATCTACAGGAGTGAGGTGAGCAGGCTGCCCTTGTGGTGTAAAGACAACTATCTCCACCTGAATGTGGAGAAGACAAAGGAGATTGTTGTGGACTTCAGAAAGACGCAACCCTAGCATGCTCCACTGACCATTAACGGTGCCACATTGGAGAGAGTGAGCAACGCTAAGTTCCTGGGAGTGCACATCTCTGAAGACCTGTCCTGGAGCCACAACCATCGGGATCACAGACTCCACCCACCCATCTCACAGCCTCTTCGGCTGCTTGCTTTAAGAAAGAATCACGTGACCAATCCAGGAACTGAATCGTTTGAATGTGCTGCGCCAAAGTGTGTTTTTAAGGACACAAAGTGTCTCAACATGACGTGAGTTTGTTGGCTGGAGTTTTGCGAAATTATGGATCGTTCTAAGAAGTTTTTCCCAGTGTGGAATCATTTTGATCTTGGTAAATCTTTTTCTCCTTTGTCAAAACATGACAGGAGCGGAGCACACAGATACTCACATATCGCACACGCACACTCACAATGACCCAACAAAGACTGACAGAACTCAAGGAACTAAATACAAGCAAAGTGACGAGACAACGAGAAACACCTGGACAAGACACAAAGGGGTGAGGGTGCTGATTGGTTCAACACAAGGGACACTGATGACGAAAACAGGTGGCGACAAAAAGGGTACATGAGGAAACAAAACCAAACGTAACCAGACAGAAACATAGCAGTTATGGCTAAGAAAAAGTAAAGTTGATCGAAAAGCGAATGGGAGACACTTGATAGAGGTTTGAGGGAGTGTTTAATGAAAGTGAGAGTATGATGATCCAGGTCGGGACGCAAGGATGGCTTGCAAACAAATAGATGAGGTTCTGGCTTAGTGTTAAAATGTGTAAACATATGTCTTTTAATTTTTTTCCTTTCTCAAGGAAAAGAGTCGGACATTGTCTTTTTTTTGTCTCATTTGCAAACATGGTCCATGGAGATTCCAGTCTAAACTCATCTGTCAGCCTATCCATCACAATTGCTAAAGAGGAATATTTCCTATCCTGATCATAACATCCATCCATCCATTTTCCACCGCATATTCGGGGTCGGGTCACGGGGGCAGCAGCTTTAGGAGGGAAGCCCAGACTTCCCTCTCCCCAGCCACTTCTTCAAGCTCATCTGGCGGATCCCGAGGCGTTCCCAGGCCAGCTGAGTGACATAGTCTCTCCAGCGTGTCCCGGGTCATCCCCGGGGGTCTCCTGCCAGTGGGACATGCCCGGAACACCTCAACAGGGAGGTGTCCAGGAGGCATCCTAATTAGATGCCCGAGCCACCTCATCGGGCTCCTCTCGATGTGGAGGAGAAGCGGCTCTACTCTGAGCCCCTCCCGGATGACCGAGCTTCTCACCTTATCCCTAAGGGAGAGCCCGGACACCCTGCGGAGAAAACTCATTTTGGCCACTTGTATCCGGGATCTCGTTCTTTCGGTCACGACCCATAGCTCGTGACCATAGATGAGGGTTGGAACGTAGATCGACCGGTAAATTGAGAGCTTTGATCTTTCGCTCAACTCCTTCTTTACCACAACAGACCGATACAACGTCTGCATCACAGCAGACGCTGCACCGATCCCCCTGTCGATCTCTCGCTTCCTCCTGCCCTCACTCATGAACAAGACCCCAAGATACTTAAACTCCTCCACTTGGGGCAAGATCTCCTCCCCGACCCGGAGGGGACACTCCACCCTTTTCCGACTGAGGACCATGGTTTCAGATTTGGAGGTGCTGATCTTCATCCCAACCGCTTCACACTCGGCTGCGAAATGCTCCAGTGAGAGTTGGAGAGCCCTGCTTGAAGGACCCAACAGTACCACATCATCTGCAAAAAGCAGAGATGCAATACTGAGGCCACCAAAACGGACCCCCTCAACGCTTTGGCTGCGCCTAGAAATTCTGTCCATAAAGGTGATGAACAGAATCGGCGACAAAGGGCAGCCTTGGCGGAGTCCAACCCTCACTGGAAACGATTCCGACTTATTGCCGGCAATGCGAACTAAACTCTGACATCGGCAGTATAGGGACCGAACAGCCCGTATCAGGGGGCTCGGTACCCCATACTCCCGAAGCACCTCCCACAGAACTCCCAGAGGGACACGGTCAAACGCTTTCTCCAAGTCCACAAAACACATGTACACTGGTTGGGCGAGTTCCCACGTACCCTCGAGGACCCTGCTAAGGGTGTAGAGCTGGTCCACAGTTCCACAGCCAGGACAAAAACCACACTGCTCCTCCTCAATCTGATGCTCGACTTCCTGACGGACCCTCCTCTCCAGCACCCCTGAATAGACCTTCCCAGGGAGGCTGAGGAGTGTGATCCCTTTGTAGTTGGAACACACCCTTCGGTCCCCCTTTTTAAAAAGACGGACCACCACCCCGGTCTGCCAATCCAGAGGCACTCTCCCCGATGACCACGCGATGCTGCAGAGGCGTGTCAACCAGGACAGCCCCACAGCATCCAGAGCCTTGAGGAACTCCGAGCAGATCTCATCCACCCCTGGGGCTTTGCCACTGAGGAGCTTTTTAACCACATCGGTGTCTTCAACCACAGAGATAGGAGAGCCCACCTCAGGGTCCTCAGACTGCTTCTTTCGCTCAACTGGAGTTGAGGAGGTCTTCGAAGTACTCTGACCACCGGTTCACAACGTCCCGAGTCAAAGTCAGCAGCGCCCCATCCCCATTGTAAACAGTGTTAGTGGTGCACTGCTTCCCCCTCCTGAGACGTCGAATTGTGGACCAGAATTTCCTCGAAGCCGTCCGGAAGTCAGCTTCCATGGCCTCGCCGAACTCTTCCCACGCCCGGGTTTTTGCCTCGACGACCACCGAAGCCGCGTTCCGCTGAGCCAGTCGATACCCGTCAGCTGCTTCTGGGGTTCCACAGGCCATAAAGGCCCGATAGGACTCCTTCAGCTTGACGGCATCCCTGACTGCTGGTGTCCACCAGCGAGTACGGGGGTTGCCGCCACGACAGGCACCAACCACATTACGGCCACAACTCAGATTGGCCGCCTCAACAATAGAGGCACGGCATCTTCCCCCACCATCGGAGCCTACTCACCACCAGGTGGTGTTCAGTTGACAGCTCCGCCCCTCTCTTCACCCAAGTGTCCAGAACATGCGGCCGCAAATCCGATGATACAACTACAAAGTCGATCATCGAACTGCGGCCTAGGGTGTCCTGGTGCCAAGTGCACATATGGACACCCTTATGTTTGAACAAGGTGTTTGTTATGGACAATCCGTAGCGAGCACAGAAGTCCAATAACAAAACACCACTTGAGTTCTGATCGGGGGGGCCGTTCCTCCCAATCACGCCCCTCCAGGTCTCACTGTCATTGCCCACGTGAGCATTGAAGTCCCCCAGCAGAACAAGGGAGTGAGTCCCCAGCAGGAGTACTCTCCAGCACACCCTCCAAGGACTCCAAAAAGGGTGGGTATGCTGTTTGGTGCATATGCACAAACAACAGCAGGACCCGTCCACCCACCCGAAGGCGGAGGGAGGCAACCCTCTCGTCTACCGGTGTGAACCCCAATGTACAGGCACTGAGCCGGGGGGCAATGAGTATGCCCACACCTGCTCTGAAGACGCCTCTGCAAGAAAGACGCCTTCTCATTAAGGCCACTCCTATCCTGTCTGGAAGAAATCAAAACCTGGATGGCACAAAATTTCTTGAGATTCAATGAAAAGAAGACAGAGGTGATATTGTTTGGTCCCAGTGGCCCTTGTACATTCCATCCTGTAGACTTGGGCCCCCTGTCTCCTTATCTTAAGTCAACAGTCTCAAACTTGGGCCTTAAACTGGACAGTGATTTCAAACTCGATCGGCAAATTGGTGCCGTTGTTAAATCCAGCTTCTTTCACCTTAGACAGCTGGCCAAAATAAAACCTCTCCTCTCACATGAACACTTTGAGATGGTAATTCATGCCTTTGTCACATCCCGGCTCGATTACTGCAATGCCCTTTACTTTGGAGTCAGCCAGTCCTCCATTAAGCGCCTTCAGCTGGTCCAGAATGCCGCCGCTCGCCTCTTGACTGGTACTCGTAAGAGGGAGCACATAACTCCTACTCTGGCATCCCTTCACTGGCTTCCCATTCATTTTAGAGTTATTTTCAAGATCCTCTTATTTGTTTTCAAATCTCTGAATAATCTCGCGCCACCTTACCTCTCTGAGCTCATCCGCCCCTACACACCTGCCCGGCGCCTCAGGTCTGTGGACCAGACTTTATTAGAAGTACCAAGAACTAAACTGAGGCTCAGAGGGGATCGAGCCTTTTCTGTTGCTGGTCCCTCTCTCTGGAATGACCTCCCACTAAACATTCGGCAAGCCTCCTCGCTGCCCATCTTCAAAACCCTCCTCAAAACTCACTTGTATTCTTTGGCATTCGACTCAGCATGACTTAGATTTGTTCTTGGTTTTACTGTTTGGTGCTTTCTACCGCCTTTATTACCGATTTGTCTTACTGTTTATTGTGCATGTTAAATTGCTCCATGTACAGCACTTTGTATGCAGCGATGGCTGTTTGAAAGTGCTCTATAAATACTGTTGACTTGACTTGACTTGACTCTGCGCCTCTCATCATGAGCAACTTCAGAGTGGAAGAGAGTCCAACCCCTCTCGAGAGAACTGGTACCAGAACCCAGGCTGTGTGTGGAGGCAAGTCCGACTATATCCAGTCGGAAATTCTCTGCCTCACACACCAGCTCGGGCTCCTTCCCTGCCAGAGAGGTGACATTCCATGTCCCAAGAGCTAGCTTCTGCAGCCGAGGATCGGACCGCCAGGGTCCCCGCCTTTGGCTGCCGCCCAGCTCACATTGCACCCGACCCCTTTGGCCCCTCTCATGGGTGGTGAGCTCATGGGAAGGGGGACCCACGTTGCCTCTTTGGGCTGTGCCCGGCCGGGCCCCATGGGTGTAGGCCTGGCCACCAGGCGCTTGCCAACGAGCCCCACTTCCAGGGCACCAGGCATCGTTGATGTAAACACAGAGTCCCCCCGACGAGCTCTCTGTCTGCCCGGTAGCACGTTAGCCCGGCTAGCCGAATAGCCCGGTCCGGGACACTGTCGTTGAGCCATGTCTCCATTAAAACAAAGACGCAGCAGTCATTCGCGGTTTTGCAAGTTGTTCGAAGTAAGCGGATATAGTCTAATTTGTTGTCCAGCGAGCGTACATTGGCCAGCGTGATGGTCGGGATAGCCGGTCGATGAGGGCTAGCTGCTAGCCTGGCCCAGATACTTCCACGCTTCCCCCTCTTCTGCTTCCTTCGATTCCGTCCGTGGCGCTTCCACTGCGGGCTGGTTGCAGGAGTGGGGGTCGGTGATCGAGCAGGCCTCCGCAGCAGACCGCAATATCGCAGCAGACTGCAATCAAGCAGTTTGTTCGCCTTCGTTGGATGACTGTCCATTTTTGTCGTACTGCCGATGGCGAGCAGAAACTCACGAGGGTATGCGCGCCTTGGTCCGCAACTCAGTGAAAACAAGGAACATAAAGAACACGAAGAACACTGATTTGCAGGGGGAGAGAGAGAAGCCGCTGCGGGTAGCCGAGCCACCATCTTGCGTTGACAGACTGATGTTGTGCTGACACGTTGCTTATATAGAATAAAGGCAGTCATAACTGAGGACAGCATGCGGATGTTAAAGTGGGAAGGGTGGGCGTGAAAGAAAACGTTAAAAGCACGCCCCGAGTCGGTGCCGGGTCGGCCAGTGTGAAAAACAACATCCAGAAAATTGCATCTACGAGGAGACACGCTTACGAAGCACAGTTTAAATTGCGAGCTATCAGCTATGCAGAGGACCATGGGAATGGAGTATCTGCTCCTGTCGGGTTCCATCTTAAGGAAACATGGTATTTACTTCCACTGCTATGCGGATGACTGTCAGATCTATGTGCCATTGAACAAAAAAGACGCTTTCTCATTGAGACCACTTTTACCTTGCCTGGAGGAAATTAAGACCTGGGTGGTGGCACGAAATTTCTTTAATTTCAATGAAAAGAAGACAGAAGTGATGGTGTTTCGTCCTAGTGGGCCCTATACATCCCATTCCGTGGACTTAGGCCCCCTGGCTCCTTATCATAAGCCAACAGTCTTAAACTTAGGTCTTACACTGCACAGTGATTTTCAATTAGACTGGCAAATTCATCCCTTGTATCTCACTTCGTTGGGGTTAAGGAAGTTTCACTCTGTCGTCCTCTGTGAGTAAATATTTTTTGGACACTTCAAGATTATTTCATCACATCACATTCATCTATAACTGTCCTGTCAGGAGTTCCTGGAGTCAGGTGCCATGGTCAGTCAAGGATTCATACCACTTTCTGTCGAATTAAAGTTGTTTAAACTTCTCAGTTCTTGATCTGTTGTGCATTTGAGTCCAAAGCACTACCTGACAGAACAATATGGCCAAAACGTGGGCCCAGCCGACACTTCTTGGATGAGTTAGATCACTGCTACTCTGTCACAACACGAATCAAATTTCAAAAAGGTTGGTAACAGCATTTCTGATGCATCCATCCATCCATTTTCCGATCCGCTTATCCTCACAAGGGTCGAGGGGGGGGGGGGGTGCTGGAGCCTATCCCAGCTGTCTTTGGACAGTAAGTGCGGGACACCCTGGGGCAAGGGCAGTATAAAACAGCCATACAGACAAATGAAGAACACAGACATTGCCACTACTGGACAAATAAGGCGAGGAGGTCAAAATGTCATATTTCAGAGGCATTTTATTTTGAAATGGAACATCAGATCTGAATGCCAGTACTGTGGTTGGATACCTTGGGGTGCCGTAGTGTGTCGAAAACCTGGTGTGGTTGCGGGGTAACAAAGATTCCTTTTTTAATGAATTAAAAAAAATATATATTATATATTATATACAAATTGATGTAGAATTACCATTGACTTTATTTTCTATCTTCACATGAGATCGCTTCTTGGCGCTGTTCTGAGAGTTCTTATTCTTCCTGGGTGAACTTAGGTGAATCGTTGCCAGACACCCAAGAAATTACTTATTTTATTCATATACATTTTTTAAAATCCAAACAATTGCCGTGCATGCATAAATGATGGTGCTTTTATTTTGAAGGTGGCCAACGCCGCTCGCTGGCGGCAGATTACCGTATTCCTCTAAGAGGCAGACTGATTTGCATTTGCTTGGTTACAGCCAAACAAAGTGATCCTTATTTTCCAAACTGTGACTGAAATCCTATCTAAAAAGCACAATGACTCTTAATTCGTCACAATGCTGCGTTTTATTTAAGTTTGTGACTGCTTGTATTTCAAATGTGGATTTTATTTCGCAAAACCATGACTCTGAATGTTCTCTTAAAAATGATTTCTGGCCATATTGTGTACTAGTTGGGGTGAGAAAGAAATACAGTGGAGGTCCTCTACAATGAAACCCACATGGGTGAAAATACCTCCTAGTTAAAAAAAATCTTCATGCATTAACACCATACCCACTTTCCTGCCCCCCATACAATGAAAAAACACCCTGTTGCGTGATATGAAATCTTTTTCTCTGCTCTTGCCTCGCGACGAGATTCACTACAACGAAGTCTAATACTACAGCGACCTCTACTTCTTCTTTCGGAAACGGCAACAGCAACCACCACACTGGTTTAATAATAATAATAATAATACATTTTATTTATAAGCGCCTTTCAAGACACCCAAGGACACTTTACAATAACAAAAAACACAAAACAATACGGGTTGAGCAGCGGCAGCCAAAACGCGCCAGCGTTCACTCAACCCGGAAGTCAGAATTTACACATGCGCAGTAGTCCAGGAAGTATTTGTTATTGTTAGTTTCAGACGCAGCAAGAACATTGCATTGCTAAAATGGCTACAAAACGGACCTTTGGATGTCAAGCAACTAAGACAAGAAGAGCTCTGATGCTGTAAGAGAGGTTAAAAGTGATCAAAATGAAAGACAGAGGAAGCAAAATAAAAGACATTATCCAAGAAATTGATTAGATTGGATTGGATTGGATAAAACTTTGTCAAATGTACTGTCTGTGTAACAGACAGCACAGATGAAATTTCTTCCCTCTCAACATAAAACAAGAGGAGCCGCTGCGGGTGTCCGCGCCACTATCAAAAGAAGAGTTAACAAAAAAAAAAAGACAAAATAATACAAAACAACACATGAGACACAGACAATCGTGCAATCTTTACCACTTTCCTGCATACACTTTGTTGTCTGAAGCAGTTATAGATGAAAGAGGAGCGAATCAAAGTGTCCTTTTCACCAGTGTATGTAAGTGTAAGTGAATGCTGATCGTAGATTTAGCAATTTCCTTCCCTTTTTTTCTTTCTACACTCACTATATGAAGATTCAAATAAGTGTATGCTCATACTTATGCAGTATTGGAATAAAAATAAAGAGTACACATACGTTAGTGTGTGCGTGTACACATTGATTTGTGTGTGTGTGCATGTGTGTGTCTGTGTGTGTGTGTGTTTACATCTGAGATCAAATTTGCTACAGTGAAAAACCCCCTGAGAGAGATTGGTATAAAAGACACCTGTCTACAACCTCAGTCAGTCACACTCCAAACTCCACTATGGCCAAGACCAAAGAGCTGTCGAAGGACACCAGAGACAAAATTGTAGACCTGCACCAGGCTGGGAAGACTGTATCTGCAATAGGTAAAACGCTTGGTGTAAATAAATCAACTGTGGGAGCAATTATTAGAAAATGGAAGACATACAAGACCACGGATAATCTCCCTCAATCTGGGGCTCCATGCAAGATCTTACCCTGTGGCGTCAAAATGATCACAAGAACGGTGAGCAAAAATCCCAGAACCACACTGGGGGAACGAGTGAATGACCTACAGAGAGCTGGGACCACAGTAACAAAGGCTACAATCAGTAACACAATGCGCCGCCAGGGACTCAAATCCTGCACTGCCAGGCGTGCCCCCTGCTGAAGCCAGTACACGTCCATGTCCGTCTGCGGTTCGCTAGAGCATTTGGATGCTCCAGAAGAGGACTGGGAGAATGTGTTATGGTCAGATGAAACCAAAATAGAACTTTTTGGTCGAAACACAGGTTCTCGTGTTTGGAGGAGAAAGAATACTGAATTGCATCCGAAGAACACCATACCCACTGTGAAGCATGGGGGTGGAAACATCATGCTTTGGGGCTGTTTTTCTGCAAGGGGACCAGGACGACTGATCTGTGTAAAGGAAAGAATGAATGGGGCCATGTATCGAGAGATTTTGAGTGAAAATCTCCTTCCATCAGCAAGGGGAATTGAAGATGAGACGTGGCTGGGTCTTTCAGCATGACAAACACACAGCCAGGGCAACAAAGGAGTGGCTTCGTAAGAAGCATTTCAAGGTCCTGGAGTGGCCGAGCCAGTCTCCAGATCTCAACCCCATAGAAAATCTGTGGAGGGAGTTGAAAGTCCGTGTTGCCCAATGACAGCCCCAAAACATCACTGCTCTAGAGGAGATCTGCAGGGAGGAATGGGCCAAAATACCAGCAACAGTGTGTGAAAAGCTTGTGAAGAGTTAGAGAAAACGTTTGGCCTCCGTTATTGCCAACAAAGTGTACATAACAAAGTATTGAGATGAACTTTTGGTATTGACCAAATACTTATTTTCCACCATGATTTGCAAATAAATTCTTTAAAAATCAAACAATGTAATTTTCTGAGTTTTTTTCCCCACATTGGCTCTCATGGTTGAGGTTTACCCATGTTGACAATTACAGGCCTCTCTAATCTTTTCAAGTAGGAGAACAAATAGGAGAATTTAGTCAACTGGTGGTTGACTAAATACTTCTTTGCCCCACTGTAGGTAGATAGATAGATAGATAGATTTCTACAGTAAGTATTGATACGAATCCATATATGGTTTTAATGATGAAGAAGTTGATCGGGCTGGGACTAATTCATGTCCTCCTTGCATTTAAATTTGCCTCAACATCATAAAGCATGATTGAACCCAGAAACTATCAGTATTACAATTATGACTTGTTATATTACTTTTTTACCACTAGAGGTAATACATTACTCCCACAATACTTTTTTTAACGTGTCAGCCCAACACTGTTGAAAATAACTTCCAGCTTTGACTACAGTTACCTCAAAAAGGCTGCCACCAATGATCCCTTTGCATTTATTGCCATTCTCAAACACTAATACACACTGTATTTATCATTCTTCTAATATGTATTTAATTAACTTACAAATTTTATTCAATATGTCACAATAATGTTGTTTTTATAGACTGTGCTGTATTATGTTGTAATTATTTTGTTCTCTGTTGCTGTTGTTGTTGTTTTGCCTGCTTGCCCAGGGATAACAAATGCAAATTAGCTGTTAATTGTGCCGTGTCCCTGTAAAAGAAATAAATAATATATTAAAAAAGAAATGACCTCCCACATACAACAACAGCCAAGGACAGTGGTTTAACACTTGCATAACATTAAATAAATAAATGAATAAAATGTCTGCTCAATTTACTAGTGCCGGTTTCTGTGACCTCTGGGCTGAATTTATGCAGCTCTCTTTGAGCAACCTCTACTAAGTCAAAATGCTGCGACCTAAGCACTAACTAGAACAAAGAAAGATATCACATCAGAAGCAAAGCCATCTTTATTGACCAAGAATGTTGAAACATACACAAGGAATTCATCCCAGGTAGTTGGAGCCCATCTGGTACAACAGCAAGGGAAAAAAGTGGCTCAAACAAAATAACTGTATTCAATTAAGACAAAAACAGAAAAATGCAAATGATGCAGTATAATGGAGCAGCGAAGGAAGCGTAGCAGTCACAATGAAATTATAACATGCTTAACCCTGAAGTCAACTGTTTAAAAAGTTCATGGGAAGGGGAAGGAAGCTATTGCAATCTCTGCTGATTTTATGTGGTTCTGTTCCATTTGTGACCAACAGGTGGCATTGGAGGGCTTCTCCTCCAGCATCGCACCTGTTGGTCATGATGTCATTACCTCTTTTTTTGTTAAGAGGACTGCCATGTCAACCACTCGGTGTCAGATCGTTGTACTACTGTCATGAGTTTTTTTTTCATGTGTGTTTGTTACTTTAAGATATTTGGGTTTTTCAAGTGTGCTCTTGTTCGTGTTTTTCAAATATTTTGTTCAAGGCACCCTGCTTCTCCTGCTCTGCTTTTTTTGTGTCCTCTACCATCAAACTCATGATATTCACAAAGAGGTGAACCTTGCCCCGTATTATTTTGCGCAAGGCCCACTTGTTATCAGATGATGTCACATGCATTCACGACAGGCAGTCCCTTCCATGAAGTTGTGGACACCTGCACTCAAGTCTGTTCAGCACATTTTTCACAATACATTAACTTACTGTGCTATATCATGTGACATATGGTCACATGATATAGTATGTATGAATTACTATAGATTGTCACATATCATGTATAAATTGATATATCAGAATCATCTTTACTGGCCAAGTATGTAGAACACACAAGGAATTTGTCCCTAGTAGTACAGGCTACACAAGTACTAAGCAACTACGATAAACAAGCACATGACAATTGAAAGACTTTCCGAAGGCAGCCCGGTAGTCCAGTGGTTAGCACGTCGACTTCACAGTGCAGAGGTACCAGGTTCAATTCCAGCTCCGGCCTCCCTGTGTGGAGTTTGCATGTTCTCCCTGGGCCTGTGTGGGTTTTCTCTGGGTAATCTGGTTTCCTCCCACGCCGATTGAACACTCCAAATTGTCCCTAGGTGTGAGTGTGAGCGGGGATGGTTGTTCGTCTTTGTGTGCCTTGCGATTGGCTGGCAACCGATTCAGAGTGTCCCCCGCCTACTGCCCGAGGACAGCTGGGATAAAGTGGTTTGGAAAATGAATGAATGAAGACTTTCCGAAATGTTAGGGGACCATCGTGCAGTAGTACCACCCAATGGCAGCAGTGAGACAATGTGAAAAGTGTCAAGCAGAGCTAAAGTGATCAGTGGTATGATAATGATAATGATGATAATATGATGACAGTTGTGCAGTTGGTTCAGATAATGGCACTATTTTTAAAGTGACCAGTCGCAGTATTTGTGAACAACTTTTTAGTGTGAAACTCCTTGAGCGCTTTAAAGTGTCTGGTGCTGTGGAATATAGATCAGTGACAATGGTTCAAGTAAGTACAGAGGTGGAGCTACAATGATCATTGCGGTAATCCTGTTGCAGAGCCACGACAGATTTGGAGCAGGGGTGGCCAACCATTCAGAGACTAAGAGCCTTTTTTTAATTTTTTTTACTGCGTTACTGTAAAGAGCCACATCATACACATGTATTCAGAAAAAAAATGCAGAACGACTCAGAGGTTTTGTACATGCCTGTACTGTATATGCAATGGGCACTCATTCAATATACATTATTGGTTCCCGGTGTGACATCGACCAATGACATCACGGGTGGATTTATCCCATGAGCTGATTGGCTGCGCATCCTTGCAGCCCCGCCCAGCACCTTCCCTTTGTTTCTCGTCACGCTGTTGACTCTCTGGTAGACTGTCTCTTCTGTTTGTTTGCTACTTGTACGGTGGGGAAAGAGAGAGCGCGAGCGTGCCAGAGAAAGGGGGGGGGGGCAATGGGTTGGGAGTGGCATTGACAGACATTGTATCTTATGTTTTATCATATTTAGAGGAGGTCTACCTCCAATTTGAAGATACTATCCATCTTAGTTCTCTTTATGGTGCCATGATGCATATCTGGTTTGTATCACTTGGGAGCAAAGAAATATAATCGTTCCACTTGAACCTTTTAGTGTAAATCCAGCCCAAGTCAGCTCAGTCATCCATATGGCTACTAAGGATTATCTGCTGACTGGTGTTGCACTGAAAAACTTGGTCATGAAGGGCAAAAGTACTTGGGCATTATGAGAATTAAAGTATCCTTATGAGGATATTCTCCCTCTTTTTCCACTTGCTGAGAAAAGCAAAAAGCCATGGGTAAACGCAAAACAACGCAGTTAATCCTTTGACCCTTGCTGAAATTAGGTTAAGAGATGGGTACACTGAAAGGTTGTATATTATTATGATCATATGTGGTCAATGCCCCAAATTTGTATATTATCAATGGCATACTTTCTGGATGCAGGAGTTCTGACTTAGGAACAATTGCTCACTGATGTCCATAAATGTGATGTTTTTTTTTAACCATGTGCCACATTATACGGTTCAGTTCTATAGTTCCTGTTTCTGCCGCAACACATGCCGAGGAGCACCGCCCAATGTGCACATTTCAAGACTCATCTACAATAAGAAAAAAGACCTCTCACTGGCCGTCATTTTACAAGTTGCCGTTAAACACCATAAAACGAATGAATACCACCTCATCAGCCTCACCTCACCTTCCACTGTTAGAGGAATGCCCCAAATATATTTCCAAGGAACTGTCCACTGAAGACAATCCCAAAGAAATCTTCGGCGATGATGAAAAATCTACCTCTCACCAACAATAATTTATCCCTCCTCCACCAGCTACGTATGCACATCGGCTATTGGATTGACCTGGGGCTTTAAGAGGGGCGGGGCTGCCACTGACAGGTGCCCGTTCATTTGATGTACAAAAAGCAGCATCACAGTTTGTGTCAATTGAAAATCGCTCACTTCGTCGTCAGCATGACCCCAATGGTAAGCTACGTTTGTGTCCGCTTTTCTTTGTCAGATGTGTAGAATTATTTTGGGGGAATTCGGTCATGTTTGCTTGCTTGGTTTGTCTGCTTTGCTTTGTGTCTGTGGCGTTTTATGTTTGCGGCATCGCAATCACAATTGCTTGTTCTTCTCAATCGGAAGTTTAAACAAAGTGAGCAAAAGTTAAAAAGTTAAGTCTTGCAATTACGGTGGTGTCTTTGCTTTGTTCTTTTTTTATTGGAGTGCTGCCATGTCATGTTTTTCTGGTTACACTGGAAAGTTTGAATGACAATTTTGTGCTGTGGCTGGAGTTAAAAGTACCGGCACTCCGCTTCCGGGTTTGACCGCTGGGATTTGTAGCCCTTTTGTTCGGTTCCACTTGTAATAATAATAATAATAATAATACATTTCATTTATAAGCGCCTTTCAAAACACTCAATGACACTTTACAATCAAAACAAGAACAATAAAGCCACAGATAAAATTATAAATAGTAAAAGGAAAGATTAATTTAAACTGATTATGCGATTTTAAATTGTGATTTTAAATAGTTGACGCCGGCAACATCGCCGTCGCGAGGAGCACTAGCCGACCCAGCGAGGCCGGCCAACACGCCGTGGTCCGCGGATCGGCCGCTGTTTCTGCCATTGTCTCTGCGTGGCCGGCGAGAGGACGACCACAAGAAGGTGATGCCCCTGGAGCCATCGAGGTGGAATTCCCGACGAGATCCGTGGCGGATGCACCGGGAAGGACGAGGAGCGACGCCCGTGAAGCAGTGCAGCGCAGGCGGGGGAGCCCGACCACCGGAAGCTTAGCCCAAGAAGCCCCACCACCGAGCACCGCAGCAGTCCCCCCACGGGCAGACGGAGGAGCGACAGGACGGTAGTAGCATAGCTCAGACACAGGCCCCGTCGACCCCCACCACGGAGCGCAGAGGGGTGGAGAAGGCACGGGGCCCCGTCCGACAGCCGAACAGGCAGGACGCCGTGACAGCGCGACCGAGGACAACCGTGCGACGACCGACGGTCCAAAACCACAATGAATTGCAACAGGATTGTAGGGTTACTCCCATGACGAGAGTAAACCGTAGAAACGACAGGAAAACGTAAAAAAACGCTTAAAAAAAGAATAATTGTGGGTGAGCAGCGGCAGCCAGACGCACCAGCGTTCACTCAACCCGGAAGTAACCCGGAAGTTACTTTTATGCCTTCTTGTTACGTTTAGACAATGAATCTTGATAACATTATACATCAATTTGATTACCATATTTTCTGCACTATCGGACGCATCAAAAAGTCTTCAATTTTCTTAAATGCTCACCGAGCGCCTTAATATCCGGTGCGTCTTTTGTATGGTCATTACGGTAATACATTGACTCCAAGATGGCTCCTTCCTGGAGGGATGCTTCCAATGTTATAACTTGCTGTTGGTTCAGTGAACTGTGTCGCTGCTTTATTAAATTCGTTTATGTTGTAGCGCCGAAAAAAGAAGAGCTGTGGTGTTCATTTTTTAAAACAGTCTCAAGAAATACAGGTACGTCTTTGTCTGTCTACGTGCCTTCTTCAGTTCGACTCGAGAGGAGAACGATAGCTGCCTGTCATAGGTTATTCCCAGGAACTTCAGTGTCGCACTGAAGCGAATGGGTTGACCTTTGAGCGTGAGGGTTGGTTCCCAGCGTACCTCATGGGAATTGGTTGTGAAGACGCTACACTCCGACCTTTGGGCTCAGATAGTCATCTTCCATTTGTCACTCCAGTCTGCTATTGAGTTAGCACCGTCTGTCGCTTGCTCTCTGCCTTCTTTAGGTCTTTGTCCTGGACCCAAACCACCACGTCATCCGCGAAGAGGCTGACTTGGGGCGAATCGGGTCATTGATGAAGAACAGGAATAGCAGGGGGGAAAGGATTGAATCTTCAGGTAACCCCTCCTCGAACTTCGCCTTTGAGCTACGCACCCCATCAAAGGTGACCCAGTTTATGTGATTCATTAGCCAGGCTTGGATCCAGCGAACCATATGGCCTGGTACCCCTTTGCACCATAGCTTGAAGAGAAGGGCATCTCGCCAGACATGGTCATAAGCTTTCGAGTAGTCGATTAGCGCCAGCAAGGTCCTCTGCATTGGTTGCGTTGGAAACCCAATGCAGAGCAGCTGGTCTTCGGTGCTGCGGCCTGGCCTGAAGCCAGCCTGGTTTTCGCTCAGTAGGTGTTGTGTTTCTGCCAGATATCTCAGTCTATTCGCAACCAGACGCTCCATGACCTTTCCCACGACGGAAGTTAGCGAGATTGGGCGGTAGCTGTCCAGTTTATGGGGATCCTTTCCTGACTTCAGCACCGGTCTGATGTCTGCAACTCGCCACCCTTGTGGGATTCGTGTTGTTGACCAGGCGAGTGATAGTGAATAATCTCTTCATGAACTCCAGTGAGGAAGCGGGGGTTCAGACCAACCGGTCCGGCCGCCTTTGCCGCGTTTGAGCTCTTTATGGCCGCCTTCACTTCGCTGGCAGTGAATATTTGGTTGGCTTTGCAGCTTGGCTCAACTTTTCTCAGCTGGAATTGATGACCTTCTTTGTTCCTTTTTCCCCACTCACCAACTTCAGGGTGCTGACAGATATAGAGCTGCGCAAACGCATTTGCCTTTTGACGGGGACTGACATAGTGCACGCCGTTCTTCGTTATGATGCGCGATGTGTCGGCAGTCTTGCTCGTGGTCAGACTCCTGAAGACGTTCCAGATTTCCCACTTCCCTTTGGCTTCAATGAATTATCCGTCAAGGAGGTGCATGGACAGAACATTAGTCACTATTAAGAACAGACCACTGATAAAGTTTCAATTTCAATCAGATTTGAAGGATATAATCTACCATCATTCAGTTACTATTTGATGAAAAAAAACCTCGTAAAAATCTCATGTGGGAATGAATTGAGACCAAAAAGCAAATAGGGCGCTTGTTTTCGACCACCTTTTTTTGTTATTTTGGACCACAGAGAAAGAATAAATAGCTTACATTACTTCCATTTTATTTATGTCGGATTCTGAAAGATGTTTAATTTTGAAAATTTACCGGATTCTCTGTTACATCTGTCTACGGTATTTCACTCTTGACGCAGGTCAAGGCGCGCTTCTCGGTCACGTGATAGGCTCCCGCTAAAATAAAACCCAAGAGCTACAAAAATGATTAAAAAAAACCCCAAAAGTCTTTGGAAAGGGGAAAAAAAAGCCCAGCAAGGAGACAGAAGAGGAACCTTCTACTTCCAAGAAAATGAAGGCTACATTTAATAGACAGTATCAGGAGTCCTACTTAATATACGGATTTGTCTCACCGGAAGATTCCCACGCACCAAGCCCACTCTGCATAATATGCGGCGATGGTGAGTTGTATTTTTTTTGCACTTTGTATCTGATTTTGAAGGCGTGTTTAAACATTACCATAGCTACCAGAGAGTGTTGCAGTCAGACAGGATGTTCCTCGTGTCATGATTCGTGTTTATTATTACATTTAGAAAATACCACAGTTTTCATGCAGGTCATATCAAATTATTTTGTTGTATTTATCCATCACACCTTAAAGGCCGGTCCCTGAAAATATTGTCTGACATTAATCAGGTCTGTGGGGCAAAAAAGGTTGGGGACTGCTTGTAAGATACAGTATTGTTTTGCTTTTGTGTTCAGATACTTTTTTACATAATCTAATGTTGCATTACAAAGGTGTGTCATGTGTCTAAATGTCTTGTGGTCAATTTGGTTCTAGGCGGGTGGCTGCCATTTCACTTCATGGGTCATTCAAGAATTGGATGGCATGATATGTCCCCCACCCCTTCACATTTTAAATAGGCCACGTAGAAAATACTAAAAATGGCAGTTTCTGGGTAAATTGACTTGTCCTCCGACCAAAGCTAAAAAAAAACCATCAAAAAAAACAGAAAAGAAACATGTCGGTGGTCGACACAGTCCACATGGGGCTGCACTTCATCGTAGAACAGCTAGACAGGGCAGGGACGTACGCGAGGATCCTATTAGTGGACTTCAGCTGAAGTGTGAGGTGTTCACACATGCTGTGTCACCAATGTCACACAGGAATATTGCTCTACGCCGAAGCCAGCCCGACGAGCTGACGCGGCGTTGACCAGCAGTCACACTGTCTGCTCGTCCGCTCAACAATTCGCTCATAACCAATCGAGGGAAAGAGCCTCAATGCTGAGTATGTCGTTGCTCAATTGAAGCACATCATAGGGGTGTTCACACGGCAACATTTGCTCCGGTGCTACGCTGGCGCTGTGCCAGTGGTGCGGTCACACGTGCAAATTTGCTCCGGGGTAACCCCGAAAAACAGCTTCCACCGGAGCAAATTTGATCCACCTCAGGGAGGTGGTTTAAAAATTTGCTCCAGAGCAAATGCTCCTTTGCAGAGCAGCACCGATGTAAATTTGCACGTGTGAACGCTCCAATTTGCTCCGGAGCAAATGCTCGAGAAGAGTTGATTACGTACGGCAAGAATGTGTTGCTTTCGTACTCTGTCGGACTTCCGTCATGTGTTTGTTTAATAACGACACAAGACTTGGCTGGTAACAGTATCAAGCACCTCTTGGGTTATACCATCTCAACTAGAATGGGGTGGGGGGGGGGGATAGTCCCCAAACGTCATCTTTCCTTTTGTAGGAGACTGGACTGTCTCGGAGTTGTTTGTGTAGTTTGTTCATTTGTTGTGTTCACAACCCCCCGCCCCACATAGAATTCATTTTGGCGCATTACATGTTTGCTTTTCTGAGTGTCATTGAAGTCATCGTTGATTTACGTTTTCGGGGGGCGGTCACTCTCGAGCTGAAGGCACGGAGACCGAGAAGGAGAAGGACGTGCCTGTACAGCAGTTGCTTGCTTGAGTTGTGTATGTTTTAAAAAGAACCAACACGACAGCTCATTTGTTTTCTGTCGTTTTGCTCCGCTGCAGACCGCAAGTGGAGCTGCACCGGTGCTGACACGCTCAGCGGCTTTGCACGTGTGACCGCTCCACAAAATTTGCTCCGGTGTAAAATATATCGCAACAAAATACATCGGTGTAGCACCGGAGCAAATGTGTGCCATGTGAACACCCCTTTTGGCAATGCACGTATGAAGTGTGGTCATGTGTTGTGCAATTCACATTCTCTTTGGCAGCCTTCGTCAACAATGCACGAGACAAATAATCACACTTTTGTTCAATCAGATAAAAACAAATTCACATACATATCTACCTCAGACATTTTCACAAAAGGTGTGGATCGAAACTTGTATGGGTCAAGGATAACACTCAATGAGTGAATCATCCATCCATCCATTATCCAAACCGCTTTCACCTCACGAGGGTCGCAGGCATGCTGGAGTCTATCCCAGCTGTCTTCGAACAACAGTGCAAGCAGATGCATCCATAACCCATTCACAAAGTGTGGCATAATTTGCCTGGCGCTGCCTCCGAGTCTTCGTAAAGCTGCGTTCGCCATCACTTCCACGTCGCTTGCAACGTCACTTTGGCCGTTTCTGTCCATTATCATGGCAACCAAGAACAACTGTAAAAGCCAATTTGACTCGCCCCGTTGTGTGTATCGTTACTGTCCTGGTCCTCTTCTTCTCTACACGGTGGTTCACCGGGATCTTGAAAGTGAGTGACACCACGTCCCATGCTGGTGATGTGGTTGACCTGGATATGTTTGTCAGCAAAGTTTTTGTTTATTGCAAAGTATGCTTGTCCCTCACCACTTGCCGTAGCCCATGCGAGTATGTAAGAATGTGGGGATTGGTTGAGAAACCAGTTGGTAATGGAGACCAAGTGAGGCCAGTAGAACGGCAGAATAAAGGATTAGAATCTTCAACAAAACATCTTTACTTAATGTAACACAGAACATTACACTTTATACTACAGTAGAAGCGGACATTGGCCAGCTTTTTCTTGTAATCCACCGGATGTTGCTGCACCACACTCATCCTTGCCCGAATAGATAGATGTCGCTGTGTCATAAAACAAAAACAGCAAGCACCATGGATTAGTTGATCTTGACGGCTGCTCGATTCCCATGGTCCCCCGTGTAACTGATAGCTTGCAGTTTAAACTGTGCTTCATAAGCACGTCTCTTCGTAGGTGCAATTTTATGGATGTTTTCCACTACATGTGTCAAAGTCAAGGCCCGGGGGCCAGATCTGGCCCGCCACATCATTTTATGTGGCCCGCGAAAAGAAAATCAAACATGGCAACTTCCATGAGGCTTGCTAAAATATGTACCAAAATTTCAGATCTTCATATGTAATAAATAAGAGCAGGAAGCAGTTTCTTGTTGCCAAACACATCACTACAGTAAGTTACTGTAGTTTATTCAACAATAGTTGAATAAACTGTTATTCTTGACTTCTTTATATGATTTCGGTCGTAATGACCCTCCAAGGGAAATGGTAACTAAATGTGTTACGTCCACATTTATTCTGTAGAAGCAACGTGTCAGCACAACACAAATCAAGCGGGATAACATTCACAGATTTTGAAAGTCGGTGCAGACACAAGGCGACGCACATTATTAGGTGCCCTGTCCATCTTGAAAAGTTGAAAATTTAAGACTTTTAAGTACACCTGATGGTTGCGAAAATACGGTAGCTTGACATACTTTTTCCTTGTAGTCCACCTCCATTGACCTTTGCATTGACAAAGATGAGATGCTTTAAACAGCCACACTCGCCTCAAAGGCTTGGCCTCATTACTGGAAATCCGATACGCTGAATCTTTCCAAGTCCAAAGAAATTTCGACGAGCTGAGGCTTGACTCGCAGATATTTATCCAAAATTGATGCACACAGGCCAGCCCACTTGCACAGCGGTGCCCCTGCATCTCTGGCTGGACATAATAAAGCGTTTGCCCCGCTGATCTTGTTCTGCTCACCTTGTTTGTTTATCTGTCAAAAGCTCATTCTGTCTCGACAAGCCATGGGAGCTAACAGCCATGGCTTGCCTGCCTATGGAGCTAAACAAAATGTTGCTCAATAGTACGACCAATCTCCACCAAAATTCATTTTCACACTTCTACTATTGTCCACTTCAAACTTAAAAAAAACAAAAAAACAATCAGCATAATTTTTTTTCAGTTTCTGAATTTAACAAGGGCTCCACAATTGGCTGTTGTCCAATCCAGGGTGTACTCCACGTGGGATCAGCGCCAGAACACCCACAACTCTAATGATTAAAAATTGGATGGATGGATGGAATTTAGCAAGGTTATAGGATTTTAATTTTTCGTAAAAGTAATGACTCAGTGAATTTAGCACTGTAAGAAATAGCACAGTCATATGCATCTCATCCTTGTGCATGGTAAGGTAACAACTAATTTTCAATATATCCCGGTGCTAATCCCCTCCAAACCCTGACGCTACCCCAAAAAATCCTTATAAAAGAAAAAAAAACATTTAATTTCTCCTAGAATTGGGTAACAAATTGAAAGTGCAGCCAACGAGCCTCTCAACAGGGGATTGCTTTGAGAGCTCTCAGTTAAACCATGTGAAACGCTTGGTTCGAGGACAGGCTGGAAATCCCAGATGGTAAATGCTCAGGCAACACAGGTCGGATTAAAACCGGACATAAAATTGTCTTATGCAACACATGGTAGTGCAGATGACAACCAGCAGCAGTTGTTATGCAACTGCCTGCATTACTTGGAATCAGCACACGCACACATACACGTGCGAGCGTGCGCACACACACACACACACACAAATAGATGAGAGAAGGACACAGAAACATACAAATAAACAGATTAGAGGGTGCACAATACAACAACAAGAATCAGAAAACCACTGGTTAGCACTCAAAACAGTTTTGACATTCTGTTCTGGAATACAGTATGGTCTTTAAAAACCCCTGCAGTTTGTGAATATGGGGACCACAAAAATGTTTTCTTTGTATTATGTATTAATGTACATTTTTAATGCAGATTTCAAAAACATCATCAGGTTTTTGAGACAACAGTTTGACCGATAAAAGTTTGCGCAATACACATTTTATCGTGCATTCTGATGTACAGCAATGTTTTAGAAAACAAAATCCACCTCTTGCTGAATCCAATCCTTAAATTGTCCCTAGGTGTGAGTGTGGGCGTGGATGGTTGTTTGTCTCTGTGTGCCCTGCGATTGGCTGGCAACTGATTCAGGGTGTCCCCCGCCTACTGCCCGAAGACGGCTGGGATAGGCTCCAGCACCCCCCGCGAGCCTAGTGAGGATCAAGCGGTTCGGAAAATGGATGGATGGATGGATGGATTATTATAAATTTATTTTGAAAACCTCCTAAAGGAAAAACAAGGGCAGATTCTGATTCAGCGGCCGGAAAATTCATCTGGAAAAGTTTACTTGCATCTGATTTTGGAACATTTTGTAAACATTTGATGACCAGTGTAATTATCTTTTTCATGCATTTTACAAAAGTCCATACCAGGTTAAAATAGAATAAAATCCACCCATCCATATTTTGATCCACTTATCCTCACAACAGTCACAGGGCGTGCTGGAGCCTATCCTCACTGTCTTTAGGCAGGATGCAGGGTACAGCCTGAACTGGTTGCCAGCCGATCGCAGGGCACACAGAGACGAACAACCACACTCACTCCTTGGGACAATTTAGAGTGTTCCATGCATGTTTGTGGAATGTGGGAGGAAACTGGAGTGCCAGGGGAAAAAAAAAAGCAGGTACGGGGATAACATACATGCAAAGGCCGGAGCCGACATCGAACCCTGCACCTCTGCCCGGTGAGGCGGACGTGCTTACCAATGGCACCTAAAATAAAATCAGACCACACTTTTTTTTTTAAATTAGTGTGGGGCGGGCGGCATCAAAAATTGTTGCATTAATTGATTCTCTTTTGCTGCATTTTGTGTCTATTGGTGATATTCTATTTGAATGAAAAGCTAATCTCTGCCCCTACGGTTTGATCACACAACAAAATGAAATTGGAAATTCTAATTTAATGATAAGCTCATGATCTTGGACACCTTTCGAGGGTGACGGAACAAACTATGCTTTCTTGTGCTCCTGATGCGATGGATGAATGAATGTCACACTACTGCAGTCATATATTTAATGTTATTTGTCCACGGAGCTGCAAACAGTGTGATAGGATAAGAATACAAGCATTAGCATTAGCTTCAGTCTGTTAAATAGCTGGCTTGTTTGTTTACATGAGCACTAGCTAACCTCTACCGATGTTTTTGAGTGAACCATTATGTGAAACAAGACTGCAGCTGACTACATGCAAGAAATAAATTGCACCAAATGTTGAGAAACATTTAATCTAGTTTTTATTTTATTTTTTTGAAGCATTATAGATAGAACTATTCACATGATTGTCATGATTTGGTTTGGGACCAACAGGTGGCACTGTAGGGCTCCCCCTGCAGTTGCACACCTGTTGGTCATTATGTAATTATTAGTTGTATAAAAGGACTCCTGCCCGAACACTCAGTGTCGGGTCATTGTTGCTTTTTGCGACTGTCATGTTTGTTTGTTGCTGTTTGGCAAACAGCAACAAACAAACACGCCTCATGAGGCCTCATGAGGCGTGTCGACACAATGACACACTGTGTTGATACTGTGCTGATACTTTGTCGCTGACCACTGCCACCTGCTGGACCTTCAAAATCCCTGCAGCCAACCCTCTTGACAGACTGAACAGACTGATTTGATGATGAAGTGTTTACAATGCACTACCTCACTCTACCCACAATAGCCATAAGCGCCATTGTTTATGTTGTTGTTTATGCTATTTATATTGTTTATATTGTCTATACTGTTCAGGTTACATGTCTTTTTTATACAGTGTAGCTGCTATCCTTTCTTAGCTGTGTGTGTTTAATGCACATGTTTGCATGCATGTATGCACTGAGGATTGAGAGGAAGAAATTTCATCTATGCTGCATGTCATACATAAAGCATATTTGACAATAAAGATGACATTGACCCTTGACAATATCATTCACATCCATGCATTCATATTGTATCATTGAATGTGTTTCAATAATGTGAAAATCATGTGAATGAGGATGCTTGTGGGCTTTGTCTTCACAAATTTTGCGTCTCAGCAGTCGATAGTCTGCTGCTCTCTGCTGTGCGCGCGTGAGCGAGAGCACGTACTCGCGGCGCCGACCCAACCCACGCCACATATTAAAGAAGCTTTGAACTACGACAACAGCTAAGCTAGCCTAGCCGATGTAATGATGGTCAGCAGACAAGGTTTACATTTTATGTGACTTTTAATTGTGTGACTTTTAATTTTCACTCGCAGTCACTTTCTTATAGGCGGGACCTCTCAATCAACTGGAGTATGACGTACAGTACAAACGCTCATAAAGCACTTCTCATATAATAATAGCCTATTATATGACAGCCGACATGACGCTCGAAGTCAGACGGACACATTTTTTCTGATAATCAATGTGTTTTCCGTATTGCCCAAACATATTTTTATTCGAGCGAGGGTGAGGTCTGGCTTGTTTCGGCAGTTGGCATCGTGTCGCCAGACGCACTTCCTGAGATACACTCTGCGTCAACGCCCGTTTGCTGCGTCAACGCCCCCTGCACTGAGTCGATGCCCCCTGTAACTGCGACGAAGTGGCGCACCCTGGACTGTGCCAACTGTGTCGACGCAGCCGATGCAGTCTAAACTGTGCCGGTGCAGTTCACGTGTCAATCACGTGACGTAATGAAGCAGCACATGCACCGACACATGGTTTGCTCTGTGAGCCCGGCGCATGCGTCAACGCATCGGTGTCGCTGGACCCATCACTATTTCTGGTCATGTTTCTGTTATTGATAGTTTTGAGCTTCAGTCATGGTTTTTGTTTGCTGCTTTGGACTTTGTTTGCTTAGGATTTAGTTTTCTGTGTTTTATCAATACACTTCTTCAAATACACCCTACTCCTCCCTCCTGCCTGCTTTTTGGGGTCCACCACCACCATGCTACGTGACAGAATGACCCGACCACCTGGACCCCGCAAGTACTAAGGACTGGTCCCTATTCCACCATGTGCCTGGCGGAGCGCGTCTGCTGCCGACACCCTTTTCCCTTTCAGGCAGCGCTGGTGATGCGGCTGTCCTGTTTTCGTCTCGTCAAGCCACGTCTACGGTGGGCCGAGCCCTGTCCGCGTCTGCGTTGAGCCGAGGCTCGTCACGTGTCTGTTCGAGTGGATTCACGTTCACGTCCATGACGAGCCATTCCACGTCCACGCCCACGTCAGGCCGAGCCCCTGTTCACGTCCGGCTGTCCCATGTCCCCCGCTACGTCGAACTCCGTCCACGTCAGGCCAAGCCCAGCCAAAGGGTTGCCGTCACTTCTTGTTCCTGTTCCTTGGCGAGGCGAAGGTCGCCGTCACTTTTGTTCCTCTTCTCCGGCGAGGCAAGGGTTGCCGTCGCTTCTTGTTCCTGTTCTTCGACGAGGCGAAGGTTGCCGTCTTTTTTGTTCCTGTTCTCCGGCAAGACAAGGGTTGCCGTCGCTTTTAGTTCCTGTTTCCCGGCGAGGCAAGCCTTTGGACAACTTTGGGACATCTGGGATCTGTCGCTTGAGGGAGGGGTACTGTCATGATTTGGTTTAGGACCAACAGGTGGCACTGTAGGGCTCCCCCTGCAGTTGTACACCTGTTGGTCATTATGTAATTATTTGTTGTATAGTTGTATATTGCTTTTTGCTACTGTCATGTTTGTTTGTTGCTGTTTGCTCTTGGCTTCTGTCATGTTTGTTTCAGTCATGTTTAGTTCATTATGTTTTAGCTTCAGTCATGTTTTGGTCATGTTTTTGTTATTGAGAGTTTTTAGTTTCTGCCATGGTGTTTGTTTGTAACTTTGGATTTGTTTTGTTTTTATGACTTTGTTTTGGATTTAGTTTTCTGTATTTTATCAATAAACTTCTTCAAATACACCCTGCTCCTCCCTCCTGCCTGCTTTTTGGGGTCCAACACCACCTTACTACATGACAATGATGTCACAGAACCTTGCCAATTGACCCTGGTAGTCATACTTAGGGGCAATCAATATATCAGGGATGAGAGTGGCTAGTGATGAAAAAATCTGAAAATCAGCCGGGACGCAGGCAACGTCTCTCTCTCTCTCTCTCTCTCTCTCTCTCTCTCTCTATATATATATATATATATAAAATATGTATTGACTGGATAGCTCAGTTGGTAAGGCATCAGTTTGGCATACGGGAGACGGGGGTTCGAATCCCGCTTGTGGCAAAAAAAAAAGAACACATACCACCATCCTTGGGCAAGACCCTTCACGCAAGCCTACCTCATACAATGATGAGAGACAATAAAATGAATGACATGCCGGCTCAGACGTCGCCTGGCCAAACAAGGTATGCGTCAGGTGCTGGGGAACCAGAGCACCTTGATGAAAAATGAGCTACTGGAACAAAGCGGAGATGGGCGAGATGCGATCACATGGCTCTGTTGGAATGCTACTACTCAAGCAACCCTCGTCAGAGGGGTTACATGCAGAGAATGTGGGCTAAATGGTTACTCCGAAACCCACAGTCACGGTTGACCACGAAACAACGAGTAGTTCAGTGTTCCAACATCCACAAACGGCAATTGCTGTCACAACTTGAGATTGAAGAGGTACAATGCAGGTTCCATGGTGAAGGGCCCCAGGCTGCCAGATCAGAGGAGGAGGTCATACCAGAGATTGGGAGGCAAGGCCCAATGAATGCAGATGACGAGATTGGGAGGCCAGCCCCAATGAATGAAATGCTGAGCGAGGCAGCAACTGACCTGAAAGCTAAGATCATGGCGAGAATGAAAGCTGGGCAACCTAGAAACCGATTACAACGGCTATGTCAAGTACCACCTGAAAGCCTCATGGAAAGTGTGAATGCAGCACTGAGGGCGATCCCTACCGTAACGATCACGGAAAACAATGAGCTGATATACGCTTTAGCATCAGTGACCCTAGAGATGCTTGGCTATAAGAGCAACCGTACATTACCCACCATGGAAAAGAGGGTTGGAGGCTAAGATCAAGGCGGCTCGGAAAGATGTGAGTCAATTGACGGAGGCCCAGAGAGGTGTGATGAAAAGGCCGATACCCGAGAGGTACATCCAGATGACCATACCTGAAGCACTCGAACCTGCCAAACAAAGGCTCCAAGCCTTGTCCAGCCGCCTAAAGCGGTACACGAAAGAGAATGAGGCCAGACGAATAAACAGGCTGTTTGTAACACAACCTTCGAAAGTGTACGCTCAGTGGCAGGGTCCTAACAACAGAGCTGACCCACCAAGACTGGAGACTGAAAGGTACTGGAAAGGCATATGGGAGAAGGAGGTTGCACATAACAGCAGTGCACAATGGCTGGTGACCCTGAGAGAGGAGCACAGCAACCTCCCTGAACAGAACCCAGTTCCCCTAACAGTGGCAGACATACAGGGAAGAGTCTCAGTTATGAAAAACTGGACAGCACCAGGCCCGTACATGGTCCACACCTCCTGGCTAAAGAAACTCACAGCACTCCATGAGCGCCTAGCAGAACAAATGAACCAGTTGCTGAGGGATGGGACTCACCCAGGATGGCTAACCGAAGGGCGAACGATCCTGATCATGAAGGATCCCTCAAAGGGTGCAGTCCCATCCAACTATCGGCCAATAACCTGTCTGCCCACAACATGGAAGCTCATGTCAGGCATCATTGCGGCTAAGATAAGTGGAAACATGGATCAATACATGAGGGAAGTACAGAAGGGCATTGGTAGAGATACCAGAGGAGCCAAACATCAGCTCCTGGTTGACAGAACAGTCGCACAAGCCTGCAGGTCTCGACATAGCAACCTGTGCACAGGACCTAAAGGTGAACAGGACCCTAAGAGCCTTCGTTGCGAACTCGATGAGGATGTGGAAAACCACACTTGAAGCCAATGGCAAGCCACTTCCCCAAGTGTCCATCAAATGTGGCATTTACCAAAGTGATGCACTCTCCCCTCTGCTGTTCGGCATTGGACTGAAGCCCCTAAGCCAAGTAATCACCAAGACATGCTATCGATACCGCCTCAGAAATGGAGCTATGTCATCTACATGGATGACATAAAGCTGTATGCTAAGAGCGAAAGGGACATGGACTCCCTGATCCACACAACCAGTATCTACAGCAGCGACATCAGGATGTCTTTTGGGCTTGAGAAATGTAGTCGGATGGAGACTAAGAGAGGAAAGGTAGTCCGCACTGAATGGGGTCTCACTCCCTGAAGGAACAATAGCAGACATTGAGGACAGCTACAAGTACCTTGGTATACCGCAAGCCAATGGCAACCTCGAACTGGCAACAAGGAAAGCGGCTTCGGCCAAATACCTCCAGCGAGTGAGGCAAGTCCGAGGAAGCCAGCTCAATGGCAAGAATAAGACCCGGGCAATAAAAAGCTATGCCCTCCCAGTGATCAGATACCCTCCAGGAATAATAAGGTGGCCAAAGGAAGAGATTCAGACCACGGACGTTAAGACCCGAAAGCTCCTAACCATGCATGGAGGGTTCCATCCCAAATCCAGCACCCTGAGACTGTACGCAAGCCGAAAGGAAGGAGGCCGGGGACTAGTGAGTGTGAGAGCCACTGTCCAGGATGAAACATCCAAGCTCCATGAATACATCAAGGAGAAGGCTCCAACGGATGACGTACTCAGAGAACGTCTCAGACAATGGGGAACAGAGGATGAGGTGCTAGAAGAGGGACCATCATGGGAGAACAAGCCCCTACACGGGATGTACCACCGGACCATAACTGAAGTGGCTGATCTCAAGAAGTCCTATCAGTGGCTAGAGAGGGCTGGCTTGAAGGACAGCACAGAGGCACTCATCCTGGCTGCTCAGGAGCAGGCCATGAGCACCAGAGCCATTGAGGCCCAGATATACCACACCAGACAAGACCCAAGGTGTAGGTTGTGCAAAGAGGCACCTGAGACGATCCAACACATAACTGCAGGGTGTAAGATGCTGGCAGGGAAAGCCTACATGGAACACCATAACCAGGTGGCTGGCATAGTCTACCGAAACATCTGTGCGGAGTATGGACTGGAAACCCCAAGGTCAAAATGGGAAACACCTCAGAAGGTGGTGGAGAATGACAGAGCGAAGATCCTGTGGGACTTCCAGATCCAGACTGACAAGATGGTAATGGCGAACCAACCAGATATTGTGGTCATAGATAAAGGGCAGAGGAAAGCCGTTTTAGTGGATGTAGCAGTCCCAAGTGATGGAAACATCAGAAAGAAGGTACACGAGAAACTCGAGAAATACCAAGGGCTCAGAGAGGAGCTGGAGAGAGCCTGGAAGGTAAAGGTGACAGTCGTGCCTGTGGTGGTCGGAGCACTCGGGCCAGTGACCCCCAAACTAGATGAGTGGTTGCAACAGATCCCGGGAAGAACATTGGACATCTCAGTCCAGAAAAGCGCAGTGCTGGGAACAGCAAGGATACTGCGCAGAACCCTCAAGCTTCCTGGCCTCTGGTAGAGGACCTGAGCTGAATGGAGGACGGAGTCTGTTATTGTTATATGTTTTATTTATTTTACTTTTATTTCATATATTTATATATTTATGTCGCGCCCCGGTAGTCCAGTGCTTAGCACGTCGACTTCACAGTGCAGAGGTACTGGGTTCGATTCCAACTCCGGCCTCCCTGTGTGGAGTTTGCATGTTCTCCCCGGGCCTGTGTGGGTTTTCTTCGAGTACTCCGGTTTCCTCCCATATTCCGAAAACATGCATGGCAGGCTGATTGAACACTCTAAATTGTCCCTAGGCGTGAACGTGAGCGTGGATGGTTGTTCGTCTCTGTGTACCCTGCGATTGGCTGGCAACCAGTGTTGTGTCCAAGGACCGGCAACCCGAGGCCAAGGCCAAGGACTTGACTCTGAGGCCAAGGCCAAGGCCAAGGACTTGAGAAATTGTCCGAGGCCAAGGCCAAGGACCAAGGACTGATTTTGAAACTGAGGCCTAGCCGAGGACATGTATAAAACAATGCTATCATACCACTTGGCAGGTCTTCATGATTTGCAACACCCCTCCATCATAACCCTTTGCACTCCCTAACGCTTGAATGAAGTGTTTTTATTCAAAGAGTAGAACAGTCAGGGTACGTGTTATTTATACTGAGAAAAAAAAATCTAATCATCCATCCATCCATTTTCCGAACCGCTTGATCCTCACTAGGGTCGCGGGGGGTGCTGGAGCCTATCCCAGCCGTCTCCGGGCAGTAGGCGGGGGACACCCTGAATCAGTTGCCAGCCAATCGCAGGGTTCTGAAAGGGTCTACTTATTCAATTGCATATGATAATAACACAAACAACAACATATACATACAATGATAAACAAATGCTGCAAAAATTTAAATAATTCAGGAGCAGGCCTGAGGATTTCGGAAATTCATGGTAACCGTTTTTCGGTTCCGTCGGATTACCCAATGGGAAACCACGATAACAAATGTTGGGTTGCGTAAACGTTCATCATGGGAACCCATTTTTCTATTTTGACTGATATTGATAATCAAGAATTCCGAAACTCAAAAGTATAATGTTTCAAGGGTCAATGTTTGAAAACTATGCATTAACAATGAACATTACATCAGCAGCTGTGTACTCCAGGTTTATTCCAAAAAAATAAATGGATCAAAAACTAGTGTACTTATGTGGCATCATCAGAGTATTTTTTCCAATCTCACACTGCAAAGATTAATTGACTGGTAATCATTAATACAGGTAAGTATTGATGTGGCTTGACATCCTCTTTCCAAGACGATGCATGTGTAATCTACGATCAATTTGATGAAAGAATTTAACACACGTCATCATAAATTCTACCAACAGTTAACATTAGAGTAAGATTATGTTAAATTATTAATTATTTTCATTTTATATTTGAGCATTATATTCTTTTGTGTTACAGTTACCTAGGTTATATTCCGTTTAATAATTGTTTAAACAAGTTTATGTTGATATTATCCCATTGATTAAGGAAATCAACGGTAATCTACCCGGCCAACAGAAGGCTCTGGTAGAAGCAGGGCTGGGGACCCGGCTTTTCAATAAATTCCCACGAAACTTCTTCATGACTTCACGACAGACTGTAATTACGACTCGGGCTACGGCGTCCGCGGGAACCGACGCGCCTGCCCTCAGCTCGACGGGGCGAGTGATAAATGTGCAAGTCGGGCACCACTACCCCCTCCACCATCACCTCCTCCGACGCCGTGAGCGCCTCAAAATTGCTTGCTGGAACATCCGGACACTCCGCGACGAAGGAACCCAAGCCCTCACCATGAGGTCACTTCACAACTATGGCGTCAGTGTGGCATGCCCTTCCGAAGTACGCCTCCCTGATGCCGGGCAGCGAGAGCTGAAGGTCCCTGGTGTCGATGTGGTCTACAACCTCTACCATAGTGGAGTGACGGACAACAGCGGCCAGCACGGTGTTGCAATCGCCCTTGCTCCCGAGGCACAGGCTGCACTGCTGGGGTGGGAACCCATCTCCCCCCGCCTTGCCAAGGTGCGCTTGAGGGGTGCCATTGCCAAAATCTCTGTCGTGGCGGTATACGCGCCCACATTGAACGCTGCTGACGTGGACAAGGAGCAGTTCTACCATAAGCTCCAGACGACTGTCGATGGCATCCCCTCCAATGATATCCTGGTGGTCGCAGGAGACTGGAATGCGCGCACCGGACCGGCAACTGACACCACGCGACGAGTGCTGGGGCGTTTTGCTCTGGGAAGACGCTGCGACAATGGCGAACGGCTCGTTAACTTCGCCGCCTCAAATCGCCTAGTCGTGATGAATACACGCTTCCAACACCCCCAACATCAGCTAGTCACCTGGTACTCGAACGATGGGCGGACGACTAACCAGATTGACTACATACTGGTTCGGTCACGTTGGGCGAGTTCAGTCCTCGACGCGCGGGCGTACCGTGGAGCAGACACGGGAGGCAAGAGCGGCTCCGACCACGTGCTTGTGCGTGCTACCCTTAAAGTTAATCGCCCTCCAAAACGCACCACACGGATTGATGTCGCGAAACTGAAGCTGGATGGAGGGAAGAACTTTCAAGTGGAGGTCCAAAACCGCTTCGCTCAACTACAACCGGCTTCCAATAAGCCGGAGCAGGAGTGGCGGGAACTCAAATCTACCATCGTTGCAGCTACACGCGCACACCTCAGCTCCACCAAACGCCAGAACCGCGACTGGATCACTGCAAACACTCTGGCCCTTGCAGAACGATCCAGGCTTGCACGAGTAACAGGAGCAGCCAACTTCCGCGAACTACGACGACTTACCACTCGGGCGATTCGGGCAGATCGAAATGCCTATTGGTGCGACTTTGCCGAAGAAACTGAGAGGGGTTCTGTGATAACCTCCCTAGAGGAACGGCTGCAACGTTGGCGCGAACACTTCGAAGCCCTACTCAATCACCCACCACCAGTGTTGGCGCCTGTGCTTCCTGCAGTTGATGAGGAGTACGACTGCAGCTCGGACCCGCCTACGGTAGACGAAATTCGAGGCGTCCTGCGTCAGCTCAGGAATAATAAAGCCCCAGGTGAAGCCGGCATCCCGGCGGAAGTTTACAAAAGCGACATTGACGTCTTCGCAGCGTGGCTTCATCGCGTCTACAACGCCGTGTGGACGTCCGAGACCATCCCGGATGACTGGAGCGAAGCAGTGTTAATACCCCTTTTCAAGAAGGGAGACAAGAAGCTGTGCGCCAACTACAGAGGCATTAGCCTTCTCGATGTGGCTGCAAAAGCATTCGTTTTCCTTCTGCTGAAACGCTTCCAGATGGCCCGTGACCACCGGACTCGCCCAACTCAGGGTGGCTTTCGCCCTGGAAGGGGATGTGTAGACCAGATCTTTAGCCTGCGTCGCACCCTGGAGCAACGATGGGCCTACCAACAACCAACAGTCGTGTGCTTCATCGACTTTGCCGCGGCATTTGATTCAGTTGACCGGGGTGTGTTGTGGATCATCATGAAGGCTGACGGGATCCCTGTGAAACTGCTTCGGCTCATCCAGGGATACTACCGGTCAACCCGAGTCCGAGTGCGGGATCTACGGCAGCGAATCAGAAACCTTCGAGGTGCGGTCGGGCGTTCGACAAGGCTGCGCGCTCTCGCCAACCTTATTCAACTATGCCATCGATCACATCCTCAACACTGCTCTCCATGGCTTTGAGGGTGTGAGGGTCGGCCGAGATGTCGCAGTGTCGGACCTGGCATACGCAGATGACATCGCTCTACTTGGAAACACGTTCGAGGAAGTTGAAAACGCGCTGATGAAAATCCATCGAACGGCCCTGACCGTTGGAATGCGCATCAATGCCTCGAAGACCAAGATCATGTCCTCCCTCACCAACCCAGCTGACCAACGGTCGCTGTCACTGGAGGGCGTGACCCTGGAAAACGTTGATTCCTTCACATATCTCGGCTGCTCTGTGGTTCCGTCGGGGCAAGGAGAAGCAGAAGTCGTGAACCGCATCGGGGCCGCCAGATCCGCCTTTGTGCACCTACAACGCCATCTGTGGGGTCGGCGCGAGATCTCGGCGGTGACAAAGGGGCGTGTCTACCAGGCAATCGTGCGCACCATCCTGCTTTATGGCTGTGAGACCTGGCCTATGAGAGTGGCTGACCAGCGCAAGCTGGAAGTCTTTGATAACGATTGCGTCCGCCGTATTCTCCGCCGCCGCCGATCGGACCGGGTCCCCACTGCTGACCTTCGTCGCTGCCTGTACCTTCGCCCCTTACCAGCGTGTCTCTTGCAACGCCGACTCCGTTGGTTCGGGCATGCGGCACGCCACCAGGAGGGCGAGTTGATCAGGGACGTTCTCCTTCCTGCTCCTTTGCCAGCCTGGCGCAAGCGGCGTGGTGGACAAGTCAAGACCTGGGCCACCACGATGAAAGAAGACCTCGCGTACCTTTCCGGCCCCCAGGTGGTGGGTCTGAGACGGTGGAACCAGGACTGGCTGAAGCTGTCGGTTGACCTGGCACAGGATCGCCGCGCTTGGGCCGCCATGATCAGGGATGTCGTGCGCGCAAAGGAAGAAGCCGGTTCAACCCGCCCAGGGTGAAGGCCGTTGCAAAAAAAAAAAGAAAATGGATTAAGGAAACCAGGAAGTGTTTTGTGTTTCCGGGTAGGAGGAGTCTCGTTCGTCCGTTCGGGGGTGCAGACGTGTTTTTTTCTTTCTCCTTTTAATAAACTGCATTAAAGGATTCCATCTCTCCATCTGTCATTCGTAAAGAAGAGCCATCCACTGAAAAACAACGAACCCCTCAACTTACATTGGTGGCAATGGTGTTGATATGTTTTGTGTGGCTTTTTGACTCTTTTATGCTACGATTTTTCGTGCTGATTGTCATCTTGCTAGCCACGTGGATTTTTGTGCTCTACTGAATGACCGCTGCTGGTCAGTAATTTGGATGAGATTTTGAGGTTTCCTGTAGTTTTATTATTTTTCCCCCCCTACTTTATTTTTGGACATTATTACCGTCATTATTCAACCTTTTTGAGCTCGCCATGTCCAATACTGAGACGTCCGTTAGTCAACCCCCTGAAGTGGCTCGTTCAGCTGCTACTTCTGTGGCTGCTGCGGGTGTTGCTCCACCTGGACGCCTCAGCGTTGATTCATCACCAGTTTTTAAAGTCGTCAATCTCCACACACTCCAGCTGACGGGACAGTGCAAGTGGACCGAAGGCTGCGGTCTGCCTTCGGATCTGCTGCTGTGGACAGAAGGTCTACAGCTCTGCCTGCAGCATTGGCTTCAAGTCCCAGTTCCTTGACACACCCAGGCCACCGCCATGTTGGTTTCAAGGACTTTGTTCTGACATGTTCCTGGTGCCCCCCCCCCCCCCTTGTATAATGTTGTTCACTTGTTGTACCCTGGATTCTACAGTTGAATGATCAGAGTAGAAATGAGGACATTTGTCTGGTGGGAGGGGGAAGAATTATTTTATTTTATATTTGAGCATTATATTCTTTTGTGTTACAGTTACCTAGGTTATATTCCGTTTAATAACTGTTTAAACAAGTTTATGTTGATATTATCCCATTGGTTAAGGAAACAAGGAAGTGTTTTGTGTTTCCGGGAAGGAGGAGTCTCGTTCGTCCATTCGGAGGTGCAGGCGTTTTTTTTTTCTTTCTCCTTTTAATAAACTGCATTAAAGGATTCCATCTCTCCATCTGTCATTCGTAAAGAAGAGCCATCCACTGAAAAACAACGAACCCCTCAACTTACATTAGCATGACTACACCTTGTGACGAGTGTTTTATTCATAGAGTTACCATGCTACAACCAGTAAATTATAGAATAACCAATACTGTTTCATAATATTTTTCACAGCGATTAGCCTACAAATCTAATGACCAATTTGCCTCGTAATCGTGCCTCGCGTCGCATTTCGCTCTCGCGTTCTGTGCATACGTCACAGGTGAGTTTAGTGATACGCCCTTTGGACGATTCATACGAAAAATCAGACAAGCATTCCCATTTCTTAAATATCTTAATTAGTAGACCTTGGTGAGTTTTTTTCGCCGCCATCTCAAACTTTCATCCGCGCGATTCCTCAGTTTACGGACTAAAATAACAACCCGCCTGCGCACATAACGTTATCTGTTGTGTCCCCCCCAACACTGAAAACAAAACAAAACGAAAGTAAATTAGAAGAAACACACTCACACACCACACCACATCACAAACACACATACAGGCTCAGTGAAATCACGTGGATCACACAGTCAACTCAAGTGCGGTGACTTTTATAATGAAACAATTTTTCGGTACCGTGAAAATGACGCCACGGAAACGACACGCAACCGGTAACGATTGTTTCTGTGAAATCCTGAGGCTTGCCGTAGTTTTTTTGTTTGTTTGTTTTGACTGAGAAATTTCCTTGCGTCCCAAAAAACGCACATTGTTTGGAACTGTGCGTCCCGTGGGAAAATTATGCGTCTAGGACGTGGGACGCAGAGGTAACGAGATGGCTGAATCTCTAACCATTCTCTGAGTACTACTATTATTACCACTACCACTAATACTACATTAATTAATACCTTCAACTTCACAATAATAATAAATAAATAATTAAATCAACCATGATTTTAAACTATGTATTATCAATATTCATTTTTCCAAACATGAGAAAGCATTCAGCAAACATAACTGGAATCGAGCAAAAGGACTCCAAATCCCAACGGCCAAACCCGGAAGTGAAGTGCCGGCATTATTGACTCCAGCTGTAATGCAAATTACTTGGTTCAAACAAACATTCTGGTGCGACCGCAAAAACGTGACGACTGTGCAAAAATTACTAAATAAAAGACACCACTGTTACAGAAAGGCTTTAAACGCTATTTAAACTGCCGATCGCGAACGCAACAACCCGTGATTGAAACAAACTGTGATGCCGCTCTTTATACGTTGCGCTAACTGTTATCTGTCAGTGGCAGACCCGCCCCTCTTAAAGCGCCAGAGTTAACCCATCAATATGGGTTTCCTTGGATGGAATTTATTAGATTCCTTCGTGATTTTTGCTGTCCTTATACAAGGGTTTCGATGCTCTAATCCAGTGGTCCTCAACTAGAAATGCTGTAGGTCCACTTTTTTTTTTTTAATAAGACCGAGGTCCGGTCCCATGCATGGTGGTCATGGGGAGCAGGGCTATATGCCCATTTAGTATGGGCATATATAAAATAACAATTATTCACTCTGCCAGTATACAGCAAATAATGAGAGGTATTGTGTTGAGGCACAGGAACTCTTTTATTTTGTTAAATTGTTCCTGCCTAATAATAGAAATAGCCCTTTTAGGGAAATAAGACATTTTTACTTTAACTTTGTTAAACAGTAGTTGTCCCCCCCCCCCTTAATTTAACAAAAACAAAACAAAATACTCACGTTACCAAAATAAATACTAAACATGAAAACAAAAATATCCTTTTCATTTGTACAATTCCCATTTTCACATCCCCTCTGAAATCACTGAAAAATATATCAGAAGAGGAGTTAAGAACCATTTTAAATACTGACACAAGGGAGCACAGGAATGTGCAGTGCTGTTCTTCCACTAAAGGTGAATGCAATGTCTGAGGCATGCAAATATTAACCTACACTTGCTAAGAAGATACATCAAAATATCCATTTCCTTTAACAAAACAAATATCTCCCTCATTTCCTTTTGTAAACAAGTGGCAAGAACTCAGTCTTTAAGGTGCAAAAAAAAGTGTACATTATGTGCATTTAATGAGAGAAATTACATTTTGTGCTTGTTGCCAAAACTTTGAACTTTTAATATTTTGACTCTTGACCAGAGCTACCGTCTTTAGGCATATTAGACACAGTGGCTTGGTGCTCGACAGAGGTAGAATGAAAGCATACTTGTCAGCCCATTCTTCATTGAAACGCCGATTTTCACTGTCCACCTTTCTCTTTGTAGCAAATTTAGAGGATGCCATTGGGATGTTCATTTACCATGTTGCGCTATTCTGCTGTTAAACAGCTGCAAAGATCCCCGGGTAGACGGGAGCAAAACTGCACACAATCGAAACCTCCCGCGATTCGTCTTGTCTAATTGTCTGCGTGCGGCTCTCCTGTGCTGAAGCTGTGAGCACACTGTGGCGTCACGCATGCGTCTGTTTCCTGACACAATCATCCATTTTGAATGCGTGACGCTTATGTATGGGCACACCTTAAGTTCAGAGGAGCCAATCAGCGCATCGTTATCGCTGACATGCCCTGCTCAGGAGGGTCTCCAGTGAGTCAAACATTATACACACAAAGTCGCGCTGCCGCGGTCCTCTGCATTACATCTGTTAGTGCACGCAAAGAATACAACGGATAATTTTAACAAGCGATCGCGGTAATGCGCAGATTATAGGCCACAAATATAAAATGTATAACGTAAAAATCACTTTATAAATTATTATTTTATACAATTTGCCGAGGGTCCGGACAGAGGAGGTCCGGACAGAGGAGGTCGGCGGTCCGGTCGTGGATCGCGGTACGCCAGTTGAGGAAGACGGCTCTAATCCCTCATTGTGTCCGAGGACCGGCAATCCGAGGCCAAGGCCAAAGCCAAGGACTTGACTCCCGAGGCCAAGGCCAAGGACCAAGGACTTGACTCCGAGGCCAAGGCCGAGGACCAAGGACCGCCCCTCGGTCCTCAAGCCAATCCTCGAGGCCAAGGACCGGCTCGAGGAACACATCTCTGCTGGCAACCGATTCAGGATGTCCCCCGCCTACTGCCCGAAGACAGCTGGGATAGGCTCCAGCACCCCCCATGACCCTCGTGAGGATCAAGCGGTTCGGAAAATGAATGAATGAATACATTTAAGTCTGATGTAATTTTATGTAAAGTATTAGCTGTGTGTGTTCAATGCACTACATGTTTGCACTATGGTTGGGAGAGAAAAGTAATTTCATCTGTGCTATATGTTATATAGAGAGCATATTTGACAATAAAAGCTGACTTGACTTATGGCATGTGTGTGTAAGTGCGTGTGTATGAGCGCCTGTACGGTAATGGGTCGATAGCAGGAGGTTGGTTGATCGAAAAATAGATCTTTGGTCAAAAAATTTTGGGCACCCCTGCTCTACAGGATGCACTGCAGGGGGAAAACACATTTAATCATGAAGGCTCATTGTGTTTTTGTAGCCAACTTCAGTCATTTTGATTGACAGCTAATATAGATACATCCAGCGTGTGTTGCTTTCATTATCAGGCTTTTAGTTTTTTGCTGATACTGTCTATTAAATATGGCCTTCTTTTTCTTGAAAATCATAGGCTCCTCTTCTGTCTCCTGGCTGGGCCTTTTCCTCTTCCCAAATAAAACTTCCAGAGACGTTTGTTTTTTACTCAACTTACTAGCTCCTGGGTTTCATTTTAGCGGTAACGTATCACGTGACCAAGAAGACCTGCGTCAAGAGTGACATACTGTAGACCAGGGGTGCCAAAACATTTTGGACTGAAGATCGATATTTTGATCAACCAACCTCCCGCGATTGACCCGTTACCGCGCACGCACATACACACACACGTCATGATGAGCAACAGCCTGACACGGAGGTATGCGACACACTTATGAAGCCTGTTAACTGTTGTACCTCACATGTACAGTTTTAAAGTGCTTCCCTCGGCCCTGTAGATTCCTATTCTTTTCCCGTGCCCTCAGTGAATTGTACACGAAACAAACTCTGAAAGAGAATAATGATAACGATAAAAGATGATGATGAAAGAGACTGATAGGATGATTCGGGTGCAGTGTACATTAACACAAAAATATATTACTAACATGCACAAAGGCACACAAATGGTTGTTTGTTTTTTTTTCTCCTCGACACCCCTTGCGATCGACTTGGGACCAGTCCGCGATCGACCGATCATTGTAATCGACGTAATGGCCACCCCTGATGTAGACGGATGTAACACAGAATCCGGTAATTATTCAGAATAAGACGTATTTCAAATTGCAAAATAAATAAAACGGAAGTTATATCTGTTATTTATTCTTTCTGTGCGGCCCGGTACCAAATGACCCATCGTCCGCAGCCCGCGACTTGGGGACAACTGCTGTAAAACACAATCAACACAATTTCCCATTGATTGTAATGGCTGCACTCTTTCATTAAAGAAACAAATCTCAATCTCTTCCCTTGGGTCAAAAAGTAGGTCACTGAGTTTATTTTGATTTACCAGTTTACAGTGGAAGTGGAAAAAGGAGATTCAAAGTTCCCATTGGCCATCTCTGATCATAATCCTAAAGGATGAAAAGCTTTTGAGAAAGAATCATCAAAGGCATTCAGCGTTAATAATCTGTGTGTGCGCGTGTGAGTGTATGCGTGTGTGTAAGCAAGCGTGTTCATGTTGTGAAGATGAACAATGAATCAGATGACACGTTTTTGTCATAATGGCAACACAGCTGAACTGAAGATGATTTTATGTTTTAACATGACAGTATCCAAGCATGGATTAAGTATTGGGTAGATGTACAGTACATGCAGTGTCCCAAATGCACTGCGCGTCTGTGTGTGTGTGTGTGTGTGTGTGTGCGTGCGTGCGCATGTGTGTACACACACACACACGCATGCGCACTGTGTGTGCGTGTGTGTGTGTGTGTCTCCCTCTCTCTTTCTTTCTCTCTCTCTCTCTCTCTCTCTCTCTCTCTCTCTCTCTCTCTCTCTCGCTCTCTCTCTCTCTCTGTCCCGCTAATCTGGAAGACACTACAACAGCTGGCATCCTTTCAGGACACTTTCACAGATGGAGTAGCCATTCAGATGTTGGTGCAACAGTATCATCCTCTTAGATAGTACAGCCACTCGCTCTTTGAAAGGTTTTGGGTGAAATTTTTTTGGATGCTCATTTTTTTCAACAGCCTGTGAAGAAGTCGGCAGCGTATGGAGGCTAGGGTAAAACAATTTTGAATCAAAAAAACGAAACACTGACTTCCAAAGTTGGCTTTGCAAACTGGTTCGATGCAGTTGTTTTTGTCAATTGTCTAAAAAATGTCAACAAAAACTTTGAAAAGCAATTCTATTGAACTGGTTGATAAGAAAACATGAAGTCAATGTTTCGTCAACCGCGTATTGTCTTTTATGCAAACTGCACACTCAGTATAATACAAATATATGATGTTTAACATTTTGACTTTTTTCTCTTGCCCTCAGTTGTTTTGGGTTGTATGCAATTGTGCAATGCATTAAGATTGCTTTTTTCTGTAATACAGTAATCACACGCTATAACGCGGTTCACCTTCCGTGGCTTCGCTGTTTCACGGATTTCTTTAGTGCAGTTTTTTAAATGCTTTTTTTTAAAAGAGTGAATTGTGTTCTGCATCCTGATTGGCTAAGGGACTGACTAACGTGAACTGTCTCCGCACCTCCCCTTTGTACAGCTTGCCAAATTTACCTTTGCAAATTTTTGGTCTTTGGTTTCATTGTATCACTGACGGATGCTGGTCTGTCAAGGAGGGGAAGCTCAATTTCGGCCTACATCATAAAATGTGTCCTTTTATTAATACGTGAATTCTACTGTCCGTTCCTTTTCAAAAATTGAAAAGGATGCCTTCACCATAAGATTGGTGATTGGCTCATTTCGCTATCAATCAAAAAGAGATTCAGCCTCGGAGAGATCATCCAATCATCATGCAGAAAAACTGAGCTTTCGGGCCAGCCTATAAACGTCCACTGTCCATAGGCTCCCAGAGATGCTGAGCGTCCAATGGGCGGGACAAAAC